>NC_042622.1:55687024-58087024 GCF_901001135.1 Rhinatrema bivittatum
AACTGGCTAAATGTTGCTGTTTGAACATCTGGCTGTGGTCAGCGCTGCCACTTGCCCCTTCATTTATCAAAATGTGCTAAGGCGTTTTCGCATGCGTTAAGGGCTTATCGCATGTGAAAAGCGCCGTTAACGCATGCAATAGCACCATATCATATGGTGCGATGCAAATCTGAAAAAGAGGAGAGTTAGGGGTGGGTTTACTGTTTGCAAGGCTTTAATGCTTATTTTAGCTATAGCTTTTTCAGGAGTGTTAAGCTGTACGATAGCTTGTGTTATGGCTGTATCACCTGTTGTGATGTTTTTTTGTGGATGCTGGTTTGAAGCTCCCAGAATGTCCACTTAGCTAAGAGAGAGAGAGAGAGAGAGAGAGAGAGACCTATCCATAATGCCATCACCCTAGATACATATTTATAACTCTATGGGAGGCCCACCTAGTAACTGGAGGTGAGGTTAGGGGCCACTTAACATCAAGCTAGGTTGAAAGAACATTGCACAAATCTCATCTTTGGGTGAGTTTCCTCATTCCGAGGGTCATCAAATGTTCATAAGAGAGCACTGTTCTGTTCGTACGTCTCACATTGAATGTCAAAGTGGCCCCTAACCCCCTGCACTAATACCTAAACCTCACCTTGAGTTACTAGGTGGGCCTCCCAAAGAGATATGAATACCTATTAGGGTCAGGGCATTATGGCTAGGTTCTCTCTCTCTCTCCTTCCCCCCAGTAGTAAACATGGTCCCCCCAGTGGTTGTATGTAGGAAATACCACATTCTGGCACTTATCTCAAAGTGTAAAAAAGTGATCACAATTTGCAGTAACTTAGCTCTTCACATAGGGGTAGATTTTCAAATAGCGCGAATTGGCCTACTTTTGCTGGCGCATCAGGCGCAAGCAAAAGTAAGCTGGATTTTAGCAGATACGCGCGGAGCCGCGCGTATCTGCTAAAAACCTGGATCGGCGCGCGCAAGGCTATTGATTTTGTATAGCCGGCGCGCGCCGAGCCGCGCAGCCTACCCCCGTTCCCTCCGAGGCCGCTCCGAAATCGGTGCGGCCTCGGAGGGAACTTCCTTTTGCCCTCTCCTCACCTTCCCCTCCCTTCCCCTACCTAACCACCCGCCCGGCCCTGTCTAAGCCCCCCCCTTACCTTTGTCGGGGGATTGGGAGGCGTAAATCCCCCAGGCCTCTTGCGCGCCGGGACGCAACCTGGGGGCGGGTACGGAGGGCGCGGCCACGCCCCCGGACCGCCCTGGGCCGTAGCCACGCCCCCGTACCGCCCCCCAAACGCTCCCGACACGCCCCGAAAACGCCACGCTTCGGGCCCGCCCCCCGACACGCCCCCTCCGAAACCCCGGGACTTACGCGAGTCCCGGGGCTCTGCGCGCGCCGGTAGGCCTATGTAAAATAGGCTTACCGGCGCGCAGGGCCCTGCTCGCCTAAATCCGCCCAAATCCGCCCAAATCCGCCTAAATCTGCCCAAATCCGGGCGGATTTAGGCGAGCAGGGCTCTGAAAATCCACCCCATAGGTATTAGTGCAAATTGCAATAAACTCCCTATTACATAAAACACATCCCTTTTCCCATCACATGTAATATTTACCGCATTTTGATAAATCTAGGCCTTAGTTAGCTACTTTTTATCTGACTAAAACATTAGCAGGATAAGTGAGGGCTGGGTCAGTGGCATTCCAGGGTGGAACCAGGCTATCTTAATTGGAAGAATGCCGATACCCAATGTTATCTGGCTTAGACCTAGAGTCATCATTTTGATGTAAATTTTGCATAAAAAAGGGGCATGGTTAGGGTAATTTTTGAGATACCACAATGCTGGGTTTGGGGGCAGTTTTACAAGCGCAATCAGAGGTACGAACAGATAAGTTTATCTGGCTAACTTAGGCAGCCAGAGGGCGTCTCAATATATAGAAACATAGAAATGATGGCAGAAGAAGACCAATAGGCCCATCCAGTCTGCCCAGCAAGCTTTCACACTTATTTTCTCATACTTATCTGTTACTTTGACCGCTGAGTTCAGGGCCCTTATTGGTAGCTTTTTGATTCTATTGGGCCCTAAATAAATAAAAAAATAACATCTTATTTTTACCTGCATAAGAGGCTTTGCAAATAGCCTTTTGTATAAGGATTCCTCCATATTACCTACAACATGTGTAGCTGATATATGACTTACAGGTCTTATCTGTTAGGGTGCACAGGAAGAGTTAGAACTGTCAGAACAAAACCAGAGATAGTGATGCCAGTGTAATGAGACTGATGAGACCTTATTTAGGGCCAGATGAACTAACTGGTTTTTTTTCCATAGACACAAAATGGGAAAAACCCTTTAGTCCCTCTTACCTCTAGTGTATTGTGTCCAGGTCTGAAGGCTGCATCTCCAGAATTGTTGCACTCTAGTGGTGGATTGCCAAGATGGTGCAAAATCAGTATCATAAGCTGTGCGAGGAGAGAGGTAAAGACGTAGATATGAATAACCTGGAGGACAGGCGAGAGAGAGAGAGAGAGCGAGAGAATATGACAGGGAAATCAAAATATCTCTAGAGCATACAATAAGCAAACAGGTTTCAGTCAGGGAAGAATTTCTAGGATCGAGGGTCATATGAGGCCAGAGGGGACAGGCAGGAGTAAAAAGGGAGATATTTCTTCTTAAAGTACGGCGGAGGGTAGAAACTCCCAGTGGAGTTGGTGGGGAAAGAAAAGTATTGGAATTCAGAATGACATGGCTAGGGTATCTTTAGTGGTGGGAAAGTCTGAGGTGAAGTAGGTTTTGTGGTACTACAGTGGTTAGGGGAAAGTGGACAAAGTGGATAGTTCAACTGGCTTTATGTGCTGTCAGCCTATGCTCAGTTGAAAATAGAGTTTTCAATTCAGGAAAGTCTCTTTTGAACCGATATTATCAGAAACTCTTGCCCTCTTGTCTGATGTCACTTCTTGAAACACTGATCACGAGAACATTATCAGAAGGAACCAAAAAAGCAACTTCCTGAAACGCTGATGTAGGATGGGCCAGCATACTGGACACACTTCGTTTTGTTTCTTTTTTGTTTCTTTATATTTCTGTTTATTTCATTTCATTTCCTATACTTGAAACAAAATAAAGACTAAGGGGTACATATTCAGCCACCAAGTGGCTAGTTAAGTTAGCTGGATAATTACAGTTAGTCAGATATTTGGTATCCGGCTAACTTTAGACCTGCCCTAACTCCACTCCTTCCTGGAACGCCCCAAATTACCCGGCTAAATTCTAGCCGGATAATTCGTTATCCAGCTGGAATGTAGCCGGGTAAGCATTTCACAAATGCAGCTAAGCCATTTAGAAGGATAACTTTCCCATAAACCGTCTAAATGGCTTTTGAATATGTACCCCCAAAGCAAAAAAAAAGAAAAGAAAAAACCATAAGGAAACAAAATGGCTGGATTCCCTCCATCCCAGCTGCTGCCCCCAAGTGCCACCAAAATTTAAAAGGGAAAAAATCAACCAAAGTCTTCTTTTATCCTCTCAGGACCAAACTTACCTCATCCATGGGTCCCAAGAAGTCAAAATGGGGCAGGGGTTATCGCTGGTCACTCCTGCCCTGCCGGGTCCTGTTTTCAAATTAGTGCCAGTCGGTCATACAACAAAATGGAGCTGGTCTCAGGGTCCTGGCCGTGACTCTGGGCTCTGGGCGGTGGCATAGGCTGGGCTCGCAGTCCTCCTTCTTCCTCCTTCAAATGGATTTCTGCATGCTGCTCAGTCTGGCACCCATGCTTTACAGCTGTCTGATGGCATTGGCTCTTCTGTGTCTGAGTCCGGGCTGGGGAACAGCCTATAGTAGTACAGGGCTCGTTGCTAGGATGATGCCCTGAACAGGTGCCCTTTTTGTCCTGCTTGTATCTTAGCCATCTCTTGACTTGTCTAGCACATAGAAAGCATGGAACCTTATTGTCTTCAAAATTTGGATTTGCAAGTAGTTGCTTATGCTTAAATCTGGGTGTGGATCACCAGTTGCCCCTGCTCATAGTTTGGTGACAGGGTGCTTTGGGTGATAGTTGGGAATGTTATGAAAAAATATATATTGTGTTGGCAGTACTGCTAAATGACCCCTGGATGGCAATTGGCATAGTGCTGAGAAATTGTTTGTATTGTGTTTTATTGAGATGTTTTAACCTGATAGTTATTAAGAGATTTGACGTTGTTTTTCCCTTAAGAAGGTTAAGGGGTTCTGATCGGTGGAGGGAGTGGCCTAAGAGGTATAAAACCTGGGTCAGTCTGCAGGGAATTGCCTTCTCTTGGTTGGAGTTGGAAAGGAGAGAAGGACCTCCAGGATGTAGGGAGCCTGGAGTAGCCAGCCCAGGGGCTGGGGGGGGGGGGGGGGGGCCTGAGGTGCCCTCCAGTATGAAGTAGACCCTGTAGGGGCTCTTCCCCTCAAGAAGAGATGCCCATGGCTAGAAGCAGGAGAAGAGGACTTTCTTCTTTCTGAGGAAACAGCCAGAGTATGGAGATGAAGGAAAAGGAAAAATTCCTTCACAGGTCTGGCAAATGAAGGATAACAGGGAACCCTACACACTACAGGACAAGGGACCAGGATTAAGAAGAAGAGGTGTCTGGTGTTCAGGGAGCCTTGAGTAGAAGATGGGAAAGGAGAAAGTGGGATATGGTTTAAGGAACCCCAAAAGATACGGATGGCCGCCCCATGTCCCACACAAGATTTTATGTACAGGGAGGAGGGCCTGGAGGAGATGCCTTACATGAAGATGAGAAAAGTATGGGAGGGTATTAAATGGGAGAAGAGGATGTAAGCTTGCATCCTGATAGCATGTGGTATGGAGGGGAGAAAAGATTGTTGAAGAGGAAGGAGGTATTCCAGACTTTGGGATGCAAATTATTACCCTGGTTTATTGAATATTTAACTTGGCTGAGTACCCATGAGCTCTGAATAATTCAGTATCTTCTGTATATCCACAGTATAACATGTACATAGTCAGGGTGGATTGACCTATCGGGGGATCGGGCATCCCCCGGTGGGCCGATTGCGCTAGTCACGTGGTCTGCCGAGCACGGCCGTGACAGAGCCACGCTCGTCAGACCACGTGGTATCTCCTGGGCTGGCCTGGGCGGCGAATCCCCGGGCCAGTCTTCATCAGGAATCCGCCGCTGTACAAAGTTGCAAGCTGGACATTCCAGAAGAATAAAGTTGTGTTTGATTTAACCTTGAGTAGTGTGAAATCTGTGGGACTTCAAGGGTGGCCAGCACTTAAAGATCAAATGAGGGACAGGGCTCATGGAGGGAAAAGTATTGGATGACTCCCTGACCAGTCCAAGAAGAGTAACCTATCTCAATGTTTCTAGGTGGGTCCACTTCACCATCTGAATGGTCCCATTTTTCTGAACCCACCAAATCAATTAGAAAGACTGGTTCTTAACTTTAAACGAGTCAGATCCTCTTCTTATTTTAGGTGCCCAAGCTAGGGTTGCATGGGCTTAAGAAGCAACAGAATGATGGGGTATAATCAGTTAAGGGAAATCAAAGATTAGTATTTGTTGACTTCTTTTCCTTTTCATTTCTTTACAGTGGAATAAAGTTATTTATTAACAGAAATCCTGGCAGGAAACTTCTGCAGTGCTTTTCTGCCTTGTGCCAAATCAAGGTTCACACTCTGCTCCAGTAACTTCTATCACCAGAGGGCCACGTTAACTTTCATTAGTTCCATCTCTGCATATTCACCTCCCTCACACCTGTCTCTTAATTGGCATGTATTGCAGGTGGCGCCAGGATAGCCTGACAGATGTGTTCATTTTTCTCTTGTTTGCATTGACAATGTCACAGGTTTGAAGGGCAAGTCCTTGGATCAGCAACAGCCAGGGCTCAGTGATCTGGAAAGTGCAGGGTTTCAGTTATTTGGGTCCTCCGGTGTGCCTGTGATTACAGCAGACTTGTGATCTCGGATGTGTTGATTAGTGTTAAATGTACCTTTCATGCATGTTCCTTTCCACAGGGCATCTGACACTCGGTGACAGAGACGTCACTATTGTTTTGCAGATTAAGTTATTTTATCTGTGACACGTTCTACCTGAAGATTTGCTCTAAGGAGACAGACTCTTTGCAAGTTGTGACAACTTGCACTGGACCAACAAAGGTCTTTTGCAAACATTGTGCCCATCAGTTCTCAAGACCACACTGGTCTCCTTCTTCACATCTCACTGTTGAGCTGGGATTTCTTTCTTTTCATTTGGCTAAACTGCCAAGTCATGTGGTGAATTACAGTGTCTTCCATTCTCTAGTGTAGACCCCAACGCGCCAAAAGAAGGACAAAAGTTGAACATCCGCAAGGCTCTATGAGAAAGGCAATGAGCACCAACAACAGTGACATGAAGACCTCAAGACACCCCAAAAAAGAAAGGGGCACAAACAGTGGCATAAAAACTCAAAGGCAGAGAGTGAGGGATATGGAAGCAAACACAGTGGCATCGTCATCCCAAGCCATTGAGTGAGGGGTAAGGCATCAAGAGGAATGGCATTAACACCCCCAGGTACGATGTGCAGAGTGAGGCAGCAAGAGGCAAGACAGCAACATCCCCAGACCCTGCGTGGGGGGGTAAGAAAGCAACAAGAGGGGCATCAACACCCTAAGGCACGGCGTGAGGGAACAAGAAAAGTGGAATCATGACAGCACTGGCACTGAAGCAGAAAAGAGACAGGGCAGGAGAAGCAGGCTGAGTGGTGAGCAGCAGCAGCAGAAGTGCTCCAAGGTCTCAAGACGAGAGCTTGCAGGCAAGGAGAAGGTTTTTCCTTTTTTCTTTCCTTTTGCTAAATGTTTTTTTCTTTTTTGAGTTCAAAGCACCCCAGTATAATCGGGAGAGGGTCGGGGGGGGGGGGGGGGGGCAGAAGGAGCAGGCCAGGTAGTGGCTGCAAGGGCGGCACCTGGCAACATCACAGCAAGGCACCGAGGCCTAAGAGGATGGGCATTGGTTCAGTGTAGCTGCGCACTCCATCCTCCTGCCACTCACATGGAAAGGTAATAGCGGGAGGCTTATCTTAAGGAAGATAAATAAAAACAAACAAACCCACAAATCAATTTTACCAGCGAAAATACAAATCAAAAGCCAAAAGTAAGTCACTGGAAACAAGAATGTATTCTTCCCCAAAAGAGAGAACCTCAGAAATGAGCTCTCCATAAGATGAGACAAGGGCCATCACTGCCATCATAGGTAAAACAAAAAAATTGTTTAAGTGAATATAATAATTTTTCATATCTTACAAAAGCCAGAATTAAAAAACCATAGAATAGATACATTATTAGGCTAAATTTAGTTGTATGTTATCCTGGCTATTCAGAAGGATAAACGTCCTGCTGAATAGCCCTGATTAAAGTTATCCGGCTGCCTTTAATTGGCTTTATTCAAAAGAATACAATGGCTTGCAAAAAGAAATCATGTGGAGCATGGGCCTGGGGTCCTAAATCCCAGGCTTCCAAGTCAATGTCAAATAATAAATACCCTGCCAGGCTGGGTCTCCCCTCCCCCAAGCCCCTCTGACAGTATTTTAGAAATAACAGTCGGGCCGATTCAGTAAAGTCCGTGGGAGAGCGGGTGAACGCCCACAGGCCACTCGACTGTGCGCGCGATTCTGTATTTAAATGAGGCCCGGCGGTAGAAACAGGCAAAAGGAGGCGCTAGGGACACTAGCGTGTCCCTAGCGCCTCCTTTTGGCCTGGAGCGGCGGCTGTCAGCGGGTTTGAAAGCCGACGCTCAATTTTGCCGGAGTTGGTTCTTGAGCCCGCTGACAGCCACGGGCTCATAAACCGGACACCGGCAAAATTGAGCATCCGGTTTTCGACCCAACAGCTGCGGGCCGACAGATTTTTTTTTTACTTTTTTTTACCCTTCGGGACCTCCGACTTAGTATCGCCATGATATTAAGTCGGAGGGTGCACAGAAAAGCAGTTTTTACTGCTTTTCTGTGCACTTTCCCGGTGCCTTTGGGTAAGCGCTAATTTCTGAAAGCAAAATGTGCGGCTTGGCTGCACATTTTGCTTTGTGAATCGCGCGGGAATACCTAATAGGGCCATCAACATGCATTTGCATGTTGCGGGCGCTATTAGGTTCGGCGGGTTGGATGTGCGTTTTCGGCCCCTTACTGAATAAGGGGTAAGGGAAAATGCGCGTCCAATGGCGGGTTAACAGTGCACTCCGTCGGAGCGCACTGACCTGTATCGGCCCGTTTGACAGGAGTTGGAGGTAAGCCTCTCATCTTCCCCCACCCACTTCGCTTTGGCATCACTTTTAAGCAATAGCCCCCTCCTCTACCTTCCTCCCTGGCTCCAATTGAAAACCATCTCATTTGCCGAGATTGTGGTACGCTCCTGCCGATGATTTCTGTGTCGCTATTAACAGCAAAGCTGGAAGTGTAAGTCCTATACACGCCAGTGTCTGTGGCAATGCTCAAAGCGCCAGCGTGGACTGCGGGAGGAGTGTAGTACTCTGTTCCGCAGATGAGACAGGGTTTGAAAGGTACAGGGAAGGTGAGAGGAAGAAGGGGGGGGGGGGGGGGTATCCGTTAAAAATTATGCCAGATTGGGGAGAGGTCGGGGATAGGTGGGAAGCTGACTCCAGACTCCTCCCACTGGCATTTGTATAATACTGTCAGTTTGGGAGGGGTGGAGGAGGCTCTATCTGGTAGGGCACTCATTTTTTTTACACTGACAGCATGCCACAATTTTTTTTTTATAGGCCATCACCATTTAACCAGCTATATATTTTTGAATATGGCCATTTATTTATTTATTTATTTATCTATCTATTTATTTATTTATTTATTTAAATTCTTTTAATATACCGATGCTCAAGACTAGGTCTTATCATACCGGTTTACAATGAACAAGGGGGAAAACCAGTTAACACGGAAAGCGAAAGTTACATTAAAACAGGGAAGTAAAACAAGGCCGTTTGAAGATAAGGGATAGATTAACAATAACTATTCTAACTGTAGAGAAGAGCAGGTAAGCAGAGAGCAGTAGCTTATATGGTAAACTTAAATACAATTTACATCGTGTAGTCGATTTGAAATGTTATATGAGAGAGCAGTTCTAGTATAGCAGTTCCTAGAGAGGCTGAAAGGAGGAGGGGTGGTGGTCCGTGCAGGATACCATAGGTTTCTTCAGCGATAAGCTTGGGCGAAAAGCCATGTTTCAATTTTTTTCTGAAGGTGAGATGACAATGTTCCTGGCGTATGTCTGGCGGGAGAGAGTTCCAGTGATGCGGTCCAGTGGTTGATAGCGCTCGTTTTTCAATGGAGTTGTGTATAGCGGAATTGCTAGGGGGAACCTGGAGGGAGTCTCTGTATGCAGATCTGGTTGGCCTTGATGAGGAGTGTAATTTGAGGGGTATGGTTAGTTGCAGAGAGGATTGCTGATATGGATTTGTGAATGATGGTCAGCGTCTTGAAGTGTATTCTGTAGTGGATGGGTAGCCAATGTAGTATTTTTAGTATCGGTGTGATGTGGTCCATATGGCGAGCATTTGTGAGGATCCTAGCTGCAGTGATTTGCAGCATCTGAAGAGGTTTGGTGGAGGAGGCCGGGAGACCAAGCAGGAGAGCATTGCAATAATCAATTTTTGAGAATAGTATGGCTTGAAGGACAGATCGGTAGTCATGGAAGTGAAGGAGTGATCTTAATTGTTTTAGGACCTGAAGTTTATAAAAGCCTTCTTTAGTGGTGGTGGTGTTAATGAATTTTTTAAGGTTCATTCTGGAGTCTAGGGTGGCTCCAAGGTCTCTCACTTGATTTACTAATGGTATATTTGTGGTGCTGGCTAGTGGGTTATTATCATTGGGGGAGATGACCAGGAGTTCAGTTTTTGACGTATTGAGAACCAGGCTGAGGCTAGTGAGAAGGAAATTAATAGCGTGGAGGCAGCTGTTCCAATAGTTTAGAGTGTCGGAGATGGGATCCTTGATGGGGATTAGGATCTGCACGTCGTCCGCATAAATAAAGTAGGTGAGGTTGAGGTTTTTGAGTAGTTGGGATAAGGGGAGAAGATAGATTTGAATAGAGTCGGGGAAAGCGAGGAACCCTGGGGTACTCCTTGCTTGGACACTATGGGGAAGATTCTTTGTTGATTATTTTTACTTTGAAATACCTGTTGCTTAGAAAAGATTTTAACCAGAGGAGTGCAGAGCCTGAGATGCCTATTTCCATCAAGCGGTTGATAAGGATTGAGTGGTTGACTGTGTCAAAGATTCTAGAGACTGTTTGTGAGTCATTGAGGAGTGGTTTTGGCTAGGTGGAGGCTGATAATTTGAAGTAGAGTTGGAAGTTGATAGCGGGAGAAGTAAATTTTTTATTTTGTTGTCAAAGAAAGCTGCCAGCTCAGTGGATTTTTTTGGGCCTCTTCTTCTGGGATTATAGGAGGATATGGGTGGTGAGTATTGCCACATATGAGAATAGTGTTTTTGGGGTCGTATAGGAAGCTGTGTATTTTTTTGGCGTAGAAATCCCTTTTTGTGCGAAGAATGGTGGCCCTATAATATCATTGCAGATTTGTAGGAGGCCAGTGTGGTAGGGGAGGGATCCTTCCTCCAGCAATGTTCTTTATGTTGTAGGTCTTGTTTGAGTTTTCTTAATTCTGTGGAAAACCAGGGTTTTTTGTTGGTGCGGGCAGGGTTGATATCTTTGGATGTTACAGGGCATATTTTATCAGCTGCTGAGCGGGTGATAGTTAGCCAAGAGTTCAAAGCATTGTTCGCGTTTGTGAGGTCCAGGTTAGATAGGTCCTTGGTAAGGACGCTGTTGAGGATTTCCATGGAACATGGCTTTCTGAATTGGATCGAGGATTTAGGGATGTTGGTGGTCGGTTTTTTCTTTATGGATAGTTCAGCTTCTATCATCGAGTGATCTGACCAAGAGATGGGGGTACAAGAAGGAGGGGAAGTAGGCGAAGTAGGCGAGATCGGATCGTTTGTAAATATTAAGTCCAACGTGTGTCCTGCTTTGTGTGTGGGTTTATTAATAATTTGTTTGAAGCCCATAGCTAGTAAGGAAGAAAGTAGGGCTTCACAATTGGCGGAGGGAGAGGGGGAGTCAACATGAATGTTGAAGTCTCCTAGCAGGATGGCTGGTGAGTTTGTATTGATGTGTTTGGCTACGATTTCTATGAGAGGCGATGGTTCAGATTCTAGGAGCCCAGGCGGGGCGTAGATAAGACAGATTTAGAGCTGGGTGGATTTGAATAATCCGATTTCAAGTTTGGTCGAAGATTTAATTGTGGTTGGGCTAGTCTCAGTTCTTTTTTGCGGCTAGCAGTAGCCCAACCCCTCTTTTTTTAGCTCTGGGAATAGAGAAAAAGTCATATAGTTGTGTCGGTAATTGGTTGATTAGGGGTGTATCCGTGTTTTTCAACCAGGTTTCAGTGATTGCATACAGGTCCGGTTGGGGGTCCAAGAGGTAGTCGTTGAGCAAGTGAGATTTTTTTGATATGGATTGGGAGTTGAGGAGGGTTAGGGTGATTAAAGAAAGGCCCAGGAATTGAGTTAGGGGGGAAATCATGATGGGAATCAATGATCTCTTAGAAACATAGAAACATAGAAATGACGGCAGAAGAAGACCAAATGGCCCATCCAGTCTGCCCAGCAAGCTTCCCTCATTTTTTCTCTCATACTTATCTGTTTCTCTTAGCTCTTGGTTCTAATTCCCTTCCACCCCCGCCATTAATGTAGAGAGCGGTGATGGAGCTGCATCCAAGTGAAATATCTAGCTTGATTAGTTAGAGGTAGTAGGGGTAGTAACCGCCGCAATAAGCAAGCTACACCCATGCTTATTTGTTTTTACCCAGATTATGTTATACAGCTCTTATTGGTTGTTTATCTTCTCCCATGCCGTTGAAGCAGGGAGCTATGCTGGATATGCGTGAGGTATCAGTTTTTTTCTTCTCCCCTGCCGTTGAAGCAGAGAGCTATGCTGGATATGCATCGAAAGTGAAGTATCAGGCACCTTTGGTTTGGGGTAGTAACCGCCGTAACAAGCCAGCTACTCCCCGCTTTGTGAGTGTGAATCCTTTTTTCTTCTCCCCTGCCGTTGAAGTTATGCTGGATATGCGTGAAGTATCAGTTTTTCTTTTCCTCTGCCGTTGAAGCAGAGAGCTATGCTGGATATGCATCGAAAGTGAAGTATCAGGCACATTTGGTTTGGGGTAGTAACCGCCGTAACAAGCCAGCTACTCCCCGCTTTTGAGTGTGAATCCTTTTTTCTTCTCCCCTGCCGTTGAAGTTATGCTGGATATGCGTGAAGTATCAGTTTTTCTTCTCCCCTGCTGTTGAAGCAGAGAACTATGCTGGATATGCATTGAAAGTGAAGTATAAGAATGGAGTGATCAAGCTAGTTGAAAGGCATCAGGAATAGAGGAAGGTGGAGGTAGTAATTTGGATATTTGGTTTGGGGTAGTAACCGCCGTAACAAGCCAGCTACTCCCGTCTTTGTGAGTGCAAATCCTTTATTTCCACATTTCCTCTTGCTGTTGAAGCTTAGAGTGATGTTGGAGTCACAGTAACCATGTGTATGTTTATTGAATAAGGGTATTGTCTCCAGGCAGTAGCCATCATTCTGGCGAGTCACCTACTCTTCATACTACTTCTTAGGTCGTTGGAGATTGATGTGTGAATTAACTCTATTGAGGGATGAATGTGGGATGATAGGGATAGGGAAAGTTTGTATCATGTTGATTTTTTTTTTTAAGAGTTGGGGTAATCGTTTGAGCCAGAGGGGAGAAGGAATGGTTCCTGGAGGCGATGCGAAACTGGATGGTTGCAGTGCGGGAATAGGTGCTGGGTGGTAGGTGGGAAGTGGTTTAGGTGAGAGGACGGACTGCCTATGAGCTGAATTGGGTAGGCTTCCGGTACCCTGTTTGTTAGAGGCGAGGAATTTTCTCAGAAAGGAGGAAGGAGAATTGGCGACTCTAAATTAAATTAGTGCTGTAACATACTTGACGTTTGGGTGTGTGATCTTCTTCTCAGGTGTTGCTGGGGGTAGAGAACGCTGATATTGTAGATAGATAGTTCAGCTGCGGTGGATTTGCTGGCAGAATGGTGTATTGCGGGTTTCTCTCTTCCCCTCTTCTCTCCGTGGCTGCATGAAGGGGCGCACAAAGGGGCCTGCCCCTTTGACGCGCTCCTTCAGCGCACGGCGCCGGAGTAGCTCCTGGTTTAAAGGTCCCTCTGCACGACGTGATTGGTTGGCTGGGCTGCCGAGGGGGGGGGGGGTCGAAGGGCTGTGCGGAGGGACGGCGCGGCAAACCTGCCTCGTGGTCTGCGTATGGGCTCGCCGAGGGTAAGGGGGATTTAAAAGGCCCCATTTGAGGCTAAAGTTATCTGGGAACACATTCTGGGCTAACTTTAATCCTGCTCCAGGGCACATGTAGAGTTAGCGGATTAACCTATTTGGCTAACTTCTAATATTTGAATTATCCAGGTAAGTTTCTTGGCTAACTTGTCCCTTCCCTGGAGCGTCCCCATAAAACCCATTGCTTATTTGTCTAATTTTTAGTCAGATAAGTATCAGCAATTTTGAAAAGTCAGTATTTAGCTGAATAACTTTTGAGTTATTGGCTAAATGCCTTTGAATATTGGCATCACAGTGTCTACAAAAAAAAAAGTGTTCCCCAGTTGGGGATTTTTTTTTATGTAATTGTTTTTATCCTGAATTATTCACAGTTCTAAGCAGCATATATTGAAAAACATTCACAAATAAAACATGGACATAAAGCCCCTTCTGGTGGTGGACCCGGAAGAGAGAGGGACACAGGTCCTAGGCCTAATTTCTTTATCTCTCTCTCTCTCTCTCTCTCTCCTCTGTCCCACAGCCCCAGGACTTCATTTTTTTCCCAATGGGGTGGAGGAATACTCTTCCAAGGTTCAAGGTGACTCTTTTTTTTTTTTCCTCCTAGGGGATGTTTCTCTTACTTTAGGTAAGAGGGATGAGTGCTAAAAAATACTCTGGACTCTCAGGATGGGTATCCAAGCAAAACTTTACTACAGCAATTTCTTCAAAAATAACATTGTAGCACTATATACACAGTTTGAATTTTTTTATCTGTGCAAGTGACTCTCAATAGCTGGTGCAGGGAAAAGCAAGACTTCTCAGGTGGACAGGGGTATCCTATTTATGTGCAGAAAAATCCCCTTCCAAAACTACTGACAGACTCAAAACAGGGTCTCAAATACAGCATGGCTCCCACTTGTACCTCTCCTTCCCAGGGTGAAGACTCCAGATGGGGGTCTTCCAAGGAATGAAAAAGGTCTTACTCACAATTCTCTTTTTCCGGTTGACACACCAGATCTTTCGGATGAAAGGTCCAGGCAGCACACCATTTCAATTGCAAAAACAGTTCATCACCTGGGAGTCATCCTTGAATCTAATCTAGCCATGAAAACTCACATTAAAAGCATTTTGTCCCGGATACTTGAAACTTCACTTGTTAAAACATTTTAAACCGATTCTGTCCCTAAAAGACTTCAGAATGATTCTTTCTACAAGATTTGATTTCTGCAGGAATCGATTACTGCAACTCCTTACTATTAGGTCTTCCTATTTCCACCTTGCGCCCTCTTCAATTGCTACAAGAACTTGGCAGCGAGATTTCTTTCTAGTAATAAAAAATATGACCATATTACCCTGGTTCTTGCCACCCTTCATTGGCTGCTGATTAGAGTTAGAATTAAGTATAAAACATTAATTCTAATATATATATATATATGCCCGACCCAGCCATTGTATATTCATTCGTGTTTATTCTCCAGTTTTTTCTGTCCTTTACTTCCTGGCTACCCTAGCCCCAAGTTCATTCTCCCTGTTTTTTGTAACTGCGCCTCGGCCTTCTTGTTATATGGTTTTGTTAAGTTAACCCCTAAATTTGATGTAAACCGGCCTGATATGAAGCTTGTCATGAAGTTCGGTATAGAAAATGCTAAATAAATAAATATATATATATATTATTGATTCATTCTACAAATATCCCATGGGCGAGTGTCAGGTTACATATTTATGCTCCTACATGTACATTAAGATCACAAAATACAGGGCTCCTGGAGGTTCCTACAGTTTGTCTTGCACCTATTGGTGAGGTGAGAGAGAGCACATTCTCCATAGCCGGTCCTGCCCTATGGAAAACCCTGCCAGAGCGGCTTAGAATGCAGAGTGATTCAAAAGCATGCAAGAAAGGTGTAAAAACCTGGTTATACAGCAAAGAATTTGCAGATGAAGGTGTAGCTTCCCTGGGATGAATGATAGATGAATTGCCCCAGCAGATGACATTATATTGCTGATTATGCATTTTTTGCTTTTTTTCTTGTTTTGTACAGTATGTGGTATATACTTAGATATTTTAATTATGTATGGTATATTCTATAAACTGTTGCAATGTTATGAGCTCCAGTATAAAAAAAAAAGCAACTTTTAAAATAAATAAATAAAATAAATAATCAGTTCTTCTAATTTTCCCCATTCTTAGAGCAGGAAGGGCGGCAGCAAAAATGCTCCTCCCAGATCCTCAATACAAATTCTTCACTCAAACGTCCTAACTCCGACATGTTCTTGCAGCAGCTCACTACAGGTTACCAAACTTAGACTGTGGGCAACTGTGGGCAGACTGTGGGCAGACTGTGAGCTAGACTGTGAGCTAGACTGTGGGCAGATTATCTTGACCACTCCAGAAAGGGATTTCTCCTTAACCACTTCCCAGGCCGAGAACCAGGGGTCTCGCAAAAAACTCCAAAAATCAATAACAAATCCTGGGAACAAAACACTGGGGGCAACCTAACCAGACAGGTTGTGTAGTGGAAATGGTTCAGCCTCCCACCTGTCCTGGATTGCAGATTGTAAGACCTGGTCCTTGGAGTAGGAAACAACTACGAGCCAGGCAAAGCCCCTACTGCCGCATGACTCTAAACCAAATTTGCACTGTCACACTGATCTCTGAGGCAACCTGATTTTATACAGGCAGGGGGTTGGCCATTCCAGCACCATCACTGGAGGTGCTATTCTGAAATGGTACACCCCTCCGTCTACTGCCTAACCCTTACTCCTAGGTCAAAAAGATTAGGATCTAGGACCAGTTAGTGGTGAGCCCAAAGGGTCATCAGGCACATAATCCCATAAACATTTTTATCATAAATAATAGTCCATAAGCAAGAAATACCTATAGTACCTGAATGTAATCTGCTTTGATGTACAGTGTGAAGTGCTGAAAGTGGAATATAAAAATAAATAAATAAATACATTTATCTTGGAGCTGGTCCCAATTAATTAAAAACAGGCTGACTTCAGACCCCAAAATGCAGCTTTTATCCAAACATTGCCTGTCTTCTTTAGTGTTGCCTCAAATGGTAGTAGCCGACGTGGTTCACTTTTGCAAGATGCTACTTCAGGGTGAAAAACCAAAATTAATATGTGTACTCAATAGATGGCATCCTGACTAGACGTGTGGACTCAGCTCCTGCGTTTTCTCCCTATTTTTT
Source organism: Rhinatrema bivittatum (assembly GCF_901001135.1). Taxonomy (NCBI): domain Eukaryota; kingdom Metazoa; phylum Chordata; class Amphibia; order Gymnophiona; family Rhinatrematidae; genus Rhinatrema; species Rhinatrema bivittatum. Next base: position 55,703,519 of record NC_042622.1, read on the forward strand.
TGCATTTTCTTGCTCTCTCTTTTTTCTTGATCTAAAAAGAGGAAAGGGGCTGTCAGGTCTTACCCCTCCACAGGAGCTACTCGGCAGACCACCATGCCAGAGTTTATACCTCCATTACCTTTGCCGATATCGACTGCTGACTTGGCCAGTGGGTATCTCTCAGCCCGGCCTATCAGTCATTGCCACGGCCACCTGGATTTGCCGTCTGTGTGGGAGCTGAATCACCAGAGCAGGTGTGGAACCACGGCGCTTCTCCTGCCTCATCAGACGGCGTCTGTGTGCCTACTGCTGCTGAGGGACCGCAGCGGAACACGGCAGAGCAGATCCAGCTACTCCAGGAGGCAGGTAGTTTGTCTGAGGGAGCAGTTCCTGGCGTTCTGGCAGCGGGTGAAGTCCCTTCGTTTCACAAAGTCACTGGTACACAGGAGATTCGGGATGCATTCACATTCTCCAGATCAGATCTGCCTTAATTATACCTACCCATGTGACTCTTAATAGTCTATGGGACAACTTGGCCTCAGTTGAGAAGTCTGTTTCATCCTTGGTTACAATAACATTAGATATTCACTCTAAATGTTTGAATCAAGAACAACGGATGTCTGTAGGTGAAGGCTCTATTTCTAATTTGAAGACATCGGACTCTGAGACTAAAGATTTGCAGGCTAAATAAGTAGTGGAAATTGGAAACTACTGTGGTGTCACGTAAATTAGAAAGCTTGGAGAACACCTCAAAGAATTTTGAACTTTCCTCAAATTCCATTACTCTCTCCTATTGAAATGTTCAAGCTTTAAAATGAAGGAAGTTCTGCAAATTCAGGAGTCGGCCTATCCCCCGATTCAAAAAGTTTTCTACTTATCATCTACTACACAGAATACAGCACGATGTTTCCCTGAATGTAACTGAGTTTCTGGAGAATTCTGTCTTGCCATCTCACAACAGAGCTACCTTGCTGGTCTCTTTTGTGTTTTTATATGACAGAGACAATATTCTTCATCTATTTTTTTTTGTAATCGTGAAGTTCTATTTAAGGGGAAGAAGACCTAAGGTTTTTCCTGACTTAGCTAGGACTACTGAGGAGTGTAGAAGAAAATTTCTGGTTATGCGATCAGAGATGTTAGCTTTCGGGGCTTCTTGTAGTGTCAGATATCCATGTAAATGTATAGTGCTAATGAATACAATTAGATATGTTTTCTTGAGGGACTTTATCAAAGCTAGGTGCATTATTCCCCCTCAACCTACTTAAGATGAGGTTCATTTGAATGCGTAATGTTAGTCAGCAACGTTCTCCTTTTTTCTTCTTTTTTTCTGATTTGATTGATCTACTTGCACTAAGACCATTTTTTCTCCCCCCGATATATCTGTGTTTATTATGAGGAGATTGCTGTGATATTTTCTCATTGTGCTTTTTATTATTATCTTTTGTAAGCAATATAACCTCTGTTTTTCTTTTTATTGTGTTTGAAATAATTTCAAACATAAAAATGAAGTTAAAAGAAAAGTGTACTCAATAAGAAGGCAGTATAAAAAAGTTTTTGACCCCAAAAGGTCAGGGTTATGCTAGCTGTAGGCAGAAATCCCCTCCCCAAAAAACCCCTGGCAGATGAAACGGTCTCAAACACAGCACAACTTCCAGTTGTACCTCTTCTTCCCAGGGTGAAGACTTCGGATCAGGGTCTTCCAAATTGTTAAAAAAAAAACCCAAAACAGTTCCATTTCTAGATGACACATTGGATCTTTCAGATGAAAGGTCCAGGCAGCAGGGAATAATTAGATCTAACTTTCTCCACTCTCAGACAGGAAGGGAGGCAGCAAAATTCTTCCTCCCAGATCCACAAAAACAAAGACCCTACTCAAATGACCTTAAACTGGAACTCACCAACCATAAATGTGAGCTGGAGTGTGAAGAATCTTCCCTATCCTGGGCATCCCAGAAAAGGAACTTCCCCATAATCCCTTCCTGTTGCATTTGGCTGGCTGCGGGTCTGTCCGCAATTTAAACTGGGAGACAAGGTTTGGTTAAAGCACCCGCCATATCTGGCTTAGAATGCTTTCCATGAGGCTCGTCCCTTGCTTCATCGAGCCCTTTCCCATCTCTCGGCAAGTGGGTCCTGAGACCTACTAGCTGTGGCTAACTGCTTCCCTGGGGATCCATGATGTGCTCCATGTCTCCCTCCTCAAGCCCTTAATCCTCACATGGCCATCCCAGAGGGTGCCCAGACCCCATAGAAGAGGACCAGGTCTACCAGGTGAGCGAGATACTTGATGTTTGACGTTGTAACAAAAAATGGGAATACCTGATCTCTTGGGAGGGGTATGGCCTGGAGAAAAGCATCTTGGACAAGGACCTCCTAAGGGCATTTCATGCTCTCACCCCAAAAAACCCAGGCCCCTTGGGGAGGGGGGTGTTGAGAGGAGGGGGTACTGTTGCATTTGGCCGGTTGCAGGTCCGCCCCACGACCGGCCACTCTTAACTGCAACCCCGGACGAAGAGGAGCTTCCCAGGGTGCCAACAGGCGAAAACGTGGCTGACCACCGCTCAGGCCCGATGCAGCCCATGAGAGATGCCACTCAGCTGAACGAGCGGCCCTAGGCACGTGTGCGCGTGGCTGAGCTGCTTTGAAAGGGCCCACAGCGGAAAAAGTCCCGCAGCTCCTCAAGATGACATCACAGGCCTGCCACTGTTTAAGGCCTGCTCTGCCCCACTTCAGACGACTCAGCAATAGGTCAAACTCCTTTGAGTAGCTGATTGCCATGCTGTTCCTGGTTTCTGCTCTTGCTTACTTTCCTGTGTCCTGTCTTCGATTCCTGGTTCCTGTGTCTTCGGTGGTCCTGTGTTTTCATCTCATGATTCCTTGACTGTCTTCTCTCCTTGCTGTCCTACCTTACCTTCCTCCCTCTGGATTGACTCTTCGGCATTGGACCTCGGCTTGGACCCTGGCTTCATCTTTGTATGGATTCCCGGCTGACCTTGGACCTCCTTTTAACTTTGTTGGATTGCTGCCTGCCCTGACCTCGGTTTGTCCTCATATCTGCTGTCTGCTGCCTGCCTCGACCTCTGCCCAAACTGACTTATCTTCCTCTCACTGGCCTTCTACTTGTGTGACAGATCCTTCTCCACCCAGATGCCCGCGCCTAAGCCTAGCTGGTGCCGACACCCAAGGGCTCAACCTGAGGGGAACATGGGCTGGTGGGCCTGTGCTCCAGCTATCTCCCCTACCAGTGGTGAGGACCTGCAGGGCTCCTCCCTGCGGGTAGCGCCAACCTCACCTTGGTCCAGGGATCCACACTTACAACACTTCCTAGGCCAAGAACAATGGGTCTTGCAATTAACTCCCAAAAATCATCAAAAATTCAGGGAACACAACATTGTAGTCTGTGAGTCCTGGTTCTTGGAATAGGCCAAAACTAAAAACTAAAAACAATAAAAATCTACTACTTTCACTTAACTCCAAACTGAATCTGCTCTGCCACACAGATCTAACATAGTAGCATAGTTACTATGGCATGGCAGTAACTACCCTTAATAGCAGGTATGGGAGTCACCAGCACTGAGTAGCAGTATTACTGAAAACAACTTGCTGGGCAGACTGGATGGACCTTTGGTCTTTACCTCCCATCATTTACTATGTTATTATATTACTAAGTTACTATACAGTGATCGCAAAGGGTCGTTACATGTGTTTAAATGGAGGGAAGTTTAGTACCAGGATTGCAGGTCTAGTGATCTTTTTCAAATTCAAACCACCTTCTTATGAAACAAAACCATTGAACACAGACACACAGCTGCATGACTTTGAAAATTGTAGTTCATAATGTACTTCACTTGTGACATCTTTATCAATCAAAATGGCTCTTTTCAAAGCACTGAGAAGTGGGAAGTAATTGTAATTTGATTGCATGTTTATAATGCTGTTGACGTACTATACGTACATGATTACAGAGAAAGAGGTTTGCAAAGCTAGATTACACCCAGGACTGAAAGACATGACTTGTGGTTGGCAAGCTGAGGAGCTCCAGCTTTCAAATGCAAGATTTTTGGGAATATCAGTACAACCAATTAGTATGTAAAATGTTCTGCATATGATAAGATAACTTTATTTCCACACATTAACTTTTTCCCAGCTATTAAAAAAGAAACCCTGGAAAGGCTGATGGTGGGACTAAGAATGTCAAATGATTAATAAAATCAGTTTCCATTATTTTTTTTTTTTTAATACTGTGGATTTGCTCAGGGGAGTTGCTTAGACTTTTACTGCTTCTAGCATAGGCTAAATTGGGCACCAGAAACAACGGGCTTCCCAACTGACTGCAAATGCAGGCCCCCATGGGCTAGCGCAAAAGCCAAGGACTTAAGCCTGTACTGCATTCAGTTTCTCCACTGGTGCCCCTCTCTTCCCATTCTTCATGTCAGCCCCAAAACCCCCCCAAGATTAGTAAAGCTTGCTGTAGTTCTCTGACTGCAGGTCTTTGGACCCAGAAATACCTCATGAAGTCTTTCTGTGCAGCACCGAACTCCAGCCTAATTTGCTGCTACCAAGGCATGCAGCACTCTCTAATGAAAAACAATAGTTCCTCTTGACTTAAACTGATGGGGCACGTGGACAGGGCAGTGTCTTGTATCTCCAAGAGCCTAGGCCAAGCTGTTGGATAACGGATGATGTGCCACTGCTTGAGCGCCTCCGAGCTCTGTTAGATCAGCACTCTGCCCACCCGTTGGTATGGCAACGGCCCTTTATTTAGTGGAGTAGGCCATCCATATCACCGTCTGGCTATTTGTACTTGTCTAATTATTAATACTCTTTGCATTTTCTTCCAGCGGATGAGTAATGGAGAAGGGTTATAGGGAAGGGAATGTGCAGGGGGAAGAGAGCAGTGATTTGTGGGATAGGTATCTCAGCTTTGAGAGGGGAACATTTATCTTTCAGCGCTTGGGCCAGGAGAAAACAGCCCAGGAACACTTGTCTTTCCCGACGTAGACGTGTATATGTTTTCTTCTAAACATGTATAGTACGTAATGCGCACACATTTTTCAAAGTTGCTGCAAAAGAAATGACATCGCATAAGTTCACATTTTATTTAAAAGGGCTTCACTAGACTTTACCTCAAAAAAAGTTCTTGGAAATGGAGATTCATTTGCATGACAACCTAAGGGGAAATGCCCTTTTTAAAAGGATAAGTACATTGCATCGAACAAACCAGAGGTTACATTTGCATCATACAGACATGTTACTGGGTCTCAGCAGTACCTAGAGAGGATGATGTGGGTCTTGAGCAGAAAAGCAACCAGCACTCTTCATTCAAATAGGATCCCAAACTGCTTTACAATTACTACTCATCTCATTAACACTAAATCAGCCCCAATCCCCTAATTAAAACCATTCTGGAGCTTTTCAACATTTTGCTGACTTTTTTTTATTGACAATTATCTCGCATTATGTAAATGTGACAATTTACCATAAAGAAAATGGGATTTTTTTTTCCCTGTGAGATGCCTGAAACTAAAATTAACAAAATATAATAATAGTAAAAATGTCCTACTTTGTGGAAAGCAAGCAATACTGAGGAGTTCAGATCTTTGGCATGGCTAAATGGATATTTGCCTGTGCCATGATCCATCCATTCTCCTAGAATTTTAGGATAATGTCAACAATGATGGTGATCTTGTTCAATGGGGCTCACTGGAGGTGCTGCCGGCCCTCACCATATATAATTAGTGAAAAGTAGAATATGATCTTCCTCAATGTATGCTTAGTCGCAGTATCAGGATGTAATGCTCCTATCGGCTGGATTAGTCCTTAACAACTATTTTATTAAATCATCCATCTGGTAAGTGAAGGGGGGCTGTATTTGCTGCAGTCATTGGCTGCCAACAAGGCCTCCCTCCCCCACAGCAATACTGGCCTGGGAGAGTTTGAATATGTGAGATCTCGGAGGCTAAGCAGTCAGGCCTGGCTAGTAACAGGATGGGGGAGGACCCAGGTGCTGTGGGCAGCAGAGGGTAATGGCAGACCTCTGCAGTATTCTGCCATTAAAAGGTCACAGATATCGTGATGAGGCTGTGATCGCCTAACTCTCAACTCCCAGCAAAGGTCAGAAAGAGGATAGAAAAGCCTTAAGAGTAATTAACTAGTACCTCAGCATTATGTCTGGGACCCTCCCACAGGGTTTAAGTTATAAAGGTAAAATGGAGGTGATCTTTACCTGAATAAGGGAAAATGCCTCAGGAGCAGCTGGGCCTTTTTTAAACTCTTTAAACATTTTCTAATTACATATCACGAAACAGCTTCATGAACAGAAAGAGCTTAATCAGCTTGGAACAGAATAAGAAAAAAAATGTAACAGGCATTTTAATAAATACAGATACAATTACCACAAGCTAATAAATGTTCACTTTAGCCCACAATCAGGCTGATGCAATATCCGTGCGGGACAAGGGGTGCTCGTGATTGAGCGCCTGCTTTCCTAATGCGCACCCATTCGCTTCTCCCAGGCGTGCGATGCAGAAGGCTAATGAGCCGCTGCATTAAAAAAGAGGCGCTAGGGGAAACTGTGCATCCCTAGCACCTCCTCGGCATCGTACTGATATTAAGTCGGAGGAACCACACAAAGCAGTATTTTCTGTTTTTCTCTTAAACTTATGGGGCTCCCAAGACTTAGCACCAGCTCCAGGGCTGACGTTAATTTTTGAGGGTAAAAATGTGCGCAATCGGGTGCACGTTTATTTCTTACATACAGGCCGATACAGTAAAACCCGCGGGAGAGCCGGCGCTCTGAGGTGAGCAGCCGCTCTCCCGACGCGCGCACAGGCCACTCTCCTGTGTGCGCGATTTAGTATGCAAATGAGGACCCGCAGTAAAAAGAGGCGCTAGGGACACTAGCGCGTCCCTAGCGCCTCTTTTTTGACAGGAGTGGCGGCTGTCAGCAAGTTTGACAGCCGACGCTCAATTTTGCCGGCATCAGTCCTCAAACCCGCTGACAGCCACGGGTTCGGAAAACAGATGCCGGCATAATTGAGCGTCTGTCTTCCGGGCCGTGGGCCGATTTTTAAATTTTTTTTTTTAAATTAAAATTTTTTTTTTAATTTTGGGGCCTCCGACTTACTATCATAGCGATATTAAGTCGGAGGGTGTACAGAAAAGCAGTTTTTTCTGCTTTTCTGTACACTTTCCCGGTGCCGGCAGAAATTAACGCCAGCCTTTGGACAGGCATTAATTTTTGAAAGTAAAATGTGCGGCTTCGCTGCACATTTTGCTTTCTGGATCGCGCGGGAATAATTAATAGGCCCATCAACATGCTTTGCATGTTGTGGGCGCTATTAGCTTTGGGGGGGTTGGCCGCGCATTTTGGGGGGGGGTTTGGGGGGGTTGGCTGCGCGTTTTCGACGCGCTATTACCCCTTCCTGTATAAGGGGTAAAGCTAGTGTGTCAAAAACGCGGGGCCAAACCCGGGCTAACATTGCGCTCCACCGGAGCGCACTGTACTGTATCAGCCCGATAAAGGGGTAGTAGCTAATAGCCTCATCTGCATGGCATTTATATGTGATGAGTGCAATTAGCTAAATGCTGTTTTGCACACGCGTTTTGGACTTGCTAATCTCCTTTTTGTATAAGAGGTTATAGACAGGCGTCCAAAATGCGTGTCCAACCACGGGTTAACCTGTGCACTAGCCTGAGCGCACGCTATTTCATCGGCCTGAAGAGGTGGGAGGGAAAGTCCTTAAAGGAATAAGGAAAAAGTGAAGAAGTCAAGATCTGAAGCTGAACAGCCAGAGAAATATTTAACTCAGACTCAAAACTCCAAAACTACCCAAGATATTGAGAGAAACAAATTGAAAGCCAGGCCTTAGACCCGCTTATCCGGCAGAAGGTTTGAAAGCTGATTAGACAAGGCATTTGCATGGAAATTTTTAGCAGGAGACAATCTCAAGTTCTAAAACTCTTGGCTTTAGCTTAAGAAAATTCTTTTATCTTGCGTAGTTTGTGAAACATGAGGGAAAACATGAATTAACTTATGAAGAAAACAACATATGTATATTGGAAAAGTACAATTTCAGAATTCAATCCCTATATAGTTCTAAAATAAAATCATGCCACATGATATGACTTTTAGGTGGACTCCAAGGTATCAGTAAACAACAAAAGGAGAGAGCCTGAGAATGTGTATAAGCACCAACATTTTCTGTGAACTAGAAATGTGCATGGAAAATAATATCATTTTGTTTTGTTTTTTCATTTCATTTGTTTTTTTGTTTTAATACATTTTTTCGTTTCATTTGATGTTTATTTTGGTTCATTTTGTTTACTTGAAATAAAAACTAAATGAAAAACAAAAAGAAAAAAAACTAACCCAAAAGAAAATTAATGTGTATCCCCCCTACCCCATCATACAACTCCCCCCCACCCGCCAGTGTCTCAGAGTTGGTTAGGGCCATTTTGAAATCAAGACCCATTAGGGCAGTGGTGACTGGGGATCACTCCTGTGCTATTTAAACTTCTTGTGTCAAACAGATAGGATTCAATGGGTCCAGGGAGGTTTGGGAAATAAGCGAAACCTGGGGAGGGGTTTAATTTTTTTTATTTCAGCGAAGGGTGATGGTGGGAGACTGGTCCAGGGCTGCATTCCAAAACGAAAGGTAAACGCCAAAGAATTTTGTTCGGGTTTTCTTTTCCTTTCAACATGACACATGAAGAAAAAGAGTGTTTTGTTGCATTTTTCATGTTGCTTTAAAACACATGCACATTCCCACTGTAAACTCCAAAGCATACATTACTACAGGGTACATCTTATACCATCCGTCTATGCCACAGGATGGACTGCCGGTCCTCAGGAGTATGGATGTAATACAGAACCCCTGCCCAATGTTACAGAGCTTCGAGAGCCTCTCCTGGAGGCACACATAACCAGGTGGAAGGTCTGCCTAGGATGCCTAATACTCTTTCACCAGCCCTGTCTTTGGCAAAGAGCAGGATCCAATGGAAATTGGGATTTCAACACCAGCCCCCTCTTCCCCTCCTGAGCTGGCAACAGTGAGGAGCCAAGCTTAAGAACATAAGAACCTAAGAAAATGCCATACTGGGTCAGACCAAGGATCCATCAAGCCCAGCATCCTGTTTCCAACAGTGGCCAATCCAGGCCATAAGAACCTGGCAAGTACCCAAAAACTAAGTCTATTCCATGTAACCATTGCTAATGGCAGTGGCTATTCTCTAAGTGAACTTAATAGCAGGTAATGGACTTCTCCTCCAAGAACTTATCCAATCCTTTTTTAAACCCAGCTATACTAACTGCACGAACCACATCCTCTGGCAACAAATTCCAGAGTTTAATTGTGCGTTGAGTAAAAAGAACTTTCTCCGATTAGTTTTAAATGTGCCCCATGCTAACTTCATGGAGTGCCCCCTAGTCTTTCTACTATCCGAAAGAGTAAATAACCAATTCACATCTACCCGTTCTAGACCTCTCATGATTTTAAACACCTCTATCATATCCCCCTCTCAGTCGTCTCTTCTCCAAGCTGAAAAGTCCTAACCTCTTTAGTCTTTCCTGCCATGTGGAGCCAGTCTTGTGGTCATACCATGATACTGGCCCCACGTGGCAGCAAAAGATGACATATGATTAATCGTGGCTCCTCTCCTGCTGCCAGATCAGGGATTGGAGAACAAGGACCAGGAGGAGGATGAGCTTACACCACAGGACATTGCATAAGATTGCATCCAGGATCAGGCAGGAGTCTGAGTTGCCCTGGGTCAGTGGCGAGAGTATCGGAGATAGCTGTGGCAGAGGTTTGTGAACCAAAACTGCAAAGGGGGAAGGAAGCTATTTTTGGGGGACTGACAATTACCACCCCTTGCCACCTCATACTGGGGTAGATTTTCACAAAGCGCGCCTTAGCGTACTTTTGTTGGCGCATCAGGCGCAACAAAAGTACGCTGGATTTTAGTAGATACGCACTTGGCGCGCGTATCTGTTAAATTCCTGGATCGGCGTGCGCAAGGCTGCCGATTTCGTGTAGCCGGCGCGCGCCGAGCCGCGCAGCCTGCCGCCGTTCCCTCCGAGGCCGCTCCGAAATCGGAGCGGCCTCGGAGGGAACTTGCTTTTGCCCTCTCCTCACCTTCCCCTCCCTTCCTCTATCTAACCCAACCCCCCGGCCCTATCTAGACCCCCCCCTTACCTTTGCCGGGGGATTTACGCCTCCCGGAGGGAGAAGTAAATCCCCGCGCGCCAGCGGGCCTCCAGCGTGCCGAGACGGGACCTGGGGGCGGTTCCGGAGGTAACGGCCACGCCCCCGGACCGCCCCGGCCTGAAACCACGCCCCCGGGCCTGCCCCCGAAACGCCGCGTCCCGCCCCGAAAACGCCGCGCCGATCGGCCCCGCCCCAACACGCCCCCCCTCGAAAAACCCCGGGACTTACGCGAGTCCTGGGGCTCTGCGCGCGCCGGTAGGCCTATGTAAAATAGGCGCACCGGCGCGCAAGGCCCTGCTCGCGTAAATCCGGGCGGATTTACGCGAGCCGGGCTCTTAAAATCCGCCCCAATATGTCTTTGTCCTTGAGGCCAACGCAGAGGATTCACAGAATGCAGGAAAAGGAAATTATAAAAAAATTCATGAGGATAGAATTCAGAAATCAGCTGCTGTGGTGACATCATCAGTGGCAGCCCCCATTGCCAAAAGCAGCGCCAGTAGTGGTGGTGGGATCCGGAGTAGTCTGCAGGACTGGGAGCAGGAATGGTGGTGGCAGTGGGATTAGTAGTAGCCAGCACTGGTGTCTGTGGGATCTGAAGCAGTCCATGCGGGGCCTGGAACTGCAGTAGTAGTGGCAGCGGATGAATTACTAGTGGCCGGTGCTGTTTGGAAACAGCAGCAGCAGCAATGAAGGAAGTGGCAGTGGATGTTAACAGCAGCAGTGGCAGGATCAGCAATAATACGGTGAGTGGACAGCGAGAAAGAGAGAGTGATGGTACTGGGCTAGGGAGGCGGAGAGAGTGGTAGAGCTGGGGACTGTGGAGAGAGAGAAGGGGAAGGATGGGAGAGAGAGAGAGAGAATGGTGGAGAAGGGCCGGGGGAGAGAGAAACTGGTAAGGATAGACTGGGAAAGGTGGGAAGAGAAGTGGTGGGAGAGGCTGGGGGTGACTGGAAAAAGTGGGGGGAGAGAGAGTGGTGAGGACAGATGTGGGAGGGGCAGTGAAGAGCCTGGTAGAGATGGGCTGGAAGAGACAGGGTTGGGGGAACGAGAGAGTCTATTGGAAACTGGCTTTTGGAAAGATGTGGAGAGAGGGAGAAAGTAGGGAGTGGGGATCCCCAAACGTTTTCGAGGTTAATAAGGGGTCCGCACAGCCAAAAAGGTTAAGAACCTCTGCTTTAGATCATTTATAAACAAATTGAATAGTGCCGGGTCTAGGACCGATCCTTGGGGCACTCTGCTATGTACCTCCTCCAGTTTGAGATCTGACCATTCAATCCAACTCGTAGTCTCCTTCCCTTTAACCAGCTACTGATTCATGAATGTACATTGACCCTTATCTCAGAGCACAGTCTCCTGATAAATCTCTTAATTGAATGCCTTTTCAAAGCCCAAATATACTATGCCCACAGCTCACCATCATGCACGTGCCTAGTTACTGTAAAAAACCAAACACCGAAGGGGCAGGAGCCTCTCTGTCCATACAATGCTGGGGTTGGTGATGGGAAAAGGGATCCCTAACCTGATAGGACAAGACCGACTTCACTCTGGGACTCCCTGGATGGTCATCCTGTAGGAGTTCACATAAAGGAAATCCCACCCTCCTGATGGATAACAAAGAACATGAGTAATCCCGCCTGCCCAGTGAGATTCCTGGATTTTGGGAGGAAGGGCTGGAACGTGTATAGAAAATAGATTAATAGGGAGAGAACCCCTTGCAAATAAACGACAAAGCAAACTCACCAAGTTCAGCTTCTCTGAAGGGGAGTGGGAGCATGCAGAGACCACTATTAGGCAGTACCCTGTAAGCAGAACGAGATGTGCACCGCTTTCTGTTTGTACCGATAAATCACATAACATGATTCAAAGAAGATGTTTGGTTTTTTTTTTAAATTTTTCAGCTTAGGTTGCTGCCGCTGAAAATGACAGTTGTGGTTATTTTTTAAACAAGAATACATTTTTGAAATGTTATTTTTATTTCTTACATTTCTTACCCATCGTATCCCAAATTATGGCTCTTGGTGGCTCAGAAACTAAAAATACATATTGGCAGAGAAATTCAGCCAATCTAAACATAGTACAGTAAAAATGAAAATCACATGATCTAATAAAGAACTAAGAATTAAGCAAAACAGCAAAGCAGCATTGACCTAATAAACAGCCTACCAGACATTAAGGAAGGCAGAAGGAAAAAGCCTTGCGGAAAGGTGAAGTCCCGAGGCCTAGAACTCCATAGTCCAGGGTGTGCAGATGAGAAAGCTCATTATTCTGTACCTTGTCTTGCAGCTGGCCTTGTTTAGTTTTCTCTCTGTCTCTGGGCAAAGGCAGGCCAGCATCGATCAAGAGGCCACCTGGGCGTGACCTTCTCTCCCTGTATTCTTGCTACTCCACTCCACCCGTATATATACCCGGGGCCAGTGGAACGCCTTTATGGTTGGAGGGTCCAAGCAAACCAAGTTCCACCCCCTCTCTCTGCCCCCTGCCCCCTGCAGGGTATCTCTCTCTCTCTCCCCTGCCCCTTAACCCCTCCTCCTTACTCTCTTGCCATTGCTTGCTCTCTTTCCCTCCCCCATCCCCTCTCGCTCTCTTTCTTCCCCTTCCCCCTTCCCAGGCTGATCAGTGGCAGGGAGGAGGAGAGCAGTGGTGCCTTGGGCTGCTTCCTCCTCCTCCTCTGACACCTGGCCTGGCTGCTGCTGCTTTGAACTGCATGGCCAAACAGAGTCCCACGCAGTTCAAAGCAGCAGTCTGGCCTCCTCCTCCTCTAGCTGCTGCTTTCCCGACCCTGCCTCAGATTGCCTGCAGCATTTCTGCGGGAGGGCCAGATGTGGGTCAGGCCATGGCCCCAGTGGCCCATTCTGACGCCTGTGCAGGTATCTGCCTTATCCAGAGCTGCGTCTCTGACTTCTGCCTGCAGTGCTATTCTGCTGCTGAGGCATGTTTCTAACCCTCTGCTAGCACTCGGCTTTCTGTTCCCAACCTCTCAGTACTAGTCTGGTGTCCCCTACAGGTCCAAGAGGGTATGACTGTACCGGGTGCCATGTTGTCCCTTCCTCTCCCAGAGCTCTGCCCCAGGATACCTTTTGCTGTTTCTTCCTTGTTTTATCCTTTCTTTGTACTTAATTTTTACTTAATTTATGTAACCCACCTTTCCTCGGGGATCACCTTCCTGGCCCTGGGGAGCACCGGTCCAGCTGTACCAGGGTGGGGAACACTGTTTCTCAGGTTGTGGGCTGGAGAAAGACTCAACTGCAAGGTCAAACTAGGCCAAGGATGCTTAAAATAAGCACCGTGCTTACACCTTAGTTGTGCTCCAAAGGAAAACGGCTTATTTTGGAAATAACCAGATCAGCAGAGTATGATGTGCCTAGTACATCGCTTTGAGCAATATTTTAATATGGAAGAATGATCCATAAATACTTTTTAAATAAATAAACAGGAAAATCAAGTCACAGTTCTTAGGAAAACAGCAAAACAGTTCAAAACTAAAAAAATAATAGTCCACTTTTCCTCAAAAAGGCTTCTATACTCTCTCCCAGATCAATTGATAACCCAGGCACAGAAATACACAATCTCTTCCCACAATTTTCTTTCCTGAATTTCCAGTACTCACAAATCCCCAGGAATGGCTTCAGGAAGGCTCATTCCCTGCTTCGTAGGCAATGTAGCTTCCATGCCCCTACGCTGAACTTCACCAGACACCAGACCCCTATTGGGTTCTGAAAGGCTTCCACAAAGTCTCTTCTTTTGTATCTCAACACCTCAACTTATTCACTTCTCTCACTTTTTTTTCTCCCAGGCTTCCTTAGGGTTCATAGAAGCACCTCACTCCTCAAAACACCTTGGGAATCCTTGGTGAGAGAGCCCCTTCTAGACAAAAGCTCCTCTGCTCCTATTGGAACCCCTGTGCGAGTACCTGCTGCATCTTTCTCGCTGTCTCAATTTCTTCCCATCTCAGCTTCAAACTCCTCATGGGCAGCAATTTTTATACTCTCTTTTTATAACATCTCTTAGTGGGCATGAACCATGCTGTCAATCCACCTAATGGCCCTCACACCCCTTACACTTTTGGTGACCTTCCTGGGCTGGAAGATTCCCCATTATAGAAATAGACAACCCTTGCTGAAAACACTTTACACTCTGACTGACTTCAACCTGCTAAGAATAAATTTAAATGTTAAAACATAGGACTTCCTTGTTAGCAATAGGTCTCACTATTCTCCATTGCTACTCTAGCATCTGGTGGAGTTTAGTGCTTGTTAGGATCCTGAGTTTAGTGGGCCCTTGGCGAGAGTTTGGTACCGCCCATGGGGAGGAGCCCCACTGGGCCTCATCGTCGGGAGGCGAGGTCTTACAGCAGATGACACAACACAGCCCAGGGAGTATAGAGAGAGCAGGAGACTGGGGTGTGGATGCAAATGCCAGAGTAGGAACTCCCTGTGGTAAAGTGCAGAGCAGGCTCCGAGGAGCAGGGAATGCAAGGCAAGGGTATGGAGGAGTGCTGAGGGAACAACCCCAAGGGGCAGAGCCACGGGGTGAAGTCAGCACGGGAGGAATGACGTAGGCTACCCGAGGAGTGGGAAGCCCCAGGGGTCTCTGGCAATGTACGTGGGCACTACCCACCCCAAGAGGCGGGGGAATTGCGAGCACAGTCTCTGAGTTGAAGCAGGATGCTGCTCCGAGGAGCGGGGAGCGTGGCGCAGTCACTGAAGTACACAAGGTGCTGCTCCGAGGAGCGGGAAGTGTGGCACAGTCACTGAAGTATACAAGGCGCTACCCCAGGAGCGGGAAGTGCGGCACAGTCACTGAAGTATACAAAGCGCTACCCCGAGGAGCAGGGAAGTGCAAGCATAGTCTCTGAAGTTGAAGCAGGATGCTACTCCGAGGAGTGGGGAGTGTGGCGCAGTCATTGAAGTACATAACGTGCTGCTCCGAGGAGCGGGGAAGCACGGCACAGTCACTGAAGTACTCAAGGCACTGCCCCAAGGAGCGGGAAGTGCGGCACAGTCACTGGAGAACACAGGATGCTGTCCCAAGGAGTGGGGAAGTGTGGCACAGTCACTGAAGTAGAGGCAATGGCCCGCAAAGCGGGGTACACCAACGCTGAGTCTCAACGAAGCAGAGTAGTAAAGACAATGGCCCGCAGAGCAGGGTACACCAACGCTGAGTCTCCACAAAGCAGAGTAGGTTCCAGAAACTACCCACCAAAGAGCAGGGAAGCTGGCAGGCAAGCATCCGAGGTGCAGGGCCTTCCGAGGAGCAGATAGCCAGAGACAGGAATGAGCCCCCGAAGAGCGGGTACCTGAAGAGTGTCTCAACGCCAGGAAGTGCAGGATAACGGGAACCACAGTCCGAGGAGAGATCAGCAGGGAAATCAGCAATGAGAGGAACTCTTTGCCAAGTCGATAGAGCCAGCGGCCCTGGTGGTGCTTAAGAGTCCAGGAGCTAGTGATGTCATCAGGAGGAGACGCCCCTGAGGTTCCCACCATAGCATCCTTAAAAGGAGGGCCATGTAACGTACCGCACACGCGCCTAGGAAGATTAGAGCCAGGCCCTGGTGGGTGCTTAAGAGTCCAGAGCTAGTGATGTCATCAGAGGAGACGCCCCTGAGGTTCCCACCATAGCGTCCTTAAAGGAGGGGCCATGTAACGTGCGCACGCGCCTAGGAAGGCCCGGAGGAGACATGGCGGTCAGCGGTGGTCCCTGCCGCCATGTGGGGTCCCAGAACAGGGAAACGTGCGTCGGAAGCGGCTAGCCACAGCCGCGAGTTCACCCGAGGAAGAGAGGGCAGCAGCACATGAAGTGAGTAAGAGTGGTCGCAGTTGTCTGTGACCGACGGTCATAACCAGTGCTACTTTTATATTCTGCCTTTCATGACTGGTTAGCCCCCTCAAAGTGGAATTACCTTCAAGTGGCTTTCTCGACCCAGTCTTTGGGGCACATCTAGGTAGTCAGGTTGTCAAGATATCCAGAATGAATATGCATGAGATAGATTTGCATACAATGGAAGCAGTGCATGCAAACCTATTGTCATGCACTTCATTGTGGATATCCTGAAAATCTGACTGGCTAGGTATGTCCGGAGGACTGGGATTGAGAAGCACTGCCATAGGTACTTTCCTGTCCCCAAAGGGCCTTACTTTCTTTATTTTCCTTTCCTGGGCCCTGTTTTTCTGTCCTGAACTTCCTGACTGGCTTGTCCTTGCTTACTTCTAGGAATGTAAATTCTGCCTCAGACTGATATAAGCATATATCGAAGATTTTGTGATATATGAGCATTCTAGACCAGGGGTTCTCAACCCAGTCCTCTGGACATACCTAGTCAGCCCAGATTTTCAGGATATCCAGAATGAATATACATAGAGATAGATTTGCATGCACTGCCTCCATTGTATACAAACCTATTTCATTTTTATTTATTTATTTTTTATTTATTGAGTTTTATATACCGTCATTCCGGATCATCATCATAAATCCATCATAACGGTTTACTACAAATATGAAGGTTACAATGTTAATGGAGATAAACAGGACTTTCAAAAAGATTTAAACTGTTGTTAAATATAGGGGTATCAAATGCTAGGATTACTGTTCTGTTTTAAGTTTCACTTCTTAGTTATAGTCCATAGTTGTGATAAGTCATTTATTCAATTTAATCTTCAGGTTGAAGTGGAGGGTGAAGTTGTTATATTGTTCATTGGGTGAGTTTGATATGCTTTGTTGATCAACCATGTTTTTAAGATCTTTTTTGAATGTTTTAGGTTTCTTGAGTTCTGAGTTCTGTTGGTAGGGGAGTTCCAGAGTTTGGGCTACCTAGAGATATTGCTCTCTTTTGGGTTGAGGTGAGGTTGATTGGAACGCGTAGGTGGTGTTTTAGCAGTCCTTTGTTTGCTGATCTAAGGTTTCTATTGGGGTATGTAGTTTTATAGATGAGCTTAGCCAATTTTCTTGTTTTTCATATATAATTTTATGAAGGATGGATAGTACTTTGTATTCAATCCTGAATCTTATTGGTAGCCAGTGTAGTGAAATAAGTATTGGAGTAATGTGGTCTTGCTTTTTGGATCCAGTGAGGATTCTTGCAACTCTGCGTTCTGTAGGATCTGTAGTGGGCGAATAGTGTTTAGAGGTAAGTTTGAAAAGGAGTGAGTTACAGTAATCTATGTTGGAGAAAACTAGTAATTGAAGGACTGATCTGAAGTCGTTACTGGACAGAAAAAGTTTTAAATGACAGAGA
Source organism: Rhinatrema bivittatum (assembly GCF_901001135.1). NCBI lineage: Eukaryota > Metazoa > Chordata > Amphibia > Gymnophiona > Rhinatrematidae > Rhinatrema > Rhinatrema bivittatum. Next base: position 55,720,934 of record NC_042622.1, read on the forward strand.
GTAAGTAGTTTATGATATCCATCTTTATTTTTGTTGTGATATGGTTTTTAAAATAAAGTTCTCTGTCAATTATTACTCCAAGGTTGTGGGCATGATTGATTGGAGATATAACCGTATTTTGGTTCATTAGGTTGAGTGGTGGTATTTGTGAGAGTAGTTCTTTCTGTCTAATAAAATCATTTCAGTCTTGTCGAAGTTGAGGATGAGTTTTAAGTTGGTTAGTATTTCCTTTATATTGTTTAAGTAAGTTGTTGTTAATTTGTATGTTTCTTCTAGTGATTTTTTTATTGGGATTAGTATTGAATATCATCAGCATAGATGAAGTGTGTTCAGATTAAGATTTGATAGGAAGTGGCATAATGGAAGCAGGTAGATGATAAAGAGCATCGCTGACAGAGTGGATCCCTGGGGAACTCCGGTATTTAGATTGATTTTCTTTGAGAGGGAATCATTGAGTAGGATCTTTGTGATAGGTAAGAGGAGAACCATTGTAGGGTTTGTTTCTTTAGCTCCAATTTCGGATAGACGGTCAATCATGATGGAGTGGTTTACTGTATCAAAAGCTGCAGAAAGGTCGAGTAGATAGCTGTGGCCTTTTCCAAAACCTTTGAGTAGAAGTCATTCATTGCTAGTAGAAGCGTTTCATTCAGTGTTCAGTTGTTTTCTGAAGCCAAATTGAGCGGGTAGCAGGATGTTGTTTTCTTCTAGGTGGTCAGTGAGTCGTGTGTGGACAACTTTTCCAATGATTTTTGGCAATGAATGGGAGGTTTGATATGGGTCGGTAGTTACATTGGGTTTTCAGATCAAGATTATCTTTTTCAGAATGGGTTTGATGATTGCCGATTTTAGGCATTCTGGGTAGTTTCCTTCCGTGAGGGAAGAGGTTTACGATTTCAGTTATCGTCTTAGTTATTGGTGGTTCGAGATTTTTTATTGTTGTAATGTCATGGCATCAATAGGGTGTTTGGCTGGGTTCATTTTTTCTAATGATCATTTGGACTTCTAAAGAAGATGCTGTCTCAAAGTTGGGCCAGCATTTTGTTTGAATGTTTGGTATTTTCTGGTCTTGTGAGTCATTTTTAGGTTGTTCTTTATGAGGGTTTTGATTTATTCATTAAAGAAGTCTGCAAAGTCATTACTAGAGATCTTTGATGTTGATTGTGGCTGATCATCGTGAGATGATTTGGTTAGGCTTTTTACTATGTTGAAGAGCATCTTAGGGTTTTGTTGGTTTTTGTTTATTTTGTTAGTGAAGAAGTCTTTTTTTGTTTTATGGATGAGTTTTTTGTATTCAGCTAGTTGAGTTCTGTATCCGTTTAGTAGTGTGGTTGTTTCTCCGTGATTTCTCTTTTTCTGAGTTTCCGTTTGGCTGCTCTGATGTTTTCATTGTACCAAAGGTTCTGATTTTTTTGTTTCTTTATAGTTTTTTTTTATCATGGGATTTATCTTGTCTGCTACAGTTCTAATTATGGTAATCCAGGATGATGTTGCATTTTTAGTGTTTGACAGGTCTATGTTAGTTCAGTTTGTAGATTTGTTTGAAGAGTTTCAATGCACAAAGGTGGACGGTATGAGAGGGATTTAATTGTGCTTTTTCTTGTTGTTAGTTTACAATTTGAATATAAGTTTGCGTGGATGATAGAGTGGTCTGATCATGGTATTTTTGTTATCTTAGTTTAGTGGTTTGACCAAATGTTAGTGTTGATGAATACTAGGTCGAGTGTATGACCTGCTTTGTGTGTTGGGCCATTGATAATTTGACTGAGACCCAGTGATGATAGTGCATCAATGATTGAGATACAGGCAGGGGAGTGGGGGAAGTGTCTATGTGTAGGTTGAAGTCACCAAGAATAATTATCGTTTGTTGATTGATATTTTGGTCAGGAAAAATTCAATAAGCGATGAGCAGTTTTTATCTAGAGTATTAGGGGGTCAGTATACCAGACAAATTTGTAGATGTGGAGAATTAAATAGTGCAATTTCCAGTGGATAGCAATTGCTTGTTGGGGTTAATTTCATCTGTAAGTTTTTTTTGATGATTAGCATAAGGCCTCCCGCCTTTCTTTTTAGGTCTGGGAATTGAAAAGGTTCTGTGGTTAGAGTTGATTTGGTTAATTAGTACTGTATCAGTGTTTTTTGCCCATGTTTCTGTGATGGCTATGAAATCTGGTTTTTCATCATGGAGAAGGTCATTAACGATTGGTATTTTTTTTAATTATTAAATTGAGCATTAAAGAGTAGGAAGGAAAGTGTTAAGTAGCCGCTGAGAGATTTGATGTTGTTGTGAGTAATGGTTGAGAGTTGATGTTTGAGTTTTATTTTTGTTTTCGTTTCTCTGTCTTTCCAATTGTTGTGTTTGGGTCGTTTCTGTTGATCTTAAGGTCTTTGGGGGGGTTGATGGTTTGCCACTCTTTGTGCGTTCAGGAGTTATCAAGAGAAATGAAGAGATTGAGTACTGCTGGCACTGCGGTTTGCACAAAGGGGTGCACAAAGGGGAGTGCCCCTTTGTCCCGCCCCTTTGTCCCGCGACACCTGTTGGTGTCGCTCGTTTTGCGCTCCGACGCTGATGACATTGGGTTGGGGGGTGGGGCTCCCAATCACGGGCCTCCCGCTGTCTCTCTGTTGGTTTTTAAAAGGTTCTTGCCTTTTTTTCCTCTCTTCCCCCTTTCTTACCGGGGCTGCAGGCGGTTGATGGTAGGTGGGATTCTTTTCTTTTTGCCTGTTGGTGTTGCTCGTTTTGCACTCCAGCGCTGATGATGTTGGGTTGAGGGGGCGGGGCTCCCGATCACAGGCCTCCCGCTGTCTCTCTGTTGTTTTTTAAAAGGTTCTTGCCTTTTTTTTTCATGCATATTTGTCGATATCCTGAAAATCTGACTGGCTAGATGTGTCTCGAGGACTGGGTTGAGAACCTTTGTTCTAGACCACATAAACCAGATGTGACTTGGCATGGGATCCATTTGGTTCATGATCTGATTGGTGATCAGTCATTGAGAGGTAATTTGTGACTTTTGCTAATATGGCTGCTCCCACATTAGAAGTGAGCATTGTGAGGAATTTCAGAAATTAGGACTTAATTGTAGAATTACTATTTACTATGTTTACTTTTGAAATACCTCACAGTATACACACTTTAAATTTTTTATTTACAAGAAGCTATTTTATTTGGTAATTGCAGGGGAGTAAATAATAAAGAATTTTTCCCCTCCCTTGTGGTAAAACCCTACAGTGCGCTATTAACATGCCTGCTATTAACAAGAACTGCACCAGAAGAATGCCTTAATCATGCAGAGCAACCTTACCGCCAGACCAATAAGTCCTCCCTCCCCGATTATTGAGGGAAACAGTGTTTATTATGTCCTGCTGCTTCTGGAGGCGGTAGAGTGACACATAAAAAATGACATACAGCCTCAGAGGACATTACAAAACAGATGATTTCAAAGTAGCTATGTTAAAATGCTGTGTTAATAAACCAGGGAACAAGCAAACCAAAAACAGAGAGAGACCTTGGGTTAAACATTCCCCAGCACAGACCTATCAGAGGATAAATAGTGCTAACTACCACTTATTATGATATTCTAGAAAGGATGGTATTACACTGACGTTATTGATTGACCCTCAGGCTATTGGAAAAACGATAGGGCAAGTAAGCCTCTGTGTGTGTGTGTATGTGTGCGAGCGGGCGCGTGCGCGTGACAAATCAATATTTGCATTTTTAGGACTATTTATCTTTTGGTGATTTCTCTGTTCGATTTGGCATAATTTACCTCCGTAAAGCATCTCCCTGCCTGGGGTCCATTATTGGAGTAATCAGTTTTGATTAGCAGATAAAGGCGGATGAGATTGTTTCGCCTCTTGATAGAACTGTAAAAAGTGAGTAAGCTATGCTTGACAGCCCCTAATGCACTTAGAATGTGGACTTAATTTGATTCCAATTCTTTATGGCGTTCCGTGATTTCCAGCATCCATTGGCTTGTTTGGAAAAATATAATAGGAAATGGGCCATGGCAGGTGGGAGGGGGGAGGCATAATTTAAGTTTACAGGATCCAATTTTCTTTAATATAAACATTCTAATGCAATTTGACACCCATTGTGTTTTAGTACGCTGGGACCAAGCTTCCCTTTAGCTGACTTTTTTTCACTGAAATGGATGAGCGGTGCATGGGGCAGAGGGGCTGGGGGAAGAAAGAGCATTATTTATCATTTCAGCATTTAAAGATTATGTGTATATTATTATAAACCTGTGTAGCAAACAAGGGAACAAATGTTTTATTAAGCTTGTTTGGATCTCCTCTGCTTCCGTTTCATCATTTTCTCTGTTCTGACAATAAACTGACAAGGGAGAATTTAATTTCATCTTTGCAGTAGATAAGGAATCAATTACATGAAGCAAGACAGAGAGAGAGAGAGAGAGGGAGAAGGAAGAGAGGTATGAGGCACATCAATGGTGCTGGGTTTTCCTTGTGAATGTAAGGCTTGGGCATCAGCAGAAAGGTTTGCAAGATCACCAGTGGCCATAAAATTTTATGTGGAGGAAAAATTGACAATAAAACTAGACTGCCTTTCTTGTTGTTATTTAACTAAGGCTTTTAACCCCTTTTCAGAGAATTGGACTCATCTTCAACCATAAGAGGTTGAACCTAGGAGAACAGGGGTAAAAATACAACAGGGAGAAATCCCCCAAAGCCGAACCTTGAGCATGTATGATGATTAATCCACCTCAAGGGGTCTTTACAGTTAGACTGCATGATCCAGTGCTACTGAAGGGGCATTGAATACATACTGGTACTACTTCCACTACCACTACTTAACATTTCTATATAGGTACTAGATGTCCACAGTACTGACATGTTGACTATGATAGCAGCTAAAGACCCCCACGGTCCAACACTTCTTCCTGTGAGGCTCATCAAGTCTGTCCATTGTTTTTTGCTGCTGTAAAACCATAGAACTAGCTCACTCCAATCTCTGGCTTTACCTGCACTTCCTCACAACTAAGGATCCTCTGTGCTTATCCCATACTTTCTTCTGTTTTGATACCATGATACTGATGTACTAACCCTGCAAATAAGTTGCCTGTTTGTGTGAAAGATTGCTATGTATGTAGGGTTGGTCCTGCGAACTACCACTCTTACCTCCAGCCCCGATGCCGCTACAGACCCCTCAGACCATGATATGGCAGGCTGTCATGCTCAAGTGAGGCAGATGCTACCAGTGGCAGGACGCCATCCTGACACTGCTCCTAGGCGTGCACATGCACGCTCTCTCCAACCTTAAAGGACTCATGGCAGGAAATCCCCTGTGGCACCACAGATGATGTTACTGCCTTTGGCCCATAAAAGAGCCTTACTCCCTATAATCCATGCCTTAGCAATAGGTCCCCTACCTCGTGTAGAGCAAGTTGCTTCAGTGTTTGTTCCTGCATTCCTGTGTTCCTGGTCTTTGTTTCTGTATTTCTGGTCTTCATTCTTGTGTTCCTAGTCTTCTTCCCTGCCTATGGTCCATCTTCAGTTCTTCATCAAGTCTTCATCTTGTGGTCAGTCTTCAGTTCTTCAGTATCTTCAGTGTCTTCTCCTGCCCAACAGTGCTGCTCCTTACCTCCTGCCTGCCTATTCATCTCACCTTCCCGTAAATGGATCTCTGGTTTTGACTTTGGCTCTGACACTCGACTGCGCATGAACTCCACCTGCAACTGACCACAACCTGACTCATGACCATGCCTAAATTCAGCCTGCCACTGACCACTGCCTGACTCACAGCCATGCCTGAACGCTGTCTGTCTCGACCATCGCTCATCTCCAAATATGCCTGTAACCAGCCTGCTCCGGACCCTGGCCTGTGACCTGACCATCTCCACGGACATCCTGCTCATCTGCAGAGGACCCCACTTAAGATCTGCCAGCCCTGGAAGCTGAGGGCTCAACCTAATGGATACAAGGGCTGGTATAGGGGAAGCTCCAGTTGGGCCTCTGCCACAGCCTGCTCCGCCAGCCAATGGTGAGGACCTGCAGGGCTCCTCCCTGCAGGTTGTGCCAATCCATCTCGGTCCAAGGGTCCATACTCGCAACAAATGAACAGCTGTGCATGCATGATCATGCACAGCAACAGCTCATTGATTTTTCATTTAAATATTATATTGTGCATAGCAAACCGTGTGTGTGAAATTTTACTAATGAGAAACAGCTGGGTGAATTTTTTCGCAAATAGGGCTTTGTGTGAAAAATTGCACAAGCCGCCAAGATTTTGGCCTTTATGCCTGCTTATGTACCTTAGTACATCAAAATCTGTTTGCCTCCATCACCTCCACCAAGAGGCTATTCCATACATCCATGTGCACTAACGTTTCTATGAAGAAATATTTCTTTATATGGTTCCTTAGTCTCTCCCTTTGGAACCTTATAGTCAGGGCAATTTTCAAAGGCCATTTACCCAGGAATATATTGATGCATTCAGGCCAAAGGGCTTTTTGAAAACTGTCCTCCATTCACGTAGCTAAATGTATGCATGTTATTCCACAGTGCATTTATTTTTCACTCATATGAAGGTGAATTTTAACATCTTGGTGCATGCATTAATCGGGGGATGTGCAAATAAGTCAGGCTTGCGTGCGTTGACCATATTTTAAAAAGTGCCCCAAAATGCGTGTAAATGCCACGGTGCACACATCTCAAAAAATGTCAAAAAGGGGCAGGGCATGGGCGGTTTGGGGCCTGGCCGAGAGATGCACGTGGAAAGATTACGCACCCTGGTGAGCGCCGAGGTCCCCTGGCACAAAACTTTACTTCTGCTATGGATGATGTGTAAGTCATAAAATAAGAGGACCGAGCCATTTCTGAGGGTTTTAAAGAATCTGGGGTAACTGAGGGGAGTGGAGGCTATCAAACCAGGGGATTTGGAGGACTTAGCTGTTAACTGGGTGAACTGGTGGACAAACTGGTAAACTGGGAATGGCGTGGTCGCGTGCCCCTTTAAAAATCCACCAAAATTATGTGGTAGAAGCGGAATTTGTACACCCATGCACGTGCCCACTTAAAATTGGACTCATGTGTGCACACAGCCTGCCTATTTTATAATATGCACACCTATATGTGTAAGTTATACAACGTGCGCAAATGTGTGCCTGCGCGCTGGTTTGAAAGTTACTGTCCCTGTGTAGAGGACGTCCTGGGGACGGGGTTAGGTTGGAGAGGCATCGTTTTCTTTGGAAAAAGTACCCACAGAAAGCTTTTGGATTCTTTTTCACAGGACAATTTGAAAGGTAAAGTATGCTTGTACATTCCCTTTGAGAACTGGTACAAAGTACAATGGCAAAAGCACTCTTGGACTTTGCAACTCTGTGGACAGATATGAAAATTGCCCTGATTGTTACTACTTTTTGTAGAACTTCCTTTCAGCTAATAAATGGTTGCTTCTTTTGCATTGTTTATACCTTTCACGTATTTGAATGTCTTTACCTCTCCCTAGGCACCCCAGCATTTATCTGGATCACACTGTTTTGTGACTTTGAAATCATCAGACATATCACTCCGAGATTTCTATCCTGTCTGGTGCTCCCTCCTTGTCATGTACTGCTCTCATGGATTTTTGAATCCAACTGCATGACTCTATACGTTTATACATTAAAATGTAGCTGCCAAATTCTTGCCAATCCTCCAAAAATCCATGCTCACTCCTTACCTTTTCTACTCCGTCTGGAATGTTTACACTTTCCTTCTAGCCCAGCCTGGCGAGACCGGGTGTGCATATCGTGCATTTGCATGGGGCGGCACACCATGGGGACAATGGGCCAGCAGCATCAGGAGAGGCTGTGGGGTGGCCAGCGGAGCCTAACCTGCCGGCAGCTGAAGAAAGAGAGAGGCTGCAGGTTGCCGGTGCTCAACCCGCCGGCGGCCAAAGAAAGAGAGGCCCATCTTCTGTTTATGTGTGTGCATGCGTGCTCGCCTGTGCACAGTTTCTGCTCCCCTCCAAGCAGGACGATTGGTGGGCCGTGATGGAGCTCATCCCACCATGGCCCGAAGACAGCAGGAAACCCATGGGGCCAAGGTGGAGCTCATCCCAACACAGACCAAAGACAACAGAACAGGAGGCCCGTGGGACCATGGTGGAGCTCATCCCACCATGGCCCAATGACAACAGGAGACCATGTGTGTACGTATTTGAGCTTGTATGTGTGTGTTAGTGAGTGAGAGCCTGTGTGTATCTGAGAGCCTATGTGTGTGTATCTGTGTGAGAGCCCTATGAATGTCTGTGTGAGAGTTGTATGTTTGTGAAAGCCCTTGTGTCATATATAGGCTCTCACAGACATGCACATGCACACACACACACACACACACACACACACATAATGCATCTGTGAGGGAGAGGCAGCCCGTGTATGTTAGAGGAAGTGTATGAGAGGATGAATGTGTTACTGTTCATGTGTGTGAGAGAGAAGATACAATTTGTGGAGCCCTACCTTCCCCAATCCATGACAATCTCAGGGTGACTGGAAATCAGATCCCAGATATGGAGAGCAGGAGATTTTTTAATGATGATTCTGCTCTTTTGAAATATTACATTTTTTTGGGGGGGGGGGGGGGAATTAGAACATTTTTTAATTATTGGATTTTTTATTCATCAGATGTTTGTTCTTCTCAGCACGTTTCTGTTTATACTTTCTGATCTCTTTATTCTGTATTTGGTAAGGGTCTATCTGTGTTCTGCATATGTGATCGAGATGAGGTGTTCTGTTGGCATGAAATTTCTGTGTAAAGATCTATAGCAGCCTGGTTTCCTAATAAGGGTTTTATTGGTGTTCTAGGTCTGTGTAATATGTGCAGTGTTGCTTTTTCATAGATAAAATTGTTAGGGTTGTTTTGGTTTAGGAGGTTTATTATATTGTAATGGTAACTCCGTTTCTAGGGGATTACGGAAGAAGACGATATCCTCATGTCTCTCTGCCTGTAATGGCTTGCAGGTGATGCCACACAGTTGATCACTGCTGTGCTGGACTTGCCAGTCCACTGCAATTTTCTTGCTCCTGTTTTACAACATCTAGTGTAAAGAGTTTTCCTGTGACCAAGAGAATAAATTTCACCCCTTTTGGGTTTGTCTCAAAATGGAGAAAACTCCTGGTTAAATTTCCTGTCTGAACCTAGAGTAGTGGACAAGGAGTCTGCATTTTGTTCATCACTCTATCTAGAGAAGAAGAGGCAAGTTGTACCAACATTTTCAGTTGTCACCCAGGCACTATGAAAGCAGAATGGAAGGGGTACCTTTTGGAGGTACCAACAAGAGAGGAGGAGAAGATAAGAGATGAATTCAAGGAATCACCCCAAAGAGATCCTAAGCCAATAGGGTGGTGTGGCACTCGAGCAGTCAGTGGCGTGGTTACAGCCAGAGGAATGCACACAGAAACTTTGGCTTTGCTTAAAGCGCTCTTTATTTATAGTGATCTTAAAGACACACAAGTGGCAGCAGACAATACAATAGACTCTTTGAACTAGGGCAGTCTCTAAGCTTTAAGTACAAGCAGTTTACTAAACTTACAGATAAGCCTTCAGTCGGTATGCTGGAAATCTGCCAGCTCCCCAGGGCCTGTCTATCTTATCTATGCCCTCAGGTTTTATGCTCAGGGGTTGAACTCCTCCTTCCTCCCAGGATATCTTGGGGAGCACAAGCTTAAGGAGGACTGGGCAGGATATCTGAGCTCTGTCCTTTAAGATAGATAGAGGGAGACACCTATTCATTCCCTCACATAACCCCCCGCCCCCCCTCAGCTCAGCCTTGCCGGGATAAGCATCCCTCTGTATAAGGGAGACCTCCCTTGACAGAGAATCAACTGTGGCGTACTGTCCCTCGCATAGCAGGAGCTTCCGGCTAATGTAGGCCCGTTGATGTCTTTGTCCCACTTTCTTTTAGGCTAATATGTTCTTTTCAATTTCTTCCAACTCTCGGATTGTCTCTGGCAACCTCTTCAGCCACTGCTTTGTGAGCGGTTCCGTTCCTTGTGTAGGAGCGGCACCTGGGTGATTGCTTCATCCTTCCAGGCCTGTGGACAGACCTCACTCTTCACAGGGTGAATTTGTCCTGACGGTGTTGCTGCAGGTGCTTATGAGGTTTAAAGTCCTTATGAACGAGGTCTGGGTCCATCATTGGAAAGGGCTCTTGAACCGCCAGCTCTTCGTGTTCATGGCAAGGTGGACCCATTGTATGCTGATCCAAAAGGGCTTTGAAACTCGGGCAATCCCACCCAATAATCATCCCTTGACTGGCCAGGATCTTCAGCTGTACTTGGCTGATGGGATATTGTTGATGGCCCCTGTGAACACATGCCAATGTCACTACTTTTCCAGTTTCAAAATGGATCCGTTTCAGCAAATCACTCCGCATTCAGCTCCACTGGAATCACACATTTAGAGGCTCCCTGACTGGAGACATCTACTAAGTTGCAACAGTAAGAAGTTATCACATTAGTGTCCATTGCCTCCAGTTTCCTGCGGGAACAGTTTCTTGCGAAGTGCCCTCGCTCCCCACAATGAAAGCATTTGAAGCTGACTGAAAGTTGGCACTGGGGTGACCAGTTCAGTCGGGCCTGTCCCAGAGGCTCCAGGCTCCGCCATTCCCTCTCTATGATAGAGGGTTTCTCTCAGCAGGATGGTGGTGTGAGCATGGTCTGGGCCTGATGCTATGCCTCTGCTACACCCAGAGCTTTTTCCATTGTCAGTTCTGGATGCAGGTAAACCCGCTGCCACATGGGTGGACTGAGACTGTTCTGGAACTGCTCCAGCAAAATGGCTTTAACCACCTCCTCCCTGGTTTTCCAATCCAGACACATTCCACTGCCTCAAAGAAGCCACCTGGAAGTGGCTAAGTACCTAGGGTTCTCTCCAGCCCATAAAACTCCTCCTCAAAACAGCTACCTGTATGCTTCTGTGGTGATTCCTGCTTTTCGTAGGATCATTGCCTTGTCCTCCGGATACGTGGCCGTTCCCTCTGGTTTGGCAGTTTGATAAGCCTTTTGACACGGTCTGGTAGATACATGTCCCAAGTATATAGCCCACCTATATTCAGGCCAGCCTGCCAGCCTTGCAGTATGCTCAAAGTTCTTCAAGAGCCCGTCTGATCCTCTCCCGGGGTCATCTTGAGAAGGATTGGCAACTCTAGCGGTGGACAGGCCACAGCAGTTTGCAACTGCCTGGGCTATCTGTATCAGCGCGGTTGTTGTTGCATCACCTGCGTTTGTAACACTTCCTGCTGAGTAATTTGCACTTGCAGGGCACTTGCAGGCTACTGTTGGCCAGTGGCAAGAATTTGGATCACTTGCTCCATATTAAATGATTCTCCGGGTGTAGGAGAACAAACAAAACAAAAAAAGCTGCTGGCCTCTCTGGCCCTTACTTACTGCTTGACCGCTTTCTAACCAGGCAGGGATAACCCCTTTGGCCTGTACACAAGCTGGGTTGGAGCTGGGAGGGCCCCAGGAAAAGAGAGCGAAAAAAAAATCTGCAAGTTTTTTTTTTCTTAGAGCTCAGCAGAGCCGCACCCTTTCTTCAGCTGATAAGAAGCAGCACAGCAAACTGTTCCTCTTCACAGTCCTCCCTAGAGACTGGTTTTTCCCTCTGTGCCCTGCTTAGAGGGATCTCACTTCTGACATCATATGTGGCATGGTTACAGCCATAGGAAATCACACAGAAACTCTGGCTGGGCTTAAAATGCTCTCTGTTTGCAGTGATCTTAAAGACACACTTGAACTCTCTAAGTTTTATGTGCAAGCAGTTTTCCAACATTACAGATAAGTCCTCAGTCGTACGCTGGGACTCCGTCAGCTCCCCAGGGCCTGTCTACCCTATCTAGGCCCTCAGGTTTTATGCTCAAGAGTTGAACTTCTCCCTCCTTCCAGGCTACCTTGGGGAGCCCAAGCTTAGGGAGGACCGGGCAGGATATTTGAGCCTGGTACTATAAGGTAGATTGAGGGAGACGCCTATATACTCCCTCACAGGTTGGAAGAAGAAAGATTTTGTTTCATTTTTCATTTCATTTTCGGGGTTTGATTTTCCAAGAATTTCATTTCGTGAAATGTTTATTTTGTTTATTGCATTCAAAAAATGAAATAAACATTTAAACAAAAAAACAAAACAAAACCCCAAAATGAAAAAAAAAAAGAAATGGGGCCTCCCAAGACCTAATTCAAAATTCTCTTACTATATAATCCCACGATTAAAGCAATCTATATTTGAAACACGTGGTATTAGAAACTTTGACAAATTACAATGCTGTAAATGACAATGTTTTCATGTATTTAAAATATAGGTTTAAGGACTGTCATACCACCCACAGTGCTCACAAGTTAGAACTTGTATCTCATGCACTTCATTTGGGTCACTTTTAATCATTGGTCCGAATAGCTAGCATCCAAAACGTCAATGTTCAAGACCTGCCAAGACCTCCCATGCCCACCACCCATCCCTCCCACCTGAAAAAAATGCTGGGGTAGTATCCTCCTCAGTCCCCACTTATCCAGTCCAGTAGGGATCTGACGCCGAGGCCTAGGCCCAGGCTGAAGCCTGAGCCTTGCATACAGCATAGGCAGTGATTGTAGAAACCTACTGCAAACTAGGCCCTAGTGGACGGTGTCATTTGGTTTTCAAGCGCCAACGAAAGAAGATAATGAAGATGAGAAGTTCCCAGGCCTGGGTTCCGAGGCCTGGGCCTGACCCTGGACCGAGGCTCAGGTGACAGGACCTGGCCTCCGGGTCAGGTCGCAGTGTCTGGCCAGGGTGTCTGGATTGGGTTGTGGCATTGGGCTTGGGCCCAGGCCTGGAATGCGATGCTAGATCCTCGGAGCAGGTAAGGTTTTTTTTTACATTTTTGGGGGTCTTAGTCAAGGCCTCAGCATTAGGCCAGGGCCTTGGCCGAGAATCTGATGTCGCATTTGAGTCTAGGTCGCTGTTTGTGCATCGGACTGTGGCCTATGCCTAGGTGAGGCCCTGGCCTCGGGTCTAGGCCATGCCCAAGACCCAACATTGCGCTCTGGCCAAGGCCGAGGCCGTTGCTTAGAGTCTCAGCCTTTACCATAGGCAAGGCCCTGGTTCCAGGCCTGGGCTTAGGCCCAATGAATCAATTTTGTTTAGAAAACTAAATGTGAAAACCAATGAAATTTCTTCGGATTTTCAATCATTTCACTTTGATAATGAAATGAAATGAAATAGGAAATTTCATCTAATTTCTTATTTCATTTCTCCCAAATGCCCATTCATATAAGCCATTGTATGGAGGAGTTTTCAAATGTGTGTTTTATTGGCTTTGAACATCGATAAAAGTGAGATTTTGATTTTAGCAGGCTAGCGTTGGATGATGCTTCAGGATTTTTTAAGACTGAGAATGTTGAGATTCCAGTCTCTGAATCGGCATGGAACTTAACTGTCATTCTACATTCTAAATTACCAATGAAACCTCATGTGAAGTCAGTAGTGAAGTCATATTTTTTTAAATTTCATATGCTGTATAGATTTAAGCCTCTATTGACACCTGAAGACTTTTCATCAGTCTTACAGGCATTGATACTCTCCAGCATGGACTACTGTAATTCACTTTTGATGGATCTTCCTAGTAATACTCTAAAAGCTTTGCAGATAGTCCAGAATTTGGCTGCTAGAATTTTAACTGGGCCTTGATCTCGGGAACATATTACCCTGGTTCTACAAACCTTGAGTCATAGAGTGGGGACTTAGCTGGATAGAGAATTTCTCTAACAGGAGAAGGGTCAGACTCTAGGGCAAGCTGGACAGGGGTCTTTTGCCTGACCAGCCACCTCCCCCTTGGGTTGAGCTCACAGGCTCTGGTGGCCAGCAGGACTTTGGCTGGAACTGGAGATAAGCTGGATCTAGAGGTAAGGCAGGTGCTGGAGACAAGGCAGGCACAGGTGGTGAGACAGGAACCTGAGACAAAGCTAGGACTGGAGGCAAGGGCTGGAACTGTAGGCACAGGTAGATACTGAAGGCAGGCAGGAACTGGAGACAGGGCTGGAACAGGAGGCAAAGCCAGGGACTAGAGACAGGGACTGGAAATGGAGGCCCGCAGGGAGTAGGGGCCTCAGGGTAACTAGGATGGGCAAGACAAGGAGTGGACAAGACAAGACACATTTAGAACTGGACAGGACCACGAGAACAGGGCAAGGGAAGTACAACACAGGCTAACAAGAAACTAACACAAAGCTAGGTACATATAAAACAAGACAAGGAAGAACTAGACAAGGAGGCCTAAGTAGGCTGCAAAGCAACAGAAAGTGAAGTTAGTATGTCTGAAGGCCTCAGGGCTGGGCAAAAAAAGCCAAGGAGGCCATTGGACAAGGTAGGAAGGCAGAGGAGGCCACTGGACAAGGCAGAAGGCCAAGGAGGCCACAAAGCAAGGTGCAAGAAGAGGCAAGGTATGTCAATGCAAAGAGCCAAGGGGACTCAATGAAGAGGCAGTGAATTCTGGGAGAGGCAAGGCTAAATAGGGCTGACTCTTCTACATTATGGAAATATCAAGGAGATGGCTAGCACAGGAAAGAGGGTGGCTCCATGAGGACATCTTCTGATGAGGAGGCTGTCTAGCAGTTAGGATTGTGACAGTACCCCCTCCCCCCTTAAGATCTCCTCCTCCTGGGTCCCATTTGCCATGGAAGCTGTGGATAGTAAGTCGGGTGTTCCTTAAAGCAAAGGCTGGAGCTTTAGTTGTAACACCAGCAGGTACTGGCTTTGGAGAATAAATATATTGCATAGTCCATGACTTGGAGGCTGCAAATGCAGCTTGGACTGGGGTTTTAGGGTGTGCTCCATGAGCTGCAGAAGCTGAAGTTGCTGGAACAGAGTCCGTTTGGCACAAAGTCGGGTTTGCCTGGCACAGAGTCACTGGAACTGGGTCTGCCTGGCATGGAGTCACTGGAACAGGATCCACATGGAACTGAATTGTAGGATCAGAGTCCACCTAGAACTGATTTGCAGGACCAAAGTCCACCTGGAGCAAGGCTGCTGGACAGGAGTCCCCCCTGGAATGGAGTTAGTGGACCAGAGTCCCTCTGAAGTGGAGTTAGTGGACCAGAATCTCTCTGAAGTGGGGCTGCTGGACCTTAGTCCCTCTGGAGCAGGGCCACTGGACCAAATTCCCTCTGGAGTGGGACCACTGGACCAGAGTCCCTCTGGAACAGAACCATTGGACTAGAGTCCCTTTGGAATGGAGCTGCCGGAGTCCCTCTGAAGCGGAGTTAGCAGACTGGAGTCTCTCTGGAATGGAGTTAGTGGACTGGAGTCCCTCTGAAGCAGATCTGCTGGACTGGATTCCATGGAGTAGAATTGGTGGGCAGCAAGCTGGCTCAGTCTGATACTGAGACTCAGCAGAAACCAGTGCAACCTGTAGTGATGTTTTGCAGAAACAGGTCCCTCAGGCTGGGACGAGGCACTTGATTTCTCTGTACACAAAACTTCAGATTTCGTGGGGACAGCAGCCTGGACTGGATTCCTGGACTGGACTGCAGGAGCTGTTAGAGTTGGAGTCTGTGGGTGCTTTGGTATTCACAACAGGCCAAGGATGAGGACAGGTTTAGTCAAAGCTGCTTTACCTAAAAAAGGCACAGGTTACCTTTTTAGTTGTCAGAACAGTTGTTTTCAGTGCTTGATTAACAACAGGTGGCTTGGAAGCAGAGGTGTACTAAGGCGGGGGGGGGGGGGGGGCGAGGGGGAGCAGTCCACCCCGAGTGGCAACAGGGGGAGGGGTGCCATTGCTGCTGGCAGGAAGGTCCTGCGGCAGCGTGGGAGAGTGATGTGGCGGGGGAAATCCCGCCAGCAAAAGCAAGGACCTGCAGCAGTGGCAGAGGCCAGTGGTGCCGCCAGCATTTCCTGGAACTGGCGGCAAAGAACAGGTCCAGTCATGCCGCTGGCGCTCCCAGAGCTGGCGGCCGAAGAAGAGGCCCTGTGGTGCCGCTGGCGGCCGAAGAAGGGAGAGACTGGCTCTGTGAGCAGGCCTGGCGCCACCGGGTGTGCAAACCATGCAATTACACAGGGCAGCACACCCGTGGATCAGCGTCGGGAGCAGGGAGAGGCCGGCACACCCTGAGGGGCGGCATTGGGAGCAGGGAGAGTCCCACGAGGCCGCCGATGGACCCCCATCGCACCGGTGACCCAGAAGAGGAATCGGCCCGTGAGGCTGCCAGGGGACCCTATCGCACTGGCGGCCGAAGAAAGAAGAAGGAGCCCATTCTCCTACCCCTTCTCGGTGCTGGCGTTCGCTTTCCAAAACACTTGCAGCTAACACATTTCCTATGCTGATCTCGTGATGCATGAGATCAGCATAGAGGAAGTGCTAGCCTTGTCTGGTTTGATTAGCTCACGGGCCGGCACATGAGGAGGAGCAGCAGAATGGCTCCCGGTGGTGTGTGTGCATATGTGTGTAAATGAATAAATGAATGAATGAATGAGAGACTTATTGGGTCTGTGGGGATGTGGTGTGTGTGAATGGGAGCCTGGCTGAAGCGGGGATATGAGAATGACAGCCTGACTGGAGGGTTGTGTCTTTGTGAATAGGAACCTGTCTGTGGGGTGTGTGGTGTATGTGTGTGTTTATTTCTGTCTGCATGAGAACCTGACTGGGCTGTGGGGGGGGGGGGGGGGGCGGGGGAAACAGCTGTCTGGTGTATATGTGTGTGTGTGTGTGTGTGTGGGTGCGAATGGGAGCCTGCCTGGGTGTGTGTGTGTGTGTGTGAAGAAAGTTTGTGCTGCCTCACTAATCCATGCCTTACCCAGGATGACTGGAAATAAAACATTTTCAGTTATGGAGAGTGTTGAATTTTCCATCTTTATTAGTTTACCTTATTGGATGTCTGTTCTGCCATTTTGAATAATTTATTGTTGTTTGGGAAATTTTTAAAATTTTGTATGAGCTCTTAATTATCGGATGTTATTCTATTCCTTAGATCATTATAAAAAGAATATTTCCAAGTATGGTTTTACTAATATGCTTGATTTATATTTAAGAAACATAAGAAACATAAGAAAATGCCATACTGGGTCAGACCAAGGGTCCATCAAGCCCAGCATCCTGTTTCCAACAGTGGCCAATCCAGGCCATAAGAACCTGGCAAGCACCCAAAAACTAAGTCTATTCCATGTAACCATTGCTAATGGCAGTGGCTATTCTCTAAGTGAACTTAATAGCAGGTAATGGACTTCTCCTCCAAGAACTTATCCAATCCTTTTTTAAACACAGCTATACTAACTGCACGAACCACATTCTCTGGCAACAAATTCCAGAGTTTAATTGTGCGTTGAGTAAAAAAGAACTTTCTCCGATTAGTTTTAAATGTGCCCCATGCTAACTTCATGGAGTGTCCCCTAGTCTTTCTACTATCCGAAAGAGTAAATAACCGATTCACATCTACCCGTTCTAGACCTCTCATGATTTTAAACACCTCTATCATATCCCCCCTCAGTCGTCTCTTCTCCAAGCTGAAAAGTCCTAACCTCTTTAGTCTTTCCTCATAGGGGAGTTGTTCCATTCCCCTTATCATTTTAGTAGCCCTTCTCTGTACCTTCTCCATCGCAATTATATCTTTTTTGAGATGCGGCGACCAGAATTATACACAGTATTCAAGGTGCGGTCTCACCATGGAGCGATACAGAGGCATTATGACATTTTCCGTTTTATTCATCATTCCTTTTCTAATAATTCCCAACATTCTGTTTGCTTTTTTGACTGCCGCAGCACACTGAAGCGACGATTTCAATGTGTTATCCACTATGACACCTAGATCTCTTTCTTGGGTTGTAGCACCTAATATGGAACCCAACATCGTGTAATTATAGCATGGGTTATTTTTCCCTATATGCATCACCTTGCACTTATCCACATTAAATTTCATCTGCCATTTGGATGCCTAATTTTCCAGTCTCACAAGGTCTTCCTGCAATTTATCACAATCTGCTTGTGATTTAACTACTCTGAACAATTTTGTGTCATCTGCAAATTTGATTATCTCACTCGTCATATTTCTTTCCAGATCATTTATAAATATATTGAACAGTAAGGGTCCCAATACAGATCCCTGAGGCACTCCACTCTCCACTCCCTTCCACTGAGAAAATTGCCCATTTAATCCTACTCTCTGTTTCCTGTCTTTTAGCCAGTTTGCAATCCACGAAAGGACATCGCCACCTATCCCATGACTTTTTACTTTTCCTAGAAGCCTCTCATGAGGAACTTTGTCAAACGCCTTCTGAAAATCCAAGTATACTATATCTACCGGTTCACCTTTATCCACATGTTTATTAACTCCTTCAAAAAAGTGAAGCAGATTTGTGAGGCAAGACTTGCCCTGGGTAAAGCCATGCTGACTTTGTTCCATTAAACCATGTCTTTCTATATGTTCTGTGATTTTGATGTTTAGAACACTTTCCACTATTTTTCCTGGCACTGAAGTCAGGCTAACCGGTCTATAGTTTCCCGGATCGCCCCTGGAGCCCTTTTTAAATATTGGGGTTACATTTGCTATCCTCCAGTCTTCAGGTACAATGGATGATTTTAATGATAAGTTACAAATTTTTACTAATAGGTCTGAAATTTCATTTTTTAGTTCCTTCAGAACTCTGGGGTGTATACCATCCGGTCCAGGTGATTTACTACTCTTCAGTTTGTCAATCAGGCCTACCACATCTTCTAGGTTGATTTTATTGTTTGATGAATGATTTATGAAGACTGGTGATGTTTCTGTTTCTCCATTGCTGCATTGCATACAGAGTCTGGCTTGTTGCAGTTTGTGGTTTCTGGTTCAGGTTCTGTTTATAGTTTATAGTCTCTTTATTCTGAATTTTGTGAGAGTGAGTCTGTATTCTGCATGTTTAATTGAGGTGGGATATTCTGTGTTAAAAAAACAACGATGAGAGAGCATCACAGAAATTGTTCACACAAGGCAGCAAAAATGCTAGCACCGGCCCTGCCTGTGAGAGTAAGTGCAGGTGTGTGTGTGTGTGTGTGTGTGTGTATGAGGGTGGGAGTATATGAGGGTATGTGTGTGTGTATGTGTGTATGAGAGGGTGTGGGTGTATGTGTATGAGTGTGTGTGTGTGTGTGTGTGTGTGTATGAGGGTGTGTGTGTGTATGAAGGTGTGTGTGTGTGTGTATATGAGAGGGTGTGGTTATATATAAGAGGATGCCCGTGTGTGTATGAGATGGTGAGTGTATAGAAGAGTGAGTATGTGTGCACCCGTGTATATATATGAGAGGGTGTCTATAGGTGGGTATGTGTGAGAGGGTGCCTTTAGGTGTGTATGAGAGGGTGGATGTGGGTAGGGGTGGGAGTGAGAGAGAAGAAGCATGTGTGTGTGTATGTGGGTGAGACAGGAATCATGTGTGAGAGAGACGGAGGAAATGTGCGTGTTTGTCTCTTTCACACACACACACAGACACACTCAAGCCCCCTCTGTCTCTCACCAAGTGTGTATGTATGTGAGAGACAGAGTGAGCATATTTTGTTTATGTCTTTTGTGTGTGTGTATTCCAGTTCACAATAATCTCAGGATTTTTAAAATCTGCTGTTTTGAAATATTTTATCAATGATGAGTAAATTTTAAAAAATTTGTATATTCTATTCATCAGCAGTTTTGAAATGTATATTTTTTAGTATGGTTTTACTATTCTGATTGATTTATATTTCTTGATTGTATTGTTTTGAGGAATAGTGATTTTCTGCTTTTCCATTGTTGCACTGCATACAGAATCTGGATTGTTGTTTTCCGTTCAGTTTTTGTCTGCATGTGTGTGTGTGTGTGTGTGAGAGAGAGAGATAGAGGAAGCGTGTGTGTGTGTGTGTGTGTTAATATGTGAGAGAGACACAGAGGAAGATTGTGTGTGTGTGTGAGGGAGAGATAGAAGAAACATGTCTGTGTGAGAGACACAGAAGAAGTGTGTGTGTGTGTATGTGTGTGTGAGAGAGGTACAATCCTAAGCTTGTTGAATACTGGGGGCACACATTAATGCACATACACATGCATGCACACCCACACACACAAAATATGCTCCCTCTCATACACACAAATAAGTGCTTGGTGAGAAACTGAGGGAGCTTGTGTGTGTGAGAGAGAGATACACATTTTCTTTGTACCTCTCTCACACACTTCCTCTGTGTCTCTCTCACATGCTAACTCACCCACACACACACACACACACATGCTTCCTCTCTCTCTCTCTTTCTCTCACATGCACACATGCAAACAACAACTGAACTGGAAACCACAAGCCAGATTCTATATGCAGTGCAACAACGGAAAAGCAGAAAATAACTATTCCTCAAAACAATAAAGTAAGAGTTTTTACAATCCTTATTAGTTTTAATTATTGGATGTTGTTTGATGTGTCCGCTGTTTTGAAATATTTTATTGATGTTTAGGAAATTTTAAAATTAAATTTTGGGGGGGTGGGGGGAGGGTGCCAAAGGGTTATCTGGCCCAGGTGCCAAATACTCTAGGTACGCCTCTGCTTGGAAGGGCTCAGATCAGCTGATTGAAGAGTCTCCATCTTTAAACTGAAACTCTCTGAATGTCTAGGAACTGGGCTAAGAAACGTTGATGACTTAAGGATCGCCAAAGCTGTGCTATACACCGTAAACTGAGACACAGACACCAAAGGCACTGCAGGGTTCAATTGTGCAGGTATTCATTTTAAACTCCTTTGATTAGCTTTGGCTGTGATAGGAATATTCTCTAGATGGACTGAAGACTGATTGAATAGGGAGTGGTAGTGAGTCTGGGCAAACTGGTATGGCTTGTAAACGAATCCCAGTGGTAACTGAAGCAGCAAGGCTTTTTTTTTTTTTTGCCATGGGCGGCACTCGACTATGTATTGCAAATCTCTATTCCAGAGGTTTGCTGGGCTGTGAGCAGTTTAGGGACCAAACACAGCAAGCAGGTTTGTTCTGAAAGGATGATTCCAAAACTGCATTTTTTACATTTCCACCGGTCAGGATGAAAGGAACCACAGTTGAAACAATTCAGAGCTAATGGTGAGTTACTACTCTGCAATTTGCTACAGTGCCAGTAGATAAGAGAGGTAGGGTTGCCAACTTTCAACTGTGTGGGTATGTGTGTTTATTATTTACCTTATTACTAGAAAATTGTGCACCAAATATAAAAATATCAATAACATTCCATTAGAACTGTCAGGAAAACTACAATTACTTAACAACTGCCTTCCCGCCATTAGGAAAACTTGTTTTTTTAAATCTGATATCGCACCCCTTTACCCTCCACTCCCATCCCAGAACTGGTGCAAGCTATTAGGTGCCCTAGGCAGAGCTTACAGCATTATAGGCAACCCCCCCCCCCCCCCCCCACACACACACACTTTCAATAACTGCATAAGTTGTTAACAGATTTTACATAAGAACATAAGAACATGCCATACTGGGTCAGACCAAGGGTCCATCAAGCCCAGCATCCTGTTTCCAACAGTGGCCAATCCAGGCCATAAGAACCTGGCAAGTACCCAAAAACTAAGTCTATTCCATATTACCGTTGCTAATGGCAAAAAGACATTCAAAGAACAGTCTTCTGAGGTGAAAATATTACTTACAACAACATGAATATTATATTTATATGCACTGCTGTGGTGCCAGCCAGAAAACCCTGCATTAAAGACATTTGGAACCTATATGATATCAGGCCTGTTGTAATGTGCATTCAATGTGAGCTTGGCCACCAGAAAGCCATGAGTAAACTGATTTACAATTGTAATTTAGTAAATCACCCATATCAAAACAGCACTAACTGCCAGTACTCAAACAGTAACAACCCAGCTAAAAAAAGACAACACTGCAAACATGACACCAGGTCCTAAACACCAATACACCTTCTACTAGGAAAACAGAACAAGCCAGGCTGCTATAGATCCCTATATAAAAAGTACATGTCAGGATCTATCTGTGTTCTGCATGTCTCACATGCAGAACACAGATAGATCCTCACCAAATACAGAATAAAGAGGCTATAATGTATCAACAAAAACATATAGACAAAAAATGAATGGGAAACTGTAACAAGTCAAACTCTGCATATAATGCAAGAATGGAAAAACAGAAACATTATCATTCTTCACAAAATATCAAACAATAAAAACCCAAGAAATATAAATCATAATAGTGAAATCATACTAATAAAAAGAATATTTCAAAACATTTTTTTCTTTTTTTTTAAATTCTTTATTTATAATTTTTTTGAATAACAAATATGTAAATCATTCCATTCAATTAAATCCATTGAAATGTAATTATACATTTTCAACCCAACAAGAAAGCAAACATAAAGATTACTTCTGGAAATTATATATCAATAGGTACATCGTTGAAACTCTCAATTTGTATAGCCATAATATCTCATTTAGGAATATGAATATAACATTGGAGGACAGAAATATATATATGTATATATGTGGAGATTTCTACAGGTAAATTATACTCTTTTAGGGCAATTAACACAGTACTACAGCTGATTTAAACACTTTTTTTTTTTTGCCTTACACATCATGGGACAATGGGTAAGAGGTTACTGGTTCTTGGGTCTCCACAAATTGACGCAATTGTTCTATCTGGGTAAAAATAAATGTCTCATTTCCCCTCCTTAGAATACACTGACATGGGTATCTAAGCAAAAACGAAAAACCCAAAGAAATAACTCTTTGTCTAATAGCCAGAAATTCACGTCGCTTATTGCGTGTGATTGGTGCCAGATCTGGATATATTTTAACATTTTGGCCATAATAGGATACCGGATATTTCTGGAAATAAGATTTCATTAGTTTGCTTATATCAGACATTGTTATAAAAGATACTATTAAAGTAACTCTATCTAAGACCTCTAATGTTGAGTTTTCTAAGAAACTTGTAAGATTTGCTGGGATGGGAACTACTGTGGTAAAGGTTCTTTTCTTAACAAAGAAACATGAATTTATAGAAAGAATATTTGTATCAGAGAAACCAAGTACCTCTACAAGAAATCTTTTCAGAGAAACAAAAGGGACTTCTCCAGCAACTTTTGGGAAATTAACAATTCTTACATTCAAATGCCTGATATTGTTCTCAATCATTTCCAGACGCCTTGGACAGGCTAGTTGATCCTTTATCATTGCAGTATTTAAGGTTTGGAGAGATTTTATATTTTTCTCAGCCTCCCCAACTCTGGTAACAACCTCACTCGTTTGTCACTGTATACCCTGAAACTGTTGTTGAAGACTAGAGGAAACAGAGTCAATTTTAGTCCCCAGTCTGTTTACGGCAGCACTTAAACCATTTACCAAATCCCATATTGCTCCTAATGTTACCGTCTCTGGCCTTGATGTCGTAGGCCGCAGATCCTCTGGCTGTTCGGGATGAGGAGTTTCCTGATGGTTTCTTGCAGCTATTACTGCCTCATCCTCCGAGGACCTCAGGATTGGCTTCTTTTGCTGCTCTTTCTCCATCTCTGCTCTTTCTCCTCTTTCTCCTCGGTTCTCAGAAGCCTTTGCAGAACTCCTCTCCTCCGTTCTTCTTTCCTCCGATGCCAGTACGGAGCTTGCTCCCTCACACGCTGTCGCTCACTCCACGTCATCAGGGCGACGCTACCGCATCTCCGTCTGCGCCGCGCTGGGCAGTAGGCGGACGTTGGTCTGGGCTTAGGGAAGCCTCGTCCAAGGGAGCCTCCCGTTCTCCCTCTGGGGAGCTACCAATGGATTCACCGGGTCCCTCTTTCGCCAGCTGAGTCATGAAGCGGTCGATCTCGAGTTGAAGAAGCGGGGGTAAAGGCTCTGAGGGAAAAACTCTTACTTTCCCTTTTCTTTTGGCTGGCATAGCTCGAAAAAAAATCTCTATAGGAAATAATAACAGGAACTCGAGACTTTCAATGCTCCTACTGTGCTGCTATCTTGTCCTCCCCATAGAAAACTCGAATATTTCAAAACATTTGATGAATAGAATAAAATCCTATAATGAATTCATTAAGATTTACCAAACACAAAGAATGTATTTCAAAACAGCAAACATATCAAATAAAGTCCAATAATTAAAACAAAGAGGGACAAAAAATATCCCCGGCTCATCAAGCCTGGGAACTTTGGATTTCCAGTCACCTTGAGATTGTCATGGATTAGTGGGGGAGAGTGAAGGTGCACACTTTATCTTCTCTCTCTCTCTCTCACTCCCTAACACAAATACATTCATTCTCACTCTCTCACACAAACGTGCAGGTTTTCTCACACTCACTAGCTATCACACTCACAGGCTCTGTCTCCCTCCCTCACACACAAACACACAGGAGCTCTCTCAATCACTGGCTCACTTTCTCTTCCTCCCTCACACAAGCTCTTTCTCAATCCCCCACACACTGGCTTTCTCTCTCTCTCTCTCTCTCTCTGTCACTTATACACAGGCTCTCCCTCTCTCACATATTCACAGGGTCTCACCCTCACTAGTCCACCCTCTCTTATACAATCACTGGCTCACTTTCTCTTCCTCCTTCCTCCTTCACACAAGCTCTTTCTAATTCCCACACACATACACAAGCTCTATCTTTTTCACACATACTGGCTTTCTCTCTCTCTCTCTGTCACACATACACAGGTTCTCCCTCTCTCACATATTCACAGGCTCTCACCCTCACTAGTCTGCCCTCCCTTACACAGACACACACATGCTCTCTCATCGGCTCTCTCTCCCTCCTTCACACAAACACACAGGATCTCTCATTCTCACTGGATTTCTTTCCCTCACACACACAAGTTCTCTTGCATTCACTGTCTTTCTCTCTCACATACACACACAGACTCTCTCGCATTCACTGGCTCTCTCTCCCACCCTCACACAGGCGCTCTCACCTTCACTGGTTCTCTCCTTCTCACATACATATTCAGGCTCTTTCACACTCATTGGTTCTCTCCCCCTTACACACATATACACAGATTTTTTCATAGTCACTGGGCACTGACTTTCTTCCTTTCACACACACACACACACACACACACACACACACACACACACACACTGATTCACATTCACTGGCTCTCTCTTTTCCTCACAAACACACTCATAGGCTCTCTTACTCTCCCTAACTCACAAACACACACAGGTTCTCCCACATGCTCTTGCTTTTTACCCTCCCTCACACATAGACTCTCCCACACTCCTCTCTAGCTCTCTCCCTTTCACATATATAGGCGCTCTCACCCTCACTGGCTTTCTTACCCTCACACATACATAGAGCTCTCTCACAATCAATGGCTCACGCTCTCTCTCACAAACAAGGTGTTGCACTGCAGATGGATGGCGAGATGCTGATGGCTCGTACCCCCCAGGCCTCTTTATATTGCGCTGCAGACAGGAGGGAGGAGAACACAATGGTCTGCTTAGCTTCTTTCTATTGTGCCATGGACGGGAGGAAGGAAATGTCAATGGCCCCCACAAGCTACTTTCTACTGCACCATGGGTGGGAAGGAGAAAATGCATCTGCCCCTCCTAGTCTCTTTCTGTTGTGCAGCCTCATTGGTGGCAGTGGGGCAGCACATGATTTCATTAACACAGCTCACCCCCGCGGTGCTGCCGCGATTCCCTCATTTACCCTCCCTGCTCCCGAAGAATGGAAGGATCATGGCTTTGCAGTGCGGGCTGCTTCCTCCCTCCTGGTTGCCGGTGTCTGAATGACAACCGGCAACCAGGAGAAACCGAGGAGAAAGAAGAAACCTTTATAAAAAACACACTCTGAACATCTCCGGCAACCAGGAGAAACCGAGGAGAAAGAAGAAACCTTTATAAAAAACACACTCTGAACATCTCCTTAGAGGAAGGGCTATCCCAAAATGTCCTCCCACCAACATCCTTTGCCCAGGCTTGACCAAGCCATAACCTTCTCAATTGATAAGTATATTAACAAGCATTATTAAACTTGCAAACCCTGTACAGAATAAATCTATTTAAACATAAAAATACAGGACCAGTGTACCACTTAATGGCATCCGTGCCACATACGTTTTATTGTTATCCACCTGGAACTTTGGTTATGTGTGGAACAGAAATTTTTTAAATAAACAAATGTAAAAGAATCCTGGTATTCTAGATCAGGGGTAGGTAGTTCTAGTACTGGAGTGCCACAAACCGGTCTGGTTTTCAGGATATATATTAGAAACCACATATTTGTGCCTAACTGTAAACCGTTGTGATGGTGCTCCACTATACGACGGTATAGAAAAGTTTTAAATAAATAAATAAATAAATAAATATATATATATAATGAACATGCATGGGTATATTTGCATGCACTGCCTCTATTATATGCAAATATATCCCATGCATATTTATTGTGAATGTCCTGAAAACCAGACCTGTTTGTGGTAGGGTGACCAACTGCCCAGTTTTTAACCGAACAGCCCAGTTTTGCAACCTGTTGTACAGTATCCGGTTACAAGGGTAATGGACACTGTAAAACCAAGTCGGGCAAGGCCAGGGGCCAAGCAGTGGTGGCAGCCTGGCAGCGCTCCAATCACCTGTCTGTTTTCAGGGCTTGGTTTGATTCTACTCTGCCTCTCCCGTAGCTGTGCTGTACTTGTTGCTATTTAGGGGTGACCTCCTGGGAGTTGCAGAGGAAGAGGAGAGTAAACCGAGCCAAAAAGACAGGCAGGCAGAATCTGCCTAGTAAAACATCAGTGCTTGATTTGAAAGGGGAAAAATGGGGGGGGGGGGGGGGGGAGGAGCTGCAGCTGGCTGCCCCCCCCCCCAAGCTTCCAAGTGTCTGATTCTGCTTCATAGAAAAGTTGGCAACCATAGTTTGTGGCATTCCAGGACCAGAGTTGCCTACCCTGTTCTAGACTTTCTGGCGCATATTCAAAAGCCGTTTAGACGGATAACGGGAAAGTTATCCATCTAAATGGCTTAGCCACATATTTAAAAGGCTTATCTGGCTAAATTCTAGTCGGGTAAATCGGGGGCCGGGTATTTCTGGTGTGGGAAGTAGGCGTTCTGGGGAGGAGCGGAGCTAGCTGGTTAACTTAACCGGTTAACTCTAGACGTGCCATAGGGCAGGTCTACCGGATACCACATTTCCAGCTAACTAACTTTTCCGGGTACATTCAGCGGTGCGGCTGCACTGCTGAATATCCTGGTTAAGTTAGCCGGATATATCTATCCAGCTAATTTAACTAGTCGCTGAGCGGCTGAATATTTACCCCTCTGTTTATTATCCAAATATCTTCTCATCTCTAGTTAGAACCTGTGATCCTCCTTCTGTATCCCAGTTCTATGTGTTAACAACAAAATCAGGTTCTCTGCTCTGTTGTAATCTATATATCGCCCAAAAAAGTGTCCTTCAGTCAATGCTGGGTAATACAAATTTTACTGCATTTTCATATTTCATTTTACCACTCTGGTCTTTGGTAGACCATAAAAAGATATAATTTAAAAAAAAAAAAAAAGATACAGCTGTTAGATACAAAATGACTAATTGGTACAAATTTGTATCTGTGATAAAATGTCATTTATGATCTTGTTTATTTACAACAGCTTCATTTATTATATTTTATTACTGTATGTATTATCTCTGGCTTCATTACATTGTTAGGCTGGGAAGCTGTGGAAAGAGAAGCTTTCTAATTACCCCTGCAAGAGCAGCCAGGAGTTCATTCTTGATTGACCTATTGAGCTCCAACAGCTTGAAATTTAATTTGAGCTGTGAAACAACTTACAAATAGGTATGAGAATTAGACCTGGCAGTTTGGCTTAAGAATGTCATTAGACTGAACGACTGCATTCTATCATGAACTGCCCCAAATTACTGCTAGTTTAACCAAGAAATGTTCTGAATAAGCTAGTAGTAGGTTGGATTCCTGATATTCTAAGAAACTTTGACTAACGGTTATTTAAAAATACTTATATTCTGCAACCTTCATAAATCTGTTTGGCACGGATTATAATAAAACAATCATAAAATAACACAATATAAAATACATATACAGGACATTAAAAACGAACAAAACTTATACACACAAACAATCTAAAATATTAGAAGTGAGTGAACATGGCATAAAAACATCAATAGGACATGCTCTATTTTTAAAATGGTTGGGCTTCCATGTTCAGTTTTTACACAAGTCTTTAATTATAGTGGTTGAAGTAATAATAAAAAGATGCCAAAATAAACAGATGCCACTAGAGCACTCCATGGTATCTCCTCTTTGCTGTCTTCCCAGAATTAACCCATATAATTTCAAGACTTTTGCCATTTGAATAATAAGTCCATAATCTTTACACCTCATAATTGAGTTTTGAATTCAGGCCCCAAGACATTAAAAGTAATGATACAAACACAATAACCTTTTAAAAGAGACATGTCTTCAGGAAACCAAAGGTCAATCAGCCAAATGGTGGAGGAATTCTTTGAATAAAACCTTTACTTCAAGTAAGTTGTTTCTAGCTCTGATTCAATCAACAGTGTGACACCAGTGCATGGTCAAAAATGTAAGCTTTGAAATGAAACGGAACTTAAGTATAATTAAGCAAAATACTCATCTTGAGTATTGAGTGCAATTCTGGTCATCACATCTCAAAAAGATATAGCAAAATTAGAAAATGTAGAGAGAAGGGTGACCAAAATGATAAAGGTGATGGAATGATTTCCGCATGTTATAAAATCGGGCGTACATTTGTGCGCGCCGGGTTGCGTGCTCAAATGTATGCCCGCATGTAGGTATTAAAATCCGGCCCTAAAGGTCTAGGGCATCAGGCTAGTAGTACAGAAATTCTGTTTCAACAATTTTCACATAATCGTCAGTAAGTTGTCAGTAAGTTGTCTTAAGATACTTATAATCTCTTGCTACTTATTATTATCTTTGTCCTTGTTATTGTAGTCTCTGCATTCTGATGTTTTTTAGGTTAGGTTGTATGCATTTTTGAATAACCAAGTTTTCAGCTTGCATTTGAATCTCATTCTTTCTGGTATCAAACATACTGTCTCAGGTAGAGAATTCCAATTGGGCTCACTATGGAAAATACACGATTCAATAGATGCCTATAGAAATCTACAAAAAATATCCATAAAATATTTAAGAAAATTTATTGTACAAGTTTGTTGCTGATTTTCTTATGGAAAATCTAATTTTTGAGATTGCGTATTGAAAGTTTATCATTCTCTTAATGATTTTTACATTAGGACCTGCTACTGAAAATTAATCCTTCTCTTAATGAGCTTAATAACATCAATTGTTATGTAAGAATGCAAGCCTATATTCTGCAAAATCTTTGAGAAACCGTGAGTGAACATCTGGAGTATTTTCCCAGGCATAGATAAATCAAAGTGAAAAAAGAGAGTGACCCTATCTCATGTCAATCAGTAGCAAAAACCAGAAGAGACAGAAACCGACCACCTAGACAGGTGTAAAGATGCAGCGATCAAAAATACCCTTTTATGCCTAATGCCTAGGTGGCAGGCACATGTTGGATGGAGGGCTGTTAGTACTCCAGCAGCGGCTAGAGCCAGAAAAACAGTGAAGAAAAAGGGGGTTTTCATAGCCCCAGGGCTAAGGAAGAGAGCTAATCCTTTTAAAAGAGAAAGGAAACTAGCTGTGGAAGCAGAGCTGCACTACATCAATGCATTGCCTCTGCTCATGATTTCTTTGCTTTTTTTTTTTTTTTTTTTAACTTTGATTTGTAGGTGAAGAGATACCAGAGAAGTACAGGGATCAAATCCCTTGGGGCTTCTAAAGGCAGTTTGATCAGTTTAGGACATTAGATTTAACTAGAAGGGTTAGCCACCTGGGAAAGGATAATGAGATCTAAGAAAGGGGAATTTATCAGGGAAGAGAGAATCTTTTAAAAGGAACCGCTTGTACAGAGACATCATCAGAACAGGGATCTTCTGTCAGTAAGTAAGAGTTACAGTTACAGAGGTTGAGAGATGGTATTGGTGAATGAAGTGATCAGAAACGCAGGCTGACACAGGGTGACCCTATCTCTGTCAGAGATAGTTTAAAAAAGTACCCTAATATACCAACCAAATCGGGGAAAACAGTGATACAAAACAAAAGTATGTCCAAATATGTGTGAATAGATAGTGTGAATGAGGTTGCATTCGGAGTTTTATATTATTCTCTGGGAAAAGGAAAGCGAGAGAATAGTTAAAAGTAATTTGAAAACAGGGACGCAGGTGTTAGGGATGTGCATTTCTTTTAACCAAATTTGCAAAATGCAATGAATGAGTCAATTCGTTTCATTTGGGAGGCCCCCTAACAGATTGAGGTGCTCTCTGAATTAAACATATTATTTGCTCAATTCAATTAAAATTTCTGGTCAACCCTATGCTTGGGACCGAAGCAGACCTAGGGCATAGGTTTCGGCCCATTGCAGGGGCCTTGGGCTGGGACTGAGTGTGATGCGGGGGTCTTGGCCTAAGTCTAGGCCCAGAACTGAAGCTGGGGCCTTGACTAGGGCATAGGCCTAGGCCTGAGCATGATGCCAATGTCTAGGCTGGGGCCCCGACCAATGCCGGGGCCTTGACTAAGACCTGAGCAAGAGCAGGGCCCCCTCCGAAAAATTGTTCCCATATTGTCAGATCCATTGGATATCTGTAGCTGTAGCCATGCCAGATCCCAATGTCTGGGCCATGACTCAGGCCAGGGCCCAACATTGAGGCCTGGTCTGGAGACCGGGTCCTGAAACTGGGGCCTTGGCTCAGATCAAGGCTTGATGCTGGAACCTGACCTGGAGGCCGGGACCTGATGCCTGAGCCTCAGCCTAGGCCAGGGCCCAATGCCAGGGCTTGGTCTGGAAACCAGGTCCCAACACTGGGGCCTCGGCCTGGACCCAGGCTCAATTCTGGAGCTCAACTCGGAGGCTGGGTCCTGATGCCTGGGACTCAGCCTAGGTCAGGGCCTGGTCCTGGGCCCAGGCCCTATCCTGTGGCCTAGTCCAAAGGCCAGGTCCATTGCTGAGACCTTGGCATGGACCCAGGCTTGATGCTGGGGCCCGACCTGGAGACTGGGTTCCAACACCTGGGTCTCAATCTAGGCCATGGCCTGAATCCATGCTCAATTCCGTGGTCAGGCCCAGTGCTGGGCCCTGACCCAGAGGCCAAGTCCTGACCCGTGGACCTCAGGCCCAGGCCCAGAGCCCAGGCATCAGAGCTCCTCTCAATGTGTTGTCTTTCGTTTTTTTGTTCTTGAACTGACATTAACTGCTGGGGTCATGCCAGAGTTAATTAAACCTGGCACATTATCCCCAGTGAACGATGCCATCGGTGGCCACCAATAGTGTCACACGAATAGTTCCAATGACTGAGTAATACCAGGATGACCAGATAGCTGGGAGTCTTGCGTCCACTTGAGAATCTTCTGATGTCAGGGTAGCACCATCTTGCCAGGAGGAACTATGAATGTGGCAGTAGCCACAATTTTGACTGGGTCAATAATGTGTTGTGGGAGTTCCAAGATCCTCTCTGTTCTGAATGACTAGAAGAGAGCATCCGCTCGATGGTTCTTGTCAGCTGGTCAGTACCACAACTTAAAGTCAAATTGATTAAAGAAAAAAACCTAGCGAACTTGCCTGGGGTTCAACTTTTGAGCCTATGCCAAATGTTCGAGGTTTTGTGATCTGTATAAATAGTTATTTGGTGCTGGGCTCCCTCCAATAGATGTCACCATTTTTCCAAAGCTAGTTTGACTGCTAGCAGCTCACAATTACCAATGATGTAATTCTGCTCTGCTGGAGAGAATTTATTAAAGAAATAGGAGCAAGTCAAGAGAGTACCTTTAGTGTTATGTTGTAAGAGGATAGGGCCTACCCTGAGGGTAGAGGCATCTACTTCCGGAATGAAGGGTTGGGATGCGTCTGGATGATGTAAGCAGGTATCAAAGGTGAACTCCTTCTTTAGCTGTTCAAGACCCGAATGGCATTTGAAGTCCGATTCCTGGTGTTGGCATCCTTTCTAGTGAGAGCTGTGAGTGGGGCCACCAGGGTGGAATACCCTGGAATATATTGTCTGTAGCAGCTTGCAAAACCCAGAAAGCATTGAATCGCTTTGAGGCCTACCAGCCTGGGTCATCCTGAGTTGGCTTTTAATTTCTCAGGATCCATCTGAAGGCCCTGACTAGAAACGATGTACCCCAAAATGGGAGTTCTTGCTTGAAGATACATTTCTCTAATTTAGCATAGAGATGATGCTCAAGGAGCCCTTGCAAGACCTATTTCACATGGTGTTGGTGCTCAGACAATGACTTTGAGAAGATCAAGATGTCATCTAGGTAAACCACAACATGGGAATAGAATAGGTCCCGGAAAATCTCATTTACCATAAATTGGAAGACTGTGTGGGTGTTGCTTAACCTGAAGGGCATTACTAGGTACCCATAATGTCCATAACAGCTGTTAAAGGCAATCTTCTACTCATCACCTTCATGGATTCGGATCAAATTGTAGGCTCCCCTGATATCCAACTTCGAAATACTTGTGCGCCCCAGAGGCAATCAAAGAGCTCAGAGATTAGAGGGAGTGGGTATGGATTTTTTTTTTTGTAATAGAGTTGAGACCTCGATAGGCAATGCAGGGACATAATGACCCATCAAAGTAGAATACATCTCCTGCAGGTGAAGGCAAGGGATGAATAAAGCCTCTGTTCACATTCTCTTTTTTTTTTCCAAATCAATCTTTTTAGTGACATAGAAAAGCAGTCAAGATAACAAATATACCATGTCCATCAGATATAAATAAGAAACAAATATAGCACAATCAGGTTACAAGTCATGGAACAATAAAATAACTGTAATCCCACCTTTGGCATGTCTTTTTGAATGTAAAATCCCTACCCCACTCAATCATCAGTTACTGTCCTCTCCCATCATTAATCAACTCAACAATCACAGTACAATTACTTGTCATTACTCCCCTCCCCCCCCCCCCCCCCAGACATTGCTTTTGTTTCTGGAGTGGAAAGTGGATAACCTGAGCTTCAAGATGAAATCTTGCCTGGGATAAGATCTATGACACAATCATAGAAGCAATGAAATGGTAGGGTTTCCACCTGTTTCTTACTGAAAATATCCACTATGACACCTAGATCTCTTTCTTGGGTTGTAGCACCTAATATGGAACCCAACATTGTATAATTATAGCATGGGTTATTTTTCCCTATATGCATCACCTTGCACTTAATCACATTAAATTTCATCTGCCATTTGGATGCCCAATTTTCCAGTCTCACAAGGTCTTCCTGCAATTTATCACAATCTGCTTGTGATTTAACTACTCTGAACAATTTTGTGTCATCTGCAAATTTGATTATCTCACTCGTCGTATTTCTTTCCAGATCATTTATAAATATATTGAAAAGTAAGGGTCCCAATACAGATCCCTGAGGCACTCCACTGCCCACTCCCTTCCACTGAGAATATTGTCCATTTAATCCAACTCTCTGTTTCCTGTCTTTTAGCCAGTTTGCAATCCACGAAAGGACATTGCCACCTATCCCATGACTTTTTACTTTTCCTAGAAGCCGGTTTCCTGGTTTATTTAAGCAGCCCTTTGCAGGATTTGTCTGCAGTTGCGCAGTTGAAGTACAGGTTGAGAGTTTGCCACCTCTGTCTCTTATCTGTGATTCTGAAACAATCTACCTGCTTGGATTCTGCTGGTGGTGAACCTGTCTCTGAAGATGGACAGTTAATCACCGGCTTCCGAAAGGTCAGAGAAAAGTAGATGGGGTGTCAGGTCAAGCTTCTTTCCTTGGCCTATTCCTGGAGCCACAAGTCTATATGTATAAGGTACCATCTTAAAAAATGGCGCGGGCCATCCATTGCTCCTACCATGTGACAGGGGCCGGCCAATGGCATGGATAGCCCCTGTCACATGGTAAGGGCAAAGGGCCATCGGCGCCATTTTGATTAGTGGCAACCGATGGCCCGAGAGCAGGAGATCGCTCCCGGTACCCCTGCTGGACCACCAGGTACTTTAAGAAAATTTTGGGGGGGTCGGGAGGGTGGGATTTTCTAACTAATTTAATTTAAAAGGTCGGGAGGGGGTTTGGGGGGGGGGGTTGTGTGTCCTTTCTTCCCCCCTCCCCCAAAATGATAAGAAAACCCCATTAAAAATTTCATGGGATTTTCCTATCACTTTCGAGGACCCCCCGATATCTGTCGGATGAGAAAATATCGTACGATATTTTCATCCATCAGAAAAACGATTCACATCCTTAATATGTATGGCTAGGCTGATTAGCCTGTCCAGGCTAGGTGGCAAGTCTCAGTCCACCAGCTCATCCTTAATACATTCCAAAAGTCCTTGTTAGGAAATAGCTATCACTGTCACTACCCATCTGGAGTTCAGAAGCCAAGATACGAAAGTGCACCGCGTATTCTCCCATGGACTGGAAGCCTCGTCTTATCCTGAGGAGTTCAGAAGACTTGGACATGGTGCAGCCAGGCTCATTGAAAACTTGGCTGAACTCTTGCAAGAAGTGAGCCAGATCCCCCAGGAAAGGGTAATCCTGTTCCCAAAGGGGGGAGGCCCAAGCCAAGACAGTACCTCCCAGAAGGGAAAAAATATAGGTTACCTTGACTTGGTCAGTCGGGAATAGTGGTGCCTGTAGCTCAAATTGTAACTGACACTGGTAAAGAACATAAGAATATAAGAACATGCCATACTGGGTCAGAGCACGGGTCCATCAAGCCCAGCATCCTGTTTCCAACAGTGGCCAATCCAGGCCATTAGAACCTGGCAAGTACCCAAAAACTAAGTGTATTCCATGTTGCCGTTGCTAGTAATAGCAGTGGCTATTTTCTAAGTCAACTTAATTAATAGCAGGTAATGGACTTCTCCTCCAAGAACTTATCCAATACTTTTTTAAACACAGCTATACTAACTGCACTAACCACATCCTCTGGCAACAAATTCCAGAGTTTAATTGTGCGTTGAGTAAAAAAGAACTTTCTCCGATTAGTTTTAAATATGCCACATGCTAACTTCATGGAGTGCCCCCTAGTCTTTCTATTATCCGAAAGAGTAAATAACCAATTCACATCTACCCGTTCTAGACCGCTCATGATTTTAAACACCTCTATCATATCCCCCCTCAGCCGTCTTTTCTTCAAGCTGAAAAGTCCTAACCTCTTTAGTCTTTCCTCATAGGGGAGCTGTTCCATTCCCCTTATCATTTTGGTAGCCCTTCTCTGTACCTTCTCCATCGCAATTATATCTTTTTTGAGATGCGGTGACCAGAATTGTATACAGTATTCAAGGTGCGGTCTCACCATGGAGCGATACAGAGGCATTATGACATTTTCCATTTTATTCACCATTCCCTTTCTAATAATTCCCTACATTCTGTTTGCTTTTTTGACGGCTACAGCACACTGAACCGATTATTTCAATGTGGTATCCACTATGACGCCTAAATCTCTTTCTTGGGTTGTAGCACCTAATATAGAACCTAACATTGTGTAACTATAGCATGGGTTATTTTTCCCTATATGCATCAACTCATATCCACATTAAATTTCATCTGCCATTTTGATGCCCAATTTTCCAATCTCACAAGGTCCTCCTGCAATTTATCACAATCTGCTTGTGATTTAACTACTCTGAACAATTTTGTATCATCTGCAAATTTGATTATCTCACTCGTCGTATTTCTTTCCAGATCATTTATAAATATACTGACAAGTAAGAGTCCCAATACAGATCCCTGAGACACTCCACTGCCCACTCTCTTCCACTGAGAAAATTGTCCATTTAATCCTACTCTCTGTTTCCTGTCTTTTAGTCAGTTTGCAATTCACGAAAGGACATCACCACCTATCCCATGACTTTTTACTTTTCCTAGAAGCCTCTCATGAGGAATTTTGTCAAACGCCTTCTGGGTTCCCCATCGTACCTTGTAGGTGGAGGCAAGTGGAGCATGGGCGTGGCAGATCAGAAGACTGTTGCTGGAGCAGTTGCTGGAACAGGTCGGGCCACAATGCCCTGAAGCACTAAGGGAAAAAGTGTTGAGAGAAAAGAAAGAGTCTTAAGGCACAGCAACCAATTACAGAATATTGCTGGAAGAAGAAACACCAGAAGATATAATAAAAGAATGAGAAAGGTAAGGAGAAAACCAGGATAAAGCAGAGTCCTGGAATCCAGCAGAGTAGCTGTGAAGAAATAGACTGTGAATAATGGTGTCAAAAGTATAATACAGGTCAAAGAGGATGAGGGTTAAGAAAAGGATCTTGCCTTTGATCATGAAGAGGTCACTGGAGACTTTGACAAGAGCATTTTCTGTGGAATGTAGAGGGCAATTCTAGACTGGATCTAGAATGGCTTGAGATGAAAGAAAGTCAAGACAGTTGAGTGAACTGCACATTCAGGCAATTTGGATGCAAATGGGACCATGGAGGCTGGATGATAGATAGCAAGGCAGATGGAGTCCAGTAAAGATTTTTTCAGGCATGGTGTGATCACAGTATATTTGAAAGAATATGGGACAGTCCATAGTGGTACGTATTTGATTGAGTATGTGACGGATGAAGGGGATGACTGTTGTATAAATAGAACTGAAGAGCTGGAAGGGAATGGCATCAGAGGAACAAGTAATGATCTTGGAGGAGGAAAGATGATGGGCATGTATGGGATGAATGGTTATGTAGAGTGAAGATGTGATGTGTGGGAGATATGGGAATATGCTGTATGTAGGGTTTGTGGGTGACAGTGTAAGTGTGTGTATTTGAGTGTATGGGAATGTGAGACTACATGTAGGTGATATTATGAGTATGCGTTGGTGAGGTGTATGGGAATGTGAGAGAATTGGAGTATATAGAGATTTGAATATGTGTGCGTGTGCGTGGCAATGTCTGCTTGTGGATGTGTATGCATAGTGGATGTGTATATATGAGGATGATTGCTTTTGGGGTTGGGGTGTGTATATGTGATTATATATATATATATATATATATATATATATATATATATATATATGTGCATGTGTTAGGTGGATGTATGGAGGGTGTGTGTGTTGAAGTTATGGAGAGTGTGTATTTGAGTTTGGGTGAATAGGTATGTGTGGAATTCCAGGAGTATGTGGGATGTGTGTGTGTTTATGAAGGTATGTGGGGTGAAAGGAAGTGGCTTTGAAAATGCCTTTTGGTGATATTCTGTATTGCTCTGTGCTAAACTGCTAGAATAAGAGGGGATGGGGGGGTGTGGTTTTTGAATGGAACACTCAACATTCTGCAGCCTGTAACTGTTTCCCATAGAAAGCAATGGGGATTTGTTTGAGACTCCATTCTCAAAAATACTGACCCGATATTTCTAATTTTCAAATTTATCCAATATATTCAAATTTTCTTCCGGATTGCCAAATTTGGTGAATTTCTGTCCCTTTTTTTGGAGTAGACAGATGGACAGTCAGATTGCTTTTACATAATTCTTCCTAACATTCTGTATGTTGGAAAATATAAAAAACTCACACACACAGTGTAAACACTATAAGAGAGGGAAATAGTATCACAACTATTCACTCAAACGTTATATTAAACTAGACTGGAGACAATATCATAGGCAAAGTGCTCACACTCAGTTCTCGATCTGCTGTCTCTCGCCCTCAATGGGCCACAGGCAGTAATCAGCCTGTGAGCTCAACGGTATTTAATCATTTATTGTCTCCTGTCTACTCACCCCTCACTCCAAAGAACATATTTTATTTAATCAAATAATCTGTAAACCATGAAAATACAAAACTAAACAACTCATATATTTATCCAAATCTATAAAATTTGCTACCGGTTGGGTAAGTAACCCACTACTAATCAACAAATATTAAGCCACGTCAGTGGTCATGTAAATATCAAAGAACATATTTTATTTAATCAAATAATCTGTACTTCCATTATATGGATAATGGAAGTACACTTTTGATATTTACATGACCACTGACGTGGCTTAATATTTGTTGATTAGTAGTGGGTTACTTACCCAACCGGTAGCAAATTTTATAGATTTGGATAAATATATGAGTTGTTTAGTTTTGTATTTTCATGGTTTACAGATTATTTGATTAAATAAAATATGTTCTTTGTACTTCCATTATATGGATAATGGAAGTACACTTTTGATATTTACATGACCACTGACGTGGCTTAATATTTGTTGATTAGTAGTGGGTTACTTACCCAACCGGTAGCAAATTTTATAGATTTGGATAAATATATGAGTTGTTTAGTTTTGTATTTTCATGGTTTACAGATTATTTGATTAAATAAAATATGTTCTTTGGAGTGAGGGGTGGGTAGACAGGAGACAATAAATGATTAAATACCGTTGAGCTCACAGGCTGATTACTGCCTGTGGCCCATTGAGGGCGAGAGACAGCAGATCGAGAACTGAGTGTGAGCACTTTGCCTATGATATTGTCTCCAGTCTAGTTTAATATAACGTTTGAGTGAATAGTTGTGATACTATTTCCCTCTCTTATAGTGTTTACACTGTGTGTGTGAGTTAATTATTGAGAGGTGTTGCTTCTGTTTGAGGAAAATATAAAAATGCATTACAGACATAGTTATCTATTTGGATATCACCTATAATGTACAGGACTGTGACATATTTAACACAAAACTGTCAGGGAGGGAAAACCAAACCACTTAGCAGTTTTGCTCACCTCTAGTGGGAGGCTAATTTATTAGACCTTGTGAGTGTTTTCGATTTGATCGATCATTCTACATTCTGGGATCGATGCAAAGCTCTGGGGATGAGTGGCAGAGATCTTGAGTGGATCTTCTCTTTTTTGACGGAGCGATCCTTAGCAGTTTGGATTGTAGGGTCCCACAAGGCTCCCCACTATCACCATTATGTTATTTTTACAGCCATTTGATAATTTAATTCGATCCTTGGGATTTGTTGGGTTCATTTATGCAGATGATGTCCAATTGGTTGTTCAGGCGGAAAAGGATCCAATTCAGGCCATGGGTAGGATTAATGAGGGTTTAGCAAGGATCCTGATCTAGTTTGAGTCACAGAAGCTGCTTTTAAATATAACAAAAATGGAATGGCTTTTAGTAGGGAGAGACGATGAGATGTTATCGTTTTATTGAAAGTGAGAGATGTAGAAGTAAAGAGGAGTGAATGTGTTAGAAACCTTAGGGGTTGTAGGGGATGAGGCTTTCAGTTTAACTTCTTATGTGCCCTCTATCACATGGAGAGCATTTTTTTAAAGTTAAGGCAACTTTGGAGGATCAGATCAGTTCTGGATTTCTTGATTTTTTTTAGGGTAATTGTGCAAGCCTTGATTTGCCCATTGTTAGACTACTTTTGCTAGGACTCCAAAGAAAAATGTTCAGCCACTGCAGGTAGTTCAAAATATGGCCTCTCAACTGATTTTCAGTTATCCGAGAAGTTTGAGCCCTGTGAGTTTGTTACTACATCTGCATTGGTTGCCTATAGAAAACGACCCAATTTAAGATTTTGTCCATGATGTTGAAGGCATTGCATGGTGCAGGGGTAAAGTATTTGCAGAAGGGGGATTAAGCATTATATCTCAAACTGGAATTTGTGTTCCCAAAATGATATCTTGAGTGTTGTTCCCTCCAGAAAAGAAGTGAGAAGCACCGCAGAGCTCTATGAATTCGGTGGTAATGGGGCGATGAATTTGGTGGTAATGGGGCGATGGCACCACTGTGGTGCCATCGCTGCCGGCTTTCACAAATCAATAGCGCCACTGTGAAAGGTGGTGCTATTGGGCGTGTTTCTGGCAGCGATAAGGTGTCCTACCTTTCTGCTGTCAGCGAAGTCATTGCGGAGTCCGCCTCGATGCCACCCCGACTCCTCCCCTTCTGGTGCAGACTCCGTCCCGATTTAGCTATCGCATGCAAAAAGGGACTTTTTGTGTGCGATCCCTTTAGAAAATGACCCCCTTAGTGGGCTACAAGAATAAATGAAAAGTAAACGAATAAATAAATGCTCAGTATCCTTTCTGCCCCTCGACTCTTTCTATCAGTTAGAATTTGGTGTCTGTGGCTTTTGTGGTATATTGTGTAGATGTTAGTCCATTAGAAATTCTAATACAGAGTTTCCCCAACCAGGCTCTTGAGAGCCACAACCCAGTCAGGTTATGAAGATTCCCACAATTAATATGCATAAGGTATGTTTGCATACAATGGAGGCAGTGCATGCAAGTAGCAAATTCAGTGTGGAAATCCTGAAAACTAGACTGGTTGGTTTGTGGCCCTCAAGGACCACTATAGAAACTTCTCCTCTAGTAGATATGAGGAAGAGACCTATGTGGCCTGGAGAACTTGTGTATGGCAATATCTTTGAATATTTCTTCTATTGGTCAGGTAAAGGTATGAGAGTGAGAACCCTCACTGTAGTTCCAGAATCTATAAGGCTACCAGAATTGTGGGTTAAATATGTAGTAGAATAAATAAATAAGGGTGGTGGAAAACAGTACAGGCATTTTTGAAAGCTCTGCTCATGAGGATCTTCAATTACTTTATAGGGCTATAAAACTCATTTAAAAGGCTTCTTTTATTTTAAAGCTCTCATTTAAAAGCAAAACCAATATCCCGTGAGGCTATGTTAATAGCAGTCAGCATCATGCCACCATTCTGGAGTTTATGATTCAATAAAAATACCGTGCTTAGCAATCAGTGGACACCATCAGGAAATTGTCACTTTGCCTTTAGCCAGGATGTCAGACTTTATCAGCAGCTTTGTGGCTGCCTTTTGTGGTTCAGGCAAAAGTGGATTTGAAATATAAAGCCAGAGTTCAGTTTTGGGAAAATATAGACAATAAAAAAAATGGTAAATCAGTTTGCTTGCATTTTTCAAAATGGCACATCTTTTGACCAAGGATTTAATTCCCTACAATTTCAGGAAGTGAAAAAACAAAACAAAAGAAATACACAGGAAAAATGTACTCAAATACTGGTGCAACATATATTCTATGGAATTCCTTAAAATGCTAAATTTAAGGACTGGGAAAAAAAGTTTCAAGGTTCTGACTTCCTTCCAGCCCTATCCAGGTTGGGAAAATGTTGTTCACTCAGGCATGCTGACTGGGGAGGGGATGGAATTTAAAGGCAGGAAATGTTGGGATGGGGCAGAAGAGTAATAAAAGGGGGATCAGGGCTATAAATGGTAGAAGAATTGTAATAGAAAAAAAAGAGCTGTGCTGTAAATAGAAGATGTGAACTACAAACAGGAGAGTTGCACTATGAAAGGGAAACTTGTGCTATGTAAGTGAAAGTTTATTTCAATTTCTTGCTCACCCAATGGCAAAAAATTTACTGTGAGTTGTAATATGCAAAAACAAATAAACAATATATAGAGCAATAGATAAAAAAAATAATCAATATCATAAATATAACCATAAGAACATAAGAACATAAGAAATTGCCATGCTGGGTCAGACCAAGGGTCCATCAAGCCCAGCATCCTGTTTCCAACAGAGGCCAAACCAGGCCACAAGAACCTGGCAATTACCCAAACACCTAGAAGATCCCATGCTACTGATGCAATTAATAGCAGTGACTATTCCCTAAGTAAACTTGATTAATAGCAGTTAATGGACTTCTCTTCCAAGAACTTATCCAAACCTTTTTTGAACCCAGCTACACTAACTGCACTAACCACATCCTCTGGCAACAAATTCCAGAGATTTATTGTGCGTTGAGTGAAAAAGAATTTTCTCCGATTAGTCTTAGATGTGCTACTTGCTAACTTCATGGAATGCCCCTAGTCCTTCTATTATTCGAAAGTGTAAATAACCGAGTCACATCTACTCGTTCAAGACCTCTCATGATCTTAAAGACCTCTATGATATCCCCCCTCAGCCGTCTCTTCTCCAAGCTGAACAGCCCTAACCTCTTCAGCCTTTCCTCATAGGGGAGCTGTTCCATCCCCTTTATCATTTTGGTTGCCCTTCTCTGTACCTTCTCCATTGCAACTATATCTTTTTTGAGATACGGCGACCAGAATTGTACACAGTATTCAAGGTGTGGTCTCACCATGGAGCAATATAGAGGCATTATGACATTTTCCGTTTTATTAACCATTCCCTTCCTAATAATTCCTAACATTTTA
The DNA here is from genome assembly GCF_901001135.1 of Rhinatrema bivittatum. Taxonomy (NCBI): domain Eukaryota; kingdom Metazoa; phylum Chordata; class Amphibia; order Gymnophiona; family Rhinatrematidae; genus Rhinatrema; species Rhinatrema bivittatum. Next base: position 55,762,984 of record NC_042622.1, read on the forward strand.
TTTGCTTTTTTGACTGCTGCAGCACACTGAGCTGACGATTTCAATGTATTATCTACTATGACGCCTAGATCTCTTTCTTGGGTGGTAGCTCCTAATATGGAACCTAACATCGTGTAACTACAGCTAGGGTTATTTTTCCCTATATGCAACACCTTGCACTTGTCCACATTAAATTTCATCTGCCATTTGGATGCCCAATCTTCCAGTCTTGCAAGGTCCTCCTGTAATGTATCACAGTCTGCTTGTGATTTAACTACTCTGAATAATTTTGTATCATCTGCAAATTTGATAACGTCACTCATCGTATTCCTTTCCAGATCATTGATATATATATTGAAAAGCACCGGTCCAAGTACAGATCCCTGAGGCACTCCACTGTTTACCCTTTTCCACTGAGAAAATTGACCATTTAGTCCTACTCTCTGTTTCCTGTCTTTTAACCAGTTTGTAATCCACGAAAGGACATCGCCTCCTATCCCATGACTTTTTAGTTTTCGTAGAAGCCTCTCATGAGGGACTTTGTCAAACGCCTTCTGAAAATACAAAAGAAAAATCATAATAGAACAATGCAACAGATAATCAAAATATTGTAACAAAATCCCACACAGTTCCCCCTTTGTTAGTGTGCTTCTGTCATGAAAGGCAGATACACACCTTTTACAATAGAGGCATGCATGCTATTAAAGGGGAAAATGTGCAATAAAGAGGCAATGGCAGCTCCAGAAATATTTGTATGGGGGGGACATAGAATGGGCACAGTGAATTTCAGGATGGGCAAATGCCAAGTGTCTTTCCATTTAACCATTCAAAGTGGTCCAGACAGACTCTGGGTGAGGTAGAGAAAGAAGCCCAAGTTCCTTGTCTGGGGGGTGGGGTCCTGGCCACCCCAATAAAGAGGGAACTGAGATGTCTGTCCCATCAGCTGTTCAAATCAACAAAATGCAAAATAGAAACCATTAACTGACCCTTTCCTCCAGGAGCAAAACTTCCTAAGTTATCCCAACCAAATTTTCCTGCCACTCTACTATTGTCTCACAAGTACAATGAATGTCATATGAAAGGGATAAGCAGCCCTGATCCTCGAGTGCCACAAACAGTTTGAATATGCTTGAATATATTTGCAAGCATTGCCTCCATTGTATGCAAATATATCTCATGCATATTCATTGTGGCTATCCTGAAAACCAGTCCTGACTTTGGCACTTAAGGACTGGAGTTGCCTTCCCCTATCATATGACATGATGATTCCTTCCCTCTGTCCTTTCTTACAACTTATACCCCAAGCTCTCTGGGGCAAGCACCTCCCTTATCTTTCTTTACATCTGGATAGCTTATGTTAAATATATATGTAAAAATCGTATAATGAAATTGGTGCTGGAGACAGAAAAATTGTGACAAAATTCAAGAAAGGATGGAATACGAAGGAGTGAGAGGAAAGCCAGAGATCATTTGGAGTCTAGGGCACTGCAGCAGGCATGAAGTTGGCCAGACTAGTCAGATCATGAGGTCCTAATCTCCTATCATAGTCTGTTTCTCTGTTTCTATCCCTGCATTTGTATGCATTTGCAGTACTACAGAATGTAAAAAAGAAAAACATTTTTGGAGAAAATGCATTTGACATTTGGCGTTGGATGTGAATGACAGATGCTGAGCAATATGAGAGACTATTGCCAAACTTATTCTGATGATGCCAGAGATGAACTTGACAATAAAAGGACTGGGGAGGTAGGGGTGTGTGACAATAAAAGGGCTCGGGGACAAAATAAGATGGGTAGAAAAGATGGCAATAAAGAATATGGCGAGTCGAAACAAAAGACTGAAAAGTTAAATTTGCATTTTTGCAGCATATTCTTGTGACTATCCTGCAAAATTGGTAAATGTATTCATCCTGGATATTAGTTGGGGATAAGTTTACTTCAAACCATATGTAGTGCCCCCTCATGCCCGATTACCTTGCAGGGCTGTTCCTGGATCATGGACCGACTTGGTGGGAGCCCCTCGAGGGCAGACTCTCTTGGTCCTTGTGTGCTTGACGCCTGGTGCCTCCATCTGTATAGAAAGGTGTTAGTGGGTGGGATTTCCCTCCAATCACTCCAGGAAACCCCCCAAAAACCAGATGGGACTGTAAACAGAGCTGGCAGAATTGAAAAATATATACTAGTTTTATTAGTCTAATATCTTGAAGAAATGTATGTAGTTGTATAAACAGCATATTTATCTAATTGTGGGTATTAGTCTCAGACTACACAACCATATACAATTTGTACAAGGTATCAACAGGCACACTTATCTACAAAAAAAGAAAGGACCTGCCACCAGCTCTGAATTGAGTTTCATGATTAGGTAGTACTGTTAATTAAGTATATATAAACCTTGGGTTTATCATACATTTCTTTTCCTCTTAACTATTTTTCTTTATTATAAGCCCCCTTGTTGTGGTCTAAGGTTTTCTAAGAGTACCATTGAGTGGCTATGTTTTCCTATATTATTTGACTTGTTATGTTGAAATTTGAATAAATAAATTAAAAGAAAAGAAAAGGACCTCTGGCATTCCCTTTGATCCAATACAGTTACCCTCCTCCTTTTTTCTTTCCTGTTGTGCCCCAAGTTTCACCCATGTGAAGAAATGCAACCGGGTCACTGGGTACTGCTGATCAGGGACATGGGGAACTGCTGCTGCTGCCACCATTACTTCCGCTCCCTCCGTGCCCAACTGGTGGACCATACTCCGACTTTTGATCTGTCGCTTGGGAAAATGCCCTTCTGGCCCTTCTGGGGAAGCTGACTCCACCTGGTCTGCCACTGGGATCCACCCGCTTCTGAGGGACCCAACTTTGTGTCTCAATCACCTCCTGGGGTCTGTGCTCTCACGGGGGATCCGGCTTTGTCTCGGCACAACCAGTATCCTGAGGCTTTTTTCCTTGGTGGGAGAAGCTTCCTTTTCTTTAGATTTATAGCTCAGCTAGGCTCATGGCTTGCTCATTGTTCAATGATTCTTGCTCTTCTGAGTCCATAGCCACTTTTTCATTCTTAGACAGCAACAAGGACAAGACACAAGCAGGATATAGAACAAGTACAAGCTCTTCCATCCTACCCAACCTTTTTCCCAACTACTCTGAAAACCAGGTACCCAAGTTTCTGACCCTCTTTTTATTCAGGGTGAGAAGGTATTTAGATTTACCAGCTGACTCTGTGTTGATTGTATAGGTTTGACTAAGCCAATCTCAGTTCTACATTCCCCCATGCATCTATGGACTTGGAATTCCATGTTTTCTAAGAAGGTCAGGACTAGTTTTCCATTTGTACTATTAGGCAAATCCTGAATTGGCTCTGCCTGTCTTGTTGACCAGGAAATAGCTGGTATCATTTCTCACAAATCAAGGATGCCAACTAGCTCTTTCCCTAAGAAAAACAGAACTACAAATCCATGTAGGCAATGGGTGCCAAACCCAGACTGACTCAACCTGACCCTGATGACCCAGAGCCATCTGATAACCATAACTTCTCTGCATGCATGAAAATGCATGCCTGTGCTTCTTAGGGAAGGGAGAACTGCAAGTCCAGAATCGGCCTGTTGATTATATGGAGCTAGCTGGTAGCTCTTCTGTCAGAGTCATGGGAAGATCTTATGTCAGGGCTTTTCAGACCTGACTTGGTGATGCCACGACCAGTCAGATTTCCAGGATATCCAGAATGAATATGCATGAGATAAATATGCATATATGGAATCTCCAATGCATGCATGCAAATATTTATTTATTTTATTTATTTAAAGGTTTTTATGTACCGAGGTATGGCTATGTGCCTTCACCCCGGTTTACATGTACAACAACCAATTACATGTAATCTTCATGCATATTCATACTGAATCTCCTGAAAACACGACTGGCTGTGAGGTCCCCAGGACAAGTTTGGGAAGACCTGGTTTATGGTTTTTTTTTTTTGTTTTTTTTTAACTTAATGATGATAATGGTAGTGACTGAGTGTAAGGACATGAAAGGAGTCAGTGATGAGGCAAGATGGCACGTATGTACCACGGGCACCCCTGAAGCTCAGCCACCACTGCTTTCGTTCTCCAGCGCAGCTGAGCCCCAGTGAAAATCAGGATTCCAGCCCTGCACAAAAAAGTAAAAGGGACAAATTAGTTTACTGTCATTCGTAGCAATAAATACATTGTCATTTTTATACCCCTAGTGAATCACATTCTCCATTTCCCCTGTAACTATTATACATGTGGATGGCAGTACATCATTTTTTGGTAATTTTATTTTCGGCAATTGTTTTATGAAATTTTTGAGTTTTATGGACACTAAAACAAATCTAGACTGCACGCGTTATAGCCCCTTAAATCACCAGCAGGAAGTCTCAAGGCCCCCGACGACTACTGGGGAGAGAGGCTTTAGGGAAGAAAGATTGCCTTTGGCTTACAAACTGAACAAAATCAGGAGATAAGTTTGTAAAAGGGACATAGATCATCGCTGAAGAAAACCGCTGGGTGTGAAACATCACTGACACTTTCCCTTAAGAATAAAAATGGATTTTTACTTAGCAGAAAGCACTAAAGCAGTTGAAGAAGAGAAACATAGGCTTTTCCTGACGCTTCAAGCATAACAACCAGTCTTGTTTCCTGCTGAGAGAAATGGAGGCGTTTGGACCTTGAACATATGTTAGAACTTGGCAAAGCAGCTGTATCACCAAGCAAATGCCCCCCTCCCCCCTTCATTTTATTTTATTTTATTTTTAGTACCTCTCTAAGGAGAACTTAAGTTGTGGAGCCCCCCTTCTTCTTACTCACTGCTTAATCACTCTGGGCTCTGTTCACCCACATTCGTTTTAGCCTCTGGAAGACAAATAGCAAGAGATATTTGGGTTTTGCCATTCATAAGATATTCAGCACATAAAAAGCTATTTGGAGCATGCTGGTTGCTCTATTAATATCTTCTGCTCTGCCCACAGACACCCATTCAACCAAATACATAGAAAACGAGGGCAGATAAGGCCAGAGCCAGCTCTAGGGCAAATAGCATCTTCGGCGAAAAGTGTCGATGGCCCTCCTCCACTCCAGAAATTATTTTCCCTTCCTCCTCCTCCTTTCTCATATTTTCTCTCTCACTTCAGGTGTTCTGTTCCTTCTCTCACTCCCTCCAGGCATTTTCTCCATCTTCACCCCTCTCTACTGCTAGGCATTCTCTCTCCTATCTATTCATTCCATTCTCTCCCCCTTCTTCCCCTCTCTCCAGCCGTTCTCTCTCCTTCCAGGCATTTTCTCCCCATCTCCCTCCTCTCATCTATTCTCTACCCCTCCCCCTTCTTCCTGGGGTTTTCCCCACACCTGACCTTGCTCCCGACCGGGCATTATCACCTTGTCTTCCTCCCACAATTCACTCTCCCCCTCTCCTCCTTCCCTCAGACATCAGCTTCCTTGTCTCCACCTCCTTCCAGGTATTCTATCCCTTCTTCCCCACGTACATTCATAATTCCCCCTTTCTCCCTCTTTCCAGGCATTCTTTCCTCTTGTCTCTCCTTTAAAAATTCTCTCCTTCCTCCCTTCCTCTAGACTTTCTCTCTCCCTTCATCCTCCAGACATTTTCTCCCCCTCCCTTTCCCCTTTCTTCTGTCATCATGGCTTTCTCTCTTTCCCTGTTCCCCATCTCCCTTCCCTCCGGGCATGCTCTCTCTCATTTCTCCACCTCTCCAGACATCCACTCCTCCCTCAAGGAGGAGTGGATGTCCTTTCCCCATCTCCCCTTTCCCCACCTCCCCTTTCTCCCTCCAGGCCCTTTTACCTGCCCTTCAGGCATTCTCACCACCTTCTTATGTACATCTTGCTTTATCCTTAACCTACCATTGTCCCATCTTTGACTTTATTATTTCACAAACTTTACGTAACAAAAATAGACCAATGAATATTAATATGAGATACAGATACAGCACCCAACTATCAATTTTTAAAAACTTTCTTTATTGATCTATAAGACACATACAGCAGCTAAAATACACAACAATCCCTTTGCAGGTGAAGTGCAATATATATATAATATTCAAATTCTGGAGTTATGTCAAGTAAAAGCAATATAAACTCTCCACCATCTCATTCTCAACCCAGATTGCAAACCTGTCACACCAAAACAGCATTGTATAGAAACATAGAAACATAGAAATGACGGCAGAAGAAGACCAAACGGCCCATCCAGTCTGCCCAGCAAGTTTCGCACTTTTTTTTTCCTCATACTTATCTGTTACTCTTTGCTCTTAGTAACCTTTTGGTTCTATTTCCCTTCCACTCCCACCATTAATGTAGAGAGCAGTGTTGGAACTGCCTCTAAGTGAAATATCTAGCTTAATTAGTTAGGGGTAGTAAACTGCCTGGTCATAAAAACATACAAAAAATAAAATCCTACTGATGAAAGGTGTTGCATTTCGCGGCTTGTGGAGGCCCCCATGAGCTGCACTATTCACCTCCGATGATGGGCCTTGCTGCTCTCCTCCACAAGGCAGGATGCTGCCGCAAATGCTGCATCCCTGCAGCCCTCCTTAGGCGCGCATGTGCCTGACATTTAAAGGGCCTGCAGCGGGAAGAGGCCATGGCGCCCAATGATGACATCACCTGCTTGGTTCCTACAAAGGACATCCCAGATATCCTCTTCTCTTCTCAGCAACAGGTTCAGCTACTTCTCTTAGAAGTGTTGCTTCAGTGTTCCAGCCTTGTCTTCAATTTTCATCCAGCCTAGCTCCAGTCCTTGTTCTGCTGTCTTTGGTTTGTCTTCTGTCTTCATCTCAGTCTTCTACATCTATGTTGCTCACTTGTTCTTGCCCTCGCCGCCTGCCCGGCTTATCTATCCCTCTTCTCCTCCTTTGGATGGATACCTGGTTTTGACCCTTGCCTGGACCTTGGATATGACTGACTGCTGCTTACCTCTGACCATTGCCTGGACCCTGGATATGGCTAACTGTTGCTTGCCTACAACCCAGATTACTACAGACCTCTCCTGCCATTAGCAGAGACCTCGCCTAAGTCTTGCCAGCTCTGGCACCCAAAGGCTCAACCCAAGGGGAACGTGGGCTGATATAGGAGAAGATCCTGACTGGCCTCTGCTTCGACTGGTGTTGCGGACGTTAGCAAACTGTAGTGGGAGTTTAGCAATCTGTTGGTGTTCGTGGTAGTTGTGGGTGGATCCTTGGACCGGTGGCAGATGACCACGCCCCCGGGGGAAGATCCCGAGAGGGACCACCGGTTAGGCTCAGAGTATGGAGACAGACACACACTAGTTCTTTTATTAAACAGTATATTGAACCACCAGAGGTGGCAGTAGTGAGCTGGTACTGCCCGGCTGGGCAGTAGTCCCTTAGATACTGGAACAGCAATCCTGGAAAACTGAGCTGTAGAGAAATTGAATATAGTGAGTAGGCAGGGTATGCAGAGTTCAGGAACAGATCCTTGATGGTAACCCTCACACTGTAGTCTCTTAGAAGCAGCCCAGGAGCTGGAATGAAGTAGGCCCTCGAGGAGCGAGTACCTGGTTCCAGGGAAAGCTCTGAGAGAGAGATGGTAACTCACTGGTGTTGTAGGCAGCAATGACTTCCTGGCAGATGTGGTATTCAGGAACAAGTCAGGGAACGAGGGCCCTCGAGGAGCGAGTACCCCTGGTAAGTCCAAGGAGGAAGAGTAGCTAGGAGAGAAATCCCCGTCCAATCCCGTCCTTGCTAACTCAATTCGTTAGCGATTTCAGAGACCTTAAATATCCATTGAAGATGACGTCACCTTAGGGGGACGCCCCTGAGGTTCGCGCCATTGCTGGTACTTGAGTCGGGGCCGCGCCACATGCTCGCCCTTAGGCTTTTGGGAAACATGGCGGATTGCAGCATCTAGCTGGTCCTGGGACACCGGAGGAGAATGGCATGATGATGCTGCGGCAGCCAAACTTCCAACAGGCAAAGAGGGAGTCGCCAAAGAGGTAAGGTGGGCGTGGTGGAGACATCGGGCAGCAACGGTCGCAACAACTGGGTCCACCTACTAACAGTGGGAACCTGCTGGGCTCCTCCCTGCAGGTAAGCCAATCCTGCCTTGGCTCAAGGGTTCACAGATGCAACAAAAAGGTCCATTTTCAAAAACCATTTAGACAGATAACTTAAAAGTTGTCCATCTAAATAGCAAAAACAGCATATTCAGTGACATATCTGGCTAAATTCTAGCTGGCTGACTAGTTATCTGGCTATAGTTTATCTGGATAAGTTGGGGGAGAAATGGGGGTGGGAGGGAGATGTTTTGGGGAGTAGCTCAGTTAGCTGAATTCAGTATCTAGCTAACTCCAATATTCAGAGTTATCCGGATAATATATCTGGCTAACTCTGGTCATGCTGGTGACTTGTCCTAAAGTTAGCTGGATAAACTTAACTGGCTAACTTTAAGATGGCAAACTGCACCACTGAATATAGCCTGCTAGTTAGCCAGATATGTTTAACTGGCTAACTGGCTAACTAGTCAAGCCTCACAGTGGCTGAAAATGGACCTCCTAGATTTTTCTAACCTGAAATCCTTCTCTTCCAATTCAACTTCTCGGGACCCTCTGTAGTGGAGAAAGGTCCTAATCCTGCTAGGACTCCAGAAGTTTGAATTCTCCTCCAATATCTTCCTCCTGCTTCACATGGGTCAAAGACTTTTATACCCTTACTTCACCCCTTCCAGTGAGGAGTAATGCTCCTCCTTAACACTCCAACACTACTCTGACATCACCAGCAGACAAAGGTCTTTGAGAACCCCTATCATTCGCACACCAACTGAATCCACACTGCATGTCTGTAAGGAGCAAGGGCACTTTCCTAGGGCTAAAATGGGCACCCTATTACCTACAATAAGATATTTCTACTAACATTGTCTGAACATTTTATTTTTTTCTAATTCTTGATGCTGGTATATTTTTTGCTTTCTGTGTATTTCTCTTCTCTATTTTCCATTACAAGAACTCTATTTTTTGTTATTTCTCTCTCTCCTTCTGTTTGCTTCAATTCCTTCCATATATTTATCTCTGACATTGATTTTTTTCCTTTGATCTCATCTCTGTCTCACTGTTCTCTCATAGCTAGATATCACCTCTTCTTCTCCCCCTCCGGTTCTAGCTGCCTCAGCTTGTCACCTCTTTAACTCTCCCCTCCATTGCTCCGTCTTAGCCCTTCATCTCCCCCTCACTGATCTCCAGATGTCTGGTTCTGTTATTCTTACCCTTCAACTGCTTCCTCTTTTCTGCATCTTTCACCCCCACCATCCCCAAGCAGATTTTCTCCAACCATCCCCCTTCAAGTTCTCATCTCCATCACCTTACTTCTCTTTTCTTGCCATTTATTTACATGTTTTATTGTCTTGTACCCTCCTTCTTCCCTCCTCATCTTAACTCTCTATTTCTTGCCTCCATTGTCCTTCTCAGGCCTCACAAGCTCCCTGTTTTCATTTCTTATCTACCTACCAGCCCTCTTATCTCCTATTCTCATCCCCTTCCCAGGACTTCTTTCCTTCTGTAATGAAATTATTTAGCCTGAGTCTGACTACTGTGGATATGATGTAATCAGAAGCTAGGCTTTCATGGATTCAGAGTTCTCACACATACACACATCATATGGCTGTAACAAACGTGAGACCATAAGAGGTAAACATCAGATGTGCAGAATTTGTGGTGAGGGAGTTAGAATTGTAAGAGAATGCCTGGACTGTCTTTTGGGAAGTCCGCATGCATTTCTAAAAACATGACTTCAGATATACAGATGTAAAAAGTATAAATAACAGGAATCAGGGGAGGGAAATGGTGGAGGAACAGATGACGAGAGAAAATCCTCATCAACAGAAGGAATTCAGATGCCTTAACCATAAGAGAAAATTTGTACTATATTATTATCATTGCAGCTATTGCTTTTGCAATATCTGTGTATTCTGTCTTGTTTCCTGGAGTATAATTTAACATTAATAATAAATTAAACACTGGTAATCCAGGTATCTATTGCGTGCTAACTCAGAGTGTGAGTAAGTGAGTGTGAGTGTGGCTTTGTGTTTCTCTAAGTAGTGGGTCCTGTCAAGAGAGGAAGTCCTGGGAGAGACCGCTTTGTGCCTTGAAGTGGTGGATTCTGTCGGGCGGGGAAGAGTCCAGGGGGATACCTACCTATGTGACTTTGTTTTTTCCTTTACCACACTCGCAAAGAGAGAACTTGCAACACCCTCTTTCTCACCTCCTCCTCAGTCCTCCAATTTTCTATGTTCTCATGCTTTTCCCAGCTGCTTGTATCCCCCTCTGTCTTCTACCCACTCCCTAGCCCCCATTTACACCCTCTGTACTCTCCCCCTCCCCAGTGCTCATTTAGTTTCTTCTGCCTTTCATCCCCATATCAGTTGAAGCTTCTTCGTTGTTGCTAAAACTCTCCCCTGGATCCATTCTATTTATTTTGCCATTCCAGGTCCTTTCTATCTCTTCATCCCCAATCCCTAATCCCCTATTCAACTCCCTCTATGCCCAGCTCCCTCCATCCCCATGTCCTCTCTCTTTCTCTCTCTGCACTCCCTCTTCCCCAGATTCAGTCTACCTCAACTCCAGTCCTGTGTACTCTCTCAATCTTCCTGACACTCAAAATGTTATCCCTTCTCCCACTCTGTCCCACCGGTCTCAGTCTTCTCCTCTCTCTTGTACTCCTCCCTCCCTCCCTCTCTCTGTGGTCCTCTCTTCCCTTCTCCCTCCATTCTCATCTTGGATCCTCCTGTCTCTCACATCATGCCCAAAAAACAGCAAGGCAGGCGATCTAACAAAGCTGTGAGGAAACAACAAAGCAATAGATGCCCAAGAAAGTCTTTTCCAAATCTTTAATTGGTGGAGACGTGTGATACTTGTTAAAAATGCCACCATCCCATTGTCTCTTTCTATTTCTCCCCCTATCCACCCATCCCATATGTCTCCCTCTCCCTGCACCCCACAGCCACCCCATGTGGGTCTCCCTCTCTCTGTTCTTCCCATTACTGAATATATAGTCGCTCTCTTCCTATTCCCATACCAGCCCATTTACACTCTCTCTTTGTCTGCCCTCCACTACCTCATGTGTTATTAATATCATTCTCCCTTCCCCTTACCATTTCATGTAGGTCTCCCTCTCCTTTTCCCACATGTAGATCTCCTTCTCCCTGTGCCCTCCACAACCCCATGTATAGTCTCCTTCTCCTTCTTCCCCTCATGTACAGTGTTCCTTTTCCTGCCCCCACTCCAGGTAGGTCTCCTTTTCTCTAATCCACCCCATCCCATGTAATTCACCTTTTCCTCTCCCCTCACTGGGCAGCTGAATCCCCAGCTCTTTGGCCTTGCAATAATCCCCTTTCTTCTCCTCTATCTCATAGCACCTAGTTATTTTCTTTTACTTTTGTTATCAACTGCACCCTATTTTTGAACACTGCCTAAAGCTTTCCTGCTATTTAAGAACTATTTTGGCTTAACCCTGTTAGAATCTCATCTACATTATGCATGGCATCTCTCTCATTCTAACTCCCAAATAGTTTTACTTTCTTTACTCCCTCTCTCTCTCTGTGTCAATCTCCTTTAGCCACTACTCATATACTCACAGTTGCACTATATGCACTTTCCACATCGATGCATGCCCTTTTACATTATATCTCTATATCTGTCTCTAGGCACCTTCAGTATACCCTTTTTAAGTTTACTTCATTAAACCTCTGCCTCTAGCTACTTCAGCCCCCAAGTTCCCTCGACCTTGTTTTATTGTAACTTTACTTCTTCTTCAATGTTAATGTTATAACCCCCCTGTTCCTTGTAAACCGGTATGATATAATCTGTATCATGAATGTCGGTATAGAAAAGAGTTGAAATAAAATAAATAAATAAATAAATTATGCACCTCTCAGCTGCTTGAACACACCACACATCTGTGTAATTATGTATTCCCGGGAATACAGGACAACTTAAACACACATATTGTACAGTCAAACTACTCAGTAACCTTAACATGCAGACTCACTTGTTCTGCCTCTCTCAACCAAGGCACCCCCTCCCTACTAGTTTGTTGTGATTCTGTGGCAACTGACATAGACTTAGCCTTTTGCTATGAAATCATGGCAAACTGCCTTTCCTTCTCTAGGTCTTGGATGCTGCTTCCTTCATTTTGAACTGGTACTCTGGAGCACCACTGCTACCTATCTCTGGTGACTGCTCTGGGCTGCCATCTCTGCAGCATCACTTTCCCTCTGCTCTCACTTCCTGCATCTTCGTTCTAGGCCCTCTTGAAATTGCTTCAGGTTCTTTCTCTCCTTCTGACCCACAGCTCCTTCTTTTCTTTGGCAAGGCCACAGTAGTCTTCTCTTCTAACATCTTCTCACAGGGACATCCACTGCAGCCTTTCTACTGTGCGTCTAACCCTGATCACCACTGCAGGAAGAGACAGATGCAGTGGTGGTGGGGCAGAGCTGTGGAGGGAAAAACCTGAAGAGGAATGGAAAGGAAAGAAGAGAGTGAATCACTGACTTTGGGAGAGAAGGAGGAAGAGATGGAGGAAGAAAGGAAGGAGAGAAGATAAGGAATTGGAAGACTGAGGAGGAGGAAGAAGGAGGAAGGTGAGAAGGAGAGGAAAGAAGGTAGGAATTATTGCAATTCTCTTTTAGGTGGAGTTGAAAAAAAATTAGACTTCAGTATGTGCAGAATACAAATTGTTATGGGTTTAAAGCTGTCTGATCGGATTTCATCTGCTCTCAAACAATTATAATTCTTTGCAATTAGTCAATAATTTGTTTTAAAGTTTTAACCGTGGTTTATTGAGTGATCTATTGATTAGGTACACAATATTTGTGAGTAAGGGATCATCCCAAGTATCCCCGAGCATATATATTCTCAATCCCCGACTTCTATTTATCAAAATATCTCCACTGATCAAATTTCCAATTCTCACATACTTTTTCTTTCTTCTAATTCCTTCTTCACATCGAAAAAACACTCAGATGTGTTACCTGTCTTAAAATGCCTGAGAGGTATGGCGGCAAGACGCTGAAAGGAAGTGAGCGTCTGAGTGTTTTTTCGATGTGAAGAAGGAATTAGAAGAAAGAAAAAGTATGTGAGAATTGGAAATTTGATCAATGGAGATATTTTGATAAATAGAAGTCGGGGATTGAGAATATATATGCACGGGGATACTTGGGATGATCATTTGGAAGATATGGGATTAGTAGTGAATTGAAATATACTCTCCTGAAGAAGCCTGTGGAAAGGCGAAACATGTCAGGAGTACTATAAGTATTGTGAGCAAAAGAAGGGAGTATTATAAGTACTGTGAAGAAAAGAAGGGAGTATTATAAATACTGTGAAGAAAAGAAAAGAAAGAAGTTCTCATAGTAACAATGGAGAAAAAGATTTGTCACTACGAAAGAGAGACAAAATAAGTGTTTTTAATATGTGTGTGGATGGATGTATGGATGGTTTTTCTAGATATTAAATGTTTGACTTTTGAACATATATTCTTTTGTATATCTAGAATGAAAATGATTATGTGAAAAGATTTTTATTACATTTTTTTTTGTAATTAAAATAAAGGTTATGTTAGGGAGCGCTAGGAGAGCGGTCCCATTTCTGAGGAGATTGTGTGCCCTTGGACCTCGGCACAACCCCAGAGGGCTCCTAGGTGGTACCAAGGCAGGCGAGACATGTCCAAGCCTGGGCTGAGACCAGGAAGCCAGGCCCCTGACGTCCTGCACAGCCTGAGTGAGACCAACCACGCAAGGTTGGTCTCTGAGTGGTCCTCCGACTACTCCAAGCCCTTTCGGACCTGCCGCTGGGAATGGCAAAGGCAGCAGGCCGGACAGGAGATGAGGGCATACGAAGGCTCTGCAACATGAAGACACAAGATGAGGAACTTGGAGACGTGAAGACACAGACGAGAAGCTTGAGCACGAAGACTCAGGATCAAGGTTCAGGAACAAAGTCTACTACTGGGTTGAGGCTGCGACGCAGCGCACCCTACACAGCCCACCACAGGGTAGACCCACAGGACTGGTCACGGACCACGCTTGAGTGTGAAGCAGACTCCAGACGAATACATGGAAGATGATGCCAGAACATGGCGAAGATTCAGTAGAAGCCTGCGCCGAGATGCACCCTACACAGCCGCCCATGGCTGGTCACAGACCACGCTGGAATGGAGCAGGTTCATTCAGAGTCTTAGGCATGGACGGAGCAGCCACAAGAACATCTGAGGGCCGAGACGAGATTCAGGATAGGGGACCAAGACAAGACTTGGCTTCAGGCATGAGACACGGGACCAAGACGAGACTTGGCTTCAGGCGAGGATGACCCTCCAGAGGCTTGCACTGCAGACGAGAAGAAAGGCTCATGCCATGCGGTGACGAGACATGACATGGCACGCCAAAAGAGGTAGCAATGAGGAACCACGGGTCCAGGAAGCAGAAGCGGAGACGAGGCATCAGGAAGGAACATCAGGAACATCATACAACATCAGGAAGACCACGGAACATCAGGTGAAGACGAGGGATATCCAGAAGAGACCAAGAACATGAAGAATGATGAGGGGTCCCACAAAGACCAGGAAAACCAGCAGGAGCAAAGACAAGAAGTCCTGGAGAGGAACTAACTCCTTGCGAAGGCAACTAAGGACCGGAAGCTGGGCCCTATATAGGGCTGAATATCAGGAAATGCCCTGGGAGGAGTCCAGGTGGTGCCCGAGGCATATCCGGTCACGGGCCCTTTAAATTTCAGGAGGAGGCACAGCCCGCACCTTAGGAAACAGGAAACAGGAAGCTGTGCAGGACCATGGTCAGCGGCGTCCTGCCACAGAGCAATGCAGGAAGAAGCTAGGCCTCCGCACAGGCCCTGATGATAACGGCTGCATCCAGGCTGCTGAGATTCAGCTGGGGGTGGCTCCCGCTGCATAGATGAGGCCAGGGACTGCGGCCTCCGGGCCGTGAAGCAAAGCTGGCATCGGCAGCGAGTCCTGCTGCCCTGGGAAGCGCCGAAGTCTGTGGCTCCCTGCCGCGGTAAAGAGAGGAAACATCAGCGGCCTCCGGGCCGTGAAGGTATGCGCCTGCTCACGGCTAGACCCGCGAGCAGGAGCACAACAGTTTATTATAACAAATTATATGTCACTATATGATATATTTTGCACTTATTAACAAGGCATACTATTGGCGTAGATATTCAAAGCTGGCCATATAAGTAACTTAGCTGGTTAGAACTAATCCAGCTAAGTTACAATGTATATTCTGTGGCACAGCAAAGCCACTGAATATACGCAAATATGTACTCACTTAAAGGCGAATTTTAAAAGCCTGACACGCACATTAATTAGGGGATGCGTGAATATGTTAGGCTTGCGCATGCTGAACAGATTTTAAAAGCCGCCCGGATACGCGCATAAATGCCGCGCGCACATCTCAAAAAGTGGGCATGGTGTGGGTGGGGGGACTGGACGTTTTGAGACTTTAACCAGAAATTTTCACGTAAATACTTATGCGGTCCGGCGTGTGCCAAGGCCCCCTGCTGTGTAACTTTATTTCTGCTATGGGTGGTGTGTAAGTAGAAAACAAAATGACGATCCATTTTGGAGCGGTTTAAAGGGTCTGGGGTAAATGGGGGTGTGTGTAGTCTATCAAACCAGGGGGATTTGGAGGACCTAATCTGTTAACTGGGTGAACTGGTAATGAACTGGTAAAACGGGCTAATGCATCGGTGTGTGTCCCTTTTAAAATCCCCCCATTTACACAGTAGAAGCGTGATTTGCATGCACAGACATGCATCCACTTAAAATTATGTGCACTTGTGCGCATAGCCAGGTTATTTTATAATGTGAGCATATACGCGTGTATGTTATAAAATAGCTGCATCCTTGGGCACAGGCCAAAGAACACGAGCACGTGTGCACCCATGCACGGCTTTGAAAGTTACTGTCTTGGCTGGATAAGTCTACCCGGTTAAGTTTAGACCAGCTCTATGGTGTGTCTAAGCTTATACGGATACTTATACGGCTAACTCGCTCCTTCCCGATCTGCCCAGTACATGCCTACTTTTTGTGTATGTAACTTTTAGCCATATAAGGGACTTATACAGCTAAGCGGAGGCTGCCAAACATACGCGCATATTCAATGGCTGCTACTTAGTCACAGAAGTCCCATGGAATGTGCTTTGGATATTGGGCCCTATTATTTTTATTTGCCAAACATGCCAAATATATTTTCACCATCATTTTTGCCTAAGTTCTGAGATCTTTTGCAAGAAAACTCCTGAGTTAATTAAGCAACGTGGGCTCCTGAGGAGGAGCTGGAATTCTGGCAAGTGTCTTTGGGAAAAAGCAGCTCTTTGGGAAGCTTTCAAATGGAGAAGGCTGGTAAGACCAGTGCTAGATGCTGTCTATATGCTGAAACTGCTGTGGACTCCTGGTTCCCATAATGCGTTCTTTGATTATTCCAGAAAGAACAGTTTTTGTCTTTAATGAGCAAGCTACTTTGCTGTTCTCCATTGCTTAGTTTGCACCTCGGTAAATGTAATGGCATTGGGGACCTTTGATTTCAATTAGAGATTGAACCTCTCTCACAAAAATTCCAGCACATTTTTATGACCACTGTACTTACAAAATGCATACGGGATGTGTGCAAAATTGCATTCAGCAGGTAAAAATTCTTGGTGCTTCAAACAATTTCATTATTGACCAAATTAATATAATGGAGAGTAGGTCCCTTGGGGAACACCAAAATGTTTCCTTACTTTTACATTGATAACTGTACAGCCATTTCTGGAATAGTGTAAAAAAGCAGTGAGTCCATCAGCATATTGCTACACAAAGATGGCCTAGAGCTTTAACTCATTGGAACCTAAATTCTGTTGAACTCTATTGAAATTAGTGGTGGGTAAATCAATTGCTTAGTTGGCTGATCATTTTTTAAATGGGCCACGTTTGATCACCTTACCTTAAATACATTAAACTGGATGAATTATTTTGTAGCATAGAGCAAGGCTTTGGACATTTTTTTAAACTAAAATATGGGATTGTTATCACAGAAGTTGAAAGAAAATCACAGAGTAAGATTACGAGAGGCAAGGCTGATTCATTTTGCATACAGTTTTCAGATGGTCCTGGAGAACCTCCCAATGGGTCTGATTTTCAGGAATTCCAAACTGTGAATATGTATATATTTCAGGATATCCACAATGCAAATTCATTGTGGAAATCCTGAGAAGCAAACTGGCTACAGGATACTCCAGGCCGGACTTGAGAAGATGGAACTGGAGTTCAGGTCTCCGGGTATTTTTCAGTTCTCTGCTCTGTCCACCAGACTATTCTGCCAGGCCGTGCTCTTGGTTTCCAAGCTTTGTCCCAAACTGCAATATTTCATGTTGAAAGCATTGTGACAGAGACACCTCTATTATGCCATCTGCTGATATTAAGTCCTCTCTTTCTTCCCCATTCTGTCCCCTGGAAAAGTTTTGCCTCTCTTGCATAACTATCCATTTTTTTTGTACCATTTAATCTCTGAGGCAGTGAGCCCAGAGCCAAGTGGTGTTACAACAATTCTGTCATGTTGGCTGTCACTGTGCTGACAGCCCCGTGACAGCTGGCAGATGTGCCAATGATAGATGTCTTTTCCCCTGTGCAAGGACGGTGGGATAAAAGTGCAAACATGCTGGATAATAGATGGGAAATGTAGCTCTGTGCTGATAAGGCCTGGTCCGCATGCTTGTGATGTATGCGAAGGCAGACGGGGAACAATTTGCTTCTGTGAAGTGAGAGGGCATGGTGAAGAGGACATAAAGAAAACAACAGAAAGGAGAAGGAAACAGAAGAGAGGAAAAGAAAAGCACGATCACGGATAACAGATATTTGTAGTGACAGTAAGGAGCTGCTCACAGCAATTCAAATGAGTGTATGCGTATATATACAGTATCTATACCTAGACTCACTCAAAACTGCTTGCCTCTCCTGACTTATATTCCCCTCAAGGCTCCACAGCGCACATAAGTTTAGTCAGGTTAAGGGGAGGTTTTCCCGGGGACGCGTGTTTCAGGCGGGATTAGGAAACAGCGCATGAACATTGCATTTTCAAAGGTGCGTATGCAATTTCTCAGCCAGATTTATCCTGCACGAAAAGCAGGTGAAAAGCCTCCGGCCCACTTGTACCTGAGGGCAATTTTCAAAGGGAAACTACGTCTGGGCTTCCCTTTGAAAATGGATACAACATCTGTGGGTGCAAAGTCCTCACAGGGCTTTGCACTTGGGCGGACTGTTTTGGAATTTGTCCCTTTAATGTGCATCATTGCCTGCTGTTTCAATCATGCCCTCTCCATCCTCTCTACCACTGATTTCATTTCAAACTGAATATTGGAATAGAGGAGGTAACATTACTCTGTTCAAAAGCTGGACATCCCTGCAACTCCGCCAATGCAGCTCAATACTAACCTGCAGCATCCCTTACTATTGCAATCCTCGGGCGTCACAGATCTATCAGTCCCCTTTAACATCCCTTGATCTACTAGCTTTTGGTTCCTCATACCAATATGTCACCGTATTATGATTTTGATCTGTTACATCCTTCCTTTTCAGAACCTAGACTTCCACCCATACTGAAGACCTTCAGTTATGATTCAATAAGCCCGGTTAGTCCAATCATGGCATACACACTCCAAGTCCTATCTCCAGCATTCCCTACATTTCCACTGGTGACTCCTTAAGATCACTGGTAATTCATAGAAACATGGGATATGACAGCAGACAGGGACTGTAAGACCTATCTGGTCTGTCCAATTCACTTCCTCTTGTAATACCATAGACTTTCCCTTCATGTCTTTGCCACTGAGGATCGTCCATGCTTGTCTCATGCTTTATTGAATTCCGTCATGATTTTTGCCTCACTCCTTCTCATTTGCAGCATCCCTGCTATGGCAGGATTTGGCATAAGTGACGTATGTATCTTGTAAAATGCAATTGGTGCATGTTCTTCTTACGGTGTACTATGGAATGACACATGTGCAGTTAGAAGTCATGCTTGGAAACTGCCTGTGATTGCTAACAGTTCTTCTTATGTCCCCAGAAGGATATGAAGTGATGACCTCCTGCTTCTTGTTTTTCATTTTTCATTTAAGCTTCCCATTTTTTTATTCTTATTTACTTGTCCATGAAATGCAATGGAGGCACAGCCTGCAGAAGGTACAGTCAAAGCTACCACAATACCTCAATTGGCAGCAAGATGCAGTGATAGCTTGGGCATGTCCGTCTATGATCTGATTTCCAAATTATATCGGGATGCGAACAGTGTAAAAGAGTACGTGAATAACTTTCTGGATGGACTAGTACTTCAAATATAGGGGGAGCTACTAAAATATCAACTCAGTTGCTCCAACATACCACAGACCACCAGAACGAACATTATAGTATATCTAACATTCAATAGCTCCTGGGGTCCTTGTCTTTCATGAAACAAAGTTACTCCCTTCCAGGTGAGTTCTTCAAATTTTTTTTTTAGAACTTAGATTCTGCGTATCGCCCTACTCATTACTAGCCAATAAACCATGTATTCCAAATATACATAGCAAGTTGGAAAGAGCATGATGTAAGCATTTACCCAAGTGGAAGTTGGCATGGGGGAATGATGGTAAAAGTTGTCCGATGATTATAATTTTGCACTGTTTCAAACCAAAATGTTCTCTGACAACTCTCCCATGCCAAATTACAGCAGCATCTATTCAGCAGTTTCCGACTTTCAGCATGCGTACGCAGGGCAGACTCTTGGGGTGTGCAACCTGTGTGGATACCCAGGGCGCCATCCTCGGGGGGGTGCCACTACTCCCTCTCTCCCGCACCCTTCCAGATGAGGTCTGCAAGCAGAAGACTCTGGATCGCTGTGCAGGAGGAAGGAGGCTTCTGTCTGTGGTGATAGGTGAAGGATCAGCCTGCAGGGAGGAGGGGAGGGGAGAAAAAGAGGAGAGAGAGAGAGAAAGAGAGAAGAGCATGCTAGCCTAGGTGGAGGGGAAATGCTGAGCTCTGTGGGCAGGAGGAAAGAAGGCAGGACAGAGGGGCTACGGGGGCTGGGCAGAGGCCGAGGAAAGTTTGAGGAGGGGAGAGATGGGTACCCTCCCTGTGCTGGAGCTATTCTGAAGGAGGGAGTGCTGTGCCACAGCTGCTGCCAAGGAAGGAGGAGGGGCACCAATTTCAGTTTTCTCACAGGGCGCCAGTTAGCCTTGAACTGGTCCTGTGCATACAAATGGATGGACAGAGACAGGCAGACAGACGGATGCCCCCCTCAACAGTGTATGTGCTCTCACTCCAGTGAAATGTGCCTTTAAATGTAAGAACTAACGTCTTTATTTGGATAAAATAAAAAGAAAGAAGATCTAGCAATAAGACTAAAGAGCCAAGGAACAGGCAATCTCTAGTGAGCACTTCAGCTTGAAAATGTGAATCCCTGGGTGACTGAGGGTCCCATATGGACAATGGCTGCATGCTAATACTTCTGTGCTAATAACACATGGTTCCAGGCACTCACAAAAAACCATTTACCGGCATGTAAATTTCTTAGTCTCCATCTCCCTCTGTTTTGTCACTGTCAGGGTCTTATTTAGCTCCATAACGGTAACAATTTATTACAGCACACTTCCTGCTGTGAGTAAATAAGTTTGTCTCTTTAAATTCCCTGGGCAATTAAAAGAATGAAAGAGTGAAGACTTTGATTAGCATTTATTTCTCCAAGTGCCTAAGCTGGGCCATTTTCCCTTTTGACAAATTGTTGGGGGGGAGGGGGGAAGGGTGATTTTTATTTCCCTGACAGAAAGGAAAAAAAAAAAAAAGGTCTGTCAGGTGAAAAGGTATCGTGATTAAACGGCTCATGTAAAATTGGCCAACAGTAAATCCTCCCTTTCCATTAGCTTTACAGCAACTGCCATTAAGGATTGAACAAAATTAAATAAATAAGGGTGGTGACGTTTTGCACCTGCTTATGGGTAATTAATATTCATTCCAGAAATGGAAAAGAGACTTTTAAAAATCTTTAATTTAGAGGCTCGTGACAAGGAAACATGTTTTTAAAGCTCTTTGCAACAGATTGGTTTATTCAGATAAATGTACGCTATTAGTTAGTATAACATTGTACCCAATCATTTCATATACACAGGGTAAATATGGACTACCATTCAATAAAAGGTCTCACACAAATGATTCTTTCCTATTTATCTGCCATTGGTAGCCTCTGATAGGTATTTCCATGTTTTCCTGGCATTTCCTCCTCTGCCTTGGTCTGTTTTGATTGTGTTCTAAATTATGCTGGAGTCCACTTCAGGTAGAGCATGTGTTTTGGCCCCCTGGGCATGGTTGGTAATTTAATCCCTCTGATGATGCCATTACACATGAGGTCAGTCCTGCCACCAGCAGCCACCCTGATGAATCTTTCATGGTATCATGGTGTGTCCCGCAATGTGGGGCCTTCTCTTTTCCCAACAGTCAGTTATGGTCAAGGGAACTGGGGCAGGTCGCCATAGCAACCCAGATCTAAAGTATAGGACACCCACAGAATGCTGGGAGTTAAAAATGGAGGGCAATGCAAAATCTAATTGGTATTCCTGAATGCACACTTAACGGGGTGAATATTATAAAGTAGCTACAAATTGCATGCAAATGACATCACAGACACAGTTTGAACAAATCAGATTATAGAATCCAAGCGATGTAATTGGTGACACTGTTCCAAACATGGAGCAGCCACAGATGTGCCTGGAATTCTCTGGAGAGTAACTCAGTGATGCAAAGTGAGTTTTACTAATTGCTTTGCACAATACAAGGAACTGCAGGTGAGCAACTTAAAGAATTTGATGACAAGTGAAATTAACAGCTTTCCTGTGTGCACTTTAGAAATGTTACCCAGCAGATACAGTTCCATGCTGGTTATAGCTTTCTTTAAAGGAAGAATTATATTCTGCGATTAGAGCAGAGGATTGGGACCCAGACTTCCAGCTGGAACTCTGGATATCAGTTTTCTCAATGTGGTTTGCATTGAGCCCTTGGATTATAAGGTCTTTGGGGTCGGGGATATATCACTACTTTCTGTGTATAGCATCATATAATCTAGCAGTGCTCAGAAAATAATCTTTTCAGAATTCTCAGCATTCATTTTTTAGCACATAGCCTTTGGGAGAAGGACATTCTGATAATAAAACCAATTGTATTTGATTCAGAGGGCGCTCTTAGAAGAGGTGTCATCTATTTTGATTTTATTTATGTAACCTCTGGGTGGGATGAAACCCAGATACTGGACCCAAAGGAATAGTATCAAGGATTTGACTCTACTTGCAACAGTTCTCCAAGAGAGTTTATGCATTTGAGTGGTTCAGGGTTCTCTGCGGAGGGAGGCATAGCTTTAAGCCCCTTTACATAGATTACAAATGCACGGTCCATTACTGATAATCGCTAAAGTCGATGACAGCAATAAACAAGCTGGAAGCTGAGTAGTTTCCAATTTCTTTTACTGATAGCTGATCAAATGGATGAAAAAGGTATGTTACAGCCCTTTGATGTTAAATCCAATTGATGTACATTTTGGAAAGAAATTAATAAAATTATGACTTTACTCTTCTAGTAGCAGTCTTCAAAATTTGTAATAGCCAATTCCTTGTTAATTCAACTCTATCTCCCTTCCAATGAATCAGATCTCCCACAGTTCTCAAAGTTTTGAATAGATTCTTCCCATATTGAAATGGTTAGACATAGTCCTAATTATCTCATAATTCTTCAGTAGTCTTCAATGCTTTCCTTTCCTCCAATCAGTTCCAAGTAGGTACAAGTAAACGTGAATCAGTTTTTTACATTTTTCAAAAAGGACAAAGACTAGAGGATACACAATAAAGTTACTAGGAGATAAATTTAAAACTAATAAGAGAAAATATGTTTTTACTCAATGCATAATTAAGAACTGGAATTCTTGCCAGAGGATGTGGTGAAAGATGTTAGTGTAACTGCATATAAAAAAAGGTTTGGATAAGTTTCTGGAGGAAAAGTCCATAAATCATTATTAAAGTGGAGTTGCAGAAATCCACTGCTTATCCCTGGGATAAGCTCCATGGAATCTATCTACCCCTTGGGATTCTGCCAGGTACTTATGACCCGGCTTGGCCAATGTTGGAAACAGGATTTTGGGCTTGATGGACCTTGTTCTAATGTTCCTCTCTTTCCACATATATCTTACCTGGAACTACATTGGAAAGTCTTAGAAAAATGATCTTCACTTCTTCTCACTGGCAATGGATGGTAATCCATTCTTATTTAATGACACAACTACTCTTCAGGGTCTTACTGGGTGAAAGACCTCCATATCCAAAATAGTACTGAGACCTTGTGCTCTTGGGTTCTCAGTCAATAAGATACAGATAAATCCCTTACATAAAGGGAAACTAAATGAGAAAAAGGAAGGGTGGAAAAAACTTCCCTCTCAAGTGACAAAATGGTTTCCAAAACTCTGGACCAAAAACAGAGCCAAGGCACTCTGTTTCCAACTCTCTTTACCCAGGTCTCTATGAAGATGACCTTCAGAGTTCTTATCCCATGAAACAAACAAAAAGTAGGAAATGCATAAACAGGGCTCTCTCTCAATAGGGCAACTCAGGAAAAATTGAACTATGACTCCTCAACTTAAGATGGTGGCAAGGGTTTATATAATGCTAGAGCACACCATGTGCTGCTCCCTCATAGGGGAGTCAAAACCCCAACTTCTACTTGCTAAACTGTCTGAACCTGCCCAGCAAGTTAGTACATTCCTTCTGTTAAGGAAAACCAAAGGTTCCTTACATTTAATGTCATAATTCATAAAAATGCAGCTGGGATTATGAACCCTAGTCTTCAAGTGTGGCAAATGGATCCAATTTTTAGGATAGCAAAAATATAGGTTTTACCATGGACCAGAGATACTGTCTGCAAATAAATCTCATGTATATTCATTGTAGGTATTTTACCATTTAGATGTATTTAACATAGTAACATAGTAACAGCAGAAAAGGGTCAGATGGCCTATCCAGTCTGCACAGCAAGTTTCTTATCTTGGTATCTTCTGCTCCGTTCAGGATACCCCAAGTTTTTCTCAAGGGCAGTAACCGCCACTCATGCAGTTACCTCCAAGCCTTATAATTAGGGTAGTAATATTTACAATCAATCAAATTCAAGCAACTGTCAAACCCATAAATTAGTGCTAGCAACATTTTTACTAGGTAAGGAGCCTTCTTGATAATTCAGACAATCTGTTTGACGTTCTTTGCTTTGGGTCTTGGCCGTAGAAGCCATCCTATGCTTTTTCCCTTATGTCTTTTTTTATAATTCAGACAATGCTGCTTGACATTCTTTGATTTGGGACTTCCTGAGGACCATTTCCCATTCTCTGCAAAAGACTGTTTTTGGGAACTACAGGTAAGGAAAGGCACAAGATATGTGTTGTCATCAGGGCCAGCTCTTCCACTAGGCACACTAGACAATGGCCTAGAGTAGGACGATTTTGAAAGTGGCGTCAAAGACCTTTGCTATGCCTGAGCACAGAGTGCTCCGAAAGATTACTTTACTGCAGACCTGTCCAGGGGGACCCCCCTCCAGCCAGTTGGGTTTTCAGAATTCCACAGTGAATATGCATGATATAGATTTGCATGCAATGGAGGCAGTGTATGCACATTTATCTCATGCATTTTCATTGTGGGTATTCTGAAAACCTGAATGGCTGGGGGTACCTCAGGAGAAGTTTGGGAACCACTGCTTTATTGGTTAGTGAATCTCAGACAGCAAGGCACAGCCCTGTACTTTCTGCTCTAGCCCCTTCCCCTCCCAGGCAGTGTGCAGGGAACAAGAGGAGAGGAAGGTGAGGCTAGAGTGAAAAGAGCACAGTTATTGTTTTGATTTTATCTAAAATGTAAATTAAAAAAATTAAAACAAGGAAGAGCCACTGTACTCTCCAATCTAGTCCCTCCCATCCTGTTGATCTCTCTCTCTTTCTCTCTCTCTCTCTCTCGCTATTGGGAACGAGTGGAGAATGGGTGAAGCTATAGTGGACAGATCAGATTCAGATTCAGATAACCTTACTGGCATGACAATGTGTATCTGTGTCGCCAAAGTAATACATAAAATGATAAAAGTAAAAGGGAAACCATTAATTTGCAAAACAGGAGGATAAAATTACAGGGTACAAAGGAAAATAAAAAGGGCAATTCCCAGTTTCTGGTGCCTTTCTGCATTGTCTTTGGTATTTTTGGCCTGGTGGCAAGATATATATTTGGCTACTCTAGCTGCTGTTTCTCCTGCTTTCCTCAGTATTATAGAGTTTTACCTGCCCAATCTTTTGTGGGAAGCCTTTGATTTTTTTTCTCTGTAAGCTCAGGGAAATGTGCAATTTTCAAAAAGCCGTTTTTACCCAGGTAAATCAGCATGCACCCTCTTAAATGGCTTTCAGACTTTGCCTTCCCTATGCCCAATTATCAGTTTTTACAGGATCATTCTGAGTGGTGTGACAGTGAGGTCACTCTGATTGCCAAGCTTAACTCTCCAAATTTCAGAATGGGAGGAAGTGGCCTATGAACCTGAAAGTTATTTGGGGGTGGGGGGAGAGGGAGATGCAAAGCCGAAGGTTCACCTAAGAGTATATAATACCTTTGCACCAGTTCCAGTTGTCATGTGCAATGCACAAACTCTTCAGGTAGCCTGATCGAAGCACAAGGAAGGATGACCTCTGTACATTCTTCTAGGTTAACTGATGCCATGCCTGAGTCTGTTAATTCCACTGCTACAGTCACATGGCTGTCAAGAAGCTAGGTGACGCATCTTTACAATTATATTTTGTGTTCCTTTATGGACTAAGCTTTGACCTTATATATTATCTAATACTGCATTTCTTTTTTTAATTCTGGCATTGGGTTATGATGAGATCCAAATATTCTTATTTTTGCTTTCCTTGTGAATGGAATTGATCTAGATGGATATTTTAGTCTAAAATAGCCTTTAAACATGAATCCATAGCAATGGACTATTTAACTCCATGGGACTTTTCAGGTATACTTAAGAAACGCCACTATTATTGGACTGACTGCAATAACCTAATTCATCCTGAGCATCTTTTTCTATTCTTTGGTCCCGCTGTCTATCCCTTAAAACATGACGGCATCCCACAGGTAGCGATCCCTGCTTGGCTGAGCAGAGATCAAAAAGCCATTTTTTTCTTGCAACAGCCAATTAGAAATTCATTTAGTTTCATATTACAGGCATTTGGCAAAAATATCTTTGACAATTTAGCTCCATTTGTATGGTCTGCATAATGGCACATAGTGAGTCTGGTAAAAGGTGGCTTCAGGCAAAAATTAAATGCAGAATCATGTATCTGAAATGAGATGTATTTACTCTTGTTTTTGAAAATTAATGGTGCATTTTTAGTTTTTATAATGTAATTTAATGATGCAATTCATCTAATAAAAAAGACATTTTCACTCAAGTCATACAGACTTACTCGGGCAGTACAATATGCATCTTGCAAATGGAGAGTTTTTGAATTTTGAATGCTTAGGGCTCTGTCTTTTCTTTCCCAGACAAAAGGAGGAATGGCATGAATCTGCAAGTGTAGGCGTGTGTGTGGTTCACATCTGGAATGTCAGCAGGAGCCCAATAAAAAGGACATTTTTCTTTTTAAATATTTGGTGCTCGTGCCACTGACAGTGATATCAGAGATGTTGCCATGCTCTTTACAAGGCTAACAATTCAGCTGGTTCCAGCATGCCATGCGCTGCTTCGGGTCCTGGTAGTTTCTGCAGACCAAGGGCTAGATTGAAGGGTTTGAGCTAGAAACAAAAAGCAAAGAAACTAAACAATCTGCATGATTTGTCCAAGGATTTGATTTCCTGCAGCTTTAGGAAGGGTAAAAATTCCATAGCAGCCTGGCACTCTGAGACATTTGCCCAATAGATTTCGTCCTTGGGTCAAAGAGTCCCACAGAACATTTTGCAGAAAAACTTTTGCTTGAAAATTATTTTCCTGTGGCTTTCTTCCCTTCCTGAAGTTGCTGGAAAGTAAATCCTTGGGCAAAAAACTTGCTACTTGAAAATGGGAGAAGCAAACAGAATTGCTGGCTTTTTTTTGTCTTTTTTGGTTAATATCACACTTTTACCCAAAACTGAAATCTGGCCTCAAAGACCCTTTTTCCTGTTTTCAAAAGATTTTTTTCCCCATTCTGTACCTGTAGAAAATGGAGCCCTGAATACATACCTCTGTGTTTAGTTAAAAGGAGCAATTTGTTTGGCTCTGGGATAAGGCTGCTTTAAGAGCAACCTTTCATTATTTTGTGCATAGGCTGAAAAATTCACACACTTGCAAAATTATTTGCCAAAGGCTTTTATGGGAAATGTTGAGGAAATATGAGGAATATAGACAAATTCTCCATTTTGCAGTGGTTTTTATTTTTATTTTTTTAAAAGGGGGATGTTCAGGAATGCTAGAAAAAATCAGTGCATTTCACAGTTTCTCACCTTTTTCATCCAACACTTTCCCATTCAATTCTAAGGTGAAAAATACTGGCTATTAGGCATTTTAAAGTGAATTTGTAAGCAGGGGTTTCTGCTGAAATGATTTTCTGTACGTCTTCAGTTACTGAGCATCCCTGCTTGTGCAGATAGTGCAGCAAAGAATGCATGCCTCATATTTTTTATGCCTATTTGGGGGGTTATCCTTTTAGAAGAACAAACTTCATCAATTCCTCCTCCCCAATATGCAAATGACATAGCCTAGCACATGACTGATTCAGAGGAACAGGAGAGTTGAACAGAGGAAATAGATGGACAAAAAGAATTTTAAAAAAAGACCTTTATGGTTTCCTTTCTCATTAAGCTTATCAAATAGATCGCTGTAGACAGTTCACAGTTACACTCCCTCAGGTATGCCCTAGCATGTTTTCTTCTGTTAATAATCCGGTGTTTTCAGCTCCTGCGTTCCCGTGCATGATTCCAGGCACAGAACAAATGACACTTTCCTTTCCGCTTGCTGTTTCTACCGCTGATCTCTTTCCCCCCAGAGCTCTTCCAGTGCTCAGTGAGGCAGATGATTCTGTCTCTCTGTCGACCACACATACCTAGTGAAAAATGAACTCTGCTCAAACTTCCCTAAAACACTAGTGTAACTCGCCTCCGGTCGGATGGCTTCGCCACTCATTCTGCACTGTAGTAATCTGAATGGAATTTCTCTGCAGTGTGAATCTGAAAAACAGCAATATTGCAGTTGTTGTCTTAATGTCGTACTGCTGTATTGTCCTGTGATCCAATCAAGGTAAATAAGCAGCATACTTTGGAATTAGATGCCAAAAAAAAAAAAGGGTTGGCTATTTAGAAGTGTGAAAATTACAGCAATTATTCTTCATGGATATTAGAGCGTGTGACTCAGTTGGTGGCATAGGCAGTAGGTATAGGATCTGTCACTGCTCATCAATTTGGCAATCAAAGATTACTTATAGAGACCTCTGATTGAAACAGCTTGGATGATTGAATTCCAATTCCCATATCTACAGTGGTGTAGCCAATACCAGAGTCCTCCTCCTCAGCAGAAAAGCTCCTGGAAATAAACTTTCTGTAAAATTCAAGGACAACTTTCTGGAAAGGGTCTGAGCGTGGCCAGTACTTTTAGAATGTGGTCCAGGTGCTGCCAGCCAAAACAAGAGGCGAGTCCAACAACTACACTGAGTAAGAGGGATGATGAAGGCTACCCGGAACCAGTCATTACCTACTTTATTTTTGGAGTGCCTGACCATGCCTTATTGTCATGGTAATGAACTGCTTTCACGCCGATCTCCCTTCGGAGATGGTGAATGCAGCACTAGAAGCAGCAATCACAACGACGTTGCTGTAATGAAATTCCCCGCGGTGTACGTTTGCTTCAAATAATTTCGCGCAACACATTCTGATGGCTACGTTTACTGATATAACAAGAGACGATCCTTTTCTAGTGACTGGACAAAGCAACATGTTTTAAAAGAAGCATTCAGCCATGTGGTATAGTAAGCTTCATTCTCTAGAAGCCAAAAAGGTATGAAACATCAAAAGCAAGGGTAATAATGCACATTTGGAAAGCAAAATAATAATAAATCCCTAATTAGTTATTTTCAGTGGTTTTAGGAGGCAAAATAAACTCCAATAACTTCAGCTGAAATTTCATTTTTTTTTTCATAATCTGTGTTTTTGTTTACATTATTTCTAAACATTTTACAAACATGTTACATGCAAGGAAAGCATTTCAGCATAATTTCTGATGTACTGCTTCTAAAATGTTAGACTATACACACAAAATAGAAAAACAGATCTATTCAATCACAGCAAATGTAATGTCTGCAATTGCTCCCATGCCTCATATGTCTAAGCAACCTTTGACATGTGATAATAGTGGCACAGCACCAAGCAAACCTTATAAAGAATGCAATCGTGCAAATTTATTCATTCATCTTTAGGTGAATCGGGCTGGTGTCTCCCTGAGTTATGCCTTTCACAGACCAGATGCCTCAGGTTCTGGAAGCAGGAGCGCTGGGGATGTGGGTTCTGATTTACATACCCTTGGTAAGGATCATTACAGAGGTACTTCAAGGAAAGGCGCATTCAAAGCTCTGCTTCCTCATTCCATCTGGGTCCACACCAGCCCTCTAAATCACTAAATTTAGGCATTCTGGAAGAGAATCAAGATGTATGGTAAAAGGGGGAGCACCACCCTTTCATTGTTAGGCCTAAAATCTTCCTAATATCTTCCCTTCATTACCTCACTTCCTGAGTCCCCTTTTCTCCTTTTCCCTTGTCATGAGGTTGTTTGCAGCCCTGATGTCTGATCTACTGAAATTGTTTTGCTCTGTATGCCTAAGGTTGCTCTGTATGCCTAAGGTAGTATCAGTGATGTGCCAGAGGAGTCTCTCAGGAGCCTATGCTTATATTATTTTATGAAAACAAAGAATATCAAACTTGTACTTCCTATTAAAAAGATGACATTTTCTAATCAGGAGGTTCAAAACTAAAGGTCCATGGTTAAGACTAAAAATTGTTGGACAGCTAACTTAGGAGGTCATTTGCTAAAGGTTTTTCCCTATTTTGTGTTTATCGTAAAAATGCTTAGTAAATAGGCTCCTTAGTTTTGTAAGGGACAGCAGTGGACATTTTATTTCTTTGGCACATATTGTACAGCCTTTTGCCATTTTGTATTCTAAAGGGCTTTTTTTTATTAGTTCAAGAAGCATTTGATACAGTGTCTTATAAACTGTGGATAGGCAAGAGATATTTTGAGTGAATTTTGCAAAAACTGTATGTTTTCAAAAACTGTAAAACATTTTTAGTTTTTTAAAAATCTTTCTCTCTTGCTCATGTGCTTTTTCTTGCTTCTCTATATTTATCTTTTTCTTTGCCCTTTCCAGAATAGTGTTAGAAAGAAAGGTCAGAGGTCATTAACATTTTGGTACTCTTCCTGCACCAATGCTCACACCTCCCTCATCATCATGAAACAACCTGCCCAACAAAATCTAAATCTGAATCTGTAAAAGCCAAATCAGATTACTAGTAGTAGAGGAGCCAGTATTCAATTAGACTCAAACTATTTCACCCACAAGTACTTGTTAAGATCCTAATATTTGTTAGCTATTAAGGCTGCTAGATTTCCTTCTTACCTGTAGGTGGCACTGTATGACAACTTTGCATTCTACCTGAGAACAACAAACACTTGCCTTGCTTTAAAAGACTGTACGACTGTTTTCAGGATTACCAGAAGCAGCTGCCAAATGTCCTGGGTCCACAGACCAATACAGATTTACATCTATCAGGGTCACACAACAAATACACATTGTTTTCTTTCTGTTGCTTTAGTTCTTTCTTTCTTTTTCCTATTAATTGTATTCCCTTGGTCTCCTCTTTGTCACTCTCTTTCTCTCTCTGTAATCTTCAAGGTGGTTTGGATCTGATGATGCATTGTTGCCAGTGGAGTACAGTTTTCCACTGAAGTTCCTCTCCCAGACTGGTAAAATCAGAGCATATCCTGTTCAGAAAGCAATTATGATCAGAATATTTTGGGGGATTTTATTTTGTTTGTATTTTTTTTATTTTTAATTTACAAGAGGGTTTTTTTTTTTAAAATAAGAAGCATACAAATTATGTTACTTATAACCCTTTGAAGTGTCTTCAAGCCTTATTTTTCTGGTCCTATCATTTCATTATTCTATTGCATACTGTATTTTAAATACACCTGCTGAAAATCTGTTTCCAGTAATGTGGTCTGTCTCTGCTAACTCTATAAGGTTCATCTAAAAGTTTGCTGATAAATTCTCAATAAAATAGATTGGTTTAGCATTAATGTGCTTTTTCATATTTTCCAAGTAGCTTTATGTCAGAAAGATGGAAACATCTTGTTGCTTAAAACAAAGTGGCCATTCCTATTTATTAAAATAATCTGGGTTTGTAAATTTTAATAGGGTTATGGTATTGGAAACATGTCTGCTCTATATTTCAGTCCATTTCATTAACACAAATATAATTTGCAAATAATTAGCAAGTTTGACTAAGTGTGATTGGGAAGACTGATCTGGATTAAATCAAGGTCCTAACAGGTGGACAGGGAGTTTGACTGAGAAGATAATCCAAAACCCACTCTTATCATTAAGGCTCAACCCTGCAATGACTTTTTCCAATGTGGTTGATATTCATGGGGATGGAAGTGGAATAATGTTGGGTCATATCAGTAAAAAACTTGATTTTGGTGCCATCTCTTTGACTGGTAAAGTTGAGTTGACTGTGTCCTTTAAGGTCAGGTTCAGGTGTTATGTTACATATCCAGCCTGCTCTAGATCACAAAACTTTGAAAGAGGATTCTTCAAGGATATTCTTGATGAATATACTCTAGAAATTTGTGAGGTAAAGTAAAGCAAATATCAGCTATCTTGCCTGCACAAAGTGTGAAGATGTGAACATGCTTTATGCTTATTATTTGATTCATGTTTTTATTTTGAGTTTAATTTATTGGGGTACCGTAGTTACAAATAAGGAAGACAGCTTAGTGCATTTGATGTATACACCCATGAGCAAGGGCTGTATAAATAGCTCACACTTTGATTTTGGTGCTATATACATGAGGATCACTATGTTTATCAGTTCTGAGAATATTAATTTAGGGAAATAATTTTTTTTGCAACATTTAAATTTTACTAAAATAGTGAAATAGATAAAATCAGTCTTGTTTTCTACCCTGGTGACTGTTCTCTGGGCATGAAAATGGTATTATTTGCTCTGTTCAGCACTGATATTTTGTTCTTCTTTTTAAGGGGTAAATAGAAAGGAAATAAAGAGATTAGAAAAAGAGAGAAAGAGAAAAAGGAAAAATGAAAAGGTGAAAATAAAACAGAAAAGCAAAATGAAGGGAAAAGTCATAAAATTAGGCAAAAGTTAACAAAAAAGGGAGAAAGTTAGAAAATGAAGAAAGGGAAAAGAAAGGATGAAGAGAAAAACCGTCAGCAGCATAAAGATCCAAAAATAAAGGAAAGATAAAGGAGAAAAAGAGAGAAAGGAGAAGGGGGAGGAGAGGTGGGTTCAGGCGCTGAGCCACAAATAACCACCATCAATCACGCTGAAGTCAAAAAATTATCACATGTTGGTACCTGCTAGTTATTGGCAGGAGTCGGGGAAGTCTCCAAAGCACAATCTCTTTCTTTTTTTTTTTTTTGCATGTTCCTCTGAAAAACTGCTCGTCAGCATGGGGATGGCAGGTGCATTAACTCCCTGAGAACCAGATTATGCTCCGCATGATAAAAAAAAAAATAAAAAAATTCTGCAAACACCGGGAGAAAATCACAAGCGTGCCCCCTCCTCTTTTTTTTTTTATTCTTGGGATTTGCTTTGTGAAAAATATTAAAAAAGGAAGTCAATAAAACACAAATGTGTGGGAAATTGGAGGTGGGTGGGTGGTGGTGGGGGGGGGGGGAGAGCTTGGCCTGCTTTTGTGGCTTTTCTGCTGATTGTTGGGCAACGCGGCAAAACTTTCTTGCTGTGTCTG
The DNA here is from genome assembly GCF_901001135.1 of Rhinatrema bivittatum. NCBI lineage: Eukaryota > Metazoa > Chordata > Amphibia > Gymnophiona > Rhinatrematidae > Rhinatrema > Rhinatrema bivittatum. The sequence goes on from NC_042622.1 coordinate 55,796,014, forward strand.
TATTGTGTCTCTATTTCAAATGAATATATGAGCTGCCTCCCAACTCTCCCCCACCCCGTCGCCCAACCCTGACCCATCCTCGGCTCCAGATAGGTCCTTCATAAAAAAGATAAAATGAAAATAAGTCCAGATTTTACTCCAAGAAAGAAACTGCATTTTGAATGGGACCAGGTCTTGCAAAGGAGAAGAAAAAAGAACAGTGTGTATAAAATTCACATTACGGACTGCAGGAATATTTGCCCGGGAATAAGAAGAACAAAGAAATGTAAATGATATGTGGGCATCTGTATAAAAGAAACCATTTTATCTGCTAAGGGTAAAGGAAAATCCTCAAAAAGAAGATCTTTTTGCATCTTAAAATGTTATTCTGTTGTGAAAATGAGGTTTGACTCTCAGGCAAGAGAAGGAAATAAATCTATGCACAAGCTGAATTTCAATTTATTGACCTTCTGATTGCTAGATGCTGATCTTGAGGGTTTGCTCCAGTCCCCTGCAAAGGTCAGAAAGGAAACTGGTTTGCGTTGCAAAGATTCTTTTTTTTTTTTCTTTTTCTGATCACCACAAATACATAATTGCCTAAACATGGGGATGAAGTTACCAAATGGCTCCAGGTTGATCTAGTCCTGGTTTTAACCCATTGCTTGCATGAACTTTTTGCTTCAATATTCTTTTTAAATGAAAAATACATCAGAGCTGCCATTCATGAATTTAAATGGGGTTAAACCAGGCCTGGAATGGTTTGCCCTGAAAAAAAAAAAATAGATGGAGGCAGTGACAGTAATAAATGAAAAGAAATTAAACTAGTGATCTTGGATGGGTATGGGCTCATGTCTACTTTAACCAAATTAAAAAGGCAATTGTGGTATATGTTACATAAAATAAGATGGACTAATCCTAATCCTACCATTGCTAAAGAAGTTTAAACAGCATCTTTTATCCAAACAGCTCATAATGACAGTACTTAATATACCCTGGGGGTATGTACTGTAGAAACCTGTTTCTGGTGCCTAGTTTTCAAGACAGCTTCACAGGGGTAAATAGCAAATTATTATTATTATTAGTAGTATTTTAATTTAGCTCGATGTTAACGGGAGTGCCGCTATACTGTTAAAAGCCATCTGGTAGACGTGAGAGCCCTTGGTTCTATTAGCATCTATCTCATGACGTCCATGCCAGTATTTGCTTAGTCCCATGTTAAAAAATGGAATTTTACCAGTGTAAAAATGGTGCACAAATTTTCTGGCATGCATGTACGGTGAACAGCACAGGTCTGTCAGACAAAGTGGTCTTTTGGACAGATGACTTTCTTATAGTATCTGATAATTTGCACCATCTATGGAATTAATATTGTCCAAGGATCACAAAAAGCAAGTTCTTTATAATACTATTATCTCACATTTATATATTGCTTAGGGTATGCTGTAAAGGGTAAGGTGAATTATTACAATGTCTGTAGCCAACAAGGCTTGTACATCATAACTTGAGCCTAGTAGATTAAGTGACTTGCTAGGTGGCAGAGGTTGGATCTTGAACTGGGGTCTCCAGATTTCTGTGCACCAGGTGACCTTTAGATGGAAACGGTGAGGGCTTGTAAGGGAGCTGGCAAGAGATCAAATGATGATTGGCAACAACTGAACATTACTGCTAAAACAGCGTTTCTGAGTGAGGCTGGTATACTGTAGCTGGACTGTGCCTCTCTTCTATCTCTCATCAGCTTAGATTCCTATTTCCCTCTGTCCCTTCTGAACCGCATTACCCACATTCGCCTCTGAAAATTACCTACAGAGGAGCTGGTGAATAATTAAACTGAGTTTACAGAACATTCCATGCTTTTCGCTCTCTTATGTCGGCTCCTGCCCCTAAGTTTGGAGCTTGATTCCTAGTTTAAAGAGCTGATAACTTACATTTGGTCCTCTTGTGAGATGCACAGATGTAGGCTTCTTTGTCTTGCATGTTTGCTTAGAATGATTTTCCTGTTCATGCACATTTTATCTGTGAAAATCACACTTTAGCATTTTTTGGAGATCACCTTGCAGCATCATGACAATTGGATACTCAGTAAAACATGAAGACTTTTGGCTACAACTGTAGGCTGCCCCCTGCCATTTCTCTGAATCTGCTTTAATAGCAGTGAAGAGCTGGGGAACCATCCCAGTTCTAAAGTGTCTGACCATATGTATTCTGCAGATGTCATGAACAAATCTGCTTTTTGAGAGAATGAATATTCATGTCATATGAACCAGATTTATTTGCATATTTGGTTACTCTGAAAACCCGACCTATTTGTGACCCTTAAGAAGTGGAATTGTAAATCTCTACTGTATATTGGTCAACTTCAGTTTATTTATAATTAGATAAATCTGTGTATCTCATCAAATGGCTGGGGACTAGGGTGAATTTAAATGCTGTATTCATTTACTCTCTCCTACTGTCTCTGATGTGCAAAAAATGAACTTTATATTTAATTTTGATGATAAATGTTTGTCAACGGGTAAGGTATAAACTGAATTATAATTCAAAACTCTTCTCGCAAAAGTGATAGATTGCACCCAGGCAGGTAAGAGTGATTGGCTTCTTAATGAACAAAGCTTTCCCCATCCCCCAACCAAAAGTGTAAAGCCATTTTAATGTGCTCTCAGCTGAGGGAGAGCCTTCTAAGTGATACAGGTGATACATTTGGGTAGCTGTAAGATCCCCCTTTTCTAGACCCTTTTTTGTTTATAATCTTTGACCTTACCTGAGGATCACAAAGTGTTTTTGCCCAGGTGAGTTTGAAGTTTGCTATATTTCTTGTGATTCTAGCCTTTCCCTAGAGCTTCACTCTTCTCAATGGCAGGCAGGACCTTGCATTCGAGACACTGGCTTGAGCTGAGTTCACTTTCTCAGAGTCTGGAAGATTGACGAGTGTTATATTATTGTAATGTAGTCTTCAGTTTTGGAGTCCACACACTCTAATGATCATGAGTGCCCACATAAATTCTGCAGGAAACATAGCAAAGAGAAATCAGTGAATACAAAGAAAAATTCTTCAAAATAGTAGTACCACCCCCTTCCCCTGAATTTGTCATTAAAATCTGGGTGAAGTTTAAAGAGGCAAATGGCTCCTCTTAGCTCCTCTCCTGCTAGCATCCACGTAGTTGATCTAATTGCACAAATCCATTCATCTTCAGTTTTGTACATGTGACAATGGAGATGAAAGAGTTAAGTTTCTCTTTCAGTATTTTTAGGGCTGTTAGAAAGAGTAACAATGGCCAGGAGATGGCAGTCTAGGGCTTTTAGTCTCTGTTTACCCTCTTTGAAAAGAAATCCAAGGAAGACATTTAACAATTAGGACTGTGCAAGGAAAACATTTTCGGTTCAGAATGTTATTCCAGTTCAGGTGTAATTTTTTTTGTTTTGTTCGTTTTAATTTCCAAATTCATTATGTTGCTTCATTTATTTCCATTAAAGTAAATAAGGGAAGCAATGCATCCTACTTTGGACTCTAATACTGGGATTTTCCACCCAAGTTTAATTAAACTTTCGCGCAGAAATAGAGGAGTAAAAAGAGCAATCAACAGTGGCATGAAGACCTCAAAACACCAAAAGAGGAACAAAGGGCACCTACAACATTTGCATGAACAGCGTAAGGCAACGTAAGAGGAACACAAGAGTACCAACAGTGGCATGAACTCCCCAAAGGCACTATGAGATGGGAAAAGCAGAATAACAGAGGCAGAAACACTCAAGGCACTGAGAGAGCGATAAAGGAGCGACAACAAGGCATCAACAACCCATGGCACTGAGAGGTGGACAATGCAGAAACCACAATCTCATAAATAGCCCAAGGCACTGAAAAAGGGACAACGCAAGCACTGGTATGAAGACCTCAAGGCACCAAAAGAAGGGTAAAGGGCACCAACAGTGGCATGGACCTCCCAGGCACTGAAAGGTAGGCAAAGCAGCAGAAACAGTGGCATGAAGACTCCAAGGTCCCCGAAGAGGAGAAAGTGTCACAATGGCATGAATGCCCCAAGGCAGAGAATGAGTGGTATGGTGGCAGACACAATAATATAAACACCCCAAAACACCGAGCACTGGGTAAGGCAGCATGAAGAGTGACAGGAACCCCCCCAAAGCACAGAGCGAGGGGTATGGCAGCCAACACAGTGACATCAATACCCCAAGACACAGCGTAAGGAGGTAAGTCATCAAAAGGCATGGCATCAACACCCCAGACAAAGAGTGCAGAATGAGGCAGCAAGAAAAGGAATGTCAACACCCCAGACACTGAGTGAGAGGTAAGAAAGGAAAAGGAATGGCAGCAAGACCCCAAAGCATAGGGTGCAGAATGTGGCAGCAAGAGGCGCGTCATCAACATAGCAAAGGAGGAGGAGGAGGAGCTGGGGCAGCGTCGGGGGCCAACACCACAGCAAGACTTTGAACCAGAAGACAGGTAGGGCATGCGGAAGCAGAATGGGTCATGGGCAGCAGCAACAGCAAGGCTCCAAGACATCCAGAGAGGGGCAGAAGAGGAGAAGGTTTTTCTTTTGGGTGGGGGGAGGAGAAGGAGGAGCTACTATCACCTAAAGCCACTTCCTGGCCTTCAGTCTAGTTGCTACCAAACAAATAGGTAAATCTGACTTCTTTGTAATTTAATTCCAAAGTAATGAAGGAACAACAATGGTTCTCATCCACAGCCCACCTGACCATCATTTTGATTCCTTTCTTAAACTCTCTGAATGTTTATGTTTTTCGGAGGGATAACTGTGCTAGTCTGATGTAGGAAAAATGACAAGAGGCGGGTGACGCCATATAGACTAGCCAAACTATTGAGGTATACGTTTTCGAGGAGAGTCCATTTTGTCACTCATCCGACAAAGTGGACACTGTCCCCAAAAGCTCATGCCTCAATAAATTGGTTAGTCTATAAGGCGCTGCGTGCATCTTGTCATTTTTGAATTCTTATGTGACATTGCTACTACTGCCAGCAAACTCCTTGTACTAAGAGACTTTAACTACCATGCAAAGAGGCCTCTCCAAGGTAATGCTGCCACTTTCCAATGCAACATGGATTGTTTCGGACTCACACAACTAATAAAAAAAAATAATTTTTTTTTGACATGCCATACTGGGTCAGACCATGGGTCCATCAAGCCCAGCATCCTGTTTCCAACAGTGGCCAATCCAGGCCATAAGAACCTGGCAAGTACCCAAAAACTAAGTCTATTCCATGCTACTGTTGCTAGTAATAGCAGTGGCTATTTTCTAAGTCAACTTAATTAATAGCAGGTAATGGACTTCTCCTCCAAGAAATTATCCAATCTTTTTTTAAACCCAGCTACACTAACTGCACTAACCACATCCTCTGGCAACAAATTCCAGAGTTTAATTGTGCGTTGAGTGAAAAAGAACTTTCTCCGATTAGTTTTAAATGTGCTACTTGCTAACTTCATGGAGTGCCCCCTAGTCTTTCTGTATCCGAAAGAGTAAGTAACTGATTTACATTAACCCGTTCTAGACCTCTCATGATTTTAAACACCTCTATCATATCCCCCCCTCAGCTGTCTCTTCTCCAATCTGAAAAGTCCTAACCTCTTTAGTCTTTCCTCATAGGGGAGCTGTTCCATTCCCTTTATCATTTTGGTTGCCCTTCTCCATACCTTTTCCATCACAACTATGTCTTTTTTGAGATGCAGCAACCAGAATTATTCACAGTATTCAAGGTGCGGTCTCACCATGAAGCGATACAGAGGCATTATGACATTTTCCGTTTTATTCACCATTCTCTTTCTAATAATTCCCAACATTCTGTTTGCTTTTTTGACTGCCACAGCTCACTGAACTGATGATTTCAATGTGTTTTCCACTATGATGCCTAGATCTCTTTCTTGGGTGGTAGCTCCTAATATGGAACCTAACATTGTGTTACTATAGCATGGGTTACTTTTCCCTATATGCATCACCTTGCACTTGTCCACATTAAATTTCATCTGCCATTTGGATGCCCAATCTTCCAGTCTTGCAAGGTCCTCCTGTAATGTGTCACAATCCGCTTGTGATTTAACTACTCTGAATAATTTTGTATCGTCTGCAAATTTGATAACCTCACTCATCGTATTCCTTTCCAGATCATTTATATATATATTGAAAAGCACCTGTCCAAGTACAGATCCCTGAGGCACTCCACTGTTTACCCTTTTCCACTGAGAAAATTAACCATTTAATCCTACTCTCTGTTTCCTGTATTTCTTTTATGTTACCCAATGTGAACCGTTGTGAAGACCAGAAAGATGTGATGGTATATAAAAACAATAAACCATAAACCATTTTAACCAGTTTGTAATCCACGAAAGGACATCGCCTCCTATCCCATGACTTTTTAGTTTTCTTAGAAACTTCTCATGAGGGACTTTGTCAAATGCCTTCTGAAAATCCAAATACACTACATCTGTTATGTTTTGGGAGGCCTTAAGAGGACTTGTATTCTGCTACGGAGTGCTGGGATAGTGGTCCCAACTTGTGGAGATAGTGTGCCTTTAGGCCTCGGCACGACTCCAGAGGACTCCAAAGCAGCACCGAGGTAGGCAAGACCGAGGTAGGCAAGACGTGTCCCAGCATAGGTGGAGACGGACGGTCTGACCCTCTGCCGGACCTGCATGCTTCTGGAGCTAACACATGGTGTTGGTTATTCTGGAGCCAACACATGGTGTTGGTTATTGAAGCATGCAGGTCTTGCACAGGGTCAGACCGTCCATCTCCACCCATGCTGGGACACGTCTTGCCTACCTCGGTGCTGCCTTGGAGTCCTCTGGGGTCGTGCCGAGGTCTAAGGGCACACTATCTCCACAAGTTGGGACCGCTCTCCCAGTGCTCCCTAACAGAATGCAAGGCCTCTTAAGGCCTCCCGAAATGCAAGGCCATGTGTCCGGTGAACGTGTTCTTGTGATGGAGTCCTGCTTCAGAGTTTTCTTTCCAAGTTTGTTTCTGGATTTTTAATTGTACTCCTGAAAATTTTTTTTTCTGGACTTTGGTTCTCGACCTGCTGGAGGCACCAGCTCCCTTGTTTTCACGACCTGCTGGAGGCACCAGGTCTCTTGTTTCTTACGACCTGCTAGAGGCGCCAGCTGTCTGGTTCCTATGACCCGCAGGAGGCGCCTGCAACCACACTTTCAGTTTCTCGTTGTTTCCAGGAAGGGGTTCCACGACCTGCAGGAGGCGCCTGCGCCCCTCCTGATGTTTGCTGCCATAGCCTGATCCCGCCCTGTAGTCCCACCCGTGTTTTCTTCTCTTGTTCCTGGTCTTCTGTTCCTTCCTTTGCTCGTTTGTGCCTTTTTTGTCTTGTTGTTTGCCTTTTTGCTAGTTTGTGCTGTTGTTTGCCTTTTCACTTGTTTGTACTGTTTTGCTCTTTTGCTTGTTTGTTTTACGTTTGTTTGTGCTATGGTTCTTTTTGCTCATTTGTGCTGTGGTTCTTGCTCCCTGGTCCCGTGCTCCCTGGTCCCGTGCTCCCTGGTCCCGTGCTCCCTCTTTTGTTTATTTTTTATGTCGGTTGCGTGTTCCCTGGTTGCGTGTTCTCCAGTCCTGTGTTCTCTTGGTTTTGTGTTTCTTGGTCTTTTGGGTTCTCTGTACCTTGGTCCTGTTGTCTTGTTTTTCCTTGGCTTCATTTGTTTGCTTGCTTGTTTCGTTTGCCTGTTCTAGTTGTTTCTTTTGCTCTTGTATTCCCAGTATTGTTCTTGTCCCTCGGTTCCAAGTTTCTCATTGTCTGCTATCCTCTGTTCTGTTTTGTTCCTGGTCCTCCCAAAAGGGGAGGGGACACCCTTTAAGGGGGGGGGGGGGTACTGTTACGATTCCTCCCGCAGCTGTGCAATGAGAGGCCTCTCACCTTTTCTCTGGAGGCCGCACCGAAGCCGGGGCCTTGCCTGGACAGTCTATTGCTCCATGGCCTGGGAGGCTGCCGTTGTCATCTGGGCCTACCTGAGGCCTGTTCTGCTTCCTCCTTGATATTCTGGTTTGGGCCTCGCCCCTTCTTCCTAAGGGGTTGGCCCGCAGCTCTTCTCTTTAGTTATAGGGCCAGCTGGGTGTGGCCCATCTAAACTCCTCCCAGGGAGTTGCCTGCTTCCTGCTCTATAAAAGGACTTCTCTTTCAGTTCTGCTTTGCCTTGCATTGGAGTTACTTGCTCCTGGAAGTCTCTTCTTCCAGCGATCCGTCAGTTCTTTGTTCTTCGTTGGAGCTCCATTTCTCATCTGCTTCCTGTGTTCGTGGCTTCCTGATGTTCCATGTCTTTATGTCTTGAGGTTCCTAGTCCAGGCTTCCTGATGTTTTACTCCCTGATGTTCCAGGCTTCCTGATGTTTCACTTCCTGATGTTCCGAGGTTCCGTACCTCCTTCGCTCGTTCCAAGTCCTCCCGACCCTCCAGCTCCTTTGGTTCTCCAGATGACATCTTGTTGGGGTAAATCCGTCCCGTCGGTTCCTGTTCCCATCATTGGAGTTTCATCTCAGCTGGATTCCCTTCCTGCTCTTGTCCCGCTCTCCGCGTGGTCCTTGACCAGGCTCTTGGGTTGTGTAGGGTGCGCAGTGGGACAGGGTGGTCCGCGACCAATCCTGCGGGTGGAATGAACCTTCCCAGCTTCTCATCTCGTCCAAGAGTCTTCCAAGTTCCTTGTCTCGTCGAGAGTCTTCCAAGATCCTCATCCACTTCCAGAGTCTTCTCGTCTTGTCTTGAGTCTTCTGTGTCACAAGGCCTCCGTCTGCCCTCATCCTCAGTCTGGCCTGCTGCTTCTTGCCGATACCCAGCGACAGGTCCGAAAGGGCTGGGAACGGTCAGAGGACTGTTCAAATACCAACATAATGTTGTTGGCTTCCAGAAGCATGCAGGTCCGGCAGAGGATCAGACTTTGTCTTCGCCCATGCTGGGACACGTCTCGCCAACCCGCGTGTGGTCTTGGATTCTTCTGGGATCGTGCCGAGGTCCAAGGGCACACATTCCCCTCAAGTTAGGGATCGCTTTCCTAGCACTTCCGTAACATAACAACATCTACTGGTTCACCTTTATCCTCATGTTTATTAACCCCTTCAAAAAAATGAAGCAGATTTGTTAGGCAAGATTTGCCTTGGGTAAAACCATGCTGACTTTGTTCCATTAATCCATATCTCTCTATATGCTCTACGATTTTGATCTTGAGAATAGTTTCCACTATTTTTCCTGGCACTGAAGTCAGGCTCAGTGGTTTATAGTTACCCGGATCGCCCCTGGAGCTTTTTTTAAATATTGGGGATACATTGGCCACCCTCCAGTCTTCAGGTACAATGGATGATTTTAATGATAGGTTACAAATTTTAACTAATAGATCATAAATTTTATTTTTGAGTTCCATCAGTACCCTAGGATGCATACCATCTGGTCCAGGTGATTTGCTACTCTTTAGTTTGTCAATCTGGCCTACTACATCTTCCAGGTTCACAGTGATTTCGTTCAGTTCGTCTGACTCATCACCCCTGAAAACCATCTCTGAAACTGGTATCTCCCCAACGTCCTCATTAGTAAACATGGAAGCAAAGAATTCATTTAGTCTTTCTGCAATGGCCTTATCTTCCCTAAGAGCCCCTTTAACCCTTGGTCATGTAATGGTCCAACTGACTCCCTCACAGGCTTTCTGCTTTGGATATATTTAAAAAAGTTTTTACTGTGAGTTTTTGCCTCTACGGCCAACTTCTTTTCAAATTCTCTCTTAGCCTGTCTTATCAATGTCTTACATTTAACTTGCCAATGTTTATGCATTATCCTATTTTCTTCTGTTGGATCCTTCTTCCAATTTTTGAATGAAGATCTTTTGGCTAAAATAGCTTCTTTCACCTCCCCTTTTAACCATGCCGGTAATCGTTTTGCCTTCTTTCCACCTTTCTTAATGTGTGGAATACATATGGACTGCGCCTCTAGGATTGTATTTTTAAACAATGGCCATGGCCATTCTCTGGATTTGATTTTTCATTTTGCAAATATCAAGCTAGACCCCTACACAATGTATCCTTTGTTACAAGTGAAAGTATAAGTAACCTCCTTAACATACCAACAACTATTATAATCTAGTCCAGCAATGGAATGATGAATTCACTGCAGCCCCTTTCAACCCAACCCTACCAGATCTTCAGAAACTCTCCATGGTACCATGATGGTCTTCTCTTCTTCAAACAAGGCTTGTCAACTCAAAAAGGCATCTTGTGAACTCAAATGGGCATGTTGAAAACACACAAAACAAATACCGAAATGTGTTTCTGCAAGGAGCATTTCAAAAAATATAAAGCAGCCATTTGACAAGCAAATAAAGACATCTCCAAATGACTGGAACTCTCCATGGATCATCCTGGTAAAGTCTTCAAACTGATACAGGAATTCTCCAGGCTTGAATCCCAAACACCTTCGACCACCACTGATGACCACACAGCAGAAGACTTTGCTTAATTATTCATGGAAAAATTCCACATTATTTCTTCTACTTTTGATACCTCCACCTCGCTCACCCCAATGCCAAGTTACCCCACTAATACAATTACCCCTCTTCAGTCTTGGCCAGATCAACTGAACTCCCTTCCAACATTATCCCATTTTCTGACTTCAGGACAATCTCCCCACAAAAGATGAAGAAGATAATGCAAAGAATCAGTTGATCCATGAACCCCTTAGATCCTGCTCCCCAAGATTCATATATAACCTGAAACATGTCCTAGCCCCCTGACTATCCATCATAATTAATGCCATTCTTACCCAAGGCTCCTTACCTTCTCACTTAAAAAGGTGGTTATCAAGCCCATCTTGAAGAAACCAGGCTCTGATCTGAAAATAATTGATAAGTATCATCTGGTCTCCATCCTTCCTTTCTTGTACATGCTGGTGGAAAAAGTAGTTTATTTCTAAATCCTTGATTTTCTAGAAGAGGGTAACATCTCCAATCTGGCTTCAGGAAAGACTAATGGAACATAATTTTTTCTAATGGTCATCACTCATAGTAATCATTTGCTTGCAGACCAAAGTGACAACTCCCTCCTAGTCCTTCTGGATCTTTGTGCTGCCTTTGATACCATTGACCACCAACTCTTGATTTGATGTCTGAGAGACATTTGCCTTAAAGGCATTGTCCTCAAATAGCCTGAATTATTCTTATCTAACAGAACACAGTCTGTCACATGGGCCAACAAACCATTCATTCCAAGAGATCTCACTGTGAAGTGCCCCAGGGCTCAGTTCTTTTCATGATCCTTTTCAGTTCACTCATCCACCCAATATGACCGTATTAATTTCTTCAAGATTGAATGCCATTTATTTACTAATAACATCTACTTTCTAGATCATTGGGTGCTGCTGCTGGGGCTGGGGTTAAGGATATACCAAGAGGTAAAAGGCCAGTGATGTTTCTCACTCTCTTGACTGCCTATTGTTCCTGGGGAATAGGGGGGTGGGGCAGGGGGGGAGTTGTTCTTGGGCACGATTGCTTACTGCCTGCGCTAATCACTGGATATCATGCTAGTAACTAGCTTCTCCAAACCTTTCTCATTTACTAAACTTTCAATATCCTTTTCCTCTAATTCTTCAAATCCCTCACATGATGCGAGGGAATTTGAAGATGCGAGGGAATTTGTTGCGAGGGAATTTGATCCTTTTTCTCTAATTTGATCCTTTTCTAATTTGATCCTTTTTCTAATTTCTAATTTTTTCTAATTTCTAATTTGATCTAATTTTCTAATTTGATCCTTTTTCTCTACTTCTTCAAATCCCTCACATGATGCGAGGGAATTTGATGCGAGGGAATCTGAAGAATTCCCTCGCATCTCCCAACCATTAGCTGACATTATCAACACCTCCATATCCACTAGAGATGCTCCCAACCAGCTCAGATTAGCCATAGTAAAACCTATCCTTAAGAAACCGAAACTTGACCCAGCCGACTTATCCAGCTACCGCCCCATCTCCAACCTCCCCTTCCTTGCTAAAGTTCTTTAAAAAACTGTCAACACACAATTATCGATCTACCTAGATCAGCACCAGATACTTTATCCATCACAACATGGCTTTATAAAGCACTTCAATACCGAAACATTCTTGATCTCCCTCGCTGACTACGTCATCAGAGGTTTAGACAAAGGTCACACCTACATTCTAGCCCTATTAGACATCTCTGCAGCCTTCGACACCATCAATCACTCTATACTGCTTGACAGGCTATCTGACATTGGCATCTCTGGGACCCCCTTCTGCTGGTTCAAATCATACATCAGTGACAGACACTTCAAGGTAAAAATTGAAAACCACGAATCCGAACCCATCAATATTACAAGGGGCGTACCCCAAGGCTCCTCCCTATCATCTACACTCTTAAACATATACCTCCTTCCCCTCTGCCATCTACTCTCAAATCTTGGTCTCCCACACTTTATCTACGCCGATGATGTGCAAATTCTCATACCCATCACTGACACCATTTCCAGGGCCCTAAAAAGATGGGAAAGTGCCCTCTCCTCCATCAACAGCCTACTCACCCAACTCAACTTAGCCCTAAATGCTAACAAAACCGAACTCATGATCATTGCACCCCAACACATCAACCCATTACCCAGCTCCGCCGCCAACTCCACACTTGCACCCCCAGACTTCTTGCAAATCATAAGAGACCTAGGTGTAATCCTCGACTCCCAATTCAGGCTCCAGAAATTTATCTCCTCCACCATCAAGGATTGTTACCATAAACTACACACCCTCAAAAAACTTAAACCTATCTTGCACTTTAGTGACTTTAGAACAGTCCTACAAGCCCTCATGTTATCTAAGATAGACTACTCAAACGCACTACTCCTAGGTCTACCGAAGAACAGCATAGCCCCACTGCAACTACTACAAAACACAGCCGCACGAATATTAACAGGCACTCTCAGAAAAGAACACATTACACCTATTCTCAAACAACTCCATTGGCTCCCCATCACAGCCAGAATTCAATTTAAAACTCTCACCCTCATACACAAAGCTATCCACAATCCAGACATGCTCTGGTTCACAGACACTTTACACATCCGTTCCACCTCCAGACCTACCAGAACGCCATATATAGGAACTATACACATGCCTTCTCCCAAACTCTTTCAACTAACAGCCACCAAACAACACGCCATATCCCTAGCTGGACCCTCCCTATGGAACACAATGCCCTCCCAGCTACGCCTCGAGACCTGCCCTAAGAAATTCAGACAGAAACTCAAGACTTGGCTGTTCACACTCACCTACGCATGAGCCCTCCTCTGCCCACTGTGCTGCCTTTCACCCACGCCCTTCTTTCCCATGCCCCTCTTCCCCCTCTGTCCTCCTTTACACCCTCACCCCTCCTTTCCCAGCCCCTTCCCCTCACCCTCCAGGTCCACGACCCTTAGTTCTTGTATTTAATGCCCCCTCTCCCTCCTTGTATTCTTATTGTATATAATTTATACATATGTACTTAATTGTGTATCGCGTTTACTGAATGTACAGCAAAAGACCCTGGTTACCCTCCCCTCTCCCCCTTCCTCCCCTCCCCCCAGTTCTATTATCAGTTACACTGTAAAGCCCTGTTGGCTATTTTCACATTGTATGGAAACTGATGTGATGTTTTCTAAACGAAAGTCGGTATACAAAAACTTTAAATAAATAAATAATTCATCTGAATCAGTTGATTTTATAAAGATGTGCTGCAGACACTGGTCAGAACAGAATAGGGAGTGCTATGCTGGTTTGGCTGATGCCCTCCTATTCCTAGTTAATTACTGCTTAAGTTATTCCTGCTTAATTACTGAATCTACCCTTTTCTGACCCTGTACCATATTAACAGTAGAGATGGGAGGAGGCGGCTGCTGTTCTAATTGTCTGCCAACCCAGCCTCTCTAGCTGGTTTCCCACTCTTACCAATGGAGCTTCACTTCCACACCTTATGCCTTTCTTCATTACCACTGCTACTTGTGCTGGTCTCTCTCCCTCTTCCATTTCTACATTTGCCTCTTGATGCCAATGGCTTGATGGAATTTATTAGAACAGTGGTTAGGAGCTTTTAGTGTTACAGTGAGTCTACACTCTAGTATCAACACACATGGACAAAAGAGCAGTCAGTCACTTTTGTCACAGATTACTGTGAGTGAACTGATGGTGCTTATTGAATTATTATGTACCCTAAGATAATAAGTCACTTTTGGTGCAAGAGTCACACACAAAATAATCAGTATACTTTCACACTGACTCTTTTATAAAGATAAAACAGGCAGTTTCTTCTAAGTCTCTGCAGTGTAGAAACATTCCACATACTGCAGGAAATAATCTTTGTGTCTGTACTTTTCCTGCAGTCACTTGTACATTTTCAGCTACTGTGGTAATCATACTCTAATACATCCTGTACCCTTTCACAGAAATTATTTATTTATTTATTTATTTATTTAAGGGTTTTTTATATACCGAGGCACGTTTGCAAAACATCACCTCGGTTCACAATGTAACATAACCTAGCAACAAGCTTTACATTTTATCCTGCTTCTAGGTAGCACTCCAAATCACCACTAGGCACACTGTCAGTGAGTGACTAAGAGCACACTTTGCTTTCTCCTATAATCTATATTTTTTCTAATCTTTCTTTCACTCTAAATTTTGAAGCAAGAAGCTTCATAACCTCTGCCTTCTCTCTTTGAGATCTAATAGAGGAATGACTGAGAACAAAATGATCACTGCTTAAAATGTTCTTAGCTTCACTTTCACCTAAAAAAAATGATGAAGTCATGACATGCACCTGGCAGCTGGAATAGGCTGGATGAAAATGTGTTGAAACATGATTGGTCCTGCTCCTTCCTTGTCCCATCTCCAACCAGTTTTGCTCTGTCTGGCTTGGAGCACACAGAATACATGCTCTGCTTCCCCTATGGAAGTAAACCAAATAACCCTAAAAGAATTCAGATTTTTTGAGGACTGTGGCCATTGGGTTTGGTTGACCCAAATAGAATTATCATTGTGTTTTCAAATGGGTCATAAGAACATAAGAAATTGCCATACTGGGTCAGACCAAGGGTCCATCAAGCCCAGCATCCTGTTTCCAACAGTGGCCAATCCAGGCTACAAGTACCTGGCAAATAAGTAGATCCCATGCTACTGATGCCAGTAATAGCAGTGGATATTCCCTAAGTCAACTTGATTAATAACAGTTAATGGACCTCTCCTCCAAGAACTTATCCAAATCTTTTTTAAGCCCAGCTAGATTAACTGCACTAACCACATCCTCTGGCAACAAATTCCAGAGCTTAATTGTGTGTTGAGTGAAAAATAATTTTCTCCAATTAGTTTTAAATGTGCTACTTGCTAACTTCATGGAGTGTCTCCTAGTCCAATTATCCAAAAGAGTAAACAACTGATTCACATTTATCCATTCTAGACCTCTCATAATCTTAAAGACCTCTATCATATCCCCCCCCAAGCTGAACAGCCCTAACCTCTTTAACTGTTCCTCATAGGGCAACTGTTCCATTCCCTTTATCATTTTGGTTGCCCTTCTCTGTACCTTCTCCAGTGCAATTATATCTTTTTTTGAGATGCGGCGACCAGAACTGTACACAGTACTCAAGGTGTGGCCTCACCATGGAGCGATACAGAGGCATTATGACATTTTCCGTTCTATTAACCATTCCCTTCCTAATAATTCCTAACATTCTGTTTGCTTTTTTGACTGACACAGCACACTGGGTCAAAATGAATGCACATCCCTATTAACTATCACTTTTGGTCTAGGGAGAGAAGGAAAGCTTTCCAAATCACTGATGCCACTATTTCACCAGCACACTTAATTGGCTCAAGAGTATGGAGCTGCTACTTTGGCAAAACATAAGACTACTGACTAAGATTAAAGTATACGCAGTCCAAGGCAGTAAAGACTCTTGGCATCCCCAGTGATATATTGAATTTTTGTGATTTAAAGCAGCATTATGAGCTGGATTCTTCAAAATATTGTTTATATGCTTCTACCCTGGTCCCTTTTGGTCTTATGCTTTGGCTTTCTTCTTATTGTATTCCTAGTAGTGTATATTTTATTTCTTACCTTGCTATAATCTTTCGGAAATTATATTCCAATATAGTTGAGTGCTCTTCAAAGATTTTCAGTGCTATCATTTCCCCCCAAAAGAACCACTTGCTAGATATAGAGCTTCTGAAATTAATGAAAAAGACATTTCCAGAGTACTTTAATGACCTGTCTTTCAGTTACTCATACAGCTCAACATCTGTCTGAGCAATATTTAGCTTATAAAGTATGTCTTCCTCCCACACACAATTACAGTAGTTTGTATCCTTCCCACTCATCAGTTCATGCTTTCTAGTTTTTATTTTATGCATGGTGCACCTTATGACACCTGCTGATTTCTGTTATATAAGCTAAACAAAAAGGGATCTGGTGATGGCCATGCAGTATAACATGACAGGGCAATAAAAAAAAAAAGGCACAAAAAGACAATAAACAATCTAAAATAAATTAGAAACTCAAAATGAGAATGGTAAAATGCTTGTTGAAAGCACTAGGGTGATAATGCTAATTAGTGTAACAGTAGTATTAAATACTAATAGTCCTCATCTAAAAAGCCAAAACATGTACCGACAGGATAGCATTAAGAAGAAAAAAGGCAGGGAAGCATTAAAAGATAGAGGATTGTAGTTCCTTTTGCTTTGATGTTTCCTGTACAATAAGCCTTTTATCCTGCTCTGTGGACGTGGGAATATCCTTACCGGATAGGGCGTAATAAATCTGGTTGAACTACAGCATTACTTCGTGTGCTGCACACTGGGCTTCTAGAAATGAAAGTAGCACCTAAGTACAGTAGTAATCCATTAACTGTGGACAGTATAATTCAAAGCATTTGACACATATCAGAAGCAGAAATACTGCCTTTTGCTTGCACTACATGAAAGAATGCTTGCTCAACACACACATATGTACTGTATGTATATATATATATATATATATATTTTTTTTTTTTTTCTTTAAAAGCGGTGGTAGTAGTACAAACAGAAAGTTTAATTTTATATGCATCCCTTTGTGCTCTTTTCCATTTAGTCTAATGAACGTGCTTCTAGAAATACCGATGTTTTAACTTGAGCACGATCGCAAACATACCTGATTATAATAGCAAGCAAATTTATTCATTGCGTTTGGTCAAGAAGAGCCTAATCTCTCTGTTTATAGAATGTATATGGTTTTAATTAGCTTTGATTGACACAAGCATATGGGCCCCTCTGTTAAACTCCAACACAACTGGATGATATATGACGACATTTCTACCTGACAAATGCTTTTTTCATGACTTACAATCATCTAAATATTAATCATATATGAACATTTCCTCAAGCTTTTCCAACGGAAAGTTTTTTTCTTCTTTCTCCTTTCTCTCTTCCTCATATTCTTTCATTCTTTTTTTTTTTTTTTAAATCAGAGCTTTGTTTTTCTATTTAAAAAAAAAAAACCAACCCCAATAGAGTCACCCATCTGATATTTTTTCACTGCTAGTGTTGCCAGTTTTGTGTTAAAATAAGAAGCAGGGTCACAGGCATAGAGCTGTGTTGTCAATTTATCACAAATCCTATATTCAGAAGCATTAAAAAAAAAAAAAAGTGAAACAAACAAGAGAAAGAAGCTGTCTTCGCTGGGATCAGTGCCGTGGCTCTTTGATCATCCGGTGAGCTGCAAAAGGACTGCAGAAATCACCACCCTGAGTGGAGAGAGTCAGAACAGACGCGAACTGTTGCAACATTCGTGAAAATGATATCCAGAGATGCACCGGCCCGTGCTGGGCTTGTAATATCCTTAGCTTTAACCTTTTCATGATGATTATTAAGAAAATGCCGTCACGTGTAAACGTAGACAGTTCAGTAGGCTATGTAGGAAGCAGGGACAGGCACAAGGATTAAATAAAATAAATATGATTTACAAGGCAAGGAATGATTATAGAGGCAAGCAAGGCCATCTCACCCCAAAGGACATAACACAGTGAATAGCGTTTTGCTCAAAGTAAATGTTTTAACTTAGTTCAGCTCGGTATTTTGCATGCCTAATCTTTTTTTTCCCTGTGGCTGGGTAAAAGGCTGGCTTCAGAATTTCTGCAGCTTGTTTTGAGGAAGAAAGGGGATCAATAGGAGGAGGTTTTCCTAGCTGGATTACAAATATACCTAAGAAATGCACGTAAAACTCCCCCTCCCTTTCAAAACCCCCCATTAAACATAGCGACCAATAAATGTAGAAACTCGTCTTTTTAAATGGATCATTGTAATGTGGTTGAAAACAATTGTTTCATTTTGATCACAGTTCAAGCTTCTCCTGACTGCTTTTAGACATGAACTACAATTCAACAAAGGTAGAGAGTTGGGGTTCTTTTTCGGAAATGCATGGAGCTGGGGTCTCCGGTCTGTTCTTTCTTCAGTTCAGCATCAGAGAACAGTGCAACTCCGGTTGCCACAGCTCAAATAATAAAGTTACTGTTATGTAACTAATTTTATCATTCCTCGTACACGTCTTTGCAAGTCCAGATTTGCTATTCTCTCTCTGGCTGTCTACTTGACTTGCTTCATATCTTCATATTGTTGTTCGAAAGTTTTAATTCATCAGTATCTACTTAGAGATATCTATTCTGCCATTTGTTTTTTAAATTCAACTATTGCTGTCAAAAAGTTAAAAATGACTTCCATTTCCAACATTTTTTGGCGAGTTACTATTGTATACTGTATAACTAATTCCATCTAGTTGTCTAAAAATACTTGTTTAATATATTTCTCATTTCTCTATAAATGTATGTAATATAAAATATGACTATGTTGCAATGATATATGTGTGTGTGTAATATATATGTTTACATACATATGCAATGCATGTATTTGGATATGTGTGTGTATGTATAGTACATCTAATCAATATTAGAGCCATTTATTAACTCAGCAATTTTATAAATTATTATTGAATGAAAGACTTTTCTAGGAATCAATGATTATGGAAAAACCTAAACACTTTATTTTTCTTTGCATGTCAGACTATGCATTTGTGCTAATGGGAGAAGTTTTGCCAAGAAATGCAGTGCATTGGAAAAAATAATTGATTTAATAAACATCAAGTTAATGAATGCATTGAAGTTTTGATTAATAACCAAAACTTTCATGGAAAGAAATACATTTCAAATCCAGATGGTGCCTTATTTCTCTCTATGTTTTTCTCTCTCTACTTCTATTTTATCAGTACTACAGGATAATATCTCAGTAGGAGGTTTAGAGAGAGGAAACCAGAGCTCCAAGTTTGCATCCTGTGCAAAGTTAGGAATTTGCATGGCTCCACCCTTCCTCTTTAGCATAGCATTTAATAAGATTAGCAAACAAAGTTATTCCTTTGTAGCTTGGTAAATTATGTATATTATGTGTAAATGTATATGCACAAATATGTATGTACATTTGCTCATATTTCCCTTTTATGTCTGCCTAAAACATTAAAATGATTCAACAATTCTGTTTATCCCACCAAATTTTTTTCCAAAAATTTAATGTGATGATAATTTCAATTGCTTTAACTATGGTGTGCATATTTGTACATATAAATCTCAGTAAATTATTTCTTGACTTTTTAGGATGTCCCTCATATAGTTTAGGAATCCCGATCGATAACCAGCAAAATTAGTATCACAATAGCCATTAAAAGACATATGAGATTCCATTGTAATTAATTACACCAAAATAATGCTAACAAAATCTCAGCACCTCAAGCTGTGGGAAGATTTCCATCTGGATTCTTGGCTGTACTGAGCAGAGACCACCAGGCTCACCTCCTTTGTTATGACCTCAATTAGACTTGACCTGCAATGCTAGGAAAGGTCATGCAGACTGCCAGTGTATCCACTAAGGACCTGCTCTCGAAAGGTTTGCTTCCTTTCTCTATCTATGTCAAGAAAAGAAACTCCTGGCAGATAGCACCTTTTCAAACTTAGCATCATTCACATCCAGTAATAGAGCATGTAAAGTGCAACAACTGGGGGCTTGAAGATTGGTACATTTTAAAATGAATCATGTAATATCTCCACAGTTGTCAAGAATTTATATATTAGAAAATGAGATGGTTGTGGTGGGGACCAAAATCTGCTTTGAGATCGACAGCATTGAGATTTTTTCACAATATTTGAGTAATATGCCTTGTTTCTGCTCAGAATGTACATTTTCTTTTTTTTTATGGATGATAGCCACAGTGGAGCTCAGATTCTTTGTCCATTTAGGGTCTGGCTCCCTACTTTGACATTGCCAGTTACAGTGCCTGCATGGTGATGGTGTCTCTTTTGTGATATAATCTGCAGGATACCATCGAGAAGCAGACTGAGATAGTCAGTCAGAGGCTATCAATCCATATCTCAGTAACTGTATAGCCACTGTAAGTAACATGATGCAATGCAGATCTGTAACCAGGGAAAAGATTGTTCCACCTAGTCCCTTGCCTAAGGAGTATTTTAACTGCTGTATTTCCACTTGCTTTGTTTGTTGTGATTCAGAGAATGCATTGAATTTGGATTTTTACGCACTGTTCAAAACCCATGCTCAAGGTAAGTTACAATTCAGGTACAGTAGGTAGGCCTGTGCCCCAAAGGGCTTATAGTCTAAGCTGGTACCTTAAGCAATGGAGCGTGAAGTTGACTTACCTAAGGTCAATAGGAGTATCAGTGGGAGAAGCAGGATTTGAACCTTGAATTTGTTGGTTCTCATCCTGCTGCTATAACCACTAGGCCATTCTTCTAACATTCCATCTAGTATTAAACAATTCTGCCAAGTTATTATCCAGCATTATAGTCAATAAATAATACTATAATTGCATATCTTTCGCCTCATGTAGACCTTGGATGCTGAAGAATTCTCTCAATAGACATAAAGGGGGTGTAAGCCCCTAGGTTCTATAGCCTAGAAAAACATCTAATCACACAGGGCTTGATGCAGCCCAAATTTCTAATGTGGCTACTCGGATTGCCCAGTTTAGGCTCTGCAAATTGCATGCATCCACAAGAAAGCATAACCATAGGATTCTGCTAGGACAGGAACCTTTAGGGAAAGGGCATTCAAAATGGTTTATATAGAGGTAGTTCCTTCTCATCATTTCTGTCTTATAAAATGTTGAAAGCTGAAACTGCAGACTATGTAAACTAGAGATCATTAGAGGTTGTTTTTGTAAAAAAAAAAAAAAGGAAAGGAAAGGAAGAAAGAAAAAAATAGATTCAGCAAAAAGTGGTTTCTTCACAGGCTCCAAATCTCTATTTAGAGGATATAAGCTGTATTTATTTATTTATTTACCCTGTCGATAGACCCATAGTCAAGGGGAGGGGAATTGGAGGTTATTAATCTTTCCTGTCAGCCATTCACAGATGTGAAATTCACACCACAACAAATGTGAAGTCAGCAGTACGCAACCACAAGGTGGAAATTTCAAGAGAAACAAGCTTCAAGGGATGAAAAAAGGAGAGAGAGAGAGAGAGAAAGACAAAGAGCAACAACAGATAGACTTGTTTTTTTTTTTTTACTTCTCATGCCTGGGCATCTAATTGTTATAGAGGATAATATATTATTCATCTCTCCAGTCACTGGCACAATGCATATGCATTTTTAATCATTATTGTCCGTTCATAAAGCTATGAATTCAGAGCTTTTGAAAGATGCCAGATTGTCAGTACTGGAATGTGTAGCACAGAACAAGCTGCTTCCTCACTGTGCCACACCAATAGGTTTTTCAACCCTGTCATTAAATGACATCTGGGAGAAGAGTTTCACAGTCACCCTACCAGTACACTGGCTCGTGGTTGAAATTTACAAGCCTTCTATGGTCAACAAAAGGGTCAGACACACATATGGCAAAGCGAACTGAGGCAGACAGATTATTTCATTTAAATCACCGGATGTCGAAAAACTATTAGCTTATGTTGGCCTGAGAGTGATGCATATGAATATTAATTGCCTGTGGTATATATTCAACATTTTATTCCCTGAACTTGTTTATTTTTATCTCCGGTCACTAACCAATGACAAGACAGCCTTCATGGAGTTCTGAATTATGTTAACCATGGCAAATGTATTGTGCTGTCTACATACATACGCTACCTACCGATCTAGTTAATGATGTCAGAGAATGCATTGCAGCCACGTAATAGTGCTGTATTGATTGTCCCTGAAGCCTGAAGATTCAGTGGCAACAAAGATGGCTGTTGGTAAAGGTATATTATATGGGTAATGCATACTGCATGAATTTGTCATCTGTTGTTTTATATATTACATAGGGAAGGTCAGGGCCATTTTTCAATGTTGTAGTTTCATGGTTTAAAGAGAAGTTGCCTGTCTGTGTGAGGGCAACAGTGACTCAAAGAGCTGTCATTCTAAGCAATTACTAAAGTGCTGTCTGGTCACTTAGAAGGCATACCTGCGAATATTTTATTGGTCACTTTCATTAACATCTGGGAGTTTTATATATATATATATATATATATATATATATATATATATATATATATATATATATATATATATATATATACTTTGAATTAAGCTGTTATATTTCCTATTTATTTTTATTTATTTTAGAATAAAATAATGTGATTGCTGTGTTAGTCCACTTTGATATAGAAATAATGGATGACTTGCAAGATGTTAGGTGATACCTTTTTATTGAATGAACCAACTGTTGTGAAGCAACTTGCAAAGCAAGTAATTCACTTCTGCATTTGGGCAACATCATTCATAGTTCAGTTTATACTGACCAGATGAAACATGTCCCAAATGTATTAAGTGAGTCTAATACCATGGTAAAACCTATATCTTGTTTTGTGACCTTTATGTCTATTTATTTTAGGAGAAGTTCTCAGATAAGCAAAAATCTCCAAGAGACTATATATACATAGGTAAACAAAATACAAGAGCGAATGGTACAGGATGGATTATTTTAGTGACAGTCTCCGCCTGACTCTTTGGGCTTCCAGACCAATCAAATCATGTCCCAGCTGGGACCATGGTGGCATGGGCCTTCATATCAAGGTTTTCCCCATTTTGAATCCCAGTTTTCTGGTGGAGAAGCACGGACCATGGCTTCAGAACCATTGTGAGTGTGATCTTATATCAGCCAGTAGTTATTGCTGTTTCTTGCAGCCAGGGGCTATAATTTGATTTAATTTCCAAATTTATATTTCACATTTTTCAAAATATCTGGACAAAACAGATCACACCATTCCATTATATCAAGCATATCGATACAACATATACATTTATTTATAAGCACTATCTCCACAGCGTCCAATGATGCTTTGAGGAACAAGAGGCTGGTCTGGGAATAGATCCCAGGTCTCTTGAATGGCAGTGCAGGGCAGCAATTAGACCGATCCAAGACTAACCACAATAATTAACCAGCATTGCATTTACAGATGTACTTCTGCTATTCTTAAAGAGTAATTTGCTTTGAGTTCAGGTTTGTAGGTCAAATCTAGAAACAAACATAATAGAACCCCTTTTCTTTAGGGTTATCCCTGAAACAGTCAAGGGACCACTTTCAGTTGCTGAAGAGTACGGAAAAATTGGCTGCAACTCTAGGATCATAAATTTCCAGAGGGGGCCAGGAAAAGCTGCAGGACTAAGGGATCATGCTTACAGTTTCTCAAAAAATAAATAAGTAGCCCCTACACAAACAGTGTTGTTCTAAAACAAAGCAATTTTTATCGAAGACACAAATAAAAAGTTTCAATATTAATAAAACAGAAAAGATAGTTGTGGAGATCAACAATCCAAAAATATAGTCTCATGTAACCTAAGTAAATTAGGAGGAAAATTTGGCCCTCCTCTTGTTCCCTTAAACCCTGTTTTTGAACTTGAGAAAAAAAAGTCCTTGTCTCTCACTTGGAAAATCTGATTATTTGGGGCAATATTCAGCTGCTGAGAGCCTCAGCTAATTAGCCAAATAAACTTATCCGGCTAACTAGCTGGGTATATTCACCGGTACAGTCGCACTGCTGAATATAACCGGCTATCTTTAGGACAGCCCTTTGGCCCTACTAGAGGTAGTGGGAGTTAAGTTATCCAGCTAACTCCACTCCTCCCCGGGAACGCCTCCTGCTCACCCCTGGATAAGCTCTGAATATACCCAGGTAAGTCATTTAGGTGGATAACTATTACATTATCCGTCTAAATGGCATTTCAATAACTTCCTTGTTAGTGCCTTTAACCTTCAAACAACTGCTTTCTCCGAGGACAAGCAGGTTGGTAGTCCTCACACATGGGTGACATCATCAGATGGAGCCCCGATGTAGAAAACTTATTTCACAGTGTCTAGAACTTTGATCAGGCACATTGAGCATACCCAGCATACCCTAAACCACGTGTCCATGTGGGGCCCCTCTCCAGTCTCTTTTTTTCCGTGGAGCTGTAAACATCACAGTGTGAGTGAGCCCACATGGCTGTTTTTTGGCTTTGTTGTAAACTTCATTTTTTCTCACATTTTCTCGGGTTTTTTTCTCATGGTTCCATCACCAGATCCCTCTTGGTGTCTCCTAGTCAGGGTTTTCAGCAAGTCAGGTAAGTTTCCTTTCTCAGTTGATTCCCCTGTGGCAGCGGTGCATTGGTGCTCTCCGGGCATTGCCGCCCTGCCACCATCATCTTCCGTTAGTGTCCTTTTGTCTTATCCATCATGGCCAAGTCAGGTTTTTGTCGATGCCCCATGTGTCCAAAGACCATGTCCATTATGGATCCAGATGAAACACGTGTCCTCTGCCTGGGGCATCAGATGACATCCGGGGTTGCTGCTTATGCACCCAGATTATGCAGCAGGGACGTCAACTTGGACTCGACAATATAGAGCAGCTCTTCGGGTGGAAGAAGTCCAAGCCTTTGAAATTGGCATCGAAGGACCAAGGGACCACACCGATGGAAATTGAGCCATCGACATTGGTGGGTCTGCCAGTTCCATCAATGTCACCAGCAGACAGGGGCACCAGAGACCTACCATCATTGATCTTTTCCAGGCCAAGGATGTTGGGTTCCTCATCATTGTCCTCGGCACTGGGGAAAGACCAGGCTGAGCATCAAGGGAAGCTGAAGAAGCATCGGCACTAGTCCCCGTTGATGCATGGTGTCAGGCACAGGGATGCACCAGCTTTTGTCATGATGTCATCAAAGCAATCCCGCGGTGAGGATTTCCAATCCTCCATCGGTCTCCACCGGTCCTGATGCCAGTCCCCAATTCACCTCGAGGATCTGAAGAATTTCTGGCTACTCCTGCTTCATCCAAGATGGTCTTGACATCGGCAATGTTCGAGGAGGAGCGGGAGTGTCAAGTCCAGCTAGTGGTGATCTGGGCACTGCAGGGTTTTGGTCCTGCAGCACTGACGACACTGAACTCAGTGCCACCCGTCCCCATACCACTTCTGGAGAAGCCCAACGTACTCATTGATGTGTTAACAATCCAGTTGGCATTGTTACCTGCACCTCTGGACATAGGCTGAGCACCTAGGGACCCATCACCTGTTGCTTTCAGTGAGGATGTGGAACTCTATGACCCCTGGAAGGATGACATTTTGGAGTCCTCTGAGGACTCTGAGGGCCTCCCTTCAGACCCTTCTCCTCCAGAGGAGTGAAGGAAGTCTCCACCCGAGGACTTGACTTTCACAAGGTTTGTGAGGGTGATGGCAGAAGCCATCTCTTTTCAGTTATTGATGGAGGAGGATACCAGGCACAAAATGCTTAAGATCCTCCAGTTCATGGAACCTCCTAAGGCGATGTTGGTGGCCCCAGTACAGGAGATCCTTAAGTAGTTGCTACTGAGGATATGGGAACACCCCCTTACAGGTCCTCCAATCAATAAGAAGGCTGACAGGTTTGCCTCATCCAGAAGACTGTCGGATTCAATATTTGTCAGCTGCCCCACCAGTCGTTAGTGGTCAAATTCACCCTAAAAAGGGCCAAGTACTCTTGGACTCATTCCTCGGTGCCCCCGGAGAAGGACCATAAAGCGATGGACACTCTTGGGAGGAAAGGATTTTAAGGCAACATGCTTATTGCCCACATTGCCACCTACCAGCTCTACATGAGCCAATACTTGTGGGACATCTGGAAGCACTTGCAGGAGTTGGCTGAACAGCTGCCTCAACAGCAGCAGGACATCCTCATGTTGCTGTGCATAAGGGCCTGGAGTGTGGAAAATATGAGGTCCATGTGACCTATGATGTTTTCGAGGTGACATTGAGAATCTCTGCAGCGGGAATTGGCACCCACAGAATGGCATGACTGTGGGAGTCAGAACTCCAACCAGAGGTACAGGAACGATTCACTGAATGCTGTGTACTGGAGAGAATCTCTTCGGAGATAGGGTGAGGGATGCTGTGTCCCAATTTTGGGACCACCATGAGACCCTCCAACAACTCTCTGCCAGTACTCTGGTCCCGTCCTCCTTATCCAGGAGACTGGCGAGACCAGGGCCAAGGAAGTCTTTTTTTCACCAAAGGAAGTACTATCCTTTGACTTCTCGCTCCCAACAGCACCATCAGCAGCAGAGAACCCTCTATCCTGAGCCGGCTCCTCGGTCAACTCCAGGAATGGGTTTTGACTAGGCTGTAGGGAGCTTAAGCCAGTTGCCTGTACCTGGGACGATGGACCCTCCGGCTGGGGGCAGTTCTTTGTAAGCCAGTGGCCCAGTATAACCTCTGACCAGTGGGTTCTGTCCATCATCCGTCAGGGGTACCAATTGAATTTATTTGTTGTCCCTCCCAAATTGCCCTCCGTGCCCATTTTGGGGGCTGGTAGTGCATCAGGAGGTAGTACTAGCAAAGATCTCCTACCTCTTAATGGCCAGAGTGTTGAGCCTGTACCACTAGGGGAAAAAGGGCGGGATTCTACACCAGGTACTTCCGGATTCCAAAGAGAATAGGAGGACTCCATCCCATCCTAGATCTAAGGGCCTTGAACAAGTTTCAAAAAAAAGAAATGTTCAAGATGGTTTCCCTGGGCACCATAATCCCCCTTTTTCAAAAAGGGGACTCGCTATGCTCCCTTGATCTAAAGGATGCATGCACTCATACTGAGATCTTCTTCAGTCACAGGAAGTATCTCTGATTTGTCATGGGAAAACAGAACTTCCAGTACCGGGTGTTGCCGCTTGGGCTCATGTCTTCCCCATGGGTCTTCACAAAATACCTGGCTGAGGTAGTAGCACACCTCCACAGGCTGGGAGGGCATATTTTCCCATATCAGGACAATTAGTTGGTCAAGAGCATGTCTCAGGCAGGGGCCACCAGGTCCATGCAGTTGACCATCTGGGTGTTGGAGTCACTAGGATTCGTTCTCAACTGCCCAAAGTCCCATCTCAGCCCATCACTTCAATTGGATTTCATAGATGCCCTGCTAGACACAGCTCAGGCCAAGGCCTTCCTGCCTCGCCAGAGGGCCATCACTTTGATGACTATAGTGGAAGAGATCTAACAGGTGTCAGCCTGGAACATGTTGAGATTGTTGGGCCATATGGCCACAACCGTCCATGTCATTCCCTTGGTACATCTACACCAGCGCAGAACTCAGGGGACCTGAGGTCATAGTGGCAGCAGGCCACTCAGAGCCTCTAGGATTGCATCTAAGTCATCCCGTCTCTCTGGGACTCATTGTCCTGGTGGCGGGTACTTTCAAATCTGGAATGGGGGATCTCATTTCAAAGTCTTCCTCCCGAAATTGTCCCAACCACAGATGCATTTGCCTTGGGGTGGGGAGCTCATGTAGATGGGCTTAGCACTCAGGGTCTCTGGTCTGCCCAGGAACGTTCTTGTCAAATAAACTTCCTGGAGCTTCGGGTGATCAGGTATGTGCCATGAATTTTCAGAGATTGGCTGTCCAACAAAGTTATCCTGATCCACACTGACAACCAAGTAGCTATGTGATATGTCAACAAGCAGAGAGGCATGGGATTGTACCTCCTGTGTCAGGAAGTGGTCCAGATCTGGTTATGGGCCCTCTTTCACGGGATGGTGCTTAAGGCCATGTACCTGGCCAGGATGGAAAACATGGTAGTGGACAGGCTGAGTCAAGCCTTCAGACCCCACGAATGGTCACTAGACCAGGGGTTAGCGAATCAGATATTCTGCCTCTGAGGGAGCCCAGATGTAGATCTGTTCATGTCCCTCTGCAATAGGAAGGTGCCTCGGTTCTGCTTCTTGTACAGGTCAGTTAGCAAACCAATCTCGGATGCCCTCGTCCGTTATTGGGGCATGGGTCTTCTGTATACATATCCTCTGATTCTCTTAGTAGCGAAGACTCTCTTGAAGCTTCACAAGGACAGGGGGACTATGATCCTAATAGCCCCTCATTAGCCGAGATAGGTCTGGTTTCCCCTCCTATGGGAAATGTCCATCCAGAGACCGATCAGTCTGGGGACTTCCCCAGTTCTCATCATACGACATCAGGGCATCCCAACCTCCAGGCCCTGTCGCTCACAACCTGGATGTTGAGAGGTTGATCCTGCAGCTGCTTGATCTTTCAGAGGATGTGTCTTGGGTCCTGATGGCTTCTAGAAAGCCTTCCACTAGAAAGTCCTATGGATTGAAGTGGAGAAGGTTTTCCGTGTGGTTTGAGCAGAAGGCCCTAGATCCATTCTCTTGCCCACACAAAATCTGCTTGACCACTTCCTACAACTATTGGAAGCTGGATTAAAGACCAACTCCATGGAGCTCTTCTCAGTGCAGTTGGTGTCTACCAACAGGGAGGGTGTAGGTGGTACGCTCATCTCTATACAGCCTATAGTTGTATGTTTCATGCAAGGCCTGCTTCAATTGAAGACTCCCCTAAGGCCTCCTGCTGTGTCTTGGGACCTCAACGTTGTGTTAGCTCAGCTGATGAAAGCTCCTTTTGAGCCACTGCTCTCCTGTGACCTGAAGTACCTGACCTGGAAGGTCATATTTTTGGTGGCGGTCACTTCAGCAATCAGGGTCAACAAGCTCCAGGTCTTAGTGACTTGCCCACCTTATACTAAGTTTTATCATGACAGGGTGGTCTTGCGTATGCACCCTAAATTCCTGCCTAAGGTGGTGATGGATTTCCATCTTAACCAATCAATCATCTTGCCAATATTCTTTCCCAGGCCCCATTCGCACCAAGGTGAATGAGCACTGCACAGTTTGGACTGCAAGCGAACCTTAGCCTTCTATCTGGAGCAGACAGAAGCCCATAGACAGTCCACCCAACTTTTTATTTCATTTGACAAGAATAGGTTGGGCATTGCTGTTGCCAACAGACACTATCCAATTGTCTAGTAGATTGCATCTCCTTCTATTATGCCCAGGTGGGCCTGCATCTTGGGGATCATGCCAAGGCTCATTCTGTCAGAGGCATGGCAGTGTTGGTGGCCTACTTGCAAGCAGTTCCTGTGGAGGAGATCTGCAAGGCTGCAATGTGGAGTTCTCTCCATACATTCACATCTCATTATTGTCTGGATAGGGACAGCTGATGCATTAGTAGGTTCAGCTATGTTGTCCTTCTGAACCTATTTGAGGTGTAGAACCCAACTCTCCCACATAGAGCCTGTTGTTTGGGTTCAGGTTGCCTCCTCCTCCTACCAACAGCACCGATGTTGTTGTGTCCATTGGCACCTAGTTTGGTGTTGGTTCCCTTTTATGTTGGGGAGCAGCCTGTAGCTAGGGATTTATCCATGTGTGAGGACTACCATCCTGCTTGTCCTCGGAGAAAGCAGAGTTGCTTACCCATAACAGGTATTCTCTGTGGACAGCAGGATGTTGGTCTTCATGAACTCTGCCTGCCACCCTGCGGAGTTGGGTTTCTTCTATTTTTTATTTTAATCATAATTCTATATTAAAAGACTGGAGAGGGACCCTGCATGGTCACATCATATAGGGCATGCTGGGTATACTCATTGTGCCTAGTCAAAGTTCTAGAAAACTTGACATAAGTTTTCTGCATCAGGGCTCCATCTGATGATGTCACCCATGTGTGAGAACTAATATTCTGTTGTCCTTGAAGAACATCTGTTACAGTTAAGCAACTCTGCTTTATCCTTGGGGCTAGGGACAAATGCCTGGGCACTGTAGGCAGATAAGTCCCTCTTGGGACTTTTCAATGAAGAAGAGAACCACACTGCCCTTCCTGCTCCAGAAGCCTGGAGAGTCACTACCCTTGCTACCTCTCCTTTGCTGCTCTGGTTGATGACTCTTCCCAGTGACTCATGAAGTCATCTTTATAGATTTTATACAAATGATCCATCCTGTAAGGGATGGACTCTATCACTCAAAAACAACCCATGGAACCTGCCAATGCTAGAAATTTCCATATGCTAACCTATATTGAGGTCTAGTCAGCCTTATATACAGATTCGTAGATGCAGTGAGAAAAAGCAGGGCTAGCTCAGCTTAACCCTTATAATATGGTCACCTTAGTTTAGATCACAGCCAAACTCCATTGCCCTGAACAAGTCTAATAAAATGCAAAGCTTAATTTGTGGGGAATGGCCTGGAATGCAGTTCCACCACTTTGTTTCAGATTTAAGAGGCAGAGCAGCAGGGGTGTTCTGCTCCAGTTCCTTTCTTTCAGGCAATTTGCAGGGAAGAGGAGGAGAGGGTTTTAGCTTGGAGCAGACAGAGAACAGCAACTCTGCTCCCTGTCCAGTCCATTCCCTCCTGATACTGGAAAAGACATTGCAGAACAAAAAGCAAGTGCAAAAGAGATTGTATTAGCACAAGTGTAAAATTTATGAGCAGCAGCGCCAGTTGTCAAGACTTCGGTCCTGGCCTAGATAATTAGCACTACAGCTCAGAAGTTTCAAACCTATCCTAATTTAACCCCTTTTTCTGTTACCCAGAACAATCCAGAATGGGCCCTTCTGCCACCTTTTTCCTAGTAGTCAAGTAGGCAGAATAGAGCCAGCGGCGGAAATCAATTCCGGCTCCCCTGCAGAAAAGAATTAGAGTTGATGGTGGCACGGATCATTTCTGGCCCCCTAGCCCTAGAGGAAGCAGAGCGGAGCGTGTTACAGCTGCTTACCCTGAGACGGGAGCAGCCACATGGCCTTGATATTTCTGTAGTTTGCTGGCACAATTGAGGAGGCCATGAGGGAGAATGGCCAAGATCGAAGAGAGAGGAGGTGAAAACCTATTAGCCCCAGTGTTTCTGCTGCTACTGGGTGTGTTTGCATACAGGTAGGTGTGTGAGTGGCTGTTTCAAAACACATAGAGCTATTACAAACATCTTCAGTACTAGCAGATTCAAAGTACAAACATTTTCAAATGGCATGACTATGCTTTCTATATATATCTTGAATAAAAGTAGCTGTTTGCATATTGAAGCACCCATTTGAATAAAAAAAACCCCTTCAAAGTACTGAAGAGCCCTGAGGCAGCTATCAGCGAAACATAAGAACATAAAATATACCATACTGGGTTAGATCAAGGGTCCATCAAGCCCAGCATCTTGTTTCCAACAGTGGCCAATCCAAGACATAAGTACCTGGCAAATACCCAAACATTAAATAGATCACAAGCTACTAATGCCGGTAACAAGCAGTTGCTATTCCACATTGATTAATAGTTTATGGACTTCTCCCCCAGGAACATTTTTAAACCCAGCTACACTAGCTGCCTTAACTACATCCTTGGGCAATGAATTCCAATGCTGGCTAATGTTGGCTAAGTAGCCTTGCCTACTTTATTCCATCAACTATGCATTGGCTTCCATTTGCATCAAATTTTTGCTCTCTGGCTTTTGAAGATAGACTAGCCAAGTTTCTGAAGTTCTTTAGTTTTGAGCACTTGAACATATTTAAGCAGTATTTTTGCTGCAATAGTTTTAATTTAAACAAAAAAAATATAAGAAATTCTATTTTCCCTGGGACAGTAACTTTCAAACTGGCGCATAGGTGCACATTGGCATGTGTGCGTTGGTGCGCGTCCATTTTATAACTTGTGCGCATATGCGTGCATGTTATAAATAGCCTAGCCATGTGCACCTATGCGCCTAATTTTAAGTGATTGTGCAAGTCCCGCTCCTACTGCATAAGTTGGGGCATTTTAAAAGGGGTGTGTGCCCATGCCATTGCCAGTTTCACTAGTTCTTTCACTAGTTTGCACAGTTAAGAGCTAGGTCCTCCAAACCTCCCTAATTTAATAGCCTTTACTCCCCCCAGTTAGCCCAGACTCCTAAAACCCCTCAGATATAGGTAAGTTTTCTTTTTTTTTTAAACTTACACCTCCTCCACAGCAGAAGTAAACATATGTGGCACCAGATCTGGGCATGCAATTGCGCACACATCTCTTGGCTCTGCCCCTGAACACCCATGCCTCACCCAGATTCCACCCAGACCATGTCCTTTTTTGAATCGGAGCAAGATGTGCGCGCTGCAGGAGATACGTGCGTATTTGGGTGGTTTTTAATAATAGGTGGGCGTGCTCGAGCCAGACTTGTGTGCATATCCCCTAATTGATGGGCGCACTGAGCTTTTAAAATTCACCTTTAAAGATATGAAAGGGGAGGTTTTTTAGACCAAAGATTATATGAATATTTGCCCTGCCAATTTTGCAAGAAATGCATTTGATGATTTCAGAGGCCTTTTCCTCCCATATATGTGTATGTATATATGTGTAAGTATCAAAGGAGGAAAAAAGCACTAATGTGGAATTTATATTAAAATATTTATGAACTACACATGTTAAAATAAGTGAATAATGCCTGCTATGATTAAATCTTATAAACTAACAACTAGATAAAGTATAGTACAATACAATTTGTCGAACTACAATGCAGTTCGCTGCATAGCAGTAGGTCAGGTCATAGCATTGTATAGATGCATTAAATATAAGAAAGCAACATACCATTGCAATACTTCAGTACATATGACTCAACAAATGTTTGATATTTGTATACATAGATTAACTGCGGGTCAGTATATCAGACGATACACATTAAAGAGACAAAATGTATAAACACAAATACATATGCACACACTAACATTCATGCCAAATGCACAAAATTGATGGACTGAGATGGAAGATGTCCCGGGTTAAAAGGTAAATAATAGGGATGTGAATCGTTTTAGGACGATTAAAATTATCGTCCGATAATTTTAATATCGTCTTAAACCGTTATGGAACACAATACAATAGAGATTCTAACGATTTATCGTTATAAATCGTTAGAATCGTGAGCCGGCACACTAAAACCCCATAAAACCCACCCCCGACCCTTTAAATTAAATCCCCCACCCTCCCGAACCCCCCCCAAATGAGTTAAATAACCTGCGGGTCCAGCGGCGGTCCGGAACGGCAGCGGTCCGGAACGGGCTCCTGCTCCTGAATCTTGTTGTCTTCAGCCGGCGCCATTTTCCAAAATGGCGCCGAAAAATGGCGGCGGCCATAGACGAACACGATTGGACGGCAGGAGGTCCTTCCGGACCCCTGCTGGACTTTTGGCAAGTCTCGTGGGGGTCAGGAGGCCCCCCACAAGCTGGCCAAAAGTTCCTGGAGGTCCAGCGGGGGTCAGGGAGCGATTTCCCGCCGCGAATCGTTTTCGTACGGAAAATGGCGCCGGCAGGAGATCGACTGCAGGAGGTCGTTCAGCGAGGCGCCGGAACCCTCGCTGAACGACCTCCTGCAGTCGATCTCCTGCCGGCGCCATTTTCCGTACGAAAACGATTCGCGGCGGGAAATCGCTCCCTGACCCCCGCTGGACCTCCAGGAACTTTTGGCCAGCTTGTGGGGGGCCTCCTGACCCCCACGAGACTTGCCAAAAGTCCAGCGGGGGTCCGGAAGGACCTCCTGCCGTCCAATCGTGTTCGTCTATGGCCGCCGCCATTTTTCGGCGCCATTTTGGAAAATGGCGCCGGCTGAAGACAACAAGATTCAGGAGCAGGAGCCCGTTCCGGACCGCTGCCGTTCCGGACCGCCGCTGGACCCGCAGGTTATTTAACTCATTTGGGGGGGGGGGGTTCGGGAGGGTGGGGGATTTAATTTAAAGGGTCGGGGGTGGGTTTTAGGGGGTTTTAATGTGCCGGTTTTGCGATTTTTAGATTTTTAGATTTTTCATGATTTTTCACGATATTTTACCCCCCCAAACGGCAACAATACGATTCCCTCCCCCTCCCAGCCGAAATCGATCGTTAAGACGATCGAGGACACGATTCACATCCCTAGTAAATAACCCCAACAAGGCCCTTGTTTCGCTGGATAAGGCTTCCTCAGGGGGAACCATGGCACAGAAGACACCTCAAAAATCTAAAAAAAGGACACAAAAAAGAAGAGATGAATAAATTAAAAATCATATATATATATATATATATATGGTTCTCTAATTCATTTGAGATAAGCAATAATGGAATTTGAACAAGGCTAATTATGGATTTGTGAAAAGCTTCTGTTGCCTAATTTTGAAATTCAATTTTTATTCTGGGGGTGGTGACTATTATAAATATATATATTCATATCTTTTCATATACCAGCATTGTTAGTGGCTCTGGTTTGTTTAATATCTAAATAACCCTTACAGTCCCTCCCCTTCCCATGCAGAGTCAGGTTGGACAGTCAGGGAATATTAATCCCTTGCTGTCTGACATCTGCTGTTGGTCCTCCAAGATATGCAAGTATATATCTATTTAGAAAATGAATTGGCCACGTAAGCACCACATATTTATGGAACTTAATGATGTAGTGGTAACATAGCAACATAGTTATTAATGACAGATAAAGACCAATATGGTCCATCCTGCCTGCCCAGCAAGTTGCTGCTCTATGCAGATTACCCTTACACCTTCTATTAAGGGTAGTAACCGCTGTTCTGTGCAGGTACTTCCATGCAGAAATGTTAACTTTAGGTGTAACAGAGGTTAGGTTACCCCATTTCTTCATTTCCATTCTTTAGCCACTAGGGATCCTCTGTGTTTATCCAGAGCCCTTTTGAACTTGATTATTGCTCTTATCTTCATCACCTTTTCCAAAATGGCGCCGGCCGTACGGCAACACGATTCGACTGCAGGAGGTCGTTCCGGACCCCCGCTGGACTTTTGGCAAGTCTTGTGGGGGTCAGGAGGCCCCCCCAAGCTGGCCAAAAGTCCCTGGGGGTCCAACGGGGGTCCGGGAGCGATCTCCTACGCTCCTGACGTCGGGGGACAAAAAAACATAATGGCGCCGGTGCTACCTTTGACCTGTCATATGACAGGTCAAAGGTAGCACCGGCGCCATTTCTACAGCGCACGGAGGTCCGAGAGTAAAAGATCCCACCGGGACCCTTCCTCTGGACCCCAGGTAATTTAAGGCATTTTGGGGGGGGGTTCGGGAGAGTGGGGGATTTATTTTAAAGGGTCGGGGTGGGTTTTAGGGTTGTTTTAGTGTGCCGGTTTTCCCGCCCTCCCCCTTCCCCTCCCCCTTCCCCCGATTTATGATTTTTTGACAATAAATCGGGGGAATTGTTATTGTATCACGGCTCTAACGATTTTTGACGATTTAAAATATATCGGACGATATTTTAAATCGTCAAAAAACGATTCACATCCCTATCCAGCATAGCTCTCTGCTTCAATGGCAGGGGTGAAAGTCTGATACTTCACTTTCAATGCATATCCAGCATAACTCTCTGCTTCAATGGCAGGGGGAATGAAGAAAGGTGGATCTGTATACAGACAACAACCAACAAGGACTGAATTATTTAGTCTGGGTGGGTAGGTGGGCATGGGTGTGGCTTGTTTATTGTGGTTGTTGCTACCCTAACTAATTGGGCTAGATATTTCACTTAGATGAAGTTCCAATACTGATCTCTCATTAATGGTGGGAGTGGAAGGGTGGGGGTGGAAGGGAAATAGAATCAAAATGTTACTAAGAGCCAAGAGTAACATAAGTATGAGGGAAAAAAAAAGTTTAAAACTTGCTGGGCAGACTGGATGGACCGTTTGGTCTTCTTCTGTCGTCATTTCTATGTTTCTATGTTTCTAACATCGTGTAACCACAGCAAGGGTTATTTTTCCCTATATGCATCACTTTATACTTGTCCACATTAAATTTCACCTGCCATTTCGATACCCAACCTTCAGTCTCACAAGGTCCTCCAGCAATTTATCACAATCTGCTTGAGATTTAACTACTCTGCATAATTTTGTGTCATCTGCAAATTTAAGCACTTCATTTGTTGTACCCCTTTCCAGATCATTGATAAATATATTAAAAAACACCAATTCTAGTACAGCTCCCTGAGGCACTCCACTGTTTACCTTTTTCCACTGTGAAAACAAACCATTTATTCCTATGGATCCTTATGGTCTTCTTGGCTCAGAAGGTAGCTTCTACAACCAAACGATTGGTTTTCTCCCCTATTCCATACAATTCCAGGGACAGTAGTGGAGCTCCAAGCAGGGAAAGGGGTCTCTTATAGATTGTCTTTCCAGAGGACAGTTCCTATCATGAGGGTGAAGCCGTCTACCTCCTCTTCTGGATCTAGATTGAACAGAAGTAGGCCATGACCATCGTGCAGGATGCATTTTCAGATCTTAAACAGGATCCTATGTACCCCTGGCCCCACTGGGTGAGTTCCATCATGAACCAGTCAAATTGTGGCTGGTGTCTCCACAGCTATGGCAGACAAAGGATGACTGGACTCATGGCTCTTGGCATGACATGGAAACTGAAGTCTTCATTATTCACATCCTACTCATAATGTGAGTTGCCAGTCCTGGAACAGGGTCTCCAGGGATGGATGAAAGCATCATGGTGGGGGGTCAAGGGAATCATGGGGATCCGGAACCTGTCAATGAACTCTTGTTGCACAATATTCCCTCTGTAACCGGAGTCCACCAGGGCTCAAGTGGAGAAGCATGAGGAGGTTTGTTCAATTAAGTCTGGCAGCAGAGGCAGAGGGGTCGTCAAGCCTATGGTCATTAGCCTAGGCACCTCAGGGCATGGTACAGTACCCCTTTCTCCAGGCACTGAGCCAATAGGTGACCAGAAGCCCCACAAAAATTCAGAGGCCTAGTTGTTGGTGTTGAGTCCTCTCTTCATTCCTCCGGTAAACCCCCCCCCCCCCCCACCTCCAGTGGCATGATGGGGTCAAGTATAGAAGGAACAATGTCCTAGAGAGACCCTTTTGAGCTCAGAGTGTTTCTTGAGCTCACTCTTGGAGCTGTCTGTTAGTTTCCCCCATGAGATCAATGAGGTCTTCGAGAGAGGTGGGAAGTTCCCATGCCGCAAAATCTTCTTTAATTTTGGGAGCTAAACCTTCCAAGAATATTGCATGTAAGCTGTCTCCCTGCCAGTTTAGTTCTGTGGCCAGGGTTTGGAACTGATAGCATAATTTATTAACAGTTGATTTCCTTGGTGCAAGTGCAGGAGGTCAGAGCCCTTCATGGGCAGCCGGCCAGGCTCCATGCCGACTGGAGGGAAAGTTGCATATAGAATTGATTAAGAAATCCTTGGCAATGCTTAAGATCCCTGCAGACCGGGGTGGAGCTGGTAATGGAATTGTTGGCTGACAGGTTCCTGGAACCAGCACTGGAACTGCAGCAGGCAGTGGTGGGGCAGTGGTCAAGGAATCCAGGCATGCAGAGAGGTGGTTCATATCTGCAACCAGGAGTTCTGAAGCTGTCTGGAGGGCCTGTAATTTCTGGGCTAAGCCAGGAATGGCCTTCAATGCAGCTGGATCTTCTGGGTCCATAGCCTCAGCAATCTGCTCCAGGTGTGAAGCCTTAGGCTGAGGTGATGTTGGGCAAACCTGCAGGAAGGAGCCCTACAGGTCTTCACCATTGGCAGGCAGAGCTAGCTGAAGCAGAGGCCCAATAGGAGCTTCACCAAAATCAGCCCTTGTTCCCATTAGGTTGAGCCCTTGGGTGCCATGGCCAGCTGGACTTAGGCACAGGCCTTTGTGGAGGGGAAGATATTAAGGTCAGCACAAAGGAAACAAGCAGAGTCGGAGTCTAGCAGTAGTCAGGGCAGCTGGTGGGCAAACGGGATCAGGTTCTGGCAGAGGTCAAGCAGCATCAAGGTCTGATCTGAGGTCAAGCCAGAAATCCAAATCCAAAGTTGAAACCAGACGTCCAATCCGAAGAGGCAAGGAATGAAGAGGGAGTGGAGGACAAGGGGCCACACAAGCAGGATGAAGATGCTGAAGACAGACTAGGAAGAGAACTGATCAAGGTGAACTTGAGAACTTGAACACTACCACAAGGAACCTGGAACAGGACACAGAAATTCAGGAATGGAACACATCAGGAATTAAGAGACAGGAAGCTGGAATCAGGAATACGTTGAGGCAATGCACTTCTCCAACGGAGTTGACTTATTGCCGAGGCGAGGAAGTCAAGGTTTAGAGGTCTTTTATAGGGCTTAGCTGGCTGATGTCATCAATGGGGGCTGTGGGGTTCTCCCACTGCAGTCCCTTTAAATTTTAGCTTGAGGTGTGCACACGAACCTAAGGAGATCAGTGCTGGGCAGGGGTTAGTAGCGTCATCATCCAAAAAGAAGACAGTGGTAGCGTCTGGAAGCCTGGCGGTTTTGGACCAGTGGCTTCCCGCCTTGTAGAAATGTCAGCGGTAAGCAACACCTTTGGGGGTCCTGGCATGAGGTGAGCGCGGTGGTCTGCAGGGTTAGCCTGCAAACTGCCAAACACAACAGGATTTTAATGAACAGAATGCTTCTCTCAGATTTTTGGGGTAATATTTGATTATTTGAGATTCAGTGGTTTGTCAGCTATAGGTATATATTTAAGGTTTGTTTTAAGCTGAAAATTGAGAAATGGGCTTCTTTCTGCTATCTCCAAAGAGTAAAAGGTTTCATCATATATATATTGAGTTCAGCTATTTTGATGCTCTCTGTAAATATTTTACCTGTATATACATTTTTATTTTCCTAACGTTGTCCTAGTTTTTCGCTAACTTTATAACTGAGTTCTTCCCTCCTCTTCATTTAATTTTCTTTCCTATAATATCCCTTCCAAAACATTGTACCTAGCTATTCTGTTTTTAAAAAATATTGTATCTAGTTCACCCACTTGTTAGCCTCTTGCTACAGTCTTTTGCCCCTTGTAAAGGCTACGTCTGTTGTCACGACGATGCCACTTTTATGTTTTATAGTTCTACAGTTTGTTCCTTGTAAAGGCTACGTCTGTTGTTTTGGCGACGCCGTTTTTATGTTTTATGTAAACCGATACGACGTGCAAACGGTTGTCGGTATACAAAAATGCTTAAATAAATAAAATAAATAAATCATATGATCTAGACTTGAGGCTTTACACACTAGATTAGCACTGTTTATTTTTTAAATTTCACCACCCACATAAGCCTGAAAGTAATTCCGTAGCATAGGAGATAGCTTCTCACACAGCCCTGCCAATGGATTTTATTTCTGCCTGTAGAACTATCACTGGCTAGTCTAATTGATCTAATACTATTGTAACCTACTTTAAATGTATTGTAATCTGCTTTGAGGCCATTCATGGTATAAAGTGGAATGTCATAAATAAACAAGTAAGTAAGTAAATAAATAATAATAGCCTGCTTTGACTACTACTATTATATTTACATTTTTATAGCACTACTAGTCTTAATGTAGTGCTACACAGACATAGATAAGAGACAGCCTCTGCTACAGGGAATCATACAGTACATGATAAATTGCTTCTGTCTTCTTTCCCTGATATATTTTGTTAATGTGTCACAGGCCCTGGCTTATTGTGTGCAAACGGTTATCAGTATATAAAAACCACTAAATAAATAAATAATAAATAAATATTCTGTACTTTGCTAAGACTGAGCGCCTGCCTATCTCTGTCAATGCATCAGAACACCGACCTGCAAGCCTAATTGCAGTAGCCTAGAACATAAGAACATAATAACATATGAAAATGCCATACTGGGTCAGACCAAGGGTCCATCAAGCCCAGCATCCTGTTTCCAACAGTGGCCAATCCAGGCCATAAGAACCTGGCAAGTACCCAAAAACTAAGTCTATTCCATGTTACCATTGCTAGTAATAGCAGTGGCTATTTTCTAAGTCAACTCAATTAATAGCAGGTAATGGACTTCTCCTCCAAGAACTTATCCAATCCTTTTTTAAACACAGCTATACTAACTGCACTAACCACATGGGTATTTCCATTCCTCATGGCTTTATATCTGGCAAAGAACCATGGCTGTTATTGCTTATATAATATGGAAAAAGCTGCCCTCCTCACACCCTCCACAAAAAAACTTACCAGCAGCAACAAAATGGACAGAAAGCCAAAGGAAGGCCATGCAGAAGATGGGTAGATAGATATCATCAAGCACATATTGAAACAACATTAAGAGCATATAACTGTACTATGCATTTACCCCTGACACCCAATGGGTAGAAAAGGATGGAAGAAGATTCTCCTATTATCATACAGTTTTGTCCAATTTATTCATGAATCAGTTCTAAGGTGGTTTAGTGTAAAAGCTTTACATCAAAACATCTCACTGTATTACTATATTGTGGAAACCTACTGCGTAGGGCAGAGTAATGTGGTGGAAGAAACTCATTGACCTCATCATAGCACATCGTTTGTTGAGAGGTGACTTTTATTTAGGGCGCATACACCAGTCGTGCACGATTTGGCAAACTCTCGAATGAATCTAATCCAGTGGCTCACAGCATAGGGCAGTGGCTAAGCCGAGAGCTGTCATTTTGCATTGCAAGGTTCTCTGCTCAGGATGCGCAGTGCCAGCGCAGTAGGAGCCTGGGATAAAGGGGCACGTTCGCCATCACACAACCATCCTGCCCTCCTGCAGCTGCGGAAAATACAAAATAAAAGACTGGACAACTTGAGAGTGCCTTATGGAAATGACAAGCACTTCCACCTCGGAGTTGTGAATTATGCATTCGGAAATGATAAACATTGGAAGGCTGCCTTTTATTAGAAAAGAAACACAGAGAAAGCAAGGCCAGGGAGTAAACCAGGCCTAGCCTTTGACAGAGCTTGTTTATTTAATAACTTTTCTGATTATATTTTTGTTCCTGGAGGTTCTATTTATGCTACGCATTTTTTTTTTTTAATTTTATCGGAACATTTTACCCAAGATTATTACAGTACTTATATATTCTGAACTTCTTCATGATGACAGATAGCTACTTAATATGAAAAATGAAGAGGAAAGAAATGATTTTTATTATCTTTATCTTTTTTTTATTTATACATTATCATCTTGGAGCTTGTCTGTCTTATTAAGGAAAGATGTCTTGATTTGTTGTCATTAGATAAGCCAATCAGGAGGCTCCATTGACCAATATTCTACCATATGCCGAATCTACCATGACAGGATTCTTAAACTGGAGATGATTAAAAAAAAATCAGTTGCCAGAGCTTTTTGATTGACTGGAAGGCACAGAAATGCAAATACCGAAAGAAGGCGATTTGCAATATATCATTGTATGTTGGGGGTCTTTGGAATAAGAATATGCATTTTTCTATTGATTTGTTGTAGGTTCAATTATAATACAGTAGTATGATCCTATGGCAGACTAAGAATCTGACCTGTGACAGGATAAGAGTCCAAGTAACTGGATCAGGACCAGAACTACATAGCTTGCTTTGTCAACATAACTTGCTCTGGACAATTTGACATTCCCCTGCAGGATCACAGTAATATACAGTGTGCTTCCCTATCATCCAAACAGAGGGATCCTTTTGCCAACCTGTATTTAGAGTTTTTAGATATATTTGGAGTTTTAGATTATATTGATTATACTAATGTAACTGGGTTTTTTTCTGTTTCATTTCATTTTAATATTGTAATGATTGTGAACCGTCGAGATGGACCCGTCCGTACAATGGTATAGAAAACTTTAAGTAAAATAAATAAATAAAAATAAATATTTTATTTTATTTTTCTATAGTGTTTTTTCTATGATATTCTTAGGGGTCTATGTACTAAAGCTTACTGTACATATATTACAAAGGCTATTTAGCATGCACATAAAATTGCCTACTATGCTCTAAGACCTTAGCATGCATGTTAAACTCAGTTGCAAGCCTTTTGCATGTGTATGCTAAAACTAGCATGTAAATAATGAAATTACATACAAAATTATAGTGATAAGAGCAAACAGTAATTATCATCCAATGCATTAAGCATTGTGCAATTAGCACAAGGCCCTCCAGGCTACTATATTAACACCTTCTCTGGACTGGATGTTAAATGTTAGCATTCCCTCAGGTCCTCCCATCAACATATAGGCCCCCTTGACCTCCATCCTGATCAAGACATGTGGCCCCCTGATCAAGAGAGAACAAGAGGAAAAGTGGATCCCCACATCTTATGTTCCCCCTCCCATTCCACCAGAATGTTTTTTTTTTATCAATCTGGAGAATCACCTTCACCAGCAGGAGGAACATACAAGCTGTTTTTCTGGCAGCACAGCACATCACTGAATGATGTCACCTAGTGGTATTTCACCACATCATGCGCTATGATATGTGGGGAAACACAGCTAAGCAGGGTCATTTGGCAGTGTGCTGCATTTCAGGCAGAAGGACTCTCGTGTACCACCTGCAGGTGAAGATGGGAACCCTCTACAATGGTAAGAAAGCATTTTAGATGGCTGGAGGAGATCAGGGGTTGGATGGGGCTCTCATCCAATGTTTCCTCTAAGCTGTGCACATATGTGTGTGTGCTCAGAGGTCAAGAACCCTGTGCCCACAGCAAAATATAGCATGGAAAAAAATCCCAATGTATTTATATTATACTGGCTCATACTGTACAAATTTTAACTTGATATAAAATGTTGCACAAAAACTTTTTTTCCACATGTAGTCTTTTAAAAATTTGAGGGAACATTGCTCTCATCTTGATCAGAGCGTTGGAGGGGTCTGATATACATTGTTGAGTTGGGGGTTGGTTTTGATTGATTTCCCTTGGGTGGCTGGTGTGAAGGGTAGTGGATGTGTGAGCTCTTGTTGCTGCGACATAGTTGTTGCAGCCTCAAGGATGAACCCCTGATGCCTTTGCCAGCAGCTGGAGAATGCACCCTGTAGTGAGATAGTCTGAAGCTTCACCTTTACCAGCTGCCTCCCCCCCACAGGTTGAGCCCTTGTGTTCTGGTGGCTGGCAGCACTTAGGCAGATCCCTAGGATGGTAATGATAACTAAAGTCCAAAAGCACACCGGAGTTAGGACGTGTCAGAGACAAGCCAAGGTTGGGGCAGGCAGCTAGCAAGAGTGGTCAGGTCCTGGTGGCAGGCAATTGTGGTCAGGTCCAGACAAGGGGTCAGGGTCCAGGCAGCAGGCAATCGTGGTTAGGTCCAAGGAAGAGGTCAATATCCGGAGAGTCAGGCGAAGGGTAGACACAGACACACTGAGACTGGACCAGGTAGGCTGGACAAGGCAAGGCAGGAGACAAGGCTGGAAGACAAGGCTGGGTAAGACAAGTCTGGATGAGGTACTGAAACACAGGAATCAGGAATGCAAGATAACACACACTGCAAGGTGGAAGACCCATTGCTGAGGCAAGGAAGAGCAGAATGGTTGGGCCTTAAATAGGGCACTGAGTGAGGGTTTCACTAGGTACCATAAAGCAGCTTTCTTGCCATGGGTCCTTTAAAGTGCATGCAGTTGTGTG
Organism: Rhinatrema bivittatum; assembly: GCF_901001135.1. NCBI lineage: Eukaryota > Metazoa > Chordata > Amphibia > Gymnophiona > Rhinatrematidae > Rhinatrema > Rhinatrema bivittatum. The sequence goes on from NC_042622.1 coordinate 55,839,608, forward strand.
CGTACGTGCCTAAGGCTGGCATGGAGAGGAGAGGGAGCAGCATCCTGGTGGCATCCCTGCTGTGTGGCACTCTTGTGTAGCATCAGGGGCCCTCAGTGTTCACGAGGTAAGTGTAGCCAGCCATGGTGCCTGACTGCAGCTGGCCAAATATAACAGAACCCCTCCTCCAAATCCCCTTCCCTGTCTTCTGGGTTTGGGTTTCCTGGGGAATTCAGTTATGAATTGGGGGCTTGTAGGTTGGAGGCTGGCTCCCAAGAATTCTCCTTGGGTTCATATTTCTTCCAAGAGATAAGATACTGCAGCTGGTTTCAGACTCATTGGGAGTCTAAAATCTCCTGGACTTCAAACTGTGTGTCCTCTTCTGTAGTAACTTCAGTGGTCTGGAGGGGAGGTTTGCCCAGCCAAGTGAGAATGGCAGGCTTCAACAGTGAGATGTGGAAAACATCATGAATTCATAAAGCTGCTGATAGATTGAGCTTGTAAGCTATAGGGCCTAATTGTTGCTCAATGAGAAACAGACTCACGAATCATGGTACGATCTTCAGAGATGGCATCTTTAATTGTAGATTTTTAGTGCTGAGCTAAACTAAACTTCCTGGATGACGTTGAGGCACGAGGTGATGTTTCTTATCAGTGTGTTTTTTAAAACGCTCAACCGCTTGTTCTAGAAGATGGTGTGTCTTCCGCCACAGTTCCTGGAGTTCTTGTCTCATCAGGTTACCTTCTGGGTAAGAGTCAGAGACTGGAATGGGTCTGGATGAATGGGGATGGTGTCCAGAAATGATGTAGAAGGGTGATGACCCAGTGGAACTGTTCATGTACTTATGTGAGAATTTGGCCCATGGGAGGAGGAAGATCCAGTTATCCTGCCTTTGGTTCACATAAGCTTGCAAAAAGGCCTTGAGACTGATTTACCTGCTCAGTTTGTCCATTGCTCTGGGGTGTAAGCTGAGGTGAAATCCAATGTAATTCCAAACTTCTTGTCTTTCTAATAACGGGCTGTGAACTGAACCCTCCAGTCTATGAGGATGTGAAGAGGGAGCCCATGCAGATGGAAGATGTGTTGGACAAAGAGTTTATCCAGATCAGGCACGGATGGGAGACCAGAGTGAGGCATGAAATGAACCATCTTAGAAAATCTATCTTCTACCACCCATAAGAACATAAGATATGCCATACTGGGTCAGACCAAGGGTCCATCAAACCAAGTATCCTGTTTCCAACAGTGGCCAATCCAAGTCACAACTAACTGGCAAGTACCCAAACATTAAATAAATCTCAAGCTACAATTGCTTATTAATTAATAACAGTTTATGGATTTATCCTCTAGGAACTTATCCAAACCTTTTAAAAACCTAGTTATACTAACTGCTGTAACCACATCCTCTGGCAATGAATTCCAGATCTTAATTATGCGCTGAGTGAAAAAGAATTTTCTTCAGTTTGTTTTAAATGAGCTACTTACTAACTTAATGGAGTGCCCCCTAATCCTTCTATTATCTGAGAAAGTAAATAAGTGATTTACATGAATTTGTTCAAGTCCTTTCATGATTTGTAGACTTCTATCATATCCCACCCTCAGTCGTCTCTTCTCAAAACTGAACAGCCCTAACTTAAGAACATAAGAAATTGCCATGCTGGGTCAGACCAAGGGTCCATCAAGCCCAGCATCCTGTTTCCAACAGAGGCCAAACCAGGCCACAAGAACCTGGCAATTACCCAAACACCAAGAGGATCACATGCTACTGATGCAATTAATAGCAGTGGCTATTTCCTAAGGGGCAGAATTTCAAAGGGTTACGCGCGTAACATACGCAACCCGGCGCAAACAAATCTGGGGGGGGGGGGGGTCAGGAGGATGGGAGGTTTGTTTAAATTGATTTATTTAGGCAGCCGAATAATTCGGCGAAGATTCGTGTATTCATGGGGAATCGCGATACGTTTCGCTTTCGCTTCCCCACGAATACAACGAATATGGCAACATCCGTTGCGGATTGCCAATATGTAGGGACCGAATGCACACCCCAAGAAAAGTCCATAAACAGTTAATATCCAGGTAGACTTGTGGAAAGCCACTGCTTATCTCTGAGTGTTAGCATCATGGAATCTGTCTACGATTTGAGATCCTGCCAGATACTTGTGAACTGGATTTGCTACTGTTGGAAGCAGGATACAGGGCTTGGTGGACTGACCTAATATTCCAGTACTTATGTTCTTGTGGGGTCAGCCAGCACCATTTTGTACTCCAGTCCCCACTAAATTACCAGGATTTAAAGTAAGCTTTGGGAGGGGGAGAATCCAGTGAGTGGGTGGTAGGGAGGCAGTTTTTGTCAATTCGGCATGGAAGGGAGAGCAGGTCCTAAGGGAGCTTCTTACTAATTTTCTTTTTTTTATGGGTTGAAGTGTAGACGTGGGGTTAGGATAGGGAATCTCACTAGACCCCTAGATCATTTTGGAAGAGGGAAGGGAGGGGACTTTGCTAGAGCTCTGCAGCCCCTTTAAAACATGGTGGTCCTAGGATGAGGGGAGGGAGGCCATCATAGCACTTTGCTATATCCAGGTACACAAAGTTCCTAGCTATGGTAATGCACAGAAAACTATCGGTGGATGCACTACATTGTAGGGATGTGCAATCGTTTTTCCCAAATTAGGCAATTTCAAAGAAATTGCCCAAATTGGAATGGTTCGGGAGAACCGAAAAATGATAGAATTTTTTCCGAAATTTTTGAAAATTTCATTTTTGCTTTAGTGCGCACTAATGGGAGTTAGTGCGTGCTAACTCACCCGATAGTGCGCACTAACATGGCAGAATTCCCATTAGTGCGCACTAAAGCAAAACTCAGGGCCCTCGAAAAAAAAAACCCCGAACTGTGGGAAAAACAAAATTCCCGCAGAGGGGCCCCAAAACAAAGCCCGACATGAAATTTGATCCCGAAGCACATCTCTACTATGTGGTATTCAGTATCGTAATTTAGTAAATCCTATGGTAGTTTTCCCTGTGGTACAAATACTATACACTTTATTAAATAGCTCCTAAATCAGCTGCCTAGTATTTTTATAACTATTCTTTGAATCTAAATCCTTAATTAATTTCAGATCAGTCTCTCTCTTTCATTTGATAATATTACAATTAAATGGCTACTTTCAATATGAAATGGGTTAAAGAAAATCTTAGCCTGGGCTGTATATTTAGTATATTTTACCTTTTTTCAGAGCTGGTATTGCTTGTTTGCTTTAGCAGATGGGACACAGATCATTTTTATTAGATTTTATTGGACTGTTATATAGTCCATAATTGTGATCATTATTCATTTTAACTGTGATTCAGACAGATCCTCTGTTTAGATATGATGATATTATGATGGGATAAGTCCCATGTAACTTATTAGGAAGCTGACGTGCTTGAGTAAAATAGTTTTATTGCTTAAACAAGGAGTTCAAATGGAGGAGGTAGACTGGATGAATAAACGGTATAATATTATTGATGCATGATGGATATTTTAAGATATCATCTTTCTATGGGGTTTCTCCCATTTTGGGAATAAAAGTGTGTACATCTAGCTCAGTACATAAGACCCTGATTTAGGTGGTGGTGACTGGTATGTATAATCTCTGTATAGAGGAGAGATAGGCACTGAAACAAGCTAACCTTTAACTTTTTACAACAAATATTTCCTACCATGCAGGAGGCAAGTGCCATCTTCTAGAGTTTCATGTTTCAGATGGCTTGCATTTTGATATTGAAGGCAAATGTTAGCATACATCACTTCCATGGACATTCAATGGTTAAAATCACTGTAAGGAGATTTTGTTGAAATAGAGGGAGGTACCTGTGAATAATGTGAATCAGTGAGAGAGCAGAGGGGTGAATTCTGGAGGAAAGAGGTCAGAGATGTTGAGGGATGAAAGAGGAAAGGGATATGTTCTGGGGGAGTTGAGAGAGGGGAGGTGAGCGTTGGAAGAGAATTCTGAGAAGAGGTGCTAGAGGGTTGAATTCTATAAAAACTGAGAGTGGAGATGCTTACTGTTGGGGGGGGGGGGGAATGGGGGCTGGTTTAGAGAGTTAAATCTGTGGGTGGCCTGTGGTCCAGGAGGAATAAATATGTAAGCAGAAATAATCCGTTTAGCCCGGTTTGCCGCTATAGGCAGAATAGATATGTTTATAAATAAATAAAGAACGAGGTGAGAAACAGTGAGGGGTGGGTAAAGAGCAAATGGAGTGCACATGGGAAATTAAAAATGGGGGAACTGAAAGGATGGGGGAAGGAAGTGGAATAAAATAGATATGCTGGAGAGGAGGGAGGGAAGAGGTGGTGATGACAGGAGAGCTGAAGAGAAGTGAGGCAAAAGGCAGCTAAGGCTCCATTGTACTTCACCTTGGACACTTTGGTGTCAGGGTGAGCAATCAAATGCTTGTAATATATGAATATACATGCAGAGAGAGAGAGATGGAGGAGGAAAAGTTAAAAGGGAAAAGAGATCCAGGAAAAGATATGAGAGGAGAAACAGTGAAGGAGAAAGCAAGAACAGATAAAAAAAAGAAGACAAATTGCCATTAGAGCAGACAATGAGAAACTTTCCTTACCTTTTATGTGGAGAAAACGTTTAGCTCACCGAGTTCGAATAAAGGCAACCTTCTTCTACTGTACTGAGAAGGAATCCTTAATTAGCACACTGTAGAGTTCTTCATTTTGTGTCTACAGGAAAACAGGGCTGTGAATGTAAACAGATTTTGTTCATTTCATCGGTTTGGATTTGTTTGTATCTTTTATTTTTTTGTTGCATTTGACAAAGCGATCCCTTCCCAGAAAAGCCCTCTCCCCCCCCACCCCAAAAAAAAAATACCCCCAAAGAAATGAAGGAGCCGGGTTCCCTCCTCCCCCAAACCCACCCCCTCTGCCCCACTGAAATAAAAATTGTAACTCCCCAGAGCAAACTTTCTTCCATCCCTCCACCCTGCTCAGGTCAATCTTATCCCATCTGTGGGTTGCAGGAAGTCCAAATGGGGCAGAAGTGAACCCCCAGTTGCTCCTTTCTGCCGGCAGGCTTTGAGGTCGGGGCCATGCAGTGTGCACGCGTACAGCCTATCGCCTTAAAACTGAATGGTGCCCACCTTCGGACCATAAAACAGGATCCAGAGCAGAAGGAGCGCCTGGGGATTGCTCCAGCCTCATTTTGACTTCTTGCGTCCCATGGATGGGGTAAGACGAGCCCACGCAGAACAGGAGAAGGCCCGGGGAGTTTCAATTTTTTATTTTGGTGTTGCTGGGGAGAGACGGAGGCAAGCGGGCGGGCGGGGAACCACATCATGGCTGCATTCTGTGGTAGAACAACCCAATGAGGTTTTTTTTTTTTCCATTTCATTTTGAAGTGACGCGTAATGAAACGAGCGTTTTGTACAGTTTTTTTTGGGTTTTTTTGTCATTTCAAAATAAATGCACACTCCTATGGGAAAATTGTTCAGTACATCCTGCCCTGTATCTGCTGTGAAACAGTAGTGACTCATACTTACTGACTTGTACAGCTGTGGTGGAGCCAAGGCTCTGCATGCTTGCAGGTGACCTGGAAATATGGAGCAGGTAGGCTGGCAGAGACAGAAAGAGCAATGTAAAAGGAATGGCAGAAAAGAAACAGTGAAGATCTCAAGGGGAGGCTTTTGAGTCTATAATGGAGTCAGGACTTCACCTGGCTGGGAGCCGACCAGGGATAAAGTACAGAGTTAGCCCAGCAGCGGAGCAGAGGGTTCTGCAAAGGGGAAAATGAAAGGGAGATAGGAAGGAGATTGCTGATAGTGTAGTTCTAAGGGGACAGGGGCCATGGAAACAAAACAAGTGTGGCTGATTAGGGCATGGCTTAAGCAGAAAGAAAAGTCCCTTGGAGGGGCTGGAAAAGGTTAGCCAGCAAACAAAGGGCCAAGGACCTGCGTGCTGGAGCCTGCAAGAGTCAGGACTCTGCCAGGGAGGCAGCACAGCCAGAGGAGCAGGGGTCAGTGAGAGGGAGAACTCTGGTAAACCTAGACCTAGCATTCCAGGCTGGAGCCTGCAGCTTTAGGCCTGGCTTAGAGAGTGGCAGGATTCTGTTTTAAAGGGCATTTTAAGTTGGTGCATGAAGTTTTGTTCCAGTTTGTTAGGCCTGCCCTACATGTATGGAGCACCGCTGGCTCAAGTGAGGAACTGTGCTATTATCTGTGAAGTAACAGACCCAGAAAATGTTTAAAGGACACCGTTTCTGCTTGGTTGTTTTGTGTTATCAGGCTGCAGTCCAGGATGGACTATGAGTATTAGCCACTCACAGTTTTTTGTCATTAGCAATATGGTTCAGCTGGAACCAGAGTGTAATATGATTGAAATGGACTCTGAAAAATGAAACATAACATCTTAGGAAACAAATACTTTGTTTTATATGGATAGGCTCATAATTTGCAGATCCTAGATCAGGGGTCGGGAACCCATGGCTCGCGAGCCAGATATGGCTCTTTTGAGGGCTGCATCTGGCTCGCAGACAAGTGTCGCCACACTTTCCCGCTGACCCAGCTGCTCCCCGGTCCTCCTCCGCCCGGGCTTAAAATGCTGTCAGCCCGGGCGGAACGCGGCAGGACAGCTGGAGTCAGCGGCACCGGTGTGCTCTCTTCTTCCCGCCCCCCTCCCCCCCGCGGCCCGGAAGAGGAAGTGAAGAGTATCGGGTGCGTGCGCAGAAAGAAGAGGCCACGCTAGTGCGCTCGGCATCGGCCCGAAGAAAAGAAGACTGCAGCGCGGCTCGGAGGAAAATGAAGAGGTTCAGCCGTGGCCGATGGGACTCCGCCTCCGCGAGGGCTGAAAATGAAGAGGTTAGCGTTGGGAGAAGGCTGCTGCTGCCGTGAGTTCCCGGGGTGGGGGTGGGGGAGAGAGAGAGAGTGAATGAGCGAGCAAACCTCGTTTTCCTAATAGGAGATGTATTGGTGTCTTAAGGCCTGGTGTAGTATTTTCAGAGACTTATTGTACTTTAAAAGTGTGATCTTACATAAAATGCACACATTTACTTGTATTTAGTTTTAAACATATTGTATGGCTCTCATGGAATTACATTTTAAAATATGTGGCGTTTATGGCTCTCTCAGCCAAAAAGGTTCCTGACCCCTGTCCTAGATTATACACCTGGTATTGACCCATTTCTACTGGACTCTTTAAAATTGTAATAACTATAATTGGAGCAACATACAAATTAGCTAAATATATCATTCTTCATAAGCTTTAGGGACAGCATTATTACGTTTGGCGGTCATGGGAGCCACTCGTGACTGACAGCACTCACACCTCCGATGTGAGTGCTGTCATCCTCCTTCCCCCACAAGCTGCCATCCTCCTTCCCCCACAAGCTGCCTCCAGGTGCTCACGCGCAGATTGTGCCGCCTCTTAAAAGGCCTGTGGTGGAAACCCGAGCCGCTGGCATTTCCTGATGATGACATGCGGCTGGGTAATTAAGGCCCAGCCATGCCCCACAGCATTGCCTCAGCAACAGTTCTCCTACATCGGATGTGTGCAGTGTGTGTGTGTGGTGCTGCTGCTCCTGGTTCCTGCTTCCTACTGCCTGCCTCGTCTCTCCAGCTCATCCTTGCCTTGCCTCTCCAGACCAGTCTACCAGTACCTTCCCTCGGATTGACTTCTGGATTGGACCCCTGCCTGGACCTTGACCATTCTTGTTTGCCGCCTACCTCTGACCCTTGCCTGAACCTTGACCAGTCTTGTTTGCCACCTGCCTTTGACCCTAGCCTGGCCCTGGATCAACACGTACATCAATGCCACAAAGACTCTTGCCTAAGACCTGCCAGCTTCTGGAATCCAAGGTCTCAACCCACCACAGCAGCAAGGGTCCACAGTTGTGAAGAAGGAACCTATGTGGGCAGATAACTGTTGGATAATTTTGTCCTGGTGCAATTATAAACTCCTGTTGAATGAAAGGATTCACAACCTGGAAAAAAGCCAATTTCCTCCACAACAGCAGGGCTATTAGAACCCACCTCTACTGTACACTTTACTCAATTACAAAGCATGGCTTAGGAACAATCACCAAGAGTGTTTACATAAATGATCAAAACTACCCACATAACCTCAGTCTTTATATTACACTACAGTCAGGACTGGAGGGTATCCTTTGACAAGAAATGTGATCCAGACCAGTGAAACACAGAAACATAGAATATGACAGCAGATAAGGACCATAAGGCCCACCTAGCCTGTACAATTTCCTCCCTGTTGCAATACCATAGACCCCACTTGATCTATGATGTTATCTTCACTTCTTTTTAACAAAGAATCCATTGAGGATAACTTTCAAACAAATGCTCATGGTGGCACATATGCACATATATGGCTGCGAGCAGATCTACACTAGTATTTTATATATGTGTGTTTTATAAAATACATGTGGGGTACATATTCAAAAGCCATTTAGTTGGGTAACGGGAAAGTTACCTGTCTAAATGGCTTAGCTGAATATTTAAAAGGCTTATCTGGCTAGAATTTAGCCCGGAAAATCAGGAGCATTCTTGGGGCAGGAGGTAGGCGTTCCGGGGAGGAGCGGACTTAGCCAGTTAACTTAACCATAGGCAGGTCTAAACTTAGCTGGATACGACATATCCGGCTAACTCTAACTTATCCAGGTATATTCAGTGGTGCGACTGTGCCGCTTAATATCCCAGTTAACTTAGCCAGATATGTGCATACGGCTAACTTCACTAGCCGCTCAGCGCTGAATATTTACCCCATGTATCTCTACCCCACAACATACTGTATACCAACGCATTGAATACATGTACTTTTCCTACATATTTTAAAAATATACATGTAGAAATTTTATGCATGAAAATAAAGTAGGACTTTACTCGCATATATCGGGATTTATGCCGTAAGACGTGTATTTGAAAACATGCACACATCATGGAAATTACCAGTGTTACAAATTAGCCCACCAGTTCACCCAGTCCTTCTGCAGGTCATCAAGACCTTCCTGGTTCTTCAGCCTAGAACTCCTTTCAGTTCACCCAATACTACACAATAAGTACATTTAATATAATTTATGCCAGATAATTAGCAGGTATAAAATTATGCAAGTAAGTTGGCAAATCTATATCTATGTCTTTTAAAATAGCAACTTATGAGTGTAAATGTTGGCTCTGGAATGCCCGTAGACTTTCCCTTATTTATGCGAAATTGAAAATAAATTTGCAGTTTTTACTTTTTTGAAATATGGAATACGCGTGTAGGGGTTACTTGTGTGTGTATATGCTAATTTTTTTAAATTTCATTTTACTTTTATTGCAATTTACAATTATAACACAAGACTTGTTACAGAAATTTTGGGCCCACAGACAACAGAAAAATGAACATCATTAATGAAAGAAGGGAAAAACAACCAAAATTCCATTTTAAAGAAAAAGGAGAGGTGAAATAAATGAGAGCAAGAATAACCAAGAAAAAGAAGAAGAAAATATGAAAAGACTAGATCATATCTCTATTAATATGGCAACTGAGAAGGCTGAAAGTACACATGTCAAGCATTATTATAATTTCAAAATGCATTTGGTACATGGATAACGAACCATGAACTGTGCACCAAGGGCCTGAGCCCCTTGGTGCATAGCCAAAACCTTTTTCCTCCGGTCCTGAGTGGACCTTGTAATATCTCAGCATATCTAAATTTTCTGTCCATAACATAAGGTAGATCTATTATGGAAGAACAGCCTCATGACAGAATCCTGAGCCTAAGGGAAAATATGCTCATTTTTATGCATGGACCGTTTTGGAAATTCACCCCTATGTGCTCACTTCAAACTTTCCTGAATTCTGTTACTGGTTTGCTCTCCACTCCTGCTAAGCTGTTCCATGCATCAACCACCCTTTCTGTGAAGAAATACTCTAGTCTGCCAGTTTTGTGTCGCTTGTTCTAGAAATTTCTTTCCACTGCAAAAGGTTTGCTTCAAGTTATTTATACCATTGAGATATTTAAATATCTTTCTCTTTCCTTTCCTGGCCTCTAATTTATACATATTTAGGTCCTTAAGTCTCACTCCATAGGCTGTTTGGTGGCTCTTTTCTGGACTGTATTTTGGTAGTCTTTTTTTTAACTATTTTTTATTCTATCTATATCCCTTTAGAGATACAACCTCCAGGATTGGAAGTAGCAGTTTGGTTTGCAAAAGCTGTTGTCAGGGTTGTTAAAACAATGATTGTGACATTGTTGCATGCAAAAAGTTAAACTGAATGGACAGATGTAGTAAATGTTTCATAAGAACATAAGAAATTGCTATGCTGGGTCAGACCAAGGGTCCATCAAGCCCAGCATCCTGTTTCCAATAGAGGCCAAACCAGGCCACAAGAACCTGGCAATTATCTAAACACTAAGAAGATCCCATGCTACTGATGCAATTAATAGCAGTGGCTATTCCCTAAGTAAACTTGATTAATAGCTGTTAATGGACTTCTCCAAGAACTTATCCAAACCTTTTTTGAACCCAGCTACACTAACTGCACTAACCACATCCTCTGGCAACAAATTCCAGAGCTTTATTGTGCGTTGAGTGAAAAAGAAGTTTCTCCGATTAGTCTTAAATGTGCTATTTGCTAACTTCATGGAATGCTCCCTAGTCCTTCTATTATTCTAAAGTGTAAATAACCAAGTCACATCTACTCGTTCAAGACCTCTCATGATCTTAAAGACCTCTATCAAATCCCCCCTCAGCCGTCTCTTCTCCAAGCTTAACAGCCCTAACCTCTTCAGCCTTTCCTCATAGGGGAGCTGCTCCATCCCCTTTATCATTTTGGTTGCCCTTCTCTGTACCTTCTCCATCGCAACTATATCTTTTTTGAGATGTGGCGACCAGAATTGTACACAGTATTCAAGGTGTGGTCTCACCATGGAGCGATATAGAGGCATTATGACATTTTCCGTTTTATTAACCATTCCCTTCCTAATAATTCCTAACATTCTGTTTGCTTTTTTGATTGCTGCAGCACACTGAGCCGACGATTTTAAAGTATTATCCACTATGATGCCTAGATCTTTTTCCTGGGTGGTAGCTCCTAATATGGAACCTAACATCGTGTAACTACAGCAAGGGTTTCTTCTCCCTATATGCATCACCTTGCACTTGTCCGCATTAAATTTCATCTGCCATTTGGATGCCCAATCTTCCAGTCTTGCAAGGTCCTCCTGTAATGTATCACAGTCTGCTTGTGATTTAACTACTCTGAATAATTTTGTATCATCTGCAAATTTGATAACCTCACTAGTCATATTCCTTTCCAGATCATTTATATATATATATATATATATATATATATATATATTGGAAAACACCGGTCCAAATACAGATCCCTGAGGCACTCTACTGTTTACCCTTTTCCACTGAGAAAATTGACCATTTAATCCTACTCTATTTCCTGTCTTTTAACCAGTTTGTAATCCACGAAAGGACATCGCCTCCTATCCCATGACTTTTTAGTTTTCGTAGAAGCCTCTAATGAGGGACTTTGTCAAACGCCTTCTGAAAATCCAAATACACTACATCTACCGGTTCACCTTTATCCACATGTTTATTAACCCCTTCAAAAAAATGAAGCAGATTTGTTAGGCAAGAATTCCCTTGGGTAAATCCGTGTTCACTGTGTCCCATTAAATCATGTCTTTCCATATGCTCTACGATTTTGATCTTGAGAATAATTTCCACTATTTTTCCCGGCACTGAAGTTAGGCTCACTGGTCATTTTGTGCCTATGTGTAAGCAAAAATCCCTCAACATACTTAGCTCAATGTATGTTAGAATGCAGAAATAAATGCTGTATTTAGATTAAAAACACAAACCACATTGACTGAAGTATTTCATCATAGTTAAACATACTTGGAATACACATGCAGCAGGCATGCTAGGTCCCATTACGCCTTCACAGAATTTGTTTAGTCAATTTAAGTCTTTGGCAGCTTATAATGGGCCTCATTTGTGCCACTGGGCCAGCCCGGTCCTGCCAGTGCAATGTTATTTTTCCCAATAGAGAGAATTTAAATTAACAGCTTGCAGGTAAGCACAGTTCTGTGAATTTCTTCGCCACAGTATGTGAGTGGAACAACGATTGGCAGTTCTACCCTTCCTGCAACTCTCCATTTTGAAACTGAATCACCTCGAGCAACCATGGGACACAAGGGGTAGATTAGGTCAGTAAAATCCTTAGGCACTCTGTTTGCTGCATAGGCAGATAGACATTCCAACCAGGTGCTACTGGGCACCGTTCTCATGTCTAGCAGCAAGAAAAGTTTAATTAAAGGGGCTAATTATTCCCATTCTGGAAAGAGTTGATTACATTATAGAATTTGTGACCTAGTTCCTATTTTAAAAATATTTACTTTTAAAATCAGCTTATTTTAATGTTGTTGTTTTTTTTTGCTGTGCCTTGCTGATATTCTGAACTTAGGCGTGTGGCAGGCCATTGGTGACTTTATCTCCATGAGATTAGGGGGCTGATGCAGGAAGACATGATTTCAATTTTCCAAACAAGTGTAGAGAAGATTAAGGGGTTTTCCCCATAAAGTATAATTGGAATATTCCAGCAATGAGGGATTTCAGTGGGTGTAGTGATCATTAGGCGTTACAGGAGGGTTCTCCCCCTGAAGGATGGGTCAGCAGATTACCACTATTAATGTAACTCAATGAGTCACCAGAGGGAAGCACTTTAGGAGTGGTTGAGGAGATCAGGGAAAGCAGCCAAGGACCTGGGCTCTGCTCTGAGGCTCTCAGATCTGCAGGAGAGCATGACGAAAGGTGGAGAAAAGGAGGAATCCAACCTAGAAATTGGGACTGCCTTTTACAAGCCTGCTACTAGTGAGTGAATAATTAAGAGCAGGGTAAGAAGAGGATTCTGCACTTTTCCTTCTGGGGCTGAAGAGGCAAAAAGCTTTCTTGGGAAGATATTAGGCAGGTGCGTCCATTTCAAACAAATTCCAAAAATGCAACAAATGAGGCCTTTTTCATTTCATTCCAAATGGAACAAAGCAAAAATAGCCACCAATGAAAGTACCTGAAAATTTGGGGGTATTTTTGTATTCCTGGAATTTTTGGAAAAATGGCCCTGATTGGGCCTCCCTAGGCCAAAAAAGTAATCTGGCCTGCCACTGAGCTGACTAGCACCCTAACCCTACTTACCCACGTCCCAGATTCCTGGTTCCGAAAGGGCAGGAACGATGCACACTCACTCCCATCTGAGTCCTGGTGCTCTCAAAATGGTGCTGACTGCTGCCTGGAGGGTTGCTCCAAAGTGATGTCATTTTGGTGCCTTCCTCCAGTGCAGCCAGCAGCATTTTGATGCACAGTCCTATGGAAGTGAGTGGGTTTCGCTCCTGCCCTTTGGGAACCAGGCTCTGGGAGTGGGATAAGTGGGAGCTCCCCAGCCCTGACACTTTAAGATGGGAGAGAGTCCTGGTTCAGTTTTTGTCCCCTGAAGGCCACTGGACACTGGAGGCGGTTTTGTTTTTTTGTTGTTGTTGGGGTTTGTTTTTCATTTTGTCAGATGAACTAAACTGAAAAAAAACAACATTATACAAACCAAAAAACGAAATCATCCCAAAATGAAAATACAAACTGAAATGAAAAATTGGGGGGGGCTGCACATCCCTAGAAGTCACTGGGATCCTAGTGGTGTTGATCTGTACTTAAGAAGCTTAAGGAATCAAGCCTGTATTTTGGTTGCTTCTGGAAATTGAAGAATTGTATCAGTCTTTTTATGCTTACTTTTAGATTTTGCTTGGAAAATCACATTTTAAATGTGGATTGGTTATTTTCAACAGTGATCCCATTTAGGGTTCTATAGTTTGCCTTGTCCCCATTACAGAATCAGTATTCCCCAATCCTATAACAAGTGAGCCAGTACGCAGCAGGGATTGGAAGTGTGACTCCCTTTCCAAGGCAGAGTTGTATAAGTGTCCATCTTTCATATTCTTTGGGGTTTTTATGCTGGGTTAAAAAATTACTAGGCAACCCTGATACCTAATACTGCACAATATGTTTTAGTAATGAACAGCAATGCAAACAATAGAATTTTAATATAGGTCTCTGGGTTGTCTTAAGTGGATATAATACAGCAAAATCAGTACCAGTGCAATAAAGTTTATTGAACAGTATTTTGCCTTTGCCTGCAGTCAGCATAAATTTATCTTGGTACTCACATTGGGGGAAGAAGGAAGTGACGTAGTAGTAGTTAGAACAATGTGCTGCAAACAAGGGTTCAAATCCCACTTCTCTCATTGACATTCCTTGTGACCATCAAGGCTTTCTATAAGCTGCTAGAAAACAAAACGCACACATGAAAACAAAGAAAAATTGGATTGCATTTTAAAGAACATTTGTACACTACATTACATATGAGAAATTTTTGGCACACACAATCCACAAAACTTAGAGGGAATATTGCTCATCACCATGGGCAAGTCACTTTATCTCCTACTGCCTCAGTTACCACACAGAGGACCTCACATGTACCACTCTGGTTTCCTTACCAGAAGGAATGTACTAACTAACTGGGGAGGTTCAGAGAGCTTTAGTGAAGACTAGAGAGATTTTGGTTTGACTCCCCCACATGGGAGCTGCAGATGATGTGCTCTAGCAATATATAAACCCCTGCCACCAGCTAAGGGGGTGGATTTTTGGTTAGTCTTTCAGAAAGCAAGATGTCCCTGCCGCCTGTTAATTTTTTTTTTTAACTTAAGAGCTTCATCCTGTGTTACCCTTGTGGATCAGTCTTTTGTCTGATTTGTTTTGGCTTATTTACTCTTATGAGCCACTTTTTGGAGCCTTTCCTTGTGAAAGCCTTGGTATCCCTTCATGGAGGATTGGGGGCATCCCTATATAGGGAAGATTCTGCTGCTTTCTATCTCACCTCCAGTGGATAGATCAATCGGTGACCTGATGCAGAGGAGGTACATATTTGAATTGTTTTTCTTCATTTTGGGAGACAAGGTTTTCCACCCTTCCTGTCTCTTCTTTGCTTTTTCCCCTTTTCAGACAAGTTCTGTTTTTGTTCCTTTGGGACTGAGTGCCCTTAGTACCAGGAACCCAGTTTCCAATCAATGGGGAGCAGGAGGAATCTTTCACCTAGGAAGATCCTGAGGAGTGGAGGTTCCAACAAGGAGAAATGGATTCCTGTCCATTACCAGAGGGAAGGAACTGAAGGTATTATTCAAGAGATGAGTTTCCTATTGACTGAAGTCTGCTGCATTTGATAGGAAAGTGTCCACTTGTGCTTTCAGAAGGAGATCTAATATACTTAAGAAGACTACAGGAAAGGTAAGAGAACTGGGACTTGCTGGGCTCTGATTAATAACTTGGGACTAAATTCTAACCATTCTACAGTGAGGAGAAGATTGAGATAAATTTGAGAATTGGAAGAAGGATTATGCTTTCTTTGTTGAGTTCGTGGACCCTTGAGCCAGCTGAAACTAGGGATGTGAATCAGTACCGGACTCGTTTCCGGTATCGACTTCGGGCAAAAACCACGGGAAATCTTCGTTCCCGAGATTCTTACCCATTTAATCGGCTGTGTCGTGCTGAAAAAAAACAAACACCCCGACCCTTTAAATTTAATTCTTTCGCATCCCCCACCCCAAAATTTTTTAAGTACCTGGTGGTCCAGCGAGGCTCCTGGGAGTGATCTCCCGCTCTCGGGCCGTCAGCTGCCACTAATAAAAATGGCGCCGATGGCCCTTTGCCCTTAGCATGTGACAGGGTATCCGTGCCATTGGCCGGCCCCTGTCACATGGTAGGAGCACTGGATGGCCCGCACCATTTTTAAAGATGGCACTAGCCGTCCATTGCTCCTACCATGTGACAGGGGCCGGCCAATGGCATGGTTACCCTGTCACATGCTAAGGGCAAAGGACCATAGGCTCCATTTTGATTAGTGGAAGTCGACGGCCCGAGAGTGGGAGATCGCTCCCAAGACCCCCGCTGGACCACCAGGTACTTTAAGAATTTTGGGTGGGAGATGCGAAAGAATTAAATTTAAAGGGTCAGGGTGGGTTTGGGGTTTATTTTTAAGTGCCCTTTCTTCCCGCCCCCCCCCAAATGATAAGAGAACCCGCAAAAAATTTCATGGGGTTTTCCTATCGGGTTCGAGGGTCCCCCGAATTCTGACGAGTTTGAAAATATCTTCTGATATTTTCAATTGTCAGAAAAATTATTTACATCCCTGGCTGAAACAGATGGTGGCGCACTGTGGGAAGGCCCACAGTGGAGGATGCAACTGGTATGCGGCCCGAGGCAGGAGACCTGATGGATCTTCACCACTGGAAGCCTGAGATCCCCCCAGGAGGAGCCCGTGAGGATCCGAGCCACTTGGACTTACTAATGGTCTCCTGTGGGCAGTAGCTGGAGAGACGTCCTGGAGTGAAGATGAGGAAGCTGGTGCCAGGAGGCCTACTGGAGCCTCACCACTGGAAGCCTGAAATCCCCCCGGGAGGAGCCCGTGAGGACCCGAGCCACTTGGACTTAGGTGAGGCCTCCTGGATGGAAGCGCAGGATACAGAGGGTCGGGCCGAAGTCCAAAGCCAAGGATCAAGCCGGAGTCAGAAACCAGGAACAAGCCGGAGTCAGAAGCCAGGAAGAAGCCGAAGTCAGAAGCCAGGAACAAGCCGAAGTCAGAACTGCAACTGGAGACTCTAAGGCGAGTGAACCTCGTTGCAAGGCAAGGATTGGAGCTAGATGCAGGGTTTAAATACCCTGAAAACATCTGAGTCATCCTGGGGCGGTGCTACCCTTTCCCGGCTGGCCCCTTTAAGAGTGGAGTCCCTGCATGTGTGCAGGTGTGGGGTCAGCCCCAGAGCATCGGCGGTGTCTCCCTCGAGCAGGGAGCGCCGTGGAGAGGAGCCGTGCAGGCCTGTACAGGCCGGAGGAATGCCGCAGCAGCCCAGACTGTCCCCGAGGTAGGAGGAGGGACTGGGGCATGGCCCGGGACCCCAACAGTACCCACCCTCCTACGCCCCCTTCCTGGAGGCTTGGGCTTCGCAGGGTGGTCCAAGTGGAACTGGCGAAGGAGGTTCTTTTCCAGGATGTTGGAGGCTGGTTCCCAAGTATTCTCCTTGGGACCATACCCCTCCCAGGAGAGAATATATTCCCATCTTCTATGAAAGAACCGAACATCAAGGACCTCTTTTACCTGATAGACAATGTCTGGTTCAGCAGTGGGTCTAACTGGATCTGGAGGTTTGTCATGGAAGACCGACAGAATCAAGGGCTTGAGTAAGGACACGTGGAAGACGTTGTGGATCCTTAAGGTGGGCGGAAGGCATAGACAGTAAGAGACTGCGCCCACTCGCTCCACAACGGCAAATGGACCGATATACCGGGGAGCCAAACTCATGGAGGGGATCCGCAATTGGATGTTCTTGGTGCTTAGCCATACCTTATCGCCAGGCGGAAATACTGGCGCAGAGCGCCGCATTTGGTCTGCATATTTCTTTGAGGTAGCAGCCGTCTATCGTAGCCTCTCCCAGTGAACTTCCAAGAAAATCCCGTGGAGACTGTCCTCTCTCCAGTCTAGCTCAGTGGCCAGGGTGCGGAATTCAACCGCATACTCTGCAAGTGACTGAGTACCCTGGCGTAAGCGTAGTAGTTCCGTAGCTGCCGTGGAGTGAGCAGTAGGGGTGTGCATTCGTTTTGAACTTATATGTAAAACGCTACTTTTTTTTTTTTAACTTAAAAAAGTGATGAGGCGAAAACGATCGGATTTCCAACGTATTCAACATAGCTATGTTGAATACGTTGGAAATCGCGATCGTTGATCCTAAATAAAAATTTAAACCCCTCACCCTCCTTAATCCCCCCCAAGACTTACCAAAACTCCCTGGTGGTCCAGCGGGGAGTCAGGAAGCCATTATTCTATTCCTTTGCGAGGAGCACGTGACGTCCGCGTCACGTCGGAGTGACACAAACGGAACTTTTGGCCAGCTTGGGGAGGTCAGGAGGCCCCTCCAAGCTGGCCAAAAGTTCCGTTTGTGTCCAACGAGGGGTCCGGGAGCGGAACCGCGGTGGACCACGTGACTGCCGCGTCACTCCGACGTGACGCGGACGTCACGTGCTCCTCGCAAAGGAATAGAATAATGGCTTCCTGACTCCCCACTGGACCACCAGGGAGTTTTGGTAAGTCTTGGGGGGGATTAAGGAGGGTGAGGGGTTTAAATTTTTATTTAGGGAACTGGTGCACGTATGGACATAGACTCAACTTATGGAATTCTCCATATGTCCATATTGACCGAAATTGACCCCCCTTTTCGACTTATGGACTTATGAACATAAACTTTTTGTCTGCACATCCCTAGTGAGCAGATTCATCGAAAATTTGTCTAAAGGTAGCCACAAATTGTTCCAGGTCCCCCAAGATGGGGTCTTTACATTCCCACAACAGCAAAGCCCAGACAACATAGAAACATAGAAATGACGGCAGAAGAAGACCAATCGGCCCATCCAGTCTGCCCAGCAAGCTTCACACTTCTTTCCTTTCATACTTATCTGTTTCTCTTGGCTCTTAGCAACCCTTGGTTCTATTTCCCTTTCACCCCCACCATTAATGCAGAGAGCAGTGATGGAGCTGCATCCAAGTGAAATATCAAGCTTGATTAGTTAGGGGTAGTAACTGCCGCAACAAGCAAGCTACACCCATACTTATTTGTTTACCCAGACTATGTTATTCAGCTCTTATTGGTTGTTTTTCTTCTCCCCTGCCGTTGAAGCAGAGAGCTATGCTGGATATGCGTGAAGTATTAGTTTTTCTTCTCCCCTGCCATTGAAGCAGAGAGCTATGCTGGATATGCGTGAAGTATCAGTTTTTCTTCTCCCTTGCCGTTGAAGCAGAGAGCTATGCTGGATAAGTGTGAACTATTAGTTTTACTTCTCCCCTGCCGTTGAAGCAGAGAGCTATGCTGGATATGTGTGAAGTATTAGTTTTTCTTCTCCCCTGCCGTTTAAGCAGAGAGCTATGCTGGATATGCATTGAAAGTGAAGTATGCATTGAAAGCCACATTAACCATCAACAAATATTGAATAAGCCTAATAATTGGTAATACCTATAGCCTATGAACTCTCCGTTAATTTTACATACTCTTACCCACCCCTGTTTTTTTTTTTGTTTGTTTGTTTTTTTTTAATTTGGAGATGGCAGCCCTCCATCCTTCCGCTCCGTGAAGGTGGAACATCAACCACTGGCCACTGGCATCCCACTCCGTGAATGCCTCTGTGGCTACTGCCACTCTGTGCAGTGTTTTGCTGCCTCCTCTTTATACACGTCCTCTAGACCTGATGGATCCACAATGTTTATCCCACGCCCCTTTGAAGTCCTTCACAGTTTTGGACTTCACCACTTCCTCCGGAAGGGCATTCCAGGCATCCACCACCCTCTCCGTGAAGAAATACTTCCTGACATTGGTTCTTAGTCTTCCTCCCTGGAGCCTCAGCTCGTGACCTCTGGTTCTGCTGAGGCCTTCCAACAGGGAAATGATGTAGCTGGTCTTGACTAAGTCAGACAGAAATTGCGATGGGAGCAGGGTGAAATGAACAAAGCATTGGTTGAGAAAACCTCGGAACTGTTTAGCGTCCCCTGAATACTGGGAAGGGGGTGGCAGCTGCGTAGTAGTCACTGGTTCAAGGCTAGGCATCTGAGCAGGCACCGGCTGTGGTAATGGAGGTGTGGTGTCCATTCGGGTTGCCAGTCTTTCCACAGTGGCCGTCAGGACATCCAGACAATGTTGTTGTTGTTGTAGTTGCTGGGCGATGCCAGGAATGGCCTGGAGGCCAGCAAGATCTGCCGGGTCCATGGCCTTGCAAACTGTTGAGTTCGTGGACCCATGAGCCGGCTGAAACAGATGGTGATGCACTGTGGGAAGGCCCACAGTGGAGGTTGCAACCGGTAGGCGGCCCGAGGCAGGAGACCTGATGGATCTTCACCACTGGAAGCCCGAGATCCCGCCAGGAGGAGCCTGTGAGGACCCAGCCGCTTGGACTTAGGTGAAGTCTCCTGGATAGAAGTGCAGAATACAGAGGGTCGGGCTGAAGTCCGAAGTCAAGGATCAAGCCGGAGTCAGACCTGCAACTAGAGACTCTAAGGCGAGTGAACCTCGTTGCAAGGCAAGGATTGGAGCTAGATGCAGGGTTTAAATACCCTAAAAACGTCTGAGTCATCCTGGGGCGGTGCTTACCCTTTCCCGCGCTGGCCCCTTTAAGAGTGGAGTCCCTGTGCAAGCATGCGCCTAAGCGGCGGGGCCAGCCTCAGAGCATTGGCGGCGTCTCCCTCCAGCAGGGAGCGCTGTGGAGAGGAGCTGTGCAGGCCTGTACAGGCCGGAGAAACGCCGCAGTGGCCCGGACCATCCCCGTGGTAGTAGGAGGAGGGACCGGGGCACGGCCTGGGACCGCAACATTCTTCAAGTCTAAGTAATTGGAAAGAAAAGGAGATCAATTGTTAAGGAATTAGCAGTGGAGTAACTCAGGGATCTGTACTAGGACCGGTGCTTTTTAATCTACTAGATAAGGGAGCCCGGACCGACGTGCCGCAAATGCGCAGTAGAGAGCAACTCTACCGCGCATGCGCGGGGGAGCAAGTCGGCCAGAGCTTGCCCATAACAAAAATGGCGCTGGGAGGAGCGGCGGCGGCCAGGAGCGGTGGAGGCAAGGCGCAGTAGTGGCAAGCGCGCGCGAGGGACCTCCCCCGAAGATCTTTCATTTGTGCTATCCGGAAGGGGAGTGACTGAGGGGAGGAGGGAGTGATTGAGGGGAGGGGAGAGGGGAGGAGGGAGTGACTGAGGGGAGGAGGGAGGGAGACTAGAGGGGGGGAGGTGGGAGGGAGAATAAAGGGTGAGGGGAGAATGAGGTGGGAGGGAGGAGAATGGGGGGAGGAAATGGACCGAAAACTTTTTTTTAATGTAGCCTGTTGTTACGGGCTTAACGTCTAGTATATTTATAAATGATCTGTAAAAGGGTACGACGAAGGAGGTGATCAGATTTGCAGACAACACAAACTTATGCAGAGTAGTTAAATCTCAACCGGATTGTAATGAATTGCAGAAGGACCTTGCGAGACTGGAAGATTGGGCTTCCAAATGGCAGATGAAGTTTAACGTGGACAAGTGCAAGGTAATGCATATAGGGAAAAATAACCCTTGTTGTAGTTACACAATGTTAGGTTCTGTCTTAGGAGTTACCACCCAGGAAAGAGATCTAGGCGTCATAGTGGATAATACATTGAAATCGTCGGCTCAGTGTGCTGTGGCGATCAAAAAAGCAAACAGAATGTTTGGAATTATTAAGAAGGGAAAGGCTAAAGAAGATAGGACTGTTCAGCTTGGAGAAGAAGTGACAGGGGGGATATGATAGAAGTCTAGAAAATCATGAAAGGACTAGAACAAGTTAATGTAAATCAGTTATTTACTCTCTCAGACAATAGAAGGACTAGGGGGCACTCCATGAAGTTAGCAAGTAGCTCATTTAAAACAAATCAAAGAATATTCTTTTTCACTCAACGCATAGTTAAACTCTGGAATTCATTGCCAGGGGATGTGGTTTCAGAAGTTAGTGTTACTGGGTTTAAAAAAGGTTTGGATAAATTCCTAGAGGATAAATCCATACACTATTACGGTAATTAATAAGCAATAGTAGCTTGCTTATTTATTTATTTATTTATTTATTCATTCATTCTTTTTCTATACCGACATTCATGACCCGTCATATCATATTGGTTTACATCAAACACAGGAGAGGTACATTGAACAGGGGATGACAACTTGGTTGGTAACAGGGTATTAACGTTTTTCAAAACCATTTAGAGCATTATGAACCGAGACCTGAGGTAGGGAAAAGTGGAGGGTAACAGGGGAACTGGCGAGAAGGGCTGCTTGGGACCGAGGGATGAAAGCGTATAAAATATAACAATATACAATAGAGATGTGAATCGTGTCCTCGATCGTCTTAACGATCGATTTCGGCTGGGAGGGGGAGGGGAATCGTATTGTTGCCGTTTGGGGGGGTAAAATATCGTGATATATCGTTAAAATCGTTAAAACCCGCTAAAACCCACCCCCGACCCTTTAAATTAAATCCCCCACCCTCCCGAACCCCCCCCCAAATGACTTAAATTACCTGGTGGTCCAGCGGCGGTCCGGAACGGCAGCGGTCCGGAACGGGCTCCTGCTACTGAATCTTGTTGTCTTCGGCCGGCGCCATTTTCCAAAATGGCTCCGAAAAATGGTGGCGGCCATAGACCAACAGGATTCGACGGCAGGAGGTCGTTCCGGACCCCCGCTGGACTTTTGGCAAGTCTTGTAGGGGTCAGGAGGCCCCCCCCAAGCTGGCCAAAAGTTCCTGGAGGTCCAGCGGGGGTCAGGGAGCGATTTCCCGCCGCGAATCGTTTTCCGTACGGAAAATGGCGCCGGCAGGAGATCGACTGCAGGAGGTCGTTCAGCGAGGGTTCCGGCGCCTCGCTGAACGACCTCTTGCAGTCGATCTCCTGCCGGCGCCATTTTCCGTACGGAAAACGATTCGCGGCGGGAAATCGCTCCCTGACCCCCGCTGGACCTCCAGGAACTTTTGGCCAGCTTGGGGGGGGCCTCCTGACCCCCACAAGACTTGCCAAAAGTCCAGCGGGGGTCCGGAAGGACCTCCTGCCGTCGAATCCTGTTGGTCTATGGCCGCCGCCATTTTTCGGCGCCATTTTGGAAAATGGCGCCGGCCGAAGACAACAAGATTCAGTAGCAGGAGCCCGTTCCGGACCCCCAGGTAATTTAAGTCATTTGGGGGGGGGTTCGGGAGGGTGGGGGATTGAAGGAGG
This sequence comes from Rhinatrema bivittatum, assembly GCF_901001135.1. Lineage (NCBI taxonomy): Eukaryota > Metazoa > Chordata > Amphibia > Gymnophiona > Rhinatrematidae > Rhinatrema > Rhinatrema bivittatum. The sequence continues at coordinate 55,862,437 of NC_042622.1, forward strand.
TAGGATTTGGCAAGGAAATGTTTAAGTTATTTGGGGGGGGTTCGGGAGGGTGGGGGATTTAATTTAAAGGGTCGGGGGTGGGTTTTAGCGGGTTTTAGTGTGCCGGCTCACGATTCTAACGATTTATAACGATAAATCGTTAGAATCTCTATTGTATTGTGTTCCATAACGGTTTAAGACGATATTAAAATTATCAGACGATAATTTTAATCGTCCTAAAACGATTCACATCCCTAATATACAATATAGCAATAGAAAACTTGTGATCTATCTATTGCCAGGTACATGTGCCTTGGATTGGCCACTATTGGAAACAGGATTCTGGGCTTGAAGAACCCTTGGTCTGACACAGTATGGCATTTCTTATGTAGCTAAGTATAAATTCGGAGACTTTACTAAAAGAGTGAGGTCACAAATTTATTGATCTTTCTTTTTCATTATTGTCCATCAATTTGATTTGACATTAAATGCTGTAAATAATCTTCATTCAGTTTAATCAACTATCAGTAAAGAAGTTGGAAACCGCATTGCTCTCAGTGTGATCATTGCTGCTATAGACTGTGGAGATTATCAGTGCTGTTTACAAGGACTGGAAAAAGGCAATGTAAGTTGGCAATTGCAAAAGGGCCTTGAAGCTATGCTTCCCCCCAAAGGGAGCCGTGGACCTCAGAAGTAAAAGCTATCTGGGGAGAACCGGTTGCATATAGAGTCTATTTTAATTCCATGTACCTCTGGGGACAGCATCAACATTCTATGCCACCCAGGGGTTACATGCCACCCAGGGGTTATATTCAGTAAGTCAGTGAGTAGCAATATAGTAGGGGTGTGCATTCGTTTTGAACGCATATGTAAAACGCAACTTATATTTTTAAAAGAGAAAAAAAAGCTTGGGGGGGCCTCCTGACCCCCCCCAAGCTGGCCAAAAGTTCCGGTTGGGTCCAACGGGGGTCCCGGAGCGACCTCCTGCCGCATGACCTACCTGTCACGTGGTAGGAGCACAAGATGGCGCCGGTGACCATGTGACAGGGGCTGACCAATGGCACGGCAGCCCCTGTAACACAGGCTATCGGCGCCATGAGGAAATCGCAGACGAGTGCAGGGATGGCTTCCTAACTCCCCACTGGACCACCAGGGAGTTTTGGTAAGTCTTGGGGGGGATTAAGGAGGGTGAGGGGTTTAAATTTTTATTTAGGGAACCGGTGAACATATGGACAGTAGGGATGTGAATCGTTTTTTGACGATTTAAAATATCGTCCGATATATTTTAAATCGTCAAAAATCGTTAGGGCCACGATACAATACCAATTCCCCCGATTTATCGTTAAAAAATCGTAAATCGGGGGAAGGGGGAGGGCAGGAAAACCGGCACACTAAAACCCCCTAAAACCCACCCCTGACCCTTTAAATTAAATCCCCCACCCTCCCGAACCCCCCCCCCCCAAATGCTTTAAATTACCTGGGGATCCAGCGGTGGTCCAGAACGGCGGCGGTCCGGAACGGCCCCCTCAATTGAATCCTGTTGTCTTCAGCCGGCGCCATTTTGCAAAATGGCCGCCGCAAAATGGCGGCGGCCATAGACAAAAACGATTCGACGCAGGAGGTCGTTCCGGACCCCCGCTGGACTTTTGGCAAGTCTTGTGGGGGTCAGGAGGCCCCCCCAAGCTGGCCAAAAGTTCCTGGGAGTCCAGCGGGGTTCAGGAAGCGATTTCTTGCCGCGAATCGTTTTCCGTACGGAAAATGGCGCCGGCAGGAGATCGACTGCAGGAGGTCGTTCAGTGGCGGTCCTGCCGGCGCCATTTTCCATACGGAAAACGATTCGCGGCAAGAAATCGCTTCCTGAACCCCGCTGGACTCCCAGGAACTTTTGGCCAGCTTGGGGGGGCCTCCTGACCCCCACAAGACTTGCCAAAAGTCCAGCGGGGGTCCGGAACGACCTCCTGCATCGAATCGTTTTTGTCTATGGCCGCCGCCATTTTGCGGCGGCCATTTTGCAAAATGGCGCCGGCTGAAGACAACAGGATTCAATTGAGGGGGCCGTTCCGGACCGCCGCCGTTCTGGACCACCGCTGGATCCCCAGGTTATTTAAAGCATTTGGGGGGGGGGGTTCGGGAGGGTGGGGGATTTAATTTAAAGGGTCGGGGGTGGGTTTTAGGGGGTTTTAGTGTGTCGGCTCACGATTTTAACGATTTTCACGATAGTTTACACACCCAAACGGCAACAATACGATTCCCTCCCCTTCCCAGCCGAAATCGATCGTTAAGACGATCGAGGACACGATTCACATCTCTAATGGACAGACCCTCAACTTATGGAATTCTCCTTATGTCCATATTGAACGAAATCGACACCCCACGAAAACTTATCAACGAGTCAACGAAAACTTTTTGCCTGCACATCCCTACAATATAGCCTGTTAAATTAGAATGGGTGAAAATGGAGCAAATTTTTAAATGAACTAGAGTTTATCTGGCTAAATCTAAATATCCGGTTATCCTGTTAAACTTTTATCCACATATTTGGATATCTGACCAGATAACGTTGAATAAGCAGATTAGTTGGTTATTTTGGGATAGGCAGTAGCATTAATATTTAGCGTTTGAGTGAGTACATTACACTTACCTGGCTATATTTGTGAAGCCTCTGCCCCATGCTCTTAAGTTCTTCCTGCACAGCAGGGAGTCAGCCTTTCAAGGCCCTTAAGAGTATTTATTTTTTCCTGGAGCTCCTCTTGAATCAGACGAGCAAAAGGAACATGCCCCCCCCCCCAACACACACTGTAGCTATTGTTCAACCATAAAATCATTCATTGGTACCTTGATCGCAGGAAACAAAAATCACAGTGCACATTAGAGATGTGCTTCATTAAGCCCTATCGTCTCGGGCTTCGTTTCGGGGGCCCCCCGTGGGAAATTTCGTATTTCCTGCGGTTCGGGGTTTTTTTTTCAGGGGGGTCCCAATTTTTGCAGTCGTGCACGCTAATGGGAGTTAGCACGCACTAACATGAAAAATGAATTTTGCTGAAATTTTGGAAAAATTTATTTCTTTTTTCGGTTCCCCCAAACCATACAAATTAGGCAATTTCATTGAAATTGCCTAATTTGGGAAAAACGAATGCACATCACTAGTGCACATTCTATATTGAAAAAAAATATAGAAAGAGAGTCTCAGTATAAAAACAAAACAAAACAAAGTGAAACAGTTTTTTGCTCACAGGCAGTAGGTACACTCAGACCAGAGAGCTTCCCTAGGCACTTCCCTAATATCTGCCTCTCACTCAGGCATCACGCGCCTAAGGAGCATTACCAAGGAGCGCGACCAAGGAGCTTGCCCCTTGTTGTGCCCCTTAGTGTCGCCCATTAGTGTTCCCGCAACTTAATTTCATCTTTCTTCCCCCCCATCTTCCCTTTGTAGCGGCCCCCTTGAACATGCACACCATCCCCCGCATATATTGCCCCTCCCACAGACACCCCATACCCTTTTCCCTCCGCCCCCTTGCTCAGCACAAATCACTGCTACCAATTATGATTTCACCACTTACACAGTTTCTGGGCCTCACCACACTAGCTATATCTCTCTTCAATGCCCAATCCCTCCTAAAAAAAAGCTCCCATACTCCATGATCTACTTACTGATTCCAGCCCTGATATCTGCACCATCACAGAGTCTTGGCTCAAAAGCACTGACCATGTTTTCATAAACCAGCTGCCCACACATGCCTACGACATTTTTTCCATCCCAAGACCTAAAAAAAGAGCTGGTGGCCTCCTCCTTGCCACTAAAAAACACCTCAAACTCAAACTACTAAACATCAATGCCCCCCACAAATTTGAAATCGGCCTTCTTAAATCCAAAGAATTACAAATGTGCCTCATATATGCCCCCTCCCCCCAGCCTACTGGAACATGACCCATCCCCCCTCATTGAATTTATATCTGACAATCTCAATATTGACACCCCTGCTGTAATACTAGGAGACTTCAACCTCCATGTGGACACCATCCCTACCACTTGTCCTGTGAGATCTTCCTTAACTCCCTACTTGTCCTTGGTTTCAGACAACTCATCACCTCCCCCACACATAAAGCAGGTCAAACCCTTGACCTTATCTTCGTTAACTCCTGTATACACTCTCCCCACTCACCTGACAGTATCCCTGTCCCATGGTCAGACCATGGGACAGGGATACTCCTCTCCATAAAATTGCCCTCCTCTATCACCCCCACACATAGTAACAAAATCTCCTTTCGCAAACCATGCGCCACTGAAGACCTCATCTCTGCTTTTGACAATTTTACCAACAACCTAGACCTCACCAACCCCGATGCTGCCCTTTCCTCCTGGAACAATCTCACCACCACCATAGCCAATGAAATTTGCCCTATCATCAATAAAGAAATACACCACTTTCAGTCAACTAAAAAACCCTGGTACACCACTGATTTATAAAATCTAAAAAACGACCTCAGAAGTAAAGAAAGAACCTGGCGCAAAAACCCTACCCCTAGGCCCGCAGCCATTTACAAATCTACACTACACACCTACAGACTCTCTACCCTCCAAACTAAGCGCGACTATTACTCTGCAGAAATCCATATTTACCAATTAAACGCAAATGCTTTATTCTAATATGTCGCAGAACTCACTAAATCTACCCCCCCCCCCGCCACAGATGAACAAGACAAGAGCAAATGCGAAGAACTCGCCTTCTATTTCAAAAATAAAATATCAAACCTCCTCCTACGCTTCCATTCCAACCCCTCTCCAGCCAAACCACTCCCCAAAAATCCCAACCTCAACTTCGAGTTTCTCAATTTAACCTCCACCAAGGAAATCAAATCCATTTAAAAAAAGAAAAAATCAAACCTGCTACACACACCTCTGACACTATCCCCACTAAAGCACTCCTTTCCATTCCCTCCATCATCGCAAAACCCCTTTCCAACATAATCAACTGCTCCCTCTCCTATGGCAAAGTCCCAGACCCCCTCAAACTTGTTGTTGTCAAGCCTCTTCTCAGAAAACCTACCCTTGACCCCACCAACTCTTCAAACTACCGTCTTATCTCTAACCTTCCCTTCATATCTAAAATTATGGAAAAGATAGTCAATTCACAGCTCTCTGACTATCTGGAAGACCATAACCCCTCTCAATTCGGCTTCCGTAAGTCTCGTAACACAGAAAGCCTCTTACTTTCACTGACTGACACTCTCCTCAAGGGCATGGACCACGGATAATCCTTTATCCTGGCCCTTCTTGACATATCATCTGCCTTCGACACTATCAGTCACAAAATCCTCCTTACCTTCCTAACCGAGATTGGCATCTCAGGCACAGCCATCTACTGGTTCTCCTCCTACCTCAATAATAGAGGTTATGCTGTAAGGATTGCAAATTCCGAATCCTCACACATCCTCATTACCCAAGGCATCCCTCAGGGCTCTTCACTATCCTCCACGCTTTTTAATATATACCTGTTACCGCTCTGCCACCTCCTCTCCGACCTTGGTCTTAAGTTTTTCTTATATGCAGACGATGTCCAAATCCTCATCCCTATTCAAGAATCCCTCACCAAATCTCTTAGGTTTTGGGAAACATGCCTCGCCTCCATTAACACCCTACTCTCTAACCTCCACCTTGCTTTAAACTCCTCCAAAACTGAACTCCTCATCATTTCAAATCACCCTGACCGGACGCTGCCCTCTGCTTATGACCTCACCCTCCCCTCAAATGCTTTTCCCTTCTTCGTGCGAGATCTCGGTGCCTCCCTAGACCACCAACTAAACTTCAAAAACTACATTAACACAATCATAAAGGGAGGATTTTTCAAGCTCCACACCCTCAAAAAACTTAAACCCCTGCTCCACTCGCAAGACTTCTGCACAGTCCTGCAAGCAACAATGCTATCAAAAATGGATTACTGCAACTCTTTACTTCTAGGCCTCCCCTACTCTACTATTTGACCCCTGCAAATGTTACAGAATGCTATGGCAAGAATCCTTACAAATACATGCAAAGCCGACCACATCACCCCTATTCTTAAGGAACTCCATTGGCTTCCCATCTCCTCCCGCATCAGATACAAAACCCTCACCATTATTCACAACTCCCTGCACAACCACAATCACTCCTGGCTTGAGGATGCTCTTCGATTCTGCTCCTCCAATCGTCCTATTAGAACCGCACTTTCAGGAACCCTCTACACCCCTTCCCTTAAATGTGCTCACCACACCTCCACCAGAGAAAGAGCCCTATCCATTGCAGGCCCCTCCCTCTGGAACACTATGCCACTTGAGCTCCGACTAGAACCATGCATTCGGAAATTCAAAACAGGGGTTAAAACATGGTTCTTTTAAATGGCCTGCCCTGATCCGGATCCTACGTAGTCCCCCTGCTCCCTCTACTCCTTCAGAGAAAGAGCCCTTGTCATTACCGGTGCAAGGGGAGCCTTGCACCGGTGCAAGGGGATTAGGCGCCCTAGGCGAGCCTTCTATAATTGTACTCTGATTTGTCTCTCATATCTCTGCACCTCCTTTTATACCCCCTTTTATACCCCTTTATATACCCCTTTCCCCTGTCCTTAAACCCTTCCTTCCCATTAGCAACCCCTGCTAAACTATATATAGTTGCCTTTCTGAACGTATAATTTGTAATGTCATATATAGTGTCTTCTGAATGTACTAGTTAGAAAGATAATGTATATTGTTGTACATAGTGCTTTTTGGAATGTATAATTTATATATATATTTATTTATTTAACATTTTTCTATACCGACCTTCATGAAAAAGATTCATATCAAATCGGTTTACATGGAACTTAGGGGCTAACTAAATAACCATATAACATGAAGGTTATCCACAGTGTATAAGGTCATACACAGTCCCTTTTTGAGTGTATAATTTGCAATGTTACATATTATGTTCTTTGGTTGTTTTTCCATCAGGTACTGTTCCTATTCTCCTCTTCCTCTTTTTCCCCCTCTTCTCTCGCTCCTCTCTCTTTCTAGCTGCTCCCCTCCCCCCACCCTGTTTTTTTGTATTTTCCTCCTTCAGTTATTTTGTAAACCGGCATGATGTACCCACGAATGTCGGTATATAAAAGCTATTAAATAAATAGATGAATAAAGCCAATTTCTTTAATAATTTAGCTCCTTCTCTTTCCCAACCAGGAAAGTTAATTGTGGCTTCCTTGCATTGTGAAATGAGTGGAAATTTAGTTCCAGAAATGAAATGAATCTCAAGTACCAGCTCTCATACCTCTCCTGCAGTCTTCTTTATTCTCCTTTCTCCTCCTTGTAGCACCTAGTTGGTACTGTTCAACTCTTCTTCTCAGTTACAGATTCCTTATAAGATCAATTGTTTTAAGCCCTGGGCGATTTTCTGTTCCTTGTAAACCGGAGTGATTTGTATTTCATACAGGAACTTCGGTATATAAAAAAAAAAAAAAGAAAAATAAATAAATAAATAAATAAATAAGATAATAGTAGATGCATCTAGCTGATGCCTCTGGTCTTCTCCTTCTCCCAGGTAATGGATGTGAATCCTCCAGATGTTACCAAATCTGAGTCCCTGGACCTTAGGGCATTCAGTTAAATGAAAACAAGAAGGAAAAATCTTATTCAAAAGGGAAACAAAGAAAGAGGAAGGAAGGGTAGAAAAATGTCCTCCTTTAATAACAGAAAAGTTTCCAAAACCATGGAGAAAAAGTAGGGGATATGGCACTCTGTCTCCATTCTTTTACCCAGATCATAATCCACATGACCACAGAGTTCTGTCCCATAAAAAAAAATCACCCTAAGAGGGTCAAACAAGGAAACCCGTGCCTTGAAATGGTGGCAGGGATTTATAAACTGTGAGAGCACATCATCTGAATGTCCCACATGGGTGAGCCAAAACCTATTATTTATTTATTTATTTATTTATTTAAAATTTTTATATACCGGCATTCATGTTGCAAACACATCATGCCGGTTTACATATAACAGGGGTGTACAGTAAACAATTCAATAACCTATTTGTGTAGAAGGAAGCAGTTACAAATAACAAGGTAATAGAACTGGGAGGAGAGAAGAAAAGAAAGAGAATAACATTAGGTATAGGTATTTACATTAGTAATAACATTTTTACATGTGGAAGTGGTAGAATCTGGCTGAATAGAATTAATCGGTGTCCGGGAAAGCTTTTTTAAACAGCCAGGTCTTAAGTCTCTTCCTGAAGGTTGGGAGGCTGGGCTCCTGTCTAAGGTCCGGTGGGATGGAGTTCCATAGAAGGGGGCCGGCTGTTGAAAAGGCCCGATCTCTCAAGGTAATGTGTTTGGTAGTTTTGGTAGTTTTTATTACTGCTAATTTATTACTGCTAATTTATTACTGCTAATTTATTACTGCTAATTATTACTGCTAATTGTGATGAGAGGCATGGATGTGAGCAGGGCCGGTGCAAGGGGATTAGGCGCCCTAGGCGAGCCTTCTCCCTTGTGCCCCCCCCTCCCCCTGTTGTGCCGCCACCCCCCGGTCTCAGCCCTGACTCCTACTTTATTCTCGATTACGCCCGCTGACTGTGTGTTTTCTGGGTCACGAGCAGGTTGGGCACTGCTTGCGGCCCGCCAAATCTCCACTCCTCTTGTCACCGCTTGCGGCCCCATATGGCTCGCACCCAGTGGCGCACCAAAGGTCTCCAGCGCCTGGGGGCCAATGCATTTGTGTGCCTCTCCAGCATCCCTCCCTTAATCCTTCTTGTACTAATGCTTAAGGTCACAGAAAATCAGTGGCGTCTCTAGACAGAAGAATTGGGGAGGGGGGGTTAATAAAAATGTCCGAAGGGTCTTCTGCGTAATTTTAAAAAGCTGGCCAGTTTCACACTATAAAATTATTTGATAGCCTCATTCAACTAATTCTATAATATATGGCTATGAGAGTGAAGTCTGGAATTTATAGGAAGGGACAGAATGTCAATATAAATCCTGAACCTCCAGTTCTGTAACTCTGTGCATCCACTGAAATTCCCCCAAACAATGGAGCTTGGATGTTTCCTTTACAGCTCATCATACTAAAAGATATTTTCAGATTCTGGTGTCACCTCACAGTAACAGCAGCACAAACACCTTTCACTGTCAGACACATTGTGAACTAACACAAAATCCCGCAAAAAAGACACTCAAAATCTATACTGCAGTCCCATCATAACATAACAGTAATAACACCATGGACTCAAACAACAATAACCCTACCTGTGAAAAAGCAAGGGTAAATATTACACTGGGTCCTAGAATATCAATACACCACCTACTGAGGAAACAAAACAAACCCGATTGTTATAGATCCCTAATACAGACACTACATGCTAGCAGAATCTCTCATCATAGTCACATACACAGAGCAGAGACAGAGCCTCACCAAATACAGAATACAAAATAAAGGAGCACAAATTAGAAAAACTGAAATGGAAACCCCAAGAAGCCAGACTCTGTGTATTAACAATGGAAAAACAGAACCACCATTCCTCATAAAACAATAAAATCAAGAAACATAAAGCTTCAGTTATAATAGTAAAACCATACTAATAAAAGAATATTTTAAAACTACTGATAAATAGAATTTCTATTAATTAAAATCATATACATTTTTTACAATTTCCCAAACACCAATAAAATATTTCAAAACAGCATATATATGAAATAACACCCAATAACTAAAACTAATAAGGATTTTAAAAAGCCCCTGCTGCCCATACATGGGAGCTCTTGATTTCCAGTCACCCTAATATTGTCAAGGATTAGGAGGTTATCCTGTCTCTCTCACACATACTCACATGTCCATTCTCTCTCACACATACACTGTCACATACATACGCATTCATGCTCTTATACCCACCATAACCTCTCGCTCTCACAGACACTGACACACTCTCAGGCTGTAAGACACTCTCTCCCCCTCCACAACCCCCCCCCCCCGCCACACACACTCTTACTCCCCTGGATTTTCTCATACATACTCATGCTCTCACTCTCTCTGGCTCCCTCACATACACACACACACACCCAGGCAAGCTCCCAATCATTCTGTTGCGACCGTCACTGCCCAACGTCTCCACTATGCCCACCTTACTTCTTTGGCGACTCCCTCTTTGCCTGTTGGAAGTTTGGTTGCCGCGCATTCCCCTCCTGCATCCCCGGACTGGCTAGACGCTGCACTCCACCATGTTTCCCAGCAGTCTAAGGGTGCGCGCGCGGTGCGGCCCTGACTCAAGTACCAGCAGTGGCGCGAACCTCAGGGGCGTCCCCCTGAGGTGATGTCATCTTCATCGGATATTTAAGGTCTCTGAATTCGCTAACTAATCGAGTTAGCAAAGGAAAGGATTCCTAGCTTCCTCCAGGTATCACTGCGGATGGGATTTGCTCTCTGCATACCTTGCTACTCTGCCTCCTCGGACTTTACCAGAGGTACCTGCTCCTCGGGGGCCTCGCTCTCTCTCTTGTTTTTCAGGTCTCAGTCTGGAACCGGTACTCGCTCCTCGAGGGCCCACGTTCCCAGACTTGCTACTGAATACCACTTCTGCCAGGAGGTCTTCGCTGCCTGCAACACCAGTGAGTTACCATCTCTCTCTCTCAGAGCGTTCCCTGGAACCAGGTACTTGCTCCTCGAGGGCCTAATTCATTTCCAGCTCCTGGGCTGCTTCTAAGAGACTATTGTGTGAGTGTTACCATCAAGGTTTTGTTCCTGAACTCTGCATACCCTGCCTACTCACTATCTTCATTTTCTCTACAGCTCAGCCTCCAGGGATCGCTGTTCCAGTATCTGAGGGTCTACAGCCGAGCCGGGCACTTCCAGCTCACTACTGCCACCTCTGGTGGATCGATATACTGTTTAATAAAATAACTAGTGTGTGTCTGTCTCCATACTCTGAGCCTGACCGGTGGACCCTCTCGGGATCTTCCCCTGGGGGCGAGGTCATCTACCACCGGCCCAAGGATCCACCCACAACTACCACAAACACTAACACATTCTCACACAAATACACACACACACACAGGCAAGATCCCAGTCATTCTCACACACACAGACCCCAGGGCAGGCACCAATTCATTCTCACACACACATACACCACACACAGGCAGGCACCTATTCTCACACATACAAACACCAGGAAGACACCCATTCATTCTCATACACAGACACACCCTCAGGCAGGCAACCATGCATTCACACACATACATTCCCAGGCAGACTCCCATTCATACACATGCACCACTAAAGGCAGAGACCCCCTCTCTTTCTTTTGCCAGCAACCTCAGAGCCTCTCTCATTCCTCTGCTGCCACTGTCAATGCTGCTGCGTGGCTATTGGGGAGGTGCTGATTGCTGCTACTGGCACTGAAGCCCATTCTGCTGCCTCCTCTGTGCAGGCCCCTTGGGCTTCCACTTCCTCCATGCTGATCTCATACATTGTGAGATCCGCAAAGAGAAAGTACTACTCTTGCACATTACCAAAGATTACATGTGCCAATCAGTAAAAAGTAATTTCTTTTTTTTTACATTTGCTGTCTGATCTTAGTTTTCTAATCGGTTGGTCATGGGCTTTTTTTTTTTAATGCCTTCCCTTTCTTATTTTTTTTGCCAATTCCTTTTATAATGTCTTTTTTTCTATTTCTTTTCTCTCCAACTGTCTTTGTCTTCTTCCCTCAAACACACAGTCAGGTTCTCATTCTCACATGCTTTCTCTCTCTCTCTCTCTCACACACACACACACACAGGCTCTCACTCTCACATGCTCTGTCTCATACAATCATTCATACACACAGTCTCTCACTGGCACATGCTGTCTGACTCTCACACACACAGGTTCTCTCTCACTCTCACATGCTGTCTTGCTCAAGCACAGGCTCTCACTGTCACATGCTGTCTCTCTCACACACACAGAGGCTCTCACATGCTGTTTCTGCAAACATTCAGGTCCTCACTCCCACACACAGTCTCTCAACTCACTCTCACACACAGTCTCTCAACTCATCTCATACACACACACTCTACAGGCCCTCAGCCTCTATCTCATCTCTGGGCCTCCTCTTCACGGGTCACCACAGGATGGGCTCTGCAGGCCCTGATCTTCTCGGCCGCCCGCAATGTGGGATCCTCGGCTGAGGCCCGGCTACCGGGCCTCCTCCTCTTATCAGGCCGCTGCTACTTGGGATTCGCGGCAGTCCGTAAGCGCTGCTCCTCTTCTGCACACGGCTGATGCCCCTCCTCCTTCCTGCCCGTGTGGCTCCGGCAACATTTTTCTTCCGGGTCCGTGCAGGCAGGAAGGAGGAGGAGCACCTGCAGGTTTGGACGCAACTTTTTTCTTTGGGCCGTGGTGACAAGAGCTCCACCACGGCCCTGCCGATCTTCTTGCTGTGTGTATCTGGCACACAGCACAGCAGTAGATCACTGCTCAGCCGCCAGTGGGATGAGGTGCACCGGTGGCCGCATGAGCCTTCATGTCAGCCATCAGTAGCTCGGCGCCCCTAATGCTCGGCGCCCTAGGCCCAGGCCTAGTTCGCCTAGTGCTTCCACCAGCCCTGGGTGTGAGCCCCTAGTGCTATAGCATAGTTGATCATAGACATAGTTGATCATAGACAAACCTATAAGGCTTATGCCGACAGCTGGAAAATGTGCCCTGAAGTGGGACAGACTGGAGCTTCGCCTATACCAGCTGCCTGCCCCGCAGGTTGAGCCCTTGGATTCTGATAGCCAGCAGGACTTAGGTGGATCCCTAGGGCAGTAGGGCGAGCAAGAGTTCAAGAACACAACAGGGACAGGACAGGCAACAGACAGGAGATACCAGGAACAGGACAAGGGTTGATGCAGGCAGCAAGAACGTGAGGTCAGGTCCAGGGCAAGGGTCACGTCCAGGCAGCAGGGAAGCATGGGCAGGTCCAAGGCAATGGTCAATACCAGGAGATCAAACTGGAGAATGGATGATGACAGGCGAGGAGACACTGGATGAGGTGAGCTGGGCAAGGCAAAGCTGGACAAGGCAAGGCAAGTCTGGATGAGACAGGCTGGATGACACAGGCTGAGCAAGGCAAGGCTGGATGAGAAAGGCAGGCTGGACACAGGAACCCAGGAAAAACAGGAACACAGGAGCAACACATACTTCTCTAGGTGGGAGACCCATTGCTGAGGCGAGAAAGTGTCTTTGCTTAAATAGCCTGACAGGAACCCTCTGACATCAACAAATGGTTCCTGGAGCGAGTTCCTGCTGTGGGGCCTTTATAATACATGCCCCTGAAGAAGTGGACTGCAGCGTTACAGCGATGGCGGCACCTTGTCGCAAAGGACCCATGTGTGAGCGCTGGAAATACTGGGGATGAGCTGGCGAGTGCGGCTGGTCACAGGCTTACCCTGTGGCCAGCCAAAAGTAACATTAACTAGTTACTTTGTTTCCCTACCAAAGAATTGGATCAATCTTTCTGGTAGACAATTCTTTAGGTTCTCTACATCAACTTCAGGTCTGTTGAGATTCTGTGGCTTGTTAGTAAGTGACAGTTTTGATTTTGGGACCCTCTATATATTTGAATATAATCATGCATATTTAATCATCTAAATGGGATTTAACTGGTTATATTATGGCAACTCCCTTCTTATTGGGATCAGCTTTGATGGCTGCAGGTGCCCCTGAAACTTGGAAACAAGAAAAACAATCCACTAGCAGAGTTCACCAACTGAGGACCAGATAAATCTGGGAGGCCCAAGGCGAGAGCCACAAAAAGAAGGAAGGTTCACACCACAATTTTAGTTCTAAAGCAACAAAGAGAAACTGGATTTTATTCTTCTCTGAATGTTTTTCCCTTAATTGGACTGTATTCTGAAATTTCATTGGGTTTTACAATTGCTTAATTTTGGACTTTACAATAAGAAACATACATATATAAAAACAGCTAAAGTAAGTCCACAGCAAAATTGTAGCTCCAAAGTAACATAGATCAGTGGCGTACAGAGGGTCTCCAGTGCCCGGGGCCCAATGCATTTGTGTGCCTCTCCAGCGCCCTCCATCCTTCTTGTACTAATGCTGAAAGCCACAGAAAATTAAATCAGTGGCATCTCTAGACAGAAGAATTTTGAGGGGGGGGAGGGGGGGCAGCAAGCCAAAAATGACATTTCCTCATATCACACCCACCTCCATAGCATGGCCCCCTGCTTTAAAACTGGCTATAAAAAAATTCTCAATAAGAAAGTCCAAAGGGTATTCTGCGTAATTTAAAAAGCTGGCTAGTTTCATACTTCTAGTAAAACTACTATTAAAATTATTTGATAGCCTCATTCAACTAATTCCATATGGCTATGAGAGTGAAGTTTGGAATGTATACAGGAAGGGAAAGAATGTCAATATAAACCCTACACCTCCAGTTCTGTAACACACTGTGCATCTACAGAAATGCCCCCAACAATAGAGCTTGGATGTTTCCCTTAAAACTCACCACAATTCATAAACTCTTATTAAGGTGGAGTTGCAGAAATCCACTCTTTACCCCCTGGATAAGCAGCATGTTATCTATCTATTTGATCTCTCTATCTATCTATCTATCTATCTATCTATCTATCTATCTATCTATCCCTTGGGATCCTGCCAGGTACTTACTTGTGACCTGGATTGGCCACTGTTGGAAACAAGATACTGGGCTTGATAGACTGTCGATCTGATCCAGAATGGCAAGTCTTATGCTCTTATGTTTTTAATTCAAAGGCCAAACTATGACAACGTCCCTTAGAACTAGCTTTGTACAAAGTAGAACAACCTAGAGAGATTACTAATGAAATGTACTGAGAAAAGATTATAAAGCTACTATGAACTGATATTATTAGTTTTCTGGGTTTGACTGGTGTTTCTTTCTATTCCTATAGCTTTGACTACAACATGTCATAACATTTTTCACCATACACTGGGGATATGCAGGCCCACAATTTTCATTTTGGTTTATTTTTTCATTTATCCAGTTAACTTTAGGACAGCCCTCTGGGCCGACCAGACGTACAGGATCATTTACCAAATTGCGTTAGGGACTTATTGTGCGTGTTAGGGCCCTAACACCTGCAATCATGCCGTAACATGCCCAATAAATACCGTATCGCAAAACATGCATATGCAAATTTAAAATTAATATTTGTGTGGGAGGAGTTTGGGTGGATTAAGTGGATATGAGGGTCGGTTAACATGGCATGCGATAGACTAACATGCAAGATGAGATTTGGGCAAGGTACTCTCAACCAAGCTTGATGGACTCTCTACCTGGGTAACATCAAGCTAAGTTGAGAGAACCTTGCCCAAATCTCATCTTGGAGTGAGTTTCCTCACTCCGAAGGCCATCAAATCTTCACAAGAGACCACTGTTCTGTTCGTAGGTGTCACGTAGAATGTCAAAGTGGCCCCTAACCCCCTACACTCTTACCTCGAGGCCCACCTCGAGTTACAAGGTGGGCCTACCATAGGGATACAAATACCTACCTATGGGCCATAATATTATGGCCAGTCTCAGTCTCTCTCTCTCTCTCTCTCTCTCTCTCATATTAACAGTGGTTGAATGGCAGAAATACAACAGGTCTGACACGTATCACAGAATCTGAAATGGTATCACGATTTGTGCAAACTTAGCTCTTCACACAGGAAATTAGTGATAAATGCTGTATTAGCATAAAACACACCCCTATTGCATGCAGTACTTACTGCATTTTGATAAATCCACCCCTTAGTTTGATAAGTTATTCAGAATATCTGAGTTCAGTTGGCTCCTCCCCAGAATGCCCATGCCCCACCCACTATTTAGCTGGATAACTAGTTCTTCCCTAAGTGCTGGCTGTTCAGTGGGGTCGGGTATTCAGCCACCACTACTTAGCCGGATAAGTCCTAACTTATCCGGCTAAGTAGTGCTGAATATTGCCCTCCCTGTTTTTAGTATTCTTGGAAGGGTGACCTGATCATGGCAATGTCTTGGTGGTGTCACACCGTTTTCACTTTACAATGATGGACTTGAAAATGCCCCAAGAGATATGCAAACACTTTGAAATTTTCTTATAGCATTCCCCAGTCTGTACCTTTGAATAATGCTATCCTGGATTTCTTTTGTCAGCTCCTTGTTTGGAATGTTTTGACATTTGCTTCAAATTTACTTCATACCACAGCAATAGCACGATAATTAGATGTGGCAATGAAACCACTGTGACCAGTGTCTGAATCTAAGGTCGCATGTTTGGAATGAAGCCGCCAAAGCAGGCGTCAGAAGTACGCCGAAATGCAGCTGTGTTGGGCGAGGAAGTTTGAGACTGTGGAGCTCTTGGAGACATTGAATGGACACATAAGTTATATAAGTGAATTATTTGGTTTATTAATTTCTGAATGGACACTTGATGTTTGGACACTTTTCTCAATCACATTTAGGTACATTTTATATGAACTATGATTATAATTGGCAAATGATTCTAGAAGGGTGAAAATAGTAACCCATGATTTTTCTGTCATCCTATATGACTGTTCATATGAACATACAATTTTATATAGATGATTCACCACTCATAAAGTGCCAGGAGCCAAGCAGACATGACTAGGCATTGCTCTGCCCTGTACCAGCCAGAACCAGGAAACAGGGTAAGTGGGAGCCAGGGTGGGAGCTTCCTGGCTCCAGCAGTGACAGATGGATAGGGCACTGGTCCTGGCCTTTGTCTCGTACTGAGCCCACCCAGGACAAGGCCTTAGTGCCAGGCAGGCTCAGCCTGGGATTTTTTTTGGTCAGGAAGGACCAACCAGGGTCATCAGAGGGTTCTATTCCTGTGTCATGAAACCCGTGGAGTTTTGAAAAACTGTGTAACCATTCCATAGTTTTCCCTGATTAGCATGCGGTTATTTTATTTATGTCTGTCATGATTTTGTATGTGTATTTCTGATTGTTGAATGATTTTATGTTATTTATTAATTTTATCATTATGTCTGTCATTTTGTAAATCACTTAGAGTATTTGCATAAAGCGATTAAGAAATTTTAATAAACAAACCAAACAAACATATGTTAAAATGCCACAAATAGGAATATACCCCAGAAATGTTCCCGTATTTTCATAAAAGGCTATTTTCAGTTTGTTCCATTTGGAGCAAACTGAAAATAGCCTCATCCGTTGCATTTTTAGCATTCATTAAAAACAAATGCACATCCTTACTGCCCATCCACACCAACTACTCAGGTCTATAATCCATACCACTCTTGCAGAGATCCCCTGTGCTTAGTGCTTATCCCATGCTTTCTCAGATTCAGAACCTGACCTTGTCTCCACCACCTCCACAGAAAGGCTGCTCTAGGCATCTACCACGCTCTCTGTAAAGAAACATTTCCTTAAATTAATCCTGAGTCTACTCCCTTTCATTGATATCTCTTGACCCCTCAATCCAGAGCCTCTTTTCCATTGAACGAGGTCTGACTCATATGCATTGATACCTTGGAAGCATTTAAATGTCTCTATCATCTCTCTCTGCTTTGACTCTAGGGAATACATGTTCAGATCTTTAAGTCTGCTCCCATATGCTTTAAAATGAAGGCCACTTATCATTTAAGTAGCCATCCTCTGGACTGATCCAACTGGTTTATATCCTTTTGAAGGTGCGGTCTTTAGAACTGTATACAATATTCCAAATGAGGACTCACCAGGGACACAGAGGAGCAAATATCACTTCCCTTTTTCTGCAGACCATTCCACTCCATATGTACCCTATCATTTTTTCTGGGTTCTGCCATTGCCTTATCTATTTGATTGTCCATCTTAAGATCATGAGAAATGATCATCCCTGGAGCCTGCTCACATTTCTTGATTTGTTTATTGAACCTATATCTAGTGAAGACTTGCTCTTCAGGTAAGTGGAAACAATCCATTTTGGGCCTGTACATCCTTGGTGCCTGGTTCCTCATTCACCTCTGCTGCCTCTACCACTTGACCTGTCTCCTCTGCTGCCAACACCAAAACTGCCATAGTGGAAGCATTCTGCCTTTATTAAGTGTATCAACCAGCTTAAATGCAGGAACTGTGGTGGAAAACACTAGCTGTGTAAAGTTTTATGTGCTTCAATAGCAACACTAAGTTTAGCTAAATATACATCGCACTTTGTGTGTCATGGAGGTGCTAAAAATTTGACTTGTCCAGCTAAGTTTCATGTATGTCCCTGACATGACCCTAAATGTCTTCTTTTTTTACAACAACTATAATGTGTAATGCACAATTGCTGATACCTTGTTTAGCTGGATATGTCCAAGATACTCAGATAAGCACTTTAGCCGGATAAATGTCCACTAAGCTTCTGAATGTTGACTGCTTAGATGGTGAGCTCTTTGAGGAAGGGACTTATGTCTGAAAATAATGTTGAAAACCTCTGTGAGCTAAAAACTGGGGACAGTCTAGAAATACAAAATATATTTATGTAATCAAGAATTTTACATAGGCAAACCAGTGTTTACCCATCTAAAAACACAGTCTTTGATTGCCCCTTAGTGTATGTTAAAATATGCACACTTTTCACAGGGAAAAGTGGACAGGCTTAGGTTAGGGAAGGGAAAGCGCACATGGAGATTGCATTTTAAAATCTCCACATGTACTTTCCAACTCGTACTTCACATCAGAGAGTATATGGGCACTATCTACCCATGGTGTGTGCACCACTGGGATTTTAAAAAGAAGACTCTGCATGGAGTTTCTCTTTGAAAATGAGATGCAAAGCTCATGGGAAGGCTCATTAATGTCCTCATTATGACTAGTTCAACGCTTTCTAAACCAGGGCTTCATGATGATGAGAAGGCAAGACAGTTTCTTCCTAAGGGAACATGTACTCCAGGCTTCTTATGGATGGTGAAGAGATGTGCATTCAGTTGCTTCCCTTACCACTGGGAGCTGCTTCTCCACTGGACTGAGGCTCCAGGGAGCTAAGGTCTATTCTAAGATACCCATGTTGACTATGTTTATGAAACTGGAAGCAGGAGGTCTCATAGGTTCACTCCATATACAACGTGGGCAAGGGTAACCAGATTCAATGGGCAGTCCCAAGTGTCAGACAGATCTGAAAAAAGCATGGTGAATTTATTATAGTATTATTTAGTACTGATAGTTTGCTTGAGAATTCCTGAAGGCATCCTGACAGACTAAATATGACTTTTATTTTTATTTTTACATTTCTGATTGGATAAAAGGAATCAGGCAACACAACTGTAGAAGTGTTCCCTTTGTAAATTATAGCTAGGCATAAACTGATAGCTTGCATACTCTATTTTGATATTTTACCTATCCTATCAAAAGACGCACAGTATGGGATACAATGTAACACTCATAATAAAGGACTTAGAAAACAATAAAATATAGCAATCCCATTCAATGTATCTCCCCCTTCTACTGCACAATACTGCTACCGCTATGCTGTAGGGAATCAGGCGACGATGCAATACAGTGCGCTTAGCCGATAAACTCGACGGCTGTTTACATTACTGGCAGACAGGCAGGTTATGAAAACCGAGGCTGAGTTTACCGGCGTCGGTCTTCATAACTGGCAGCCGCGGCGGGTCGCGTTAGCAAGCGACCTTAGCGCCTCCTTCCTAAAGTGACCCCCTATTTTACATATTGCATGGCTCCCCCCTTGCGGGCGCCATGCGTGCATTAAGAAAGCGGGCATTGAAAAGTCAGCGCCCGCTTTCTGCGAACATTATTGCATCGGCCCCGAAGTAAGTTCAAATCATGAGGAAGGTTTGATCTTTTCACTCATGAAATGTTTCAGTTTTCCTCAGTCACAAAACGGAGAAGAAAGGCACAGATAGTTCTCCACCTGCCCAATTGGCAACTGGACTCAACTATAAATAGCTGCTCGCTAATAGGAAAGCCCTGAGCAAAGTCAGCAGCACTAGGACGTTTTACCTGAGGTTGGAACCACTTAGAGTTTAATCATTAATCACCATTCTTTAATTAACAGCTTTGAGCTTTGCACAAAAGGTGCTTAACACAAGGATGCCAAAGGGCCCTGAACTTTGCAGCGTGTTTTACCTTGAGGACCCTGATAACCTTCTGAAGAGAGCCTGGACGGGGAGACTCTCCCTTCTATCAGGGGTTGAGGCTTTGAAGGAAAAACAGATGTTTGAAGCTGTCTTCCTCTTTTTGTCTGCCCTTGACTGCAAAAAACCGCCATCCTATTTAAACAATGGACGACAGCAGGGTCTTTGAGCAGAGAGTCATGTACAATTGACTGAGCGTGGAAGTCCAATTCACCGCTGTCAGACTGACCTAGTTTCTTTGCTCTCATAATTTACACAACAAAATGATCTTTCAATCTACTTTACAATGGTTTCATTAAAAACAGAGAGAAACTGATGCAGTGCAGGGAGTCTTACATTACATTGGACCCATTTTTTTCAAGACAGGCTGTTCCAGTCCTGGTTTTACCTCCTGCTTCTTTTGCATTCATGCATTTATATAGTTCTGCATTTCTTAGGGAAATCAGAACTATATGTCCATGCATACAACAGGGTAAAATCAGGATTGAATCAGCTCATCCTCAAAAAATAGAGCTGGTTGGTAAACCTAGCTGAATTCGGCCCTTGGGGCAGAATTGTAAAAGCATTGCTTGCGCTAAAAGGCCAATATATGAGAGTGTGTGGGTTGCGTGTGAGCGATGCAGATTTTAAAAGCCGCTAATTATGCATGTATATGCGCAAGCAAAACAAAAAAAAGGAACAGAAAAGGGGTGGGCATGAGCATTCCAGGCCAGGGCCAAAAGTTGTGTGTAAATCGGCATTTTAAAACCGGAGGCAGCAGTGTGCAACAGCTTGTTAGCCGCATATATTTACTGCCGCTCCTGATGAGGAGTAAGTCTGCAGAAATTGCGTTTTAGGATTTACACAACAGGGTGAGAGGTCCGGACCAATGGGGGGGGCAGTGTAGGTTGAAGAGCCAGAGGGGGTCTGGATGACCTCGAGATAGATTGAACAAACTGGTGGGCTACTTGATAAAACTGGGAACATCCTTCGCACGAGCGTGTTGTAAAATCTGCTTACCTGAGCGCATTAAAGCCAATAAAGTCCTAAGAAAGATATGGGAAGTACGTTTTCTAGAGTAGCTGCTTAAAATTAGGAGCATACTTAGGCGCGGTAGGCATATTTTAAATCATACGCGTTCAAGTGCATGCATGATTTAAAATTCCAGTGTGTCTCCGCTAGCACGCTCATACGTACGTGTATGGGGGCACGCATGCGCTCATTTGAAAGTTACTGTTCCTATATGCACATGAAACATAGTAATACTCATTCCGCGAACATTTTTATTTTAAGGGCATTGTTTTTGTGATTCTTTAAGTCATAGCTTCCCTAACCTGTTCTGGTGATAGTACAGCCAGCTGGGTTTGTGTATGCAAATGCACCTAATGCATATTAATTGTGGATATCCTGGGAGAGCTTGAAGGGCTGAAGGGTCCCCAGGAGAAGTTAGGGAAACCCTGTTTTCAGGTAGCTTTTCCAAATATTCCCCCAAATCTCTGGAGCAGCCAAATCTACATTCCCTTACATTTAATGGATATGGTTAATCCATATTGGTTACGATGTCATGCAAAAATGACCTCACGTACACTGTATGATCCAAATGGATCCCATCATGGGGGAGGCAATTTGTGATTCTTCTAGCCTTTGCTACTGCTAGGAGTACAGAGGAACTGTAGAAAAGTTTACTTAAACATTTTTAAAAATCATGATTTATCCTTAAATTGATGTATACTGGTAGAAGTAACATAATAGGCCATTTCAAAGGCCTCAATTATTTCTATTTTTTCCTACAAATGAAATAAATATTGGCAGTAAAAGGGGAACTTTAATGACATATTCTCTTCTAACTAAATTATTTAAGCAATGTGTTTAGTGTGATGTTTTAAAACAGACATACTTGGATTCATGTTTTATTTGAGCAATTACTGGTCTTTGCCCTTAAAATAACAAAATGTTCCAGCATATCACTACCTCAAACTTTTAACTTGCCTGCAACAAAATTAAGTAAAAGAAAAAAAAAAACCTCTAACTAAACAAAACAAAACAAGTTGATGTTTACACATTCCTGAAAAAAAAAAAAGATATTTTCTTTACTTTTTTCTGTATTTTTTTTTTACAGCCTATTTCTTTTCCCTCCATGTCAACACCAAACAAGACAGGACTAAAATTAATGGGGAAAGCAGCAATTAGCAAATTAGGTTAGTGGCGTGTTGCAGTGTGCCACGGCTGCCAGGTGTGAGGGTCTCTGGCAGTATATTTATTAGCGGCTGTCAGAAAAGTGACACTTTGATAAATGGAGTTGGGTAATCAGCACCTCCCCGACAGTGTTCATTGTGAGACCTGAACATGCTAAACTGCAAAATCAACCCTTTTTTTTTTTAACCCTGCACAAAAATAAATAAAGTAAAAGGATAAAATAAGGCTTCAAAAGAGAAAAAAAAATGTTTTTTTCCATCAGGAATTAATAAAAAAAAAAAAAAAAAAAGAAACAAAAAAGAATGCAGCCTGATGTGGAAAAGTTGCCAAGTTTTTCAACTCTCACTTTCCTTGAATCGGCACAGTGGGTTTACGCTGTGAATCCCAATAATGCACATCTGTTTGCAGTCCAATACAATTTTAGGGCCCAACATTCAAAAGCTTTTATGCATTAACCGTGTGTTTAGCCACGTAAGAATGCAGTTTAAAAATGGCCCCTCCCTCTCTGTTATGGGGTAAAAATAAGCATGCAATTTTATCCCCATAAAAAAATGCAGGCGGAGTCGAGGGAGGGAAAGTTTGGGTGGGGATTTGAAAAAGCATGCAGGTACAAAGGTACCCACGTAGTTGGCCAGATATTATAACATGCGTGCGGGCGTAGATTTGTGCACGCAACCTGGCGTGCAGAAATCTATGCCCAATTTTATAACATGCACGCGCAGCTACGCGCATGTTATAAAATCCGGGGTCGGCGCGCACAAGGGGGTGCACACTTGTGCACCTTGCGTGCGTCGAGCCCTAGGGGAGCCCCGATGGCTTTCCCCGTTCCCGCCGAGGCCGCTCCGAAATTGGCATGGCCTCGGAGGGATCTTTCCTTCCGCTCCCCCCGCCTTCCCCCTCCCTTCCCCTATCTAACCCACCCCCAAGCCCTACCTAAATCTCCCCTACCTTTGTTGTCCTTTTTACGCCTGCCTGCGTGCGCCGGCTGGCTGCCAGAGTGCGATCCCCCGGACCGGCACCCCGCCCCCTTCCCGCCTCCTTCCCGCCCCTTTTTCAAAGCCCCGGGACATACATGCGTCCCGGGGCTTGCGCGCATCGCCGAGCCTATGCAAAATAGGCTCAGCACGCACAGGGGCACTTTCTCGGGATTATGCGCGTAAGTTACGCGCATGACCCTTTGAGAATCTGCCCCTGTGGGCGCTGCTTGAATTTTCAAAGAATTTAACTTGGAAATGTGCTTGCAGGCCTGCCGTTACAAAATATCTGCTGGCGGGCAAGTTTCCCGTAGGGTTTCAAAATTTCCCTCCCTGTCTACATACAATTGTACCTTTTATACAGGAGCAGTCTCAAACTTGTTAGTATTAAATACCCAAATGTGTGTGCAAGGGAAAAAGAATAGAGTGGGAAGGGGTAAAGTGGACCCAGCACAGGAGATGAGCAGTGAACAAAATCAGAGGGTGGAGGAAGACGTCGGGGAGAGTGGAAAAGGTACTTGGGCAATGGGGAAGAAAAGAACTTTTACTAATGATGTTGAAATGGAAGGAGAGTTTAGTTAGAGGAAGAGAGTCAGGAAAGGGCAAGAGGGGAGAAATCTCTTCTGGGTTACAATAACAAAGTTTTGAAATGATGTGATGACGGGGTCAAGAAATGAAGATAAAGAGAGGGAACACGGAAGGAGCAGGGATGAAGCTTGTATGGTAGGGAGCACTTTTCAAAAACTAGGTGAGAGCCATTTTTAACATGAGACCCATAGGGGCAGATTTTAAGCAGCTGCACGCATGTTATAAAATCAGGGGGCGCCGTGCGCAAGGGGGTGCACACTAGTGCACCTTGTGCGTGCCGAGCCCTCGGGGAGACCAGCTGGCTTTCCCCATTCCCTCTGAGGCCGTTCCGAAATCGGAGCGGCCTTGGAGGGAACTTTCCTTCCCCACCCCCACCTTCCCCTCCCTTCCCCTCCCTGTCTCACCCCACAGCCCGAAAGCCCCCGTACCTTTATCTCAGAAGTTACGCCTGCCAGCGGCCACGTGGAGGCCTCTTGCCCCGCCCCATCCTGCCCCTGACTGCCCCGTCCCACCCCGTACCGCCCATGCCCCACCCCTTTTTGCAAGCCCCGGGACTTACACACGTCCTGGGGCTTTACGCGTGCCGTCGGGTCTTTTGAAAATAGGCCTGGCAGGTAACCCTTTGAAAATCTGCCCCATATTGAACTTGCAAGTTGATTTTTTAAAAAAAAAAATCTAGATATAGGGAGGACAACTTTAAAATGTGCGCACGGGCCCCCATATATACATATATATGGACATGCGGAAAGATGTGCTAAAATTTTATATCCTGCACACAGATAAGCGCACATGTTATAAAGTAGACCTGGCGCATGTATGTGTGCTCCTAATTTTAAGTGTGTACGTGAATAGCAGGGAAATGTTGACATTATGATGCACAAGTGAGAGAATTTTATAACATGCATGTGTCCAGGAAATGACCAGTTTAACCAGTTTTCCCAGTCTATAGCTACAGAATATCCTCAAGATCCCCCTTATTTCTTTAGCCTGCACACCCCCATTTGAGCCAGTCCCCTCACATATGGTTAGAAATAGTTTTATTCATACTTATACCTCATCAATTGCAGAAGTAACTTTGCGTTGAAATGGATCCAAACACGTGCCCATGTGCGTAGCTATATACATGTATATCTCTTGGCTCCGCCCCAGAACACCTATGTCACGCCCACATTCCACCCTTTTTTCCTCCTATGTGACATATTTGTGCATCGGTAGTTGTGCGTGTATGTGGCAGCTTTATAAAATTGACTGGGTGCCCTTAAGGGCTAATTTTTAAACCCTGGCGTGCACTGATACCGGGAGATATGCGCATGGTCAGGCTGCGCGCATTTTCAAAGGAGACCAGCCACGCATGTTTCTCCCAGTATGTGCGGAAGAGCCGGGTTTTGAAAAGGGGTGGGCCGGAGAGGGCCGGAGCCAGGATCTGGGCTGTCCGGGACAGTGCTATTAGGCGCTGTCCCGGTGAAGTATGTACCGGCAGTCGGCCAGCGCATAGAACTTACTGCTGCTCAGAGAGCAGGTAAGTTAAAAATAAAAAAAAAAAGATTAGTTGGGGGGGTTAGTGGTCGGGGTGGAGAGGGGAAAAGGGAGGAAGGTTAGCTAGGGAGTTTAGAACTGGGAGGGAACCGGGGGAAAGGCCTAGTGGAGTCAGCGTGCATTTCCTAAAAAATTTCACCCCCTTGCGCGCGCGAGTTGGTACTCGCCCACACATGCGGGTGTCGATATAAAATCAAAGTCTGCATATGCGCGCAGGTATAGGATTTTATAATATGTACGCGGCAATGCGTGCATGTTATAAAATCAGAGGGGTAGATTTTCAAAGGGGTATGCGCATAAGATACGCACGTTCCCCCCGAAAACCTACCCCAAACCCCCCCTCTGCGCGCCGAGCCTATTTTGCATAGGCTCGGCGGCGCGCGCAAGCCCCGGGACGAGCGTAAGTCCCGGGGCTTGCAAAAAGGGGCGGTCGGGGGCGTGGCCAGGGGGCACGGTTAGGGATCGGGAGCGTGTCCGGGGGCGTGTGGGCGGTCTGGGGGCGTGGCTGAGTGCCCCGACACAGCGGCCTGTGTCGGGGCCTGCCGCGCCGGCACGCGTAAGTTACTACTGCCCAGAGGCAGTAGTAACTTCTCTGATAAAGGTAGGGGGGGGGGGGTCTAGATAGGGCCGGGGGGGTGGGTTAGGTAGAGGAAGGGAAGGGAAGGTGCGGGGGGGTGGGGTAGAAAAAAGTTCCCTCTGAGGCCGCTCCGATTTCGGCGCGGCCTCGGAGGGCTCGGGGCAACGCGCACAGGGCTCGGGGCAGCGCGCGCAGGGCTCGGCGCGCGCAAGTTGCACAAATGTGCATCCCCTTGCGCTCGCCGACCCCAGATTTTATAAGATACGCACGGCTACGCGTGTATCGTATAAAATCCAGCGTACTTTTGTTCGCGCGCGCGTATGTTTTTAAAATCTACCTCAGTGTGTCCATATACACGTGCCAGGAACTGCGCACCCACATGTATGCCCCTGTGTGCCTTTTAAAATGTATCCTGTAAACACTACATTTGCATGCATCTCCTGGCTCTGCTGCACGTATTGCTTTTAAAATGCTATGGGACTTGAGAATTCTCATTTTAATAGGAAAGCAAGGCATAATTTTTAAATTGGGCAACAGCTAATAAATAAATGACCAAAGAAATTCAAATGCCCTTTTTAAAAATATAATATTCAATTACAACTCAATGGGCCTGATTTACTAAGACTCCATTCTGTATCTAGGGGAAAAATACATAGTAAATCAAGTCCAATGTAAGGTAATTATTGCTTATCATGAGCAGACCTACTACATGTCTCAGATTTCTGAAATTAGATATAAGCAATACCATAAGATTAGCTTCTTAGATGCAGGTGTACAGAATAACTCTTTGTCTTGACTCATACATCTTTCATGTTAAAAATAAATCAACAAACTGAAAAAAGCATAAAACGTCCAGAGAAGTATTAGCGCTATATCCAAAATCATTTGATGGGTTTCTTAGAACTGAACTGAAGTTATGTATGGTAATAACATATTTTAAGAAAGGAAAGGATGGTGGCCTTACAAATGTACAATCCTGAATTTACAGTTTGCATTATTTTTCTATTTATTTTTGGCTCAGCTATTTCCTCTTGCTCCTTTGGTTTCTAGCTTAATCAGAACAAGCCTCCTTTAATCTAAGATGCCATGAGCCTTTATTCACAATCGGGTGAATTTTAAAGTCCCTGGTATGCATCAAAATCGAGAGATATGTGAGTATATCCGGCCGTCACGCGCCAAGTCCATTTTGAAAGCCACTCGTGTAAGAGTGCATCTCCTGCACAAATAAGTTGTAAAAAAGGGGTGGAGCGTGGGCATGGTCTGGGTGGGGCATGGAAGTTTCAGGACTTTAACATGAAATGTGAGCGTGTTTATGTGCACAAGCACGTGCCGGGGTCCCCAGCCATTTAACTTTACTACTGCTAGGGATGCCTGTAAGTAATAAAATAAAAAAATCTAGGCTAGTCAGCAGGATTTCAAGGGTTAGTGCTAACAGGGTAAAAGGGAGGCTATTAAACTAGGGTGCTTAGGAAGTCCTATCCCTGCCTGGGCAAAATGGAAATGAACTGGGAAAACTGGTAATTGCATTGGGGCACATGTCTATTATAATCCTCCCACCTATGTGGCACAGTTGGCATTTGCACGCACATGAACATGTCTATATAAAATTGTGTGCACATGTATGCACGTACAGCCTATTTTATACCATGCCCACATATATGTGCATGATAGATGTAGCAAAATCTACTTAGAAACAGAGAGGCCAATATTCAGCCATTGAGTGACTTGGCTAGCTAATCAGATAAACATATCCAGCTATCAGGGTATATTCAGCGGCACAGTCACGCCACTGAGTTAGCAGCATATATTTATGTGGCTAATTTTAGGGCAGTCCAATGATGTGACCAGAGTTAGCCGCATAAGTTAAGCATCAAACTCTGAATATCAGAATTAGTTGCATAATTTTATTTATTTATTTATTTTTATTTATTTAGTGATTTTTTATATTCCGCGGCACGTTAATAACATCACCTCGGTTTACAATAAACAAAAATTAGCAACAAGTTTTACAGACAATATGAAATAAGGTGAACAAATTATATATCAATTAAGAACAAAATTAATACAAAGAACGATTAAACTAATGATAATAATATTCCAATGTTCATGGTCATTTTAATAATAAATGGGCGGTAAGAGACCGATAAGGAAAAGTGTAGCAGTGGGATAAAATAAATAGTCGAGTGATAAAATAAATAGTTGAGTGATAATGGATCAGAAAAACAGGGATAAGTAATTGGCGTTTCAGAAACGGATGATCATTGGGTGAAAGCTTGTTCAAACAGCCAGGTTTTGAGGTTCTGCTTGAATTTCTTATGGCAGGGTTCTAGACGCAGGTTTGTGGGCATTTTGTTCCAGATTTAGTTCCAGCAATAGTGAATGAGCGGTCTCTAGTGGCAACGTGTTTGATGTGTTTAAGTGAAGATGAGGCGAGTTTGGCTTGGTGCATTTTCCTTACTGGTCTCTTTGATGTGTGGAAGATAAAATGATCGGAGAACCATTGCATATCTTGGTTGTAAATCGACTTATGAATGAGTGTAAGAACTTTGAATAAAATTCTAGATGCTACAGGAAGCCAGTGCAGGAACATGAGAGCAGGAGTAATGAGTTTGTGGCTAACTCTGCTCCTCCCTGAAAAGCTTCCCACACACCTCTGAAATGCTCCAATTTATGTGCCTAGATTCTAGCTGCATAATTTGCTAGAATTTAGGAACACATTGTTTTTAATATCGCCAGTTAGCCAGTTAGACGGATAACTTTTCAGTTATCCATCTAAATGGCTTTGGAATATCGACATCAGAGGAGTGAATTTTTAATGGTAATAATTAGAGTCCTATACTTAAGTGCAATTTTTGTCTTAATGTATCTGTTTTAAAACATCTGCCTGAATTAGGGTATGTTGTTTTCCTTTTGTGGATTACAAACTGGTTAAAAGACAGGAAACAGAGAGTAGGATTAAATGATCAATTTTCTCAGTGGAAAAAGGTAAACAGTGGAGTGCCTCAGGGATCTGTACTTGGACCGGTGCTTTTCAATATATTTATAAATGATCTGGAAATGAATACGATGAGTGAGGTTATCAAATTTGCAGATGATAGAAAACTATTCAGAGTAGTTAAATCACAAGTGGATTGAAATAAATTGCAGGAGGACCTTGAGAGATTGGAAGATTGGGGATCCAAATGGCAGAAGAAATTTAATGTGGACCAGAACAAGGTGTTGCATGTAGGGAAAAATAACCCATGCTGAAGTTACATGATCTTAGGTTCCATATTAGGAGCTACCACCCAAGACAAAGATCTAGGCATCATAGTGGATAATACTTTGAAATCATTGGCTCAATGTGCTGCAGCAGTCAAAAAAGCAAACAGAATGTTAGGAATTATTGGGAAGAGAAAGGTTAATAAAATGGAAAATGTCATAATGCCTCTGTATCGCTCCATGGTGAGACAGCACCTTGAATACTGTGTACAATTCTGGTTGTCTCATCTAAAAAAAATACAGTTGCAATGGAGATGGTACAGAGAAGGGCGACCAAGATGATAAAAGGGATGGAACAGTTCCCCTGTGAGGAAAGGCTGAAGAGGTTAGGGCTGTTCAGCTTGAGAAGAGACAGCTGAGGGGGGATATGATAGAGGTCTTTAAAATCATGAGCGGTCTTGAATGAGTAGATGTGAACTGGTTATTTACACTTTCGGATAATAGGAGGACTAGGGGGCACTCCATGAAGTTAGCAAGTAGCATATTTAAGACTAATCGGACAAAATTATTTTTCACTCAACGCACAATTAAGCTCTGAAATTTGTTGCCAGAGGATATGGTTAGGAAAGTTAGTGTAGTTTGGTTTAAAAAAGGTTTGGATAAGTTCTTGGAGGAGAAGTCCATTAACTGCTATTAATCAAGTTGACTAAGGGAATGGCCTCTGCTATTACTGGCATCAGTAGCATGGGATCTTCTTAGTGTTTGGGTACTTGTCAGGTTCTTGTGGCCTGGTTTGGCCTCTGTTGGAAACAGGATGCTGGGCTTGATGGACCCTTGGTCTGACCCAGTGTTCCAATTTCTTATGTTCTTATGTTTAAGAATCGAAAAATTAAGAGCAATGGACTTTGAAAATCAGCATTTTCCTATTTACAGCCACTTTCAAGGAGATAGCTGGGAGCTGCAAAAGACAGCCTTGCCAATAAAGAGAGAGCCAGTAAACACACAGAGTCTGTCAGAAGCTTTTATCCAATTGGTGACAGAAACTGAATGTTTAGAACAAGTGTATCCTCCAATTAGGAGGGAGATAAGAGAATAGAGGGCAGGGTGCCACTGAGGATGAACTGAGATGGAATTGTGATGAGTGAGGAGTGAGGAGAAAAGACATGCATAGAGCTCCCAGAGCAAGAAAAAAGTCTGAGAGAGAGAGAGAAATCAGCATTTCTACTCGACTGCAACAGTATTAGAGAGCCACAAGTAAACAAATCCTATTTTGAGGATCCAAAGTGATTGGCATAATCAGTTATTATATTCCAGGCCAAATGTTACATTCATAGGATAAAAACTTATTGGAAATACCATCATTAAGACTGAGGCATCTGTGTGAGGCAAGGGAAATAACTTTTTCTGTAGCAGGGCCAACAGAAGATGTGGAATGCACTCCCAGAAGAGTTAGGGATGAAACATTTTAAAGGCCCATATTTTTTTTCACTGAGCATTTGCTATTCTCTCAGATACATGGAGGTATCCCATCTAAGGAGTTAAATAATGAAAGGATATGAACTACAGAGAAGACTGAGCTCTCATATACAGAGAAGCATCTTATATCAGGACGACTGAGGGGGGATATGATAGAGGTGTTTAAAATCATGAGAGGTCTAGAACGGGTAGATGTGAATCGGTTATTTACTCTTTCGGATAGTAGAAAGACTAGGGGGCACTCCATGAAGTTAGCATGGGGCACATTTAAAACTAATCGGAGAAAGTTCTTTTTTACTCAACGCACAATTAAACTCTGGAATTTGTTGCCAGAGAATGTGGTTAGTGCAGTTAGTATAGCTGTGTTTAAAAAAGGATTGGATAAGTTCTTGGAGGAGAAGTCCATTACCTGCTATTAAGTTCACTTAGAGAAAGATAGAGCTGATCTTCAATATCTGTAATCTTAGAGGGTGTCTGCTAGGATTGAGAGTGGGGGATATTTGTTGTTTTAGGATAAATGTGTATGTGCTGTTGAGTAAATTTTCAAAGGAGCTCCATATGGAAAAATAGTATTTACACACGCAAGTTGTATATATTTGTGTTTATGCTTTTTTATAAACATCAAAGTATGCGCATATTTTTGGTTTTCCGTGTACATTTTACCGGCACAAAAAAGGGGCAGTTTGGGGTGTTCCAGGGCGGGGTCAAGAAGCACACCTGGAAATTGCTATTTCATAAGAGATATACATGTATAAATTTCAAACTTATTTATAAATGTTATACCTGCTAATTGACTCATGCAATTGAAATCAGACTTGACTGTCATCTGCAATTTTTGAGTGAACTGGTGGGGGGATTCAGGGTAAAGTGCTAGAGGATCTAAGGTGAACTGAAGATGGATTGGGTGAACTGGCGAAGGTAGCAGTGAACTGGTGATTTCAAGTAAGCACAGAAGTAAATATTTTCAAAATGGTATATGCGCACACTTTATAAAATGCCTCCACGTTTAAAACTGGGTTATTATGAATACATGTTATATTTTTTTTGCATCTAAAATATCCATGAGTATGTTTTTAAAATAGGTAGAGAAAATAAGCACTTTATTTGCATTGCAAATATTCATGCGTACTTTTAGAGCAGACCTATGTGCTATTTTATAAACTGTGAGGTTCCCGCTGCACAGTTCATAAAATAGTTGGATAAATATTTGTGCTTCCACTTCCACACAAATCCAGTAGCATGAATAGGTTTGAAAGTTAGAAGCTATGAGATCCATTTTAAAACGAGCGCACATGCATCCATACATGCATGTATGGCGTGCGAGCAAGGATACTCTAGAATGTTAATCATGTGTGCACTTCTGCGCGCGTGTATGTTTTAAAATTCACCAACCGTGCATAAGTAAGCTCCTAATTTTAAGAGGTGATTCGAGCACAGCAGTGTCTTCAATAGGATCATGTCGGCTTTTACGTGTGCATGTAAGCAAATTTTAAAACATGCTCGCAAGAGATATATTCTCAGTTTTCCAATTAGTCAGTTTGTCCAGTTAATAGTGAGCTTTTTCAGACCCATCTGGTTCTTCATCCTTCATGCTGCCCAGTTGACCTGGATCCCTCACCCTGTCCTATAAGCCCTAAACTTGAGATCTAAAGTACAACTTGCTTTTCATCAGGAGCAGCTGTAAAGTTATACAGATATCTAGCGTACGTGTGCTGCAGGTTTCATTTTTAAAATTTGGAGTTATGTAAATTTTGGCCCCGCCCTGGATCGCCCATGCCCCGCTCTTCTTCCTCCCCCTTATTCCTCACATGTACACGGGTACTTAACGCGCACATTTTGCGGCTTTTTAAAATCCACGTTGCTCGCTCGTGGCCCACATATGTGCGGGTCTGGCTTTCCCAAGAGGCACACTAAGCCTCGATAATGCCATAATGCATGCATTAAATACCGCATGGCAAAATGCATATGCAAATTTGAAAATTTTATTCAAGTGGGAGGAGTTTGGGCGGAGTAAATGGAAATGAGGGTTGGTTAACATTGCATGCGATAACATAATGCACACTAGTGCAAGATTTAATGTCAGAAATAACCTCACCTTTTTTCTGAGTGTTATGCCTATGATAGCTGTTGGTTATGGCTGAAACAGGAGTTATCGCAAATCCTGTTTTGTGGGGGTGGGGGAGAGCACCTCTGTGGAGACCCACTAATTTTTGAATTTTTTATACCACTTTAGGAGGGGGCATTATGAACTCGGGGTGAGATTTGTGGGGAAAGTTGGGTTTTAGGGGGCAATTTAACATGCACAGTCATACGTACTAACAGCACAGTTACCAACAGTGAAGATTTAATGTGATTTGGATGGATAAAAGGTAAAAGAAGAGTAGATTTGTACCATGTTCTCTCTACCTAGCCTGATGCACACTCTACCTAGCTGCAATCAAGAATTCCATTTCTATTAGAATGTTGTGTAGCCGGTCCTTGTATTTGCTGTGGACTTAATCCAGGGATGCCACGGAGTTTCAAGGTTTAAGACTGGTGAGGAGATAGAAAATCTTTTTGGGCCTTGGCATGGCCAATTACAATTTGACCACCAAATGCAGTAAGACCCAAAAGAGGAGCAAGGAAGTAAAAATCAATAGCAGGATGAAATAACAGTCAAACCAATGTCAATTGATTCACTGGGACACAGACAAAAATAACCACTCATAGTCCTTTGTGGTGTTCAAAATAAATTGTTTGCTGTAACTTATGAGTATCCAAACCATGACTGAGAAAATAAAAAAGAGCATAAAAAATGTTAACGTGAAGAAAACCCTTGTCTCTTGGTCCATTTTAGGTCATCTCCTTAATCGCTCTTCTACTGCACCATCATCCATATAAAAAATATCCTCCCCTGTGAGATTAAGATAAGTGGAGTATAGTACCAGCACACACTGGTCATTAGGAAGAATTATCCTCATGTTCAAAACTTTAGAAAAATCCTAAACTGAGTGAAAACCCTTAAACTGTAATCCAACTTCACAAATATCCACTCTCTGTTTAAGATGTCTCTAGTACAAGAGTCCAAAAAACCCACTTCTTCTCACCCTTGCTTCTTCTTGTGCTCAGGTAAAAACATACTCTGAATTCAGTCCTTCAGGATCCTGGGGGGATGCCCTTCCATCCAGGCTGATCCAGTCTGATTCCAAAATTCCTCTCTCTGTTCCAGAAATTCTAACTGTAGATCCAAACCTCCAGGAACGAGGAAAAAGGATCCTACAGCGCAAGCTACAAACTCCTTCCACCAACTGCAAAAGTACTGTCTTGAGATCCTTGGGGAATGTCTAGCTTCTGTCCTAACTCTTTTGCATCTCCAAACCCACTGAAAACTCAGCATGCTTGGGGGATTTTTATATACCACATAAGCCTTCCCCTCAATAGGTGGGGTTATGGCAAGGGGAGGATTCACAAATATCAAAACCCAACTTCCCACTGCCAAAAGATGGAAAATTACAAGGGCAAAGGTTAGTGACAGACAAAGCCCCATCACAGTTGTAACAATTATTCTCTATCAGAGAAGAGCACGTTTATATTCTTTTTGAAGTATATGGGTTCCAAAGCCCTTGTGCATTATACTATGTAGGGAAAACCAAATGCATGATTAAAACCCGATTGATAGAGCATCATAGTTGTTTAATAACTAAAATATTGTCATCCCTGCTTGTACTGCGTTGTGTGGAGAAGGAACATGTCATTGAAGATATAAAATGGTTAATCCGAGATCAGATACTTCCACAGAGACATGGTGGAAATACTACTCGGCGATTAGTAGAATGTGAATGGTGATGAATCTTTAAGCTTTAGATGATTCACCCCTTTGGTCTTAATCTTGATATGGAATGGGAATTCTTGTTGTGAAGAGTTATCGTGTATTTTTAATAAGAAAGTGTTTTTGTTACTTTCTTGTCAACATTTTGGATAGGTATATTTGATTAATGCCATAATTCATCTTGTGATTCCTAAGCATTATTTAACACTGGCTGATTTTGTCCTAGGGAGGAATATGTGGCACCATAGAAGTTCACGCTCCTAAAATAGGTGACACAATCACGGAAACATAGCTGTGTTGGGCCTTTTGTTGCTACATCAGTGATGTGCTCATTGAAAACTTCTATGTGTGCAATGAAGTATGATTGATATTGAATGTGAATTTTGACTTGCTGAGTTGAATTCCATTTGAAAAAGATAAGTGATGATTTTAGGTTTATATAAGTGATAATTTCTAGATTATAAATCAACATTGATATTCAGTTCTTGTTTGTGATTATGAGGTGGGCTATGAATGGATATTTCTTTGTGATGAGATGGTCTTCTATGAATGGATATTTTATCCTTAAGAAAATTTGGACCAACCATTTATGAGTGCCCAGTTTCTCACACACATTTTGAATATATTTTTTGAAAATACTTTTGAAGTATTTAGAATCTAAGAGGGTAATTTTCAAAAGGATTGCCACATATGGGGCCTGATTTTCAAAAGCATTTACACGCATAAAACTGGTTTTTACACATGTAAATGCATGTTACCCGTGTAAGTGGGCTTTTTAAATTTTCTATATTATATGCCATAGTTTTGTCCATAGATTTTATTCCCATAAGTTCAATTTACTTGAATAAATGGCTTTTGAAAATTACTACAAAAGTAGTTTCATTTACACATGTAAATGCTTTTGAAAATTACCCCCTGTGTGTAAATGAACTTTACCTGCGTAAGTTGGCTTTTGAAAATTGCTAAAATATATGCTATGGAATTATCAATAGGTTTTAAACATATAAGTGCACTTTAAAAGGTGAATTTTAAAAGCTGGGCATGAGCCAAAATTGGGAGATGAGCATGCATTTAGCACATACGCATGTCTACCTGATTTTATAAGCCATCCACATGTGCGCAGAAGTACTGATGCACGAATATCTCGCATCGGGGAAAAAAGGGGTAGAATTTGAGCGTTCTGGGGTGGGGCCAAGAGATAGGTACGCAAGGAGCTACACAACCAGGTATATTTTAGTACAAAGTTAATTCTGCTGTGGATGTGGTGTAAGTCTTAATAAAACTATTTCCAGGCATCTGTGAAGCGTTTGAGGGGTCTGGGTTTACCAGGAGGAGTGCAGGCTAAAGAACCAGAGGGGTCTAGAGCAGTGGTCCCCAACCCTGTCCTGGGGGCCCACCAGCCAGTCGGGTTTTCAAGATATCCACAATGAATATGCATGAGAGAAAATTTGCATGCACTGCCTCCACAACATGCAAATTGTCTCTCATGCATATTCATTGTGGATATCCTGAGAACCCGACTGGCTGGTGGGCCCCCAGGACAGGGTTGGGGACCACTGGTCTAGAGGACCTAGCTCTAGATTGGGCAAACTGGTGGATGAACTGGTGAAATGTCATAGCTTGGACGCATGTCTGATATAAAATTCCCTCAAAGCCGACTTATGCTGCTGTGCGTGCACAAGCTTCAAATTAGGAGCATACATATGCGTGCCAGGGCTATTTTATAACATGCATGTATGTGTGCACAGGAAATAAAATTGCCATGTACCTGGCTGTGCGCCGATGTACACGGGAATATGTGTGCCCACGCACCCGTTTGAAAATTACTGTCCGTGAAGTGAATTTTAAAAGAGATGCACATGCCAAAATTGGGAGATGAGCGTTCATCTAGCACATGCCCGTGTCTATCCGATTTTATAAAGTGGGGGAATACATGCGCAAGTGCCAATGCACACACATCTCACAAAGGAGAAAAAGGGGGCATAGAGTGGGTGGGGCATGGGTGTTCCAGGGCATGGCCAAGAGACGTGCAGGCAAATACCTATGCACCTGGGCGTGCACCCAGGTCCAGTGCCACATAAGTTTACTTCTGCTATGGAAGAGGTGTAAGTTAAACAAAAAAATACAAGCATCCTGAGGGGTTTAAGGGGTCTGAGGTAACTGGGGGGAGGTTTGTAGGACCTAGTTCTAGACTGGGAAAATGTGGTGGATGAACTGGTGAAACTGGTCATGGTGTGGTCCTCTTGTGCTGCTCAAACCCAACTTTAATCAGCAAAATTAGGCACACACATACACGCACCTAGGCTATTTTATAACATACGTGTGTATGTGCGTGAATGTTATAAAATTGCCACATCTCTGGGCACATGCTGATGCACATGTATACATGTATGCTCGTGCAGCCGTTTGAAAGTTATTGTCCCTGTGTGTAAATGGGCTTTTGAAAATTACTATGATATATACTATTCTTATGTATGTAAATAAATCATTTTGAAAATTACCCCTTAGAGTCTTAATAAGATGGATGTTTCATAACTTTCTACTTGATTTGTATCCACAGTGTGACTGTTTAAATATACCATCTTGGAAGCCCAGAAATAATTTATTAAGCAAATTAAAAAAGGTGAAAAGAAGATCAAGTGTTTGCCAGCAAGGCTAGAGTGCTGTGATAGAGGCTATTAAAGCCAAAAAGGCATCATTTAAAAATTGGAAAGCAGGACCTCATGAGGAAAATAAGAAGGCACACAAGCACTGATAAGTTAAATGAAAAAATATTAAAAAGGCAGATCAACGGAGAATTTAAGAAGAGACTTGCCAAAGAGGCAAAAACTAACTAAAACTTTTTCAAGTGTACAAAAACAAGAAACCTACAAGAAAGTCAGACTGTTGGATGACCAGAGACCAAAAGGAACATGCAGGGAAGATAAGACCATAGCAGAAAAACTAAATTAATTATTTCCTTTGGTCTCTACTGTGAAGGTATTGGGGAGATACCCAGGCTGGAACCATTCTTTGTAGGTGAAGATTCAGAGGAACTGAAACAAATCACTGTGAATCTGGAAAAGGTATAAGAGCAATTAAACAAACTATATAGTAGCAAATTATCGGGACCTGATGGTAGTCACTACAGAGTTTTAAAAGAACTCAAATATGAAATTGCAGATCTGCTTCTAGTAATCTGTAACTTATCACTCAAATCTGCCTCTATACCTGAGGACTGCATGGTAACCGATATAACATCAATTTTCAAAAATGGCTCCAGGCAAGTACCAGTGTCAGACCAGAAAGTCTGACACTGGTACCAGGTAAAATGGTGGAAGCTATTGTTAAGAATAAAATTACTTGTCATATAGATAAAAATGGTTTAATGGGAAGAGCCAGCATGGATTTATCAAAGGGAGGTCATGCCTTATTAATCTATTAGAATTATTTGAAAGTTCAAATAAATATGTGGATAAAGCTGAGCCAATCAATATACTGTTTTTGGATTTTCAGAAGGCATTTGATAAAGTCCTTTCTGAGGCTTTGAAAGCTAAAACATTGAGGCCATGATTGGGAAGAACTAAACAGGTGAGCTATAGGTGGAATTAATTGAGGAAGAGGCAACTTCAATTGAGTGAAGCTGCAAGGAATGAGGTTTCTTAGAAATTTATATGAGGAGCCAGTGGGGTGAGTTGGGGGGGGGGGGGGTGTCTAAGACCTTACCTAAAGTTTGATTACACTATACCCTGACCCGCTAAACTGACACCTAAACTCTTTAGCATTTCAAGCCAGCCTAATACAATACTCTGCAATTTTAAAACAATCTACCAGAAACAGAATGATTACGTGAGGGTCCCTTGAAGACAGGATCCATTTAATTTAATTTGGTAAAAAAGAAAAGCAAAGCAGAAACTGCAGTGGGTGAGTGAGGGGTAGAGTGAGGAGCATCCCCCTCTAAAGTCTACTAAGACTATGAAAAGCTGATCTCAAACAAATTAGAAAAAGCATTTTTTTTCACTCAGTCCACAATGAAGCTGTAGAATTTGTTGCCAGCTCTGGTTAAGGAAACTTGCATAACTGTATTTAAAAGTCCAGAAATGATTATTAGCCAGGTAGCTACCCCTTATCCCTAGAAGTGAGCAACAATCAATGGATCTACTCTTTGGGATCTTCCTGGAACCTTCCAGTGACCTGGATTAGGCATTGTCAGAGACAAGATGCTAGGCTCGATGAATCTTTGATCTTACCTAACCAGGCAAGTCTTATGTTCTTATGTCATGCAACTGGAGAGGAAGGGACCGCACCTGAACCTATGAGGAAGTTACTAGATTTTACATAGTAAGTTAGTAACATCATTTTATAATTTTACTAACTACTTATACTTAACTCGCTTTGCAAGTGGGAATTGATTTATCTTAAAGCTTCTAGCATGCCTGGACTTCATTCTAATGGCAGCAGCACTTGTAAATATAGCAATTTTGTTCTTTTGAATGACTTAGTAAAGAAACAAATTGTTTGATTCATTTCTTTGCAGTGCATTTTAATGGTGAAAAATCATGCTACAGTGAATTTCCTTACAGTAATAAACAATCCCACAACATACACAAACAACATTGTGGTTTCCTTTATACAAATGACTTACCTAAACAGGTGTATTCCTTTAGCAGGCATTCCTCCATGCCCTCTTTTGAGAAGGTCTCACCTTGATGATGTATGATGCTGATATATCTGTGCACCAGAACTGCGCTCTGATGAGGCAGTATATTAATATTTCACAGACAGAGTTCATCCAGGGGATATATTAGGGCCCTGAAAATGTATTGCTCAAATTATGGCGTTGAGCAACAGAAGAAAAGCAAGCTAACAAACTGAATCAATTTAATTACAGCGAAAAGTTAGGCAGCGGCCAAGAGGCACTTAGGCACCAAAATGCCAGCACTTAGGTAAAATATGCACCTTTGTGCCATTCTGTTGCATCTGAAAGGGATATGACTTAATTTGCATAAATACAATAAGTTTTCACAGTGAAAATATGGTCGATCAATTTATGGAGACTATGGGGCAGATTTTAAACCCCCTGCACGCGTAAATCCGGCCGGATTTACGCGCGCAGGACCCTCCCGCGCTGGCGCGCCTATTTTGCATAGGCCGCCGATGCACGCAGAGCCCCGGGACTCGCGTAAGTCCCGGGGTTTTCGAAAAGGGGCGTGCCGGGGGCGTGTCAGGGCGGGGCCTAATGACGCGGCGTTTCGGGGGCGGGATGCGGCGTTTCGGGGGTGTGGCGCCGGCCCGGGGGCGTGGTCGAGGCCTCCGGACCAGCCCCTGGGTCGGATGACAGCGCGCCAGCAGTCCGCTGGCGAGCGTAGATTTACGTCTGCTTCTAGCAGGCGTAAATCGAGGAACAAAGGTAAGGGGGGGGGGTTTAGATAGGGCCGGGGGGTGGGTTAGGTAGGGGAAGGGAGGGGAAGGTGAGGGGAGGGTGAAAGAAAGTTCCCTCTGAGGCCGCTCCGATTTCGGAGCGGCCTCGGAGGAAACGGAGGCAGGCTGCGCGGCTCGGCGCACGCAGGCTGCCCAAAATCGGCAGCCTTGCGCGCGCCAATCCTGGATTTTATAGGCTACGCGCGTATCTTATAAAATCCAGCATACTTTTGTTTGCGCCTGGTGCGCCAACAAAAGTACGCGATCGCGTATTGTTTTAAGATCTACCTCAGCGTATATTAAAGCCAGGTAATTTCTGGCTCTTCATGATATACAAACACTTGGAAGAGTAATACAAACTTGAGTTGGCTTTAATATATTAACAGGTGAGTGGTATCCCAACCAGTGCACTTAGAAAGTCTGAACTTTCAAACCAAAGATTCATAGTGACATTGGGAAGAGTCATTAATATTGATTTAGGAAATAATTCTCCAAGGATGGGCCATTTAATGCCCCATTTAGATTACAGTTCATTAATATGCACTGGCAGCAAATGGTAATTAGGGACTGTTGTTACAAATGTGTAAAATCAGCAGAGTTAGCCAGATAACTTATCCGGCTTACTCCAGTTGGCCCATAGAGCAGCCCTAAGGTTAGCCACTGAATATATGGGCTAGGTTAGCCAGATAAGATTATCCAGCTAGCTAGCCAAGCTGCACAGTGGCTGAATATGGACTGCAAAGGGTCTTGTGCCTAAATAGGAGGCCAATGCAATATCATGAAAACGTTTTGCAAACATCCAATCACTCAGTCAAAGCCAAAATAGTGCACATTATTGGTGATAACGCACACATCATTGCAACTTTTAGCGTGCAAATATTTTGCATGTAGTTTGCTGCACACAAAAAGTTTATTTAAAATTAAAATTAATGAACTGCTGTGATGCATGATCTTGCAAAGCAGCTTATTAGTTATGAATTAAAAAATGGCTTTGCAGGCCAGTTCTCGCAAACATTTTCACAGGAATGTACGGGCAACTTTTTCTTTCAGTTTAATTTTCATAGGTAGAAGAACTGTATAAGAATTGCCAATACTATGTGAAAAATAGCACAATTTAATGCATAGCCCTCTTAGGGAGTTAGGAGCCTAAATTCGTCCCCTTGAACATTTACTAGGAATGAGCACCTAAATTTAGATCCCTAAAAAGTGGATGGCTATGGGGAAAAAAGATAGGAACTTATCACTAACGTTCAGCACTCGGTACCTAAGAACATAAGAAGAACATAAGAACATAAGAAAATGCCATACTGGGTCAGACCAAGGGTCCATCAAGCCCAGCATCCTGTTTCCAACAGTGGCCAATCCAGGCCATAAGAACCTGGCAAGTACCCAAAAACTAAGTCTATTCCATGTTACCTATTCCATGTTACCTATTCCATGTTGCCTAAATGTAGGCAAATAAATTCCAGGCCTAATTCAGTTCCCTAAGTTTCAGGAGCCTAAATTTAGGAAATTTTCAGCTGAAAAGTTTTGATACTAAGTTCAGTTGAAAATGTTCTTAAATGTAAGCACTAAGAGGATAACTTTTAAAGCTCTGTGTGAGGCCGCATATATGTGTATATGACCGTGCACAATTCTACCCTAGTACTATATAATCAGCATGTATCATATATAAGCATGGTTATAAAATATGAATAAATCTACTCTGCAACTTTTGTGTGTGCAAATATATAATTATGTTAGCCAGATAAGTAG
Organism: Rhinatrema bivittatum; assembly: GCF_901001135.1. Classification (NCBI taxonomy): domain Eukaryota; kingdom Metazoa; phylum Chordata; class Amphibia; order Gymnophiona; family Rhinatrematidae; genus Rhinatrema; species Rhinatrema bivittatum. The sequence goes on from NC_042622.1 coordinate 55,903,967, forward strand.
AGTTTTTTGAGACATGCCACTAAGTGACACTGAACCACTGAATGCATTTATAATGCAAAAAAACACGCTATTTTTCCAAACTTTTAAAATTATGGGCTAGATTTTAATACCCACGCGCGGGCGTAAATTTGTACGCGCAACCTGGCGTGGACAAATCTACGCCTGATTTTATAACATGCATGCGCACATGTTATAAAATCTGGGGTCGGCGCACAAGGGGGTGCACACTAGTGCACCTTGCGCACGCCAAGCCCTAGGGGAGCCCCAATGGCTTTTCCTGTTCCCTCCGAGGCTGCTCTGAAATCGGAGCAGCCTTGGAGGGAACTTTCCTTCCGCCCCCCCCCACCTTCCCCTCCCTTCCCCTACCTAACCCGACCCCCAGCCCTATCTAACCCCCCCCCCAATCTTTATTATGCAAGTTGTGCCTGCCTCCAGGCAGGCGAAGGTTGCGCTCGCTGACCGAGTGCCGGCGAGCGATCCCCCGGCACGGCCACTGTGACGGAGGCCTCAGTACCACCCCTGCCCTTCCCCGCCCCTTTCACAAAGCCCCGGGACACATGCGCGTCCCGGGGCTTGCGCTTGTCTCCGGGCCTATGCAAAATAGGCTCGGCGCGTGTAACCCCCCTACGCACGTAAATCCAGCTGGATTTACGTGCATACAGGTAGATTTAAAAAAATTGCGCGATCTCGTACTTTTGTTCGCGCACCAGGCGCAAACAAAAGTATGCTGGATTTTATAAGATACGCGCGTAGCCGCGCGTATCTTATAAAATCCGGGGTCGGCGCGCGCAAGGGGGTGCACATTAGTGCAACCTGCGCACGCCGAACCCAGCGCGCGCTGCCTGTTCCCTCCGAGGCGGCTTCGATTTTACGTCTGCTAAAAGCAGACGTAAAACAGCACGCGCCGGCTGGCTGCCCCGCTCCGTGTTCTGGTCCCAGGGGCTGGTCCGGAGGCCGCGGCCACGCCTCCGGAACACCCCCAGGCCAAAACCACGCCCATGTCACCGCCCCCAAAACGCCGTGTCACGCCCCCGAAACGCCGTGTCATTCGGCAACGCCCCCGACACACCCCTTTTAAAAAGCCCCGGGACTTACGCACGTCACGGGGCTCTGTGCGCGCTGGCGGCCTATGCAAAATAGGCGCGCCAACGCGCGAGGGCCCTGCGCGCGTAAATCCGGGAGGATTTACGCGCGCAGGGGTTTTAAAATCCCCCCCATAGGGTTTTTAAAATCTGCCCCTATATGCGCAAAGATTTCACCTGCAACTTTTTAGTAGGACTTACCTATACCAGTCCCTATTTATGAGGGTAAATCGGCAAATTATCTAACATGTGTACGTAAAGAAAATTAACCCATTTTACGATTCCTCCACAAGTTCGTCCAGTCCATTTCCAGGTCATTGAGAATCTCTTCAGCCTGAACTCTGCCCACTTCACCCAGACCTTCCATCTAACCAGTAGTACAGTATAAACATGTTTAATATCACTTAAGCAAAATAATGAGCAGGTGTAAAATTATGCTCTCTTTTAAAATAACAACCTTTGTGTGTATATGTTGGCCCTGCGCTGGAATGTCCTTAGACTGTCTCTTTTTTACACACATATCTTTGCATGCAAACCCTTATTTATGCATGTATGTTTATAAACTAGCATGAGTGTGTGTACATGCCATTTATGTGTGTACATGTTAATTTTCCATATGCAACCTATTCTGGGAACGCTAGGAGAGCGATCTCATTTGAGTGGATTGTGTGCCCTTGGGCCTCGGCACGACCCCAGAAGACTCCAGAGCAGCACCAAGGTAGGCAAGATGTGTCCAAGCATAGGTAAAGACTAAAGGTCTAACCCTCTACCGGACCTGTATTCTTCTGGAAGGCCAGCAACGCAATGTTGGTTACTGAACAGTCCTCTGACCATTCCCAGCCCTTTCGGACTGCCGCTAGGTATCGGCAAGAAGCAGCAGGCCGGAGTGAGGACGAGGGCAGACAAAGGCCTTCTGACATAGAAGACTCTAGATGAGACGAGGAGCTTGGAAGGTTCAGACATTGGCACTGTCTCTCAGGGCGCCCTACACAGCCCACCGAAACGGGCGGACCCAATGGGCTGGTCACGGACCACCCTGTCCCACTGCATGCCCTACACAACCTGGAGAGGCTGGTCATGGACCACACGGAGAGCAGGACAAGCGCAGGAAGGGAATCCAGCCGAGACGAAACTCCAATGACGAGAACAGGAAACAAGACGGATTTACCCCAACAAGGTGTCGTCTGGAGAACCAAAGGAGCTGGAGGGTCAAGCAGGCTCGGAACAAGCGAAGGAGAAACGGAACCTCGGAATATCAGGAAATGGAACAGCAGGAAGCGAAACATCAGGAAGTCTGGAACATCAGGAAGTGGAACATCAGGAGTCTGGAACATCAGGAAGCCTGGACTTGGAACCTCGGAACATGATGAAATGGAACATCAGGAAACCACGAAGACTCAGGAAGCAATGAAGACTCAGGCGAGACAGGACATGGACAGCTCCAACGAAGAACAAGGAACGAAGACCTGACAGAGCGCTGGAAGATGAGATTTCCAGGAGCAGGGAACTCCGATGCAAGGCATGACAGGAATGCTGAAGACACCCTTTTATAGGGCTGAACCAGGAAACCGGGTGGAGCTGACTTCCAATGGGGCCAGGAAGACCCCACCTACGCTGCCCCTTTAAGAAGGGGAAGAAGACGTGGGCCTGCCCCTTAGGAAGGGGGCAGGACCTTGGAGAGCGGCCATGCTGCTGCAGAGACGCTGAGCCGTGCAAGAGCAGGAGCTGGGCCTTAGATGGCGGCGGCGTCCAGGGGGGCACCATGCCGCGAAGAGGATCACTTTCGCTGCGTTACAGGCAGCGGCAGCGAGAAGGATGACGGCAGTCTCCTGGCCACGTGGGTGGTCAGCAACACGGCGGTCCAGGCCGTGGAGGGTGGAGTCTGGTGGCATTGGAGCTTCGGCGGCTTTCCATTCGCATGGGGAAAGGCAGCAGCAGAATGGAGGTGAGAGGCCTGCTCGTGGGGAAACTCCACGGGCAGGAATCATAACACAACATTTTCAAAATTCACCCCAAGCATTTTTTGAAAATTGACCCCCCCTCCCATGTTTCTATTTCTGAAACCACTATTTCTGGAAATTAAAGCAATATATTTTATCCAATCATGCTAAGATGGTAACTTTCAAACTGGTGCGTGTGCACATTGGCGCACATGTCTGCCTACGCTCAGGCATGCAGCTGTTTTATAACATATGTGCATATATTAAAAAAGTACCTTGGCCGCAAGCAATTGCGCCAAATTTTAAGTGGGCTCGCACGTGTGTGTGCAAATCCTGTTTCTAGTGCATAAATCGGAGGATTTTAAAAGGGGCATGCGCCAAATCCATTCCCAGTTTTATCCGTTCTTTCCCAGTCTACCCAGCTAAGAGTTAGGTCCTCCAAACCCAACTAGTTTAATAGCCTTCACTCCCCCAAGTTAGCTCCTTCCCTTAAAACCCCCCAGATCTGCCTAGTTTTCTTTAAATTTTAACTTACATGGCATCCACAGCAGAAGTAAAATGTGCAAGGATACGTTTCCTATATATGTATATGTATTTTGAGTGTTGCTACTGCAACTCAATTTAATGTAAACCGCCTTGAAATTAATTTGAAAGTCGGTATATAAAGTTGAATAAATAAATATCCGGTCAACTATATGGGAAAACAGATAAAGATATTCCCTGATCTTGCTTTCTCAACACAATTACGTAGGAAAGCCTTCCTGGCCTTACGCCAGGAGGTAACTGATATGGGATTTATTTTCACCTTAAGATTTCCGTGTGTGTCCTGAGAAAACAAAATGATGTATTTATTTTTTTCTCCCCTGACCAACTTAAAGATTTTTTAGAACAGAGGAAAATTCCAGCCTCATCCCCAATAATGAATTAAGGAATAAAGGAATATAAAACAGGCAGGTATTATGGGCCCTTTTGTTTATATATTGAAGTAAAAATACTCCCAATGATTTCTGTATGTAGTGCAATGTCCCCTCAAATGTGATTAATACTGATGAACATGGCTGTGGTAAAATGTCAGTAGTGCTTTACAATGGAGATAAGAGCCCATTGAAATTACCATTATAGATTTTCTTTATTATTTATGTACCGCAATCAGATCATGTATTTCCTATTGCAAACATTGTTTGTATATATTGAAAATGATAAATAAAGGATTAAAAAAAAAAAAAAAGTTGAATAAATAAATAAATAAGTAAAGCTATGTGGCGGGGGGCCTTGCCGAGCGCTGGATCGCGCAAGTATTTATGCTCACATCTCAGGTTCATGCCCTGAAACGCCCATGCCCCGCCCAGACCTCGCCATATCCCGCCGCTTTTTGAAAACTTTTTAGATGTGCACGCTCGGAATACGCATGCATCTCACCGGCTTTTAAAATCTGCTCAGAGCATGCAAGCCTCTTCTTCGCGCATCCCCTAATTAATGAACGCATTGGACTTTTACAATTCATCTCTTAAGTGGGTGCACTGAGATGACTTTTTATTCAACTAAAAGTATAATACAATTCAGATGGGATAAATAGGAACATTCCAGATTAATCAGCACTAAATGGGACAGAAAAGATTCACTGACATGCTTGTAGAAGTGTGAATCTGATATACTAGAAAAAAAGAGGAACCTGTTTCCTCCAAATCTAGAAGCAACGATGCTCACCATTTTCTAAAAAGGGTTACTAAAAGGCTCCTTTTTTTTCAGGATGGTTTGTTCCAGTCCTGGTTTTACCCCATTGTCTGCAATGCATGGACTTGCAATTCCAAGTTCCCTGAGAGAAGCTAAATTTAATCCATATATGTAGTGGGATAAAACCAGGACAGGAGAAAGTACGGGCACTTGGAAACCCTTGCTCTGAATTGTAATTCAAGAGTTTGGTTCCCAGATCTTTGTTCAGAGTTTTTCATTCTAGCTCTTCTGAATCACTCACTGTAAAGTTTAGCAGTTCCTGAGGAGGGTCACTGGAGGCTTTCGTTTTCTGCACTGCCTCTTAACCTGCTCTGGGACGTTTGAACAGACACACGTGATGGAACTCTGGACTCCTGTGCTCTGAAGGCTTTTCTTGTTTAGCTGATGTTAGGCAGAAAGGGAATAGCTGAACCCAACGGATACCATAAGCTACCTAAGTTTATGGATGGGGTCGAGCAGATGAGGGCCAAAAGGTCGTGTATGGCTGCTGTAGGGTGCTGGAGTAAGGCTGACAGGGGTCAGAAACTGGAGGCTAATTTCTTGGATGGCTAGAGCCAAGGTTTAATAGCCAGGTCATCTGGGAGAGTGATTGAATTCATTGGTAGGGGAACGTATGGTTTAGGTCAATAGGTAATGTTATTTTTCTTACTAGGCTGGCTTCAATAGAATCAAATTCATACCTGAAGAAGCACAGTTTCTTTCTGGGTGTACATTATTATGATTATTCATGACCCATCACACCTTTTATTTTGAAAAAACGTTTTACTATTACCATTAATGCCTGAAGTCAGCAGGAATCTACAAGTGCTGAGTCTTTACACTGGTACTCCTGGGGGAAATGAAGAATTCTGCGTCTTTAAAGTAGTAGAAAATTCTGTGCACATTATTTAAAAGTTGTGCAAATTTCTGCACTTTCTGAAAATAATACAATATAATTACTGTTTTTAAGAGATCATTAAAAGTACAATACAGGAAAAAAATGGCTATAAAATGCAAAATGTTAAATTTTTTTTGAGTGCAGAATTCCCCAGGAGTATTATAATGACTATGTTATAAGGCCTGCTCCACCCCGGCTTTACTTCCCTTAGGTTTCTTTCTCCTTCTCTCCCTTCCTCCGGTTTGGTCTCCTCAGAGCTCTCCCCCTCTCGGACTGTATCGACCCTCAACGTTCTTCCCTCACTCAGATTGATGGTACAGCTCCCTCTCTTTTCCCTAATTTCTCCAGACTTCAACCCCCCTGCCCCCCAGTTCTCTATCTCTCTAGTTCTTTCACAACTCCCTCCAGGCTCAGTCCCCCAGTTTTTTCCCCAGCCTCAATCTCTTAACACCATGGATTTTACTTTCTTCATTCGCCAGGCTTCACCCCACTGCACTCACTCTATCTCTCCTTCCTTCCTCCCCTAGAGCCTTTTCCTTATCCCCAGACTTGATTCCTATCAATGCTTTTGCCATCCCCAGGCTTGACCTCCCAGCTTCTTTGCTCCCCCATGCTCCAGACTGACATCCTAACTCTTTCCCCCACCCCCATGATTGACATGCCAGCTAGACCTCCCAATTCCCTTTCTCCCTCCCCAGGCTGATACCTCATCTCAACTCCACAGCTCTCATCCCTTCTAGGTTTGACCCCATTACTGCTCACTCTCTGCCTCCACCTCAGGTTCCACCTCACTGCACTGATGCTCTCCATCCTGGAATGATTGACCTGAACCCACCAATCTGCACGCATGCTTTCCTTCCTAGCAGGCTCATCCTGTCGCCACCTCACAGTGCTCTCCCTTCTGGCAGGCTTGACCCCCACAGCACTATATCTGGCATGCTATCCTGTGTGGGCCTGCTTCTTACTTCCAGTGATGCTGCTGTCTCTTCCATGTCAACACTGGTTGACTCCTGCAGCCTCTTTCTTCTGGGCCATGTGAATCATAGCTTCTCTTCCTCTTCCGAGCCCATATGGCCAAATTCTGCATACATTTTACAAATGGTTATGCAATAATTCTGCAAAATTCATGCTAGTCACATGAGGCAGGCAGTACATGCATTGGGAATTCTATTTTGCTAATTTCTATATTTAGATAAGGGCATCTGTTGCTGATGCTTATATAAGTGAGTCAGTCTGTATCTTTTATGGCCTTATTTTTATGGCATATACTGCATGGAGTGATTGATAACAGTAAGTGTTAGCTCTTTTGTGACACATTGTGGGATAGATAAGGGTGGTTACTTTCAAACCGGTGCACGAGAGCACATTGGCGCACAGCATTGGCCTGCGCCCAGGGATGCAGCTATTTTATAACCTGCGTGTGTGTATGCGTGCATGTTATAAAGTAGCCTGGCCATGGAGCTCTAAATTTTAAGTGGGCGACTGCGTGGGTGTACAAATCTGCTTCTACCATATAAGCTGGGGTATTTTAAAAGATGCATGTGCCCACACTATTCCCAGTTTACCAGTTTGCCCAATTCAGGCCTAGGTCCTCCAGCCCTCCCTGGTTGGACAGCCAACTCTCCCCCCATTTACCCCAGACCCTTTAAACCCCTCAGAAATAGCTTGATCCTTTTATTTTATGACTTATAAGGCATACGGAGCAGAAGTAAAGTTATGCAGCAGGGGACCTCGGCGAGCGACGGGGTGCATAAGTATTTATGTGAGCATCTCTTGGCCAGGCCCTGAAATGCCCATGCCCTGCCCCTTTTGGGAAATTTTTGAGATGTGCGCACCACGTCATTTATGCATGTATCGGGGCGCTTTTTAAAATATAGTTGGCACATGCAAGCCTGACTTATTCACACGTCCCCCAATTGATGCGCACACCGGGCTTTTAAAATTCACCTTACAGAGTGCAGTGGTAAGAGCAAGGAAGGGTACCTAGTGGTGATTCAGAAGCAATATTCTCCCTCAGCTGTGTGGGAGGCCGCCACCCATGTTCTAACTGCAGGGAGGAGTGTGCATGGAAAAATTATTGTATTGTTTTAATTTTTGTTTTGGTGACCAATTGTTTTCATTTTATGTATTTTTTGGTGTTTCATTTTTCTAAAGTCAATGGGAGAATCAATTCTCCAGCTAGCCCAGTGAATAATTCCAACCCCTTAACACTTCAACCCAATCATCTTCCTAACCCTGCCCCTCCTCCCATAGACTCTGATCCTTCAACCTCCTCCCACCCGTGAGTCTTATTTCTGCGTTGGTTGCTAATGGTGCTGGTATGTATAGCAACACCTATCAGCATTCTTAGCAATCAGTGCAGAAGTCAGTAGGAACTTCTTCTTCATCTTGCCACTGCAAAATGAAGTACCATGAAGGAAAGAGGGGAGAGCATCTGAACCTCTTCTGTCTTTTCTAAATGAAAGAAAAGCTGCTGTGGAAAACATACTTGCTGTCTGCCTAGGTTGGTGGGAGAGAGTGCTTGGAACTGGGTATCCTACTGGCTGCATATCATGGCAATCAATCAGCCTATCTGGCTTCTTGTCCTCCTGCTGTGATTCGGGGATGCATGCATCTACTTTCTCCTTGAGCTGGTCTCCTCTTTCCTTCCTCTTGCTGAATATTAATCATTAGGTGCATGCAGTGGTAGAATGAGGAGGCACTTACTCCCGGGTCCTGCGCTAGTTGCTATGGATGCTGCTCTACTCCCACACTTGTTGCTAATGATGCTGGTAGGAGGTGTCATACCTACTGACATCCTTAACAACCAATACGGAAGTGAGGTCATATCCTTAGTAACCAGCTCAGGAGCCAGGAGGAAGTAAGGGAAAGCTCCTCTTGCTTGGGGACTAAGGAGGCTCATGGAAAGGGATTGTGAGATTGGAGTCTGCAGGGGGTGGGGATGGGTAGAAAGATGCCTGGTCAGATGGGAGAAAGGATGTTCATCTGAAACAAAATGAAAGTAAAAAAGCCATAAAATATTTTGTTTTATGCCATTTTGGATGAAAAACAAAATGAAAGAACAATATTTCATTGCATTTTCCGCTTTCATTTTCAATGACAGCATATCCATAACCACGGGGTATGCTGCGGTCCTTTCACAGCAGTGGGGTAGCCATGGATGGGCATCAGAGGCCTGTGCCACCTCGTCTTTGGCTCAGGCCCTCAACCCTAGCAGTAGGGTGGAACAGGTCATTAAAGGCTGACTATTTATTTACTCTTTCAAATAATACTAAAACAAAGGGACATTAAATGAAAATAACAATCAGCAGATTGAAAACAAATCATAGAAAGTACTTTTTCACTCACTGCACTATCAAGTTGTGGGATCTATTGCAAGAAGATATGATCAAGGCGACTAACATAGTGGGGTTCAAATAGGTTTGGACATATTCTTGGAGGAAAAGTTCACAACATATTAGCCAGGCAGACTAAAGAAAGCAATTGTTATTCCTGGGAATAACAGGAATTAGATCTATTTTGTGGGATCTGCCAGGTTCTTGCAACCTGGATTGGCCAATGTTGGAGACAGGATGCTAGGCTCAATGGACCTTGGCCTAACCCAGCATGACATAAGATAAGAACATAAGATAAGAAAATGCCATACTGGGTCAGACCAAGGGTCCATCAAGCCCAGCATCCTGTTTCCAACAGTGGCCAATCCAGGCCATAAGAACCTGGCAAGTACCCAAAAACTAAGTCTATTCCATGTTACCATTGCTACTGGCAGTGGCTATTCTCTAAGTGAACTTAATAGCAGGTAATGGACTTCTCCTCCAAGAACTTATCCAATCCTTTTTTAAACATAGCTATACTAACTGCACTAACCACATCCTCTGGCAACAAATTCCAGAGTTTAATTGTGCGTTGAGTAAAAAAGAACTTTCTCCGATTAGTTTTAAATGTGCCCCATGCTAACTTCATGGAGTGCCCCCTAGTCTTTCTACTATCCGAAACAGTAAATAACCGATTCACATCTACCCGTTCTAGACCTCTCATGATTTTAAACATCTCTATCATATCCCCCCTCAGTCGTCTCTTCTCCAAGCTGAAAATTCCTAACCTCTTTAGTCTTTCCTCATAGGGGAGTTGTTCCATTCCCCTTATCATTTTGGTAGCCCTTCTCTGTACCTTTTCCATCGCAATTATATCTTTTTTGAGATGCGGCGACCAGAATTGTACACAGTATTCAAGGTGCGGTCTCACCATGGAGCGATACAGAGGCATTATGACATTTTCCGTTTTATTCACCATTCCCTTCCTAATAATTCCTAACATTCTGTTTGCTGCAGGAGTTAGAGGGCCTGGAGGCACTGCAATTACTGCCAGTCTATGATCATCTATGCCTTTAAATGTGCTAACTTGAACAGGGACACAACTACTGCCCTTGGGCTACACATATAAAATTGTGAGGCCAACAAAGTTTTTCTAGTTATTGTAATTATTTATCCCCCTTCCTTTTAGCTCCTTAAAAGTTTAGGAATGCCTGAGTAGAAGCCTATTTAGATAATTGCTCTTCCTGAGAGAATGACATGAATAAAGTAGCTGCCTTAACCACAGAAGTAGAGAGAGAAACAGCAGACAGGACAAAGATAGCATGAAGAGTCAAGAGATACAGAATGTTGACAGAAATTGAAAGGGTTTTATAGCCATTGCTGTGAAAACCTGTATAGACTAGAGTAAGGGATGGAAGTGTGTGTGTGTGTGTGTGTGTGTGGGGGGGGGGGGGGGTGGGAGGTTTGGTCACATTGCCCTACCATGTTAACCTTGGGTGCCCCCCAAAATTCAGTTCTAGCTACACTCTGTCTTGAAGGTTGAACATGTGGGGCAGGTGGGGCAGATGGGTCTGGCGGGACTCCCACAGGATCAGCCTGCTTAGCGTGGTTCAAACTGTAGAAGAGCTATAGTACTCCTCATGGATAGAATGTGGATGGTGGAACATTGCTAGCAGGGTCTCTGCTGACAGTGAGCAGGTGCAGCTAGATAGACTGGGTGGGCCAATAAGCCCATAACTGCTAACAACCTCGTTGTTATCTTATTATGCATATCATGATATACATTACTGCATAACTCTGTCAACCATGTTTAGAACAGTTTATGATCTCCAGATTTTTCCTTTTTTTTTTTTTGTTTTACATATTGCTAGCACATAATCACATAACTGAAAAATTTCTGGGCCACCATCAAACTGGATGTCATAGCTACAATACAAGATCTGCGTTGGTTCATCTCCGTGACTCCCACTATATTTAAAAAGCCCACTTTGCATTTAGTTTACTAAAAGCCTCTTGTTCCTTCAAGGAGAAAACAAACAGCTGTGCACAAGGCCAATTTATAAATGCTATGCTTAAGTGTTTACTTCACTAATTGAGAAGACTTTGGAAGAGGTAAAAATGATGGTTAGTTTTAATAAAGGGATTACAACCTAATTGAAAAGTTGTAATGCTTGTTCTGGGAGATTAATAGAGGAATTCAGAATTACGATGTATTTATTTATACTGTACTAAGCAAAACCCAAAGCAAATGGAAGCATCATAGGACAGATCCGAAAATATGTGGTTATCAGGTTTATGTGGATTAATGGCCACTTTTACACTGCCAGTAGTTTTGCAAATTCACAGAATTGCTTGACATTGGAAAGCCATCTGGAACTGATTGTATAAGATACTTTAAGGCATGTTGCTCCACCCTCTCTACCTTTGTGGTGACTCCCTTCGGCTCTGATGGACAGATGCTGCCGCGGCTTCTCTCTGCCTCTGTGTCCTAGAGTCCCAGGGCTGGCTTGATGCTACGGATCTGCCATGTTCCTGATGACTTAAGGGCGCGCGTGCGTGCTCCAGACTTGTACTGCCAAGGGCGCGAACCTCGAGGGCATCTCCCCATAGTGACATCATCTGCTTCCAACATAAAAGGTCTTTGCTTGCAACTACGAATCGAGTTAGCAAGGAGGAATCTTTCTCCGCTGCTCTGCCTCTATAAACTTACCTAGAAGTACCCAGTCCTCGGGGGCCCCACTCTCTCTCTTCTTGATTTCAGATACAGGACGGAATCTGGTACTCGCTCCACGAGGGCCTACGTTCCTGAAGACTCAGAAGACTCCTAACTGCCTGGAAGCGATCGCATACGTGAATACTGTGAGTTCTATTCAGATAGGAACCGGTACTCGTTCCACGAGGGCCTACGCTCCTAATCCCAAAGACTCCTTTCTGTCTAAGACGTTATCGCAGGTACGGAGATCGTGAGTTATTGCAGATTGCAGATAGGAACCGGTACTCGCTCCAAGAGGGCCCATGTTCCTAAAACCCTTCACAAATTCTCTTCTTTCTCAGAAGACATCACATACCTATATCTTATGGATTGCTATTACAGATTGCAGATAGGAACCGGTACTCGCTCCACGAGGGCCTATGTTCCTCAACTCTCCTCAACTCTCTTCTATTCCAGAAGCCATCTCATACACAGTTATTGTGAGTTACTATTTCAGATTGTTACAGGAACCAGTACTCGCCTGTAGCTCCTGTTCTTGAATACTGAAGACTCTCTGTTACTTAAGAGGACCTTACAGAGATCTCACATTGTGAGTGTATCATCCACTACTGGTTATGTATCCAGCATACCCTGTCTACTCACTACCTATAGTCTCTCTCTACAGCTCAGCAACTCAGAGATCGCTATTCCAGTATCTGAAGGACTTCAGCCCTGCCGAGCACATCAGCTCACTACTGCCAATTCTGGTGGTTCCACTTCCAGTCTAATAAAGAACTATCTGTGTTTGTCTCAATACTCCAGCCTAGCCGGTGGTTCCTCTCAGGATCTCCTCTTGGGGGCGCTGTCATCTGCCATCGGACCAGGGATTTACCATTTCTACCAAGTATTCATTCCTTACACTAATAGAGTGGTATTATATCATCCACCACTCTGTGGGAGCTAACCCACATTAGTTCACTATTCTGCCTACAGAGTATCATCACTGTTACTCCTTCTTCAAGGGAACAGATCCATAACAGATTGCTACTTCAGTACAGAGATTATATTAAGTGCTAACTCCCTAGCGGATCTGTCTCATTTTGCTCAATTCCAAAGCAGAATTATAACAGAGGGCTTACTCTTTCATTCTACAGGAACCAGCGCATACCATGTTGCCAACTCTGCCCTCCTGGCAGGGTTAGCCATATCAGAATGCCAACTCCTCCCCTCGGAGGAGCTGGTCGATACAGACTGCTAACTCCACCCTCCTGGCAGGTTGAGCCACAACAGTTTGCTAACTTCTCCTCCCAGAGGAGCTGGAACCTAATAGATTGCTAACTCCGCCCTCCTGGCCGGGTGAGCAATAACAGATTGCTAACTCTGCCCTCCTGGCGGGGTGAGCAATAACAGATTGCTAACTCCGCCCTCCTGGCGGGGTGAGCAATAACAAGGCAGTAGTTCTGAAACTTGTTTTGGGCGACCCCCAGCCAATCGGGTTTTCAGGGTGTCTGCAATAAATATACATGCAATAGAGGCAGTACATACAAATCTATCTCATGCATATTCATGTTGGATATCCTGAAAACCCCGACTAGCTGAGGGTCTCCCAGGACAAGTTTTGGTACCACTGCTTTAAAGCATACAAATAATACATATAAAGGTAATTTGTGACATGAGCAAATTAACTATATTTGTGTATACAAAAAATACACAAATATTTAGTGACATATCATGTTGAAATAAGATGGATGTAAATCATGACTTCTAGTAGTTAAGTGCTATGCCATAGTAAGCCTATCATAAAATATGACAAATTGTTATTTAACCAACATCACTGCTATACCAATTACATTGAGATGCTTTAGTGGATTAACCTTTTAATGAAATGGTCAAAAATGTTGACATGCACAGCTGAAAAGAGAAAGAAAGAGAAAGAGAGAGAGAGAAAGAGAAAGAGAAAGAGAAAGAGAAAGAGAAAGAAAAAGAAAGAGAGAGAGAGAGAGAGAAAGAGAGAGAGAGAGAGAGAGAGAGAGAGAGAGAGAGAGAGATATTCTTTATAAAGGGGCAACAAGTAACTTGGGGTGAGTTTTGGTGGTGGCTGAGGTTTTGGGGGCAGTTGTACATGCACAGTCAGAGGTACGAACAGCACAGTAGACATCACTGAAGATGTTATGTGATTTGGAGTGATAACAGGTACACAAAGATGAGATTTGTACATTGTATTCTCAACCTACCTTGATAGCAGCTAGGTAGAGAGTAGAGAGTACAAATCTCATTTTTGTATACCTTTCATCACTCCAAATCACATAAAATCTTCACTAATGTCTTGTCTACTGTACTGTTTGTACCTCTGACTGTGCATGTAAAACTGCCCCCTAAAGCCTAGGCTACCACCTAACCTCACCCCGAATTCAGAATGGTCCCTCTTACAGTGGTAGAAAAAGTTGACTAATATGTGTGCCTCCACAGAGGTGCGTTCTCTCTCTCTCTCTCCTCCCCCTCCCCCCCCAAACAGACACATTTCAGGCATAATGCCAGGAAAAAGGTATAGTTGTAGTGTGTGTGATGCTATTGCACGCAATGTTAAACACCATCATTTTCATATACTCCTTCCTTTTGACTAAAATTTGCATATGCATCTCATGATGCATTGTGGTGGGCATTAGGGCCCTAACACCATAATGCAATTTGATGAATGACCTTGTTAGCCGGCTGGATTTATCAAAATGCACTAAATATTGCCTGTGATAGAAAAAGGGGTATACTCACATACAAGAAGGGAGGGAAGGAGGGAGGGAGAGAGAGAGACAGAGACTAGCCATAATGTGCTCCCACTAGATAGGTATTTCTATCCCTATGGGAGGCCCATCTAGTAACTCGAGGTGAGGTTTAGGTATTAGTGTAGGAGTTAGGGGCCAGTTTGACATTCAAAGTGATACATACAAACAGAACAGTGGTCTCTTGTGAAGATTTGATGACTCTCGGAGTGAGGACACTCACCCAAAGATGAGATTTGTGCAATGTTCTCTCAACCTAGCTTGATGTGCTTTCTCTCTCTCTCTCTCTCTCTCTCTCTCTCTCAGCTAGGTTAGCTCTCTGGGAGCCTCAAACTACCAAAACCAGCATCCACAAAAAACATTGCAATGGGTAATGTAAGCTATCACACAGCTTAATGCTACTGAAAACATTGTAGCTAAAATCAGCATTAAAGCCATACAATACAGTAAGCCCACTCCTCCTCTGTTTTGGATTTGCATCGCACCATACGATATGGTGCTATCGCATGCATTAAGGGCTTATCGCATGCGTTAATGGTGCTTTTCACATGCGATAAGGCCTTACTGCTTGTGGGGGGGGGGGTTAGTTGGCTAACTCAACACCTTGCAGTTACACTCCTGGAACACACCTAACTTAGCTGACTAAATTCTAGCCTGGATAAGTTCTAAATGTTCATTTAGCTGGCTATCTTCACTCCATAGGGCTGAATTTTCAAAAGGTTTTATGCACATGGATGAGCTTTTGAAAATGGATATGATATATGTTACGTTTATACATGTAACTCCTTTGAAAATTCACTCGAAAGGTTGGAAAATTATTTTAGGTTTGATGAAGATTTCTGTGCTAGCTGGGATGGGTCCATGATGTGGGACAGGTGATACATGCCCATTTTTCCAGCCCTTAAATCATCGGGATAAATGTGTATTTTACTGGAAGATCAGGGAACGGAAGGAAGGTTGTGGTGGGCTTGTGGCATGAGATGCCATAGGCTGAAAATATCTCCTAAAAACCGCTCCCCCTTGGCAGCTCCAATATTGAGAGGGACTACAGTCAAGATTTGACAAAAAAAAAGTAATAATTCCTCTGTTATATCCTACAGCTGGGGTTCCCACTCCTGTTCTGGAGGACCCACGAGCCAGTTGAGTTTTCAGGATATCCACAATGAATATGTATGACATAAATTTGCATGTACTGTCTCCATAGCATGCAAATTCTATCTCATGCATATTTATTGTGGATATCCTGACAACCAGACTGGCTTGAGGTCACCCAGGAAAGGTTTGGGAATTTCGGTCCTACAGGATTCTGCAGTTATCTCTGAGCTTTCCAAGCAGAGAATAGGAAGCACCACATTCAGCTATGGCCCTATAACTGAGGAGATGCTGACTACTAAGCTGCTAGGGGTCAGGACATGCAGACTCTGCAGACATGGGGCAGGCTCTGGCCTGGAATCTGTGAGTGCTAGGAGAAGTGCTGCAAGGAATGGGAGAAGCAGGTGCAGTTTCCTTAAAAAAAAAGAGCTGTGCCTGGGCCCATGGAGGGCAGAGCAAGAAAGTAATCCAAGCCTCTGGAGGAGGAGAAAACAGAAACAGAGAGTTGAGCTGAGCCTGTCAACGAAGGGAAGCCTAAAGTGCTGAGAAAGGGTGAGGGATGGGGAGCAATGAAGAGATGAGTGAACTAAGCCTGCAGAGGAAAGGATCTGGCCAAGGAGGGATGAGAAGGAACCTGCTTGGAATGGAGGGGCAGGAAGAGGAAGTGGGAGGAGTACAGATAAGGATGGATCAAGGGGAATTGGGGAGAAGAGCAAGCTAAAGGGGATGTAGGCTGTGGAGTAAGCAGAGGGTTTGAACCCTCTAACTCCAAATATAAGTCAAGGTTTGCCTTTCCAGGAAAAGGATAATTTAAAAAGTGAAGAGGGAATAAGGAGGGGAGGGCAAAAAGAGGATGAAAGGGGAGAGGAGGAAGAAGAGACTGGGACAATGTGAGAGAAAAGTGGGCTTTAGAGAGAATAGTGGGGACAGGTAAGTGTGTGTGTGGGGGGGAGGGGAGAAGGTGGTGTGGATGGGCTGTGGGGTGTGTGTGTGTGAGGAGACAGTGGTGAGAACTGGCTGCAGGGGACGGGAAGATGAAGAAATAGGAGGAGATAGCTGTGGATGAGCTGGGTTTTGGGAGAAGAATAACTGATAGGACATTGAGTGCTTCCCTAGCTTTTGTTTTGACAACAAGAGTCTTTCACATGCCCGTATTACCAGCTCATCTCTGTACATGTAAATATGGGCTAGACAGTTACACCCACAATCCACCGTGGTTTTTTTTTACTTTTTTGCTGGGGGTGCTGTAATTTATGCTGAGTTCAGCACTCCCAATGATTTTCAGAAGTTGGCTTCTATGCATAAATTGTGGGGTGATGATCATATTACTGAAGACGAAATTGGCATAACCTAGTGAATGGGAACAAATTCAGCTGAGCCTAGACATTTTTGTTAACAGGCGAGCTTGCTTTAAACTCTCTTTTGATACCATCAGTGATTGAAGTGGGAGAGAAAAAGAGCTGGCGTGCTTTTCGCTGCCTGTCCCCCAAAACATATCAAGAGTAGACTAAGAAACAAAGGCTGAACCGAGAAAAGAGGGTGTTATGTGTGGGTGGAGGGGGCACTGACAGGCTGCCATACCTTTCCTCCTGACTCCTACAGCATTTTGAGTGTTTTGGAAGGCTTCCACAGTGCTCAAAGAGCGGAAGGTTGTCTGTCTCCACATGGACTTCTCAGGTTTGTTCTATCATCTCTTTGGTGCTCAAGGTAGCACTGCTGCAAGGACGTCTGACAGACACCAATGCGACACAACTACGTGTGAGTTAGTTTGGGATTTAACCATCCTACAACAAACACTATGCCAACAGCACTCAAACCAGTTCTAGGCTTCCGCCCCAGCCAGTTATGTTTTCAGGATATCCCTGATGAGTTTGCATGAGACATATTTGCATGCACTGCCCCCAGTGTGTACAAATATATTCATATTCATAAACCAGTGGGCCATTGACCCCTTTGGCTATGCTCCAGGGGTGGGGAAAGGGGAGTAGAAAGGTGATGCATTGGGCCATCATTGGCTCCTTCATCTGTGCTCTGTTGAGTGTAGGGAAGGAGACCGTCTGTCAATCCATAAGACTCCTTTGTCTGTGAAAAAGTAAACACCTGGTTTGAGGTAAATATGAACTGTTTTACAAGTAAGGAAAGTCTTGAAATTCCCCATCCTAATTGCCCCAAAATAAATATCAAATGGCATATAGTAAATATCAAGTCTAGCATATCATGCTATTTACTTTGAGCCCAGTAAAGCCTCATTTTGCATATGATTCTCCTCATTTACATTTGCTTATATATTAATTTTAGCATGTACAAATTATTATGTTGGGGAACTGCCTTAACATGCTTGCTAAGGCTTTATTGCATAGCACACTGTTTTAGTGCATATAAAATAGCCTTAACCTGCATGGTAAACTGTATAGGCCCTATTCTCATAGGCTAAAATCTTATCTAAACATTTAAAATATTATGAATGGGATTTTTAATACTGAGACAACTCCAGATTTATAAAATATTATAGAGTTATAAGACTAAAACCCTTCTACCACTTCATATAGGGGCAATTTTCAAAACTGCATTTTGATGCAAAGTACACGGATATTTTCCCTTTGAAAATTGTCTTGGAGAAAAGTACATGCAGACATTTACAGCTGTTTTATTCTTTGGATTCTTTTTCCTTGAAAAACAATGTGCCATAGTTTTAAAAATGCAAAATTATGTGTTGTTGTTTCCTCTGGTCTAACACTGCCTTTAGAATGCCACCTGCATACAGAGTGGGCAATTTTCAAAAAGTCCTTTTACCCATATAATTAGCCATTTATACGGGTAAATGGGCTTTTGAAAATTGTTCTCAAATAATTGAAAGGTCCCATTAAAATGAAAGCCAATGTGGGGATCTCTTTAAAAATCAGCTATTACAAGGATAATTTTCAAACAGCCATGTAGGGCTAAATTCTGTGAGTAGTTTGTACAGAAGGATTTTAGCCTGAATTTTCAAAGCAGATTTATGTGCATAAGTCCACTTTGAAACTTTCTATGTTTGGCATTCCATGTGTGGACTTACATATGGAAAGTTAAATGCTACTTGGAGCAGATGTAACTTTCTGTGTGTAGATTTACATGCATACTTTTGGAACATCAAAAGTGTGTACACAAATCCTTTCCCTCCCCCCAGGAAGAGCTACTTGCAGTGCTGGTAGAAATACTTGTGAAATCATGTTTCACGTATACTTTTACTCAGGCAGATCTCCTGGGTTGATTTTCAAAGCATCAGTTATGTGCATAAAAATCAGACCCTTTATAGCTTAGTAAATTTCCATTGCATGATGTACCCTCTTCCTTGAAATTTGGCGACCACATCATCCCAGTCAGGCAGAATGTCCGTAACCTAGGCATTATTATTGATCTGGTTTCACTCTGACCTTCATGCTAAGGCAGTAGTAAGGGATTCATTTTATAAGCTACGTTTGATGAAGAGATTTCGACCTTTTCTTGAGTATGACTTTTGAACGATTCTACATGCATTAGTGTTGAGCAGTTTGGATTACTGCTATGCACTTTATATTAGACTCCTTATTAATACATTACATCCATTACAACTTGTCCAAAATGCTGCAGCATGCATTCTATCTGTATCTCCATGAGTGGTCATCTATCTTTAATTTGAGCTACATTCCATTGGTTACCCATTAAATGGCAAGTCCAATATAAAATTGTAAATGTGATTCATGGTAATACTGATTATTTGACAAATATAGTCTTAAAAATGTACAAGCCCATGTAATCGCTTTGATCTGCTAATAAAAATCTTTTAGAAGTCCCTGCTGTGAGGTTGCTTGTCTGGATCTGACAAGAGAAAGAGCCTTCTCTATTGTCGGCCCTTGACTTTGGAACTCATTGCCGGATTATATCCGGGCAGTTGATTGCACTAGTACATTCATAAAAGCACTTCAAATATTTCTCTCTCCATTTGGATTGACTGAAAACACATCAGAAGGCCACCTAGTCCTACCAGCACAGTGCTTCATTGAAGCTGGGTATTTCCGTTGACTGAAGTAGTTTGTTCAGGTTTCACAGTAATGTTGTGAGATATCTGCTGTCTGATTGGCAGAACTGTGGCCCATGTGAGTAGAGAAATCCAATAGTTTGAATGACTGATGTATATCTCACTTGGTATAATGCATGCACTCTTTGGGAGCTAGGAGAAGTATACTACATGTAGCCATTTCTTCCAGGTTTTATGCTGGTGAAAGAGTTAACAAAAGAGAAAACTAGCAAACTGCAGAAGTGATGACAGTCTGACAGGTGTTTTTAAAGGGCTGAGTATTTCCTCCTTTCCTACTTGCTGTTAACAATTGCAAGGTGACACCAGTCAGAGTCTTTAACGCTTTTAACCTGGTGAGATCAACGCATCTCCTCCCTCCGTCTGCTATTAGCTGGGTGAGGAAATGATTTTTCAGTGCTGAGAATGGAGGGAAGACTTTTTTGTATGTGGAGAGGGGAGGGGGGGAGAGGCTGTGAAATGTAACAGTAGTTGCATGATGCTCTCTCTTATTTATTTGCTCTCCTCGTGTTATAGTCGTGTAAAAAGAGTGAGAATTCTTTCTGGAAGTGTGGTAACAAATTCATAGCTTAAAATGCATTTGTGAAATAGCAAGGTTTGTTGATGTATTAATTAGTGGAATTTAAAGTTTGTTGCTGGAATTATTTTTAAGACAAGGGTTGTATGTTTGTAGGGGGTACTAATAATAACAATTTGGATTTATACAGTGTCTTCCATTCAAACAAGATTTCAATAAACTTTATAGCTACAGCTATACTGCTTTAGAATCAGTCTGGTTGCCAGTTTTGGAATGTAATCCATTATAGAGTTTCAATAGAAAGAAAAAGGAAAGAACAATATTTTGTTAATATTATTAATACCTAGATATAGTTGAGGCACAACAAAAAAAGGTGATTTGCTTAAGAATGCAGAAATCTTCTAGTCATGTTGATCTTGGAGACAACCGGATTGTTTGCAGGTTCTAATGGGTCAATAGCAGAATTATAAAAAGAAGTTGGCCATAAGCGAGTTGGCCATAAGTGTTTAACACCAGTGAGTTTCCTTCTTCAGATGCCACATGGAGGTTATATGTAGAATCATTGGTATATTAAAATCTGAACTCATTAAGTGGGACCATTTCAGCCTTTAAGACTTTATCAACACAACAAATTAATATGCAGATGGAAGCCCAGTAGCAAGATGGGGGCTATCCAATCTTTTCTACTGAGTGCCACATGTATGATTATGCACCTGTCAGCTCCTTCAAGTCTGCCATTCTGGACATAAGCCACTGATCATGGATTAATCTGCCTTCACTAGAGAAAAAGAAATTATCAGGTAAGTAGTAATTTCTCAGTATATTTGTATTTGGATTTTCAAAAGTCATTTTGTCATGAGAGACACCTCAGAAAACTGGGAGATCATGGGATCAGAGGCGGTGTCCTATTGTGGATTGGTAACTGGATAAAAGACAGGAAGCAGGAGGTAGGACTAAATGGTCAGTCTTCCAAATTGAGAAAGGTGATTAGTGGAGTGTCCCAGGAGACTGTATTTAAACCTGTGTTTTTTTTAGTATATTCATAAATAATCTGAAGAAAGGAATGACAAGCGAAGTGACCAAATTTGCAAATGACAAAAAGTTGTTTTGAGTAGTTAAAACAGCAGCAGATTGTGAAGAACTGAAGAATGACCTTGTGAGACTAGGAAACTGGGCTTCTAAATAAAAGATGCAATTTAATGTGAACAATAGCAAAGTAATGCACATAAGGAAAAATAATCCCAACTGCATGTACACGATACTGGGTTCTGTGTTAGGTGCCACCACCCAGGAAAAGGATCTTGGAGACCTTGTGGACAGTACCTTGAAATCTTCAGCTCAGTGTGCAGCAGCAGTCAAAAAGGCAAGTATAATGTTAGGAATTATTTGGAAATCAGTAGAGAATAAGACGGAGAATTTTATAATGCCCTTGTATACTGTAGATCAATGGTGCGACTGCAGTTTGAATATTGTGTGCAATTCTGGTTGCCCCATCTCAAAAACAAAACATAGTGGACAAAGAAAAGGTACAGAGAAAGGCAATGAAAATGATAAAAGAGATGGAAAAGCTCCCTCTGGAGAAAGGCTAAACAGATTAGGATTCTTTAGCTTGAAAAAGACATGAATGAGAATGGATATGACTGAAATATATAAAATCATGAGTGGGGTGGAACAAGTAAATAGGGGTTATTTACCCATTCTAATAAAATTAGGACTAGAGAACCTTCCATGAAATTAGCAACTGACAGATTTAAAACAAGTTGTAGGAAGTATTTTTTCACTCAGCACATAATCAAGCTATGGGATCTGTTGTCGGAGGTCGTGGTCAAAGCAACTAATATAGTGGGGTTCAAAAGAGGATTGGACAAATTTCTGAAGTAAAAGTTCATAAACAGTTATTAGCCAGGTAGACTTGGGAAAGCCAGTGCATATCCCTGGGTGTGAGATACAAGAAACACATCAACTACCAGGAATCTGTTGAATATTTGTGACCTGGACTAGCCACTGTCAGAGACAGAATGCCAGGCTGGATAGCACTTCTTATGAAGAACTCCACTGATGAAGAATTTGGGGCTTTGTCGATTTGTTTCAAAGGACATCTTTTAAGGCAGTTCTGCAAGAATCTGTAGAAAATTCAAAATGGATTCAAACAAATCCACTGTGCACCACTATGGATCTACCGATCTATGTCAGATATCCCTAAGAACCGCAGGAAAATCAATATTTTCAGTCAAACTCAGAACAAGGTCGAAATCTACTTAGTTGGAGTTCCATTGCAAATTGTTTACATGAGGTCATCTGTGAGCCCTTTAGCTAGCTAATCAATTACAGTTTGTTTGGATGACTGTAATCATCAAAATACGACACCTTAAACCGTTCCTTGACATTGAAGATTTTCGTACTGTCTTACAAGCATTTCTCTTTTCAGGGATTGATCATTGCAACTCTTTACTCACAGGTCTTCCGATTTATGCTATACATCTGCTTCAGATCATTCAAAATTCTGCTGCTTGTTTATTGACCAATACACCATTCATGAACATATCACTCCTGTATTACAATGACTCCACTGGCTACCAATAACTTTCCACCTTCAATACAAATTAGCCACCATTGTGCACTCTCTCATTAATAACTTACACTCATCATGGATCAATGCCATAATGAAAATACATACTCCTGTTAGAGCACTATGTTCATCTAACCAAAACCTTTTGGACATCCCTTCTCCAAAGACAGCCCATTTAGACGAAACTAGGGAATGCACTTTCTCAATAGCAGACCCAACCTTCTGGAATTCACTCCCAAAAGAGATCAGAAACTTAAAGGAACCCAAGTTTTTCCAAAAATCCCTAAAGACCCACCTCTTTAAACAAGCCTATGAAGACTAAATTGATCTTTTGTTCTTATTCTGTTTTATTTTGTTATTTGTTTTTTGATTTTTCATGATGTTTTAATGTGGTCTCATAATTTGCTATGTAACTTTTACTTGCATTTTATATTACATCTTTATTTGTTATTTAACTATGAATGTGATGCTGTACCCCACCCTGAACATAAGAAGGGTGGGCAAGAAATGCTTTAAAACAAATAAATAAATAAATAAATAGATAAATAAATAAATAAAATAAACTGAGATGATGCATAAAGGATATCAAAATTTAGTTGAGTGCTGCTCCTCTCTCTTGGTGTTTGATAGAAAGGATTTAACCTGACTGGCATGCTGTCCTCTTCTGTCATGGCTGGTGGTTAGATAGAACTATGTGTAATAGGTCTGAGAGAATTCTTCTCTGAACCTATACACAATCCCTTTCCTCTGAGGGCATCATATTACTTTCTGTTTGTATTGTCTTTTTTTTTTTTAGCAGATGTTTATTGAAAATACGTATGGAAATGCAGTGCATTAGCAAAAATGAGATTAATGTTTTCAATTTAAGCATGTCTGGTATGGTTATAAAGAACTAAAAATCTTACTTGTTGGTGATTTTGACATATGAAACACTGAAAAAATGTATCTAGTCATGGAACTCTATATTCTAGCCAGTCAAGTCTCTTGTATCACTTCTTGTCCTTGTTCCTCCAATGTTCATTCCTACATCTAGTACATTAGGTGTTAGCATTGTTGGAGATTCTTTGTTTGATATAAATAACTGTGTCCTCTTCTCTTCTCCTACATGTCCCACCTTG
Source organism: Rhinatrema bivittatum (assembly GCF_901001135.1). NCBI lineage: Eukaryota > Metazoa > Chordata > Amphibia > Gymnophiona > Rhinatrematidae > Rhinatrema > Rhinatrema bivittatum. The sequence continues at coordinate 55,927,733 of NC_042622.1, forward strand.
AGAATTTAACATTATGTTTCCTAAGGGAATTATTGCACTTTCACCTTTATTCTTGCTGATTCTAGTCTTTTTCCTGGCAAGATAATAGAAAGTATGACCGAAGTTAATTGTATGACACCAATTGACTGACTAAATAATGGCTGTCTCTCTCTCTTAGCTGTCAAAATACTGTCTGATATGTCTCCATATTTTTTTTCTGTTCCCCAGATGTACTCTTTATATGACACTTTACAAGATGATAAGATATTGTTCATTTTTAGGACTTCCATTTTACTCATTCAAAACTGAATTTTTTTAACACCTTGAAATACCAGCAGTATATATAACATATGTAGGGATGCAATAATATAAACATGCACAGAGAGAGATGAACCTAGAGAACATTTTGTCACATGATAAGTTTAAAGTATTGATGTGAAAAGGAGTGGTTTGGTAATTAAAGATGCGGGCTAAGAAGAAGGGGACATGTGGTTCAAATCCTGCTTTCCCCACTGTTGTTTCTGGTGACCTTGGGCAGGTTTCTTTCAGGGCAATATAAAACATCATTTACCTAGGTAAAAGGGGTTAAAAAAAATTATTGAATTCTAAATTTAGCAATGCGAGACATACATCACAATCAGGAAAACACATTTTAAGCAGATAGTAGGAAAAAATGAGAAAAACAATGAACTTCTGAACAGAAAGAGAAAGGGATTTTTGAAAAATTCCAACCCTGCATGCATGTAAAAGTACACAAGTACTTTGATCCACCCTGAGCGGTGCTATTCCCAGGGGCGGGGTTAGGGCCAGGAATGTAACTATGCGCCTAGCTTTGCATCTTAAAAATAATTGCACTGGAATTGTCCGGGATTGCATTCTACTGTGATCCTGGCATACAAATGGGACTCTGATTCAGATACTGGCTGAGTGGGAGGACGGTGGCATGAGGGGGAAGTGTTTGAGAGTAGGGGGAAGGCTGGGGGGTCAGGCCCTGTGGTGCTAATATCTATTTATATTTATGTTAAATATTTGAAGGGATTGGGGGGGGGGGGGGGGCAGGACCTGGCCAGCGGGTGGGCTGAGATTTTTATTGTGGTGGGGAGGTGGAAATAGGGAAGCCCCCAGCTGTGGTGGTTTTTTTTTTATTTAAAATGAGTGCTACTTACCCTGATACCTTTTGAAGAGATCTGGATAAGCAGCAAGTTATCTGGCCACACAAGGCTGGCTAACTTTAGGCCTAACTGGCCACATTCAAATGATGGCTGATTAGGGTTAATGTTATTCAGCTATATGTAGCCAGATAACTTTAGATTAGTATATTTAGTGGGATGTCTATCCTGACTGAATACATAGAACAAATTATATGGCTAACTTAAGCTGAATAAATTGTCCACTAACCACCCTATTGAACATTAACCCCTTGGTCTTTCTCTCTGTTTCTTGTCTTGTAAGCAGTTCACAATCCACAACAGTGGCATAGCCGTGGGAGGGCCAATGCTCACCCAGTTACAGCTCAGGCTCACACAATCAGGTCTGCCTGACACCAGAAGAAGAAGTCTGAAAGATGGCTGCCACGGTTCTTGTCCCACGGCAACCCAAAAAAAAGGAAAGGGCCATGATGGAACCATCCTGCAGGTGACTGAAGAAGGGGTCTGGCAGTGCTGAAGAAGATGCCCTGGGTACCTGTGTGTGTGTGTGTATGTCTGTGTGAGCAGGAGCCTGTTTGTGCATATGTGTGTGTGTGTGTGTGTGTAGGTATGTGTGAGCCTCTGTGTGTGTGTTTGGGGGAGCCTGTGTGTGTATATGAGTGTGGGGGCCTGTGTGTTTGTGTCTGTGTGTGCTTATGTCTGTATGTGTCTGCCTGTGTGTGTATCTCTGCATGTGTGTGTGTGTCGGCCTGTGCCTGCTTGTGTGTGTATGGGGGAGCCTGATAGACAGAACTTTGCAGAAGGAGCATATTAGTGAACAGTATCCAGCACTGCTCAGCTTGTGTGGATCACAACTGATATAAATTTTCAAACACAAACAAAAGTGGAAAAGATAAATATTCTTATGGAGGTAGATATTTAAAGGCGAGCCAGCTAATTGAGTCATTCGTCAATCCACGTTAGGGCTTCATCACGTGATCAAATGGTGCCTAATGCGCGATAGAAGCATGATATATTTATCAGGTTGCACGTTAGTATTTAACTAAGATAATGAGTATGCAAAACCAGGAAAATTATGCAAATGAGGGACATCTACTACATTTAGCCAAAAATATCGCATAATAACACTGGATTTAACGTGGAATATTGCAACACCTGTTTGATTTGTGGTAGGGTGGAAAACATTTTTTATCGCATGACAACGGTCATTATCACGGATCGCGGACACACCTACCCAGCCCTGGTGGGCCAATAAAAACACCTTTTGTTATCTACCCTGACTTCTTAAAGCTACAATGTTTGGGGGAAGTGCACTAATTGTGGGATACTGGCTGTTTGGAATGACGGTATATAAAATGTGCAAATAAATAAACAAGAGCAACTACAACAGCATACAAGGGAGGTCAAACGCCTCCTAGGGAAATACCCACACCAGAGCCAGAGCTGCAAGCCCCACCGGTGGAGTGCCCTGGCCCACATCAGGGCTTGCCCCTCAGGAGGGCACGCAGGCAGTACAGGGAACACATTTTTCATCTGTGCAACATTGCTGGGGATGCCAGAGGACTACCTGGTTATGAGGTACTACCTCAGCTCTCAGGCTATCATGGAATTATATCAAGAACTCAGAGGAGATCTGGATCCGGTCACAGAAAAATCCTGCACTATAACAGGCGTCACCAAACTATTGTGTGCCCTGCATTTTATGGCATCTGGCTCATTCCAAACTACAGTCGGGCTCATTGGGGGAATGGCCCAAACATCTTTTTCCTGCTATCTTGGCCAGGTCATAACAGCTGTATGTACCTGCATTAATCGTTACATGAGATTCCCTTGTGAAAGTCAGGACTTGCTAGACTTGAAGAGAGGTTTTTATGCCATTGCCAACTTTCCAAATGTTGTAGGAGCTATTGACTGCCATCATGTAGCCATCATCCCATCCCGTGGCAGGGAGGAAATCTATTGCAACAGAAAGCTCTTCCGCTCTGTCACTGTGCAAGTGGTCTGTGATGCTCGACTGCGCATCCTTGATGTGGTCGCCAGGTACCTGGGAGCTCCGCATGATTCCTGTTCGAACAATTTGAAGATGGCCTCTATAGTTACGGTTGGCCCATAGGTAAGAGTGGTGCTTCTATCATCCCTCCCCTGCTATGATTTTACAGCAAGTGGCATTGACACAGGGGCTGTCAGGGATGTGACTGCACCAGTTACATGAAACTGGTTTGCACAGTTAGGTCAACAAGCCATGGTGCCACGGCCCAGGTTTCTCTCTCCAGGCTGTAGAGGCCTGTTAATGTTATGTATCCATACAAAGCACTTTCAACTAAGGTCAATGTATGACCAAGCACTATAGACTTTCAACTTGTCAGCTTAAAGCAAGTGGCAGTTCAAATCCTCTCTCTTAGAGCTGCTGAAATGTCACTTGTATACCCAAACCTTTTTGGGTGCACAGTGCCAGGACTCTCAGATCAGGTGTGCTCTTTGAGTGCTCTGATGGCCCTCAGCTAACAGTGCCCATATCGGTATCCTATCTACAGTGCTTCTGCTCTGACAGCCACAATGTTAGCCTCAGTTTGTCTTCACCATAACAGGTGTACATTGGTTCAATGGCAACTGTGAGATGTGCCATTTGACCAAATCCTTTTCAGTGTGTCATGTCTGACAAATGTGTATCTCTGGAGGACATACTGCAGAACAGTCAGGGACATGAACAATCATTCCACAAGGCTGATGTCTTTCTGCAATGACATGTCAGAGCTGAGATGTATAGCTTCAGTGTTACAGGAGTAGTAATATCAGGTACAGATTACTTGCTTGTTGTGACCATTGCTGCCCGACGGCTTCACTCCACCTACCTTTCCTTTTCTGCAACTCCTCCTGCTCTTCATGGACACCTGGCTGCCGCAGCATCCGTCTGCTGTCCTCTCTGGCATCCCCAGACCGGCTTGGGCGCTGCCTCCCGCCATGCTCTCCAGGTACCTTAGGGCGCGAGTGCGGCGTGGCCCACATTCTTATTTCCTCATTGGCGCATTCCTCGGGGGCGTCCCCCTGTGATGATGTCACGCTGCCCGGATATTTAAGCCTACTGTTTATTGCTAGCCGTTGAGTTAGCAAGGGTGTTCTTACGGATGGGATTCGCTCTCTGTACCCAACTACTCTGCCTTCCAACTTCCATTGGACTCTTTCTGCTAATGGAGTACCCGCTCCTCGGGGACCTCTTTGTTTCTTTTAGGTCACTGTCAGGTAACCGGTACTTGCTCCTCGAGGGCCCATGCTCCCTGATCCGCTGCCTGCATCTATCTCCTCTTCTATTTGGAAGAATTCGCTACAGACAACATCAGTGAGTACTACTATCATCTACTCCTCAGAGCTGTCTCCCTGGAACCAGGTACTCGCTCCTCGAGGGCCTGCCTCCATTCCAGCGCCAGTGCCATCTCTTACGTGGAACCGCTGTGTAAGTACTGTGCCAACAAGTCTCTCTACCTCCAGGGATCTGGTACTCGCTCCTCGAGGGCCAGCTTTCCCTATCTCGGGGCTTCTCCATATTTGGGACTCTGTGAATGTTCTATTGTACACACTTTCTCAGTTCTCTCCGCTACAGCACTGCTACCAGAGAAACCGCTATTCCAGCGCCCTGGGGAATACTAACCCAGCTGGGCTACATCATCTACTCACTACTGCCACCTCTGGTGGTTTCTCAAACTGTCTAAATAAAGAACTATCTGTCAGGCCGATACAGAAAGAAACGCAGGAGAGCGGGCAAACGCCCGCTCTCCCAGCGCGCGCACAGGACATTGGCCTGTGCGCGTGATACAGTAAATAAAAATATTCAAATTAGGGCCCACGGTAAAAAGAGGCGCTAGGGACACTAGCGCGTCCCTAGTGCCTCTTTTTTGACAGGAGCGTCGGCTGTCTGCGAGTTTGACAGCCGATGCTCAATTTTGCTGGCGTCGGTTCTCAAACCCGCTGACAGTCACGGGTTCGGAAACCGGACGCCGGCAAAATTGAGCATCCAGTTTTCAACTCGTGAGCTGCGGGCGGATTTAACATTTTTTTTTTTTAAATTATTTTTAACCTTTGGGACCTCCGACTTAATATCGCCAAGATATTAAGTCGGAGGGTGTACAAAAAAGCAGGTTTTACTGCTTTTCTGTATACTTTCCCAGTGCCGAGAGAAATTAATGCTTACCTTTGGGTAGGCGCTAATTTCTGAAAGTAAAATGTGTGGCTTGGCTGCACATTTTACTTTCTGAATCACGCGGGAATAACTAATAGGGCCATCAACATGCATTTGCATGTTGCGGGCGCTATTAGTTTGGGGGGGTTGGACGCGCGTTTTCGAGTTAGCGCACTGTACTGTATCGGCCTGCTAGCTTGTGTGTCCAGAGCTGAGCCTGACCTGTGGCCCCTCACGGGACTTCCCCCCATGGGCGTGGTCAGCAGCCACAGTGTCCAAGGGTCCACCCAAACCACTAACTATAACACTTGTGAGTGTCTTGCACACATTTTGTACACGCCCCAGATGCATGTTTCCATTCATTTCATAACAAAATGCTATAGCGTACATATAGGGGCGGATTTTCAGAGCCCGCTCGCCGGGAAGCCTATTTTACATAGGCCTACCGGCGCGCGCAGAGCCCCGGGACTCGCGTAAGTCCCTGGGTTCTCCGAGGGGGGCGTGTCGGGGGCGGGCCCGGTCGTCGCGGCGTTTCGGGGGCGTGTCGGCAGCGTTTTGGGGGCGGGTATGGGGGCGTGGCTATGGCCCGGGGCGGTCCGGGGGCGTGGCCGCGCCCTCCGTACCCGCCCCCAGGTCGCGGCCCGGCGCGCAAGAGGCCTGCTGGCGCGCGCATCTGAATATATCCACATGTACATCGGATGCATAGTCTCACATGGTCCAACAAAAATACATGTGTTAGCACTGCCTCATCAGTTTCTGAGGCAGTGCTGACATCGGTGTGTTCACATAGCAGGTCTTCGCTTAGAGCTTTTTGGGAAGCACATGACCAATATCATGGCTATGCCAAACTTCTCCAGGTTATTGCAAGATAGCATATCTCATAGAGATTGTACACCACCATGCACAGCTGGCCTTGCTACACCAATATAAGCAGTCAACTCTCATGTTCGGATGGTGAGGGTCATGGTCCTTGGTCTGCCATGTTGGTTATGTTAGCTGCACAGGTTGGCTATTGAAGTATATTGATCAGACTATCTGAAGGTTGGATTGAGAATAGGATGGTGTCATGCCTTCACATAATATAGAAAGTCATGTCTAAAATGTATAGTTCCTAATTTATTGAGTGATGACAATAACAGCACACACATGTGACACAACTAAAGGTTCACATCATTGAATCCAAGACAAAGCTGTGTTAGAAGTACTAACCTACCCTGACATGTCACAGATAGCCTTTGGGAAATATTGAGATGTCAGGGTGCAGCAAGGCCCTTTGCCTATCCAGCTCAGGACTAGTCATATTGTCCTGCTTTATATAGGTTCATAGAAAATCTGCAGAGTAGTTTGTTTATTCTGACTGCTGTTAACAGTTACAATCCTTATCTTATTTGTGGCCACCCTTAAAACACATAAGCTGAGGACTCCAGGGGAGATATGCTATCAGGATGGTCATTTTCCAAGTAGAGGTGTGATATTTCAGGTTTGAGGCCCTTGCTTGTCCGCATGGCTGCCATGACATGTGGACAACTTAGCAGAGTTGCTGACCTATAGGATGGGTCTCCTATGGTGGTTGTCTATTTTACACCTTGTGGATAAGGAGACCAAGGCAGTCATTAGCACTGGGATAGCATTAAGTTTAGAGAAAGTGTTGTCACTGACCACTTCATGAGCCAACAACAAGCATCTTTCTGAAGCCTGCCACTGTGCAAATTGTATAACCAAACTACTCCCAGAGGTATCATGTGGTAGGTACATGATACCTCTGCACTTTTGGTGTTGTTTTGTAGAAAGACATTGCTTTTTGGCCACCTGAGGCCTGGAGGTGCTCATGCCTGTAACAAAGAAGAGTCAGTGAGTATATATGCTTGCAGCAGATGTGTGTCAGGCTGCCTGGTATGGACAATGTTGTGTGAATAATAATGACTATGATTATGTCATTAGCAGTTAGGGAAAAGTTTGGCACAGACATCATTGATGGTTGATGACAAACAGACCAGCAACAGCAAATTAGGCCTGGGTAGGTTAGCAAAGTGCTGCAGGTAGTCTGTAAACAACTATGTCCTAACAGATGTGTGTCTGTGAATATTTGGGTGAGTGATGTACTGTGTTAGCCTCTGTCTATATCTGTGTCTGGGGGTGATGCAGGGCTTGTAGTTGTCTTCCTTACCATACCAATATATACACCAGAGCATGAACTGTGTATGCAACCAGTTTGCCCACACAGTCTTTAGCCACAAGCAATCCTATGCTCTTACTTTTTAGGATGGATGCTACAGGAATGGTAATGTGTAGGCGAGGAGAAAATGGTCTCCACACATTGTAACCTAACATTCCACCTTGGCCTGACACTGTTTATTCACTCCTCCACCACTCTTCTAATATTCTTCTACTCCTCCAACACTCCTCCACACAAAGGGACAGACAGACAAACTAGACAACACACAAAAACTTCCATATACAGTTAAAGACAAGAGACAAAGGAAAAGGAAAACAGATGAAAACACTAAACAGGACAACTCACTCAGGTAATCAATAGAAAAAGCTCCTAATTCCCACTAACTAACTCACCTCCTCTCCCTAGTATATATATATATATATATATATATATATATATATATATATATAATTCCCACTAACTCACCTCCTCTCCCTAGTATATATATATATATATATATATATATATATATATATATATACTATACTATATATATATACAACTACAATACCTCTACAATACAATACCTCTACAACTCCTCCAAAACGCTACTGCACGCATCCTCACCAATGTCAATAAGAAAGACCACATCACTCCCACCCTCATTGATCTCCACTGGCTTCCCATTCACTCACGTATTATTTACAAGACCCTCACCCTCATCCACAAAAATATTACTAACGAACACTGCAACTGGCTAAACCCACCCTTCCTCCCTCGTACCTCCACAAGACCCACCCGTGCTTCCCTCTGTGGAACTCTTATCCCTCCCTCCATAAAATCCACTAGACTCATCTCCACCACCAATAGAGCCCTTTCCCTTGCAGGCCCCTCCCTCTGGAACTCTATGCCTCTTGACCTACGTACCGAAACCTCCACACCTACTTTCAAAAAGAAACTCAAAACCTGGCTTTTCCTCCAAGCATACCCCCATTCTTCATCATCTTCACCAACTAACACGCTAGCCCAACCATCATCTCTCTCCAACACCCCTCTTTCAGGACCTACACCCAACACCCTCCCCCTCTAAAGTTTCATACAACTTCTGTATATAACCAGTGTACATATTTCTACCTCGAATCCCTTTTCACATCTTATCCCCATGTATCTGTTTGCACCCTCCCCTGCCCCCCCTTTTGTATCGACTACCCCCCTCCATCCCTCCCCAGTTACTTAGTTAATTGTTCTGTTACTGCGTTTTAACATTATATACCGTTCTCTGTAAAGGCTATGCCTATATATCTTCTGTTTGTAAGTTACTTGTAAACCGGCACGATGTGCAAACGGTTGCCGGTATATAAAATAAAATAAAATAAAATAAATAAATATATATATATATATATATATATATATATATATATATATATATGTATATATACACACACACACACACAAAAAATGATGCGTGTTGTGAAAAATGATGCGCGATGTAATATTTACATACGCGGTAAGGTATGTTCTTAATTTTCCTAAGTGGCTTATCTGGTTATCTAGCAGCCGCCGAACATAACTGGATATTCAGCAGCTGCTAGATAGCCAGAAAAGCCCTACTTATCCAGCTATCTGGTATTTAAATATCGGGTTCTTAATGTATTAACAAATTAAGAGGGTTGTTTACTAAAGGTTTTCTCCCATTTTGTGATTATGGGAAAATCGCTTACTAAATAGGGCCCTAAGAAAAGAGCCTGTGTGTGTGGGTGCCTGAGAGACAGGGCTGTGCTGACATAGGGCTTCACAGATAGAGCATATTGTCTTTGCACAATGAAGCCGCCAGTGTTCAGGGCGCCCCTTTAAATCAAAAGATATCAAGGTGAGTTACATCAAAATCAACCACAAAATAAACACACCACCCACACACAGAAGAAACCCTGCTCCCAAAAAAAGGCAAACAGAGGTAACAGCTGCCGACTTTTGCACCTACATTTTATGCTATTAGATTTTTCAAGTGAAAAAAAAAAGAATCATATATAGCTTGGAATGTCAAATTTATGTGCGCTATTTTCCTGTCCCACCCAAAACACGCCCTCAGAAGCTCCTTCTCCAAAAGCATCTAAAAGTACAAGTGTTGTGGAACCCCTCTCCCCATGTACTTTTGGATGGATTGAGGGAGTGCAGTTTTCATTCAGCCAATTTATGGGGTAAATGCGTTTACGCTCGTAACAACTTTTCAAAATTGCTTTGGTAGACATTATTATGCATGTTTGCTAATTCAGTCAATTGCAAGTTCGTTCCTAATGTAGCCAATGTGAACCCTGGGGAGTTCCGGCTAGCTTAACTAATTTCCACAAAACTCATCCCATTTTAAGAACTTTTGTTAAAATTAGGGATGTGCTGTCATTTTTAAAAGCAATGATATTTCTTAGGAATTGCTGATTTTGTTTTTGTTAATTGATGTCCTTCCTAGAGGACACACTTTTGGGGCTAGGCATTAGTATCATCAGCAATCTTAAAATTATTTTTAGGACTAAAAGCAGCTGTTTGGAGTTAACCCTTACATTCCTTGCATTATTGTGTTTTGGGTTGGCAAAGCTCGTTGTAACTCATGGTAGAGTCTTGGAACAACAAGGCAGCAGAGGGTTAACGACTTCCAAAATACACCACTCAATGATTTCTGTGGAGAAGAATTACATATTTGGAAGTAAAGCAACTGAAAATTCAGCCTTCCCAGAGCACCGAATGGGAAGGATCTTCCTGTATACAGTGAGGAAAGGAACAGCTACTGTGACTATTTCAACCAATCAAAAGAGTTAACAAATGTGTACCTGCAAATGTTCGCTTAATTACTCCCAGTCTCCACAGCCATGCAGCGAAGGGCTGGTTGGTGAACTCTGCAGCTATGTGGACACTTTTATTGCCAAACATGCATTATCAAGGACTAATTGTGAGAACACCGCACCTGCCAGCTCCCTTGGTGGCAGGAACTGAGGGAAAAAAATTGTTTTAATGATCTCTACACCTTGCAAAGAAAACAATGGGAATGTGTGAAGGAGGCATTGCAAGGGCCAGAGGTGCAGGTGTGTGTGTGTGGCATAAACATGCTTGTAGGCATTTTTGGGCCGCTTTGGTTTACAGTCTTGTTCAGTGTCCTGCTGCTCTTCCCCCACCAAATGTTCCACTAGCACGCGGGCTCAGCAGTCCTGTTTTCCGTGATGAAAGATCTGTCATCCTGAAAAGCAAGCAAGGAATTGCGGCACATACGAAAAGAATGCTCTTTCTTTAAGTTTTCAGTTTAATTTAGTGATGTAGCACTAATTGAGGCTGCTGAGCTAGCACTGCGGGGTTGCTTGACCTTAGAAAAGATAAATGAAGGAACGCTGTATTTTGGGAGGGGAAAATAATATGAGCAGAGACAAATCAATCTACAAAAACAGGGGGCAAATAGAACAGAACAATATTGCATACCAAAAATAGAAAAGCTAATAGGTGCTTTCTAGTGCTTTATAAAACAATAAACAAACATTGTATTATTCAATTCGATGAGTTCCTAAAGAACAGGGATTCAGAAGTGTGATTCTGCTTGCGTGGTGGATTCCTTGAGGAACCAGTAAGGCTACTATAACTCTGCACTACTCAATGCTTGATAGATTCTGATGCCAAGATTTGCTCTGATTGCTTCCTTGGAAGTTAGGAGGGATTTTTTGTGTGAAGGACACAACTGACATGAGTGCTGTGGGTCACCAAAAATAAATAATATCCCAAACATGAGTAATTTGTGGAAACTTGTGCTCAATGGACCAATGCTTTTATTTTCAGTTCAAAATACAGTAGGCAACTAAAATAATAACCATAGAATGTTTTGCATAACCAGCAAACCTACTGTATATATCAACACTAGTCTTGACACAAGAAATGTTACATGGGATGAGCTGCAGAAGACAAAATGATGGCTGGTAGTGCTCAGCTTATCCTTTATCATTTTCTGTGTCTACATTTAGGCACCCACGGACAGGCAAAAAGTATTCCTTGAGGCATTCATCTACTGTCCATGCCCTTTGCTATATGAGGCAAGACCATCCGTTTATTAAAAACATGCCTTTTTGAACACTGCTCTTGTATCTGGTTGTCCAAATAAGAGGCCCCTCTAGTTTCAGAATGGATTAATAAATAACAGTTGATTTCTGACTTAAATTTTTTGTCATTGAAGATGTATCCCAGCATAGTAGAGGGGGCAATTTCTCTGAATATTCAATATGCCGGGAATAGAGATAGATTATATGAATTACAATCTCTGACTCCCCAGGAGATTAGGCCATTTTTTTTCCTGATGTCTTTTTCTGATGCTTTTTTTAAAATTTAAATTTTATTTGGATTTATTCATTTCCAACAAATGAAATAAAAAAAGAATAAAAAAATTAAATAAAAATAAATAAATAAAAAGAATACACATACTACATCCTAGTCCACATTAAATGAGGGTCGCCAGAAACATTCTGAAATGTTTTCAACATTTAGGAGGATATAAAAAAAAAAATACCCAAACACAGTATCCAATAGCCTTATCCTTAAAGGTTTCAAGATGTAGAGGGTCAGTAAATTCAAAATTCTTTCTTTGAAAAGTCACAAGACATTTACATGGGTACTTAAGAAAAAAAGGTAGCAATAATTCTATGTTTCAACTGAAGAAATTATTTCCTACAACACTGTGTAGTTCGAGACACTTTTGGGAAATACATATATCTGCTGACTATAAAACAATTTTCCTTTATTTTTACAAAATTTCTTAAAGCTCTGATCCTTGTCCTGCTCTAAAGAAAATGTAACTAGAAGGGAAGAGGGATGGACTATCCACATTAAGGGCCGGATTTTCAAAAGGTTATGCTCGCTGGGCCTATTTTCAAAAGGCCCGGCGACGCGTGTAAAGCCCCGGGACGCATGAAAGTCCTGGGGATTGTAAAAAGGGGTGGGGCGGTCCAGGGGGTGGGGTGGGGTCGGAGGCTCTCGGCACAGTGGCCATTTGCTACTGTGCTGGGGATTGCTCGCCGGCAGCCGGCGCGCAACTAACTTCAGCCCCAGGGCTGAAGTAAGTTTTAAAACAAAAGGAAAAAAAAGAAAGAGGTAGGGGGGAAAGGGCGGGGAAGGTAGGGGAAGGGAAGGTGGGGGTGGGGGATTAGGGAACGGGGAAGGCAGCGTGGCTCGGCACGGGGTCGGCGCATGCAAGGTGCATAATTGTTCACCCCTTGCGCACGCTGGCCCCCAATTTTATTACATGCGTGCGCCTGCGCGCGCATGTTATAGAATTGGGCGTATATGTGCGCGCGCCAGGTAGTGCGTGCACATGTACGCCCGCACGTACCTCTGAAAATCTACCCCTAAGTATGTCCATCATCCCTTCATGAGAAGATATAGCCCTTGTATTTTTAGGAAGATAATACATTTTTCACAGAACAGGCCAGTTATCTGAAGAAATAGTATTTCTGTTACATATTTTTAAACAATTCAAGTTCAGACATTAGCCTGGTCATTGGAAAATTTTAAAAATGCAGATTCTTCTCATGCTATTTTCAATATTCTCCAACTGAGGGCCTCATTTTCTAAAGTATCGCAGGCCTGCGATACTTTCGAAAATCACGCTAATGAGGGGCGGGGGGTCGACATGGGGAGGTGGTCCTGCGCTAGCCGGCAGCGATCGCACCATGGCGGTGCGATTGCTGCCGGTTTTGCACCCAATAGCGCCACCTTAGAAGGTGTAGCTATTGGGCGTGAAATAGGATTCGAAAAGGCACCTACCTTTTCACCGTCCACGGCGTCTTTGCGGAGTCAGCCCTGGTGACGCCCCGACTCCTCCTCTTCCGGAGCCGACTCCACCCCAATTTAGGTACTGCAGGCGTGCACTACCTTCGCAAGCTATTGCAGGCTTGCGCTGTTAGCGCAAGCTTGCGATAGCTTTAGAAAATGAGGCCCCGAGAGTGTAAGATTAAACTGTCTTTAATGTCAGCTCCTTCAACTACTCGAAGGGCAGCTATCTGAGAATTCACATTAACCAAGGAGTTATCTATAGCATTCAAATAGAGATCCTATTCTTGAATTTTAGACCTTGTGTCAATTGCTGACCCATAACTGATAGTGTCTTATTAACCTTAGATATTACTCATCAAATATGGATCATGGTTATATTGGAAGGTTCAATATCACCTGGATTAATAAGAAGAGATAATATAGATCACAGAGGTACCTGTTGAACTAAACTATTGGTTTCCAAAGGGTCCACAGAAGCTCCTTCCTCAATGTCAATATTAGTTAGAGGCACATCTGATCTTACTACCAAATCAGGAGATATAGAAGATAAATCCATATCCGGATAAGTCTTAAAGCCACTTGTTTCTCTCGCAATCCTAATGACTAAAGGTCTAGCAGCATCTAAATGAGGCTGTGGTGGGGGTAAACTCATAGCTGGACTTAGTGAAGCACCCAAATTCAATGACGCCTCTCTATCTCTATTAGGACCACCAGCCGCGGCAGCCTGCGACCGGGGCCAGGTGTCATGGCCGCCGGCCATGGCAGGTCGCAACCCGGGTCGGGCCGATGGCCGTGGCAATGATTGCTCACCCAGAGCGTCGGGCTTGTCGGAGGCTCCTGCTGTGACAGGCAGCCTTCTTTCTGCCTTCCTCAGGGCTGCTGCCGCTGCCAAGCCTGGCCTCTTGGTTCCTCTCGGCCGGGCTGGCTCCTTCCCCTCTGTCTCTGCTAAGAGCCGCGCGTGCGGCTGAAGAAGATATTTAAAGGAGCCAGGACAGGAAATTGTCATTACTCCGCCCCCTGGTTCCTGTATTTAAGGCAAGGTCTAACACTCAGAGCTTCCAAAGTACATAATTCTAACAGCCATTAGCAAAATATATATACCTTAGGAATACAACAATTCCTCATCCTAAGGAGTTCATTTCTGAGACCACTCCATCACAGTTCATCTGAGAAAATCAGTCACTTATTCAGGTCTGAGGCTAAGATAAATGATACTTCCAAAACAGGTGCCCACATAACTTCTCCTAGGAGCAGAGTATAAAATGTACTCCCTTCATGGAAAAAATGTATCTTCCAGGGATTCTGCACTTAGGAACAGAAAACAGAGCAAACATGCTAAAAGCTGGCAAAAGTGTCCTGGACAAAATAAGGGTGACTTTCAAAGAACTGCACATGGTGGCACATGCACAAATATATGGCTGAGGGTAGATTTATGATAACATTTTCTAACCCACGTATATCACATATGTGCATATTATAAAATGCAAGTATCTCTACCCTGCAACATACGAGCACATGTATGCTTATGTGAGAATACATGAAATACATTTAAACCAAGTACATCAATGAATTGAACATGTGTACTTTTCCTATTTTAGAAATATATGTATATATATTTTATATACCAAAATAAAGTAGAACTTACTCACTTAAGTCAGCCTATTTTAAAACAGTCCGCATGTAAATGAAATTAATCAGTTTACCAATTAGTTTACCAGTTCACCCAGACTTTCTTCAGGTCATCGAGACCTTCCTAGTTCTTCAGTCTGAACTCCCCTCAGTTCACCCAGTCAGTACTCCACAATAAATACAGTTATTATCACCTATGCCAATTAAAATTATGCAAGTAAGTTTCCAAATGCATACACATATCTTTTAAAATAGCAACTTACATGTGTAAGTTGTGGCCCTGTCCCAGAATGCCTCTAGATTGCCCCCTTTTTTACGCGTGTATATGTCTATGTGAAAGTGAAAATATGCAAGAATTTTTGAGTTTTTAAAATAAGGAATATGCGAATAGAGGCTACTTACATGCATATATGCTAATTTTTATGTGTATAACGCTTTGAAAATTCATCCTATTAAGAGCAACAGACTCTGCAAACTGGTTATCAGTTGCAGAAAGGACAAAATTTAAACTATTGACAATGGTTTTCCACTGGATGAGAAGTAATGGTCCCAAATATCTTTGGGAGAAGCTGGCTTGATACAGACCTGGCTGTATGCTCCAGCCTTCTCAGGGTTTCTTATTAGTTACACCTTCTTATAAAAAATTGTGCCTTAAGCAATATGTCAATCAGGCCTTTTCAACAGCAATGCCTCAAATTTGCCTCTTTAGGTTAGATCTGAATTAAACATTCTAAAATTTCACATAAGAGTGAATGCATGCTTTTTCCTAGGTGAAGTGATGGCTTAACAAAGACCCCTTCGAGGTATGAATATTGGCAGCATTTCTATTTTTATTTTTTTATTTTATTCTTTTATGTTTCAGTTTGTGATGATTTTGTCTTATATATTATGTTTATTTTTGATTATTTGTACTTTTGATTTTATTATTTTAATGTTGATTGTAAACTGCTTTTATTATATTTACTAAATATACCCAATATAAATCAGTTAAATACATAAAATAAATGTCTTTTTCTGGGGGTATCAGCTTATTCTTTTAAGTCTTCAAAATTATTGTGCCAAACAAATACAGTGTAGCCTCGAATGAGGTGTTCCAAAAATAAATGATTGTGTCAATGGTAATCAGATGGCACCACACACATTTTCTCCTGGATATATCTATAATTTTATTTTATTTTAAAAATACTTAATAACATAAGAAGTACCATGCTGGGTCAGATTAAGTTCCATCAAGCCCATAATCCTGCCAAAATAAAATACTTACCAAGTGGTTTACAATCTCATTAAAAACCATCCCCACCCTATACCACCCATCCAATACCCTTTCCACTTACCCAATCCCTACCACCCCTCAAAACAATTATTATTTAATATATAAACATTATTGCAGCTACAACCTATATCCATCATCATTGAAAACATCCACCTTCATCATTAACCAACTTCACTAATAATTCTTATTCCAATTAAAAAAAACAGCCTATAGTAATCTTCAGCCTATGCCTATTTGTAAGTGCCTGTTTAAATAAAAAAGCATAAAGAGAGACAATACTGCAACTTAAGCCAAGAGTCAGGGACCAGCCAAGGCAAGGTCCAGAGGTTGGAAAGAACCCCACCCTTGGAAGAAAGGGGGGGGGGGGGGGTCACAGTCTGAGACAGAGAAAAACACTGACATCCTGGCATACAGACATGGCAGTTCTCCCCCCAAAGAAATGGGGAAGGGGGAAAGACCTACAATGTGGCAAAGACCCTCCACCCACCACATGATTATGCATGAGCTTATGCATATTTATTAGCTGGAAAGTATAAGATAGGAGGGCAAATAAGGAGAAAAAAGGACCCTGGAAGGAGCTCCCTGAAGGATAACACCCTGAGACTGACCCTGAAACCAGAGAAGGGACCCTTGTAAGAAAAGAAAGGGGAGCCTGAAGCAGAATGACATCCCCCTGCTATCGAGGAGGGAGAAGACTAAGTGTGACCAAGAGACCAGGGTAGGAGACTGGAGAGAGGAGACACCCTGCTTAGGTGCGGGGCTTCCCTAACCTGTACTGGGGACCCCACAGCCAGTAGGGTTTTCAGGATATCCACAATGAATATGCATGAAATATATTTGCATACCATGGAGACGTAGTATATGCAAATTTATCTCATGCATATTCATTGTGGATATCCTTAAAACCTGACTGGCTGTGGGGTCCCCAGGACAGGTTTGGGAAACCCTGCTCTAAGTACTTTCTGCTTGTTATGGGCGAATTGGTTCTTTGATCTGACCCAGTTTGCCAATTCTTATGTTCTTTTTAGCATATTCATGAATATCAAGTGGGAGCCATTTCAAAAGCACACAATGAATGGTCTAGGATATGCTAAAAACAGGAAGAGAGAATGGATGACTACATGGATCTATAGGCTGTTTTCTTAGTTTCTAGTTAATTTAACCTGAAATATTTTTGAATGTTTAATGAATCAATGGAACAAGTTAGAAAAATGTCACCAGTGGTTCTTCACCTTTCCTATAACAAGAACAGCCATCCTGCTTGCAACACATTGGAATGGGACATGATGACCTAGGGCAGTGGCTCCCAACCCTGTCCTGTGGACCCCCCAGCCAGCCAGGTTTTCAGGATATCCACAATGAATATGCATGAGAGAAAATTTGCATGTGCTGCCTCCATAACATGCAAATTTTCTCTCATGTATATCCATTGTGGATATCCTGAAAACCTGATTGGCTGGGGGCTCCCCAGGACAGGGTTGGGAACCACTGATCTAGGGAGATTAAAAGAGTGCTTATTTTGGAAATAAGCCTAAGGCGGTTTTATACTATTCCTGACAGGTTGAACAGGATTGATAACAGGAGGAAGGTAACATTGATCAATATGTGTCTCAAAATCAGCTGCTCTTCTGACATTCAGAATTGCTACATATGAGCTAAATTTTCATGGGGAAGACAACTTTCAAAGCCGTTTACCCCTGTAACTAGGACATTTGAAAACTGTCTTCCCTCAGTATGGCTAAAGGTTTGCACGTTGTTCCACAATACATGTACTTTTAGTCACATTGAGAGGAGACATTTAGGCTGGGGGAAAAAATTCATATTGCATTTTAAAATCTATGCATGTTTATTTTCCATGGAAAACCTACCTGCAGAGAAAGCCTGAAAAAATGTCCAGTTCACACACGTACTTTCTCTTTTCGTAGGTGAAAAGTTCCACCGGACTTTGACCTAATGCGAATAGTTTGAAAATTGCCCCATAATGAAATGAAGGAGCTACGATATGGGGATATGATGGTAGGGGGGGGGGGGGGGGGGCACAACTGGCGAGGTGCTTTTGTCTCTGGAGCAAGGAAGGGAGCGGGCAGAGGCTAAGGAATGGGCTTGCAAGCCGATTAAAAGAAGTGTTGGGCCCACCCATCAACCTTTTCTTGCGGTGGTTTTTGTGCCGTATACTTGGCAGGTTGTATCAGCATTCTGAGGACCTGCAGGTCCTTTAGCAGCCGCATTATCCCTCCCTGCACTTGCTATTATCCCTGCTCACCCTTATGGCCCTTTTAAGAAACATTGTTTCCAGCAGTGCTATGGGCTCCACTGCTTTACGTCCTTGTGACCTTTTCATCTCATTGTGGACCTTCTAGTAGAGCTATAAGATAGAGACCATGCGCGGCGTCCATTACCCGGCAAGGGAAGTTAGAGGGCAGGGGCGGTAGCGATGGCAGCAGGTCATTGAGAACAATGAAGGCATGCGGCCTTTGGTGTCCTCTAGGCTGCAGCGTTTAGCATGCGTAACATGCTGGGGTCATTCCTGCTGCCAGTCCCAGGTTTTGTGGATGTGAGGTCAGGTGGCAGGACAGTGGGAGGGGTTTACTGCAGCCACAAGGAAGGCCTATGCTCTCATGGCCATGCGGCCGTTGTCATTTTCTCGCAGTTGTTTTCTTTCCATCTGGTCGGCTTCCCCTCCCCACCCCTGGGCGATCTGACAAACAGCCTCAACCAAAATATGCGTGGGCGTTTTCCTTTGACCCCGCTGTGCTCTCTCTCAAGTCACACAGCCGCTGCCTTATGGTATTTGAAAAAGGCAGGGAGGGAGCAACCAGGCTCCATTTTCCCCTTGGTGCCGGTGTTCTCTCCACCTAGCTTGATTTTACCCAGGTACCATGATGGGGTTGGTGCACTTGCAGCCAGGGTAACCCCAGGACAATAGGGTGCATAGCCCTCTCCAGTACAAAAGGAAATTGATTCTGTGTGGAGAGCCCCGGTGCGAAGAGTGTTACCCAGGTACCATCAAGCTAGGTGGAGAGAACATTGCACAAATCTCATCTTTGGGTGAATTTCCTTTCTCTGTCGGTCCTCAGATCTTCACAAGAGACCACTGTTCTGTTCGTACGTCTCACATTGAATGTCAAAGTGGCCCCTAACCCCCTACACCAATACCTAACCCTCACCTCTAGTTACTAGGTGGGCCTACCATAGGGATACAAATAACTATCTAGGGAGAGGACACTATGGCTAGTTAGTCTCTCTCTCTCTCTTGCTCTCTCTCCTCAAACAGGCCTTTCAGGAGACATCACAAAATGCAATAAAACTGTAACACAAGCTATTGCATGGCTTAACACTATTCAAAAAGGTGTAGTTAAAATCAGCATTAAGTCTGTGTAATAGCATTTCACACACTGGCATACTCCTCCTCTTTTTCAAATTTGAATTGCACCATACGATATGGTGCTATCGCATGCGTTAATGGGGCTTTTCGCATACGATAAGCCCTTAATGCAAGCAAAAACATGTTAGCACATTTTGAAAAATGACCCCCTATATCAGCTGCATCAGTGAGTTACCATCATTCTCTCTGAGCTTTCCCTGGAACCAGGTACTCGCTCCTCGAGGGCCTATACTTTCCAGCCCACGGGCTTCTTTGGGATATTGTGCGAGCGTTACCATCTGCATATCCTGCCTACTCACTATATCTCAGTCTCTCTTCAGCTCAGCTTCCAGGAATCGCTGTTCCAGTATCTGAGGGACTACAGCCCAGCCTGGCTTACCAGCTCACTACTGCCATCTCTGATGGTTCAGTATACTGTCTAATAAAGAACTAGTGTGTGTTTGTCTCCTAACTCTGAGCCTGACCGGTGGTCCCTCTCGGGATCATTCCCCGAGGGTGTGGTCATCTGCCACTGGTTCAAGGATCCAGCCTCAACTCTCATATATAATTACTAATCCTGAACGGATTGCTAACTACTATCTGATTGCTCCTCCCATCAAGCATCAGATTCAGAACAGATTGCTAACTCCCTAGCAAATCCAGAACACCTTCAGCAGCATTTCTTTCAATTTCCCCACCACCGAGATGAGGCTAACTGGCCCATAGTTTGCAGTCTCCTCTCTATTAACACTCTTGTGAAGTGGAATCACCACCGCTCTTCTCCAATCCTGTGGCACCACTCCCATTTCCAGGGATCTATTGACCAGGTCCTTCAGTGGACCCGTCAGCACATCCCTGAGCTCCCTCAGTATCCTGGGATGAACCTTATCTAGCCCTATGGCATTGTCCACTTTCAGTTTTTCTAGCTCTTTCCATACATTTTCTTCTGTAAACAGAGTTTCATCTACCCCATCTTCATCTATGGTCTTGTCAACCAGCAACCATCCTTCTCCAGGGTCTTCTTTAGTGAACACCGAACTAGTATGGTAACCTGACACCTGTCATGGCTATTTTCTTGCACCTGCTAACACCACATGTGTCTCTTGGCTTTCAGTATTCACCCACAGGAATGGTCCCTATGCATTGGTGAAGTTTTAAATTCCACAGTCAGCTTTGAGACAGCAAGACATTGACTTAATTTAGGGCACTGAGTTTGTGGGTGCCTGGGCTATGCTTTGGCAATATTACAGACGTGAAAATCTTACTTTATGCTCACGAATTTATCAAATCTTATACACTCTTATATTATTTAAATTATTTTATTTCATATTTCAAATTGAAATTTTTTTTTTAAAATAAATAGTTTCATAATGTTTTCACATGCTTCAATTATTCATTCACACTTCATTCACACTATCCCTATAAACCCCCCAACGCTCCCCTAAACCTCTATTAAAAATACATCCAATTTTTCAGACAATATAAAACATCCTTATTTATCTAACACCAAAAGACTTTCTGCTTGTACGCAGGACAAAGGTTTTGACTTAGAACGTCCCATATATATCAAACCTCCTTTTCATATACGGATTCACATTCCTTCCAAAGTGACGTAACTTGTTAATATTCCTCTCTGTGTGGTATTCCAATGTTCCTTCAAATGCCCAACATAGCCAATTCCTCACTGTGTAATGTTCTGACACTACTTCAAAAGCCCAGTTCTTTGGGGGTTTATAGAGATAGTGTGAATGAAGTGTGAATGAATAATTGAAGCATGTGAAAACATTATGAAACTATTTATTTTCAAAAAAATTTTTTCAGTTTGAAATATGAAATAAAATAATTTAAATAATATAAGAGTGTATAAGATTTGATAAATTTGTGAGCATAAAGTAAGGTTTTCTTGTTTTGGGGCATTTACCATTGATAGAGAACAAGGGAAAATCGGTATTATATACTGAGTGTAAATATTACAGACGTGCCACAATTTTGCAGATCATATCACCTGCTCAAGGCCCATGCATATAACACACTTAAGGATTGTTCTGTGACAGCCATCAGTAATAATAGCTTTTTTGAGCCAGTTTCTCTATCATGATCTCTTACCGCAAACAATGTTTCCAGCGGGACAGTTCTTCGTAAAAATGTTTAACCTTGCGGTGGCAAGGTATAACTCGCATGGCAGTGGTGGTTGGAAGTCAATTTCCTCATTCTGTCAGGCAATCAGAGTATGATCTACCTGCAGAACCTGTAGCTTTTGTAACCTCACGCTGTATAATGGTATCTCGGGACACCAGTGTAAGGCATGGCACTTGTCCACAGATATTCTTGCAGTAAACTTCAGGTATGGTAAGTTGCCATTTGGGCTTGATATCATAGGATGGGTAGGCAAGCCTTAGTGACTCTTGAAAAGAATGCAGAAACACGGCCGATATAGCAATAGGCTCGTCCCCAGTGGCTCTGGCAACCTTTGATCAAGGATGGACCCATCGTTTTATCCAGTTTCTTTATGGTCTCCATAACACATGTATTTCTGCACAAGTTCACTTAAGCCTCTTAAAGGCAGGTGCTTGGAAAAATGTGCTTGGGGGACCCCCTTATGAGTCAGGCAATGGAAGGATATCATATTCTTGTTTGATTATTACTGCATGCAGCACATCCCGCCTCTTGGACTTTAGGAGAGTACTTGGACAGCCGCTTGGCAATATACAGATAAAATGCATTCCTAAATGTAGGCAATAGCATATCTTGGCTGTGCTATCTTTGCAGCAGTATGGGAATAGATATTACTATTGCTGAATGATAATTGCACATGTTGGAATTAATCTGCAGTCTTCCTCCTTTGGTTTACCAACTCAACAATAACAGCACTATTATGGCTTCCCAAGTTGTTGACCATTAGCCTCGGGCTTTACAAGTTAAGGCAGCGTTTTGGATTTTAAATATGGACCATGTGGTCCTTTTCTGCCAGCATTACTGTGTTACTTTATAACTATGTTACTATGTTATGACATGGCCACAGCTAGGTTAGTAGGGTGCCTACAGCAAGTGAGGTGTTTCTACCGTGGGGCTTGTGGTGGGGTTGATTAAATCCTGGGGTGCATGGCTTGTGCAATGTTTGAAAGCTGGCCAGGCAGAGAATATCTAGTAATGTGATATTCTGCTTCTACGTTGCATCGATGGGTGAAAGTGAAATGAATTGCCTGTGAAATCTTCAGCTTTGCACCACCCACAAATTTCTGTTGGTATGCTTAATGAATGACCCTTACTCTTTTACAGACCAGGGCCTTGTTGCAGCGCAGAGAACTTCGTCGGTGATCAAGTATTAAATTGTAGGATAACCTGAGGGGCGAGGCTTCGACAGCCCTGCGACCCCCAATTACGCTACATTGCTGTATCTTGAGCATACTGAGTATTTGGCAGTTTGAAATCTTGCAGGTGAAGGCATGGTCATCTTGGGGATTGAGACTGTTAGTAATTAGTAAATAATGTTTAGTAATTTAATTTATATGTAATTGAATTGTATGCATTGAGCTATGTTGTGGCCATATCCATCCAATAAAGATCTTCTTTGTGAATATTGGTGTGACAGAGTTGTCTCTTACAAATGCATGAAGAGCAGTTGGGGGTGGGAGGGGGGGGGTTAATCGTGGGTAGGCGAGAGGAGGCGGTTATCTGCACCTGAGATGATTGAATTGCTGATAGATTAGTTAATCTAAAATCCTCAATGTTGTTGCATACCACTGATTTACAGAGTAGTATATGAAAAGCCAACAGGTTATGTTAACTTTTTTTTTGCATTCTTGCTCTGTTGTACAACCTCCTCATCACTCTTCCAGTGCAATCTGATAAGAAGACTTTTGTTAACATACATTAAAAAAGAGTAATTATTGATAGGATTGTTATCAAAATGGGGTCTTTTTTCAAATAGTTTGTAAAATTATCTGCAAGGTATTTTGTGGAGTTGTATTTATTGTATCTGAGATTGATGCTCATTGCGTATGATGGATAAAATCTGGTATTGCCTTTTTTTGTTTGGGTTTGTTGTGTTGGTATGTATATTAACTATTGTCTGGTATGTTATTTATTTTGGTTTTAATATGTTATGGGTTATTGTGTATTTGGTTTTATATAATATATTGATGTTTTAATTCCTACACTTGTAATTCACTCTGGGCCATTTTCTAGTGGGGCATTCAATAAATGCAAACAAAGAATAATAATAAAAATAAATAACAGGGCATTGGAACACCACATGAGCTTAGCTCTCAAGGTACCCTAACATCAACAGAATCTTTCTACTATGCAGCAGACCCATCTTGCATGGGGCCTATTCCTTGCTTTCAATTTTGCCTTCATCTGGCTGAATGTAGGCAGATTGCTGAATGAGGCAATCAGAGGAGGACTGTACTCAATGGATGCTTCATCTTCTTTTAGTCCCTAGTTACCATCTTTCAGGCTTTGAGTGATAGTACTGTATTCCTCCGTAGCAGAACTATAACAAAGCAAAGGAAAGAAATGGTGCATTTTCATAACAGAGAGCTTTCTCTCTCCACCATCATAAATCAACTACCAAATCTAAACCTACAGCCCTAGGGCATCAGAATCATCTCTTAACAACTTCCAGAGGGACTACTATTCCATCAATGCTCCCGTCAAGTGTTTCCCTTTATGATTAATATTTACCCTCTCACCCTCTTTCTTTATTAATCATCCGTCTTCATTCTTTTTCTTGTCCTCCTGACAAGAGTGGTGTTTGGGGAGCAGCAAGGGGAAAGAGTGATATAACTGTAGATTGGTTGCAATGGGAAGAGCCCACAATCAAGCAATTTCAGCTTAGAGCATCCAAGAAGAATTGTATGTGCCAGTTGTAGAACAAACGGAGAATTAATCTTCTTCTCCTTACATTCTGGGCACAGAAGGAAGCCCTCAGGGACATCTCATCATGCATAAAGAAAAGCCCAGCTTAGATGATGAAGTCCTAAAAAGCATAGTGATAAATACTTGAAAACTTTTGTGTGTTTTTGAACTGTCAAAATGGAATATAAATTATGGTGAAGAGAAAGTCTTTCCTTGGCTCCATTATCTTCCTTGGGTGAGTTTATCATTTAAAAACTTGGCATTTGCTGAGCAACCATTTTCTATTTCTATTGTCCTCCTGAATTTAGTTGGTTAGGAAGGGCTGTATTTTTATCTGAGTGTGACTCTGCAACATTTTACAAAAAACTGATCAATTTTTGCCAGTAGAGTCTTTTTTTTTTTTTTTTTTGGCTTGTTGTTTATGCCATGAACAAATTTCATCATCCTGTGGTGGCAAGAGGTCTCAACTTTAGTTGATAAAGATAGCATAGCTCATATTTGTCAACTCCATTTAGTTTAGTTTAGTTGGACAGGTGTGGAGCGAACCATCGTGTAAGATTTGTGGAATTTTCCTAAGATGATAGAAATGTACAGCCACAAATTTGAACACCGCAACACTTAACAATGCATTATTTTAAATGTTGGGAAGATCTATGGTATACCCATCAACTTCTTAACTTCTACTGCATGCTGGACTACCTTTCACCTATCTACATATCTGCAAATTTAGCACTGGCCAGATGAAGGAAGAATAACACTTGAAAACTAGTCACAAAATCATGGCTAGTCTATTAAAAAGGAATCACTTGCTGATTTTTGCTGACCTTTATTTCTACATATCTAACAGCACCATTATGGAGACTACATTACCTTGTTAAAGGCTCAAAGACAGAAAACTTGGTACCACATGGCTCTCAGAGAATTGGAACCACGCAGTGCCTGAGTCCCCATGCTGTTCATGAAAGAAGGATAACAGAGTGGGAGTTCAGGCACAGTGTGGCTCAAACCACTGAAAGCTGTGCGGTGCCAGAAGGGAACAGCTGTTCTAGGAACGGGGATGGCAACACACATCAGAAGATGGGGGGATGTGGATGTAACGATCCAGTTGGGGGGGGGGGGTGCGGAAAGGCTAGTGGAGGCTGAATTGGGGATGACTGAGGCTGGGAGTGGGTCTGAGGGGGAATAATTGGGGCTGGGGGGGGGGGGGGGGACGGGACACTGAAGGAGGGCAGTTGAGCCTGGGAGGATTTATAAGGGGCACTTCATTCTGACGGGGAACCCCCCCTGCTATCCCAAGCTTTCCTTAACCTCAAAACAATGCTGAAAAGCATTGGACCAGAGGACTGCTAATGGTGAGAAAGTGATAGAAAGATGGAACTTAAGCAAAAAACACAGAACATGCAAATAACAGAACATGAAAGCAGATTTATTTACAGTAATTTCCAACATGCCCAATTACCAGACATCTGTTCTGGGTGGAGATCTCATCCACTCTTCCCGTTTTCCTATCTACCATACTTGATCTCTGGATTTATCCTCTCTTCTCCACCGCTAATGATGTTCTGTATTGCTTCTACTTTCTTGAATTTCACTACTGTTTTTGCTTAAACGTATGTACTTTATAAATGCAGACTTAAGAACATAAGAATATAAGAAATTGCCATACTGGCTCAGACTGAGGGTCCATCAAGCCCAGCATCCTGTTTCCAACAGTAGCCAATCTAGATTACAGATTTCATTGTGTATTTTCAGAGCAAACTTATGTATATAAGTTCTAAATTAAAATACCCAGGTTATGGACAGAGTATATGCACACATTATAACACACACAGTTGCACCTGCTCTTTGGAATGTGTACTTTGTGCAATGTAATTTACATGCATACTTATTAAAATTAAATAGTATGCATGTGAATTCTAACTCTGCCCCAGTCCTCCTGCAGTTCACATAAAAGTGCATGCAAAACTGGGGCTATTTTAGTACAAGACAAGATGAAGGCATATGCCTAGATTTACATGGCTGGTGGTGTTTTGTTCTATGAAACATGATATCAAGTCAGGCAGTCCATTTGGAATACAGAAGGGAAGTATTCCTTTTTAAAAATGTTTTATATAACATTTAAAAATATATAAAATAATCAACCATGCAATGTAAGTGGAACCTATGATTACATATGTGTGTCTAGCAAGTAAAAAGCTGAAAGGGCTGAAGAGTCTATTGCCTGCAGCTAGTGATATGAGGTCCTCCAGTTCTTATTTTTAACTAAGCTGCATAAATGTGATAATTAATGTTGGAGTGCTCATATTGAGAAATTGTGTTTCCAGCTGCATTTCATTTTTGGTTTCTATTTTAGTAGAGCCATTTACATGCATAGAACCCAGTTTTATGCACGTTAATGGCTTTGAAAATTCACCTCACATTGCTTTTCATAACCTCTTTTTGCTAGAAAGCAGAATGTTAAAAATATTATTCCTGGAAGGTGCAGCCCATTATATTATGGCCTTGGAAGAACAGAGGCATTGACATCGGCCTGTGAATGTATGGATGCACTTAGATGCTGTAGATAGAATCACTGGGAATGACATAACACACCATAATTTTTCGGTTTTGTCAAATAAGGAAAGGTGCAACATTTTTTTTTATTGTTTTGGCCTCGGGATAAACCAAAGGATCAGCTACAGTCCATCTGCCATCCATAAATCCTTTAACTGCAAAGCATTCAATACCCAGTGGCCCTATAGGATGAAAGCTGTCAAAAATGCTCTAGGGCTTGTACCACTTCATTGATTGCTTCAAGAGTGTGGAGCACCCAGCGGTCCTATAACCCGAGGACGTCATTAGTGCTAGAGTATATGTCCTATTCTCCCACAAAAGAGTCCAATCAGCAAGAACATTTTGAGTACGGATAGGATTTGGGAGGAAGGCAGGGAGGAGGCTGCAGTATTTGTGGACAGAAACTGATTAATTATAAACTTGTGTAATATTGCTTTAGAGACCTCATTAAAGGAGTTTTAATAGCTTTGCCTTTTCTGACTATATCAGAAATGTAAATCCCTCCCAGGCATTTTCTGATTGGTCCAAACTGGACTTTTCTGTGCTGAAATCAAAGTTGAGGATATTTTAAGTCATGATTTAAACTCTGATTTGTCTTTGTTATCATTTTGGTATCAGATTTCCTTGTTTCCAACTGCCTCTCTTTCTCTCCCTCCTTCAAGTTCACGCCGTATAACAGGCTGCGATGCTACAAGCACAGACCTGCAGCTCTGGAGAAGGATGCGAAACAGAAGCAGCTTTGTCACAACAGCTCTTGAAAACCAGCTCTATTTTTGCCATTGACGCTGAATGGGAGGAAATATTTATACACAGGGAACATACAAATTTTGCTAAGGGCATAGATATAGTGGGCACTGCTGGGCAGGATATTAATTGGCTTATTGTTACCTTAAAAAGAAATGAAGACATCGTTAAAAAGGACTTCAGTATTTTTTAAGGACACACATGAAAAAAAATTATTTTATCCTTTTCTTTCATTTCCAAATTTACATATAAGAATCAACTTACAAGAAAGGATATAATATTTCTACAGTAACAATATTTAACAAGGAAAACAATTTATAATTTGGTTAGACCACTGAAAAAGAAGGTGAAGAAACAATAGTACAAGGGAGTAAAAAAAAAGGAAGAAACAGAATAAAAACAGAGGTCATTAATGTGCTAGACAGTTGAATACATATTTAAATAGTGTCACACAGCAAGACTGCTTAGACCAGTGGTTCCCAATCCTGTCCTGGGGACCCCCCCCCCCCCCAGCCAGTCAGGTTTTCAGGAGATCCACAATGAATATGCATGAGAGAAAATTTGCATACACTGCCTCCATAACATGAAATTTTTTCTCATGCATATTCATTGTGGATCTCCTGAAAACCCGACTGGCTGGGGGGTCCCCAGGACAGGTTTGGGAACCACTGGCTTAGACTGTTTTATCAAGTCAACAATGATATCACCATGCTTGGAATAGTACCTATTGCAACATAAATTGTTACCCCACACTAAATGTTAAATTGTATTTCCTCAATGATTATCAAATTCAAATAAATCATACATATATTATAGGTTTTGTAAGGTAATAACACTAATGCATCTTTAATCAATAAGATGTCTAAAACATTGTTATTTGTATCAAAGACTCAATAAGAGTCATATTCTGAAACCCCCCAATCAAACCCTTACTATAAATCACTCTCACTCACTCACTCACCTCACTCACATACATAAGCACTCATCTAAAAAATCTAAATGCCTGCAAGCCAAAAAAGTACACTTAACTTGGGAAACAAAATGTCCTCAATGATGGTACTCAGTCCTTATTATATAGGGTGGCCCATGGAAAAGTAGCCCTCCTCCAATACCAGTACATTGGAGGCAGGCTACTTTTTCATGGGCCACCCTGTATTTGGAGAAGAAAGTGACCAAAATGATAGTAAAATATCCTCAAAAAAAGTGTAATATGGAGACAAAAAATACAAAAATTACAAAAGAGGCTTTTAAAAAGAATCCACAGTAAGATGTAACCCAATGAGGAGAAATTCCATCTGGACAATTCAACTTGGATTATAGTCATAGTGACACACCATGGGGCAAAGCCCTTCAAGAAACACAAAACCTCTTGATTATATGGTTCTTAGTCATAGGACGTAATCCACTTGGAAAATCTTAAATGATCAATTACTTATGACAATGTCTCCCCAAGTGTGCCAGGTTGAAAACACTGACTGCCAGTGAGCAGTTTCACCAAAAGTATCCCATGATGTCTGTTCAAAGATGGAGCACTTATACCCATTGTGTAGTCATTTAAAGATACCCGACACTGCAGCATTTCGGCACACCAATAATGCCTACATCAGGGGGATAGTATATACTCATAATCAGCTGCAAGACCTGTCTCCAAACCAACATGGTGAAAAATGCTTGTGTATGTGAGTCAGGTGAGTGAGTGAGAGTGATTTATAGTAAGGGGTTGATTGGGGGGTTTCAGAATATGAGTGTTATTGGGTCTTTGATACGAATAACAATGTTTTATTTATATATTTAAAACTTTTCTATACCGACATTCATGAGAATATCACATCAGTTTACATTGAATATCTTATTGATTAAAGATGCATTAGTATTATTACCTTACAAAACCTATAATATATATATGATTTATGTGAAGTTGCTAATCATTGAGGAAATAAAAGTTGCTGTTACAGTATTTAACATTTAGTGTGGGGTAACAATTTATGTTGCAATAGGTACTGTTCTAAGCAAGGTGATATCATTGTTGACTTGATAAAACAGTCTAAGCCAGTGGTTCCCAACCCTGTCCTGAGGACCCCCCAGCCAGTCGGGTTTTCAGGATATCCACAATGAATATGCATGAGAGAAAATTTGCATGTTATGCAGGGTAAAAATATTGGTATCTGGATCTAGCATATGTGACAATAACTTTACAGGGATACCTAAGCAGAAAAGTGGCCCCTAGAGTCAAAATTTCCTGATGCATTGCAAGAAATAACTTCCTTCTCTCCTGAGTAGATTTCACAACATCTGCATGGATCCAAATTCTCTTCCCATAGAACAAGGTTTGACCTTTGCAGAAATAAAGTTTCAGTGTCATATTTAATTCCTGTTCAAACACAAAAGTAGCTAGAAGAGCCCCCTCTTTCCTCTACCTCTGATAGTGAACTCTCAAGCAAAGCCATGACATCTAGTCCAATATCTGGAGCAGAGGAGCCTAATAGAGGACCAGTAGAATTTCTGTTTCTTCTCCCAGAAGGTAAAAAGAAGGTTTTATTAATAGCAAGGTAACCCTCTTCTGGAAATCCCAAAACTTCAATAAAGTATTTCTTTAAATTGACTCTGGCTATAATCCCAGGTACCTTAGGAAAGCACAAAAATCAAAGATGCAGGAGCCTAGAAAAGTTCTCAAACTGTTCAAATTTCCTGTGAACTCAATTTTTATCTTGGACCGAAGTAACATTTACTTTCTACACTTGAACTTTCTTTTCCATTGAACCCACCTTATTCTCTAATTCTTGAAATTTTTGACATTGAAATTCACTTAGGTCAGAGAAAGCTTTAACTAGGAAACCTATATCAGCAGCACAATTAGAGATAGCATTCTCACCTCAGGCCAATGCTGACCAGAGAGTGTCCAAGGTAACCTCTACAGGTCTGGCCAGAGGGTCCAGAGATTTGCTCAGAAGACATGAAGCAATCTCTCAGAGCTGACTGCCCTGGGCAGCTGGACATCTGGGCAGCTGTTCCTCCTCTTCTCCGACGCTGATGGAATTTGGCTACAGCATCTCTCCCCGAGCAGTGGCCCCTTCCGCTGGAATCTGCATCATCATTCTGCGTCTGATCCAGTGTTGCCCATTCAGGCTATTCCGGCTACCTTGGAGGCTGGTGTTCAGAGGCAGGGGTGCTCAAGGTAACATCTAGCAGGTCCGACCCTTCCCTTGCAGAACCCACATCAGGATCAACTGCCCCTGGCAAATCCGGCGATCAACTCAGCTTGGAATCCAAAGTGCATTTCCCAGATAACCAAGAGGTCTGCCTTTTCTCTTAGAAGACATATTAGCAAGAAGAAGTAAGAATTCAAGGGAAAAAAAAAAGCCATGGCAATGCATGCCATCATCTTGACTCCACCTCTCCCCGTTTTATCCTTTTTTAAGAAATTCAGTTTGTTTCTTTCAGTTGTTTTCATTTGCTGAACCAAAATAAACATTAAATTAAGCATCCAGCAAAAGAAAAATAAATGGTTCCTCCATCCCCATGGACCATGATCATCCCTTTTTTGGGGATCACTGATGTAGAAAGTGGGAGAAACAATCCCGAGTTGCTCCTTCCCTGCTGGCTCCTGGTTAAAAAATGGCTCTGTATAGTCCTGAGGCTGGTGCCATTTTGTTGAATGGATGAATAGCAATATGGCCGTATGAGAAAATGGTGCCGGCCTTAGGGGCAACCAGCACCATTTTCAAATTGGAATCCTGGGGGGCAGGAGCAACTGTCCTCCCCCTTTCTATAATCAGAAACTCCGGTGGAAAGGGTAAGTGTGGCCCATGCAAGGGAGGTGGAGAGGTTAGGAGAAAGCAGGGGAAGGGGGGAGAGAGAATGGTGGAAATATTGTATGTGTTAGCTTTTTTTCATTGATTTTCTGACATGAAAGCCAACTGAAAAAACAAATTTTGTTCTTTTCTGCTTTGACGTTAAACAAAATACAAGTGTTTTATCATGTTTTTAATTTTGTTTTAAAACAAATGTCCACCCCTTGTATTTTTAAGATGTTGCTCTGATCACAAAGCAACTATTGCTCTAATAACTCTAATTGTTTCAAGCAAAAAGATTTTTTTCTCTCTTTGCCAAGTACTGAACAATTTTCTGTAGCAGCACATTCTTGTACTTTTTAGGAGCCTAGATAATTTGACACACTCACTGCATTCTGTTTTTGAATTGGTAGTAAACAGATTTGGATGCCGGCTCTAGGTGAACATCACTGTATCGATCTGAGACACAAATTTCAGCAAATTATTGAGAAATTCTTCTTTGGTCCTAGGCAAGTTTGTGAATATTTTCATAACATAACTGACAAAATGTGTCATGCTATCACTATTTTATTGTGACAAAATGATGTTGGTTTGAATGCTACTTCACAAAGTCAGACAATACAGAGAAGATACAATGTGCAAACGGATGTGCAAACGGATATCGGTATATAAAAAAAATTCTAAATAAATAAAATAAAATAAATAAGACATACATGAACTGGGTTGAAGATACAGTGGGTAAGGAAATTCTTTGCTCTAAGGAACTTAGGCTAGTTTTATGGGGGGGATTGTAATAAAGTCATTATGAAGGGAAACTCAAATTAGATATTATCTGAAGCAATTCAAATTGTGTTACATTTTGGATAAGCTAATTTTTTTGAGATACTAAGCTATGATTTTTCTAGCAATCACATAATTGATAAAGCAGTAAAAGTAAAAAACACTCCACAGGGGACAATTTTCAAAGCCATTTATCGGGCGGATTTTCAAAGCCCTGCTCGCGTAAATCTGCCCCCGAAACGCCACGTCCCGCCCCCAAAACGCCGCGTCGATCGGCCCCGCACCCGATACGCCCCTGACAAAAAACCCCGGGACTTACGCGAGTCCCGGGGCTCTGCGCGCGCCGGCAGGCCTATGGAAAATAGGCGCGCCGGCGCGCAAGGCCCTGCTTGCGTAAATCCGGGCGGATTTACGCGAGCAAGGCTTTTAAAATCCGCCCTATAGTGATTTACTTATGTAAATTAGATGTCTGAAAATTGTCTTCTCTCAGTGTGGCTAACAGGACACACATTGGAGAGCAACATTGTACTTTTGGCCACACTGAGAAGAAGTGTTCTCAGGGGCACGTTTAGGTGGGGGATTAAAATAACACATATACATCATATATTCAAAACTATGGAGGTAATTTTCAAAAGGTTTTATGCAAGCAAATAGGTTTTGAAAATTGCTACTTATATGCAAGTAACTTTGAAAATTCACTCCATAGGACTGAATTTTCAAAAGGTTTTCTGTGCATAAATGGACTTTTGAAAATTGCTACAATAAATGCTACTTTTATACAAATAGCTCCTTTGAAAATTCAGTCCTAAGCGAGCTATTTTTCCTGAAAAAAATTATCCACAAAAAACGCAGGTGTAAATATGTATGAAGTACTTTGTAAACCTGGCAAGTTTCAAAGTGAAAGTATGCATGTAATTGTGTTTGAGAATTGTGTAAAGTCCATGGGTAAAAGTACGTGGACTATGTCCCAATGCAGACAGGTTGAAAATTGCCTCTTTTATACCTAAGTGGCAAATGTAATGAAAAGTAGGATAAACTACACTTATTGGGGCGGATTTTCAGAGCCCTGCTCGCCTAAATCCGCCCGGATTTAGGCGAGCAGGGCCCTGCGCGCCGGTGCGCCTATGTTCAATAGGCCTACTGGCGCGCGCAGACCCTGGGACTCGCGTAAGTCCCGGGGTTTTCCGAGGGGGGCGTGTCGAGGGGGCGGGCCCGATCCACGTGGCGTTTTCGGGGCGGGACATAGCGTTTCGGGGGCGGGCCTGGGGGGCGTGGTTACGGCCTGGGGCAGTCCGGAGGCATGGCCACACCCTCCGGACCCACCCCCAGGTTGCGTCCCGGCGCGCTAGCGGCCCGCTGGCGCGCGGGGATTTACGTCTCCCTCCGGGAGGCGTAAATCCCCCGACAAAGGTAAGGGGGGGGTTTAGACAGGGCCGGGCGGGTGGGTTAGGTAGGGGAAGGGAGGGGAAGGTGAGGGGAGGGCAAAAGAAAGTTCCCTCCGAGGCCGCTCCGATTTCGGAGCGGCCTCGGAGGGAACGGAGGTAGGCTGCGCGGCTCGGCGTGCGCCGGCTATATGGAATCAATAGCCTTGCGCGCACCGATCCCTGATGCGCCAACAAAAGTACGCCAAATCGCGCTATTTGAAAATCTACCCCATTAGACTGAAATTGTAAAAGCATATCCACAAATAAAACACTATTACAGATGTAGAAAGGCCTTTTGAAAATTACCCTGGGGGTGGTGCATGCAAAATTGCACATGGAAGCAATTTCACTCATACTTTTACGAGTACTTGAAAGAGGCATTCCCGGGGAGGAACCTAGGGCGGGGAAGATCGATTTATGCATGTACTTTCTAAAACTGAAAGTGTGCATGTAAATGTACATGCAAACATCTACACCCTTTCCCATGCAGCGTAACTGTGTGCATATATGCCACGCAAGGGTTCACACATACCTGCTAAATTTCAAATCAGACTTATGCACATAATTCTGCTTTGATAAATTATGGCTGAAGTCCATGTGCACTTTGTACACATGACCTTCATCCCTAAGTGCTATGCTACAAAACTGGGCTCATTGAGGAAAGACACTCATGATAGGGATGTAGGGAGATCTTACCAGAGCTGACTAAAGCACAGAAAAGATTTGCCGGCTATATATAATCATATGCCATTGGTACTTTCATAAAAGATTATTATTTAGTGATTCATTTCAGATTTCTTCCTATACTGCTCTCTTCAATTACAATTGATTCAAGGTGATTAACAAATTACTGGTCACATAAAAATAAATACAAAACTAAATTAAAATAAAATGTTGCAGAGAAGAAATGGACAAATACGCATAAAGCTTTGAAAACACAGAATCTTCAGTCGTATAGCAAACCAATTACTTAGGTAGATTTCAATTTTCATGTGCCTGCAAAAAATAGAAGGCTGTGGCATATATGCACACAGTTACGCTGCATGGGAAAGGGTGTAGATGTTTGCATGTACATTTACATGCCTACTTTCAATGTTAGAAAGTACATGCATAAATAGATCTTCCCCACCCTAGGTTCCTCCCCGGGAATGCCTCTTTCAAGTACTCGTAAAAGTATGAGTGAAATTGCTTCCATGTGCAATTTTGCATGCACCACCCCCAGGGTAATTTTCAAAAGGCCTTTCTACATCTGTAAATGGTGTTTTATTTGTGGATTGCTTTTACAATTTCAGTCTAATAAGTGTAGTTTATCCTACTTTTCATTACATTTGCCACTTAGGTATAAAGGAGGCAATTTTCAAACTGTCTGCATTGGGACATAGTCCACGTACTTTTACCCATGGACTTTGCACAATTCTCAAAGCACAATTACATGCATTGCACACTTTCACTATGAAACTTGCCAGGTTTACAAAGTACTTCATACATATGCTTGCACAATTTTTTATAATCAAACAAACCTCTTTGCTATACAGATAAAGCATTCTACAAGGTTAGTCCAATAACTGCAAAAGCATATTTATGGGTTTCTTGTAATCTAATATTTTTAAACAATGGAACCAGCAACACAAACATTATCTGCAGAACAGAGGCTCCTAGTGGGACAATATCATTTCAATAAATCTGTCAAATACCTTGGCCCACTACCATGAACAGCTTGGAAAACCAACATTAGGATCTTAAAATGGATCCTCTGGGCAACTGACAACCAGTGAATTTCCTTAAGATAAAGTGGGATATGTTCATGAGACAAAGAACCTCTAAGAAGTTACTCTGCCAAGTTTTGAACCAGCCGTAAAGCTTGAATCAATGATTTAGGTAACCCAACATACAGGGCATTATAACAGTCAAGCACAGCCAGCAAAAAACTATGCAACACTGACTGAAAATCTTCCTTAAATAGAATATATTTCAATCGACGTAACAATCTCAAGTTATAATATCCAGTTTTTAAAGCAGACGTGCTGACATGGAGAATTTTGAATCAATTAGCACCTCCAAATCATGTGTAACTCCAATTATTGGACATACTTGTCCATTAATATTAATCAAATTTAATGTACAGGGAGACTGACCACAGCTAAGCCAAAAGATCTCAGTCTTATTTAAGTTTAAAATGAGCTTATTGCTAGCTTAGCCATTATTGAATGGCTTCCACATAAGCTAAAAGCTTTAGAAGCGAAGCTGCTTGTAAAAGTCAAATAAAAGTTCAAAACTGTCTTAGTCACATTGTTAGCACTATAAAAAGGAAAATATAAGCTGAGCTGGCACACTACAGTGGCTGTTCTTTGCAGCAATGCTCTTGCTTCAATGGTAAGATGTTTGTTGATGTTTTTCTGTGAACATACTTTTAAAATCAACTTTAAAGTAATTATACTTAGCAAAACAAGCTTCCAGCTCAATCTTAAACTGGGCTTCCACCTCTTTGTTATGTTTGATTTCAGGGCTGGATTAAGGCCAACTGATGTCCTAAGCACAGCCCAACAGCGGTGCCCCCTCGACCCTTCCATTAATTGACAAGACATTAAGACTCAATAAGTGCTGAAGGTGAAATAAGAGATTAAAAATTCAGTTTTCTTCCAGGCCGTCCCCCAGACCAGACCCCACAACTATATTAAATATACATTTTTAAAAAATTGTATTTATTTTTCGCTAAATAGCAGTAAGCAATATAAGCAACTTATTTACTTAGAACATGGGGGCAACAGAAAAAATACAAAACTCTGTTTTTCCCCCCCCCCCCCTTCCCTTGGTGCCCTATGCACGTGCTTATTTTGCTTAATGGTTAATCCAGAGTTGTTTGATTTATATAAAAATTGTTGACATACCGATTACACAATGGCATAGATGTACAAATCAAGACATTTGAGAGGGTAATTTTCAAACAGAACATCTAAACTAGGTGGCAAGAATGCACATGAGTTACATCAATTTTCAAAGCAGACTTACCTAAGTCTGCTTTGAAAATTATCCCACCAACTAGAGCTGTGCATTTGTTTAAAATGATTTCCTAAAATATGAAAATGAAATAATTTCCAGTTCATTCTAAAGGGAATGGCCTCCTACAAAAATACCCAAATGTGTTTTGGTATTTTCACATTTGTTGTGATAAAGAAAAGGCCTCTCACGCCCCTGCGAGCACCCTCCAGCCCTGCCAAAATTGAACCTGGGGGTTGTGTTCAAAAAGGTAGCAGATAAACTCTTAACATCATGAACTCTCCTGAAGTTTCATCTTTCAGGTGGTGAAGTGGAAAGGCAAATTCCATACCTACCCTCTAGTAGCGGTAGCAGGAACATTAGTTGGCCTTATGGACACTCATGTTGTTAAAAGGGACAGCATGTTGTCCTGAGGTGAGATAGCCTTGGTATCTTCGCTGCCCCCGAGGGTGGAGAGAAGAGTGGTGGGACCATCTAATCAGGTGAATCTGAGCCTGCAGAAGCGAGTAATGCTCCCTCTTCCAGCCCTGACGAGGAGCTCTGATGGATTCCATACAACAGCACTGATTGTTGATTGCAGATGCCATGATTCAATGGAGTTGGAAGCCTCTGGAACTGCTGCAGAATTCAATGCTGAGCAGTACCATTTTCATGAACCCACCAAATAAATTAGAGGGCCTGACTAAATTCAAATGTGTCAGATCCTCTTGTTATATTGTGTGCTAAGGGAAGGGTTTACATGATATGTGTTGCATCTGGAGATGGAGAGTGATAGGAAATATTTGTGTTTATTACACCATTAACATTAAATAAAGTATACATTACCATTATACCATATTAACATGCACACCTTAATGCTCAATTTTTGCATACTGCGTTCTGCATCTCATTAGTATGGTCTGCATTAACAGTTCATTTACACATGCATTAAACACAGTGCATTAACACGCATTAAAGGCCTTGGTTTAAGCAGAATAGTACAGAGAACCCCATAGTGTTGTGGACTACCAGCTCCCAGAATCCGTTGGGATTGGAATAATCACAACAGAATTGACCTAAGGTCTTCCTTATTAACCTGTGTGTTTAACTGCTATTCAGTTCGACCTTTCTCTCATCATCAAGACTTTGGTAAATAAGCACAGCGGGTGTCTCCTACACACCAAAGCCCGAGTCCTGACACTGATGTGCAACATACAGCTCAAATGCCATTTCGGCCTCTAGCAGCTGTTTCATTTCACATTTAATAGGTTTTTTATTACTGCTGCTAGCCTGGTATTGAACCGTCCACTAAATTGTGCTTTGGGGACACGGTGCTCACGCTGTTTGTTGTAATGCTAGAGAATCTTTGAGGGAAAACAATGAGGAAGGCCCCATTGGGCCTGCATATTTACCTTTCTGTGAGAATATATCTTGTCTGTCTTTGTAAGGTGAGGAAAAGACATTGACTGCTTGCCCACGATATTTTATTCCCATTGTGAACTGTTTAAGAGTTCATTTTCAGCACCACTTTCATCATGTTTGTCTTGCCTAAGACACTGTAGATTGCAAGGAAATCCTTAGCTAATTACATCCTTTCAGCAGTGCAAGAAAAGCCCTCTTATTGTCTCATGAGTCATGAGATGTCATAATTGGGAGGTGGAGTTAAGGGAAAATGAAAACATTCTATATTTTTAGCATATTATTTCTGCATTCATTTGCACTGGCTTTGCAATTCTAGCATCTGAAGAAGACATGGGAAAAGCACCACCAACATTTTATTTATTTATTTATTTATTTATTTATGTATAGGCTTTTTTTATACCGATATTAGTGGGTACATCATATCGGTTTACATTAAACAGTAGATGGAAAGTACAATGAACAGGGATGAGGGGAGGAGACAACATAGTGCAACGACTAGAGTAAACTAAATAGAGGAGAAGGAAAAAATAAAACTGTTAACATAATAACATAGAAGGTTATTAACTTGTAGGCATATGTTTGTGGAGGTGATTTAATGGACATGGACCTAGTCTGTGAAAGCCTGATTGAAAAGCCAGGTCTTTAGCTTTTTCTTGAATTTGATGGTGCAAATTTCTTGAATTTGATGGTGCAGTTATCTTGAATTTGATATCCCAAAATACATGCAGGAACATTTTTTTCATTTATTTATAATATTTTTAGACCACCTGTCTGCAATACTAAACAGTTTACAATGATACAGTCATAAAAACATCAATTTAAAACACATGACTAGAATTCGACACAAAATCATATTCTACTAAAACTTAGAAACAAAGAGTTCCATATTCAAAAGCCATTTAGACAGATAATGTAACTAGTTAATTGGCCAGATAAGAAGGGGACGTTCCGTGGGCAGGCAAGAGGTGATCCGAGGAGGAGTGGAGTTAGCCACTTATGCAGCAAACTCTGGTCGGGCCGTTAGCCAGTTATACATAACCGGCTAACTTTAGGATAGCTGCTAGCTGGGTATATTTATCCAGCTAACTAGTTGAGCTGTTCAGTGGCTGAAAATGGACCCCAAAAAAGATTAGAAGGGACAAAAACATAAAATAATACATAAAATAATCATTTACCAAAGTTAAATATTCATGCTCAATTATCAGTCCATCAAGATGAAAGGTTACTGAAAGCTGCTTGAAAAAAGTGAGTTTTGACCATCTTCCTAAATTTTAGAAGGGTTGGTTCACTTTTGATGTTTCCAGGTAACAAGTTCCACAGCTCAGCTCCTTGAACATGGAACAGGCATTCGAGACTCATCAGACCTTATCTGCATAAATGATGATATATACATAGCAAATTATGAGTCTCAGATCTCCAGCTTCTCACAGGTTGATAGACTTTAAGTGCTGCATTGAAAATTGGTGGAGCAAGGCCTGAAAGGTAGAGGTACCTGAAATTGTTTAGGAAGGGAGTGAAGGCATGGCTGTTTACAATTCAGGCATAGTCATAATTTTGTGTGTTTTGCTTGGGATTGCTTCTGTATGTTCTGCATTGGAATCTGCTCTGGACATAGATTCTAGATGTAGCAGAATACAGTAGTCCACCGCAAAGGATACTAAAGAATGCATGACGGTCTTCTACTTATCTCATCCTAAAAAATGCAAGTGAACTGAAAGAGTATGTGTGGCTTGAACAGTTGATGTTCAACCTGTGATTCAGGTACGTCAGAGTAGGGATGTGAATCGTTTTTTGACGATTTAAAAAAATCGTCAGATAATTTTTAAATCATCAAAAATCGTTAGAGTTGCGATACAATAGAAATTCCCCCGATTTATCGTGAAAAATCGTAAATCGGGGGAGGGGGGAGGGCGGGAAAACCGGCACACCAAAACAATCCCTAAACCCACCCCGACCCTTTAAAACAAATCCCCCACCCTCCCGAACCCCCCCAAAATGTTTTAAATTACCTGGTGGTCCAGTGGGGGGGTCCCGGCACGATCTCCCGCTCTTGGGCCATTTTGGCTGCCACTAATATAAATAGCGCAGATGGCCCGATAAAAAAAACCCAACCACGACCCTTTAAAATTACCCCCTTAGCCTCCCCCACTCTCCTGACCCCCCCCCAAAACTTTTTACACATACCTGGTGGTCCAGGGGGGCCACGGGGAGCGATCTCCCGTTCCCAGGCCATCGGCTGCGCTAAAAAAAAATGGCGCCGATGGCCCTTTGCCCTTATCATGTGACAGGGCAAAGGTAGCGCTGGCGCCATTTTGAATATTGGCAATACGGCCTGAGTGTAGGAGATCGCTCCCGGACCCCCGCTGGACCCCCAGGGACTTTTGGCCAGCTTGGGGGGGCCTCCTGACCCCCACAAGACTTGCCAAAAGTCCAGCGGGGGTCCGGGAGCGACCTCCTGCACTAGGGCCATATTGCCAGTATTCAAAATGGCGTCG
The DNA here is from genome assembly GCF_901001135.1 of Rhinatrema bivittatum. Taxonomy (NCBI): domain Eukaryota; kingdom Metazoa; phylum Chordata; class Amphibia; order Gymnophiona; family Rhinatrematidae; genus Rhinatrema; species Rhinatrema bivittatum. The sequence continues at coordinate 55,968,296 of NC_042622.1, forward strand.
GCGCTACCTTTGCCCTGTCACATGGTAAGGGCAAAGGGCCATTGGTGCCATTTTTTTTTAGCGCAGCCGATGGCCTGGGAACGGGAGATCGCTCCCTGCAGCCCCCCTGGACCACCAGGTATGTGTAAAAAGTTTTGGGGGGGGGGTCAGGAGCATGGGGGAGGCTAAGGGGGTAATTTTAAAGAGTCGGGGTGGGTTTTTTTTATTGGCGCGGGCCTCACTAAAAAAAATTAGTGATGTGAATTGGAATCGGAACCGATCCCAATTCACATCTCTAACGATCAGATTTCCCCCCCCCCCAGCCGAACCCGATAGTTAAAACGATCGGGCACACGATTCATATCCCTACTTCAGAGTACGTACCCCTATAGTTAATAGAAAATGTTCCAGGGGAACAATCTTTTTGATTCCTAAAGTTTGGTTTGCCGGTTGGTTTGTTGCATTACCTCAGTTGTATACAGTTAAAGTTTACCCCCAGTTCTTTGTAAACCAATTTGATATGGTTTTCACAATGAAGGTCGGTATAAAAAAGAGTTAAGTAAATAAATAAATAAATATCAAAAGCATAGGTATAAGGGAATTTAAATAATTAAGAAATGTTCCACTGTTAGTTATAAAGTTAATTTATCTTTTTTATTGTTAGACACACATCTTAATACTTATGTTCGCATTATTACTTTCTATGATTGACCTCCTTGAAGCAGCTATGTAGCAGGGTAATAAATGTTTGAAACTGGGTAATAAAATGATGATGTTACATATTACATCTTCAGTAGGTTGATGTAACTAGGATTGAATGTGAGATAGATATTATCTGTATTAACATATTTTCTCAAATTATTATTGTCTGTTATAAATTTGATGTGATTGTTAGATATATTCTGTGTTTTTATATTTTTGAAATAAAGATGAATTTGGTAATAAAATTAGAATTGTACAGTGAGTAGCTCTAATTTGTGTGATTGCATGTTTGCATTTATACAAATTTCAGAAAGTTTTAGGGCAGTAAGTAGGTTTGGATTAGGACTAGCAGATAATCATGAGAATGTCTGTTCTGGCAAATTTTCTTTTAGTGAATATTCTCAATACAAATTTTATGTTCCCAAGACTGGTGTCTTTCTATGGTATTTAATATAGAAAATGGCATACCTAGCCAAGCCAAAAATACTGAAAGTGAATTTTCAAACTATTATGCTCGTAAAAGACAGAATTAACTATGTAAATAGCCTTTGCTCACATACTCTGTATTTTATAAAAGTCGAAAACATGCACATATTTGCATATAAAAAAGCAATAATGTAGGGATATTCCAGGACAGGGCCAACAATTGCAAGCTAAGGGGGGTCATTTTCTATAGCTTTCACGAGTGATAGCTAGATCAGGGCGGAGTCGGGGTGGAGTCAGCACCAGAAGGGGAGGAGTCGGGGCGGCACCGGGGCGGAAGCAGCGAAGACATCGCTGACGGCGAAAAGGTAAGGCCCCTTATCGCCGCCAGTAACGCGCCCAATAGCACCACCTTTCACCACCTTTCACGGTGGCGCTATTGATTTGCGAAACCCGGCAGTGATGGCACCGCGGTGGTGCGATCGCTGCCAGCTTTCGCAGGCCTGCCCCACGCTTCGCCCCCCCCCGCCCCCCGGTACCACGCGATTCACTAAGGCCTGCGATTTTAGAAAATCCAGGCCTAAGTTGCTATTCTACAAGACACACACGTACATTTTTCCAATTTACTTGCATATTCTTCCACCTGCTAATTATTTGGGCTATGTAATATTAAACATGGGAGGAAGGTCTGGGTGAAATGAGGGAAGTTCAGGGTGAAGAACCAAGAAGTTCTTGATGACCTGAAGACCTGAAGACTGGGCAAATTAGTGAACTAATTGGTAAAACTTGTAATTTCCTTGTTGCGTGCATGTTTTAAAATTGGCTGACTTGCCTGTAACTCGGGAGTTACACGAGTAAGTCCTACTTTACTTTAACGCGTAAAATATTAGAGATGTGAATCGTGCCCTCGATCGTTTTAACGATCGATTTCGGCTGGGAGGGGGAGGGAATCGTATTGTTGCCGTTTGTGTGTGTAAAGTATCGTCATAATCGTTAAAATCGTGAGCCGGCACACTAAAACCCCCTAAAACCCACCCCCGACCCTTTAAATTAAATCCCCCCCCCTCCCGAACCCCCCCCAAATGCCTTAAATTACCTGGTGGTCCAGCGGCACACTAAAACCCCCTAAAACCCACCCCCGACCCTTTAAATTAAATCCCCCACCCTCCCGAACCCCCCCCCTCCAAATGCATTAAATTACCTGGGAGTCCTCCGTAGCGGCGGTCCGTGGCTAAATTGGGGGAAGGGGGAGAGCACGAAAACCGGCACACTAGATCGTGAGGTCTTCAGCCGGCGCCATTTTTCAAAATGGCCACCGCAAAATGGCGGCGGCCATAGACGAAAACGATTCGATGCAAGAGGTCGTTCCGGACCCCCGCTGGACTTTTGGCAAGTCTTGTGGGGGTCAGGAGGCCCCCCCAAGCTGGCCAAAAGTTCCTGGGGGTCCAGCGGGGGTCAAGGAGCGATTTCCTTCCGCGAATCGTTTTCCGTACGGAAAATGGCGCCGGCCATACGCGTATGGCCGGCGCCATTGTCCGTATGGAAAATGGCGCCGGCAGGAGATCGACTGCAGGAGGTCGTTCAGCGAGGTCCGGAACCCTCGCGAGATTTCCGGACCTCGCTGAACGACCTCCTGCAGTCGATCTCCTGCCGGCGTCATTTTCCATACGGACAATGGCACCGGCCATACGCGTATGGCCGGCGCCATTTTCCGTACGGAAAATGATTCGCGGCAGGAAATCGCTCCTTGACCCCCGCTGGACCCCCAGGAACTTTTGGCCAGCTTGGGGGGGCCTCCTGACCCCCACAAGACTTGCCAAAAGTCCAGCGGGGGTCTGGAACGACCTCTTGCGTCGAATCGTTTTCGTCTATGGCCGCCGCCATTTTGCGGTGGCCATTTTGAAAAATGGCGCCGGCTGAAGACCTCACGATCTAGTGTGCCGGTTTTCGTGCTCTCCCCCTTCCCCCGATTTAGCCACGGACCGCCGCTACGGAGGACTCCCAGGTAATTTAATGCATTTGGGGGGGGGGGTTTGGGAGGGTGGAGGATTTAATTTAAAGGGTCGGGGGTGGGTTTTAGGGGGTTTTAGTGTGCCGGTTTTCCTGCCCTCCCCCCTCCCCCTTCCCCCGATTTACGATTTTTTGACGATAAATCGGGGGAATTGGTATTGTATCGTGGCCCTAACGATTTTTGACGATTTAAAATATATCGGACGATATTTTAAATCATCAAAAAACGATTCACATCCCTATAAAATATATGCGTGTATATTTTAAAAATAGGTAAGAGATAAGTATATTTTATAAATCGCATACATATCAGACACATGGGATATAAAATACTATGGTAAAACTATGCTTGGCAATATACATGCATATGTGACACTGTGCACAGTTGTTTGAAAGTTATCCTCCCTATGTTTAAAGATGCAAGGTCCCTTCTTCCTTTAATGGAAATGCATCACAAAGAGGCTGATGTACTAAATTGAGTTTGCATTTGCAAATGGGATATCACATTTCAATCATGTTGCTAGCTTGCGTTAACATGATTATGCACATTATCAGTGCATTTATTGTGTGATATTTTGTGTATGTGGATATAAATGCAAAATATGTGCATAATAGGTAGAGATGTGAATCGTGTCCTCGATCGTCTTAACGATCGATTTCGGCTGGGAGGGGGAGGGAATCGTATTGTTGCCGTTTGGGTGTGTAAACTATCGTGAAAAATCGTTAAAATCGTGAGCCGGCACACTAAACCCCCCTAAAACCCACCCCGACCCTTTAAATTAAATCCCCCACCCTCCCGAACCCCCCCCCCCAAATGCTTTAAATTACCTGGGGATCCGGTGGTGGTCTAGAACGGCGGCGGTCTGGAACGGCCCCCTCAATAGAATCGGGTTGTCTTCAGCCGGCGCCATTTTTCAAAATGGCCGCCGCAAAATGGTGGCGGCCATAGACAAAAACGATTCGACACAGGAGGTCGTTCCGGACCCCCGCTGGACTTTTGGCAAGTCTTGTGGGGGTCAGGAGGCCCCCCCAAGCTGGCCAAAATTTTCCTGGGAGTCCAGCGGGGTTCCGGGAGCGATTTCTTGCCGCGAATCGTTTTCGTACGGAAAATGGCGCCGGCAGGAGATCAACTGCAGGAGGTCGTTCAGCGGCGGTCCGGAACCCCCGCTGAATGACCTTCTGCATTCGATCTCCTGCCGGCGCCATTTTCCGTACGAAAATGATTCGCGGCAAGAAATCGCTCCCGGAACCCCGCTGGACTCCCAGGAAAATTTTGGCCAGCTTGGGGGGGCCTCCTGACCCCCACAAGACTTGCCAAAAGTCCAGCGGGGGTCCGGAACGACCTCCTGCGTCGAATCGTTTTTGTCTATGGCCGCCACCATTTTGCGGCGGCCATTTTGAAAAATGGCGCCGGCTGAAGACAACCCGATTCTATTGAGGGGGCCGTTCCGGACTGCCGCCGTTCTGGACCACCGCCGGATCCGCAGGTAATTTAAAGCATTGGAGGGGGGGGTTCGGGAGGGTGGGGGATTTAATTTAAAGGGTCGGGGGTGGGTTTTAGGGGGTTTTAGTGTGCCGGTTTTCCTGCCCTCCCCCTTCCCCCGATTTACGATTTTTTAACGATAAATCGGGGGAATTGGTATTGTATCGTGGCCCTAACGATTTTTTGATGATTTAAAATATATCGGACAATATTTTAAATCGTCAAAAAACGATTCACATCCCTAATAATAGGTAATGAACTGAAATATCAGGCAAATCAACTCATTACCTGTGCTTGCAAAATTAACTTTTACCCATTAAAACATGTAAGCGATGTAGCTAAATTTCTGGTACATGTAGTTTTTTTGCATTAAATCCACAATTTCAAATGAACTTTAATGCACAAAAATTCATGCAAACATAATTTGTGTATCATGCAAATGAGCTGGCTCATTTTCATGATTTTCAATGTGGGTTAGTAATCGGCCTCTGAATGAATGTCTCCTATTCTTATAAATAATCTCTGTGTAGCACAGGTCATTTGGAAGGAAATGTAACTTTCAATAGAGTTATTTGTTGCCATTCTTAACTATAATTGCTAAAACATTGCCTGGAAATAGAAGTCAGTACCGACTTTGGAAAATTGGAGAACCCAGATTCATTCTGTGGCATTAATTGAGAAATTAACCTATATGTTTTGAGATAATATCGTGCTGTACGATAAGATATGGGATCCATTGTGGAAATGTTACAACTCAAGCTAGGGGAGGAAGTGAAGTGATGTTGTATTGTATGCTACTCTGTACTGAGTGATGGAACTGATGTGTGAAAATGGCGTTGTTCTTTGTCTGGCATTAAAATAAAAATAAAAAGTTACAAAAAAACCCCTGCACATTTCAGAGTAGTATCACAACAATGCAAGCCAGAAATGATATAAATGTCCATATTCTTTACACTACATAGTATATATGTGCTGTGTTTTGCATTTTTCAGACCCTAGCTTTTGCAGATGTTGCTGACAATGGAGGCAATTTTCCAGGTGCAAAGTTCACCAGCCTGCCTAGGTGCAAAGTTCACTAGTCTTTTGTACCCATGAACTTTGTATCAAATTTTCAAAGGGGAAAATACATGCGCGAATTGTCCAGGGGACACGAAAGACCCATGGACTTTGCACCTGCTTTTTCTATGGGAAAGATCTTGCCTAGATTTGAGAATACAAACTGCATGTGCTGTTTTCCAATCCCACCCAAAATACATCCCTATTTATTTATTTATTTATTTATTTTTAATTTTTATATACCGGAATTCCTGTATACAATACAAATCAATCCGGTTTACAAGTAACGAAAAGGTTGCCCTGGTCTGGGAGGTTAGACCGGGGTTTTTTTTTTTTTTTTTTACATGGAACATTGAACAATAACAATCAGCCATTGAACCTTATTACAACTATTTAACCTTATTACAATGAACATTGAAAGTAATAATAATTATATTTAACAAATTTAACAATGAACAAAACCTTAACCGTGTAATGAATAGTATGTGTGAGTTCATCTTTTTACAAGGAATTTTAGTAAATTTAATTTACAAGGTTCCCTAGGAACCCTTTCGCTCAATCTGGCAAGAAGGGTGCGTGCTCTGGAACTCTGCGTATACTTTTGGCTGGATTGGGAGAGGAAGTCCTCAGACAGGCACAAGGCTTTGGAAATTGCCATCGGTATGATTTTTAAAGAATGAAACACAGGAATCTGATGTGGAACACAAAGTGCATTTATAGTTAAAAAGAGAAGAGAGGACAAGTATTAATTAAGGGCGGAGGGGAGGGGGGGGCCTTCTTCTGGATGTGTCACTGTGCAGAACCTAACAGCCTTGCTCAGAACATCAGCATAGATGCAATTTCATTTTTAGACCTGTATCTCACTCTTACCATCTAGCTATGTAGTACGGAGCCATAAAATGCAGCTTATTACTGGGAATATTTGACTTTGAACACTGCAAATTGCACATCAGTGCTCATCATTGAGAGCAGGACCTTTATGTCAATGTTCATTTATAGAGCAAATGCTTGGTGGTATTATCTGCAGGAGCTGCTAGACTTAGGCTGCCAGCAGTTTCGTTGGCAACCAGCGAGGCATTTGACTTACTTTGTCCTTTGATTTGTAAAGTAGATCTTGTTACAGGTTTATAAACATCTTCAGTGTTTCTACAGCCATGCAGCAATATTAATATTATCAATATCACTTGGTTATTTCTAGACTGCTGTATAACCCATGTGCCGTGCAAGGGGATTGCAGAAAACGGAACAGATTCAATCGCATTCAAGCAGAGCGAAAGCAACAACCAGAAGAGGAGCAGAAGTAAGACATTAGGAATTAGCTGTGTAAAGAAAAGAGATAAGCACTCAATTTGGTCTAGAAAGATTGGCACAAAAAATGCAGTAGAATGCACTAGAGGTATAGAATATTATATTGCTAAGCTGTGAAGAGGGAACAGCAAAGTGACTTGATGAGGCACAGGAAAGTTTTGGAGAGACCATAGAGCTCATTCTTATGATGAATCAGGAGACTGTTGGAGATGTAGTGGGTGACCGGAGTTTGTATATTTGAGGTACAGAGCTTTGGATTGCAAGGTAAACAAGAGAAGGACCTTAAATTAATTTTTATATTGTTTTATATCACTTTAAACTATTGGGCTGGTCATGTGGCCTACAGTAAATTCCTTGCAGTGTCAAATTTTTGTTCAGAACAGGATTGTAAATAATACTATGCATAGTTTCTTTTTCCTACCCATCCCTGGCTGTGGAGGGTGATCACGGCCTCATCACCATGCCTGTAATTTTTCCAGTGTTCAATACTGTTGAGGTTTGCCATTGACTTCTGCAGCCCACAGCACCTGGTCTCCCTTGACTGGTTTCCCAGTCAGGTACTACTGACCAGGCCTGACCCTGCTCATTTTCCAAGATTTAACAGGTTAAGGCTCTCCCATGTGGCTAGGAAAGGCTATAAATAAAGCAGTAAATAGTACGAGCAGATAATTAACTAGCTGAATCAATTAACTGTCACAGTCTCATGTATATATATGTGTGTGTGTGTGTGTATATATATATATATATATATATATATATATACACACATACACACATATATATAGACATGATTAGTTGTGAAGGCTCATGTCTCTTATGGGATAAGAGATCACAAATAACATGGTAAAAGAACTCAGCCGAGAAGCAGAAGCTAAGAAAAGATAAACAAGTAGTACTGTACTATGCCTGCAGCCAGTAGGTATTCTGCTCTACAGAAGGGGTGTGCACTTGTTTGAAATGACATGAAAAACGCCAGTAAAAAAGCTTGAAATGAATGTGTTGGGTTTTTTGTTTTGTTTAAAAAAATAATAGGTACCTGCCCCATCCCAGTCTCCTGCTGCTGCCAAAACCTAAGGGTTGCTGAAAAATTAAACACTGAAGCACTCCAGGCTTTGACCACTTCCACCACCTGGATGCCTCTCATCCCTTCTGATGGGTCTTTGAATTCCAAACCGATTAGAGATGATGCCCACACTAGGTCTTGATTTGAAAATGGCATTAGCTGGGGCTGAAGCCAGCGTCATTTTGTTGTACGGCCATAGGCCGGCTGGTGCCATTTTCAAATCGGGACCTAGTGAGACAGGAGTGACTGGGAATCACTGCTTCCTCATTTAGACTTTGAGGACCCCACAGAAGGAGTAATAGGTATTGGGGGAGGGGGTAGAGAGCATAGAGAAAGGCCCAGGGAATGAGGGGTGAAATTCAATTCTTAAATTTTGGTGGCACTGAGTTTTGTTTTGGCAGGGGAAGGGGTAACCTAGCTCCTTAGTTTCCTTTTGTTTTTCTTTTCTTATGTGTAACCCGTTATGTTAGAACCCAGATATAATTTTTATATGAGAGGAAAAGACCTCTGTGCTGAGCTGAAATGTCAGAGATTGAATACAGACTAAGTAAATTCGATCATAGCTCTAAAAAATCTTCATTTTTTATATGAATTTTACTTTCAAGTTCACTGAGAAATGCAAAACTTTGCCAAATGTCAAAAGCTTGATTAATTAAAATGTTGCCAAAACACTTATCATTCGCGCACACTTATATGGCTAAATTCTAATTTATCTGGCTAAGTAGAAGAAGGAACTGATTAGGCGGATAAGGCTGAAAAGTGCTACTTGTCCATCTAAGCAGAGCTTTTCAAAATTATCCATCTATATATAAGCCAGATAAGTCTAAAATGAATGTTACTTAGCTGGAAAAGTCTTAAAACACTACATATCTGGCTAACAGGGTCATTCATCAAGCTGCATTAGGGCTCTAATGTGCACCATATCGTGTATATTGCACAATATACTAGGGATGTGAATCGTTTTTCTGATGATTGAAAATATCGGAAGATATTTTCAATCATCAAACTCGGCAGAATTCGGGGGGGGCCCCCAAACCCGATAGGAAAACCCTACAAAATCTTTCGTGGGGTTCTCTTATCATTTTTTTTGGGGGGGGAAGAAAGGGCACTTAAAAATAAACCCCAAACCCACCCTGACCCTTTAAATTTAATCCTTTCGTATCTCCCACCCTCCAGACCCCTCCCAAAAATTTTTAAAGTACCTGGTGGTCCAGCTGGGGTCCCGGGAGCGATCTCCCATGCTCGGACAGTCGGCTGCCACTAATCAAAATGGCGCCGATGGCCCTTTGCCCTTAGCATGTGACAGGGTATCCATGCCATTGGCCGGCCCCTGTCACATGGTAGGAGAACTGGATGGCCTGCGGTTTTTACCCGAAATCGGTACCAGAAACGAGTACCGATTTGCATGAATAATGCAAATTCATGCAAAGAAGGTCATTACTAATCAACTCTATGCAAATATTTTATTGCAGCCAACAGAGAATGTGGTCAGCCATGATAAAAGAACACCAACCTCCTTTGTAAGCGTTAGATGTGTGGCAGGAGGCCTGAGACCCTAATACAGTTCTTGAGGCTCCTGCTGTACATTTAAAGCGGCCAGAAAAAAATATATAGTCAAACATGGAAGTTGAGTGGGGGCAGTGCTGATCCTCGTTTGAACCCAGGGCTACCAGTTGAGGTGGCCCCAACTCCCCAAAAATGGAAAAAAAGTATTGTATGCATATCAACAGTGGTGGTAGCAGTTGTGGCCCCACCGAAGTGTACTAATGACCACCCCCGCCCCCTGAACCCCCAAAGTGCATCAATAATACCCCCAGCCCCAGCCCCCTGAAGTGCATTAAATGTCCCCGCCTCCCAAAATAAAGGTATAGCAACCCCACCCCACCCCCTCCAGAGTGCCCCTTATCTTAAAATGAATCCCGCATTGGAGATGGGTGCACCTTCGCACCCATCCTGGTCAGTGCCATTTTTCCTTGTTTTTCCATTCCATGTTTTTCCATCTCCACTACTTCTTCTACAACCTTATTTATTTATTTAAAAGATTTTATAGCCCGCACTTCCGAATGGTTCAGGGCGGGTTGCCCAGTGACATACATATAATATAAATAAACAATAAAATACAATATACAAATTACTTGCTAAACTTGATAGAGATGGAATTGTATCAGGAGGATATGGTACTAAGGCAAACTAGAACTGCTAGCACAAAGGACTGGTATTAGTCCGGTGTGTTAAAAGCTTGCTTGAACAAATGGGTTTTCGGGGCTCGCTTGAAAACTTTTGAATTAGTAATGGAACGGATTGCAACTGGTAATAAATTCCAGTAAATAGGCCCCACAATTGAGAAGGCACGTTGGCGGGTTTCAGATAATCAAGCTGTCTTAAGAGAGGGAACATCGAGAATGCTCTGATTTTCAGTACGGAGATTGCGGACAGGGGTGTGAATCTTTAACAGAATATATCCAGGATGATTTAACATTATTGAGAAGATTATGAATAGCAATGGCCAATTTATAACAGACTCACTAGTAGATGGGAAGCCAGTGGAGTGAAGACAGGATAGGAGTGATATGACCATGTGAGACGTCGTGCTGTAGCATTCTGAATTATCTGAAGCAATCTAAGTGCGGAAGTTGGAAAATTAAGGACTGCAGGATTGTGCAGAACCTTCTTGTGCTTTTCTCATCTCCCACAGCCTCTCCCAGCTGCCACCTTTCTTCCTTGCAGTCTCTTTTCCTTGTAGTCTCTCTGTAGTGCAGTATCTCTCCTTGCAGTTTCTTTCCTTTGCTTCTATCGCTTTCCCTGCAGACTTTCACCCTTCAGCTTTCTCTCCCTGAAATCTTTTCCTCCTTCAACTTTCCACCTTTTTCTGTTTCTTACTCCCTTGCTTCCATCTTTTTGTTTGTTTATTTATTTATTTATTTGATTTATTTCTTGGTTTTTGTATCCCATCTTTCTGACTCACACCAAAAAGCTTAAAATATTGCATAGTAACAGTAAAACAATTTCCAAATCAATATTGCACCTCAAATAAGACCAGAGCTGGCTTTAACCTGTAGGCACCCATTAGCAATGGGGTGCATGTCCCCCTCTTCTTCACCCCATCTTCTGGTTTCCTCCCTTCATCTTGGAGGCGCCTGTCCACTATCTGGGTGCCAGCCTGACAAGAGCAGCAACTGCAGGACAGGAAATCCAGCATGGATCCTAACAGCCCTCACTCACTCAGAGGCCCTGTGGTGGCCCGCCCTTTTCACAGATTTCCATGGTAACAGGAAGTCCATGTTGGTGGAGGGGCACCGCCACATGAGGCCTTACACTAAATTTCCTGTCCCAAAGTTGCTGCTGTTATTGAGCCAGTGCAGGCAGGACAGAAGCATGGTTACAGCCCAGGATCGATAGTATGGCAGTGCTCCAGGGCCTATGAAAACCTAGTACCAGGGGCAGTTGCCTCTATTGCTTGTGCCTAAATCTGGGCCTGTATAAGATGTCTTACATCCTTCTAATGAATAATTCCAGAAGTTGATTCCGCCTCCCCTCTATCTGTCCTCTTGCATCATCTATGTTTCACTCTCTGCTGCAGTCTCTCTCCTTTCCCATTGTGGCCTCCCCTCACACCACTACAGCAGAGTCTCGCTCTCTTTCTCCTACCCCAGTGCAGCGTCTCTTGCTGGTCCCTGTGCAACCTCTCAATACTTTTCAACCCATGTTGGAATAGCAGTAGCCGCTCTGAGCACCTCCCTTGCCTTTGTTGTTAGATAGCCTAAAGTTTAGCAGTTTACACTTCTGAAACTCCCACACTGCTCCTCAGGGAAGTGGAAAAGACCGAGTCTTAGTACACCTACCGGACTGGGAAAGCAGCTCAAAGCTTCTTCTCTGCTTCAGACTTGAAACCACGTGGCAACTCTGAGATTTTACTTGTTCTCTTCAAGGTGGGTTACAACAACAAGAAAGCGTAAAATAGTGTGGCCCTTTAGAAGGTGCGGTATAAAACCAGTTTTAAGTAAATAAATAAATAAATAAATAAGAAGTACCCAGTCTTCATCTGTAGGTGGCTATTTCTCTTCCCCATCCCTTCCTATCTCTTTCTGACTTCAGAAGCTTCTTATCCCACCACAGCATTATCCCACCAAAAACTCTCTCCTGGAGCTTGTTTTTAGAAATTTTGTGGCTGAGGCATTAAGCTGCAAAGTCTTTTCACGAAAGGAGGCTTTGCGCAAAAGAAAAAAACAAAACCAACAACACAAAACTCCATGAAGCAAATAAAAAATGCTAAACTGAAGGTGCTTTGGATCATTTTCTGTGCAAAAATCCCTTTTGTGGAAAATTTTTTGCCAAACTGAGCTTTGCTGCAGTAAACTTTCACGTATGGCCGGTTACGCAGGAAAGTTTATTTAAATACCCCAGTGATGTGCCGCTGCAATGCAAAATCAGGCAAAGCAACTCACTACTGGGAAAAGGATTTGCGGGCCCACATTTACCAAAAAAGATACAGTAACGACGCCAGGAGAGATGCAGGTATAGAAGGGGCTCAGGGGGCAGGGTTTGGGGGGGGGGGGGGAGGGGGGCTCTGCACCAGAGATTTGGGACTAGTTGGGGAGGGCATGAGATGGGCAACGCGGCCCCTTTAAAACGGGACTGAAGGCGAGTGAAACGCTCTGCGCTTTTCTCAGCCGGAACACGCAAAGTTTCTGGCCGTGGCAACACATGGGAACATTTCACGCATAAGTTTGTCGTGGATGCCAATGAGCTTATTTGTGGCCGTACCAAGTTCAGCGAAATGGCTGCTAACCCACGGAAAATATCGCGTTAATACATCAACCTATTATTATGTCTTTTTCCTCCCCTTCCTCCATCCACCGATTTATATAATACATCTCACCTAGCAGAATTACCTTAAACCATCATAATCTGCCCCCTCCTTTGCATTGTTCTTAGCATTAGTGCAAGTGGCAGCCAAAGGCAGATAGAGCAGCAGAAGTATTTCAAAGTTCAAAGCTTTTAACACGAGGAAAGGGGAGTCCTAGCTCACACTGCCCTCTGCACCCCCCATATTACACTTCCCCACTGCAGAGGTAATCATTGCTTCCAGGGCCTTAGACTTCTCCCGGAGAGGCTGGATCCAGCCATGCTAATGCGGAGCATGCACTGTATCTGGACAGCTGGTGTTTTCCACAGTGCCTTCATTGTAAAACTATCCATCATCTTGCTCATGGTAGAAAAGCAGGTTCTAAACCGCAGAACTGGCACTTCAGGGACTGCTCAGCTGTGAAAGCCGCCGTGTATAGAGCTTTGCTTTCCTAAGTGTTTCAACTTTTGTACATTTTTTTTTTTTTTCCAAGAGGGATGAGACGTGCACCAGGGCAGCTCGGCAATGCTTTCCTTTCTTACCTTTGTTTATCAAGTGGCTCCTCTGTGCCTGCTTTATTCAGCGTGTGCATGTGTTATGAGCATGCACGGGGGTGGTATGTGTGTGTGTGTGAGGTTAAGTTTAGCTTATTATTCCTACTATGCCACTTTTCCAATACAATTCCAAGTGGTTTAAAGTACATATAAAAATAAGTAGAATGTGGGAATTTGAGGCCTCTTCTTTGTGGGAGGAGGGGGATTTGTGCTGCCTTGCTGCTCTGAAGAGACCTTCCTACCTGCTTCGTTTACTGCAGGGGTAGGCAACGTTGGTCCTGGGATGCCACAACCCTCTTCTGGTTTTTCGGACATCCACAATGAATATACATGAGGTGTATTTGCTGTTACGCATGCCGGCCGCGGCAGACCCGCGGCTCGGCCCCTTCACCTCGTTCAAAGTGATCCAGCACCTGGTCCCTCGTCTCTGGCGGCTGTGGGCCGCCGGCACCGTTCTCGGGCCGCCCCTGGGGCCTCCGACTCTGCTACAGTTCCTGATGCACCGTGGAGAGACGCCGTCCCGACCAGTGCCGCACCCCTCCCAAGGCACACGCACGCGCAAGCTAGTCTTTAAATAGGGTCCGCGGCGGGAACCTGGCTGCAGCCCCAGATGATGTCGGCAGAGCTCCGGTATATAAGTCTGGGTTCCGCTCTCTCAAATTGCCTTTGCATTAGGTCCCCTCGCTAGTCAAGTACTCGTTGCCTCTTCAGTTCCTGGTTCCCGATCCTGATTGCCTTCATTCCTGTTTCCTTGTTCCTGAGTTCCTGTTCCTTTGTCTCTCCTTTGGATTGCTAACCTGGTTTGATCTCTGCATCGCCTGACTACTCTGTTGCCTCTCTCTAGCCCTGGACCTCTGCATCGCTTGACTACCTCGCTGCCTCTCTCCAGCCCCAGACCTCTGCATCGTCTGACTACGCCATTGCTTCTCTCCAGCCCTGGACTTCTGTTTTGTCTGACCATCCTTCTGACTCTCTCCTCATCTAGACCTCAGCCTTGCTTGCCACTGCTTCCAGACTGCCGCCAGCCCAGAACCCAGCTGGCTTAAAGACGCCTCTTCAGCTTTAGTCCTGGTCGTGGTTCATTCAGGCTTCGGCCTGCTCTTGCTCGGGTGACTTCTGTCAGACTGTATTCCTACTGGCGCCTGGGTCTCTAGGACTTTGCCTCGTCCAGTACAGACTGATTGCTACACTAGTTGCTGCCTCTGGGCTGACCTCGATTCACCCATCGACAACCACTGACAGAGGCCACCTAACTCCAGCCGGCCCTGGCACCCAAAGGCTCAACCCATGGGGAACGAGGGCTGGTATTGGTAAAGTGTCAGCCGGCCTCCATCCATGAACCCTCTCCGCCTGCTGATGGTGGGAACCTGTAGGATCCCTCCTTCAGGTAGCGTCAACCCCATCTCGACCCAAGGGTCCACCTCCAGCGCAACATTTGCATGCACTAACTCCATTGTATGCAAATATATCTCATGCACTATTCATTGTGGATATCCTGAAAACCAGTCCTGGTTGTGACACTTCAGGACTAGACTGATTACCCTTGGTTTACTGGATAATATAGAAATTGTGCATGAATAACTATATATTTTTTTTCATGTACTTGAAAGGTGGACAGTGGTGCCTCCTTCACGTATCGTTTTAATTTACTGGGTTGTAATCCCATGATGGAGCAGATACAGGGTAAGGGGGTCTCTGGTGCCTGTTTGTGAGCTGAGCACCAGTTTCTCTGTAGGGCTCAATAAAAGAACATGGTCAAGCAGATGGTGTAGTGGACCAGGCTGAAAGACAAGCTCTAACCAAAACTCTTTCCCTTCTGTGACCCTCTCTGACTGCTCCCCACCTTCCTCCAAACACTGATATCAGCCTCTGTCGAACCCACACCTTGAGAAAAAGGAGGATTGCACACAAAAAAGTATCTTGAACAACAAAACTTTTATTTCGGGTATTCTCAACAGTCAGTGTACAAAAATATTAAAAGGTACTGACTTGATCAGGGTGGACTGGACAGGCTCTCACAGCATGTTTGTAACAGCATTAGCAACAAACGACAACCAATCCTTTCTTTTTCCAACTCTGTATATCATGGATTTGCTAGAGGGAATACAGTAGCAATTTTCCCTCCCTTTTTTCCTCTGTGCCATAAGATGAACTACATCACATTCCTCTCATAATCCTCTTCAAATTTACAGCCAAATTGTTACTTACCTCTTAGGCATAACATACATTTTCTTACCATCCTGGCACCACTTAGTATCTCTCTGGGATATCTCAGGAACACTCATTGGAACCATAAATAAGGGATCACTGTCTTCCCTATCTTTAGTCCTTCTGGACTGCAACCATCTGGGAGCCTTTACAGACTGTGGAGCTCCAATTCCCTTCTTCCTTCTTGGGTACAAAACCCTGGTCTCCTGGTAGTTTTCTCTTGAGAGAAAAATGCTCCTCTAGCCTTGGGCTTTTTCTCTTGGGGGGTGGGTGGGGGGAGGAAACGCTGAAGAGCCCTCTCCTTGAGAAGGGGCACCTTGGGCACCCCAGTCACCTGGTGGCTACCATAGATCTCCAACAGACAAGTGGAGGACAAGAGCACCCCAAAGAAGAAATCCACTGTGTTCAGATCTTTGAGTTCATCTACAGACAAAATATGGGCCGGATTTTCAAAGGGTTATGTGCGCTGGGCCTAAAACCCCGGGATGCGTGTAGGTCCTGGGGCTTTACTAAAGGGCCGGGAAGAGGGCGGGGTCAGAGGCTCCATGCACAACGGCCATTTGCTGCTGTGAGAGGGATCGAGTGCCGGCAGTCGGCCAGCGCGCGCAACTTACTTCAGCCCCAGGGCTGAAGTAAGTTTTGGAATAAAAGAAAAAAAAAAAGAAAAAGGTAGGGGGGAAAGGGTGGGGGATATAGGGGAAGGGAAGGGAAGGTGGGGTGGGAGGTAGTGAAGTTCCCTCTGAAGCCACTCCGATTTCGGAGCGGCCTGGGAGGGAACGGGGGAAGGCAGTGCAGCTCAGCATGGGCTCGACACGCCCAAGGTGCACAATTGTGCACCCCCTTGCGCGCGCCGACGCGCACATGTTATAAAATCGCATGTCCATGTGCGCTTGCTGGGTAGCATGCGCACATGGACGTGCTCGCGCACCTTTTAAAATCTACCCCTTTGTGTTGATATATGAAATAAATTTACTTTTACCAAATCAGGTATCAGGCAGTCTGGACTTGAAAGGGTTAAAGAAGTACAATTCAATCATAATAACAGCACTGCCAGTCCCTGGACAGGGGGCCATGTTTCGCAGTGGCTGCATCAGGAGAATGCGACCACAAGGATCTTCAAAGACAGTGATACAAAGTATCTGTGAATAAACAAAATACAAATGTAGATGAAGGACACAGTCAAAGCCCCAAAAGAAAGGCGACTTTAATGTGCACGAGAACCTTAAGTTAACAATTCAGAAAGAATTTTAATTTTTTTTAGAAATGATTCAATTTTTAAGGGAGGTAGCAACCAGTTGAGATACATTTAAAGATGTGTAAGAAAATGTCAAAAAAGTTAAACATGGAGTGCAGATCAAAATCGGAGGAGCAACGGCGAAACAACCCAGCATACAAAGAGTAATGTGTAAGTAATGTGAAAAAAAAATATTTATAATGTGAGAAAAAGGCTAAAAAACATATATAATCCTAAATAATTGCGTATATAAAGAAACAGAACGGGTATGCAATAGCATCGCTTTGAACAAACGGGAAAAGGAGTAAATGTCTTGTCAGACTGGTAATACGGAGGCTATCACTGAACATCAGTTGTAAATGCAAACTGAATTTAGATTCAAATTTAAGTTTAAATTTAATTTTAAGGCCCCAAAGGGAGACAAAGAAAGAAAAAGAAATTGAAAGGAAAATGAACCATATCTGCAAAAAGTGAACTGATCATGTTCCAGACTCTGGGGGCTACACTAGAATTTTTTTCACAGTGACGTTTTCTCCTTCCGTTGATGCCAGCACATACATAAGGTTTTTTTATTCTGCTTTTGGCGCGCTTTTCACCGACATTTAATTCCGCTACCGGCTTTACACTGTTGGCAGTCTGCTAACTCTCTGCCCAGGTGTTATCAGACAATAAAACCACACCTAGTGAATCTGTTAACTTCCATTATTAGAAATAATTTGCATGGAAGGAGAAAAAGCTCAGCCATCTGATTCTACTGTTATCAGCAAGCACATGTACTTATATCACTTCAGGTTATACATTAGTAATCGTTAACTTAGGATTTAGTATTCAGCAAATAACTGGAGCATACCACCTCTGTGTGGTCTTATAACATGATATTTCCGAAAGGCAAAACTCTGATCCTGACCAATAAAGGATCTGTTAGTTTTCTATATTTCTAGCAGATTCAGTACATTATGAATATTTATTTACTTATATTTATTTGTAAAATTTATATTCCACCTATCTAAAATACTAGATGGGTTACAATGGACCATATATAATAGCATAATAAGGAATTAAAGTCAAATAAAATATCACAATAAAAACACAATAAAAACATTTAAAACAAAATCAGTAAGAACATCCTATATATAGATCTCTAAAAACAAGATCATTCAGACAAAAACCAAAACCTAAACACTAACGGGCAGATTTTAAATGCCCGGTGTGCGGAAATTCCAGCCTTTACGTGCGTGGCCGGGCTATATGGGCGCCGGGCATATTTTTCAAGAGGCCCGGCCTCGCGTATAAAGGTCAGTATGCACTCAATTGCTGGGCTTCTTGGAAGGGGTGGGCTGGAGGGCGTGTTCTGGGTGGGGAGGGGCTGAAGTAAGTTGCTCTACAAAGGTACAAAAAAACCCAATTTGGATGTAGGGGATGGGGTGGAGAGAGGAAGGGTAGAGAAGGTGAGGTAGGGGGTAGGGAACTGGGAAAAGGGACCACTGCGTCGCCGCATGTAAATTTAAAATGTAACCCCCCTTGTGTACGCAAGTCGCGGGCTCTGCGCAGATGTGCACGTGGATGTTAAAATCCGCCGTGCATGTGCGTGCACCCCTGGTATTTTATAACACACGCAAGCCAACACGCACGTGTTCCAAAATAGCCGCGTCCATGTGTGCACGCCGGAAAGCACGTGCACATGGTCTTGCGCGCGCGTAAATTTAAAAATCTACCCTTAAATAACTAAAAAATATGACAATAATAAAACAACTGCAAGCGGTTCCAGGCCTCAGCGTCCCGCGGTGGTGGTCGCCGGGCCTTCCACTGTGCACCAGGCCTCACGCCGGAGCTCGGTGTCTTCGGCTGTGTTGGCCATGCCCCTACACGCGCACACGCGGACCGCCCGGCCTCTTGTAGGGCCAAGGGCAGGTCCTAGCTCCGCGGCGCACCCTGATTGATTCCCTGTTATAAAGAAGTCCCTGCTTGTACTTCCTTGCCTTGGCAGTCGGGTCGGCTTATGCTAGATTGTCACTGCGTTTGTGTCTTGCTCCAGTCTTGTTCCAAGTCTCGTTCCAGGATCCTTCTGTTCCAGTTCTGTTCCTGCCTTGTTCCTACATCCTAGTACTCCAGTGTCCTTCTGTTCCTGTTCGTCTGTCCGTCTCCCCAGGTAGTACCTCCGGACTGTCTTACTGGTACTGACCTCAGCTTGCTCCTTGACCTGCTTGTCTACTGCCTGCCTTCTGACTCCCGCCTGCTCCTCGACTTGCCTGCCTGCCGCCTGCCTTCTGACTCCAGTCTGCCTCTCAACTTGCCTGCCTGCTGCCTGCCTTCTGACCTCGGCCTGCCTGTGACCTCGTCTGACCTCCAGTACCTGACCTCTGCTTTGCTGACTACTTCTCGGACTGACCCCCGGACTCTGACCTCTGCCTGCTTGACCACGTCTCTAGATTCTGGCTTTGTTCCTAGCCTTGTCATCACCTACGCTATTCTGGCCCTCCTTGTTCCATCTGACCTCCAGTCTCGAACCTGACTGTGCTCCCCTTCTGTCTGTGGGCACGCCGGACTTCCATCCTTCCAGGAGACCCTGCGAGGCCCACCTAAGTCCAAGCGGCCCAGGTCCCCATGCGCTCCTCCCAGGGGGACCTCGGCCTTCCAGTGGTGAAGCTCATCCTAGCTTCTGTTTCCTCCAGTGCTCCACCCCCCGGGGGCAGTTGCTTCCTGGTCCCTACCAGGGAGCTATTCTCCACTGCTCCAGGACAAGGGTCCACACCCGAGCGCAACAGTAATATGCTCATAAATACTGAAACCTGAAATCAGTCGAGCAGCAACATTCTGAAAAAGCTGGAGCACTCATAAAGATGACTGAGGCAAACCAATATATAATGAATTACAATAATCAATGGTAGAAACTACCAGAGCATGCACTACAGTTTGCAAATCACATTCGCTCAAGTAAGGCTTGAGAGGTTTCAGCCAGCGAAGTTTGCAAAAACACAAGAACAAACTACATTTTTAATATGCAGTTTAAAAATAAAATAATTGTATGCTTTTGTGCAATCCTTACTTCTCTAAAAGCTCTACCCTTAGCTGCAAAGAAGATCTGGCATCATGGTCAATGCAGAATAGAAAAGGTTATTATAGTTCACAGCATGAAAACAACTTCAAAATCAAGTTTACTTAGCTAATAGCCACTGCTATTAATTGCATCAGTAGCATGGGATCTTCTTGGTGTTTGAGTTCTTGCCAGATACTTGTGACCTGGTTTGGCCTCTGTTGGAAACAGGATGCTAGGCTTGATGGACCCTTGGTCTGACCCAGCATGGCAATTTCTTATGTTCTTATGTTCTGGCTATTTCTGTGAGACCTACACAATTTGCTAGACAAAGAAAAGCACAATAGACAGCAGTGGCGTAGCCAGAATTGATTTTTTGTGTGGGCACAAGGTTAACATGGGTGGGCAGTAGGCATGCAGGTCTGAGACCTACTAGTTGTATTCTTATTAATAATGCTACATACCGCACCCTACAATGGCTTTCTAAGTAGTTTGCAATAGGGATGTGCATTGGGTGCCCGATGGTTTGCACTTTCGGGTTCGTTTGGCCACAGGAAAATCTTGTTTTCCCGCAGATCGGCATTTTTTTTTTTTTTAGTAAAAAATCGTTTTTCGGCTTAGTATACACTAACTCCCGTTAGCACGCACTAACAAAAAATAGGCAAAAAATAACAAAAATAAACTTTTTTAGTTAGTGCGCGCTAACCCGAAAAATGATTTTCATGAAAATTCGGGGGAAAAGTGTTCGTTTTAACCGATATATAACGAATTAAGAAATAACATACGATATTTCAATTCGTTATAAAAATGATTCACATCCCTAGTTTGCAACAGCCATTATGCATCATACTTTAAAATAATTAACCTCAATTATTTCAAGCACGTAACAGAATTAAAATTCCTTATTAATCTGAATTTATTTTATATTTATTGCAGTTTATAAATGCACAAGTATATCATGTAAAAAGCAAAGAAAACAATCAGATCTAATCATGTAATAAAACAAAAATGAATGTATTCTTTAATGAATCCTCTTTTCAGAAAGCCAGAAATCATATAACTACAATAAAATATAATTAATCATCTGAACAGGTGCAGAGCAGAGCCAGGACAATTTATATTACAATTAACATGAAAAACACAATTCAAATTCTGGTGCCATCTCAGCAAAAATTATCCCTCCACTGCTATTTTGTGAAGTAACACAAACTCCCACAAAGAAAGACTTCTAGAACCTTGCCATATCATACAGTCACAGCACTGACTCTCAGGATTCAAATAACAGCAACCTTATGGAAAAGCAGCAATGCAAATAATACACCAAGCCCTAGAACATTAATGCATCACCTACTGGAATAACAGAACAAGCTGGACTACTACAGAGAAATTACACACTAGCAGAAATACCGCATTTCAGTCACACACAGGCAAAAGAGAGACCGACCCTTACCTAATATAGAAATAAGAGACTGCAAATTAGAAACAGAAACATGCAGATAAAACCAAAATAGAAAGCCTGAGAAACTAAAGTCTCTGAACAGTGGAATACTGAAGAAAGAGCAAAATACAAAAATATAAGAAATGCACATTCCCAAAGACGACATATTCAACTTGCTAACATCTCAAAATAATTTTTTTTTTTTACCTTTGTTGTCTGAACTTTGTATTTTTCTAATCAGTTGGTCCTGGTATCTCTTTCCTATTTTTAGCCTTGTCGCTCATTTCCTAATTTCCTTTCAGTGTCTCTTTTCTACTACTGCCTTCTTCCCTACCACACACACACACACACACACACACACACACACAGGCTCCCATTCTTATCCACACATATACATACACATTCAAGCCTGTGAACAGCTCCCCCCCCAAAAGCAGGAAGATCAGTTGGCCTCTCCTGCTGCTGCTGCCAGCCTCCTGCTATCTTTGGGTTGCATGGCCCACCGATCTTCCTGCTTACTTCCTGCTTCACTGACCCACAGCCTCTCCTCCTGCTGCCGGCCCGCCGCTTCCCCATGTGTGCTGCTCCATTACCGTGCAAATGCACGGAATAGCACACCTGGTCGTGCCGGGCCTGGGTCCTCCTCTTTCCCGTCATGGGGATGGGATCCCGTGATGGCCTTGCAGTTCCAGCATTTCTCTTCCAGTTCCAGTTGGGTGGGCCTGGGTCTAAATTGGGTGGGCAACTGCCCACCCAGGCCCAGCCGTGGCTACGCCAGTGATATACAGGCCAAGCTGTACCTACTAAAGTTTTACAAATCCCTGGACTTAGTGAAGCTGTGAGCTCCTGGGAGGAAGATAAATTCCCCACCTGAAAGAGATATTCAGTCTGGTAAGGGCATGGAACAGTGAGTAAAAGGGGATTCTCCTAACATACGCACCAAGGGACTGACTTTCCTTGTAAATTCAGTGAAAGAGACTAACTCCAGACGGAAGAAAGGAGAGGGGGGATTCAAAGTTTCTCACAGAAGGCCAGGAATAAGCAAAAATCTTTTAGGTTCATATTCAAGAAAGGTTTGTCAGTTCAGGGTTTAGCTGAATAAACCCCACATTTTAAATATCTCCCCCTGTTGATCAGTTAAGATCTAGCCAGATACATCATTACCTGGATAAAAGCTTAGCTGGAGTGAAATAAAAGAGCAGGAAAGAAATGTTCCAGGGATGGGGCTTAAATTTACCTTCTCCTCCCTTTTCCATCCCATATGCTTAATAATGAAGACCACTGATCATTTTAGTAACCACCCTCTTGACCGAATCCAACTGGTTTATATCCTTTTGAAAATGTGGCCTTGAGAATTGTACAAAGTATTCCAAATGAGATCTCACCAGGGACTTATACAGAGGCAATATCACTGTGAAAATGACTGAGCAAATCGTCTGAGTTGGAGCAGAAAACCACACTGACTGCAGCCTTTTCTAATGGGGTTTTAGGGTCACACTCACCCCCCACCTATAAGGGTTATCCCAGACAACACTACCCACTGTGCCTCATACCCAGTAAATACCCCCAATCCTTTGTGTCCCTTGCTGGCTCCAGGTTTGAATTCCAACCTGGTGGAACTCTGTGGGACATCACGCTGTGGTTTCTTTGGTACCAGTTGTGGGTGCTGTGTGGTCTGGTGCCTCCTCTCTGGCATTCCTCTCAATGCCCTTTGGCCACTCTCCAGTGCCAGGCCCTGGTTCCTCTGCAGTGCCACACATTGGCTCTTCTGCAGCCCCTCTTGCTGGGGTCTCCATGGTATCTCTCTCTGGGCTCTCTGTGGCAGTGCAATCTGATTTGTATGCAGCACTTCCAGTGGGCCTCTTGGCAGTGCCTGCATCTGGCCCCATGACAACATCTCTATCTGATCTCTATGCCGTGCTTCCTCTCTGCAGTGCCTGCATCTAATTCCTCTGCACTGCCTCCCACTAAGTCACTATGGGAACAACCCCTTGGCACTCCTCCTGCTCAGTTGCCTTCTTTTCTGTGGGCTCTTGCCACTCAGGGTCTGTTTTGGCTTCAGCCCACTGCTGCTTTCAATTCCCTCTGGAGTGCACTGAAGGGTTGAGCTGCAGACCGGTGCCTCTCTCAGTTGCTATGCTCCCTCTGGGTTCTCCATGGTGCCTCTAACTGACCTGTCTGCAGAGTCTCTGTCTGGATGATTGCCAGTGCTTCTCTCACTCCCAGGCAGCTGTTAGCATTTTGAGGTGTTGAAGTGGATTCTTGGGTACTGCGGAGATGGCCACTCCCACGGGGAGGAGCCCTGTGAGGAACCGCAGTACTAGGCTAGCCTCTATACCCGCAGACACAGAGAATTGGTATTTATTATACAGCTTGATGGTACTGCCTGAGGTGGACAAAAGTAAGGCAACCCAGTAGAAGCAGTCCAGGGGTCCTCGGCATAGGAGACCAGACTCTTGAGTAGATGAAAGGCAGCGCAGGGTAGCAGAGGTAGGACCCGGATGTAGAATCCAAGCAATGAAGCTGAAGGTGGAAAAGACAGAGAATTAGCACTCACTGAGTAGTTAGCTGTATTGATGGAGATCCTGGCAGGCAGAAGCGAAGCAGTTGCAGGCACCAGTGTAGGGAGCACAGGCCCTCGAGGAGCGAGTACCCGGTTTCCCAGAGAGGTACCTGAAAGAGACAAAATGTTCCCCCGAGGAGCGGGTACCCAGGTTAGTGATGAATTACCCCGAAGGGCAGAGAGAGAGCTTCCAGCGGCTGCTGGGAAGCGGCAGAGCAGCTTAGACCGGAGCGAATCCAATCCTTGCTAACTCAGTTTGTTAGCAAACGAAGGGCAGGCTAAATACCAGGATGTGCTGATGTCACTCGGAGGGGACGCCCCCCGAGATTCCCGCCATGATGTGAATAAAGACGTGGGTGGCGTGTGCGTGCACACCCTAGGAGGCCTTTAGGAGAAACATGGCAAACGCCGTCTCCGTTGCCGATCCGGGGACGCCGGGGAGAGCGGCATGAAGACACGGTGGCAGCCAACCTCCCAAGGCTTGAGGAGAGAGAAGGAA
Organism: Rhinatrema bivittatum; assembly: GCF_901001135.1. Classification (NCBI taxonomy): domain Eukaryota; kingdom Metazoa; phylum Chordata; class Amphibia; order Gymnophiona; family Rhinatrematidae; genus Rhinatrema; species Rhinatrema bivittatum. Next base: position 55,992,696 of record NC_042622.1, read on the forward strand.
GAAAGGTGAGGCACAAAGATCGAAGCCGTCTGAGACCGACAGACGCAACAGCAGCATAAGCTCTCCTTTGCATTGAAGGTGATGAGAGCAAGCTGTGATTCGTGCCTCTTTTTTTCCTTAGCCCAGGACAGCTGGCTGTTTAAGAGGTTCTCCTGTAACTTCCTTTCTCCTTCCAGGAGGCTTTGAATCAATGCTTGTATATATTAACTCCTGTCATGCTTCCACTCTGCTGCTCTCCTGGTGCTTAGTACAGAGCCTGAGCTTACTGCTGAAAGCTACATCCTGTGCACCCACTAGCAGTTTCACTTTCTTCTGGGGCCATGCCCTGTTCCAGCTACAGTGCACAATTTCTTTTTTCTCTGTCTTTAGTTTTTTTTTTCCCCTCAAAGATAAAAAAAAAAAAAAAAAAGTAACCAAAACCCTGTCTTTCCAGCACTGATTTTACTGAGCATCAGCCTTAACTCCAGACAGAGCTTGCCTCCTTTGTCTGTTGTAAACCTGACCTGCTCCCCTCCAGGCCCCCCAGGCCACTCTCTGTTTTAAAGGCAATACTTTTTTTTCTTTTTTCTTCTCTGCTCTTCTTTGAACCAGCAAGTTTTAACTTTCAGTGCTTTGCAGGCCTAGCAGCACTTTTCTTCTGTCCCAGCCCCCTTTCTTGGGCAGGGTTTTACAAACTTTTTCTTTTCTGTTCTCCACTTGGAGACTTTTATTTTTTTGGTGCCAAGCTTTAGAAAAAAATCCACTACCTGACACTGTATATGAGGATGACTGAGCAAATCTTCTGGGCTGGAGAAGAAAACCACATTGACTCTAGCCTTTTCTAATGCAAACTTAACGTTTATTACCATAAATAGAAAATCAGCTTCAACAATAACTGCCTACCTTTGCAGTCATCACACTTCTGTAGGGAGGGTCAGGGCTCCCTGCTCCTGGAGATGTGGGGCCTCCTGAACCCAGTTGGGCTCACATTCTTATTTCCCTTCCAGAAGGGTTCCGCCCACAGAGCTCTCTCCCTCTGTAGAATTTAAGGTGGACCAGGCTAAATGTGTGGTGCTGCACACTACAGGTTAAAGGCGAAAATCCATCACAATCACGCCTTTTCTCTGATGACCATTTCTCTCCCTATACAGTAAAGTATCTTTCTGTTGCCATCACCTTATCCACCTGTTTGGCCACCTTAAAATCATTAGATATGATAACCCTCAGATCTCACTATTCTTTCATGCTTAGAATTTCACTTTCTTGGGTTTTTGAATTCTCAGTGTATGATTCTACATTTTTTAGCATTAAATCTTAGATGTCACGCCCTAGACCATATCCCAAGCTTTGCTAGATCCCTCCTCTTATTTTCCACAGCTTTCTGGCTATCTAAACTATTGCAGATTTTGGTATCATTGTCAAAAAGACAAACCTTTCACAACAATCCTTCCGCAATGTCACTTACAAAAATGTTGACATGAACTTGTCCAAAGGTCAATCCCTGCAACACACTGCTAGTAACGCCCCTCTCCTTGGAGTGAACTCCATTTACCACCACAATTTATCACCTTACACAATACCAGTTTCTAACCCAGTCAGTCACGTTAGTGTGCTCAATTTATTTATGTCATATATGCAGAATTCTATCAAAGGCCTTGCTAAAATCCAAATACATTACATTTAGCGCTCTTCCCTGATCCAATTTTTTGATCACCCAAACAAATTGATCAGATTTATTAGACCTACCTCTGATAAAACATTGTTGCCTCGGATAGTGTAATCTATTTGCTGTTTTAGCAGCAATTCCATTAATTTGCTTACTACAGAAGTCAGACTAACTAGTCTGTAGCTCCAAGTCTTCTCTTTACTTTCACTTTTTTGACTGGAATCCACATCTGCCTGTCTCCAGTGCAGTGCAGTCTCCAGTGCAGTGGAACTCACAATGCTAAAGATTGAAAAGGTCATGCATCGTAACTACCAGAACTTATATCTTCAGAGGTATTCCATCTGGCCCCATTTCTTTATCCATTTTAAGTCTAGTTAGCTCCTCACGAATGAATCTGAAAACAGATTGAGGTTTATCTCACTTCCAATCCTATTTGTGTCATTCTATGTGGTACTGCTCCTGGTCTATCTACAATGAATTCTTAGAAATATGTTTAACAATTTTAATTTTTTCTCACCGGCCTCTACATCTTCCTTCCCTTCACCTCTGAATCTCACAATGCCACTTTTGACTTTCCTCTCATCAGTAACATATCTAAAAAAATGTCTTGCTCCCTGCCTCATTTTACCATATTTGTCATGTTTTCTTCCATTTACATCATTGCATTCCTTACTACTTTCTCAGCTTCTAATTTTTCCCAATAGTTTATAAATGTTAACCTTTTCTCCATTACCTTTTCGGCTACTTTTTAAAAAACTACAGTGGTCTCTTTTTCTTCTTTCCTTTATTTACTTTCCTAACAAAAATATTGGTTACCCTTATATTGTCCTGTTTTAGTTTTGCCTACTATTCTTCTACTTCCCCTTTATTTTCCCATCTAGGTAATGACTCTTTGAGGTACTCCCTAATGTTAATAAAGTTAGTTTTCCTGAAGTCTAAGAACCTTGCCTTTGAATGAACCTTCATCTTCTGCATTCTAATACAAAACTATACCATCTGGTATTCACTGGATTCCAAATGATTTTCCACTACAATATCAGAAACACTGCCCCATTTGTCAGCACCAGGTCCAATATTGCTCCCTCCCATAATGGTTCTATTACCAGTTGATAAAACATGTCTCTCTCTCTGCTGTAAATTAAGGATCTCCTGCTTCTAGAAGACACCGCAGCTGGGTTGTTCCAATCAACGTATAGCAGATTGAAATCCCCTAGCAATAGCACCTCCTCATTGATAGCAATTTTGTGAATATCCTTCATTAAATCTCTATTCATTTCTTCTGTTTGCAATGAAGATCTGTTTATTATACCAATATAAATAGATGTTCCATTTCCTCTTTCCAAATTAACCCACAATGCCTCCTCCATATGTCGTAAGATCTACATTTAAGATTAACATTAAAAGATTTATAATTCGCGCATGCTACCATTCATGGTAAGGAACATAAACAATAGAACAATGGTGACTGCTTTGGTGATATGATGTTTCCCAGCTATTGGGAGCTTCTGACACCTCTGTAATTGAGCTTCCCCAAGAATATCAGAGTCTTGCTGCACTCTTGGCAGCACCCGGCATTGCTTTGATAGCAACACTGATAGTGTATGCTATCAGCGCTGTAGTCAGAACAATGTTGGATGCCAATGTAGAATCTTATTGTTCTCCTGGCAGTGTTACTCTGACAGCAATAGCTTTTAATTTTGTTTCTGTAGTAGTCCAATAAGGAATCTATGTTATAACTCATGTTCACATCAATAGATATTGCATGTTATTCAATGTTTTAACACACATATGTACAATACTAATGAGATGCAGAAACAACAAAATTAAAAGGCTATGTTAATAACTCCATGGCCATGATAGCACTGTTGCATGTGGCAGCACAGGTTTCTTAGAGTTAACAAATCCAAACTGAAAGGGCTCCCAAAAGAAGTGGCTTCTGGACTCCTACCCACACCCTGAAAACAGAAGGCAACCCCCTCAGCCTTGGAAGTTCCCAGGTTGAGCTGTCAGGAGGAGAGCCCCTTACCTCCTCCTGACTTGATCTTATGCCTCTAAATGGAGCTATATAGCAGTGCATCAAATTTTGAATTGTATGTGTTGTAATGTGGTTCAAATATTAATGCACCACTATGCAGTGACATTCAGAGGCAGGAGGCCAAAACAATCCCTTTTTCTGCTGATTTGATTTGACCTGAGGAGTTCAGGGATAGGTTGAGGGTCAGAGTCACCTTCTGCCTTGAAGAATGAGTGGGAGGTGAAATACAGTCCCCAAGGCCTGTGTTAATGTGACCTATTAAAGTCACCAAAGTTAACTACACCTCCTGAGATGTAGTTAAAGTTTGTTGGCTTTGATAGGCTGTGTTAAGCCTTTTAGGTATTCATCCTGGGTAGTATATCCAGCATTAATATCTAATGAAGTAACTAAAATATTGTTTTTTGGGGGCTTAATTTGCATGCATGTTAGCATTAGCATTGGGAGACTGATGATAATGCTAATAGGCATGCAAATAGTGACTTTAATGTGATTAGTACATTGGCTTTTGATAATGTGTGCATCTATGTATTTAATGCATGTTTTGGTGCTAATGTCCATAGTAGAGAGATCCCCTAAACCTGCATTTTTTTTTGGGGGGGTGGGGAGGGAGGGAAGATTGCATCAATAAATGGATAAGCCAACTTTCAATTTGGTTTGAAGTCTAGATGTAGGGTTTAACAACTTCAGTTATTGCCTTGAGTTTACCTGGATACTCCAAGTGACTTTTTGTTTAGGTTGATTCTCACAGCTCTCTTTTTTTGCCCCAATAAACTGGGTTTACTGAAAGTGGTTCAGTGATGGTGCCAGTCTTAAATCACATTGAATCCTAGTGTGAATCTGCAACTACCAGTGTCCTAGCCAAGGTCTAAAAGATCTGAACCAGGAAACTATGGATAATCCAGTAAATTTGGACCTGCATCTTCGAGTCATTATCTTGCTTTGTCTGAATTTGTTCTTTACCCCAGGCTTGGAGGTGGTTTTCTCTAATTTAATTTAATAGGAAAATGTTTTAAAGCCTCATGTTTTCCACCAGCAGCTTCTGACTTCAGCTAATTTCAGCATGGAAACACTGTTGACAGTGTGATTTTTGAAAACATGAGGCGTTGTTTTCTCATTTGAACAAGCTGTGCTCTCTTTCTGTGTCAGGACTTTTACTTCTGTCACTTCGCTCCCCGATAACAACTTTTCCACTCCTCCATCATCTTCTAGAACTAATTACTTCAAACTGACAAGGATGGGATTGGTGGTTTGTTTGTTGGGTTTTTTTTTTTTCAAATTCCTAATGCAAAATGTCAAACTTTTCTTGCTGATGAGGTTTCCAAGTTACTTGGGTAATTGTGATTCTTTTTCATTGCCCTTCCCCCCTCTCTTAACTTAATTAGCTAAATGCCACTGCTGTGTTGTAAATTGGTATACTAAACCAGAAAGGATTTCTTGAGCAGCTGAGCGTATAATAGGATCAGTAGTCTAGAATATTAGGATTTAATTTTCAAAGGGTTTTTTTGTGCAAAAATAGCATATTGGCATGTAAATAGCATGTACACGCTATATGCTATTTTATAAATGTTGAGAGTACACGTGTATTTTTAGTTTCATGCATACATTTCACCAGCACAAAAAGGGGTGGTCTAGGGGCGTTCTGGAGCAGGGTCAGGACGTATGCATGGAACTTGCTATTTTATAAGAGGTACACCATATGGAATGCCCTCCCAGTAGTGAAAACATGACTGGTCATGGAATTCAAAAGGGCATGGGACAAACACAAAAGAACCATGCTGGCTAGAGAATGGAAATGAAGAAATGGGGTAACTTTTCTATTATGCCTAAAGATTACATTTCTGCTTGAGGGTAGCCTGCAGGGAGCGGCAGTTACTACTATGGTCCATGCAGGCTACCCCCCAAGCCTTAACAGAGGGTGTCTGCGACAGAGCCGCTCTCGGCAGACCACAGGGTATCTTCTGGGCTGGTTTTGGGAAAAATTCCCGGGCCGATCTTTACCTGGAATCCTCCCCTGGTTGCTATTACCCCAGAAAAGCTTGCTGGGAAGACTAGCTGGACCATTTTGGTTTTTATCTGCATCATTCACTATGTTACTATGGGGCAAATATTCAGTCATAGGGCAGCTAGTTAAGTTAGACGGATATAGCTGTAACTTAAGTTGCCGCATAAGTTATACAGCAAACTCCAAAATTATTGGCGTTATCCACATAACTTATGCGGCTAGCTCCATTCCTCCCCCAAATACTTCCTGCCCGCCCCCAGAATGCCCCCGATTTAAATGGCTAAATTTTATGCTGCTAGAATTTAGCCGCATATAACATTTAATATCACCAGTTAGCCATTTAGACAGATAACTTTTCAGTTATCTGTCTAAATGGCTTTTGAATATCAGCTTCTCTACACAGATACATTATCAAACTTATTTGTACCTGCTAATTGGCTAGTGCAAGTGAAATTGATCGTGTCTACAATTTTTGGTTGGGAGTCCTTGGTGGGGGTTCAGGCTGAAATGCTAGAAGGTGTAGGTGAACTGGCGATGGACTGGCTGATCTGAAGGATGAATTGGTGATATAAAGCAGGGTTATTATTTATTTACCGACATTCGATCTGAGAAATCACATCGGTTTACATTCAGGTACTGTAGGTATTTCCCTATCCCCAGAGGGCTTACAATTTAAGTTTATTTTTTTTGTACCGGAGGCAATGGAGGTTAAAGTGCCTTGCCCAAGGTCACAAGGAGCAACAGCGGGACTCGAACCCTGGTCTCCTGGTTCATAGCCCACTACTCTAACCACTAGGCATACATGTTATATTTTTTTCATCCCTAAACATGTGTATGTTCACCCCCTAGGCTCTGAGTCCAGCAATCTTTTCCTTCAAAATGGTGCCATATTGTGTACAAAGTGTCAAGAAAATAGCCAGTTAGATTCATTTATTTATATATCTATATCTATATCTATCTATCTATCTATCTATATATATATATATATATATATATATATATATATGTATACTGCCTACATCTATCTATCTATCTATCTATCTATCTATATCTATATATTTGTTTAGAACTATATAGCATGAACCAAGGAATAAGGAACAGTCAATGCATAAATATAGGTCAAAAGAAGAATAAAATTCCCAAAATAAACACAGCATTTCATTTGATTTTTATCCTACCACCTACAGAAAGGTCTAACTTTTCAGATAAATATGTTTCTCTCCTGCATTATTTATAACTCTAATTAAGAGTTGGAAGGCAAAACAAGGGTTTGTTCTTTGCAGAAGGGTCCTTTATCTTTTAATACATATGTATATGTGTTTTTTATTATAGCATATTAAAAAATATATCTCCATGCACAGACTCTTGCTTGCCGTTTTATGGGCCACTTAGAAAATAAGTGGCACTTTAAGTCTTCATTAACTCACACTTAACTGATGTTAAATTACAGTCCTAGGCCACCTTTAGAAAGACATCTGCGAGTCATCAGAATGCCCAATAAATTCATTAGGACCAGTGCTGTTACTATCAATATCACACTGAATCCCTTAGTGCTGGAAAACTGGAAATAAGTAGCTACCAAAATATATTGCTAACATGTTCTGTGACCATTAAAGCATTGTTAAGTGACTCTGGGAGATCTATGCAAGTATGAATGAAATGCACATGAATGGAGTTGAAAGGCAGAGTTTCACTTCTGAACTATTCCTGTGCCTGTGACTAGTATGATTCTTACTTAACACCAAGCCCTCATATTTAGTTCCTGCAAATGTGGCTGCACTACTATCCATGGTACAGTCAATTTTGGTAATAGGAATAAGCTGATGGGGAATGCCCTTATATCCGGTATTAGCGTTTGGGATGTCTAGAGAAAGTAAAAATTCAAGGATTATTATTATTATTGTTGTTAGTAATAACACAGTTTTATATTTATGTATTTGGATATGTTGAAAGAAGATTAGCGGCCTATTCATTCCAAACCCCTTTTAATTTCTTAACAGCTCTCTCTACATGGCAATCCAGAGGAAGATGAAAAAACCGGTGCATAGGAAGCCAATTCTTCAGCAATTAAAAAAATGTCCTTCCCGACCCTGAACATAGCATATGAAGGCATCACAATGAGAGCACTGGCCCTGGCCATTCCAATGTGGCACTTTGAAGTGACCAAGTAGATCGCAAACTGGAAAGTCATAAGGAGCCATTTCATTTTGGCCAATGCCAAAGTTGGTTACACTGAGATGCTACCTATAGGTTCCGATGATGAAGACATAGTATTATATACAAAGATAACGGCATGATTTAGGATTTGGCACTCCTTGTGATCCCTCCAATAGAGCTCTTAATACCTCCACCAAGTCTATTGGAGTACTTCATGTTCCTGCAGAAATTAAGTGGCAGTCTCAGTGGACAATGTGTATTGCACACTAAAAAGAAAGTTCTGAATCATGGAGAAGATAACATTTTAGTTATAAATTATTTTTCCTTTCTGGCATGTTTGGCACTATATTTTAGTGTTATAATACCCATGTGGGTGCTTTTCATCTTGGCCCACTTGTTAGTCAGCCAGGTTGGAAAGCCTCTCTAATGCAATTCTGTTAGGGAGCACTTTGATAGATTTTTTATTTGAATGATTTCTGGTGACATGTTAGATTTTTTTTGTCTGGTCACTACAACCCATCTGGAACAGACTCACAAAATACATTGTCTACAGCAGGGGCAGCACTATCATCAGCAAGCTGAGGCAGTCGTCTTAAGCAGCAACATTGTGGGTGTGGCAAAAAGTTCTCTGGGACTGGCGGATCCGTTTTTCGGCTAACTCAGCCATGCCCCAGAACACCCCAACATGTCCTTTTCTTATTCAGCTGAAGCTTAGATGGTTAAAGCAAGGGAAATATTACAAACTAGCCATTTAGAGAGATAACTTGTGAGCTATCTGTTTAAATGGCTAATTTTTAATTGTGTGTGGTAAGAGCTGGGAGGGAAGGGGCGCAAGGCTGTAAGGTTTGCCACGGCACCTAATTTCCTTGCATCAACCTGGCGAGTGTCTAACTAGGATATGCTCTAATGTGCTCCTCGGCCAAAGGGGTAGCATCCATGATAACAGTTCAGCGGTTTCTCTGGAAGTGCCGCTGATCATTAGTCTCTATTGCTATGACCCTGACAGGGTCAGATTTTGCTGGATGAAGAATTGTAGAGGATGGCAAAGATATGGGGCAACTCTAAGGTCCCACAACTGCCGGAGGATTGAACTAAGGTTCCAACATGGAGTCATTTTCCTTTCCATCTTTGAAAGGAGATAATGGCAGTATGGCAGGCTCCGGCTCATCTGAAGCAACACAATGAGTGCTTGTGGGGGTCTTATGTAACGTTACAGGACGCTACTCCATTTTCTCTATTTACTTTATTTCCATGGTAGTACTAAAGGGGTGGGATCCTTTTGGCCCACCCTGGACTTGATGTGGTCCCTTACTTCTTGAAGGTAGCCCACTTCAGGATGGAAAACTTAAGATCAGTACCCAAGGTGATTCACAGGTTTGGATCTAATGGGTATTTTTTTTTTTCCGATCTGGAAGGATCTCTGATGTTTCCTCAGATCTGTGGTGTTAGTTTGTCATTTTCAGTTTCAGGAGCTATCCTTTGGGCTAGTAACAAATCCAATAACCTTCTCGAAGGTTATGATGGTATTGGCTGCAATACTTCACAAAGATGATTCCTTTGCTGTACCCTTTTTTGGATGATTAGTTGATAATAGCAAAGTCCTTTCAAGAGAGCTTTCTGCTTTTCAGTGAGCGGTCCAGTTTGGGACAGATTGTCATTTTCATTCCAAAACCAATGTTTAGTCCTCTCACACCCTGGTTTTCTGGGGAGCTGTGTAGCAGTCTTTCGAGCTTCCATAGGTGTTCCTATGCACCCGATGTTTTGCTAGTATCCGGATCAAAATTTATTTTGACCCTTAAAGGTTACATTTTATGAGGAATGGCTATTCTCAGGCCATGATGGTTACACTCCTGACAAGTAGAATACTTTCCATTTCCTTGGACTCTGTGAATATTGAGGAGTTTTTTTAAGGATTGGTGATCTGGACATCACAATGCTGTGGAAATGCTTCAGTCCCTTGATTCTAAATATTTGTGAGAAGGCCTTATTAAGGGATTGGCTCTGAAGGCAATCCTGGGGCACGGGGTGGCCCTTTATTGTTATGGAGAGCATATGCAAGACAGGCTACTGTCTTCTCATCTGGATATCTCTTGAATTTTGAAAGATACTATGCAAATTAGATTTCTGCTGTTGATTCTGGTTCTGCCTTGGACCTGAAATGAGTTTTGTCTTTCTTGGAGGGATCATAGTTTGCTTCTTTTAAGGCAAATTCTGCTAAACTGCTTACCCTAAAGATGCTCTTCCTACTAATACATGTTCTTATGGTTTTCAAGGATTGAGTCCAACTTTGTATGGTTTTTTCATTTCATTTATTAAAATTTATTGATCGCCTAACACAGAATAGGCCTAGGTGATGAACAAAAATACATACATAATAAAAACAATAATAAACACACACTTCAGACAAAAATTTTTAGTTTCACAGAAACTGAGGGAAAAATACTACCAAATAATGGTATCTATATCCCTAGATCAAGTTATTTATTATTCGTCAGTTGACATTAACGAAAGCTCATAGCCATTACTCTACTCGCATTATTCTCATTTTTCTAATAACCATATTCTTACATTCTTTTCACTGAAAACTGAATTAGACATACTTCAGGCTGTTACATATTATAAGCACGGCAGAGTAAAAACTCTTTAAATTCTAATTTAAATCTTTTAATATCATCCAAAGACCTCAATTCCACAGGAATGAGATTCCACTGAGTAGGAGCTGCTATGGAAAAAGAGGTCTCCCTCGTACTAAACAACTTAGCATGTCGAACTGAAGGGATCTCTAAAAGATTCAATTGAGAAGATCTCAAACATCTTACAGGTTTATAAATCCGTAATAATGCATTAAGCCAATATGAAGAATCTGAAGCAAGAAGCTTATAGACTATCATGCCAATTTTAAACACAATACGCTCGGTAACTGGCAGCCAATTAAGCCTACATAAAGTAGGAGAAATCCGCTCAAAACGCTTAGAATGAGAAACTAATCTAGCGGCTGAATTCAATAAAAGCTGTATTGAATAAATCAAACCTTTAGGTAAACCAATATAAAGACTATTGCAATAGTCAATATGTGGAAATATGATCGCCCGTACCACTGTCAAGAAATCACTGTCATAAAGCAAGTGTTGTAAACTTGCTAACAATCGGAGTTTAAAGAAACCACTTTTAATGAGAGACCTAATCTTAGGTTTGAATGAAAAGGTAGAATCAAGCAACACACCAAGGCTCCTTATAGGTTTAACCAAAGAGAATGAAATTTTATCTAAAGACACTGTATCGTGAGACGGTATCGAATGTGGTCAATGAATAAGAAGAATAGTGGTCTTACTTGTATTCAACAAGAGTTTATTTTGTTCCTTCCTTTCTATTGAAAGCAGTTTCAGAATGCGTTTTAACCAGTCAAGTTCCTGCTCTTTGTTTAGCAAATTGACACTTTTGGAAGAATGCATGCTTCTTTGATCTTTGGCTGTAAGGGGACAGCCTCTACAAAATCTCAAGAAATCTAGCTTTTTTTTTTTTTTTGGGAGATCTGAACTAATTTTTGTTTTGAATAGTGGAGTGCAAAGAAGTGGGGTGGCCACTAGAGTTATAGTGGTGTTTACAGAGTTGTTTATATGGATTTATGTGGAGTCTGGTACTCCATTGCCAAACTAGACTCAAAGCTGTTTCAAAAGGGCTCAAGTTTCTTCATGGACAGAGTTGTAATTAGTCTCTTCTTGGAGATCTGTAGAGCAGCATCTTGATCTATAATACATCCCTTTCTAGACGTTGAAGCCTGGCTGTCTGGATTGCAGAGGTCACATCTGTCACCTTGGCAGTTTTGCAGTGGCTTTGGCCAGTGACCCACTTTATTAGGGAGTAGCTTGGGTACATTCCACTTATCTGGACTGGTCTGACTGAATGAACAGAAAGGTGAAATTATTATTTACCTGATAAGTTCCTTTCCTTGAATATAGTCAAACCAGTCCAGGACCCTCCCTATGTAACTGCTATCTTCAGTGTCTTCATTCACTCTGTGCCTTGAAGAAAATGTTTTTCACAGATAAATAAGCAGGGCTGGAAAGTGTTATTGCTTCCTATGCTGCAGGTGAGTGGCTTCTTATGCTATTATTAAACAGTCTTCATTTTTTGCTTTTTCCTTAGTTTTTTCTGGAAGGGCATGCGTTTAAAGATAATGATTATAATAATGATAAATGTAATTATAATAACTGCGCCCGCTCTCCCGGCGCGCGTACAGGCCACTCTCCTGTGTGCACGATTCAGTATTTAAATGAGCACCCATGGTAAAAAGAGGCGCTAGGGACACTAGCACGTCCCTCGCGCCTCTTTTTTGACAGGAGCGGCGGCTGTCAGCGAGTTTGACAGCCAACGCTCAATTTTGCTGGCGTCGGTTCTCAAACCCGCTAACAGCCACGGGTTCGGAAACCAGACTCCGGCAAAATTGAGCGTCCGGTTTTCAACCCGCGAGCCGCGGGCCGATTTTTAAAAATTTTTTAATTATTTTTTACTTTGGGACCTCAGACTTAACATCGCCATGATATTCCTGGTGCCGGCAGAAATTAACGCCTACCTTTGGGTAGGCGCTAATTTCTGAAAGTAAAATGTGCGGCTTGGCTGCACATTTTACTTAGTGAATCGCGTGGGAATAACTAATAGGGCCATCAATATGCATTTGCATGTTGCGGGCACCATTAGTTTTGGGGGATTGGACGCACGTTTTCGAAGCACTATTACCCCTTACTGAATAAGGGGTAAAGCTAGCGCGTCGAAAATGCATGTCCAAACGCGGGTTAACAGTGTGCTCCGCCAGAGCACACTGTACTGTATCGGCCTGTTAGTAGTTCAGTCTCGGAACTATTGGGTGGAGTCAAAGGACTCAGTTTCCATTAAAATCCAGCTTTGAGTTTAAGCCTGGATTCTAGACTCTCAGAATTACAATACAAGCCAGTGCAGTGCAATCATCCATTCCTATTGGACAACAAAGTCTTACTAACATCACTTTCAGAGGCAGGAGTGGTGTGTGACATCTATCTTCTGGCACTTGGGTACCATGAGACAACAGATGGAAGGCATATGGATCAATTCCCTATTACACATAGCATCACACAGTGCGCTGCCTTCAGAGGAAAGAAGAATATGCAGAACTGTCCCAGCTGCGTAAAATGCACAGTAAATGATTCATAAATGGTGTTGATTTTTTCTTTCTCCCAGAGAGAATTGTTCATGGAATGGTTTACTTTAATTATAAAAGCTTATTGTCGTTTATACTGCTATCAGTGAGGGCAACCCATGCTTCTTAACTATGACTACATCGTTGAAATTGAATGTGACTTATAACAGTTGCATTGTATTTCTCTCTCTCTCTCTATCTATCTAATGTGACGATAGACAAGTGGAGCCTTTAATTCAAGCAACCTCAGAGTCATGGAGGTTCGGTGCAATTCAGATTTCCAAGTCACATCTGTCTGCTGCCTCCTTGTGCCTTAAATATATTTAGGTAATCATATTCAATAACCAAAGTATTTACTGGCAATTAATGACCTGTCTGGAGGAGGTAAGCTCCAAGACAAAGACAAAGGCTATTGATCCAGATAAGGATTTAGCTGATAAAGAGGATACAGTTTGTGTGCTGTATGATTTTTAAAGTGTTTTGATTATATTATTATTCAAACAGTTGACATGGACATTATAAACAGTGAAGTTAGTGTAGCAGGGCATTTTTAGAGGATTAATGCTCTGTACTCCAACCTATCTGATTGCTTTGAAACTATATAAACATTCTGGTCTGAATATTAAAAAAATGATGTCTAAGTAAGTTAGCCAGATAAGACTTATCCGGCTAACTTACAAGGGATATTCAGCAGCATGACTATGCTGCTGAATATCCCCTTAGAAATTTCTAGTTAGCTGGCTAAGTCTTATATAACTAACTTTAGACTTGCAATTGAGCAGGTCTAACTTACCCTTTTAACTTAACTAGATAAGTTTAAATATTGTTACTTATTCGGCTAAGTTAACAGTATAATACTATAAAAATAAGTAGCTCCTCCTTGAAATGCTCATTTATCGCTCACCATGTAGCCGGATAAGTGTTAGTTGCTAAAAACGGCCAGATACTCAGCCGCTATCACTTAGCCAGATAAGTCCCTTACTTATTTGGCTAAGTGGCACTGAATATCGACTTCTCTATTTGTTTTTAAACTAGAATTAACATGTAAGGGTGTGCAATAGGAAAGATATGTACACAAGTTTCTGATGCATTGCTTTACCTGAGACTTGCATAATGCCTTTAAAGTATATAACAAAGAGCAGGTTATGCATTTATGAAATGTTTAATTTAGTTTTTAATTGTTTCAGTAAAAAGAAGCATTTGGGTGATTTTAAGGCATATAATACAAGATGGAGAAATAACTCCAAGAAATAGTGACAATACTGTTAAAAATGCAATCAAAAGAAATTTAACAAATACAGTTCATTAGTTTCATTGGCCTATCATAAAATGAAGTCTTAAATCACATATCTAAATATCTTTCTAAGATGCTGTGAGGTGAGCCACAGAGTCAGACCTCTTTTCCAGAGCCACTTGTAGGAGTCAGAATATCTCCACCAGTGATGTTATCTGCTGGATTAAAGGTTTCATATTTTGTTTATTGTTTCCATGCCTGGGTTGGAGTCTGAGGTTTTAAGAATTATGGAGATGACCCATACTCTTTAAAAGGGTGAGCTTAACAAGATGTTGGATTTTTTTTATCCCTGAGTTTTTGCAGCTTCCTGAAGTTTCTCAAAAGAGGAATTAGCAATTACCAAGGAAGACTTACCCACCTTATAGCATTCAGGAATCTTTCCCCTCCTACCACAGAAAATTCAGAAACCCAGAAAGAAGTAGTTTAAAGTGAGCTCAGATAGGATATAATTCCTGTGACCCAAAGACACCCATTTTTCACAATTATGCAGCCCAAATGCCCTCCTCCATTTTCACAGAGCATCCAGAAACCCAAGCATAAATGGATTACAGTGGGCTCTGGTAGGATAAGACCTGTGATGCAGACACCCACTCTCTCATGTGACACAAGTACAAAATGCCTTCTCTGTATTGGAAAATGATGAAGCTCCAGCAATGCTTACTGAAGTGGTATCTGAAAGGAAAGAAGAAACCCAATGTGCACAGAAATTCCATAACACAACCAAAAACCATAAGAAAAAGCTCATTGTGCTGGGAGACTCAGTAATCAGAGATACTAATTTGGGAATACATTTTGAGGGGAACATTATAGTTAAATGCATTCCAAGATCATCGGCTGGTATAAATACTAATCAGATTGTTGATGCAATCAATCAATGAAGAAAGTAAGGACCCTGAAGTTGACATTATCATCCATCTGGGAACCAATGTCCTTGCTAGAAAAAAACATCCAAGCAGTACAGAGAGATTTCTAGACTCTGGGGAAGCAGATTAGGCACATGGTGAAGACCATTGCTTTTTCAGAAGTATTACCTGTTTATGGAAAGGGTAAGGAAAGGCTAAGACAAATAGATAATTTCAATGCCATGTCTCAAAACCTGGTGTAAGAAAATAACTTTTGGATAATCTGGGGGCTGGGGTTCTTTATGGAACAGTAAAAGGCTCTATGTCAAAGACAGATTACATCTGTCTGTGACAGGAAAAAGGATCCTAAGTGAAAAATTCAAATCGTATACCATAAGGCATTTAAACTAGAGGATGGGAGTGGCAGAAGTAATTTGGAATGTTACCCCTGAC
The DNA here is from genome assembly GCF_901001135.1 of Rhinatrema bivittatum. Lineage (NCBI taxonomy): Eukaryota > Metazoa > Chordata > Amphibia > Gymnophiona > Rhinatrematidae > Rhinatrema > Rhinatrema bivittatum. Next base: position 56,008,297 of record NC_042622.1, read on the forward strand.
AACTCCAAGAAGTGGGTGAAGAAATTACCAAAAGGTAGCTGAATAGGGCAGAAAAGATGTCCAAGAAGAGAAGCAAGCTGAAGAAGAGAAACTGGAAAGCTATGAGCACAAATACCCATAGCCTTTACAATAAAATCCCAGACCTGCAGGCTCTAATGGTGGAAGCGGATTTGGACATTGTTGCTATTACAGAGACATGGTTCACTGAGTCTCATGATTGGGATATGGCCATCCCTGGCTATAAGTTGTTTAGGAAGGACAGTGAGCACAGAAAATGTGGAGGAGTATCCCTTTATGTGAGAAACAATATCCAAGCAACTGAAATGCAATGGTCATGGGGTAGGGAAGAAGCATTATAGGCTGTCCTAAAAAATAAGAAGATGGTGCTTCCATTTAAATAGGTGTTCTCTATAGGCCTCTGCTTCAAACAGAAGAACTGGACAGAGATCTGGTCAAAGACATCCAAAAGGTGGGAAAGAAGGGAGAAATGTTGCTCATTGGAGATTTTAATCAGCCAGATGTGAATTGGAGTATCCTTCTGCAGAATCTAGATGAATTAGAGAGATAGTGGATGCCTTTCAAGGGGCTTTGATCAAACAAATGGTAATGGAACCCAGGGCTCGTGTTGATTGTTGTCTGAATCAAATACGTTATCATGTCGTGCGTTGCATTAGCGCGTCGTGCCTTGTGACAATGCGTCACGTGTTGTTTTATGCAGTGCATGTGGATTTATGCATGACACTTTATTTTTTTTTGTATATATATACTAGCTTCTGGTCTGGCCACTAGATGGCACTATCCCTGTTCTTATAATACACTTATAAAGGGAGCCATCGTTCTGATTGGATGACTCAATGCTATTTAGCCCAGCCATTTTAAGAAACCATGGGATTCAGTTAGAGAGAAGTCAGAAAGCACACTCTGGTGAGGCCTCCCAGTCTCACCCAAAGGAGTTTCTGTTAGAAGTAATGCCTCCCAGTGCACTCCCTACCTGAGGGTCCTTCTCCTATTTTGCAGAGAGAGAGATTTCTAAGCCTGATACTCCTTTGAGGCAAAGGGGCTCTTTTCAGAGGACCAAAGACCTGTGAGCCTTCTCTAAACCCTAGGTAGGCAAGCACCAGTGATGGATCCAGCTGCAAGAGACAGTGATGGCAGAAGAGATATCCAGTTTAACTTGTGAAAGTATGATTTGGACTTTGAGTTAAGTGGGAAGGCGTTTGGATCCACCTTCCCCACTGGGATGGCAGTGCTGAGAAATAGCCTGATCCTCTGATTTTTCCACAAAAAAAATCCCAGAAGAAACAACTAAGGAAAATGAACAACTGAGTCAATGGAAGAAAGAGCAAGAGGAGGAGACCCCAGCTGGATCTCTGCACATTAAGGAACCAGAGCAGGCTGGGTATGTAAGGGGAAGAAGAGGTCTACAGGTAGGATTTTTGCAATGCAAGTGGGACCCCCCTTCTATAGGAATCCCTTACAGCCACTGGGCGAGTACGTGCATTTAAAATCACCATGGGCTCTACCCAGATGTCTGTAACAAAGGACACCTACCTGCTCAAAAGACATTTCTGTACCATCAGTCAGATGTAATCTCACCCTTCTGAACTATGGACTTTATTTTTCCTTGAACTAAATGGTTTATTTTGCCTTAAACTAAACAGTAAATTATTATTTAGCACTCAGTTCCTGATCCTGCCTGTTCTTTTGCAGCATCTCTCTCCAGGGGATGCCACAGCTACGAAAACACACAAGAGGCACACTAAAACTCTTTCTCACTGTCTGGGCCATAGACAAGAGTCTCCCCCCATAGAAAGAATTCACCCCCCCCAGGGATCAAGAGTCAAGCAGGGAAGGAGTCAGCTAGCCGGAGCAGCCCCAGAGGTTATAAATGTGATTGTGTGCCCCTGGGTCTAAACACCCTGAGTAAGAGTTACATAAAATATTAAAAAAAAAAAAAGGGACCCAAGAATAAGATCAAAAGAGGAAACAATAAGAGTTTCATTTTGAAAGGATTATGCAGGGATTGAATTTGTGCACAGTAAGTGAATGTTTAGAAAGGTGGGGGGTATGCAGGTGCTGTCGCTGTTGCGCAGATAAGTATGCGTAGATAAATTAAGGCATTTCATGGGCAAGTGTGTGCTCATTTATGTATTTTATAAACAGAGTACATCATCAAGCATGCATGCCTGCTTTTTACACCTGCTAATCAAGTTGTGGCTATTAAATTTGACTTCTCTTTTGTCTGCAGTTTTTGAGTAGGTGGGGTCTGGAGAAAGTGGTGGAGGGAGTGAAATAAATGGTGAAAGGCTGGGTCAAATAGTGGAGGACTTGGCAAGCAGGTTCTTGGAAGTAAACACACAAGTATTTTCATAAGTGAGAAACACACATACATCAGTCAACTTTATAAACTACCTGCCTCTGCACAGAAAATGAGGGTTATTATGCACGCGTTGAAATTATTTACAACATGAAATATATACATGTACTTTTATAAAATTAGTGTTTTAACTATGTGGATCCCTGAATTAAAAGATACGCATGTACTAAAACACGCACACATAATTTTCAGGCAGAGATATGCGCTATTTTATAAACTGTGTGGACCACACTGCAGAGTTCATAAACTTCTGGAATAATTTTAGGCACACAAGGATGTGCTGAATCCTGCATACTTTTAGAAAATTACCCTCTCTGAGTCTGGCATACTGAGTTGCCCTTATAATATAGACATGTACGGTAATTAAATTACAAGTCTTTTTCACTTTCACCTTCAAAATTTCATATTGGATTTTACAGACACAGAGAGAACCACTTTCTAAAGTTGTGATACTGTTGATGACGCTCATTACATCTCACAAGATAAACCCAAAGAAATTGCAGTGTTGTTTAATTCTCCATGTATTGATTTGGGCCATAAATATTAATTCAGCTTCCACAATAGGAAAAAGTAAGCAAAGTCTTGCATTTTCTGTGGAGGCGAGCCTTAATGCATGTCAGACTCATCAATGACGAACAAACTGGTCTATTCACTGACGTCTTCACTGCATCTCAAAGTGTTAAGAAAAATCTTTGAAAAGAATGGGAATTATTTTGAGAGTCTAGTTAAGTAATTGCTATCACCTTTTATTAATGTACATGGTTATGATCAGATTAACAAAAGACTTCTCCTTAAATCTTTGGTGAAATATCTTTTACTGATGAAATACTGCATCTGCTGATGTGATAATGTATTTTTAATATTACTTCTCATATTATTCTCTGTTTCTGGGGAGACTTTTTTTTTTTTTTTTTTGCCTGCTTCACAATTTTGCAAGGAGTTCCCTTGGGAATTGAGCACAGAACAAGTTTAATTGCTCATATTCAAAACATGGTTTCTTAAAATTTCTGACTTAGAAGCTCCAAATAAGGAGAGAAGGAAAAAATAAACAAAGAGACAAATTGGAATTCTTTGCATATTAAGTCATAAAGTATTATGTTATTAGCAATGGAATCTGGGATACATTATCCATGCAGATTTGTGTAGATGAGAATTATGACAGATGCATAGCTGAGACAGAATCAAGGCAACGTTTAGTCCCCTCATGATTCTTCAATCCAAGGGCAAATTTTAACAATGTGCTTGTCTTACATTAAGTTCTAAAAACAGTGATGGTGAAGCTAAATCAAGAGTGACCCATGACTGGGTTGATAGAGAAGAGGAAGGATATGAGCAATCAAACTAAAGTAAGCTGGGCTCTCGCACTAGCTGAACTATGAGAATTGCACTCTCATTTCTGTGATAGCATCCCCCTGGCAAGATGTGACAAAGTTACATTGCATGTTCAAAACTTGAGGTCCATAGCTGGCAAATAAGTTGTGGTTTTGGCAGGTCTTAAACATTTTCATGCTCAAATTAGTACTCATGGCTCTTTCTATGGCATTCACCACAGGGCAAGTGGAGATAGTCGAAAAACACAAAACAGGATAATCCATACAAGAGAGGTGCTTTTCAGAGCAAAGTAAATGATCCCACGCTTAATTGGGGTTAAAGTCAAATCAAACTGTATTCAATACGTGTAGAAAGGAATTTCAACAAATTGAATCACAATCTTAGTAACAATATTGTAGTAACATTAAAGCAATATCACTTGAAGGCAAATCTTGACATAATGAGCCAGATTTTAATACCTACACGCGGGCGTACATTTGTGCGCACAAATGTACGTCCGATTTTATAACATATGCGCGCAGCGGTGCGTGTGTTATAAAATCCAGGGTCGGCACGCGCAAGGGGGTGCACAATTGTGCAACTTGCATACGCCAAGCCCTTAGGGAGCCCTGCTGGCTTTCCCCGTTCCCCCAGAGGGAACTTTCCTTCTTCCCCCCACCTTCCCCTCCCTTCCCCTACCTAACCCGCCCCCTAGCCCTACCTAAAACCCCCCCTAACCTTTATTTTATAAATTGCGTCTGCCTCCGGGCAGGCGTAGGTTGTGCATGCCGGCCAACGGTCGGCCCGCAATCCCGGACACAGCGGCAAATGGCTGCTGTGCCTGGAGGCTTTGGCCACGCCCTGTTCTTGGACCGCCCCGCCCATTCCCCGCCCCTTTTTTCAAGCCCCGGGACTTACATATGTAGGGCTTTGAAAATCTGCCCCAATGGCTTCTGAGCCCTTGTCCTTTGAGATTTTGCAACAGTTGCCTTCAAGTGATATTGCTATAACTTTACATCTGGTTCACCATGGCAGCCCAAGGCGAAAAACGGCCGCGTCAGGGGACTGAGTTACCATCTTAACCAGCTCTTTTATTACAATAATTCAACCCCTTTGAGGGTCCTTGACCAGGTATCCAGTGCACTGGATGCACTTGCAATTTTCTGTATAATGCGTACAACAAACTATCAGTGGAACAGAGGAGAGTCTAAGTTGTGGAGAAGCAGATTTTTATTCAGCTATTTATTTTATTTACAACCATTTGCCATTCCGCTTTTTGTCAAGGATGATCTCAAAGTGGATTACAATCAATATTAACGTTTAACAAGTATATAAATGAAAAGAACAAGTTAGCATTGTGTGTCATTATAATAACATGAAGTCCAGGGGCAGGGAGAAATTTGATATTCCTAATGAGCTAACTGAATGAAGGCCTGGTTGAACAACCATGCATTTACTTTTTTTGGGAAAGAGGGATAGCATGGCTCCCAGAGGATGGATAGTAGAACCTCATTCTAGATCTTAGGAGCACAGCAGCTGAAGGCCCTCAGTCTTGTGCAGTTCAGTCTGGTAGAAGTCAGTGGAGGGAGGGAAGAAGAGACTTTTGTGAGGATCAGAGCTTTCTAGCAGGGTTTAGAATAGTGGTTCTCAACCTTTTTTCCGTCATGACACACCTGACAGATGATGCTCACATTGCACACTGCATTTAACAGCTATACTAAAAAAAAAAAATAAAAAAATCCTAGAATTTTATTGTTGAAAATGATGCAGGAGAAAGATAACATTCTTTAATTTCAGTAACTGCTTATAAAATATTATCAAATGTTATTTTTTCACACAAATTTTAATCTTTGCTTACTGCATTCGTGAGAAATTTGGGACAGTTTTTCGATACAGAAAAACTCGCATGAATTTCACTGTCAACCTCAGAATGTTCTGACCTCTTCTGAAGTTTATACGAGGCAGAGTTAGGAAATTTCCCCTTTCAACTCACCATACAAAAAATATATTCAAATTCTGATATCCCCTCAGTAATAGTACTTCAAAATCCCTTCCTTGGCAGCCACTTTATGAAATAACATGAAAACCTGCTAAAAAGGCATTTAGAAATGATACAGCATAACAGCCATACCATAAGAATGCTAACACCCAGGACTTGAACAGTAACAGCCTGACCTATGAAAAAGCAAGACTGCAAATATAGAACACAGAACACTTACTATTGGAAAAACAAAGACAGACTGCTCTAGATTCCTACACAGAATCTACATCCTTTTTAGCAGAATCCCTCACCTCTGTCAAACATGCAGAATGCAGACTGACTCTTATCTAATACAGAATAAAAGACCATATTCTAACCTTTAATTTTTAGAAATCCTCAAGCCGGTGTTTAAAAAATAGTCTTAATATCCAATCTCTGTCTTGTTCTAAGACAAATGACACTATCAAAGTCGCTGCCTGAGCCAATTCAGAATCAGATGTCTTTAATATATGTGATAGATCTAAATTTAAGGATAAAATATCCATAACTTGTCTACCTTCTTGATTAGAGTCTAAATTCTCCTGTTTTTTATATGGCATTAAATAAAATAATATACTTTTGCTATTGGAGGTACCATTTCTTTAGAAACTTTTAATATTTCAGCAATATATTTTTTTAAAATATCTTTTGGTGTCATATGAGGCAATTTTGGAAAATTGATAAAATCTTAAATTCTTCTTCCTATTAACATTTTCTAAATTTTCCTTTCATTTGTAGAACTCTATTTTCTGCTATTATTGAGTCCTGAAGTGGTTTCCATTTGCAAATGTCCATCTTGACTTTTTCAATTTCTTTTGTTGTTACATTTTTAAATTTTTCCAAATTGATTACTCTTTCTTGTATTTTGTTGACTTTACCCACAATCGGATTTATCTGTGTGGGCATAGACATACTCAGTCCGGTAATTGCTTCCCATATTGTGTCCAAAGTAATTAACTCAGGTCTTGCCAGTACTGGGGGGTTAAATTCTTCTAGTAAGCAGTCTCCTGCATTACTACTTTCTCCCTGTAATGTCTGATTATCTTCTTCTACGTATAGGCCTGCCATATTCAGGCGTCCCTCTCCAGACTCTCCGGGACTTACTGACCCTGCACCTGAAGTTGCATCCGCCTCTTCCGCTTGTGCAGCTTCAGACAGTATTTCTCGGGCTCTGAAGAGTGCCGGATTGGCTGGTGGTTCCCTATAAAGCGGGGATAATGATGTTGAATGGTCTGGTGGAGTGGACGCTTGAAACCCTACGTCCACTTCTCCCAACTGCGACCCCTCCTGTTAGCTTCGTGGACCCTTGGGCCGATCGGAACCAGGAGATGGAATACCTTAGAGAGGTAGGGGCACCGGTTCCAAACGGGAGGCGGCGAAAGCAGGCTCGCGGACTACCGGGAGAAAGACACGAAGGGCCCTATGCGACCAAGGACCAGGAGATGAAGCTGACCCGGTGGGAGAGGTGCTTCGCCCTGGAAGCCGGTACTCCCCCGAGAGGAGCTCGTAGGAGTCCGGCCGCTGGGACTTAGGCGGTTCACCCTGGAAGCCGGTGTCCCCCCGGGAGGAGCCCGTAGGAACCCGGCCGCTGGGACTTAGGAGATCCCTATCGATGGAGTAGTAGCTCACCAAGCCCGGGTCAGGTGTCGGAGAATCGCTGTCAGCCGGTCCGCGTCTAGAGCCAGAGAAGTCGTTGTCAGCCAGTCCAAGTCGAGATCCAGAGAAGTATCGTAAGCCAAGCCGAGTCGAGAGCCAGAAGACACCGAAGCCGAACCAGGGTCAGAAGCCAAGAAGAACCACAAGCCAATCCGAAGTCGAAAACCAGAAGATCAAAGTGACGAGCAGGAACACAGCAACTGGGAGCAGGACGAACCTGGGAACCTCGTTGCAAGGCAATGGCTTGGCTGTACTGCAGGGTTTTTATACCCTGCAGCGTCTGACGTCACCCGGGAGCTTCCCCTGCCAATTTCCTGTGCTGGCCCTTTAAAGCCAGCTGAGAGACGCGCGCGTGCGTCTAGGGGGCGGGGCCAGCCGCCGAGGAACGCCGACGGATCGGGAGAGGCCGGGACGCGATGCCAGAGGGCCCTGCAGGCCCGAGTGAGGTCGGGACAGGCCGGGGGCGCAGCGCCCGCGGTCCCTGCAGGCCTGGGAGGCCGGAGCCAGCGACGCTACCGCCGCGGGGTGAGTGTCGGTCCCGGGGGCGCCCCGGGATCGCAACAGTACCCCTCCTCCTACGGCCCCCCCCAGGAGGACGCGGCTTGTCCGGGTGCGCCCTATGAAACTGGAGGAGAAGGTCTTTGTCGAGAATGTGCGAGGAGGGCTCCCAAGAGTTCTCTTCAGGACCGTACCCCTCCCAGGAAAGGAGATACTCCCAGTGTCGACGACGGAACCGAACATCCAGGACCTCCTTAACCGTGTACGTGGCTCCAGGGTCAGTCGCAACAGGAGTGGGCTCCGGAGGCTGAGGTCGCAAGTGGGAGTGGACCACGGGTTTGAGAAGAGAGACGTGGAAAACATCATGAATCTTCAGCGTGGATGGGAGGCGTAACCGATAGGACACTGCTCCTATGCGTTCAGCTACCGGGAAGGGGCCGATGTAGCGAGGCGCCAGTCTCATGGAGGGAGTCCGCAGCTGAATGTGTCTGGTGCTCAGCCAGACCTTTGTCCCGGGTAAGAAGACAGGTGCGGGGCGTCGAGACCGGTCTGCATACTTTTTGAACCGGGCCGTGGTCTTGTGAAGTCTCTCCTGGGTGGAGAGCCAGAGCTGATGGATCTGCTCCGCTGTCAGCTGTGCTGCCGGGGAAGAGACCGTCGCAGGTAAGGGCAAAGGAGGTTTGGGTACTTTCCCGTAAACCAGTTGGAAGGGGGACTGTAAGGTGGCCGAGTGTTTGTGTCGGTTTATAAGAAAACTCGGCCCAGGGAAGAAGCGAGACCCAGTTGTCTTGGAGGTCCCCCACGAAGGCTCGGAGAAAGGCCTTGAGAGTACGATTTGTCCGTTCGACCTGGCCGTTACTCTGCGGATGAAACGCTGTAGTTAGGTCCAGCTGTACCCCGAACTTCCTGCAAAGAGCCCTCCAGTACTTTGCTGTGAACTGGGGGCCTCGGTCTGAGGTAAGGTGCAAGGGCAAGCCATGTAGCCGAAAGATATGGTGGACAAACAAAGTGGCCAGTTCAGGAGCCGAAGGCAGTTTGGCCAATGGCACAAAGTGGGCCATCTTTGAGAATCGGTCAATGGTGACCCAAATGACAGTCTTCCCCTCAGAGGGCGGCAACTCCACAATGAAATCCGTGGAAATGTGCGTCCACGGTTCCGTAGGAATGGGAAGCGGCTGCAGGAGTCCCCATGGTCGACCTGGTAATGGTTTTTGCTGGGCACAAGTAGGACACGACTGCACATAAAGCCGGACATCCTCCTTCATCCGTGGCCACCAATAGAACTCCGTCAAGAGCTCCAAAGTTCGGGCAATCCCTGGGTGCCCGGCCGTGAGGGAATCGTGTGCCCATGCTAAGACCCTCCTCCTGGAGCGGGCCGGGACTACTGTCTTGCCCGCGGGTCTGACGTCAGAGGCGGCTAGACACACCTTAGCTGGATCCAGAATGTAGCGAAGTGGTTCTGGGGTGTCCTCCGTCTCAGTAGCACGAGAGAGAGCATCTGCCCTTACGTTCTTGGCCGCCGGTCGGTAATGGAGAGTAAAGTTGAAGCGGCTGAAAAAGAGGGACCAGCGTGCCTGCCGAGGGTTGAGTCTTTGGGCACGGCACAGGTATTCCAAATTTTTATGGTCGGTGTAGACTATGATGGGGTGTTGGGCCCCCTCCAGCCACTGGCGCCACTCCTCAAAGGCTAGCTTGACTGCGAGTAGCTCCTTGTCGCCGATACCATAGTTTCTTTCGGCGGGAGAGAACTTACGAGAGAAATAGGAGCAGGGCCAGGTTTTCCCATCCTTGGCGAGTTGAGCCAACACAGCCCCTACCGCCACGTCGGAGGCGTCCACTTCTACCACAAATTGGCGCAAGGGATCAGGGTGTCGGAGGCAGGTCTCCCGTAGAAAGGCCTTTTTAAGTTCCTGGAAGGCTTGTGTTGCGTTGGGGGTCCATTTGTGGGCATCAGCTCCTCTACGGGTGAGGGCCGTTAGAGGCGCCACCAGGCTGGAGTAGTGTGGAATGAAGTGGCGATAGAAGTTGGCGAAGCCTAAAAAGCGCTGGAGCGCTTTCACCCCATGGGGCTGAGGCCATTTCTCAATGGCTGCGACCTTATCCGGGTCCATCTGGAAGCCTGTTGAAGAAACAATGTATCCCAGGAAAGGCAGCGAGTCTTGTTCGAATTGGCATTTTTCCAATTTGGCGTATAGCCGGTTCTCTCTTAGTTTCTGGAGTACTTGGCGAACATGTTGGCGATGAGAGGCAAGATCCTGGGAGTAAATTAGGACATCATCCAAATACACGATAACCGTGGTGTGCAGCAGCTCGCGAAGAACCTCGTTCATCAGGTTTTGAAACACAGCTGGGGCGTTGCAGAGACCGAATGGCATGACGAGATATTCGTAGTGACCGTCTCTGGTGTTAAAGGCGGTCTTCCATTCGTCCCCCGGGCGGATCCGCACTAGGTTATACGCCCCTCGGAGGTCAAGCTTGGTGAAAAAGCGAGCCCCTTGAAGGCGGTCTAAGAGTTCCGGAATCAAAGGCAATGGATAACGATCCGGACGGGTGATTAGGTTCAGGCCCCGGTAATCGATACAGGGGCGAAGGGACCCGTCCTTCTTCCCTACAAAAAAGAACCCGGCCCCGGCGGGGGAGTTGGATGGTCTGATGAAACCCCGTTCTAGGTTCTCCTTTATGTAGGCCGACATAGCCTGAGTCTCTGGCAGGGATAGTGGATAGACCCTCCCACGGGGTGGCGTAGTCCCTGGTAGCAGAGTGATTGCGCAATCAAAGGGTCGGTGTTCCGGGAGTAATTCGGCTTTTTCTTTGGAAAAGACGTCGCGGAAGTCGTGATACTGAGGCGGAACCGTCAAGGGGGTCGTGAGGAGAGGTAGTGTCTGCAAAGGACGAGCGGGGAGGCAGCGATGGAAACACGCTGAACCCCAAGACGTAATCTGAAGCGTGGCCCAATCGATCGTAGGCGAATGTTCCCTGAGCCAGGGCAGACCCAGGACCACGGGGTGAATAGATTTTTCAAGAATGAGGAAGGACATCTCCTCCCTATGCAGGGCTCCGACTTGAAGCTTCAGCGGGGTAGTGCGAGTAGCGATGACACCCGGGAGGGGGACCCCCTGGATAGAGGAGACTCGCACGGGTGGTTCCTGAGGCAGGACCTTGAGCTGGAGCTGTTGCACCAGTTCTTGGAGGATAAAATTCCCCCCGGACCCAGAGTCTAGCAGGGCTAAGGTGTCGAATCCACCCTCAGGCAGACAAAGGCGTACCGGTACGGTACATGGGGAGTTGGGTGAAACATTGCCTAGAGTTAACTCCCCGCTAGACTCTAGGTTCGGGCGTTTTCCGGGCGCTCGGTACAGCGGGCTAGGAAATGTCTGTTGCTCCCACAGTAAAGACACAGTCTTTGGGCGCGACGGCGCCTCCGCTCTTCAGAAGATAGGGGGCCTCTCCCCAATTGCATAGGCTCCTCTGCCGAGGTGGTCGCGGCAGCAGGCTGGGAAGGTCGGGTACGAGGCGGAGTGACCCTGCGACTGGTCTGTCCCGACGTGGGTCTTCGGTCCCGGAAGCGGCGCTGGATGCGTCGATCCACTCGCCCGGCCAGCTCAATCAAATCTTGAAGATCGTCAGGCAGGTCCCGGGCTGCCAGTTCGTCCTGGAGCCGTGGTGAAAGTCCCTCCAGGAAAATGCCATGCAAGCTGTCTTCGCCCCAAGCCAGCTCAGAGGCGAGGGTCTGGAATTCCATCGCGTATTCTTCCAGAGGCCGATTCCCCTGTCTCAGCTGGAGCAATTCGGAGGCGGCTGTGGAGGCACGGGATGGTTCATCGAAGACTCTTCGAAACGACTTGACGAACTGCACTAGGTTGTTCAGTCTGAAGTCCTGGCGTTCCCAAAGGGAAGAAGCCCAGACCAATGGTTTCCCATCCAGGAGGGAAATGATGTACGTCGTCTTGACTCGATCCGTGGGAAATTGTGCGGGCAGCAAGTCAAAACGAATATAACACTGATTGAGGAATCCTCTGCATGTTTTAGGATCCCCTGAGTACCGGGCTGGTGCGGGCATCTGTACAGGAGTGATGGAACCCATACTAGCCTGAGAGGAAGATGCCACAGGAGCTGCTGCGGAGGCCCCCTCCACGCGATCCACCAGGCGTTGAACTGTTGACATCAAGGTTTCGAGGCAGTTCTGTTGCTGCTGTAGCTTCTGGGCTATGCCCGGGATGGCTTTGAGTCCAGCAAGGTCCGCCGGGTCCATGGCCTTGCAATCTGTTAGCTTCGTGGACCCTTGGGCCGATCGGAACCAGGAGATGGAATACCTTAGAGAGGTAGGGGCACCGGTTCCAAACGGGAGGCGGCGAAAGCAGGCTCGCGGACTACCGGGAGAAAGACACGAAGGGCCCTATGCGACCAAGGACCAGGAGATGAAGCTGACCCGGTGGGAGAGGTGCTTCGCCCTGGAAGCCGGTACTCCCCCGAGAGGAGCTCGTAGGAGTCCGGCCGCTGGGACTTAGGCGGTTCACCCTGGAAGCCGGTGTCCCCCCGGGAGGAGCCCGTAGGAACCCGGCCGCTGGGACTTAGGAGATCCCTATCGATGGAGTAGTAGCTCACCAAGCCCGGGTCAGGGTGTCGGAGAATCGCTGTCAGCCGGTCCGCGTCTAGAGCCAGAGAAGTCGTTGTCAGCCAGTCCAAGTCGAGATCCAGAGAAGTATCGTAAGCCAAGCCGAGTCGAGAGCCAGAAGACACCGAAGCCGAACCAGGGTCAGAAGCCAAGAAGAACCACAAGCCAATCCGAAGTCGAAAACCAGAAGATCAAAGTGACGAGCAGGAACACAGCAACTGGGAGCAGGACGAACCTGGGAACCTCGTTGCAAGGCAATGGCTTGGCTGTACTGCAGGGTTTTTATACCCTGCAGCGTCTGACGTCACCCGGGAGCTTCCCCTGCCAATTTCCTGTGCTGGCCCTTTAAAGCCAGCTGAGAGACGCGCGCGTGCGTCTAGGGGGCGGGGCCAGCCGCCGAGGAACGCCGACGGATCGGGAGAGGCCGGGACGCGATGCCAGAGGGCCCTGCAGGCCCGAGTGAGGTCGGGACAGGCCGGGGGCGCAGCGCCCGCGGTCCCTGCAGGCCTGGGAGGCCGGAGCCAGCGACGCTACCGCCGCGGGGTGAGTGTCGGTCCCGGGGGCGCCCCGGGATCGCAACACCTCCGATTTATTCCCCCGTTGCACATGGGCATCCGTTGGTCCTAAAACTTGAATCATCGGAGAGTTAGCAGGGTCTAATGTCTCCTTAGCTCGCCGTTTTCTGGCTGTATGAGGCATTGTTAAAAGAAGAAAAGGGAACAAAACACCGTGGAGCCCAAAACTGCTTCACAGCACGTTTTGTTCAAATATAAGAATTGTGTAAATACTTATTGTTAGATCAGCACTTTAGCTTTGTGGACTATTAAAAAGAAAAGATGTGTGTAAAGAAGTATATTATAAAGATACTGCTATAGAGAATTTTTGCTTTCTTTTCTATTTGTAACAAGAGTTTTTCTTGTAAGATTTGTTAAAAAGTGATAAATAAAGAATTAAAAAAAAAAAAAGAATAAAAGACCATAAATTATAAATGAGCATACACAGAAAACCTGAAACTCTAAGAAGCGGGGGCAGAATACGGCATGGCTTCAACATTTCTGGCTTGCACTGGTGGTGGCAGTGATTGCCAGGGTTGAGGGAAAAGCAGTAACAGGGAGCGGCGATGAGGAATTGTAAGTAGCAGCTCCTTACTCTGCACTCTCCTCAAGCAGCAAGCACATGTGGCTGTTATAGAAAGCAGAGGCTTGCTATGTCAAATTTTTGGTGACACACCTTCCACCCCTTTGGTGACACACTGGTTGAGAACCACTGGTTTAGAAGGAGAGGAGAAGTGATAGATATTTTGAGGTCTGTTTGTTCACACATTTGAAAACGAAGCAGAGCGTTTTGAATTTAATCCTGGTTTCAGTTTGTAGCCAGTGCAATCTGGAAAGGATGGGCCTTATATGGTCTGAAGATTTGGCTCTTACTAAGATCCTATGATGCGGTGCAGATTTCCTCGGTTTGTTTTTCAGCTAGCCCTGGCTTCTTTTACTTTTCATCGCAAGGCATTTTGGGACTTAAATTTCTAATTCTCCTATAATGAAGACAGGGCTATACTGTATGTACTGTATGTGCTTATTTTGGCATCTCCATGTATGCGTTTCTGCACATGTGTCTGCCTAGGCATTCATCCAATATGGCTGAATACAGCCCTGTACTTGGACCTGTACCAGGTTGTTTATAAGAATAGCAGAAAGTGCAGTAAAACACTGGCTGGCCACATTGGTCTTAGACCTTCTGAAATGGAAATTGTCCACTGAAACTATAAACTATGTCAATATGCTGACAGGGGATCAGAGCTATTGACAGGATTGTATTGATTTCAACCCACATCTGGTTTCTTTGAACTAGACTCTAATCAGTCATGCTTCACCAAACCAGCAAGATGTGCCAGGCAATGTAAAATTTGCCTTTGAAGTTTGTGAAAATTTTGAAAGGCAATCAAATGGAACTTGCATGGTGAAGTAATCTCATCAAACTAAAACTGGATAACATATTGATGTCCACTCTGGGTATTCTAGCATCTGCTAAGTGCTGAAGACCAGAATGTGTCCCTGCAACGCTTGCATCTTATGCATGTAATGCATCTTATGCATGTAAATGTTGACCCTGCCCTGGAATGCCCCGCCCCTCCCCTGTTTTGCATGAGCAAATTTGTTTGCGCATCAGTATTTGGTTGTATATGTGGGAGGATTATAAAATAGCACTAGCGCTAATATGCACTATTTTGCACGTGCATCTGCTAGTTTGTGCACATGCACATCTTTTACAATTCACCTTTTTGTATTTTTATATATTGACTAAACCATGAATGTTTACTTTAACATGTCTGTTTATTTCTGCCTGACCTGCACTATTCTCATAGGACAAAATGATACCATACTCCAAGCCACTCAGTGATAGCCACTACTATTTTTTTTGTCCAGCAACTTCTTCTTGCTCCAGTGGGTTTCCTAGCCAAATGGGTTTCCCAGTCACAACTGGGCCTATGACACCACAAGCCTTCTTTCCCAACTACTTATACTGTTCCTCCATCTTTATTTTGGCTTCTCACCTTTCCTAGCTCATTCATTGCTGTGATAGACCACTGCCTGAGAACCATGGGCTGTGGTTCCTTCTGGAACCTGGTAAATGTGTGCCTGCAGCCACCCATTGGCTGTACCTTTTAAGCTATGGCTGAAGCATAGAAGCTTGGTCCAGTAATTGAACATAGATCTTCCACATGCAATATACATCATGCCTTTGGATTAGCTGTATCAATTCTATTTATAAGAAAAATAAACACTTAGGGATGTGCATTAATTTGAATCCAACTGGGAAAACATGAAGAATGAGTTGATTTTTGGTTTGGTTTGATTTTTTGCAACTAAGCTGAAATAACGAGACACCCACAAAAACTGGAATCTTTTTCTTTTTATTCAGTTTGGTGCCATTAAAATCTATGGGGTAAGCAAAGCAATTCTTTTTTTTTTTTTTTACTTCAAGTCAGACAGAGCAGAACCAATTGGGAATGGGACATGGAAGGAGCAGGACCAATCATGTTGAAGCACTTTTTCGGCCAATTTATCCCAACTGTATGTCATGGCTTCATAACTTTTTATAGGTGAAAATGAAACTATGAGCAGTCACTATTTTTTCAGTCACTCCTCTTGGATCTCAGAGAGAGAAAGCAGAAGTTCTGAAGCTCCTTCTTTCAAAGTTCAAAGAAAGAAAAGATTATAAAAATGATTTAGATTTAGTGGAAGAACAAAGGTGTGCTGTTACAGTCTCTATCGCTGTTTTCTAGCTGTGGTTTAGTGATAGTAGCAGGAGAAACTGTACTCTCTCTGTCAGGGGGTAGTGTGTATATCATCTAGCACTACAGTATGCAGCCAGTATCTGCAGGAAAGATACAGGAATTGACTCTCCCTTGTTCAGTGATAGTTACCAGGGGCAGCCTCTTGCTCTCTCTGTGTAAAAACATCAGTGACAGAATATTAATTCTTGTGTGTATGTATGTGATTCTTACCCATCTCAGACAGAACACCACCAAGCTCCTCAGAAACTCTCCATGGTTCCCTGATGGTATACATCTCCTCAAACAACAATCCCGTCAACTTGAATGGATGCAAAGTACAAGGTAAAAAATGTAAATCAGCCATTCAACAAGCAAAAAAAAAGACTTCATCTCCAAGGAACTCAAACTAGCCATGAATCATCCAAGTAAAATTTTGAACTTGTTTGGAAACTCTCAAAATCTGAAACCCAATCACCCTCCATTAACATAGAGGATCACACAGCAGAAGACTTTGCCCAATTCTTCATAAAGAAAATCAAAATTATCAGGCCCTCCTTGGATGTCGCCTCCTCCACCTCACCATCCCAGCATGGCCTATTACCCCCTGCAAACCTTGGACAAATCAACTCAGTCCTTTCCAATAGTATCCCATTATCCAGTGGCATGCAGTGACATTGATAGCAGAGGATTCAGTCGCAAATCCCCTGCTCCCCAAGTCATCAGCAGTCTTGCTTCTTCAGTTCCCTCTCTCCTCCCGCACCCACTCCCCCAGGTCTCCTGCAATCTCACTCCCTCAACCCCTTCTCCCCAAGACACAGTAGATGTTTGGAACCCATAGAGCATTAGGCCCATTTTAACATGTATTAGGCGTGAGCTTAGCCCTCAGAAAGGCATGAATAAGGAATTACAAAATAGTAAACCTCTCATACCAAAACAGTGTTCAAGCAACAACAACTCTAACTATGGAAAGGCAACACGGCAAATATTACAGCAGGCCCTAAACACCAATACAACTCCTATTAGGAAAACAGAATATGTCTGTTTTCCTAATAGGAAAATATCTGTAAAATAAAATTACATGTATCTAGAAATATTGTACAAAAGCTTTTAAAATTATATAAATTCCTTCTCCAGATGTCAGATCAGAGATATTCACAAGGCAGGTCCTACATTGTCTCAATAGCTCACGTACAGTATTTTTAGATAATACTTAAACCTAGTCTAAAAAACGTTATCACAGCCTGTCAAGACTACAGTTTACCCCAAGAAACAAATCTTCCATATCAAAACAACACTAACTCTCAGGACTCAAACAGTAACCCCATACCACCCAGGAAAGAGCAACACTGCAAATATTACAACAGGCCTTAGAAAACCAATACACCTCCTATTAAATACAGAACAAGCCAGACTGCTATACACCCCTACTCTGAAACTACTCACTAGCAAAATCTTTCCCCTTGGTTGCACTGGAAGACCAACCAACAATAAAATCAAGAAATACAAAACATCAATTATAAGAGTAAAACTATACTGATAAAAAGAATAAATATTTCAAGACAGCTGATGAATAGAATATTCAATAATTCAAACCTCATAAAAAAGTTTAAAAATTTCCCAAAACACCAATATAATATTTCAAAAGAGCAGATGCATCAAACAACCTCCAATAAGGAAACTTGTAAGAATTAAAAATCTCCTGCTCTCCATACAAGGGATTTTTTGATTCCCAGTCACCTGAGATTGTCATGGATTGGGGAAGGAGGCCACACAAACTTGATCCTCTTACGCACATGCATGCTCACATGATTTTACTCACACTCCCTCTCTTTCTGTCTCACACACATACACAAATGCTCCAACAGTGCACCCCCTCCCCGGTTCCCATACACATACTCCCAAGCTCCTCTCCCCAACCGGTTCCCAGCAATCTTGTTCCTCCTCTCCACTTAGAGCCCAGTGCCCAGCAGTCTTGCCCCCAGCCCCATCCAGAACCCCCAGTAGCGAACAGTCTTGCTCCCCAGCTCCTTCTCCTCTCTCCCCAGTCCCCAGTTTTGTTCTCCAACTCCAACGCCCTCTCCCCTCTGACCCCCATCAGCAGTCATGCTCCCCAGTGCCTTCTCCCCACCCAGAACTCCATCCCTCAGCAGTCATGCTTCTCAGTTCCCTCTTCTCACCCAGCCCCCTGGTCCCCAGCAGTCTTGTTCTGCAGCCCCTCCCCTCTCCCCCCAACCCCCAGTGATGCTCCCCAGTTCCTCTCCCCATCCACCAGCAGTCATGCTCCCCAGCCTCCTCTCCCCACCTAGAACCCTTCAGCCCCCAGCAATTATGCTCCCCAGGCCCCTCTCTCTGCCCAGAACTCCCCTAGCCATCATGCTGTTCAGTCACCTCTCCCCAACCAGCCCCCAGTCCCCAGCAGTCTTGTTCTGAAGTTCCTCCCCTCTCCCCCCCAAGGTCTCCAGTCATCCTCCCCAGTTCCTCTCCCCATTCTCCAACAGTCATGCTCCTCAATTTCCTTTCTCCATCCAGACCCCATTAATCATGAACCCTAGCCCCCTTTCCCCAACCAGACTTCTTCAGCCTACAGCAGTCATGCTCCCCAATCCCCTATCTCCACAGAACCCCCCAATTCCAAGCAGTCATACTCCCCAGCCCTTCTCCTCCCCAGCCACCAGCAGTCATGCTGCTCAGTCCCCTCTCCCAACCCAGACCCTACCATCCCCAGCAATCATGTTCTCTAGTCCCCTTTCATCACCTAGCCCCCAGTCCCCAGCAATCTTGTTCCACAGCCCCTCTCCAAGTCATACTCCTGAGTCCCCTCTCCTCATCCCCCAGCAGTCATGCTCGCCAGTCCCCCTACCCACCCAAACCCCCAGTAGTCATGTTCCCTAGCCCCCTCTCCCTACCCAGACCATCAATTTCCCAGCAGTCTTGCTTCCCAGTACCCTCCCCACCTAGACTCCTTCAGCTGCCATCAGTCATGCTCTCTAGTCCCCTATCTCCATCCAGACCCTACAGTCTCCAGCAGTCATGCCCCTAGTCCCCAGTCCCTTCTCCTTACCAAGTCTCCAGCAGTCTTGTTCTCTAGCCCTTTCTCCCCACCTAGACCCCTCCCTAGTCTCCAGCAGTCTTGTTTTCCAGCCCCCAGTCCCCAACAGTCTTGCTTCTCAGCCCCCCTCCCATTTTCCAGTCATCTTGTTCTCCTATCTCCCCTCCTCTCCTCTCTCGCTATCACTCATAGCTCACTGAACTTTATCTCAGCTCAGCTCAAACACTGGCACTGAGATCCTAGAAGAAACAGCCACTCAACATTTACTTATCCTCCTACCACCTGTCCTTGGATCCACATGGGCATAGAAGCTAGCTCCAAATTTGAAGATATCCCGTCCCACATTCCCTGCCGGCCTGTTTTTCAAGCCAAATCAAAATCCTGCCTTCTACCTCATGTTGTGCTGCTGCTTCAATCCGTGCCTGAGCTGCAATTTGCCTGCATGTAGTCCCCGCGATTGGTCCCACCAAAAAGGCCCCCTACTGCTCTGTCCAAACCTTCTTTTTATGGGGTCCGAGGTGCAGCCTGCAGGCAGCCATAGATTGCTGTTTCTATTGGCCGCACAGATGTGTGTATACATATATCACGTGCAGCTGAAAAAAAAAATTCCAAAAGAAAAAAATGTCCAAGTATGGGGAATCACTGAAACCCTTGAAGACTCTGACCTCACACCACTGTCATTATCCAACTTTAGGACAATCACCCCACAAGAGGTGGAGAAAATCCTCCAAAGAATTAGTCAATCTATGAATTCATTAGACCCCATCCTCCCCAGATTCATGTGCAATTTGAAGTATGACTTAGCCTCTGGCTATCGACTATAATAAATTCCATTCTTTTTATTTTTTCTTATTTTAATACTTCTTTATTATTAATCAAAATGTTATATCAAGAACAACTGATTGCAACATTACACTGGATACTAGGCAAAAAATGAAACATATAAATACAAGAAACTTCTATCCATGAATTAGACTTACAAATGTAGTGGGGAGGGAGAAGAAAAAGAAAAATAAAGAAATATATTGGTAATAATTAAAATATTATCAGTGCTCAGGAAGATAAAGAAAAACCAATTGATTAACTATCTGGGGAAAGCTTATCACAGAGGCAAAAAAAATAGAAGGAAAAAATCACTGATATCTCTCACATTAAAAATGCAATACAAACAGAGAGAGAGAATAATTATATTACAAAATACTTCAAATTATGTTTTTAATCAAAACAAATTAACAAATCACCTTTCATAAAACTTAACATAATAAGTAATTCAATACACTCAAATATTATTGAATGTCAGTGAAGAACATAATCAAAATGTAAATACAATTAAAAGACATGAACAACATAAAAAACTATCACCAGTCTCATCATTCATACAACTATCTCATGTATTCATCTTCTAACACACACTGTTAAATGTACAACTATACACAATTAAAATATCATTCTCAAAAAGTCAATAAAAAATAGTTCATGAAGTCGCTAGTCCCATTGGTTCCACATGTGTAGTGATCCCCTCATCACCAGGATGCAAGACTGTGACTTCTCTGGATGTAAACAAAATGCCCTCAGTCCCTGCAACACTCTCTGACCCCACATTGGGACAGCACATTGATCAGGGCTTAGGGAGATAGAAGACCCATGCAAACAGGTGCTAAAACCACCAAGCTGATTAGACCCTGTAAAGTTCCACCCAAATTTGAAGAAAGCATAAATCACTCCAATTGTTGATTGCTGTTCACTTGAGCTTTCAAAGCATTGTAACCAAGATGTGGTCCCTTCTAACGCAGTTTTTCAAAACATGATCCGTGTTGGGAGACTGTGAATTCTGTTGAAAAGAATTGTTTGTGATTTTATGAATGCAATAAAATACCACACATGAACAGCAAATAACCTTTTGGACAATTTAAGTTTATGCCAAATCTTTCTTGTGCTCCTCATAGAGGAAGGAACCAGTGGCATAGATAGGGAGGCCTTTATGGTTCATTTTCTTTTCTTTGCAATTGTGGATAAGTGCAAAGTGATGTACTTAGGGAAAAATAAACCCCACTGTAGTTATATGATTTTAGGTTCCATATTAGAAGTTACCACCGACGGAAAAGATCTAGGCATCATAGTAGATAATACATTGAAATTGTCGGCTTTGAGTGCTGCAGTGGTCAAAAAAGCAAACAGAATGCTATAAATTATTAGGAAAGGAATGGTGAATATAATGTAGAATGTCATAATGCCTCTGTATCACTCCATGGTGAGACCGCACTTTGACTATTGTGTGCAATGCTGGTCACTGCATGTCCAAGAAGATGAAGTTGCACTTGAAAGGGTGCAGAGAGGGATAAAGGGAAGGGAGCAGCTCCTCTATGAGAAAAAGCTAAAAAGGTTAGGACTGTTCAGTTTTTAGAAGAGGCTGCTGAGGGGGTATATGATAGATGTGTATTAGAGGTCTATAAAATCATAAGAGGACTAGAACAGGTAAATGTGAATTGGTTATTTACTCTTTCTGATAATAAAATGAGTAAGGGGCACTTAAACACTGGAATTCATTGCCAGATGATGTGGTAATGGCAGTTAGTGTAGCTGGGTTCAAAAAATGTTTGGACAAGTTCCTGGAGTCGAAGTCCATAAACTGCAATTAATCAAGTTGACTTAGGGAATAGCCCACTGCTTATTACCAGCATTAGTAGCAAGGGGTTTATTTAATGTTTGGGTACTTGCCAGGTACTTGTATCCTGGAATGACCACTGTTGGAAACAGGATGCTGGGCTTGATGGTGTTGTGGGCCTGGACCCTTGAACCAAGGTGTAGTTGGCGCAACCTGCAGGGAGGAGCCCTGCAGGTCTCCACCATCGGCTGGCAGAGCTGGCTATGGCAGAGGCCCAATTGGAGCTTCACCTGTACCAGCCGTCATTCCCCTTAGGTTCAGCTTTTGGGTGTCAGGACCGGCAAGACTTAGGCAAAGGTCTCTGTTGATGAGGTGGAGATTTGTGGAGATGGTTGAGTCACAAGCCAGGGTCCAGGGCAGGCAGACTATCAGCATAGTCAAAAACAGACAACAGTCAGGGCAGGCGGCATTCAAGCTTGATCAAAGGTCAGGAGTGGTCAGTGGCAGGCATCGTTCAGTCACAGTCAAGTGTTATGCAAGCCAAGTAAGAATCAGAGATCCGTCTGAGGGAAGAGGGGAAGGAGAAGCAGGCATGGACGTGAGGTACAGCACAGGTGGGTAAGAGAGGACACTGAAGAACTGAAGACTAACTACCGGACAAAGACGAAGAACTGAAGACTGACCACAGGATGAAGATAAAATGAATGAAGAACAGGGGCTGACAATACGAAGACAAGGAACACAGCGACAAGGATGAGGAGCAGAAAAATAAAGACCAGAGATACAAGAACAAAGACCAGGAACATGCGGAGACAATTTTCTCTACTGAGGTAAAGAGGTGATGCCATGGTAGCCTTTTATAGGCCTTGTTAGTGATGTCATCAAGGGGGTCCACAGGTTTTTTCCACTGCAGTCCCTTTAAATCTAGGAAGAGGGCGCACATTTGCACCTCTGGAGGCCATGTGTCATAGTGCTTGGTGGCAGCGTCCTACCGTGGGAGAATTACTCGTGGCGTCTTGCCGTGGGCGGCGGTATTTATTTTATTTATTTATTTATTTAGAAGTTCATATAAACGGCATGATGCATCGGGGAGGCCTCTCCACACGGATGCAGTGGTTTGGCCTGAACTGGGGTAGAGGTGAGAGCGGTGGTCATGGGGCTAGTCTGCAGACCACTGATCATAACATCTGGCTTCAGGAAAAGCCATGGAATGGAATCTGTCTTAGTGGCCATCTCAAATAGTATCCACTTACATGCTGACTCACGTGACAACTTCCTCCTTGTCCAATTAGATCTTCTGCTGCCTTTGACACAGCTGACTACCAAATCCTGATTCTGTGCTTGACAGACACTGGCATTGAAGCACTGCTCTTAAATGATTTGAGCCATTTCTGTCTAATAGAACACAATTCCTCTAAGCCCAGAGAGCTCTTATCAGCACTTATATTCAACCAGTCTGAGATCTTATTCAGTCCTTCAGCATTGAGTAGTGCCATCTTTTTGTGGATGAAATCCAACTCTGCATCAAAATTGGGTCTGATCAATCTTCCTCCATTACTAATCCCAATAACCGTCTCACAACAATAGCTCAGTGACTTAGCAACCATAAACTCAAACTGAACCCTTCCAAATTGAAGCTCCTCTGGCTCAGTCACCAAGGTCATCCCCTGCAATAGCTCCCTTCCCTGTTAGGTACCCATTACATCCCAAAGAATTGGTATGAAGCCTAGGTGTTCAACTTGATCAGAACCTCTTTCATATAACCTCATCTCTTTCATGTAACTGCGCAAATACCAGTCAAAAGCAGTCTTGCCACTGTGATTCATGCGATAATTACCAGTAAGGATGTGCAGCCTTGAAATACTTGATTCAGTTTGTTGGTTCATTTGGTGGGTGCTTCCAATTGTTTCTTTAGTTTTGGAACAAATGAAAAAAATTAATTCATTCGTTCTGTTCAATTTTTGTTTTACACTGAAGTCAATGGAGATAGGTCCCATTGACTTCAATGTAAAAGAAAAACGGCTGTGGCCCAGGCCGAATCCCGGGAACTGGCCTGAGGTTGGATCCCATTGCTGAAACCAGGTTCTGATGCCAGGGCCCAGCTGAAGCCAGGTCTTGGTTGCCAAAGTCCAGGCCAAAGCCCAAGTCCTAGGCCTATGACCCAAACCTGGGTCTGAAGCCAGGGTCTGGCTGAGGCCCAGTCCTGATCACAGAGGCCCCGTTCTGGGTCTGATACTGGGGTCTCTGCAACTGGGCTGCACATGCTTGGGCCAGGCCCTGGCATCGGGCCCAGAACCAGTCCTCTGGGACCTGCGCCTGGACCTAGGCCTTGGCCTCTGTGACATGGCTTGGCTTTGGGCTGGGCACTGGGGATGGGACTTGGCTGAGATCTGGTCCTGCCGGAGGCCTGTTTTTTTTTTTTTTTTTTTTTTAATTAATATACACAAAAATGTTCATGTATATTCATGAGGTCTATTTTTAATTTGTACTTTTCGTAAAAAACAAAAATATCCTCATTAGCTTTGTTTTGCACTTTCGAACAAAATGAGTGCATATGTCTAATTGCCGACAGAATTGACTTCTGCAACTCTTTGTTCAACGACGTCTCACAATATAGCATGAAGCACCTTCAGATCCTACAACGTACAATCATGAGAATTCTGGTAGGAGCCAAAGCAACAGCCCACATAAAACAAATATTACATCAACTACACTAGCTCCCAGTGAAAAGAAGGATACAATTCAAAACCCTCTGCTTCATCTTCAAGTGCATGAATAAACAGACCCCAGGGACCCTTTCTCACCTTTTCACTTACAACCCCCACAGGGGGTTATCCCAATTGCCCTTCTTTCCTCTCCTCCTTTGGTCTCTTCCAGATTGTCCTGTATTAGACTCCTGGCCTTCAGCTGCTCCGCTCCAAAAATTTGGAACAAGATACCGCTAACTTTATGCTTTGTGCCCTGCTACCTCACTTTCAGGAAAAAAAAAAAGCTAAAGCATGGCTCTTTGCCCAGACCTTCCCGGCAGAAATCTCCATTTTGCTGACCTAACCTTCTACCTATTTTGAACAAGGCCATAAGTCACATAGCATTGAATTCTTACTGCTTTGCCAACTGTGAAGAAGCCAGCTGCGAATCTGAATCTAACTGTTTAGCAAATTCAAATTTTATTGTCTGTTTTTAAGTTTACTGTAATCCACCTTGAGGCCATCCTTGTTACAAAAAAGCAGAATATCAAATATCTATAAATAAAAAAATAAGTTTGATTTAGAGCTCATGGTCAGCAAGCATCATCACTTCACTGTGCTCTGTTCATAACAAATGTGACTGGTGCTGTCTGTATATTTATTTATTTTATTTATTTAAGAATTTTTTATATACCGGGGCACGTTAAAAACATCACCTCGGTTCACAGTGTAACGTAACTTAGCAACAGGCTTTACAAAATTTAGAATAGATAAGGATAGATAAACATTAGAAAAAAAAGGTTCTTTAACTATTTACAAGTTGAAATTCTGTTCATTATTCAGATGAAGACTCTAGAGGAGAGTAGGGGAGAAGAGGTTCTTTAACTATTTACAAGGAGATAGGGAAGAGGGCGGATAAGGAGAGGTGACTCTTAAGGAGGTTGTAGGAAAATAGGTTCTTTAATTATTCACAGGGTGGCAGGTAAGTAGGCGGATATGGGGGGGTAGGGGGAGGATGGGGTTGATGGGTTGGGAGGAGGAGGAGGGGATGGTGGGAGGAATGGGGGATAGGGAAGTGGGAGGGGGTGGGGTTGAGGTGGTTGGGGGTCATGTTAGTAAGGTTCATTAGAGTATATGTCCATACTAAAGTGTACATTATAACTCTAAAAGTTCTTACTCACTAGTGATCTGTTCTAATAAATTATATCACGTCACTGGCATCAAGAGGTAAATGTGGCAATGGGAAAGGAAGAGGGGAGGTTATTTTTAAACCTTTATAGAGAAAGGCAATCTTTGAACACAGAGAAATGGGTAAAAGGGCAATATCTGGAAATCTGTGCACACTAAGGGGTAGATTTTCAGACGTACGCACGGGCGTACATGTGCGTGCGCTACCCAGCGTGCACGCACATGTACGCCTGATTTTATAACATGTGCATGCAGGCTCACGCATGTTATAAAATCGGGGGTCGGCGCACGCAAGGGGGTGCACCTTGCGCACGCCGAGCCGTGCTGTCTTCCCCTGTTCCCTACCCCCACTCCACCTTCCCTTCCCTTCCCCTACCTCCCCCACCCTTTCCCCCCTACCTTTTTCTTTTTTATTCTTTTGTTTTAAAACTTACTTCAGCCCTGGGACTGAAGTAAGTTGCGTGCGCTGGCCGATTGCTGGCGTGCAATCCCCGGCACAGCAGCAAATGGTCGCTGTGCCGGGAGCTTCTGACCCTGCCCCGCCCCCTCCACACCCCTTTTTGCAAGCCCCGGGACTTACATGCATCCTGGGGCTTTACACGCGTTGCTGGGCCTTTTGAAAATAGGCCCGGCACGCGTAACATTTTGAAAATCTGGCCCTAATTGTTTAAGGTATGGGAAACAAATTCCCAGATCTAGAGGTTGATTTGGATATAGTGGCAGTCACATAGACATGGAGCACAGAGAACCATGATGGGAATATAGTTATATTAGGCTATAATCTATTCAGGAAGGATAGGGTAGGAAGAAAGGGAGGAGAAATAGTGCTATATGTAAAAAATAATATTAAAATAATAGAACTGCAGGACTTATGAGTTAATATGGAAAGAGGAAACAGAACATCCCTTTATATTGTTGTGATATAGAGACCTTAACAGGCAGAAAAATTAAAAGAGATTTAATTGATGACATTCACAAAATTGGAATGAAAGGGGCGGTGCTATTGTTAAGTGATTTCAATTTACCAGAGGTTGATTGGGACATCCTTGCTGCAGTGTAATCTAAGTCCTGGATTGTCGGCAGGAAGAACTGCTCCAGCAACTGGTATCGGAATTGACACATGAGGGAGTCACACTGGATCTGGTGCTTACAAATGGCGAGAGAGTTTCTGATGTCATGGTGGGGGATCC
Source organism: Rhinatrema bivittatum (assembly GCF_901001135.1). Lineage (NCBI taxonomy): Eukaryota > Metazoa > Chordata > Amphibia > Gymnophiona > Rhinatrematidae > Rhinatrema > Rhinatrema bivittatum. Next base: position 56,034,770 of record NC_042622.1, read on the forward strand.
CCTGGGATTCAGTGATCACAGAATGCTCTGGTTCACTATTAAAATACAGGCAGTGGTGGTTCATTCAATGCTGAGGATCCCAGAGTTCAGAAATCCTAACTTTCTTAAGATGGGGGAATATCTCAATGAAGCATTAACTGAACGGGATAAGTTAGGGGAAATGGAAGACCAATGGGCAAAACTAATCTTTTTGTTATAAAAGTAAATAAAGTTAACCCCCTGGGCTAGTGTCTCATAGCAAGACCTCCAAGACCAAACCTAAATTAAAGTTTTAAGTTTTTAAAGACCTCTTCTGATGTCAGTCCAATCTAATGTCCTTGAGCATTGTTCATATTTAATTCAGCATCATAGTCTCTTACATACAGCACTAATAATTACACCATAGGCAAATGATGGTTTCCAACTAAATATTTACTGATTAAAGATGGAAACTGATGAAAAGATTTATTTTTATAAGTTGATGTTCATCACAGTCCATTGTACAAGTTTAGGGGTTGATGCATGAAGCCGCATTAGTGCTCTAATACACATTATATTGGTATTTCACGCATTATATATATAATATTTTGCATCTCCCCTGCCCATATACCCTCCCCTACTACAATGACATTCTTTGCATGTGATTTGCAAGCATGAATAATGCAAATGCATTCTGGGGCGGATTTTAAAAGCCCTGCTCCCGTAAATCCGCCCGGATTTACGCGAGCAGGGCCTTGTGCGCCGGCGCGCCCATTTTCCATAGGCCTGCCGGCGCGCGCAGAGCCCGGGGACTCGCGTAAGTCCCGGGGTTTTTTGTCGGGGGCGTGTCGGGGGCGGGGCCGATCGACGCGGCGTTTTGGGGGCGAGACGCGATGTTTCGGGGGCGGGCCCGGGGGTGTGGTTTCGGCCCGGGGCGGTCCAGGGGTGTGGCCGCGCCCTCCGGAACTGCCCCCGGGTTGCGTCTCGGCGCGCCAGCGGCCCGCTGGCGCGCGTGGATTTACTTCTCCCTCCGGGAGGCGTAAATCCGTGGACAAAGGTAGGGGGGGGGGGTTTAGATAGGACCGGGGGGGTGGGAGGAAGGGAGGGGAAGGTGAGGGGAGGGCGAAAGAGAGTTCCCTCCGAGGCCGCTTCGATTTCGGAGCGGCCTCGGAGGGAACGGAGGCAGGCTGCGCGGCTCGGCGCACGCCGGCTGCCCAAAATCGGCAGCCTTGCGCGCGCCAATCCTGGATTTTAGAAGATACGCGCGGCTACGCGCGCATCTACTAAAATCCAGCGTACTTTTGTTTGCGACTGGTGCGCCAACAAAAGTACGCGAACGCGCATTTTTAAAAAATCTACCCCTCTATCTGGTCTTGGTCTTCATTATTATCTCTATGCAGATGATATCCAGTTTCAGATTGCTTGTCAAAGTGACTTTAAATGTATGTTGAGCTTACTTAATATTTACCTTAAAACCATTGCAACTTGGGGGGTCATTTTCAAAGGCTTATTGCGTGTGAAAAGGCCCTTTTCGCGTGCGATAGCATGCTGGGGGTGGAGTCGGGGCAGAGTCAGGGCGGAGTCGGGGCGGTGAGGAGAGGAGTCGGGGCGGCGAGGAGGCAGACTCGGTGGTGTCTTCGCTGGCGGTGATAAGGTAAGTAATGTTATCGTCGCCAGTAGCACGCCCAATAGCGTCACCTTTCACTGTGGCGCTATTGGGTGCGAAAGCCGGCAGTGAAAATACCGTGGTGGTGCGAAGGCTGCCGGCTTTCGCAGGCCCACCCCCCTTCACCCCCGCCCCCTTTTTTCGCTGGATTCACCATTATCTGATAGAATGGTGAATCCAGGCATTGGTTAGCTCATAATTGGCTGTCACTCAATGTCGAAAAAACAGAGCTCATTTATTCGAATAGATGAGGGGGTTCTAAATTTTCCTAACACATTTTGGGGTAGATTTTAAAAAGCCTACATGCGTAAATCCATTGGATTTACGCGCGTAGATGGGATTACGCGCACCAGGCCTATTTTAGAAAGGGTTGGCGACGCGTGTAAAGCCCTGGGACGCTCGTATATCCTAGGGCTTCGAAAAAAGTACGGGGTGGGGGTGGGGCGAGGCGGTCTGGGGCAGGGCGGGGTCAGAGGCTTCCGGTAAGTGGATGTTGTAAAATTGGGCATCCATGTGCGTGCGCTGGATAGTGAGCGCTCAACCTTTTAAAATCTACCCCTTTGTTTTCAAGATGTGCAAATTCCCATTGTGGATGAAGTGCACAACCTTGGAGTACTAATGGACTCAAAATTATCATTTACATTGAATAGTAAATCATTAGTGGAGACATCCTATTGGATGGCGCCAGCCATCCAGTGCTCCTACCATGTGACAGGGGCCGGCCAATGGCACGGATACCCTGTCACATGGTAAGGGGAAAGGGCCATTGGCGCCATTTTTATTAGTGGCAGCTGACGGCCCGAGAGCGGGAGATCGCTCCCGGCACCCCCACTGGACCACCAGGTAATTTTAAAACATTTTTTGGGGGGGGTCGGGAGGGTGGGGGAGGCTAAGGGGTCAGTTTTAAAGGGTCGGGGTGGTTTTTTTTTTATTGGGCCATCGGCGCCATTTTTATTAGTGGCAGCCGACGGCCCGAGAGCGGGCGATCGGTTCCGGGGCTTCCACTGGACCACCAGGTGATTTTAAAACGTTTTGGGGGGGTTTGGGAGAGTGGGCGAAGGTAAGGGATTAGTTTTAACGGGTTGGGGTGGGTTTAGGGGTTGTTTTGGTGTGCCGGTTTTCCCGCCCTCCCCCCAAATAACGCCCATTAGTGGACACAAACCCGATTAATGATTTTTCACGATAAATCAGGGGAATTTCTATTGTATCGCACTCTTTAATGATTTTTGACGATTTAAAAAATATCGGACGATATTTTAAATCGTCAAAAAACGATTCACATCCCTATTCAATATCATTTCTTGGTTCTGATTCATAATGTTCTATGTACAAAATATGGAAAGTGAACCAAACCCATTGACTATTTGGCTGTATACACAAACTACCAGGGGTAGATAACGTTACATAATCCTTTAAAATACATTTCTTTTATTTTCCAAAATACATTTCTTTTATTTTCCAAAATAAAAGAAATGTATTTTAAAGGATTATGTAAAGTTATTTACCCCTGGTAGTTTGTGTATACAGTCATAATGGTCTATGACAGCCGCACGCACATGTTGTAAAATACGCGCATCATGTGTGTGTGCTGGGTCCCATGCACACGTAGACGAGCGCATGCTTCTTTAAAAATCTACCCATATAGTTAGCACAATAGTTAAAACCAATATACTAAGAATGTTTTTAACTAATTATTATAGACTAGCTGTACCTGGCCACGTGTTGCCGTGGCTCAGTCTGGTTTAATTTCACAATGCGCATTAGCTCTGCTCCGGCCATCCCAACTCCCTCCCCCCCCTTCCCCGGTGGTAGACGAACTGGCTCGGCGACTCTTTTACCCTTTCCTCCTCCTGTGTGTAACTGTCTGGCAGTCCCTACTTCCTCCCCCTTCCCCAGTGGCGGAGAAACGGGCTGAGCCATTTCTCGGAGCTGTGACTCATCTGCCCTTTCTTCATCCCCTCTGCGACACCAATCACTAAAGAAAGAAAATAGAAAGCGCACGTTTCTGCATTTGCTCTGCTCTGGCTGTCCCAACTCCCTCCTCCCCTTCCCCGGCGGTGGACGGACTGGCTCGGCGACTCTTTTACCCTTTCCTCCTCCTGTGTGTAACTGTCCGGCAGTCCCTACTCCCTCCCCCCTTCCCCAGTGGCGGAGGAACGGGCTGAGCCGTTTCTTGGAGCGTGTTGCCGTGGCTCAGTCTGGTTTAATTTCACAATGCGCATTAGCTCTGCTCCGGCCATCCCCTCCCCCACTTCCCCGGCGGTGGACAGACTGGCTCGGCGACTCTTTTACCCTTTCCCCCTCCTGTGTGTAACTGTCTGGCAGTCCCTACTCCCTCCCCCCTTCCCCAGTGGCGGAGGAACGGGCTGAGCCATTTCTCGGAGCGGCGACTCATCTGCCCTTTTCTCCTCCCCTCTGTGACACCCAGCACGTAGCGCAGAGCTCTATTGTCTGCACATGCGTGGTAGAGCCCATTTATATTGTAGATAGCATGTGTTGGTTTTACGTCCAACAGATGGCGCTGTTTTTCCCAAAAAGCATGTTTTTACCTGTCACAGGTGTGACATCTATATAATATAGGTATATAAAAACACGCGCGAAATCGAATGCAACGTTGTGTCAAAATTTCAAAGCAATCGGTGAAGAACTTTCGGAGATTTAAGATTTTGAAGAAACGAACATTTACATTTTTATTTATAAAGATGAACTCACCCTACATGTTTTAAAGTGTTGAACTCTGCGAATATATTCTTAAACACGATGCTCTAACAGGAAAAGCCATTAAACAAATTACTACTAACATTACGCAAGCAGGAATGTTCTAAGACTTTTAAAAAATAACTCACAATGCATTTGTTTGAATTGGTATTTTTTAACCAGCTTATTTTAGCAGTGAGAGCAGAAGTTTGTTGTTTTATTATTTTAAGTTTATTTTAATGTGTCATTTTATATTTGTCTTTGATTATGATTTATTTTCTTAGTTTTACTATGTATGTCCTTGTTTGTAGTAGTAACTATACACATTGTAAGTTATAATCATTATGTATGTTTTATTGTGAGCTGCTCAGATTTTCTGATGATGCGGCATATACATTTTTCAAATAAATAAATAAATACATTTAATGTAAATACTTTATCATGGCCAATCGAGATGGTGGACAGCCATGATAAAATAACACCTATTTAAAATGTTGACAGGGGATGTGGTTAATGCAGTTAGTGTAGCTGGGTTTAAAAAAGGTTTGGATAACTTCTTGCTGGAGAAGTCCATTACCTGTTATTAATCAAGTTGACTTAGAAAATAGCCATTGCTGGAGGTAATACTTGGAGAGACCTCTCGGTGAGAGAGGTTTTGGCCGGGACTTGTGCGCAGGATTTGCCCCCTCAACGACGCAGCCGGAGGAGACACTATTTCCTGGTTGTGGCTCCACCCCTGTGATGTCACCGTCGGGGGATGGACTTTCCGCTCTTTAAAATCAAGGCGGCTACGCCGTTGGAATCGGAGGTAATACTTGGAGAGACCTCTCGGTGAGAGAGGTTTTGGCCGGGACTTGTGCGCAGGATTTGCCCCCTCAATGACGCAGCCGGAGGAGACACTATTTCCTGGTTGTGGCTCCGCCACTGTGATGTCACCTTCGGGGGACGGACTTTCCGCTCTTTAAAATCAAGGTGGCTACAGCGTGCATCCGTTGGCGCGCAGCCTAAGCCGCGCCCCTTCTGAAAAGTTTTTCCTCTGAATTTTTAACCATATCTTTATGGGCAGAAAGAGGAAAGTGAAAGTTTGGACTTCTTCTTCAGGGGTTTCTTTGAGGGGCCCGATGGACCGACATGTCGAAAGAGGGGTAAGTCAAGCTATACGAAGGAACATTTCGGATATTTCCTTTTCCTCAGGATCTCCTGAAGCTCAAGGGCCACCGCAGTCGACTCAACTAAATTTGGAAGATCCTAATTCCACATCCCAGACTAGCGGTTTGGGTTTGAGTGATTTAGCTAAAGTTAATATTGAATAAATAAAGGTAACATCAAATTTAGATACTGTTCTGGATCAGGTGGACCCGGGCATGATGGAAACGGCCGGGGGATCCACTGTTCCAGAGAACATTACCTTACGGGATGTTTGGATGGCATTAGATAATCTACAGAAAATAATGGCTAATTCTATTGAACAGAATAGAATTACTACTGCTGAATTTAAAAATGTTATAGAGAGGCACAGTAATCGTTTATCACAATTAGAAGAACAAAGTAAAAGCTTGTCCACGCAAATAGATGTGCTTAAAGAAGTAAATAATTCCTATATAAAGGATGGATTAGTAATCCATAGACAGATGGAAAATCTTGAGAATCAAAATCGTGTTCGGAACTTGAGGTTATTAAATTTTCCAGAAACAAGAATAATATCTGCTATGGAATTACTGAAAAAGTACTTGGTTGAGGTATTGTCTATTGTGTCAATTGATGAGGCCAGTATATCTAAAATATATTGGGGCGGATTTTAAGAGCCCTGCTCGCCTAAATCCACCCAAATCCGGGCGGATTTAGGCGAGCAGGGCCCTGCGCGCCGGTGAGCCTATTTTACATAGGCCTACCGGCGCGCGCAGAGCCCCGGGACTCGCGTAAGTCCCGGGGTTTTCTGAGGGGGGCGTGTCGGGGGCGGGCCCGAACCGCGCAGCGTTTTCGGGGCGTGTTAGGAGCGTTCCGGGGGCGGGCCCGGGGTGTGGCTACGGCCCGGGGCGGTCCAGGGGCGTGGCCGCGCCCTCCGGACCCGCCCCCAGGTCGCGTCCCAGCGCGCTAGCGGCCCGCTGGCGCGCGGGGATTTACGTCTCCCTCCGGGAGGCGTAAATCCCCCGACAAATGTAAGGGGGGGGGTTTAGACAGGGCCGGGCGGGTGGGTTAGGTAGGGGAAGGGAGGGGAAGGTGAGGGGAGGGCAAAAGAAAGTTCCCTCCGAGGCCGCTCCAATTTCGGAGCGGCCTCGGAGGGAACGGGGGTAGGCTGCGCGGCTCGGCGCGCGCAGGCTATACGGAATTGATAGCCTTGCGCGCGCCGATCCAGGATTTTAGCGGATACGCGCGGCTCCGCGCGTATCTACTAAAATCCCGCGTACTTTTGCTGGCGCCTGATGCGCCAGCAAAAGTACGCCAAATCGCGCGGTTTGAAAATCTACCCCAATATGTTCCAAAATCTAGATTAAATACTCAAGTGGGCTTAGAGAATATGGATATTCAACATTCTCCTAATTTAACCTCATTCTTAGAAGCATCTCAAGATGATATACCATGAGATCCACTTTGTTAGTGACATTTTGTAGAGAGCGAGATAAGAATTAGGTATTACAGAAATACTTTGAAAAAAAGGACTACAATTTTTGTGGTCAACGTATTCAGATTTTTCCTGATGTGGCCAGGGCAACTCAAGCTAGGCGTAAACAATTTTTGACTTTGAAGTCTAGAGTGTTAGCCCTTGGGGCAACATTCTACTTAAAGTATCCATGTAAGTGCTCTGTGGTACATCAGAAAAATAAATTTATTTTTCAAGATCCCTCCCACTTAGAGTCATTTTTAGTTGATAAGGAAACGGTTGAGAAATGAACTGCAAAAAATTATATTCTCTCCTTAATCTGTAAGGTTGATTACAGTTTGCCTTTTATTATTCTTTGATAAACCTCCCGTAATGTGGACTAAATATGTCTATATGAGAGTGAATTATGTAAAAGTATTTGTTATATGATGATATGTTCATACAGCATATTTTCTTGTGTTTTTTACAATGTTAAATTGTTTAAAAACGTAATAAAAATATAAATTATAAAAAAAAAGAAAATAGCCATTGCTATTACTAGCATCAGTAGCATGGGATAGACTTAGTTTTTGGGTACTTGCCAGGTACTAATAGCCTGGATTGGCCATGTTGGAAACAGGATGCTGGGCTTGATGGACCCTTGGTCTGACCCAGTATGGCATGTTCTTATGTGTGGTGGGAGGCCCAGTATCCTAATGCTGGTCCTGAGGTTCCTATCACACATTTAAAATGGCAGGGAAAAAAAGTTGTGGCAAATGGGAAGGTTGAGCAGGGGATAATGCTGACTCTCATCTCAACCTGGGGCCACCAGTCGAGATGGCTCCAACGCCCCCAAAATGTAAAAATAAAAAACAAAGAACTGCACAATGATGGCACTGGCCCCCTTCCCTTTCTCCAAAGCTAACACAGAAAATGTGGCCCCAGCCCTCCACTTCCATACCCCCTACCCCCCACATCCCCAAATGACATAAATCCCCCCGCACAGATCCTCCTGCAATTTTTCACAATCTGCTTGTGATTTAACAACTTGGAATAATTATGTATCATCTGTAAATGTGATCACTTATTGTTCCCTTTTCTAGATCACTTATAAATATATTAAAAAGCATTGGTACTAGAACAGATCCCTGAGGCACTCCACTATTTACCCTTCTCTACTGAGAAATCTGACCATTTAGTCCTACTCTCTGCTTCTTATCTTTTAACCAGTTTGCAATCCACAATAGGACAGTGCCTCTTATCCCATGACTTTTTAATTTTCTCAGTAGTCTCTTATGGGGCACTTTGTCAAATGCTTTCTGAAAATCCAGATACACTACATCTACCATCCACTGTTATCTGCATGTTTAACCCTTTTGTTCTCTCTCTATGAGAGATACCACTTCTAAGATGGTAAAGGAACCGAGTCCCTAGACCCTAGGGTTCTCAGTTAAATGACAAACAGAACATTCTTAAGAAAAAGGGAAACCAAACCCAGAGGAAGAAATGGTGGAAAAACTTCCTCCTCCTAACAAAAGGTTTCCAAAAAGTCACGGTAACTCAGGCAAAGGCACCCTTTCCTCTGTACTTTACCCAAGTCTAGAGACCCAAGGGTCCTTTTCCATGGAAAAATAGCCAAAACCAGGAGCAACAAAGTGACATGCTTTTCCAAGAAAGGCTAACTGAAAAATTCCACAACCTATGCTGGCGACAGGTGTATTGCCCTCAGCACTCAAGCTCTCTTTTGAGTCCCTAGACAGTCAGTTAAACCTTCCTCCCAGCTTTATATACCAGAGAACTCAGTTCTTGAATATAAAACAAAATTTATGAAAATGATGAACAGTTCAACACACTATGACAAGGCACCAAGAATAGCCCTATAGACAGCAAAGCTTTGTTCAGCTGTCATAATTCTCTGGAAGCCCAGTAGTCACAGTGACCCAACTGCAGATGTTGTAGAAACTGTTGATATTAGTGAACAGGTAAAAAAGTGATGCTTCTAGGAGCCTGGAGGAAGATTCAGTTTTACCTGTGAACCTGATGAGCCTTTTCTTCTACTGAAAAATCCCTCCAGGCAGGGAATAGTCCCAGATTGCTTTGGATCAAGGGACCAATAGGAAAAGGAGAGAGACACAGAGAAAGAGAGAGAGAGAGAGAGAAGCAGGAATAAATTCAATAAGAAGCTCAGAAACATTCAAATAGCTATCAACAATAACCAATCAGGAAAAGGAGATTTACACCTTCCAGAGACTCTAGGCTAAGCAATATCTGAAGATGACACAGGTTGGCAGCACAGTTGCCATCAGTGAATATTTTATGTAATTTGGAGTGATGAAAAGTAAAAGATGAGTAGATGTACTCTTTACCTAGCTTGATTGCATCTAGGTAGAGAGTAACTATGAGTAACTATGAGTAGATAAATGTACTCTTTTAAAACTGCCCCTAAAACCTACCCTGAGTTCATAATGCCCCCTCTTACAGTGGTATAAAACGTTAACTTATTTGTGAGCCTCCATAGATGCTCTCTCTCTCTCTCCCTTTCCCAACCAGTATTTGCAATGAAAACCATTTCAGTCTGTAATATAGGCATAATGTACAGCAAAAAAGGTGTCGTTTTTTCCCACGTTCCTCTATTGCACACCACATTAACTTACCCTCGTTTCCATTTACTCTATCCAAAATCCTCCCACTAATATCCTATTTTTAAATCTGCATACCCATTTTGTGTTGCGGTATTTATCACATGCATTACAGTATAATCGCGGGTGATAGGGCCCTAATGTGCATGATAAGGCCCTAATCCAATTTGATAAATGACTTTGTTAGTTGGCTACGTGGTACTGAATATCGACCTGTAAGAGAATATGTGATGGTAGTCAAGAAAGCGAAGGCACAAATGAAAGAAAAAATAGCAAATACAGTAAAACCGGGAGACAAGAAGAAGTGCAAACATGAGATTGTAAGACTGAAGGGGAAGTATATAGAGGCTGATGATGAGAAAGCAGAATTATTTAACAAATATTTCTGTTCTGTGTTCACTGAGGAAGGGCTTGGAGTAGGTCCACAGAAAACTACCACAAACAGGAATAGATGTGAGGTAGACCTCAGTTGTCTTAAGACTGTGGTCATGAGAAGCTTGCAAAACAAAAAGTAAATAAAGTAATGAGGTCAGATGGGATACATCTGAGGGTATTAAGGGAACTTAGGGAAGTCCTGGCAGCTCCATTGGCTGACCTTCTCAATGCCCTTTAGAGTCAGAAATGCGTCCAATATACTGGAGATAGGCAGAGGTGGTTCTTCACAATAGTGAAAGGAGGAGTCTGACAATTACAGGTTAATTATTCTGACCTTAACCGTAAATAAATTAATGGAATATTTGCTAAAACAGGTGATAGTTCAGTTTTTAGAGTCCAATGGATTAAAAAATCTGAGGTAACCTGCTTTTACCAGAGGTAGGTCTTGTCAGACAAATCTAATCAATTTATTTGACTGGGTGACCAGAGATCAAGGGACAATGCTAGATGTAGTGTGCTTGGACTTCAGCAAGGGGTTTTAACATGTTTCTGCCCTAGTGTAATGAAACCACTATCTGATGGGAGGAGCAATCAGATAGGAGTTAGCAATCTGTAGTATTTAAGAGAGTTGTGAGTGGATCCTTGGACTAGTGGCAGATAACCATGCCCCCGGGGAAGACCCCGAGAGGGACCACTGGTCAGGCTCAGAATATGGAGACAGACACATACTAGTTCTTTTATTAGACAGTATACTGAACCACCAGAGGTGGCAGTAGTGAGCTGGAATGCCTGGCTGGGCTGTAGTCCCTCAGAAGCTGGAACAGCGATCCCTGGAGGCTGAGCTGTAGAGAAACTGAAATATAGTGAGTAGGCAGGGTAAGCAGAGTTCATGTACCGAACCTGATGGTAAGACTCACACAATGTCTCAAAGAAGCCCAGGAGCTGGAATGAATAGGCCCTCAAGGAGCGAGTACCTAGTTCCAGGGAAAGCTCTGAGAGAGCGATGGTAACTCACAGATGTAGTAGGCAGTGCTGACTTCCAAGCAGAAGTGAATTCGAAGAAGTCCGGGAACAAGGGCCCTTGAGGAGCGAGTATTGGTTCCAGACTGCAATCTACAAAGTAAGAGAGAGAGCGCGAAGCCCCTGAGGAGCGGGTACCCCTGGTTAGTCCAAGGAGGCAGAGTAGCTTAGATAGAATGAATCCAAATCCGTTGTCATTCCTTATCCTTGCTAACTCGTTGTGTTAGCAAATTCTAAGACCTTAAATATCCGTCGCGGGTGACGTCATCTTCAGGGGATCGCCCCCGAGGTTCGCGCCATCGCTGGTACTTCAGTTGGGGCCGTGCCACGTGTGCGCCCCTAGGCCTCCAGGAAACATGGCGGTTCTCTGCATGGAGCCGGTCCAGGGACGCCGGAGGACCTCAGCAGAGGAATGCCGCGGCATCCAGTCTTCCCGCAGGTGAAGAGGGAGGCACCAAAGAAGTGAGGAGGGTGGAGAGAGGGCGTCGGGAACTGACGGACACAACACCTAGTATGAACCCTAAAGTGACTTACTGGGATGTTTATTTATTTAGACTGGATATACTGCCTAAATCCACAATTCACCAACTTGTTCACAAGAAACAACATCCATCTGCTGGCTAGAAACTGATTGAGGGGAAGGTGAAAAAGGGTATTGATAAATGGAGTTCTCGCCAAGGAAAGGAGTGTTACCAGCAGTGTGCCACAGAGATCAGTCCTCAGTTTGGTTCTGTTTAACATTTTAGGAAGTGATGCTGCAGATGGGAAAGGTTTACCATTTTGTGGATGATATCAAAATCTGAAACAGCATAGACACCTACAAAGGTATGGAAATCAGTAGAGGGATCTGGTGAAGCTTGGAGTATGGTCTAGAGTCTGGCAGATAACACTTAATGCTAAAAATGTCTTCACCTCCCCGAAAGAAGGGAGGGTGGAAGAAAGAGCACACTGCGTGAACTGAAGCAGGAAAAAAGAAAGACAATGTAACACAATATGCCAGCCTGGAAAAGCCAGAGCGGAACTGAAAAGGTTGTTAGACCTCTCACTGTGAATGCGCTTAAATAACTATTGAATAGATGAGTCAGAGATTCAGGTAGGGGATTTGCATGTGACAGCACCCTGACTACTGCTATTAATTTCCAATTAAATATCACTTCAAAAACAAATAAAGGCAAAGTCCTAAGTTATAGAACGTTGAATGAAAAAGTCTTAAATTGTAGAATTCATTTTGAAAGCGGGATTCTTGAGAAAAATGAACTGAAAAGCAGTCCTATCTAACAAATAGATTCTCACCCGGAGTGAAAGGGAGTTAGAACCCTTGGGTACTTTCATCTCAGAGCCAAGATAATAATAAAATAAAAGGCTGTATGAAAGCACTTGCATCTATTCTATTTTCATAATCCTGCCTGGATCTCGGACTTTTAGTTGAGAGGAGATGGTCCCTCCAGGCTGGGTAATAGCAAATGGCTATGACTTAGAACTACTAACAACTTGAATCACTGACTAATGAATTTAGTGGAGTTGTAAACTTGAGCAAAGGAAATCACCCCCACTGAGGAAGAAAAGCCAGAGGACAGCAGCTGTACACAGATAAGCCTCAGCAGCAGATCAGAAGAAATGTTGGCTCCCCCAGGAGGATATGGGCCCAGCAGCATGTCAAGAGGTGATGCCAGATCCCCAAGGAAGGGGTGGACCTCAGTGGTGGATCAGGAGGTGACACCAGGTTCCCTAGGAGGACAGGGACTCCAGCAGCATATCCAGAGGCAAAATTAAGTCCCCCAGGATCCCGGTGGTGGATCAGAAGGCACAGTTGGGTCCCCAGGAGGCACGGACTATAGCGGTGGATCTGGAGGTTGAAATGGGTCCCCTGGATGGGCGTGGACCTGTCAACAGAGCGGAAGTGGAGCAGAGGAGTTGGAAGCACAGTTTAGACAGGATGGATCCCTCCCCAATACCAGCCATGCCCTCCAGTCCAGTTACATATTTTCAATGAGTGAGACCCTAGGAAAAGAGGGTAGGATAATGAAATGATTGAGTGGGAGCAAAATAGTTCCCTCTTATTCTACATAATGATATTCCTTGGGCACCAACTCCTGCAAATAGCTAAATTTTAAATGTTCTTTCTATCTTGTAGAAATATATAGGTATAATATAGATGCATAGCCTGAGAGTAACTATGAGTAGATAAATGTACTGTTTTATAGCCAGTTAGCGATGTACATAATCATTTAGAAACTTATATAATCAATCATATATTCTAATCAACTTGTATATATTTAAAAATACTGCTAGCTCTCTTCACAGTCCACTTTGTTTTCATGGGGTAATGGGAGGGAAATACCACTTACTGACCCCTTCTTGGACCAGGTGCCATGAAACAAGGATGGAGTCTGTCCAAGGGGGGCTCCTACCAGGTCAGTCTTGAACCCAGGAACTCCCCACAAAATAAGCAGTAAGGGGAGAGTTACATAAATTTTTGGAGGCACTGCTGATATTTTGATCATTTTGACATTTTTTCTGTGAATGGGAATTGCAAATTGGGGAAAAATGGATGCTAAAGTTGTATTGGTGCTGAAAAATTGGTGTAGAGGTGAAGGAGTTAACCTGTCGTGGGCTATATTAGTGAATGGTGTCTCCGTGGATGTAGAGTCAGCTGCCATTGAGCAGGCTTTAGATGAACTTCAGATTTTGGAGCGGGTAAAGGTTAGAGGGAGATTTTATGATGATGCACAGGGGAATGTGAGCATTTTCTGCATTTGCTCTGCAGATTTAGATCCTATCAAATTATCCTTTACACTTTTGCTGGGAGAAGAGGTGTATTTTCTTTTAGTTACTAGGGGGAATGAGGTGTCTGTTCCTCTTATCACTGGTGGGACAATGGATGTTAGAGATGTGCATTCATTTTTGCCGGCGCCATCTTAGAAAATGGCGCTGGCCATCCATTGCTCCTTCCATGTGATGGGGCTGACCAATGGCACTGGTAGCCCCTGTCACATGGTAAGGGCAAAGGCCACAGGCACCATTTTGATTAGTGGCAGCCGACGGCCCAAGAGGAAGAGATCGCTCCTCGAAAATTGCCGAAAAAAAAAAAAACGAGCCACAGGAAAATGACACTTTTCACGAGGTGCCCGAACCTCAGCTTGACCCAAAAATCTTAAACGACGCACATCTCTAGTGGATGTCCTGTCCTAGCCTCCTGGTAGTTGGCAGGACAAACCACAGGCCCTTTTAAAAAGTGAAGGGAAAACTGCAGGATGTAGTGGCGATCCTACCCCAGGAGGGACAGTTAACCTATTCCCCTGATGTACTGATTGATACCCTGGGGAAGATACTAAAGAAGTGCCTACAGCCTCATTATGATACCAGCCCATGCAAGAGGCTGAGGGTACTTGCAGGAATTGATCCCATCCTGCCAGGAGAGGAGGAATTTGACCGTTGCATGGTCTCAGCATTTCAGATGCTAAAGGAATGGCAATACACTGAGGGGGAGAAAAAGAAGAGAGGGTGGTGGAGAGTTTGCGTGCCCCTGCACTTGATGTAGTAAGGTCTCTGATCATTTCCAAGCCTGATGATACTGACCAAAATTGTTTGGACATTTTAGAAGGCATGTATGGTAATATTTATTTATTTAAAATGCTTAGATTCCGCAAACTTCCAAATACATAAATTTGTCCTGCACAGATTACATAATTACATAAATAATTAAATAAAAACAATTCTCATCCATATTATATTACAAATGACCCATCACCGCTCGTTCATACCATATGCCTTCTGAAAAAGATACGTTTTAAATTCCTGCCTAAATTCCTTTTACCAGTTCTTCCCTCAGCTGAACCAGCAAACTATTCCAGGTTATTGTTGCAATGAAAGAAAATGCACGCGCTTGGGTTTAAACTAGTGAAAAGAATTCAAAGTTGATGTAGCATGACATTTCTCATTGTATTCATTGTTGCAGAATTTCTTAGTGCATCATAGTAATGACAACATTCAATTTCTTAAGATAATGTAGGAATGTGAGGAAACGCATTACTTCCATGTTGGTGAAAATGCCATGAAAATTATCTCACATACATTCGGTTCCTTGATGATGGCAGACGCCGAAACACGGTCTGTGTCGGGCTAGTACACCTCGAGCCTTGTAACATCTTTAACTCTCAGGCGTTTCTTCACATGCAAAAAAAGCTAAGTAGCTACATTATCTTAAGAAATTGAATGTTGTCAATACTATGATGAGTTAAGAAATTCTGCAACAATGAATACAATGGGAAATGTCATTCTACATCAACTTTGAATTCTTTTCACTTTGGACTCACTAAGCATATAAAATTCTTTTCTGACCCATGATTATACTACTGGTGTAAAACGTTATGCAGAATAGCATTCACATCTACGCCTAAGTATGAGGTCTACTTAATGATACAAACATAATTCACGGTGATTTGTGGTACTTTAGACTTCTTATTATTACGATTTTATACATGGTTACAACCTGTCCATAAATTTTGAGAGAGCGGTTGTGTTGCTTATATTTAAATTGCTAACATCTCAAAATAATTTTTTTTTTTACCTTTGTTGTCTGATCTTTGTATTTTTCTAATCAGTTGGTCCTGGTCTCTTTTTCCCATTTTTTCCCTTGTCGCTCATTTCCTAATTCCTTTTCAGTGTCTTTCTTCTATTACTGTCTTCTTCCCTTCCACACACACACACATACACACTTTCTCTCACAGACTCCCCCTCACACACTCACACTCTCACTCTCATATGCTCTCCCCCCCCCCCCCCCACAAGCTCACATTCTCTGCAGACACACATACAAGCTCTCACTTTCTCACCCCTCCCCAGGCTTATATTCTTATGCACACACAGACGCACATCCAGGCACCCATTCTCACCCACACACATAAACCCAGACTCCCATTCTCACTCACAAACCCATGCTCCCATTCTCACCCATAAACAAACCCAGACTCCCATTCTCACCCACACACAAACCCAGATTCCCATTCTCACCCACACATACACACATTCAAGCTCCCATTCACCCACATATTCAAGCTTCCATTCTCACCCACACACACATCCAGACTCCCATTCTCATCCACACATACTCATTCAAGCACGTGCACAGCTTCCGCTTCCTCCCCCCAAAGCAGGAAGATCAGCTGGCCTCTCCTGCTGCCACCGGCCTCCTGCTATCTTCAGGGTCGGGCCATATGGCCCGCCGATCTTCCTGCCTGGGGGGAGAGTGGGAGGAAGTGGAAGTTGTGTACTGTGCTTCCACTCCCCCCCCCCCCAAACAGGAAGTTTGGCGGGCCATATGGCCCGAAGATAGCAGGAGGCCGGTGGCAGCAGGAGAGGTCAGTTAATCTTCCTGCTTTGGAGGGAGGAAGCGGAAACTGTGCGCAGCGCTTCCGCTCCTCCCAAACAGGAAGATTAGTTGGCCATTAGGGATGTGAATCGTTTTTTGATGATTTAAAATATCGTCCGATATATTTTAAATCGTCAAAAATCGTTAGGGCCACGATACAATACCAATTCCCCCGATTTATCGTCAAAAAATCGTAAATCGGGGGAAGGGGGAGGGCAGGAAAACCGGCACACTAAAACCCCCTAAAACCCACCCCCGACCCTTTAAATTAAATCCCCCACCCTCCCGAACCCCCCCCCCCCCCAATGCCTTAAATTACCTGGGGGTCCAGCGGCGGTCCAGAACGGCAGCGGTCCGGAACAGCCTCCTGCAATTGAATCGTGTTGTCTTCAGCCGGTGCCATTTTTCAAAATGGCGGCGCAAAATGGCGGCGGCCGTAGACCAACACGATTCGACTGCAGGAGGTCGTTCCGGACCCCCGCTGGACTTTTGGCAAGTCTTGTGGGGGTCAGGAGGCCCCCCCAAGCTGGCCAAAAGTCCCTGGGGGTCCAGCGGGGGTCCGGAAAACGATCTCCTGCTGCGAATCGTTTTCCGTACGGAAAATGGCGCCAGCAGGAGATCGACTGCAGGAGGTCGTTCAGTGGGGGTTCCGGACCACCGCTGAATGACCTCCTGCAGTCGATTTTGCGCCGCCGATTTTGCGCCGCCATTTTGAAAAATGGCGCCGGCTGAAGACAACACGATTCAATTGCAGGAGGCCGTTCCGGACTGCTGCCGTTCCGGACTGCCGCTGGACCCCCAGGTAATTTAAGGCATTTGGGGGGGGGTTCGGGAGGGTGGGGGATTTAATTTAAAGGGTTGGGGGTGGGTTTTAGGGGGTTTTAGTGTGCCGGCTCACGATTTTCACGATACTTTAAACACCCAAACGGCAACAATACGATTCCCTCCCCCTCCCAGCCAAAATCGATCGTTAAGATGATCGAGGACATGATTCACATCTCTATTGGCCATACGGCCGCAGCAGCGCTTCCCCATGTGTGCAGTGATGGCTCGCGAGGCGTGGGTTCTCTTGTTCGCTGTTGCGGGGATGGGATCCCGTGACAGCCTTGCAGTTCCGGTGCCAGTTAGGTGGGCCTGGGTCTAAGTTGGGTGGGCATACGCCACTGCCATATACATCTTAGAGATTACACCCCATTCTGGGAAAGGTAAAGGAAAATAGCCCCAAGTAAGTTAATTGATGTGAGAAAGCACCTGGAGGAGGTCAAGCAGGCTGGGAATGTTTCTGAATTCTATAAGCCTTTGCCTCCCCCTTTGTAGTTATTAGGAAAAAGGATGGGACCGTACAACAGTGTGTTGATTACCGTGCCCTAAATTTCAGGACTCCTGACCAGTATACTACACCATGAGCTGAGGATGCCCTTGATTCTCAGACTAGGAGTCAATGGTTTTCTGTACTAGACCTACACAGTAGGTATTACCAAATACATGTGAGTGAGGCTGACAATGAGAAAACTGCCATTATATGTCAACTAGGCTTTTATCAATTTAACCCTCTGCCCTTGGGGATTTCAGAGGCTCTGGGGGGACATGAATCTATTAGAAGTACTAGTGTTCTTAGATGACCTGAGAGTCTTTGGGAAAACCCTAAAGGATCATAAAGAAAGAGTTTTAAAGGTACTTAATCAGTTGGCACAATGTGGCCTAAAAATATTATTGGACACATGCAAATTTTATTGGGCATGCTGTTTCTAAGGAAGGAATGGCCACAGCCTTTGAAAAGATAGCTGCTTTCACCACCTGGCCACGTCCAGCCAACCTTAGTTGGCACAATGTGGCCTAAAAATATTATTGGACACATGCAAATTTTATTGGGCATGCTGTTTCTAAGGAAGGAATGGCCACAGCCTTTGAAAAGATAGCTGCTTTCACCACCTGGCCACGTCCAGCCAACCTTAGAGAGTTAGGCTCCTTTCTTGACTTTAGTGGTTATAATAAATGGTTTGTGAAAGAGTATTCAAAGATTGTAAACCCATTCTTGGGGCTGATGCATGATTACCCATCCATGAAGAAAAGGCAAAAGCACAGGATGGCTGAAAGGAGGGAATATTACAAGACATCAGAGTCATTTGGCATAAGATGGACTAAAGAAAGTGAAGTTGGCATTAGAAGGATCATACATTGTCTGTGTAATGCAGAAGAACATTTGTTGATGCAGACAAGCCCTATGAACTGCATATAAATGCTTCCCCGGATGTCCTAGGAGTGGTTTTATATCAGTCACATGCAGAAAGGTTTAGACCTGTGGTCTATGCAAGTCGCACTCTGAGTAAGATTGAAAGAAACTACCCTGCTCATAAACTGGATTTCTTAGCTCTTGGACAATTGTGTGATGAAAAAAGCTTTAAATTGCAGAATTCTGACTAAAACAGGGATTTTGGGAGAGAGATATACTGACAGAATAATCCTATTAAATAAACAGATTCTCACTATTAGTGACAAGGAGAGTTAGAACCCTTAGGTACTTAGTTCTCAGAATAAAAAAAAAAGCAAGGCAGAACGAAAGAGTTTGCACTTATTCTTTTTCCATAATCCTTCCTAGGTCTTGGGCTTTTGGCTAAGACCTAGGAAGGCAGGGTAACTACAAATGATTGGCAATGTGCTTAGCGGAGTTGGAATTACTAGAGAACCTGAATCATTGAGCAATGAGAAGTCATGAGCATAGTAGAACTATAAACCTGACCAAAGGAAAACTTCCCCTGTGAAAGAAAAAACTGAGAATGGCAGTTTTACAAAGGCCAATGGAAGATCAGAAGGCAGTCTCAAGTACCCCAGGAGGATATAGATACCAGTTGCAGGTCAGGAAATGACATCCGGTCCCCTAGGAGGATGTGGACCCCAGCAGCAGGTCAGAAAGTGATGTTGAATCCCCCAGGAGCAGGCCCGATGACGGCAGCAGCTCCAGCTGCTGCAGGAGGCCCCGGGTGTGGCTCCAGCCGCTACTCCAGGCCGGGGCTTGCGGCCTGCAGCCCCGGAGGATGAGATGACGTCAACGGCGGCTTCCAGTCGCGAAGAGAGACAGGGAAGTCTGCGGCTCACCGCAGTGAAGAGGAGACTTGATGGGCGGCCTCCAGGCCGCGTGAGCAAGGCGAGACTGCGGCTCCAGCCGCGTTGAGAGCCTGACTCCGGCGGCGTCCGTGCCGTGCCGAGCAGAAGAAAGCAGCATGGGGTGAGTGCCTGCTCGTGGGGGGACCAGCAGGCAGCAATTCATAACAGTACCCCCTCCTCAAAGACCCCCTCCTCAAACCTCCTTTCAACAGTCCGAGGAAAAGGGTATCAGTCCATACCGGACGGAGGTATTCGAGGGTCCAAAAAAGTGGAAGCTGGTAATCCGGGGACAGCATGAAAACAGAGAAGATCAGCAGAAAATACAACACGTAAGACAACAACAACGAGAGACCAAAGAGCACGAGACCAAGAGCAGATGAGACTGAGGGAACACGAGACCAAGCGAGCAGAGACCGAGTGAACGGTGACCGCGCGACCGACAATACAAAAAACACAAAAGAGTGAGCAAGGGAACAGAGAGCAAGGGAACGGAGAGCAAGGGAGCACAAAGAGCAAAAGAGCAAAGAGCGAGAAAGCGGAAAGCAAAAGAGCGAATGGCGAGAGAGCGAAGAGCGCCAAAAGCGAGGGAAAGAGAACGAGGGAACGAAACACGGGAACGAGGAGGACGGAAAACACATAAGCAAGAAACAACAAGTGGAAAACTAAGAAATGAAGAACACACAAAGAACAAGACAAATGAGCAACCAACAAAGAACAAGACACAACAAGCAACAAACAAGACCCAGACATGAAGCACCACGAAACACCAAAAAAGACCTGGGGGAGGGAACCCAGGGCGGGCAAATAAAAACCAGCAAAACCAGTAGGGGTGCAGGCGCCTCCTGCAGGTCGTAAAAACCCCAACACTGGAAACATGATGACAAAAAGGTCTGGATGCAGGTGCCACCTGCAGGTCGTTAAAAAAAAAAATCCAGACAGCTGGCGCCTCCAGCAGGTCGTAACAGTGGCAAAACTGGCACCTTCAGCAGGTTGAGGACATAAAAAATCCTGAAAAAATGTTTCCGGTCCCAAAACCAGTCCAGGAGCACAGACAAGACTCAGGAACAAGGCGAATCCATCGCTGAGGAAACACCGTCGGGCACATGGCCTTGCATTCTGTTACATGGACGGCCTTGAAAGGCCTTGCATTCTGTTACGTGATGGGTGCTTTAGTGTGCACTTGGGCCTTAGCCCGACCCCAGACGGATCCAGGGCTGAACCGAGGGTTGACGGCGTGCTCCAGCATGGCAGATGGTCTTACCCTCTGCCAGGTCTGCAAGCTCCCAAGGCAAACAACAGGATGATGTTGGAAGTTGAATGGTCCTCCGACCATTCTAAGCCGTTTTGGACCTGTCGCTTGGATTGGCATGGAGCAGCAGGCCTGGCCTGAGGTCGAGGGCAGACGGGCCTTGACACGAAGACATGACAGCAGGATCGATGCAACGGCATCGTGGACAAGGACTTGACACCAACGCTGATGCAGACAGCATCAGAGATGAGGGCTGGCACAAGAGAAGACACCAAGGTAGCTGAAGACATGACACCAGGGTCGATGCAACGGCATCGCGGGTGAAGACATGACACCAAGGCTGATGCGAAGATATCACGGACCAATGGTCGATGCGACGGCATCCCGGACCAGGGTCAATGCGACATCAGGAACAAGACGTTGACATTATACCAAGAGTAATGCAACGGCATCCAGGACGAGACGAGGAACTTGACGAAGTCCAGACGAGACATGAAGCTGGGCGGAAGGACATTGGCACTGTCTCTCAGGGCGCCCTACTCAGTTCACCCGCGGAACTGAGTCGTGGACCACCCTGTCCCACTGCGCGCCCTACACAGCCCAAGGAGGCTGGTCACGGACCACGCGGAGAACGGGACAAGTGCAGGGAAGGATCCAGTTGAAGCAGTACTCCAACGACGGAGCCGATGTCGTCTGAAGCTCCACCAACGGCTGGCAGGGCATGACGGCTCAGGAGCACAGGACACCAGTCCACCTGCAGGCTAGTCCACGCTCGGGCAAGACATCATCCGAGGGACCCCCGGCCTACAGGACCAGAAGGCTCAGGAGCGCTGAAGACAAAGACACAGGAGCAGGACATCAAGGAACTTGGTACATCAGGAAGCAGAAGACCAAGACGAGACACCAGGACACCTGGACGGGGACCTCAGGGAACGAAGACATGGCATGACATAACGAGAAGAGACGAAGAACTCCATGGAGAAGATGAAGAAGACCTGATGGAGCTCTGGCAGGCAGGAGCCTCCAGAGAGAAGTAACTCCAATGCAAGGCAAAGACTGACTGACAGAGCAGCCCTTTTATAGGGCTGAAGCAGGAAGTCCAATCTTAGGTGGGGCCAGCACACTTCCTGTGTCTGGCCCTTTAAATACAGAAGAGAGATGTGTGCCGGCGCCTAAGGGGAGCAGGAAGCAGGGCTGTGCAGGACTGTGGACAGCGGCCTGCACAGCATCATCACGTACAGAAGCAGGGCTAGCCTGAGGAGCAGGCCCGATGACGGCAGCAGCTCCAGCCGCTGCAGGAGGCCCCGGGGGCGGTTCCAGCCACTACTCCAGCCCGGGGCTTGTGGCCTGCAGCCCCGGAGGATGCGATGACATCGGCGGCTTCCAGCCGCGAAGAGAGGCAGGAAAGTCCGCGGCTCACCGCGGTGAAGAGGACACTTGATGGGCGGCCTTCGGCCGCGTGAGCAAGGCGAGACCGCAGCTCCAGCCGCGTTGAGGGCCCGACTCCGGCGGCGTCCGTGCCGTGCCGGGCAGAAGAAAGCAGCATGGGGTGAGTGCCTGCTCGCGGGGGGACCCGCGGGCAGCAATTCATAACAGGGTCACTCCACTTTTTACCTTTCTCTATTGAGAAAATTTACCATTTAGCCCTACTCTCTGATTTCTATCTTTTAACCTGTTCCCAAACCACAATAGGACACTTCCTCCTATCTCATGACTTTAATTTTCTAAGAAATCTCTTATGAGGGACTTTGTCAATTGATTTCTAGAAATCCAAATACACTATATCAACTAGCTCATCTTTATTCACATATTTATTTACACCCTCACAAAAAAGGTAGCAGATTGGTGAGACAAGACTTTCCTTGGCTAAATCCATGTTGGCTTTGTCCCATTAACTATGCCTATCTACATGTTTAGCAATTTTGTTCTTTATGATAGTTTTTACCATTTTGCCTGGAACAGACGTCAAATTCACTGGTCTGTAGTTTCCTGGATCACCCCTTGACCTCTTTATAAAAATTGGCATTACATTGTCAACTCTCCAGTCTTCAAGTACCATAGATAAATTTAATATTACTTTACAAATTACTAATAGAAGGCCTGCAATTTCATTTTTCAGTTTCTTCAGCACTCTGAGATGTAAACCATCTGGTCTAAGTGATTTGCTACTCTTTAGTTTGTCAATTTGCCCTATTATATCTTCCAGGTACACTGAGATTTGTTTCAGTTCTGCTGAATCATCACTTTTGAATATCATTCCTAGCTTGGGTATCTCTCTTACACTTTCCTCGATGAAGATTAAAGCAAAGAATTAATTTAGTTTCTCTGCTATGGCTTTGTCATCCCCAAGTGCTCCTTTAACCTCTTGATCATCTAATGGTCCATTTGACTCCCTTGCAGGCTTTCAACTTTGAATGTATTTGAAAAAAATATTATTATCAATTTTTGCTTCCACATCAAGTTTCTTTTCAAGTTCTCTCTTTGCTTTCCTTACCTATGCTTTGCATCTAACTTTCCAGTGCTTGTGCCGTTACCTGTTTTCTTTATTTGGATCCCTTTTCCATTTCTTGAAAAATATTCTTTTACCTATTATAGCCTTTCTCACCTTACCTTCTAACCATATCAGTAGTCATTTAGCCTTCCTTCCACCTTTTCTAATGCGTGGAATACATCTAATCTGGGGTTCCAAGATGGTATTTTTAAACAATGTCCAATGCCTGATGTAAACTCTTAACCTTTGCAGCTGCAACTTTCAGTTTCTTCCTAACCATTTTCTTCATTTTATCATAGTTACCTTTTTTAAAAGTTAAATGCTGTCATAGTAGATTTCTTTAATTTCCTTCCTCCAGTTATTAAATCAAATTTGTTCATGTTGTAATTACTATTGCCAAGTGGCTCCAACACCGTTACCTCTTGCCCCAAATCCTGTATTCCACTAAGAACTATGTCTAAAAGTTTCCCCTTTTTTTGGCTTTTGTGCCAGCTGCTCCATGAAGCACTCATTTATTTTGTCTAGGAAATTTACCTCTCTAGCATGTCCTAGTGTGACATTCACCCAATCAATGCTGGGGTAATTGAAATCAATCTCCAATCCTGACCTCTGGCCCTTCCTTCATTATGACACAGGAAATCTACATCAGGACCACTGCAGGCCTCCTTTGACCTTTCCTCTGACTATACCTTGAACAGGTACAATCAGAGGAAATTCACCATCTTTCAGCCATCAGTCTAGATGGTTCGATTAGTCTTTTGCCACTATACATAGGTCCAAGTATCGATTTCACAATTGTCACACTGTGGACTTCCTCCAGAGGATTTTCTCTATCTTCTCCCTGCCCAGCTATTAGATTGTTTGATTAGTATTTTGCCCTTATATCCAGGCCTGACCAGTTTCCTCTGGCTTCAGGTCACTATTTCTGATGCTTTGTTCCTGTCATGGAGTCTTGGGCTATTCATGCCACTATTGTTGTTGCTTTGCCCCAGGGTGTTTATGTAACTGTTTGGGTTGTTTTGTCACTCTCACTATGCCTTGGAGTGGTAATGGCACTGTTGTTGGTGCCCTTTGCCCTTTTTTTGATGCCTTGAGGTGCTCATGTCTCTGTCTGGGCTACTTTGCTCCTCTCTCACCCCTTGTGATGTTTCTGCCTCTGGGTCGCTTTGTCCCTCTCATGGTGCCATGGCTGTTCATGCCATTCTTGGTGTTCCTTTGCCCTTCTCACAGTGCCTAGCAGTGCATATGCTACGGTTTGGGGGTTTTGCCTCTTTCAGTGTTTCTTGGGGTGTTTATACTACTGTTGTCATCGGTGCACTTTGCTTCTCTTTTGGTGCGTTAGGTTGTTCTTGCCACTATTTGGATTGCTTTTCCGCTCTCATGAAGTCTTGGACTGTTCATGCCATTGTTGGTGCTGTTATGCCCCTTTTATGGTATCCTGGGCTGTTCATGCCATTGTTGTTGGTGCCCTTTGCCCTTCTTTTGGTGCTTTGGAGTGTTCATATTTCTGTTTGGGTGGCTATGCCCCTCTCACAGAGCCTTTGGATGCCCTCATGGTGCCTTGGGCTTATTCATGCCACTGTTAATGCCAATTTATTCCACTCTTGAGGGTAGATCTTAAAAAACTGCGCCCGCGTGTACTTTTGTTCGCGCGACTGGCACAAACAAAGATTTTAATAGATATGTGCGTAGCCGCGCGTATCTTTTAAAATTCGGGGTTGGCGCGCACAAGGCAGTGCAAAATCAGCAGCTTGCGCGCGCTGAGCCGCGCAGCTTGTCTCTGTTCCCTCCAAGGCTGCTCCAAAATCGGAGCGGCTCAGAGGGAACTTTCCTTCCATCCCCCCTGCACCTTCCCCTCCCTTCCCCTACCTAACCCACCCCCCCAGCCCTATCTAACCCCCCCCACCTTTGTTGGAAAAGTTACACCTGCCCAAGGCAGGCGTAACTTGCACACGCTGGGCCAGCTGCCGGCACGCCATGTTCCGGTCCGGGGTCTGGTCTGGAGGCCGCAGCCACGCCCCCGGGCCGGAACCACGCCCGCGGCCCCACCCCCGGAATGCCCCCAATGACGCGCCGGCCGTGACATGTCCCCCGAACGCTCGTATCTTACGCACGTACCCCTTTGAAAATCTGCCCCTTGGTGTCTTGGACTGCTGTTCCCTCTGCTGCTGATGCCTGCCAGCAAGTTTCATTAAACTTATATAAATCCCCTCATTGTTAAAGACTAAAACAGAATGTATTATATCCCCCATTAATTTTAAAGGAAACATAAACTTATATAATGAAATAAACTAACTTTGGAACTGAAATGGACAAAATGACAGAAAACAAGCTGAAGTAATGAACCAAACTGAATTTTATTTCCTTGCTCATCCTTACAAAAATCTAAAGAATCTTTTCAGGACAGAATGAACTCTTTGACCATTTATTCTATTAGGATTATTAGATAGTTACAGGTCATCAGGCTAATCTTGGCTTTTTTCTATTGCATGTAGGGATATGTAGCTCCAAATTTCCCAAGAAAAATAATATAGCACAACTCCCATATAGCCAGGGGGATGTGGCCAAATCTTGCTCAGCCTGGAGCCATCTGCTAACCCTATTTCTGTTTACGTGCACATACAGAAATGATAAATGCTTGTGTGCATTATGCACCATTGATTTTACACGGAAATCTTCTCTTTTGTTGTCAAGCAAAATCACCAACATGTGCTTCTAAGGACTTCTGCTATGGAAATCACTGAACGGCTGACACATTTCTGAATCAGTCTCTGTCAGGTGCCTTGCTTCTGACAGGAGGCTGCGATGTCTTTGTACAGCAGGGTGACTTCATCCTTTTTTGCATGCCAAGTCCTGTTTTGCACAGAGAGGCGAAAACAGAACACCTGAAAAGTTGCAGCAAATATAATGCAGTCCTCCTCTAAAAGTGAGTGCAAAGAATTTTACAAGTTACAAAGCAGTACGTAAGTCTTGAGAAAATTATCTCTTGCCATCCAAATGCCCATGCTTTTTAAAAGGGAGAAAATCAGTGGAGAATTATCATATTTTAGGAAAAGTAGAGTCATTTCATCATTCAGGTTTCAGCCATTTCAAGGATAGATCTGTTTGCAGGCATGCAACTTCTGACCCTGCCAATTAGAAATGAGACTTTCTCTTAACTTTTCAAAAATGAATTTTCCATTTTGGTTCTCTTTAAAAGCTCCCTTATTTCAATATATCTTACTTAAAGTAAGCCATATCACATTTTTTTGTATCCCTTACATCTTTCAGACATTGGCGTGTATGAAGGCAATAGTTTAATACAGATGGTCAACATAAACAGTGACCAGAACCAGGAATATCATGCCATTAAGCCTTCCTAATTTCTGCCTGTCATTCTTTCTCACTTCCCAGTGAATTCCTCCTACAATTGACTTCAGTGAATCAGAACTCCTTTTCTTTCAATATCTTATGGTCCCTCCACCACCAAATTAAAATAAAAAATATTTGTAGGGTCAGCCTGGCGGCTTACAGGCAGAAACCCTGCATTGGATTCCAGGGCCAGGACTCTGCTCCTCAGACTGGCTGGGCCTTTGGATGCTGGAGGCAGAGTTCACAGTCGTTGGAGAGGGAAATCTTAGCCATCGCTCTCTGGACTCGGGGTCATTGACTGCACATTCCAGAGGAAGCCTTGGTGCATGGTCCATGGCCAGAGAGCTTCACTGGGATGGGAAGGGATATACAATAATGGCAAAATCCCTGGCTCATAAGGCCAAATCCCAACACAGAATCTGGTTCCGATTCACCTGGAGCTTCAGTGGAGAAGGAGAAAACTCTGAGCGAATAAAGTATCTTAAGCAAATTTATCTATTAAGAGAAGTTGCTCCGTAAATGGTCTAACAGCCAATAGAGAAAAGAAACATCAAAAATGCTAAATTATATGTTTCCATCAACATCAGGTTGCATAGATATCTAGTAATTTTTGGATTCTTGAGTCACATTTCTTTTACGTCTTACCCATACCCTGTCACATCATGATTTGTACTATTATGGTCAATATACAGAAAATAAATTTTCATTCACAATAAATATTATAAGATGGTGATTCTATCGTAAGGTTTGATGAGATCAAAAGCCAAGCCCTATTGTTACTTTGTCCGCCAATCCAACAAGCAGCACTGTCTAGCTGGATCCTCCTCCTGATCTCAGTCTGGGGTGGGTTGCTTGTTTGGGGCTGCATCCTCTTTCAAGTTGAGGATCATTGTTGCCTCTTGTCAGAGGTGTCTGCTTGCTCTCCTCTTTGCATACCACCATAATTCATGGGTATGCTGTCATGCTTGTGCAATACAAGCTTTTCTCAGTGAGCCATCCGTAAACCACAAGATTTCTCTCTTCGGCTGCAAATAACTCATCATGGGTCAGACTTGCTTACATTTTTCCCATAGACACAAAATGTGAAAAACCCTTTAGCATGACATTTGGCCCTATACATGTTCATGCACAGGCTACTACAAGGGTGGCCAGCTCCAGTCCTCGAGAGCCTCAAACAGGCCAGGTTTTTAGGATGTCCACAATGAATATGCATGAACTAGATCTGCATACAAAGGAGGCAGTGCATGAAAATCTATCCCATGCATATTTTTTGTGGATATCCTGAAAACCTGGACTATTCGTGGTTCTCGAGGACTGAGTTAGCTGCCCCAGGACTACTGCATAGATAGCTAAAATGCTGTGATGTAGCTTTTAATCTTGCTTCCCTAGTGTATGGAATATCTATGGAGCACAAAATATATCATTCAAATTACTGGCACAAGCACTAAAAAAGTAATATCATTAGCTGGAAGCTTTTCTACCTAGCATTGACTCATGCTGTCTTCGAGGCCATTACAAGGCGCACAATTTATGTAGACAATATAAAGAATATGACCCCAGTATTTTGTCTCTTTTCCTTTTTTTTCCCAGGGGTCTCTGCCCCCAGCCCCTCACTAGACGGCATAGCTGGGTGCCTTAGGGCATCATTGCCAGCTCCTTTGCTTGGGGGAAGAGATGCCTTCTCTGAGACTTGCCCTAAGTATTGCGTGGCCAGGGCTGCAACAATTGCGGCAGCTGTTTTCCCTCCCTATGCCCTAGCATAGTGCCGGCTGCCGGCGCGCCATGTTCCGGTCCAGGGGCTGGTTCGGAGGCCGCGGCCATGCCCCCGGGGCCGGCACTATGCCCCCGGAACGCCCCCGAATGTTGTGCCGCCCCCCGACATGCCCCTCGACACGCCCCCCTAGCAAAACCCCAGGACTTACGCGCGTCCCGGGGCTTGCGTGCGCCGCCGAGCCTATTCAACATAGGCTCGGCGCTCGCAGGGGGAGGTTGGGGCAGGTTTTCGGGGGGGTACGCGCGTATCTTACGCGCGTACCCCTTTGAAAATCTGCCCCTAAATGAGATTAACTAAAGATATGGGTATAATACCATAGGGCGGTGGTTCTCAACCTTTTTTCTGTTGGGACACACCTGGCAGATAATGCTTACAGGCGTGACACACTGAACACTTGACCATCACAGGGCTAAATATAAACATATACTCTGCATCCACAGGACCCCCGACTCCCAAAAATTGGTTGCAGAGCAGAACTAGGATGGATATTTCAAATACAACTCGCTATATAAAAAAGATATTCTGATTCTGATGCTCTTTCAGTAACAGAAACACAAACTCTCTTACTAACAGGCGCATTGTAAAATACAAAACATGAAAAAAAACCCCCACTGATCACATGTGTAGTAAACGTTCCATACAATTGCAACACTAATTCCAAGAACTTCCTATGAAAAGGCAGCACAGGCAGCACCAATGCATGGCCTATTGAGAATGAGAAAAAGCAACAAAGAAGATTGATACAAATCCCTACTTATTAATAAAATACCTCACCTCAGTCACACACACAGATCCAGTCTTCACCAAATACAGAATAAAGACCACAAATTACAAATGTAGAGACAAAAACTGGAATGGAAGCCTCAAAAAGCCACTTTGCATGCAGTGCAAAACCAGAGAGCTAGAAACAGAAATACAGATAGCACATTCCCAAAACTGACCTATTATGGCTCTCACCCCCATCACCCTTCACGTTTCCTAATTGCTCCCTTTCAAACATCCGCTCACACTCCTATCCCTGCCCAGCATTCCTGACCCCCACATCCTCTTCCCTGTGCTCCCTCTCTCCCCTGCTTGACTCTCCCTACCCCCTTCATCCATCTCCCTCCCTGCCCAGCTACCTTGACCCCCTGTTTCCCACCTCTTCCTGCTCAGGAGCCCCCCACACTCCCTCCCCATTCTACCTTCAACTTCCCAGACTCCCAAACTCCTTTCCCCCACCCTCCACAGGATGAAGAGATCATCAGCAGCATCGCTCCCAGACTCAGCAGGGGAAGACAAAGTTTGGTTCCCATCAGGCCCAGAACAGCAGGAGCTGGCAATGTCTCCCTCTGATCTGGGTGAAGGAGGAAACAGCCTCCCACTGGGCCAGAAAGAAGAGAAGGAAGTGAGTGCAGCCTCCCATCAGGCCCAATGTAAGAGAAGTCAACCAATTCCCACTCAGGCCGATAAGGAGGCAGCCATCTGCTGGCCCTGCGACAAACCTCCCAGGACCTCACGACACACCAGTGTGTCCTGACACACCTGTTGAGAACCACTGCCATAGGGTATACACTAGAACTTAATGAATGGACTAAGTTTCCCATTGAGCAAAATGTGATGTTATATTATATTGCACTATCAGTAGTGATAACGCTTTACCATCTTTTGCAGCACATTGTGCTACAATTGTAGCCATGCACGCTTGCTTTTGTGGGTCATTATATGATGCATTAACCAATAACAATAGTAATGCGATCGTCTAACAGACGCTGCTATAACTAGGATTTTAATTTTTCTCATTGCCTTGTGCAATAAAAGTGATATGGCAAGCAGGTACTGCAAATTAAATCAAGCAAAATGTGGATGCACAGTGTATAGGCGGCTATTTCTTGATCATATGGAATTTGCTGCTCGGGTGCTGTGTAAATATTGATGATCATCACTGTTTGATCACATTTTGTAACAAATACATTGAATATGAGTTTCTATTGTTGCAAAGGTAATTCTAAGGTATCTTTGTGATTTGGCCACTAGAGTGCACACTTAACCTAGCAACCAGAGCTAATTAGCAAGGGGCCGTTTCATGCAACTTTCCATCTTCCATACATGGATATGCTTCCCCTATATATATATATATGTTTGTCAATAGAACTCTGTATCTATCTATATGTCTATATATATCTACATTTCTCTCTATATGTACATCTATAGCCAGATATATTATAGCTGTGTTAGTATTCAAAATTCCATGAATACTGGGATATTTTAACTCAGACCTATCCTACTTAAATTTTAGGTCACATTCCAAATCATTCTCAGTACTACATGAAGAATAAGAGCAGCTTTATCTAATGACTGCGCTCTAGTGTCCACACTGATTGCTCAAAGGATTGCCAGTTCTGATCTGGCACGAGATCATGTTTTTCATGCAACAAAACCAGACATTTCCCTTCAGATTAATGCATGTTTAAAGAATGCATGCGACGCGTGCCAAAATAATAAACATCTAAGTCATACAGTAGGCTTGCTAAATAAACAAAGTCTCAGACAGAACCAAAACATGCACCAAACAATCCTTCTGAATAATGAGGAAAAGGTTTTTTTTTTGGTTTTTTTTCCACCTATAGTGCACATTTAGCAGGTCTCACCTGCATATAAACATGAATGGGTGTGTGCTACGAGCTTTATCAGTGTGCTGTGAGGCACAAGCTATAGACCACAATCCCTAGAGTGTTATTACAGTTTTTAAAAATGCTAAACTGAAGGCTAGAATTTATGGTAATAGTATTTGTGATAATATCATGAGTTTATATAGTAGTTTTTATCCAAAAGCAATAGATTTCATTTAGTTTTCAGTCTTAACCTTCAGAAAAATTACTGAGCTGCATAAACTGATGGGAATTTTCTGGTGACTAGATTATATGAAATCTTATAAACTGGACCACAGTAATACATAGTACCATAACAGCTGTCCTTCTCGATCTTCCATCATTGGCCTTCCCATTGTCCTTACCACTGCCCTCTGCATCTGTCCTGAGCACGCTTGAATTCTGTCATGGATTTGGTTACGACCACATCGGCTAGTGAGGCTATTCCAGGCATCTACCACCCTCCCAATAAAGTAGTGTTTCCTCACCTTTAACCTGGGCTCTTCCCTCCTTCTCCTAGACTCCACAGCAGAGACTCATCCTTTAGCACTTGCCCACCAGATGTTTCCTGACCATGAATTCCAAAGGTTTGCCCAATCCTGGTCTACCTCTATCTAACTGGTTCTTAATCTCTCTCATACTACTTATCATTTACAACCACTTACTCTTTAAATATATAAATGCAATTTATACCCATTGCACCCACTTCCTTATTCCCACTTCTTTTCAATCTAATTGCAATATACCTCATATCTGTATATCATATCTGTGTGTATTCATTACTTATGAACTCAATGCGCTGCTACTTTATGCAGTCTACTTTGGGTCTATCTTTAGGAAAAGGCAGAAGATCAAAGGCTTATAAATAAATAAATAACCCGAAACAAGGTATTATAATTACCCATGTAAGATCCCCTTGCCCAATTACCTTGCCGAGGCGTTCCTGGGTCTAGGACCAACTTGGCAGGAGTCCTCCTTGGACAGACTCTGTAGATCCTTAGTGCCTCCACCTGGGGAAGAAGGTGTTAGTTTAGTGGGTGAGATTTCCTTCCCTTCACCCAGGAAAACCCAAAAAACCCAAAATGGGATTATAAACAGGGCTGACAGTATTTACAAGTACTGTATGTACAAGTTGTCTTATACAGTTCAGTTGTCTAGGTTTGATTATTGACTTTGCGCTCATTGTTTTTGTCTATTTTATATTGTTTGAATTATGAATGTTGACTTGTACGCCACTTAGCTACTTGGTTTAAGTAGCCTATAAATAAATAAACATGACTAAACACATTTCTACAAGATATCAAACAGCACATTTATCTACTTGTAGGTAGTAGTCTCAGACTTCACAACCATATACATTTCTATAAGATATCAACTAAAACACTTAAGGGTACTTTTTCAAAGCCGTACGTGCACATCCATGTATTCGCACATGGACGCGCCGATTGTATAACAAGTGTGTGTCGCCGTGCGCATGTTATAAAATCTGATACCCGCACGCACATGCGCACCTGATTTTGTATTGGGGCACGTGGGCTCTCACTCGCGTGTTCAGGGGGGGAATCTTTTAACACACGCGTGCCGATGGGACAAGACCTTTCCCCAGTTCCCTCCCAGTCCGCTCCAATAAAGGAACTAACTGGAAGGGAACTTCCCTGATCCCCTACCTATCCTTCCTCCCTTTTCCCCTCTCCTCTCCGACTCCTAAACCCCACCTACCTACACTAGTGTTTTTTTGTTTAATGACTTGCCTGCTCCTCCGAGCAGAAGTAACTTGTGCGTGCTGGCTGGACGCCGGAGCACACTTCACTGGGATAGCGCAAAATGGCGCAGTCCCAACCGGCCCGCCCTTTTCAAAACTCCGGCTCTTCCACATGTACCAGGAGATAAACGCGTGGCCGGGCCATTTTGAAAACGCGCTCGGGCCCACCACATTCGTATCTCCGGGATTTCCATGTGCCAGGTTTTGAAAATTTACTTGTTAGCTACTTGGGGGTGTTAGGCCCCACAAAGTACCATCATTTAGAAAAGAAAGAACCTTTAGAGTTCCCTTTGATCCAACATAATAACTCTCCCAAGATTAGAGGAAATGAAAGAATACAAACTTACCCATCCTGCTTAGCTTTTTTTTGTTTCCATTTATTTATTTATTTAATTTATATTTTGCTTTTTCAGGTACTTCAAAGCAGATTACATTCAGGTACTGTAGGTATTTCCTAACCCCCAGAGGGTTTATAATCTAAGTTTTTCTGCTTTAAAACCCATGTGTCCAAGGGTTTTAGCCCCACTTTGAACTCAGGGTGAGGATCTACTTGTTTGATAAGACTCTCGTTCAATACATTTCCAACCCAAATTCTTCTTTTACTCAAAGTTCTACAGTTTAGAACTTTGACATTCCGTCTTAAGACTCGGGGAGTTGTCATATGCAAATCCCCTAACCTGAAACTCCGACTTATAGCTGAACAATAGGATCTGATCACCTTCCCAGTACGAGTATGATAACCTTTTTAGCCTTGTAAAGCCAGCTCATGTCACACTGCCTCTTTCTGCTGCGATTCGTTTCAATGATAACATGCTCTCTCTTACCCACCTTCCTGGAGTGGAGGTTTTCACTCAGTTACAGCTGGATAGGTGAAGGCAAATACAGATTTACCCAAGGTCATTCAAGGAGAGAGGATACCAATATACCTCATGTTTCCAGAAGATCAACTTGATTGCTGATCTTTATTTTTACATATTTCAGTCCCAAATCAAAAACTAGGAGACAAGTTGAGAGCGCCATCTTTTAAATGGACAATTTTCAAACCAGACACCGACACTAGTAGTTTAGATTACAAACCAGCGCTATAGCCATAGTGGCAAAAAAGCACGGTTTTGTTAAATGAAGGCTAATAACATTGCTTTATGGCCTGAATACTATGAACATTTATTTCAATACAGCAGTGAGGGTGCTTAATATTCAATGGTAAGAAAATGGACTGCAACAGGGGAGGGTTGAATCTCATAGGCAATTCAATGGGATTTACAAAAAAATTTAAAAAATGATGCACCCTTTGTAGGCTGTTTCTCGCTCTAGATTTACTGCCATTGAAAAGCAGGGGCAAATTTGGGATCCTTCTTTTAAAAATTGGCCTCAATTATGACAGTTCTGTGGGCTTCATGTCTGGTTAGAGATCAGTGGGGGGGGGGGGGGGGGGGGGGGGGAAGCTATTTTCTCCACAGTATGTAACCTGTAAGGTTGAGGCTAGTATCATTTATAGTGCCAGCACATCAAGCTCTTTTTAAAGAGAGCACTTTACTAGTGACACAGATCATTAATGAGTACCTTGCCTCTGAATCACTGCAGTGCTTGGCTCATTCCAGTTCTATTCAGCATGGCTCGTCGCATTCATTGCACTTAACATGGTAAATGAACCCCGATAGTTCTTGTTCCTGGGTTTTATTTTAAAAATAGCAAAAAAAAAATTTGTCAAACCCCCCCCCCCCCCCAAAAAAAAAAAAACAAAACACAGGAGAAAGTAGTCTTAGCCTGTAGTTTCTCTCTCTGTGGTTATCATTTCTAGTATTGCATAAATCTAGTAGCACTATGGAAACTATAAGATGTATTGGTAGACAGGGCCATCTTAAATCATGGGCCATCGGGGCTCAGGCTCATGGTCCTGTATCTTAGGTGGCCCCAGATTACTCTCTGGGTCGCAATCTCATCGGCCAGGGTCAGCACATGCTCACCCGTTGTACCATCCGTGCATTTGCACAAGGTGATGTCGCCTAGCTCAGGTGGCCTCATTGTGGAAATCTCTGGGGATCTGTATGGCTCTGACTGCAAAACTGGCCTCACATGATATAGGAAGCCCACACAGTATTTAGTACCTTTCCTCCGGCCAGCTGGGAGTGGGGGAAGGATTGGGAGGATAAGCCAAGCTACACTGGAATCCAGTCTAACACAGGACAGCGAGATTTTGAGGGAGGGGATTGTGGTGAGAGCTTTCTAGAAGGGGGTTGTGGGGAATGGATTCAGGGGGTATGCAGGGAGAACTTTCCAGGGATGGGGGGTATGTGGGGAAGGCATTCTAGGGATCAAGAGGTTACGGGGAGAGCTTTCAGGGTGTGGGAAGAGACTCCGAGGTATGAGAAGAGCTGGTGCTCAAGTGATGTGGGGCGAGCTTTCTATGGGTAAGAGGGAAGGAATACGGAGAGTGCTTTCTGGAGAACAAAGAGCAAATCTAGGATGGATGCAGAAAGAAAGGCAGGAGATGAAGAGGAGGGAAAGGGACAGGAAGAAAGGATCCAAGATAGAAGCGGAGGGAAAGAGGACCCAGGATGGAAGGGATGGGTTGTGGGAGAAGGAGGAAAAGACAGAAAGAGAGGACCTGTTACGCTTGGGCTCCGGACAGGAGTCGTGCACACCACCCAGCAGGGTGGCTCCAGGTGGAGAGAGACAGGAAGCTCGAACAGAGTCAGGTACCAGGCTGGGTCAGGGCAGGCAGCAAGAATCAGAGTCTGGGTTCAGGCTGGGTCAGGGCAGGCGGCAAGTGGCAGTGTCAAGTACAGGCTGGGTCAGGGCAGGCGGCAGTCAGCAGTGTCTGGGTCCAGGCTGGGTCAGGGCACAGTAAGCAGGGCAGGGCAGGTCAGAAGGCCCGTAGGCCACACACACACACACACATGGAAGGCCCGTAGGCCACACACCAATAGCGGGGCAAGGCAGGTCAGAAGGCCCGTAGGCCACACACACACACACGGAAGGCCCGTAGGCCACACACCATAGACGGAGCAAGGCAGGTCAGAAGGCCCGTAGGCCACACACACATACACGGAAGCCCGTAGGCCACACACCATAGACGGAGCAAGGCAGGTCAGAAGGCCCGTAGGCCACACACACATACACGGAAGCCCGTAGGCCACACACACATACACGGAAGGCCCGTAGGCCAGGTAAGGAAATCAAGGAAGAAGGCCAAAAGGCCGCACAAGGCAAGGCAAGGAAAGGAAAGGCCCGAAGGCCACGCAAGGCAAGGCAAGGCAAGGATAGGCCCGAAGGCCACGCAAGGCAAGGCAAGGCAAGGATAGGCCCGAAGGCCACGCAAGGCAAGGCAAGGATAGGCCCGAAGGCCGCGCAAGGCAGGCTAGAGCAGGGAGCCCAGGAGAGCTCGATGCCGAAGCACCGAGGCAACTGTCAGGCAGGGTTAAGAGGGCACACCCAGAGCATAGAGTGGACATAGGAGATGGACTGGGCCTGTCAGGAAAGCCAGCCCTAGAGGGACCCCTGGTGGTGAGGCGGTAGCACAGCAGCCACCGCCGTAACAGTACCCCCCCCTCAAGGCCTCCCCCTCCTCCTGGATCCCATCTGTGCAGGAGGTAATCAAGAATACCGGGAGACCACTCCGGGGGTGATGCGGCAGGGTCAACTCCTTCCCGAGGAAATAAGGCAGTCCATAACCCCACCTGGGGTGATAAGGCAGACACAACCCCAACCTGGGGCAGAAAAAGAGTCCATAACCCCTCCTGGGACAAGGCGGCAGGGTTAGACCCCTCCTGGGGTAGCAGAGGCGGTGCAGAGTTCCATAACCCCTCCTGGGGTGACAAGGGGAACACAAACCCCACCTGGGGCAGAGAAATAGTCCGTAACCCTTCTTGAGGCGATAGTAGGACCGGTCCGGACCCTTCCAAGGTCGGCATTAAGACCGGTACAGGCCCCTCCAGGGGCGGCAGCTGGGCCAGTACAGCAGGCTCGGATCCTACTCGGGCAATTGTAGCAGGCTCGGACCCCTCTCGGGGCGTTGTAGCAGGCTCGGACCCCTCTCGGGGCGATGAAGCAGGCTCGGACCCCTCTCGGGGCGATGAGGCAGGCTCGGACCCCTCTCGGGGCGATGAGGCAGGCTCGGACCCTTCTCGGGGCATTGTAGCAGGCTCGGACCCCTCTCGGGGCGATGAAGCAGGCTCGAACCCCTCTCGGGGCGATGAAGCAGGCTCGGACCCCTCTCGGAGCGATGAAGCAGGCTCGAACCCCTCTCGGGGCGTTGTAGCAGGCTCGGACCCCTCTCGGGGCGATGAAGCAGGCTCGGACCCCTCTCGGGGCGTTGTAGCAGGCTCGGACCCCTCTCGGGGCGATGAAGCAGGCTCGGACCCCTCTCGGGGCATTGTAGCAGGCTCGGACCCCTCTCGGAGCGATGAAGCAGGCTCGAACCCCTCTCGGGGCGTTGTAGCAGGCTCGGACCCTTCTCGGGGCATTGTAGCAGGCTCGGACCCCTCTCGGGGCGATGAAGCAGGCTCGAACCCCTCTCGGGGCGATGAAGCAGGCTCAGACCCCTCTCGGAGCGATGAAGCAGGCTCGAACCCCTCTCGGGGCGTTGTAGCAGGCTCGGACCCCTCTCGGGGCGATGAAGCAGGCTCGGACCCCTCTCGGGGCGATGAAGCAGGCTCGGACCCCTCTCGGGGCGTTGTAACAGGCTCGGACCCCTCTCGGGGCGATGAAGCAGGCTCGAACCCCTCTCGGGGCGATGAAGCAGGCTCGGACCCCTCTCGGGGCGTCAGCAGGACCGGTATGGACCCCTCCAGGGGTGGCAGCAGGACCGGTATGGACCCCTCCCGGGGTGGCAGCAGGACCAGTTCAGCAGACTCCGATGGCTGACTCAGGAAGTCTGTCAGTAGGACTGGTTCGGACCCCTCTGAAGACGGCAGCAGGGCCGGTTCGGCCGGCTCAGATGGCAGAGTTAGAAAGTCTGTCAGCAGGGCTGGTGCGGACCCCTCCGAGGACGGCAGCAGGGCCGGTTCAGCAGACTCAGGCTCTTCTCGGGGTAGTGCAGCAGGTTCAGATGGCAGAGTAGCATGGTTAAAGGTAGTGTGCATGGAAGACACAGATTGTACTGCCGTGGGCTTGATATCTCGAGCCAAAGTCTGATGCTCCTGATTTTGTTTCTGAAGGAGCAGTTTAGAGAAGGCACAGGCAGTTCTAGGACGTCTAGGGAAGGTGCTCGTTAGTGTCCACTTGGCAGCTGTGGGAAGCTGAGCCCTGCTAGAGCTAATCAGCTCTCTCCGTTGTAGAAAAACCTGTTCCCGAGGCTCTAGCACTGGTCTCACAGAAGCCTTCTTGGCCAGGTAAGTCCTGGGTTTTTCTACCCTCAAACTGCCAGCAAAAATGTCTGTTTTAGTTGAGCCAGAAACAGAATACTGGTTAGGAGAGCTGATAGCCTTTTCTAATTGCACAGCTGGTCCTAGAGCAGAACAACAGGGGCAGGGTTTGCCTGGAGGTAACAAACACGGGAGACAGGAGCATTTCCACCACCCTGGTTTAGGAGCCAGACAGTTCAAACACTCCTGATAGACAGAGACATTTTTCTTGTTGCAGTTATTGCATGACCAGTGTTCCTGACCAACAAGTTCACAGGCTAGACAGTTCTGATAGCTAGGATAATTCAAAGTTTGACAGGAACTGCAGGTATAAAACTTTAAAGAAGGAGGCATCTTGAATTAGTGAAAAGTTG
The DNA here is from genome assembly GCF_901001135.1 of Rhinatrema bivittatum. Lineage (NCBI taxonomy): Eukaryota > Metazoa > Chordata > Amphibia > Gymnophiona > Rhinatrematidae > Rhinatrema > Rhinatrema bivittatum. The sequence goes on from NC_042622.1 coordinate 56,073,158, forward strand.
ACTCACCGGCAGGATACAGACTTATCTCTTCCCCTGGAAAATGTGATGGCTTCGGCATACTGTTACGCTTGGGCTCCGGACAGGAGTCGTGCACACCACCCAGCAGGGTGGCTCCAGGTGGAGAGAGACAGGAAGCTCGAACAGAGTCAGGTACCAGGCTGGGTCAGGGCAGGCAGCAAGAATCAGAGTCTGGGTTCAGGCTGGGTCAGGGCAGGCGGCAAGTGGCAGTGTCAAGTACAGGCTGGGTCAGGGCAGGCGGCAGTCAGCAGTGTCTGGGTCCAGGCTGGGTCAGGGCACAGTAAGCAGGGCAGGGCAGGTCAGAAGGCCCGTAGGCCACACACACACACACACGGAAGGCCCGTAGGCCACACACCAATAGCGGAGCAAGGCAGGTCAGAAGGCCCGTAGGCCACACACACACACACGGAAGGCCCGTAGGCCACACACCATAGACGGAGCAAGGCAGGTCAGAAGGCCCGTAGGCCACACACACATACACGGAAGCCCGTAGGCCACACACCATAGACGGAGCAAGGCAGGTCAGAAGGCCCGTAGGCCACACACACATACACGGAAGCCCGTAGGCCACACACACATACACGGAAGGCCCGTAGGCCAGGTAAGGAAATCAAGGAAGAAGGCCAAAAGGCCGCACAAGGCAAGGAAAGGAAAGGCCCGAAGGCCACGCAAGGCAAGGCAAGGCAAGGATAGGCCCGAAGGCCACGCAAGGCAAGGCAAGGATAGGCCCGAAGGCCACGCAAGGCAAGGCAAGGATAGGCCCGAAGGCCGCGCAAGGCAGGCTAGAGCAGGGAGCCCAGGAGAGCTCGATGCCGAAGCACCGAGGCAACTGTCAGGCAGGGTTAAGAGGGCACACCCAGAGCATAGAGTGGACATAGGAGATGGACTGGGCCTGTCAGGAAAGCCAGCCCTAGAGGGACCCCTGGTGGTGAGGCGGTAGCACAGCAGCCACCGCCGTAACAGGACCAGGTTTTGAGGGAGAAGGTATCCTTGATCAGGGAGTGAGAGAGGGGAAAAGGACTGGTTATAGGATGGAGGGAGAGAGAGAAAGGGATTACGATGAGGAATAGGAGAAGGGCTAGAGGAATGGGGATGGTGGGAGATGACTGTGGTTGGGTGGTGAGAGAATGAACTCTGAATTTGAGGAAAGAGGAGATCCAGAAAGAAAATGTATAGAAAGGGAGGAGAGAGCATAAGAAAAGGGAACAGAAAGGAGGACTAGGGAAAGGAAAGCAGGAGGGAAGAAGAAGGAAGAGAAGAAAGGAAAGAAGCTAAAAGAAAAATGAAAGAGAAAGTAACGAAATATCCAATCAAAGAAGGGAGAATGTGAACTGAAAAAGAAAATAGGAGGACATCAGAGAGAGAGAGAGAGAGAAAGGAACAGGAACAAGACAGGGAAAAAATGAAATGAGATACACTGAGCTAGAAAAATCAAGACAGAAACACCAAAGGTTAGAAACTGTTTCATTGTCTGATAAAGAATGTTAATAACATCAGTGAAAAATATGCTGGTACCCATTTCAGTTTCTTACCTGGACATGTCTCCCACACAGAAATTCACTGTGCAGCGGTGGTCAAAAAAAGCAAACAGAATGTTAGGAATTATTAGGAAAGGAATGGAGAATAAAACAGCAAAAGTCTTAATGCTTCTGGATTGCTCCATGATGAGGCTGTATTTGGAGTAGTGTGCACAGTTCTAGTCACTGCATCTCAAAAAAGATTTAGTTGCATTGGAAAAGGTATGACCAAAATAATAAAGGGGATGGAAGAGCTCTCCTAGAAGGCAAGATTAAAGAGATTGGTTCTGTTCAGCTTGGCGAAGAGATGTCTAAGTGGGGATATGATGGAGGTCTATAAAATAATAAATGGAATAGAACGGGTAAATGTAAATCGATTTATTTCAAAAAATACAAAGACTAGGAGGCACCCCCATGAAGTTAGTACGTTGCACATTCAAAACAAATCTGAGAAAATTATTTTTCACTGAACATAAAATTAAGCTCTGGTATTCATTACTGGAAGGTATGGTTAAAGCAATTACCTTAGCTGGGTTTAAAAAAGGTTTAGTCAATTACTGGAGGAGAAGCTATAAACTGTTATTAACCAAATAGACTTTAGAAATATCCACTACTTATCACTGCACGATAGAAGCATGGGATGTATTTACTGTTTGGGATCTTGCTAGGTATTTGTGACCTAAATTGACCACTATTGGAAACAGGATACTGGGCTTGATGAACCCTTGGTCTGACACCATATGGCAAGTTCTTATGAGGATAGATAAGATCACTATCATTTTCCATGGGGATAGTCCACCAGACAGCATCCCCTTCCCAAACTGGTTGCTCACCACTGATATTATGGGGAACAGCTATCTCATATTTACCAACTGGAAATTTGGTAGCCTTACTTTTATCCTGCCGCACTGGCCCTCTTATAATGTTCAGTCACTCATAAAGTTATTGATGGAAAGTAGAGAAGCAGAAAACTGATATTAACCTTAACTCTTAATCTGGCAATAGGCAAACATAAACAGTATCTGGTAGATTTTAAACCCCCTACGCATGCCGAAGCCAGGAGATATGCACGTGACTTGGCGTGACACACAGTGCGCGGATTTCAAAACCCGGGCGGGTACACGCATAAATTTGTCTTCACCAAAAGGGGTGGGGTATAGGTGTGGTCTGGGCAGGGCATAGGCAGGACATGGGAGGGCCAGACCCGCACCATGAAGTCTGCGCAAGCACACGCTGGCGTCCTCTACCGCGTAACTTTACTTCTGCTATGGACGACGTGTATGTCATGTTAAAAAAAAAACCTAGGCTAGTCAGTGGGGTTTTAAGGCTTAGGGCTAATAGGGTAAAAGGGAGGCAAGTTAGCTAGGGGGTTTAGGAAGTCCTCTCCTTTACTGGGTCGAACTGGGAACAAACTGGGGAAATAAGTAATTGTGTCAGTGCGCGTAGCCTACTAAAATTACCCCCATTTATGCATTCGAGTCACCATATATGCACAGATGCACAAAGCAATATAAAATCATGTGCACATGTATGTGCGTAGATCCAATTTTATAACACATGTGCATATGTTGGAAAATCGCCACGTCCATGTGCGCGTGCATGTGGGCCCACACGCGGGTGCTAAATTTTACTTCTATATGTCTACATACATGTATGCTTATGTGAGTGTATATACATATACATTTACTGCAGACCTAGAATTTGTCTCATATTAAAGTGTATCCACCAGCACACACATACATTTGCACACATTAGGAACACACATGCATATAGGGATTTAAATGAGTTCTAGCTTTGAGCGCTCATTCTGACACTGCAATCTTAGGCCTAATTAAAACGCTACAGACGGCCTGAACCCCACATTAAAATTTGATGAGGAATTGATCAGCCAAGCAAACAGGAAATTTAGCTGTGAGTGAGGGTAATGTTTGCTCAAATGTGTAATGAGGTCCAAGGGGAATATTTATGGGGACCTTAGTGATAGCTCCAGCAGTTCTCTTCTCTTGATCTCTTCCAGTCTGCATCCTCCCCACTCCCCATGTTAACTGAAGACTGGAGGAAACTGCAGGGAGGCTATGGGAAAGGGTGGGCAGTTACATTTGGAAATGTTGGCATTTTATGTTACAGACCCAAATTTCTCTTCTAAAAATGCATTAAATTCCTGCAGGATCTTGACATCTTTAAACATAAACTTTTATACATGCATTAAAATTCTATTCTGCAAATTTTCTGACCCACATTAGTGAATAATTATGTGGAAAGTTTAGGCATGCAGCATTTTTTTCTCATGCCGTTAAAATCATATTCCTCCTGGTCAGAAGGATATTCAGCTCTGCTCTGCAGAGATTTACTCCTGTGCAAAACTGGTTGCCCACTTCTGGATTTTAAAGAAGATAGGCTTTGAGTCATAGGCAGCAGAAAGAGAGGGGGTCACAGGGGCCATGGCCACCTCCCAAATTTGGGCCAGCGCCGGCAATGACTGCTTCCCTCCTCCTTTTCTCCTAAATTTCCACCAAGCAGATCTATGAGTTGAGAAGTGACCTCCTCTGGCTAGAGTGCTGCAGGACCATGCAAGAGAGTGAGAATTTCTCTGGCTAGCATGCTGCAGGGAGGGCAGGAATGTTGATGTCACAGAGAGCCCTCACTGCTGGAAAATCGTATGATGTCATGGACGAGTTCTCTCTGCTGGAAGGAGAGCAAATCACAGGCAGCAGAAAAGCAAAAGCAGGAGCTGCAACTTTATTTTCACCTTGTGTCAGGCTGACAGCAGCAGAAGAAAAAAGCCAAGCGAGGGGCTATGTTTTAATATATGTAGCCTTTTTTTTTTTTCTGCTGTGCTGCTGGGAGTCAGGGGAAGTTCTCTGCCTTGCTAGCCAGGCCTCTGTGTTAGCTGGCTGGGCTAATCTCCTCGAAGGGCAGTTTAGTGGGCCATTGACAGAGCAAAAGGAGAAAATGAGTGCTTGAAGAAGGGAGAAGGAAGTATAAAGGTGGCTGCTGTAGCTTGGGTAAGGGCTGACAACAAGGGCAGGAACTTTACATGATGATGCTGTAGTGCCCTGAAAGGCAGATTTTAAAAGTGCTGCTCATGCAAAAATGTTCACATACACTTGTATGCGGGCGGAGTAACGCAAATTTTAAGAAGCCAGGAAGTACGGGCGTACATACCTGTGCTCATATCAAGAATAAGGCGGCGGAAAAGGGGCGGGGCCAAGACTTATGCACATAACCCTGAATTTTGCAAAGGGGTCCTGAACACATGGGGGAGGGGGGAGGGAGGGAGAGAGAGAGACAGAGAGAGAGAAAGAGACTCTGTAAGAGGACAATATGACACTCTATATGTCTTCCACTGTAAGAGGGGCACTTTCAACTCAGAGTGGGTTTTGCGGGGGCAGGATAACATTGGTCTGCCTAGGGTGCAAGGGTCTGTAGACCCTTGTAACACTGCCCCCCCCCCAATACCCACCCCATTGAAAGTGCCCCTCTCGCTCTATTTCTCTCTCCCTCCTTCCAATATACTACCCCAAACCAAATGTACCTGATACTTCACTCTCGACGCATATCCAGCATGGCTCTCTACTTCAACGGCATGGGAGAAAGACTGATACATCACGAATTTCCAGCATAGCTCTCTGCTTCAACGGCAGGGGAAAAGAAAAACTGATACTTCACGCATATCCAGCATAACTTCAACGGCAGGGGAGAAGAAAAAAGGATTCACACTCACAAAGCGGGGAGTAGCTGGCTTGTCACGACGGTTACTACCCCAAACCAAATGTGCCTGATACTTCACTTTCGATGCATATCCATCATAGCTCTCTGCTTCAACGGCAGGGGAGAAGAAAAAAACTGATACCTCACGCATATCCAGCATAGCTCCCTGCTTCAACGGCAGGGGAGAAGATAAACAACCAATAAGGGCTGTATAACATAATCTGGGTAAAAACAAATAAGCATGGGTGTAGCTTGCTTATTGCGGCGGTTACTACTCCTACTACCTCTAACTAATCAAGCTAGATATTTCACTTGGATGCAGCTCCTCCACCGCTCTCTACATTAATGGCGGGGGTGGAAGGGAATTAGAACCAAGAGCTAAGAGAAACAGATAAGTATGGGAGAAGAAATGAGGGAAGCTTGCTGGGCAGACTGGATGGGCCATTTGGTCTTCTTCTGCCGTCATTTCTATGTTTCTATGTTTCTATGTTTCTATAATATGGTCACTTGTGCGAGCATGTTATTAAAATACACATGTAAAGGCTGCACACATACGCATGGCAGGGATATGTTAAATGATAAACATGTACTTATTTATTTATTTATTTATTTAGAAACTTTTATATACCGGTATTAGTGGGGACATCATACCGGTTCACATAACAACTGAAAGATTGGAAAATACATTTCAACAAGGGGGATGTAACTGGGAGAGGGTAGAACATAGAGGCAGTAGGAAGGACAGGGAAAACAAGAAAATCATAACCAAAACAATTTACAATTTACAATGAATGTCTCCTTAATATAAGGAGAGGGAGTCACCTGAATGGGGAGACTACGAGGGGGGAGTGGAAGGAATTATTCTGTGTAGGCATGGTTGAACAGGAGAGTTTTTAGTTTCTTTTTGAATTTAACTGCACAAGGTTCAAGTTGCATATGGACAGGTAGGGAGTTCCAGAGAGCCGGACCGGCAATAGATATGGCACGGTCGCGGGTGGAGGAGAGATGAGCCAATTTCAAGGATTGGACATGTAGGGTGCCTTTGTTGGTGGATCTGGTGGCTCGGGTGGACAGGAGGGCAGTGAAAGGGAGGTCGAGCCAGTTGGAGTTATGGGTGTGAATGGACTTGTGAATTATGGTCAAAGTTTTGTAGTGTATACGGGACATTATGGGAAGCCAATGTAGATCCTTGAGGATAGGGGTTATATGGTCATGTTTGCATGTGTTAGTAATGAGTCTTGCAGTAGCATTTTGCAGAAGTTGGAGGGGTTTTATAGAAGACATTGGGAGCCCTAAGAGAAGGGCATTACAGTAATCTAGTTTGGAGGTGAGGGTGGCTTGGATCACTGTGCGGAGGTCATGGGCGTAGAGGAGGGGTCTGAGTTTCTTTAGCACATTGAGTTTGAAGAAGCCAGTTTTGAGGATGGAATTGATGTGAGGTTTCATACTAAGATTGGGATCAAGAAGGACTCCGAGGTCTCTAACGGAAGGTTGAGCTGTGAGGAGGTTAAGTTTAGGGTCGTTAGGCAGGCGGTCAGGGGGGAGCGAGGAGATGTGGAGGAGTTCCGTTTTGTTGGTGTTGAGAGCAAGCTGAAGGTTGGTGAGGAGGGCGTTGATGGCTGCAAGGCACTTTTCCCAGTGCTCCAGGGCGTCAGATATAGAGTTGTGAATGGGAATGATGATCTGTACATCATCAGCATAGAGGTAGAATTTGAGTTTAAGGTCAGAGAGGAGGTGGCAGAGAGGGGTGAGGTAAATATTGAATAGGGTAGATGAAAGTGATGATCCTTGAGGCACTCCTTGTTGAAGGGGGTGTGAGGCAGATAGGTTGTTTCCAATTTTAACAGAGAACTTTCTGTTAGAGAGATAGGATGTGAACCAAGCTAGAGCTATTCCTGAGATGCCGATGCTTTCTAGCCGTGTCAGGAGGTGGTGGTGGCTGATGGTGTCAAAGGCCGCTGAGATGTCAAGTAGGGCTAGTAGGTAACTGTGGCCTTGTCCCAATCCTCTGAGAAGATAGTCGGTAAGGGAGAGCAGTAAGGATTCGGTATTAAAGTGTTTCCTGAATCCAAATTGGGAGGCATGGAGGATGTCATGATTTTCTAGGTAGTCCATGAGTTGTGAATTGACGCACAATACAAATGTAAGCGTAACTCTGCTCCCAATACGCATGTTCCTTTTCGAATTAGCCAGTTAGTCAGTCCAGAGGAGGGGATATTTACTAAAAGGTAGATTTTAAAAGCCCTTCGCGTGCCAAAGCTGGAAGATATATATGTGTTTCAGGCCAGCGTGTATTGTGCGGATTTTAAAAAGCACACGAGTATGTGCATGTCTCCTGGTACGCACACAAGTAAAAAGGTTTAAAAGGGGGGGTCAGATTTGGGTGAGGTCCAGGCGGAGCATGGGCAGGGCATGGGCATTCGAGGAAGTTACATTGAAATGTGCACGTAAGTATTTATGCGCACAAGTGCGTGCCGGGGTCCCCTACCATGTAACTTTACTTCTTCTATGGATGGCGTGTAAGTATTAAAAAAAAAAAACTAGGCGAATCAGCAGGGTTTTAAGGGTCGGGGTTAAAAGGGAAGCTAAATAACAGAGGGGTCTTAGGAGTTAGCTGGGAAAAAGGGGTAGTGCGTTGGCGTGCATATGTAACAAAATTTCCTTCCCACTTACGCAGTAGATCCGGCATTTGTGTGCACATGCACGCATCCATATAAAATTGCACACACTTGTACACGCATACAACCAATTTTATATCAGAAGTGCATATACGCGCGTATGTTATAAACGGCCACATCTCCGGGTGCAAGCCGGCTTACGCGTGTACATGTACCCCTGCACGGCTGTTTGAAACTTACCGTCTAAGTAAGCACAGAAGCAGCAGTAGAAGCGTGTGTGTGTGTCTGAGTATCTGAGAAAGCATGTGGTCTGTGTTTGAGAGAGAGCGTGAGAATATGTGTCTGAGAGAGAGCGTGAGAATATGTGTCTGAGAGAGCGTGAGAATATGTGTTTTTACATACGCACGCCAATGCACCGAGACAGCAAGAGTGTGTGCGCGTGAGTGCGAGCCACTCCTTTTTCCCAAACCAATCTTAGGCTCGTCAGCTTTGCTGACGCCACTGCACAACTACATGGTTTCAGCTATTTTTTTTTTACCCAATCTGGAGACTTTTCACAGTGGATCTAATGACTTTCTTCCAGTAGGAGTTGCCAACACTGCATAGGCGTCGGAATGAGGTGGGCCACCCAGGCCCTGGTCCATCCAGCTTTATTTCAGGAGCAGACCATTCCTGCCTGCAGGCAGAAAAAGAGACCCTAGCGGTTTTCTAGTGCCAAGTATTTTATTGGTAGGTCAGGGAATAAATAAATCTAGTCTGCTTTAAATAAAGAATGGCGATAACTGTAAACATAAAGTGGGGGGGGGGGGGGGGGGGGGCGGAGCCGGGAGTGGAGCCCGCCAATTAAAAAGGCATTCCGCTGCCCCTGCTCTCAGCGCCTGTTTCAATTCTAAAATGTCATATTTTCCATGCAGAAATACCTGTTTGAGACAGGGGGGTAGATATTCAAAGGGTCTCTGAGTGGCAAAGGTAACAGATTAATTTTAATCACGTAATTTTGCCCAGTTATTCAGCTGCAGCTATCTGACTAAAGTTGCAGATAATTTATGCAGCTAAATCTGACTGCACAGAACTTGTATGATTAGATTTAAGGCAGCCCCATGTGCACCTGCATTTATGGGAACAAACTTAGGGCCCCATTTACTAAGCATTGTTTCAGTCTTAGTAAATCAGGCCCTAATTTGAAGCCCCTCTCTGGTCATTCCCTGATGACAAGGCCTCATTTTTGTCCAGCTAAATCTGTGCTCCCAGTGGTTTTGAGGCTGATGGAATAACCTGTGGTATTTTCCATGGATTCGTGGCCCCCTTGAAATTACCCCAGATCCCCCCAGTGTACCCAGGATATCTGGGGGTCTTCAGATGAGCAGGAGCAATCCCCAGCTCCTGCCCTTCCAATTCTGTACTTCAAAATGGTGCCTGCCTCGAGCTCCTCTTTGCATCCCAGACATCATGTATAAGTTGGGGGAGAAGGGCTTGGGGGCGAGCTTGGAAGGAATAGGAGAAAACTGGGGGGGGGGGGGGGGGGGAGGCAGGCCTTTTGAAAAATCAGATGGCTTAGTATTTTTTAAATTACACATTTTGTGGGCTGGGGCCCAAGATGAAATGAAATGAAAACTGTGCCACTAACAAAGTGAGAACCACAAAAGCATAAAACTTTCCCACCAATGACACTCATAAAAAAAACAGAACAACACAACCTGGTTTTTCATGTTCCATATTCACGTTTGTTCATGCAGTTGTTCAACTCTGTCGCAATGATCCAAATATCTAGCAGGCTTCAATAAATTACAAGGAATGTAGCATTTTCCATAGATCAAAGAAGGGGCCATGATATGAGGCTGAAAGGAAGGGGATTCGAAGGAAAGATTAAATCCTTCTTTGTAGAGAAAGTTGTGGATGCCTGGAACAGCCTGGCAGCAGAGGTGCTGGTGATGCCCCGAACAGCGACAGCACTGAAATATACTTGGGACAATTACGCTGTGCAAGGAAGGAAAATGATTAGAGAACATAGTAGGCTGAGGTGACACAGCTAACAGGGCAACTGGGCAGACAGTATTGGTCAAGAGGTCATATTCTGATGACTAGCTACTAGGCAAGCAGCTTAGTGCAAGTTTAGCTGCTAACCCCTAACCGTGGCATTCTCTCACATACATGCTGGACTGTGGCATCGTTTCTAAATGCACAAAACCTTGAGATCTCAGGCCCTTTGATGGTCTTCCAGTCTACATTATTGTACAGTGTGACCAGGAACTTGTGCAAAAGAAAGGGTTTACTGGGAGACTAATGCAATCAAGCACTAAGTTGCCTTCATCAACAATTAATTGTAAAAACAACACAGGGCAGGCAAGGAAGGATCAGCTCAAGGGCGATTCTATACACTGCCTCCTTGCAGTGTGTCTCTCTATCTTACATTCTCCACAATGTTTCACTCGGAGGGAACTCTTACCTCTGTGTTTAAAAAGCAAATCCGTCTGCAGCATAGGGGGCAAGCCATGTGTCAAGGGGAGTCTTCTTAAAAAGTCCAAACAGAGAATCAGGAAAAGTTTGGAGAGGATGTTTGATGCTCTAAAAGGCCCTGGGTGTGCACTGACCAGTGTTCAGTGCAGGAAATAAACTGCAGAGGATCTCATCACGGGGATAATTTTATAACAGTTTGCATAAATTTGAGGGGCTGTTAAACATCTAAGTTATATGTTTCAGTTTGTTTGGAAAATTATCCCACAAATGCTACCTACACAAACTTACACCGGTTACTTTGTATGGGGAAAGCTTTCAGGGAAATTTGCAGGCATACTTTTCAAAACTAAAAGATATGGGTGGAAATGCAAGCCCCCAGACTCTGTGCCCTGGGACGCCTCTCCCCAATGGGCTTAAAATTGCATTGCATTGTATGAGTGTAATTTTATATGTGAATTGGCCAAACAATTATCAGCAGGACTATTTATTTCTGTGGGTAAGGTATAGTTTAACCTGGAGATCCCTTTCAAAATTACTCTCTTAAAGGGTATTACTTAGCTGTACAAGAGTTACCAATGGCTCCTGAATTTTCTTAATGCAACTTTCCAGGTATAAGGTCAGATGTACTAAAAAGATTTTCCCATTTTACGTTTTTGGGCAAAATGCTTAGTACCTCCAGTTCCTTTGATAATGAACAATTATTGATGTCCCGGATCCTCTGAAAATACCTGTGAAGCAAAAATATTGTTAGAGAGGACCATTGCTGACTGCTTATGTTAATAGAAACATCGTTTTCACTGGTGTTTTTGTTTGTTTGACCTGGAACAAAAATCTGTCATTTTGAATAAAAGATTTATCGTTTTCTTTATCTCAGTCCCATAAAAATCTCTTGCTTCATTTATTTATTTGTAGGGGAGATGTTTTTTTTTTTTCTTTCTTGACTTTATAGGAGTGAATCGGGGTTCAACTAAAGATTAGAGCGAAAGACAGCAAATCTCTCAGGTAACCACATGGGGAGATCTCCTGTTTCAAGGCAAAAAGTGTTAAAGAAAAGGAACAATTTATAGAAGGTTTTAACTTAAATTTGCATATGGCTTTTAATGCAACCAAACTTGTACCCTCTGGGTTTTGGAGCTCAAGTGCCGATCTCCCCTTTTCTTTTTGTTTTACATTGTAAGCAGAAGGAGCATCAGTTGAAATGCTTATGAAGTGTTTTATTTTCAGGTGCAGTGATAACAATTATGTTTTTTCCCCCCTTTCCTTTTTGCAGCGTACAAATGAAACATCGCCAATCCTTCCTCGAGGCAAGGTAGAGCTAAGGTGCCAAGGGGAGTTCAGCTTATTCATGCTGCAGGAGGCTAACGAAGCCACTAGAGGGAGCCAATTTATCCAGCCACGGAGATCTGGTTAACAGTAACACGGCGCCCGATTGAAGTCTGTGAAATTTAAAAGCTGACTTTACCTCCAAGCTTTTACAGGAAAAGAAAAACGACCGTGCACGCTGCTGCACTGCACGAATGGAAGCATAACCTGCATATTACTGAAAGCAGAATCGGTGAACTACTTACTTGATATAAAACGTAGTTGGGCAGAGATAAGAACGCCAGTTGGGCTAACGCTTCAAGCGATTCCTGTGCTTTTAAGCGTTTCCTACTGCAAGCAATGCCAACCTGTGAAACATTTGTAATTGCAGAGAAAGCAAATCGCTGAAGGGACGACTCTCTTACAAAATTACAGCAGGAGCTGCATACGGGTTTTGGAAACGAAAGCATGCGGAACTCAATAAAAGGAAATGAATAAAAAGCACGTTCCTTTGGGTGGGAGCAGTCTCCTCTAATTTGTATTACAATAATGTGAACAGCTCACCGGGTGCAGGCCATGTGGCATACAGACTCCATTGGTGCTTTGACCCTTTTTAAAAAATGTACAATTTATGTCTGAATTGCAAATTATACAACCATAAAATGACAGATATACAGTACATTTCAAAACAATTTTCAAATTCTCTGTACAAGTAGACTTTACCAAAATACACCGATGTTAAATAAAGAATATAATAAAGAACTATATAGTTCAGTCACCACCATTGGCCTGTATCTGATCATTTACAAACTTAATTAATTCTCATTTCTATGAGGGAAAACATAAAGGGGAGGAGTAAAGTGGTTACCATCGATAAGAAAAATAAAATGTAATAATCACCAGTTAATTGTCCAATTCAGCCCAGGTTTTCCAGTAATGTATTGCAGAAGAGGACACCAAATGCACTCCTGCTCTCTGTACCCTTTACATTTGGACGATAAATCCTCCATCTGTATTGAGCCTTTCCGTGCAATGCAGTTAGTGAAATTGCATAAGAACGGAGGTTCCAGAGAGCATAGAGGGGGTTCATTCTCATCCCTCTCTGAAATGCACTGGAATTAGGAAGCTGTTTAAAGAGAGAGAGAGTTGAAAAATTGTCCTTACCCCCCACCCCAGACGGACCAACACCAGCTCTGAGTGTAGGCAGACTTTGACACAAACAAAAACACTTCAGTGAAAACGATGCTTCTGTTGACATAAGCAGCCAGCAAAGGTCCTCTCTATTAACAATCTTTTGCTTCACAGACATTTTGAAAGGAACCGGGACATCAGGAATTGTTCATTATCAGAGGAACTGGAGGTACTAAGCATTTCGCCCGCAAACACAAATTGGGAAAAACCTTTTAGTGCATCTGAGCTTATACCTGGAACTTCACTGCAAGATAATTTATCACAAAGCTGTGCTGCTGTATTCTCTTCTACAGAGAACTCCAACAAACTTAAAGTACAACATTATTCCAATTTTACTTTTATGTAGCACCGATCATTTTGTTCCATTTCCATTTGCTTTTTTATCCTGCCAAATTTAAACCCATAAGCAAGCCAAGGTGGCTTTCAATAATCTAAACTCCCCCCCCCCCAAAAAAAAAACCAAAAACAAAAAAAACCCAACCTCATAACATCATACAACATACTCAGGGGCCTTCATTTTCACCCACAAATTCCTGGAGGTTTCTTTCTAATTTTAGGATGATTTAAGAGCAACTCCAGTGCTGCCGATGCAGTGCTTCTCGCCACTGCTGGAAGCACGTGCAGGCCCAAGCACGTCTATGCTTCAAATCCCACTTCCCAGCAGTGAATTTCAAGTCCCCCCTCCCCCAATCAGCCAAAGTGCCTGCTGTTGGTGCTGCTAATGCAGTATTTGAAGTGGACCCCCCTTCCCTCCCCCCACACACACACACTTCCCTGCAGGCTCCCTGACCCAACAGAAAAGCAGAAGTTCAGTGCTGCAGAGTGTGGGGACCACAGCAAGCCTGCTGCTGAAAAGGGAAGCGGGAGGAGGAGCCTAGAGCTGCTGTGATTTGGGAGGGGCGAATACAGGGAGGGAGGTTCTTGGTGGGGTGGAGGGGTGGAGAAAGGGAAATTCCTGATGGGGGTGGAGATAGAGTAGGACATGCTAGGCAGGCGATGGGAGTAGAGGGGAGAATGCTGCTGAGTGGATGGGTGGGAAAATCTGCTCAATATTGTATTACTGTCCAGGCTTCTGTCCACCAAACTAAAGTCTGATATTTATGCAGAAAAAAAGAATCATTTTTTCCTACTGATTTTTGCCTGGCATTGTTTTTGCATAATAAACCCTGATAAATTCCCAGTAAAAATAAATACAACTGAAAACTGAAAATTCAGGTCCCTAAAAATACTATATAGAAAACAGTTTACATATACAACAAATACACTGTCAATTGAAATATCAATATCAATCATAATAATAATATAAAAAATGCAGTTTAGATATCCAACAAAAATATAATCCCTGCAACAAAATGGAGCCTCACCAGCACAACTATTTCCCTAAACTTCCCAGCTCTCATAGGGCTGCCAAATGCACCAAATAACCTCTGCCCACACAAAACAAGTCCTACCTTACAGCACTGGATTTTGAACACTCCTTGCTCCCTTGTCTCTCACGAAGGGAGTTGCAAAGGCACATCCCTTTGGAGCAGTCTGCCAGCAGCACACTTGCCGCTGGTGGAAGGACCTTTAGGCCTTCAGTCTATCACTTAGGAGGCGGAGCCAGCTGTAACCAGCTGAGCAACAGCAAAGGGGAGTCAAAGGCAACATTGAGGCAAGCAGTGGTCCTGAAGAGGAGAGATTACAAAGTCTCCATGCCTTGTTCCTGGATAATTCAGCGAGTGGCACCTCCTACAACCAGAGGGATCTTTAGGTTGGGGTGGACAAGATAAACAGATATGTCACTATTGAGAAAAAATGAATACTTAACAGGATTTATATGGGTAGAGTATATTTATTTATTCTGTTTATCAGCCACCTCAATCAAAAAGACTCAAGGCAATGTACAAATCCCAACATAAATACAAAAAAAGACTAAAACAACCAATCCAATATCTTATTTATACATTTATTTTATCTTTACTATTAATAAAAAATGCATGCACTATATTTCTTATGGATTGTGACTTCTTTTATTGGAGCAATGTAAGAATAATACAAAGATGATGTTGAACATGAGTTTTTAACAGCACACGAAGAGGTACTTATGTGGTCTCAGACGATCATCCCACAAAACCTGTGGGTGACTCTTACATTGACCAATAAAAGGAATCACAGGCTGAGAAGAATCAGGGGTAGGTAAGCTCCAGTCCTTATGGACATCAGACCACTTGGGTTAACAGTATTATCCCTAATGAATATGTGTGAGGTAGATGTGAATGGGAATGCCAATTGCTTCAATTTTACGCAAATCTGTCTCATGCATATACATTAGGGATATCTTGAAAAACTGAGCAGCCTGGAAGGTGCCTAGCCCTGTGAAGAACTCAGTTTTCTCCAGAGCCCATACAGCTACCAGAACTTGGCATCACATTATAGGGATGTGAATCGTTTTTCAACGATTAAAATTATCGTCCGATAATGTTAATATCGTCTTAAATCGTTATAGAACACGATACAATAGAAATTCTAACGATTTATCGTTAAAAATCGTTAAATCGTGTTAGTGCGCACTAACTCGATTTAGTGCGCACTAACTGAAAATGATACAAATAAACACTTTCCAGGTCACTGAAGGTCAGTTAGGAATGAATATGTGTTCCTATTGGCTGGCTGCCCTCTTATCTATTGATGTTACCAAGGTTACCACTGAGGTGATGGTTGGGGGGATGGGAAATGGAACTGGAAACTAACGAACACCAACAGAAAATGAAACAAAGTGTTCACACTTCCCAGGTCAGTAAAGGTCACTTAGGAATTAATATGTATGTATGTATTCCTATTGGCTGGCTGTGCTCTTATCTATTGATGTTACCAAGGCTAACACTGAGGTAATGGTTGGGGGGGTGTGAAATGGAAACAGTTGGAAGCTTGACAAAAAAAGTAATGTAATGATCAGCACTCACGTGACTAGAACTTGTTTGTTTATTATTTTTGTTAGCAGGCACCTGAAATGCTAGTGCATGATGAATTTGTCAATCACTGTGCATTTTAGAAAGGTGGTCCTGGCTGGAACTGTACACAGTTCAAATATATGTAATTGATTGTTGGTAAGTGTATTTTTTAAGTAGCCACACTGGCACAAGTATGTTTACTTTTCCTCCTACTTAACTCACTAGCTCAGCTTTGTAAGAAGGGCTTCTCTGCTTGTGTGTTGTTTTTGTTTGGTGTGAGGAGAGCAGAAACATCAGATCTTTATTCAATCTACTACAGTCATCTCTTACAGTGCCCTATCCCTATTAATACCAGGAGTGTTGTGATCTTCCTGCACACAGTGCCCTAACCCTGATACCAGTCTGAGACAGCTCCCTCCCTGCATTACTAGTGAGAGGCTGGCTTCACAGACAGGGGGGAGCTGCCTGACCCTCACTCCTGACTTCCCCCATGTCCCAGCTAGTGAATGGTGTGTGGGTGAGGGGGGGGGGAGGATGGTGAAGTCTGAGACAGCTCCCTCCCTGCATTACTAGTGAGAGGCTGGCTTCACAGACAGGGGGGAGCTGCCTGACCCTCACTCCTGACTTCCCCATGTCCCAGCTAGTGAATGGTGTGTGGGTGAGGGGGGGGGGGAGGATGGTGAAGTCTGAGACAGCTCCCTCCCTGCATTACTAGTGAGAGGCTGGCTTCACAGACAGGGGGGAGCTGCCTGACCCTCACTCCTGACTTCCTCCATGTCCCAGCTAGTGAATGGTGTGTGGGTGAGGGGGGGGGGGAGGAGGATGGTGAAGTCTGAGACAGCTCCCTCCCTGCATTACTAGTGAGAGGCTGGCTTCACAGACAGGGGGGCGCTTCCTGACCCTCACTCCTGACTTCCCCCATGTCCCAGCTAGTGAATGGTGTGTGGGTGAGGGGGGGGGGGGGAGGATGGTGAAGTCTGAGACAGCTCCCTCCCTGCATTACTAGTGAGAGGCTGGCTTCACAGACAGGGGGGAGCTGCCTGACCCTCACTCCTGACTTCCCCCATGTCCCAGCTAGTGAATGGTGTGTGGGTGAGGGGGGGGGGGGGGAGGATGGTGAAGTCTGAGACAGCTCCCTCCCTGCATTACTAGTGAGAGGCTGGCTTCACAGACAGGGGGGAGCTGCCTGACCCTCACTCCTGACTTCCCCCATGTCCCAGCTAGTGAATGGTGTGTGGGTGAGGGGGGGGGGGAGGAGGATGGTGAAGTCTGAGACAGCTCCCTCCCTGCATTACTAGTGAGAGGCTGGCTTCACAGACAGGGGGGAGCTGCCTGACCCTCACTCCTGACTTCCCCCATGTCCCAGCTAGTGAATGGTGTGTGGGTGAGGGGGGGGGGGGGAGGATGGTGAAGTCTGAGACAGCTCCCTCCCTGCATTACTAGTGAGAGGCTGGCTTCACAGACAGGGGGGAGCTGCCTGACCCTCACTCCTGACTTCCCCCATGTCCCAGCTAGTGAATGGTGTGTGGGTGAGGGGGGGGGGGGGGAGGATGGTGAAGTCTGAGACAGCTCCCTCCCTGCATTACTAGTGAGAGGCTGGCTTCACAGACAGGGGGGAGCTGCCTGACCCTCACTCCTGACTTCCCCCATGTCCCAGCTAGTGAATGGTGTGTGGGTGAGGGGGGGGGGGAGGATGGTGAAGTCTGAGACAGCTCCCTCCCTGCATTACTAGTGAGAGGCTGGCTTCACAGACAGGGGGGAGCTGCCTGACCCTCACTCCTGACTTCCCCCATGTCCCAGCTAGTGAATGGTGTGTGGGTGAGGGGGGGGGGAGGATGGTGAAGTCTGAGACAGCTCCCTCCCTGCATTACTAGTGAGAGGCTGGCTTCACAGACAGGGGGGAGCTGCCTGACCCTCACTCCTGACTTCCCCCATGTCCCAGCTAGTGAATGGTGTGTGGGTGAGGGGGGGGGGGAGGATGGTGAAGTCTGAGACAGCTCCCTCCCTGCATTACTAGTGAGAGGCTGGCTTCACAGACAGGGGGGAGCTGCCTGACCCTCACTCAAGCAGAGAAGCCCTTCTTACAAAGCTGAGCTAGTGAGTTAAGTAGGAGGAAAAGTAAACATACTTGTGCCAGTGTGGCTACTTAAAAAATACACTTACCAACAATCAATTACATATATTTGAACTGTGTACAGTTCCAGCCAGGACCACCTTTCTAAAATGCACAGTGATTGGCAAATTCAACATGCACGTGTCTGCTAACAAAAATAATAAACAAAGAAGTTCTAGTCACGTGAGTGCTGATCATCACATGTCAAGCTTCCAACTGTTTCCATTTCACATCCCCCCAACCATTACCTCAGTGGTAACCTTGGTAACATCAATAGATAAGAGCACAGCCAGCCAATAGGAATACATATTCATTCCCTAAGTGACCTTTACTGACCTGGGAAGTGTGAACACTTTGTTTCATTTTCTGCTGGTGTTCATGAGTTTCCAGTTCCATTTCCCATCCCCCCAACCATCACCTCAGTGGTAACCTTGGTAACATCAATAGATAAGAGGGCTGCCAGCCAATAGGAACACATATTCATTCCTAACTGACCTTCAGTGACCTGGAAAGTGTCTATTTGTATCATTTTGAGTTAGTGCGCACTAACTCGAGTTAGTGCGCACTAATCGGAAAAAACGATTTTTAACGATTTTTCAACGAAATAATCGTGCCAAACACGATTTTCTTCTCCTGCCACACGATTTCTATCGTTAAGACGATATGGAAAACGATTCACATCTCTATCACATTATTTATTTATTTAGTTTTTTATATTCTGCTTTTTGGCACGTCAAAGTAGATTATATTCAGGAACTATACCTCTCTCCACAGGGTTTTCAACCTAATTTTGTACCTGAGGCAACAGAGGGTAAAGTGATTTGCCCAGGGTCACAAGGAGCGACAGCGGCATTTACATCCTGGTTTTCCCGGGTCATAGCCCATCGCTCTAACCTCTAGGCCACACAGTCCTTGCCAGTTGAATTGCTTATTCATAGTAGGGACTCGACTCGTGGGTGAAAGAAGACTGAACAGAAATGATAGGAAGAAGCACCATAAAGAGAATTAATAGGCAGAGGTTATTCAGGCTGAAGTGGGATGAAGCTCGCCCCAAAGCTACAAAGCACACCCCCTGTTAGCTCTGGTTTTGGCATGAACGGAGCCAGTTTCGTTTTACATTACAGCATGAAAAAAAAAATATGGACTGGGAGTGGTTCAGTCTGAGCCAGGTCCTGAGATTTTTTTGGTACAGATCTGTCGTGACCCACAAATGAAGAATAGACAGGCGGGGCCTTAAGCTTGCCATGCATTTTCTTGTGCAGCCTGCACGCGCCTTCGTTCGATAAGCAGGACTGTTTTCAGATTCACCAGCAAGCCTCTTGATCTGTGTCTTCTAGTCTAAAGATAATTCATTAAAGGAGCCCTCTCTCTCTCTCTCTCCTTTTTTTTTTTTGTATCTGATCCACCTCTCCACCTTCCAGCACCCACCTCCCCTCTAAAAAACATCATCAATATTTCATAAAGTTACAGTGACAAATTTATTTTAATGCGGTCCACAGAGGACCTGAGATTGATTGGGCTCTCAGAAATATGACACGTTTCAAGGCAGGATATTCATGGAGTGTTTTAGTGCTTACATTAGTCAGGGAGAGGCAACTGCTGAATTTATCATAGTTATAGCTATAGCTTTTCTTGGTATCCATTTTCTCTTAGCCACTGACAGCGAGTATCTGAATAGCCCCCTATTGATTGGCTTTGTGGTGCTGTCTTTAAAATGCATTGACTGATGGAAGGGGGGGAGGGGAAAGGGGTGCAGATGAAATTAAGCTGCTGCTTCATGGGGTTTCTGTATATACCTGCAGCATGCAGATGTCACAATCAAAGCTAACTTCAGTAAAACTGATTTTTTTTTATTCTGCAAGGGCATATGTATAAGAGTATGTAGCTTGGAAAATCAGCACATTAGTGCATTATTGGCTGGTTTATTTTGATACTAGCGGTACCCGGTCACGCGTTGCAGTGGCAGAGTCAGGTTCTTTTCCCTCCCTCCCCCTTCCCCTTGCTCATTTACCTCAGTCACTCATCCTCCTCCCCCTTGGTCACTCACCCCCCCCTTCCCTCCCCTGTCCCCACACCAACTCTCTCCCCTCACACTCACCTCTCCCCTCATTCTCCCTCCCCTGACACTCACCTCCCCCCTCATTCTCCCTCCCCTCACTGTCACCTCCCCCTGCCTACTGCCTACCCTGCAGATCAGAAAACTTTTGTCTTTCTATTTCTGTGGGAACCCCCCACCCCCCCAAACCCCCCCCAATCCCAACCCTTTAAATCAAATAATAACCCCCCTCCTGCCCCCCCCCAAGACCTGGGAAATTAAAATTGTTGGTGCTACATGTGGTCTGTCCCTGGGCGTCTGTGCGCGTTATGTAGCCAAATAGGGGAGTGCCTAACCAAATTTGCACTCCCAAATTTGTTTTGTGGTCTGGGGAGGGCTATTTTGGTGCGTTCCCGAGATCGTGCAAGTTTAGTGTATGTATTTGTGTATGAACCTCCCCCTTCCCCAAAAAAACTACCCTATGAGAAACATTCTCTTAAACTAACCACCCCACAATCTCCTGCCTCCCCCTCCCCCAGCCCTGCGAAAAACAGTAGCCCCCCCTGCCCCCCCCAGAGTTGCTGAATGAATTAAACCTGCCCCTCCTTGTGACCCCCCCAAGATGTTCGCAATAAATTCATTACCACCCCCCATCCTCCAGACCCCCCGAGACCTGATAAAAATGTCAGTCGGTGGAGCGGGCGTTCAGGAGCGGTCCAGGAGCGATGTATTGGCATTGGTCTGTCGGCTGCGAGCACTGAAATGGGTTCCGATGGCTCTTTGCCCTTACTATGTCAGTGGGGTGGAGCAATGGCAGTGGTAGGTCCTCTGACATAAGGGCAAAGGTCCGCCAGCTGCCAGTCCTGAAAATGGCGCCGAGGGGCCCTCGCCCTTACTATGTCACATGGGCTACTGCCGCCATTGTTGTCCCCGAGTGGCATAATCAGGGAAAGGGCCGTCGGCGCCATGTTGATTGCTGGCAGCCGACGGCCGTAGTGCAGGAGATGTGTCCCGGACCGGTCCTGGCCCCCTGCTGGAGCCTCCCGGACTTCTGTCAGGTTTTGTGTGTGTTGTGAGGGCCTGGGAAGTAAGTAAATTTGGCATGTGTGTGGGGGGTGTAAGGAGGGTGGTTTTGTGTGTGTTGGGAGGCTGTGGGAAGTAAATCAATTTGGTATGTGTGTGGGGGGTGTGAGGAGGGTGGTGGGTGTATTTTATCTGTAAAGGAAATAGTTATCTTCTGGCAAAAAAAGTGCTCGAATGTGTTAAAATGGAAGTGAAACGTGGACCTGGACTGGCGAAATGATTAGTGTAGCATGTGTTAGTGTAAGGTGTAACAGATGGTGCTTACGTCCAGCAGATGTCGCTGTTTTCTGGAAAACATCTTTAAACCTATTTTACCTGTCACAGGTGTGACATATCTGTAATGTAAGTGCAGAAGAACCTTCCTGTATGCGAAATGAAGGTTGTGTCCAAATTTGAAAGCAATCGGTTCAGTGGTTTCTGAGATTAGCGATTTTGTCCAAACTATTTAACATTTTTATTATTTAGATTTGGACATCCATGCTTTTTGAAGGCTGGCACAGCCATATAGTCTCATCCGCTGAAAACTGGAAGGAAGCTGTTGGGGGATGCTTGTGGCTTGGCACTGCCCATGGAGGATCCAGTCCTTATTCAGATGTTGGCAGTGCAGCATACAATCCAATGGCCAATACGCCATGCACCATCTGTGTGCCATATCCAGCCTCTGCTACAGCATATAAAGAACGGGGAAAATCTATATCCAAAAAGCAGCTTACCAAGATAAATCCTGATTGATCGGGGTGAAAGGACATTTTGAAAATTGCCCTCTCTTCATGTTGCTACAAGTGCATGTGTAGATCTGCATTGTGTGGCGGCTTTCCCGGAGGGTAGGGGGTGCAAGCAACATGTGTTCTTTGCAGTTTCAAAAGTACGTGTATTGCTTTGCATGGGAAAATTACCTGTACATAAAGAAGGGCAATTTTTTGCCGGTATGGTTTTCCCGTGGCGGTTTTCAAAGGGAAGCTAAACTTGTACCTTTCTTTTGAGAAGTGGAGCAAAGTCTGCACGGAGTGTTACTTCCCTTAACAGAAGGTACAGGGGGAAGGGGTAACCTGCTTGGAGCGGCAGTTAATAACCTTAACAGAAGGCATGGGGGCAGGGGCTGTACCAGCATGGAGTGGCAGTTACTAGAAGGCACACGGTATCCTCCATAAAATGGCAGTTACTACCCTTAACTGAAGGTACAGGGGGGAGAGGGGTGTACCAGTATGGAGTGGCAGTTACTACCCTTAACAGAAGGCATGGGGGTAACCTGCACAGAGTGGCAGTTACTACCCTTAACAGAAGGCACGAGAGGAGAAGGGTGTACCAGCATGGAGTGGCAGTTACTACCCTTAACAGAAGGCACAAGGGTAATTAGAATGGAACGGCAGTTACTACCCTTAACAGAAGGCACAAGGATAATTAGCATGGAGTGGCAGTTACTGCTCTTAACTGAAGACACTGTGGTAACCTGTATGGAGCGGCAGGTGCTACCTTTATTAGAAGGCATGGGGTTGGGGTGTTACCTGCACGGAGTGGCAGTTACCACCCAAGCAGCTTGCTAGGTAGACTGGTTGGACCTTTCGGGTCTTTATCTGCCATCATTTTCATTGTTACTGTGTTAGTATATAAAAGTATTCATGGACTTTGCACCACTCAGGGCCCGATATATTACTGCAATGTATTCTAAGATACTGAGTTTGCGCAAAACTTTGGCACGCAAGCCTGTATATTTACTCTGTTTACAGAAAAAAGTCATTTTACATTGAAGACATTACATTTTTGGAGCACATCCATTTCCTTTCTTGACATTTCTCAAAAGTGCCTGAGAGTCTAGAACTAGGCACACCTACAGTATGAAAAAAAAAAAAGTTACACATTAACGAAGAAGGCAACATTTTTGTACATCACGAGTCTTCATCGGCTTGGAACTTGGATGGGGATTATCGTGATCTAAAAACTGATCCAGATCTTTTTTTTTTAATGCTTTCTTTATAATTTTCAAATCAAATATGCATGATATATACAATATAGAAATATTGGCATATTGAACAAAACATATATGTTTTACACAATAATATTCATTGCCATTTTAGACCACAATATGATGGGGGGTGGGGGGGAGGGGGAGGTGAGGAGCCCTGAGGAAAAGGCCACGGGGAATGGCTTACAAAACAAAGATACAATATTATCTATAAAAAGGTGGTAGATGCATAGCATAAAAACCAACCCATTTTATACATTATCCACTTTATCTGTAGTAGGTAAGATCTGACTTTTCCGATGAGCTTCCACAAAAGATTGTAACTGGTTAGGATCAAAGAAAAATAATTTAGCACATTTGCAGGGATAGCAAATAACACAAGTTGCTCCAAGAGAGAGCACTGACTCTTTCATTGCAAGAAACTTTTTTCTACGCTCTTGTGTTGCCTTGGTTATATCTGGAAATATCCAAATCTTTTGGCCTTTAAACAGAGAGTCCTTATTCCAAAAATATAGACGCAGAATATTATTACGATCTTGCATAAAAACGAATGACACCAACATTGTAGCTCGATCTGACACACTTTCTTCTCCAGAATTTTCAAGGAAATCAGTCAAATTAGAGGGAATATCTGCCACATTATCATCCAATGATCTTCTATTAGTTGGAAGAAAGTAAACCTTTTTCATAGGAGGGAGGGCATTCTCTGGTAATTTCAACACTTCTTTTAAATACATGGAAAATAGATCTACAGGTATGATCAAAGAAATTCAAGGAAAATTAAGTATCCTCAAATTAGCAGATCTAAGAGAGTTTTCTGTATTCTCAATTCTGCGAGAGATAGAAGACAAATCTTTGATAACATTTACTTGTACATTTTGAATCTCCACTTTGCTAGTTTTCACCTCGGTCACTTTCTGTTCCACATAATTCTACCGCATTTCAAAAGATTGAGAATTGTTATATAAATCTGTAGTTAAAGATACCAAATCAGTAAGAGATTTATTTACTGACATTAGGACTTCAGGCTTAACACAGTCAGAGATGTTAGGAAAAATCATAGGAGAAATCCCTGGCAATGTATTAACTTGTGCCAATCCTGTTTTCTGTGAATCTGTCGTCAAAGAAGGCAATAAGACCTCACTGTCCTCAGTAAGTCTTGCCCTTCTAGCCCTTCTTCATCTTCCAAATGCCAGATTTGCATCGGCAGACTGGTGGACACTGAGCCTGGTGAAAAAACAGAGCCTTCCAGCTCCCCCAGTGATGGTTCTAACAGGGCCTCTACCGAGGCAGCATGTCCAGCAGGAGGACACGGAGTGGAATGGTGATCAGGGCTAAGAGAAACATCTGCCACTGATGAGCTGGCATCCCCAGGTCCAATCAAGCCAGCTTCAATCTCCGCACTCCGGGTGAATTGCGCTTCAGTTAGCGATGTTTGGCGAAGGGAAACTGGCGAACTTGTCGCACAGCTCCTTTTCGTTTCCCCATTAGAAAAGAAGAACTTGTTCCGTGGAAATAAAGTTTACCGGGAATTTATCGGGAGCTGTTCTGAAACGCGTCTAATATGCAGTGGCCATCTTGGTTCTGCCCCCAAAACTGATCCAAATCTTTTCCAATACATCAGGAACCTGCAACTCATGTCACACACGTTAAGACAATTGCAATGTGACTGCTCTCTGGAGCCTGGAAGATACTGGACAACTGGCTGCCCATGAGCCAGACAGACATGGAACCCTCAGCCAGGCCAGCGATCTGATTGGCTGATCATATCATTCCTCTGAAATTGTGATGAATGTGCTCATAGCTTTATCTTTAATATACTATAATGATGACTTACCGTATGGTACTGTGTTCTCCATATCACATCTATAAAGAATGATTACAACTGAATGAATGGAGATTTCTATAAACAGAATACGTTATGCTTATTCAAGCTTGTTATATTGCCTATACAAAAACATCTAAGTGGTTTACAGAACAAAATACACATAATTTCTTAATTTAACTACACAAAATATTAGGATGGCACTAACACATCCAATTTGTATTTCAAAAGGTAGAAAATAAACATAAAATGAAAGATATGACAAAAAAAGCCCATACAAATAATATTAGGTTAGAGAGAGAAATTGAGCTGAACGGCAAGTTCCTGTTTAAAAAAAAGTTTACTTTAAACTGCTTCTTTACTATGAATAATAGAAATTCCATTATTTGGTGTTTCTTGTTTTTAGTTTTATTGATTTTTTCAAATGCAAAATTGTATTAATTGTATTTGGGTACAGTATATGTTTGCATTTTATGTCCTGGAAAATGTTCATAGTGGGGCAGATTTTTAATTTTATGCGTGTGGAGTACATTTGTGTGCGCTACCCAGTTTTAAAGGGTTATGCGCGAATACTACGCGCGTAACCCTTTGAAAATCTACCCCAGTGTCTATTTTATCCTCTACTTTTAATTTTTAGATACATATTGTAATCCTGATATATGAATTTAGACACTGTATTCCATGGACAGGATCCGTGTAATTCTACAGAAATTGAAATTAAAAGACAGAAAAACAAAACAGTAGGACTAAATAGTCAGTTTTCCTAGAAGAGAAAAATAAATAGTGGCGTGCCCCCGAGATCTGTATTAGGAATGTACAGGTCCAATAATTTTGTTTTGGTTAATTTTCTCTTCTATTTTTTATTGTTGTTGTTTTTCAGTTTGTTTAATATATTTTACTTCAATGTGGTTAATTTTCCAAACTGAAAAAACATTAAACCCTAAAAAACTCCCAAAAAACAAAACTGAACTGAAAAGGGCCTCCTCTAGGCTTTCTACCCACCTCCTGCCCCTCAACAAAGACTCAGGGCCTGGACTGGGCTGAGCCGGGGCCTACCCGCGCCCCTCCAACCTCTCTCTAGCCCCAGAAATGTAAGCTTGGGACCCTGGTCTACCTAGATGGGCCTTTCAAACCCAGCCAGGGTCACCCTAGGGCCCTCCAATAATTGGTGAATTATGCGCTGTGGCTGGGGGCCTCCCTGACACCTCCCCACTTACCCCTTCTGTTGGCAGAGAGTTTCCAAGAAAGGGGCAGGAGTACTTCTTCCCACAGTGAGCATACCTAGGAACTTTTGACTTCCAGTCTCCCTGAGATTACCATGGATTAGCTTGGGGGATGGGGGGTGGAGGGCAATTGCACAGTGGGACCGGATGCTCACAAATTTGCTTCCATAAACACTCTTACATGTTCACACTTACTTTCACTGCTCATTCTCTCACATTCTCACATGTCCATTTACACCTTCTGCCATTCTCCCACCAACACACACACTCACTCACTCACGTCTCTCCCTCTTCCATACACACATGCCCACTCACTTTCACACCCACGCTCACTTGCACTCAGCTCTCTCCTACACACTTATATACACTCTCAGATCTCTTCTTCCTACACAAATACACACTCACTCACTCTCACAGACATGCTCATTCATTCTCTCTCCCCCCTTTTCAAAACATACTAGCAACAGCAGACTCTAACTTGGACTCCTGGCGCAGCAGCAGCCTCTTCCTTCTCCTCCTGTGCTGCGGAAGTGGATGCTGCCTGTTTCTTACTCCTCATTTGATGCACGGGCAGGAAATCGCAATGTTGATTGACCAAGGCAAATAGGATTGGGCGGGCAAGTGGCTGGATACAGGAAACAGACTGTGCAGGAGCAGGTGGTGTCACGAGGAAGCGAAGTTAAGAGTTAAAAAGGGCCGAGATGGTAGAAATCACTGTCGAGTTCCTCCTTTTTCAGCCGCACAAGACCAATGACTTTTCTTTCTTCTTTCTTGGTCCAAGCAGATTGGTTTTGCTGCAGCACCCGGAGACTTCCGGTATTAGCCTGGAGACCCGGTAATTCTTTTAGAATTCCGGAGCCTCTGGGCCATATCCAGAGAGTTCCCAGGTTTAGCAATGAGCCCTTTAAAGCAATGGTACTGGCTGCCTGAGGACAGCCCCAAAATGACATCACTTCAGCAACTAACTCGGGTGTGGTCAGTGCCATTAAATTGTACAGCCATACTTTTGTATAGCTGTAAAACATAATGGCATTGACCCACCTGAAATAAATGCCGAAGTGATGTCATTTTGGCGCCGTCCTCTAGAGAGCTGGTGCCATCTTTTAAAGGACTCGCTGGGGGCATAGGCAATGGAAATCGCTTCTGCTCCTTTCTTGGAGTGCCCCCCAAATGAAAGACGTAAGTGGGGGCCGGTGAGGTCTCTGGTTCTGGCACATACTTTACCAACTAACGGAGGGATCCAGGAGGCCCTGGCTGGGCTCGGCAAGGCCCAGATGCATAGGCCTCCGCCTAGGCCTAGATTTTCAGGGCAGAAGGGGGTTGGAAGGCCTTGGGGAGGCCACTTTTTTTTTTTCATTTTATTTTGGGTATGAAAACACTCTAAAATTTTCAGGTATTTTTGTGCAAGGATATTTTCAGTTTGATCCACTCAGAACAAAACGAAAATGGCCTCATTTGTTGGATTTTTTGCATTCATTCCTAATGAATGCATATCCCTAATGTGTATTGTGACTAAAGCTATTTAACCTATTTATAAATGATATGGAAAAGGGAGCAATGATACAAGGGCGTAGAAGATATAAAATTATTCTAAGTTGTTAAAAGATGAGTGGATTGGAGGACATGCAGTGACCACCTGGAAAGGAACAACATTCTACTTCCCATGCAATACGGCTTCAGGAAACAACTAAACACTGAATCACTACTCCTATCCTTAAACGACACCGTGCTCAAAGGATTTGACAATGACCACAGCTACCTTCTAGTCCTACTAGACCTATCAGCAGCCTTTGACACGGTAAACCATGCAATACTTATTGCACTCCGCTGGCTGGGAACACTAGGGGTGAGATGTGTGCCCCTTGCGGTAAGACGGACCTCGTCTAGGATTGGAGGTGACCAGGCCCCTGCCGACCTGCATGCCTGAATGAGGCCAACCACGCAAGGTTGGTCTCTGAGTGGTCCTCAGGCTACTCCCAGCCCTTTCGGACCTGCTGCAGGGAGCAGCACAGGCGGGAGGCCGGACAAGAGACGAAGGCGGACAAGGGCTGAAGCTTGAAGGCTGAGATGAAGGCTTCAGGACTCAGGAGAAGAACACAAGGCATCGCCTTCCTGAAAGGCGAGCAGATGGAAGCTCCGGTCATAGAAGGCATCTGAGACTAGAGTAGGTGGAGTCTCAAGGCAACAGAAATGTCAGCGGCAAGGATGACTCTTACGGACCTTGGGAAATCCAGACGAGATGAAAAGGACTTGGAAGACTTAGAAGAAGACAAGTAGGCACTGTTCCTCAGGGCGCCCTACACAGCCCACTACTCAGGGCGGACCCAATGGGCTGGTCATGGACCACCCTGTCCTCTACACGCCCCATACAGCCTAAGAAGGCTAGTCATGGACCACGCTGGAGCGGGGCATGCTCAGGAAAAGAATCAAATTGGCAGGGGCTCCAGTGACCGGAAACAGGAACCGAACGGAATGGATTTACCCTCGGGGTTGCCACCTGGAGGACTCGGAGTGCTGAAACATTGCAGGAACAGACATCAGGAAGATCAGTAACATAAGGACCTCTAGCCATCGAGGACGTCAGGCCTTTTTAAACATCAGGAGGGCAGAGATGGAGGACGTCAGGAACATCAGGAGGGCAGAGACGGAGGACGTCAGGCTCAGGAAAGGAATCCACCTGGCAGAGACTCCAGTGACCGGAAACAGGAATCGACGAAACGGATTTACCCTCGGGGTGGCCATCTGGAGGACTCGGGGAGCTGGAACATTACAGGAACAGACATCAGGAAGATCAGGTACATAAGGCCCTCTAGCCATCAAGGACGTCAGGCCTTCTGGAACATCAGGAGGGCAGAGATGGAGGGCGTCAGGAACATCAGGAGGTCAGAAACTGGGATCAGGAACAGCAGAGACGAAACGAAGAGGGATCCCTTGGAATACTGGAACACCAAGCAAGAGCAGGAACATTGAGTCCAAGGGGAAGGAGAAGCTCCTCAGTCGACTGGCTCATTGCGAAGGCAAAGCTGACTGGAGGTTGAAGTACTTTTATAGGGCTGAAGACAGGCAACTCCCTGGGAGGAGTTTGGATGGGCCACTCCTAGCTGGCCCTATAACTGAGGAGAAGTGCTGCGGGCCGGCCCCTAGGGAGAAGGGCGTGGCCCAAACCAGGAAGTCCATGCAGACCCAAGCAAGCCTCAGGCAGGCCCCAAGGACATCGAAGGCCTCCCAGGCCCTGGAGCAAATCCTGGATAGTTTGTAGGCGAGACCCCGGCTTCGGAGCGGCCTCCAGGAAAGAGGTGAGAAGCCTCCCGTAGCACAGCTACAGGAGGATTCATAACAATACTGATTGACCGTCTCTCCGAAACTGAACGACGGTATATAAAACTTGATAAATAAATAAATAAATAAATTAGTACCATGTGAAACTCGGGGACTGTGTATCTAAATGGCCAATGAAATTTAATGTGGATAAGTGAGGCAAGAGGAGAAAAATAATCCCAATTACAGGTACACAATACCGAGTTCCATATAGGAATCACCATCCAGGAAAAAGATCTTCATGTCATTGTGGCATGGAGCAGGTAAATAATACTAACATTAGGGGACACCCCAGGAAACTGACAGGTTTCAGATTTAAAACAAATTAGAGAGAGTATGTTTTCAGTCAACGCACAATCAAGCTTTGAAATTTGTTGTCAGTGGATACAGTTATGGAATCTAACATACCCCTAGATTCATCATTCTGCGTGGGGGAGATAGTGGGCAGCCGGCCACATTGCGGCGGTACGGTTTTCCCCAACCACATTGCGGCCACACCGTACACTATTGTCCCCATAGCGCCATGGGAAAACATTATCGCCCGCAGTCCTGCTGGGAGATAACTCTGCCCACACTCCTCCCCTTCCTTTAATTTTTAATAATACCATTGCGATACTGGCACATAGCACAATAAAGAATGACTCTAATAGCTGGGTTTAAAAGGGATTTGGACAAGTCCCTGGAGGGAAAGTCCAGAATCCATTATTAGCCAGATAAATTCAGGAAAGCCACCATATTACCTATTTTGCATAGACAACATGGGAAAAGTTGCATAAGAAAAACTGTGTGCTAACATCGCAAGTGCAACATCGGTGATTTTAGTTTAGAAAATCAAGTTTGCAAATTCACCCGTGGTTTAGTACATTGGCCTCTAAGCAAGTAAGGTTAACTTTAACAGAGGAACTTGAATAGGTCAACCTTTGGAGAGAAAAGGAAAATAATGCAAATTTAAGATTGCGTTGGGTGGTATCTGAGTAGATGTTAATGCAATTAATTCGGCAAAGATGATAGCATAGATTGTTTCCCTGATACCAAAGATAAATTTAAATCGCACTGAAGGGATATTTTTTTAAAACCTTGATTATCAGTTAGTCACAGAGTGAAAACAAGTTCTTACTTCTGTAACAAATTAAGTGAGAGTATTTTGACACATAGCCAGATGGCAAGGTGTTTTCAGTTTTGTTTCTTGGGAGAATCTTGATTTGGGAGTGGAAGCGCTGTGTGTGTGTGTTTGTAAAAAATTACCCATCAAAATATTTGAAATCCGCATATGTCCATGTGTTATCTTTTTTTTTTTTTCCTTTCTTCTTCTCCTACAGGCAGTTGCATGGCATAGGGGACATGGCAGAGGTGCCTGAACATTCAGTAGGAAGCTGGGAAAAGCAGAGAGAAGGAGATTATTCCTCCCAACCACCCCCGCCCCTTCCCGCAGCCTTCAGTAATTCAGCAGGGAGTATGGTGGGGCGGCTCCCTCGCCAGTAATCTCTGCATTTCACACCAAGGCAGGGAAAAAACAGGCACTTGAGTTCTTTTGCCTTTGGACAGTGTTTAAAATTGCAGTACCAAATGAGACGCTGTTCAACGCCCTTTGAGGAAACAACCTTGTTCCTAGTCCAGGCAGCATTTACTCTGGACACTTTCAGAGAGTGGTGGAAATGATCCACCTGGGGACGATTTGGAAGAGCCTGGGATGCTTGCTATGTGGGTCGGCACTTTTAAACTCCCCTTCACTGCAGTCAGTTTTCAGAGGGAAACCATATGAGGTGCCTTCCTTTGGAAAGTAGCAGCTGAAAAGTCTGCTATTTCTGTGGGCTGTTGGGAGGGGGGGAACAACGCACGTGCTTTTGAAAATATCACGTGCTACACTGTTTTCCTCCTACTACTTCAATGCACCCACAAGAATGCCTCTTTTTAATCCTGGCTTAAATTCTGGCATGCGGGTCCTGCACGGTTGGGGCTATAAAGTTATTTATAATCTCTTCAGGGAAGGGACCCTGACCAGCTCTTCTTCTTTTCCCCTAACTCCCAAGGTGTAGGTCCTTTCGATCGGGGGAAGAAAGGGGTCTTCTCAGGTCCCAGTGTGGGGTGACTGATTTTCTCCCTTAAATTAGCTGGATGAGGTGAATTTTTACTAAAGATGTGAATCGGAACCGGAATCTGATTGGTTCCGGTTCCGATCCAAATCTTAAAATTTTTATCGCCCAGCCCGATTTGAGTTCTGATTATCGGCTGTGCCCGATCCGATAATCAAAAAACCCTCCCCCACCCTCCCGAACCCCCAAAAAAGATTTTAAAATTACCTGGTGGTCCAGCAGGAGCGCGGGGAGTGATCTCCCGCTCTCAGGACATCGGCTGCGTTAATAAAAATGGCACCGATGGCCCTTTGCCCTTACCATGTGACAGGGCAAAGGTAGCGCCGGCGCCATTTTGAATACTGGCAATAGGCCAGAGTGCAGGAGGTTGCTCCCGGACCCCCGCTGGACTTTTGGCAAGTCTTGTGGGGGTCAGGAGGCCCCCCCCAAGCTGGCCAAAAGTCCCTGGGGGTCCAGCGGGGGTCCGGGAGCGATCTCCTGCACTCGGGCCGTATTGCCAATATTCAAAATGGCGCCGGCGCTACCTTTGCCCTGTCACATGGTAAGGGCAAAGGGCCATCGGCGCCATTTTTGTTAACGCAGCCGATGGCCTGAGAGCGGGAGATCACTCCCCGTGCTCCTGCTGGACCACCAGGTAATTTTAAAAGGTTTTGGGGGGGGGTCATTTTAAAGGGTCGGGTGGTTTTTTTTTTTTATCAGGCCATCGGCGCCATTTATATTAGTGGCAGCCAAAATGGCGCCGATGGCCTGAGAGCGGGAGATCGTGCCGGGCCCCCCCCCCCCACTGGACCACCAGGTAATTTAAAACATTTGGGGGGGGGGTTCAGGAGGGTGGGGGATTTGTTTTAAAGGGTTGGGGTGGGTTTAGGGGTTGTTTTGGTGTGCCGGTTTTTTCGCCCTCCCCCCCTCCCGATTTACGATTTTCACGATAAATCGGGGGAATTTCTATTGTATCGCGACTCTAACAATTTTTGACGATTTAGAAAATATCTGACGTCAAAAAATTATTCACCTCCTTAATTTTTACACTCGGGGTGCTGTGTGCCCAAATAAGACGCAGGGGTCACTGGATTAGTGTCCAAAATAATACCTTTACTGAAGACAATGACGAACTGATGGCACAATAAATATGAATGTCGAGCACCACAGTTCTTTTGCTCTTCGGTTACAAATCTCGGTCCTCTATCCATGCGAGTCTTTTGAGCAGGCCAGGAATTCAACCACCTTCCTGGCTTAAGTTAAGTGGTGATACCCCTGTGGTCTGGCCCCCTTTAGTGGACATCCTTCAAAAATTGGAAGAAGGATCCATCTGAAGAAAATAGGATAAAACATAAGCATTGTCAAGTTAAGTGTAAAACATTGATAAGACAGGTGGAGAGAGAATTTGAAATTAAGTTGGCCATAGAAGCAAAAACTCATAATAAAAACTTTTTAAAATATATCCAAAGCAAGAAACCTGTGAGGGAGTCGGTTGGACCATTAGATGACTGAGGGGTTAAAGGGGCTCTTAGGGAAGATAAGGCCATTGCAGAAAGACTAAATGAATTCTTTGCCTCCGTGTTTACTAATGAGGATGTTGGGGAGATACCAGCCCCAGAAATGGTTTTCAGGGGTGATGAGTCAGACGAACTGAACAAAATCACTGTGAACCTGGAAGATGCAGTAGGCCAGATTGACAAACTAAAAGTAGCAAATCACCTGGACCAGATGGTATGCATCCTAGGGTACTGTAGGAACTCAAAAATGAAATTTCTGATCTATTAATTAAAATTTGTAACCTATCATTAAAGTCATCCAGAGTACCTGAAGACTGGAGGGTGACCAATGTAACCCCAATATTTAAAAAAGGCTCCAGGGGCGATCTGGGTAACTATAGACCAGTGAACCTGACTTCAGTGCGGGAAAATAGTGGAAAATATTTTCAAGATCAAAATCATAGAGCATATAGAAAGTCATGATTTAATGGAACACAGTCAACATGAATTTACCCAAGGGAAGTCTTGCCTAACAAACCTGCTTCATTTTTTTGAAGGGGTTAATAAACATGTGGATAAAGGTGAACCAGTAGATATAGTGATTTGGATTTTCAGAAGGCGTTTGACAAAGTCTCTCATGAGAGGCTTCTACGAAAACTAAAAAGTCATGGGATAGGAGGCGATGTCCTTTCGTGGATTACAAACTGGTTAAAAGACAGGAAACAGAGAGTAGGATTAAATGGTCAATTTTCTCAGTGGAAAAGGGTAAACAGTGGAGTGCCTCAGGGATCTGTACTTGGACCGGTGATTTTCAATATATTTATTAGGGATGTGAATCGTTTTTCAACGATTAAAATTATCGTCCGATAATGTTAATATCGTCTTAAATCGTTATAGAACACAATACAATAGAAATTCTAACGATTTATCGTTAAAAATCGTTAAATCGTGTTAGTGCACTAACTCCCAGTTAGTGCGCACTAACTCCCGTTAGTGCGCACTAACAGAAAATGATACAAATTGACACTTTCCAGGTCAGTAAAGGTCAGTTAGGAATGAATATGTGTTCCTATTGGCTGGCTGCCCTCTTATCTATTGATGTTACCAAGGTTCCCACTGAGGTGATGGTTGGGGGGATGGGAAATGGAACTGGAAACTCACGAACACCAACAGAAAATGAAACAAAGTGTTGACACTTCCCAGGTCAGTAAAGGTCACTTAGGAATGAATATGTATTCCTATTGGCTGGCTGTGCTCTTATCTATTGATGTTACCAAGGTTCCCACTGAGGTAATGGTTGGGGGGATGTGAAATGGAAACAGTTGGAAGCTTGACAAAAAAAGTAATGTGATGATCATCACTCATGTGACTAGAACTTGTTTGTTTATTATTTTTGTTATTTTTGTCAGGAAGCTCCCCCCTGTCTGTGAAGCCAGCCTCTCACTAGTAATGCAGGGAAGGAGCTGTCTCACCCTTCACCATCCTCCCCCCCCCCCTCACCCACACACCATTCACTGGCTGGGACATGGGGAGGGGAGGGTGAGGGTCAGGCAGCTCCCCCCTGTCTGTGAAGCCAGCCTCTCACTAGTAATGCAGGGAAGGAGCTGTCTCACCCTTCACCATCCTCCCCCCCCCCCCCTCACCCACACACCATTCACTGGCTGGGACATGGGGAGGGGAGGAGTGAGGGTCAGGAAGCTCCCCCCTGTCTGTGAAGCCAGCCTCTCACTAGTAATGCAGGGAAGGAGCTGTCTCACCCTTCACCATCCTCCCCCCCCCCACCCAAACACCATTCACTGGCTGGGACATGGGGAGGGGAGGAGTGAGGGTCAGGCAGCTCCCCCCTGTCTGTGAAGCCAGCCTCTCACTAGTAATGCAGGGAAGGAGCTGTCTCACCCTTCACCATCCTCCCCCCCCCCCCCCTCACCCACACACCATTCACTGGCTGGGACATGGGGAGTGGAGGAGTGAGGGTCAGGAAGCTCCCCCCTGTCTGTGAAGCCAGCCTCTCACTAGTAATGCAGGCGGGATAGGGCACCGCATGCAGGAAGATCACAACACCCCTGGTGTCAGCGTTAGGGCACTGTGTGCAGGAAGATCACAACACTCCTGGTATTAATAGGGATAGGGCACTGTGTGCAGGAAGATCACAACACCCCTGGTGTCAGGGTTAGGGCACTGTGTCCAGGAAGATCACAACACTCCTGGTATAGGATAGGGCACTGTGTGCAGGAAGATCACAGCACCCCTGGTGTCAGGGTTAGGGCACTGTGTGCAGGAAGATCACAACACTCCTGGTATTAATAGGGATAGGGCACTGTGTGTACATGAAGATCACAACACCCCTGGTGCCAGGGTTAGGGCACTGTGTGCAGGAAGATCACAACACCCCTGGTATCAGGGTTAGGGCACTGTGTGCAGGAAGATCACAACACCCCTGGTGTCAGGGTTAGGGCACTGTGTCCAGGAAGATCACAACACTCCTGGTATAGGATAGGGCACTGTGTGCAGGAAGATCACAACACCCCTGGTGTCAGGGTTAGGGCACTCTGTGCAGGAAGATCACAACACTCCTGGTATTAATAGGGATAGGGCACTATGTGCAGGAAGATCACAACACCCCTGGTGCCAGGGTTAGGGCACTGTGTGCAGGAAGATCACAACACTCCTGGTATTAATAGGGATAGGGCACTGTGTGTACATGAAGATCACAACACCCCTGGTGCCAGGGTTAGGGCACTGTGTGCAGGAAGATCACAACACCCCTGGTGTCAGGGTTAGGGCACTGTGTGCAGGAAGATCACAACACTCCTGGTATTAATAGGGATAGGGCACTGTGTGTACATGAAGATCACAACACCCCTGGTGCCAGGGTTAGGGCACTGTGTGCAGGAAGATCACAACACCCCTGGTATCAGGGTTAGGGCACTGTGTGCAGGAAGATCACAACACTCCTGGTATTAATAGGGATAGGGCACTGTGTGCAGGAAGATCACAACACCCCTGGTGCCAGGGTTAGGGCATTGTGTGCAGGAAGATCACAACACTCCTGGTATAGGATAGGGCACTGTGTGCAGGAAGATCACAACATCCCTGGTGTCAGGGTTAGGGCACTGTGTGCAGGAAGATAACAACACTCCTGGTATTAATAGGGATAGGGCACTGTGTGCAGGAAGATCACAACACCCCTGGGTGTCAGGGTTAGGGCACTGTGTGCAGGAAGATCACAACACTCCTGGTATAGGATAGGGCACTGTGTGCAGGAAGATCACAACACCCTTGGTGTCAGTGTTAGGGCACTGTGTGCAGGAAGATCACAACACTCCTGGTATTAATAGGGATAGGGCACTGTGTGTACATGAAGATCACAACACCCCTGGTGCCAGGGTTAGGGCACTGTGTGCAGGAAGATCACAACACCCCTGGTATCAGGGTTAGGGCACTGTGTGCAGGAAGATCACAACACTCCTGGTATTAATAGGGATAGGGCACTGTGTGCATGAAGATCACAACACCCCTGGTGCCAGGGTTAGGGCACTGTGTGCAGGAAGATCACAACACTCCTGTTATTAATAGGGATAGGGCACTGTGTGTACATGAAGATCACAACACCCCTGGTGCCAGGGTTAGGGTACTGTGTGCAGGAAGATCACAACACCCCTGGTATCAGGGTTAGGGCACTGTGTGCAGGAAGATCACAACACTCCTGGTATTAATAGGGATAGGGCACTGTGTGCAGGAAGATCACAACACCCCTGGTGCCAGGGTTAGGGCACTGTGTCCAGGAAGATCACAACACTCCTGGTATAGGATAGGGCACTGTGTGCAGGAAGATCACAACACCCCTGGTGTCAGGGTTAGGGCACTCTGTGCAGGAAGATCACAACATTCCTGGTATTAATAGGGATAGGGCACTATGTGCAGGAAGATCACAACACCCCTGGTGCCAGGGTTAGGGCACTGTGTGCAGGAAGATCACAACACTCCTGGTATTAATAGGGATAGGGCACTGTGTGTACATGAAGATCACAACACCCCTGGTGCCAGGGTTAGGGCACTGTGTGCAGGAAGATCACAACACCCCTGGTGTCAGGGTTAGGGCACTGTGTGCAGGAAGATCACAACACTCCTGGTATTAATAGGGATAGGGCACTGTGTGTACATGAAGATCACAACACCCCTGGTGCCAGGGTTAGGGCACTGTGTGCAGGAAGATCACAACACCCCTGGTATCAGGGTTAGGGCACTGTGTGCAGGAAGATCACAACACTCCTGGTATTAATAGGGATAAGGCACTGTGTGCAGGAAGATCACAACACCCCTGGTGCCAGGGTTAGGGCATTGTGTGCAGGAAGATCACAACACTCCTGGTATAGGATAGGGCACTGTGTGCAGGAAGATCACAACACCCCTGGTGTCAGGGTTAGGGCACTGTGTGCAGGAAGATCACAACACTCCTGGTATTAATAGGGATAGGGCACTGTGTGCAGGAAGATCACAACACCCCTGGTGTCAGGGTTAGGGCACTGTGTCCAGGAAGATCACAACACTCCTGGTATAGGATAGGGCACTGTGTGCAGGAAGATCACAACACCCCTGGTGTCAGTGTTAGGGCACTGTGTGCAGGAAGATCACAACACTCCTGGTATTAATAGGGATAGGGCACTGTGTGTACATGAAGATCACAACACCCCTGGTGCCAGGGTTAGGGCACTGTGTGCAGGAAGATCACAACACCCCTGGTATCAGGGTTAGGGCACTGTGTGCAGGAAGATCACAACACTCCTGGTATTAATAGGGATAGGGCACTGTGTGCATGAAGATCACAACACCCCTGGTGCCAGGGTTAGGGCACTGTGTGCAGGAAGATCACAACACTCCTGGTATTAATAGGGATAGGGCACTGTGTGTACATGAAGATCACAACACCCCTGGTGCCAGGGTTAGGGCACTGTGTGCAGGAAGATCACAACACCCCTGGTATCAGGGTTAGGGCACTGTGTGCAGGAAGATCACAACACTCCTGGTATTAATAGGGATAGGGCACTGTGTGCATGAAGATCACAACACCCTGGTGCCAGGGTTAGGGCACTGTGTGCAGGAAGATCACAAACACTCCTGGTATTAATAGGGATAGGGCACTGTGTGTACATGAAGATCACAACACCCCTGGTGCCAGGGTTAGGGCACTGTGTGCAGGAAGATCACAACACCCCTGGTATCAGGGTTAGGGCACAAGTTCTAGTCACATTGACTGATCACATTACTTTTTTTGTCAAGCTACCAACTGTTTCCATTTCCCATCCCCCATATACTGTCAGTGGGAACCTTGGTAACATGAATAAATAAGAGGGCAGCCAATAGGAATACATATTCATTCCTAAACTGACCTTAACTGACCTGAAAAGTGTCAAATTGTATCAATTTCTGTTAGTGCGCACTAACTCCCGTTAGTGTGCACTCACTGGGAGTTAGTGCGCACTAATCGGAAAAAACGATTTTTAACGATTTTTCAACGAAATAATCGTGCCTAACACGATTTTCTTCTCCTGCCACACGATTTCAATCGTTAAGACGATATGGCACACGATTCACATCCCTAATATTTATAAATAATCTGGAAAGAAATACAACGAGTGAGGTTATCAAATTTGCGGATGATATAAAATTATTCAGAATAGTTAAATCACAAGCAGACTGTCATACATTACAGGAGGACCTTGCAAGACTGGAAGATTGGGCATCCAAATGGCAGATGAATTTAATGTGGACAAGTGCAAGGTGTTGCATATATGGAAAAATAACCCTTGCTGTAGTTACACGATGTTAGGTTCCATATTAGGAGCTACCACCCAGGAAAAAGATCTAGGCATCATAGTGGATAATACTTTGAAATTGTTGGCTCAGTGTGCTGCAGCAGTCAAAAAAGCAAACAGAATGTTAGGAATTATTAGGAAGGGAATGGTTAATAGAACAGAAAATGTCATAATGCCTCTATATCACTCCATGGTGAGACGGCACCTTGAATACTGTGTACAATTCTGGTCGCCGCATCTCAAAAAAGATATAGTTGCGATGGAGAAGGTACAGAGAAGGGCAACCAAAATGATAAAGGGGTTGGAACAGCTCCCCTATGAGGAAAGGCTGAAGAGGTTAGGGCTGTTCAGCTTGGAGAAGAGATGGCTGAGGGGGGATATGATAAAGGACTTTAAGATGATGAGAGGTCTTGAACGAGTAGATGTGAATCGGTTATTTACACTTTCGGATAATAGGAGGACTAGGGAGCATTCAATGAAGTTAGCAAGTAGCACATTTAAGACTAATCATAGAAAATTCTTTTTCACTCAACGCACAATAAAGCTCTGGAATTTGTTGCCAGAGGATGTGGTTAGTGCAGTTAGTGTAGCTGGGTTCAAAAAAGGTTTGGATAAGTTCTTGGAGGAGAAGTCCATTAATGGCTATTAATCAAGTTTACTTAGGGAATAGCCACTGCTATTAATTGCATCAGTAGCATGGGATCTCCTTAGTGTTTGGGTAATTGCCAGGTTCTTGTGGTCTGGTTTGGCCTCTGTTGGAAACAGGATGCTGGGCTTGATGGACCCTTGGTCTGATTCAGCATGGCAATTTCTTATGTTCTTATGTTCTTACGGGAAAATTCTGCCCATATGGCAAAAATATGTCTTTGCGCAGAGAGTGAATTTCTCTCTTTCCCCAGGGGTTGTGAAGACTCCTGAAGACTCCAACTGGGTGTCCTCCAATTGCAGATGAGCTCTTACTCACAGTTAGATGTCCTTGATCTTGATGGAGATCCATGATGGAAGGAATCCTGGATGGAACCGCAGGTTTCACAGTTCCACAAATAGATAACAAGAGGAGCAGAAAAAAACACTTCCTCCCAGATCTTGGACAATCAACTTCTTCTGTATGCCCAAAAGCAAATAACACCAGGTACTTTGCAACAGGTCGCGTCCACTTCAGGGGCAGCTCTTCTCTATCCCTGGGTGTCCTCAACATAGGCCCCTCTCCCTGAGTCTCGGAAAGGTCCAAGTGTCCAGCACAGTAGCATAGTAACATAGTAATGATGGCAGAAAAGGACCAAATGGTCCATCTAGTTTGCCCAGCAAGCTTCTCTTTGTAATATCTACCATGCTGTGTAGGCACTCCAGGTTTCTCTTAAGGGTAGTCCGTGCAGTTACCCCCAATCCTTATGATAAAGGTAGAAATATTTCCAATCAAAAACAAAGTAACTGTCAAACTCAGTAAAAATTACTGCTAGCAACATTTTTACCAGGTCAGGAGCCTTTCAGAAAATTCTGGCAATGCTGACTTGCTTTGCTTTTGGACTTGGCCGTAGAAGCAGTCCTGTGTTTTTCCCCTTAGATCTGCATATCAGTACTCCCAGACCATAAAAGTTGGTGTCCAATGCTGATTGACGTCTGAATCCAATTCTCCTTCTCCGCCCACCTCCTACCATCAAAGTGGAGAGTGATGTTGCAGTAATGTCAAAAGCATCAAGGCATGCATTCTTTTCTTCATTTCTGTCCTCTAGCCCAGCGGTTCTCAACCGGTGTGTCGCGGCACACCAGTGTGTCGCCAAGCACCGGCAGGTGTGTCGCGCACTTCCTGGTCTCCCGCTCTTCCCTCCCTCTCCTCACCCCAGCGAGATGCGCGCAGTTCTTCAACGAATACTGCTGCTGTTCCTGCCCGTGCTATCAGCACTTTCAAGCCCAGAGTGGAACGGCAGTAGTATTTGTGGAAGCCAGCAACAGCAGAATGGCCTTTTCTTTGTCCTGCCCCTGCGGCCCGGAAGAGGAAGTGATGTTTAACAGGCACGCGGGAAGAAGAAAGGGCCATGCTGCTGCTGCCACTGTCAAATTCATGTCCCAAGTCTCCCCCCCCCCCAGCGGTAAGAAGGCAGCAATCAGCTGTTTGTCTGTGCTGCGATCATCACGACGTAGTACAGTCAGCTGAGAATGTGGTCGTGGCAGTTTCCTGCCGCGCAACTGATTGGGAAATCCCTTGATTAGCTGCCTTGGGTCTGCGGCGTTTAACTTTTTTTTTTATATGGTCCCTGCTCCAGACCCACTGATGTCAGCAGGATTGTGGCCTAAATAGTAAGGCCCCCTCAATGCCTTCTACAGCTCCCCTCTCTCCTCGTAGTGGTACTAGGCTCAGAGACTCATGTCCGCTCCAGCCCTTCCCCTCGGGAACACTTCCTGCCTCTCCTCAGGCTGCGATCAACTGGCTCCTGCTGATCAAAACGCAGCCTCTTCATACCGTGGGGAGCCTGTCATTGGCTTCCCGAGGCTCTGCACATCCACGGCCTACAGCCGCTATTCTCTGCTCCTCCTTCCTGCACCCTCTGTACCATGGGAACTTCCCCTGGCTCCTGCAGCTAGAATCGCGGCCTTTCTTCTCTTGGCCACTCACCCATGCAACCAACAATGGCCCACAGAGAGAGAGACGGTCACTGACTCCCGCAGCCCTTGCACAACATGGCTACTCGATGGATTTCCCAAATAGCCGCACATTCTCAGCTGACTACTCTGTGCTGTGATGATCACAGCGCAGGCAATCAGCTGACTGCTGCCTTCTTACCACTGCGGGGCCGGAGGAGTCACTCCTGCTGCAGTTCGCAACTTTAGAAAGAAAAAGTCACATTCTATTCATGGTTTTAAAACATGGGGAATACCCTCATACCAGGGCTAGTGCACATTTCCGCCCACCGGCGTCTTTTATTTTTATGTACTACCGCCAATTTGGCTGCCCAATTAAATTGCAATCATGGGGTAACCTCCTTTTTGTTTAAACCATGATACACTGCCGCATTTCTTAGCAGTTTAATTCATTTCTCATTTGATTTCATTTCCCAATTTTGTCTTTACAAAAAATTTTTTTTTAAAAAAGGATTTTAAATATTTTCTTCTTTTTATATATTTTTTATAATAACTTATTTGCTTTTTCAACCACAATTTGGTCCCAGAAACTCTTTTACTCTCTGTCATTTCTCATTTGCAAATTGAAAAGTGCTAAGAAAAAAGTTATCTCGCACTTATCTTATTCATTTTCATGAGAGTCAGAGTTCCAGTGTTCCGCCTGCTCGTAAGAGCCAAAATGTAAAGTGCTCCACAAAAAGCCCGACACCGCTGGTGTTTCGAAGTTTCTTCTTCGTCAGGGGCTTAACAACTAAATAGAAATTGAACAAAGAAAGCAAACAGTTATAACATGTTATTTCTTAAAAAATATATATCAATCCCTTCATTTGGGAACTTAAACTTACGGCGTTTCCTGAATTAGATTCACGCGGCGAATGTTGATCCGCCATTTTTACTCTAGCTTTTATAGGCCTGATTGGATTCTAAAACAACCAATCAAAACACTCGTTCTTCAAAAAAGACCACGGCGGCCATCTTAATGGCCCTTTAACTCAACATTTTGACAATATTTAAATTTTGTTTATTCATTTAGAAAAATGTGTGCGAAACTATTGAAATCTAGATCGGAGGCAGATCGATTCAAAATTCTTTAAATCAATGACCGCCAATCAATAGTATCATTCATTCCTTGCGGAAATTCTGAACCCAATTTGAAAATCCATTTTTGTTCCTTATAGTTAAGGACTGATCGAGTATCTCCTTTCCTAATATTCACCTGTATCATATCCACAATTGTCCATTGTAAATCAACAAAATTGTGTCCTTGAGTAATGCAGTGTTTAACCATCGGAGCATCTATATTTCCTGTATTTAATCTACTTCTATGTTCTCTCAATCTAATTTTAACTGGCCGCGATGTGCGACCCACATACAACATAGGGCAGTTACATTGTATCACATATACTACTTGTTGAGAATCACAACTGCTTACGAATTTTCGTTTATACGTGATATTTGTACATGGATTAGTCCAAGACGTTCCAGTAAGTGACTGTGAACACATGTCACATTTTCCACATATAGTGTGTGTCCCCATTACTTCTGAGACCAATGAAGGTAATGCTGCTTTTACCAATGAATTCTTGATGTTAGATCCCCTCTGAAATGAAATCAATGGGTGTTCTTGAAATATAGGATATAACTGAAGTATATGCCAATGTGCGTGTATGCTTTTAACTACTTCTCCTACTCGATCGGTATATTGTACAACATATACATCTTGAGAAATAGACTTCTCATCTTGATATGTTAATAATGATTCTCTTGATGAGTAACGCGCTCTTTTATAAGCTGTCTTTATAACTTTTAGGGGATATCTGCTAAGATAAACTGCTAAGATAAACTGCTAAGAAATGCGGCAGTGTATCATGGTTTAAACAAAAAGGAGGTTACCCCATGATTGCAATTTAATTGGGCAGCCAAATTGGCGGTAGTACATAAAAGTAAAAGACGCCGGTGGGCGGAAATGTGCACTAGCCCATGGTATGAGGGTATTCCCCATGTTTTAAAACCATGAATAGAATGTGACTTTTTCTTTCTATTGTTGTTATCTAGTCGCATTGTTGCCAGTTTTTTCTAATATTGAGTGTTGCAGTTCGCAACTTGTCATGACTGCTTTAATAGCAGAATACCGGCTGCCTTGTACAATGGCTGCCATGTGGGGGTGAGTCAGTGAGCCAGATTGTGTGTAAGTATGTGAGAGAATGTGTGTGATTGAGACTGTGTGTGTACGAGAGAGAAAAAATGTGTGAAAGCAAGAGACTGGTCAGGGAAGTGACTGGTGTGTGTATGAGAGAGAGAGTGTGTGTATGAGAGAGAGAGATTGGTCAGGGAGGTGACTGGTGTGTGTGTGTGAGAGAAAGATTGGTCAGGAAAGTGACTGGTTTTGTGTGTGTGTGTGAGAGAGAGAAAGATTGGTCAGGGAGGTGACTGGTGTGTGTGTGTGACAGAAAGTGTGCATGTGTGTGTGAGACAAACAAATCATGGACCCTAAGGAAGAGGAACATCAGAACAGAGCTTCAGCAGCCATTGCTGCTTCTGGTGTGTGCTAAGGCCTACAAGGGAAAGGAGTAGGAGAGTTGCCAGAGAGGGTAAGTAAAAGTGGCTTTTTAAGTTTATCTTTCTTGATCGACTGCCATTTTAATTATTGGGTATTATGTAATGTGTCTGCTGCTTGAAATATTTTATTGGTGTTTAGGGAATTTTTAATAATTTTGTAAGTTTTTTTAATGATCAGATGTTATTCTATTTATCAGCTGTTTTATATTTATTATTCTAGTTTTAGAATTATTATTTTATATTACTTGAGAAATGTATAAATAGAAATATGGAGACAAAAACTGAACTGGAAACAGCAAGAAGCCAGACTGAGTGTATGTAGTGCAACAATGGGAAAACAAAATCATTAACTTGATGGTCACTTTATTCTGTATTTGGTGAGGGTCTATCTGTGTTCTGCATGTGTGACCCAGGTAAAGGTATTCTGCAAGCTTGTAGTTTCTGTGTAGGGATCTATAGCAGCTTGGCTTGTTCTGTTTTTCTCATAGGAGGTGTATTGGTGTTTAGGGCCTGGTTAAATATTTGTAGATAGGGTTGTTACTCTTGAATGAGTTCCATAATGTAGGTGTAACTTTTTGCGCACTAGTTTGTGTGCATTATTGCAGATCCTGGGAGTCAATTAGGTGCTATATTTCTGTTTCAATTTCTTCAGTTTTGCACTGCATGCAGAGTGGCTTTTTTGGATCTCCATTCCAGTT
The DNA here is from genome assembly GCF_901001135.1 of Rhinatrema bivittatum. Lineage (NCBI taxonomy): Eukaryota > Metazoa > Chordata > Amphibia > Gymnophiona > Rhinatrematidae > Rhinatrema > Rhinatrema bivittatum. Next base: position 56,117,725 of record NC_042622.1, read on the forward strand.
TGTCTCCATATTTCTAATTTGCGGTCTTTCTGTACTTGGTGAAGGTCGATTCTATGTGTGTGACCAATTCTATGTGTGTGACCGATGTAGGCATTTGTTTCAATATTATTTGTTGTGTTTACTCAATAGGACATGTATTGGTGGTAAATTACTGTTTTTTCATAAGGAAGGCTATTGTGCCTAGTAGGAGAGAGTGTTTATGTTGCTGTTACTGAGATGACACAAGAAATATCTTTTTTTGCATGGTGTATTGAAAGGGGAATGGCCTAGTTCTGTTCTGCACCCCTTGTTGGGGGGTCAGGGTGGATCCCGTAGATACAGAGTATATGTTTACATTTATCCCCGTGACGGTCATGTGTTCAGTGTGTCACGCATGTGACAACCATCTATCAGGTGTGTCCCAACCGAAAAAAGGTTGAGAACCACTGCTGTAGCCTACTAAGGGCTCCTATTAAGAAAAATGTTCAAAAATCCAAATCAGTCTCTGGACAACTACTCTGCACCTCGGATGGAGAAAACAGCAGTGGAGCCCCGGCCTGCACTGGAGGATCTTGGATAGCTTCCAAGCCTCCAAATAGGCCCAAAATGTAACTCAGGAAAATCTTTAATTTTCCTCTCAAACCTCTAACACAGCCCTCAGTGCCCTTTGCGGAGCTCTGCTATAAAACCTCTTGCAGGGGATTTACATTATAGCACCCACAATGGGAGGGGCTGCCAATGAATGGATCCTTCCCCTAATTATCTCTGTCTAATTGCACTAGTATGTATAATCCCAGGGTTTACCGGTAACCCAGGTTACATATGCATGCTGTGAATATCTACCAGTGCCTACTTCTAGCTGGACAGAAGAGGGTAATTTTCAGACACATTATTTATCCAGGGAAAAGGATCTGAAAACAATCCTCCATTTATATCATAAACTATAATATACACATACTCCATGTTTTATGGCTCCCAATGGGGCTTATTTTTAAAAAGATTTATGCCCATAAACCGGTTTATGTATATAAATTGGCTTTTAGAAATCATCTGGGGAAAGGGGCTGTGCAGAGAAAAGTCTGGCTGTAACTCGTGGTAGGCAAAACAGAGGGGCAGAGTTGAGGATCTTGCTCCTGTCACGTGATGGGCCAAAGTCAGGTTGATGCCATTTTTAAAATGGTGTCAATGGGCTTGGAGCTGGAGGGTGTTCTGGGCCCCCATTGGCTACTGAAGACTGTTTTTAGAGGTACCGGGGGGGGTGGGGGTTAGAAGGGTGGGGGTGGGAGTTCACTTGTGCCTCCCAGACCACCAGGGTCATTTTATTTGGGTTGGGGGATGGGTGGTTGGGAACACTAGACCCCAGAGATATTAATTTATTTGGAAGGGGTGGGGAAGAGATGGGGATATTGTGGGAGAGGCCTAAAATCTAAGAAACCACTTTTCTTGAATTAGGGGGAGGAGTGGGTGAAGGATGTGGGCCGTCGCCATGTGATTTCCTAAGATTTCTTTTTGGGGCCAGGATCACCTTGGAAGGTGTTAGGGATCTCCAAAGACCCCTGGGGTATTTGGGGGTGGGGAGAATTTGTAGGGCCTCGGGCTCTTTAAGCGATGACGTGCCATGATAAAATATGAGGCCACGGTACTGCTGCAATAGTTTGCTGGGCAGGGGCCAAATATTGTGTGGGATGACCCCAAGATATTTGACCCCTCTCACAATAAACTATCGCAGCTTAGTAAATCTCCCTATTAGCTTGATAACTTTATTCTGTCCCAGAATGGCCCTGGAGGGCCTAGAGTTATCCAGTTAAGTAGTTAGTTGGCTAACTACTTAGCCAGATAGTTTGGGGCTGATGAAACCAGCAAGATTTTTTAAACCCCAGGGTTTGTCTGTCTAAGTGCCAATTTAACCTGACAATCCCCTTTCAACAATATAGACCTCTTAGTATTCAGCTTAGCAGTCCACTTTTGGGGGTGTGGTTAGTGGGAATTTGGCCATCACCTTTTTATAAGATAGAGAGTTGGGATGGGGGGGATTGGTCCCCGCTCAATATGCTAGTTTTACTTTTTCTTGTTTTTTAGTTATCTAGCTAACTTTAGGCCTGTTATTGTTCCAACCAGAAAGCCTGATGTGATAAGGTGCACTCAGCAGAGCACACAGTTTTATCCGCGGTTGTGCACATTTTTCATGCACAAACTGCACTCCTGATGCAGCAAGGAGTTTTGCATATGAAAAATGTGTGCATAAATCTATGTGTATTGCTTAGAGATGTGAATCGTGTGATCGATCGTCTTAATGATCGATTTTGGCTGGGGGGGGGAGGGAATCGGATCGTCGCGGTTTTGTTTTTTTAAATATCGTGTAAATCGTAAATCGGGGGAGGGCGGGAAAACCGGCACACTAAAACATCCCTAAAACCCACCCCGACCCTTTAAAATAAATCCCCCCCCCTCCCGAACCCCCCCAAAATGCCTTAAATTACCTGGGGTCCAGAGGGGGGGTCCCGGTGTGATCTTTTACTCTCGGGCCTGCGTTGTAGAAATGGCGCCGGCGCTACCTTTGCCCTGTCATATGACAGGGCAAAAGTAGCGCCGGCGCCATTTTGTTTTTTGTCCCCCGACACCGTATGGCTGGCGCCATTTTGTTCGGCAAAACGATTCGATTGCAGGAGGTCGTTCCCGGACCCCTGCTGGACTTTTGGCAAGTCTTGTGGGGGTCAGGAGGCCCCTCCAAGCTGGCCAAAAGTCCCTGGGGTTCCAGCGGGGGTCCGGGAGCGATCTCCTACGCTCCTGACGTCGGGGGACAAAAAACAAAATGGCGCCAGCGCTACCTTTGCCCTGTCAGGGCAAAGGTAGCGCCGGCACCATTTCTACAACGCATCGGAGGCCCGAGAGTAAAAGATCACACCGGGCCCCCCCCCCCCCCCCCCACTGGACCCCAGGTAATTTAAGGCATTTTGGGGGGGTTCGGGAGGGTGGGGGATTTATTTTAAAGGGTCGGGTGGGTTTTAGGGTTGTTTTAGTGTGCCGGTTTTCCCGCCCTCCCCCTTCCCCTCCCCCTTCCCCCGATTTACGATTTTTGACGATAAATCGGGGGAATTCTTATTAAATATCACCTCTAATGATTTTTGACGATTTAAAATATATCGGACGATATTTTAAATCGTCAAAAAACGATTCACATCCCTAGTATTGCTTAATGCCCCCGCATGGAAATCCCATGCTAATGAAGGCATTAACTATTACCCCCAGTGCAGAGAGGTGTACTGGGTGAACTAATGTTTTCTTTGGAAATTTTACTCTTGGTCAGAGGTGGAGTAAAGTTTCCAGTGCTAAGTTAGTCTACAAGTGAAAGCTGTTGTTTCAGTGCCAGGACCTGTAGTTGGAATTTTATGTGCAGAAAACATGGTTTATGGGCACAAATTTTCTAGAAATGGGAGGTTCAGAGGGAGTTCAGGAGGTGTGAGCCTAGTTGGTGAGTGATAGCAGGGTCCTTCACTCTAAAGGTGATGGGTTTGTGTGAGGTATGTATGATGATCCGATGAGCACTTGGGATAAGATTTCAGGAATCCGTGTAAGAAGTCTGAGGAGTTTTCTTGAAAAGTTGTTGAGTCAAAGGATTTCTGCACTCAGCCTAGGAAGAATTAACGGTTGGAGTATGGAAGACTTTTGGATTCCTTGAGGAGCAAAGGACGCTCCCTTCAGTACAGACTAGAGACTGCTATCTAGGAGGATAAGGACCCTCAGACAAAGGGACATCATCCTATCCTGGGGAAGCCCACAGTTTGAGTTGTGACAAAGGAGAGGTCTCCAGTTCTTTATTGGGCTGAAAGGAAGGTAAAGGTCTCAGTGGAGACCTGAGAGGGAGTCTTCTATGAGACTTTGATCAAGTGACATGAGAAGTGAGAAACTATCTGGAAATCTTGACTAAGAAGCTGTTTTTCTGTGCTGTTTTAGTGCTTGCTGGACTGTATGATTTTTTTTTCTGCCTTCTTACAGACTGCGATTGTTTTTAAATTTATTCATGTTTTTGGAACACAGCTTGGATATGGACTGCTGTTTTCTGGTTGGAGTGTGACCTCCCTTGGGTTGGGCCTTATAGCTTTGCTATTCCCCACTGGTTGAATCCTGCTCCAGGGCTGCAGACCCACTTTTCCACCCTTTCAGCCTGAAGCTGACCCCCTGCAAAGGGAGGGGGTGGGGGTTACACATGCCTTTAGCTTATTGCATCAGGAGTTTTAAATAGCTTGTGCCTTAAGAAACTGTATGCTGAATTTCAGGTCACACGTTTAACGCTCAGCTTATTATATCGACCCCAGAGTTAGCCAGGTAACTTTCCCTGGCTAGCGTTGATATCCAGCATTAGCCAGCTAAAATTAAGCCTCACCCCTGCAATGCCTCCATTATGCCTCTTTTATCTAAGCTAGGTTTTAGCTGAATAATGGCTTAACCGGCTAAAACTTAACCATTCAACAGGACAGGATAAGATATTGAAAACTCAGGGTTTGTCTTGCTAAGTCCCGAACTTAGCCACACATACCCTTTTAAATATTGACCTCAGTCCCCAGGGGACAGCAAATATCCATGACACACACACAGTGCCCATGCTAGTGACAATGAAACATACAAGACAAGCGACAGATAAACTGAGCTGGTGATACACGTGCCTGCGACACACACGAAAAAAGCAGATACAAAGCAGAGGCTACGACCTTTTGCTCTGCAATGGTGACTTCTTCCATACACTTCACCCGACCTCAGCATAATGAATAGAATTAATATGGCAGAAAGAAGCCCTCAGACACATCAGGCTCCTTCCCAGCAGCAGCAGCAGCAGTGGCAGGAGGCACAGCAACCTCTAATTGATTAGTCCATAAAAATCCCCGCTCTAAATCGAAAAGAGCAGCACTAATTCTATTTTATGTTAAATTTCTGTCTTGCTCCCTTTTATCGAGTGCTTCGTCCAATGTCCCTTTCCTCCTCTTGCCCCATCTAGGCTGTATTCTGAGCCTGTTTTCCTCTCTCCTAGATTAAGTGCCTAATCAAAATCTTGTCTCTGTTAATAGCATAAAATTGAAAGATAGATATTGCACTTTACACAGCTGATTAAACACTAGAATGTGGCTAAATGCTTTACAGTGCTCGTTACATTAACTAACTTTGTCATCTGCTGGCTATCGTATAATTGTATATGCTTGTGTCACTTCTGGGAAAGCAGAGATATGCTAAGGTTGTTTTACCGCTCCTGGATTATAGTGCCGCTTTGGGCTAGGAGGTTCCATGATGGCTCAGCACATCCATGATGTTCCAGTTTCCATAATGAATGCAGGTAATCCTGCACATGGTATATTTCCAGTTGGTGTGCACTAATGAAATCTGATGATATGTGGCTCTCCTGAAAGGCCCAGCAGCAGCACAGTGCACTCCCAGGCAGGAGATTCAAGATTATAATCCAAATCTTGTTCCTGCTCCCCAGCTCTGCCAGGGAACTGCCCTTTTGCGATGAAGAGAACCTCTGGGATTTTTCCTCCAGGGACACCTCTAAAGAACACAACTTTACTTAATTTTGCTTTATTGGATTGGATAAATTGCCTTTCAATAAAATAAATCAGAGATGTACAACTTAAAAGAAAAAAATCTGCAAATACAAATGAAAACAATAAAAATTGAAAAGATAAAATAAACTGGAATTATACTGTCATCAGCTGTTAACGTATATACAGTAAATGTGGTTTTTAGCATATGTTTTAACAGTTGATGTTAATGAGATGCAAATGAGGTACATGTTATTGAAAGTACTAAAGTATGCACACCCAAGAAAGTACGTACAAAAATGCGTATACATCCATAAAAAATGAACTACACTTCACTGAGGTAGAGTTGAATTTTATTAAGCACAAAACTGTCCTTGCTGGCTTCCAACTGGCAGACTAGAATAAGAAGCTAGTGTTCTCACTTTGAGCCACTGGGTGGTTCCTGTAAATTTAAGTCTGAGAGACCCAGGAGGGTTTAGGGCCTCATTTTCTAAAGTATCGCAGGCCTGGGATACTTTAGAAGATGAGGGGCGGGGGGGCCGAAACGGGGGGCGGGCCTGCGCTAGCCGGCAGCGATCGAACCGTCGCGGTGCGATCGCTGCCAGTTTCGCACCCAATAGCGCCACCATAGGAGGTGCAGCTATTGGGAGCGAAATAGGCAGCGAAAAGGCACTTACCTTTTCGCTGTCCGCGGTGTCGGGGCAGAGTCGGCCCCGGTGATGCCCCGATCTTCCTCTTCCGGGGCCGACTCCGCCTCGACTCTGCCCCCATCCTGGTATCGCGTGCGAGCGGCTTGGAAAATGAGGCCCTTAGTTTGTATAGAGTTTGAGGCTAAGACCTGCAAACCCACCCCTGAAGACTTGGCTTGGTCCTCAGGGCTTACATGTTGCAGGTAAGGACACTTGGACTGAGGTAGAGTTGGCGCAACCTGCAGGGAAGAGCCCTGTAGGTCCCCACCATTGGCTGGCAGAGTTGGATGTGGCAGAGGCTCAACTGGAGCTTCACCTATACCAGCCCTTGTTCCCCTTAAGTTGAGCCCTTGGATGCCGGGGCCTGCAGGACTTAGGTGCTGGTCTCTGCGGACAAGATGGAGTTCTGTGGAGATGGATGAGTCAAAGGCCAGAGTCAGGAATAAGACTAGCACAAACATAGTCAGAGGCAGACACTGGTCAGGCCAGGCAGCATTCAGACATGGTCAAGAATCAGGCAGTGGTCAGAGGCAGGTAGAGTTCAGTTGTGATTGAGAGTCAGGTGGTAGTCAGTGGCAGGCGGAGTTCAGAAATAATCCAGAGGCAGTTGACCTATTGCCAAGCATTGAAGATAAGAATATAAGAAAATAAGAACATAAGATATGCCATACTGGGTCAGACTAAGGTCCGTCAAGCCCAGTAACCTGTCTCCAAGAGTGGCCAATCCATGTCACAAGTACCTGGCAAGTATCCAAACATTAAATACATTTCCAGTTACTATTGCTTATTAATTAATTACATTTTATGGATTTTTCTTCTAGGAACTTATCCAAACCTTTTTTAAACCCAGTTACAATAATTGCCTTAAACACTTCCTCTGGCAATGAATTCCAGAGTTTAACTATGCACTAAGTGAAAAAGAATTTTCTTTGATTTGTTTTAAAAGAGCTACTTGCTAACTTCATTGAGTGCCCCCTAGTTCTTCTATTATCTGAGAGCAAATAATCGATTTACATTACCTTGTTCAAGTCCTTTCATGATTTTGTAGACCTCTATAATATCCCCCCTCAGTAATTTCTTCTCCAAACTGAACAGCACTGACTTCCTAAGCCTTTCCTCATAGGGCAGCCGTTCCATGCCCCTTATCATTTTGGTTGCCCTTCTCTGCACTTTCTCCAGTGCAACTATATCTTTTATGAGATGTGGCAACCAGAATTACACACAATATTCAATATGCAGTCTCACTATTGAGTGATACAGAGGCATTATGACATCCATTGTTTTATTTGCCATTCCCATGTTAATAATTCCTAACATTCTGTTTGCATTTTTGATCGTACAGCACACTGAGCTGACAATTTCAATGTCTTATCCACTATGATACCAAGATCTCTTTCCTGGGTGATAACTCCTAAGATAGAACCTAACATTGTGTAACTATAGCAAGGGTTATTTTTCCCTATATGCATCACTTTGCAGTTGTCCACGATAAATTTCATCTGCCATTGGAAGCCCAATCTTCCAGTCTTGCAAGGTCCTCCTGCAATTTATCACAATCTGCTTGAGATTTAACTACTCTGCATAATTTTGAGTCATCCAGAAATTTAATCACCTCTCTTGTCGTACCCCTTTCCAGATCATTTATAAATATATTAAAAATCACTAGGGATGTGCAGCAGGAACAGATTTGTCCCATTCGGTATTCGTATTCGTCGGGACCTAAATCCTTTGTATTCGTTCTCGGGGGACCCCAATCCATTCATTAGTTACATATGTATTCATTTCTCCAAAAAAACCCATCCCAGCCCTTTAAATTTAATTAACTACAACCCCCCACCCTCCTGACCCCCCAAAGATTTGCCAAAAGTCCCTGGTGGTCCTGCGGGGGTCCTGGAGTGATCTCCTGTACTCGGGCCGTCGGCTGCCAGTATTCAAAATGCTAAGCTGCCCACAGCACCTGAACTTGCGAACCTGTTTACCCGCCACATCTTTCGCCTTCATGGAATTCCCCGACACATCGCCTCGAATAGGGGCTCTCAATTCATGGTGAAGTATTGGAGGGCGCTCTGTAAAAAGTTTGGGGTCCAGCTAGACTTCACGACCGCATTCCACCCCCAAGCTAACGGCCAAGTGGAACGCACGAACTGGACATTGAAGATGTTCCTCCAGTCCTTCGTGGGAAATTTGCAGAATGATTGGGTGGTCCTACTCCCGTGGGCAGAGTTCTCATATAACCACCACAAACACTCCACCACCAGCAGTTCTCCCTTCTATACAGTATATGGGAAACGCCTTCGACCTGCCTTGCCCTTGCCATTGGAAATGCCATCTCCAGCCATTCAACTCACGGCCCAACAGTTCCGTCAGCTCTGGAGATCCACCCGGGAGAAACTTCAATGCACTGCGGTTATTGCGAAGACGTTTGTAGACTGCCTACGACATCCAGCCCCGTCATTTCTCCCCGGGGATAAGGTATGGCTAAGCACCAAACACCTCCGCTTGTGGTTTCCTTCAATGCACCTGGCTCCAAGGTACATTGGCCCGTTCTCTATCATGGAACAGGTAGGGGCAGTTTCCTACTGCCTCCGCCTCCCACCTACGCTCAGGGTACACAATGTCTTTCACGTTTCCCTGCTGAAGCCACTGGTTCTATCCCTCTTCCATAGGAAGACACCTGCACCGACCACTCCTGAGGCACCCGAGGATACAGTCTATCAAGTCAAGGAAGTACTAGACGTGCGGTTTCACTTCAGATGCTAGGAGTACCTCCTCTCTTGGGAGGGCTACGGTCCCAAGGAGAACTCCTGGGAACCAGCCTCCCACATCTTGGACAAGACCTCCTCCGCCAGTTCCATATGGATCATCCAGCTAAGCCCATGCCCCCGGGGCGGGGGCTTAGGAGGGGGGGTACTGTTACAGCCCAGGGCCGTTCCCTGGGTTCTTCACTTACCTCGAGGCCGGCCCGGGCCTCTGAGATGCCGGCTAGTCCTGGAAGTGCCTCGGCCGCGGCACTCCTTCCTCGAGAGAGACACCGGCATTCCGTTGCATCTGGGCCCGCCCCCTAGGCACGCGTGCACGCAGGCTCTCTGAATTTAAAGGGGCCAGTGCGGGAATCCAGGACAGCCCCGATGATGACATCAGATGATGACCGTCGGCCCCTATGACATAGTGAGGGCAAAGGTAGCGCCGGCGCCATTTTGAATACTGGCAATACGGCCCGAGTGTAGGAGGTCACTCCCGGACCCCCGCTGGACTTTTGGCAAGTCTTGTGGGGGTCAGGAGGCCCCCCCAAGCTGGCCAAAAGTCCCTGGGGGTCCAGCGGGGGTCCGGGAGCGATCTCCTGCACTCAGGCCGTATTGCCAATATTCAAAATGGCGCCGGCGCTACCTTTGCCCTGTCACATGGTAAGGGCAAAGGGCCATCGGCGCCATTTTTATTAATGCAGCTGATGGCCTGAGAGCGGGAGATCGCTCCCCGTGCTCCCGCTGGACCACCAGGTAATTTTAAAACCTTTTTTGGGGGTTCGGGAGGGTGGGGGAGGGTTTTTTGATTATCGGATCGGGCTGGGTGATAAATATTTTAAGATTTGGATTGGAACCGGAACCGATCAGATTCCGGTTCCGATTCACATCTCTACTTTTTACCTCAGTAGTTGCTCCTTTGAATTTTTAAAAAAATATTTTTCTCATTTTATGACAATTTCCTTTTTCAAAGTTTAGTGCTACAGTTGTGTATTTACTTACTGTCCCCCTTCCAGTCATTAATTCAGTTTTGATCATATTATGATCACTGTTATTTATTTATTCATTTATTTATAAGCTTTTCTATACTGATATTTGTAGCAACATCATATCGGTTTACATTATAACAGCAGTAGGAAATTACATTGAACCGGGGAGGGCTAACAAGGGATAGAGAGGAACAGTAAGACTTAGCAAGGAAAGACAGGAAAACCAATCAAGGATAACAGTTACTTAAAATATAATGCATATAGATAATTGTAGTAAGTATGTCATAGGTCTTTCAAAAATGTAAGAGGGTATATGTACAGAGTTGAGCATGAAACTGGCGTGTTAAGGAGGTACAGGAGGTGGGTCAGGAATTGTCATGGGGGTGGCTTGTTTAAATAGCCAGGTCTTCAGGTTGGTACAGAATTTGGAGGGACATGTTTCGAGCCGTAGATTAGTGGGCAATGAGTTCCAGTAGGTAGGTTCGGCTATAGATATGGCTCGTTCCCTAGTAGATGAGAGGTGAGCTTGTTTTAGGGCAGGTACATGGAGAGTTCCATTCTTTGAGGCTCTGGTGAGTCGCTTTGAGCGTTTGGGTTGGAAAGGTTCCTCAAGCCAATTGTAGTAATGGATGTGTATAGCTTTGTGGATTATGGTGAGGGTTTTGTAGATGATGCGGGAAGGGATCGGGAGCCAGTGCAGGTCTTTGAGGATGGGAGTGATGTGATCATATTTGCGGGCATTAGATATGGTTCGAGCTATTGCATTCTGCAGCAGTTGTAGTGGTTTCAATGAGGTGGAGGGGAGGCCTAGGAAGAGTGAGTTGCAGTAAAGTTTAGTGGCAAGCGTGGCCTGAATGACAGTATGGAAGTCACTGGGGTGCAGTAGCGGTTTTAGTTTTTTCAAAACATTAAGTTTGTAGTAGTCTTCTTTGAGGATTTTGTTGATAAGTGTCTTTAGGTTCAGCTACTGGTCAAGGTGCACTCCAAGGTTTCGTGCGCAGGGCTGTGAAAGATAAGCATTAAAGGCAGGATCATTTGCAAGGTAGGGTTTGGGGGGAATGTGTTGAGAGATGAAGAGCAGTTCTGTTTTAGATGAGTTGAGGGCAAGGTGGAGATTGGAGAGTAGGGTGTTTATGGAGGCAAGACAGGTCTTCCAGTGTTCAAGGGCATTGGTGAGAGTGTCATGAATGGGCATAATGATTTGGACATCATCTGCATAGAGATAGAATTTGAGACCTAGATCTGTTAGGAGATGGCAGAGGGGGATGAGGTAGATGTTGAAAAGGGTGGATGAGAGGGATGAGCCTTGAGGAACCCCTTGGGAGATGGCATGGTGGAAGGATTCATCATTGCCTATCTTAACAGAGTATTGTCTGTCGGAGAGATAGGAGTGAACCATTGAAGTGCAGCACCTGAGAGGCCAATGTTAGTGAGACAGGAAAGGAGTTGGGTGTGGCTTACGGTATTGAATGCAGCAGAGATGTCCAAGAGGGCAAGAATGAAGCAATGACATTGGTCCATTCCTCTGAAGAGGTGATCAGAGAGGGAGAGTAGCAGGGTTTCAGTATTAAGGTGCTTGCGAAAGCCAAATTGGGAGGGGTGAAGAATATTATTTTCTTCAATGTATGTCGTTAACTGGGAATTGACCACCTTCTCCATGATTTTTGAGATGAACGGGAGGTTAGAGATGGGCCGATAATTGGCTGGGTCTTGTGGGTCTAGGGATGGTTTTTTAAGAAGGGGTTTGATCACTGCATGCTTAAGGGGGATAGGAACAATGCCTGATGAGAGGGAATTGTTGATGATTTTGGCTACTGGTTTGGCTATGGTGTCTGGTATCGTGAGTAGGGCTTTTGTGGGTATGGTGTCTGAGGGATGGGAGGCAGGTTTCATCTTTTTGAGTATGGATGTAATTTCAATCGAAGAAGTGAGTTCAAGGGAATCGAGGGTGGCAGGAATAGGAAGGGGGTCTTGTATAGTATGTTGGGGTTCGGGAGGGAATTTGAGCAGTATGTTAGATATTTTGTTATGGAAGTAATGCGCCAATAGTTCACTTTTTTTCCTTTGCTTCATTGTCAGGGATGGGTGAGGGACTAGACTTGGTGAGTGTGGAGACATATGAGAAGAGGGCTTTTGGATTATAGACGTAGTCATGTATTTTTTTGGAGAAATAGTCACGTTTGGCATTTAGAGTGGAGGATCTGTAAGTGTGAAGTGCAGATTTGTAGATGGAGGTGTTCTGGGGTGAAGGGTCTTTCTGCCAGGCTCTCTCTTTTTGTCTGAGATCATTCTTCTTTTGTTTCAGTTCAGTTGTGTACCAGGGTTTAGTGTTCTTAGCAGCAGGTTTAAGCTCACGTTTAATGATAGGACAGTGTTTATCTGCGATGTCCAGAGTGAGGTTGCTCCATGATTCAATTGCAGCATTGGGATTAGTGTAGTCAAGTTTGTAAATGGCGCTGGAGAAAGCAGCAATGAGGTCTTCACTGGAGCAGGATTTTCTATAGTTGATGGTATTGTTGGGAACAGCATGGTTTAATATGGGAGTCTTTGTGGAGAGAAAAGTTTTTATGAGGGAGTGGTCTGACCAGGGGACAGGGGTACAGACAGGGGGGTTGGGGGAGAAGAACCAAGAGTTAATGAAAAGCAGATCTAGGGTGTGCCCTGCCTTGTGAGTGGGGGAAGAGATAATTTGTTTTAATCTCATGGCCTGGAGAGAGTTGAGGAGGGCTTCACAGAGAGAAGGTAGAAAAGAGAGGGGAGACATCGACATGAAGATTAAAATCTCCTAGGATAATGGCTGGCTTATCAGTGTTGATATTATCTGAGATGAATTCGATGAGGGGGGAGGGATTACACTCTATGAGGCCGGGGGGGGGGGGGGGGGGTGGCGGCATAGATGATGTAGACTTGTAGATCATAAGATTTGTATAACCTGATCTCAAATCTGGTGGGGGGCTCAATGATTATAGGTTTACATTTTAACTGTTTTTTGACAGCGAGGAGTAGGCCTCCGCCCCTTTTCTTGGGTCTAGGTGTAGAGAAAATGTCATATATATGATTCGGGAGCTGGTTGATGAGGACCATGTCAGAGTCTTTAAGCCAGGTCTCTGTGACAGCACAGATGTCTGGTTTGTTGTCGGTTAGTAAGTCGTTGAGAATTATGTTTTTTTTGGCAAGGGATTGGGCATTGAAAAGTATTATAGCTAGGGTGGTTAAACCCAGGAATTGGGTAACTGGTGAGATGAGAATAGGGAGAAGGGATTTACAAAAGGAAGGGTGGTTGTGCGGTGTGAAGTAAGGAGATCTGTGGGGGTGGTGGTGGATACATGGGATAGGGAAATGAAGGGAGCTTACTATGCTCCTTGCCATGGTAGCCTTGGGGGCTAGGAGATTGATCCCTTTGAATGGGAGCAGTGTGGGGAAGGGGGGGGGGGGGGGGGGGGAGGAGAACAACAGAGATAGCAGGAGCACAATGAGATGTAGAATGAGAACAGTGTTCCAAAGGCACAGGCAGAGTGGCAAAGCGCACATAGGAGATGAATAAAATAAATGTGTCAATGGCACAGGGTTACAAACAGCGGTGTATCAAGCATTACAAAGAGAGCCCTTGTGTTCGTAGATGCTGCTTAGCAGTGTTGGGTTTGTGATTCATCTGGTGGACTTGATCGGTTTTTGGTTTGGTTGCTAGCCGGAAGCAGAGCGGTCGGATCGTGGTGCTGGATACCGGGTTGGAGGTAAGATACAAGCAGTCTACAGCACTGTTTCGGTGTGTGACTACGAGTTCAGTGTAGGTTATTGAGAGCTTCGTAGTAAGGTATCCTTAGGATCGAAGTGGTTGGCGAATGTGAGGGAGAAGGGACAGCTGGTAATACCCGAAGGGTTAGCACGAAGGGGCGCACTAAGGGGCCTGCCCCTTAGTCGCGCTCCTTCTGCGGGCGATGCCCGGTGTGAGGTGCCGGAGGAGCAGGTAGGATAAATTTAAAGGCCTACCCTGCTCAGCCGCTGATGTTGCTGGAGGAGGCGGGCCACGGGGCGGGCCTCGGTGGAGTCCTTGGTGTTGGCGGGCGGTCCTCGGCAGTCCTCAGGAGGGGGGTCCCTTGTCTTGGTGGTCCTCGGTGGGCCTCAGGAGTGGGGTCCCTCATCTTGGCAGTCTCGGCGGGCCTCAGGAGGGGGGTCCCTCGTCTTGGCGGGCCTCAGGAGGGGGGTCCCTCATCTCGGTGGTCTCGGCGGGCCTCAGGAGGGGGGTCCCTCATAACGGCGGTCTCGGCGGGCCTCAATGGGGGTCCCTCATTTCAGGGGGTCCTTGGCAGGCGAAAAGGCGATGGTGGCCGCATGGCAGCGAGGCGCAGGCGAAAAGGGAGCCAGAGGAGCAGGTAGGATAAATTAAAAAAACTACCCTGCTCAGCCACTGACGTCGCTGGAGGAGGCGGGCCACAGGGCGGGCCTCGGCGGAGTACTTGATCTCGGCGGTGTTGGCGGGCGGCCCTCGGCGGTCCTCAGGAGGGGGGTCCCTTGTCTTGGTGGTCCTCGGTGGGCCTCAGGAGGGGGGTCCCTCGTCTCGGCGGGCCTCAATGGGGGTCCCTTGTCTCGGTGGTCCTCAGCAGGCCTCAGGAGGGGGGTCCCTCATCTCGGTGGTCTCGGCGGGCCTCAATGGGGGTCCCTCGTCTCGGGGGATCCTTAGCAGGAAAAAAGGCGATGGCGGCCACGTGGCAGCGAGGCGCAGGCGAAACCGGCCACCAAGCGGCCTCAGCACTGTTACCTAGGGATGTGAATCGTGTGATCGATCGTCTTAATGATGGATTTTGGCTGGGGGGGGGAGGGAAATCTGATTGTCATGGTTTTTTTTTGTTAAAAAATCGTCAAATCGTAAATCGGGAAAACCGGCACACCAAAACAACCCTAAAACCCACCCCGACCCTTTAAAACAAATCCCCCACCCTCCCGAACCCCCTCAAAATGTTTTAAATTACCTGGGGTCCAGTGGGGGGGGGGGGGTCCCAGCGCAATCTCCCGCACTTGGGCCATGGCTGCGTTAATAGAAATGGCGCCGGTGGCCCTTTGCCCTTACCATATGACAGGGCAAAGGTAGCACCGGTGCCATTTTGGTTCCTGTCACCCGACGTCACGAGTGCAGGAGATCGCTCCCGGACCCCCGCTGGACCCCCAGGGATTTTTGGCCAGCTTGGGGGGGCCTCCTGACCCCCACAAGACTTGCCAAAAGTCCAGCGGGGGTCCAGGAGCGACTGCCTGCACTCGAGCAGTATTGCCAATATTCAAAATGGCGCCGGCGCTACCTTTGCCCTCACTATGTCATACGGTCGTATGCAAGGGATTTCTACTCAGAAAGATTTGATTATGCATTTAATATTATTTGTACCCTGGTATAGCACTATCCTATTGGTTACCCTCTTTCCAACAAGTCTCTGAGATGCCAATTAAGTCTATATCATCATTCACTGCTATACAATCTAATTCTCCTGACTTCTGGCATTAGCATACAAACATTTCAAAGTGTTCTTTTTGTTTGTTTGTATTAACATTCTGCTTTTCAGTTGACAGGAATAAACTGGAATTTTTTAGCTCTGGTGATTCTTTAATTATAGACACTTGGACTACTTTTCTTATTATTGGAACTTCTTTGTTGGGATGTCCTAACTCTAATGCTTCATTAGTATCTTTCGAAGATACCTTCCTCTGAACCATTTGCTGCTGAACAACTGTTGGCTTTCCCCTTTGATTTAATTTAAAAGCTGCTCTAACTCTTTTTTAAAGGTTAGAGCCAGCAGCCTGATTCCACCCTGGTTCAGGTAGAGCCCATCCTTTCGGAAAAGACTCCCCCTTCCCCAAAAGGTTCCCCAGTTCCTTACAAAATTGAATCCTTCTTCCTTGCACCATTGTCTCACCCACACATTGAGTCTCCAGAGCTCTGCCTGCCTCTGGGGACCTTGGATGGAATAGGGAGCATTTCAGAGAATGGTACCCTGGAGGCTCTGGATTTCAGCTTTCTACCTAAGAGCCTAAATTTGGCTTCCATAACCTCCCTTCCACATTTTCTTATGTCACTGATGCCCACATGTACCATGACAACCGGCTCCTCCCCAGGCTATCTAAAATCCTATCTAGGTGACGCGTGAGGTCCACCACCTTTGTACCAGGTAGGCTTGTTATACATTCCTAATAATTGAATCACCAAATCTCATGGCCAGCTAACCCTTCCCTCCTGGGCAGTAGCCCTGGGAGACACATCCTTGGTACGAGAGGATAATGTACTACCTGGAGAGCAGGTCCTTGCTACAGGATCATTTCCTGCTATACCAGATTGATCATGAGGCCTTTCTCCTCCAAGGCAGCACCAGGGCTGCAGACTAGAGTTGGGACTTGGCTACCATGTCCCTGAAGGTGTCATCTATATACTTCTCTGTCTGCCTCATCTCTTCCAGATCTGCCAGTCTAACCTCCAGATATTGGACTCGTTCTCTGAGAGCCAGGAGCTCTTTGCATTGCATGCACATGTACAATTTCTCACTGGCGGGTAAAAAATCATACATGTGACAATCGATATAGATGCCTGGGAGGCCCCCCTCTTGCTGATGGATTGCTGTCTTAATCTTAAATTTGTTCAGTTCCTAATTATGTTTTAGGTTGCTATGGAAGTAGGACTGCATACAATTAGGGTCCTTTAAATGTATTCGTGTATTCACTATATATCTGGTAGTGACCTATAAGGGAATGATTGAACGCTTTATAAGATGTGGGGAATATCTGAATTTAAGTTAAAAGGCTGATTAATTTTTTTTATTTTTATTTTTTGTTTAGTGTGAAAGTGCCAACTGCCTATAAATTAAAGGATGAGCTACGGGTGGGTGGAAGAGGGGTGGGAGGGTTGGGAAGTACAGACACAAACTTCTTTTTTTTTGCCTGCCTTTCTGACTACCTATTCAATACAAACCCCACAAACTTCTGTTGAAGGGAAAGAGGCCTTTATATGGGCCAGAGGCTGGGATGTCATCGGTGGGCGCCGTGGGAAATTTCATGCCGGGGGTCCTTTGAATTGGGGGACGTTGGGCGCACGTATGCCTAGCAGGGATGTGCAGCAGGGATGGATTTGTCCCATTCGGTATTCGTATTCATCGGGACCCAAATCTGTTGCATCCGTTCTCAGGGGACCCCGATCCGTTCATTAGCTACATATGTATTCGTTTCCCCCCCCAAAAAACCATCTCAACCCTTTAAATTTAATTAACTACAACCCAAAAAATGAAAAGGGAGCACTGCTGCACGCAAACCAATCAAATAAATCAAGCAAATGTGCAGAGAAAATATTCAATGTCCACACATAATTTTGATTGAAGAAATTATATTTTTGAAATGGCAACTCCACAGTGTTATGACAGGGTATGTGTGGACACTGAATATTTTCTCTGCACAATTGCTTGATTTATTTGATTAACTACAACCCCTCACCCTCCTGACCACCCCCCCCCCCCCCCCCAAGACTTGCCAAAAGTCCCTGGTGGTCCAGCGGTGGTCCTGGAGTGATCTCCTGCACTCGGACTGTCGGCTGCCGGTATTCAAAATGGCGCCGATAGCCTTTGCCCTTACTATATCACAGGGGCTACCGGTGCCATTGGTCGGCCCCTGTCACATGGTGGGAGCAATGGATGGCCTATCATGTCACAGGGGAACTGCACAGATAGGCTATTCCACAGCAGGATAACTCAGGAAAACCAAACTGCTTTGAGATGGTGGCAGGGGATTAGATACACCCTCTGCTTCTCCCACAATGGCAAGCAAATGCTGGACTGCTTTGACACTTCCTCCTGTGCTTTTTCATGATACACTGACAAAGTTTATTTTTATGATGTTTACTGTATTTTTACTGCATTTGTCAATTTCTCGCCAGTGTTACTTTATGCTGACGAATAGTGCACAGTGGCTTCTGGTAAGCAAACCTATGGTTCCTTCCATGTATGCATATTAAAGGGAAGGAACTGAGTACCTAGAGATTTTGACTTTGGACCAGACCTATGTGAGTAACATGAACTGCAGTTCTAGTTGTCTGCTTGGAACAGCAACCCATGTTGCGTAAAGTCCTTTGAAGTAATTGGACTTGGGTTTATGCTGAAACCTGCTACATTTAATCCTGGACATTACTGATAGACTGCTTTTTGGAAAAAAGTCAAGCTTGAAACCCTAAAAGTTTGTGGCATTCACCAACAGAGGTTCAAACCCTGGAAATATTTGCTGGGAACCCAAGGCTCTGCTTCCAGCTTTGATAGCTGGCCAGAGTGCCACAAACAGGGTTTAAGCTGCAGGAAGCAGTGAATGACAGAAAAACAACAACATGTGTGTAACCTGCAGTGGCTGAAGATATTTTTGTGGGAGTGTTAAAGATTAAAAAGCATATCCTTTCCCTGTGTTAGAAAGTGTAGTAAGTGCTCTGACTGAGCTAGGAGTTTGAGCTTTTTGGATGTGGATCCAGGAAGGTGTGAATGGAAACCCAGTTGTTAGGCTGCAGACCCCATGAACTCACCTTCAGTCCCCTGTACAGCAGTGAACTTTGCCCTGTGATCCTGTTTGTTCCTGAATGCCTGCTTGAATCCTGCCCGGTTAATTATATTGTGTTCTAGTGCCATGCCTAGTTATCAAGAATGCAATTTTCAAGCCTTAATGAATCCAACTTGTGTTGAATGAAGCCTTGATAGTAGGTATGGAAGCCTATTCCCCAAGCTATTGTATGGCATCCAGGGGTATCTGCAGGAATTCATTGATCAAAGCCATCTCTAGGTGGAAGCATTCCCCCAGATCGATTCTTATGGCATGGATAGTGTGTAGATGATGTCTACTCAGTTTACTGGAAAGGTTTGAAAATGAGCAGGTCCCTGGCTGAGCAATGGCAGCCCCATCTGGATTTACTTTGATGACTGTAGCTGCTTTGAAACCTTTGGCGAACCTGAGAGGGCAACAGTCCCCAGACTGATGCCCTTAGGGGATGCTCCAGTTGGTCATGTCAGAAGCTGTACTCAGAGAGGGCACTCCTGACTTTGCTATCAACAGTTTCCCTGATGCTGTGCCTATAGAAGGCACTCCCCAGTTCCATTTGCCTGGAAAAGAAGTGGATCAGGTTCCTTGTGTTCCAGAACCTACCTTGGAACCTGTACCTCTAAAGGGTGCTCTAAGTGTCTGTGTTCAGAAAAGGACCCAGATCCTAATTAAGCTCTGTAAACCATGTTCCAAGACCGGCTTCTGTCTCCAGAGAAGGCCTAACCCTAGTACTGGGAAATATTAAAGTCACACCTGAACTTGTACCGATAGGTAAAATTCTTCTGGCGGTATCTATAGTTAAAAAAAACTACCTCTCTTCCACTGATTTCAGCTCCGGATTCAGTTCCTGCAATCTTGGATTCTGCTCTTACGATGTGGGCACTTTCTGCATGTGTCTTCAACTAATGAATCTATTTCTATTATAGAAACATAGAAATGACGGCAGAAGAAGACCATATGGCCCATCCAGTCTGCCCAGCAAGCTTTCACACTTATTTTTTTTTCTCATACTTATCTGTTACTCTTGGCCCTTATTAGTAACTTTTTGGTTCTAGTTACCTTCCACCCCCGCCATTGATGTAGAGAGCAGTGCTGGAGCTGCATCTAAGTGAAGTATCTAGCTTAATTGGTAAGGGGTAGTAACTGCCACAATAAGCAAGCTACTCCCATGCTGATTTGTTTACCTAGCCTGTGCAATTCAGTCCTTGTTGGTTGTTATCTGGATATAAATCCTCTTTTTTTCTCTCCCCTGCTGTTGAAACAGTGATCTGCGCTGGATATGTATTCCAAGTGAAGTATCAGGCTTAATTGATTCGGGGTAGTAACCACCGTAACAAGAAAGCTACATCCATGCTTATTTGTTTACCCAGACTATGTAATTCAGTCCTTGTTGGTTGTTGCCTGAATATAAATCCTCTTTTCCTCTTTCTATAAGTTATATTTCTTATACAGACCTTACTCCCATGAAGAAACATACCTATAATGAATGACATTGCCTTTGCTTTAGTAGTTTCAGATCCTGATCCTATTCCAGTAACTCTGAATCCTGTTCCGGTGATGCTGGAGGACTTGCTGCATCCTGCACCCATAGAGGACACTGTGCAGCTTGTACTTAAAGAAGCAGACACCCTACTTACTTTTGTGGCTTGTCAACCCTGTATTCATGTACTTCTAGAGAACTTGCAATCAGAGGGGAGTTTTCTTGCACCACAGTTACATGATATTGGTATAAAGTCCATTAGTATAGTATAGTTTCTAAAAGATGTCAAGCACAGAAGGCAATCATCCTATTCCATGTCTCTCTGGATACAGAGGAGGAATTTGGCATGTGCAAATGGTATTTGTCTACAAATGCTAAGAATACAGAAGTTTACTATATGCCTTTTTCAAAAATAATTTTCAAAAATACTCCATACCCATGAGAGTATTAAGTCATCATATCTTTTATTACTGTCCTGGTCTGAATTGCATTACAGAGATAACAACTGAAAACTAGGGCAGGATGTGAGAAACAGGTCCTGCTGAATACACAGGGACCTTCGTTTTCAGTTTTGTTTTTTTTTTGCTCGAGAATTTCAATGTTAGAACAAAAATGAAATCAGTGGAAAATGTCTTTGCTTCTCATTTTTTTTGTGTGTGTAAGATCAAAGTTATTTTCCCACTGACTGTTTTTGTTCTAACATTGAAATTCCCAAGCAAAAGAAAAGAAAAACTGAAAATGAAAGTCCCTATGAATACAGGAATTGTGTAATGAGAATGCTATGAGACCTTGTTTCAAAGACATTCCTAATTTTTACCTCGCAGTGGGGCCAGGATCCTCAGCCTCCAAAAGGCTTTCTGGGTTTCTATACATCCTTTGTGTTTTCATATAATGTATAGGCCATAAGGGGGCACTGTTTTTGTGGGATAGTGGTTTGTAATGGCTGGACCTGGATCCTGGAGGGTCCTTGGGGTGCCCAGAGATTGCTGCTGGGAGCTGAATGATGTAAAAATGATCTGAGTGGTTTCAAACTTGTGGGTTGCCAGGATGAAAGGCTGGAGCTCAGACTTTGAGCCACTGGGTGGCCCTTGTATATTGAAAATTATGCAAACACTCTCAGATTTTAAAATTAAGACCTGCAACCCTACCCTTCTGGAAACAGATTGGTATTCAGGGCTTACAAAATGGATTTCTGGCAATGATACTTTGCTCCCAGCAGTGTGAGCCTGAGGGCTGTTGAGCATGCAGGAGAACCTGGTGAGAGATCAATGAAGTCCTGTTATTTGAAGTAAGCTGTATGCATGAAGTTGAGATTCTAACCTTGTACTGGACTTATGTGAATAACATGAACTGAACTTGTATGTGTCTGTTTGGAAATTGAACTCCCGTTGGGTGAAATTCTTTGAGGTAATTTGACTTGTGTTTATGTTGAAACCTGCTACATGTAAGCCAGGACATTATTGATATGTTGCTTTTTTGAAAAAAAAACCTAGGTTTGAAAATCTAAAAGCTTGTGGCTTGCATTGGCAGAGGCTGAAAACCTGACAGTTTTTATTTTGTGTTAATGCATCTGTAAAGCAGTTCATGCATGCATTTTTTGCTCTGTTAATAGATGAGTTGTTTTCCACTAACCTTTAAAAGGAGATAGAGCAGCTTTGAAACTAGATGATGGGAAAAGTTGACAAATGCTTAGAAATGCATGGCTCAGAATGATATATCTTTGAAAGATACTAACTAAACAAGGAAGTTAGGGCATCCTGATAGAGAAGAAGCAATAAATGCTAAAGTAGCCCAGGTGCCTTTAAGTAAAGAGCAGACAGTTCAGAAAGAATCCAAATTACGCCTGATAAGCAGGTTGTTAATACAAACAAACCCCCATTCTTTGAAATGTCTGTATACAAATGCTAAAAGTCTAAAAAATAAGATCGGAGAGTTAGAGTGTATAGCACTGAAGTGGTAGATATAACTGGCATCTCAAAGACCTGGTAGAAGGAGGATAACCAATTGGACATTGTGGTATCAAGGTACAAATTATATCAAAATGATAGGTTAGATGAAATTGGTGGAGGGGTGACGCTAAATGTTAAAGAGGGCATAGAGTCAAACAGGATAAAAGTTCTACAGGAAACAAAATGACTGTAGAATCTTTAAGGACAGAAATTCCATGTGAGAAGGGTAATAGAATAGCAGTGAATGTGGACTACCATTCACCTGGCCAGGATGAACAGACAGATGATGAAATGCTAACAGAAATTAGGAAAGCTAACAATATTAGCAACACAGAAATAATGGGTGATTTCAGTTACCCAGCATTAACTGGGTAAATGTCACATCAGGACATGCTAAGGAGGTAAAGTTCTAGATGAAATAAATGACTGCTTCATGGAGCAGCTGGTGCAAGAACCGACAAGAGGAGGAGCTATTTTAGACCTAATCCTTAGAGGAATGAATGATTTGGTAAGAGATGTAATGGTGTTGGGGCCGCTTGGCATAGTAATCATAACATGATCAAATTTGACTTGATAACTTGAGGGAGGACACTAATGAAATCTACTGTGAAAGCATTTAGCTTTCAAAAGGGAGACCATGATAAAATGATTAGGGAAAAACTGAAAGGAGCAATTGCAAAGGTTAAGAGTTCACATTAGGCATGGATGTTGGTTAAAGATACCATCTTGGAAGCACAGACCAGATGTATTCCATGCATTAAAAAAAGGCAGAAGGAAGGCCAAATAAGTACTGGCATGGTTAAAAGATGAGGTGAGCGAGGTTATTCTAGCCAAATAAAGAGATGTAGCCAAATTCAACATCGAGGTGGTTTAAAAAGGCTGAATGGAGGGCTGCTCCTTATGCATAATGATATTCATTACTCACTTATGAGTAGATTTTAAAAGGGCTGCACATGCGCCCATTTTTGTGTATCTTGCTGTACACAAAAATGTGTGCTATTTTATAAAGTATATGCATAGGGGCGGATTTTCAGAGCCCTGCTCGCCTAAATCCGCCCAAAACCGGGCGGATTTAGGCGAGCAGGGCCCTGCGCGCCGGTAAGCCTATTTTACATAGGCCTACCGGCGCGCGCAGAGCCCCGGGACTCGCGTAAGTCCCGGGGTTCTCCGAGGGGGGCATGTCGGGGGCGTGTCGGGGGGCGGGCCCGGTCGTCGCGGCGTTTCGGGGGCATGTCGGCAGCGTTTTGGGGGCGGGTACGGGGGCGTGGCTACGGCCCGGGACAGTCCGGGGGCGTGGCCACGCCCTCCGTACCCGCCCCCAGGTCGCGGCCCGGCGCGCAGGAGGCCCGCTCGCGCGCGGGGATTTACTTCTCCCTCCGGGAGGCGTAAATCCCCGGAGAAAGGTAAGGGGGGGGTGTAGACAGGGCCGGGCGGGTGGGTTAGGTAGAGGAAGGGGGGGAAGGTGAGGGGAGGGTGTTAGAGGATTCCCTCCAAGGCCGCTCCGATTTCGGAGCGGCCTTGGAGGGAACGGGGGTAGGCTGCGCGGCTCGGCGCGCGCCGGCTATACAAAATCGATAGCCTTGCGCGCGCCGATCCAGGTTTTTAGCAGATACGCGCGGCTCCGCGCGTATCTACTAAAATCCAGCGTACTTTTGTTTGCGCCTGGAGCGCAAACAAAAGTAGGCCTATTCGCGGAGTATGAAAATCCGCCCCATAAGTTGTAACTTTACATGTGTGTGTAAGAGAGAGAGAGAGAGAGACTCTTTATAGACACTCAATATATGGACCATTGTAAGGGGACACTTTAATTCGGAGTGAGTTTTTGGGAGGTGGGTTGGGGAGGGGTTAGGGTGAGTGTTGTTCAGACACATTCAAAGATATTCATTGTAAAATTATCATCATTAAAGAACTTTAGACCTTATAAATTGATGAAAAGGAGTTGATTTGTACACGGCATATAGCAGAGACTGCAATGTATAAATCAACTCCTCTTGTTAGAATTGTCATTGTTTATAAGGTCTAAAATTCTTTAATGATTTCAATTTTACAATGAATACCTTTGCATGTGTCTGCAGCAAAACTCACCCCAACCCACCTCCTGAAAACTCATCTTGAATCAAAGTGCCATCTTACAATGGTGCATATATTGAGTGTCTATAAAGAGCCTTTCTCTCACACAGACACACACATATACACCCCTACTGAGGAGCTGTAGCAAAGTTACATACACCGGCTGAGGAAAATTAGGGGGTTGTGCTGGTCCTGCCTCTGGAATGCCCCTTTTCCACCTACTTTTTCTGGACATGAATACATTAATGTATGCGCGCTCTTCCCAGCTGTTTAAAATTCATGTAGCTTCCACCCAGCCCACTTACACATGTATGTGGCCATTTTTGCGCACGCAAGACTTTAAAACTAGCTCAGGGGAAATGCTCCATATGTTAGTATGGAAAGATACAGTGCCCCCTTATTACAGGCAATGGCGCAATGATATATATATCATGATGCTTATGGAGTCAATGCAGCTCTCTCTTCCCCCAATGTCAAGACATGTTCCTGGAAATTTGGTATCCGTATATACAAAGCATCTCCAGTAGAATACGAAGTTCCATAGGAGAAAATAATTATCACACCAGACCCTAGCCATACATTACATAGGGTTATCAGGGATGTGAGAGGGGTAGGGTTAAGGGAGGGTAGGGTAAGGGTAAGCCTTCCCCACTGCGCCCCCTTTTCATTATTTTAGGGAGAGGTAGAGCGCACAAGAACACGGCGCCCACTCTTGCTACCCAACAGTGCAACGAACTAATGAAAGACGGGATGCACTGGGGAGAAGAGAGGGAATTCAATTGGGGGGGGGGGGGGGAAGCTTTATGTATTTGCACAATATGGGCTATGTGCTGCATCTCATAAGGATTATTCCAACAACTATATTATAAAAATTACTCTATTGTGTTATTTCTTGGAGGTGTTATTGTACTAATAAAATGCAGTGCTGCTTGTTTTTTGAATAAAGATATTGAAACTAAAATCTAACTCTTAGTATCATTAGAGTATGCAACCATGTACAAGATAATTCATATGGTTTTAATATAAATGGCCCAAAAGCCTTACAACCAAGTTTAAGTAAAAAAGATGAATTTCTTCAAGATCACCCAGCGAGTTATGAATTGGAGAAACAAACCATGGATGTCTAGGTTTGCAACTCTCTTCCTTAAGTAGTACTGTGGCTAAAGATAAGTCCAGGGACTTATCATTCAAAGCTTGGTACTGACTCTTTGTGCGACGTTAAGTAAGAAACTTTATCTCCCTGTACTTCTGGGACCCAGTTGAAAACAAGATGGCATTTGTCAAAATCTGGCTTTCCTGGTTAAGGAAGTACATTTTTTTTAACCTTCTCTCTTCGGGCTTCATAGAAACTCCACACCAATGAGTTCATCATATAACTGTTAATGTTTTATAAAAGCTTAATAGAGGCTATTATGAAGCCTTTACTAAGTGCATGTTATTAAAGATTCATAAAGTCACAATATATATTTTAATAAGGCAGGTTGTAAGATATGAAATTCAACCCTGAGTTAAATACTTATATTAAGATCACAGTGTGGTTTTTCAAAGCATCATTCAGTATTTAAAAGGCATTTTATCTTATCCTTATCTATCTTATTCCATCCTAAATCTCCCCTCATTGATGACACACACACACACACACACACACACACACACACACACACACACACACAAAGTAACAAAGAAGTTAGAGTCTACTGGCTCTTAACTTGTAATGTATTCAGGGATGCAGGGAGGGAAAAAAGACCAAGCTAGGATTTTATTTACAAAGTCTTTATTTGTCCCCATTTTGTGTCTATGGGGGGAAAAACAGTAAATCAGACTCTAAATATAGGTTGCTTGGTACAGAATCTTGCACTTGCAGGCATCCAGTTGCAAGAAATGAAGAAGAACTTTGTTTTTCCACATCTGGAGATCTTACTCTGGAGAGTTCATGATTTATTTATATTTTATTATATCATTTTGCCCATGTAATTTGCAAACTTCACCTAGATTCAGAGCTATAACAGTGCTGGGGAGGAGCTGGCTGTCATGGTACATGTGGGCACCAATGACATAGGAAACTGTGGGAGGGAGGTTCTGGAAGCCAAATTTAGGCTCTTAGGTAGAAATCCAGAACCTTCAGGGTAGCATTCTCTGAAATGCTCCCTGTTCCATACGCAGGTCCCCAGCAGCAGGCAGAGCTCTGGAGTCTCAATGCATGGATGAGATGATGGTGCAAGGAAGAGGGATTCAGTTTTGTAAGGAACTGAGAAACCTTTTGGGGAAGGGGGGAGTCTTTTCCGAAGGGATGGACTCCATCTTAACCAGGGTGGAACCAGGCTGCTGGGGCTAACCTTTTAAAAGGAGATAGACTAGCTTTTAAACTAGAACAAAGGGGAAAGCTGACAGTCGCTCAGCAGCGCATGGTTCGGAGGGAGGTATCTTCAAAGGATACTAATGAAGCATTAGAGTTAGGGCATCCCAACAGAGAGGTTCCACTAATAAGAAAAGTAGTCCAAGTGCTTATAAGTAAAAACTCACCTGAGCTAAATTCCAATTTATCCCTGTCAAGTGAAAAGGAGAATGTAAATACAAACAAAAAATTCACTTTGAAATGTCTGTATGCCAATGCCAGAAGTCTAAGACGTAAGATGGGAGAATTAGAGTGTATAGCGGTGAATGATGACATAGACTTAATTGGCATCTCAGAGACATGGATGAAAGAGGATAACCAATAGGATAGTGCTATTCTGGGGTACAAATTATACCGGAATGACAGAGAGGAGCATCTTGGTGGTGGGGTGGTGCTTTATGTCTGGGATGGCATAGAGTCCAACAGGATAAAGATCCTGTATGAGACTAAATGTACAATTGAATCTTTATGGGTAGAAATCCCTTGTGTGTTGGGGAAGAGAATAGTGATAGGAGTATACTACCGTCCACCTGGTCAAGATGGTGAGACGGATAGTGAAATGCTAAGAGAAATTAGGGAATTTAACCAAACTGGTAGTGCGGTAATAATGGGAGATTTCAATTACCTCTTATCAAAAAGGAGTCACCAGTTAACCACCACAACCAAATAAAAAATTATCAAGGTGGAAAACAAAACAAATTGGAGAAAATATTTTTTCACTCAATGCAAAGTTAACCTCTGTGATTCATTGCCAGAAGATATGGTAAAGGCAGTTAGTGCAGTGAAGTTTAAAAAACAAGTTCCTAGAAGAAAAAT
Organism: Rhinatrema bivittatum; assembly: GCF_901001135.1. Lineage (NCBI taxonomy): Eukaryota > Metazoa > Chordata > Amphibia > Gymnophiona > Rhinatrematidae > Rhinatrema > Rhinatrema bivittatum. Next base: position 56,144,908 of record NC_042622.1, read on the forward strand.
CCATAAATTGTGATGCTTAAACCCAGATATTTCCAGAGGCCATATCTCACACTTCTATTTGGATGGTCACTGTAGCTATTCTACAAGATGTACATTTCCAGGATTTCCAGTGCAGGGGGAAAGTTTCCCTTCAAGGCCCTCAGATTGCTCTTTACATTCCCCATAATTAAATCTCTTGTACACAGCACTGATAATCTTAGTTCAAAGAATAACAAAGCCCCCTACTCAATAAGACACTTGAGAGTGGTTTGGTGATTTCCAACATTTCTTTTTTACTGATAAGGTGCAAGGATGAATTAAATTCTTTACTGCTTGGTGCATCATTTGCAATTTGTTACAAGTTCTTTTAGTAAGTTTGTGATCTCTTTTAGTCTTTCTTAAATTCAGAAGTTAGTTCAGTTGAATCAGATCTTTAAATTCTTTAAGTTATTTCATTTCTTCCTTCCCACTGTAATATGAGGGAACTGTGGGACTTCCCTCCCAAGGTAGATGAAGTATCATAAATTGGATTTTAAAGGTTTTATTCTTTTATCTCCTATCTCCTCAGTCCTCGGTAGTTACCCATGGGCCATGGATATAGTCCATCTCTTCTCTTCTCTCCCCTATCCTTCTTCTTTCTCTCAGGCTGGAAGTCATCCATTCCTTGGATTCTGGTGATATCAGGTTCCACTTTCAGGAAGGGAACCGTTTCCATTATTTAGAAGAAGAAAACTCAAAAGAGCTTAGATGAGTCCAAAAAGATGTGGCCCTCCAAAACTAAATAAGTTAAAGTGGCCTGAGAGAGTGGAAAGAAACTCTCATCCAGAATAAAAGCCTCCATGGTGCTTAAAGTTAAGTGTACAGCATAGGTCATGCTGCCTCCTTGAAAGCAAAAAGAATCCATGAGAGCAAAATGTGGATCTCTCTAGAAAAACAATGGGGACACTACCATTGCTAGCTGCCACATGGGGGAGCTGCAAACTCAACAAACTGCCAATCTGTCTCGCCCCATACACCACATGGTACATTCTTGTACAAGTATTAGGAGGGGACTAATCCCTACACTGTTATTAACTAGGTAGATCTCAGGAAAGCCATTACTTATCCCTGGTCGATAGCAGCATGATTTAAATCCTGTCAGATACTTTTGACCTAGATTGGCCAGTGGCCAATATTGGAAACAGGGCTTGATGGGCCCTCAGTCTTACTCAGTATAGCAAATATTATGTTCTTATATCTTGGGCACTCCATACACCATGAATTTTGTGTGCTGCTAATCTAGTGCTTTGTGTGCCACTTGTGATGATTAGATGGGAAGCAGAAATCTAGAGAGATCATTAGAGTAGAGGCTGGCATAAGAGACAAGATCTGCTGCTCTCTCTCTCTATATATATATTGTTCTTATTTGCTTTTATTTTTTCAGTTGTTGCATTCCCAAACTCCTGCAGGAAGTGAATGAACATACCTTAGTGAGGGATGGGTAGTAGAGAAGTGATTCGGCCAAACCTTTTGATTTGGCCTTCGTTATCAGCCCACCACGGGAAATTTCATTTTTCCACAGTTCGGGCCTATTTTATTTTGTCTGCCCCCGAAATGAAGCCCAAAATCTTGGGGGGGGGGGCAGACAGGGGTTGTAAAAAAAACCCAAAAACCCCAAACCCACCCCAACCCTTCAAATTTAATTAATTGCAAACCCACCTTCCCGACCCCCCAAGACTTGCCAGACTGACCCCCCCAAGACTTACCAAAAGTCCCTGGTGGTCTAGCAGGGGTCCCAAGAGTGATCTCCCGCTCTAGGGCCATCGGCTGCCTGTAATCAAAATGGCACAGAAGGCCCTTTGCCCTTACCGTGTGACAGAGGCTGTCGGTGCATTGTCTGGCCTCTGTCACATGGTAGGAGCAATGGACGGCTGGCGCCATCTTAAAAAATGGCGTGGGTCATCCATTGCTCCTACCATGGGACAGGGGCTGACCAATGGCACCGATAGCTCCGTCACATGGTAAGGGCAAAGGGCCATCGGCACCATTTTGATTAGTGGCAGCCGATGGCCCGAGAGGTGGAGATTGTTCCCGGGACCCCGCTGGACCACCAGGGACTTTCGGTAAGTCTTAGGCGGGGCGGGGTCGGGCAAGTCTTGGGGGGTTGGGAGGGTGGGTGGGTTGCAATTCATTAAATTTGAAGGGTTGGGGGGGTTTGGGTTTTTTTTTTAATGTGCCCTTTCTCCCCCCCCCCCCCCAAAGTACGATAAGAAAACCACATGAAATGTCATGGGTTTTCTTATTGTTTTCTCGCCCTCCCGAAACGCAACTAAATAGGAAATATCGTCTCTATTTCCTATTTCGTCTCAATGCATATCTCTAATTAGTAGTATATTGAAACATGAAAGGTAGAGTATGCTAAATCATACCTCCACGGACTTTCAGAGCAAAAATGCTGGAGATGCCTTGGGAAATTTAGGGAAGATCTGAGGGTTTTGCTGCATACATTAAGAGTCTTATTCAGAAATTTTTTTTTCATTCTGTCTATGGAAAAAATCTTTATTGAAGAAGGCCCTAAATGGAGTTCAAGAAGCTGAAAAGCTGAAAACTTCAGCAATATGCAGAACCCCTAGGGAGAAAAAGTGCTAGAGATTTCCAGCAAAATGCTGGTGGAATGGACAGCATGCCGATAAAGACATTGAGCAGATGAAGGCAACATAGCTCTTGAAAATAGTGTCACAAATATATCAAGTTCATCCATAAAAAAGGTGTTACCTAAAACTTGGTGGCTGACCTTCATTTCTACATTAACGACAACAGAAACGTTTGCCAGTTAGATTAGGATTATAATGGAAAATTTTACCTTTGCCTTCCTCTTTTTCTACTAAATTTATTCATAACAGTAGGTATGATCCTTATACATGCCCTGATTGTGAGAATGGCAGTTCTAAATGGTTCTGATAGTAAAAGGATGCATGCATGCCTATGCTTAGATGTTTTGATGTTGTAGGGCCCTCAACATCTATTCCATGAGCCTTTACATTCGTTTAATACCGTGTCCCCTGGATCAGGGCCCTATATCTTGAACAGCTGCTTAGCAGTATGTCTTGAGCTCCAGAAGCAGTTCCTAAGTTATCCCACTCTTATCGGTCATTTACTCATTTTTCCACCCTAAAATTATCTCCAGCATCTATTTGATTTCTTGCATATTATTCAGTGGTATATTTTAAGCTATAAATGTAGATGGTATAATGACTGGGTATCAAGTGAAGCTAGAGAGTTAATGAAAAAAAACTTCTTTTTAATTAAGTCAGTTTCCAAAGACTAAGTCTGTCTCCAGTATTGTAAATAGTTTAGGATTTTCATTTGCATGTTGCTCTTTTGTACTCCTCTGCATGTTGGACTCAATGTTAGTTGTGAGTTGAATAGCTGATGGGGTCGTATTTGATGGGAAGAGAATAATGCTTATGATTCATTGTTTCATTGTTTATTTTATTTTTTTAAGGTTTGAATTATTTATGATTACTTTGTTTTATATGTACCTTGTTTTGTAGAATCTGACATATCTTGTTTAGGTGCCACAAACTGTATACCACCTTGGTGTGGCTTGTAATCAGGAAAGACAGTATAAATGTTTAGATTAAATTAAATTATAGGGGGACTTTTTTTGCTAGCTCTAGAGATGGCACACATTTTGATCACTGCTTGATATCCAAAAGAAGAGCGTGAGATAAGGTATATTCTTCAGTAGATTGTCATTTAGCATTAATGCAGTGCACAACACAGACAGTGTTGGCCCTTATGAGTTGCTTCAACCTCCTACCTGTGCCACTGAAGTTATTGCTACTGTGGCAGTCAACAGAATGCCAACACTTGGGTCTGATTGCTGCATCCGTCGGTCTCAGACGGCTTCGAACTCTTTGCCTCACCTTTCTTCCTTCTCTCTCCTCAAGCCTTGGGAAGATGGCCATGATTTTCCTGAGGGCCTCCTAGGGTGCGTGCGCGCACGCCACCCACGTCTTTACCCACATCATGGCGGGAACCTCGGGGGCTTCCCCTCCGAGTGACATCATCACATTCTGCTATTTAGCATGCCCTTCATTTGCTAACAAACAGGCCGATACAGTAAACGGCACAGGAGAGTGGACGAGTGCCCGCTCTCCCGGTGCGCGCACAGGACACTCTCCTGTGCGCGCAATTCAGAAAAATAATTTATTCAAATTAGGGCCCGCGGTAAAAAGAGGCGCTAGGGACACTAGCGCATCCCTAGCACCTCTTTTTGGACAGGAGCGGCAGCTGTCACTGGGTTTGACAGTCAAAGCTCAATTTTGCCAGCGTCGGTTCTCAAACCCGCTGACAGCCACGGGTTCGGAAACCGGACGCCGGCAAAATTGAGCGTCTGGTTTTCAACCAGCGAGCCGCAGGCCGATTTAAAATTTTTTATTTTTGATTATTTTACATTTTGGGACCTCCGACTTAATATCGCCATGATATTAAGTCGGAGGGTATACAGAAAAGCAGTTTTTACTGCTTTTCTGTACACTTTCCCGGTGCCGAGAGAAATTAACGCCTACCTTTGGGTAGGCCCTAATTTCTGAAAGTAAAATGTGTGGCTTGCCTGCACATTTTACTTTCTGAATCGTGCGGGAATAACTAATAGAGCCATCAACATGCATTTGCATGTTGCGGGCGCTATTAGTTTCGGGGGGGGGGGGGGGGTTTGGACGCACGTTTTTGACGCGCTATTACCCCTTACTGAATAAGGGGTAAAGCTAGCACATCAAAAACGCGCGTCCAAACACGGGTTAACAGTGCGCTCCGTCGGAGCGCACTGTATTGTATCGGCCTGAAACTGAGTTAGCAAGGATTGGACTGCCTCTGGTCTAAGCTGCTCTGCTGCTTCCCAGCCTCCACAGGAAGCTGTCTCTGCCCTTCGGGTTAATTCTTCGCTAACCTGGGTACCCGCTCCTCGGGAGCCTGCTCTCCCTAATTTGGTGCCTGCCACTGAACAACTTCTGCCTGCCAGGACCTTCAACTATACAGCTCTCTGCTTCAGTGAGTACTATCCCTTTCAGTCTGTCTCACCTTCAGCTCCAGCGCTCTGTGTCTACATCTGGGACCTGTCCCTGCTATGCCGCACTGCTCACCTACTCGAGTGTGAGACTGGTCTCCTCTGCTGAGGAGCCCTGGACTACTTCTCTGGGTTACCTTCACTGCTGCCCGCTCCCCGGGCAGTACCATCGAGCTGTACAATAAATACAACTTCTCTGTGTCTGCTTGAATAGAGTCTAGCCTAGTACCGTATTTCCTCACGGGACTCCTCCCCGTGGGAGTGGCCATCACCGCATACCCAAGAATCCACTCCAACACCTCATAACCATAACACTGATTTACTAAGCTTCTACCCTTGACACAGAATGGGAAAAAAAAACCTGTGGCATGCTCCAAAGATTTTTTGGGTTTTTTTTCATTTTGTGTTTTATTTTTCCCTTTCCTTTCCTTTATTTTGTTTTATTAATTTATTCAAAATGAAATAAATTACAAAAAACAAAAAAAAACCCAAAAGAACAAAATAAAAAAATGAATGCAGGTAACATTTAAAAATTAAAAAAGCACCCCCTCAAGACTCTCATGCAACATATTACCCCATTCGTGGGTCTTCCATGTGCAGAAGTGATCCCCAGTCACTTCTGCTCCACCTACTCTGGATTTCAAACTGGGCATTGGTCAACACAAGGCCAGTGCTTTATGTTGTACAGCAGATTCGAAGGGACTGTTATTAAAAATACACCATTTAAACTTAAAAGTCTTAAGGCCGGATGTTTAATGACCCGAGCGCGTAAAAGACAGGGGTTATGCGAGTGGCTGGGCCTTGTGCGCACCGCGCACATTTTAAAAGAGGGCCCAGCCGCGCGCATAACCCCTGTTATGCACACAAGAGCCGGGCCTCAGCAGTGAAGCGGTCCGGAGAGCGGGGCGGGGCTAGAGACACCCGGTATAGTGGCCATTTGCCGCTGTGTCAGGGGATCGCATGCCGGCACCCTGCAACTTGCTCCTGCTCCTTTGCAGGAGCAAAATGTAAGTTAAAAAAATGGCGGGGGGGCTAGGATAGGGATAGAGGGAGGATAGGATAGGGGAAGGGGAAGGGAGGTTAGGGTAGGGGGGGTGGTAGGGAAGTTCCCTCCCAGTCCGCTCCTTAATCGGAGCTAGCACTCGCATGTTATAAAATTGCACGTTCATGTGTGCGCGCAGGTAGCACGCGCACATGGACGTACGCACGTTCTTTTTAAAAATCTACCCCTTAGAATTGAATTACCCTAACTCCAATCACAAACCCTTCCAAATCTACTACTTGTTGTAACATTAAAACATAATCAAATGTGCAAGAGTAAAACTAAACGTGAAACAACAAAATCTAAATTGTCAAGCCAGAACTGTACCATGTGTGTCCTGCACAATATTTCAGAAGTACACAGGGCAGATAATAGTACCGAGAAATTTCAATTTTAGTATTTTAAGTTTGACATACATTATAGTTCCCCTGGGACCCTGGGAGTGGTCAGGATTGAAAGAGTGGCCTCTGAGTTCATATGAAAATGTGTGCACTCTTATTTGTGACTTCATAATCAATATAGACTAGTGTGTGAACCATAGTGTGGGAGGTCAGTTTTAGTCCTTTCTCAAGCAGGATCTCTCCTAATGATTCAGTGGAACCTCACAGAAGCTGCTTAATGATTTAGAATGAATAAGTTGATGGTTGTCAGCTTTTCTTGCTCACCATGTATACTTTTGATGTACTCCACAATGAATACATTTTTCATTCAAATACAGTAGTCCGACCATTAGAGTGGCACTTGGAGCCTGTGAACTGTTGCATTGTGAGAAGCAACCTACCGTCATGCAGTCATCGGTTTCCCCAGTCTTTTCTTCCTTTTCACCCCTCGAGGAGCTTTACGCACAAGCTATAAACCCCTCATGTCATATGCCAGGTCTTTAGCAATGCATGAAGATGTTAGGGAAAATGAGTGTGGCGGGAAGCATTTAGATTCTTCTGTATGGACTAAAGCTCACCGTGTCCATTACAGATGTCCTCAAGGCACTGTCGGACGTCCACATCTGTTCTTTGCAGAGAAAAACCTGTCCATGTAAAATTGGAGCAAATGTGTTTTGCATTAGCCATGGCCAGGGAGACGTACCTGACCACTATAAAACTGATGAGGGAAATCAATGTAATGCTGGTGTGACACAAAGGGAGGAGAGAACCTCCACTGAAAGAAACCCTTTCCTTCTCAAACTGAATGCAGGGAAAGGGCATGCAGTTCTTCTTTTTAATTCAGTTTTGCTTTTAGGCGTGCTAGCAGAAATGACCAGGTTTCTGGCACTGCTATGGGACTGGGACTCTCAGAGAGAGAGAGAGAGAGAGGGTAATGGCATAGTCATAGAGTAAGGCATCGCTGGGCTCAGCTCCAGTTTAGGATTAAAGCAGGGTATATATCGCAGAGCAGTCAGTTTCAATTTTTTTTTTTTTTTTGCTTCCAGCCAAAGACTTTGAAACCTTAGAGATCTGTGGGTTTTATTCCTGATGGATGATGGATTGTCCTAGGCCTTCCCTGGTAAAGTGCTGCTGTGAAATATGACCTATATCAAGGTCATCAATCCCATTAATTACAGTTTACTGGAGATACATAGCAGTCATTTTAAATAGAAATGCTAGTAATATAGATGTACATAATATGGCAGGCCTCGTAGTCTGCCATGCAACATAATGGCACCAACTTCAGGTTGAATGACTGCCATTTTGGAAACCTGGAGCAGCCTGAGATATTACAAAAAAATGACAAAATTGAAATAAAGTAAAGTGACCCTATACCAAACAAGAGTTTGATTGCAATACTAACTTGTGAGTAAGGGTCCTACAAAATTTGATGGCTATATGATATGGCTTAAAAAATAAACCAGTTTAACCATTTATATATTTTTAGTACTATACCTTTGTCTGCACCGAGACATAGCCTTCCTCAGCTGTCGGGTACCTAGAAGAGCAGCATTGGCTAGATCAGGGCTTCTCAACCCTGTCCTGGGGATCCCACAGTCAGTCGGGTTTTCAGGATATCCACAATGAATATTGTGATGCAGTACGACCTGGCCAGGGGCAGAAACAGCCTGGATATAGAAAAGCAGAAGCGGGCAGTACCAAACCTATCCACCGGAGGGCGCCGAGGAAAGCAACAAAGACTACACTTCCCAGGTTCCCTGAACTGGCACCTGACCTCTGGCTGGAGGGTGAGCAGGAACAGGTGGAGGAAATAGGGACTGATCCCTATGACTCAGCAGAACCCATGGAAGCTGAGGCAGAGGGCGTGCCGCCGTGGTGGAGCTGGCCACAAAAGCCCGGCTCCTCAGAGTCAGAGTAGGAGATGGAGGTAAGCTGGGGAGAGGAAAGCTCCAGCTGTTCCTCTATGGAGGTGGAATAACCAGGAGGTTGGGGGATGGTAAATCCTGTGTTGGTAAATGGATGTATGAGAAAGGTTGGAAGGGAATTGTGGTTTTGAAAGCTGTTTAACTCTGGGCTTGTTAAGGAGAACCTAAGCGGTTAGGCTTGGGGCTTGTAAAGACAACCAGGCTTTATTACAGGACTGCAGCCGGTGAGGCTACAGGATCACATTAAACCCTTTTGTGATAAAGACCTTTTTCTGTGTACTGTTTGAGAGTGCCAGGACTAGGCCTGGCACTCTGACTAGAGACTTGGAGGAGACCATAGCAGTGGTGTGCAGGAGCTGTACGAGTGGACAGACAGTGGGATATGAGTGGAGAGGGAGTCCTGAGGCCCAGCAAAGCCCACACAGAGTGCTGAGTGAAGGGGCGTGATCGTGACAATATGCATGAGATAAATTTGCATACCATGGAGACCCAGTATATGCAAATGTATCTGATGCATATTCATTATGGGTATCCTGAATGCCTAACTGGCTATGGGAGCCCCAGCACAGGATTGTGAAGCCCTGGGCTCGATGGTACCAGCTGCACATATGCACTCAATTTTTATCAACCAGAGAAGAGTTTGATTTACTTACCAGAGGCCACTCTACCAGTGCTTGTACTGATGGCTGAACAGTATCACAACCTCCAAAGAATCTATGCTAAAAAGAACTGTGATTTTCCAGGTTCTACTGATTTTTCTCAGGTTGCTTTGAACGAGGATTTGGTTCTGTGGTTGAACTGGGAAAGGGTGCGCTACTATGGCCTAATTGCTAATAGTGGGAGGTGACCAGGGCTTTTGTTTATCTCAGTTTGAAGGCTTCTGTATTCAATCGTCTCATATGTGAGGTTGATGATACAGAAATAATGCAATAATGCAGGGGCTAGTCACCATGGGTGAAAAGTGTGTGTGTTTTTCTGTGAATCACTGGAAAAGGCACTTTTTACCTCTTTCTAAAATATTTGCCATAGGATTTATCTATGCCCTTTAGGAAAACAGTTAAAATCTAGCCAAGATTAATTTTTGCAGAAATCAAAAAGTGATGCATTCTTGTAAAGCTAATGATAGATTCTCACGAAATTTTGCAAAAAAATATTTTTTCATATAGAAGTCACAAGAATGAAAACTCAGGAGCCAATATTCAAAACTGGCTGGTTAAGTAACTCAGCCGGCTAGAACTTATCCGCCTAAGCTACGATGTATATTCAGCGGCACGGCTATGCCACTGAATGTACGCATAAAACTGAGCACTTAAGCTGTATAAGTCTAACCGACTAAGTTTAGACCTGTTCTATGGCAGATCTAGCCTAGTCATATAACTTATGCAGCTAAATCTGAATATCAACAATTAGCCACATAAGTCATACGGCTGACCCGCTACGCCCCGATCCTCCCACAACTTATGCGGCTAACTTTTTAGCTGTATACGGGACTTATATGTCTAAGCGGCGGCCACTGAACGTGGGTGCACATTCAGCAGCCGCTACTTAGCCTCATAAGTCTCACTTACCTGTGAACGAGCTTTGAATATCGGGCCCTCAAATTTGTGCACTTTTTTTGGTTAATTTTACAAACATTTCCGCATGTAGAATTGGCATAAACACATGTAAGTCAATTGTACACCTGTATATGCTATTTTGAAACATGGTGAGTTCTTGTTTACTTGCGGTGTCACACATAGACACTAACAGAAAAAAAAAAATGGACGACTTAAGGAGCTCCAGGGTGGAGCCAGGAAGTACTTGCACAAATTTCTATTTTGTACATTCCTGAACCTATCCATACACTTTTACACTCTCTAATTCAATTGTGGAATTCAAATTGCACTTGTCTTTTGTCTGCAGTTTTTTGGTGGGGATTCAGGGTAAAGTGCTGGAGGGCCTAGGTGATCTGGTGGAAATGTTGGTAAACCGATGATTACGAGCTGGCGCAGAAGCATTTTCAGAAGTGGAGTGTATGCATTCTTTATAAAATACATGCCTCCAGGAATAACTCTGGGTTATTATGCCCCTATGTTATAAATATTACATGCGTAACATATGTGCATGCAATTTTATAAAATGGATAAAGAAAGTATGTGGTTTCCTCTGCATTCTCAAATAGACATGCATACTGAAACATACGCGTGCCTTTTTGGAGCAGAAATATGTGATATTTTATGAACTGTTCAGGTCTCACCACAGAAATTATAAAATAATAACAATCTCCACGGGCCCAGTTACACACACATTTGGTGACTTTCTCATGCTATTGAAAATTGGTCTTTTCACTAGTGTGAAAGTGCTCATGCTCACCCATCTCTGGGATCCTGTTGCTCCTTTGTGCAAAGAGCTATCTGGGAAATTAGTCCAAAAACATATTTGTGCATTTCTTTAGCAGTTGTGTTTCAATACGTGTGGCAAATGATCTCATAATAGCGACAATGTAATAAGGTCATCATCTGCATATGCAACATGGAGCAAACAGATACCATTCTACTTAAAGTAACTTGTTCTAAATTAAGCTAACTACAGAGAAGTAGCTTAAAAGAATTTCAATGAGAATAACTTATAGGTACAATTTTCTAGTTGATACCGGCTGGATATTGCTACTCATCACTATATTAACGTTTGAACTTCGACACAGTATATATTTGGCAAGTTATGTTTTCCTTTCAAGCCCAAGACCACATCCTTATTAATAAGAAACAAAGGATAAGGGGAAGGTAACTGCAGGAAATATATGAAATCTGTTACATTGTGTCTAAATATTATAATTTTCCGCGTGTTCCCTTCTGTTTCTTCTCTCTCCTGTCAGAAACTGCAGCACCAATCACAGTTCCACAGCCTTTGTTCTACTGTTAAGTTCAAAGAAAAATTGTCACTTTCTGCAAGTACATGTAATTTATTACTAATTGCACAATTATATTTTGATGTAGTACTGGTAATAAAATACTTGAAGTGCTTTTATCAAATTCTAGTATTAAGAAAATAATGACTTGATTCAACCACTATTGACTAAATTAAAGATCTGCTCAGTGCTGATGCATCAGGAAAAAAATCTTTGGACGGCATAATACTGATGGAACAATTCAGTTTCTGCTTCTCCTCCAGCCATAAGGCGGGGCAGAATGAGTGCTGCAGCACATGTGTAATTACGCTGAGGAGCAGATTGTGGCATAGATTATTATAAATCTAAAACAGTTGACTAGAACAAAATAGCATAATAATGTTAAAATTCACTGGTAATCATAATTAGTATTCCACCCTGTTTAACTCTACACTTAATTGAGGTACAAGAACAATGACTGGAGTTATATTGTGGAGGGGTTAGAGGGGAAAGTTTGCATTATTTTTTTAAGATGACACTAGAATCTGCAACGGAGTAGACACCCCCTAAAGCAGTAGACAGAGGGACTGATTGATGAAAACTTTTTCCCCATTTGATATCTACGTGAAAGAAGACGAGCAAATCACCCAGAATGAGAAGTGCTCTAAGAAAGTTTGAGGAATGCCAATCAATGCAATATAGTGCACAATCATGCTTTTGGGGGGCTTATGAGGGAGCAGTACATAATATGAGATGGGATATTGACTTACACTAATCAGGAGAACCTCTGAGTGATCCAAGTCTGATGATCTTGAAGTAGCAGGACAGTGTGATAAGGTGGTGGCAAGAGCCAGAAGATTACTAAGGCGAATTAGGAGAGGTATAACCAGTAGAAGAAGAGAGGTGAGGATGCCAGTGTACAGGTCATTTGTGAGAGCTCATCTAGAATATTGTGTCCAGTTCTGGAGGTCATACCTACAAAACATTATCGATATGGCAAGGTGGTCCAAAGAAAAGGTGCCAGAATGGCACCATTCAAATTGAACCACGGAGAAGCAGAGAAATTAATTCAGTCCCAAAGCATCCAAATTTTTTGAATATACAAATGTTTTTATTCATTGAGTCGGCAACTCCATTGCTCAAAAGTACAGAATATGCTCAACACCGGGTCCCCCGACACGGACCCGTGTTTCGCCAAACGCGGCTGCGTCGGGGGGGAATAGTGAATTCTGTATGGTATTCAAACTAAAATTAAAAAGAAAAAACTATTAAAGTATTTGAATTAGAGACTGAAAACAACAAAGGATCCTATATTATCAATACAATGAGAATAATACTGGTAGTAACTTTTGTAATTTATACCAGCGGGAAAGAAACAAACAGTACTTATATAAAAAATAATAATGAGACAATTCAGACGAAGTTTAGCTTAAATTAACAGGCACCCAAACGGACACGCAAATCAAACCTTAAATTCTGCAAGTAGCTATCCTTGAAATGACAGCAAGTTCATATTATACATCTAATAAACTTGTGGAAAAACAACGGACTTCAAACAATACAGTGAAATAAATCAAGCTACTTATAATGTGGACCTTTTAAATTTCAACAGTCTGAATATATGAAAAATGCATATCAAGAACACGAGCAGGTTACCTTTAAACTTCAGAAATTTAGACGGCGTTTTCGGCAAGGAGCGCCCAGAACGCCGGCATTACTCGATATTTAAAGTGTCAGAGTTGGCGCCAAAAATCTAACCAATCCGGGACAGGTTACCTAGGTAATCAGCCAGCCAATCAAAGTTAAGCACGTCCAGGGGACAGCAGCAATCCGTCAAAGAAAATACTGCCACTCAATTTCATTGTTAAGTCCCACAGGGGTGAGACTATTCAATTTAAAAATCCATTTTTGTTCCCTGCGTGCTAATATATCGGAAAAGCAACCTCCTCGTGATGGTGGCAGAACTACATCAAGAACATAAAATTTAATGTCAGATTCAGTGTGTCCCATAGACGTCCAATGTGCAACTAAAGGAGCTGTTTCTCTGCTATTTTTTATGTTCGAACGATGTTCGATGATGCGAGTTCGAATTTGGCGGGACGTCTTGCCCACGTATAGTTTTGCACACGGACATACAATTGTATAAATCACGCCTTTAGTTTGACATGTTGAATTAAAATTCAAACTATACTTAGCATGAGATCCAGGATGTTCAAATACAGTTAGGTTGGACGTCAAGGAACACACCGAACAGTGTCCGCATGGACCATGACCCAAATTTTGTGTTACTACAGTTACAGTAGGCTCCAACAATTGAGAATGTACCAAAATATCCTTAAGATTACGACCCCGACAAAATGAAAACCGAATTGGAACATCAAAAATCTTATGAATAGATAACATTGGCCAGTACTGTTTAATGATATTTGTGACACGATATATATGAGTGGAAAATGGAAGGACACAATTGAAACAATCATCAGATGATCTAGTTTGCGGTAAAAATAAATATTCACGGTTAGCATACAAAGCTCTTTTAAAGGCTCTATGCAGAATTCAACGTGGGTACCCACGTTCCTGAAACCTTGCTATCATCTGCTTAGCTTCGATAATGAATTCATCACGGGTAGAGCAGATCCGTCTTAACCTGAGTAATTGGCCTGTTGGAATATTTGACCTTAAAGGGGTGGGATGATGGCTATCGAATCTTAACAATGTATTCCTATCTGTAGTTTTTCGAAAAATGGATGTGCTAAAACTGTCATTATCAACTGAAACAGTAACATCTAAAAAAGCGATGGATCTGGGATCAATCATATAGTTAAATTGCAGGTGTTTATTACATGAATTCAGCCAATCATAAAACATGTAAAATTGGATGTCAGAGCCAGTCCATACTAGAAAGACGTCGTCTATATATCTTAGCCATATAGATATAAAAGGGGCCCAAGATGATGTATAGATAAAGTCATCCTCAAATTTACTTACATAGAGGCAAGCCAGGCTGGGGGCCATGGTGGCCCCCATAGCTGTCCCCTTGATTTGTTGGAACATGGTGGTTTGAAATTGGAAATAATTTCGAGTTAGAGCCAATCGTGTAAGTGTAAGAAGAAAAGAAGTAGGGATGCGTACTGGTTCCGGACGTTGATCCAAAATCACCTCGATCAAATTCAGAGCTTCCTGTTGGGGAATATTTGAGTATAGTGAAATAATATCTAGGGATACCAAGAAACAACCCGAATCATGAGGAACTCTTAAAGTTTCCAAAACCTGAATGAAGTGATTTGTGTCCTTGACAAATGAACGTGCCTTACATACCATCGGTTTAAGAAAAATATCAACGAATTGTGATAATGGTTCTAATCTGACATTAAATTTTATGTTCTTGATGTAGTTCTGCCACCATCACGAGGAGGTTGCTTTTCTGATATATTAGCACGCAGGGAACAAAAATGGATTTTTAAATTGAATAGTCTCACCCCTGTGGGACTTAACAATGAAATTGAGTGGCAGTATTTTCTTTGACGGATTGCTGCTGTCCCCTGGACATGCTTAACTTTGATTGGCTGGCTGATTACCTAGGTAACCCGTCCCGGATTGGTTAGATTTTTGGCGCCAACTCTGACACTTTAAATATCGAGTAATGCCGGCGTTCTGGGCGCTCCTTGCCGAAAACGCCGTCTAAATTTCTGAAGTTTAAAGGTAACCTGCTCGTGTTGTTGATATGCATTTTTCATATATTCAGACTGTTGAAATTTAAAAGGTCCACATTATAAGTAGCTTGATTTATTTCACTGTATTGTTTGAAGTCCGTTGTTTTTCCACAAGTTTATTAGATGTATAATATGAACTTGCTGTCATTTCAAGGATAGCTACTTGCAGAATTTAAGGTTTGATTTGCGTGTCCGTTTGGGTGCCTGTTAATTTAAGCTAAACTTCGTCTGAATTGTCTCACTATTATTTTTTATATAAGTACTGTTTGTTTCTTTCCCGCGGGTATAAATTACAAAAGTTACTACCAGTATTATTCTCATTGTATTGATAATATAGGATCCTTTGCTGTTTTCAGTCTCTAATTCAAATACTTTAATAGTTTTTTCTTTTTAATTTTAGTTTGAATACCATACAGAATTCACTATTCCCCCCCGACGCAGCTGCGTTTGGCGAAACACGGGTCCATGTCGGGGGACCCGGTGTTGAGCATATTCTGTACTTTTGAGCAATGGAGTTGCCGACTCAATGAATAAAAACATTTGTATATTCAAAAAATTTGGATGCTTTGGGACTGAATTAATTTCTCTGCTTCTCCGTGGTGATTCAGATATTGATTGTGGAGAGCAGCACTCGCTCCTATTGATGTTTATGGACCATTCAAATTGAAAACATACCAATATTCCCCCAACCAAGGTATCAATGCATTTTGAACGCAGCCATCATATTAGGCACTACTGCTGTTGTAACCTTCTTTGTCTTACATATAATCATGTGGCATGAAAAAAGTCTATTTTTTAAATTTTTCATTGCAAATAAAACTTGTCTTTAATATGCATCCAATCCAATGTGAATCCCAATGTGGTCCACATTTCGAAACATATAGTTTCTGCATCAGGGGTAATGAATTGGAGTAGTCTTCATTTATCTGTAATTTAAATAAAAAATCAATCAACATGAAACAAAGTAATCATCCGATCACTACACCTTTGAATAGTACCACTCACATACTCCAAGTCAGCATTTTGTGCCCATAGTATCTCATTCTCTTGTCAATGTTTCACTCTCACAATGTTGCTTAAACCGGAACTGCCTGAGCTTGACTGACAGATATATATAGGAAGTTGACATGTCATCATAATGGCATCATTGGAAACAAAACATCATATCAATGAGTACCATTCAATTGCTAAATTGAGTCCATAGGGAGAAACCGTATTCAGATAGAATATCTAAAATTATTCACGCAGATTAAGTTTCACTATGCGATCTCCTACTCTAGGAAAAATCCCTTTTTGTTCAACGATACCCCAATGGAGATCTGTAAATGTATGTTGAAACTCATTGCAGTGGGCTACTAAAGGAGCTTGTTCTTTATGAGTCATCAAGCAACTATGATGTTTGGTTAATCTCATGCGAATCATTATTTTTGTCTTTTATTTTTATTATTTTTTATTTAAATTCTTTTACTATACCGATACTCAAGACGCGGTCTTATCGTACCGGTTTACAATAGAACAGGGGAAACCAATTAACAACTATATAGAAGGTAAAAGTTACATCAAACAGGGAGCGAAAAACATGGGAGCTGGAGGACAGGAAAGATATTTTAAAACGATAACAACTGAAGAGTGGTAAAATGGTCATTGAAAACAATGAAAAACAAAAGAAAGCGATACCTAATCAGCTAGATTAAGCTCTGCTGTAGGTTAATCTTAGGCAATTCTTCACAATTGTTCATAAATCTTGTGGACGGGGGAAACATGAAGAGGTAAGCAGTGGGGGAGGTGGCGGGGCAGGGACGGGGGGGGGGGGGGTAGTTAGGGAAGCGGTCAGGGTGAGAGTCAATGTGGTTGATAAAAGGTTCCTTCAACGGTAGGCTTGAGTGAACAGCCAGGTTTTCAGTTTCTTTCTGAAGGAGAGATGGCATTGTTCCTGGCGTATATCTGGGGGAAGTGAATTCCAATGGAGCGGACCCGCAGTCGAAAGTGCTCTCTTATGAATGGAGTTGTGGACCGAGGATTTGTTAGGAGGGGCCTTGAGAGAACCTTTGTAGGCGGATCTGATCAGCCTTACGGAAGTATGTACTTCGAGAGGGATGGAGAGTTGGAGTGTGGATTGCTGGTATATGGATTTGTGAATGATGGTGAGAGTCTTGAATAGTATTCTATATTGGATGGGTAGCCAATGAAGGATTTTTAAAATAGGTGTGATGTGGTCCTTACGACGTGTGTTTGTAAGGATCCTGGCCGCTGCGTTTTGCAGCATCTGTAGAGGTTTAGTAGAAGAGGCGGGAAGACCGAGTAGTAGAGCGTTGCAATAGTCGATCTTTGAAAACAGTATGGCTTGCAGCACTGAACGGAAATCCTGGAAGTGTAAGAGTGGTCTTAGCTTCTTCAGGACCTGTAGCTTAAAGAAGCATTCTTTAGTTGTAGCGATAATGAACTTTTTGAAATTCATTCTAGAGTCAAGGGTGGCCCCAAGGTCTCTAACCTGGCTAGCTAGTGGAATAATTGTATTATTGGCGAAGGGGTTGTCATCGTTAGGGGAGATAATCAGGAGTTCCGTTTTGGAGGTATTAAGGACCAGGTTGAGACTCGAGAGAAGAAGGTTGATGGCATGTAGGCAGCTGTTCCAAAAATTTAGAGTAGAAGAGATGGGGTCCGAGATGGGGATTATGATTTGCACATCGTCCGCGTAAATAAAATGGGTAAGGTTGAGGCTGTTTAGTAGCTGGCATAGAGGGAGTAGATATATATTGAACAGGGTAGGGGAAAGTGAAGAATCCTGTGGTACTCCTTGTTTTGAAGGTATGGGGTAGGATTCTTTGTCATTAATTTTAACTTTTTTTTTTTTTCGCCTATATAAACATTTTAACATGGACAAATAATGAAATAAATATGAAATGTTGACTCGCAATCTGTAGTACCCCAAAATTATATATAGCTACCCTACTGAGGATCAATCCAATGGATGCCTGTAATGGTGGTTGAACAAAAAGTACAAGTGCCACATGGGCGATGTCCTTCAAAATGAGTATCACAAGATGACAATCTAGAAGTACGGCCTAAATAGTCCCTCAAAAAGTGGGGGCTCACAGAAAATAGAATGTAAACTAAGAATGTGCCAATATCTAGACAAAATAGTCCTAATTTGGGAAACCACATGAGAAAAACGTAATACACAATACATTCCAATCGATCTTCACTGAATTTTTCCTTAATCAATAAAAGCCATTGCTGCTCTGTGTTATATGCTCTTTTATGCATTTTTTTTATTATTGTAAAAGGGTATCCTCTCTCCAACAAAGACACTGAGCTCTTGTGCATGTAGAACAAAATCTGTCTTCTCAGAACAAATACATTTGATCCTTAAAATTTGTCTGATTGAAAGATGGTTACGAAGATGATGCAAATGAAAACTGGAATAGAGCAATAGAGAGTTATGTTCCATTGCACAAGTTGGGGCTTGTAAGGATAGAGTGAAAGGGGTCTGAGCCTGTCCCACCGGGGAAGGGAGTTGGGATGGCAGGACCATTACGCCTCGCGAGATCCCCCTCGGCCACTGCTGCAGCTCCTACCACCACCGCCGCCTCTGGCCCTTCGTGGTGCTGAGGGGGGGAGTGGAGCAGAGCAAAGACGTAGGAGGAGAGGGGACAAAAATCTCGCCCGATTTAATGGGCTTAACAGCTTGGACTAAATATTTTATGATTCCATTTCAATGTTTCTGATTGCATTGTTAAATTGAATTTTCATAGATTTCGATTTATTTTCATTTTGATTTAATTATTTCGTGTGACATTGCGTTGGAATTGAGCTGTGCCATTTACCATACCGTTCATTTAGTGAGTATAGTTTATGTTTTTTCTTTTTTCATTCTTTTTCATTTCTAGAATTATGCGATTTACATCTAGACATGGATTGCTTCTCACATGGACAATTATATGTTGTGTGTTCTAGAGTCGGCAAACCAGACAATCTCTATATCTGCACAGACAATGGAACAACAAAAAATATTGTTTACCCACAAGCATTGTGAAATTAACCATATTCGAAACGTGCGCTTTCTCTTTTCTTTCTTTTCCATTTAACCAGACTGAGCCACAGCAACGCGTGGCCGGGTACAGCTAGTTTATATATATATTGAAAAGCACTGGTCCAAGTTCAGATCCCTGAGACACTCCACTAGAAAATTGACCATTTAATCCTACTCTCTGTTTCCTGTCTTTTAACCAGTTTGTAAACCATGAAAGGACATTACCTCCTATCCCATGACTTTTTAGTTTTCTTAGAAGCCTCTCATGAGGGACTTTGTCAAATGCCTTCTGAAAATCCAAATACACTACATCTACCAATTCACCTTTATCCACATGTTTATTAACCCCTTCAAAAAAATGAAGCAGATTTGTTAGGCAAGACTTCCCTTGGGTAAATCCATGTTGAATGTGTTCCATTAAACCATGTCTTTCTATATGCTCTACAATTTTGATCTTTAGAATAGTTTCCACTATTTTTCCCAGCACTGAAGTCAGGCTCACTGGTCTATAGTTACCTGGATTGCCCCTGGAGCTCTTTTTAAATATTAGGGTTACATTGGGCACCCTTCAGTCTTCTTGTACAATGGATGATTTTAATGTTAGGTTACAAATTTTAACTAATAGATCAGAAATTTCATTTTTTAGTTCCTTCAATACCGTAGCATACATACCATCTGGTCCAGGTGATTTGCTACTCTTTAGTTTGTCAATCTGGCCTACTACATCTTCAAGGTTCACAGTGATTTGGTTAAGTTCGTCTGACTCATCACCTTGAAAACCATCTCCAGAACTAGTGTGCCCTCATATGCCAGAAGTAGCTCAGATTTTCATAGTAACAAAATATGCAAATTAAGCTGTTTTTAATGCAAATAAAAACTCATGAATATTATTTGTAGATAGCCTGAAAACTAGACCTGTGGGACCAAAGTCTTGGAAATGCTAGTACCTGAGCTGATTAATATTGAAGGTAGGAAGGTAGATAATTTCCAGTGTATTTTTAGATGTAGGTTGCAGAGTGACATCCAACTCAAGTCAGTGGTGATCCAAACTAAACTGCTGGGTAGCATTCTTTGTGTTTGGTTTCTAGCCTGGTTCCCGATGGGCTTGTGTCCATTTCATTAAAAATTAACATTTATCACATACTGTGGGCATGGTAGGAGATCATTTCATTAGACAGGCCAAAAATTAGATGTGGGTGGTAACTGAATTCCTCTTACCTCTAATGAGCTAGGCACATTGGTGAAAGATTTCAGAAGGATGAGATAAGGGGCTGGGGAAAACTCAGTTTTTCACTACTTATGCTACACTGCTTTATTTCTAAAAAAAAAAAAAAAATAGAATATTTCAGTTTCTAGGGCTGTCAATAAGTCAACTTTCTTAAGCACTATAAAATAATCACTTAATTAAAAAAGAGAATAAAAAAAATGAAGGCCAGATGGGAATAAACATTTTGTTCTAGCCAGTACAAGTCTCAGCTTGTACCATTCGGTGACACAGGTAAGAAGGAATCCCACAGTCAGTAAAGAAATAAAAGCAGGCTTGATATGACAAAGTCCTGAGGGTTATTCAAACTGGAGCTGACATATCCTGTATGCCTAGTCTTTGCTTGGGGGAGGAGGGATTCATTATGATGTCTGGGAGGTACATTACGCTATTAATGTTATTAATAACCCTATCGCCTTTTACTGAAAAGATGGTCCCAGAATCTGATCATAGCTCTGTTTTCTGGTTATTTATCACAGCTGGAATACAAGGGACCTGCTTCTGCTCATATTTATTAGTGCTATTTGCTGAATGAATGTCATGATTATGAGCATCAGGGAGTCAGGAGAGAAAGGGTCAGCTCTCTAATATTATTCTGTGCTCATCTTTTTAGTGAGCGCTAATGCTTCTCTTTTCCTTTCCTTCCTTCTCCACCCCTGCCTCCTTTAGGTTTGTTATTTCTATTCCTAATATTCTCAAGTCTTAAGTTTTAAAATGTATTTAATTTAAAACTGGGAGGTTAATGATGCAATGAAAAAATGACTTTATTGTACCAGAAAGTCAGTCAATCCGGCTACTTAATGTAAGACTGGGTTTCAAAACTATGCCGAATGGCCATCTTACTTAATAGGTAATGTCTATTAGAGCACTTATTCAATTATTACTGTATAATTACTATTATGTTTCCTTAGAATGTATGACATATCAGAGAGATGAAGAGAAGACAAAATATTCCAAATGTTTACCTTTCCCATTTCACTGTGAAAATTGCCAGCTCTTCACGTTATAATGCTACTTATGAGATGACTTACCAAAATAAGAAGGTCCTATCATTAGTGACGAATACTAGCCAGAGCGCAGTGGACTACACATCAATCTTATCTTGCTTTAAGATTGGTCAGATATCTCATGCTTTAATCTGAAAACTTGCTAAAGAATATAGAACATGCTCACTAAAAGATGCATTTTAAAAGCCTGATGTGCGCATTAATTAGGGGATGTGGGAATATGCCGGGCTCATGCTTCTACTGGAGCTTGCACATCTCAGAAGATTCTAAAAAGGGGCAGGGAGTGGTAGTGGTTTGGGCGGGGCATGGGCATTTTGGGGTGTGAGCCTGAGATGGGTGCATCAATAATTGCATGCTTCAGCGCGCTAAGGTCCCCTGCCACATAACATTATTTCTGCTATGGATGATGTGCAAGTTAAAAAATAAAGAAAATAGGCAGATTTGCAGGGTTTTAAGCATCAGGCTAAATAGGGGAAGAGAAGTAGGGGGGGGGGGGTTTGGAGACCCTATCTCTTAACTGGGTGAACTTGGAATAAACTGGTAAAACTGGGATTAGCGTCAGTGTGTGCCCCCTTTAAAATCCCCTGATTTTCACGGTGGAAGCAGCATTTGTGTGCACGCCCAGCTAAAATTAGGCGCACATGTGCATGCGGCCAGGTTATTTTATAACATGCATGCATATGCTCGCATATGTTATAAAATAGCCGTATCCCTGGCCACAGGCTGACGTACGTGTGTCTGCGTGCCGGTTTTAAAGTTACTGTCTAAGAAAGTATTGGTTGTTGGCCTGTGAATTTCTTCCTGCATCAATAACCAGCAGCCCAAAGTTGCCAACTACCTCCCACCCTCTCAAAGGTACCAACTACAATCTGTTTTCTCAGCTAAGTAAACCTTCCCCACACTCTGAGGCTCCAGAACCCCTCCAAGCCCCGTTGAAACCCCCTCCCCCATCTAACCTGCAGCAGGAAGATTATAATGATGAGCGGTCTATCTCCAGCCTGCCACTTTGCCATTTCCATAATGAATAGTGAGTTTGCTATCCCTCACTTTCAACCACAAGTGCAAAACATAGTTGACACAGAAATATCCAAAAATGTTCAGGTATTTTTTATTGTTGGGTCAGAGGGGCCAAGCCTAAGCCCAAGGGCTTTTGTTGGGGCAGCAGGAGGGGGGCAGTCAGAGAGCCTCTGGGACACCTGTTTCTACCTTTTTTAGGTTCGGGGGTGAGGGCAGGTGTAGTGTTTAATGTTTTTGATTTTGGAAATAAACCAAACCAAAAAAAGATTTACAATCTGAACCCCCTTAACCAGAAATGAAAAAATGAACTGAAACAAAATTTATTTGGCAGCACCTCCCTAATATAGGGTAGATTAAAAACAAATACACGCACGCCTCCATGTGCACATGCTACCCAGCGCACATTATAAAATCCAGGCTGGCGCGAGGGGGGGGGGGGGAGATTTGGCCGGATTATACGCGGCGATGAGATCAGGCCTCCGCCAGTTCCCTTCCCCCCTACCTATCCTCCCTCCCTCTTCCCCTCTCCTCCACGATGCCTTTGAAGGCCCTACCTGCTGGCGCGTGATCCCCCGGCAGAGCAGCAAATGGCCACTGTACCGGCGGCCTCCAGCTCCACCCCTCCCCGCCCCCGGGACCACCCCTTCATAGAGGTCTGGCTCTTATGCGCATAACGGGGGTTATGCGCGTGACTGGGCCTCTTCTAAAATGCGCGCAGCACGAGCAAGGCCCGGCTGCACACGTAACCCCCATTTTTTATGCGCATCTGGTCCAGTTGATTCACTACTCTTTAGTTTGTCAATCTGGCCTATTACATATCTAGGTTCACAGTGATTTGGATCAATTCATCTGACTCTAGGGATGTGCAGACCAAAAGTTTATGTTCATAAGTCCATAAGTCGAAAGGGGGGGTCAATTTCGGTCAATATGGACATATGGAGAATTCCATAAGTTGAGTCTATGTCCATACGTGCACCGATTCCCTAAATAAAAATTTAAACCCCTCACCCTCCTTAATCCCCCCCCAAGACTTACCAAAACTCCCTGGTGGTCTAGCAGGGAGTCAGGACGCCATTTCTGGACTCCTTTGCGAGGAGCACATGACGTCGGCGTCATGTCGGAGTGACGCGGCGTCACGTGATTCCCCGCAGGTTCGCTCCGGGACCCTCGTTGGACCCAAAAGAAACTTTTGGCCAGCTTGGGGGGGGGGGGTCAGGAGGCCCCCTGGCCTCCTGACCCCCCCAAGGAGACCAAAAGGAGACCAAAAGGAGACCACCAGGGAGACCAAAAGGAGACCACCAGGGAGTTTTGGTAAGTCTTGGGGGGGGGGATTAAGGAGGGTGAGGGGTTTAAATTTTATTTAGGATCAACAATCGCGATTTCCAACGTATTCAACATAGCTATGTTGAATAAGTTGGAAATCCGATCATTTTCGCCTCATCACTTTTTTAAGTTAAAAAAAAAAAAAAAGTTGCGTTTTACCTATAAGTTCAAAACGAATGCACACCCCTATCTGACTCATCACACTTGAAAACCATCTCCAGAACCAGTACCTCTCCAAGATTCTCATTAGTAAACACAGAAACAAAGAATTAATTTAGTCTTTCTGCAATGGTCTTATCTTCCCTAAGAGTCCTTTTAACCCTTTGGTCGTCTAAAGGTCCAACTGAATCCCTCACAGGTTTCTTGTTTTGGATATAATTTTAACTCTTCATTTGACTTCCAGCTATATTTGACTGCCCACTTGACTCACCAGCATGACAACTGCCTTCTTACAAATGCTCTATCTCAGTCATTTTCACCTTTGTTCTTCCCTTCTTAAACCAACATAATTTTTACACTTAACCACCCTCCCCCATAGTTTCTTTCAGTCACCATGAATATCTTTTAGAATCTGCAGATTATTGACCATTGTATCCTCTCCTTTAATTTCTCATGTCTCCTCTCCTCTACAAACTTATCAATGTCTGCTGATGACGCAGTTTCTTGTTACAACATTACTCTTCTCATTGCCGATCTCCTTCAAACTCACTACTTGCTCCTCTGAGCCCATTCCCACCAAGATCTTTCAGTTCTATCTCCCTTACAGTCAACCCTTCCATCTATCACTTGACACTGCAACTGTTCCCACTGCCTTCAAACATGTTATGATGTCATTACATCTCCAAAAATCCTCACTGGACCCTAAATGGTCCTTCATTCCTTTCACATCCAAACTACTTGAATGTGCCATTTGTCTCTGCTGCCTTCATGTGCCTGAATCTCAAACCATTCTGGACCTATTCCAATCAGGTTTCTATCCTCTATATTCCACTGAGACTACCTTTGCTAATGTCTCCATTAAATTTTTCTTTGCCAAAGCCAGGGGCCTTTAATTGATACTTATCTTTCTTGACTTATCTACTACTTTCAACAGCATTGATCACCATCTGCTCCTTGACACCGTCTTCACTTGGATTGCATGTTTTCATTCAGTGTTACCTCTCCCATTTCATGTTTAGTGTATCCTCTGGCAGATCCTCTTCCATTGTTATCCCATTATGAATTGGTGTGCCTTAGGGCTTTGTCCTGGGCCATTTTCTCTTCTCTCTATATATTCATTCCTTTGGTGCTCTCATCTCTTCCCATGGTTTTTAATACCATCTTTATACTGCAGATCTAGTTCTCTGCACCAGAACTTTCGTCTTAAATATAGAGACAAGTCTCAGCCTGCTTGCTGACATTATCACCTGGATGTCCTACTACCACCTTAAAATCAACATGGCCAAGACAGAACTTCTTAATTTTCTCCCATACCCACTTTTTTCCTTCCGGTTTTATCTATTCTTCAGCCTTCAACCTTGTCATCATCTTGAACTCTTCTCTCTCTCCTTCTGTATGCATTCAAAACACTGCTAAAACGTCTTTTTTTTTTGTCTACAACATCACAAAGATCTGTCATTTTCTTTATGAACACTCTACCAAAACCCTTATATACTCTTTCATCACCTCTTACTTAGACAATAGCTCCTCACTGGTCTCCCACTGACCCATCTGTCCCCACTAGAGTCTATTCAAAATTCAGATACATTACATCTTCCTCCAATATTGTTACAACCATGTAAGCCCTTTCCTCAACTAACAACATTGGCTTCCTATTCACTTCTCCACATAATTTAAGTTTCTTCATCCCACTTACAAGTACATTCATTATGCAGTTCCTCATTCTCTCTCCTCTCCTTTCTCCCCTTACACCCTTTTTCATGAGCACCACTGGACAAGCTGCTTTTATTTGTAGCCTTCTTTTCCAATCCCAGTTCCCAACTCTGTACTTTCCACCTTGCATGCCTGAAATAAACTTCCTGAACTTGTACATCATGTTCTCTCTCTGCTCTGGCTATATTCAAATCCTCCTTAAAAACCCACTTACTTGAGACTGCTTTTAAATCTTGACCCTGACTCTTTGTTGATTTTAACTATATTTTCTGCAATAAATAAAATTCCTGAAGTCTCTTATTTGTTTTATCTGTCTCTTAACTAGATTGTAAGCTCCACAGGTACACTGTATGTATACCTGTGTAGGGATGTGCAATCGTTTTTCCCAAATTAGGCAATTTCAACAAAATTGCCTAATTCAGAATTGGTTCGGGAGAACTAAAAAATGATTGAATGTTTTCTGAAATAATTCATTTTTGAGTTAGTGTGATCTAACTCCCTGTTAGTGCACAATAACTCTGCCAGGTTAGTGTGCACTATCAGAAGTTATTTATTTTATTTTTATATACTGACATTTGATCTCAATTGAGATATCACACCGGTTTACATTCAGGTACTGTAAGTATTTCTCTATCCCCAGAGAGCTTACAATCTAAGTTTTTGTACCTGAGGCAATGGAGAGTAAAGTGACTTGCCCAAGGTCACAAGGAGTAACAGCAGGACTCAAACCCTGGTCTCCTGATTCATAGTCCACTGCTCTAACCACTAGGCTATTCCTCCTCCCTAGTGTGCACTAACCTGAAAATCGGGGCCTCTGAAAAAAAAAAAAAAACCCGAACCACGGGAAAAACAAAATTCCTGCGGGGGGCCCCGAAACGAAGCCCAACATGAAAATTTTACCTGAAGCACATCTCTATACCTGTGTATGTTTAGTGGAACTATAGAAATGATAAATAGCAGTAGCAGAGCTTATTGAAGAGTGGTATTAGGGCAAAGGATGCTGCAGATGATCTTGAAAGTTCGGGGCTGATGTACTGTGTGTAGGACCACAGAATGGCTTTTAAGGAGCCAGGTTCAGACTACATATAGCCTTGTGCATGGCCCTACCCCCTGAAGATCTGGATTGGTCCTCAAGGGATTCAAATGGTATGCTGGGATGCCAGGAAGACATTCCCAGCATTTGGAAGGCTCAGAGGCTAAGAGATGGTGTGAGATCCTGGTGAAAGACCTATGAGCTCTTAATCTTATGTATAGTGAGTTCAGTAATGTGACAGTATTGAAGCTCTGTGTTAGTATTGTAAGTAGATGTCTTGTCTCAAGTATGCACTGTGTCTGTCCATGGAATGGAATTACTCTGGAAACTAAATGGATTGGATAAATGGACTGAAATTCAGTTTTGGGGCTGGCATTTACATTAATGCTAATGCAGGTTGTGTTAAAATTAAAATGAATCGATCAAAATACAAATTTACACTTGCATAAATTTAAAAGCAGCTTATGTTAATGCAAAAATCTGTATTAGCCAATTATTTTATTTGGTGCTTTTCTATACCGGCATTCACGATACAATCATATCATGTTGGTTTACAAGGAACGGGGGTATAATAACCTTAGATATTAACAAAGCGAAGAGAAGCAGAAGTTACAATAAAACAGGGGTGCTGGAACTGGGGGAAGAGGAAGAACAAAGCATAAGTAAATCAACGGCAAGAAGAGCAATTATTTACATTGTGCTGAATGTACAGTAATGATTGCTATGTTGAATCAGTGAGTTTCTGGAAAGGCTTGTTTAAATAACCAAGTCTTAAGCCTTTTTCTAAAATTCACCAGGCAGGGTTCTTGTCTGAGTTCGGGGGGAATAGCATTCCATATGGTTGTTCCCACTGTAGAGAAAGCCTGTTCTCTGGATGCTAGATGGTGTGTGGATTTGGTTGAGGGGGCGTGCAGGGATCCTCTATAGGCTTCTCTGATAGGTCTGGATGAGGTGTGTAGTCTGAGTGGGAATTGAAGGTTGAGAGGGGCTTGGTTGTGGATGGTTTTGTGGATGATGGTGAGGGACTTGTGTAGAATTCTGAAATGTATTGGTAGCTAGTGTAGATTTTTGAGAATGGGAGAGATATGGTCTCTTCTGCAGGAGTTTGTCAGGATTCTGGCCGCCGCATTTTGAAGCATCTGAAGAGGTTTGATGGAGGAGGTGGGGAGACCTAGCAAAATGGAGTTGCAGTAGTCTATCTTTGAGAATATTACGGCTTGGAGGACAGTTCTGAAGTCTTGAAAGTGAGGAAGTGGTTTAATTCTTTTTAGTACCTGTGGTTTATAGAAGCAGTCCTTGGTTGTGTGGTTGACAAATGTTTTTAAATTCAGACGGTTGTCGATTAATACTCCCAGGTCTCTTGCTTGGGTGACAAAGGTATTGGTGAGTGACCTTTGAGGAGTATCACTGTCGTCCGGGGAAATGAGGAGGAGTTCAGTCTTAGCTGAATTGAGTATCAGGTTTAGGTTAGAGAGGAGGAGGTTGATCTCTCGGAGACAATTTTCACAGTGCTTGAGTGTTTTTGTAATGGATTCTGTAATGGGGATCAAGATTTGCACATTGTCGGCGTATAGGAAGTGTTTTAGTTTAAGGTTAGTTAGCAGCTGGCACAGGGGAAGGAGGTATATGTTGAAGAGAGTGGGGGACAGGGAGGAACCCTGAGGAACTCCTAGTGATGAATTGAAGCGAGGGGTCTCTTTAGTGTTGATTCTGACTATATAGCTTCTGTTACTGAGGAAAGATTTGAACCAAGTAAAGGCAGTTCCTATAATTCCGATGTCAGATAGTCGGTTGAGGAGGATGGAGTGGTTTATGGTGTCAAAAGCCGCCGAGAGATCAATGAGAATTAGTAAAAAGGATTGTCCTTTGTCCAAACCCATGATGAGGTGATCAGTCAGAGAGATGAGTAGGGTTTTGGTGCTTAGTGCCTTACGGAACCCGTATTGGGTTGGGTGAAGAATTTTGTGATCTTCCAGATAATCTGAAAGTTGAAAGTTGACTAGTTTTTCTATAATCTTGGCTACAAAAGGTAAATTTGAGATAGGGTGGTAGTTATTGGGTTCCTTTGGGTCCAAGTTCAGTTTTTTAGAAGAGGTTTAAGAGAGGTGAGTTTTAGGGCATCTGGGAAGATTCCTTGTGATAACGAACAGTTTATGATATCAGCCAGAGGTTTGGAAATGGTGTCAGGTACTAGCAGGAGTAGTTTTGTTGGGATTTGGTCGTAGGGATGGGTAGAAGGTTTCATTTTTTTTAATAGAGTTAAAGGTAAACATACCTCAAAATTATTAACTTTTCTTGAGAGCACAGCAAGCTAATGCCATACCTAAAGGGGCCCTCCATGGCCTGAAGTAATCCCCTCCTGCAAGAGAAGATCCCTCCCATTGCAGACTTGCTGCCTGCCTCTGCCTACCCAGGAAAGCCAGCCTTTTAGCCCTGGATGAGATTCTGTAGCCTTTCTAATGACAACCATCACCATCTCACAATGGTTGGTCGCTGTGTACACTGTGACCAGCAAAGACCGTGCAAATTCAAGCAACAAAGATTGCTGGCAGGTCAACAGAGACTGGCTCAGTGGGATACGCCAACCTTCTAGCCTGAATTTGGAAAGGTTTGCGACTGTCTCATGGTTGTAAATTATAGACTGATTTTACAAAAGCCTACCCCTGAAAGTTCCTCTATCATAGGAGCTATGAAATATGTTTCTTATTATGAGAATGCTATCACAGGTAGTCTGGTAAAGAGGAATGCAATGCAAAGCCCTGCAACGGAAAAAATACAAAGACGTGTTTCTCCTGGTGCTTGCTGTTTATTCACTTATTTTACATTACATAAAATTCATTGAAATGTACAAGATGTTACAATTTGAATAGTTTATTTAATTCAATTTTCTCTTTTACAAAGTGAAGAATCCATTTCTTCAGCTGTTTAGAACATCCCACATATAAGACATTTTCTTCAAGAGATAAGAGATATTGGAACATTAACAAACGCCAGATGGCAACTGACTGATTTTGACATAAAAATATAATAGTGTAATATATTAAGCAAGATACATTTGGAGCTGTTCCATTTGTAATATATATTACCCTCCTTTTTAGCAGAAGCTGGAACGGGCATCTTCAGGTCAAGGCTGACATGGACAGATAAAGTCCATGTTTTGCCCATTTGCAGTCTGTCTGGCCTTTTGTTTTCCAAGAATACTTTAAATCTCTCTCTCTCTCTCAATGAGAACTAAATTTAATCATAAAAGTTGAAGTAAACCCCCCCCCCCCAGCAACTGTGTAAGCAGTATGTGATCAACAATGAAGAAAAACAAACATGTATTCGGGCCGTGGAAACATAGATTTTCCTGCTTTCCTGTACAGGAACAATACACAGTCTAATAAGAATGACAACAATATGCCACAGCAGGTCTGAAAAACAAGAAGAGAGAACCAAGCTGTACTAAAGATAGAACTCACAGAGCTGAGTTCTCTGGCAAAGAAAAAGTGAAAAAATAAAAATAAATAAAGATTGTTCATCCGAGGAATGCAATTGCAGATCAAAGGAGCCACTGGAATTGTTGTCCCCCCCCCCCCCCCCTTTTCCTCGCACACTGGTTTTCCACAGAGGAGCTTCAGTACTGCGAGAAAGGCTTCTTGTGATTGTGGACACAATCTACAGTGGTCCTGGCAACTGCTTCTAGGACAATTGTTTTGCCCGGCCATCACGTGTTACTGGTAAGAGAGGTATATGACTGAGCCTTAATCCCAGACCCAGAGCATTAATCTCACTCCCGCTATCGTCTGCCTAATAGGGGCGCACATGAGAAAATCTTTTTAGTGTTGTTGTTTACTATTTATGTTGTTTCTTCACTTTAGCATACTCTAAGGGGCGGATTTTAAGAGCCCTGCTTGCCTAAATCCACCTAAATCCAGGCGGATTTAGGCGAGCAGGGCCCTGCGCGCCAGTGCGCCTATTTTACATAGGCCTACTGGCGCGCGCAGAGCCCCGGGACTCGCGTAAGTCCCGAGGTTTTCTGAGGGGGGTGTGTCGGGGGCGGGCCCGGTCGGCGCGGCGTTTTGAGGGCGTGTCGGCAGCGTTTTGGGGGCGGGCCTGGGGGCATGGTTACGGCCCGGGGCGGTCCGGGGCCGTGGCCGCGCCCTCCGTACCCGCCCCCAGGTCGCGTCCCGGCGTGCAAGCGGCCCACTGGCACGCGGGGATTTATGTCTCCCTCCGGGAGGCGTAAATCCCCCGACAAAGGTAAGGGGGGGTTTAGACAGGGCCGGGCGGGTGGGTTAGGCAGGGGAAGGGAGGGGAAGGTGAGGGGAGGGCAAAAGAAAGTTCCCTCCGAGGCCGCTCCGATTTCGGAGCGGCCTCGGAGGGAACGGGGGTAGGCTGCGCGGCTCGGCGTGCGCCGGCTATACGGAATCGATAGCCTTGCGCGTGCGATCCAGGATTTTAGCGGATACGCGCGGCTACGCGCGTATCTACTAAAATCCCGCATACTTTTGCTGGCGCCTGATGCGCCAGCAAAAGTACGCCAATTCGCGCGGTTTGAAAATCTACCTCTCAGGCATTATTTTATAGAAGCCCTGAAGCTCCCTGCAGAGAAGATATCTTCTATCGATAAAGTGATGTTTCTACCCTTTAAGTCAACACTAATCAAGAAGTTCAGCCTCAACTTATTGTTGATTTTATGAACTTAACTTCTTATTTGGAGAAATCTAATATTGAAGTGACTGAAAGGCCTACAATTTTTTGTAATGAAGTCTTATTTTTTTTAATTTCAATGTTTCTTTTTTAGGAGGCTTGGTCAGAATTTATCCTGACCTAGCCAAGATAACACAAGATCGACATATGCTTGCTTTATAACAAAGGCCATTGATCATTTCAGTAGTCACCTTCTGAACTGATTCATCTGGTTTATATCCTTTTGAAGGTATGGTCTCCAGAATTCTACACTGTTATTCAGTTATAACATACCTAATTCCCTTATGACTGATAGATGGAAGACAACATAAGATTTTGGGATGTCAAATCAGATAACTACCAGAATCTTCTATACAACCTAATGGCATTTGCCTTGTGTCAACTGTTGGCCATTTTGAAACCATGACCATGGATTACTCCTACCCACGGAAGACCCACAGATGGGATAAGATATGTCATGGGTAGGGTCCAGGGTGGGTTTTGGAGGGATTTTTTTTTTTTTAACTTTGCTCAAGTTCATAATTTGTTTTCATTATACTTTTTGCTTCTTTTTTAAAATGTTTTATTATTAATTTCAATTATTTGTGTTTTTTCTGCCATCATGTAATATGTTACTATGAATAAAAAAAAAATAAAAGGAAAAAAATAATAAACAAAAGGAAAAAATGAAAATACCTAAAACAAAATGAAAAACAAAACAAAATGCAAAAATGTTCTGTGCACAGACCACTGTGGAACCCCAATATTTCAATTAGAATTTGGGTACTTGTGACTGTCCGTGATTTTCCCTTCTTCCATTTTCTAACCCACATGCAAGACTGTAGCCTTCCTAATTTGAAATTAGACTTTCAGTAGGTACCATAGCAAAAGCTTTAGTGAAATCTGGATAAACTATATCAATCATGTTTCCCTCATGAAGTTTACAGTAAATATTCTCCCCCAATCTCCTAAACCCTTCAAATACAGTTGATCTGGTAGGATATTTGGAAAAACTAAGTCCACAAGAGTGCCAGTCTCATTTTCCTAGTGTGATTGTGGTGCTCTCATAGACGTTTCTTGGGGTCTGGTGATCTGTAAAATAATACAAATTGAAACAGTGTATTTGTGGGTTACAATCAAGAAAGGCAACTTAAATTTCCCCAGAGAAGTGAAAGTGCTAGGTCAAATTTAAGGACCAGTTAAAAACCCAACCATACTATTGGAATATCTTATCTTTTAGTGCAATTTTTCCCTACCATCAAATGTGTGACATGCAAAAAGTAAATTACTTCAAACATTCCCACGCTAAATGATTTCAGCATATTTGTAAACTTAGGAAAAATGTATTTATTTTTTTTTACTAGGGATGTACATTCATTTTACGCAAATTGAAGCCATTTTTGGTTTGTTTCAAATGGAATGAACCAAAAATGGCTTTTCCCAAAAATAGTCAAAAGTTTTGGGTGTTTTAGGTTCTTAAATAAAAGGTAAAACAGGCCTCCCAGTGGCCTTCCAATCCCCTGCTGCCCACAAGAAGGCCTAGGACCTAGCTGGAGCCTTCTCAGGCCTCTTCTGCACCCTACAGGGAAATATTTGTCAGGGCCAGGGACCCCTTTGCATGTGGTCTTAGGCTGAAAAGGGCAGGAGTGATCTTGCCCCAATTAAAAATGGCACAAGCTGAATGGAAAACTGCACCAAAGTGACATCACAAAGGAACCAAACAAAAAAAATATTATTAAACGAACTGAAAAAATGAACTAAAACATTTGTTTTTGCTGCACATCCCTAATTTTTACTACATTGTGATAGGGTTTATATTTCACATAAAGAAACAGTAGACAAGCAGCAAGAAAATGAATACTAGCTGGAAAGATGAGGCCTAATGCCAAGTCCCGGCCCAGCTCAAAGGCCAGGTCATGGCACCTGGGCCTCAGCCTACACAAAAACCCCGACCCAAGCTCAAAACCAGGGCCTGATCCACAGACTGGGTCCCAACGCATGTGCCCAGGCTCTGGCATAGACCCAAGGCTGAGGCCCAGGCATCAGGATCTGGCCTCTGGGCCAGGCCCTGGAGTTGAACCTGGGCCTGGCCATGGCATTGGATCCCTGATGGATCAGGAAATTTCCCAAACCTGAAAAAATCTTTCAGGCCCAGGCATAGCCAAGATTCTGACCTTTCATTTGGACATAGGCCATGGCCCCTGCTTTGGGCCTTGGCCTATTCCCTAGGTGAGACCCTGGCCTTGGGCCTATGCCCAATGGTTAATTTTTTTTTTAAATTTCAAACAAATTAAACTAATAGGATTTATTTAATTTGGGCCACCCCCTCAATTTGTTTCAGGACCCCCTGAAAGAAAAAAATTGCCCTATTCATTTAGTTTTCCTAATTCATTTAAAATGAATGCACATCCCTACCATTTATCCACAGATGTGGATTGGACATCCATGGCATCAGGATCTATATTGGTGCCCAGGGATTATTTTGGAATTCTGACAGAGAGGATGCAACAAAAAACTGTTACAGAGCATAAGAACATAAGAACATGCCATACTGGGTCAGACCAAGGGTCCATCGAGCCCAGCATCCTGTTTCCAACAGTGGCCAATCCAGGCCATAAGAACCTGGCAAGAACCCAAACAGCCAGATTTATGGGCCAGCAGGAGAGAAAACCTCATATAATGTCAAAATAGCCTATGAGAGAATGTATGATGAGGTCCTGCATCCTAAAAAAACTGGCTGGAGGGAAAGGGATCAAGGGAAGGAGGAAAAATAGGAGAGGACGATTGGAAAAGTGCTCCAGACTCTGGACCAACAGGAAGACAAGCCACCTTAAAGCAATAGCACACTGATGCTATTAGCACAAGAGATTCTCTCCAAAAGAGACGCAAAAGAGGGTCAGACCAACAGGAAGCCTCAGTGGGACAACAACCAGCCACCTAAGAACTCACCCTGACACATACATGAGAGTGGAAATTATGGGAAGTTAGTATATGAGTCTTACATTTGGAACAAATGCAAAATTTAATATGCATTGAAATATTATTTTATGGGAATTTTGCAGTCTTTTTGATCAGGTCTTATTTTTGATTTGTTGCATTCAGGTCTCTGGAGGATTTAAGTTGATGGTCAATGGAGGCTACATTTCTATTTGTATTATTTTACAGAAATAAATAACATTAAGAGGCAACAGCTATTCTAGTGTTTTCGGAAGAAAACTACATATAAATATATTGAACATATAGGGGGTCATTTATCAAAATGCGATAAGGCATTTTCGCATGCGTTAAGGGTTTATCGCATGCGAAAAGCCCTGTTAATACATGTGAAAACATGTTTAACGCATGTGATCGCACCATATCGTATGGTGCGATGCAAATTCAGAAAATAGGAGGAGTTAGGGGCGGAGAGTGGGCTGGGTTAGCCTGTTTGCGAAGAGCTATCGCACAGCCATAACGCCGATTTTAACTACACCTCTTTGGATTGCGTTAGGCTGTGAGATAGCTGCCGTGACCGTGCAGTAAGGTTTCATCGCCATTTGCGATGTCTCCCGTAAGTCCTATTTCAGGTGAATTGACGGGTCCAGAGCCGAGAGAGAAAGAGAGAGAGAGAGAGAGAGAGAGAGATATGGACTCTCTACCTGGGTAACATCAAGCTAGGTTGAGAGAACATTGCCCAAATCTCATCTTGGAGTGAATTTCCTCACTCCGAAGGCCAGCAAATCTTCACAAGAGACCACTGTTCTGTTCGTAGGTGTCACGTAGAATGTCAAAGTGGCCCCTAACCCCCTACACTCTTACCTACACCCCACCTCGAGTTACTAGGTGGGCCTACCATAGGGATACAAATACCTACCTATGGGCCATGATATTGTGGCTAGGCTTGCTCTCTCTCTCTCTCTCTCTCTCTCTCTCTCTCTCTCTCTCTCTCTCTCTCAACTTGCGCTAACTTAGCTCTTCACACAGGTAATTAGTGCAAATTGCGATAAAACACACCCCTTTTGCTATCGCATGCGGTACTTACCGCATTTTGATAAATCCACCCCTCAGTTTGACAAAGGAATCTGAACACTCACTTGACCCAGGTTTCTCTGTTTTAAGCTGCTAAAGTGAAGCAAAATTTCCTCCAAACTTACGGCCCAATTCATCAAGGTATTATCCCATAAACACAGAATGGGAGAAAAGCCTTACTGTCCGATTTTAAATGCCTGGCACGTGTGAAAAACGGGGGTTACACGTGCGGCTGAGCCTTGCACATGCCGCACGCGTTTTAAAAGGGGCCCAGCCACGCGCGTAGCCCTCGTTATGTGCACAAGAGCCAGATCGAAGAAAAGGGGTGGTCCGGGGGGGGGGGCAGGGAGGGGTGGTAAGTAAGCTGGCATAAGTTCTAAAACAAGAAAAAAAAAAAGGTAGGGCCTTCTAAGTGGTTGGGGAGGAGAAGGGAAGAGGGAGGGAGGGTAGGTAGGTGGGGTAGGAAAGTTCCCTCCCAGTCCGTTCCTTAATTGGAGCAGACTGGGAGGTTACTCGGGGAGGCCCGATCTCTTTGCTGCGTGGAAATTTCAATTTTCAAACCCTCCTTGCGCGCGCCACCTTGGATTTTATAACATGCACGCGCCAGCGCACACATGTTATAAAATATTGTGTCCATGTGCGCATGCGCGTATTTTTAAAAAATCTACCCCTTAGTGAATCAGGCAGTTGGGTTGAAAATTTGTCTAGCTTAGGTACCTGAAATGGAGGTGTGCAAGTTTAAGAACATAAGAACATAAGAAATTGCCATGCTGGGACAGACCAAGGGTCCATCAAGCCCAGCATCCTGTTTCCAACAGAGGCCAAAAACCAGGCCACAAGAACCTGGCAAATACCCAAACACTAAGAAGAACCCAAGCTACTGATGCAATTAATAGCAGTGGCTATTCCCTAAGTAAAATTGATTAATAGCCGTTAATAGACTTCTCCTCCAAGAACTTATCCAAACCTTTTTTGAACCCAGCTACACTAACTGCACTAACTACCTTCTCTGGCAACAAATTCCAGAGCTTTATTGTGCATTGAGTGAAAAATAATTTTCTCCGATTAGTCTTAAATGTGCTACTTGTTAACTTCATGGAATGCTCCCTAGTCCTTCTATTATTCGAAAGTGTAAATAACCGAGTCACATATACTCGTTCAAGACCTCTCATGATCTTAAAGACCTCTATCATATCCCCCCTCAGCCGTCTCTTCTCCAAGCTGAACAGCCCTAACCTCTTCAGCCTTTCCTCATAGGGGAGCTGTTCCATCCCCCTTATCATTTTGGTTGCCCTTCTCTGTACCTTCTCCATCGCAACTATATCTTTTTTGAGGTCTGCTGTTCCCTCTCCTAAATGCAGGCACTTAAATTAGACACCTAGAGCTGGAGACCAACACCGAATACCTCACTTTCTTTCCCTGCCCAGGCCCTACCCGCTTTTTAGACTCCTAAAATTTCCAAGCCTAAGTCCTTTGAAAATTGACCCCATAATAGCATAGAGTAGACACTGGGAGGGTAATTTTACAAACACTGCGCATAAGTTATACCGATTTCCAAAGTGGATTTACCTGCACAAGTCCACGTTGATAATTGTCCACATAAGGGGGTAGATTTTATAAAAGTACGCCGGATTTTAATAGATACGCGCGTAGCCACTCATATCCTTTAAAATCCGGGGTCGGCGAGCACAAGGCTGCCCAAAATCGGCAGCCTGCGTGCATGAG
Source organism: Rhinatrema bivittatum (assembly GCF_901001135.1). Classification (NCBI taxonomy): domain Eukaryota; kingdom Metazoa; phylum Chordata; class Amphibia; order Gymnophiona; family Rhinatrematidae; genus Rhinatrema; species Rhinatrema bivittatum. The sequence continues at coordinate 56,181,819 of NC_042622.1, forward strand.
CCGCGCAGCCTGCCTCCGTTCCCTCCACCCCCGCACCTTCCTCTCCCTTCCCCTACCTAACCCACCCCTCCAGCCCTATCTAAACCCCCCCTACCTTTGTTGCACAAGTTACGCCTGCCCGAGGTCCAAAGGCCGCGGCCACGCCCCCGGAATGCCCCCGATGACGCGCCGGCCGCAACATGCCCCCCGACACGCCCTTGATAATGCGCCGGCAACGACACGCCCCAACACACCCCGACACCCCCCCCCAGGAAAGCCTCAGGATTTACGCGCGTCCCGGGGCTTTGCACGCTCCGGCAGCCTATGCAACATAGGCTCGGCGCGCGCAGGGGGAGCTTGGGCCAGGTTTTCCGGGGGATACGCGTGTATCTTACGCGCGTACCCCTTTGAAAATCTGGCCCAAGTTGTACCTGCTATTTGGTATGCACAAATATTTTCCTGAAAATGTATGTAGAATTTTACAAAGAATGCCCGGAAGTGCAAACCCCCTTCCCAAATCCACCCCCAGGAATGACGCTGCTCAGTTTGGATAAATTTACACACGAAAATGACACATGCATGTGAAAGTTTACCCACATATCTGGGCTGGCAATTTTGCACGCAGCCACATCTGCGTAGAAAACACTGTTTTACGCACAGAAGTCCATTTGAAAATGATCCAAAGAGGTCAAGGTTCAAAGGTTTTAGGTATCTGACTTTGAGAGTGAGGTTTCTAATTTTGCCTTTGAAAATTGACTAGGCTGGGTTCCTTAAGTTAGGTCCCTAAAAGTAGGCAGGGTCATAGGAGTGGGCCAGGGTAAGAAAAAATAGCTCAGCGCTCAGCAGCGATATCTTAAGCGCCTCCATTTAGGTGAGAGAATAGGAGGCCTAAAATTATCTGCTTCAGGTTTAGGTCCTTAAGTTACCTGAGTTGTCAGCCTAAAACTGAAGTGCTGAATTCCAGAACTTTAGGCTCCAACAATTAAGGCACCTAAATCAGACGCACAGCATCTATTGACTAATGGCCTGAAAGGGACTGAATGAACACAAGTTTGAAATAATTTTCAGTGTAAGGTTTCCAAAAATCTTATTGGGAGGTTTTTTTTAAATATATATATATATATATATATATAGATAGATAGATAGATAGATAGATAGATAGATAGATTTTTGTAATTGATAAGTTGCTAAATTGTTAGTGCTTGTCAAAGGAAGGTGTTAGCAGTAGTAGTTAAAACAGGCATACTGCAATCAAAGTGCTCTACTAATCCATCTCAGTCCTGAAATGCTCTAACACTTCTGCACAGCTGTAAAATACACATCAATCTGCAATTTAGTCTGTACGTGCTAACTCTTGATCTCTGAGATCCCTGCAGTTCCAGTCCTGGTTCTTACATTGTTGTGCCAGAATACATCAGTACCTACTTGCATTGCCCCTGCCTCACTCCTGGGCATCTTCATGGTTTGCAATGTCTTGATTCTTTACCAGATAAGAACATAAGAACATGCCATACTGGGTCAGACCAAGGGTCCATCAAGCCCAGTATCCTGTTTTCAACAGTGGCCAATCCAGGCCACAAGAACCTGGCAAGTACCCAAAAACGAAGTCTATTCCATGTTACCGTTGCTCGTAATAGCAGTGGTTATTACCTAAGTCAACTTAATTAATAGCAGGTAATGGACTTCTCCTCCAAGAACTTATCCAATCCTTTTTTAAACACAGCTACACTAACTGCACTAACCACATCTTCTGGCAACAAATCCCAGAGTTTAATTGTGCGTTGAGTAAAAAAGAACTTTCTCCGATTAGTTTTAAATGTGCTACATGCTAACTTCATGCTTCAGTTCTAGACCTCTGCAGTACACAGCTCAGGTAATGCATTTCATTCCTGATGTACTGGACCTGATACTAGAGGGGTGTGGTACCTAGAGCAAATTGAATGGAGTAACCTCCCCCCCCCCAAAGACAGAAGAATGGGAGGAGGAGGGGAACTCTACCTCCTGGCTCAGCGCTGATATCTCTGCTGCACAGACTGCAGCTTCTGTTATCCCTCCCGTGTTCCCGCGTGATGTCAGACGTTGAGGCAGGGCTGCTTTGGCAGTGCAGGGCCCCTGGAAGTGTTAGATCCAGGGCAGTTGCCATGATTCCTCCCTCCCCCTGTCTGCAAGGACAGCCCCAGAAAAGAAATTAACTGTTGCGTCCGTTGGTCCTAGACGGCTTCGCCCCGTTTGCCTCACCTTATTCACGGCTCCTCTCGCTTACCAGGGAAAGATGGCTACCGCCACGTCTACAAGCCGACCTCACTGGCGTCCCCGGAATGGCTATGGTGCAGCCTCCCGCCATTGCTCCTCCCAGGTACCTACTAGGGTGCATGCGCAACCCACGTCTTTGTATCACCCTTGGCGCGAACCTCAAGAGCATTCACTCATGCTGACGTCACGTCATCTGGGTATATTACCTTCAGTAATTTGCTAGCTCTTTGAGTTAGCAAGGACTCAAATCCATTCTTGTCTTATGCTACTCTGCCGCTTCCGTGCTGCTGCAGGAAGCTCACTCTCTGCCCTTCGGGGTAACTGCTAACCTGGGTACCCGCTCCTCGGGGGCCCTCTGCTTTATTTCAGGTGCCTTACAGGGAACAGGCACTCGCTCCTCGAGGGCCTGCTCTCCCTGTAACAGTGCCTGTAACTTCTAAAACATACCTGGTGGAATCGCATATCAATAGCAAACACCTAATGAGTACTCTAACTCTCAGTCTATCTCATCCACAGTATCTCCTCACTGGGAGACCTGCTGCAGAACCTCCTGACGTCATCTAGGAGAGAAGGGCTCCCTCTGCTGATGTCCCTGAGACTGCAACTACTGGCTGCCTCACTACTGCCACCTGGTGGCTCTCTTCAAGCTATCTAATAAAGAACTATCTTGTGTTTTGTGTAGAACGAGGCTAGCCCAGTGCTGTGGCTCCTCACGGGGCTCCTCCCAGTGGGCGTGGGCGTGGCCATCTCCACAGCACCCAAGGATCCACCAAAACACATGTAACCACAACATTAACATCCTGAGTCTAATGGGAGAAGACATGGCAACAGTGTTTTCCACAAGGTTTTAGGTGATCTTGCTACATATTCACTTGGACTAAGGTCTTGTTTGAAAGACTTACTTGACTCAGTTTCCATTTGATGTGAGATCTGAGTCCAGGTTCGAATTCAGGCATTAGGGAAACATACAGCCTGTTTCCCTGCTCCATCACATCCTCCTCACACACAATTAAAAATTATACATTTATAATGTTAGAGTTTACATGAACAAGAACATCTAAAGTACAGACTTCTGAAGTAAAAATATCACTTACAACATGTATATTATATTTATATGCAATGCTGTAAATTCCTGCAAAAAAAATAAAAAAGAGCCTCGGAATTGGTAGTAGGTCTATTGTAATGTGTGTTGGGTATGGGCTTGGCCCTCAAAAAGCCATGAATAAAATGAATTACAAATTGAATATAATAAATTTCCCATACCAAAACTGCAATAACTGCCAGCTCTCAAATACTAACAACCCTACTTATGAAATGCAACACTGCAATTATGACATCAGGCCCCAAAATGCCAATACACCTACTATAAGGAATAGAGAAAAAGCCAACCTGCTATAGATTCCTACACAGAACCTGAATACTAGCAGAATACATCAACTCAGTTGTAAAGATTGTAAGCTCTATTAAGCAGGGAGTATCTTTTTGTATGTATGTACAGCACTGCGTATGTCGTGCAGTACTATAGAAATGTTAATTAGTAGTAGTAGTAATAGTAATAGTAGTAGTAACTCAGTCACATATGCAAAATACAAACAAATGCAGATTAAAATGACCATAAGGTTGTAATACAAATGTGGAGACAAAAACTGAATTGTAAACCATAACAAGCTAGACTATGTATGCAGTGCAACAATGGAAAAACAGAAGCATTACAATTCCTCATAAACATCAAACAATAAAATCAGGAAATATAAATCATCAATAAAAGTAAAACCATACTAATGCAAATAATATTTCAAAACAGTTGACAAAAAGAACATAATCCAATAATTTAAATCTTATACATTTTTCAAAGACCAATAAAATATTTGAAAACAGCAGACACAAACCCACCCAATACGTAAAATTTAAAAAGGATAAAAAATCCCCTGCTGTCTATATCTGGGATTTTTTGATTTCCAGATGCCCTGAGATTGTTGTGGATTAGCAGGGAAGAGGAGAGGGGTTGCTACTTGCAATTTTTCTCCTTTCTCTCTCTCACACACATAAATATAGAAAAACATGCACACACACAGTCATGCACATTGCACACACAGGCAAACATGCTCTCACAGTCACATACACACAGACATGCTCTCTCACACATAGACATGTTCTCACACAGACACTGATATGCTCTCACACACACACAGACATAGAAATGTTCTCTCTCTCACACACACTCAGACGCACAGACACAGACATGCTCTTGACATTGACACAGACGCACTCTCTCTCATTCACTTCCTCTTCCTCCCCATCAGAAGCCCATTCCAGCAGGTAGCCTCCTCCTTCAACTCCTATAGCAGCCGGGACTCTGAGGCCGAGGGCTGATACTGCTCTTCTTCCTGTGCCTGCGGGGCTTTGGGGGGTGGGGGGAACGACGTGCTTTTGTTCCTCTTTCGGGCCGCACAAGTGGGAAGAAGAAGAAGAAGCCATGCTGTTGCCGCCCCAGACCTATGCTGCTCTAGGTGGTCGCCTGCTCCATCTAGTGCTTCCACCGGCCCTGTGCAGCAGGAATACATTTGTAAAACGTAGAGAAATGAAGTGAGAAGCAGAGACTGATTTATCTTCTAACTTTTCAAAGTAAAAAAATTAATCTCAGGTGCACAAACTTGCATACATTATTTTTTCCTTTTTGTTAAATGAAGTACAAATTCTAATTTTAACAGAAAGAAAATCATTTTCTGGAAGCCAGGCACTTCTGCGCTGGGACTGCCAGCTGGTTCCATTTTTCACTGAGTTCTGGCTTCATCCGTTGCATGCATGCAAGCAAGCAAGCCTCATATCAAGGCTCGGATTTACAAAACAGAAACAGACGTAGCTGGCTATGCATGCACTGGGGTAAAAACAGGGAATGCTTCACCCTCCTAATTAGGTGCTTGGAAAGCAATTTCTACCCAGTTATTTTTGATAATTTCTGGAAGTAAAAAAATCTTTATAAAATAAGACACCCCATGTGTTTCTTATTCTGGAATGCAGCTAAACCTTTCTGACAAGCCTCACAGATGAGGAAACTGCTCTTCAGGAGAAGGCAGTTCCATGACTGAAAGGCACTGGGGGAAGGTTGGCTTCTGGAACCCAGAGACATTTTCCCCTTGATCTGGTCATACTTCTTAACTAATTCCACTTTTCGACTAGTTCTAATTTTTCAGCTTCTAGCTCTGAGCATTTTGAGTCTATTATCCTATAGGGTATTTTTCTATACATTTTTACTAGTCACTCAATAAAATGTCTGATATATGACAGAGCAATCATACCAAATGAATTTTGTGACTACACAACATATTTTTTTTCATATTTGCAATACTACGCAGAACAAAATAAATGGAAACATTCAATCAAATTTAGCAGAAGGATGTTATCAGGACATTTCATCTGAGGAAGAGTATCGAGAAGAAAAGTTTTCAACCAACCCACATAGGCTACTGTTTGCTCACAGACCTTAGCCCAACATTTTCAATGCATTTGTATGTGCATAAATCTGCTTTGAAATTTTCTGGGTATGCATGCAACCACAACCAGTGCCCATATGCAAGCACAAAGTTACACCTGCTCAGGAGTAGGTCTAATATTTGTATGTATATATTTATGTGTGTACTTTTGAAAACTGTAAGCATGCATGTAAATCATGTCCTTGGTCCAGCTCTGACTCCCCACTCACAGAATGCCTTTTTGTAGTATGTGCAAAGTGGGGCAGATTTTCAAAGCCCTACGCGCACCGGGCCTATTTTCAAAGGGCCTGGCGGCATGCGTAAAGCCCCGGGACGTGTTTAAATAACGTGAAAAAAGGGGCGGGGCAGTCCAGGGGTGGGGCGTGGGTGGGGCCAGAGCCTTTTGCCACTGTGCCCGGCAGGCGTAACTGGGTAAGATACATTTTTAGGGGGGATTTAGCTTAGGGCTGGGGGGCGGGAGAGTTAGGGGAAGGAAAGGGAAGATGGGGTGGGAGGGAACGGAGGAAGGAAGCACGGCTTGGCACGCGCAAGGTACACAATTGTGCACCCTCTTGCGCGCGCCAACCCCTGATTTTATAACATGCTGCGTGCACATGTTATAAAATCAGGTGTAAATTTGTGCGCGCCAGGTAGCGCGCACAAATGTACGTCACACGCGTAGCTTTCAAAATCTGCCCCAGTATGCGTAAAATCCCTGGTAATTTTAAGAAGGACATTTATGCGCATAAAACTGGGGTTTATGTGTGTAATGCCTTCTAAAAATTACCCTCAATATCTGGAGCATATTCTGGTATTTCAATCAACAGAGCCCAGTATCCCCAGCGCTCAGAATGCTTAAAGGTTTCATATACTGCCTGCTACAATATTTAATAAGATACTTCCAGGTCACAAAAATCTTATGAAAATCTAATTTTCTAATATTTTGTTTGTCATTCCTGTATAGTTTTACTGATACAGCCTATAATTTATTTATTTTTTTTATTTAACAGTTTTTTATACCGACCTTCATAGTAAATAACCATATCGGATCGGTTTACATTTAACATAGGGTATAACTGAAGGAACAATTCAGGTAAACAATAAATAACCATAGATAGGAATAAGTCAAAGTTACAATCAAACGGGAGTCAAGAACTTGGAAGCTTAAAACAAGCTGGAAGGAAGATAAAGGCAAGTATTAATTATGAAAGATACGATAGAGAGAACGGGTTAAAGCTTGGAAGTGCTTTAACCTGGAGGTACCAGAGTCCATAGTTCATGAAAATAAATGCCAAGGCTGGATGAGAGTGGAAGCCATTAGTGATTGTCTGGAGGATCGGAGAAGGCTTGGTGGAAGAGCCACGTCTTGAGTCTTTTTCTGAAAGTTAAGAGGCAGGGTTCCAATCTGAGGTTTGCAGGGATGTTATTCCAAATAGATGGGCCTGCTATCGAAAAAGCTCTGTCTTTGGTTGTGGAGAGACGTGTGGCCTTAGTCGGAGGAAATTGTAGAGTGCCTTTGAGAACCTCTCTAGTTGGTCTGTTAGAGGAGTGGAGTTTGAATGGGATTTCCAAGTCGAGTTGAAGTTGATGGTGGATGGTTTTGTGAATTAGGGTGATTGATTTGTATAGGATTCTAAAATTTACTGGTAACCAATGTAGGTTACTGAGGATGGGTGAGATGTGTTCACCGCGGCTGGTGCTGGTCAGCAGTCTCGCTGCCGCATTTTGTAACATCTGCAGTGGTTTGGTGGTAGATTTGGGGAGGCCTAGGAAGAGTGCACTGCAGTAGTCTATTTTGGCGAATAGTAGCGCTTGTAGGACTGTCCTGAAGTCCTGGAAAAATAGTAATGGTTTAAGACGTTTTAGAACCTGTAGTCTGTAGAAGCAATCCTTGGAGGTTGTGTTGACCATTTTCTTTAAGTTTAGTCGATTGTCTAGTATTGCCCCAAGGTCTCTAACATGCTTACAGGTAATGTGAGAATTGTGAGGTGATGGTGGCGGAAAATTGTTTTCATTTGAGGAGATGAGGAGTAGCTCTGTCTTTGAGGCATTGAGGACCAGGTTTAAGCTGTTAAGTAAATTGGTGATGGAAAGAAGGCAGTTATTCCAATGGGTAAGAGCTTTTGAGATAGATTCTGTTATAGGGATTAGAATCTGCACGTCGTCTGCATACAGATAATGAATTAAGTTGAGATCCGATAACAGTTGGCAGAGGGGGAGAAGATAAATGTTGAAGAGGGTTGGAGATAAGGAGGATCCTTGTGGTACACCTACGGTTGAATTTGTTAGGGGAGACTCTTTGTTGTTGATTTTGACCTTAAAAGTTCTATTGCTGAGGAAGGACTTGAACCATTTTTGGGCTGATCCAGAGATGCCGATATCTGCTAGGCGATCTAGAAGGATGGAGTGGTTGACTGTATCAAATGCCGCCGAGATGTCCAACAGGACTAATAGAAAGGAATGTCCTTTGTTTAACCCCATTAGGATATGATCTGTAAGTGAGATGAGGAGGGTTTCCGTGTTGCGTGCTTTGCGGAAACCATATTGCGAAGGGAATAGGATATTATGGTCCTCTAGATATTCAGAAAGCTGGGTGTTTACCAGTTTCTCCGTAAGTTTGGCAACGAATGGGAGATTAGAAATGGGTCTGAAATTCGCCAGAACATTGGGGTCTAAATTATGTTTCTTGAGGAGGGGCTTGAGAGAAGCGTTTTTTAGACTGTCTGGGTAACTTCCTTGAGTTAGAAGGCCGTTGATGATGCTTGTCAGAGGTCCTGAGATCGTGTTCGGGATGAGAAGCAGGAGTTTCGATGGGATATTATCAGCCGGATGGCTAGAAGGTTTCTGTTTTTTTAGGAGGGATTCGATCTCTTTGGTGGAAATATATTCGAAACTGTCGAACTTGGGTCTACTAAGGGAGTTGGAATTCTCTCCTGACTTGAGAGGTGTAGTGTTTGGAGGGAGGAGGGCGAGGGTATTTAGAGTTTTCTGTTGAAAAAATGCAGCGAGCTCATTAGCCTTGGTTAGAGCTTGTTCATCTGGAATAGATGGAGGGGTTGATTTAGTGATTTGTGTTACATAAGCAAATAGGGCCTGGGCATCGTACTGGAAGTGGTGTATTTTGTTAGCATAGTATTCCTTTTTTTTTTTGTAGAATAGAAGTCCTGTAGTGATGTAAGAATCCCTTAAATGTTGAGAGGGTAGATGTGTTAGGGGTTTTGCGCCATCTATTTTCTTTATGTCGCAATTCCTGTTTCATCTGTTTTAGTTCGGAGCTGAACCAGGGTTGATTTCCCTTTTTTGTTGGATTGATTGTTTTGGAGACTAATGGGCACCATTTGTTTGCAACTTGTTCAGTAATCTTGTACCAGGAGGAAAGGGCTGAGTCAGGATTAGATTGGTCTAAGTTAGAGAGTTCTTTGGAAAGCTGCTCTGTTGTTCTGGGTTCTGTTGTGCAAGAGAAATTGGAGTTGATGAATATTAGATCCAGAGTGCGTCCAGCTTTGTGTGTGGGGCTGTTGATGGTCTGAGTGAATCCCATTGCACTGAGGGTGGTGAGGAGGGCTTCGCAGTTTGCAGAGCGGGGTATAGCGTCGGTATGGAGGTTGAAATCACCCATAATCATTGTTGGTAGGTCTCCGTTAATATGTTTCACAATTGATTCTATGAGGGGGGAGGGATCCGTTTCTAGAATTCCCGGGGGAGCATAGACTAACAGTATTTGTAGATGTTTTGATTTGACTAACCCCAGTTCCAATTTGGAGTTAGTCTTGATTGTATGTGTGGTCAGTCTGAGTTCTTTCTTGGTGGCTAGAAGAAGTCCGCCTCCTCTTTTTTTGTGTCTGTGGAAGGTGAAAATGTCATATGTCTGGATAGGTAGTTGGTTGGTTAAGGCGATGTCAGAATTTTTTAACCAGGTTTCTGTGATGGCACAGATGTCTGGGTTGGAATCCAGGAGGTAATCATTGAGGATGTGTGTCTTTTTAGTTAAGGATTGTGCATTGAAGAGGGTCACTGAGAGTAGCGTGAGGCCTAGCAGTTGGTTCAAAGGTGAAGTCATGATTGGGATAATTCTTTTTTGTATGACGTTGGTGAAGTTGGTTGAGGGGATTCTTCTTTGATTGTGGATGATTGGGATGTTGTAAGTGTACATAGTGAGTGGGATTCTGGAGGAGGTTTAGACTGGGAGGCACTTGGAATGAATTTGGTAGCAAACTGGTGAAAGTCTGCAGTAAATAGAAGAGATGTCTGAGGATGGATGAGGGAAAGGTGTTTGTCTGAATGATGAGAGTCCTGGATGAATGTTGAGGGTGGCTGGATGAATGATGAGAGTCCTGGATGAATGCTGAGGGTGGCTGGATGAATGATGAGAGTCCTGGATGAATGCTGAGGGTGGCTGGATGAATGCTGAGGGTGGCTGGATGAATGCTGAGAGTCCTGGATGAAGATGCTGACTGTGCTGGAACGAAAGCTGTGGTGGCGTGATGAGTGCTGAGGATTTTGTATGAGTGCTGAAAGGTGGGTGGAGGAATGGTAGGGAGGACCTTTGAAGTTCATATTGAAACAATACTTAGCTGGCTAAATGGCTGCCGCTGAATGTCGGCTATACTATTTACCATATTTTTTGCTCCATAAGACACACCTGACCATAAGACGCACCTGACCATAAGACACACCTAGGGTTCAGAGGGGAAAAATTTAAAAAAAAATGGTGTGCTAAACCAGCTCCATTCCCGGGCATGTGTGTGTCTTATAGAGCGATCATTTCCGGCATTAAAATTAGGGGTTTGCATACAATTGTTTTTCATCCCCGTTTCATTTTCGGGTCTGGGGAAGGCCATTTCGGTCCACTCCTCAGATCAGAAAACTTTTATTGTGCTATTTTGTGAAAAAAAACAAAACAAAAAAAACACCCCAACCCTTCAAATTTAATTAACTAGAACCCCCCCACCCTTCTGCCCCCCCCCCACAAGACTTGCCAAAAGTCCCTGGTGGTCCAGCGTGGTTCCTGGGAGTGATATTCCCCTCAGGCATTCAGCTGCCAGTAATCAAAATGGTGCCAGTGGCCCTTTGCCCTTACTATGTGACAGGGGCTACCGGTGCCATTGGTTGGCCCCTGTCATATGGTAGGAGCAATGGACGGATGGCGCCATCTTAAAAAATAGCATGGACTATCCATTGTTCCTACCATGTGACAGGGGCCGACCAATGGCATCAGTAGCCTCTGTCACATGGTAAGGGCAAAGGGCCACCGGTGCCATTTTGATTACTGGCAGCTGAATGTCCGAGAGGGAGAGATCACTCCCAAAACCTCCGCTGGACTACAAAGGACTTTTGGCAAGTCTTGGGGGGGTCAGGAGAGTGGGTGGTTGCAGTTAATTACATTTTTTTTTTTATATTCGCTCCATAAGACGCATAGACAATTTCCTCCCACTTTTGGGCATTAAAAAGTGTGTCTTATGGAGCGAAAAATATGGCAGTTGGATAAGTCACTTAGGAGGTCATTTTTCAAATCACATTAGGGCCTTATCGCGGGCATTAGAACCCTAACACCTATGGTAATGCCATAATGCATGCAATAACACATCGCGAAATGCATATGAAAATTTAAAAAATTTAGTCAAGTGGGAGGAGTTTGGGAGGAGTTTGGGTGCAGGGAATGAAGATAAGGGGTGCTTAATGTTGCATGCAATAACATAACGCATGCTATCGCAGGATTTAATGCCGGAAATACCTGGCATTATGCTGTACATTATGGCCGAAATGGGATTTGCGATAAATATCGCAAATCCTGTTTCAGACAGAGGACCGAGAGAGAACATGGTACAAATCTACTCTTTTTTCACCTTTCATCACTCCAGATCTTCACTAATGGTAACTGTGCTGTTCTATGTATGACTGTGCATTTAAAACTGCCCCTTAAACCCCAACTCACCCCACAAACCTCACTCTGAGTTCATAATGCCCCCTCTTACAGTGGTATATAGAGTTCAAAAAATCAGTAGGCATCCACAGAGGCACTCTCTCTCTTTTTCTCTGTCCCTCTCTCTCTACCCCCTCCCCCCGAATCAGGATTTGCATTAAACAGCCCTCATTTCCATTTATTTATCTATCTATTTATTTATTTATTTATTAGATTTTATATACCGCGGTTCCTGTATGAGATACAGATCGCCTCGGTTTACAGTAAACATTAACTTTGTTTGTAGGCAGTACATAAAACAATAGAAAACAAGAACAGTAAAAAAGCTTAGCTCGCATGCCGAATAAATAATAGAGGACAACAAAGAGCTGGCACAACTGGTGCCACGGGTATAATTGGTGTAACTGCTAGGGGGAAATATTAGAACTGGAAAAAATTAATATCTGGAGTGCATGGAAAATAAATCAGGGGGCATGCATTAGAAATGGGTGTGAAGTACATAGAACAACTGTGAGACCAGTCTGGGGGATCGCATCGAGGAAAAACAATTGGAAGGCAACAAGGGACAAAGGTAGGTGAGGTAGTAATGCTTCATGGAAGCTGAAGGGATAGTCCTCGCGGACATACAGATGGGGGGGTGGGGGGTAAGAAAGGGGAAGGACATGACTGTTAAAAACAGTCAGAGGCAAAGATTAGGTGTCAGAGAAAGCTTGGATGAAGAGCCAAGTCTTAAGTTTTCTTTTGAAAGTCCGGTGGCATGGTTCCATTCGAAGGTCTGGAGGGAGAGTGTTCCATTGGTGAGGGCCTGCTGTAGATAGAGCTCGCTTCCTTCTTGAGGTTTTCACTGGCGGGGCTTACAATGTGCCTTTGTATTCAGATCTGATGGGTCTGGCTGACATGTGAGGTCTCAGTTGGATGCTTAAAGAGAGTGGAGCGAGGTTGTGCGTCGCTTTGTGAATTAGTGTGAGAACTTTGAAAAGTATCCTGAATTTGACTGGTAGCCAGTGAAGGGAACGTAGGATGGGGGTGATGTGGTCTCTTTTTTTGGAGTTGGTGAGGATTCTCGCGGCGGCATTCTGTACCATCTGTAGTGGTTTGATGGAATTAGTTGGGAGACCAAGAAGGAGGGAGTTACAATAGTCAATTTTAGATAGAATGATAGATTGTAGCACAAGGCGGAAATTGTTGAAATGAAGGAGTGGTTTGAGGTTTCTGAGGACTTGCAATTTGTGGAAGCATTCCTTTGTGGTGTTATTTATAAAATGTTTTAGGTTTAGTTGGTTGTCTAGCCAAGTTCCTAGGTCCTTGACAGCGGATGAAAGGTTGATGTTAGGGGTTGCAGGTTGAGGGGAGCTAGGCAGGTTGAGCTGGATAGTGGTGTCGTCCTGCGATATGATGAGCATCTCTGTTTTATTGGAGTTGAGAACAAGGTTGAGACTGGAGAGTAGCTCCTTGATCAATTACAGACACTCATTCCAATGCGCCAGGGTTTTATGAAGGGACTCTGTGATTGGGATGAGAATTTGAACATCATCCGCTTATAGGTAGTGAGTTAGCTTGAGCTTGGTGAGTAACTGACAGAGCGGGAGAAGGTATATATTGAAAAGAGTTGGAGAGAGGGAAGATCCTTGGGGGACTCCTAGGTCAGAGAGGACAGGTGGAGAGTCTTTGTTGTTTATCCTCACTTTGAAGAACCTGTTGTCTAAGAAGGACTTAAACCAGTCTCTGCTCAAAGTCCTCCCACTTGAATACATTTTTCAATTTTGCATACACATTTCACGATGCAACATTTATCGCATGCATTATGGCATTACCATGGGTGTTAGGGCCCTAACACCTGCAATAATGCCTTAACGCAATTTGATGAATGACCCCCTTATTTGGCTAACTATTTAGCCGAATAGTCAGTGAGCAGGCAGTGGGCATAATTTGATGGTGTTAGCGAGCCAGTTAACTAACAACATGTTTTTGGATTTGTTTTAAGTGTATCTTATATAGGTTCATTTGGAAGCCGCTTAGAACATAGGATTTTGTGGCCTACAAATTTTTAAAATAAATAAATAATAGAACAAGGACGGCTAGAAATCAGAGATTCCCAAACCATCCTCAGGCAATTAGTTTCTCAGGATAGCCACTGTGAATGAGACATATTTTCATGTTCTGCCTCTACTCTATGCAGGCTGAATCTATCTTGATTTTACCTCATTGGATGCATGAAGATGCATATTCTGATTTACCCTATGAAAGCCAGGATTAAGTCATCATGCATTGAACAGGGGTAAAATTTGAAAAAATTGCTGCAGGGAAAATATTTGTGTGTAAATGAAGCCATCCTGTCATCCTGCAGTTCATGATCTTCAGACAGCTTTTCCCTGTCCCTCAGCTCAGGTACACTATTTTTTTTTTTTTATCCCTCTCTGCTTTGGGAGAAAACCAAGCTCGGTGTCCAAAAAAGACACAGCTCTCTAATCTCTGATAGTAGCTGGGCGGTGGAAACTTGAAAAGAAAAAAAAAAAATAAGAACGGAAATTAATCACCTAGTCTGCATGGAGATTGTGATTATGGGTCCAGGGGAGGAAGTGTATAAAGGTCTTATTGGCGTGGAGATAGGCAGTACAGCTTGAGGGACCTGGGCTCAGTGAGGAAAAGGCTGGAGGAAAGCCTTATCGGACCTGCTATCCTGTCTCCGTCATTCCCAAGCAGATTAATGAGCTCCGGGATGCCCTCCGTTGTGTTCTGGCTGCTGTCTGTTTATCCCAAAATAGCAGGCACTTCTCCTGCCAGCCTGTCATATTCCCAGGCTGAGAGCATTGTGTTTTATTGCCCTATTGTGTTCAGGGGTTACAGCCATACTGTTGGGTTTTTTTTTTTTTTTTTGCTCACAACTGCTTAATCACTGTTTTGTTGGAGTGGAGAAGGCGGCAGTGGATGGGCAGATAGCGCCTAGAATCACAAAGGGAAAGGGAAGTGAAGGCAGGTGGGAAAGGAAGAGAAGGCAGGGAGAGTGGGGGCTCTGCTACACAAGATTTGTGGCACAAAAGAAGAGAGAGGCAGGTGGCAGCACGTGCTTGCTGACCAAAAAGAAGCAGATCACATTCTGACTGACCTTACTTCATGAAGCAATACTAGCAAATTTTGTTTTTTAGAGAATTACATTACCAATTGAAATATTTCTATGAAAGAATTAAGGGGGCAAATTTTAATAGGCCCCCATAGATGCAAACTACGTTGGTACTTAGGAAAGGTCATTTCAGATTGTGCAGACAGGGTTAATGCCTGCGGATAACTTATACATGCAGACTTTAGCTAACATGATCAAAGCAAACTGCATTAGGGATGTGCATTTGTTTAAAATTGAATGATAATTCGATCCAAAAATGGCCACGTTTGTTTCATTTTATTGCATCCAAAACAAATGTGAAAATGGCCCCAAAATTGCCCAAGAGGTTTTGGGTCAATTTTCAAAGTGCCACACGTGCAAATACTGGCAGTTACACGTGTGGCTGGGCCTGTGGGCGCCACGTGCATTTTCTAAAGAACCCAGCCACGCGTGTAACCACTGATGCGCATAAGTGCGAGGCCTCTCAGAAATGGGGTGGGATGGGTGGCAGCACCATTCAACGCTGTCCCAGGGAAGCATGCCCCCGGCAGCCAGCCGGCTCGCAGAATCTACTGCTGCTGAAGAGGAGCAGCAAGGAAAAAAAATAATGTAAGAGTTAGGTAGGGGCAGGCTGGAGGGAACTGGGGGGATGGGCTTTTAAACACCCCCCCCCCCCCCCACCCTGTGCGCGGAGGAGGCCATAAACCCAAATATGTGTGCATGGATGTTAAAATCCAACATGCATGTGCACGCGAATATCCTATTTTATAATACGTGCGTGCTGACACGAGCCTGTTAAAAAATAGCCGCGCACATGGATGCACATGCGCGGGTCTTCAAATCCACCCCTTTGTATTTATTCATTTTGGAAAATAATGCACGCTATTTGTAATTAGTGCATGCTATCTGCAAATACCGCGTCTCATTTACTAAGCATTTTTCCCTTAGAAAGAATGGGAGAAAAGCCTTAAGAAATCAGGCCCCTTGATTGCTATTTGCAAAGGGTGTGTACAATTTGCAGTAGTACATGGTTTCTGCAAATAGTGCATGCTATTTTCCAAAATTAATAACAAATGAAATTAAATGAAAACAAAATCCCCCAGAAAGAAATTTGGATCAAAAAAGGTTTAAAAATGAAAGAAAGGAATCAAAACAAAAATTTTAGCTGTGCGCATTCCTAATGTGCATACGTTCTCTTTGAAAATGCTGGGGTAATTTATCTGAAATGTACACAAATTATGTTAACTTATACAGGTTAGCTTGTGCATATACTTTATTAAAATAAAACCTTTAAGGTTGTTATTTAGCGCCACTTAGGCCTGGATTTTCTAAAATCGCAGGCCTTAGCGAATCGCGTGGTACCGAGGGGCATGGGAAGCGAAGCGGGAGGCGGGCCTGCGAAAGCCGGCAGCGATCGCACCACCGCGGAGTTATTGCTGCCGGCTTTCGCAAACCAATAGCACCACCGTGAAAGGTGGTGCTATTGGGCGTGTTACTGGTGGCAATAAGGGGCCTTACCTTTTCGCCGTCAGCTATGTCTTCACCGCGTCCGCCCCGGTGCCGCCTTGACGACTCCCCTTCCGGTGATGACTCCGCCCCGATCTAGCTATCGCACGTGAAAGCTATAGAAAACGACCCCTTAGCCAGATAAGTAAATACGTATGTGGTTACATGTTGTTGGCTGAATATCTGGCCATGATTTGCGGCTGCTACTTATGCAGATAAGTACTTATCTGGCGACGTGGTCGGTGGGAAATGGAAATTTTGGGGAGGAGTTACTTATCTGGTTAACTTAGCCAGATAAGTGCCAATATTCAGACTTATCCAGTTAAATTAACCAGATAATAGAGACCTGCTCAATAGCAGCTCTAAAGTTAGCTGGGTAAGACTGATCTGGCTAACTAGTGATTTTTTGGGGAATATTTAGGAGCATAGCCTTGCTGCTGAATATCCCTTGTAAGTCAGCCAGATAAGTTTTAACTGGCTGACTTACCTCTTTGCATCTAAGTTCCAACTGTACTTTTCCTCCACCTCCAAAATGTATCACTACAGTTTACATATAAATACGTATGTAACTGGGTTATGTACCTACTTTTACACATAGTGAGCCCTAGGATATTTTGCAACAGACATTTACATGCATAAAACACAAGTTTGTGTATATAAATGGCTTAAAGAAGTCACCCCTTAGAGGCCAATTTTCAGATTCCCTGCAGGTTTTACAGACAAAATGCAAGATGAATCTGAAAGGGAATCTCCCCATGGAGTTTGTCTTTGAATATCCCTTCCTCAAAAGTGGCTGTGGGCACACTGACAGATATATCTGGTGCAATTTTCAGCCAGGCCAATTTTCCTGGATAAATAGTTTTTACAATTGTTCTTTCCTGTGATTTTAATTCTGATGGATACTTTATTCTTGAGAATAAACTAATGTTAAACTTATTGGAAGATTCTTCTGCTTGACTACTTAACACCATTGTGAATTTAAGCAAATCAAATCTTTGCAATGCTTAGAAGAACCTCGGGCACGTGCCACTGTGCTTCACACAGATGTGATACATGTAAGGCATGAGTATAGCCAGGGCTGGCACATCCCAATAGGCAAACTAGGCAGTCGTCTAGTGCGCCAGCCATTAGGGGGCGGCGAAGAGCAGCCATGTGGAGCCGCAAATGGAGTCTATCCCACTTACGGCCGAGAGAAGCAGAGTCTTGGGAGGTGATGAGCGGCGTGTGTGTGTGAGAGTGAGAAGAATTGTATGTGTACAAGAGAGCAATGGTGTTAGTGAGAGAGAGGGAGGTAGCCTGTAAGGAATGGATGTGTGAATGAGACAAGAAACCTAAGTGTGTGTGTGCAAGAGAGGGGGGCCTGTCTTGAGTGATTGAGGTAAGGCTGAAGCCGGGGCCTGGACTGGGGGAAGGGGGTAGGGCGCAGGGCAGAAGATTCGCCTAGGGCACCTAATACCCTTGCACTGGCCCTGAGTATAGCATGGACAACTGAGGAACAGATCTTTATTAGAACCCCATGCAGGAGTTATACTGTCACCGAGTGGGGTAGATAATCAAATTGCCACAATCTAGGGTAATTCTAAGGGTAGTTTTTACTCATAGGAGTTTGCTAAAATAATCAAAGAAACTCATGCTTCGATTTTTGCTCCACGAAGAATGCTCACACAAATTTGTGCCTGCATTTTGTGTGGGAATTTTCTTAAGTAAAATTACATGAGCAGTTTGAATTATTCAAAACTACTCATGCAGGAGCCTCCTCTGATCTAATGCCAGCCCAGGAACATCTCCAAAGATACATGAGCCCACATTGCAGACATATGCGGGTACTTTTACCCATGTTAAAGGTGGGAAATAATTTAAAAGCCCATTTCCATAAATAAAACAGTGATTTGTGAATGGTAAGGACTTTCTTTATAGCCCTCAAGAAACGTGAAGAGCTGAAGAGTGCATCCTCATCAAAACCCCCAGACAGACACTGTCATATATAAAGCATGAATACAGCACAGATAGCTGAAGAGCAGGTATTCATCAGAACCCCAGTCAGAAAACTACATTAATGCATGCAAAATATGAAAATAGCAAGGACAGGTGAGGAGTGGATTCAGGGAAAAAGTGTACAACTTATTCCAAGAATACGTCAAAACATGAAACATTAAATATATTTGGGTAAAAAGAAAGGTTGATGGAGTAGTAAGAACCAAAAGTGGAAGCAAAATAGCTAAGAAACAGGTAACTTGAATTTGAGGAATCTGGGTTATATTGATGTTTAAAATGGTGCCTCTGGTTTTTATGTAATTGGATTCTAGATCATTTCCAAGGATTTTGTTAGCCAGAAGTCACACATACCTGGAAATGGAGACCCAAGTGATAGACTAACTAATCTTATTTTTGTCAAAACAAAGAATAAAGTGCACATTCCACCCTTTCAAATTAAATTCAAAGATTGCTGCAAGAGTATTATCAGAAAAATAAAGTGCTGAAAATGAATTTGCAGTCTTATGTCCAAATCCTAATAAAGCACTAATCACACATCATTCCCAATCTTACAATTAAGCTTTTTACTTTGTTATTTTTCTTTCTTTATGCACCCTTAAAAATTGTCTATCAGAACTAATATATTTCCAAAATAAATAGTACTTATCCATAAACGTATTAATGGAAGGTTCCATGGGACTATCAGCTTTCATATATCCGTCACCTGACACTGGTGGTGATTTGGCATCTCAATGCCTGCCTCATAGATCATGATATGTTTCTAAAAATCTTGATCACTAAAAACAATAAAAAATTTCTTGCTTCACACTTAATAACAGAATCAATAAACTCACAGCTCCTATCAGGCACACTGACTCACAATGCGTTCAAACATGGTGGACCAGGACCTTCACAACCAATATCATATCTCCTGGTCATGACAATTTTTAAATCAACCAATGAAAGTTTCAATGATGTACAGTGGCATCAAGCAATCAAGTGTACCTAATTCAACACTCCCAAGTTTTAGAAGTTTTGTTAAGGTCAAAGAGATGTACTGTATGTAGGAAATACATCCATTTTTGTTCTCTCCATAGCAAAACTAAATCATCATTTCCCCAGTGGATTATTTCATGGTGTTTCTCAAGAACCAAAAATCTGAATTCCTCATAAAGTATGTGGAGCTGTCCACTGTGGTTGCCTTACTTTTCTTATGTTGGATACAATGTGGCCTCAGAGCTCTTTTTGTTTTCCCACATACAAAAGATTACAGGGGCACTGATTAGATAGAAAATAATTTTACTTCTGAAGATAAGGCTTTTTTCTTCTTAAATTATCCTGACTTTGTGATTAATATACTAACATGCAGTATTTCTGTGGCTCCTTACCTCCTCAAAGGCTGTAAATGTGGTGGTCATCTGGGGACCAAAATGATCCCTACTTACTCCTGCCTTTCTGGCATCATCTTGGAAAATGGTGCTAACTGACTCCGTGCACTCCTAATCCCATGTTGGGAAAAAGGATCACTTGGGGTCAGCCAGCATCATTTTCTAAGATAGTGCTGATTGGGCAGCAGTAAGTGGGGATTGCTCTTGCCCCTAGAAGACCACTCTATTTATGAGGTAAACTTCGAGGAGAAGAGGGATGGGCTTGACAGGTCAGGGCTTAATAAAAGATAATTTCTTCTCATTTATGGCCCATGGGGAGGGGTTGGACGTAGGGGGTTGTGGAGGCCCATATGGAACACCAGGAATATTTGGAAAATTGGTGAGGAGGGCTTCAGATGGACCACATAGCTCCTTTAACAATGCAGAAGTCTTGAGGATCCTGGGTCACCATCCTCTTTTGCCACAGCTGGGAATGCATGAAGTTCCTGGATGTGCCAATGTGCAAAATATTTCTTGTGAAAATTTGCTATAAATGCTAAAGATCTCGAAGCTCATGAAGCATCTCTAGCAGACTTTTGCAAAAACAAATCTCTAATCCATGAAAAATACCACGGATTAGTACATCGGCCCATAAATGAGGTTTTGAATGGTCTCAAGTTATAAGATGGAGGTGTACAGAGGAAAAAAAAATTCATTTCAGTTCATTTGTTTGTTCCATAGGGCACCTCTATTCATTCCATTAGTTTTAAAAAAAATGCTTGTTTTATTTGTTTATTCATTTGCCATTATGGCCAATGGGGGAAGCAATTCAGCCTATTTTGGGCTCCCAAATTGGGATTTTCTAACCATTTCTAGTGAAACTGGTGGGTAGACATCAACAGAAGGGTGAAGGCATGGCAATGTATCAAATCTATGACCGCTATGTACTTGAATATCAAACAATTCCTAACACAAATGAAACTCAGCCTAAACATTGATAAAACCGAAATTATCCTCCTTGAAAGGAAAATTTCCACTCCTGAACAAAAACTTACAATGCCATATGAAAATTTAGCAATTAATTCAGGAGACAAAGTGCGTGATCTCAGTGTCTGGATTGACCCCGAGCTTAATTTAAAAAAATATATAACTATTAAAATTAAAGAGGGATATGGTAAGCTATTAATGCTAAGATGTTTAAAGCCATTATTAAATTCTAATGACTTCAGAACAGTACTACAATCTTTAATATTTACCGGCACAGATTACTGCAACTCTCTTCTGCTCGGCCTTCCACAATCTACAATTCGTCCTCTCCAGATTCTACAAAATTCAGTCGCTAGAATACTTACTAAAGATCATATCACCCCAGTCTTGAAATCATTGCACTGGCTACCCATTGAACACTGTATCCAATACAAAACACTCTGCATTCTACACAAAGCAATTTACAGTGAGCAATAGAATGGATAAATGCTGTCATTTGACTTCACACTCCACAGCGAAACCTTAGATCCGCCAATAAAGGGTTACATTCAATACCTTCAGTCTCCTCAGCCAGATTCACCGCAGTCAGAGAGAGAGAGCCATATCACTCACAGGTCCAAAATTATGGAACACTCTACCAGTGGATGTAAGATTGCAAACTGATCTCAACTTGTTTAGAAAATCTCTTAAAACCTGTTTTTTTGAACAGGCATTGGCTAGAACTAATTATCTCTATCTCACTTATCACAATCTCTTAAAGGCTATTTTATTTTACTGACTGTTTTTAAGACAATGTCTTTGTTCATCACTTTTTACAGCATTTTATAGATAAATTTATTTACCTGATTTATTAATTGTTTTATAACGATAGGTTAATATTATGCTCTTATTTTTTTATTACTGGCGTCTTTTTATTTTTATTATTATTTT
Source organism: Rhinatrema bivittatum (assembly GCF_901001135.1). Taxonomy (NCBI): domain Eukaryota; kingdom Metazoa; phylum Chordata; class Amphibia; order Gymnophiona; family Rhinatrematidae; genus Rhinatrema; species Rhinatrema bivittatum. The sequence continues at coordinate 56,203,311 of NC_042622.1, forward strand.
TGGAATACTTGTATGTTTTTATTACTGGCTCTTATGATTTTTATTGGCTTCTATTATTTTTATTATTATTTCTTGAAATATATGTTTCTTCTTTTGAAATGTTTGTAAATCGTTGTGACGGCTAGTCTAAACAACGGTATATAAAAACCTAATAAAAAATAAATAAAATAAATAAATAAAAATGTGCTTCCAAAAGTGGCATGAAGAGCCCAAGGAGCTGCAATGGGACAAAATGGTACCAACAGTGGCAGTTCTCTAAGGCAAATCTGCAGCCAGATTGGTCATATCACTCCAAGGCTTCAAAAGTGGGGCAAAGGGAATAACAACAATGGTATGAACCCCCCAAGGCTATATGAAAGGGACAAAGTGGCACCAAGTGTAGCATAAATTGCTCAAGGCATCATCAAGGGGGAACAAAACAGCACAAGAGGCAAAACATTTTCCAAAGAAGTGATAGAGGGTGGAAGAAAATGAAAGAGTGGCATGAAGACCCCAAATTATCTTGAGAGGTGCAAAGCAGACATCCAGAATGGCATGAGTACCTTAAGGCTCCAAATAAGGGGTAAAGGCACCAAACAAATTTATACAAAGCCCTAGGTAGCCAGGAGGAGGCCCAATTTCATTTCCAAAGCAGCAGGCTTTTTATGTTTGGAAATGGTCTTAACTAGAGGTTAAGATGCTACTGACTAGCGGCGCCACATGCTATTTGTTGTTTAACATCCTGTGATTAGAGGAATCCAAGACATGATTCTTCTTCTGAATACATCCTCTCACACCAAGGTCAAGTCTCCCAGGGCTACTGCCCAGGAAGGAAGGGTTAGGCCGGCCATCATAGTTGGCAATTCAATTATTAGAAATGTAGATAGCAGGGTGGCTGGTGGACATGAGGACTGCCTGGTAACTTGCCTGCCTGATGCGAAGGTGGCAGACCTCACGCGCCACCTAGATAGGATTATAGACAGTGCTGGGGAGGAGCCGGCTGTTGTGGTACATGTGGGCACCAATGACATAGGAAAGTGTGGGAGAGAGGTTCTGGAAGCCAAATTTAGGATTTTAGGTAGGAAGCTAAATTCCAGAACCTCCAGGGTGGCATTCTCTGAAATGCTTCCACGTGCAGGACCCCAGAGGCAGGCAGAGCTCCAGAGTTTCAATGCGTGGATGAGACGATGGTGCAGGGAAGAGGGATTCAGCTTTGTAAGGAACTGGGGAAACTTTTGGGGAAAGGGGAGTCTTTTCCGAAAGGTTAGACTCCACCTTAACCAGAGTGGAACCAAGCTGCTGGCACTAACTTTCAAAAAGGAGATAGAGCAGCTTTTAAACTAGAACAAGGGGAAAAGCCGACAGTCACTCAGCAGTGCATGGCTCAGAGAAATGTATCCTTGAAGGATACTAATGAAACAGGAGAGTTAGGGCATCCCAACAGAGAGGTTCCATTAAAAGCAAACATAGTCCATATGCCTATATGTAAAAAATCACCAAAACTAATGATTTCCGAATTATCCCAAGCAACTGAAAAGCAGGTTGTTAAAACAAACAAAAAACACACTTTGAAATGTCTATATGCCAATGCCAGAAGTCTAAGAAGTAAAATGGGAGAGTTAGAGTGTATAGCAGCAAATGATGAGATTGACAAAATTGGCATCACAGAAACTTTGTGGAAGGAGGATAACCAATGGGACAGTGCTATATCAGGGTACAAATTATATCGCAATGATAGGGAGGATCAACTTGGCGGGGGTGTGGCACTTTATGTCTGGGAGGGTATAGAGTCCAACAAACTAAAGATCATACAAGAAACTAAATGCTCAGTAGAATCTATATGGGTAGAAATCCCATATGTGTTGGGTAAGAGTATAGTGTTAGGAGTATACTACCGTCCACCTGGACAAAATGATCAGACAGATGAAATGCTAAGAGAAATCAGGGAAGCAAACCAATTTGGCAGTGCAATAATAATGGGAGATTTCAATTACCCCAATATTGACTGGGTAAATGTAACATCAGGACTTGCTAGAGATATAAAGTTCCTGGATGTAATAAATGATTGTTTCATGGAGCAATTGGTTCAGGAACCAACAAGAGAGGGAGCTATTTTAGATTTAATTCTTAGTGGAACACAGGATTTGGTGAGAGAGGTAACAGTGGTGGGGCCACTTGGCAACAGTGATCATAACATGATCAAATTTAAACTAATACCTGGAAGGGGGACAATAAGTAAATCTGCAGCTCTAACACTAAACTTTCAAAAGGGAAACTTTGATAAAATGAGGAAAATAGTCAGAAAAAAACTGAAAGGTGCAGCTGCAAAGGTTAAAAGTGTTCAACAGGCTTGGACATTGTTTAAAAATACAATCCTAGAGGCACAGTCCATATGTATTCCATGCATTAAGAAAGGTGGAAGGAAGGCAAAATGATTACCGTCATGGTTAAAAGGTGAGGTGAAAGAGGCTATTTTAGCCAAAAAATCATCCTTCAAAAATTGGAAGAAGGATCCATCTGAAGAAAATAGGATAAAACATAAGCATTGTCAAGTTAAGTGTAAAACATTGATAAAACAGGCGAAGAGAGAATTTGAAATGAAGTTGGCCATAGAGGCAAAAACTCATAATAAAAACATTTTAAAATATATCCAAAGCAAGAAACCTGTGAGGGAGTCGGTTGGACCATTAGATGACCGAGGGGTTAAATGGGCTCTTAGGGAAGATACGGCCATTGCAGAAAGACTAAATGAATTCTTTGCTTCCGTGTTTACTAATGAGGATTTTGGGGAGATACCAGTTCCGGAGATGGTTTTCAGGGGTGATGAGTCAGACGAACTGAACGAAATCACTGTCAACCTGTAAGATGTAGTAGGCCAGATTGACAAACTAAAGAGTAGCAAGTCACCTGGACCGGATGGTATGCATCCTAGGGTACTAAAGGAACTAAAAAATGAAATTTCTGACCTATTAGTTAAAATTTGTAACCTATCATTAAAATCATCCATTGTACCTGAAGACTGGAGAGTGGCCAATGTAACCCCAATATTTACAAAAGACTCCAGGGGCAATCCGGGTAACTATAGACCAGTGAGCCTAACTTCAGTGCCGGGAAAAATAGTGGAAACAATCCTCAAGATCAAAATTGTAGAGCATATAGAAAGACATGATTTAATGGAACACAGTCAACATGGATTTACCCAAGGGAAGTCTTGCCTAACAAACCTGTTTCATTTTTTTGAAGGGGTTAATAAACATGTGGATAAAGGTGAACCAGTAGATGTAGTGTATTTGGATTTTCAGAAGGCATTTGACAAAGTACCTCATGAGAGGCTTCTACGAAAACTAAAAAGTCATGTGATAGGAGGCGATGTCCTTTCGTGGATTACAAACTGGTTAAAAGACAGGAAACAGAGAGTAGGACTAAATGGTCAATTTTCTCAGTGGAAAAGGTAAACAGTGGAGTGCCTCAGGGATCTGTTCTTGTCTTGTTCCAGTGCTTCTGTGTTCCTGCATCCGTTCTCAGGGGACCCCGATCCATTCATTAGTTACGTATGTATTCATTTCCCATAAAAAACCCCATCCCAGCCCTTTAACTTAAATTAACTACAACCCCCCCACCCTCCTGACCCCCCCCCAAGACTTACCAAAAGTCCCTGGTGGTCCAGCGGGGGTCCTAGCACGATCTCCTGCACTCGGGCTGTTGGCTGCCAGTATTCAAAATGGCACCGATAGCCTTTGTCCTCATTATGTCACAGGGGCTACCAGTGCCATTGGTCGGCCTCTGTCACATGGTAGAAGCAATGGACAGCTGGCACCATCTTGTGCTCCTATCATGTGACAGGGGCCGACCAATGGCACCAGTAGCCCCTGTGACATAGTAAGGGCAAAGGCTATCGGTGCAATTTTGAATACTGGCAGCCGACGGCCCGAGTGCAGGAGATCGCTCCAGGACCCCCGCTGGTCCACCTGGAACTTTTGGAAAGTCTTGGGGGGGGACTCCTGACCCTTGCTTTGGCTGACCACCCTGACCCTTGTGCTACATTTAGATACCCTGTTTGCTCCTGTGACCACCAGACCAGCCTGCTCGGACACTGCCTGTGGCCTACATCTGACTAGACCAGTAGGTGCTGCCTATCTCGTCTGGAGGACTTTCACTTCCTGTCTCCTTTTAGAGATCTCTGGTGATCCTGATCCTGGTCTAGTCCATCCTCTCTTCACCAGCCATGCACCTTTGCTCATGGTGGGCACACCTCTCCGCTATCTCTCTGGGAGACCCTCAGAGGCCCACCTAAGTCCAGGCAAGGGCTCAACCTGTGGAAACCCCGGATTGCTATTGGCGAAGCTCCAGCTAGCCTCTGTCTCCTTGTGTGCTCCGCCTCCTGGTGGCAGGCACTCTCTGGGTCTGACCAGAGGGCCGTACCAATCCTGCACCAGGACAAGGGTCCAGTGCAACAAAAAGTACCCTTTTCGTCATTAGTGACAGTGCTTTCTGGTGTGTGTGACAAGTTAATTTTTTGTGATTGGGTAATTCTACAGAAACATTTTTTTGTATTTGTTGTATATGTTACTGATATACAAACAGGTATCAATAACGTTGGTTTAAATTATCAGCTACATTTCCCTGGAAATTATGGGAGTTTAGTTTTCTTTCAAAATGGGAAAATAAGCTGGCCTGTTGATCCAGTGACAGTGCTACATGCTGCCATGCAGAAGTTCTCTGGTTTGAGTCCTGAATTTTGTCTTCTGCACCCTGGATTGGCAAAGGGCTGAAGATGAAGATACCACAGAGAGAGGATTCACAACCTCTGGTGAGAACGGAGTCAACATGGATATTACTAAAGGTGACACCTAGTTGCTGGGCTTAGAGCTCTTGATACGGGGCCATTGCAACGTGGCCAGATTAGAAATGGTGGGAAGGCCTATTAAAATGAGGACAAATTCCTAGCAAGTTGTGAACGAAGGCTTGTGGTGCTAGGATTCCAGCAATGTTTTTGGCTGAGCTAGGAATAAAAAGAGAAGGAAGAAACCAACAGGTCAAAAAAGAATGTGATAAAATCTCTGGAAAGAAAATGAAGCTGTTTTATACAACTTTTCTTGGAATATATCATGTAGTTCCTTTTAGTCCTGGAGAAAAATGGAGTCTTATGTAAATTGCGGTACACAAATTTTCAAGAGCTCACACATCTGAATCAAATGGGCTGTCAGTCCATGCACACATATGCAAGAGCAGCTTTTTCATAGTCTAAATGTGATGTGATGATTGGAGACTATCAGGTACACTGAAATATTTGTATAGCAACATGAAAATGTGTAGGATAAATACATTTCATTGCAATCTCCAGCAGTATTGTAAAAACAAAGTAAGCAAAATGCTAAAATCAACAAAATATATGGGAGGCTAATCAGGTCTTGTGCCTGTGTGGCCAATGTAATATGGTTCCAGGCTCATGAGGCAGCTGACCCGGGGACAAAGGAAATGGTAAAGGGGGAGGGGAAGGAATGATGAGAGGGAGTTAGGAAAGGGAGGGAGCAGTGCTCCCTACAGATCTTAGATTAGGTGAGGGGGGGAAGGAAAAGGGAGGGGGAACTGTGAGCAGGGAATTATTCATTCATTCCGTGCTGAAGCTTAAATTTAAAAGTAGGGTCCTCATTGGCTGGGAGAGGGGGATGTTTGTAAATAGTGAAGGCACTGAAGGAGGGTATCCAGCAGCAGCGGCACAAATGCTCATTCACTCCTTTTCTGCTGCTGTGGCCACTTCTTTGTTTTCTCTGAGGGAACAGTGCTGACCTGTGGTTTGCTGGTTCGCCATGGGGATGGAGTCTGAAGAAGCTGCAGTCGTGGGAGAGGAGGTCGGAGGTGCAAAGGAGGGAGGTCCTCTGTCAGTCGGGCTGGTCGGGGACGTTGCCGACCCATCCATCACTAGTGGGCATGGGACTCAGTGGGGTGTTTGTTCAGGGATGATGGTGTGCACTTGTCATTCATTGGTCTTGATTTATTCCTTAATTCATTTCAGGAGGCCTTGGAGATAATGTTTCCATAGGAATCTTGGCCGCATCTTTGGGGGTCACAGATCGCGTGATCTGTGCCTTTAGGGTGAAATGCTATGATTTCTACGAGTTGACTTGTCAAGTTGTAACTTATGAAGACAGCTGGGTGCAGTTGTCAAATCCTGACTCCTTGCTGGGAGGTGGCGGGGCCCAGGATAATGAGTTCAAAGAACAGAGGAGCTTAATGGCCAGTGGGCTATTAGTGATCATCTTGCTGGGAGGTGGCGGATGGTCAGTTGAGTTCCTAGATCAGATATGGGGGAGCTCGGGCACCTATGTTGTACAATAAAGTTGCGGCCTGTTGAATTCCAATACGGTGTTGTGTATTTTCTGAAAGGAAATGGGGGGGGGGGGGGGGGGGGTGGTGGTGGTGGTGGTGGTTGGGGACAGAAGTGTGGTTATTGTAAAAGGGCGAGGCAGAAGGAGTGTAAGCCTGGCTAACCATATTACAAACTTTAATCATATTAACAGTAACACAAGGTTATCCATATACAGTATAAAATTATTGGATTTGAAGAACTAGTCCTTGTATTTTTATAGTGAGCTGTTGAAAAACAGCCATGTGCTATATTTAGGGGTTATAATTAACACCCTTAATCACAAAGGTACATTATGATTTTAATGCAGAAAATGTGTGTTAGTGAATTGGCTCCATTGAAAATAACATGGCATGCAGTAAATAAATAATGCATGTTTTCGCACATTACTGCATATCACACATTTGTGAATAGAGTTTTTTATGTGAACTTGTGCTGTTTACATCCTATGGGACAAATATAGATAGCATAAAATGAAATGATTGCTATCTCTCTGACCGTGTTTTAGGAAGCAAAGACATTTTTACAAAGAATGTAAAATGGATTCAAAGTTTTTGAATGGTAATTGATGATGATCATATGAATTTTTCTCTAAATAGATATTTTGTAAATTGATGCAACCATTCTCTTTGGATCATATTGAAGGGTATCAAATATCATGCTTATCTTTAGGGCATATATTTTTCTGAGAACATCAGTATCGTATCTTGCATGCCATCTCTCAGTATCTCAAGGTTTTATTTAATGATAATAGGAGCCCAGGTACAAAAGAGTTTAATAGGTTTGCCCTCTGACATTTGTTAACTGGTTTGGTGAGAAGCAGTTGACATTCCCACATGTTTAGTACAATATGGCTGCACTCAAATTGAGCAGTAGCCACATCTGGTAAATTGCTCCATTACTCTGACATGAACTGATGCAAACATGCAAAACCTCTTGTAACATGATGTTTTTTTTTGTTTTGTTTTTTTAAGTTAGATAAGAGGGACCGTTTCTGGGTTTCTAGTGTAGTACATCTCTTACACCTCTCATCAGACTTCTCTACTGTGGATGTATAAAATTAATAGATGATTGTTCATACCAGCCATCATTGCTTTCTATATATTGATGAATGGGGTTACTGATACTGTCTCTGCTATCCAGTGCATAAAGCAGTAGTGATTTTCTGTCAGGTCATAGCAGGTCGCAGACCTGTAACCTTTTATCATTGACCTGGCTGCTGGGCCTGACCCGGTACAATTTTTTTTTTTTTTTAGAAAATTATCACTGAAGCACTTACTTTAAGCATCCCTTAATGAAAAAGTGCTTTTGTTATGTTGGTCCAGATTAATAATGTCTGACTTCCCTCTGAGAACAAGTTATTTAATCTAAAATGTAAATGATGAGAAGGAATGGATTTTGATGTGTATCCAGGTTTGCAAATCTGGTTGCAGCGTTAACCACAAGTGTCCAAACTCCTCCCACAAAATCAAATTGATTGACACATTTTATTTGACCCAATTGGCATGAGTAATGAATCACTGCAGCTCATACTTTTCCAATGTGTAAGAACCAATATACATACATGCACAGGTTGAGCTATGATGGACTGAGATTAGAGACTATCCCTACAATTCAACATATGTCAGATAATACATACCCCAGCTCAACAAATGCTGTCTAAAGAGATGACAAGGTGTTAGCTTATAATATAACTCTAATAACAGATACTATACATCACGGACCTAGTAGAAAGAAAAGTGGAAGCAAGGAAGAAGAGAGGTAAAGAACTCAAGGTGATATTTTTAGTCAAGACATTTTCACTTTTAAGGAATTTTTGGATTTCTAGTGTATTTTTTTCTCATGGGCAGTATAGCCACAAAGGCTATGAGTAAGTTGTACATAGACATGAGAACACAGCAAAATTTAAAAACCTTCAAAAAAGAACTAAAAACTTGGATGTTCACCAAAGCCTACCAAAAAACCCAATGACTATATGCTACAACTCCCATTGCAGAACCAATACAAAGCAAGTAACTTAACCTGTACATATGTTTATAACGACTACGATAAGTATGTTAACAAGCAAGTGCATTTCTGAACACTCTGTCAAACATCGAAACTTTGTAAACCGTTGTGATGGCGAAACCGAACGATGGCATATAAAACTCGATAAATAAATAAATATAAATACAGCATACTTATAAGCCATTAGGTTGCAGAGGAGAATTGGCAGAAGTCAAGGCTGTGTTCATTCAAATTCCAGAGGGGCAACAACAACTGAATGACTCTACATCTGTCAAACCAGGCAAAGTAACCCCTCTCCCTAATTGATAATATAAAACATTCTCATTTGTCACCTGTGATTTACTAACAGAGAATTACAAGCAGCGGTATTTTAATTGGGCATAGAAGCCATTCTGGGGACTACTGCAGTCTTTCTGAATGCCAACTTTTTTCACCAATTCCTTCAGCAGGAGGGAGGGACACAAAACATGCTTTAAATCAAGAGCTTGGTAAAAGTCCTGCTCTGTCTTTCAAGGCCTGCTGCTCTGAATCTGTCATTTAAACTGCCCCCCCTCCCCCACGCCTTGCAGTATCCTCAGTGCTGCTTTCTGCCCACTACACAGCTTTCACTGGGTAAATCCTGGGGAATTATCCATATCTCTGACAAGAGAATAGGTTACTAATGCAGCAACACAGCTGTTTTGACACTTTTGATGAATAACATTCAATACTATTAATTGGAACAATTGCTTTTCATTTAACTAAATCACTGGAATTGCTAAACTAAATTGAAACGGAATGTAATTTTGCCTCGCTGTGCTTTAATATGAGCCTCTAAATGTCTTCTCCCTGAAGGATTAGTAACTTAATCACCTAACAGTGATAACTGTTCACAGCCCTTTGCTGGAAGGGTTTCCTGCCACCCGCGCCACGGCTACTCTCATAGCAGGGACTTCAATTCCATTTCCTTCCTTTCCCTTTTACTCCTTGCCACAATATTAATCAAATTAAAAAAGATCGTCTGTATTTTCTGCTCCAACCAGGCCTTTATCGATCATAATAATTTCAGACCTCCTTTCAGGGTGCCTGCATCAATCACTGGGGATGTCTAACAGTGTGTGCGATTTTCGCCTGCTCTCCATTACACTGTATTAAAGAGGAAACACTTTCCTATTCCGAACGGAAAGGAGAGAAAAGCCCAGCAGGTCTGCAAATAGGATTCCTTCCATAAACTCCATACCGTAGGAGTGTTTTTGCCACAGCAGCCACGAGCACTGCTATTTTTTTCACACGGTCTGATCAATTTTAGTGGCTTGCACTTAACATTTGTTTTTCATTTCGTTTCGTTTGATGCTTTTAGTTTCCTTTATGGTTTAGTTTTGTTTCCAAGTGCTGGCATCCCAAAATTTAAAAATTGAAGCTCCCTTGGCCTTCCACCATGCCCTAGATCCATCTTATCCCATCCGTAGAGTCCATAAGTCCAAATGGGACAGAAGCAAACCCTAATTGTTCCTGTCCCACTGGGTCGGTTTTTCAAAATGGCACGTGAAGCCAATGCTATTTTGTTGTACGGAGGGCTTCCATTATGACAAAATGGTGCCAGCCTCAAGGCCCACCAGTGCTACTTTTAAATACTGACCCAGTGGAGCAGTTGCGACCTCATATGAACTTATTGAACCCAGGAATAGGATAAAATGCATCTGAGGGCTTCAATTTTTAAATTTTAGAACACCAGTGCTGCTTTTTTTTCAGTAGGGGTGATGATGAGAGGGTGATGGGGACGGGGGACAGGACCAGGGCCAGTGAAACAAAACAAAATGAAAATGAATGAAATGAAAGCACATCACTAGTCAATTTTGAAAAATCTGCTTAGCGGCTAGACAATTTTTAAAGATGGCGCCAGCCATCCAGTGCTCCTACCATGTGACAGGGGCCGGCCAATGGCACGGATACCCTGTCACATGGTAAGGGCAAAGGGTCATTGGCGCCATTTTTGTTAGCGCAGCCGACGGCCCGAGAGCGGGAGATTGCTCCCCACGCCCCCACTGGACCACCAGGTAATTTTAAAACGTTTTTGGGGGGATCGGGAGGGTGGTGGAGGCTAAGGGGTCAGTTTTAAAGGGTCAGGGTGGGATTTTTGTTTATCGGATCGGGCACAGCCGATAAACAAAAAAACAATCGGGCCGGACGATAAAAATTATAAGATTTGAATCGGAACCGGAACCGAACCATTCCGGTTCCGATTCACATCTCTAATGTCTACCTACATACAGGAAAATCTACAAAAGGGATTTATCAGACTTTCCAAATCCCCTGCTGGTGCAGGCTTCTTTTTTGTAGGAAAAAAAGATGGCACCTTATGCCCCTACATCGACTACAGGGGTCTGAATGAGATCATCATCAAGGACAGGTACCCCCTGCCCTTAATATCTGAACTGTTTGATAGACTCCAAGGGGCCAAAATATTCTCCAAATTGGACCTAAAATGAGCTTACAACTTGGTGTGTATTCGAGAAGGAGACGAATGGAAGACTGCTTTTAACACCCATGATAGACACTTTGAATACCTCGTCATGCCCTTCGGTTTAAGTAACGCACCTGCAGTCTTTCAAAATATGATGAACGACATCTTACGGGACTTACTGTATCAATGCATAGTAGTATATCTTGATGATATACTGATCTTTTCTCAGGATCTGCAAAGTCATCAGGAGGATGTTAAGAAAGTCCTAAGACGCCTGCATGAGTACCACCTTTACGCAAAGCTTGAGAAGTGTGAATTTCAAAAAGAAGCTGTATCCTTCCTGGGATATATTGTTTCGAAGAACAGTTTTCAAATGGACCCCAAGAAACTTGAGAGTATCCGGGACTGGCCTCAACCCACAGGCCTGAAGGCATAACGTCGCTTCTTAAGATTTACCAATTACTACCGATCCTTTATTAAAAACTGCTCATCATTGACAGTCCCTCTAACTGCTATGACCAAGAAGGGAGCCAACCCTGCCAACTGGTCTCCTGAAGCCATCTCAGCCTTCATGACACTCGAGGCTTTTCAAAAGAAGCCGTGTCTCTGCCACCCTGACCCACACCGTCCTTTCATCGTGGAGGTTGATGCATCCGATGTTGGTGTGGGGGCGGTACTAAGTCAGTACAGTGAGTCCAATGTGCTCCATCTTTGCTCCTTCTTTTCTAGGCGATTCTCGCCTGCTGAGAGAAACTATGGGATAGGAGTCAAGGAGCTTCTCGTGATCAAACTGGCTTATGAAGAGTGGCATCCCTGGCTAGAAGGTGCACAACACCAAATAGTAGTCTACACCGATCACAAGAATTTAGAGTACCTTCGACATGCTCAACGACTCAACCATTGTCAGGCAAGATGGTCCCTGTTTTTCAACAGGTTCAATTTCCTTCTGAAATATCATCCAGGAGAGAAGAACACCCGGGTTGATGCCTTATCGTGCTCCTTCTCACCACAGGATATGCCAGATGAACCCCGTCATATCATTGATCCTGCAAGAGTTGTTCTCACAGCCACCCACATGGTACCTGCTGGGAAGACGGTGGTGACCAGAGGTTTAAGAAAAAGACTGTTGAAATGGGCACACAATTCCCATCTGGCAGGCCATCCTGGACAGAGTTGAACCTTAGCAATGTTGCAAAGATACTATTGGTGGCCAACCATGAAGAAGGACGTGCAAGCGTATGTGGGTTCCCTCGCTGTCTGTGCCAAGGAAAAGCCACCACCCGGGTGACCTTGGGGTTTATTACAACCTTTACCATCATCAGATGAACCTTGGACCAATATCACTACCGATTTCGTAGTGGACCTGCCAACATCTAGCGGCAATAACACCATATCGGTTACGGTCGACCGTTTCTCTACAATGGCACACTTTGTAGCATTACCAGGATTACCCTCTGCTACTGAATTAGCTAAACTCTTAATTAAACACATCTTCCATCTTCATGGGATGCCCAAACATATCCTATCTGACAGAGGAGTGCAATTTACTGCTAAGTTTTGGAGAGCATTATGTCAGAAGTTCGACATCACTTTTGATTTAACCTCTGCCTACCATCCTTAGTCTAACGGTCAGACTGAGAGGATGAATAGGGCGCTGAAACAATTTCTGCGATCCTATGTCAACTCTAGACAGAACGACTGGGCTGAACTACTGCCTTGGGCAAAATTTGCCATCAATTCACATCCTGCTTCTCAATGGGGTCTTCCCTTTCCAACTTGTCTACAGGAGACAACCTTTACCTCTGCTGCCTATTCCACTGACAGTAACCTCTCCTGCTGCCCAGGCTACCACAGAATTATCTCAGCTTTGGAGACAGATGAAGGAGCTCCTTCTTAAAGCAGGACAAAAGGCAAAGGGAACCTATGATGCGCATCATCAAAAGGCACTCCAGTTCCAGCCTGGGGACAAGGTTTGGTTAAGAACAAAATACCTCTGACTCAAGCTCCCTTCTGCAAGATTTGCTCCTCACTTTGTGGGACCTTTCACCATCCTTCGGCGATTAGGAAACTTAACATAGTCTCAAACTGCCTCCATCAATGAAGATACATAATGCATTTCATGTATCTCTACTAAAGCCAGTGATACTTTCTGAGTTCTCCAGAAAAGAACCAGAGCCCTCCAGCCTGGACACAGAAGATGACATTGAATATGCCATAGACGAGGCAAGACATGGGAGTACCTCATCTTGTGGGAGAACTATGGCCCAGAGAAAGACTCCTGGGAACCACTGGACAATGTTACAAACAAGGAGTTGCTATGCCAATTCCACCTGGCATACCCACGTAAGCCCAGACCACCTGGAAGAGGTCTTGGAGGGGGCCCTTTGAAGCGACTGCGACCGCTCTGCCTTACCTCTTTTTCTCCCCTTTCTCTGTATTTGGGCAAGATGCTGTCTCTGGTGCCGAGTGCCTCGCCATTTCCAGACCAGCATGGCCGTCCCCATCTGCCATGCTCACTCCTGTGGCCTCCTAGGGCGCGAGCGCGCACATCTCTAATGTTCAAATACACGTCATGGCAGGAACCTTGGGGGCGGCCCCACCACATCATGTCAGTACCTCTGGGTATAACTAACCTCCACTTCCGCTACCAATTTGAGTTAGCAAAGACTTTGCTTCACTACTCTGCCTGCTCTAAGCTTAGACGCCTCTTTTCATGCTAAGGGCCTCGCTCCAGCAGAAGCTCTAGACACCCGCTCCTCGTGGGTCTCTCGCTTCCAACTTCCCTTTGGGGTCCTCACTAACCTAGACAACCATTCCTCAGGGGTATTTTCTCTTTATTCATTTCCAGGATAATGGACCATTGGGTACTCACTCCCCGAGGCCCTAACTACTTCATATCCTGCACCACAGACCTTCGGTCCCATCATTCTACCATCATGAAGATGCCTTCACTCTGTGAGTACCTCTACGAACCAGCGCTCCAATTCCATCCACCAGCCGCGGCATTATCTGCACTGCGGGCTCCTGCCTATCATGAACATCTGGGTGAGACTATATTTTTGAGCCTGTTGAGCGTATTGGCACCTCGAGGATCAGTGCCTTACCTTCCTGCTTACCATCTATTTACAGCAGTATAAAAGAGACTCTATCCATTCTGTGTCTGCTGTCAGGCTATTGCAGTGGTTCCTCACGGGGCTCCTCCCTGTGGGCAGAGTCTTCTCCATTGTGACCAAGAGTCCCCAATGCCTCAAACACAACACAGGCACTGCTGTTGGTATGGCTTCTTGTTGTGCCATTCACAGTGAGTGTTGAACTGTTTCATTATTGCAATAAATGTTTGTTATTCAAGAACTGAGTCCTCTGGTATGTCAAGATAGGAAAAATGATTTAACTGGCTGTTCAGCAACAAAACCAATGGCAGAACATGTTTGTGAGAACAGCACATTTGGTAGAATTCTGAAGCAATTTACAGGAGTGTTTACATGCTGATTAAGAAGTGTCACCCTTGCAATATAATGAAAAGAAGTCTGTAGTTTCTTTTGTGTCAAAACGAATGGAGTCAGTAATTTCAAGGCTGACTATGTCTTTGCTTGTTGATATGCAAAAGAGTCCTTCTTCAAAAGCCCAAATTTGTGTGATAGGTCATGAGATGAACCCAGCCTCCTTCTTTCTTCTGATATTTTCAAGTGGGCAATCATAGTCTAATCTTTGACCTCCTAAGATGAAAAGATTCCCATTTAATTCCTGGCTAAACCACTTATTACCACACAACGAGAGAAGTGGAGAGATGACATTGCTCTATTTCATTAAAGAAAACAACATTTTCCAAGTCTTCTGGATGACTTGAACAACAGGACTTCTCTTTATGTATAAATGTTTTTTATTAGCATTTATCCAAACAAAATACAGAACAACCAGGGGGTGTTGTATTCTGATACATGCCCTCCATGATACAATTCAACTCAATGAATGAGGTTACCCCACCTCCTGTTTCCCCCCTATATACCTCCCTCCCACCCCAACCTCTCCTATGCAGGTATCACTACTACAGCATAGATGAGGGAGAACGGAAGTGCCAGTTTGAAGCACACCATGGGGGCTTAAAAGTTGGAGCATTGCTTTATAGCTCCACAGAGATTACCTCATTCACATCACATAACCAATCCCAATAAATCGCAACATATAAGATTATATGTGCATAAATCTGAGAAAGCAAGCCCTCCTTCATCATAATTTTATATCAGTGCTTTCAGGTGATCCTGAGTCTCTTTTTGTTCCAACATATCTGCTCAAAATGCTATTCAATTTATTGCTATTTTTCTTTGCTAACCAACCATAGTGGTAGTACTTTTAGAACATATTTCTCAGTGAGGCAAACCTAATAATTTTAATTGGTATATTTTACCTGAAATGTTCAAGGAAAGAATCCTCCATAAGTCCATTGTATCCTGTGTGCCCCCTGTAATAGAAGTTTGACATTGTGGGTATATATTTGACCCTTGACCCCTATAGATTTGAACCCCCAAATAACAGAATTGTTCATGCACCCATTTCAGATGAAATGATCCAACTGACATCCCCTGGAGGCTACCATCTACTCAAGGGCTTCCAACTTGATTGTATTTATTTTTAAGCCAAGAAAGAGCCAGATTTTGAAGTGTCCTGCAACATCCTGCTCAGTGAAATAAAAGAATTGGTCGCAATGCAAACTTGGACAATCTTGTATCTTTTTCCTCCCTATGGTCTATGCATGCTGTAAAATGTCCACAGCAGCAGCAGCAGCAGCAGCAGCAGCAGCAGCAGGTGTGAGAGTATCATGGCTAGTGGCTGGCAGAATATGGGGTGTGGATGAGTACTGTGCATCTCTGTGTAAAATAGATGGTCTAAGAGTGGCTGATGGGTTCAGAGGATGGATGAAAACTGAAGGAAAGTAGACCAAGAGAGAAGGAGGGGAGGGAACTGTAGGGGTACAAGAGAACTGGGAGAAAGGGTATAGAGTGGATGCAAGAAATCTGGTGGTGGGGGTAGAGGGGTGCAAAATTGCTGGAAGAGGCTAGAAGGAGTTTAAGAGTGGCAGGGCATAGAGCAATTGCTCTGTGTGTGCTACTTCTTGGCAATTTAGGAAAAAATGTAAATTTGTGTTGGCATGTTCTGGAAATGTATTTTTATATCATTTTAGTCTTTTCCTCACTCACCTGTGAAACCTATGATTTGCATTAGGTCTTTAGCAGGTTTAAATTATTTTCCAAACCTACTGAAGTAAGGGATACAATGACTAGATTATATAAAAAAGCAACACCTTTGAAGCAGTTAAGCTTCTACAGTGTTGACCATAAAAATGGGACCAACTGGATGGGCGTCGTTTACTATGTTACTATTTCTAGGTTATTTAGTTTCAGTCCGGTGGCTGAGAAATCTCTGCTGCTGTATTGATGCAGATGGTACTTCCCTATCATTCTCCTTCCTCCTGCCTGAAGCTGTCTGCACGTTGTGTATTTTTACCTTACAGTTTGTACAGATGATGAAGGAGACCATAAAGCCTGTCTTATGTTCCAAAATTCCTTGCTATGACCCTGTGTTGCGGAGCGCTCGGAGAGCGATCCCACTTCCTGAGAGAGGTGTGTCCTTGGGCCGCGGCTCGACCCCAGAGGATTCCGAAGAGGGCCGTGTGAGGCATGGCATGCCCGAGCATGGGTAGGACGGAAGCAAGACTGGAGTGATGACCAGGCGACAGGCCCTCCTCCAGACCTGCACGCTTCGGAAGACCCAACAACGCAATGTTGGTCTTGTGAACAGTCCTCCGACCGTTCCCAGCCCTTTCGGACCTGCCGCAGGGTACGGCACAAAGCGGCAGGCCGGACAGAGGCCAGGACAGCGAAGACTGGAACATAGATTCAGACGAGACTCTGGAACAGTGTACTGGGAGTGCAGACGTAGACTCAGAAGCAAGGTACTGGGAGTGCAGACGTAGACTCAGAAGCAAGATACTGGAGGTGCAGATGAAGACTCAGAAGCAAGATACTGGAAGTGCAGACGTAGACTCAGAGACAAGATACTGGAAGTGCAGACGTAGACTCAGGGGCAAGGTACTGGGCGTGCTGATGTAGACTCAGGGGCAAGGTACTGAAGGTGTAGAGGTTGATTCAAAGGCGAGGTACTGAAGATGCTGAGGTAGGTTCAGAAGAGAGGTACTGAAGGTGCAGATGTAGACTCAGGAACAAGGACTGAAGGAAGACATGAGCACAGTCCCTCAGGGTACCCTGCTCAGACCACTCCTGGGACTGAGTCAAGGGCCACCCTGTCCCACGCGTCCCCGACACTGCCTTGGAGGGCAGGTCAAGGACCACGCAGAGAACGGGAGAATGCAGGAGAGGTCCAGGCAAAGCGAACTCCGATGCTGGGATACTGTCATCCGAAGCCCCGTCTGCTGGCAGGAAGGGAAGCTCCAAAGCGCAGGGACGAATCCCACCTGTTGGCCACTCCTGGGCCCAACAGGCCAGAAGGCTCAGGAGCCAGACAAGGACGAAGGGCAGCACATATGGGACTGGATCAGGAACTGGGTCTGGCACCGACATCAAGGCAACAGGGAAGAAGCTGGATTGCTGCACACCGGCAGCCAAGGCAGGAGACAGGGTCAGGAACAAGGACTTCTCAGAGACTTAGAAACGAGGTACATGGCTTGCATCACAGATGGCCCTAATCAGCCCGCCCCGAGGGCTGGTCACGGACCACGGCATGGCTTGCCGCGAGGTACCAGGACATTGGAGGATTGCTGCACACCGGCAGCCAAGGCAGGAGACAGGGTCAGGAACAAGGACTTCTCAGACTTAGAAACGAGGTACATGGCTTGCATCACATATGGCCCTAATCAGCCCGCCCCGAGGGCTGGTCACGGACCACGGTGTGGCTTGCCGCGAGGTACCAGGACATTGGAGGATTGCTGCACACCGGCAGCCAAGGCAGGAGACAGGGTCAGGAACAAGGACTTCTCAGAGACTTAGAAATGAGGTACATGGCTTGCATCACAGATGGCCCTAATCAGCCCGTCCCGAGGGCTGGTCACGGACCACGGCGTGGCTTGCCGCGAGGTACCAGGACATTGGAGGACACAGGATCAAGGTGCTAGCTTTCAAGAGGTTCAAAGACAAGGTACTTAGCTTTCAGGCGAGTTTCAGGAACAAGGTGCAAGGGTTGTAATATCTGGACTGGATCATGGATACCGGATTAGGAATCAAACCTCAAGGCAGGAACAGGGACAAGCAAACATCAGGACTGGAACAACTGAAGACATCAGGACTGGAACAACTGGACAAGAAGCTTCAACTGAAAACATGGAACCCTGGACCTTGCAGAAGGCTGGAACACAAGGCAGCTCCTGGAACGAGGATCTCAGGAGTGACCAACTCCTTGCGAAGGCAAGGACAGACTGAACGTAGAATCCCTTTGTAGAGGTGAGGTGGACAACGCCCAGGGAGGAGCCAGCAGGGGCCACACCTGGCTGGCCCTTGAAGAACAGACGGGAGGCGCACGCTCGCGCCCTAGGAAGCCGGAGAGATGAGTACTGGGATGTTGGTGGCGCCCCCAGCCACATGGAGGAGTCGTGGAGAAACAGAGGAACGTCGGGGCAGCCCTGCCCCGCAGCTGGAGAAATGGCAGGGCTGCTGGGATGGCTCCCGGCCACGACGACCGAAGCAGATAAGCAGGAAAGGTGAAGCTGGCTGCAGGCACCGGCAGGGACGGCCTCTCTGCCGGCCAAGGACCCGGACTGCAGCGACGGGCACCGGCAGGGACACCCTCCCTGCCGGCCGAGGACCCCGGGAGCGGCAGAGCATGCCGGGGACGGCCCGGAGAGACAGCGGGGGTCCCGACCACGAGGGAGCGCTCGTGGCGGGTCGGCCCCGCTGCAAGAGGCAGAAGACGGCCGGAGAGGAGCCCGGAAGCCCCGGAGGAACCGCCGCAGCGTCAGCGACGTCAGCGGCCCGACTGGCCGCCTGAAGGTGAGGGCCTGCCCTCGCTCCTCGCGGGCAGGACCGTAACACCCTGACAGTATGCATGGTCAATGATCATGGAGTAGAAATGTGCCACTTGTACTGTAAACCCTTTGGGGGCAGAGACGTATTGTACCTGAATTCGAATAATGCCGTAAGTCACCATAAGCATCAACTGGAAAAGAGGGGCAAAAAATTAAAATGATGAAACCAAGCTGTTATTTACAAAAAAAAAAATGAGCATTTCTGTGCTCTTGGTTGAGTGACTCCTGAACCTTTTTTCTTGTTTAAATGTTCAGATTTGTATTGTTTATTTTCAGTTGTAATCCACCTGGAATAGCAAATAGCTGAACGAGGTGGGCTATGACTTTGTAAATACATAAATAAACAATCCTCATCGTAAGCAGCTTCTGGAACACCTGTGGTTTCTGGGGACCAAGCTAAAGTCTGAAAGAAAACAAGGTATAATATATGGTGTTTTCAGTATTTTCTGATCTATGTTAATAAATCTTTGGTCATGTATTACTTGAGATCTTGGAGACATTTAATTAACAAAAATTGTAAAACAAAAAAAAAAAATATTGAAAATACGACTGTTTTTTACAATGTTATAATTTGCACCAAAGGGTGCATATTGGCATATATACCCTGGTTGAGCATTTCATTATAATGTATTTTCTTTCTAATGGGGGTCATTTACGAAGCAATTTCCCCATAGAAAGAGAATGAGAGAAAAGCCTTAGTAAATCAAGCCTAAGATAGGCTGCTTCATAATTCACTATCTGCAAATCTACCGATGAAGGATCTTTGGCAATTCCAACCTGTTATTTACAGATAGGGATTAATGATTTGTGGCTCATGGCTTGTGATGCACCATAGCACGGTTTCTGTTTCATGAATCCTTTGTAGGAGTTCTATTTGAGTTTTGCGGACAAACTTCTTGGAGTTCTTTAAGGCAGATTGGTGGAAAGCGTAAAAGCAGGGGATCAATTTATGACTTCCTGAAGGGCATTTCAGACAAATTTGTGACCCCTTAAACCTTATCCAGTGATCCAAGATTTGTTTTAGCCTTGGCCTTCCCAGTCACAGATTGCAGCTCATAGATGACCACTAATTGATATAGAGTGATTTCAGGCATGATTATTTTACCACGGATGGACTATGAGCTGATAGATAGCTTTGAAGGATGGCTGTTACAGCAGTGTCTGACTTCTACATGGTTGACTGCATATGCTAAGAAGCAGACTAATGTAGTGAAGAGGGGATGCCTAGGGAAAGCAAAGCTTCAATTTATAACTAAAGTTTATTAGAAAAGGGGATCACAGTATTTCACTGTTTCGTTAAGCTGCTGTTCTGCTGTAAAGCAGCTTTACTGGTGTACATTTGCTGCTTTAAATGAGCTTCTTTTCTTATTCCTTCATCTCCAGTTTAGAAGAATAAACTGCTGCGGGAATCAGGAGCAACTGGACATTGTTCATGCCCCATTTAAAACCATGGATGGGGGAAGAGGGAGCCCAGGTGAGGGGAATTCATTTTTGCAGGCTGGGTGGGCCAGCCAGGAGATGCTTTTGATGTTATGTTGTTAGAGGTCTGTATGCATTTTAGTTAATTTTATTGAAATTTCATCTGGCAAGTAGTTTTTAATGTTATGGTAAATTTTGTGTTAGGTTTTTATGCATTTATTTTATTTTGGTTTTATATTATTTAATATGCATGTTTTATTATGTACCTTGCCTAGTATATTCTTAGGTGATTAAGAAATGTTTATAAAGATAAAGATGCTTGGCAATTTGTGCTACCTTTTACCACCATATTACCTGATGTGTGACATTATTTAATTATTGGAAGAATGAATGCCTGGGTCTTTGGCCTGTTGGAAACATGCAGTTCCTTTTGATACCATATTCATATTTCACATCCTATGGGGGATACAGGAGAACCTTGAGTGCTACACAGCTTTTGAGATCAGCTATTATTGAACTTTTGAGTATTACTCCTCGCAATACAATTTAAACAAATAAGCTTACTATATTTTTATTTGCATAAAATATATAAAAAGTGCATTTGGAAGATGTTGACATAGAGTGGTCTATGATTGTTTCTATGGTGCTAAGTAGAGATGTGAATCGTGTCCTCGATCGTCTTAACGATCGATTTCGGCTGGGAGGGGGAGGGAATCGTATCGTCGCCGTTTGGGTTTTTAAAATATCGTTAAAATCGTTAAAATCGTGAACCGGCACACTAAAACACCCTAAAACCCACCCTGACCCTTTAAAATAAATCCCCCACCCTCCCGAACCCCCCCAAAATGCCTTAAATTACCTGGGGGTCCAGCGGGGGTCCGGAACGACCTCCTGCAATCGAATCGTGTTGTCTTCAGCCGGCGCCATTTTGCGCCGCCATTTTGCAAAATGGCGGCGCAAAATGGCGAATCGTTTTTCCGTGATTCGCGGCAGCAGATCGCTCCCGGACCCCAGGAACTTTTGGCCAGCTTGGGGGGGGGGGGCCCTCCTGATCCCCACAAGACTTGCCAAAAGTCCAGCGGGGGTCCGGAACGACCTCCTGCAATCAATCTCCTGCCGGCGCCATTTTCCATATGGAAAAATGATTTGCGGCAGGAGATCGCTCCTGGACCCCCGCTGGACCCCCAGGGACTTTTGGCCAGCTTGGGGGGGCCTTCTGACCCCCACAAGACTTGCCAAAAGTCCAGCGGGGGTCCGGAACAACCTCCTGCAGTTGAATCGTGTTGTCTACGGCCGGCGCCATTTTGCGCCGCCATTTTGCAAAATGGCGGCGCAAAATGGCGCCGGCTGAAGACAACACGATTCGATTGCAGGAGGTCGTTCCGGACCCCCGCTGGACCCCCAGGTAATTTAAGGCATTTTGGGGGGGTTCGGGAGGGTGGGGGATTTATTTTAAAGGGTCGGGGTGGGTTTTAGGGTGTTTTAGTGTGCTGGTTTTCCCGCCCTCCCCCTTCCCCTCCCCCTTCCCCCGATTTACGATTTTTTGACGATAAATCGGGGGAATTGTTATTGTATCGTGGCTCTAACGATTTTTGACGATTTAAAATATATCTGACGATATTTTAAATCGTCAAAAAACGATTCACATCCCTAGTGCTAAGTGCAAACGCTCTGATTAAGCTCGCTGATTTTTCAGCATAGTGTATGATACCAATTTTTATAGCATTTCGCTTTTAACTTTGAAGGCTGTTCCTCACCCTTTTGTGTAATCTGGATAGTTTAAAGTTGAATCAAAGAGTTGTAAGTTAGATAATAAGTATCAATTTAGAAATGTTGTCATTTCAAAACGTAACTGGAAACCTTCCTGTATTACAATAGATCGCCATATGTGATGCATCTATTAAGACGTCTGTACCTTCAGAAGGGAAAAGCGCCACTCATAAAACAACATCCTCATTTTGCACTATAACGGACCACAAATTTCCAGTTGTAAGGCAGGCTGGATAGCTAAAAGAGGCTAATGAGAAACAGTAGGAGGTGCACAATCTCCTGGTGTGATTAAACCCCATGTGCCAATTAAAAGTGGTATAATTGCCTCTGCTGTGAAAGTTGCTAAACAAGATAAAGGTTATTGTCCTTCAGCTCACAGCATACTGGAGCAACCTAGAAACCTATGAAATAGAGATATGCTTCGGATTAGGATTTTGTCTCTGGCTTTGTTTTGGGGCCCCTGCGGGAATTTCATTTTTCCCCATGGTTTGGGGGTTTTTTTTTTGGGGGGGGGCCCCGATTTTCCAGTTGGTACATGCTAACTCCCGTTAGTGCGCGCTAACTTCCGATAGCGCGCACTAACGTGGCAGAGTTAGTGCGTGCTATTGGTTCTCCCGAACCATTCCGAATTAGGCAATTTCATTGCACATCCCTATGAAATCCTTAGACATGATTTAGGAGCCTGGTAACTCATATCTTGAGAGCATTTGGGAGTAATTTGGCTTTTTTTTTAAATTCAGACCCACAATATTTCATATAAGAACATAAGAACATAAGAAAATGCCATACTGGGTCAGACCAAGGGTCCATCAAGCCTAGCATCCTGTTTCCAACAGTGGCCAATCCAGGCCATAAGAACCTGGCAAGTACCCAAAAACTAAGTCCATTCCATGTAACCATTGCTAATGGCAGTGGCTATTCTCTAAGTGAACTTAATAGCAGGTAATGGACTTCTCCTCCAAGAACTTATCCAATCCTTTTTTAAACACAGCTATACTAACTGCACTAACCACATTCGCTGGCAACAAATTCCAGAGTTTAATTGTGCGTTGAGTAAAAAAGAACTTTCTCCGATTAGTTTTAAATGTGCCCCATGCTAACTTCATGGAGTGCCCCCTAGTCTTTCTACTATCCGAAAGAGTAAATAACCGATTCACATCTACCCATTCTAGACCTCTCATGATTTTAAATACCTCTATCATATCCCCCCTCAGTCGTCTCTTCTCCAAGCTGAAAAGTCCTAACCTTTTTAGTCTTTCTTCATAGGGGAGTTGTTCCATTCCCCTTATCATTTTGGTAGCCCTTCTCTGTACCTTCTCCATCGCAATTATATCTTTTTTGAGATGCGGCGACCAGAATTGTACACAGTATTCAAGGTGCGGTCTCACCATGGAGCGATACAGAGGCATTATGACATTTTCCGTTTTATTCACCATTCCTTTTCTAATAATTCCCAACATTCTGTTTGATTTTTTGACTGCCGCAGCACACTGCATTTCATAGGTTATGTCCGCTAATCACCAGAGCAGCAAATAGGTAAGAACAGAGGCTCCTAGATTCAGCTTTGGAAATGGAGAAATATTTTGTATTGTGTCTGCCTGTGTTTCTTTGATAAGTACCTGTAATAAATGAGCAAGTCCTGACAGCTTGCAGGCACTCACACACGCCTGCTAAAGATTTTATTCAAACACCCTAAGGAGTGTGGAGATTCTTTTTTTTTAATTATTCAAGCACAGTATAGTAAGCCTCGACGGTCCAGAAGTGCAGCTTTCCCCCTGCTTAGGGAAAAAGCACACATGGACCCGCTCCTCACAGTGGGGGCACAGGAAGGGGTTACACACAAAAAGTATATAAATAGTTCTAGTTTACTTTAAAAGGAATTTATTTTGAGGGAGATGGATACAGAAATAAATGTTATATAAAACACCCATCTGTGTATTTTGTATATAATGGTGGGAGTGAGACTTCAGACGTGAGATCAGTGGCTGCGAGCATGTGTTTCTTCTTGATCATCTTGTTTGAGAATCCTCCTCACAGATTTGTCCCTCATTCAAGGTCATATCTCTTCCTCTGTGCTGCTGTTGGCCATTATTTAAAGTGATAGATGCACTATTAACTGATAGTAGTGACATAGCTTGGAATGATGGGAGGGAGAAAAAGACATATTTAATATGCTGCTAACTCATGCTAATGCTTAATAACACTATCTTGCTGTGACACTCCCACGGCTGGGCTTGATGGAAGCACCCCTCCCCCCCACTATCCCCTCTTTATTCTTCCTGACGGATCCTGCAGATTTCATACAGGTCTGTCCATCCATCATTCATGAATTTTTATTAAACTAAACTGTAAGCCAATTGATTTTGTACTCCCTTTATTGTGTTTGTATTTAATTCCTTGCCATGGCACGTGGAAGCCTGATGTGGTTAGCTCTTGCGTAAATCGCACAGGGCAAGGTGCCAAAGTAAGGAATGAAGAGACTACTAGCCAGCCCAGTCTCCAATCTAACATTAATTCTCCCTATATATATTAGCTAAGATCCATTGATTTTTGGTTTTTAAGTAAGGTTAGGATCTATTTGTGCCCTTTCTTCAAACAAAAGGGGTGTCACTATAGTAGATGAATTTCATATCATCATGAACATGTTTTCTTTTCGGTCCTAGAAACAGAACCTTGCTGGCGGATTTTAAAAGGCCCTACGTGCATCAAAGCTGGGAGATACACAAGTGTCTCGAGCCAGCGTGGATTTTAAGAAGCGCCCAAGTATGCGCGGATCTCCCGGTATGCACACAAATAAAACATGTTTTATAAAAGGGGCGGGGTGTGGGCATTTCAGAGGAAGACCAAGATATGTGCGTGTAAATACTTTTGGGCACAAGCACGCAGCGGGTGTCCCTACTACGTAACTTTACTTCTGCTATTGCTGGCGTGTAACTCAAAAAAATAGAAAAATAAGGTCTAGTCAGCGTGATTTTAAGAGTCGAGTCTAACAGGGGAGCCATTAAAACTGGGGGGGGGGGGGTGTTAGAAAAGTGATATCCCTACACTGGGCGAACTGGGAACAAACTGGCAAAAAGGTAAGTAGCCTTGGCGTGCATGCCTTATAAAATTCTCCCCACTTACGCGGTAGACGCAGCATTTGCCCGCACATGCGCACATCCTTATAAAATTGAGCGCACATGTATGCGCTTACAGCCGACTTTATATCATATGCGCACATGTGTGCACGTGCATGGCTCTTCAAATTCACCTCTACAGCTTTTTTCTTCTTTAACTTTAGCTTTCTTTTGTGAGAAGAACCCATAGAAAATGATGATTCCCTGAAAGAAAATGGCACCCAGAGGTTGACCTACACTGTTTATGAAGAGTAGAAACCATCAAAATTAGAGTTTGGTCAACCTTTCATTCTTTGTGAAAATAAAACAAAGCAATAACAATGGATTTTCTGATAGTTTTCCAGTCACTTTTTCTTTGGGGTTGAATGCAAACCTGCGATATTTTGGAGGTTATGACCTCTTCAATTGGCCCAGCAAATTTCCTTCCCAGTTCTTTTCTACTCCTTCCTCTCTCACTTCTTTCCTCTTAGCTGAGACTCTGGCTGATTCATTGGGTCAGTCAACTACTCTGTGGACTTTCCCAGGGCCGGCATTTCTTCCTCAGACCTCCCCAGCCCACTTCCTCAGGCTCCTCAGATTCAGACCTTCCGCGGGAATACGTCTGTCAGCATAGCTTGCAATTCCTCTCCTGGACTTGTTTCCCCTTCCTCTCGGTAAGACCTGGTCAACCTTTATCCCTAGGACTCAGCCACGTTC
The DNA here is from genome assembly GCF_901001135.1 of Rhinatrema bivittatum. Lineage (NCBI taxonomy): Eukaryota > Metazoa > Chordata > Amphibia > Gymnophiona > Rhinatrematidae > Rhinatrema > Rhinatrema bivittatum. The sequence goes on from NC_042622.1 coordinate 56,229,140, forward strand.
TCTGAACAGGAGAACTTCTTCCTCAGCCTTCCTTGTGAAGGGATAGGCCCACTGAACCCAGCCCATGGGGAGACGGATGCCCTCCAGAACTCTAGATCTTAGCATCCTCTCTTATTATACTTCAGTTATTTCTGACTGCATCACATGGGTGCAGCTTTTTTTTAATTCAGATTCAATGGAGAGTGATACACCTGTATAATAGATTGATACTGCTCTGACATCACTACAAGGGAAGGGTCTAATTGAGACCCTTGACACATGCACTGAGGGCACTCAGACCAACTGAAGCCACTGCTGACATTTTTGTAAGGGAGAGAACTACTTTTAAGGGACAGAACTGGGCAGCCTGTTACATCAGTCAATATTGTCAATTTAATCCATCTATAACCTCCTATTTTAATTCTTCTCAGTCATGGCCTTGCTGTTTTAGCCCAAAAGCTCTTTTGTTGTTGTATGTCTTGTCTGTCTGTGCTAACTAGATTGTAAGCTCTTAGGAGTTGGGATTGTTTATTATGACTTTATATCTGGTAGGTGGGAATTTCAGAGATATGGAATAATGAGGGAAAAAACTTGCTGAGTGTCAGCAGAGGAGAGAGGCCTTTGCTAAGTGCAGAGGGTTAAAAGGATATATAATACAAATGAAGATTCAGGGATGGGGAGGGGAAGGCAGAGACAGTTTAATGCTTGGGTAACAGTGATATTGTCTGTTTGTTAATGATGTCTTATGTGAATGTCTTTTTATTTTTATTGTGTATGTTTGCTATAACCTGTGGAGAACATTGGATTGTGCAAGTTAATTTCTTTGAAAAATCCAATATGTGATGGGCTCAGGGTTGCCAACTGGCTCCAGATTTTCAGGACAGGTTGATCCAGTCCTGGTTTTATTCCTCTGCATGCAGGTACTTAGAGTCTTGCTTTTGTTAGGGATTGCAATATGGAAACCAGAATAAGTCCCAGCATGCAATGGGGTAAAACCAGAACTGGATCAACCTGTCCTGAAAATCTGGAGCCAGTTGGCAAGCCTAGATGGGCTTCTCAAAAGGAGCCCTGCATCACTGAGGAGTTCCCTGAAAATGATTCTGAGTTGGGGAGTCCATTTAACCTTTACCTTGTAATCTTATGCCAAAGGTTTGAGTGCTGTGATTAGAAAATTATTGATGGGACAGCATCTAGAGTGCATTGTGTTTGGTAAAATTATGCTACGCATGTGTAATTAGGCATCTAGGGAATAGGGGATAGCTGAACTCTAATTTTTGTGTCTCCTTTAAGATGCTTTAGAAGAGAGATCTTCTAGGGAGCGTGGGGGCAGTGCAGTTTTGGTTTCACATTTGGAGGAGTTTGGAGTTTTGCCTTCGTTGGATTTTGGGGCCCATCCTGGAACTCCGGTATCATCTGCCCGGGCAAGGTCGAGGAAACTGCCTCTTCAGTTTGGGATTTTCCCGTTTTCTTGGTAAGGAGCCTGCACAAGACTGCTGGGTCTTGCTTGGGGAGAGGTCATGGGGAAACCTCTCCCTAGGGGGCCAATAATGGGGATGTCTTGCCCCTCTGTAACCTCCTCCTGGAGGATAGGGGAATATTGATGACCCAAAGCAGAGGTCTTCTGCTGTTTGAACTCAGTTTTGGGGAATAGAGACTTTTGTTAGAACTGGGAGGAAGATGTTTGCTGCCCTTTCCTTCCCTTAGAGAGAGGACTATCGAGAACTTCATGTCCCAGAAGAGATCCCATCCATCATGGGTTTGGTAGAAAGTGAGTGAGTCATAGGAGAACTGTGAGGAAGACCAATCTGAGAACTATTGAGGACACCCAATTGGAGTCTTCACCCCTGGGAGAAAGGAATTTGAGACTCTGTGCAGTAACTGTTACCAATTTTGCCAGCCTGGAGATTTTTTTTTTCCTGCCCTAACAAGGATAACCTGTTCACTTGGGAACCTCATTTAATCCATGCCCTGGAGAGTGAGCATTTTCCTATCCTGGTAGAAAGAAACCTTGCACAGATAGAAGAAAAACTGGAAACTGGAAAGATCAGCTGAGGGGGCTAAGGACAATTTTCTGAACTGTGCCATATACTCATCATTCACCTTCGGTAAAGTATTTTTGGACACTCCACAGAGTCTCCGTGTGCTTTTGGCACCCTACAGCACTCACAGCAGAAATGGATTTTTACCTCTCTCAGGAAAAAGTAATGCAAATGCTCCCTGTCACTCCAGGCCCTGAAGGAAGATCACTTCTCCCCACCAACAAAGGATTCAGACCCTAAGGAAAGAGACCCTGCAAGAGTTAGCCTGTGTGATCCAGCCCCAAGAAATACAAATTATTTTATGGCTCCTGTGGTAATTAGTTGCCACTCAAAACTTTACAGTAACATAGCAAATGATGGCAGATGGTAGTAATTGCTGCTCCATGCAGTTTAGTGCTATGCCTACTGTTAAGGGTAGTTACTGCCACTTCATGCACCTTACCCCCATGCCTATTGTTAAGGATGGTAATTGCCGCTCGGCTCTATGCAGGTTACTCCCATGCTTACGATTAAGGGTGGTAACTGCCGCTCCATGCAGCTTACCCTCATGCCTGTTGTTAAGGATGGTAGTGGGGGTAACTTGTACGGAGCAGCACTTCTACTCTTAACAGTAAACATGAGGTATTATGCATAGAGAAGCATTTACTACCCTTAACAGTAGTCATGGGAGTAAGCTGCATGGAGCAGCAATTACTACACTTAAAAGTAGGTATGGGAACAATAAAAAAAAAACCAACAATAAAATTTTAAAAAAGTAGGTATGGGTGTAAGCTGCAAAGTGGTGAATTAAAGGGGTGAGAGAGGTCTCACCATGTGGAAGACTTGGGAATGTGTGTTCTGGAGAGGTTTGAGTTGGGGGATCCGAGGAGTGATTGCCAAGGCCTCAAGGAGTGTTCTTGTGGTGACCTGAGAGTTACTGTGATGCGCAAAGGGGTTAAGAATGATTCATGATCTTGTATTGTGTTTGTACTCTGGAACTCAGCTGAAGCAAATGTGAACGTGATATTTCATGAAGAAATTTCATGAGACATTTCAGTGATAGAGGGAACGCAAAAAAAAATAAAAAATGCCCAAGATATTCACAATTTAAACTGTTATGACTGCACAATACAAAAAATAAGAGGTTTATTATTTTCATGAAGAAAAATCATTAAAAACAGTCCTGCATCGGGAACAACAGGGAAGTGATAAAGTTACAAGATGAGTCATTGTAAATGCATATAAAAATGCTAAAATAATTAATAGGACATATGATTAAAATGAAGGCATTTTATAGCTTGAATATGTAGTTGTTATGACAGTCCTGTACTTGAAATTTGCATTTAAAATGTGATGGTGGCAGATCTGAGTAGGACTAGGATAAGACATATGGGACTATGTAACTTCTACAACCTATATAATCATACTATGTTATCACATGTATCTATCCACGCAGTGCTATCTGTACAGACCACAACATCCATAAGACTATAATAACATAAGAAGTGTTATACTGGGTCAGACTAATGGTCCATCGAGCCCAGCTTCCTGTCTCGACAGTGGCCAATCCGATTCATCTGGAAGTACCTGGCGGATCCTAATGGGAAGATCCCTTCTCCCCAAAATAAGAAGTGGTGATCCTCACGCCTGCCTGGCTAATAACTATTAATGTACATGACCTTCAGAAACTTGCCGACATCTATCTTCAACACACTATGCTATTAGCTTTGATCACATCCTCCAGCAACAAATTCCATAGCTTAATTGAGCATTGACTGAAAAATTACTTTCTTAAATGAGTTTAAATCTGCTGTTCTTTGTTTCATCGAGAGTCCTAGTACTATTTGAAAGGGTAAATAACTGTTCCCTATTTACCTGCTCTCCACCAACCATGATGTTACAAACCTCTATCATATCTTCTCTCAGTCATCTCTTCAAGCTAAAGCTTTTCTTTTTAAGGGAGGTGTTCCATCCCCTTTATTATTTTTGTTTCCCTTCTCTGCACATTTTCTGCTATAGTTTTATTATTTTTTGAGATGCGGTGACCAGAGGTGCATGCAATACTGAAGGTTTGGTACAGAGGTACTATGATACTCTCAGTTTTATTTTGTTATTCCTTTCCAAATTATTATTATCATTTTATTTGCTTTACTGAGCGCTGCTGCACACTGAGCCGAGGATTTCAAAAGCTTGTCTTAAGGACTCCAAGGTCCTTTACCTGGGTGGTGATTTCTAATGTGGAACCCAGCATCATGTGCATGGGGAGAGCCATTCTCAGACATTTTTGTGTGGATAAAACACATGTTTACTTGCTTAAAAACCTGGCTTGAAAATTGCAGGATCAAAACGCGCATACTTGTATATGGGGGATAGAAGGGACAGGGTTAGGTCAGGAGAGGGAGAGTACACATGGGGATTTTATTCTGCAATTCCTGGACTACTTGCACATGCTTATTTTGCAGCTGCTTTAAAACAGGCACAAAGTACATGGGTATAGAAAAAACCTCCGGACCACTCCCGCAATCCTGTTTAGGAAAACCTGTCAACCAATGCAGAATAGTGTGATGTAATCAAAAGTAATATATCAGTGTTTTAATAACCACTTCAACAGTACAAAAATTACTTATGTAATGCAAACATTTAAATTTTACCTATTAAACAAACTACCATAGTACAATATTACAAAACTCCTATTTATTACAACATCCTCACTCATGCACACTCGCCACCAACACTCACATCTCGTGTGTCAAACTCCACAGAAAAAACATATCCAACAACAAAACCCCTCATTAAAAGCATTCTAAATATTCAAAGATTATAAATCCAAATACACCATAGTCCACGTCTAGAGAAGAAGAGCTTCGAACAAGGCACTAAACTTGTGTTGTTGTCTGCAGAAATCCTGGAGTAACCAGATGATACTCAATATTCAATGTTTAATGTCCAGAAGGGTACTTCAACGATGGACTCCAGGTAAATTGGTCACATTATGCACATAACTCATGCTAAAAGAATAGCAGTCATCATTGTGATGTCTTTAACCCAGCTGTAAACTTCCATAAAGTAGCCAAGGCCGTTGTAAATCATCAACAATGTTGATAAAATCCACCTAATTATCTCAAGGGGCAAACAACACAAAGGTGCTTACTGGTCATGCCTAAAGCTGAGCATGCCCACCAAAGAAGAGATCCAAGAATGTTGTTACTCCTGTATTGCTCCTTTTCTGGTATTTATCCAGGAAGGAAGGGAAACAATCCAGCCCCAGGGCATGGTTTTCCAATAGAGGAGGGGGAGGATACATCTCCAGGGCCTAAGACATAGCTGTGGAGGTGGAGGTACCAGAATAAACAGGCTGGGCACTCTGGATGGGCGTTCCAAAATTAAAACTTTACTGTGTTATATCTTCCAATGTGATTTACTGGCACTGTATATATTTCACCCATGATCAGATTAATGTTTCCAAAATGTCCTTTTATCTATATGCAAACATCCTCAGGTTTCTTGGAGGAGCCCAGGGATATCTTACCCTCCAGGGCATGGAAAAGTAAGAATGCCAGGTGGAAGTACAGTAAAGTAGAATTTCCTTCCCAAAATGCCTGAGGTAAGGTTGCTCTCAAAAAAACCCAACTTTTTTTTCCCAGGGTGGTCCATAGATGAAAACAACTCTTACAGTTTTTTTCCAAATGCTCAGGGACCTTTGGAAGAAGAATCCCTTGTAGAATAGCAGGGAAACCCTTCTTGTTCCCCTCTCCTGGGCAGGAAGGGTAGCAGACAAAGCTTCCAAAATAAAAGGCAAGCTCACCAACATGCTTGAAACAGACTCTCTCCAAAAACACAGAGTAACCACTGTCCATACACAGAATGCGAGAGATGGAACAGCAGGTCTTCTCTCTTCCTATCGGTGTAAGATCTAGTCCACAAGAAATAAGGAAACCAGGAAAAAAAAACCAGCTTCTTTCCTTTTACTGCTAACTAAAAATGTCACACAGAACTCTGCCGCAGTCAGCCCATGATTAGGCTGGAGCCTACCACTGCAACCACCACACAGGGTGTTTTAGCAAGTGCATGGCTCCAATCCTATAGTCTGTACCCCAGGTCTTTGACAAAGCTCATTTAGTGGAGATCCCAGAGGATCTCTACACCCACATCCCCTACCATCCCCAATTTTGAAAGGGAAACCTATGAGGAATTTCTCAGTAAAAATTAGCCTGCAGGCTTTTGGGTACAAAGCTTAAAAATTGCTCCCATATAATTAGGATTATATTTACCTATTTACATTACTTTGCACTTGTTCACATTAAATTTCATCTGATATTTAGATGCCCAGTTCCCCAGCCTGACAAATTCCTCCTGCAATTGCTCAGAAATTGCTTGTGTTTTTACTACTCTGCCTTTTCCAGATCCTGCTTCTAAAAGGCAGAAGTGATGCCCACTCACTCCCACCTGGGTCCTGGCACTTTAAAAATGGCTCCATGCACCTGGAGGATGACACCAAAGTGACATTACTTCAATGCTGTTATGCCCGTCGATCGCAGACAGCTGCAACCGCTGTTGCTCACCTCCTTCTTTGCAGCTTTGACTCTGTTGGGAAGACTTGTGGCCTCCGCCAGCTATCACCGGCCTGCCCACCATTCCCAGGCCTCCCTGGACACCGCAGATGCTGCCGACCACCATCTTGCCCTCGGAATCCCCTAGGCGCGTGCGCATGGGCCAGTCTTAAGCACGTCATGGTGGGAACCTTGGGGGCGTACCCTCCGGATGACGTCATCCTTCCAGGATATTTAAGCCAGCTGGCCCTGCCTCCCTACGACTTGGCAACGAGTTCCCACATTGCTGAATCTGCTTCGCTCACTATGGACCTCCCGTTCCAGTCCCTGCTCCTTTGGTGTGAGAAGCTCTGGGTAACCGCTACTCGGGGGCCCTTCCTCGTCTCTGGCTATCCGCTCCTCGGAGGGCCTTTTCCCTTGGACTACTGCTGGCCCCGTTTCCCTTGGCTTCTCCTGGAACCTTTGCTACTGTGAGTACCTCCACTTTACGGACCACTACCGTATCATCTCTAGTGAGGAACCCTCATCGGTGTACCCCGTGCTGCAGACCATTGCCGTATCTTCACCTCAGAGGTATTCCCATTGGGTATACCCCACTGCAGACTCTGTGACTTTCTTCTGCACTCCCCACTTCACGGGCAGTACTTTTCTATTTCTCTAATACTCTATTCCACAGCTATGTCTGACGTCCGCTGAGACCTTGCCTCCTGACGGTGAGGCTCACAGGGCTCCTCCCTGTTGACGGTACCATCTCTCACCTCAGCCCAGGGCCCACATACCTAAAAATCCTAGCAAATGCCTTCCTCCAGTGCAGCAACACTATTTTTATAGATGGTTGACACTGGGGCAGGACCCAGCTAGGCTGGCATCCCGAGGCCAAATTTATTTTTTGGCCTCGGGATGCCTAGACATGGCCACTGGAAACTTATTAAAAAAAAAGTCACAAATATGGAAATACCCAAAACTTTTCAGATATTTTCATAGGAGGTTATTTTCTGTTCATTCCACTTGGAACATACTGAAAATAGCCTCATTTGTTACATTTTTGGCATTTTTTAGAAACAAATGCATATTATCCCTAGTAGCTTTTTCTAACCTAGGATGGGCAAATTATGGCCCACAGTCCAAAACTGACCCGCTGGACCCTTTCATTCTGCTCCTAAATATTTTAATTTTGTAGCTCTACTGACCTGCCGACATTATAGCTCATAGACAAACCCTGGCTCTTGCTGACCTCATGTTTCATAAAATGCTGACTCTTTGGTCTTTTGCTGCTGTCATTGACAGGATCCAGGGACAGCCTCGGAGCTACATGGTGGCACCATCTCTCTCCTGTGTTCTGACTCTCAGTGTTCACCATTGCTTCCGCGGACCCTTCAGCAAACAGCTGATAGTGGCAAGAAATGTCAAGAATGCTCCAACCACTGTCTCTCTCATTTCTGGCCCAGTCATGATGGCACTTCCAGGTTTAAGACCCAGGCCACTGCCAATTACTGCAGCCATGGCTGCCTCACTCCGCCTGCCCCAAAACATCAATCAGTAGAGTTCCTGCTGCAGCTCACTATCGCTGACTCTTGCTATCTTCTCCATTGCTGTTTTAGAAAAACAAAAACATAAACAGGCTGACTGTTCAGCAATCTCAGAGGCTGCCACAGTGAAGTGGTAAACATTGGCCAGTTTGGAATGGGGGACAGGTAAGAGCTCTTTTTTGGCACACTATCTGCTCTGTAGAGCCTGAGCAGTTTGGTTGAGCCAGTTCCTAGAGGACAGAAACTATCTTGACCCCTATTAATCCAGCTTTTGAGATAGATTTAGTACTTATACATCTTTAGTGGCCCTTTCAGATGATTTATGCTAGAGTGTTGACAGAAGTCATGATTCGGTGGTAGTTCTCCTAGATCTGTCATCAGCATTTAATCACACCATCATGATAAAGTAGTTACAGAGCAGAGGGATTCAGGGTCAAATGCTAGACTGGTTTTGGTCTTCTTTGAAAGGCAGCAAAAAAAGGGGTGATGGGGATACATTTTTCGCATTCCTGGGAATTAGGAACTTCCTTTAGTCCTTATAAACAATGAAAAGTCTAACAAGAGGAGCTGATTTGTACACTGCAGTCTCTGCTAGCTGCATTGTACAAATCAAATCCTTTTCATCGTTATAAGAACTAAAATTGTTTAGTGATCTCAGTTTTACAATGAATACCTCTGAATGTGTCTGTAATGCCACCCCCCCCCCCTAACCCCAACCCACCTGCCAAAACGTCACCTTGATTCAAAGTGCCCTTCTACAGTGGTACCTATAGATAGAGTGTCATGCTGATCCTAGACAGTGGTTCTCTCTCTCTCTCTCCCTTCCCTGCCCAGGACTCATGAGGACCTGTAGCAAAATTACACAGGTAACCTACTCATGTTGCCTTTAAAATTCATGGTTACGCGTGCGAGCCTTGGCCCTGCCCTGGAACACCCATGCCCTGTCCCTTTTCCACCTCCTTGCTTTGGACTCGCATGTATGCTCATCCTTCCCAGCTCCTTAAAATTCATGTTGCTCACACAAAAACAGCCACATGCGTGAGCAGCGCTTTTAAAATCTACCTCTTAGGGTCTTCAGTCTGATTGGCATAATTTCAATTTACACTAAATTCAACAAAAAACTGAAGTGTTATGGTTTTAAAAAAAATTCCCACTGATATTAACTTCAGAGGATATTTCACTGTCTATTAGTTAACAGGCACACATTCTGGGAGCAATTATCAGTTGTGAATTGTGGCTCACAGCCTGTATCTCCATGCTTTTGCAGTCTTCATTTTATTAGCTTCATATGTACCTCTCTGTCTTTGCCCCTACCTTTTACAAAAGGATATGGCCACAATATTGTATGCCTTAGTAACATCCCAATATGATACCTGTAATGCTTTTTTTTTTATCTAGGTTTATTTATAAAACAACTTCAGAGATTACAGTCAAGTCAGAACATTGCAGTCCAGATGCTTTTAAGTCTCCAGCTCTATGATCAAATCACTCTTGCATTGAAGAGCCTTCACTGACTCCCAGTAAACTTCTGCTGTAAATTTTAAGGTTTTGTCTCTAAGATTAAAATCAGGAAATAACATGGGTCCACAATACCTCCGTGATTGTTTAGTCCCTTATATGCCATCTAGAACAATATGTTCTTCTCAGGAGATACTTCTGTTGAATCCTCCCATTTTTTAAATTTTATTTATTTTTATTTTTTATTTTATTTATTTAAAAGAATTTATATACCGCAAATTAAACAGTATCTGTCTGGCTAAGCGGTTTACAAGTATATAAACATACATAATAAGAAACACCAATTAAAACAGTTATAATATAATATAATCCCATAGGGGATGTTAAAATATACAGACACTCACAAGAAGGCAATATCTTGTATTGGTCCATTTCTATGGAACTCTGGAAATGTTTACAGTTCTTGTTTCTGGGGCTCATGGGTTATATGATTAGGGTCCTTCATGTTCTGTTTTTATTTTTTGGCTGGGGAGGAAGGGGGATTTCACTTTTATAACAATAAAGATCAGTGGGAAAATGGCTTTGTTAAAAGAAACAGGAGAAAAATCAGTGGAAAGGTAATTTTTCCAGTACATTTTATTTTGCTATAACTGAAATTCATAGGAAAAATACAATAAAAACTGAGAGCAAAGGGGTTTGGGAGAGGATTACATCACTGCAAGGTTCATTTAGAGATGGATGATAGATGTGACTTGTTTGGTGGATTATTTTGTAAGCACTGGAAGGATAATATTAAATTATAATTGTTTTTGCTTTGTTAAATTTATGTTTATTTTATATTTGTTATATATATATTTGGTATGTGCTCTTCTGCAATGTATTTTGTGCTTTATGTTTTATGCTGTGTTGTGTTGTATTCATAGCTCACCTTCCCCAAAGGACTCCACCTCAGACCCTTGGGGAGGATGAGCTATGAATACAAATAACCAAATAAATGAATGAGCCCTATACCTAAGGGTCCAACAGAGAAGAAGGCAAACATTTTTTTTACACAGGCCTTTCTCCCCTCACCCTGAACTTAGGGACCATCCCTACCCTTCTATACACACTGAACTGGAACTCCAAGAGGAACATCTGGCCTCCAGTACAGGCAAAAGCTAATAATGTAGTCCTATGTACAAAAAATAATAATAATTGTCCATCACTGTTCTAGTCATATGAAAAAAGGAGAACACTACAACTGATACAGCAAGATTCTTTTACTTCAAGGGAGTGCCATCAAATTGAGTTGAAGGTCATCAGGTCTAGTCGAATGGGGCATATTTTCATACAAGTGCATCTAGATTACCTTTCACTGGCCAGCTTACTCTTCATTAACTTCATTACTAGTCCATAAAAATAGTCCAAATGAATCAATAGCAGCAAAAGACAAGCAAAACCAGCAGGATTATATGGGAAAATGTGAGCTCGGTGATCTTTACCTGGCAGTGAGTAGGGGGGAAGGAGGAGACGTGATGAGAGAGTTGGCCTCAATTGATGTCTTGTACCTATTTTTATTGTATTTTTTATTTAAAAGTTTTTGTATACCGTGAATTGGTCAGAATTCTGACCATCTAGATGGTTCACAATTAACATACATAATTAAAATAAAAATACAAATAAAAACATAACATATACTACATTTCCAACATTGACTAATGAGGGACTGTTGAGGGAGCAGTAGTGTTACTTTAAAATTCAACTGATTTTGTAAGCTAGGGTAAAGAGATACATTTTTAGGGATTTTTTGAACTCTTTCTTATTGGCTGTCAATCGAAGTTCTTCGGGAATAGAGTTCCAGAGGATGGGTCCCGCAACAGAGAATGCCCGTTTGCGTGTTAACGCTAAACTTGCTGTTTTTATGGATGGTACTTCCAGGATACATTTGTCCATTGATCGAAGTTGTCTTGTTGGCTTATATATTTGTAGTAATGAACAGAGCCAAACTGAATCAGTATTATATAGGAGATTGTGGATTATGATTAGTATCTTATATGAAATACGGTAGGATATGGGTAACCAGTGAAAATGTTGTAATACTGGTGTAATATGGTCTCTTTGCGTTAAATTAAATAATATCTGGGCTGTGGCATTTGTATAAGTTGAAGAGGATGAACGGATGATATGGGTAGGCCTAATTATAAAGAATTATAATAGTCTAAATTTGTCAATATCAATGCTTGAGTAACTGAGCGAAAATCATAGAAACATATAGAAACATAGAAATGAAGGCAGAAGAAGACCAAACGGCCCATCCAGTCTGCCCAGCAAGCTTTCACACTTTTTTTTTCTCTCATACTTATCTATTACTCTTGGCTCTTAATAACCTTTTTTATTCTATTTCCCTTCCACCCCCACCATTAATGTAGAGAGCAGTGTTGGAACTGCTTCTAAGTGAAATATCTTAATTAGTTAGGGGTATTAACCACCGCAGTAAGCAAGCTACACCCATGCTTATCTGTTTATCCAAACTATATAATTCAGTCCTTGATTGTTGCCTGAATATAGATCCACGTTTCTTCATTCCCCCCTGCCGTTGAAGCAGAGAGCCATGATGGATATGCGTGAAGTGTCAAACTTGCTCCCCCTGCCGATGAAGCAGAGAAATCAGATGGGAAAAGCAGAGGTTTTAATTTTTTTAACATTTGCAATTTAAAAAAGGACTTTTTAACTATGGCTGAGATGTTATTGGCCATGGATAGTTTTGAGTCATTTTGCAAACTGCCAGCATTACTCCAAAGACTGCACCTATCTTCAGAGGAAAAGCATACAAGTACTTTTACTTTGAAAATCACCCAGGGGAGAAGTAGCCACAGAGATTTACACCTTATTTACCCGAGGATAATTTTTCTGACCAGAAAAATATGCATAATTTTGAAAATCCAAAATTATGTATGTAGTTTTCTCTCTTGACCTAACACTGCCCTGGGAAAGCTAGGCCTCCACCATTTCACAAAGGCCTTCCACTAGTTTACCCACAACCTCCACCACTTGCCCCAGATCCCCCACCCCCAAAAACTACAGGCTAAAGAGAAGCCAGATATAATTTATGTGTCTTGATTAGCAAGTGTAAAAGCATGCGCACATGTTTCATGATGTATGTGCATACTGTTCCATGTGACAGCAGAAATAAACACATGCTTGCAGCCTTCTGAAAAATTGTTTGGCCAACACAAAGGCTACTTACCTACATATATGCGCATTTTATGCACAGAAACCCTATGTAAGTCCTTGAAAATTCACATCACAGTGATTAAACCCTAATTTCCAGCCCAGACAGATCAATACAATATCGAAGACCTCAGAAGAAGATCCATTTTGCAACATGGAAAGGCCATTAGCCAGGCATTTCTTAGTTCAACTTATTAATTTATGGAGGCTCAATGTGACATGAAGCCAAACACAAAAAAGGGGGAAATAAATAGGAACCTTTTCCATCCTGATTAAACATTAGTCTGAAGGATAAAAACTGGTGGCAGACATGGGATGATGTACCAGCTGTTTATAGACAGCGACTAATGAGGAAGAAGTCAGGGTTATTAATGGGGACCTAACCATTAATCAGAAAACAAAAGTGGCAATCTCCAAACTTAAGGACATTTCACTTTGCTTAGATTATAATGGCAAATTTAAGGGGCTTAAATCTTCATGCAGCCTAATATCTCTTCTGTGTCTTCTTCCCATTAAGACTGGAAGTTCCAATTTTGGGAGTTCCCTCCATAAAGCACTGTACCTTGCTTAATCATCTCGTCCCTGTTCTGATGAATCTATTGCATGATCATTTTGTAGTGGCAGTAAATTGGGCAGATCAAATGGCCCTATTGGTCCTTTCCTGCCATCATTATATTCTCTGCTTCTATATACAATAGGGTGTGTTCATGTTCATTTTAGTGTAGAGGTGCTAACATTTTTGATGAGCACATTAAAATCACATATTACATGCTGTCACTAAACTAATGATATTTATTTATTTATTTATTTATTTATTTGGAACTTTTATATACCGACAGCCATTTGCACATCGTATCGGTTTACAAATAACTTATAACTATGATAGCATAACTATCATTTTGGCAAGGCCTTTACAGGGAACAATTAACAAGAATTTTTTTACAAGAGAACATAAATAGATTACTAGTAATAGCAAAAACATTATGTAAAATAACTATGTACAGGTTTATGGTAAAAGGAATAGAGGGTAACAGGGTAATGGGAGAAGAGGAAAAATACGGGGGGAGGGGGGGAGGAGGTATAAAGAGGGAAGGAGAGGCTGAAAGGGGGGTCATAGGGAGAATGATCAGGAGAGAGATCCCAACGGAGATGTCTCTCGCATTAAGGTTAAGGAAGAATGACAGGATTATGTCTAGGCAGGGTTCAAGTGAATACAGCAGCCACTCAAGGTGAGAGGTTGGATATTGCAGGATGAACAGTTAGCAATTGTTGATCAGCAGTTATACAGGGTTATGCATCAGATTATACAGCCATTATACAGAATTATGTCAAAATCAGGGTTTGGGTGTATACAGCAGCTATTCAATATGAAGGATTTGGTATCGCAGGATGGACAAGAGCAATTGTTAGCAGTTATTCAGCAATTGTTAGCAGTTATTCAACAATTATACAGCAAAGGTTTTAACATTTGTTTATTGAGGTGGGGTAGAGATAGACGGAAAAGCTTGTAGGAATAGCCAGGTTTTAAGTTTTTTTTTAAATTTGGGTGTTGAGGTTTCAGTGCATAGATCGGGAGGCATGGAGTTCCAGAGGGAGGGGCCTGCAAGAGAGAAAACTCTGTTTGTTGTGGAGATGAGTTTGGTGGATTTAATTGAGGGAGTGTGGAGAGTCCCTTGGAGGGTAGAACGGGTTGGCCTTGTGGAAGTACATGGAAGAAGCGGAGGGTTAATCCAGTGGGAGTTCTCATTTATGATGCTTTTATGAATGAGGGGATAATGTTTTATATAGGATACGTGATTGTACTGGTAGCCAGTGAAGTTCAGTAAGGGTCGGTGTAATGTGATCTCTCATTTTAGAGTTTGTAAGAATACGTGCTGCAGCGTTCTGTAGGAGTTGTAATGGTTTAGTGTGGGTAGCAGGGAGGCCTAGCAGAAGAGCATTGCAGTAATCTAGCTTGGAAAAAATAATGGATTGCAAAGCTGTGCGAAAGTCGGTGAAATATAACAGAGGTCTGAGTTTTTTAATTGTTTGTAGTTTGAAGTGGCAGTCTCTGAGGATAGATTTAATGAAGGGTTTGAAGGATAGCTGATTGTGAATCAGGACTCCCAGACTTCAAGTATGGGCTGGGAAGGTGTAGGAGGAATAGGAGGGTGAGATAGAGGGAGAGGGGTGTTTGTTAGAGATAATTAGGAGCTCAGTTTTCTGCGGGTTGAGAGCAAGGTGCATGCTGGTGAGGAGATGGTTGATGGAAGTGAGGCACGCCTCCCAGTCTTGGAGGGCAGTATGGAGGGAATCTGTGAACGGGAAAAGAATTTGCACGTCATCTGCGTAGATGAAGTGTTTGATACCAAGGTTAGTAAGGAGATTGTTCTTATTTTCTTATGTTCTTACTTAGGAAATAGCCACTGCTATAATTGCATCAATAGCATGGTATCTTCTTAGTGTTTGGGTAATTTCCAGGTTCTTGTGGCCTGATTTGGCTTTCTATGCAGTGACCCAATGCAGGCATTTAAGTGTGTAAAACAGCTTTGAGAAAATTAATCTGGGATCATATGCATAAAAGTGCGTACGGAAATGATTTTGCAAGTACTTTCATGCTTACTTGAAGGAAGTGTTCCAGGGGCAAAACTGGGATGGAAAATCAATTTGTACACATACTTTCTATTTTCAAGAGCATACACATTTACACTATGCCCAATCCAGTGTAAATATGTATATATGTATGCTGAGCAGGGGTACGTGCATGTCCACTTTGAAAATTTGGGCTGTTTTAAAATTGCCCTCCTTGTGTGCTGGCTAAACAATGTGACTACTTTTTTGTAGCAATCACATGCAATTGGGAGCCAGGCACAGGAGAATCACATGCAATTGGGAGCCAGGCGCAGGAGTGACCTCATCTGCCCGCGTCCTCCCTGCCCTAAAGCACTCCCTTCATCCTGTCGACGATCTCTTCAGCAGACCCTCGGGACGGACAAAAGGCGCAGCGGCGATCTAGGCCCGCGCGGTCGGCGCAAAGCCCGTCGGGGTAAGGCCTCTTCGACCCGCTCTTACCTCCCACGGGCTCCATTACCGACCACGAGGCGTTTCCTTTCCGGCTCTTCGGCCCTCCTTGGGACTTCGCTCCTTCCTCGTCCTCAGCCGATTGGGAGCCAGGCGCAGGAGTGACCTCATCCGCCCGCGTCCTCCCTGCCCTTAAAGCACTCCCTTCATCCCGGCGTTGCGCGCCAAAGGAGCGCGACAAAGGGGCCTGCCCCTTTGTGCTCCCCTTCATGCTCCCCCAAAGTGCCAAGTGCCTAGCCAATCCATTGCCCAACTGCTGTTTTTAAAACAGATTGTACCTCAACTCCTGCCTCCCTCCCCCTCTTTTATTGTTTCACGCACTGTCTCCTCGTACCTTTACCCCACAAACTAACAACAATGTCACCTTTCAGCTGTACCTGTCCTATATCGAAGCAATGGAAATACCATCTAAATCTTCCCTCCCCTCCCCCTACCCCCCCTACCAATTGCATAGAAGACTTTCCCCTATCATGATTTCTCCCCTCACTCAATTCCTAGGTCTCACCCTTATCTCACTACTCCTCTTCAACGCCCAATCTCTTAAAATGCTGGGCTTGATGGACCCTTGGTCTGACCCAGCATGGCAATTTCTTATGTTCTTATGGAACATCACCTTCATTGAGTTCTTTCCCATTCTGGTCATGCTGGTCATATGAGGTGAGAAGCTCCACTGTAAGCACATAATATCCTGGTGCGATAACATGTCCATTGTCCAAGTGATAAATAAACAGTGCGCTAGATGCCACAGGGTAGCTGAGCTTCTTCGGGAGGTGGTTCTTACCTGCTTGCATTTGAACACTGTCATATGGGCACGTCATGTACCTGGATTTTGGAATGGTATTGCCAACTTGTTGTCATGGGCTAAATGGGATTTGTTTCAAAAACAGGTTCCCAGAGCAGACGAGGAAGGAGTGCCAGTGCCGGACCACCTATAGAAGACTGGAATGACATCACCATGGCCTTTTATGGAGATTGGTAGCCCCGTCCACATGGAGCATGTAAAGAAGGGCTTTTGAAGTCATATGCAAATTTCTAAGTGATTGCAGTTGGATCGAAAGGCCTGTACCAGTGGGTTTAATAGTTGAATATGTATCCTGGAATAAGGACAGAGTGAAGTCGAGGGTCTCGGTGTCGAACCATTTAGCAGGGTTGGCTTTCTTCTCAAAGGCTCGGGAATGTAGAGACCTGACTAAGAGTTTCATGGTAAAGAAGATGCTCACAGGCGTGGGCAAGAAAAATGGGGCTGGTATGCAATCATAGATGCCCAATCGCTCATCAGCTATTGATACAATTGTGGCAGGCCTTACCGAGAATATGCAATTTTGTTTTCAAAGTCAAATTATTTTGCAGCGCTTTTCACTGGCTTTTTCAGTGCTTTAAGAGTTAGCTAACTGGTCCGGCACTGGCACTCCTTCCTCGTCTGCTCTGGGAACCTGTTTTTGAAACAAATCCCATTTAGCCCATGACAACAAGTTGGCAATACCATTCCAAAATCCAGGTACATGACGTGCCCATATGACAGTGTTCAAATGCAAGCAGGTAAGAACCACCTCCCGTGTCCTTTCAAAGTCAAATTATTTTGCAGCGCTTTTCACTGGCTTTTTCAGTGCTTTAAGAGTTAGCAAACTGGGGGCCACGTCCAAAAAGGACACGGGTTATCAAAGAATATTGTTTCAGAATGTTAGGGTGTTGGAACAATCCATCCGCATATTATTACAAAGGTCAAAGATAGATCAGGCAGGGCGAGGTGCTGAAATTTCTTTGAGGTGGGTGCCATTGCAGGTTACCTATCCTGTGCAGAACCTGCTGACCTTCTTGGCAGTTTGGCCCACCAGGGGCAAACATCTGTTAACACGCGCAGATCACCTACCTCTCACCAGATACCAATTTTCAGCCGTAGTGGGTTTGGCTCCACATGCCTTAGGGTTCAATGCCAACAAGTTTGGTACACATTCTTTTCAGAATGGTGCAGTCACCAGTGTGGCCCAGGTGGGGCTGAGCATCGATACTATTCAAATAATCGGTAGATGGAGGTCAGAAGCAGTTAACACTTATGTTAGGCCAGATCGTGCATAATAACATAACCTGTTTCTTTAATTTCTGTTTGGAGATTCACCCCAGGGACAAAGGAGAGTCTGGATTGTCAGATACTCCTTCGTCCATTGGGCCATTGCATGAACATATGAGTCGCATCTAGATTGGCTATGCGCGATACACACATTTTATGGATAGGAGGGAGAGGAATGTCTTGGGATCAGCTATTGCCTTATTTGAAGTTCAAGAAGGATTCCATGGCCAAGCCTGATACCATAATCATTCACCTGGGCGTCAATGACTTAGGAACTTGGTCCTGCATACATTCGATTTGTCACATTAAAAGTGACTTGGGTGAGATTGCTGCCTGGTTTCCGGGTACTTGTTTAGTGTGATCAGATATCATACACCGAGCAAAATGTAACGATAGTAAATTGTGGTGGAGGGGGTGTAAAAAGATCAATCGGCAGGTCGAGGTATGGGTGCAAAAGCTGGGCTGGTGACAGATTTTACATGAATGGGCAGACTAGCCTTGCGAGGGCCTTTATAGAAATGGCAGAATTCATCTTGCCTATATAGGATATGATCTGTTCAATAATGCAATGCAGCAGGCCCTAGAGGATATCTCCCCACCTCAGCTTTAGGTGGGGAGCATGAGGTGGTGGGCGCATGAGCCACTAGGCTAAGTTTGCCAGTCAGGGGAGGCTCCCTTGCTCGGAAGGGCACAGTGAGGGGGTCGGGTTTGGTGGCTGTCTTTCTAGGTAACACAGCGGACAGCATGGGTCAGACATGGTTGGTGTCTTATGAGACCCGTGGATTGTGTACCAGAAATTATTGTATGTCCTATAATAAAGCTGTGGCTTTTGCATCCAATCTTTCTGTCTCTGCTTCATGTTGTTTTAAGAGAGCAGCCCTCGGGTTGCCGGTGGGGGGGGTGGGGGGGTTATGACAGTTATAGTGGATGTCAGTGTTATTGATTTTCCACCACAGCTTTGCCCCTGGAACACTTCTTTCAAGTAAGCATGAAAGTACATGCAAAATCATTTCCATACGCAGAGGTGCAATGCCATATGAAGGCGGGCCCCGAATCCAGCGGTGGCGTATCTCCCACGCGGCACCAGATGCCGCTGACTTCCTCTCTCTGTGCGTTCTCCTAGGTGCATGCGCGGCCCTTGTCCCTACTTAAAGGGGCCGTGGGGGGAAATCTTGGCCCGGCCCCTGAAGATGACATCCCAGCTCTGGGCTATTTAGGGCCGCATTAGCTTCCTGTACCTTGCCTTGGCAACAGGTCCTGCTCGTGAGAGTGTGTTGTTGCTGTGTTCCAGAGTTTCTACTTGTTCCTGATCCTGAGTTCCTGCTTGTTCCTGAACCCGAGTTCATGCTTGTTCCTGTTCCTGAGTTCCTGCATGCTTCTGATCCTGAGCTCCTCGGACTGTCCTCCTGGTTCTGACCTCAGCTTGGCTTCCTGACTCCGCTTGTCCACTGCCTGTCCTAACCTTTGGCTTGTCTCCTCATACTGCTGGTTCACTGCCTCTCTGACTCCCAGTTCATCCACAGCTTTCTCTGACTTCCGCCTGCCTCTACCTGGACCTTCTGATGCCGCCTCTTCACCTCTTGGACCCTCGTCGAGAGGAGACCCGCACCTAAGTCCTGCCAGCCCAGGCACCCAAGGACTCAACCTGAGGGGAACGTGGGCTGGTATAGTGAAGCTCCAGCTGGGTCTTCCTCGCCTGTACCGCCTCCCGGAGACGAGGACCACTGGGGCCGTCCTCAGTGGTGGCTCCACGCCTCACCCCGGTTCAAGGGTCTACACTGCCAACAGTGAGGACTACAACAAAATTTCACAATGGCCAAGTGTTAAAGTAGGCTGACCACATAGTATGTTAGATAGTATGCTGGAGGAATATGGTGCTACAACTTGATTAGTGCTGTCATTATTTTGAAGCTGGGGGTGGGGGGTGTCTTCGCTGATCTTTGTCTGTCCTGCAGCTGTGCTTCCTATAGTCCCATAGGCCTCTGAGCTTCATAATAAGTACATATGGATGAGCATTCGAGCCATCTCCATTAACATGACTGCGCAGGCTAATGACAGGGACTCCCGCTGCTCTCCGCTTGTTTTCTCTTGATTGTTATGTAATGTTCTTCAGCGGGAGGTAAATTCCTCTCCAATTTCAAGACCCGTTACAGCATGCAGTCCCCACTGTGGGAAGTCACGGTGATTGAGTTTTTGAGTCAGGTTCCATGCTGTTAACCATAAATCAGGCCTATTATACTCTCAGGACGACATCCCTGAAAACCTGCACATGCAGAACTGTGGAGTCGTGGAGCTATATGAGCTTTTTTTTCCTCCTAGATCTCGACAGTGTTGGTTTTTTTTCCCTTTTGGTTGAATATATTTGCTAATGAAGATGGAGGGATTGGAATTAGGTTATAGTTATACACAGGGATAGAATGGACAACTCTTGCAGCTACTATTTACTGCTACACTGGTATTTTACTACTTCGAGTTTATGAACATTCGAAAAACAAACAGACTCTTGCACCTTACAACAAAAGGAATTATTTATAGCCCTGAAGTCAAACTATTATTCATAGAACAGGAATGTGAGATGTAGGAGGGTACAAATGAACAATTTTCATTTAGTTTAAGAGTTTTGTTTTAAATTTCTTTTTCATTTTTTTCTTTGTTTATTCCGTTTTGATTTGTTTACCCAAAATGAAACAAATATAATAACCCAACTCCCTAAAACTATAAAACAAACCTAAAGGAGAGTACCCTCTCCCCACCCACCTAACCCCTAGGGTCCCCCTGGCCTCCCCCAACCCCATTCTTTACCCAATCATGGGTCCGTGGCTCTTCCGGTA
The DNA here is from genome assembly GCF_901001135.1 of Rhinatrema bivittatum. Taxonomy (NCBI): domain Eukaryota; kingdom Metazoa; phylum Chordata; class Amphibia; order Gymnophiona; family Rhinatrematidae; genus Rhinatrema; species Rhinatrema bivittatum. Next base: position 56,249,843 of record NC_042622.1, read on the forward strand.
AGAGAAACAATCCCCAGTTGCTTCTGCCACACGTGGTCCTTTTTTCAGAGATAAGAAATAAAGACAGGACTTCTTGTGAAAAGTAAAAGCAATGAATTTGCTCATTAGGAGAAGGCATATTTGGCTGAGCTAGCAAGCAGATGCAGATTAGATGCTAAAAAATGACCATGAGCCTTATTAGGCAGCAGGATGCACTCTTTGCAGATTGACTATTGGGGATATGCTTTCATTTGAAAATGAGACAGAAACAATGACTTTTGTTGATTTTGTAACCCCTTTTTTGATTTGGTGCAGTATAAAATCCCCAGGGCTAATACCACTGTCCTGGACCACTTATCTTTCTCCCATTCATGCACGATTAGTCACTGGGGTGCTGGGGTTCCACTGGCAGGGAGGAGGACAAACCTCCGGGGTCCTAGGTATGCAGTCTCTCGCTTCTCTCGCTCTCTCAATAGTTGGTATACTACTCACTCACTCCTTGTCTGCATGAAAGAGGCAAGCAGGACACTTGGACTTTATTGTAACTTAAAAGAACTTGATGAAAACCCAAACTGGCAAAACTCACAAAAATATAGTTTGTGGTAGAAGGGGAGTGAAAATCCAAGTGTTTTAGTCTTTTCTTCTCAACTCTGAATCAATGTCTCATATTGCTTCCTGATGATAGGAAAGATGGAAAATTCTCCTCTCCAAAATGTGGGCAGGAAGACTTCCTCCCATTCAAGAACAATGGAAACTCTTCTCCAAAACAGTTCTTACTTCTTGGCAACTACAGTCTCCATTCAACTGGATGCAGGGCAAAGTAGCCCCTTATCCTCTCAGGCAGGGGGTGAAAAACCATCCTGAGCTGGGAGATGGACAAAACAAAAAGACAAAACTCTCCTCTTCTCCGCTCAAACAGGGCAGTGCCTCTTCCAAGACTGTGAAGGCAACTGGCAAGCAGGACAAAGTCCCACCCCTCTGGAACAAGCTGTGGGGCCTGAAATTGGGAAGCTACCAAAAACATTCCTCTTTACACTTCCAAACTCAAAAAACCAAAGCACACATTGCACATGTTCAATCCAGCTTATATAGGGGGAGCTTGACCAATCCCAGCATCCTACCTGGGGAAAAATCTTAAAGGTGAATTTTGAAAGTCCGGTGCGTGCATTAGGGGATGCGCGAACACGTTAGCCTCACGCACACCAAGCGGATTATAAAAACTGCTCGGATACGCATGTAAGTGCCGCAGTGCGCACCTCTTGCAAGTTTTCAAAAAATGGGTGGGTCATGGGCGTTTTGCGGTGTGAAGCTGAGATGTGGGCGTAAATACTGACGTGATCCAGCCTGCGCTGAGGTTTCCTGCCGTGTAACTTTACTTCTGCTATGGATGCTGTGTAAGCGATCAAATAAAGTTAAATAGGCAGATCTGCAGGATTCTAAGGGTCGGGGATAAAGGGGGAGGGAGTGAAGGCGATTAAACTAGAAGGTCTGGAGGCCGAACTGGGGACAAACTGGTAAAGGAGGAAATGGCGTTGGCGATGCCCTTTCAAAATCCCCCAATTTACATGGTAGAAGCAACATTTGTGTGCACTTGCGCATACCCACTTAAAATTTGGCGCACATGTGCACACAACCAGGCTACTTTTTTTTTAACATGCATGCACATATGTGCGCAAGTTATAAAATGGGCTGATGAATGTGCACACATGTGCGCCTGTTTAATAGTTATTGTCCCAGGGAAGGTCTTAGACAATGCAAAACCCGTCTTAGAGTTGGAAAAAGACAAAACAATTAGTAAGGGAGTAAAGCAAACCTTACATTTCGTTTTGGGTTATTTTTTTCAAACTGAAATGAAAAATACATTTGTTTTACTTTAGTGCATGTTAAATGATTTTAAAGTGCATTAAAACCATTTAGTGCACATTAAAACTATTTGATAGGAAATAAAAGAAAAAAAAATACAAAATCAAACACAAAAGAAACCCTTTACACCCCTGCTGACTGTAAGAATAGGTGCTTTATCATACATAATCAGGACTTTCTATCAAGAAGTTAATCTTTGTGTCAGATTATTCCCCTGATAAACTCATTATATAAACTTTTCTTCTCATTTTTATAGTTGTTTCTCTGCCTCTTGGAGCTGAACCAGGGACCAAACACTTAATTCCTGCTTCACATATGAGCTTGAGACAATGAAATACGAGGTACTGCAGGGATCCAGATTCTGACAATGCCAATGTTGTAATGGTTAAAGAAATGCACTAATGGGAGATAACTAGAGATGTGCACACTTCTTTTTCATCTTCATTTTATTTTTGCCTTTTTCAGACTTTTTTTGTTCATTTTTCATTTTTGGGGTTTTTTTTTTCATTTTTTTTAGTTTTCCGAAAATAGTGTGCACTATTTGCTAATAGTCATGCCGGCAGGCTAGCTTTACCCCTTATTCAGTAAGGGGTAATAGCGTGTCGAAAATACGCGGCCAACCCCCCCCCGAAACTAATAGGGCCATCAACATGCAAATGCATGTTGATGGCCCTATTAGTTATTCCCATGCGTTTCAGTAAGTAAAATGTGCAGCCAAGCCGCACATTTTACTTTCAGAAATTAGCGCCTACCCAAAGGTAGGCATTAATTTCTGCCAGCACCGGGAAAGTGCACAGAAAAGCAGTAAAACCTGCTTTTCTGTACACCCTCCGACTTAATATCATGGCGATATTAAGTCGGAGGTCCCAAAAGTTAAAAATAATTAAAAAAAAAAATGTAAAATCGGCCCACAGCTCATGGGTTGAAAACCAGACACTCAATTTTGCCGGTGTCCGGTTTCCAAACCTGTGGCTGTCAGCGGGTTTGAGAACCAATGCCGGCAAAATTGAGCGTCGGCTGTCAAACTCGCTGAAAGCTGCAGTTCCTGTCAAAAAGGAGGCACTAGGGACACGCTAGTGTCCCTAGCGCCTCTTTTTACCACGGACCCTCATTTATATGCGGACCGATACTAAATCGCGTGCACAGGAGAGTGGCCTGTGCATGCTGGGAGAGCGGGCGCTTGCCCGCTCTCCCGCGACTTTTACTGTATCTGCCCGTAACTAATTTATTAAAACATGAGCTTTCGAGGACAGGATCCACTTCCTCAAAAGCTCATGCTTTAATAAATTGTTAGTTTATAAGATGCCACTTGACTGCTTTCATTCTGTGTAGTTTTCCTTTGAAAATTTGGAGCTGGCCAGCACTACAGACATTTTAGTACCTTTGACTTTGCACCTGCTTTAGAGCAAAGTCCATGCCGTAAATTATGCATTGGGATTTCATAATGAAATACCCATGTGTTGTCTGCCTGTTCTGCCTTTCCTGCCACTGGCCCCAGCCCTTTGCAGTGCTGTTAAACAGCATGGGTACTTTTTCCCAAAGAGGGGGCGTGCCATTTTCAGCCTGTTTCATATGGGTATCTGATTAGTTTGCTTGGGTAAAATCTTCTGAAAATTGTCCTTCATAATTATTAAAGTTTTGCTCCAGTACAAAACTGGCTTCAGGTTTGCTTCGGGATTTTCCTCATTGAAAACACTTGGCTATTTCAGTGATAAATCTGAAGCACTTTTTGTACTGGAGCAAACATTTGATAAATCTCCCCGAATGTCAAGCTTTACCTGTATATTATAATGTGTTGAGTGTTTGCTTCACTTGACACTTGGCCTCACTAGTGCCTTACAATGTATAACGGCCCAGTAAAGCACTACATGTGATATCCTTAATGCTATGATATATTGTAATTTACTGTTCTATTCTGCAGCACAAGTACTATGACAAATGCTTTATAGCTAATGAAATGTCAAAAACTACTTTAAAAATGCCATTCTTGGCTCTCACTTGTTATTATGATGTTTTTTCTTAAATATACCATGGCAAATGTTAATGCTTGTTAAACTGCCATGAACAAAAGTGCTAATATTCCAAGTAGCTAACAGGAATATACAGGACACAGGTGTTATACTGCAAAAGGTGATTTATTGTTTTAACAGCATGCAGGAGGACTGAGCAAACAGCTGTACAATTTTAGCCTGCATAAGTACATAAGATATGCCATACTGGTTCAGAACAAAGGTCCATCAAGCCCAGTATCCTGTTTCCAACAATGACCAATCCAGGTCACAAGTACCTGGCAGGATCTAAATAGTGGATAGATTCTACGTTGCTCACCCTCAGGGATAAGCAGTGGCTTTTCTCTGGTCTTCCTATATATGTAATTTATTACAAACCACTTTTAAGGTACATTAAATATGATGTCCAGCTACTAAGGAATTCAATCCTTGTGCTGGTCAGTGTGTTTTGAAATGTGGTCAAGCAGATAGTGTAGTGAAACAGCCTCAGTGCTTCTCCTTACTGGATAGGGAGCCAGTTTCACCTATGTGGCTTGAACAGATGTTCTTTGAACACATGGCCACTGGATACATGCACCTCAGATGAATCCAAACCCTTGGAAAAATATTCATTCCACATCTTGAATCAGGGGTTCTCAACCCAGTCCTCAGAACACACCTAGCCAGTCAGGTTTTCAGGATATCCACAATGGATCCTGATGCTCGATTCCATATTTGGAGTCACCAGACAGGATAATGACCTTGAAGACCTTGACGACAATACCTTGAACACTTTGTCTCACTATGCGATGGCTGTCAAGAAGGCAAAAGAATGTTAGGAATTATTTGAAAAGTAATAAAGAACAAAACTGAGAATATCATAATGCCCTTGTATAGACCCATGGTGCAACCACACCTTGAGTATAGTGTGCTGTTCTGGTCACCCCATCTCAAAAAGGACATAGTGGATATAGAAAAGTTACAGAGAAGGATCACAAAAATGATAAAGGGGGTGGAAAAGCTCCCTTATGGAGAAACAGATTAGAGCTCTTTAGCTTGGAAAAGAGATGACTGAGATGGGATATGATTAAATTTTATGAAATCATGAGTGAGGTGCAATGAGTAAATAGACAATGCTTATTTACCCTTTCAAACAACACTAGAACTAGGGTACACTCCATGAAACTAACAACTAGCAGATTTAAAATAAATCATAGGATGTACTTTTTCATTCACTGCGCAACCAAGCTATGGAATTTGTTGCCAGAGAATGTGGTCAAGGCAACTAACATATTGGGTTCAAAAGAGAACTGGACAAGTTCCTGAAGGAAAAGACCATAAACAGATATTAGCCAGGTAGGCTTGGGAAAAGCCATCCCTTATCCCTGGGCGAGAAGTACAAGAAATAGATCAACAGGTGGATCTGAGAGGAAAGTGTATCTGAACATCGTCCACATAGAGATGGTAAGTAAGGCCTAGTGTGAAAAGAAGGGAAGAGAGTTGTGTAATGAATAAGTTAAACAGGGCTGCAGACAATGTAGATCCCTGGGAATCCCTGTAGGAACAAACTGCCATTAGGAAATAGATGAATTTACTTGAATTTGTTGTGAGCGATTATGAAGATATGAACTGAGCCAAGAGTATACTGTACCAGAGATATTGGATAGGAGAGAGGAGTATGTCATGCTTGATGGTGTGAAATGCAGCAGTGAAATCTAAAAGAATTAGTATGTAGGAAGTGCCAGAATCAAAACCAAGATGAATGATGTCAGAGCTAGAAAGCAGAACTATTTCAGTGCTTTGTTGCTGATTAAATCCTCGAGAAATTGGGTTAATTGTTTAAGAACAATTGACCCTATAATCTCAGAGAGGAAAGGAAGGGAGGAAATGGGAGCAAAGTTAGAGAAGTCAGAAATGTCAGCTGAGGGTTTTTCTTAGAATAGGACAAACTGAAGCCTTCTTCAGGGTTGCAAGCAATGAACCTGAGGAGAGAGAAAGATTGACAAGACAGGTCATTGGCTCAGTAATATCGTTCTGAATGATTTGAGTAAGGGAATGGGGCATGGATTAAGAGGGCAGGAAGATGATTTAAGTTTAGCGATGACCTCCAGAATCTCACTTGAGTCAACATATTCAAAGTTTTTCCAGACAGCTATGTCAGAGGTATCTAAAGATGGGTTGCGGGAAGGAGTATAGGGGGGAATGAATTAGCAAGATAAGTGATTTTGGAACTAACGTAGTCCGTGAATGAGTCACATGGCTCAGTGTCTGAGCAGGTTGGAGGATATTTTGGCAAACTGTTAGCAATGGAGGTGAGAAATTTAACAGTGCTGAAAAGTAGGATTATTGCCAGAAGCTCTGATGCATTTTGTATAGTATTGCTCTTTGGCTGCATTAACAGCTGATCTGTATTGGGTTAAATGTAGATTAAAGGTTTCATAGTTTATCGTTGATCTGTTTTTCTTTCATAGTGATTCAGATTTATGGAATGAGCATTTAAAGTTGGAGAGGTCATGTGTATACTATGGAGCATCTAAAAAAAGATATAGTTGTGATGGAGAAGGTTTAGAGAAGGGCGACCAAAATGATAAAGGGGATGGAACAGCTCCCCTATGAGGAAAGACTAAAGAGGTTAGGACTGTTCAGATTGGAAAAGAGATGGTTGAGGGGGGATATGATAGAGGTGTTTAAAATCATGAGGGGTCTAGAACGGGTAGATGTGAATCGGTTATTTACTCTTTCGGATAGTAGAAAGACTAGGCGGCACTCCATGAAGTTAGCATGGGGCACATTTAAAACTAATTGGAGAAAGTTCTTTTTGACTCAACGCACAATTAAACTCTGGAATTTGTTGCCAGGGGATGTGGTTAGTGCAGTTAGAGTAGCTGGGTTTAAAAAAGGATTGGATAAGTTCTTGGAGAAGTCCATTAACTGCTATTAATTAAGTTGACTTAGAAAATAGCCACTGCTATTACTAGCAACAATAACATGGACTAGACTTAGTTTTTGGGTACTTGCCAGGTTCTTATGGCCTGAATTGGCCACTGTTGGAGACAGGATGCTGGCTTGATGGACCCTTGGTTTGACCCAGTATGGCATGTTCTTATGTTCTTATGAGCTTTTTTTTTTCTTCCGAATGGTAATTTTCCTTGGAGGGGCCTTTGTGCGCCCTTCCAAGTTGCCCCTCTGTTGTCCATTGCCCAAATTTAAAGGGCTAGCACCTTCTGCTGACATCATGGGGGCAGTTACCAACAGTGATCGAGCAGGAAGCTCTAGCTGTGCCTGGGAGGAGCAATGTCCAAGGCAGCAGGGGCTCTACATACAACATGCAATGGAGGCAGTGCATACAAGTCTATCTTTTATATTAATTGTGGATATCCTGAAACCTGACTGACTAGATTTGTTCTGAGGACTAGGTTGAGAATCCCTGCCTTGGACTGGTGGTTCCAATAATGCCAACATTTGTTAAACACAAAAACAGCAAGTTCACTTCCACAGGCTTCCAAAGCAAGAATTAGACAGGGAGCCAGTAGTAAAAATAAAACAATTTAGAAGCAATAACAAATCCCATCCTCGGCTGAAATCCAGAATATAGTAACATTTACCAACAAAGTGAATGACAACAGAGAAAGACTAAATTGGTCCCTTTAGGCTGCACAGTAAGTTTTTGTAGATTTTTTTAAGGATAGTAGCAATTGCTGCTCCATGCAGGCTACTCCCAAGCCTTCTGATCCGCAAGGCTGGTGCCCCCCCCCCCCCCCCCCCCCCCAATTCATTCATGCTCTGTCCCGGACCCACCAAAAAAAGTCAAGCTCTATTCCGTGACACAAACTTTAAAAACTGACACTCCCCCCCGAACCTATGGCTGTTGCAAGCATATTAGGTGCCCTGGGCGATTCCTTATATCCTTGCACAATGCTCCTCCCCACCCAATTTCATGCACACAGTGAAGTGTTATGCATTTAAAATATCAAAGTACAGTATTCTAAGGTAAAAAGATCACTATATTTGCATTAGAGATGTGCGAAGCCCGAACCTTTTGCATGTGCACACACCCCACCCGTCCCAGGCAGGCTCCCATTCAGACACACACCCACACATCTCACGAGATGAGAATGCAGGAAGTGCTAGCACCTCGAGGGTTGAATTACCTCCGGATCCACACATGACGAGGAGCTGCCGGATGGGCTTCCTCTTCTGCTCTGGCCTCCTGCTTCTTCCACCACTGGTGGGGTTGGGTCCACCAGCGGCAGCATGGGGCTTTTGCTTCTTCCACTGCCAGTGGGATCAGGTCCACCAGTGGCACCAAGGGACACCTGCTTCTTCCTCCATCAGTGGAATTGGGTCCACTGGCAGCATCACAGCCCTCTCCCTGCTACCGATGCCACCACACACGAGTGTGCCGCTCTGTGCAATTGCATGGTTTGCACACACGGTGGCGCCGGGCCTGCTGTTAAGGGTAGTAGCAACTACGGCTCTCTGCAGACTATCCACAAGCAGAAATGTAAACTTTAGGTGTAGGGATATGAATCGGTTTTCTGATGGATGAAAATATCGTACGATATTTTCTCATCCATCAGGTATCGTGGGGTCCCCGAAAGAGATAGGAAAACCCCACAAAAGTTTCGGGTGGTTTTCTTATCGTTTTGGGGGGGAGGGGCGGGAAGAAAGGGCACACAGAAAAGCAACCCCCAAACCCACCCCAACCCTTTAAATCGAAATATTTAGAATATCCCACCCTCCTGACCCCCCAAAAACTTTTCTAAAGTGGTGGTCCAGCGGGGCTCCCAGGAGCAATCTCCCGCTCTCGGGCCGTCAGCTGCCACTAATCAAAATGGTGCCAATGGCCCTTTGCCCTTACCATGTGACAGAGGCTATTGGTGCCATTGGCTGGCCCCTATCACATGGTAGGAGCAATGGACACGATACTGCCCTGATGCAGCTTTTCCTGCGAAACGTACGTCGGCGTTTCAGGCGTCTCTCGGCGCAATCCAGACTAACTACTACACTAAGATAAGTAAATCTTGAGTCATAAGCAGCTCATACAGAGCTATTGAAAACATGTTTCAAACTGCTTTTGTGGCAACCTTTTAAGTGCCAGTGTGACTGTGTCTTTGATTCATAAGCACCCTACATGGAGCCATTGAAAAATATGTTTCAACTATTCTTATGGCAACTTCTTTAGTGCCAAGGAAATAGTGTTCCTTTGAATTGCTTTTCCAGCAGCTCTATGAGCTTTATAATCTTAACTCCAACTGTTTGGCAACTCATTCAGTGCCATTCGGGAGGTGGGTTTGAATTTTTTAAAATAGTTTGGAAAAGGATGTGTGTTCAATACATTGATATACAAGTTTCAATGCATTGTATGTGCTCGCAGGAAAGCATACATATGTGTTATGTTGCAGGGTAGTAATACACATATTTTATAATACATGTATATGTGATAAGCATGGCTTATAAAATACTATGATAAAACTATGTGCGGCCATCTATGCACATATAAGCCACTGCGCATAGTTATTTGAAAGTTATGCTCTCTGGGCCAGATTTTTAAACTTATGTGCAGGAGTAGATTTGTTCACGCAACCCTGCACGCATGTTATAAAATCCGGGGTCGGCGCACACAAGGGGGTGTACACATGTGCACCTTGCGCGTGCTGAGCCAGAGGGGAGTCCCGATGGCTTTCCCCATTCCCTCCAAGGCCGCTCCGAAATTGGAGCGGCCTTGGAGGGAACTTTTTCTCCAGCACCCCCCACCTTCCCCTCCCTTTCCCTATCTAACCCACACCCCAGCCCTAACTAAATCCCCCCCGCACCTTTATTTGAAAAGTTACACCTGCCCGAAGCAGGCGTAACTTTCACGTGCTGGCTCGCCATCCCCCGGCACAGGCCGCTGTGCTGAAGGATTCGGCCTGCCCCTGGACCGTCCCCGAACCACCGCCACCATGCCCCTGGCCCCACCCCTGGACCGCCCATTTTTGAAAGGGGTGTGGTCCATCGTAAACAGCACAAACTTGTCTAAACCTCCCAGGCTTGGAGCAATGTCCATTTCAAAAAGTACAAAAGTATTTAAATCCCCAAGGCATGGAGTGTGGTCCAACACAAAGATGTCTAAAAACCCCATTCCTTAGAATGTGGCCCATCACAAACAACATAAAGATGTCATAACCTCAATAGCATAGAATGCAATCAATTTCAGAAAGTACAAAGTCTAAACAGTGTTAAGATGTGTGGCCCGATGTCACCAGGTCCATACCGGCTCCAGCTCTTCTGATGGCCCCACCACCCACCACCATGCTCCTGCTTCTCCTCTGCAGCCAGGACACCAGTGGCCTGCCCTGATATCACGTGAAGATGTGGCAGTGCAATAACACCGCTATCTCCCCAGCTTCTGTGTTCATAGTGTTGATTCCTAAGGCGTGCATGCATTCACTGTTCCTTCTCTTAAAGACTCCATGCTGGGGAAAGGCCTTCAGTGCATCATGATGATGTCAGGATTCTTTCAGTACTTAAACTATTCTGACTTCAGTATCTTCACTTTAGCAATGGGTCTCCTGCCTAGCAGTAAGTGTTGCCAGCATTCCTGATTCCTTCATCTAGCCTTGCCTCATTCATCCTTACCTTCCAGCCTTATCTTGTCTAACCTTACCCTACAGTCTTGCCTCATCCAGCCTTGTCTCATCTAGCCTTGCCTCATCTAGTCTTGCCCTATAGCCTTGCTTTTTAGCCTTGCTTCATCCAGCCTTGCCCTGTCCAGCCTTGCCTTCCAACCTTGCCTCATACAGCCTTGCTTGTCCAGCCTTGCCTTCCATCCTTGCCTCGTCCAGTCTTGTCTTCCAGTTTCATCCTCCTTACTCATCTCAGCCAGTGTCTTTAGTGTGTCTTCATCCCCCCTTGGCTTGCTTCTCTGGATCTTGACCTCTTGCCTGGACCTGACTATTCTTCCTAGCTACCTGCCCTAACCTTGGCCTATTTCCAACTCTGTTAGCCTGTTGCCTTCCCTGGCCCTGGTGTATCTCTGGACTCTAGTTATCACCATCACCTATTTCCTGCCAGCTGCTAAATCCAAGGGCTCAACCTGCGGGGCAAACGGCTGGTAAAAGTGAAGCTCTAGATTGCACAGGTCGCATCCACCAGCTACCAGCATAGGCATTGGGTGTTTGCCCTTGAGGCTGCATCAATTATGCCACAGCACACACACCCACTACCCTTCACAGATTGCTGAGGTCATGAGCTTGGGAAACTCATCGCCTGTCTCCGCCATTGCTGGCCTAGCACACCAGCTCCAGCAGCAGCAGGATTAGCTCAACACCATGGCCAGTTATCGTCAAGGCATTGCGGCCTGTCCACCTCTAGCTACCACCCTGGCAATTATCGTGCATCCTGCTAATTCCATACTCCACTTGCCTCCCCCTCCGAGCTTTGATGGGGATCCCTTAAAATGTAGAAACTTTCTTAACCAATGTCAGATGCAATTCGAGTTGCTAGTGATTTTATTTCCAATGGACTGACTCAATACAGCTAGCCTACTCTTGACTGACCCAATGCCTCCAGCTGTACTGACCACCCCCATCTCACTGACTTCTGAACCCCTTATAAAATACCCCCCCCCACCCCTCTGTCCCCACATTCTGCTCCTTCCTCCCCCCCCCCCCCTCAATAGGATCCCGCCTCTCACCGTTCTTATACCTTTTTCCTTTTACTTCCCCACGGAATAACTCCGTAGCTATGCATAAACCCTCTTCATTCTGGTTAACTCCCCTTGTTGAGTTGCAAATATTAACCAAATATTTAATTTTTATACCTGTTTCCATATATCGAAATGTTCCCAGTTATCTCAATTTTTGTTATACATGGAATTTATTGTAAAGCCTGTTGCTGCGTTATGTTACACTGTGAACCGAGGTGATGTTACTAATGTGCCGCGGTATATAAAAAACTCTTAAATAAAAAAAAAATAATAATAAATAAAGTGACATATTATTTCCTTATTGGGTGGCACCATGCTGGCTTGGACCTCACATTTTTCAGAAAGGGATGATCCAATCTTGAAGAATCTGGCAAGCTTTCTGTGAGAGTTTCAACAGATTTTTGATGAGCCTGGGTGCATGATTTCCAAGGCATCTGAACTCCTACAGATTAGGCAACAGTCCTGGTCTATGTGAGAATATGAGGTGCATTTCCACACTCTTCCCTTTGAACTCAAATGGGGCAGTGACAGCCTGATTGGTGATTTTCTGGCAAGGATTCTTGGCGCGCATTAAAAACAAGCTGGCTGCCTGAGATATAGCGGATACCTTGGAGAGCTTATTAGCCTAGCCTTAAAACTGAAACGGAGGTTCCAGGAACAGGCCAAAGAGAGAGCTTCAGCTTATCACCCCATTTATCTTGCTCTGAATTTTCAGCATCCTATAGCCACCCATTCCCCTCTGTAGTCAGGATCTACACCACTAGAAGTAGATTGCTTTAAGCTGTCGGCAGAAGAGAAGCAAAGGCACTGTAAACTTAACCTCTGCTTATACTGTGCTGCACATGGACATTTTTCAAATCATTGCCCGAACAAGCCAGGAAACTCAAGGATTTAGGCCTGGTGGGAAAGGCCACCCTAGATCACCCCTGCACCTCTCCACAGCGACTAGTCCCAGTACATCTGTCTCTTGGAGGCATGGAGTGTGGTTCATTCTTGTCTATGCTCTTGCCTTTCTGGATACCGGCCCTGGAGGCAGCTTTATCCATGAGGCTCTGGTCCAAGATTACCACATACCCATGGTTTCCTTGGACATCCCACTCTTGATCTCCTCTATTTACAGAGAACCTCTGCCTGAACAGCAGTACCAGCCCTCTGAGAAGAACTGAGCTGATGCTCTTTCTCGTTCTTTTGCTACTGAGGGAACCTTGGAAGCTCCAGAGTATCATTAATCCAGCTAAAATTGTGGTTGTGACCACATTCACCATTCTGCCAGGGAAGACTGTTGTACCTCAGCACCTACGACAACGTTCTTCGATGAGCTCATGACTCCTGCCTGTCTGGTCATCCTGGCATTACTCGGACATTGGAATTAATCATGAGATACTACTTATGGCATTATGTAGATTCCTGCCCTTTGTGTGCCATGAATAAAAGTGAGAGCATGACCTTAGGGGTTGTTACAGCCGCAGCCAGCCCCCAAGGAACCCTGGGCTCAAGTGGCTACTGATTTCATCACTGACCTTCCTCTCTCTGGTAGCAACACTGCCATATGGGTGGTGGTGACTAGTTTCTCAAAGATAGTGCATTTCACTCTCTTTCTGGGTCTCCTATCTGTGCCTGAATTGGCTAAACTGTGTGCATACCATCTGTTTTGCACCTACCTTTTGTTTGTGAGATACGTGCGTGCTGCCGAAACGAATGGAGCAACGAATGCACATCTCTAATAGTAATTGTATAGAAAAGGTTGAAATCTTGGAAACGGGTGACTGTAACTGCCAACTAAGCTGTTTCTTCCCTGAAACAATATATTTTTCTATTTGTTCTGAAACAATGTAAACTCTCAATGCAAAATGACATTCAGTACCTTGAGACACAAGTAATTTTTGAGATAATCAAAACAGTAGCAAAATGTAAGAAAAACCAGGAAAACCTCTCAAATTCATTGAAGATGCTACCCAAAATATGTAGAATAAAGAATGTATGATACCCAAGGTATGCAGAATAGAGAAACTTTTGTGATAAAACTCCCCTTAAGTTGGGAATGCCACGCTAGATATCCAGTGTGGCTTATTTTAACCCCAACAAGCTGAACAAGTTTGAAAATCAAGAATATGAGCTAGTTAACCTTGACGTGAACTCTTTATTGCTTCTGGTAGCATCCTTACTGTGCCAGCAACTGAGTAGCCAATGATGTCACAAAGATTCATTTTGTATAATGCAAAGGTTTTTCTGACATCTTTGTCTGATTATTTAATGGAATATTTATAATTCTCAAAACCTTCCTCACCATTAGTCTACAAATAGTCTTGATTGTTATGCACTTAATTCAGAGTTTCCTGCAATAGGTCCAGATCATTCTATTAGCTGTTTAGCTAGGTGGCTCCTGTTGTATGAATTGTTCTGCTCTCCAGACATAGTCAAAGCTTTTTCTTAGGATTAGCAATGAAGAAGTCACTCAAGTCATAACAAAGGCCTGGAAGACATTCATGAGGTTTCAATAAAATCACTTCATTATGTTACTTTGCTGGCAGGATGACTACAGAAGATTTTATTTTATTAACAGAGTGATGCAAGCTGAGTGAAGCTTTCGTTGTGCTGAATTTTTCTAGCCAAGAAGAAGATACAATCATAAAATCAGCTGAAACTCAGCTATAAGTAGCTCTGACCAGGGTCAGCTCAAGCAATCTGCTACTGGGATAATATGGCACCCCCCTCCCCCTCACACATATACACCCCCACCCAAGACATGGTGAAGGCATGTGCAAATAAGGCATGTGCAAATAAGGGAGGTGTCACCTTGAAGACTGGCCCTGTTGGTGATCTGAACTGCTGGGGAAGGTTCCCAAATGCTAGGGGTTAAGGTTCCCAAAGCAGTGGAAGATAGATAGTGTCAGCGAGATTATTTAGAAGAAGCCAGCAACCCTGCCACACTCTCAGGAACCTTTCCACCTGTCTCCCATGCTTCCCTAGCATCTGCACCCTGAAGAAGTGGAAGATTGGTGAATAGTGGAAGTCTGTGTGTGGTGCCTTATGATAGGGCCAGTGCAAGAATAATAGGCATCCTAGCCAAACCATACAGCCTTGCTCCCTCTTCTCCACGGCCGTTCCCACACACAATAAAAAATTATGCATTAACAATAAGAGTTTATATGAAAAAGGGCATTCTAAGTACAGTCTTCTGAGATGAAAATATCACAACAACATTTATTATATTATATCCACATGCATTGCTGTGATATCAATCAGAAAACACAAAGAACCAATATGGTATTAAGCCTATTGCAATGTTTGTTGGGTGTGAGCTTAGCTCTCAGAAAGCCATGAGTAAACTGAATTTCAATTACAACATAGTAAATCCTACATATCTAAACAGTAGTAAATGCCAGTCTTCAATTGGTAATAACCGTACCTATGAAAAGGCAACATTGCAAATGTTAACACCAGGCCCTAAAACACCAATATGCTTGCTACTAGTAGGGACCATTGTTTTCAGTTTTTATTTTATTTCTCCTGGGAATTTCTATATTATAACAAAAAAGAATCAGTGGAAAAATGACTTTTCTCCTGAGAGTTATAACAAATTCATTTTTTCACTTAATTTTTTTTGTTATAACATTAAAATTCCCAGGAAATGTCAGTAAAAACTGAAAATGAAGATCTCTAGCTATTAGGAAAACAGAACAAGCCATGCTTCTATAGATCCCTGAACAGAAAATACATACTAGCACCTCTGTCATACATGTAGAACATAGAGAGACCCTCATCAAATACAGAAGAGAGAGACTAAGAAGTATAAATAGCAATTTGCAGAAAAAAAACTGAATTGGAAACTACAGCCAGACAGAATCTTTATACGGAGTAACAAAATCACTGTTCCTCATAAAAAAATCACACAATAAAATCAAGCAATATAAAGCATCAATCGAAAGAGTAAACCCATACAGAAAAAAAAATACATATTTTAAAACAGGTGACAAACAGAACATCCAATAATTAAAAAGTTGTAAAAAGGTTTAAGAATTTCTCAGACATTAATCAATATTTCAAAACAGCAGACACATCAAACAACACCCAATAATTAAAACTATCATATATAAAATGATTCCCTGTTCTCCATACCTGGGAACCATGGGTTTCCAGTCACCCTGAGGGAGAGAGGGATGCACAAACTTTCTCCTCTCTCTCTCATACACATTCTAACACACACATGCTCCCTCTCTCTCTCGCTCCTACTCACATGCATGCTCTCTCTCACATGTTCCCTCCCTCTCTTTCCAACTCATATGCATGTTCTCTCTCATGTGCACCCTCCCTCTCTCCTACTCATGCACAAGCTCTTGTTCACTCTTTCCCTCTCACATACATGCTCTCTCACCCCTCCCTCCCTTTCCTGCTAACATACGTGCTCTCTCTCATGTGCCCCTCCCTCTCTCTCTCCTACTCCCATGCATGCTCTCTCTCAAATGTTCCCTCCCTCTCTTTCCAATTGATATGCATGTTCTCTCTCATGTGCACCCTCCCTCTCTCCTACTCATGCACAAGGGAGGGCAGGAAAACCGGCACACCAAAACAACCCCTAAACCCACCCTGACCCTTTAAAACTAAACCCTTACCTTCCCCCACCCTCCCAAACCCCCCCAAAACATTTTACGAGTACCTGGTGGTCCAGTGGAAGCCCCGGGACCGATCTCCTGCTCTCGGGCCATCGGCGCCATTTTGGCTGCCACTAATAAAAATGGTGCCGATGGCCCGATAAAATTAAACCCCACCGACCCTTTAAAAATTGACCCCTTTGCTTCCCCCACCCTCCCGAACCCCCCCAAAACCATTTTAAAATTACCTGGTGGTCCAGTGGGGGCACGGGGAGCAATCTCCCGTTCTCGAGCTGCCACTAATAAAAATGGCGCCGATGGCCCTTTGCCCTTACCATGTGACAGGGTATCCATGCCATTGGCCGCCCCCTGTCACATGGTAGGAGCACTGGATGGCCAGCGCCATCTTTAAAGATGGCGCCGACCATCTTTAAAATGGCCAGCGCCATTTTTAAAGATGGCACCAGCCATCCAGTCTAACAGTCTAACTTCAGTTAGTCAGGCAGAGTGACTCACTGCTCTTTTGATTAACAATTGTTGGTACCTAATCAAACCAATTCACACTATCTCAATGCCTTCCAAGGTGAGTAACTGAACTAAACTTTCCAACCTTTTTACTTAGGTATAAACTGCTCCTATTTTATTTCTAGCTTCTGGCTACTTTTTTGGGTTTTGTTTTTTTTATAAATACAAACACTCAGTTCTGCTTACTAGCTGCCTTACAGACTGACTATTTAAAAATACAGTCTAACTTGTTTATTCACTGCCTTACTGACTATTAAAAGCACAAACACACTAAATAAGATTCCCAAATAGTTAACTTTGCCCCAATACTTTTAAAAAAGACAATGTCCCAAGCAAAAACTTACTGATTCCTTTCAGCCACCAGCAAGATGATCTACTCCTCTCAGTGCTCCTGCCAATGGTATAGATGGGAAAGGTATGCCTGAAGGAATTATAGGAGGCAATGAAGGGCTGAGAATGAGGGAATGCTGAACAAAAGGCAGAAGGCAATGAAGGGAAGAGGAGGATATGGCAAATTGGAAAAGGGGAGAGGAAGGTATGAGAGACCAATGGGAAGGAGGTGAAGAGAGATGATCAAGGAAAGAGAGATAAAGAAAATGTAGGGAGAGATAGTAAGAGAGATGTGAGATGGAAAAGAAAGACAGATTTTAGAGAGAGAGGCAGAAGGGAATGGAAACATGGAGAAAGCAAGAGAGAGAACAAGGAAAGATAAAAAAGAAAGGGGAAACGGGAATAAGAATTATGTGAAGACAGACCAGATAAAAACAGAGGAGAGACTGAGAACAGTATGATCACAAAAAGTCCTCAGATAACAAAAGAGGTAAAAAATGAATGTATCAAAATATGTGATTTTATTAGATTATTTGGACTTTTATATGCAATATAGAATAATTGTATCAATCATTAATTATCTCCTGAACTTAGTATTTATTACAAAAATGTATCGTTTGCTTTTTTCAGCAGATTTAAAAGGAGTATGGCTGGAGTTCACAGTAACTGATGTCTTCCCCCACCCTCACCTCAGGCATGGGCTCTTTGAAACAAACAATGCAAACACAATTGATTTTATAATCTATGAAGGGCAATATTCTGGATTCAGAGGCCTTCGTAGTTTAGCTGTTTTGTGTGCTTTTCAGGCACTTGTGCTAAATGGCAGGTTTTATTATGTACATAAGATGTTATAGCACTTGGCAAATGTACAAGCAGGTTACTATTGGTAGCAAACATACAAGCAGCAGACTATTGGTAGCACAATTCATAATCATAATCCTAGCAATCACAGTCTATCACATGTCATGGTGATCAAGGTCTGCAATTATTTAAAAGAATCTATGAATTCCAATAATCAACAGTGGGGGAGTCAAAGAATGAACCAGTCTCTGAAATTCAAATCAATTGTAATGTTTTCCATATTTAAAATATGTTGAGGAAAATACATATTACAGAGAGTATGCTAAATCCATTTCATTATTTAGAGCCACCTACAGCTTGCCCAAAGCCTGTAGCCACCCATATACTGTACATAGAAACTTGAAGTTTGTATACCTAGGGCATAGGCTATATGGTCACACTTTACAAGAGGCACACACGTTATGAGACTTAGGGCCAGAATTTCCTGTGTGGTCATTCACATTCTGCCCCCTACCTCTCCACTGCCATTATATGAAGTTAAATATTTTGCATCTTCAACAAAAAAGTACAAAGTAGCCCAGGGACATAAAGTCAAATCCATTTGTCTGGCACAGCAGATCAATTGTGTAGAAAAGATAAAGGTTCCAAACAGGAACCTTTTTCTAAAGCCTGTTCCTCCTACCTTTACACTGCTTTCTTATTTTGCTCCTGCTCCATAGCTATTTTTTGCTCCTTATAAGAGGCACTTAAATAGATAATTGTGTTTAGAAATGGTCGTGTTTTGAAGTCAAATACTGCAATTGCATCAATAAGAAATACATGAGGCTGACCAAATGGCTCCGCAGTAGTGCTGTGCACTGCTATTTAAGATATCTGAGATGGATTCCCAGACCTGCATCTTGGGCTGGCGATGCTCAAAAGACAGGAGAAAGCTTTTTAGCCATCATACTACAGTGACACCTACTGGTTGGACTCATGGTGCATGTATACCTCGATTCCCCGAAAAAGGTGCAAACTGAGAACCCCCCACCCACCCCCTGAACAAGTTTAAAATGAAGAAAAAAAAAATTCTCAGCTAGTTGTAAATAAAGGCTCATGGTTGTGTAGACCCCAATAGAGGCCAGTCCTGTATGAGCTGGAAGTCCGAAGAAGCAGGAGGAAAATGCCGGGCTAAATCTTTAAAAGAAGAGATTACTTTATGGGCATTAATTTATTCCTTTTTAAGAACGGTTTGTATTTCGTATCTGTACTGACAACTTATTCTAGTTTCTTTTGCATTGACTGCAGCCAGCACTGTGCTAACAAAACTGATAAAAGTTTGCTTCTTCTGGATTATAAATCCCTTTCAGGTATTTAAATGCCTCTATCGTATCCTTGCTCTCTCTCCTCTCCTCCAGGAGAACCTACCTATGTGTACCTGCAGGAAGCTGCAAAAGGGTAGATACAGGAGTAACATCAGGGAATATGTTTTCACAGAAAGGGTGAAGACGGAAAGCTGGAATGCCCTCCAGAGGAGATGGCGGACATTAAAACAGTAATGGATTTCAAAAAGGTGTGGATTAAATGCAGAGGTCTCTACTGGCAAGAAGATGGTAATGGAGCACTGGGGTAACCTGAATGGAGTGGCAGTTTCAACCCTAAACACCTTACTGAGCAAAATGGAATGGATGGGCCATTCTGGCATTTATCTGCTCTAATTTAATTTGTTAAGTTTAGCATTTTAGTGGTCCTCAGGCTGGCCTTACTACTCTACCTAGAGGTAAGTTATGATAAACACCAATCAGAAATACAGATAAAGAAAGCAAACAGATGAAGAAAAAGTTACACGGAGGACCAGATATAATAGAACAGTTGCTGAAGTCTAACTCATGTTAAATATTATGCACATCATGACGGATCCACCTGTGGCCAACATTGGGTTACAAACGTCACGGACTCTGTACGATCCATCCCAATGCAAACAGCAATCTTACAAAAACATGGCTTATTAAATAAGGAAGATTACAATATCAATGGGAAGTTATTATGCAATAACCTCCTATTGATTGGCATACAGTAGTAATGAAAAAACCTGGATTATTATTTATTAAACATATCGATCAGTAAAGGCATTTAAA
This sequence comes from Rhinatrema bivittatum, assembly GCF_901001135.1. Classification (NCBI taxonomy): domain Eukaryota; kingdom Metazoa; phylum Chordata; class Amphibia; order Gymnophiona; family Rhinatrematidae; genus Rhinatrema; species Rhinatrema bivittatum. The sequence goes on from NC_042622.1 coordinate 56,269,728, forward strand.
AGGCAGGAAAACCTGTACTTTATTTACTGCTGTTCTTGTTTTAGGAGCATAGTCATTTTATAGATTTATTGCTCAGAGTCAGCAGTTTAAAACTGCCAGTAATCCTCAGGCACAACCTGCTGCACCCCCATTGCAGGCAATGGAGCTATTCAGAGGTTGCCTCCTGGAAGCTTTTATACTTGTGGTCTGCTGGTACACACGAGGTGGTCCACTTTCAGCCGCTGAGCAGCTCAGTTAGTTAGCTAGATTAATGTATCCAGCTAACTTAGCCTATATATTCTGTAGTGTGGCTGTGCCGCTGAATATATCTGACCATGTTAAAGTTAGCCGGAGAAGTTTATCAAGCTAATTTTAGGACAGATCTACAGGCCGACCAGGGTTAGCCGGATTATTTATCCAGCTAATACTGAATATTGGAGTTAGCCAAATAACTTATCCAATAACTCAATTCCCCCCAGTTATACCCTTGGAACCAGGGCCGGTACAAGGGTCAGTAGCTCCCTAGGCAAAACAATGTAGACCGCCCCCCCCCCCCCCCCCCAAACCCACCCTGAGATGAATATGCTGCTGTCAGCGGCAGTTATATAGAGTTAAGGTCACCCTCTTACAGTTCTCTCTCTCTCTCTCAGCGAGTGCTCTGTAACGTCTTTCATATTTTTTTGTAACTCTTTATTTTATAGATTTTTGGGCATTCAGAACATGGCATCGTTCTTGCATGCCCCGGCGGTGCCTCACCAACTGAGACGCACTAGGCGACCGCCTAGTCCCACCCAATGGTTGCGCTGGCCCTGCTTGGAATGCCTCTAACTTATTCTAGCCAGGTAACATTATTTGGCTAGAATTTAGTCAACTAAGTGCCCAAATCTTCATTTACCCAGATAACTTCTGAGTTATCCAGCTAAATACATCTGAATATGGAACTCAATATGGCCAGATTTAAGGAATAAGCAAATAAATTCACAATAGTCTTGCAAATTAGCTAATACTTTGTAAGCAGAATTACTTGAGAGTTTGTGATAAAGCTAAGTCTCAAAGCAAACAAGCAAAAAAAAAACAAAAACAAAAAAAAACTTCATAAAATTCCTGGTGCTAGGAAATAGCACATAAAAATGTTTCAGCAAAATGGTGGCAAAATAAAGCTAGCACAATTTTGAAACAGTGCAAATTTAGCCTGAGGCCTAAATTTGGCACTAGTGAAAAACTTGTGCACAATTCTTTGCACAGAAAAAGATGTTCAAATGTCACTTTGGGACTTTTTTTCTGATTTAGAAATATAGCCTTTCTATATTAAGTAGCTGATGGTAGACAGTGCAAACTAAACTAATCCATAGCAGAAGTAAAGCAGGCATCTGCTTCACTTATAGAGAAGTCTGTGGTTTGCAGAACTGTTGGCAAAAAATCTTCAGCAGATTTGCTGCTTATCTGTACTAGATTCTGCTGCAGAGTGCATTGATGGATTTTGCAGAAGTATGATAGATTTGCTTGTGAATTCAATTTTGTAAAAGTTTGACAATCTTTGGTTGACAGCAAGTGTTATTGGGTTATTGTAACGGTAACGTGGGCATAAGCTGACATTCCAGTCAAGATTTGCAAAGGAGAAGGAAAGACAAAACCTGCAAGTTTGAGTTAACAAGGGCACTGCTTGATAATGACATAAGCTGGAACCAAGCCAAAACAGCCAAATGATAACCAAATCAGTCTCACTCCCCTCCAAATGCCTGGGTGGTGGTCAGCCTTCAAGTTCAACTAACTTGGGCTTTAGGCACTGGCAGACTACTTTACTGGCCATGCTGTCTCCCTCCACAACCCAGTGACTGCTGTACCAAGTGTGATCACCCTTTCAGATCTTCTACTTTCTTCTTGTGTGACAGCCCTAAAGTTGCATCAACAGTAAACCCAGCCTTTAGACTTCTATCTGCTGCTGAGTAATATAGCTAGACCCTGCCCCAAAGTATGGAAGATGGTTTGGGTAATCAATCACCCTCCCCTTAGTTCACAACAACCACCTCAAACTAAATAAATATGGAAACAAAACAAAATATAGAAATGTGATAGCTGAAAAGGACCAAATAGCCTATTTAGTCTACAATTCATACCAGCTGCGGAGTTCTACAATCCATACTGTTCCCTCAGAGATGCCCTGTGCTTATTCCATGCTTTTTTTGAATTCCCATACTGTTCTTGTCTCCACCACCTCCACCAGGAGGCTGTTTCATGCATCCACCACTCTTTCTGTAATGACATATTTCCATTCTACCCCTTTTCACCCCATACCACAACTCATTACAGAGTCTCCTTTCTGTTGAAAGAGGCTTGCCTCCTGTGTATTGATATTTTGGCGGTATTTAAATGTGTCTAGCATACAGTACCTCTCATATCCCACCTATCCTTTAGGGTATACATGTTTAGATTTTTCCCAATATGCTCTATAATGACTATTTTAGTGGCTGCCCTCGAGACAGACTCCATCCTGTTTATATCCTTTTGAAGGTTTGGCCTCCAGAATTGTACACATTATTCTAAATGAAGTCTCACCAGGGACTTTGACAGACACAATATCACTTTCTTTTTTTCTGCTGACCATTCCTCACCCTATGCACTCAAGCATCTTTCTGGATTTTGCCATCACTTTATTAGAAATGATTGACCTTGGATCCTACTTTCGTTTCATATAAGGCCAGATTTGATATGCCAGCACCTGAAGCCAACCTGGAGGAGAAAGAATCCCCTTCAGAAATACTCCAGGGGTGCAGGGGGATGTTCCCCTCCCCTCACCACTGGGTATTGGAAATGTGGGGACCCTTCCTTTTCTCACCTTAGAGTTCTGGCATGGATCACGGCTTGGAGCAGCAGTTAGTTCAAAAAAATTAATCATGGGGACTTGGAAGCCTCCCATATTGATAGGCCCAGTGGTACCCCATCCCCTCCTTCTGAACAGGTTTCCTTTTACCATTGAAACATGTACGAGGGGCAGTGCATTGTTGAATATTTTTTAACTAGCTGCTGCTGCAGGCAGGTGCCATGCAGGAACAGGACATGATTGAGTCAAGGCAGTGGCAACACTCTGAAACCAAAGAAAATTTGGTGCCAGAGGCAGCTGACTAGTTTTCTTATGCCTAAATATGGATCTGATTTTGTGCATAGAAGAATTTCATCCCCTATTCCAAGGGTGGTCAACCTGGTCCTCAGGAGCCTCAAACAGGTCTGGTTTTCAGGATATCTAAAATTAATATTCATGAGATATATTTGCATACAATGGAGACATTGTATACAAAACTATCTCATTCATATTTATTATGAAAATCCTTAAAGCCAGACTTGTTTGTGGCTCTTGAAGTCTAGAGTTGGCTACCCCTACCTAATATTGTACTGCTTCCTTGGGTTTTTACAGCTCAAATGCATAACATTGCATTTTCTTCCATTACATCTTAGTTGCCAGACTAAACCATTCCTCAAACTTTTTTAGATCCTTCCTCAGGTTTTCCACACTTTCCTGGGTGTCTACCCTGTTGCACATTTTAGAATCATCCTCAAAACAACAAATCATTCTCAAAAGTCCATCCACTGTGCCACTAATGAAAAAGTTAAAATGAACCAGTCGGAGGACTGACCCCTGTAGCACACCACTAGTAACTCCCTCAGCATGAACTCAATTTATCGCTACTCTTTGTTGCTTCCCACTTAACCAGTTTCTAACCCAATCAGTCACTTTAGGGTCCATACCAAGGGCACTCAGTTTATTTATATATGTAACCATATCAAAGGCCTTATTGAAATCGAAGTGCACTAAATGTAGTTCTTTCTCCTGATCCAACTCTCTAATCACCCAGTCAAAGACATTGATCAGATTTGCCTGAGAGGAACTACCTCTGGTAAAACCATGCTGCCTCAGATCTTATAATGAGCCCTCGATTAACCATTAAGCAAAATAAGTATGTGCATAGGGCACCAAGGGAAGGGGGGCACCACAGAGTATTGAAAATTAGCATTTTCTCTGTTGCCCCTTAGTTATAAATAAATAATTTGCTTATATTGCTTATTGCTATTTAGTGTTAAATAAATAACATTTTTTTTATATTTATTATTTATTAAATTATAACATTATTAACAATGAAATAATCCAAGAATAAAAGGAAATTTCACATACCATAAACATGGAATCATCCACATAGCTATAAATTATAATATATTTAGCCCACATCTAGAGGTGAGAAGGAGAGAACCTGTTAAGCAGTATATCAATTAGCTTATTGCAACCAAATTCAACCTCTCAAACTGCATTAAACAGATTAGATGCTAAGCCTTATCCCTTAGAAATCGATCTAACTGTACTGGGTCTAGAAACACAAATGTATTATTCTGGTAAGTTAATAAATGCTTACATGGAAATTTAAGAAAGAAACTGGCACCTATATCTAGAGCCCATTGTTTGTAGGAGAGAAAAAGTTTCCGACATGCCTGAGTGGCCCTGGAAACATCCGGAAAAATCTGGATTTTTTGTCCACAAAAAAACAATTGTTTATTCTGGAAATATTTATAAAAAACCAAATCTTTATTATGTTTCAAAGAAAATGATACCAACAAGGTTGCTCTAGTTAAAATGTTATCGTTAGAATCTTCAAGAAATGTAGATATGCCAGGACTCTCTAAAACGTCCATTCCCCCTTCTTGGACAGTGATCTTTTTCTTATTAGGAAGGTAATACATTTTCGATAAGACAGGAATCTTGTCTTCCTCAAAATATATATTTTCTAAATAGTTCTCTTGAGGAAAGTAACCTAGATATAGGAAATTTTAAGAAACACAAGTTACTTGATCTCATTTCATTTTCTAATACCTCAATCTGATTATGCAGGAAAAATGTAACCTTAATAAAGGATGTACATGCAGTTTGTAAAGGAACAAACTGGGCGTTAAATGTAGAAAGAGAGGTCACCACATTATTTAATCTAGCATCTTGTTCTTCAAACTTAGCTCTCATTTGAGTTGAGAAAATATGGATCTGAGATATTGAACTGGACACTTTTTTGTCCACTTTAGCGATCAATCTCCATACATCTTTCTGGCTCTGTACCTCCCTTGGCTAATTCACTCATAGCAGGTATTATTGAGGGAAGAGGTATCATAGATAGATTATTTTCATTTCCAACTGACAGTATAGAAGCTGAACCCAGATACTTCTCCACCTTACAGCTCCCCTCCACAGAAGGGAGATGTAAATTTGCTCTAAGGGTATCCACAGTTGCCCCAGCCAGTGTCCCATCGTCCATTAGTAATACTGCCAGTTGAAGGGGTGGTTGTGAGGGCCCTGGACAAAGATATCCCAGAGGGTGAATTAACTCCCATGCAGTCCCTCATGGATGACTCACCCACATGTAGAACTTGGTCATCCATCGGCCCATACTTTACTGATGTGGAAGATATGGGAGAAGAAGTCTAAGTTTTCTATTTTCTTTTCTTCCCCATTTCTCACCTAGGGGCACGCTCCTTTGGCGCGTGGCTTTGGCTGCACGCCGGCAGCTGTGCACTGCCAGGCCCTGTTATTTAAAGTTATTCCGGGCACCTCCCAATGACATCAGGGCCTCCGAGAGATATGCCTCTCCCGCTCTCTCGCCTGACCTTGGCGCAGCCCAAGCGACATTCGACTCTGGGGTCCTCCGTGCACGCAGGTCTCTCCTTCCTCCCTGACCTGTGCGCTGCCGGGTCAAGTTATTTAAAGTTATTCTGGGCACCTCCCAATGGCATCAGGGCCTCTAAGGGGTATGCCTCTCCCTCTCTCTCTCCTGGCGTCGGCGCAGCCCGAGTGACGTTCGACTCTGGGGTCCTCCCTGCACGCAGGTCTCTCCTTCCTCCCTGACCTGTGCGCCGCTGGGCCCTGTTATTTAAAGTTATTCCGAGCACCTCCCAGTGACGTCAGGGCCTCCGAGGGGTATGCCTCTCCCTCTCTCTCTCCTGGCATCGGCGCAGCCTGAGCGACGTTCGACTCTGGGGTCCTCCCTGCACGCAGGTCTCTCCTTCCTCCCTGAAATGAATAACATTTTTAAGAAAGCTTATATCTAATATAGTTGTGGGATCTGGCCTGGGGGTTGGCTTGGAAGAAAACTGAATTTTTAATTGCTTATTTCACCTTCAGCACTTATTGAGTCGTAATGTCTTGTCAGTTAAGCAATGGAAGGGCCGAGGGGGCCACGATGGTTGGGCTGTGCTTAGGACATAAGTTGGCCTTAATCCTTCCCTGCTTATAATCATTTGGATTCCAGAAACTGCACTATCCTCTGCATCAACAGTGATTCCATTCATTTACTGGCCTGTAGTTCCCATCCTCCTTCTTACGTCCATATCCACCTGTCTCCAGTCCTCTGAATTACTCCTGACTCTTAAGAAGCATAGAAAAGGTTAGTCAGTAGCGTTGCCAGAATCTCTCTAAGTTTCTTTAATACCCTTGGCTGTAGCTCATATTGTCCTATTGTTTTATCTACTTTTAGTTTAGCTAGCTCCTCATGAGCACAATCTTCTGAAAATCATTTGAGTTTTACCTTACTGCCAATCTTATCTGTGTCCATTTGCTGTGGTCCTACTCCTAGGTATAAAATCCAAATAACAATATAAGCATAAAGAGGGTGGGAAAGAGAGGCATAAAAAACTGCAAGGGGGTAAAAGGAGGAGGACCACTTCCAGCTCCCCTCCTTTACAGTCCTATATAGGGAATGATATCTTGCAAGAGGTGGTTTCATTACTGACATTACCTTTAACAGTGTAGACAGAAAAAGCAAGTTTGCTTACTATAAATGGATAGCAGGATAAATTAGCCATGCATGTAGGTGATGTCATCCAATGGCACCGAACGGACTTGTCTCTCCAACCTAGTAGAGCTTTGAGCTCTACTGAGCATGTGTGGGAGTTCCACTGTTTATGGTACACAAACTTGCTTTTTCCATTGATAAGCAGGCTGAATTAATCATTACATGTGGAGAGCCCCAAGATGAGGATTCCAGTGCAGTATTTACTTAGTAAGTAATCTAGCCCTCTCCATGGAGAGTGGATTACAGCAAGACCAGACTTTGCAAAACTGCTTGTCCAAATTTACTGTCAGCCTTTGAGAGTTTATCAAAACAGTAGGGGTACGTAAAAGTATGAACAAAGGTCCAAGATGCAGCTTTATAAATATCTTCAATAGGTACTTCTTGAAGATGCACAACAGAAGAAGCCTTGGTTCTCACTTGATCAGCTATCACAGATTCTGTCATCTGCAGTCCTACTAATGTGTAGCACTGATGAATGTACTCAGCCAGCCAGTTGAAGAAGGTACACTTGGCAACTGCTACTCCTAGTCTGTTAGGACTATATGAGATGAACAGTTGAGGGGTTTTCCAATATGGCTGAGTTTGTTTCTCGTAATACGCTAAGGTCGTTTTTGCAGTCCAGAGTATGTATGGCATTTTGCTCTCAAATGCATGGGGCCTAAAAAAGAAGGTAGGAAATATGATGGATTGATTGATATGGAAAACCAAGTCATAGGCAGCGGGAGTAGGGTTGCCAACTGGCTCCAGATTTCCAGGACAGGTTGATCCGGTCCTGGTTTTATTCCATGGCATACTAGGGCTTATTCTGATTTCCCTATTATTTTCCCTAAGGAAAGCAAGAATATAAGTATATGCATGCAGAGGAGTAAAACCAGGACCGGATCAACCTTCCTGAAAATCTGGAGCCAGTTGGAAACCCTAAGTGGGAGATCCTCTTCCAAGATCAGGATAGGCTCCTGCATGAGGACGGGTGGCTTGTTAGAAGTGAGCAGTACTATAAAGCAGAGAAGTGCATTCATTGGTCGATTCATTTCATTCATTTTGGTGGTATTCGCGTATCTCACAAATGGAAAGTGGGTGTTCAAAACTTATGGTATGCTGGCCACTACATATGTGCATACTAACAGTTTTGTGCACCTACTCACCATTTCTGAGATATGTGTGTACCACCAAAAAGAATGAAACAAATCGACCAATGAATGCACATCCCTGCTATAGAGGTCACTGGACTCCAGTCTCCAGGCAAAGTCCTTCTGCTACTAGTTTAGGTTGGGTATGTGCCCTGGTTATTGGCAGAGGCAGGGGTAACCTGACCCCTTCTCCCACAGATCTAGGATGGCTGTGGAGAGCTGTGTTGGCAAAGTAGCTTCAACCAGATAGTTAAAGATCCCACGCACAAAGCGGGACATACCCTCGACCTGATCTTTCTCAACTATGGCATAACACCAACCAAGAACCCTATTTGCGTCCCAGTCCCATGGTCGGACCATCACGTCATCTCTGCAGAACTTCAAATTAAAGACCAGCCTCGTCCCATATTTCCAGCAACCACTATACGTTACAGGAAACCCTGCCCCATAGACAATCTTAGTAATATTCTCTCCAAAGAACTCGACCGACTGGATTTAACAGACGCTTCCACAGCTATCATCTCCTGGCTCAACATTACAAATGAGATCGCAGATCTCACATGTCCTTCTATCACCAAATCCTTAAAACCACCCCAAGCAAAAAGACAACCGTGGTACACTCCAACACTCAAAACCCTCAAACAAGAACTTCGGAAAAAAGAAAACAGTTGGCGCAAGTCTCCTTCCACCACCACAACGCTAAACTATAAATCCCATCTCAACACATACAGATTAGCCATCCTAAAGGCCAAAAAAGACTTCTTTGCAAAAAAAATCCACAACTTTGCACTGGACTCAAAAGCTCTATTCTCATTTGTATCTTCCTTAACAAAACCCACTCCACCTATCATTCCAGATGAACAAGCAGCCAACAAAGCTGAGGAACTAGCAATCTACTTTGATAAAAAGATCACCAACCTCCTTAAGCCAATCTCCAACCAACAAACAACAGTACCAAAGCTGACAACCTCAGCACATTACAAAGAATACAGCTTATCATCGTTCGAAACTCCTTCATCATTGGAAATCGAACTTATTCTCAAGAAGCTCAAACCATCTTCTCATCCTCTGGATACCATACCCTCCAATCTTCTCCTATCGACTCCTAACACCATCTCTAAATCAATAGCAGACATCATCAACTGCTCCTTAACCCAAGGAAAGGTCCCAGATCAACTCAAAATAGCCATTCTAAAACCTTTACTAAAAAAACCAAACCTTTCAACGGACGACCCTGCAAATTTCCGCCCTATCGCTAACCTTCCCCTGATCTCAAGAGTGATGGAAAGATTCATCAACAAGCAATTGTCGGAATACCTGGAGGATAACAATATTCTCTCCCCTTTCCAGTTCGGCTTCAGGAAATCACAAAACACTGAAGCACTTCTAACATCGTTATCTGACACCATCCTTCTTAATCTCGAAAAAAAACAAACATACCTCCTTGCTCTTCTTGACCTATCCGCCGCATTCGATACAGTCAACCATTCCATCCTACTCGAACGGCTATCCGATATAGGAATTCAAGGAGAAGCGCATAACTGGTTCCAATCGTTCCTGGAGAACAGATTCTACAAAGTAAAAATCAATAATGAAGAATCGCATCCTATCAAATCAACTCGAGGAGTACCTCAAGGATCATCTCTCTCCCCTACGCTTTTTAATATTTACCTGCTTCCACTCTGCCACTTACTCTCTAACCTCAAGCTAAAACATTATATTTTTGCAGATGACATCCAGATCCTCATGCCCATCACAGAATCACTGCAAAAAACATGGGCACATTGGAACAACTGCTTACAAGCTATCGACACCCTGCTATCCAGCTTGAACCTCATACTCAATCCAAACAAAACAGAAATCCTCATCATCTCACCTGACGAAAACCATACCCTTACCAACTCCCAAAGCGCTACACAATTCTCAAAACTAACTATTAACCACTCCACCTCCGTCAGAGACCTGGGGGTGCGTCTCGACAACAAATTCAACCTTAAATCCTTCATTACCAACACAACTAAAGAATGCTATTTCAAACTCCAAGTGCTAAAAAATCTTAAACCTCTTCTTCACTTTAGTGACTTCCGGCTAGTAGTCCAATCCATAATTCTGTCTAAGCTGGACTACTGCAACTCTCTACTGCTAGGCCTTCCAGCTTTATCTACAAGACCTTTACAGATGGTGCAGAATGCCGCAGCGAGACTACTCACTAACACAAATAAAAGAGCCCACATAACACCTATTCTTCACAGCCTTCATTGGCTTCCTATAAAAGCTAGAATCACCTACAAGACTTTATCAATGATCCACAAGGATATCATGGGCATTGCCCACCTAAATCTAAACTCACAACTCCGCCCTCACACTTCACAAAGACCCATCAGGCACAACTACAAAGGTTCCTTATATGCTCCCCCGATCAAAACCAAACGAACAAAATGAGCACTCTCCACAGCCGGGCCCACCCTCTGGAACTCATTACCGCCGGATCTTCGCCAAGAGACTTGTCATCCAACTTTTAAGAAAAACCTAAAAACGTGGCTTTTCAGGCAAGCCTACACAGAATCACAAGATCACTCCGACACCGGTCAAAGAGAAAAATAGTCCAACATCAGATCCTCGATCAGCCATACTCCCCTCCAGATCTAACCACGTCAGATCTGAACAACACACCTGTTTAAGACTCCTTCTCTGATTCATCAGTCTCCTTTTACTCATGCACAACTCGGACTTTGCACAGCAACAAGGTCTATGTACCCACATATCACAATTTAGTCTACCCCTCTAATTATTCAAGATATATACTCATGCCTTAAACATCCTTTGTATTTATCCACGTCCTGTTGACGAGTTATTATTATTATTATTATAGTCTATGTAATATTTAATTTGTATTATTTATTTATATTTTTATATGATATGTTATAGGGATGTGAATCGTGTCCTCGATCGTCTTAACGATCGATTTCGGCTGGGAGGGGGAGGGAATCGTATTGTTGCCGTTTGGGGGGGTAAAATATCGTGAAAAATCGTGAAAAATCGTGAAAAATCGAAAAATCGAAAAATCGCAAAACCGGCACATTAAAACCCACTAAAACCCACCCCCGACCCTTTAAATTAAATCCCCCACCCTCCCGAACCCCCCCCAAATGACTTAAATAACCTGCGGGTCCAGCGGTGGTCCGGAACGGCAGCGGTCCGGAACGGGCTCCTGCTCCTGAATCTTGTTGTCTTCAGCCGGCGCCATTTTCCAAAATGGCGCCGAAAAATGGCGGCGGCCATAGACGAACACGATTGGACGGCAGGAGGTCCTTCCGGACCCCCGCTGGACTTTTGGCAAGTCTCGTGGGGGTCAGGAGGCCCCCCACAAGCTGGCCAAAAGTTCCTGGAGGTCCAGCGGGGGTCAGGGAGCGATTTCCCGCCGCGAATCGTTTTCGTACGGAAAATGGCGCCAGCAGGAGATCGACTGCAGGAGGTCGTTCAGCGAGGGTTCCGGTGCCTCGCTGAACAACCTCCTGCAGTCGATCTCCTGCCGGCGCCATTTTCCGTACGAAAACGATTCGCGGCGGGAAATCGCTCCCTGACCCCCGCTGGACCTCCAGGAACTTTTGGCCAGCTTGTGGGGGGCCTCCTGACCCCCACGAGACTTGCCAAAAGTCCAGCGGGGGTCCGGAAGGACCTCCTGCCGTCCAATCGTGTTCGTCTATGGCCGCCGCCATTTTTCGGCGCCATTTTGGAAAATGGCGCCGGCTGAAGACAACAAGATTCAGGAGCAGGAGCCCGTTCCGGACCGCTGCCGTTCCGGACCGCCGCTGGACCCGCAGGTTATTTAAGTCATTGGGGGGGGGGGTTCGGGAGGGTGGGGGATTTAATTTAAAGGGTCGGGGGTGGGTTTTAGGGGGTTTTAGTGTGCCGGCTCACGATTCTAACGATTTATAACAATAAATCGTTAGAATCTCTATTGTATTGTGTTCCATAACGGTTTAAGACGATATTAAAATTATCGGACGATAATTTTAATCGTCCTAAAACGATTCACATCCCTAATATGTTATATGTTACTCATATGTTAAGAAACGCTGTTTAATGTAACGCCTTTATTGCGACAGTTTTGTTCTATGTAAACCGACCTGATTTGATACTTGTATTGAGAATGCCGGTATATAAAAATCCGAAATAAATAAATAAATAAATAAATCAATCAAAGTCTGAGATAGATGCATTGATGGCTTTGATGGGGTAGAGTGTTTGGACATCTTAGTATGCTTTGACAGGTCTTTCGAGATGCGTGTCGATGAATGTAGCACAGGTCTATGATATTGCATTCATTGCATTGGAGCTGTGCCATGTGTCCTGGCACTATGCATCGCGAGATCATACATGGAGGCCCCAGGATTGTCTTGTGTCGGAGCATCAAGCATTGAATGCAACAATGTGTCTTGCATAGGATGCATTGGTGCATTTTGCATTGTACATGGAGAATGTCAGTGCAATGTGCATTGAGTGCTTCGAGTACATCAGGGTTCCAAGTGTTGAGTACCTCAGTGCATCCTACATATGAGCACCTCAATGCATTGTGCATCAATAGCATTGGTGGAAGTTGTGTTGGGCAAGTCAGTACATTGTGCATCGCTGAAGCTGATGGTGCCGACAGCGTCGATGATGGGCACATCAATGGTGCCGGTGCCGATGCACCCATCTTAGATTGATTCTCCTCCTTCTATGCAGGCTGTGATGGTTTTAGCGATTGATGCAACTTTGTTTTTTATGCAGGATAGCTGGTAGAACTTGACGTCATAGATTTACCATGAGCGGACAGGGGAGTTTCTGAGGAGCTCCTGCTCAACTCCTTTACTGGTGAGGCAGACAAATCTGTGCCACAGGATGAGAGCTTACTGTGACTCCGGGGAGCTCCCTGGACCTCTGCAAACATGGTGATATCTGTCCACAAGCATAGCCTTTCTTCTGGTTGTGCTTTGGGCCGAGGCACTGATAATGCAATTCTTGGCTGTTGGTGAGGGACATAATTTTTCCACAGATACAACTTTTGAAACCGCTCACCGTAGTTAACTTCTTCTGATGACATGGTGGAAGAGAGGGCCGTGCTTTGTCATTATGATGGTTTTTTTGGTAGCACTGAAAAATAATGTCCTGGGGCTGCAGAGGCAGTGTGCCAACTTAAAAAGAAGAAAATTAAAGTAAAAATATCAAAATGAGAAGGTTTAAAGGATTTTTCCAGAAAACAAATATAGGAGAGAGAGAATTCTTGTCTGTGCTGGGCTAGGACAAAAAGTGACTGAGAAGTCTCTTGAGGCAATGCCTGTGTGGGAACGCCCGCAAATGCTCAGTAGAGCTCAAAGCACTGTTGGCTTGGAGAGATGAACTTGTTCGGTGCCACGGATGATGTCACTAATTCAGCCTGCTTATCAATGTAAAAATTTGGACAGACTAGATGAACCTGTTGTTCTTTTTTTTGCTATGATTTATTATGTTCCTTTGTTTGTACCTTTGTGGAACATAAATGCTCCTGTGGTCCCACATACACATTTGAGCCAATCAGTAAAAGAAGTCATCCCCACCATGTGTTTCAAACTGTGTGGGGAGGGGAGGAAGTGCCTGGGTTTTCCTTTGCCCACATCTCCTTCATGTACCCTACCAAGGCAGTGCATTGGAAGCTGGGCCTGGTGCCATGTTAATATTGGCAATGTGGACCTCTCAAGTGTACAGTATCAACTAATTTATAACAGCTGGATTAGCATAAAGTGTGTTCTGTGTGTTTATTATATGTGCAAAGCTGCATGGCATGGGATTCGTTCATTATACTTCACAGTCTCCTGAACTTTCAGGCAAAATGGGCTCAGAAACCAATTTTTTAATGGCAAAGTCACTATGAAAAACAGTACAACATATTAGAAAGCATTTTTCTGCACAAAAAAATGAAAAAAGAGGGCACTTTCCTAGCAGTGTACAGTCCAGAGATAAGCAATCTCCATTTCTCGTGGTTACTGGACATCAGTCCGCTCAGATTTTCAGGATACCTCTAATGAATATGCACGAGATAGATTTGCATAGCATTGAAGTAGTGTGCATGCAAATCTATCTTGTGCATATTCATTAGAGATGCCCTAAGAAACTGAACAAATTGGTGTCCAGTCCACACTGATTGGAGATTGCCTACTTGGGCACAGTTTATTTTGACTAGGTCAGTAGGATTCACATCCAGTCCTCAAGGGCCATAAACAGGTCAGGTCTTCAGGATATCCTAATGAATATAATTAATGTAGATTTGTACACGGCTTAGATGGTGTACATGCAACTATATCTCATGCATATTCATTAGAGAGATCCTGAAAACTTGACCCGTCTGTGGCCCTGTAGGATTAGAAGTGAATGCCACAAGGCTAGATGCAGAGTCTGTGTTGTTTATTGTAAGTATTCAATGCACTCAGTGTACTGCATGATTTATTGTGGATAGACATGGGTGGAAATATTAGCAATCAAAGAAAATATGTGAACGCTTGGCTTTTTGCCTTTACAAAAACATTCTACTGCCCTCCCAGTTTTCTAAACACGATTTTAATGGGAATACTTTAGATGAAACATCTGGAAAAGGGCAACAGCCACCTTGTGTGCGGCTTTCTTTTACCCCCTTCTTCATATTCTTTTTCTTTTTTGTTTGTTTGACAGAGCAGAATACTATGGAATGGGCAGATTTGGCTAATTAGTGCCTTTCATGTGGAAATTCTTCCATAAAAGTTTATGGCAAAGAGACTTTATTGCTTTTCTATGAAAGACGAAAATGCAGCACTTTGGTCCATGTCTGCGACACACCATGTGCTATCAAGTTATTGTGCACAGCATGGCTCCAGGTTTTCTAGTTTAGTGCACATTTATTACTGACTTATATGAACCGCTCCCCACTGCCCAGCAGGTCCCTGGTCTCCTCAAACAGTGGTTTTCAGCCCTGTCCTCAAAGACTGTCTGGCCAGTTGAGTTCTCAGGATGTCCAGAATGAACGTGCCCGAGTTGTGTTTACATTAGGTGTATGCTTTCATTTGAAATAACATAGACAATGTCTCAGTGACATTTCATGTCATTTTTTTTAAAGTTAAAGAAAAAAACAAGAAATTTCATGTTTTATTTTCCATTAACTTTTGTGCACACTATTTGCAAATAGTGGGGCAGATTTTAAAAGCCCTGCGCAGCGGCGCGCCTATGCGCAAACCCCCGGGACGCTTGTAAGTCCCGGGGCTTTGCTTGGGGTGTGTGTAGGGGGCGTGTTGGGGCGTGATGGGGGTGGCATGGCATTCGGGGGCATGGTGCTGGCCCGGGTGCGTGAGCGAGGCCTCCGAACCAGTCTCCGAGCCGGGGAATGGCGCTTAAGTTACGCCTGCCTTGGGCAGGCGTAAATCTCTGCACAAAGGTAGGGGGGGGGGGATTTAGTTAGGGTTGGGGGGTGGGTTAGGTAGGGGAAGGGAGGGGAAGGTGGGGGGGGGGCAGAAAAAAAGTTCCCTCCGAGGTTGCTCCGATTTCGGAGCGGCCTCAGAGGGGACGGAGGCAAGCTGCTCGGCTCAGCACACACAGGATGCACAATTGTGCACCCCCCTGCACGCGCCAACCCTGGATTTTATAACATGCGCGCGGCAGCATGCGCATGTTATAAAATCGGGCGTAGATTTGTTCACTCTGGGTTGCGTGAACAAATCTACGCCCACGCATAACTTTAAAAATCTACCACAGTGTGCGCCAGTTCCCCCCGACAAACATCGTAACACAGGTGTCACTGCAGACCACCTGTCCAACCCCACTGCCATCCCTGAAGGTGGACAAACTTCCCCCAGACTTCTTTTGGGTAAGAATCATGATAAGAGCATCAAGCCTTCATTAGTTGCATTGAACTGGCTGCCAGTCTCTGAGAGGATACAATTTAAATTGTTTGCTACGATATTCAAATGTATGTGAGGTTCTGGTCCTCTACCCTTACGAGATGAAAATGGTGTGTACCAGGGTGACTGTTACGGTCCTCCCAGGCCATCCACTGGAAATGACAAAGAAGTCCAGAAGTCAATGTGTTGCAAGAAGGCGATTTTCAGGGATGGCTCCAGACCTCTAGAATAAGTTGCTTGTTTCAATAAGATCCTAGGTGAATTTCCAGAGGTTTCGGAAGTTAGTAAAGACTTTCTGTTTCCAGATAATGGAAATTTTCACAAGTAATGATTAAGTTTGGGTATATGATGGCAGGCACTTCTTGGTGTTAGTGCAGGTGTTATTGCTTACTTGATTATTTGTGGGATTGTGGGGAAGGCTTTTAATGTGGTTAGTGGTGCAGAATATGATGAGTGGCGTGGTTTTACTTGGGACATTAAAGTGGCAGTGTTTGATGCTTATAATTAATGATAAGAAGTGCTGTAGGTGACGACGTATGATGGATACATGGTTGTCTTTGAAGTATAAAGGTTATACTCGTTTTACTTGTAATTATTATGTATGTGCATTATTTTGTAAACTGCCTTGGTGACATTGGCCGATTTGAGCGGCACATACAATTCCAAATAAATAAATAAATATTTATGGAAAAATCCCGTTCACATGTCTCACCCTCAACCCTCAATCCCTCACCTTTGTTTAAAGATAGCCCTCCGGCTGCCAGCCCCCCCCCCCCCCCCCAATCTCTCATCCTAGTCCACTCTCCCTCCCCTTCCCCCCAAGACTTACCAACTCTACCCTCGTGGTCTACTTGGGGCCTGGCGTGATCCCTCTGTTCCTAGACTAGCAGTCACCATTCATAGAAACAAAGAAACATTAAACAATGACAGCAGAAAAAGACCATATTGCCCATCTAGTCTGCCCCTTCATTCAATTAATTTAGGATTATAATTCTCATCACTTCTTTAGAGATCTCCTGTATTTATCCCATGCTTTCTTGAATTCAGATACTGTTTTTATCTCCACCACTTCAACTGGGAGGCTATTTCACCCATCCACCACCCTCTCTGAGTCTATCCCTTTTCACCCATCCATCACCCTCCTGAGTCTACCCCTTTTGACCTCATCTCATGACCCCTTGTTCTAGAGTCTCCCTTCCATTGAAAAAGGCTCACCTCCTCTACTTGGAAACCCTTGAGATATTTAAATGTCATTATCATATCTCCCCTATCTCACCTTTCTTCTAGAGTATGCATGTTTAGATCTTTAAGTCTATCCCCATATACTTTAGACAAAGACCACTGACCAATTTAGTAGCCATCCTCTGGACCGACTCCATCCTGTTTATATCCATTTGAAGGTTCAGTCTCCAGAATTGTACACAGCATTCCAAGTGAGGTCTCACCAGGGACCTATTCAGGAGCAATATCATCTCCCTTTTTCTGCTGACCATTCCTTTCCCTATGCAGCCAAGCATCTTTCTGGCTTTTATTGTTGCTTTATCCACCTGTTTGGCCACCTTAAGATCATCAGATACAATTACCCCAGATCCCACTCTTCCTTTGTGCTTAGAATTTCACCTCCAATACTGTACTTTTCCCTTGGCTTTTTGCATCCTAAATTCATTACTCTGCATTTTTTAGCAAGAAATCTTAGTTGCCAGACCTTACACCATTCCTCAATCTTCATTGAATCCCTCCTCATGTTTTCCACTGCTTTCTGGCTGTCTACCTTATTACAGATTTTGGTATCATCGGCAAAAAGGCAAACCTTTCCCAACAACCCTTCCATTATGTCGCTCAGAAAAATGTTGAAAATAACCGGTCCAAGATCTGATCTCTGAGGCACACTGCTAGTAACAACCCCCTCCTAGAGAAAACTCAATGTACCACTTATCCTTTGTCGCATCCCACTTAGCCAGTTTCTAACCTAGTCAGTCACTCTAGGATCCTTACCAACCATGTCCAAGGCCTTGCTGAAATCCAAGTACATTATATCTAGCACTCTCCCTTGATTCAACTATCTGGTCCCAGTCAAAGACATTAATCATATTCCACTGACAAGATTTACCTCTGGTAAAACCATGCTGACTTGGATCTTGCAATCCATTGGATTCCAAAAAGTGCACTATCTTCTGTTTTAGCAGAGATTCCATTAGTTTACTCACCACAGATGTCAAACTAACTGGCCTGTAGTTCCCAGCCTCTTCTTTACTTCCACTTTAATGAATAGGGAACACATCCGCGCTTTTCCAGTCCACCGGAACTACTCCAGCCTCTAAAGAATCATTGAAAATGTCAGCCAATGGAGTTGCCGGATATCTCTAAGTTCCCTTAGTACTCTTGGATGTATCCTATCTAGCCCCATCGCCTTAACTACTTTAAGTTCAGCTAGCAATTCATGAACACACTGTTCTGAAAATCGATTGAGGTTTACCTCATTTCCAATCTTACATATGTTTGTTTTATATGGTCCAGCTCCAAGCTTTTCCACAGTGAACACCGAACAGAAATATTTGTTAAGCAATTTTGCTTTTTCCTCATCAGCCTGTATATATTCATCCCCTTCACCTTTGAGTTTCACAATGCCACTTTTACACTTCCTTCTATCATGTACATAACTAAAAAAAAGTATTGTCCCTCCATTTTACTGTATTTGCTATTTTTTCTTCTATTTGAATTTTCGCATTCCTGACTACTTTCTCAGCGTCTTAATTTTTCCAGATTTTGCCACCTGTCTTCCTCTTTCTTCATCTCTTGTAGTTTATGAATGCTAACCTTTTCTCCCTTACCTTTTCAGTTACTTCTTTAGAAAACCATAATGGTCTCTTTTTCCTCTTCCCTTTATGTACATTCCTAAGAAAAAGATTAGTTGCTCTTATGCTATCTCCTTTTGGTTTTTCCATCTGCCCTTCTACTTCCTCTAGATTTTCCCATCCAGCTAACAACTCCTTGAGGTACTTAACCATTTTGAAAAAGTTCATTTTCTTGAAATCTAGGATTCTCACCTTAGAAAGAACCTTAATCTCTTGTGTCATAATATTGAACCACATCATCTGGTAGTCACTGGGTCCCAGATGATCATCCACTACAACATCAGAAATGCTGTTCCATTGGTAAGCACCAAGTCCAGTAGCACCCCATCCCATGTGGGTTCAATTACCAGTTGACAGAACTGTTTTCCTTGCAAAGAATCTAAGATCTCCCTGCTTCTAGAAGATACTGCAGTTGGGATGTCCCAATCAACATCTGGAAGTTTTAAACCTAGTAGTAGTTGTAACGGTTGTGGACCCTTAGTCCAGAGTGAAGGATGAAACCCACCGAGGATCAGCCCCAATGAACTCGTCTCCGGAAGGTTGTATGGACACAGTCCTACTGGAGGTAAAGTTCCTCAGACCAGCCAGGTAGCCCTCCGAGGAGCAGATAGCCTGGGAGCATCAGGGAGCCCCCGAGGAGCAGGTACTACCGAGTTCCCACTGGAGCTGGGTATAAAGAACAGCAGTCTGATCCGGGAGTCTGAGACAGGCGGAGAGGAGCAGCAATGAAGACCCAGCAGATGATCCGGGGCTGGCAGCGAGATGCGGAGTCGAGGTCCAAGCAGAAGATCCCGGGCAGGCAGCAAGAAGACGAAAGCCGAGAAACCAATCCGAAGTCAAGCCAGAAGATCAGGAACACACGAAGAGGCAAAGCAAGCTAACACCACAGGAACCTTGATGCAAGGCGGCTTCCAGGTCCCAGGGAGAGGTTTAAATCTCCCTGGCTGATGATGTCATCTTCCGGGGCCGGCCTGGTTTTCACGCCATGGCCCCTTTAAAGGGCGGAGTCTGCCGCTCTCTGCCGATGCTGCCTGCAGGGACACCAGAGAAGTCGTGCCATGGACCATGCGTGGCCTGCCGTATCGAGAGGACCCCTGAGCCGGCGGACCAACAGGCGTAGGGGGTCCTGGTCGAGTATTCTTAGTTGACGGGCGATAGCGCAGTACAAAATCAAAGTGGCTGAAAAATAGAGACCAGCGGGCTTGGCGTGGGTTCAAATGCTGTGCTTTGTTGAGGTATTCTTTTATGGTCTGTGTAGACCGTAATCGTGTGTTGTGCCCCTTCTAACCATTGCCTCCATTCCTTGAAAGCCATTTTTATAGCCAATAACTCCTTATCCCCAAAACCGTAGTTCTTCTCGGCCGGAGAAAATTTGTGGGAGAAATAGGAGCAGGGGAGTAGTGTACCTTGGTTGGAGTGTTGGCTAAGAACTGCCCCTACGGCAACATCGGAGGTGTCTACCTCCACAATGAATGGCTGAGTTGGATCTGGGTGTTGGAGACATGGTTCTTGCAGGAATGCTGTCATAAGTCTTTCAAAAACCTGTACAGCCTCACTAGGCCAATTCCTAGGATCCGCTCCTTTCTTGGTTAGGGCTGTGATAGGTGCCACAATATGCAAATATTGTGGAATGAAATTCCTGTAGAAATTGGCAAAGCCAAGAAAACGTTGTAATGCACGAAGTCCCACTGGTTGCGGCCACTCCCGGATGCTGGCTAACTTATCCAGGTCCATTCGGAAGCCGGTGGTGGAGACGATGAAGCCCAGGAAGGGTAAGGACTGCTTCTCAAAAAGGCATTTCTCCAACTTTACAAATAACTGGTTCTCTCTTAGATGTTGAGGAACCCGTCGGACATCAGTGAGATGGGCGGCCAAGTTCTCGGAGTAGATTATTAGAACATCATCAAGATCATCAAGATAAATGATTACTCCTTTCTGTAACATGTCCCAAAATATTTCATTCATTAAGTTTTGAAATACCGCCGGTGCATTACACAGTCCAAATGGCATCACAAGATATTCATAGTGACCGTCGTGTGTATTAAACACGGTCTTCCATTCGTCTCCAGGTATTATTCAGACCAGGTTGTAGGCGCCACGCAAATCTAGTTTGGAAAATACTCTGGCTCCGTGAAGACGGTCTAATAATTCCGGAATCAGTGGAAGAGGGTAGCGATCCTTGCGAGTGATTGCATTGAGTCCCCTGTAGTCAATGTATGGTCTCAATGACACATCCTTCTTAGGACCAAAAAAAAACCTGCACCAGCTGGTGATGTAGAGGGATGGATAAACCCCCGTTCAAGATTTTCTTTGATGTATAGAGACATGGCTTGTGATTACGGACCTGATAGTGGTTAGTCCCGCCCTCTGGGCGGACTGGGTATTGGGTAGCAGATCGATGGCACAGTCGAATGAACGATGTGCCGGAAGAATTTCCGCCTCTTCTTTGGAGAAGACATCCGAAAAGTCGGCGTACTGTGGGAGCAGTTGAAGTTTAGTGGCTGCCAGTTGCACATTAGACTGTGGTCTCTGATGTAGACAAGTGTTAAAACATTCCAAACTCCAAGCTGTGATCTGGAGAGTCTTCCAGTCAATAATGGGAGAGTGTTTTTGTAACCAAGGAAGACCCAGTACTACTGGATGAACCGCCTTTTCCAAAATGAAGAAGGATATCTCCTCTTTATGGAGGATCCCCGTTTGGAGAATTATCGGGGCTGTACATGAGGTGACTTGACCTGGAAGATTCTCCCCCTGGATGGAGGAGATAAATAAAGGGGATTTGCGAGTAAGCACTGGTAGTTGCAGCTGATGGACCAATTCTGCTAGGATAAAGTTTCCCCCAGCCCCTGAATCGATGAGGGCCAAAGTCGTAAGAGATCCTTGACAAAATTGCAGCATGACTGGAACAGTACAGTGAGGAGTGAGATTGCTCCCTAGGGTCAGCTCCTCGATGACGTCTAGGTCCGATAGTTTCCCAGACGTTCAGGGCATTGAGCCAATAAATGCCCCTTATTTCCGTAGTAAAGACATAGTCCCATCTTCCTTCGGCGCTGCTTTTCCGCAGCAGTCAGATGACTCCGTCCTAACTGCATGGGTTGCTCCCTACCTTCTGATGATATCTCGGAAGCAGTTGGTGTAACCAAAGGATGGGAGAAGGTAGGGGCCAAAGGATCCATTCAACAGGGTGGTCTCGATTCTTTGGCACGCTGTTGTAGTCGCCGGTCGATACGGCCTACCAGGTCAATGAGTGCTTCAAGGTCATCCGGATGTTCCCGTGTGGCTAATTCATCTTTAATTCAGGGAGACAATCCCTCCAAGAAGATACCTTGAAGACAATCTGTACGCCATCCCAGCTCGGAGGCTAAAGTGCGAAATTCCACCGTGAAATCAGCCAACGTGTGGGTGCCTTGGCAAAGGTTGAGGAGCTCCGAAGAAGCTGTAGACAGATGACCAGGCTTATCAAATACTTGGCAGAAGGTCTGGACGAATCGAGGCAAGTCACCCAAGATGGAGTCTCCGTGATCCCAGAGGGGGGAAGCCCAGGCCAGGGCTTTCCCGTCTAACAAAGAGATGATGAAGGAAGTCTTTACATGGTCCGTTGGGAAATGTTGTTCCTGTAAGGAGAATCTAATGAAACAGTGGTTCAAGAACCCTCGGCACTGTTTGGCTTCCCCTGCAAATTGGGGTGGAGCCGGCATATGAGTCATTGAAGTCGGAGTAACTGGAATCATCGGTGGGGGGCAGCAGCCTCTGTTCCACAGATTGAATCAAGGCGGCTGACCAGGCGTTCAACGGTGGCGGTTAAAGTCTCAAGACACTGCTGCTGCTGCTGCTATTGCTGCCGCCGCTGCTGCATAAGTTGTTGAGCCAGGCCCGGAATAGCTTGGAGGCCAGTTAAATCCACCGGGTCCATGGCCTTGCAATCTGTAACAGTTGTGGACTCTTAGTCCGGAGCAAAGGATGAAACCTACCGAAGATCAGCCCCAATGAACCCATCTCCAGAAGGTGGTATGGACACAGTCCTACTGGAGGTAAAGTTCCACAGACCAGCCAGGTAGCCCTCCGAGGACCGGATAGCCTGGAAGCGTCGGGGAGCCCCTGAGGAGTGGGTACTACCGAGTTCCCACTGGAGCCGGGTATAAAGAAAAGCAGTCTGATTTGGGGGTCCGAGACAGGCAGAGAGGAGCAGCGACGAAGACCCAGCAGATGATCCGGGGCCGGCAGCGAGATGTGGAGTCGAGGTCCAAGCAGAAGATCTGGGGCAGGCAGCAAGAAGACAAAAGCCGAGAAACCAATCCGAAGTCAAGCCAGAAAATCAGGAACACACGAAGAGGCAAAGCAGTCTAACACCACAGGAACCTTGATGCAAGGCGATTTCCAGGTCCCAGGGAGAGGTTTAAATCTCCCTGGCTGTTGATGTCATCTTCCGGGGCCGGCCTGGTTTTCACGCCGTGGCTCCCTTTAAAGGGCGGAGCCTGCTGCGCTCTGCCTGATGCTGCCTGCAGGGATGCCAGAGAAGTCGCGCCGCGGACCATGCGCGGCCTGCCGCGTCGGGAGGACCCCTGTGCCGGCGGACCAACAGAGGTAGGAGGGCCTGGTCGAGGGCTACCGCAGCCAGGTGCCACAACAGAAGTAGCACCTCCCCTTTTATAGCAATCTTGTGAATATCCTCCATTAAAACTCTATCCATATCCTCTGTCTGTGATGGAGGTCTGTATAGTATAACAATATGAATAGATGATCCAATCCCTTTTTCCAGAATAATCCACAGTGCCTCCTCCTTACCTCGTAAGCCCAGCAATGCTGTTGCTTTAATAATGTTCTTTATGTATAATGCCATGTCTCCTCCTTTCCTTCCTACCCGGTCTTTCCTGAATAGATTGTAGCCCAGTATAACTATATCCCAGTCATGGTTTTCCATGTACCAAGTCTCTGTGAAAGCCACTATATCTAAGTTTGCTTCTTACATGACTGTCTCTAGATCTGGGACTTTATTCCCCATACTATGAGCATTAGTGTACATAGCTTTCCAAATATTGCCTTTTTTCCCACATTTCCCATTTCTCTATGAGTATTTGTTTTGCTTACCTTAGGATTTTGTTCACCTAATCCTGATGGTTCTAGTTTAAAGCCCTCTTTAGTAGGTGTGCCATTTTGTGTTGAAAGACACTGCATCCCTTCTTCATCAAGTGAATATCATCTCTGCTCAGCAATCCTTGAAATATCATCCCATGATCCAGGTACCTAATGATTTTTTTTAAATGAATGTCTACATCATTATATGACTTTCCATTGTTAGAACATTGCTAGATTGCCAGATACATAGTCCTGGTAAAAGAAGTGCTTTCTATACAACAATAGAAATGGTTCTTTAATTAGTAAAGTATTTTTACACTATCTGCTGCCATGGATGTTTTTCCTTGGTGTAATAATGTTGTGTATACGAGAACACAGTCTGATTAAAATCTGGATCATTTTAATGGTACATTTTTTGTAATTTATGTAAATAAATGTTAGACGCTTGGAAAGATATTTACCTGATTTATAAAAGTTCTTCATTCTTTTTGTGCCTTTGGGAAAATCTATTTATAAATCTGACCTTTAGTCTTTCATATATTGCTCTTTAATTTAAGAAAGTAAACTGCTTTAGCATACTATCTCTTACTCTTTCTGTAGTCAGCATTGTTGTTGTTTTCCTAGAATAACCTAAACACAGAAGAACAAATTTGAGAGCATCCAAGATTCTACAACTAGCATGAAGGTCCCTGGACTGTCCTTTCAGATATGCAAGCTCTAGAAATCTCAGTTCTCACCAGCACTTTGGATAAACACCATGTTGATATTGATTTTGTTTGCAAAAAAAAAAAAAAAAGACCTTGAGGGTCTATTGACAATTCTCACTCACTAATATGGATCTACTGCACTACAATGAATCCAGATGCTGCCATGGCTGCTGTGGGTCATCAAAGAACCTCCATTAGCATCACCTTGATACAGTCACATAGAGGCCGATTTCTTCATGTAGAAGTTGGCAAGCAAACCCTGCTGAGGAGGGGATGGGATCAGAGGAATATCTTATATCCTATCTTGAGTTTGAAAAGAGGCTCCCTAGGAGCCTGCATAATGGTGAATAAGCTGATAAAGAGCATATAATGAGGGATTTTATTTATATAAACTCTGCTCCAAGGTGCAGAATGCATTATCTACCTCATTACAACAAAAGCTAATTATACCTTTCCAAACATGCAGAGTTGCTTTCATCATGTAAGCAACATCCAGAATTGGGTGGGGGAAGTGCACAGAGCATGCTCAAGGAGTGCTGTCAGTGCACTCTAAGGGCAAGAAACGAAAAATGCTTGCCCACCTCTCAATGACAACTCAGTCTCATTTACATAATGTCTTGAAATATTTTCATGGCCTGGTTCAATAGGATACAGGCATAGTAACTAGACACCTATAGAAAATGCCTTCTTCATGTTTAAAAAATAGCAACAACTGCTTAGCAAAGTTCATTGCATTAAGAATTGCAGTCCTGATTTGCAAACATATTTCCAACCTCACAAAATTAAATTTTCCATGTTAGCAATCTTTTTTAGCCACCATTGAAAAATAGCTGCCTTACTAAAGTTTATTTGCACCTCAGCTACTAAAGCAGACCTGTCCTACAGAATATGCCATCCCTGCACGACTTTCATGACCTGGCAGAACAGCAATGAACACTTCAACATAGGACAGCAAGGGCGAGGACTCTGAAAAATAGTACAGAGCCTACCTACCAGGCAAGACTGTACAGAGCCTGTGTAATCCCCAGTAATCATTCCCTCATACAAGGATCCCAGCCTTAATATATGCCTCTTCTGGCAGCAAACTGGGTACTTGCACACCATATCTATCTCACAATTGGAAATTGGCATTTAGGATAGGAAGCACTTTCCATTTTCTCAGCTCTAGTCTGTATAAAGATATCATCAGACACACGATTAACCATGCCATGCACAAAGAAATTGACACATCTGGAGACAAAACATCTGAGTGCTGACACTCATTCTTCCTGCCCCTGTCCAACAAACTGTTGGTCAATGTCACAAAGAAACAAAGAATGTGTTTTAGCTGTGCCAAGTGATAAAGACTTGGTTTCTTTAAATGGTTTAATGAGTCACGCTAGTGGTGGCACTGGACACTATAAAAAATATAGGCATTGTTGCAGAGTGAGCTTGTTCCAAAATACTCAAAAACAAGATACAGCAGGAATCTGAAGCAGGACAGTATTTCATCTATGGGACTTTTCATTCTGTTATAGCACCTCCTGAAAGAAAGATCACAGTTCACTTTCTATTCAGTACCTATCATTGAGGATAGGTACTGAACAGAAAGTAACCAGCACATAATACAGGAACCCCTTAAACAGAACAGTGCCATCTGATGACCTTTCTTCAATCTGCATCTTCAATATAATAGGCTTTAACTTTTCGCTGTGCTATATCTTGACAGATATCACATGTTCTTGTTTACTGCTTGACAGTGGCCCCACTGTGGCAAACAGCTCCATGGCAGCAAGTCTTCCTCCAGTTGGTCTTTGAGGACCAGGACTCAGATACTGATGATTATCTCCTGTCAGTTCCAGAAAATAATTCCTTTTTTTCCTATACCTTATTGTGTGTGAAATTTAGGGTTCTTATGGGTCCAATGTGAGGCAGACAGAGAGGTATATTGATGAGACCTTCAGGGACATAGTTCCAAATCCAGTCTGGCAGCCCCAGTGCTGCCTTGGATCAGAAAGGTCTCCCAGTAGGAGAACATCACCCTGGTGTAGCAGGAAGTGATCCTGTAGCAAGGACCTGCTCTGCAGGTGATGTATTGTCCTCTCGCACTGAGGACAAGTCTCCCAGGGCTACTGCCCAGGAGGGAAGGGTTAGGCCAGCCAGCATAGTTGGTGATTCGATTATTAGGAATGTAGATAGCAGGGTGGCTGGTGGGCGTGAGGACCGCCTAGTAACTTGCCTGCCTGGTGCAAAGGTGGCAGACCTCATGCGTCACCTAGATATGATTCTAGACTAGAGATGTGAATCGTGTGATCGATCGTCTTAACGATCGATTTCGGCTGGGGGGGGAGGGAATAGGATCGTCGCGGTTTTGTTTTTGTAAATATCGTGTAAATCGTAAATCGGGGGAGGGCGGGAAAACCGGCATACTAAAACATCCCTAAAACCCACCCCGACCCTTTAAAATAAATCCCCCACCCTCCCGAACCCCCCCAAAATGCCTTAAATTACCTGGGGTCCAGAGCCAAAAGTCCCTGGGGGTCCAGCGGGGGTCCGGGAGCGATCTCCTATGCTCCTGATGTCGTTTTAATGGAACACAGTTAACATAGATTTACCCAAGGGAAGTCTTGCCTAACAAATCTGCTTCATGTTTTTTGAAGGGGTTAGTAAACATGTGGATAAAGGTGAACCAGTAGAAGTAGTGTATTTGGATTTTTAGAAGGCGTTTGACAAAGTCCCTCATAAGAGGCTTCTAAGAAAACTAAATAGTCATGGGA
This sequence comes from Rhinatrema bivittatum, assembly GCF_901001135.1. Classification (NCBI taxonomy): domain Eukaryota; kingdom Metazoa; phylum Chordata; class Amphibia; order Gymnophiona; family Rhinatrematidae; genus Rhinatrema; species Rhinatrema bivittatum. Next base: position 56,296,941 of record NC_042622.1, read on the forward strand.
TAGGAGGCAATGTCCTTTCGTGGATTACAAACTGGTTAAAAGACAGGAAACAGAGAGTAGGATTAAATGGTCAATTTTCTCAGTGGAAAAGGGTAAACAGTGGAGTGCCTCAGAGATCTGTACTTGGACCGGTGCTTTTCAATATATATATATAAATGATCTGGAAAGGAATACAGTGAGTGAGGTTATCAAATTTGCAGTTGATACAAAATTATTCAGAGTAGTTAAATCACAAGCGGATTGTGATACATTACAGGAGGACCTTGCAAGACTGGAAGATTGGGCATCCAAATGGCAGATGAAATTTAATGTGGAAAAGTGCAAGGTGTTGCATATAGGGAAAAATAACCCTTGCTGTAGTTACACAATGTTGGGTTTCATATTAGGAGCTACTACCCAGGAAAAAGATCTAGGCATCATAGTCGATAATATTTTAAAATTGTTGGCTCAGTATGCTTCAACAGTCAAAAAAGCAAACAGAATGCTAGGAATTATTAGGAAGGGAATGGTTAATAAAACGGAAAATGTCATAATGCGTCTATTTCGCTCCATGGTGAGACTGCATCATGAATACTGTGTTCAATTCTGGTCACCAATCTAAAAAAAGATATAGTTGCAATGGAGAAGGTACAGAGAAGGGCAACCAAAATGATAAAGGGGATGGGACAGCTCCCCTATGAGGAAAGACTGAAGAGGTTAGGGCTGTTCAGCTTGGAGAAGAGACGGCTGAGGGGGGATATGATAGAGGTCTTAAAGATCATGAGAGGTCTTGAACGAGTAGATGTGAATCAGTTATTTACACTTTCAAATAATAGAAGGACTAGGGGGCATTCCATGAAGTTAGCAAGTAGCACATTTAAGACTAATCGGAAAAAATTCTTTTTCACTCAACGCACAATAAAGCTCTGGAGTTTGTTTCCAGAGGATGTAGTTAGTGCAGTTAGTGTAGCTGGGTTCAAAAAAGGTTTGGATAAGTTCTTGGAAAAGTCCATTAATGGCTAATAATCAAGTTACTTAGGGAATAGCCATTGCTATTAATTGCATCCGTAGCATGGGATCTTCTTAGTGTTTGGGTAATTGCCATGTTCTTGTGGCCTGGTTTCGCCTCTGTTGGAAACAGGATGCTGGGCTTGATGGACCCTTGGTCTGACCCAGCATGGCAATTTCTTATGTTCTTATGAAGTTAGTTAGCTGTACACTTTACTAGGCTATGAGCTAAATGACACTTTCTCTTTTATGTTTGCATATTGTCCTGGGCTCATCCACACCATTTTGATAGTCAGAGACTGGGGCATCTTTCCTCCTGGTTATAAGGATCAGGTGGTTGTTTTGTGGGTATTCTAATGGCAGATGGAACTATGAGAAGGGAATGAGGGATCAAGAGACAATCTGAGGCTGCATATGAACAGCTGCCACATTGCTCAGCATGGATGCTTGTGTGTGCCTTCATGGTGACTACTAGGCTAGCTCTTGTGCAGAAAACAGTGAGAAAGGCTGCCAAAACTATACTTTTTCATATCCCTGTCCTGAAACGTTTTGTTTTGTATTCCAAGTGAAAGGAATATGAAGGAATGAAAGGACAATGGGCAGCATAGCCTGACTCCTGTCATTTCTTAGGATAGGAAAAGAAAATACATTTGACAAATTTCCTCTCATGGAAGATAATGGAAGCTGCAGGGGGAAAAAAGGAAGATAGTTTGGATTTACTCCCATCTTGGGTAGGAGGTGAATAAAAAGGTGCGGAATACAGATGTAAATAACCGCTTGTGGGTCAGTTCAGGGGTACAGGAGAAGGTGACTCCCTTCCTATACATTCTGAATTTCTCTCTTTCCAAACTGTGCTAAATCTATGGTCATCTTCCTGAACTCTCTCTGAGTAGGTGCTTTTATGAAAGTTGCTATTTTGGTAAACCCGAATATCTGGCATTATTTGCCAAGGGGATGTCCAAGGGGAAGGGGGAAGAGGAAATCGACTCCAGAATGAATGACATTTAAACAATAGAAGCATAATCCCCGTGGAAGAGATTTTTAATTGACAAACTGTACAGCCACTGCAAGTGATCCTAATTTTGGAGAAAATTTGATTACATGGTAATCCTCTATGTGTGAACTAGTCTAAGACAGGGAAAGGAAACAGAACCAAGAATCTGATGGAAATGCATTTCACTGCTACCCTTTGAGACTGTCTGGTGTTGGCCAGCAATTTGACAAGCTGAAGCTTTCTCTTGAGCTTTGAAAATGATCCTGGGTTGAACTCTGTCTTACCCAAGCCTCCAAAGCTGCACATGGGGCTAAGCTTGCACATGTTTCTTGGCACAAAAGCACAGACACTCAGATTTCACGGTCCTTGCTAGCTAGTCAGTTTAAAGATGAGCAAAACAAAGAGTCATCCTGGCACTGTTTAGCAGACTTCACAGCTGTGCCAGCATGTTACAGGCCATGGTAGAGCAGGTCTCGTCTTTCCTAATATGTGGGTGTAAAAGGAATTTATCATTAAAACACTTAAACTAGACATCTCCACATGTCAAGAGTACATTTAAACATGCCTCAAGAGACAATAAACTTGGCTCTAGTCATTAGAACTATATATGAAGAATTTCAGAGTGAAATCTCCACTGCCTCTGTTCAGGAGAGTAGCCTAGAAATAACATATATCCAAATTACATATATAGTAGGGACTGTATAATCCATACAGTTAAAAGACATTTCTTTATTCAGGACAAGTTGGCTGTCCCTATCCAGTGCTTTTTTTTTTCTCAGTTAAATAATGCAAATGACAAAAAGCAACTCCCTTTGTCGCAGGGCTCCAAGAATGCCAAACAGAATACTGAAGAAAAAGCACTCACTACTTGCTTATCCAGTGTACCAACAGCCTATAGTAAGAGAATCCCATCCAATTGTGTTTTGTAAGAAAACTATTGACCACTTCAGAATTCTGGGAGCAAGCCTATGTTCAGATTATGGTTACAGAGAGAGAGAGAGACTCTGTATACAAATCAATATGTCACTCTCGATTTATACCACTACCACTGTAAAAGGGCATACTTTTAACTTGGTGTGGGGTTTGGGGGTGGACTAGGTTTGAGGGGATGGTTTTACATACACAGTCAGAGGTACAAACAGCAAAGTTGACATCACTGAAGAATTTCTGTCGTTTGAATTGATGATAGTTACAAAAGGAGTTGATTTGTACAATGCACTTTCTACCTAGCTTCAAACAAGCTAGGTAGAGAGTGCATCAAGCTAGGTAGAGAATGCACTGTACAAATCAACTCCTCTTGAACTTTTTCATCAAGTCAAATGACAGAAAATCTTCAGTGATGTCAACTTTGCTGTTAGATCTTTTAAATATTGGCCTCCTTGCCATCAACATGAAAGTGTTGGGTGGTTCCAGCATAATTAATGGGGCTGCGTGGGTCTGAAGTTGCTGGTCAGATTTAGAGAGACAGCAGATTAGGTTAAATTGCCACTTTGTTAAAGACATAGGGGCTGATGGAAAAAATCAATGCGGAAAATGGGTGGTCAGTGTTGAGCACCTGCTTTCCTAACACATGCCCAACACCTCTCCTGGGCCCAAGATTGAATATTTAAATGAGGGGTTGTGCTGCCAAGGAGGCGCTAGGGGAAAATGTGCACCCCTAGCGTCTTCTTGCTAGTGGGTGCCAAGGAGAGGTGGCTGTCAGCGGGTTAGCATCGCTTTTCCTAACCTGAATTCTGGCACAATTTTGTTACTTTTTTTAAAAACATTTTGGGGTAGATTTTATAAAATTACGACTGTGCGTACTTTTGTTTGCGTACCAGGTGCAAACAAGAGTACGCCGGATTTTAATAGATATGCGCGTAACCACGCGTATCCTTTAAAATCCGGGGTCGGCGCGCGCAAGGGTGAGCAAAATTGGCAGCCTGCGTGCATCAAGCCGCGCAGCCTGCCTCCGTTCCCTCCACCCCCCCGCACCTTCCCCTCCCTTCCCCTCCCTAACCCACCCCCCCAGCCCTATCTAAACCCCCCCTACCTTTGTTTTAAAAGTTACGCCTGCACCGGCTGCACGATTCCCCGGACCGGGAGCTGTTTCGGAGGCCTCGGCCAGGCCCCAAAACACGGGTCGGAACCACGCCCACAGCCCCGTCCCCGAATGATGCGCCACCGCGACACGCCCCCGACATGAAAGCCCTGAGACTTACGCGCGTCCTGGGGCTTGCGCGCGCCGCCGAGCCTACTCAACATAGGCTTGGCGCGCGCAGGGGGAACTTTGGGCAGGTGTTCGGGGGGTACACGCATATCTTACGCGCGTACCCCTTTGAAAATCTGGCCCTTTGGTTCTTCTGACTTAATATCACCATGATACACAGGATGTACAGAAAACCTTTTCTGTACATGTTTTGGGTTGCTCAGAAATTAATGGCTCCTCCTCTTACATGTGTCCCGGGGCTTTACGCGCCTCGCCAGGCCTTTTTAAAATAGGCCCAACGCGCGTAACCTTTTTAAAATCCGCCCCTTTATGTCTTCATTTTGATTTATATCTCCGTATGCTTGTCTAAAAAGCCAGGTTTTTAGATTAAAAAAAAAATATTAAAAATCTGTCTGCAATCTTAAATCAACTAAGAGTGAATTCCATAATTTTGGCCCAGCTGTTGATGTGGCTCTTTCCCTTACTTTATTTAAATGTGCCGTGTGAACAGAAGTAATAGTAAAACGGTCTTTATTTGCTGACCTTAAATTCTGTTGTGGCGCATGGATGTGCAAAGCTGCATTAAGCCACTCTATTCTGTCATTATATATGGATTTATGTATTAGACAAAGGACTTTGAAGTCTATCCTGAATTTTATTAGCAGCCAATGCAGTTCAATTAGAATTGGGGTTATGTGATCACAGACTGCAACAATCCTGACAATAACAAACTCCAGTTGTGCTAGTCCATTCTTCCATAATTATTTAAAAGGTATAACATCCCAACATCAATTGGGATACAAAAACAAAAACAGACTTCTCTGTATCTTATTTACGATATCAAACCATACCATCTGATGATCACTGGTGCTCAGGTGGGCACCTACCCGGACATTAGAGATATTTTCCCCATTTGTGAGCACTAGATCAAGTATAACACCCTCCTTTGTGGGCTCCATTATCATTTGTTTAAGCAAAGCCCCTTGGAGAGCATCCACTATCTCTCTACCTCTTGCAGATTCCACAGAAGGGATACTCCAATCCAGCAGATTAAAATTAAAATAAATAAATCTCCTGCGAGCAAAACATCTCCCTTCTTTCCCACCTTTTGGATGTTTTCAACCAGATCTCTGTCAGTTATTCTGTTTGAGTCAGAGGTCAGTAGACTACACCGATGTAAATGGAAGCACCATCCTGTTTTTTTAGAACATCCCATAATGCTTCTTCCTTACCCCATGTTCCTTGCATTTCATTTCCTTGGATATTGTTTTTGACATAAAGAGCTACTCCTTCCCCTTTTCTGTCCTCTCTGTCCTTCCTTATTAAGTTATAGTCAGGAAGGGATGGCCGTATCCCAATCATGAGACTCAGTGAACCAGGTCTTTGTAACAGCAACAATGTTAGAGTCCACTTCCTCCATTAAGGCCTGCAGGTCTGGGATTTTATTGCCCAGACTACAAGCATTTGTGGTTACTGCTTTCCAACTTTTCTACCTTGGATTGCTATTCTTCTTAGCAGGCCTGTCGTGACCGAGTGTGCATCCCATTCATTTGCATGCACACACAGCTTCCGCTCCCTCCCCCCCGCCCCCCAAATCAGGAAGGCCCATGAGATAAAGACAGCAGGTGGGGAAGGAGAAGGCCTCTTGGCATGATGGCTTGCCTAGGGCAGCTGAGCCTCTTGCACCAGCCCTGAACATGGGGGTGGCAGCACAGAAATTGTTTGCACAGGGCAGCAAAATCGCTAGCACCGGCCCTGCTTCCTAGTCACCTTTTCTGCTGTTTTGAGCTGATTGTTTTCTCCTCTCAATTCCTGTATTGCTTGGGGGTGACAATGCAATTTCATTGGCCATCTCCTGCTACCCCCGCCTTCTAGTTTAAATGCCTGATAATCAGGCCACTACAGAAAGAAACACGAGAGAGCGGGCGAACGCCCTCTCTCCCGGCGCGCACACAGGCCAGTGTCCTGGGTGCGCAATCCAGTAAATAAAAATATGCTAATTAGGGCCCACAGTAAAAGGAGGTGCTAGGGACACTAGCATATCCCTAGTGCCTCCTTTTTGACAGGAGTGGCGGCTATCAGCGGGTTTGACAGCAGACGCTCAATTTTTACGGCGTCAGTTCTCGAGCTTGCCGACAGCCATGGGTTCAGAAACTGGACGCCGGCAAAATTAAGCATCCGGTTTTCAACCCGCGAGCTGCGGGCTGATTTTAAATTTTTTTTTAATGATTTTTTACTTTTGGGACCTCCGACTTAATATCGGCATGATATGTACACTAATATTGGCATGATATGTACATTTTCCCGGTGCCGGCAGAAATTAATGCCTACCTTTGGGTAGGCGCTAATTTCTGAAAGTAAAATGTGCAGCTTGGCTGCACATTTTACTTACTGAATCACACGGGAATAACTAATAGGGCCATCAACATGCATTTGCATGTTGCGGGCGCTATTAGTTTCGGGGGGGTTGGATGCGCATTTTCGACGCGCTATTACCCCATTTTTGAATAAGGGGTAAAGCTAGCACGTCGAAAACTCGCAGCCAAACGCGGGTTAACAGTGCGCTCCACCGGAGCTCTGAATTTCTTGCTTAGCATCTTCTTTCCAGTCAAGGACAAATGTAGACCATCCTTTCAGTATAACCTTTTACTAATCCATACATGTCCACAGCCACTAATGTAACCAAAACCACTTGCTTTACACCATGTTTTAAGCCAGACATTGAAGTTATCTATATGGCAGAGACTTTCCTTCCCCTTTCTATGAACAGGTAATACTAATCTTCTTTCTTAGATTTTTTAAATCTTTCTGTACTGCAAGGATACCATATCTTGCAAGGTCATTGGTCCCCATATGGACGATAACATTGATATTGGAGTCTCTACTTTCTTCTACAATTGCATTGATTATCTGTGTGGCTGAGGATCCAGGAAGGCATTTAACTATTGTGTCCCCATCAAAATTATTTCCCATATTGGTTCCTCTAATGACCGAGTCTTCCAGCAAATCAACTTCCTTTTATGATCTTTGATAATGTTTAAGGGTTTCTGGGTACACTGGTTGACTACATCCCTTGCAGACATCACCTCATTTTCCATTCCTGGAGTTTCTTTGTTATCCAATGCAGAAAAGGTATTATTGAAGGGTAACAGTGGGGAGAGTGTGTCCTTTCATCACAGGCCTTATTCTGCCAGGACCTACTCTAATCCATTTATTCTTGGGTATCTGAATCCTGGATGTCTGACCTCCATTGCTCCAAATCTTCAGTGATGTCAACTTTGCTGTTTGTACCTCTGACTGTGTATGTAAAACTGCCCCCCCCCCCCCAAACCTACCCCACCACCCCAAACCCCAGCCTGAGTTAAAAGTGTCCCCTCTTACAGTGATCTGGACACGTTTATGGTCTGACCAGGAAATGATGATCACTGATGTTGAAATGGAGTAAATCTTTGTGCTGGCAGATTAGAAAATTAGGTTGAGACTGTGACCATGTTTGTGTGTAGTGACCTTGATTAGTTGGGTGAGGCCAAGATCATCCATGTTGTACTGTATCATCTTCTCCTATCCAGGTCTCAAAGAATACATAGGATGTGGAGTTGGTATTCTTCAATTAAGTCTTGAATGAGGAGAGATTTATTATTTGCAGAGTAAACTTTATGAAAGCCTAGTTGAAAAAATAGAATAGTAACTTGTTTGGGTTGGACTGTGATCTTGAGTTGCAGGGAGATAGGGAGAAGATATCTTGTATGATTTGGCTTTGGTGATAATGAGTCTCATCTTCCTCAAATCTGCATAGGTAGAGTGGATTTGCTAAACCACATAGTGGTGATGTATTATGGTCTTTCATTTCTTCTCTCGGGATCATAGGGATGCACCAAGCTGGCAAGTGGAGTTTTTTCTTTTTTTTTCTTAGGGTGCGGAGGTATTTCTACGTGGAAAAACTATATATTTTTAATGATGATAAAGAATCCCTTTATTCACCATTAATTTAATTGAATGATAATTCGACCAATACTCTTGGAAGAACATTAAGAAAGAATGACTCTGGGTCATTGGTGAGTGAGCGGTAGTTGGAAGAGAATGTATAACAACAATCACAATCACAAATTCAGAAGTTAGAAGGGTCAACCACAGAATTGTTTTCACCTAATGGAAGGCCTAATGTGTCAATCAACTTTTTAGGTCTTCTTAATACCCATAGAAAATTAGTAATGACTCAAATGGAAGTAGCGATATGGAGTCCAAAAAGTTTGGGCTTGTTTTCTATTTTGTTTGTTTAATATTTTCTTTGGTTTGGTTCATTCACCAAACAAACAAAAAAAATATATTGAACTTCAAATCAATCCCCTAAACAAAAAAAAAAACTCCAACCCAAACCATTTTCAAAAATAAATGGCCTCCCACAGCCCTCTTCATATCTTCCCACCCTGCAAAATTGAATCTGGGACCTGGGCCTGCCTGGCTTGGTCTCCATGGCTCCTCTGACCCTGACTATGGTTATTACATTAAAGTAAGACTGGGGCCTGGGCCTGCTTGGCTGGGCCTCCCCCAAGTAACTTCACTATGATACCGTCCTCCAGGCTGACGGCACCATTTTTAAATTTCTATTGCCGGGGAAGCAGCAAGTGGCCTTTGCTCCTGCCCTTAAAGATTCTAAGGACTGTGGGAAGAGGAAGGGAGAACCTTGGCCCTCACAAATTTTAACAGGAGATGGGAGGGATCTGAGGAGGCCCAGTCAGGTAAGTTTGAGCTGCAGTCTTGCTTTAATTTTAATGGCTGAAGTAGGGATCTGAGGAACCTAGAGAGGCTCTGGAGCAGTCCATCTGGACAGTCCTGGGCTCTGGTTTCAATTTTGGCAGGGCAGGAAGGTATGTGGATGAGCACGGGAACATAAGAACATAAGAAATTGCCATGCTGGGTCAAACCAAGGGTCCATCAAGCCCAGCATCCTGTTTCCAACAGAGGCCAAACCAGGCCACAAGAACCTGGCAATTACCCAAACACCTAGAAGATCCCATGCTACTGATGCAATTAATAGCAGTGGCTATTCCCTAAGTAAACTTGATTAATAGCAGTTAATGGACTTCTCTTCCAAGAACTTATCCAAACCTTTTTTGAATCCAGCTACACTAACTGCACTAACCACATCCTCTGGCAACAAATTCCAGAGCTTTGAGTGAAAAAGAATTTTCTCCGATTTGTCTTAAATGTGCTACTTGCTAACTTCATGGAATGCCCCCTAGTCCTTCTAGGGGGCATTCTATTATTCGAAAGTGTAAATAACTAGAGATGTGAATCGTGTGATCGATCGTCTTAACGATCGATTTTGGCTGGGGGGGGGAAGGAATCTGATCGTCGCGGTTTTGTTTTTTTTAAAATCATTTAAATCGTAAATCGGGGGAGGGCGGGAAAACCGGCACACTAAAACAACCCTAAAACCCACCCCGACCCTTTAAAATAAATCCCCCACCCTCCCGAACCCCCCCAAAATGTTTTAAATTACCTGGGGTCCAGTGGGGGGGGGGGGTTCCCAGTGTGATCTTCCACTCTCGGGCCACGGCTGTGTTAATAGAAATGGCGCCGGTGCCATTTTGGTTCCTGTCCCCCGATGTCACGAGCACAGGAGATCTCTCCCGGACCCCCGCTGGACCCCCAGGGACTTTTGGTCAGCTTGGGGGGGCCTCCTGACCCCCACAAGACTTGCCAAAAGTCCAGCGAGGGTCCGGGAGCGACCTCCTGCACTCGGGTCGTATTGCCATATTGCAAAATGGTGCCGGCCCTATGGCCATACGGCCGGCGCCATTTTGCAATACAGCAATACGGCCATAGGGCCGGCACCATTTTGCAATATGGCCAGAGTGCAGGAGGTTGCTCCCAGACCCCTGCTGGACTTTTGGCAAGTCTTGTGGGGGTCAGGAGGCCCCCCCAAGCTGGCCAAAATTCCCTGGGGGTCCAGCGGGGGTCCGGGAGTGATCTCCTGCGCTCATGACGTCGGGGGACAGGAACCAAAATGGTGCCGGCACTACCTTTGCCCTGTCAGGCAAAGGTAGCGCCGGCGCCATTTCTATTAACGCAGCCGTGGCCCGAGAGTGGAAGATCACACCAGGACCCCCCCACTGGACCCCAGGTAATTTAAAACATTTTGGGGGGGTTCGGGAGGGTGGGGGATTTATTTTAAAGGGTCGAGGTGGGTTTTAGGGTTGTTTTAGGGTGCCGGTTTTCCCACCCTCCCCCTTCCCCTCCCCCTCCCCCGATCTACGATTTTTGACGATAAATCGGGGGAATTCCTATTGTATCATGCCTCTAATGATTTTTGATGATTTAAAATATATCGAGCAATTTTTTAAATCGTCAAAAAACGATTCACATCCCTATAACCGAGTCACATCTACTCGTTCAAGACCTCTCATGATCTTAAAGACCTCTATTATATTCCCCCTCAGCCGTCTCTTCTCCAAGCTGAACAGGGAGGCCTGTTTATTTTTTTTTGTTTTGTTTTAAATGCAATATATATGAAAATATCCCAAAATTTTCAGGTATTTTCATTGAAGGCTATTTTTGGTTTGTTTCATATCAAACAAATGAAAAATGGTCTAATTTGTTGCAGTTTTTACATTTGTTTTAAATGACTGCAAATACCCTAATTAGAAGGGTGTCCAAAATTGTGCACAACATATTCACTGTTTTATTATTTTCAATCTGTTGAAATCAGCAAATAAATAGTAATTTTACATTAAAAATTGCAAAAAGATGTTGTGTTTAACTTTGTACCATATAGAGGTTCTGTCAGTTTGTGTTCACTTAGAGATTTATCGAAACATACAATTTAAGCAATAGTGCCTTAACTTTGCATTCAACTGTAAATGGCTTTTGAAATTTAAATAGTTTTATAGTAAGGTCATGGTTTGACACCCTCCATCATAAATGAAAGGATAAGCCATTCCTGGTTTTACCCCATTGTATATATCAGAGTAGACAACTCTGGTCCTCAAGTTCTACAAACAAGTATGGTTTTCAGGATATCCACAAGAAATATGCATGAAATATATTTGCATGCACTGCCTCTGATGAATGAAAATCTACCTCACGCATATTCATGGTAGTAGATATCCTGAAAACCAGACTTATCCATGGCACTCGAGGAATGTAGTTGCCTACCCTTGGTATATATGTGCTTGTGGCTTCAAGTTCTGTAAGAACAGCAGGAATACAAATCCACATATGCATTAGGGTAAAACCAGGAGTGATTCAGCTTGAGCTTATCACATGACCGCCTTCTGTTAAATGATGCCCTGTCTCCAGTTCTGATTTCCTATCAGGGCACAATAGATCATTGACCTTGAACCTTTTATCACTAAACTGGAACCTTTTTGAACTTGCTTCATCTTCCCCTTTGCAACTGGAGTAGAAGATGGAGCCCCCACTAGTCCTGGTCTGGTACCTTTTGTCACTGACCTGCAGCCTTTTTGAACTTGTCACCTTCTCTTAAAGGTGGAGGCTGCTACAGACCCTGACTTGGTACCGTTTTTTCTTTCACGAAAATTACCGCTGCCTGTCTTGTGCGATTCAGAAAGCAGAAGGAACGGATATCAGCAGGAAACATTATTCCAGGATCAAACATTCAGCGGTCCATATTTAATAACTGTCCAGATAGCAAAATTAGCTAGATAAACATAGCCAGCTATCTTAACGTTAGTAGGCTAACTTTTTCCGGATACTTTTAGGCTGGCTCTTTGGCCTAACCAGACTTAGGGGGTTATTTTCTAAAGCTATCGCATGCTTGTGCTACCAGCGCAAGCATGCGATAGCTAGAAAGCTTAGCGCATGTGTGCGCTAGCTACATCGGGGCGGAGTTGGCCCCGGAAGAGAAGGAGTCAGGGCATCACCGGAGCCAACTCTGTGAAGACGGTGCAGACAGCAAAACAGTAAGGCTCTGTATCGCTGCCTATTTTGCACCGAATAACTACACCTTTTATGGTATAGCTATTCAGCACGATGCCGGCAGCAATCACACCGCGGAGGTGCGATCACTGCCGACTAGCACAGGACCGCCCCCTGCTTTGCCCCCAGCCCACCGTTACCACTGGGATTCACTATATCTTGCAGCATTAGTGAATCAGGCCTTAGCCAGCTAAGGGTCTGATTTACTAAAGCTTTTCTCCCATTCTGTGTCTATGGGAAAAATGCTTAGTAAATGAGGCTAACCTTGAATATCGGAGTTTAGAGATGTGAATCGTGTGCCCGATTGTCTTAACGATCGGGTTTGGCTGGAGGGAGAAAAAAATCTGATTGCTGGAAATGTGAATCAGAATTGGTTCCGATTCACATCGTTAATTTTTTTTTTAGTGAGGCCCGACCCTTTAAAATTGACCCCTTACCTTCCCCCATCCCCCCAAACCCCCCCAAAACTTTTTATGAGTACCTGGTGGTCCAGTGGGGGTGCGGGGACCGATCCCCTGCTCTCGGGCCATCGGCGCCATTTTGACTGCCACTCAAAAATGGCGCCGATGGCCCGATTTAAAAAAAACCCACCCGACCCTTTAAAGATGACCCCTTAACTTCTCCCACCTTCCTGATCCCCCTAAAACATTTTTAAATTACTGGTGCTCTAGTGGTGGTCCCGGGAGCGATCTCCCGTTCTCGGGCCGTCGGCTGCCACTCATAAAGATGGCGCTGATGGCCCTTTGCCCTTACCATGTGACAGGGTATCCGTGCCATTGGCCAGCCCCTGTCACATGGTAGGAGCACTGGATGGCCGTGGCCATCTTTAAAGATTGCCCTGTCACAAGGTAAGGGCAAAGGGCCATCGGCGCCATCTTTATGATTGGCAGCCGACGGCCCGAGAACGGGAGATCGCTCCCGGGACCACCACTAGAGCACCAGGTAATTTAAACATGTTTTGGGGGGATCGGGAGGGTGGGAGAAGCTAAGGGGTCACCTTTAAAGGGTCGGGTGGGTTTTTTTTTAATTGGGCCATCGGTGCCATTTTTGAGTGGCAGCCAAAATGACGCAGATGGCCCGAGAGCAGGAGATCGGTCCCCGTGCTCCCACTGGACCACCAGGTAAAAGTTTTGGGGGGGTTCGAGGGGTGGGGGAAGGTAAGGGATTAGTTTTATAGGGTCGGGGTGGGTTTAGGGGTTGTTTTGGTGTGCCGGTTTTCCCACCCTCCCCCCAAATAACTCCCGTTAGTGGACACTAACGGGAGTAACGATTTTTCACGATAAATCGTGAAAATTTCTATTGTATTGCGCACTGTACCGATTTTTGACGATTTAAAAAATATCGGACGATTTTTTTAAATCGTCAAAAAACGATTCACATCCCTATCGTAGTTAGCTTAGCCGACTAACTCATCTCCTTCAGTTATGCCCCCGGAATGCTCCTAACTTAACTGGCTAAATTCCGACCGGTTAACTTATTAACTAAAAATATAGCTCGATAAGTGCACAAATATTAATTTAAAGGTGAATTTTAAAAACCCTACACTTGTGAAAACTGTGAGATAAATGAATAAGTGGGGCTGGCACATGCGGAGAGGATTTTAAAAGTTATCAGATTATGTGCATATCTCCCACTGTGTGCACAAATGAAAAGGAGTGGGATGATGTTTGGGTGTTCTTGGGTGTCAACTTCAAATTAGTGCGTAAATACTTATGCGCCCAAGTACACACTGGGTGCCCTGCCACATAACTTTACTTCTGCTATGGAGGACATGTAAGTAATAAAATAAAGATAAATAGATAGATTAACGAGAGAAGGGAGGCTTTTAAACTAGGAGTGTTTGGAAGTCCTGTCCCTTACCTGGGTGAACTGAGAAAACTGGTAATGGCGTCAGCTTGCATGTCTATTAAAATCTTCCTACTTGCTTGGTAGAAGTGGCATTTGCATGCAGAGGTGCACATCCAGGCCATTTTACAACATGCACGCATATATGTGCGTATGTTAGAAAATAGCCGCCTCCCTGGGTGTGTGCCAAAGAACATGCATACGTGTGCGCCCACACACCTGTTTAAAAGTTGCACCTTAGCCAGATAACTTCTGAGTTATCCATCCAAAGGCTTCTGAATATGGACCTAACATTTTGTTTTTCAATATTTATTTGTGCACATTGCAGTTAAAAAGAAACAGAGGGGCTGAGATCAACTCTTTATGTGCTTTGGGTTTTCTTTGAAATCAGTTGAGGGCTGCACACTCTGAAATCAGTGGCAGTAGCAACTAGGTGTCAGAAATACTGTGAAGAATCTGGGCATTTATCTTTCTTTATCTTTATTAACATTTATTAATCACCTAAGAACTAGGAGATGTACAAAATAAAAATATATTTCCGGTAACAGGGATGGACCCAGAAAACAAATCTGAAGCCGATCCAAGTTTGCTGTATAAGAAAGACCTTTATTGAAAATAGCCCAATTCTGGCCGAGTTTCGCTCTTTTGACAAGAGCTGCCTCAGGGGCAATGGATTTCAGTAGGGCTCATGCCACAAAGTTGTTCTTCAGCTTTGTCTATAGTGTTTATGATCAAGTTATTCCTTAGTAATGTAGCAGCCTGTATGATCTGGATCGTGTCAGTGTGTGATCCAACATGGGTAAATCTGATCACATTATTTTGTTTAAATCTCAGGAGTGTAAGTACATTTCTATTCCATCTGGCTGTTTTTGAAACTGCGGTGTGTGTACAAAGAGAGCTGTGGCATGAGCCCTATTGAAATCCATTGCCCCTCAGGCAGCTCTTGTCAAAAGAGCGAAACTCGGCCGGAGTCAGGCTATTTTCAATAAAGGTCTTTCTTATACACCAATCTCTACTTTGTTTACTGCTACACAAAATAAAAATATATACAAGATTTCAATCTCAGCTTGTACAGTCAAATTATCAACATGTTAAAAATTCTTAAACGTTAGTAACTAGAGATGTGCATCGGGTGCCCGATCGTTTCCGCTTTCGGATTCGTGTGGCAGCGGGAAAATCTCGTATTCCCGTGGATCAGCACGTTCATGAAAAATCATTTTTCGGCTTAGTGCGTGCTAACGTGAGCTAGCGCACACTAACAAAAACTAACAAAAAGTAACAAAAACTAACGGTAACTAACATTTTTTTGTTAGTGTGCGCTAATTCCTGTTAGCACGCACTAAGCCGAAAAACAATTTTTTACGAAAATTCGGGGAAAATGCAATCGTTTTATCGGTTTTCCAATCCATGACGATTTAGGAATATCGTACGAATTTCCTAATTGTCAAAAAACGATTGCACATTCCTATTAATAACATGCAAAATGGATAATTCATAGAATGCCTGCCTGAATAGCCATGTCTTTAGTGACTGCTTAAAGGTCTTTAGACTGTCTGCCAATCGAAGTGGTTCAGGGAATGTATTTCAGAGAGCAGGGGCAGTGATAAAAAATGTACAGTCTCTTGTACAGCTGAGCTTGGCATGTGCAGGTGAAGGTACATCTAGCAGGCCCCTCTGCGAGGAGCGAAGTTGGCGAGTAGGACAGTACAATTGCAACAAGGCATTGCACCATGGGGTGACAGCAGAAGAAATTAATTTGAAAGTGATCACTGCAACCTTATATTTAATATGCTCAGTAATAGGGAGTCAATGGAAGTCAATGAAGACTGGGGAAATATGTTCCCCACTTTTCATGCCAGTAATGAGATGCGCAGCAGCATTAAGAAGCAGTTGGAGGGGTTTTAATGTAAGCGCTGCAGATCCAATAAGACAGAATTACAATAGTACAATATTGGAAGGATAGAAGCCTGTATTACAATTTGAAAATCTCTCATATCCAACAAGTGTTTAAGCCCTTATAAAATGCGTAGTTTGAAAAAGCCAGACTTGATAATGTTCTTAACATGGGGACGAAAGGAAAGAGCGAGGTCAATCAAGACACCTAAATTATGGATACCGGAATTGAATGTAAAAGAAATATTGTTTATCATAATTGAAGAATGTTGGATCCTGGAGTGAGGATGCTGAATCAGTATGCATTGAGTTTTAGCAATGTTCAGCCACCTCATAATGCTTTTTATACACAGATTTACCAGAATGACTGTTTCGGACCAAGAGGGATGGACCTGGACAAAAAAGCTGAATATCATCTGTGTAAAGCTGATAGCCATCACACAATCCAGCTAGAAATTTACTCAGAGGAGTTAGATACAGATTGAACAATGTGGCTGAGAGGGCTAACCCTTGTGGCAGCCTGGTTAGCAACTTGGACCAATCAGAAAATTTATTCTCAAACAACGCTTATGAAATGATTTGAGAGAAAAAAGGAAAACCATTCTAGAAGTGTCCCGTATATACCACGTTTGCGCAGTCAATGTAAAAGAATCATGTGGATGGTATTGAATGCAGCTGTAATGTCTAGGGAAACAAGACTATAGCTATTTCCAGAAACTAGACCTCTTCTAAATGCATATAGAAGGGATAGTATTAGCAATTTGGCACTGAAAGATTTTCTGAAGCCATGGGGCTTGTGGGGATCCAAGATCTGTTTGTTTTTGATGTAATCAGTCAGTTGAATATGGACACAACTCTCTATCAGTTTACTTAGGGCCGGAAGGGAGGAAATAGACCTATAATTGTTAAGAACATAAGAAAATAAGAAATTGCCATGCTGGGTCAGACCAAGGGTCCATCAAGCCCAGCATCCTGTTTCCAACAGAAGCCAAACCAGGCCAGAAGAACCTGGCAATTACCCAAACACTAACAAGATCCCATGTTATTGATGCAATTAATAGCAGTGGCTATTCCCTAAGTAAACTTGATTAATAGCCGTTAATGGACTTCTCCTCCAAGAGCTTATCCAAACCTTTTTTGAACCCAGCTACACTAACTGTACTAACTACATCCTCTGGCAACAAATTCCAGAGCTTTATTGTGCATTGAGTGAAAGAATTTTCTCCGATTAATCTTAATGTGCTACTTGCTAACTTCATTGAATGCCCCCTAGTCCTTCTATTATTTGAAAGTGTAAATAATAGGGATGTGCAGAGGGACACCATACATTGCATTCGTGATTCGGATTCGTCGGGGAGCAGATACGTTGCATTTGGCCGTATGGCGCCCCGATGCGTTAATACGGCGATTTCTATTCGTATCCCAGCTAAAATTAAAATTAACTACAACCCCCCACCATCATGATCCCCCCAAGACTTACCAAAACTCCCTGGTGGTCCAGCGGGGAGTCCGGGAACCATCCCCTGCACTCTCACACCCTCAGTGCTGGTTTCATCATGGCGCCAATAGCCTTTGTCACAGGGGCTACCGGTGCCATTGGTCAGCCCCTGTCACATGGTCATCGGCGCCATCTTGTGCTCCTACCATGTGACAGGGGCTAACCAATGGCATCGGTAGCCCCTGTGACAAAGGCTATCGGTGCCATGATGAAACCGGCATCGAGGGTGTGAGTGCAGGGGATGGCTCCCGGACCCCCCGCTGGACCACCAGGGGGGGTGACCTCCTGCACGCCGGCCGGCCGATGCCAGTACTCAAAATGGGATACTGGCAGCAGATTCCCTTTGCCCTCACTATGTCACAGGGGCCGACCGTCGGTACCTGTGACATAGTGAGGGCAAAGGCGATCGGCGCCATTTTGAGTACTGGCATCGGACAGCCAGCGTGCAGGAGGTCACTCCCGGACCCCCGCTGGACTTTTGGCAAGTCTTATGGGGGTCAGGTGGCCCCCCCAAGCTGGCCAACAGTCCCTGAGGGTCCAACGGAGGTCCCGGAGTGACCTCCTGCACTCCGGCCGTCCGATGCCAGAACTCAAAATGGTGCCGATAGCCTTTGCCCATACTATGTCACAGGGGCTAACGGTGCCATTGGTCAGCCCCTGTCACATGGCCATCGGTGCCATCTTGTGCTCCTACCATGTGACAGGGGCTGACCAATGGCACCGGTAGCCCCTGTGACAAAGGCTATCGGCACCATGATGAAACCAGCATCGAGGGTGTGAGTGCAGGGGATGGCTCCTGGACCCCCCGCTGGACCACCAGGGAGTTTTGGTAAGTCTTGGGGGGGTTCAGGAGGGTGGGGGGTTTGCTTAAATTTTAATTTAGGTGGCCATATAATTCGGCGAAGATTCGTGTATTCGTGGGGAATTGCGATAAGTTTCGTTTCCCCACAAATACTACGAATAGTGCAATATACGTTGCGGATCGCCAATACGGCGAAAACGAATGCACACCCCTAGTAAATAACCAATTCACATCTACTACTACTACTACTACTACTAAGATCAGATGGGTCCAAATTGGCTTTCTTTAAAAGGGGTTTGACAGATGCTTTTTTCAGATCATTTGGCAACAACCCAACCAATAGAGAACAACTGACTAATGAAAGCAGGGAGGGTATTAGAGCATCTTTAATTACTTTTGGCACTGAGATGTACAAGGATTTAGAGCACAATAGGCAGGGTTAATTTGGAAATCATTTGGGTGAGTTCTAGTGAGGAAATGGGATCAAATTCGCACCAATAAACATCAAGTTCAACTGTAGAAGAAGGAAGCAAATCAGGCATAGAAGAAAAGGTAGCAGATAAAGTGACAACTTTCCCTATAAAATGGTCTAGGAAGTCATTACATTGATGACCATTGGGAACAGTCAACAGTGCACTAGAAGATCCTTGCAAAGTATTAAACAATGATTTAGCTATTTTGAAAAGTTCTTTGGGATTATAGCCAATGTCGTGAGTCTGCTTAGAATGGAAGCTTCACTTTGCATACTGAATAATAATGTGGTAGGAATTCAGCAAAGAGAAATGCTCTATTAGAACATCATTGGATTGATATTTACGCCATTGTCATTCCTTACGATGCACTCGAGATTTAAGGAAAATAACTTCTGGGGTCAACCACTGTTGAAACTTCTTTGTAGCTTTATGTTTTGCCACTAATGGGGCAATACTATTGAGTCTATCAACAAGGAGGTCCAGTTACTAAAACCTTCATCAATGTTAGGTGGATAAAAAGCCTCAAATTTAGAACTAACTACCTCGCTGAGTTTAGAGATGTCAATATACCCTCTAGAGTCAATGATTTCATTAGTTGTAGTCTCCCATGAGCTAGCTATGAGTGAACAGGGTATTTTAAAGTTGATCAGACCAGGGAACAGCAGTGATTTCCAATGATTAAGTACAGCTCTTTTATCTACTGTTAACCTCTGTGGCAAGAAACTGAGACCTTTCAAAATACCAGAGTTGGTTATTTTTCCTTATGTGCAAAATGATGCACATAAGAAAAAGAAACACACGCTGAAGAGACACAATGTTAGGTTCAATATTAGGAGTTATCACCCAGGAAAGAGATTTGGGCATCATCATGGGCAATATTTTGAAATCTTTGGCTAAGTGTGTGGTGGCGATGGTCAAAAAAGCAATCAGAATGTTAAGAATTATTAGAAAAGAAGTGGAGAATAAAACAGAGAATGTATTAATAACTCTGTATCATTCCATAGTGAGACCACATTTGGGGTGAATTTTAAAACAGTTGCTCATATAAAACAGCTAATATATGTGGATATATGGGTGAGTGTGAGCAACTTTTATTTTAATACTGGCAAATTACGTGCATATATTTGGGTGCATGAGCAACAGAACACACACAAAAAAAGAGGTGGATTTGGGATGGGTCAGGGGTTTTCTGGGGCGGGGCAAAATGTATGCATGTAAATCCCAATTTTAAAACTGGTGAGCACCTCGGGCTTTTTCCTATGCATATTTACTTCTGTTCTTTATCAGGTGTAAGTCTGTAAAAATATTGTTATAGCCAAAACCTGGCTGGGTGAGGGGTCTGCAGGTTGAAGAAAGAGAGGGGTCTTGAAGACCTAGAGATAGACTGGGCAAACTGGTGGACTAGTAGGACAAACTGGTTATTTCCTTCACACGCACATGTTTTAAAATGTGCTCACTTGTGTATGTAAAAGCTGAAAAGTCCTAAGGAAACATATGTTACTAACGTTTCCTCAAGTAACCACTGAAAATTAGGAGTGCATATATGCATGCAAGACTTATTTTAAATAGTGGGGTGGATTTTAAAAAGGTTATGAGTGTAAATCCTCAGGATTTACGTGTGTAACTGCTCCTGCGTGCGCCAAGCCTATTTTGCATAGGCCCAGCGACGCGCGCAAAGCCCCGGGATGCGCATATGTCCTGGGGTTTTGTGAAAGGGGTGGGGCGGGGGCGGGACCGAGGCCTCCGGCACAGCAGCTGTGCTGGGGGATTGCGCACCGACAGCCCGCCGGCGCGTGCAAGTTACGCCTGCCAGAAGCAGACGTAATTTACAAAATAAAAGTAGGGGGGATTTAAGTAGGGCTGGGGAGCAGGTTAGATAGGGGAAGGGAAGGGAAGGTGGGGGGGCCGAAGGAAAGTTCCCTCCTAGGCCGCTCCGATTTCGTAGCAGCCTCGGAGGGAACGGGGAAAGCCATCGGGGCTCCCCTAGGGCTCGGCGCGCGCAAGGTGCACTAGTGTGCACCCCCTTGCGTGCGCCGACCCTGGATTTTATAACATGCGCGCGGCTGCACGTGCATGTTATAAAATCGGGTGTACATTTGTGCGCACCGGCTAGTGCGCAAAAATGTAGGCCGCACGCGAAGGTTTAAAAATCCTGCCCAATATGCGTGCATTTGCTCGGATGATTTAAAATTCCAGCATATGTGGGTGCATGCATGCTCATTTTAAAGTTACCATCCCCAAGTACTATGTGCATTTCAGGACACTAGGTCTCAAAAAAGATATTTAATGTCTCTATCATATCTCCCCTATCCCGCCATCTCTTATATTCCTGTGATCGAGGATTCCACTGGGATAGAAAGGCTTTCTGCAGGGGCCACCTATGCACCCTTGATCAAGGAACCAGACTCAAAGCCCCTGCCATAGGATAACTCCACATTAAAAATCTTGCTGCAATTAGATTCCCTGTAGTGATAGATGGACACAGCCCTCCTTGGTATTGAAGCAAGCTCCCAGATACTCCAGGAACCGAACAGACTGCAATCTACTCTTTGCAAAGTTCACTGCCTTGGTGGATGCTGCCTCACTTACCTGAGATTACTTTGCATGAATTAACCAGTCATTTAGATAAGGATGTATCAGAATATATTCTAGCCATAGGGGCGCCACCATCATTATTCTGACCTTGGAAAAGGTCCTTGGTGCAATAGACAACTCGGAGGGAAGGGGCCCAAAACTGAAAACATCCCCTCAGTATTGCAAAATGAAAATACTTCCGGTGTCCTTCCTGGATGGGGATGTTTAGGTACCTTTCCCTCAGAACTAGAGAAGTTAGGAATACTCTTTGCCGCTCATCAAAGTGAAAACATAAAAATATCCAATACAAAATCACATTGTTAACAAAATGTATTCATGACAGAAGACCCCAACTGTTCTTCAAAAACATATAGGGGCGGATTTTAAAAGGGTTACACACGTAAATCCTTAGGATTTAGTTCCTAACCGCTCCTGCGTGCGCCGAGCCTATTTTGCATAGGCCCAGCGACGCGTGCAAAGCCCCGAGATGCGCGTATGTCCTGGGGCTTTGTGAAAGGGGTGGGGTGGGGTGGGGTGGGGCGGGGGCAGGATCGAGGCCTCCGGCACAGTGGCCATGCCTGGGGATCACACGCCGGCAGCTCACCGGCGCACACAAGTTACATCTGCCAAAGGCAGGCATAATTTACAAAATAAGGGTAGGGGGGGATTTAGGTAGGGCTGGGGGGGGCGGGTTAGATAGGGGAAGGGAAGGGAAGGTGGGGGGGGGGGGTCGAAGGAAAGTTTCCTCCGAGGTCTCTCCGATTTCGGAGCGGCCTTGGAGGGAACGGGGAAAGCCATCAGGGCTCCCCTAGGGCTCGGCACGCGCAAGGTGCATTAGTGTGCACCCCCTTGCATGCACCGACTCCGGATTTTATAACATGCGCGCGGCTGTGCGCGCATGTTATAAAATCAGGCGTACATTTGTGCGTGCCAGGTAGCGCGCACAAATGTAGGCCACGCACGTAGGTTTAAAAATCTGACCCATAGTATAAGGGGAGATTCTCTTAAATGGCTACCATTCAATTCAACAGTGTTTTCAATGGTGCCTCAATATAAACATTGTACTGTGAATATTTTTACTTGATGTACCACAATTCAATTAAAATCATCAAACGGTTAACGGGAAACATGCTAAGTCAAAATAACAATAACTAATGTGACAGTAGCTTTGTAGCCTTCACTAAATTTTCCTTAGCTACAGCTTTTTTCAGATTTTTTTCATTTTGATATCCTGGCCCATGGTTGACCATTCCCCTTTTTGGGATGGGTTTTGCCCTTTATATAGTGGGTGAGCATAATCAATGCAAGCTCTTGCAGAGAGGTTTGGGGAGGCGCTCTTGAAGAGAGTCCATATTTCTTGGAGGAGTTGGGAGTTGAAGTGGAGTTCCTGGTAGCCCTCACGGCTCACCATGTGAAGTGGTAAATATGATAGGCTTCACAGCTTGCCACATGAAGAAAATTGAAGAAGCTAAGAGTTTGTGGATTCCTGCAGTTTTGAACTGGTTCCTAACAGAAGGCCCAGTTACACCCTTGCTGGGAGGGCTGGATTTTCTGTACCATTTAACAGCGGGGACAGAGATTGCTGGTTTAGAAGAGCTTTGCATCCAGTTCCTGAAGCAAGGATTTTTCCAGTTTTACTCCTTGCTTATGATTCTGAAAGAGGAGGATTTTCCTATCCTTCATGGGGAAGGTATACTGGACATTGATTCAGATCAGAAGACAAGACTGTAAGAGGAGATTCACCTCTTTCTTAAATTTATTTGCAATTCTTAAGTAGTGTATCAGGGGAATTAATTTATTTTCTATGACCCCATGCAGTTGAAGAGATTTATAGATGATAAATCTGTCTCTTAGTACTGTTTTATCTTACTGGTTCTGTTTTATGTAGACTTTTAATTCAAAGGTATAGGATATTATGTTCTTGATTAATATTTTCCCTCCCTTATGGACTTGAGGTTAAAGTTGTAAAGTTTATTTGAAGATTTTCCATCTCTTGTTTCCTTTTCCTTTACCTGTGTTGTTTATTACAGCTTAATGTTTCTTGTTGGATAAATGCTTGATATACTACAAAATTTTAATAAATAAAATATTAAAAAAAAATAGGAGATGTACAATGGACAGAGAAACTGCAGCCCTTGGAGTTCTTATTTTGCTTTTTATGTTGATAATCTTTTCTATTTTGCCATGAATTTTGTTTTTTAAGTTGAAGTAAACCTATTTTTTTAACACCATTACTGGACTGCTGCAGTGTTCTTTCAAGATGCCCTCAACTCAGTAAGATCCTTTCTCTGTGAGTACATATTGAACTGTGTGGCTCATGAATTCAGTCCTTAAACCAAGAAAAGGTACACTATTAACTCCGGGGCCTCTGTCAGAGACATGCTGCTGGGCTAGATGGAACATTTGCCTGACCCAGCTAGCCTGTTCATATCACTTATTTCAGAATCAGACCCATTTTAGTGAGTCCATTGCTATGTCAGTGACAGAAGTCTGGTCCTTCCACTGTCCATAGTACACAAATCACATTGCACAAGGTTAAATCAGTTGATCAAGATTTAGTTGCATGTCCCAACTTCCTGTGGCCAGCTCCAGGTCCATCATCACCTGTAATGGAGCTATGGTTACCAACTGGATCTGTGTCATCTAGACAGGCTGACAATTATTGTAAGAAACATAAGACTGTAAATCCACCTGGATACAAAAGGATACACAGGGCCTGATAACTCTATGTGAAGCCACTAAAGATTCCATGCAGCTGGTTGTGGCATGGCATTGCAGTCTAATATGGCAGGTATTGTATGCAAGTATTTCTCATGCATATTCATTAGGGATACCCAGGAAACCTGACTGGCTGCCGGTGGGGCCCTTAGGACCGGTTTGAGCACCCCTATTCTATGGCACTGTTCTTGTTTCAAAAAGAGATGCAAAATAAAAAGTAAAGTATCTGTTATTTCAATCTGTCTTTGTTGGATATTGTTTGCCTTTCTTAGATATCAGATGTTAATGTGCTGTACATAAATATGCAAATTACATTGATGGAAGGAAATGAGATATTAAAGCAGTTGACAGGGAAAAAAAAAAGGTTTGCGTTTAGGGTTTCAAAATTCTCATTCATTCCTGTGTTATGAGGATGACTCTGGTTGGAGCCAGGAAAACGGCTCTGTGAAGCAGCTGGCATTGGGCAGTGCACAGAGATTGGGATGGCTTGTTGCCCAGGTGGAAATTGGATATCTCACCTCTCGAAAATATCCAGCGCCTGCTGGTCTGGGATGTGGGAATTCAAGTCTGCTCTTCAGCTTAGAGCAAGTTTTCCAAAAAAAAAAAAAAAAAACCAAACCAAAAAAACCAAAAACCCAAACTAACTTCAAAATCAATCCTGAACACCAGTTTGTAGGATCTAGTGAGAAAGTTCTCTTCTTTTTAATCTCATATCTTTATGTATTTATGTATGTATGTATGTATTTATTTATTTATTTATTTAACATTTTCTATACCGGCATTCGTAGGACACATCATGTCGGTTTGCAAGTAACTGAGAAAG
The DNA here is from genome assembly GCF_901001135.1 of Rhinatrema bivittatum. Taxonomy (NCBI): domain Eukaryota; kingdom Metazoa; phylum Chordata; class Amphibia; order Gymnophiona; family Rhinatrematidae; genus Rhinatrema; species Rhinatrema bivittatum. The sequence goes on from NC_042622.1 coordinate 56,321,677, forward strand.
GAAAATTACAATGAACGAGGAAGGGGGCTAACTGGATAATATATAAAAGTACAGGTGAAGAGAGTCAACGAGCAGAGTTACAACTTTTGCATTCATGCTAGGGTTAGATATGCAAGTGAACTATAAACAATGCTAAGGAAGCATGTGCACTTAAGAACTTAGCATATAGAACTTATTTACAGTATGAAGGAGGCAAGTGCACGTATGTACAGATAAATGCTGGTGCAGGGGGGAGGAAAAGAGGGAGGGAGCGGGAAGGGAGAGGAGAAGGGAAAAGGAGCAGGGGGGTGTGGAGAGAAACAGGGGTACAACTGAGCAAGGGTATTTTCAGGGAGAGCTTGCTAAGGGGTGAAGAGGGCGGGGTAGGCAGAGGATGAGGGGGGCTAGGGGAGGGAGGAGGGGGTACAGGGAAGGTATAGGGGAGGTCAGGGAGAAGGTAGGTAGGCTGAGTGGGAGCTGAGTATATCACTACCAAGAACAGAAAATACTGCAGCACTCTGCAGGGCTGGCCCTGGGTGAATCAACCAGGTGGGGCCCTCTTCAAGGATGGAAAAGTGGTCTTTATCCAGAGATTGTCGGGGCCTTTTCCATACCTGAGCTCTGCAGCATGCTCCAGCCTGTTGGGAATGATGTCAGGGTGACCGAACTGATTTGCACCTTTCTACCCACCCCAAGGATGGCCTTTCTCCCAATCTCATCCCTCAGAGATGAAGGGGAGAAAGCGTGAGGACTGTGAGATGGCGGGGCAGAAAGAGTGGGGACTCAGATCCCACTCTCTCTCTCTCTTTCTCACCTCCAACACATACCTCAATTCCTACTTCCCCTCACCCCCTCACCATGTCCCAAGCCTAAAGGCTGGTCCTCCAGCCTTACAGGGATTTCTCTCTCTCTCCCCCCCCCCCCACCCCCACTGTGCAGCCCAGGCAGCAGGATAGCCGGGCTGGAGGTCAGGTGCCTCTAGCCATTCCTACTGTTGTTGGCTTCTCTCTCCGCAGATCATATATTTGGCCGGTGCTGAAGGAAGAGGAGCCAGCGGCAACAGGAGCCAGTTAAAAGGCCTAACTGCAAAGCTACAGATAGAAGGCTGCTCTGCTTCTCACCTGTGGGATTCCAGAGATCTGTGGGAAACTAGCAATGATGGTTCTTCGGTTCCACCTGGGCTGCCTCAGAGGGGAATGAGGCAACAGTGGTAAGATTTTATTTGGTTCTGGAACACATTGGGAGGAGGGTGCAGGACTACTATGGGATTGCAGAATCCTTAAAGTATCCTTAAAGTGCAAGACTCAGACAGTTACCTCAGTATGCCCCCACTAACTAAACCCCAACCCAGTTGGTATCAAGACCCAACAATCCAAAGTGTCACATGAGATGATTTTCCTAATTGATAGCAATAGCGGTAGTATAAGTACATAAGAACATGCCATACTGGATCAGACCAAGGGTCCATCAAGCCCAGCATCCTCTTTCCAACAGTGGCCAATCCAGGCGATAAGAACCTGGCAAGTACCCAAAAACTAAGTCTATTTCATGCTACCATTGCTAGTAATAGCAGTGGCTATTTTCTAAGTCAACTTAATTAATAGCAGGTAATGGACTTCTCCTCCAAGAACTTATATAATCCTTTTTTAAATACAGCTATACTAACTGCACTAACCACATCCTCTGGCAACAAATTCAAGAGTTTAATTGTGTGTTGAGTGAAGAAGACATTTCTCCTATTAGTTTTAAATGTGCCACATGCTAACTTCATGGAGTGCCCCCTAGTCTTTTCTATTATCTGAAAGACTAAATAACGGATACACATCTACCCGTTCTAGACCTCTCATGATTTTAAACACCTCTATCATATCCCCCCTCAGCCGTCTCTTCTCCAAGCTGAAAAGTCCTAACCTCTTTAGTCTTTCCTCATAAGGGAGCTGTTCCATTCCCCTTACCATTTTGGTCACCCTTCTCTGAACCTTCTCCATTGCAATTATATCTTTTTTGAGATGCAGGGATCAGAATTGTATACAGTATTCAAGGTGGGGGTCTCACCATGGAGCGATACAGAGGCATTATGACATTTTCCGTTTTATTCACCATTCCCTTCCTAATAATTCCCAACATTCTGTTTGCTTTTTTGACTGCCACAGCACACTGAACCGACAATTTCAATGTGTTATCCACTATGACGCCTAGATCTCTTTCTTGGGTGGTAGCACCTAATATGGAACCTAACATTGTGTAACTATAGCATGGGTTATTTTTCCCTATATGCATCACCTTGCACTTATCCACATTAAATTTCATCTGCCATTTTGATGCCCAATTTTCCAGTCTCATAAGGTCTTCCTGCAATTTATCACAATCTACTTGTGATTTAACTACTCTGAACAATTTTTTATCATCTGCAAATTTGATTACCTCACTCGTAGTATTTATTTCCAGATCATTTATAAATATATTGAAAAGTAAGAGTCCCAATACAGATCCCTGAGGCACGCCACTGCCCACTCCCTTCCACTGAGAAAATTGTCCATTTAATCTTACTCTCTGTTTCCTGTCTTTTAGCCAGTTTGTAATCCACGAAAGGACATCACCACCTATATCATGACTTTTTACTTTTCCTAGAAGCCTCTCATGAGGAACTTTGTCAAAACACCTTCTGAAAATCCAAGTACACTACATCTACCGGTTCACCTTCATCCACATGTTTATTTACTCCTTCAAAAAAGTGAAGCAGATTTGTGAGGCAAGACTTGCCTTTGGTAAAGCCATGCTGACTTTGTTCCATTAAACCGTGTCTTTCTATATGTTTTGTGATTTTGATGCTTAGAACACTTTCCACTATTTTTCCTAGTACTGAAGTCAGGCTAACCAGTCTGTAGTGTCCCGGATCGCCCCTGGAGCCCTTTTAAAATATTGGGGTTACATTAGCTATCCTCCAGTCTTCAGGTACAATGGATGATTTTAATGATAGATTACAAATTTTTACTAATAGGTCTGAAATTTCATTTTTGAGTTCCTTCAGAACCCTGGGGTGTATACCATCCAGTCCAGGTGATTTACTACTCTTCAGTTTGTCAATCATGCCTACCACATCTTCTAGGTTCACAATGATTTGGTTCAGTCCATCTGAATCATTACCCATGAAAACCTTCCCCGGAACGTGTATCTCCCCAACATACTCTTTAGTAAACACCGAAGCAAAGAAATAATTTAATTTTTCCACGATGGCCTTATCTTCTCTAAGTGTCCCTTTAACCCCTCGATCATCTAATGGTCCAACTGACTCCCTCACAGGCTTTCTGCTTCAGATATATTTTAAAAAGTTTTTACTGTGAGTTTTTGCCTCTATGACCAACATCTTTTCAAATTATCTATTAGCCTGTCTTATCAATGTCTTACATTTAACTTGCCAACGCTTATGCATTATCCTATTTTCTTCATTTGGATCCTTCTTCCAATTTTTGAATGAAGATCTTTTGGCTAAAATAGCTTCTTTCACCTCCCCTTTTAAACACGCCGGTAATCGCTTTGCCTTCTTTCCACCTTTTTTAATGTGTGGAATACATCTGGACTGTGCCTCTAGGATGGTATTTTTTAACAATGACCACGCCTCTTGTACACTTTTTACCTTTGTAGCTGTTCCTTTCAGTTTTTTTCTAACAATTTTTCTCATTTTATCAAAGTTTCCCTTTTGAAAGTGTAGCACAAAAGCCATGGATTTGCTTACTGTCCCCCTTCCAGTCATTAATTCAAATTTGATCATATTATGATCACTATTGCCAAGCGGCCCCACCACCGTTACCTCTCTCACCTAATCCTGTGCTCCACTGAAATTAGATCTAAAATTGCTCCCTCTCTTGTCTGTTCCTGAACCAATTGCTCCATAAAAATGTTATTTATTCCATCCAGGAACTTTATATCTCTAGCATGTACCGATGATACATTTACCCAGTTAATGTTGGGGTAATTGAAGTCTCCCATTATTACCGCACTACCAATTTGGTTAGCTTCCCTAATTTCTCTTAGCATTTCACTATCAGTCTCACCATCTTGACCAGGTGGACGGTAGTATACTCCTATCACTATAGTCTTCCCCAACACACAAGGGATTTCTACCCATAAAGATTCAATTGTGCATTTAGTCTCATGCAAGATGTTTATCCTGTTGGACTCTATGTCATCACGGACATAAAGCGCCACACCGCCTCCCGGGTGCTCCTCTTTATCATTGCGATATAATTTGTACCCCGGTATAGCACTGTCCCATTGGTTGTCCTCCTTCCACCATGTCTCTGAGATGCCAATTAAGTCTATGTCATCATTCACTGCTATACATTCTAATTCTCCCATCTTACTTCTTAGACTTCTGGCATTAGCATACAAACATTTCAAAGTTTGTTTTTTGTTTATATTTTCATTCTGCTTTTTAATTGATAGGGATAAGTTGGAATTTTTTAGCTCAGCTGAGTTTTTAATTACAGGCATTTGGACTACTTTTCTTATAATTGGAACCTCACTGTCAGGATGCCCTAATTCTAATGCATCATTAGTATCCTTTGAAGATACCTCTCTCCGAACCATGCGCTGCTGAGCGACTGTCGGCTTTCCCCTTTGTTCTAGTTTAAAAGCTGCTCTATCTCGTTTTTAAAAGTTAGCGCCAGCAGTCTGGTTTCACCCTGGTTAAGGTGCAGCCCATCCCTTCGGAGGAGACTCCCCCTTCCCCAAAAGGTTTCCCAGTTCCTAACAAAACTGAATCCCTCTTCTTTGCACCATCGTCTCATCCACGCATTGAGACACCGGAGCTCTGCCTGCCACTGGTGACCTCCTCCAGTTAGCCCTGACCCTTAAAACCCCACAGATCTTCCTATTTTTCTTAATTTTTTAACTTACACCTCATCCAGAGCAGAAGGAAAGTTATGCAGCAGGGGGGCCTCGTCACATACCCGATTGCATGTGTATTGATGCGCACATCTCTGGTTCATGCCCCAAAATACTCATGTCCCAGCCAGATCTCACCCATACCACACCCCTTTTTGTAAACTTTCTAGATGTGCGCACTGCAGGAAATACGCGCATATCTCTCTGGCTTTTTAAATTTGCACAACGAGCGCGAGCCAGACTTATTCATCCCCTAATTAATTAATTTATTTTATTTATTTATTTTTAATTTTTATATACCGGAATTCCTGTATACAATACAAATCAGTCCTCATATATATATATATATATATATATATATATATATATATATATATATATATATATATATATATATAATATATATATTATATATATAATATATATAATATATAATATAATATAAATATAATATATAATATAATATATAATATAAAATATATAACATATAACAATAACAATAACATATAATATTTAATGCACGTGCTGGGCATTAAATTATAGTGCACCAACTATGATTTTTCCTGCAACCAAGTTACCAGTAAAGGTTTTTATTTTATTTTTTTTTTAATACACTGACAGTGGTGTTTTGTTCTTGCTACTGCATTTCTTGTAGAAAACATCCAGAACAAACCCTAAGAGCTTTGAAAGACTGTTCCTTTCCCCCTTCTGTGGGAAGAATCTGGAAACATGGATTCAGCAATGGCCCATGATCTCCTACATGAGCTCCTCTCATCCTGGAAAGGTTGGGGCAGGGGATCCCTACCCAATTAGCTTTTGATGAGCTAGAGCCCTGGGAGATTTCATATCAGAGTTGGGACGGAGCCCAGACCCTCCTAAGTTGCTCAGTCCTGAATCCTAACCAGTAGGTTTTGTTTCCATAGACAATATAGAATGGAGAATAGCCTAGTGGGTAGAGTAATTGCTGAGAAGCAGAGAAGGCTGCATTTGAAGTCTGCTTCTCCCACTAACACTTCTTGTGATTTTGGGCAAGTCACTTCAAACCCCCACCCCCACCATTCCCTCAAGAACCAACTTAGATTATTTGTCTTTCTATAAAAGTACCTGATTCATAACTTGTCTTGAGCTGGCGTTTGGAAAGCCAAGCACTTAAATATAAAATTCAAATATATCAACTTGTAAAGTATACAAATAACCTTGTATTTTTGCATAAATTATACTGAATATTTAAATATACATCAGTACCTGTTTGATTCATGGGCAATATCATTGCTACAAAAAGCCAAGTGAAGACAGCACACATTGAGGATTTTATTGCTAGCTGTATCTACAGTATATTTTAGGAGACATTTTATAGGTTACTTTTAGTAAGTGATAATATAGCAAATTATATTTATTATTTATAGGGTACCATTACTATAGAAAGTGTTAGAAGTACCTTCCAAACAGCTCACTATCTTGGAATCTAAATTGGAGCATGGGGAAGATATTGACTTGCAAGGTCAAATGGTGAAGAGCTAGCTTTTACAGTTTTGTGGTCTTATCCCTACACAGTAGCTACAAAGGAATTCTAGGAACTAAGCTGGGGCTAGCCTGGCAGAAACAATGAGGGCCTTCATGGCCAAAGCTTGTTGCTGATTATCATATTAATGGACAGAGTCTTCCACCGAGCACTGAGCAGAGGACAGTGCATCTTTAATTGGAAATCTAAAGGATGGCTGAATGCCCCGTCTTGATCCTGTAGGATTTATGACTTCTCTCTTATCAGGCCTGAAGGGAAAGAAGTGATTCACGGAGGACCCCTTATGTCACCTAATTTACTGCAAATCATTTACATTCTACTAAAGTCAATCAGTGCCGAAGGTCACCACTTGAATTTTTTACTTTAAATCTGTTCCAGCAATTCTGTATAATGAGACACATGTATTATCCTAGATTCTTTTCAAGATAGTCTGTCTATTTAGCTTTCTTTTCTTTTTTTTCAAGGAGATCAAAGAGTCAACAGGGTTGACTGTCAACTTGCTATTCTAATTTCAAAGAGAAATCTAGAAATGCCCACATGCAGACACAGAAAAGATGTTTACATTAAATGACAGATCACATGAGATGTTGTCACAGTGTCTCATGGCATAACTGAACTTAAGATTTGTAGGTCTTCTATAACCGGTAATTTTATGTGTCTTAGGTACAGTAAAAGTGTTATGAATGGTTGGTCTGGGCTGCGTGAACACCATTCTGGGAGTGCCACGAGATGGCAGGGAAGGACTAGGGCCATCTTCTGTCTAGCCAGCTCCCTCTTCCACGGGTTGAGCCTTTGGGATCTGGGGGCCAGGAGGACTTGGCTGCAGCACTGATATATGTTGGTGAGTGCTACGTAAGTGCAGGATCTTGTACTCAGTGCAGGTAAAGCCTGGACAAAGCAGACTGGACTGCTGAGCAGGATAAGGCTGGACTGGACTGCAGGGCTAGAATAGGCAAGACTTGACTGTAGAGCTGGAACAGGTAAGATTGCCTGGAGTGCAGAGATGGAACTGGATCATGAATGAAGGCAAGGACTGGAACTGAGGTTTGAGTGCAGGCGAGGACTGAATGAGGCTTGAGTGCAGGCAAGGACTGGAAATGGAGCTTGACTAAGACAGTACAGGACAAGGCGAGACAAGGACAACACAGAACATGGAACATAAAGGCCCGAAGGCAGTGTTAGACAGGGAAAACCCCAAGGGGCAAGACAGTGGACTCACCTAGATAGGCCACAGAGCAAGACAAGGTCTATATAGGCCAGAAGGCAGGGCAAGAGGCAAGAAGGCACAGAGGCCGCAAGGCAAGGCAAAGGTCAGAAGGCGCAGAGGCTGCAAGGCAAGGCAAAGGTCAGAAGGTCCAGAGGCCATGAGGCAACAGGGGGCCAAGGTAAAGAGCCAAGACAGACTCAATGCAAAGGCATCAAAGCAGGAAACAGACAGGTTTATGAAAGGTTGAGGCTTGGGTGTGGTACAGGGAAGGAGGAGGAGCTTGGCAAATCTGGAGAACAGGCATACTGAAGTCTCCCGGTGGTGAGGAGGCTTCATCACGGGCTGAGTAGTGAGGAGCTGATATGGAAAGCATGGATCGGAGCTCTGAGGAGACATCTGCTGGCAGGGAAGTGTCATACTCAGGGTATGATGCGGCTGCATAGCAGGTGAAATCATAACAAAATGCATCACATCATCATGTAGAGGGGGCTTCCAGAATACTCTCTTATATTTTACTAACAAGTATCTTGTCAGAAGAGGTGTAATGCATGTGATGGAGATCAGCAGGAAACTAAAGATCTTTCCCATGGACATGTTCACTGCTAGTAAATAAGCCATGGCAATATAGGTGAAGCAGAAAACAAGGTTTCTGGTTCTGGTTTGATATTCTGGGCAAAAGTGACAGATTTCATTTTTTGGTTCCTAAAATCATGCCATTCTTAAGCTGGCTGCAGTCACAAATGCCAAGATTTACACATATCTTTTCATTAAAAAAATGTTTTGATGTTAAAGTTATGGCATTGAGCTTTCATTAATACTATTACACACATCATTATGCTATAGGCCTATGTCAGATTTTTGTGTTGTTGTGAAATTGTTATGTGGGTGCTTGTATCACTGTGTTTTAAATGTATTGTGAATATAAGATGCATGAGGAGATGGCATAAAATGAAAAACAAACGAACATAAAGGGCACTTCATGTCCAGGGCTGGTGCTAGGTTTTTTGCTGCCCTGTGCAAACAATTACTGTGCTGCTCCCCCCAATTCATTCAATCTCTGTTCCAGGCCTGTCAAAAAAAAAAGCCTAGCTCCCTCCAGCAATCTGTATTTTGAAAAACTGACACCCATACCCATCCATCCCCCCAGAACCCTAGGCAAACCTTACAACCTTGCACCCCTCCACTCCTTCTACAAATTTCTATTCATATACACACAACCCAGGCAGGCTTCAATGCAAGCAAGCAAGCTTCCTCTCTCTCTCTCACACACATACACATACACACACACTTGCACACGCAGGCAGGCTTTCTCTCTCTTTCACACAGAGGCAGGCAGGCATGCTTCCTCTCATGCACATACATAGGCAGGCAGAAAGCTTCCTCTCACTCTCTTTCACACACATACACAGTAAGGCGGGCTTCCTTCCTTTCTCACACACACACACACACACACACACACACACACACACACACACACACACACACCCCAAGTCAGACAGGCTTCCTTCCTTTCTCCCTCTCACACACATGCAGGCAGGCTTCCTTCCTCTCTCTTACAAACACATACACAGTAAGGCAGGCTTTTTTCATTTTTCTCTCTCTCTCTCTCTCTCTCTCATACACACACACACACACACACAGGCAGGCTTCTTTCCTCTCTCACACAAACACAGGTAGGTTTCCTCTCTCTCTCTCACACACACACACACAGAATCAGGCTTCCTTCCTCTCTCACACACACAAACACAACAGGCTTCCTTCCTCTCTCTCTTTCTCAAACACACACACACACACACCCACAGATAGAAGCAGGCTTCCTTCCTCTTTCTCTCTCACACACACATGCACACACATGCACACAGGCAGGCTTCCTTCTTCTCTCAAACAGGCATAAACATTCAAGCAGGCTGTTCCATCAACATCATGGCCTCTCCTCTTTGTCGGCCACTGGCGGGTTGGGCTCCGCTGGTGCCCAAGGCCTCAGGCTCTCCTTATTTTCAACTACCTATGGATTGGACTCTGCCAGCAGCCCCTCAGTCTCTCAGCTCTGTTTCACCAGGAGTCAAACTGGTGAGCCACCACCAGTTTGACTCTGCCTGCTGCTGCTGTCCCCTCAGGGGTGCCCTCCCATGCCAATACATGGTATGCCCATCCAGTCATGCAGGGGCCTGTTCATGCCTAAAAGACAATAATCTTCTCCTTTTTTTTCTTTTTTATAGATGGATGCTTCCCTTTAAATAGGGGCCTTCATTTTCAGGCTTTATTTAGTTTGCCTTGGAATTGCAATGTTTGTACAAAAAGGAAATCAGTGGTAAAATGATTTTTTCACTGATTTTTTTCCTGCGTGTTATATCCGTCATTTTCCCAATGACTTTTTTCATTATAACAATATAATTCCAAGGCAAAATAAAATAAAAATTGAATATGAAGGTCCCTACCTATAAATGAATATCTATTGACAGACATATGTCCCGTAACTATTCTCATAAAAAGTGGCTGTGCTCATTTGTAGAATGCTGAAACCAATCAATATGGATACTTTAGTCACTTAGCTGCTCCAGTCAGCTAGATAAAGAAAAAAAGAGCCACTTTTTCATGGATTTCATGGTAAAAAGGTGAAATGTCATGGTACTATTATGACAGCTACCTAGTGTACATAAAGAAACCATAGTAGTCACTCACTTATTCATGTGATATAAAAAATGCAGGGAAGGGTTTCAGGTCTTCTGGATAGGATATGCAAAGGTTCAAACAAGGTAAAACAGGAAGTGCTAAATAACTAATAATACAAATGTATGCCTGCATGCCAGCGAATCAGTAATACTTATAGTACGTTGGTTAGGCAAGGAGGCAATAAAGCAAAACTTAGTTCCTGAAAGGCAATAAGCTCAACACTACTCTACAAAAGTAAAATCACTCAGTCCTGTGCTAGACAGAGCCAACACCTGTTCAAAAAAAAAAAACAACAAAAAAATACAAGAGGACATTTCAGCTTTTTTGCGCATCCCACCCAGCTAAGGCTGGCAGCGCTAGCAGAATTCTAACCATTGTCAATTCTCATTGTGTTTTTAATAATATGGATACCTGCCAATTAGAAAGTGAACTGATATCAACTCCTTTCCCATAGAGTACCAACTGGACATCCCCAGAGTTTCCAGTCATTACTAATCAAAAACAAATTTGGATTCCAAATAAGAAAATGCTCTTTGTCCTTGAGCAAAGTCACTGAACCATCTCTTTTTTTTTGGTAAATATGATCTTATGTAGAGTGCACGCAAAGGATGTGCTTTTTTATCTGCCTGCCCTTCAGCATCCCTCTGTGAGTATATGCTGTCCTTGCATTCCAATATCCGCTGCACATTAGCCTGCCTTGCTAACAGCAGCATTATTAAAGCTAATGTACATTCCTGATACATCAGGACTTTGTTTATTGAATTTTGATGCTTTCTTAGAAATAGCAATTGTTCCCCTCCCCCCCCCCCCCCCCCCCCAAGGTGGTTTGTAGGAATGTGCAGCATTCAGCAGGATAAAAACAAAAATGCTATATAGATTCTGTTACAGAGGCTTACCAAAAGACAATAATGAAAAGATCAAAAGAAAAACTGAATATGGGAAAAGACTAAGGGGCCTATGCACTAAAATGCGGGCTCAAAATGTTTATAGCATTTGCTCGCTAAATGTTTGGGGAGTAATTTTATAGCAATCCTTCTAAACTGGGCGGCAAATACGTGTGCACGTTACACCAATTTTCAAAGTTGACTTGCATATATGTCTTTGTAACCCTCCCTTTTGGTGGAGGGTACCTGACACAAGGGCTTCAGCCGAGTCCCAGGGCTGTCCTTACTCTCCCAGATCTCCAAAACACTCAATCGTCATAGCTCAGTGCTGGGGGCCATGGGTTCTCCAGTGGGGAGGAGACCTGAGCCTTGTGAGCCTTAGATGCTGGGTTAGGGTAACCGGGCTGCACAGGCACTTTAAGACGTAGCTCAATATTCACAGTCAGATTATCCAAAAAGGGCACACTGGAACAAAAAGGCTCAGAGTCCAAATCAACTCAAGTTAAAAAAAAAAAAAAGGGAAACAGCAAGACAAATATTACAAACCAAAATCAACGATAGAAATAAAAGTCAGACTAACGACAGAATAAGTCTAATTGGATGAAAAGGCTTGAAGGAATAGATATGTCTTCCAAGATTTTCTAAACTTCATATAATCCTTTTCTAGGTGCAGTACTAACTGTAAAGAATTCCAACAACTTAGGGTAAGAAAGGAAAAACAAACTTCCTTGGTAATCTCAAGCCTAATGTCCCTAGGAGAAGGTAGTATCAAAAGTTTCTGTTGGGGGGAATGTGATGGGGGACAATAAGACTAGATAAATAGAGAGGAATTCCCTAGTGCAAGGCCTTAAAAGTCAAGCATCCTATTTTGAAAAAGCCACGAGAAGACATTGGTGACCAATGCAAATCTTTGCGAAGAGGAGTAACATGGTCATTCTTGCTTTTGCCAAAAAATACTTTTGTGGCTGTATTTTGGACAGTCTGACGTCTGAGTAATTGAGTAGTAGTGAGACCATGAAATAATGCATGTTAATAGTCCAGACGTGTTAGAACAAGAGCATACGTAAGAGTTTTAAGATTGGAACAATTTGAGAATAGTGTAATTTTAAATATAAAGCAAAGAAGAAAAACAAGAAAACTGCAGATGTTTTGAGATATGATTGGAAAATATTAATGTATAATCAGTCTTAATCCCAAGTGTTGTGATGATGTCTTTGACCTGAATGCATTCACCTGCTATGCAAGGCAGCAGAAGTGGCTGCCTTGCATAGCAGGTGAATGCATTCTGTGTACTTTCCTGGTGCCGGCAGAAACTAGCACCTATCTTTGGGTAGGCGCTAATTTCTTAGAGTAAAATGTGCGGCTTGGCTGCACATTTTACTTACTGTATCCCGCGCACATACCTAATAGGGCCATCAACATGCATTTGCATGTTGAGGGCGCTATTAGGTGCCGCGGGCTGGACGCGCATTTTACGCCCCTTACTGAATAAGGGGTAAGGGAAAATGTGCCTCCAAAAGCAGGCTAACAGTGTGCTCTGTTGGAGCGCACTGTACTGTATCGGCCTGTCAATGAGGGAAGTGAATCAGAGTCAAAGCTCTCAATAATCTGAATGTCATCAGCATACAGAAAACTCGAGAAGCCCAAAGTTTGTATGAGGATGGCAAGAGGTGTAAGATATACAGTAAATTAAACAAAGTGGCTGATAAAACACATCCTTGAGGGATGCACGGTTAAGAGAAATCAGGAAAAATGTAAAGGAATTCCAAGAAACACAGTGGGGTAGATTTTAAAAATTTGTGCGATTGCGTACTTTTGTTCGCGCACCAGGCGAGAACGAGACTTGGAACAGAATTGGAACAGACTGGAGCAAGGTTCAAACGCAGTGACAATCTAGCACAAACGCCAACTCGATTGTCAAGGCAAGGAAGTACGTGCAGGGACTTCCTAATATCGTGGAATCAATCAGGCCGGTGCGCCGCAGAGCTAGGACCCACCCTTGGCCCTACAAGAGGCCGGGCGATCCGCGAGCTCGTAGGGGTGTGGCCAACACAGCCGAGGATGCTGAGCGCCGGCGTGAGGCCTGGCGCGCAGTGGAAGGCTCGGCGACTGCAGGCACAGGACGCCGAGGCCTGGAAGTGCTTGCAGCTGCCGCTAGGGAGGCCGTGGAACCATGAAGGTGAGCAGGACCGTGTGCGGGCCGGGTGCAGACGGGGTGTGTAACAATACCTCCATAACATTAGCTACTAACAGTTAATAAACACACTATACCAACCCATCAACATTGATTCTATTCACATCACCAGCTCCATTCATTACCCACTCATATATACAATAAAAAACAATTCTCTTTATATTACATTAATATCCTTAAAAAAAAATCACATATATTACATTTATATACCTCTTTAAATATCACATATCACAAAATGGAAATGCTCCCACATAGAGCTGATTGAATTAGTTTCAATACATGTCAACAATTTCCACAGCAATTTTAATGCATTCCTTGATTTATGATATGCTGGTTGAATCCCATGTTACGTTAATTTAGTCCAAATTTTTGTACAAAGATAGAAATGTAAAGGCTTTTTTTGATATTTCATTTGCTAGCTGTTCATTAGAATTACCTACTACTGTGCCTTATATGCCCCGTAATTTTCAGATGGTCCCTCATTATTTTATGCATTATTTACATGATTGCATCATTATTGTGTGGTGTTTTAATTGTAATATTTTATGCCTTGTTTACATGAATGTGTTATTGTTGTGCTATGTTTCATTTTTCGATGTTTTTTCCTGGTGGAATCCACCTAGAACAGTTTCTGGTAATAGGCAGAATACAAATCCTGAAAAAACCCCCAAACAAATAATTAATAAAATTTATTGATTGATTGATTCATTAATTAATAAAAAGTGCATGTGAATTGAAATAATATTTTTTTTTAAATATGAATGGTGTTACTCCTATATACATTTATATTAACATCTATCTGTCTATCTATCTATCTATTCTGTTCAAGCAATTGCTTTTTTAATTGGTTATGTTTAATTGAAAAATCCTATTTAAAATCTCTAATGTTAGATAAATAAAATGACTTGCTCTGATTACAATAAATTTTGATTAATTATTTACATGTTAATAATTCTAATATTATATATGTGATCTCCTCTTTAGATATCTGAGGTTGCATCAAGAGAGAAATCAATTAGCCAGATCCCCAGTGACTGTAATGAGGAAGAGGGTATATAAGTGCAGATTCACTCACCTGTCAGAGAGGAAGACAAAGTTAGCATTTAGCAATGCATTTCCAAAGCCTCAGTTGGAGGGACGCCACAATATTCTTCCCATTGGCTTTAGACATTCCCGGATTCAAACAGCTCCATCTACTACAGGGGTGGGCAGTTCCGGTCCTCGAGGACCACAAGCCAGTCTGGTTTTCAGGATATCCCTAATGAATATGCATGAGAGAGATTTGCATGCATTCTGCCTCAGTTGTATGCAAATCTATGCCATGCATATTCATTAGGATATCCTAAAACCTCGACAGGTTTGTGGCCCTCGAGGACTGGAATTGCTCACCCCTGATCTACTATATAGAATACATCAATTCATCGCCTTACAAAAGGGTTCAGTTTATCAATTTTAGAGAAAAAACTGGCCGGCAAGCACAGTTAAACACATAAGATATATAGCAGTAAGCCAACACAAATGCATCAAATGAGTACAGCAGGAATTCTTTAACAGGTAGATTTTAAAAGCGGTGCCAGTGTCAAGAATAAGGAGGTGGAAAAGCATAAACCCAAATTTTACTGTTTGTTCTGATGAGGAGCAAGTCTGGAGATTTTGAGGAGAAAGAGAGAGAATCTGACACTCTATATATCTCCCACTGTAAGAGGAGCATCTTCAACTCAGGGTGGATTTTTTTTTTTTTGGGGGGGGGGGGCAGTGTTACATTGGTCTACCTAGGGCGCAAGGATCTGTAGCCCTTGTAACACTGCCCCCCCCCATAACCCACCATGAGTTGAAAGTACCCCCTTACAATGGGAGATATAGAGCGTGTCATATTGTCTCTAAAAGAGATATTCTCTCTCTCTCTCTCTCTCTCTCTCTCTCTCTCTCTCTCTCTCTCTCTCTCTCACTTTTACTCACTCATGTCACATCACTTGTGCAAGCATGTTATTAAAATACGCAGAGCAAGGATATTTTAAATAATACACCAATACATACATGCAGTCCTTTTAAAATTAGCCAAAAAGTGAGTGTCTGTGGGTAACTGAAGAAATATTTCAACAGGTGAAAGTCAGTCTCATAAGAGGGGAAAAAGTTGAGGGAATAAAATAATAGAAAAAAAAATACACACCTGACTCTTTAATTATTTTTCCTTTAAGGAAACAATGTCCCTCAATACCTTTTAGCTATTTTGCCAAAAAGAGGAAAGTACATTCTGTCCTGTGCACATACTGAAACAATTTGCTGGAGGCATGTTAGACAAGTTCTGCCCATACCGTGGATTTCAAGAGCTGACGATACACTGAATATCATTGGCTGCAATACATAGGGGATGCTTTATTCCTGAAGAAAATGTCCCCACCCTACAGCAAAGGAATGTGAACGTACAAGAGGAAATGGTACTCCCTGAGTGTGAGTGTGCCACTCTGTGCACACACAGCCTCTCAGCCAGAGAGTAGATGAACTCCCATTTCTCTTCTCCTAGTTAAGGGTGATCTAAGCCCCACACCATTTGTATGTCTGCAGCTCCTCTTGGAAACAGCAGCAACTAGGAAAATTGCTTCTGGCACAGTCCCAGTGGGGAAAAGATCAGGCAAGTTGATTCCCACGCTCCTTCTTCCTTGAGTAGGTCTGGGGGCAGCCTCCTAAAGACGGAATCTTGCCTACATCCGCTCCAGGGAAACAGATTCTCTCTCGCTCTCTTCATCCTGTTTTCTCTTTCATTCAGCTGGTTTCTCCATCCCTCTGGTCATGTCTGCTCTGTGAGTTGGCTCCCCTGTCTTTCACCAAACTTTCTAATTCCTTCCAAAATCCATGGGGAGCCAAAACCAGAACATTTGTGATCCTTTTAACTAAATGCTTATCTTTTCCCAGTCCATGAACTGAACACAGCAATGGGTCTTGTGCAATGCAAGTACATGTTAAGGTCCTGCTAGAGGGTAAGCGAATATCGTCGTTTTACACTCCCCTCACATGTAGTTACACCTGTACGGTAACCCATAAAACTGGTAAATTATTATGCAATAATATCTGTGTGCTAAATAGCATAAGGCTGCCACAAAATAGCATGTACTTATTAAACAGCATATACTGTCCTCTTTGACTCAGCCCCCTTGCTGCAAACTCTATACTAAGGAGTGAATTTTCAAAAAGTAAAGGTGGTATATATTATAGAAATTTTCAAAAGCTTATTTGCTCATGTAAAACCTTTTGAAAATTCAGCCATATGGAATGAATTTTCAAAGGCGTTAAGCATGTAAAAGTAGCAATTTTCAAAAGTCTATTTAAGCAAGTAAAACCAAGTTTTACGTGCATAAATTCTTTTGAATATTTCTTCCATAGTAACTAGTAAGTGATAGCTGAAAAAGATCAAATTTGCCTATCAATCTGTGCAGCAAACATTTTAGGGTTGTAACTGCCTCTCAATGCAGATTACGCCATGCTTTCTGTTTAGGGTTGAAACTGCTGCTCTGTGCAAGTTGCCCCCATGCCTTTTGTATAGACTGCTGCTCTATGCAGGTTATCCTTATACTTTCTGTTTAAGGTTATAACTGCCACGGCACTTCATATAGGTAACCCCCATGTCTTTCTTGGAAGCACAATACAATTATTTCAATATAGGTTGGTTGAACCATTGCTCCATGCAGGTTACCCCAGTGCTTTCTTTCCATATTCTTGCCTTGAAGGGATCCTCTGTGTTTATTTTATTTATTTATTTATTTATTTATTTTATATACCGACGTTCGATCGAGATATCACATCGGTTTCCAGATAACTAAAAGAATAGGGTAGTAACAGCCCTATTTTACATTATAACATTGTAATAAATATAATAAATTATAACATTGTAATAAAATATAACGAATTATAACAGAAATAACAGGATAACATGGAACATTTGATATAGTATATAACATATGTACATAAATGACTTGTTGATGAGGATATTTTAAGGTTAAGGTTGGCAAGGAGGGTTGAAAGGGGGAGGGGGGGGATAGGTGGGAGGAAGATGGTGCAAGGGAGGGAAGATGGTGGTGCGAGATGCTTGTGTAGGGGGCGTGGTGTGTTGCAGTTGCATTTGGGCAGGTTACGTGTCAGGTGGGAAAGCTTTTAAGAACAGCCATGTTTTGAGGAGTTTTTTGAAGACTTGTAATGAAGGTTCATTTCTGAGACAGGTGGGGAGGGAGTTCCATATGGTGGGGCCCGCTATTGTTATGGCTCGTTTGCGGGTGACGTTGAGGTGTGCAGATTTGAGATTGGGTATGGCTAGGAGGCCAGTGTTGGTGGATCTGAGAGTTCTTTGAGTAGGGTAAGGTTGTATTCTGTTGTTTAGCCAGTTCATATTGTTGTTGTTTATTTTTTTGTGCATGAGGGTGAGGGTTTTATACTGGATTCTTTGTGTAATGGGTAGCCAGTGGAGTTCTTTGAGAGTGGGTGTGATGTGGGAGGATTTTTTGTTGTTAGAGATGATTCTATTCCATGCTTTTTAAAAAATTCTGCCACCATCTTTGTCTCTACTACATCCTCCGGGCCGGCATTCCATGTATTTACTACTCTTTCCATAAAAAAATATTTTCTGATATTATTCGTAAATCTAGCTCCTTGTAGCATCAAGCTGTGACCACTATATCTATAGCTTCCTTTCCACTGGAAAAGGTGTATTTGTGCGTTAATATTTTTTAGATGTTTAAGTGTCTCTCCTCTCCTCTAAGATATACATGTTCAGATCCTGAAGTCTCATCTCATTTATCTTTTGGTGCAGTAAGCTTAGCACAAAGAGCTGGTTGTCAGTGCTGAGGGCAGAAGCAGGAAAGCATCTGGAGCCCAGAACAGGCACTGAAAGAAAAGAAGAGATTTCCAGGAAAGGAAAAACCAGAGCAAATGCACATGCTTCAGGTTTCTGCCAAGAAGGAGGTTGATTGACATCAAAAAGTGCCTTGGCCTTCCCCAGTATATCTCTCCCATTGTCAGCAGGGAGATAAAACTGCCAGCCCTGAGTCAGAAGGACACCAGCATCCAACCACACTCCATCTACAGACACTCAGTGGTTCTCAACCTTTTTTCTGTCGTGACATACCTGACAGATGGTTCTCACATGCGTGACATACTGAACACATGACCATCATAGAGCTAAATGTAAAAGTACAGTTTGCATCCACAGGAACACCCCTGACCCACAATTATGGATGTAAAGCAGAATTATGACATTCCCCGTACAACTCACCTTACAAAAAATATATTCTGGTTCTAGTGTGATCTCAGTAACAGCAACACAAACTCCAACTACCAGGCTCAATAGCCCTACTTATGAAAAGACAGCAGTTTATCACTAATGCATGTCCTCTTGAGAAAATACAACAAATAAGACTGATACAGTAAAATACCTCACCTCGGTCACATACACAGAACTGACCTAACATATTCCTAGGATCTGCAGTAATGCACATAAACTAATCCGCAGACAGTTACACTTGTATTATGGAATGCACTCAAACAGTAACAACCCTACCTATGAAAAGGCAACACTCCAAATATTAAATCAGGCCCTAAACACCAATACACCTCCTATTAGGAAAACAGAACTAGCCAAGCAGCTATAGATCCTAACACAGAAATAATTGTATAACTATACTAATAAGCAGAATAAATGTTTCACAACAATTATGAACAGAACAATATTCAACAATTAAAAACTCATAAAAATTATTTAAAATTCTCCAAACACCAATAAAATATTTCAAAACAGCAGATACATCACATAATATTCAGTAATTAAAATGGAAGTTAATCAAGAAAAATAAACTTTAAAAGCCACCTTTACTAACCCTCTCCAGCAGCTCTACTCCTCTTCCATGCAGGCCAGTAGCACACACCAGAAGCAGTAGTGGCTGAAGCTCTGTACTCATGGTCCTCTTCCTTAATGCCCACGACCAGTCTCTCTGTCTCTCTCTCACACACACACACCCATGACCAGTTTCTGTCTTTCACACACCAATCATCTCCCGATGCACACACACACATACACAGGCTTCCCACTTCCATATTCTATCTTACATATACAGGCTTCTCACTCCCATGCTGTGTCTCACACACACCCAGGTTTCTTACTCCTATGCTAGCTCTCGTCACATGCACAGGATTCTCACTCCCATAATCAATTTCTCTCTCACACACACACACATACCAGTCACACTCGCATACCAGTTTCTGTCTCCAACACACCAATCATCTCCTGACCAATCTTTCTCTTACACACACACACACACACCAGTCACCTTCCCGAACATCTCTCTCTCTCATTGACACACACACACACAAGCTTCCCACTCCCATGTTCTATCTTACATATACAGGCGTCTCACTCCCATGCTGTGTCTCACACATACCCATGTTTCTCACTCCTATGCTAGCTCTCTCCACATGCACAGGCTTCTCATTCCCACAATCACTTTCTCACACACACACACACACACACACAGACACACACACACACACTCCAGTCATCTCCCTGACCAGTCACTTCCATTGTCTCTCCTATACACACACATCACCTCTCTGACCAGTTTCTCTCAATCACACACATGCTCTCTCTCACACACTTTACATAGATGATCTCAATCAAATGCTTTCACTTACACACAGGCTCTCAGTCACAGTTACACATGCACACTCTCAATCACACATACATTCTCTCACTTACAGGCAGCCTGGCTGGCTGTCTCTCTCTCGCTCATTTCCTGCCTCCCCCCCCACCCCCCGAGCACAAATGGTAGCTGCAGCAGCTTCCTCCTCCTCTAGCCCCCGCAGACCACGAGAGGCTAATTCTGCTGTCTCCTGTGCCGATTTCTGGCTGCTTCTGATTTTGCCCTGGGCCCATGCTACTGCTCGAGGCTGCCGCTGCTGACACTACTTTTTCATACGGCATAGCTCTTTCTTCTTCCTGCGCACCCCACTGCACATCACTTCCTGTTCTGGGCCAGGGTGGGGGCAGGTGCAGGAAGAAGAAATGGCCCAGCCGCAGTTGCCAGCCTCCACTAACACTGCTGCTGTTCCCATCTGGGCTTGAACATGCTGATAGCCCGAGCGGCAATGGCAGCAGTGGAAGATAGCCTGCCTCTAGCTTGGTGAAGGAAGAGGGGGAAGAGCAGCGGGAGACCGGTAGCATGTGACACACATGCTGCTATTTGGCGACACACTGGTGTGTCGCAACACACCGGTTGAGAAGCGCTGCTCTATAGTATTGCAGAAGCAACAGTATGATGACAGTTGTTTATCCTGAAACTTCAGAAAACCTGCAATTGTTTTCGAACTGACTAACCAAGTAATAACAACAGCAATGGCCATTAGGGATGTGCAGACCAAAAGTTTAAGTTCATAAGTCCATAAGTCGAATGGGGGTCCCATTTGCGGTTAATATGGACTTATGGAGAATTCCATAAGTTGAGTCTATGTCCATATGTGCAAATAAAAATTTAAACCCCTCACCTGCCTTAATCCCCCCCCCCCCCCAAAGACTTACCAAAACTCCCTGGTGGTCCAGCAGGGTCAGGACGCCATTCCTGAACTCCTTTGCAAGGAGCACATGACGTCGGCGTCACGTGATTCCCCTCGGGTTCGCTCCCGGAACCCTCGTTGGGCCCAAAAGGCACTTTTGGCCAGCTTGGGGGGGTCAGGAGGCCCCCCCAAGCTGGCCAAAAGTTTCTTTTGAGCCCAACGAGGGTTCCGGGAGCGAACCCGAGGGGAATCACGTGACGTCGGCGCCACATCAGAGTGACGCGGCGTCACGTGATTCCCCTCGGGTTCGCTCCTGGAACCCTCGTTGGGCCCAAAAGGCACTTTTGGCCAGCTTGGGGGGGTCAGGAGGCCCCCCCAAGCTGGCCAAAAGTTTCTTTTGAGCCCAACGAGGGTTCCGGGAGCGAACCCGAGGGGAATCACGTGACGTCGGCGCCACGTCAGAGTGACGCGGCGTCACGTGAATCCCCACGCGTCGCTCCCGGACCCTCACGGAACTTTTGGCCAGCTTTGGTAAGTCTTGGGGGGGGGGATTAAGGAGGGTGAGGGGTTTAAATTTGTATTTAGATCAACAATCGCGATTTCCAACGTATTCAACATAGCTATGTTGAAGAAGTTGGAAATCCGATCGTTTACGCCTCATCTTTTTTTTAAGTCAAAAAAAAAAAAAAGTTGCGTTTTCCATTTAAGTTCAAAACGAATGCACACCCCTAATGGCCATTGCCACCTGCTAGCATAGCAAATTTCAGGTGACTAGTAACATCTCCATGTGCCCTATCCCTCAAAAGTGCTCTCACTCCTTCTGGACTGGTGTCCATCATCCAAGTGAGAGTGGCCATGTCAAAGGGCCACAAGCCAGAAGTAGAAAGGCTGGGGAGGGATGTCCAACACTGGGTAAAAAAAAGTCTACACCATGAGCATCCTTCCTAACTACTCAGTGTCTTCTGTGAGGGACTTATGGCTTAACCACTGTATCCTTGTCTCTACTGCAACACCTTTCTTGCAAATTGTGCCATCTGGGATCATATAGGATAAAACATGTGTACTGCAATGTTGCAGTGCAATCATGGTGATGGCATTTGATTGAAATTCATAAGATGGGATTTTATTTGCAACAGTTATAACGCTGCACTTTATGCACTGTGTAGTATACAATGTCTGAAAAATAGTTGTCATTGGTGAACCTTTGATTAGAAAATGCATTTTTTGTCTAAATAAATGAGAACATTTTTTGGAAGTACCTTGAGTACTGTGTTCAATTCTGATCGCCGCAACTCAAAAAAAGATATAGTTGCACTGGAGAAGGTACAGACAAGAACGACCATAATGATAAAGGGGATGGAATAGCTCCCCAATGAGGAAAAGCTAAAGAGGTTAGGGTTGTACAGCTTGGAAAAGAGAAGGCTGAGGGAGGATATGATAGAGGTCTTTAAAATCATGAGAGGTCTAGAATGGGTAAGTGTGACTCGGTTATTTACTCTTTCAGATAATAGAAGTACTAGGGGGCACTCCATGAAGTTAGGAAGTAGCACATTTAAAACTAATCAGAGAAAATTATTTTTCACTCAATGAACAATTAAGCTCTGAAATTGGTTGCCAGAGGATGTGGTTAGTACAGTTAGTATAGCTGAGTTTAAAAAAGGTTTGGATAAGTTCTTGGAGGAGATGTCCATTAGCTGCTATTAATCAGGTTGATTTCGAGAATAGCCTCTGCTATTACTGGCATCAGTAGCAAGGGTGGTACTTAGTGTTTGGGTACTTGCCAAGTTCTTGTAGCCTGGTTTGACCACTGTTGGAAACAGGATGCTGGGCTTGATGGACCCTTGGTCTGATCCAGTATGGCAATTTCTTATATTCTTATGTTCTTTACACATTGCTGTCTTTCCTTTCCAACTGTCTACTCTCTTTCTCTATCCCACAACATCTCCTGCTCTAACACTCTCATCTTTTCAATCAGTAACTCCCAGAGCATCCTGCGGAGTTCTTGAAGTAGCACATACAAAATTTAACATAGCAACATAGTAGGCAATGGCAGAAAATACCAGTTGCCCATCCAGACTGACCGATTTGCAAGGATATATCCAAACTATTAGCTGCAGCAGCATGGCTGCTGGAAGGATATCATTCTATGCAGTCCGTTTCTTCCTTCCTGGTTCTCTACTCTCTTGGGTAGATTAGCATCAAAGATAACACAGACCCTTTCCCCTTTTCTCCTCCCCCCGCCCCCACCATGTCTTACATGCAAACTTTGTAATAATCTGTAACCTCCCTCCTTTACCAGGGATCACATTTTCAGCCCTAGAGAATACTGGATCACTCACCTGGGGTGGGGAATAAAATTTCTGGGGCAAGAATTCTGGTAAGGCCAAATTGGGCAGAAGTTAACTTCAAGAACAAAACACAAAGTCCAGACCAAGGTGGTGCTCCAAACAGAAATTTACTTTGAAAAATAAACAGTTCAGCAGTATAAAACAAATGCATTCCACAGCAAAAGCAGTAGAAATTCCAGTTACAAAAATTATACAGCTGATGACCCACAAGAATTCTCTCCTTGTTCTGGTAGACAGATGCTTCATATATTCTGAAGATATTCCCAGAAAGGATATTCCCTTCAAAGGATAATTCAAAGGACTAGAGATGCAGGCCAGGAACCCTATTTCTAGTAGGGATGTGCATTCTTTTAAAAAAAAAAGTGAAAAACACAATGAATAAGGCAAATTTGTTTCATTTGGGGGTCCTGAATCGAATCGAGGGCCACTCAAATGAAAATAACTTTATGCTTTCATTTTATTTTTAACTAACAAATTGGGCCTAGGTCTGGGCCTGAAGCTGGGGCCTTGCCTAGGTCCTAGGCTGATGTCAAAGCAGGGGCTGCAGTCTATGTCCAAGGATGATGTTGAGGTCTCAGCGGCGGCATGGGCCAACGCCGAGACCTCGGTCAAGACCTTCAAAAATAATTTAAAAAACGTATCTGATCTGTCGGGTATCTGACGAAGGCCAGATCCCAACACTGGGGCCTCAGCCTGGATGCAGGCCCGGCATCACCACCCAACTAGAGGCGGGTCACAATGCCAGAACCTAGGCCCAAGCCCAGGACCAATCCTGGGGCCTCGGCCAGCAGGTTGGATTCCGATGCCTGGACCTCGGCTCAGGGTCAGGCCCAGGCTTTGGAGCCCAGATCTAGGAGCTCCTCTTTTTTAGTCCACTTCTTTCTTTGTAGCTTGAAAGCCATATGACGCCATCTGCTGGGGTCGCGCCAGAGTTAATTAACTCTGGTGCATAAGAACATAAGAACATGCCATACTGGGTCAGACCAAGGGTCCATCAAGCCCAGCATTCACTCCAGCAGAGGTTCCATTTTAGTGTACAGTAATGCCGTAAAATGTGGTACATAAAAATGGCTCCATCCACTGGGCTGAATGCATGGAGTTAATTAACTCTGGTGTCGCCCCAGCGGACAGCATCATTTGGCTTTCAAGCACCAAAGAAAGAAGAGGATCAAGGAAGAAGAGCTCCCAGGCTTCGGCTCCAAGGCCTAGACATAACCCTGGGTCATGGCATCAGGCCTAGGTTCAAGTTGACACCTCGGTATTGGGACCTGGCCTCAGGTTGGGTAGCGGCATCAGGTCTGGGTCTGGGCTGATGCCCTGGCATTGGGACCTGGCCTTCGGGTCAAGTCATGGTGTCGGGCTTGGGCTTGGCTCCAGCCTTGGCTGAGGACCAGCAATCAGGACCTGGCCTCTGGGTTGGATTGCGGAGTCGGGCCTGGGTCTGAACCAATGCCTTGGCATTGGGACCTGGCTTCTGGATTGGGCATGGCATCCAGCCTGGGTTTGGGCTCCAGCTTAGGCTGAGGCTTCTGCCTTTAGGCCACAGCAACCTACCATGGCCTCGGCCTATGCAAGCCCGAGGTTTTGTCCTAATACTATTCAGCAGATCCCCATGGACCAGGTAAGTGGAGGGGGGGGGGGGGGAGAGGATACTGGCTCCGGCATTTTTCCAGGAGGGTGGGAGGTCAGTCTCATTTTTTTGTGGGCCTTTTTTTATTGTTTGTTTTCTTGTTTTCATACGAATTAAATGAATCAAGCAATCCACGAACCAAAATTTGTGGGAAAAAACCCTCCTGAAAATGAACCAAAAAATTACATTTTTCCCCTAGCACATCTCTATTTTCTGGTTGTTTTTCCATTTTTCCCAGCCTCTTACACTTCACTGCTTCTCAGCTCAGCATACACCATTTCTTCCACAACTGGTTCTTTCACAACCAACTCTCTTTTTAAAGTGCTTTCCATCTCTAAACTCAGCAAGAGTTCTCTCAAGGGAGGCATATTTTATATTCCCAGGTTGCACCCCATCCCCCTTGGGGGAGTAACCTCTCAGTCACTTCAGTAAATTACATATACACCCATGAACTTTCTATGAACCTCCTTTGTAGTAGACAACCCATGTTATCAGATAGAAAACACTCCATAATACCTCTGAACTTTTAATGAACCCTCCACTGCTGGAAGAATCTCCATTTAAGACATAGATTCACACTAAAACACATCTAGTGGCCAAACAGGAGACACAAATCTAAACTAAGAAAACTAGCAAGCCTATTGTCGGAACATCCAGCCTTCTAAATGATCCCACTCCTGCTGGATAGCAGTCAGCCTCCACCAACCTGTTAGATAAACTTTATTGTGTAAGTAGAAGGTTACTTAATTTCTTACAAGAAAAGGATTGATGCTACAAGTTGAAATGGACTGTTTATCAGTGTTCCCAAATGCGGTAGCAAAAAATGGTGTATTGATCTGGTTGATTTCTGAGGCATAATTGCCTAATGGTACTAATCATGGCCAGCAGTATCATTCAGTCATGATTTCATTATCTGCTCTTTACTTTGTCCTTATCACCTCTCTTCTTAGCTCTGCTTTCAAAAGAGTAAAGGATATGTTCTTAGCGAAACTGTAACCTCCCAACTGTGTTCCCACTGGTGTCACAGAATATGACATCAGGTAAGGACCATTTAATTCCATAGATTCTTCTCAATTTCATTCCTTGTGCAGTGCAACAGACCCCAGACTCCCCTCACCTTCCTATACCTCATTGCATGCACATTTTTAACAGCAGGAATCAGAAAAGGAGCTCCTTGTGCCAAATGTAAGCTCCTATTAAGCTGTATTATGGCTAAAGAAACAATGTTTTTCTTTACCTTAATTTTTCTGATGCTGTTTCTAATTTTTTCCATACTAGTTTTTATTTTGATTTCAAACTCAAGTAAACTTTTATGTTGAACACCATTATTGCACTGTAATTTTTTTTCTTATTGAACATTAAGACTTTGAGTGGAGAGTTTAAGTTTTTTTATATATATATATTTTTCCTCCTGGAGGACTCCCGCCCCATGAATTGAACCAGTGAAGTGAGGCTTATTCAGAAAACTGGCATCCATGAACTCACTAAGCCCCCAGGAGGATAAGCCTCCCCTCTACTTGATGGACCCCAATATTGTAGCTCCCCTGTTTCAGCCTGCAGGCCAACTGGGCATCTTGAATTCTATTACCATTTTCAACTTTCCCCATCACTACTAGGAGGCTATTTCATGCATCTGCTACCCCTTCCATGAAGAAATATTTTCTGATATTGCTCTTGAAATTGTCCCCTGGAACTCAAGGAAAGTATTAAATTTTAGATGTTGTCTTTGGAAAAGTTTGATCTATTTTGGTATTTGCTCTTTATCATATCTGCTATTTTCATTTGTAGCTTTTGAGGACAGTAAGCGTCATGGAAAAAGCATATATAACCCCAATGACTACGGTAAAGTCTTCAGGTGTTGGCGTGTGTACAGTGCATTAGCATCCATTCATTAGCCTACAGAGCTTGCCATGTTCTACAAACGCCGTAGCCACAATGCAGTTGCAGGAAAAGTTTGGTCCTTAAAGACACGTATGTAACTCTAGCAAGAGAATCTTTTTAAATTGTTCCACATTTATTGGTATTTCAATATTGTTTTTTTTTATTTCAGATAAAATGTTTATGAGCTCCTGACGAAGTTTATACGAAACACGCGCTGTGTCGGGTGGGCATTGCAGAGCATTTAAAAGCCATGCTGCCGCACTACTAACATGATAAGTGTTCTTAGTTTCATTATTGTGGCATTTGCAGTTAATTAAAAATTCCAATTTAAAATTAAAAATTTAGAAATGTATTAAATGACAAACCCAGTGATTACACACTTGAGCTGTTTTCTCATATCACTTCAGTAACGAAAAATGTTACCATAATAAGTGAATATATAGTAACGCATTGCCATTCAAACTTTCAGCTCACTTATGAGGGTTTTGTCATTTTTTCTACAATTCACCGGCATTTTCTTTACATGTGGTTCTATCTTGTTTTGATATGTTCTACTTATTGGCATTATTGAAGCTACTGGCTTCTCATTCACTTCTGCATACAGTTCAAGCTTCTTGTATTTGCCTATAAGTACATTTACTGCAGCAACTTATTACTTCTCTTTATTCTCCCTGTACAGCTTTCCTCCCAAACATCTTTGTTCATTAGTCAAGATGCTTTAACTTGTACCTTTATTCTCCATCTCCAACTCAGCACTTTCCATCTCCCTGGTACAGCCGTTTCGATTTGGTGAGTCCTTTCCCTTCTCTTACCGTATTCAAAACACAACTTTTTAAGGCCATTTAAAAACATAAACCTTGGTTCTCTATGGTCATGGGCTTCTTGATTTTAGCCATTTTCTAAAGTAAGCTAAAGTTTCGCTTAAAGGGGCAATTTTTTAAAGTTCTTTTGCTGGCAAACATGAGAGGACCTGTGTAAAAATGCTGTTTGAGACTTGCTCCCTGGGAACGTGGCTAAAAATATGAGCGCTCTGAGGCAGCCAGTGTATTTTTATCCATGCGGAAAGGGGGCAGCAGCGAGGGTGGGCTCAGGAAAGTATGGGTGGGGATTTCATTTAGAAAAATAATCCCCACATGCACTTTTGGGCCTACACTTTTCAACTGCTTCAGTGGAGGTGCAAGGTAGATGAGTACCTTGCAGCCGCAGTGCATGCACCAGCCCAAATTTTCAAAGGAAAAACCACGGGCATGGAGCAACATACAGACTTTTAACTACATTCAAAGAGACCAATTTTCAAACAAACACTTTTTACCCACATGAATCCCATTGAAAATTGTCCTCCCTAGGGTTTATTTTTTTTTTCCCTATTTTGTGTCAATGAGGAGAATGGTTTGTACATAGGTCCCTAAGAGTCACTTTTTAATCTACAGTGTTTAAATAAAAGCTTTCACACTTGCAAATTATTATTACCCACAATTTTGTTACTTCTATAAAATGGAATAGAAAATACATTAATATTATTGAGTAAAAAGTTCAGAGGATGAAGATGATACCCTCAACGAGAGAGTACCAACCAGAAAACTGGACCCAAGGGGAGTTCTCGACCTATAGGAAAGCAGCTGCCATAGTAAAGTCAGGATGACATCACAATACATTACTCAGTTCATTTATTTCGGTATATGGTAAGAATTGTTCTGTCAAAGTGGTCAAAAGTGGTTCCCTGAAAGAGATCTAGAGAGGAGATTTATACAGCAGCTTGCAGAATGCATCCAACATGCATAAAAAGTTACAGGTTTAAAAGAAAAAGAAAAGCCGCATTGGGATTAGGTAGGAGAGAAACAGGATTAACAGTTCAGCCAGTTGAGTTTGCTTTAATCCTGTGTTTTCCTTTCCAACAATAATGCTATTTTTTCCAAGTGACATCATTTTAAAGAGTGGTTTCTGTTAGAGGCTAAAACCCTAATTGTACTCGTTCTGTGAATGAATGAGGAATAAATTAAATGGTGAAATTTCACTGCAGACTTCTTGGATGTTATTTTATAATGTGAAAGAGTATGGGCACTCCAAAATGGTTACAATGAGATGGTGTTGGCATGACTGAGATCTAAAATCTAGCCATAATTTCTGAGCTGGGTGGAAAATATAAGTTTAAGCTTTACTGGATGTCCAGGATAAGGGGGGTGTCACATAGTAGCTGTGAATCAAGTCAACAGCATCAAAGAATGTCTACTGCATACAGCAAATATTGTCACTCTGCTAGAAGCAAAGAGCATGTTGCCAGAAACGCAATTAGACCACCCTGTCTTAGCAGGAGGATAACTGTAATTTGAGTGATGTGACCTCTTACACGTTTTGACAAGTAACTACGATCAATCACAATCCATCCCCATTTGGTACTGCAAGCAGTAATAGCAAAACCAAAAATAGACATAAAAAAGAATAAGAACTACCATGCTGGGTCAGACCAAAGCCCATTGAGTCCTGCATCCTGTCTCCAACAGTAGGCAATCCAGGTCACAAGTACCTGGCAAATCCCATTAAGTAGATATGTGTTTATTCAGGGCCTGGATTGCTTAGTGCATTGACACAGGGTTGAAGAAACTAACTATCCTTTTTAGGCTGCTGGTCTGAAAGCAGCTCCTGCATTAATCACTGATATTCATTACCATCTAACTCAGATGGGCAAACTACAGCCTATGAGAGATTTTAATCCAACCCATGGTGGCGTGACGGGTCTTGGCCCATGTGGCAAGAACAGGGGGACTGTGGCCAAAGGTTACTGTATTGAGCTGGAAGTGACAGCATCCGGCTTGTCTGACTTAAAGAGTTACCTTCTTGTAGCCCTTCTTGCTTTGCAGACTTTCCATGGACCCACACTAGTCGATCTCCTGGAGTAGGCTCACAATGTGAACCTTGTACCAAAAACAATTGGCTCCCCTTCTGACCTAACTGCATAATGGTCTTAGTGGTCCTGACTTCGAAAGCCATTTACATGCAGAAAACCTGGATTTATGTGCATAAATGGCTTTTCTAAAATAGGTCGAGGCTCAATGTGTGACCTAGTAACATACATATGTTTATGTGAACTGCAGTGAGGCATTCTGGAGGGGGCGGGCTTGGAACATATGTGCATACTGTTGATTTTAAAAGCATGTATGTAAGAGAAGGTATAATTTCACATGAGTTATTCTGTGTGCATTTGGGCATTTATGTAAAAATTTCAGACTGGACGTATGCATGTAAACTCTTCTCAGGGAACACAAATGAAAGAGTGCCTGATGCTGTTTTTATGATCATGGCATCTTTGAATTCAATATTCACAGAATGGTCGGATAGATGGTGGCCTGGTC
The DNA here is from genome assembly GCF_901001135.1 of Rhinatrema bivittatum. NCBI lineage: Eukaryota > Metazoa > Chordata > Amphibia > Gymnophiona > Rhinatrematidae > Rhinatrema > Rhinatrema bivittatum. The sequence goes on from NC_042622.1 coordinate 56,351,765, forward strand.
CTGGCCCAGAAGCAAAAGATGTATATACTCTCATGCTGGATAGGGGAAAGCATAAAAATCCTCCCTTTCCCCTTTGTGACCACCTAACTTTCAACCCATAGCAAAAAGACTTCAGTCTTGAATCTTAAGAGACTGAATCATACCTTGAACCCATGTCCCTGGAATGTGAGTAATCAAAGTCCCACTCACTGGAATACATTGCAAAAATTATAAACTTTTATTCTTCTCAGGTTATAGGTAGTCAATTCACAATAATAAAAATCACCAAAGGATGACTCATAGGAATCTACAGCTGAACAGCAAAAACAAACATATTTTTTACATTTCCTCTTCCCCTTGTATAGCATCAAGATCTTGATTAGGTTCTCAAACATCCTAAGTGTCTTAGTAACTCTTCAAACAAATTCTTATCAGTATTCACATCCCTTCATAGTACTCTTCTCAACACTATATCTTAGCAAATTCTTTGTAAATTTCCCACAAGGTAGTTGTGGTTTGTAGGTCCTTCCTGATACTAATGGGCACTACTTAGGAGCTTAGTGATAGTATTTTTGCTTCCAAGGTGCATACGCCTGCTGGGCTGGTTAAACGTACAGACCCACCAGGAACCACTGCTGAATGACAGATGTAAGCTCTCAGGTCTTACTGCAGAAACACGCACATTCCTACTGTGATTACAAACATGTTTATCCAGAAGACACTCCCCTAGTGATCCTTTGTAATAAAGAGGCAGCTAGAATCAGTTGAATAAATGATCTGGAAAGGAATACGACCAGTGATTTTATGAAATTTGCCGATGATACAAAATTATTCAGAGTAGTTAAATCACAAGCGGATTGTAATACATTACAGGAAGACCTTGCAAGACTGGAAGATTGGGCATCCAAATGGCAGATGAAATTTAATGTGGACAAGTGCAAGGTGTTGCATATAGGGAAAAATAATCCATGCTGTAGTTACACGATGTTAGGTTCCATATTAGGAGCTACCACCCAGGAAAAAGATCTAGGCATCATAGTAGATAATAGGGATGTGAATCGTTTTTTGACGATTTAAAATATCGTCCGATATATTTTAAATTGTCAAAAATCGTTAGGGCCACGATACAATACCAATTCCCCCGATTTATCGTCAAAAAATCATAAATCGGGGGAAGGGGGAGGGCAGGAAAACCGGCACACTAAAACCCCCTAAAACCCACCCCCGACCCTTTAAATTAAATCCCCGACCCTCCCGAACCCCCCCCCAAATGCCTTAAATTACCTGGGGGTCCAGCGGTGGTCCGGAACGGCAGCGGTCCGAAACGGCCTCCTGCAATTGAATCGTGTTGTCTTCAGCCGGCGCCATTTTTCAAAATGGCGGCACAAAATGGCGGCGGCCATAGACCAACACGATTCGACTGCAGGAGGTCGTTCCGGACCCCCGCTGGACTTTTGGCAAGTCTTGTGGGGGTCAGGAGGCCCCCCCAAGCTGGCCAAAAGTCCCTGGGGGTCCAGCGGGGGTCCGGAAAACGATCTCCTGCTGCGAATCGTTTTCTGTACGGAAAATGGCGCCGGCAGGAGATCGACTGCAGGAGGTCATTCAGCGGGTCGTTCCGGACCCCCGCTGAACGGCCTCCTGCAGTCGATCTCCTGCCGGCGCCATTTTCCGTACGGAAAATGATTCGCGGCAGGAGATCGTTTTCCGGACCCCCGCTGGACCCCCAGGGACTTTTGGCCAGCTTGGGGGGGCCTCCTGACCCCCACAAGACTTGCCAAAAGTCCAGCGGGGGTCCGGAATGACCTCCTGCAGTCGAATCGTGTTGGTCTATGGCCGCCGCCATTTGCGCCGCCATTTTGAAAAATGGCACCGGCTGAAGACAACACGATTCAATTGCAGGAGGCCGTTCCGGACCGCTGCCGTTCCGGACCACCGCTGGACCCCCAGGTAATTGAAGGCATTTGGGGGGGGGGTTCGGGAGGGTGGGGGATTTAATTTAAAGGGTCGGGGTGGGTTTTAGGGGGTTTTAGTGTGCCGGCTCACGATTTTCACGATTTTCACGATACTTTAAACACCCAAACGGCAACAATACGATTCTCTCCCCCTCCCAGCCGAAATCGATCATTAAGACGATCGAGGACACGATTCACATCTCTAGTAGATAATACTTTAAAATCGTCGGCTCAGTGTGCTGCAGCAGTCAAAAAAGCAAACAGAATGTTAGGAATTATTAGGAAGGGAATGGTTAATAAAACGGAAAATGTCATAATGCCTCTGTAGCACTCCATGGTGAGACCGCACCTTGAAAACTGTGTACAATTATGGTCGCCGCATCTCAAAAAAGATATAGTTGCGATGGAGAAGGTACAGAGAAGGGCAACCAAAATGATAAAGGGGATGGAACAGCTCCCTTATGAGGAAAGGCTGAAGAGATTAGGGCTGTTCAGCTTGGAGAAGAGGTGGCTGAGGGGGGATATGATAGAGGTCTTTAAGATCATGAGAGGTCTTGAATGAGTAGATGTGAATCAGTTATTTGCACTTTCGGATAATAGAAGGACTAGGGGGCATTCCATGAAGTTAGCAAGTAGCACATTTAAGACTAATCGAAGAAAATTCTTTTTCACTCTGGAATTTGTTGCCAGAGGAAGTGGTTAGTGCAGTTAGTGTAGCTGGGTTCAAAAAAGGTTTGGATAAGTTCTTGGAGAAGTCCATTATCTGCTATTAATCAAGTTTACTTAGGGAATAGCCACTGCTATTATTTGCATCAGTAGCATGGGATTTTCTTGGTGTTTGGGTAATTGTCAGGTTCTTGTGGCCTGGTTTGGCCTCTGTTGGAAACAGGATGCTGGGCTTGATGGACCCTTGGTGTGACCCAGCATGACAATTTCTTATGTTCTTATGAAATGCAAATTCACTACACTGAGTGCATAACCAAAAGTAGAGGTTAAGTGACAAATTTAGGGTTAAACTAAGGGGTACTTGTCTAGTGGTATAGAACCAGATTTAGGGCCTGAGCCACATGTGCATGTTTGCTTTGAAAATTCAGGATAAAGACCAAATGTGAAAGGTGCATGCAGACATTATCCCACCATGCATAGTTATAAAATTACCCTCTGTAAAGGCTCTAGGGATGTGAATCGTTTTAGGACGATTAAAATTATCGTCCGATAATTTTAATATCGTCTTAAACCGTTATGGAACACAATACAATAGAGATTCTAACGATTTATCGTTATAAATCGTTAGAATCGTGAGCCGGCACACTAAAACCCCCCTAAAACCCACCCCCGACCCTTTAAATTAAATCCCCCACCCTCCCGAACCCCCCCCCAAATGAGTTAAATAACCTGCGGGTCCAGCGGCGGTCCGGAACGGCAGCGGTCCGGAACGGGCTCCTGCTCCTGAATCTTGTTGTCTTCAGCCGGCGCCATTTTCCAAAATGGCGCCGAAAAATGGCGGCGGCCATAGACGAACACGATTGGACGGCAGGAGGTCCTTCCGGACCCCCGCTGGACTTTTGGCAAGTCTCGTGGGGGTTAGGAGGCCCCCACAAGCTGGCCAAAAGTTCCTGGAGGTCCAGCGGGGGTCAGGGAGCGATTTCCCGCCGCGAATCGTTTTCGTACGGAAAATGGCGCCGGCAGGAGATCGACTGCAGGAGGTCGTTCAGCGAGGCGCCGGAACCTCGCTGAACGACCTCCTGCAGTCGATCTCCTGCCGGTGCCATTTTCCGTACGAAAACGATTCGCGGCGGGAAATCGCTCCCTGACCCCCGCTGGACCTCCAGGAACTTTTGGCCAGCTTGTGGGGGGCCTCCTAACCCCCACGAGACTTGCCAAAAGTCCAGCGGGGGTCCGGAAGGACCTCCTGCCGTCCAATCGTGTTCGTCTATGGCCGCCGCCATTTTTCGGCGCCATTTTGGAAATGGCGCCGGCTGAAGACAACAAGATTCAGGAGCAGGAGCCCGTTCCGGACCGCTGCCGTTCCGGACCGCCGCTGGACCCGCAGGTTATTTAACTCATTTGGGGGGGGTTCGGGAGGGTGGGGGATTTAATTTAAAGGGTCGGGGGTGGGTTTTAGGGGGTTTTAATGTGCCGGTTTTGCGATTTTTAGATTTTTAGATTTTTCACGATTTTTCACGATATTTTACCCCCCCAAACGGCAACAATACGATTCCCTCCCCCTCCCAGCCGAAATCGATCGTTAAGACGATCGAGGACACGATTCACATCCCTAAAAGGCTCATATTATTGTAAATGTAGCTACAACATGTGTAACTATAGCATCAAGGGAAAGGTCCTGATTGGTTTTAAGGGTTTTTACTGTGCGGTTTATCAGGTGATGTAGTAGATTTTGGGTAGAACTTACTCCCTGTAAAGCGTAACCTCTTGACTCTGTGGCAGCCTATAAACTCCTTTGGCGAGGTGAAGACCATGCTTCTCGTCTGGTTACAACTGATCTGACTTTATTTACAAGGAAAATGTATATACCTATATAACCCCAACTTAGAGTACTTTAAATGAAACCAGTGGTGGGAGTCCAAAATTTTCATTGGGGTTCTACTGAAAATGGTTGAGCAGTTAATGTCATGGACCAGGCTCAAGGAAACCCAAGATGACTTTCTTTTCTAGACTGGTAAAATCTTTCCCCCTCTGTGGCTGAACAGACATTCCCTTAAGCAAATGGCTTTTTAAACCTAGGAATAGGTCACTAGCAACTTCCATCTCAGGTGAGCCCAAACCCTGGAATAAGATAATCTACACCTGGGATGTGTGATTCCAATACTGCCAAATTAATTTAAAAATAAAACTTAGGGAAGTCAATATTCAAAAGTCATTTAGACAGATAATTTGCAAGTTATCCATCCAAATGGCAAGTTATCCATCCAAATTATAGCCAGATAAATCATTGAGAGGGGAGTTTTTCCACCTTCATCATCTCATATTACCCAGTGTATGTAAGTTTTCTTTTTGATTATACTCCGTTTCCTACCATTCCGGGGCTCAGGATTTAGTTAATATTTACTGAAAAAGTGGATCATCGGCATCCAGAGGAGGGATGACATAGGAATCATTCAAGGGGAGAAGGACTGAATTGGGGAAGAAGGAGACTTTGTAGACCCACACTGAGGTTCACTTTCATCTCAAAGGAGATACCAGGAGAGGAGGCATAATACAGGGGCCCGTCAGATATCATGTGTAGTAAGAAGGAGAATGATGAAGAACCACAGGAGAGGTAGGAGAACTGGAACTATGCTTTAAGCAACATCTAAAATGGATTAGAGACTCAACTTACCAACCATAAGGGAGGGAAGCTAACTGCCCTAAACCACAGGAAGGGGAAGAACTGACAAATACAATTAGGTCTGGCTTTAATAGCCATACTGCTTTCATGGAAGTTAAAGTCACAAATCTATTAAGAACTGAGAATGTAATAACAAATTGTGAATAATGGGAACAGTAAAGAACTTTCATCAGTTTCATATTCCATCAGTAAATGTTGAAACCATATTAGCTTCCAGCATGATTATTGCTGCTGTTTGCACTTAAGTGACATCAGTGCTGTTTATAAGAACTTTACAGTAGGATTTGAGTAAATGCAATGCACAAAGCTTAGAAGATTATTCTCCCTGCCCAGGGAATCATGGACACTTAGATGAATAAGCAGTTTGGGAAGATTTAACCTTTAAGTGACAGTGTTTGAGGTGTAGTTCCTGGAACCTTATCCAGGATTATCAACCCAGGGATTATACCAACATAGTTCATCAGCTGCAAATCAGTCCCTTACTCAAGTCAGAGGCTGAGTTAAATGATGAGACTTCCATAAGACAGACTGTTATCTCTGGTGTTGTCCCTATGATTCCTCGTAGAGACTCATCCGAAAAGAAAATAAACCTTAGGCCTTGGAAGAGAGTACGTGATTTATTCCCTTCATGGGAAAATGTACTTTCTCTGGCTAAACCAAGAGATAAGACAACAGCAAGCACCTCAACAAAGAACTGAAAATAGGGACAACATGGACACACTTCAAGTCTTACCCTTTATACCCATTAAATGTCACTGCTGACATCGGCAAGGATTAAAAGCCCAAACCTCCTATTCCCACTCTACTGCATAAACAAACATGGACCACTGGTTAGAGGTTAAGTAACCTTCAGGTAGAGGTTAAACATGGACCATTTGGGATCAGTTATCACACAGGCTGCATTCCACAGGAAAGATTAGTGAATACACTGTTGCTACGTCTACTGCTGTGCGGATGTATATCCTGATCCACAGTGAGGAACCGGTTCAGTGTGAAAGAGGAAGACAGGAATCGCTACCTGGAAAAGCAGGTCAGGAAAGCAATGATGCAAATGTAAGAAAAAATAGCAAAGAAGGTAAAACGAGAAGACAAGACTTTTTGTTAGATATGTTAGTGTTAGAAGGAAGTGCAAAAGTGGCATTGTGAGATGTGAGGGGAGTAATATGTAGAGGCTGCTGAGGAAAAAGTGAAATTGCATAATAATCATTTCTGTCTGATGTTCACTGATGAAGGGCCAGGAGCAGGACTCTAGAAACAGGCACAGCTATTACTGGAAGTGAGGTAAACTTCTAACAATTTTCAGAAGACTGTGTTCAGACTATACCATTCTCCATTTGTTCCTACAGAAAATTCAGGGAAATTCCAGTATTTGGCTAAATGCCTTCTCCATGAGCTGATACTCTCTTTAAAGTAGCCAACATTCTTCTGTGACCCGACCCCCTGCATGGGGTTAAACAGTCACTCTCCCGCTCTACCTCTTGTGAGAAGACAGTTAATTATTCATACATCCCAGAGTGGATCTGGGAAAAATTCTTTAAAGGGAGAGTCCATTTTGGAGCACCAAGTTGCACAGGAATGAAAATAGATGAAAGCCACCTGTTCCATGCTGGCAGCTTAACACATCCATTTGTCTTCACCTCCCTTTCCTTTCTCTGACACATTGTCTCTGAAACTCACCTGAGCATTTCCAAGTCTTCTCTGAAATATGCCACTAGTGGTGTTAACATAGGGGTTCAATGGGCCATATCATGTTGCCCAGTAGCTATATTCCTCTGCTGCTCTAACCACTAGGAATAGCCTAGTGGTTAGAGCAGTGGGCTATGAGCCAGGAAACCAGGGTTTGAGTCCTACTGTTGCTTCGTGTGACCTTGGGCAAGTTGTCTTACCCTCCATTGCCTCAGGTACAAACTGTGGGGGGTCATTTATCAAAATGTGCTAAGGTGTTTTTGTATGCGTTAAGGGCTTATTGCATGTGATAGCCCCATATCGTATGGTGCGATGCAAATCTGAAAAAGAGGAAGAGTTAGGGGCAGGAGTGGGCTGGGTTTGCCAGTCTGTGAAGTGCTATTGCACAGACTTAAATGCATATTTTAACTACACCTTTTTCAGTAGCATTAAGCCGTGTGATAGCTTTATGGTGTCAGCACATTTTGCAATGTCACCTGAAAGGCCTGTTTTAGTAGGTTTGAAGCTCCTGAAGCACCAACCTAGCCATCCGGGGAGAGAGAGAGAGAGAGAGAGAAAGAGAGAGCTATCACATGCGATACTTATCACATTTTGATAAATCCAGGCCTTAGATTGTAAGCCCTCTGGGAATAGGGAAATACCTACAGTACCTGAATGTAAACCGAGTGATATCTCAGATTGAATGTCGGTATATAAAAAAAAAATAATAATAATACATCTCAAATCCTTATGTTCCCAAATAGGAAAACAGTAACAGAAATACATTCTACATATTAGCTTCAGTCACCCCCCATCCCCCCCATAGTGGTCTTTCTCACCCTTCCTCCCAGTCTCAACCCCCTAGCTTTCTCTCTGTCTTCCCTCAGGCTTGGTCCTTAGTTCTTCCTCACTCTTCCTTCTCCCCTTTCACTCCCTCTCAGTGTCAACTATTGCTAGTTCCACCCACCTGTAACCTTCTGATGTCAGCATCACCTTCTTTTAGCATGTGCAAGCCAAGGCATATCCCTTGTTCTTCTTTCAGCTGGATGTGCCACCATCAATACCTTCTGCCTTCTCCTTTTTCTTCTTCTGGTCCTCATGGGCTGCAGCTGCTTCCTCCTCCTGATCCCTTTGCCCAAATCTGCAAGAGAATTTAAAATTCTGCACAGGAGAGGAATTTTGCACAATGTGCAAAATTTCATCAGGGACTACAGATGAAAATAATGGAGTGGGAAGTGGAAGGGTGCCAATTTGCTTTTTGAAATCTTCTGTAATGTCTTTCTCACAAGTTTGTTGGACAAAGGCTGCTTGCCATGTTGAAATGGGAATCTTGTGTCATTTTGCTTCATGAAACAGCTTGACAATACTGTTCATATTGAAGGTGGAGACCCTTTGCCCTAATATTGAACAACTCCAAGTAATTGTCTAAGTGCCTGGGTGAATGTGGACAAATAGAGATAATTGTTTATTTTGTTGCACCCTGTCATGTCGAGCAAAGCATATGCAGGGATTCAATCCAAGATCTTCTGGGAAGGAAGGACTATCCACCAGCCCGCTGTACAAAGTTGGATCCATATAGACTTAGCCAGATAACCAGATGACCACGCCCTTGAGGAATGGGAATTGGTCAGGGGCCAGAGAAAGGAGCTGATGGGAAACAGGACGTGTTCCTGGCAATTAGATGGCTACTCAGAGTCTGCATGCATTATCTCAGTGTGGAAATCTGTTCTGCTCCAATGCTCCACTACAGCCTGCCTTGCTTCAGATTGTTGCCATTCTAGTTCTGCCTTGTTCGAGTTGTTGTACTAAACTAATAATGCATGATATCAGTACCACACTGTTTAAGTTAATTTGTACTGCTGTTGCATACAAAGTGGCATGGTGCTTTCAGCCCCATTACCAGTCAGTATTAAATTGTAACATAATGAATGCTATCAGTAATACAACTTTTCAATAAATTTGAATTGTTATTGTATACAAAGCAGATGGTTATTTCAGTCTGGGGCAGCAAGTCTTTATTATTTATAACCTATCAGGAAATTTTCATAAGGGGGGGGGGTTCAAGCAGTTAATAGGTTTGATGACTTTTCACTCTCATAAAAGGTACCTTCAGAACATCTCAAGGTCTGGAAGAATTTGGAGGGCGGGGGAGGGGGGGGAGCTTGTTTTTCTGGTGCTGATCTTACTATGTGATTCAAAGGATATGGCTAGGACTGCAGTTTCTGGTGCCATCACTCTGGCACCCTTTGAGGAGGAATAAACTCATGATCAAGGAATAAAATGTAACCAAGCCTCTTGTTCAGACCGACTAGAGGTTATTTTTTGGTTGCCTTGTGTTCTCACTGCATTATTATTGCTAATGATGTCATGCTGTCTGCATTTTCTTTTAAATCCCATAATGTGTTAAGTGATATGCAAGAGAGTCAACATCAGGAGCCAAAGGGTGGTGTCAGTGAGCTTGGAATTTTGAAAAAAAAAAAAATGAAAAGGGGCCTTGAGTCAGACTGAGGATGTTCTGCGTTTATGGCTGCTTTCCCTAACTTGACCAAACTCTGCACTTGAAATCCTGGAGGGACCGAACAAGAAAGAAATCTATCTATATAGACTTTGATTTTTACATCATATCATAAAAATCACTGATCTCTCACTCTGAATCACTGATGTTTTCTTAAAATGTGATGGGCAGCTATGGGCACTTAGCTCAGATTTCGATGGTTCGCCCTGCAGGGGCCAGGCTCATAGGCTGACCATATGCCCAGCTGCTCACAACACTTAGGAAGATGGCAGGTGCTTATGCATGAGCTATGATTTTCTGTGCACGTGCTCATTTAACTCACTAAACAGACTTTACTTCTAGTCCCCGTTATAACTCAATAAAAAGGAATTATGGATCTAAAGCTGTATTCTCCTTGCTCGTAAGCAGTCAGGAAAAAAAAATGGCAGATCGCACAACAGATACTTGAAATAATAAAACTAGTATATTATGGTCAGTGTCATATTGTCTAAAATCCACCCAGAGCAAAAGTCTTCATAAATCATATAGGCCCAAAACACATTTCAATCATGATCAGATCTGCATCGTGGGAACCATATATATGAGCTTAATAGTCCTTATGATAACAACTTTATGCTCCATGTTCATCAGCATTTTGCTCCCTATTAAATCTCTCCTTAGAGATTTCCTCTATAAATAAACATCAATATCAAGACAATTATCAATAAACAGAGCCCCTACACTGCTCACATATACGGTCTCTGTGGTATGATCTACCATATTTTGCTGCTTAATTTTGCTAGCAGATGCACTTGCAAGAGGCTTAGTGTAGTTGATTTATTTTTCCCAAGTATCATTCCCATAAGAGAACAAGTTGATAAATGCCGGAGAACATGATTTGAACAGGAAAAAACACAGCTTGAACTTTTCAAGCTATTTTTGCCATTTACAAATCATCTTACTGCCAATATATGTACATTTATTTATTTATCTATCTATCTATCTATCTATCTATTTATTTATCTATTTATTTATTTATTTATTTATTTATTTATTTTAACGATTTATTAGCAACAACACTCCAGAGTTTGTGGGGGCTTCCAATAAAGCATACACATTTAAATTAACATAAAAACTAATAACATTCAAACAAGATCAAATCAAAACATGAATACATAGATGGACAGAAGGACATCTGTCAAAAGAGGGAGCTTCTTCCAAGAATTCGGGGATGAGACTGATTGGAGCTGTCAAATGCTTGATTTTATTTCATTTCATTTATTAAATTTATTAATCGCTTAATACAAAAAGGCTTAAGCAACGTACAATATAATTAACATTCATAACAAAAACATAAATATCAAAATATACACATACAAGACTTAATAAGCTCATGAACATAAGATGATCACAAACTGCAAAACCTAATAAAAGAAGTCTAGCAAGCCGATTTAAAAAAAAAAAATGCCTGTTTCAATGAAAAACTTTTAAAAGAAGTTTAAATTTCTTGAGGCAGTCTTGCATCCGTAGCTCCATTGGTAAAGAATTCAAAAAAATGGGTGCAGCAACCGAAGAGCCATGCTTCGAGCCATGCTTGAAGAGCCATGTTTTTAAGGCCTTCCTTAATGTGGCAGCATTCAATATTGTTCGCAACTGCTCAGGCTCAGAGTTCCACAAAATGGATCCTGCCACTGAGAAGGCTTGACCCCTTGTCTCTATAAAGTGGGCCAACCATGGAGAAGGGACTTCAAGGAGCCCTCTATTTGCAGATCTTAACGGTCACCTAGCTTACTGTTTTCCAACCCATTCCTGAAGGCACTCCTAACCAGTCTGGTTTTCTGGATAGTCACGATAAAGCCAATATTGAAAAATAGCCTTGGATGGATAACTTATTTAACTAATGTTAGCTGGATAAGTTATCCTGGATATTCAGTGGGATAAACGTCCCACTGGATATCGCTTAATAAAGTAACTTTAAACATAACTGTCATCTTTTGAATATAGCCAGTTAGGTTTAAAGTGGTCTGGCATCATGTGGCCTGATAACTTTAGCCTTAACTGACTATATTCAAAAGAATATAGCTGGTTAAGTGGCAATAGGCCTTTAAAAAAGCATCCAGTACTCTCACTCACCTTTGAAAATAGTTGTCTGTTGAGCTAAACTCCTCCCCCTCACATTCCCAAGCCCCTGCAAGAGGGATGTCTGATGGGTGGCATTGGTCTCTTCTCCGCCCCCTGCCTAGTTTGCAAAGTCTTAAATTGATGCCCCCCCCCCCCCCTCCTCTCCCTTCCCTCTCTTCCCCTCCAGCCTAACCCTTTCCCCCATCTGGTACCATCTAGAACCCCCCTTTCTGCGCCTAGATCACACTACACTGCGACCCCAGCAGCTTCCAATATTGCTCTAACATCAGTGCTGAAAGTGTAAGCTAAGGACACTGCTGTCAGAAGAATCTCTTTGTTTAATACTGTGGACCAGGGAAGAGGAGGAGAAGGAAGCCTGTCACCACCTTAGCTTTTATTTTTTAAATCACACTTGGAGGGCTTTTGGTTGAGAGTGGGGTGGGGGTTTGTCCCAGCAGACCACTTTTTTCAGCATTGAGTGGGGGATCAATGCGGGCCAGTAGGCCTGCATGCAACATGTGTTTTTTTTAAGGACTTACTGCTATTTAATTATATTCTTTTGCGTATAGCTGGTTAAGGCTAAAATTATCCAGCCACACAAGGCTGGATAACTAGAGACCTGATTTCAGCCATATCTTGAGTTAGCTGAATAACTTATTCGGCTACCCAAATATTGAAGTTAGTTTGTTAAGTTATTCAGCTAACTCAACAATGTCCTGGATTGCCCCCAAAATGCCTCTTACTTATTTGGCCAAATTTTAATTGGATAATGATTTATCAGCTAAAATGTATCTGGATAAGTGCCAGGGGTATTCTAAACTCGTCATTAGCCAAGTAACTTACATGTTAACCAGCTAAATGCCTTTGAATATCGATCGGCCTCAGTGAATGCACATGAGAGGGTTTGCATGAAATTGGAGACCTAGTGTATGCAAAGCTATCTCTCTTGCATATTCATTACAGATCTCCTGATAACTAAGTTGCTTAGGTGCATCTCAAGGACAGGGTTGGGAACCAGTGATGGGAACTATCCATTACAGGGGCAATTTTATAACAGGCCATCTACATTTGTGAGCTGTTATGTACCTATGTTACACTAACTTTCAGTTTGCTTTGAAAATTCTCCTGACCAAACTACGTACACACCTGATGTTTGGTGCACATAGTTTTGCTGAGAGAATTTATATGCATGATTTTTAAAATCAAAAAGTATGGGTAAACGTCCCAGCCCTACCCAAACCTCACCCACTGGAACTCCTCTCCCCTATGTGTGCGCATTCAGTTTTACATGCTTATCGGTCACAGAATTTTCTAAAAGGCCATTTCTGCAGGTAAAAAGGCCACATTACCCAGAGAAGACCCTTTGAAAATGAGCTTCCCTGTGTCCCTATAAAGTGCTGCATTTATCTGGTGTGTGCCATACAAATCATGATAATAATAAGGATATTCTACTGATTTCTCATATGCGAATTATGGGTGGGAAATTGGTTCAGATTCAGATTTAAGCCCCATCTTGGTACAATTTGTGTTAAATCTCAGCTGGCTTGTCTCAGCCTGCTCGTATCCACTGAATTTGAGTCAGACTCACGGGATTGGATTGGACCATGGGTTGACATCAGGGGAGGGTCGGGCAACAGATACTCACTTCAAATACTCACTTCAATATACATTTAACAGTTTGTAAAATAAATGCATTAAGTCAGGTGCTGCTATTGAAAATCCAAGAAGTCATGGACCTGCCATACCCCCTCTTTGCCTGATGATCAAAGAAAATCCAAGCTGGCTTGCAGGAAAAATCTAAACCAGCTTGTATTAAAAATTGGTGCTGCGGAAAAGCTGGAAAAGTCTGAGATAATTGAGAAAATTTAGATTTCGATGCCAGTTGAGTTAGAGCCCAAAGATTCAAGGCCAGTCAGCTTAATCTGATCCTGCATCTGAGTCACAATTCAGCTGTTTCGATTCTCTAATTTGAATCATTGAATAAAGTATCCAAAAATGTTCTAAGTTACTTTCAATGTGCAATATCTGATGATACGTGAAAGGACTTAAAACTGAGCAAAGAAACTGCAGAGAATCTAGAAGTCATGAGGCAGACACATGGAAGAAACCAAAAACTGACAAAATAGCTTTATTACACAAGGGGCATTTAAAATTAACAAGCTGTTAACCTTGCAAGGGATTGTTTCCACAACTTGTCTTCCTGCGCAGCAAGTTTTCAGCTATAAAATCCCTCTGCTCTGAAATGGAATAAACAAAAGCCAAATGGAACAAATGTCTGGTTTCCCTAATATTTCCCTGTGAGTTCTTGAATGGTGTGCCAGAGATGCAAAGCCTTCTAGTGAACTGCAAGCCTCTGTTGTGCCGCAATGCAGAAGTCTCCAAACTCGATTCTTGTGGGCAGAAATCCAGTTGAGTTTTCAGGATTTCCACAATGAAGATACCTGAAATGAATCCACTATCATGCATACTCTTTGTGGAAATCCTAAAAAGCGTGACTGGGTGATGGCCTTTGAGGACTGAGTTTGGAGACCCCCTGCTATAAAGCACAGAGGACCCGGCCTACCAATGGATTTTCTCCCAGTCTGTGCCAACTGTAGGGTTGCCATTCCACCCAAAGCAACCTGAAAAAGCTCTGGTTTTGACTTTGCCCTATTAAACACTAAAGGGTAGATTTTAAAACGGCCCATGCGTGTAAATCCCGGCGTTTACGCGTGTGGCCGGGCCTTGCGCGCGTGCTTGGTGAATTTTTGAAGAGGCCCGGCCAAGCGCATAAATGCCGGTACGCAAATAAGTGCCGGTTCTTTTCAAAGGGGTGGACCTGGGAGGCGTGTTCTGGGCGGGGAGGGGAGGGGTGTGGGACAGGCTCGGGAGCTGAAGTAAGTTGTGAAATGAAGAAAAAAAAAGAAAATGGTAGGGTTTAGGGGTGGGGAGGAGAGGGGAAGGGGAAGAGAGGTTAGGTAGTGAGGTAGGGAAGTTCCCTCCCAGTCTGCTCCTTAATTGTTAGAAAATTGGTGCATCTATGTGCGCGCTCGCAGAGTGGAAAATCTGCCCCTAAGTCTACATGAATCACATAAGTCAGCCACTAGCGTGCAATGAGAGCCAGCTGGAGCTGCTGCTTACAGCAGTGGTGATTTTCTGCCAAATTACCAATCTAGAACCTTTTGTCACTAATCTAGAACCTTTTCAAACATGCTACCTTTTCTCCATTGCAGATGAGAGTGGAAGGTTTTGACTGCAACTTGGTTCTTTTTTAATTACCACCGGCTCACAATAAGCAGTGACCAAATGACCTGGTATAGAATACCTATCCATCTTTGACTGATTGAAACCTTTACTTGCAGGAACCACAGGTGCCAAAGACCTACCTTCTAATTTCTACTGTGCATCCTGCTCTCCTCTGGTAAAGCAACTATTTTGTTACTACAAAGGATTAAGCAGGAAGGAGGAGTAAATTAAAGCATAGTTCAAGGCTCGTCCTTCCAGTGTAAAGCAACATTGTAAGGTTTACATAAATGCAAATCAAATGAAGTCATAGGACACAACCCGACCAGCGGAATGCATAGAGAAAATCCTGTCTGCATCTACCAGAGCTGGCTTACTGAATAACTTAAATCATAAACACTCTCTGTTCTGCTACATGCATGCTAGTCAGTAACTTCAAGTCTAGTAATCCCCCAGTTGGGTTTTCAAAATACTCACAATGAATGTACATGAGATAAACTTGCCTATTCTGTACTTTGGAATAGTGTACCCCTGTCTATTTGAGAGGATCTTAATTGAAAGATTTTTGGGAAACAATTTAAAGCTTTTTATTTCGCTCAGGCACAAGGGACATGAATAGATTTTAGTATTGTGAGGGTTAGGAGCACAGGAGTTTAGCATGTGGTTTTAATTTTTTTTTTTTTATTGTTTCAGGTAAATATTAAAAGGAGAATGCGTGCACTAATAAACATGCTTATTGAGCATGAAAGCAAAAATATACTTAATTTTATATCATGCAAGAACACGAGTATCATTTACAAATATCCCTACTGCATGTACTCACTAGTGATCATGGGGGTGGAGGAGAGAAAGAGAGGGAGGGAGAGAGAGAGTGTGAGAGAGTGAGAGATCACACCTCTGTTAGAGATACAATCTGACACTCTATATCTCCCACTGTAAGAGGGGCACTTTCAACTCAGGGTGGGTTTTTGGGGGAGCAGTGTTAAAAGGGTCGACAGACTCTTGCGTCCTAGGCAGACCAATGTAACACTGCCAAAACCCACCCTGAGTTGAAAGTGCCCCTCTTACAGTGGGAGATATAGACAGTGTCAGATTCTCTCTTTCTTTCTCTTTCCCTGTCCCTCTGTGTTTCGGATCCCTCTGGCCCCAAATCTCCAGACTTGTGTCTCACCAGACCAGTAGTAATGTTACGGAGATAATATGGTGCACATTGCCATGTTCAGCCTTGCAAAATTTGGGGATTGTGCATGTAAGTCTTGGCCCCACCCTGGAACGCCCATGCCTCGCCCCTTTTCTGCCTTCATATTCTTGACGAACATACTTCCAGGTTTCTTAAAATTCACGTTACTTTCATGCGGCCCACATACGCATGTATGGGGCCGTTTTTACGTGAGCAAAGCTTTTAAAATCTACCTTTTATTGTGTGCTGTGTACTTAAATGTATGTTTTAACTGACGTAAGCCTCTGGGGCCCTCAGTATAGAGGTGAGAATCCATTCCATTTCACAGTGGTCTCTTGGATCTCTCTATCTTAGTAATTGGTATACTCATACTTCTTGTCAAGCAAGACACTTGGTCTTTATTGTAACTTAAAAGAACTCGATCAAAACCAAAAATGGCAAAACTCACATAAATACAAAAATAACATTTGTGGTACAAGTGGAATAAAATTCCAGGTGCTTTAGTCTTTTTCTTCCATATCCTTTTCTGGTGACAAGAAAGACTGAAAATTTTTTTCTCCAAAAATTGGGCAGGTAGGTAGTGGTAAAAACCTCCTCCCATCTGAGAATAAAGGAAAAACTTCTCAGAAAAGTTCTTTCTTCTTGGATAGCAGAGACCCCACTTTATCTGAATGCAAGGAAAAGTAGCACCTAAATCCTAAATCCCCTCAGGCAAGGGGGTTAACATCCCTCTTGAGCTGGGAGTAGGTCAAAAACAAAACCCAATTCTCTCAAAAGCCAAAGCCTTCTCTTCTTCTCTCAGATTGGACAGTCCCTCTTCCAGATCCGTTGAGGCAACTGAGAAACAAGGCAAAGTTTTGGAACAGGCTGTGAAGCCTGAATTTGGGGAACCACCATAATCACTCCTGTTCACCCTTCATCATTCAAAAATACAAACCACGCTTTGCACATGCTCACACCAGCTTATACAGAGGAGCTTGACCATGCTCCAACATCTTGGGCGGGGACAAATCTTAGGGCTGGTCTTAAAAATGCAATAGCCTACTCTTATAGCTGTAAAAAAGGCAAAACAATTAGTAAGAGCAAAGTAATCCTTACAAATGCATGCAAATTTATCTCATGCTCATTCATTGTGGATATCCTGAAAACCTGACTGGATATGGAATCACCAGGACAGGTTTGGGAATTTATATCTGAAGGCTTTAAAAACCACATATAGAGTTACCAGGTATCTATGGTTTACTAAAGACAGGCTGAATCACTCCTGGTTTTGCCTTTTTGTGCCTTTTCAATATTTATTTATCTTATAACTTGCAAATTCAAATTAAAAGACAGTTCACTGCCATTTCCACTTTCTCTGTGTAAAACAGGACTACCACTCTGTATAATGGATGCAAATCCAGGACTGGCTCACCTATACTTGGTGACATGGAGTTATCTGTAGACACTATTCAGGCTCTCACAAAGAATGTTCCTTGTTTCTAACTACCAATCATTAGAAAAGTACATCTTTGAACCCTCAAACCCCCGGATGACTCCACGTTACACAATTTGGGTGCATGCCTCTTCCTCAGTGAACATCATATAGTGAAGTCATATTGAGAAATAGGGGTGTGCATTCGTTTTGAACTTAAATGTAAAACGCAACTTTTTTTTTTTTTAACTTAAAAAAGTGATGAGGCGAAAACGATCGGATTTCCAACTTATTCAACATAGCTATGTTGAATAAGTTGGAAATCGCGATTGTTGATTCTAAATAAAAATTTAAACCCCTCACCCTCCTTAATCCCCCCCCCAAGACTTACCAAAACTCCCTGGTGGTACAGCCGGGAGTCAGGACGCCATTTCTGATCTGCTTTGCGAGGAGCACGTGACGCCGCGTCACTCCGACGTGACGCCGACGTCACGTGCTCCTCGCAAAGGAGTTCAGAAATGGCATCCTGACTCCCTGCTGTACCACCAGGGAGTTTTGGTAAGTCTTGGGGGGGGGGGATTAAGGAGGGTGAGGGGTTTAAATTTTTATTTGCACGTATGGACATAGACTCAACTTATGGAATTCTCCATATGTCCATATTGACCGCAAATGGGACCCCCTTTTGACTTATGGACTTATGAACATAAACTTTTGCTCTGCACATCCCTATCGAGAAAGTTAGTTGCCATGACATAAGGGAGAAACTGAACCAGGCTAGATTTTATTCCTATGTATTTATTTATTTACTTATTTATTTGCTGCGATTTCTTACCTGCCCAATTGCCAGACATCTGTTCTGGGTGGCTTACAATTCACATACACAAATCAGAAACATAACATAATAACAATTACAAAAACAAGCATATCCTACATTCCCCCAAAGGCCTCCGGGAACAGATGAGTCTTCACCTGCTTCTGAAAGGTCTTTATAGTCCTGTAACTGATGTCCATGAACTTGTCTTTATAATTTCTCCAAGAACAGCAGGATTACAAGTATGCAGATACAACAGAGGTAAAATCCACATTTATGATATGGAGCTGGTTGCCAGCTTTACATAACTGGAGGATCCAAAGATGGACTTTCATGAACACTGAAAATAAGACATTTTGTAAACTTCTGAGCTCTGATGTGATTTAAAAACCAGTCAATGTTGAGAAGCATGACTGCTGCAGAACTGTGAATATTTATTTATTACATGCAATCATGTATTAGATATGCTTGTAGATGGCTATTTCTGTAAAACATCTGGATTTGCAAGGGAGCTAATTAAATCTATTATTTGTGTATCCTTCATGTCAGGGCTTCCCACCTCTGTCCTGGGGATCCTATAGCCAGTCAGGTTTTAAGAATATCCATACTAAATATGAATGAGATAAATTTGCATATACTGAGTCTCCATTGTATGCCACATTTATCTCATGTTCAGGCTCAGCTCAGGACAGGCTAAGGAATGTCCCTGAGTCAGAAACAGCACTCAATGGACAAAGGCCTGGATCTGGAGTTTTGCAGGAGTGTAACTTGGGTCGGAGCTTGCACTTGGCTAGACAAAAGGGCAGCCCCGAGCATGTAGCTAGTGAGATCTGGAGTTCTGCTTCAGATCTCACTAGCTGTAAGTCTTGAGTGGAAGCCTGACAGGTTACAAGGTTGCAACAGGAACTAGAAGAGAGTTGGATCTGAAAGAAAAGGAACTGGAGTCAGAATGCAGATCATAAATTGGAGCAGGAACTAGTAAGGAACCAGAACTGGAATTTTGGGTCTGAGAAACTTGACAAGAAAGATTCTGCATATAAGAAGTTCAACAGCAGAAGAGCCGGTTAACTTTGGTTTGCTGGAAATGTTTTCCTTTTTACCAGCAACCCCTTTTATCTGAGACCCAGCTCATCCCTGATGTTGGGGGGGGGGGGGGGGGGCAGGGGAGGGAAAGGGGCAGCTAGCACTGGGGCCCTATCCAAATTGTTTTTGTCCTCTCTTGCTTTAGCTTGCTCTGGATTACTAGGTATGAAGGGTAGGACTCTGTCCTAAAACTCCAGAGCTGATCCTGGTTCAAGCCCCTGGTAGGGTCTTACTCTGATGATGCTCACTGTTTCCTCCATGGAGTCTTGTTAGATTTTGCTGCTTGTCCAGATGTTAGAGTTTGCCGCGTGTCAGACGGGGGAATAAAAGAGAAGCAGGAGCTACTTTGAACCCTAGCTCTCTGCTTTTTTCGTCTGGTGCAAATATCTAGACTAACTAGGTCAGCTTTTTGCCTTTTATTGTGTCTGTAACCAGCTGTGCCTGGAGGCTTTTGGGAGACCACAGATAGTACTACAAACCCTGAGCTTACCTAAAAATCCCCTGCCACAGAAGACTAATTTGATGTCTGGGCTCTGTTCAGAGATGTTCTGCTTTAGCTAGTTAGTTAGGAACAACTGTTTGCCGAAATGTAAGCTAAGAGCTGGACAGTTTCCAATCTGGAATAAATGATTTTGACAAAGTTTACAAACAACAGAAATCTATTTGTTCATTTTTTAGTAGAGATGTGAATCGTGTCCTCGATCGTCTTAACGATCGATTTCGGCTGGGAGGGGGAGGGAATCGTATCGTCGCCGTTTGGGTGTTTAGAGTATCGTGAAAATCGTTAAAATCATGAACCGGCACACTAAAACCCCCTAAAACCCACCCCGACCCTTTAAATTAAATCCCCCACCCTCCCGAACCCCCCCCCAAATGCCTTAAAATACCTGGGGGTCCAGCGGCGGTCCGTAGCTAAATCGGTTTTCCTGCCCTCCCCCTTCCCCCGATTTACGATTTTTTGACGATAAATCGGGGGAATTGGTATTGTATCGTGGCCCTAACGATTTTTGACGATTTAAAATATATCGGACGATATTTTAAATCGTCAAAAAACGATTCACATCCCTATTTTTTAGTGCTGGATCCAGATCTATAAACGTTTGAGACTATATTGCTTTCTAGCATTTATAATAGTAACTCTTATTTTAAATTACTTAACCTGTTTTTAAATCTTTGTCTGTGTTTTTGTTTTGAACTGCATTATAGTTTAATAAGTAAAGGTTAAGAACATGACAAGTGCCATGCTGACCAAGGGTCCATGTAGACTAGCATTCTGTCTATGACATTGGCCAGATGTCTAGGATGTACCCAGCATATCCCAAAGAGAAGATTCATTCCTTGCTGCCCACTTACAGGGATATGTGGTGGCTTTCCTGAGTCCAGCTGCCTAATATTTATTAATTTATAGAACTCATGTTCTGCTATGTCCAGGAACTTATCCAAATCTCTTTTAAACTCAGATCTGCTCCTTGCCTTCTGGCAACAAATCCCATAGCTTAATTGGGCATGGAGTGACAAAATACTTTCTCCAATTGGTTTTAAATCTGCTACCTGTTAGTTTCAAATGATTCCCCCTAGTCCTTGTAGTGTCTGAAAGAGTAAATAACCATTCCCATGCCACTTATGATTTGATAAACCTCTCTGGTATCCCTTCTCAGTCACCATGTTTCTATACTGAAGAACCCTAAATTCTTTAGCCTTTCTTCATAAGGGAGCCATTCCATCCCCTTTATAACTTTAGTTGCCCCTTCTCTGTACTTTCTTTAGTTATGCTCTATCTTGTTTGAGATGGGGGTGACCAGAACTGAATGCAATACTCAAGGTGTGCTCAAACCATAGAGTTATACAGAAGCATTATGATGTTCTCAGTTTTGTTCTCTATTCCTTTCTGAATAATTCCTAACATTCTATTTGCTTTTCTAAACTGCTGCACTCACTGAGCCGAGGATTTCAATGTAGTGTCCACAATAACTCTAAGATCCTTTTCCTGGGTGGTGACTCCTGTAACCGATAGCCATTTTTGGTTTCCAGTAAGCCCTGGGTAGGTCCTGTTTTTAATCTAGAGCAGTGCAGGTCAGTAAGTGGGAAGTCTGTTGAGCAATCCCTTACGGTTTGCTTGAGTTAGGAGGAGGTGAGGAGCATAGCCTTTGTTATCTTTCAGGACTAGTCAGGAATAATTCTCATTTGTAAACCAGGGTATCAGGCCGATACAGATACGGCATTTGGATGTGCGTTTTCGATGCACTAGCTTTACCCGTTATTCAGTAAGGGGTAATAGCGTGTCGAAAATGCGCATCCAACCCCCCCCCCAAGACTAATAGCGCCCGCAACATGCAAATGCATGTTGATGGCTTTATTAGTCATTCCCCGCGCGATACAGTAAGTAAAATATGCAGCCAAGCTGCACATGTTACTTTAAGAAATTAGCGCCTACCCAAAGGCTGGCGTTAATTTCTGCCGGCGCCGGGGAAGTGCACAGAAAAGCAGTAAAAACTGCTTTTCTGTGCACCCTCTGACTTAATATCATGGCGATATTAAGTCGGAGGTCCAAAAAGTTAAAAAAAAGTTAAAAATAATAAAAGAGAAAAATGTAAAATGGGCCCGCGGGACGCGGGTTGAAAACCGGATGCTCAATTTTGCCGGAGTCCAGTTTCCAAACCCATGGTTGTCAGCGGGTTTGAGAACCGATGCCAGCAAAATTGAGCGTCGGCTGTCAAGCTCGCTGACAGCCACCGCTCCTGTCAAAAAAGAGGCGCTAGGGACGCGCTAGTGTCCCTAGCGCCTCTTTTTACCGTGGGACCTAATTTAAATAAATTAAGTTACTGAATTACGCGCACAGGAGAGCGGGCACTCGCCCGCTCTCCCGCAATTTTTACTGTATCGGCCCATGTGTTAGGAAGGATCTCAGTCTCTGAACTTTACTGTTAATGCCCTTCTTAGTTCTTGCATTGTGCTAAAGAGAGCCTCCTTCTAGAGTTCATAGGGTGTAATCTTTATAGGCAACATATCACAGTGCGCTTCTTCTGAAGGAATTACTCTTTGTTTCTCTGGCGCTTTTTCGTTTTATTTTTGGAAAATGTTTATTGCTTTATTCCTTATGTTATATGCAAAACGTATACATTCATGAGTAAAAAAACATGTGGATATTTGTTACTGTAATGACACAAAGAAGGAAAAAATATTGCAGTAGTACAAAATAATTTTAACAATTGTTTACACTCTGCCTTGCTTAGTCCATCTAGCAAAATGCATTCTGTTTTTAAGGTTTTTTTTGTGTTTCTGCTCTCCCTCTATGTAATGTGTCCAGCGCTGTGTGAAAAGCTGCCAGTAGGTATCAAAGTTAAGTGAGCTGAATGATCATAAAAAAGCCTTCCTAGCTAAACTTTCCTTGCACTGCCAGTTCCCACTCCTCCGCCATACAGGCTGAGCTGATAGAACAAAAGTGGTTTCTGCCAACTACTTGTCTGGAACTGACATGCCGTGGGCCAAGACAGGCCTAAACCTGCTTGTAAAAAAAAAGGGAAACATTTTGTTTTCAATTAGACAAAAGCCTGGATCCTGTAAGCCAAAAAAGGTCGAGATATTTCTTGATTATGAATCGTTGAAAAGCTTCATTTTGGTTTTCTTTTCTCCCATTCTTGCTTCAAACAATCTCTAGCTAGATAAAGAAGGTGCAATTACAGTGGTCCAACACCCACCTAGCATTCCCCTCAGAATATATTCACTCACCTTGGGTTTGTGTTTCTAATCCCAGAGTTCCCACATAATGTGGGAATTCTAGTTCCCTGATTTCTCCTTACCCAGAACAAAATATTTTCACGATCAACCAAGGAACACAATTATATTGGCAGATGTACCTGGTGACCCTACCTCAGTTTTTTTTCATAACCCCTGGCGAATGTGAATCATCTTGCATGATCACCAAGCAAACTTCCTTTGTGAAAAATTTTAAAAAGAAAGAACTTGCCTCTCAGACTTGTTAAGTCCACGGTAAAGTCCACCCATAATCTTTCACCTATTTTTTTATTTTGATTTCCTTTTTCATGTAGTTATAACACAGCAGCCAGAGTCCTTACAAACTCCAGGAAAATTGATCACATCTCGCCTATCCTCAAAGACCTTCATTGGTTACCCATCCACTACAGAATCATGTACAAATCCATCAACATCATATACAAGGCTATCAACCAACACACGCAACTCGACCTACAAATACCACTTAAAAAATACACATTCGCCAGACCCATCAGGGAATACTATAAAGAGTCACTCCAAATTCCACATGTCAAAACCTACCAACATAAATCCTTGAGTCTCAGAGCCTTCTCTTCAGCAGGTCCAGCTCTGTGGAACTCTATCCCACCTGATTTGAGACAGGAGCCATGCTCTCTAACATTTAGGAAAAGACTAAAAACTTGGCTTTTCAAAACAGCATTCCCAGGCCTTGAATAAAACCTCCACACATCAGCACAAACTCGTATTCAAAAATTGGATCAAAATAAGAATCCACCAACTACAAACTTACACTCATCAATACCTGCTGAGTTTTTATCATATTATTATCATTCACAACTGTGTCATATTTATTCACTTGGTTATTTATTTACCATTTCATATTTATGTACCGTCATATTTACTCACATAGTCATATTTATTCACTTTGCTATACAACTACATTATTTGATGAAACTGGCTGAAATGTAAATATTACTTTGTTCAATCTCTCCCCTTTTCCAGATCCAAGTTAATTTTCCCTGTTTTATTGTAACTTTCTCACATCCTTTAACTGATTTACTGTATTTAAAGTTTAAAGTTTCTATTGGGAATATTGTTTATTACGTTACGCTCTGCTTTACACACATTGTTATCTGTAAACCGGGTTGATGTGATGCTAGTCATGAAACTCGGTATAACAAAAATAATAAATACATAAATAAATAAATAAGTTGATATGTGAACTTCTCATGATGTTTAGTTTCCTTCCTCAGATTTGTACATGGTTATGCCAATATTCAATATGTGAATTTTTTTTTTTTTTTATTTCTATGCTGCCTTTTGTGACAGAGAAGGCAATACATTGGGTCAGTTGGTGACAGCAGGCACCAGCCAATAGTTAGGCAGCTTTAAAATGCTTGATGACATCCCAATACACTCTGATCTCCCAGAGATTACAAATGAACTGAACCAAAATAAAAAGAAGGGATTCCAAGTGTCACATTGACGAGGACACATTTATTTATTTGTTAAAACTTTTTATACCACTATTCACTCGAGCCGTCATAGCGGTTTACATCTTATTTAAAAGACTACAAAGTACAAACATAAATATAGCCTAACTTAAAACAAAATAGCATAAAATACAACATCCTACATAGAGTAAAGTAATATACTAAAATTATTTAAAAGAAATTAGAATAAGAAATAATAAAAGGATTGAATAAAAGGTTCTTTGCCTATTTTACTTCCAGATTCTTAAAAGCAATACCAAACAGCCATGTTTTCAGATTTTTTCTGAACAATTTTACATCTGCTTGCAATCTCAATTCCACTGGGAGTGAGTTCCAGAGTCTTGGGCCTGCTATTGAAACAGCTCTGTCCCTCACTTGACTTAAGTGAACTGAATTTACCGGTGGCACTGTAAGCAAACCCTTATTTGCTGATCGTAAGTTCTTCTGGGGTGTATATAAATGAACCACCACTTTCAGCCACATGGAAAGAAAGAGCTGGGAGGAGGAGAGATGAAGATCACTGGTAGCAGAATTCAAAAGGACATGGTATAAACACAAAAATCCATAGTGAGGAAGGAAATGAGGAACCGAGACAGCAAGTGGCAATTTTGATGTAACATTTCTGCGTGAGGATAACCTGTATGGAGAGGCAGTCTAAACCCTCAACGTCTTGCTGGGCAGGTTGGATGGACCTTTAAGGTCTTTATCTACCATCATTTACTTTGTTACTATGCTAGTAAATCTTCTTTGTGTAGCTTACCCCAGCAGTCTTGGAAGTCCAGCATTGCTGTTCCAATGATGCTGTAACCATGGCTGCACCATGAAGATTATGTAAGACTTCTTGGAAGAATAATGCAGCCATACTGCTGATGAAAGGGTTACAACCATGGCCGCTCTCTTGGAAGCTATTTAGATTATTATAAAACTTTGTGGTTAGCCATGCAAAGGGAGAGATGCTAGATTCAAACTAACTGGGGATTAGGGATGTGCATAGAATGTTTTTGCTTTGTTTCATTTTGTTTTGTTTATGTGAAACAAAAAAAAAAAAGAAATCAAATAAAAAATATTTGCCAGTTTCCTGCAAAAAAAAAAAATAAATCCTGGATTTTTTTCCCATTGCCCCCCATTATTACTTTTAGTTGTACAAAATGCTGTCAGCCATTTTGCATGGAGGAAAATAATAATGGCGTTGGCCTTAGTCTGCTGGCTCCACTTGAAGTAACAGCACTGTTGGAGCAGGAGCGATCAGAGATTGCTCCTGCTCCATGGAGATTAAACTAATTGTAAATGGATTAAACTGGTGAAAAGAGGTAAATAGATTGGTAAATATTGGTAAATGGATTAAACCCGTAAAGATTAAACTGATCAAAGCCCAAGGGGGAAGGAGGAGGAAGCCCCAGCCATTGCATATTGGCAAGGTTTAGGATATTTGTGTGATCTGTGACCCCCTTCTGAGGACTGTTGTTTGCAATTAGTGTGATATGGAAGGAAGAGTATAGGGCCTCGTTGGGGGAAAGAACTAAAACATGGTTTAATTGAAAGACAGGGGAGATCAGGTGAAGACTTTATGATTGGAAACCTTCCGACTGCTCTCTCACATTGTAAACATCATTAAGAGCTAAAATCTATTAGCATGATATGGAATACTATGCTAAAGTAGAGTCATCAGTCAGTTATACATTGTCTTTCATCTATCAACATTCAAGGCCATTATAGAGTATAACCAGCTAATGTATGTAAGTCATTTCATGAGATCTAATATTTTTTTTTACATTGAAAAGAAAGCTCTACACTGCTGGTGCTGTGCAATGTTTGAAAAATATGGTGAAATAACTCCTTCATTTTGTTTGTGCTATGTGTACCATACAGACTGTCCAAAAGTCAGTGGTGAGGGTTTTGACTGGGAAATAGCATCAATATTTGTTGCTGCATTTTGTGTCATTTTAAATCTGAAATGACAGAAAAAGACAACAAAATGTCATTTTGTTTCTACTGAAACAGAGAAACATAATGGCAAAAAAAGACCATATGGCCTCTCTTGTCTGCTCATCTGCCCGACTAATTAGCTTTACAATTCCCAATTACTCCCTTAGAGATCCCTTGTGTTTATCCCATGCTTTCTTGAATTCAGATACTGTTTTTGTCTCCACCACTTCCACTCAGAGGCTCTTCTATGCATCCACTACTCTCTCTGTAAAGAAATATTTCCTAAAATTACTCCCGAATCTACAATCGTTTATCCTCATCCCATGAACCCTTGTTCTAGAGCCTCCTTTCCTTTGAAAGAGGCCTATCTCCTGTGCATGTAAACCTTGCAGGTATTTAAATATCATATCTCCCCTATCTCATCTTTGCTGTAGGGTATACATGTTTAGATCTTTAAGACTGCCCCCAAATTCTTTAGAATGAAGACCATTGACCATTTTAGTTGCCACCCTCTGGATAAACTTCAGCCAGTTTATATCATTTTGTAGTTAACGTCTCCAAAATTGTACACAATATTCCAAATGTCTCACCATGGACCTATACAGGGGCAATATCACCTCTCTTTTTCTGCTATCCATTCCTCTCCCTATGCAGCCAAGCATCTTTCTGGATTTGCCATAGCTTTATCTACCTGTTTGGCCACCTTAAGATCATCAGATGCAATCATCCTCAGATCTTGCTCTTCTTTTGTGCTTAAAAGGTTTTCACCCTCAATACTGTACCTCTCCCTTGAGTTTTTGCTACTCCTATGCATAACTCTGCAATTTTTAGCATTGCATCTTAGCTGTCAGACCCCAGACCATTCCTCAAGCTTCGCTTGATCCCTCCTCATATTTTTCATACCTTCCTGCCTGTCTGCCCTATTGCAAATTTTGGTATCATCAGCAAAACGACAAACCTTTCTGGATAATCCTTCTGCAATACCACTAATAAAAATGTTGAAAAGGAACGATCAAGGTCCAATTCCTGAAGCACACTGGCCCCCTCCTCAGAGTGAACTCCATTTATCACTACACTATGTTGCATCTGACTGAACCAGTGTCTAATCTAGTCAATCATGCTCGGTTCCATACCAAGAGGGCTCAATTTATTTATATGTTGCTTATGTGGGAGCATCTCAAAACCTTACTGTACCGTGTACACTACATATAGCATTCTCCTTTGATCCAACTCTCTGGTCACTCAATCAAAGGAATTGATCAGATTTGTCTGACAAAACCTACCTCTGGTAAAACCAAGCAGCCTCAGAACTTGCAATACATTGGATTCCAGAAACTGCACTATCCTCCTTTGTGGCAGCGATTCAATTAATTTTCTCACTAGAGAGGTGAGATTAAACTGGCCTGTATTTCCCAGCCTCTTTCTCACTTCCACTTTTATGAATAGGAGCTACATCCGTCAGTCTCCAGTACTCCAGCACTTCTTCCAGCTCTTAAGAAGCCTTCTAAAGGTCAGCCAGTGAAGTTGCTAAACGTTCTCTAAGATCCCTTAGTACTCTCAGATGTATCTTATCTGGCCCCTTCATCTTATCTACTTTAAGTTTAGGTAGCCCTTCCCAAACATCCTTTTCTATAAATCAATTGAGATTTCCCTCACTTCCAATCTTATTCATGTTTGTTTTATGTGGTCCTGCTCTTGGCCTTTCCACAGTGAACACCGAACAGAAATATTTGTTAAGCAATGTTGCTGTTTCCTCATCAGCATCTTCATATTCTTCCCCTTCACCTTTTGAGTCTCACTATGCCATTTATGCACTTTCTTCCTACCCAGTCCTTTCTGAATAGATTGCAGTCTGGAATAAAACTATCCCAGTCATGGATTTCCATGGAGCTGAGATCCTGGACTTGATTTCCCATACTGTGAGTATTAATGTGCACAGCTTTTCAGATGTTGCCCTTTTTCCCCATTTTCATGTAAGTATTATTTTAGCACACGCTGAAACATCAGAAATGAAGAAAACCAAAATGTAAACGGAACAAAAATAACGAACTGGAAAACGAAATAAAAAATGAAACAGCTTTTTTTCTATGCACACGCCTCAAAATGTACTGGTTTTTCACAGTACTTTACTTTAATGTTGTACTAACTACGACTTGAATATTATAATATTACAGGAAATGGTATGCAAGCTACACCACTGCATTTAACTCATGTCTTCTAAGGTTCTGCAGTAAATTACATAGATAAGGGTTTCAAAGCCCTCTCTTCACTAAGGGAAAAATATAAAGCATGTTTTTGAGGCAGTACACACAGAATTTATGATCCTACATTATCTTTTATCTCTGAGACAAGTACTATATTTTACAGTAATTGATAAATGTCACACATTAATATACCACATAGCAAGACATATCGCATCACTGTACAAAAGTAAATAAGTTGACAACAATATTTTAACCATCAGGAATACAGGCTTAACAAATGTTGATTTGTTCATGGTGATTCATGGGTCTCTTTGGCAATTTGTCTTAGTAACTCAACGTACATTCTCTTCAGCTTCATTAAAAATTCATATTTTTGCTTTGATCAAAGAAATTCTCGGAAAATGGTTTCTTTCCCTAAGCATAACTCTTGCTGGCTTTTTGGGAGAAGTGTGGTATACAAATCTATGAACATTTACATACCTGCTCCTAGATAAAAAGGAAAATAATGTAATAGTCCTAATTAATGGTTAAAAACAAAAAGGCTTAATAGAGACCCAATATATGAATGTATTGGTGTAAGAATGTCATGCTGTAAGTTGCTGATTAAGATCTGGTCCAGGTGAAGGGTTGTCAAAAATAGTTAATATCAGAGAGTTTTTAAAGGGTTTAATTGGCTACCTTCAAGGAAAATATACTACAGTGCAATTATCATAGTCCAAGTATATATGCACAAATGGGAGTTGTTAATTGGCAATCAAATAAACCAAGATGGTAAAGTGTGCACATACATTACATACAGACTGTATCACAAATAAACTTAACTACACCTTCTGAGTAGCAGTAAAAATGTCTTGCAATCACAATGTTTGTGGTAACTGGTAATGAACTGTTTTGAATAATTTTGCAGCTCATTACCTCATTAATATGGTTTTTGCACAAAAACTTGAAAAGCTAAAGTATGGATGTTAAAAGTACTGTTTGTGCATGAACACCTAGCTTATTGCGCTAAAAGCGCTTTCTATATGCATACTCAGATTTGCACATTTTAGTGAATTTCAGTACCTTAACCACTACAGGATTTAGCCAGTTAAATGTCTACTTTTGAAACATTTCTTACACTGTGTGTCTTCTAGAAGCAGGGAGAACCTGGATTCTCTGCAGGGAGAATTGATAACAGAACCCACATGGGAAGGAGTGATACTGGACCTGGTGATCACCAAGGAGGACAATATCTCTGTTGTTGTAGTGGATGATCATCTGGGATGCAGTGATCTCTGGATGGTGTGATTCAGTATTAGAGCACAGGAGATGAAGGTTAATTGAAAGGTGACGGTCCTAGACTTCAGAAAAATGAACTGAGTTAAAATGGGGGACTATGGGGCAAGATGGCCGCTAACTAATAAGACCGCGAGGATTGTTGGTGAAAGGCTGATTTTTTTGTGTTTTTCTGCTGTAAAATTATGCTCCATACTAAAAGGAAGGGGAGACTGAGAGGGATGAGTTTGAACTTACCCCCTCAGGAGTCTTCTCAGTCCCGAATTGATGGTTTTTTTGTGGGTGCTACAGCCTCCACACCGGTGAGCCAGGTCGCGGGGAGAGAGACGCTAGAGCACGCATCCTCACCTCTGATCCTTGACATATCTTTGAGTCCCGGAGAGCCGAAATGGACCACACTTCCAAACAACAGCGATGCAGAACCCGGCAGTCTGGCAGTGAAGGAGGCTCCTCAGGCGGTGTACCTGAGTGGAGCGGGAGCCACTGCCCGAGAGGGAGACCCCGGTGGAACGCGGAGAGGAGACGCTTACCCGGGAAGAACTTTAGAGGGAGCGACACCACGACCACTGGAAGGGATATATCAGGGTGTAGAAACCCCCAGCCTGCAAGGTACTAGGGGTGTGAATCGTGTGATCGATCGTCTTCACGATCAATTTTGGCTGGGGGGGAGGGAAATCTTATCGTGTATTTTTTTTTAAATCATTAAAAATCGTAAATCGGGGGAGGGCGTGAAAACCGGCACACCAAAAAACCCTAAAACCCACCCCGAACCGTTAAAACAAATCCCCCACCCTCCCGAACCCCCCAAAATGTTTTAAATTACCTGGGGTCCAGTGGGGGGGTCCCAACGCGATCTCCCTCTCTCTGGCCACGACTGCGTTGAGAGAAATGGCGCCGGTGGCCCTTTGCCCTTATCATGTGACAGGGCAAAGGTAGCGCCGGCGCCATTTTGGTTCCTGGTTCCAGACGTCACGCGTCCAGGAGATCGCCCCCGGACCCCCGCTGGACCCCCAGGGACTTTTGGCCAGCTTGGGGGGGCCTCCTGACCCCACAAGACTTGCCAAAAGTCCAGCGGGGGTCCGGGAGCGACTTCCTGCACGCGGGCCGTATTGCCAATCTTCAAAATGGCGCCGGCGCTACCTTTGCCCTCACTATGTCATACGGGCGACGATAATTTTAATCGTTCAAAAATGATTCACATCCCTACAAGGTACTGTGTTGTGCGTACAAGGTAATATGGAGGAGGGAGAAAACCATCTAAGAGCCATGACTGCAGGGATCGGAATCTCAACATCAAACACTGGCACTTTAGAAGGTATTTGGACAGTTCAGAGATCAATAGAACAATCTATCAAAACTTTGTCTCAAATAACTTTAGACACTAGAGAACAATTACTAATAATAATCTTGTAATGTCATTTAATAAAAAAGTGGAAGATTTGGAAAAAAGTGTTATCTCATCAGAAAAAATACAATAGAATTTAATAGTGTCTGAAAACATTTTCAACAAAAGACTAGAGTTGGGAATGCATTGAGGGCTCATAATTTAAGAGTCCTCAATTTCCCAGTACAGCAATTAACATCTCCTTTAGATATGTTCAAAATTTATATGAACTGGATTCTAAAGATCCCAGAATCTGCAACACCAGTTATTGTAAAAGCCTACTACTTACAGCAGAAACAAACTACAGAGCAAGTACCACCTGGGCCTCAAACAGTTAATTTGGATTTAACTAATTTCCTGGAATCCTCACTGGACTCAGAGATCACTCAAAAGAAAGCTATGCTTATTTCATTTGCTTTTGTTTCTGAAAGGAATTACATATTGACACTATTCTTAAGAAATAGGCAGGTACCTTTTTTTGACTATCCAATCTGGATATATATCCAGATGTAATAAATGTAACCCAGTTGAGACACAAGGAGTTTCTTTCAATGAGACCTGAGGTCTTACAGATGGGTGCTAGCTTTGTGCTAAAATATCCTTCAAAATGTTATATCAAATATCGAAATGATCAATATGTTTTCCAAGAACCAGTTCAGCTCAGGGCTTTTTTACAGTCATGCTCCCAAGAAACTCCTGCTACTGTTTCAACAATGTAAAAGTAATATAGCTGTAGCACTAATAGGAAGCAACCTAATTCTATTTTTGTGATATTTGCTTAAATTTGATGCTCTTTTCTGCCCCCTTCCTCCATTTTCTTAAAATGTTGTCATTGGTAATCATTGAGGTAATGAATGTAAACTTATTGTATAATTTCCTTATTATTTAATTGTTGTGAAGCCAACAACTATTTTTCTGTACAAGTATTAGGGATGTGAATCATATTTCTGATGATTGAAAATATCGTACGATATTTTCAAAGTCGTCAGAAATCGGGGGCTCCCTGAAACCGATAGGAAAACCCCACAAAATTGTTCGTGGGGGTTCTCTTATTGTTTTGGGGGAGGGCGGGAAAAACGGCACACAAAAATAATCCCTAAACCCGCCCCGACCCTTTAAAACATCTCCCTTAGCTTCCCCCAGCCTCCCGACTCCCCTCAAATGTTTTAAATTACCTGGTGGTCCAGTGGTGGTCCCGGGAGCAATCTCCCGCTCTCGGGCCATCGGCTGCCACTAATAAAAATGGCGCCGATGGCCCTTTGCCCTTACCATGTGACAGGGTATCCGTGCCATTGGCCGGCCCCTGTCACATGGTAGGAGTAATGGACGGCCGGCGCCATCTTTAAAAATGGCGCGGGCCATGGCACCATCTTGTGCTCCTACCATGTGACAGGGGCCGAGCAATGGCACCGGTAGCCCCTATGACATAGTAAGGGCAAAGGCTATCAGCGCCATTTTGAATACCGGCAGCCAACAGTTCGAGTGCAGGAGATCGCTCGAGGACCCCCACTGAACCACCAGGGACTTTTGGCAAGTCTTGGGGGGTCAGGAGGGTGGGAGTTTATTCATTAGTGATACGTTGTATTCATGGGGGTTCGCCATATGTTTCGTGACCCCCATGAATACAACGAATAAGGCATATACGTTGCGGATTGCGAATATGTTGCAAACGAATGCACACCCCTAGTAAAAACATAAGAATATAAAAATTTGCTATACTGGGTCAGACCGAGGGTCCATCAAGCCCAGTATCCTGTTTCCAAGAGTGGCCAGTCCAGGTCACAAGTACCTGGTAAGTCCCAAAGAGTAAATAGCTCCTATGCTGCTATCACACAGGGAGAAGTAGTGCTAATTTCTTAAGTCTACTTAGTTAATATCAGTTTATTAACTTCTTCTCCAGGAACTTATCCAAACCTTTTTTAAACCCAGTTACACTAACATGGACACATGGAAGTGCCGATTTTATAACATGTGCACACTGGAACTTGCATGTTCTAAAATCTGTGGGTCGCACACACATGCACGCTGGATTTTATAATCTGCGTGCACATGTGCGGGTGGCGTGCGCGGGGGGGGGGGCAAATTTTATAAGATTACGCGCAGTGACACAATTGGGCCTCCCCGAGTTCCCTCCCAGTCCACTTCAATTAAGGAGCAGACTGGGAGGGGACTTCCCTACCCCCCTACCTAACCTTCCTTCCCTTTCCCCTCTCCACCCTGACACCTAACCCCTACCTAGCTACCCCTAATTTCTTTATTTTTTACTTAATGCTCCTTGGGAGCAGAAGCAATTTACGCGCCTGCCGGCTGTCCCGTACAATGCTGCTGTCCTGGCCCGCCCCCTGCCCCGCTTCCCTGCCCGCCCCTTTGAAGAGGCCCGGCACTTGTGCACGTACCGGGCTTTATGCACGTGGCCGGGCCTCTATCGGGCAGATTTTCAAAGGCCTGCGCTTGTAAATCCTGCGCATGTTATAAAATCAGAGCATCCATGTGTGCATGCCAGGAAGCACGCGTACATGGACGCGCGCATGTTTTAAAATCCACCCCTTTGAAAATTCGCACAGCACGCGCAAGGCCCAGCCGCGCACGTAAAACCCCAGGATTTACATGCGCAGGCCTTTGAAAATCTGCTGATAATTTTCTTTAATTTGTTTTGAATGCATTACTTACTAACGTCATGGAGTGTCCCTTAGTTTTTGTATTTTTTGAAAGAGTAAATAACCAATTTATATTTACCTGTTCTGTTCCATTCATTATTTTATAAACTTTTATCATATTCCCCCTCAGTCATCTCTTCTCTTCTTTAGACTTTCCTCATAGGGTAGGGAGAAAAGGTTAGCGTTTACAAACTACAAGAGGTCACAGACAGAGGAAGACGGACAGCAATATCTGCTAAAGCTAAGAGAAGCTGGGAAAGTAATCAGGAAATCAAAGATTCAAATGGAAGAAAAAGTAGCAAACAGTAAAATGGGTGGAGAAGACTGCTTTTAGAAAGAATTGGATAAACACAAGAGACCTCTTAGGGAGTAATAGGGAATTATAAAGCTTAATGAATTGGGCAGATGGTAGACTAGATGGGCCATATGGTCTTTTTTCTGCCATCATGTTTCTATGTTGCTGTGTTTCAATACAAACAAAATGACACTTCGTTGGCTTTTTCTGTCATTTTCGATGGGAAATGATAGGAAATGAGACAACAAATATTGTTGCTGTTTCCCAGTTTAAAATGTGTCCCTTAGCTTTTGAATTTTTTAAAAGAGTAAAATAGCCAATTCACATGTACCCATTCTATTTCACTCAATATTTTTATAGCCCTCTATCATATCCCCCTCAGCCGTCTCTTCTCCAAGCTGAACAGCCCTAACCTCTTTAGCATTTCCTCATAGAAGAGCCATTTCATCCCCCTTTATCATTTTCGTTGCCCTTCTCTGTACCTTTTCCAGTTCAGCTATATATTTTTCTAGATGATATTTTCCATTTTATTCTCCATTTGTTTCCTAATAATTCCTAACTTTTTGTTTGCTTTGTTGACTGCCACTGCACACTGAACCAAGGATTTCAAAGTATTGTCCACAATGAGGCCCAGATCCTTTTCTTGGGTGGTATCTCCTATTATGGAACCTAACATAGTATAATTAGAGTTTGGGTTACTTTTCTCTATGTACATAAGAACATAAGAAAATGCCATACTGGGTCAGACCAAGGGTCCATCAAGCCCAGCATCCTGTTTCCAACAGTGGCCAATCCAGGCCATAAGAACCTGGCAAGTACCCAAAAAACTAAGTCTATTCCATGTTTAGACTTGTCCACATTAAATTTCATCTGCCATTTGGATGCCCAGCCTCCCAGTCTTGCAAGGTCTTCCTGCAATTTCTCACAATCCACTTGTGATTTCACTACTCAGAATAAATTTGCATCATCTGTAAATTTGATCGCCTCACTCATTCTCTTTTCCAGATCATTAATAAATATAATAAAAAGCAATGGTCCCAGCATACATCCCTGAGGCACTCTACTGCTTACCTTTCTCCATTGAGAAAACTGACCATTTATTCAGCGGGGGTCCGGAACGACCCGCTGAACGACCTCCTGCAGTCGATCTCCTGCCGGCGCCATTTTCCGTACGGAAAACGATTCACGGCAGGAGATCGCTCCCGGACCCCCGCTGGACCCCCAGGGACTTTTGGCCAGCTTGGGGGGGCCTCCTGACCCCCACAAGACTTGCCAAAAGTCCAGCGGGGGTCCGGAACGACCTCCTGCAGTCGAATCGTGTTGGTCTATGGCCGCCGCCATTTTGCGGCCGCCATTTTGCAAAATGGCGCCGGCTGAAGACAACACAATTCAATTGCAGGAGCCCGTTCCGGACTGCCGCTGGACCCCCAGGTAATTTAAGGCATTTGGGGGGGGGGGGGGTTTGGGAGGGTGGGGGATTTAATTTAAAGGGTTGGGGTGGGTTTTAGGGTGCCGGTTTTCCTGCCATTGGTTTAGGGCAAGTAAGTACTTCCCTCCCAAAGTTGATGAAGTATTAAGGCATTTGGGGTGGGGGATTTAATTTAAAGGGTCGGGGGTGGGTTTTAGGGGGTTTTAGTGTGCCGGCTCACGATTTTAACGATTTTCACGATATTTTAAACACCCAAACGGCAACAATACGATTCCCTCTCCCTCCCAGCCGAAATCGATCGTTAAGACGATCGAGGACACGATTCACATCTCTATTGGTTACTAAACTTCAATGTAACGAAGTGCAGAATCATGCATTTGGGGAGAAAAAAAATTCAAGGCAGCAGTACACGAGGCATGAGATACTGTAGCAAAACAAGCAGGAAGTAGATCTCTGATAATCTTGGTAGTGAAACAGTGGCCAGTGTCCAGAGCCAGAGGGATGCAAGGGTGCATAGAGACAAAAATAACCAGTAGAAAAAAGAAGGTGATAATATCTCCTTACAGATCATTGGTGAGACCTCACCTGGAGTATTGCAACCAGTTCTTGAAACTTCACCTTTGATAACCTACAGACAGAATAGAATCAGTCCAGAGGAATGCCACCAAAATGGTACAGGGTCTGCACCAAATGTCTTAGGACATGAAACTTAAGATGTTACGGTCTTGGGCCGTGTCCTGGTCCCGCCACCTACCTCGGGGCTGGCCCAGGCCGCTGGAAGGCTTCTTCGACCGTCTAGGCCAGACCTGGCTCCTGCTGCTGCATTCCCTCTGTGAGGGAGACGCCGTCGATCCTCCGTGCCTGGCCCTGCCCCCTAGGCACGCGCGCAGGGGCTCCAGATTTAAAGGGGCCAGCACGGGAAAATGAAGGACAGCCCTAGAGATGACGTCAGATGCTGCAGGGATATTTAAACCCTGCAGCTGCCTCAATGCCCTGCCTTGCAACGAGGTTCACTCTAGTTAGAGTCACTAGTTGCTGCTCTTCTGACTTCTATGCTTCTGACTTCTGGCTTCGAACCTTGGTTCGTCCACTGACTCCAGCTTCAGCTTCCATCCCTGGCTGGACTCCGGCTCCTGACCTCTCGCCTTCCACAGGTATCCAGTTCCTCACCTGTCAAGAGGTCTCGCCTAAGTCCCAGCGATTCGGGTCCTCACGGGCTCCTCCCGGGGGGAATCGCGGGCTTCTAAGGGTGAAGTCTCTTCTGACCTCCTGGCTCAGCCGCTTCCCTGGACTACCTCTTCAGGATTTCTCTTCAGGTCCTTGGTCACAGAGGATCTCACCTAAGTCCAAGAGGCCCGGATCCCTACGGGCTCCTCCTGGGGGGACCTTGTGCTTCCAGTGGTGAAGCTTTCCCAGGACCATCTCTTCAGCGCCACCTCCCACCTGCGACATCCACTGTGGGCTCCCCACAGTCCACCACCATCCATCTCAGCCGGCCCAAGCGTCCACGAATCTAACAGATCGCAAGGCCATGGACCCGGCGGATGCCTCGGGCTTGAAAGCCATTCCCAGTATCACACAGCGGTTACAACAGCAAATCTGCATCGACTCCCTTATGACAACCGTGCAGCAATTGGCCAATCGGTTGGACAGAGCCTCTGCATTCAGTCCTCCGGTACCAGTAGCCTCGGTCGATATCGGACCGAGCACTCCCACACAACTACCAGCACCCTTATGGTACTCTGGGGATGCGAAGCTATGCCAAGGATTCCTTAATCAGTGTTTCATTTGGTTCAACCTACTGCCAGCTCAGTTTCCTATGGATCTGATTAAAACCAGCTATATCATTTCATTGTTGGACGGGAAACCCCTGGCATGGACCTCCCTGCTGTGGGAACGTCAGGACCCCCGCCTGAGAAATCTGGAGCAGTTTGTTGCAGCCTTCCGACAGATCTTTGATAAACTCTCTCACAGGCCTACCGCTGCCTCAGAATTACTTCAGCTGCATCAGGGTAACCGGCCCCTGCCTGAGTATGCAGTGGAGTTCCAGACCCTAGCAGCTGAGCTGAACTGGGGGGATGACAGCCTCCATGGCATATTCCTGGAGGGACTTTCCCAAGACTTCAAGATGAACTGGCGGTGAGGGATCTCCCAGGTGACCTGAACAGCATCATCGATCTGGCGGGTCACGTGGACTGCCGTATCCAATGCCGGTTCCGGCAGGGTAGGCCCGCTTGGAAACCCGGGAGTTCTGGAACCACGTTTTCCCGACCAGTGCCATCCTCTTCTACCTCTCCAGGGAATCAAGACGGAGAGCCCATGCAGCTGGGCCGGGGTCCGATCTCACAGGAGGAGAGAAGAAGACGCCGTGCCCAAGGCCTATGCCTGTATTGTGGTGGCAAGGGACACTTCCTTGCTCGGTGTGGTGAGCGTCCGGGAAGCACCAGAACTTAGGGATAGTTGGGGAGCTGACCCTCCCAGTACACAGGGAGCCTCCCTGTGTACTGTTCCGGTTACCCTACTCCTTCCCAGAGGAACTTCGTTACGCTAGCCCTGGTTGACTCCGGAGCCAGGGGGAATTTTATCCTTTGGGACTTAGTCCAGCAACTTCGGATCGGGGTCCAACCTCAAGAGCCGCCCATCCGAGTGTCTTCCATTCATGGGACCCCCCTTCCAGGGACCATTTCTACTTGCACGGGCCTCCTGCATGTAGAGAAAATCTTGTTCCTCATTTTGGAGAAATTCATGCTCCTGGTTATCTTAGGCCTACCTTGGCTTTGGAAACACTCCCCAGTTATCTGTTGGGATACCCTACAAATTGCGTCCTGGGGTCCGCCTTGTTTCGACACTTGCCTGACCGCTATGCCTCGACCTTTGGTACCACTCCTGATGACACCTTTGGCGCTGCCACCCCAATACCAGGATTACATGGATGTCTTCTCGAAAGAGAAGGCCGAGCTCCTTCCAGAACACTGACCCTTTGATTGTGCTATCAACCTGATCCCAGGTACCACGCCACCACGAGGACGGGTCTATCCTTTGTCACTCCTGGAGACCTGGGCCATGTCCATGTATATCCAGGAAAACTTGGACAGAGGGTTCATTCGACCATCTACCTCCCCGGCCGGAGCTGGATTCTTCTATGTGGCAAAGAAGGATAGTTATCTCCGGCCCTGTATAGACTATCGTGGCCTGAATAATATTTCACGATGTGACAGATACCCGCTACCATTGATTCTGGAGTTTCTGGATCGACTACAAGGAGCCAGGGTCTTCACGAAGTTGGATCTCCGTGGGGTGTACAACCTGGTCAGGATTCGACCAGGCGATGAGTGGAAGACCGTGTTCAACATGAGGGACTGCCACTATGAATACCTGGTCATGCCCTTTGGCCTCTGCAATGCTCCCGCGGTTTTTCAGAACCTTATGAATGAGGTACTGAGGGATATGTTACACATTTCGGTCATTGTTTACCTGGACGACGTGCTTATATACTCGAAGGATCTGGATATGCACCGCAGAGATGTCCGCCGGGTGCTGCAGAAGCTTTGGGATAATCGGCTCTTTGCCAAGATGGAGAAATGTTAATTCAAACAGGACTCCCTACCCTTTCTCGGGTATATTGTGTCCTCTATGGGTTTCCATATGGACCCTGAGAAAGTAACGGTCATCAAGGATTAGCCTCAACCTGTGGGAGTCAAGGCACTTCAATACTTCCTTGGCTTCACCAATTTCTACCGGCAATTTCTACCCCACTATTCTCGGATGGTGGCCCCGCTAACGGCCCTCACTAAGAAGGGGGCTGACGCTAGAAACTGGCTGGCGACTGCACTACGAGCCTTTCAAGAACTGAAGTCTGCCTTCCTTCAAGACACGTGTCTCCACCACCCGGACCCCCAGCGCCAGTTCTTTGTGGAAGTTGACGCCTCCGACATTGCGGTCAGAGCTGTCCTGAGCCAAGTATCCGGCAATGGTAAATCCTTGCTGTGTTCGTACTTTTCCTGAAGGTTCTCGCCTGCAGAGAAGAATTACAGCATAGGAGACAAGGAACTTCTGGCCATCAAATTGGCCTTCGAAGAATGGCGCCAGTGGTTGGAGGGAGCCCAATACCCAGTGATCGTTTACATGGATCACAAAAATTTAGAATGCCTGTTTTGCACCCAGCCCCTCAACCCTCGACAAGCCCCCTGGTCTCTCTTTTTTAGCCATTTCAACTTTTTCCTCCGCTACAGACCGGCGTCCAAGAACATCCGGGTGGATGCTCTCTCCTGCACAACGGAGACGGAGGATACTCCTAACCCACCTCAATATATTCTCAACACGGCTAAAGTTCTCCTTGCAGCGCCGAAGTGGTTCCCGCAGGTAGGACGGTGGTACCCACTCATCTGCTCAGGAAGGTGTTAGCATGGGCCCATGACTCACTGATCGCAGGATATCCAGGAGTAACCTGGACCCTGGAATTATTGACCGAATTCTACTGGTGGCCTCAGGTCAAGAGGGATGTAGGTCTCTATGTTCATTCCAGTCCTACCTGCGCCTGGCAGAAACCTTTGCATGGTCA
Source organism: Rhinatrema bivittatum (assembly GCF_901001135.1). Classification (NCBI taxonomy): domain Eukaryota; kingdom Metazoa; phylum Chordata; class Amphibia; order Gymnophiona; family Rhinatrematidae; genus Rhinatrema; species Rhinatrema bivittatum. Next base: position 56,391,994 of record NC_042622.1, read on the forward strand.
CCCCTGGGGACTTCTTAAGCCGCTACCCATTCCTACTGAGCCCTGGACCCATCTGTCCACAGACTTCATTGTGGATCTACCTGTCTTGGATGGGAAGACCATGATCTGGGTCACGGTCGACAGATTTTCAAAGATGGCCCACTTCGTGCCTCTTGCTAAGCTGCCTACAGCACCAGAGTTGGCCAATCTCTTCACGCAACATGTCTTCCGTTTGCATGGACTTCCTCTGCACATTTCCTCGGATCATGGTCCCCAGTTCATGGCAAAGTATTGGAAGGCTCTTTGCAGGAAATTCGGGGTACAACTAGACCTGACGATGGCTTTTCATCTCCAAGGCAACGGCCAAGCTAAACGCACTAATCGGACATTAAAGGCCTTCCTCCGGGTCTTTGTGAGAGACCTCCAAGACGATTAGGTAGCCTTATTACCGTGGGCAGAGTTTTCTTTCAACCGCCACAAACATTCAGCTACTAACCTGTCCCCCTTCCAGGTGGTCTACGGTAAGGCCCTTAGACCTCCCTTTCCATTGCCTCTGATGGTACCGTCTCCCGCAATGCAACTTACGGCACGACAGTTGCACAATCTTTGGAGTTCCATCCAAGATAAGCTCCGTTTGACCGCGGCCAAGGCTAAGAAGTATGCAGACAAGTTACGGCGCCCTGCCTCGGCCTTTCTCCCGTGGGATAAAGTATGGTTGAGCACCAGAAACATCCGGTTACAAACTCCCCCCATGTGCCTGGCCCCCAGGTATATTGGTCCCTTTACTGTGGCGGAACGAGTAGGGGCAGTGTCCTACTGACTATGACTGCCGTCCAACCTGAGGATCCACAATGTTTTCCACATGTCTCTGCTCAAGCCTGTGGTCCTATCCACATTTCATGATAAGCCTCCTGAACCTACCACCACTACTGCTAAACAGGATGTCATTTATACGGTGAAGGACATACTGGATGTTTGGTTCCACCATTGCCGGTGGGAATACCTCCTCTCTTGGGAGGGTTACGGTCCTGAAGAAAATTCATGGGAACCTTCCTCTAACATCCTGGACAAGGGTCTTCTCTGCCAGTTCCATGTGGACCATCCCGCTAAGCCCACACCCCCGGGAAGGGGGCGTAGGAGAGGGGGTACTGTTACGGTTTCAGGCCGTGCCCTGGTCCCTCCACCTACCTCTGGGCTGGCCCGGGCCTCTGGAAGGCTTCTTCGGCCGTCTAGGCCTGACCTGGCTCCTGCCGCGCCGTTCCCTCTGCGAGGGAGACGCCGTCGATCCTCCATGGCTGGCCCCGCCCCCTAGGCACACGCACCTGTAGGGGCTCCGGATTTAAAGGGGCCAGCGTGGGAAAATGAAGGACAGCCCTAGAGATGACGTCAGATGCTGCAGGGATATTTAAACCCTGCAGCTGCCTCAATGCCCTGCCTTGCAACAAGATTCCCTCTAGTTAGAGTCACTAGTTGCTGTTCTCTCTGACTTCTCCTGCTTCTGACTTCTGGCTTCTGACCTTGGCTCATCCACTGACTCCGGCTTCAGCACTGACTCCGGCTCCTGACCTCTCGCCTTCCACAGGTATCCGGTTCCTCACCTGCCAGGAGGTCTCGCCTAAGTCCCAGCGGCTCGGGTCCTCACAGGCTCCTCCTGGGGGGACCGCGGGCTTCCAAAGGTGAAGTCTCTTCTGACCTCTTGGCTCAGCCACTTCCCTGGACTACCTCTTCAGGATCTCTCTTCAGGTCCTCGGTCGCAGAGGATCTTACCTAAATCCAAGAGGCCCGGATCCCTACGGGCTCCTCCTGGGGGGACCTCGGGCTTTCAGTGATGATGCCTTCCCAGGACCACCTCTTCAGCACCACCTCCCGGCTGCGACAATCACTGTGGGCTCCCCACAGTCCACCACCATCCATTTCAGCCGCCCTAAGGGCCCACGAATCTAACATAAGAACCTAGAGAATAAGAGAGACAGAGGAAATATGTAGAGACAGTCAAATACCTCAGAGGTATAAATAATGAAAAATAAGCAAAACCTTTTCAATGGAGAGGAAGAGCACGAGGTATAAGACTTTGAGTGGATAGATTCAGGAGTAATGTTAGAAAATATTTTTCACAGAAAGAATGGTGGATGTATGGAATAGCTTTACAGGGAGGATTCCCCAAAATCAAAGAACTGAGCACTATATGGCAAATGAATCCTCATGAATTACAGATAGCCAAATATATAAGGAACTCATATGATTGAATTTATAAGGACCTCATATGAAATATGGGTAAATGTTGACTCACTTATTTGTGGTTTGTTTTTTTGAACCACTTCAAGTGATCAAATACTCATACAATATTTATAATCAAAGGTCTCAAACAATTTTGAACTTTGTTGTTTATTTTGAAAAATATGTTTTAAAGTACAGATTTGTTGAATGTAAACCAAAGACACTTATCTTAGTGCGTCTTGTAAAGAATGCACTGTCCAACACAATTCGTGTTTCGGAGGCTTTCCTTCCTCAGGGGTTCAGGCGACAAATTATTGTAACAAGCATGTCTTGGTTATAATGACTGACTTTTTTATACCAACAATATTGAGCAATTACTGGAACATTTCCCTTTTTAGTTTATGTAGGAATGACTTGTCCATTGAATGGAGTGCACGAGGAGGTGCTGCTGTTGGATTCGTGGACACTTGAGCCGGCTGGGACAGATGATGACACACCGTGGACAGGCCCACAGTGGAAGTCGAAGCTGGGAGGTGGCACAGGGCAGGAGACCGGAAGAATCTTCACCACTGGAACCCCGAGGTCCCCCCAGGAGGAGCCCTTGAGGACCCGAGCCGCTTGGACTTATGTGTGGTCTCATGTGGGTCAGTGCCTGAAGAGGAGTTCCAGAGGATATAGAGCTGAAGCCAGGAGGCCAACTGGAACTTCACCACTGGAAGCCCGCGGTCCCCCCAAGAGGAGCTTGTGAGGACCCGAGCCACTTGGACTTAGGAGAGACCTCCTAGATGAAAGCTGGAGTCAGGAACCAGTGGACAGAAGCCAGAATCAGAAGCCACTGGACGAGCCGAAGTCAGAAGCCAGTGGACGAGCCGAAGTCAGAAGCCAGTAGTCGGAAGCCGGAGTCAGAAGCCAGTAGTCGGAAGCCAGTAGTCAGAAGCAGCAACTAGTAGCTCTCAACAGAGAGTGAACCTCGTTACAAGGCAGAACCCTGCAGCATATGATGTCATCTGTGGGCTGCTCTTTTTCTTCCTGTGCTGGCCCCTTTAAAGCTTGAGCCCCTGTGTGCGCGCGCCTAAGGGGCGGGGTCAGGCGCGGTGGATTGACGGCGTCTTCCTCGAGGAGGGACTGCCGTGGCAGAGGCCGGGATGGGCCTTGCTGGCCAAGAAGGCATTGCAGCAGCCCGGGCCGGCCCCGAGGTAGGTGAAGAGACCGGGGCACGGCCCGGGACCGTAACAGCTGCAGAGGGAAGGCATTTGTATGTAACAAAGAGAAGCTTGAACTGTATGCAGGAGCAGTTAGGGAGCCAATGCAGTGACTTCAGAAGAGGGGTTATGTGATCAAAACTATTTTGGCGAAAGATAAGTCGGGCAGCTGTATTTACGTCAGATTGCAGTGGAGAGAGGTGGCTTTCCAGGAGATCTATAAGGAGTAGGTTGCAATAGTCTAAGCAGGAGGCAGATGAGAGAGTGGATAAGGGATCTGGTAGTGTATTCAGAAAGGAAAGGAAGGATTTTGGCAATGTTATAAAGAAAGAAATGACACGTTTTAGCAGTGTTTTGGATATGCGCAGAGAAGGAGAAAGAGAAAAACAGAAAAAAACTGAAAGGAGCAGCTACAAAGGTAAAAAGTGTGCAAGAGGTGTGGACGTTGTTAAAAAAATACCATCCTAGAAGCACAGTCCAGATGTATTCCACACATTAAGAATGTTATGCTCAGTCTTATGAACCCTTGGACCCACAGGAGGATGGTATACCTGAGGAGGTGGATCCGTAGGTTCTCCCATCGGGCGTTGAGGCAGAGCAGAAGATGCGACTAGCTGACCCTCGGCACTGGAGACTGAGGTGACTGTGGAGGCAGACGAAGAGTCGTGACGTCAAGGAGAGGAACTGTGTCTTCACCACTGGAAGTCCGCGGTCCCCCCAGAGGAGCCTGTAGGGACCTGGACTGCTGGGACTTAGGTGGACCTTTGAGAGGTCAAGGAATCGCGAGCTCGGTGCAAGGGCTAACTGGAGCTTCACCCCTGGAAGCCCGCGGTCCCCCCGGGAGGAGCCCGTAGGGACCTGGGCCACTGGGACTTAGGTGGGCCCTTGGAGACGATGGTCTAGAAGAAGTCCAAGGTCAAGTGCCAGAGGGTCGTCGCTTACCAGTCCGAGGTCACACACCAAGGGATCGCCGCTTGCCAGTCCGAACTCACACACCAGGAATCACCGCCTGCCAGTCCGAAGTCACACACCAGGAATCACCGCTTGCCAATCTGAAGTCAGGATCCAGGAATCACTAAGACGAGACAGGAACCAAGAAGCAAGAGTCCGAACACAAGAAGACTCACCGAAGCAAGCAGACTCAAACAACGCTGGAAGTCAAGGCATGAGCAGAGGAAGTCTCCTTAAATACTTCCTCTGCTCTGGACCATTGAGAACAGCTGAACGTAGTTAAAGGGACAAGGTCCCTTTAAATCTAGCAAGGAGGCACAGCCTCGCACCTAAGATGGCGGCAGCCATCTTGGATTTCCTCCGCAGAGGAAAGGCTGCCAGACACCGTGAGAGAGGAGCAGGAACGGCTCCCCATCCGGCAGCCATCCCGGGGGCCCACGCCGGAGCAATAGGCACGGACTCAGCAGCTTCCCTTGAAGCTGCTGCTGTGGCTCGCCACAGTGGGTGAGGTAGGGGACCGCAGTCGTGGCCATCCACGGCCGCGGAACAGAACAAAGAAAGGTGGAAGGAAGGCAAAATGATTACCAGCATGGTTAAAAGGTGAGGTGAAAGAGGCTATTTTAACCAAAAGATCTTCAATCAAAAATTGGAAGAAGGATCCAACAGAAGAAAATAGGATAAAGCATAAGCGTTGGCAAGTTAAATGTAAGACATTGATAAGACAGGCTAAGAGAGAATTTGAAAAGAAGTTGGCCATAGAGGCAAAAACTCACAGTAAAAACTTTTTAAAATATATCCAAAACAAAGCCTGTGAGGGAGTCAGTTGGACCGTTAGATAATCGAGGGGTTAAAGGGACACTTAAAGAAGATAAGGCCATCACGGAAAGATTAAACAATGTCTTTGCTTCGGTGTTTACTGAAGAGGATGTTGGGGAGATACCTGTTCCGGAGAAGGTTTTCATGGGTAATGATTCAGATGGACTTAACGAAATCACGGTGAACCTAGAAGACGTGGTAGGCCTGATTGACAAACTGAAGAGTAGTAAATCACCTGGACTGGATGGAATACACCCCAGGGTTCTGAAGGAACTAAAAAATGAAATTTCAGATCTATTAGTAAAAATTTGTAACCTGTCATTAAAATCATCCATTGTGCTTGAAGACTGGAGGGTAGCTAATGTAACCCCAATATTTAAAAAGGACTCCAGGGGCAATCCAGGAAAGAACTTCAGTGCCAGAAAAATAGTGGAAAGTGTTCTAAACATCAAAATCACAGAACATATAGAAAGGCATGGTTTAATGGAACAAAGTCAGCATGGCTTTACCCAAGGCAAGTCTTGCCTCACAAATCTGCTTCACTTTTTTGAAGGAGTTAATAAACATGTAGATAAAGGTAAACTGGTAGATGTAGTCTATTTGGATTTTCAGAAGGCATTTGACAAAGTTCCTCATGAGAGGCTTCTACCGTGTTTCCCCGAAAGTAAGACAGCGTCTTACTTTCTTTTTACCCCAAAAAGTCCCACTATGTCTTACTTTCAGGGTATGTCTTATATTGGAAAAAACCTGTAAGACATCCCCCGAAAGTAAGACGTAGTGTTAAAAAAAAATATATTTTTTTTAAATACCTGTCGGAGGGCCGCGTGGGTCCAGGCGGCCGGCGGGAGCCGGGTGGTCGCGTGTTAAATCTAGGCCGCGGGCGGGTGGGCGCTTGTTCCAGGCGGCGGGGGGACGCGTGTTAGTTCGAGACGGCCGGCGGGCGGCCTCGTGTTACATCTAGGCCGGGTCGCACAGGCGCGCATTCATTCACTGCCGGTGGGGGCTGCCTCGGCAGCCCCCCCCGGCAGCCCCCACCGGCAGTGAATGAATGCGCGCACAGGCCCACAGCGCCTGTGCGACCCCTGCGATTCGGCGCTGGGGGCTGCCGGTGGGGGCTGCTTTCGGCGCTCAAGGCAGTCACATGCCGTGACGTCACAGCATGTGACTGCCTTGAGCGCCGAAAGCAGCCCCCACCGGCAGTGAATGAATGCGCGCCTGTGCGACCCGGCCTAGATGTAACACGCGGCCGCTCGCCGCCCGCCGGCCGTCTCGAACTAACGCGCGTCCACCCGCCCCCCCCCCCCCCCCGGGAACAAGCGCCCACCCGCCCGCGGCCTAGATTTAACACGCGACCACCCGGCTCCCGCCGCCAGCCGCCTGGACCCACGCGGCCCTCTGACAGGTATTTAAAAATAATTTTTTTTTGAACACTACGTCTTACTTTCGGGGGATGTCTTACATTAGCCGACCCCCCTAAAATTCCCACTACGTCTTACTATCAGGGGTGTCTTACTATCGGGGAAACACGGTAAGAAAAGTAAAAAGTCATGGGATAAGTGGCGATGACCTTTCGTGGATTACAAACTGGCTAAAAGACAGGAAATAGAAAGTAGGATTAAATGGACAATTTTCTCAGTGGAGGGGAGTGGGCAGTGGAGTGCCTCAGGGATCTGTGCTTTTCAATAGGGATGTGAATCGTTTTTTGACAATTTAAAACAATCATCAGATATATTTTAAATCATCAAAAATCGTTAAGAGTCGCGATACAATAGAAATTCCCCCGATTTATCGTGAAAAATCGTAAATCGGGAGAGGGAGGAGGGCGGGGAAAACCGGCACACCAAAAAAACCCCTAAACCCACCCCGACCCTATAAAACAAATCCCTTACCTTCCCCACCCTCCCAAACCCCCCCAAAACTTTTTACGAGTACCTGTTGGTCCAGTGGGGGCGCAGGGACCGATCTCCCGCTCTCGGTCCATCGGCGCCATTTTGGCTGCCACTCAAAAATGGCGCCGATGGCCCGATAAAAAAAAAACACACCCGACCCTTTAAAAACGACCCCTTAGCTTCCCCCACCCTCCCGATCCCCCCAAAACATACCTGGTGGTCTAGTGGTGGTCCCGGGAGCGATCTCCCGTTCTCAGGCCGTCGGCTGCCACTCATAAAGATGGCGCCGATGGCCCTTTGCCCTTACCATATGACAGGGTATCCGTGCCATTGGCCGGCCCCTATCACATGGTAGGAGCACTGGCTGGCCGGCGCCATATTTAAAGATGGCCGCCACCTTCGTAAAGATGGGCGCCACCATCTTTAAAGATGGCCGCCGCCGTATTTAAAGATGGCCGCCACCATCGTAAAGATGGCCGCCGCCATCTTTAAAGATGGCGCCAGCCATCCAGTGCTCCTACCATGTGACAGGAGCCGGCCAATGGCACGGATACCCTGTCATATGGTAAGGGCAAAGGGCCATCGGCGCCATCTTTAAGAGTGGCAGCCGACGGCCTGAGAACAGGAGATTGCTCCCGGGACCCCCACTAGACCACCAGGTATGTTTTGGGGGGATCGGGAGGGGTCGTTTTTAAAGGGTCGGGTGGGTTGTTTTTTTATCGGGCCATCGGCACCATTTTTGAGTGGCAGCCAAAATAGCGCCGATGGCCCGAGAGTGGGAGATTGGTCCCCGCGCCCCCACTGGACCACCAGGTAATCGTAAAAAGTTTTGGGGGGGTTCGGGAGGGTGGGGGAAGGTAAGGCATTAATTTTAAAGGGTCGGGCCTCACTACAAAATTCCGATTCACATCTCCCACATCACCCACGATCAGATTTTTTCCCCCCTCTAGCCAAACCCGATCGTTAAGACGATCGGGCACACGATTCACATCTCTACTTTTCAATACATTTATAAATGATCTGGAAAGGAATACGATGAGTGAGGTAATCAAATTTGCAGATGATTCAAAATTATTCAGAGTAGTTAAATCACAAGCGGATTGTGATAAATTGCAGGAAGACCTTGTGAGACTGGAAAAATGGGCATCCAAATGGCAGATGAAATTTAAGGTGGATAAGTGCACACATGCACAATATATACGTACGTAACATCTGACTTTTAAAATATGCATTGCTCGTGCACGGCCCACAAACTCGCATATATGGGCTTTTTAGGTCAAGCAACGCTTTTAAAATTCTGTCCTAAATGAATTAAAAAGAACATGGGATAAACACTATGGATTCCTAGAGCCTAGAAGTTGGAAATGATGAAAGGGGTGGAAGGGAGTAGCTTGCACAGAGCAGCAGTTAAATACCCATACAGAAGGCATGGGGGTAACCTGCATGTACCATAAACTACTTGCAGGGCAGACTGGATGGACCATTTGGTCTTTATCCTCTGTTATTACTATGTTACTACCCCTACAGATTCACCCCAGGCCCTGGAACCCCCCCCCCCCCCCACCTCCTTGAGTCAGTCAAATGTGTAAAATATAGCCAAAGCCATTGAAGTGGAATTTTAATGAGAACTACATGGAACTTGGGACACATTCTGAGAAACAGGTTTTATCTGTCAACCAGTTTTAATATCTATTTTGGAGACTGGCATCCAGTTTAAAGGGTCATTTCCTCTTATGTTGAGGTATTTCTCTAAGCAAACTTCCTCTGCAATACATGAGTAATCCTTATTCTGGATTGCTTTCCCATTCTGTTTTGTCTGTCAATGATAGAGGTCGACAGAGGTGTACTTAAGAAATATCTGTATCCATAAAAATACCATTTCTTGTGAGCAACCTCATCCCCTACCTGCATGTGAATGCAAGTGCTGGTTTTGCTTAACTCTGATCCAACAATAGGCCAGTGAAAAGGCTAGCAACAAGTAACAGGTATCTTGATGGACAAATGTGTGTGTGTGTGTGTGTGTGTGTGTGTGTGCCTGTGTGTGTGTGTGTGTGCACGCCACCTGTCTGCAGCAATGCAGCTTTGAGGATAAAGAATGGATTGTGCTTCCTTCATCCTTCACTCTTCACTAACACTCACTTTATCAGTTTAAAGGAAAAAAAAAAGAAAAAAACAGAAAATTACTGCTTTGACTGAGTGTGCCTTGCAATAAAAGAAAAGTAATGCTAGATTCGCTATGACGGAGAGCAATGGAGCTACTTCTGCACAGTTATTGGATAAAGATCTATCACCTGCTGACTGATATGTGACCCATAGGTACCACATATGTTACCTAATGACCAGTCACTTAATTATGGACTCGGTGACATGTTTATAAGGGTGAACTTTAGAGCGCTATTAGAAAATGGACAGATGAACTATGCCAGTGCCTTCCGGGCAGACTTCACCCAGCGTCCGTCGCCTCGGTGGACCCATTACATAGTAATTAGGGTGATTTTTAAGTAGAATGCAAGGAGTTAAATTACTGCTCTTCATTATTGCTTCATTTGTCACTGTGGTAAATGCTGTTTTGGGAAGGTAGATTATAAAAAAAAAAAAAAAAAGGATAAGAGGTAAGACTAAAGAGTTTCACATTAAGCATATCTGTCATAGTACCAATAATTTTAAGCAGGGTAGATGGACCAAAAATCTTAACACATTAGTGACTTCTTTATGGAAATACAGTAGTCTAAACACAGGATATTCTCTGTGCTGTGAGCTAATAGATGTTGGTAGTGAGTGCTAAAAGATCCACATTCTGTGCACTGATATCTTACAGCTAAACTGCACATCTGCCAACTGATCCTAGCTTCCCTGTAAGGTTACCACTTGATCCGGGTCAGCTCTGTCAGGTTCATTCAGTTCAAATTTTACCTTCGTTATAGTCCCTTCTTTCCTAGAGAAACTGGGACGACAAGTACCGAGGTGCAAAACCAGAGCTGACTCAGCCTATCAGGGCTGACCTGGGCCAGTTGCATCCCTTCTTATCTGTTTGTTTTGGATCATTCCTGTTTGTGAAACCACATCTCAAAGCATTTCTTTCCTGAAAAAAGCAAGGTAAGCCCCAGAGTGCATTCTGTAGGGTGTTGTTAGAACTAAGACCAGTCCCAAATGAAATATGTTTAGGTGACCTGGGGTTAATTGGCAACCATGAACATGCAAAATTACCCAAGGGTCTCCTTATCCAAACTAACTCTGACCATTGGTTCTCTCTGTGCATATGCAGTAGGTTTCTTTCCTTGCTTCTCTACTAGTGATATCATGGTTGATGCTGGACACCATTATTTATGGTGTGTAACAGACACATAATCCCCTTCCCAGTCTTCCTTAACCTGCTTAATGACTTTCCTGTTGCATATTCAACAAAAGGTCGACGCTGGTCAATTACTTGAAATGACTTATTTGTCAGAGTTATTGCTTTAATATTTACCTCTGCTAGATTTTATGAGTTTGGGCAATTTTAAGGTTCGTCGTGCTAATTGGCTGCATGGGTTTCTACAATGCTGCTTTTTACTAATTAGATAGGGTTTACCATGTAATTGCCATTAAATGAATGTAGGTTCAAGGTTCTGTGCAATTATAGTCTGAAAACCTGTGAATAATAATTTGTGATATACTGCTATTTATATGCAATATTTGTGCACATAGTTTTGTGGGGTTTTTTTCCTTTAATATAAATACATGTATCACAAAACTATCTTACAGTACTTTTCGTTCTCTAAATATGTTTATTTCCTTCTTCACTCAGAGAGATTTAAAATTATTATTTTTAACTTTGAAAACATTAGCAAACCCAGAAGCTCACCAATAAGGAACAAGCTATTGCATAACTGATGACACCATCATTTGAATGTATTGACATCAAGGCAGAAAAACTGCTTTAAGATGATAGGTGGGGAGGAATGACAGCTAATTAAGAACAAAATGATGTAAGCTAAATAAGAGTTAAATAGGAATTTGTTGGGAGATTATATAATTCCTTAGGTGTAGTTCCCTCCCAGTCCACTAACAAACCACATCATTCATCAAAATGCATTATGGTATTAACGCACGCGATAACGCCTGCGAAAAACACTGTAGTACATGGCGCAAATGCAAATTTTGAGGGGGGGGCGGGATCAGGGAGGAGTTTTGGGCAGGAATTAGTTAAATTAGGGGTGCTTCGCACAGTTTTAACTATTCCTTTTTCCCTGGCGTTAAGCTGTGTGATATGCCCGAAATGGCCATAACGCAGTTCACGATAAATTTGGGGAATTGCATTTTGGCCATTTCTAGGCTGGGGGAGGGGGATAGTGGAGTGGTGGTGGAGGAGAGAAGGAGAGGGAGGGAGAGAGAGAGGGAGAGAGAGAAGGAGGGCCTCACTGTGTGCATCTATTTATATCTCTATAGGAGGGCCACCTAATAGGTCGAGGTGAGATGTTAGTGGTGGTTTAGGGGCCAGTTTGGCATGAAGAGTGAGACGTACGAAAAGCACAGTACACCTCGGTGAAGATTTGACATCATTTGGAGTGAGAAAAGTCTCACAAAGTGTTACGGAAAATTGTGGAACCTTGGTCAATGACCGCTTACCTTGTTCCTCAGAGCCAACGGATGGGATCCGGGAGTCAGATGACTGGCAGAGGAGTTCCTCAGACAGTCCAGGTCAGGGCAGGCAGCAGACAACAGATCCAATGAGACAGTCCGGGTCAGGGCAGTCAGCAGACAACAAATTCAATGAGACAGTCCAGGTCAGGGCAGGCAGCAGACGATGAATCCAACGAAGTAATCCAGGTCAGGGCAGGCAGCAGACAACAGATCCAGTGAGACAGTCCAGGTCAGGGCAGGCAGCAGACAACAAATCCAATGAAGCAATCCGGGTCAGGCAAACAGCAGGAAACCAAAAGCGCAGCAAGCAGCAATCCAAACACTACTTGTGGCCGAAGCAAAGAGGAAGAGAAAAAACCCTCTTTAAATCCCTCAAGTTTCCCGCGCAGACTGACGCTCCTGTCAGCGTCTGACATCATGCGGGGGCGTGGCCATGACCCGACTCTCTCGGAGCCGCGGCAAGCCGGAAGTCAACCCCGGGACGGAACACCAGCGCCCGGGGGCTCCCTTGCGGGTAACACAAAGATGAAATTTCTACTATGTTCTCTCACCCTAGCTTGATGGACTCTATAGCAGAATGATGAATCATGGGAAAAAAGGGGCGGGGAGCGATATCAAGCAGGCAGAATGATGAATCCAGGGTGTAGTTATTTCCAGCAGTACTGCTAGCAATAATGTGTAAAACATTATCACCCGCAGCGCTAACACCCTAACGCACAAGGTAACGGCCCTTCGCGATTTGAAGAATGACCCTGTTAACCAGCTTAACTCTAGTTTCCTAACTTATGAGGCAGCTAGAATTTAGCCAAATATGTACCCAAATATTCATTATAAAGATGAATTTTTAAACTCGCACACAGGGGTCTATGTGCATGCGTGCACATGGACGCGCTGATTTTCTAACATGAGCGTGTCAACACATGCATGTTATAAAATCTGCTACCCACGTGCACATGCATGCCTGATTTCATATCAGCACATGCATGTGAGCGTGAGTGCCCGACTCGTGCGAGCAAGGGGGATTTTAGTACAAGCGCATGGTGACGAACTAGGCCTTTCCCCAGTTCCGTCCCAGTCCGCTCCACACTGGGAGCGGACTGGGAGAGAACTTCCTAATCGCCCCTACTTATCCTGCCTGCCTTTCCCCCTATCCTCCATATCTTCCCTGAGCCCTAAAACCCCCTCTAACTAGATGGTTTTTTTTTCAATACTTACCTGCTCTCTGGAGCAATAGTAGGTAGGTTGCACAGGCTGGCCAGCTGCCGGCGCGTGCTTCAGCGGGACAATGCTAAATGGCGCTGCTCACGCCCTACCAATGCCCCATCCATGCCCTACCCAGACCCCGCCCTGGTAGGCCCCTTTTTGTTTAAGCCAGTCTTCGGTGCATACCGGGAGATACGCCCATGGCCCGGCTACACGCGTATCTCCCGGTTTTTACGTGCACCGGCCTTTGAAAATCAGGCCATTAGCTGCCTAACTTCTGAGTTAGCTAGCTAAATGTTTTTGAATATGTACTTCATTGTTTATTTGACCAAGTCTTATTTTATGTTCAGGGGAGCCATGCTTAGAAGTATCAGAGAACTAATGTATGGAATTAAACTTATGAGTTAGCCAACAAAATGCTGTCTAATCCATTTACTTGCTCTGCTCTCAGTGTGAAAGGATTAAATCTATTTCATTATTATAGTAGAATGCAGTGACTCCACTTATAAAAACAATAATACAGATTCTGAAGATCTTCAGACCTTCAGAGGTGAATAATCAGAGCTGTTTATATGGATACAATAGGGTTTTATGTCTGTAAATGGCTGTTATAAAGTAGCCTGTGGCTTAGTGTTTTACGTATGCTTTTATGTACACTGAGGAGTTCTGGGGGCTGGAGGGAGTAGAAGTGGAGCAGAGTTGAGACTTATGAGCACAAGTTAGTGCCCCTGATAGAACAAGCGTAAGTTTGTGCAGGTGTTTTCTATGCGTACCATGGCACGTACCAAGGAATTTTAAGAGCAAGTTTATGCGCTTTAAAAATGTGGGGTAAATTCTGAATGTAGAAGTTACATACATACACACTCAGACATTACCTCTCCCAGCACAGTTAATAAAATTACCCTCCCTTTGGTTCTGATACATTCCTTAATTGCAAAAAAAAAACCATGAATGGAAGAATTTCTCTCTTATTTTGTGAAATATATTTAGCAAAGGGCTTTTCGAGAAATGCCAAGGACATGCAGCGCCAATAATTATAGCTTAGGAGTTTTTTCAACTCCAGTCTGAAAGAGCTGTAAACAGGTCTGGTTTTCCAGGATTTCCACAATGAATAGTCAAGGGACCTATCTGAATGCATTTCCTGTGAATCAAGTTATTTCGCATAGCCTGCTTACCTAGAAAACCAGACCTGCTAGCGACCCTGGAGGACTGGAGTTGAGAATCCCTGCCGTAGGCAATAACCTGTCAGAACTTACATGGAGGAGTTTAAGCTGATTAAGCTATGTTTGAAGTGATTCTACACTTTTTGAAAAGAGAAATATTTTTGAATGAAATAAAAACCTGTCTGTGATACAATGATTATATATAGATGTCCATTGAACTGTTCTGTGAATTTAATACTCCATTGTATGAGCTTACCATTTTCCCATAGTACATTTTATTGAATCTTTCTTTTTGATATTTGCATTTTATACCATCATTGTTTTGGTGTTTATTGTTTTCATCCTATGGTTACAGAACAGGATCCAAGTAAAAACACATATTTCTATCATTCCTGGGTATGTTAGACGTTTTTAAGTGGCCGTCATGTTGAAGTGCATGGACGCCACCAGGCACAGGTCATCTGGGCCTGGCTAGAGCTTCCCCAGACTTACTTCCTGTAGCATGGCCTATCTTCCACCTTGGTTCCCCCTTCTCTCTCCTTGCTGTCATGTGGTGCTGGAGCAGAAATGTCCGGGTTGCTTATCCAAAGTGCGTCACAGCCCTGGCACATCTTGATGATGGATGGTTGCAGTGTGAGGGGAAAAGGGTGATGGCATGGTCAGCATTGGTCAGCTGCAAGGTGCACAGCCGGCACTGGGGGCTGCACTGTGGGAAATTTTTAAAAGGGGAAAGAGAGTAATCTTTTCTTTGCTTTAGCTGTGATTCCATGAGCAGCCTGGATTGGGCCCATTTGTCTCAGGGCTTCTTGGGTCTGCCAATCCCTGGCTTGCTTTCCTCACCTGGTAAGTCTCTCTGTGGATAAAATAAGTCCCAAAATAAAAATGTCTGACAAGGCACAGACAAGCAGGTTCCTTTTTTAAGAACATAAGAAATGCCATGCTCGGACAGACCAAGATCCATCGAGCCCAGCATTCTGACTCTAACATTGGCCTGTCTGGATTGCAAGTATCCAGCAGAATTTGCTGTCAAAGGGCTAGCAACCTTCAAGGCAATTCTGTTCTATACCCCATTGGATGGCCACTTCAGCTGCAGTCCACCATGTCCCCACAAACAGTCAGGCTGGGTATTATTAACTCTGCCTCCTGCAATACCAGCTGGTGCAGAGCGGCATGCTCTGACAACATGGTCTGTGTGCCAACAGGCTCTACTGACCCCCAAGGAGCTAGAAGTCAATAAAGCTGAGGTAGAGATGGTGGTAGATAGGATATTTATATGTGATTAGTAAATAAACAATATTGAACTATATTTGTGATTGATATTTTCTCTGTGGGTGGATATTAGGATTATTATCTGCAACAGGGCTGGGAGAGTTGAAGACTGTGGAGCTGGTGGTTTGACTGGTTTGAACAGGGAAGGTCCAGAGATCATAAGTACCAATGCGAGACGAAGCATTGCAGCTCTGAGGCTCAGGGTGGGGAGAGAGCACCTGGGGTCAGAGCAGGGGACATAAAATGGAGTCTACACTCCCAGTTAGACTGGTTCTGAGTCTGAATGGGGCTGGGTACACAGGACGTGACCAGGTGAGGCAGAATGATATTGCCATGCCCCTGCAAAACATTTCTAGGCCTCTGAAAGGTGCAACCAGAGAGGATTCTTTAACCCATGAGGAGATAAAGGGAGGCATCTATTGGAAGTGATCACAAAAGAGGGTGTGCTGACAGGCACTTCAAACCAAGGGGCCATGTGTCAAGAGGTGTCTCTCATCATTATATCATGATGGATGCTAAAACAATGAGCTCCAACATTCCAAGCATCTGGGAAGGCACAGGAGTCCTAAACAGAAGAGATGTACGTAGAGAAAAATTTTGTTTTGGTTCATTCATTTTGGGGGCACCTCAATTCATTTTATTAGTTTAAAAAAACAAACACAAATATTGTTTACATTGTTTATTGTTTTAAAATGAAGTCAATGGGGGAAGGAACCATTGCCCACTGTAAAAGAAAATTGGGCCTGGGACCCAGATCGGGGTTGTGTCCTGATGCCGAGTTTGGGTCCAGTTGCTAAGGACTGGGTTTAAGCTCGGGACACAGCCAGGATGGGACCCGATGCTGAGGCCCGGGCTGACTATTGGCATTATCTGGCTAAGGTTTCCAGGTACATTAATCTCAATGCAGAACACCTCCAGAATGCCTCCAAGTAGGCTTTAAATGGCTAAAATCTTAACCAGATAAATCAGTGACAGCTGGCACTGTGGGAAATTGAAATCTCACATTTTGTCTGGCACTTTTAATGACTGTGATTAACTCTCCCCCTCAAAAACTCCAAATGAAATGAGAAACAAAAGAAAAAGAAAACATTTCCTGTGCACACCTGTAACAGAAATATATAACGACATAAAATTCACATGTCAAGAGTAAAATCAATAATTAATGCTTACAGTCACCAATCTGATAAAAAAAGGGCTTGGAACAAAAATGTGGCTACAAGTGCATTCATTGTGGAACCCCATGAATACTTTTAGCCATTTAAAAGGTGGCCAGTTTTCAGAAATTGCTGGGTAAATGGCTTTAGAAAAATGCCATTGCTAAATGTAGAGAGTAGAGAATCTTTTGCACAATGCTGATACTTACTCTTTAATGATGGAGAATTCATGTTTGTTTGTCATATGTGGACTGTAATGTTTGCTGATTTTTGTCAAGAAAGTTGATTTATCAGCTTTGTGAGTGTTGGTTCAAATGAGTCCGCCCTTTTAAGTCTAGAGAAGACGGATCGCTGGGGCACATTTGAAGACATAGCCTTGTCTGAGGTAGAATCTGTGCTGTCTAGCCTTAGGAAATCACGGTGTACACTAGACCTTTGTCCTGCTTGGCCAATTAAAACCTAATTTCTTACCCATCTTACCTAATTTAGGCCTAGATTCATTATTCTTCTATAAATATAGCAGAATGATGAGCCACAGCCAGAAAAGGGGCGGGGGAGCGATAGCGTGCTGCCGGCCGCATCCCAGTGGTGTGGTTTCACCCACCGTGGTACGGCTGCACTGCACACTATCACCCCCATAGTGTCACCGGAAAAGATGGTGTTATTTCCTGCAGTGTTGCCAGTGATAATGTGTAAAACATTTTCAGCCACAGCGCTACCGGGTCCTAAACCAGCCCAAACCCCACCCATACTCCTCCCCTTCCCCTAATTAGCATTTTACCACCACGATAATGACCCATTGTTCAATAAAGAATGACCCTGTTAGTTAATTTGTCATTGGCTGCAGGAAAAATGCCTAAAAAAATTGAAATGTGCTTTGGTCACTCCAATCCCTAAGAAGGGTAAGCTTGAAGTGAAAATTCCTATGTGTTATCGCCCTATATCCAACCTCCCTGTATTGGGTAAATTGGTTGAAAAAGTGGCGTTAGGCCAATTTACACAATATCTAGAGGAAAATAATTTTCTAGATCAGCATCAAGCAGGATTTGGCAAATCACAGAGTACAGAAATATAATTATTATCCATCACTGATTTGATGCTGTGGCATATAAATAAAGAGGATTCCTGTATTATGATTTATCTTGACATAGTGGCTGCTATTAAGATGACTGATAATGTTTGACTACTTACTTGCCTATCCCTTCTAGATATTGGAGGGGTAGTTATAGCGCTCGGGGACCCTTGTCCTGGAGCAGTGGAGAACAGCTCCCTGGTAGGACCAGGAAGCACCTGCCCCCAGGGGGCAGAGCACTGGAGGAGACAGAGGCTAGGATGAGCTTCACCACTGGAAGCCCGAGGTCCCCCCAGGAGGATCCCGTAGGGACCTGGGCCACTTGGACTTAGGTGGGCCTCGCAGGGTCTCCTGGGGAGATAGTAGATAGGCGTGCCCACAGATAGGAGAGGAGCGTGGTCAGGTTCGAGACTGGAGGTCAGATGGAGCAAGGAGGACTAGACAGCGTAGGCAATAACAAGGCTAGGAACAGAGCCAGAATATGGAGACGTGGTCAGTCAGGCAGAGGTCAGAATCTGGGGGTCAGTGCGAGGAGTGGTCAACAAAGCAGGGGTCAGGTTCCGGAGGTCAGACGAGGTCACAGGCAGGCCGAGGTCAGAAGGCAGGCAGCAGGCAGGCAGGTCAAGGAGTAAACCGAGGTCAGTACCAGTGAGACAGTCCGGAGGTACTATCTGGGGAGACGGACAGACGAACAGGAACAGAAGGACGCTAGAATACTAGGATGCAGGAACAAGGTAGGAACAAAACTGGAACGGAAGGATCCTGGAACGAGACTGGAACAAGGTTCAGACGCAGTGACAATCTAACAAAGAACAGACCGATTGCCAAGGCAAGGACGTACAGGCAGGGACTTCCTTATAACAGGGAATCAATCAGGGTGCGCCGCGGAGCTAGGACCCGCCCCTGGCCCTACAAGAGGCTGGGTGGTCCGCGTGTGCGCGCGTAGGAGCGTGGCCAACACCACTGAGGATATTGAGCTCCAACGTGAGGCCTGGTGTGTAGTGGAAGGCCCAGCGACCGCCGCCGCGTGACGCCGTGGCCTGGAAGAGCTCGCAGCTGCCGCTAGGAAGGATGGCTCGGGACCTGCTGTGGAACCAGGGAGGTGAGCAGGCCCGTGCTCAGTAGTTTCGGGATTTTCTATCTAATCGCAACCAGCGGATTTCCTTTGATGGTTACGTTTTTTCCTGGCATCATATTCATAATGGGGTGATGCAAGAATCAGCTCTGTCTTCATTATTTAATATCTACATTCAGCTCTTATATACAGTAATTGAGAAATGGGATGTTAGGTTTAAAATATAAGCTGATGACATACAGCTCATTTGTCCTGTGGAAAAAGATGCTGACAATAGGGTTGTTCAGTAGGTTGGAAAATTGCCTATAGAATGTATACAATAGGTTTAGCACTGCTAAACTGGAATCTCCATGTTTATCACCGCAAAATTGGAAGCTCTATTGGTAAGTCATTTGAAGACAGAGATTTTACCACCTTTATTGTCAATTGCTGGGATACCGATCTGCTTTTCAAAACCATTTGAGATTTGAAATTGCAATTTGATTTGTGCATATCCATGAAACCTCAGATTGGCTTTGTGCATTTTAGAAAGTGCGGTTACTTAGACAGTTGAAATACATGATTTCCCCTCAAGGCTTTTGTACTGTGATCCAAGCCTTCGTTATAACAGCTTTAGATTATTGTCAAAGGCCCAACTTAACATTTCACAGTTAATTCAAAATTCCGCAATGAGGTTGGTTTGGTCATATGCTCATTTTCATCATATTACCCTGGTGCTAAAACAACTACACTGGCTACCAGTGAAGTACAGAATCCAATTTAACATGTTCCTAGTTGTTTTTAAAGCATCGCATGACGGTAATTCAAAATATTCAGTATACGTGAGTTTCTCCATTAATACACTACTGTATGATTGTTACAATCGCAGAAACAAGGTCAACTCGTAATTCCATCAAACAGGGACATCAGGTTGATGTGTACTAGACAGCATGCACTGTCTGTAGTTGGTCCAACATAGTGGAATAGTCTTCCTAATGAAATTTGACCATCACAGATGTAAAGCTATTTCACAAACAACTGAAGCATTATTTGTTTTAGCATGTCCATGATCTATGTTGGATTTCTCCATTTTAATTTTTTTTTTTTAATTTTTTCTTTATTAATATTTTTAATAATTACAAAGCATATCCATCTTTGTACAGAAAAGAAAGGAAAAAAGAAGTTTAATACAAAGCGATATAACTTTCAAAGAAAATACATTATTTCTATAGTCCCCTATATAAAGCGAGGGGGGTGGGTATTCAGAAACTAAGGAAGCTTTGATTTCTCATTATATTTTACAGAGATAAACATAAGAAACTGCTCTTAGCTTGCTCTAATCACCATTTTAATTAAATTCCTAGGTTATTGGACCTTCAACAGGCGATGATGTTATCATCGCCCTTTTATGGGAATTGAGCCACACTTTCAGTTGTTCAGGAGATATAAACACATATGTATTACCACCAAACTTAATAATACATTTGCAAGGGTATCTTAGTTGGTATGTAGCCCCCATCTCTCTGGTTTCCTTACGAAGTGTAAGGAAACCTTTTCTCCTTTCTTGTGTGCTTCTTGCCAGATCGGGGAAGATCTGAACAAATTGGCCCATAAATTTCTCCCCCATGTTCTGGAAATAATTCTTCATTATCACGTTCATATCTTGTTCGTAAATAAAAGAAATCAGTAAAGTTGCTCTCTCAATGATCTCTGCAGTAGATGACTCCAAAAAGTCAGTAAGGTTTTCCAGATCCAGTTGGTTCTGTCTCATCCCTTCTCTCATCCGGGTAAATGGCAGGAAATAAACCTTGTTAAATGCTGATATACTCTCAAAAGGGATTTTTAGTATTTCATTTAAATATCTCCGCAGAGTTAATCTTGGTTGCTCTCCCAATATTTTGGGGAAGTTTAACAGCCTTAAGTTAAGCCTTCTCAGCCTATTTTCCAGCAACTCTGTTTTTTTATTTAAAGCAATACAGTCTTGTATTGTAGCCGTCTGCACTCTCTGCATTTCTTTCATCTGGGTTTCAATTAACTGCATTTTATCTAACTGTTCCTTGATTCTTTTATCATGAGTCTGAGTAACCATTTCCAGTTTAGAAGAAAATAAAGATATTTGATTCATACAGCCTTGGAGGACTAAATTTTGCTGGGCCATCAATTCCCATAGGGAGTCCATTGTTACCACCGCTGGTTTACTAGGAAGGGTTAACTCAGCTTGTTGATGTTCCATAGTCGGTGTTAATAGCAAGGAAACATTTGAAGTGGGAATCAAAACAGCCTTACCATTACTGGCTTCTCCAGGCTGCACAATATTCACCGACATTAAAGCTGTCTGCCCTCCTTGTAAGATGGTAGTTCCTCTGTCCAGATCTCCAGTTTCTGTGCCCTCCGCGGGTTCTCCTAAGCGACTTGCGCTGGGTGTCTCCGCAACAGCTTCCTCCGGAGAACGGAACGACATCGCTTGTGGTATCCTAGGAGTGGGGGGGCTCAAAGATAGTTCCCCAGGCGAAACGGCTGCTTCCTTGCCTGTTTCGTCAGCGGGGCACGGCTCCTCCCGATTGTGGTGAGTACGAGCGCACTCTTCGATGGTCTTTTGTCCCGGGGGTACTGAGGAACTGGAGGGGTAAGTCCTCAGTTTCCCCTTTCTTTTTGGCGGCATTTTGATCGAAGAAACAGCGTTTGCAAGGAAATTCACCACGGGAGCTCTGAGTCAACGCTACTTGCAAGCGGCCATCTTAACTCCACCCTCCATTTTAATTTTAGATTGTTTTTTAATATTTTATTGTTTATGTTGTATTGTTCCTTGACTAGAATGGCTATTTGTTTAGATAGGCAAGTTATAAGTAATTTCAATAAATAAACCAATCAATCAATAAATATTTGTATGATTAAGTAATGTATACTGTCTTTGGAATATATTGATTTGGCAATATTCATCAATGCATATCTTAATATAAAATGGTGCACATACTTTTTATTTTCAATGAGTCTATATTACATTATAATGTCTTCCCATACTTTAAAGGTGATCTATTTATTTATTTATTTTTGGTTTTTTTATATACCGATCTTCTTGCATTGGATGCAAATCAAACCGGTTTACAGTAAAACAATTCAACTTGCCAAGTAGCATTACATGGAACAAAGAACATGGAACAATATAATAGTGCTTACGAGCATTACATTCAACTTGCTTACGAGCATTACATTCAACTTGCCAAGTAGCATTAAATGGAACAAAGAACATGGAACAATATAATAGTGCTTACGAGCATTACATAGAATACTAGTAACAAATTAAACATTTGAACCTTTAGAGACCATTAGTGACAATTCTTATAGCGAATTTGATTAAATGTTCCTTAAATGATAAAAACGAAAAACAAGGGGAAAAGATTGATTGGGATTTACACGAAAAAGGGGATAGGGAGGAGGGGCAAAAGAAAGAAGATGTAAAATAGGGACGGATAATGGGTGAATTTATAACAAATAGAATCAATTAAAAATGTCTTGGATAGTATATATTGGGTCTTTGTGTATTCATTTACAACGAATGGTTAATCCAAACCAAAACAGCCCATTTTCCTTCTAGTTCATTCCCCCCACCCCACCCCCAAGAAAACCAAATGGTCCATGTGAAAAAAAAAACTTAAAAAATGTTTGGGTTATTTCGGCAATAGAAAACACTATTTGCAAATAGCGCCTGATATTCACAAATAGCACATACTATTTCCCAGAATGAATAAATTCAAAACAAATTTAAAAAGCCTGTTCCCCTCAAAATGAAATTTGACTAAAAAAGGGTCAAAAAAAACAATAAAAGAACTGAACAAATAAAATTTTGCCTGCAAAAATAGTATAAGGCTGAATGTTAATACAGAAATTATAGCCAATAATAAAAAAAGAGGAGCTTTCTCTCTCTAAACCAATGCTCTCTGCATGGCCATTAACCTCTTTTCAACATGCTTTTACCGATAAATATTAAATCAAGCTAAAATATTTCAATATTCTGAATCTCTGTTATTAAGGTATACAGCCTGGATATGTCAATTTAGTTTTCAGGTGTGGCATATTTGTTTTGAAATTGTGGAATTTGGAACCTCTGCACAAAAAAAGAGGGAGAAAAATCTAAAGCTGGTCAAACCTAATACTGGAATGTTTCCATTATTTTTCTAAAAACATATTTTCCTTTCCAAGATCTTTTCTGGACAATCTGACATTGTTTTCCCTCTTTTAAAAGCTCATACTTCAAATTTTTCATCGACTTAGAACAAAGTTGGTGGTTACTTTAATGATGGAAAATATTTGTCATGAAGACAATCAAATGAAAGATGCAAGAGGCCAGACATTTTCTGTCCTTAAATAACTGAACATACAGGTCATTGTGGGTGAAATGTAAGTTTTCCCAAAAAGAAATCTCACTGGAAAAGAATAAAAAATAATCAAAGTTGTTTTTTCCTTCCTGTGTTATCTGTAGGGACATTAAATAGCTCCATGGCAAAAAAAAAAGGTCAAGCCAGTCCTGGGTTTTCCCCACATTATATCTGTAACAGAGTGTCAAATTCTGTCCCCTATAAATAGTTTGCCCTTCACTTGCATGGCAATTGTGGCCTTAACAGGTCATTCTGCTAGTAGTGTGAGCCAAAGGTCTCTATCTAGACCAGGGATGGTGAATTCCAGTCCTCGAGTGCCAAAAACAGGCCAGGTTTTCAGGATATCTATAATGAATATGCACAAGAAAGATTTGCATGCACTCCATTGTATGCAAATCTTTCTCGTGCATATTCCTTGTAGATATCCTGAAAACCTGGCCTGTTTGTGGCACTTGAGGACTGGAGTTCGCCATTTCTGGTCTAGATCTTGCCCTTATTTGTGTAGGGTCAATATACTTGTGATCCGCTTTGAATACAGTTACAGAAATGTGGAATACATTTTTTTTTAATAAATAGATAGGTGTGGGAGTGATTTGTGATCTAAAAGATCTCCTGTAATATGGGTGAGTGGAGACTCAGCTTCAGCTCAGAGTTGAGAGAGCATGTGTCTCTCCTCATGGAGCACACTTGAGGAGCCTTACCCTTCCACAGGGAAGGTCTGGAGGGAGTATGGAGAGGATTCTAAGCTCTGGATCCTGCTGGTATTAGGAACCATCTCTTCACAGAGTGGCACCATAGGGCCTTCGCCTTCCTAAAGAAGGCTCAAAGGAGTGGAGGAGAAGAATTCCAGGATAAGAGTTCCTGGGAGTCCAGAAGTTGGAAAGAAGAGGGTTCAAAGAGCTGGAGACAAGTATACTAGGAGGTGTCAGAGGCATGACAACCTACCTGGGAAAGTCTGCCAGAGGAAAGTTGGGAGCCCTTAGGAGAAAAGGATTTCCCTGGAGAGTTGGTGGATCAGTGTACTGGAAGATGCAAAGGAAGGGCATTGGCCTGGAAAATTCACCTATGTCAGAGGCTGTTTCAACTAAAATGAGCCCGAGGCTTCAAAGAAGAGTGAGAGAAAGAGATAAGAACTTGGAGGAGAAGATTGTAGCTAACCAATTTGGCAGTACAGTAATAATGGGAGATTTCAATTACCCAATTCTGACTGGGTAAATGTAACATCAGGACATGCTAGAGACATAAAATTTCTGGATGGAATAAACGACTGCTTCATGGAGCAACTGGTTCACGAATCAACAAGAGAGGTAGCTATTTTAGATTTAAGTCTTTGGGGAATGCAAGATTTGGTGAGAGAGGTAACAGTGGTGGGGCCACTTGGCAACAGTGATCATGACATGATCAAATTTGAACTAAGACTGGAAGGGGGACAATATGTAAATCTACAGCTCTAACACTAAATTATCAAAAAGGAAACTTTGATAAAATGAGGAAAATAGAAAAACTGCAAGGTACAGTTGCAAAGGTTAAAAGTGTACAACGGGTGTGGACAGGACATTATTTAAAAATACTAGAGATGTGCAAAGCCCAAACCTTTCAGTTTCGGCTTCATTTTTGGCCTGCTGCAGGAAATTTTCTATTTCCCACCGTTCGGGCCTTTGTAATTTGGGGGACCCAAATTTTGGGTTAGCGCGCACTAACGCCCATTAGTGCGTGCTAACCCGAAAACCAAATTTTCCCAAAATTTTGGGAAATTTTGGTTCAGTTTTTGGGTTCTCTGAACCAGGACAAATTAGGCAATTTCGTTGAAATTGCCTAATTCATCCTAAACGATTGCACATCCCTAAAAAGTACAATCTTAGAAGTGTAGTCCAGGTGTATTCCATGTATTAAGAAAGGTGGGAGGAAGGCAAAACAATTACCAGCATGGTTAAAAAGTGAGGTGAAAGAGGTTATTTTAGCCAAAAAAACAGTCTTCAAAAATTGGAAGGATCCATCTGAAGAAAATAGGAAAAAGCATGAGCATTGTCAAGTTAAGTGTAAAATATTGATCAGGCAGGCTGAGAATTTGAAATGAAGTTGGCTGTAGAGGCAAAAACTCATAATACATTTTTTTTACATATATCCAAAGCAAAAAACTTGTGATGGAGTCAGTTGGACCATTAGATGACCGAGAGGTTAAAGGGGCTCTTAGGAAAGATAGGGCCATTGCAGAAAGACTAAATTCATTCTTTGCTTCTGTATTTACTACTGAGGATGTTGGAGAGATACTGGTTCCGGCGATGGTTTTCAAGGGTGATGATTCAGATTAACTGAATCAAATCACTGTGAACCTGAAAGATATAGTAGGCAAGATTGACACACTAAATAGTAGCAAATCACCTGGACTGGATGGTATGCACCCCAGGATGCTAAAAGAACTAAAAAATGATATTTTAGATCTATTAGTTAAAATTTGTAACCTATCATTAAAATCATCCATTGTACCTGAAGACTGGAGGGTGGCCAATGAAACACCAATATTTAAAAAGGGCTCCAGGGAAAAACAAGGAAACTATAGACCAGTATGCCTGACTTCAGTGCCGGGAAAAATAGTGGAACCTATTCTTTTTTTTTAATTTTTTATTTCTGCATTTTCAACAATCCTTACAAAAACCAACATTTGCACTGAATACAGAGGATACAACATCTCTAATTAAGGCATTATACACTTGAAGTAAAAATGAATCTAATTCTCTGTTTTCTCCAAGAAATCCAGGGGAATACATTTTGTATAATGAGCGATATAAAAGTAAACGATATACAAGAGAAGTTATGTCACCCTTCTCTCAACTATTAAGAGATACAATTGGTTTTATTCATTGCTCCTATCCTAGACTCAAATCTGGGGGATGGGAATCTAAGAACTCCTGCAACTTAGAAATTTCTGAAAAAACATATTTATGCTTCTTGTATATTATTTCACATTTGCAAGGGTATTTTAATAAAAACCCAGCACCTCTGAGACCTCAGATTTCAATTTCAAGAATTCTTGAAAGTGGAAACTATTCTAAAGATCAAAATCACAGAGGATATAGAAAGACATGGTTTAATGGAACATAGTCAGCATGGATTTACCCAAGGCAAGTCTTGCCTCACAAATCTGCTTCACTTTTTTGAAGGAGTTAATAAACATGTGGATAAAGGTGAGCCAGTAGATGTAGTGTATTTGGATTTTCAGAAGGTGTTTGACAAAATCCCTCATGAGAGTCCTTTCGTGGATTACAAACTGGTTAAAAGAGAGGAAACAGAGAGAGTAGAATTAAATGATCAATTTTCTCAGTGGAAAAGAGTAAACAGTACAGTGCCTTAGGCATCTGTATTTGGACCGGTGCTTTTCAATATATTTATAAATGATCTGGAAAGGAATACGATGAGTGAGGTAATCAAATTTGCAGTTGATACAAAATTATTCAGAGTAGTTAAATAACAAGCAGATTGTGATAAATTGCAGGAAGACCTTGTGAGACTGGAAGATTGGACATCCAAATGGTAGATTAATTTTAATGTGATGCAGATAGGGAAAAATAATCCATGCTGTAGTTACACAATGACAGGTTCCGTATTAGGAGCTACTACCCAGGAAAAAGATCTAGGTGTCATAGTAGATAATACATTGAAATCATCAGCTCAGTGTGCGGTGGCAGTGAAAAAAGCAAACCGAATGTTAACAATTATTAGGAAGGGAATGGTGAATAAAACGGAAAATGTCATAATACCTCTGTATCGCTCCACGGTAAGACTGTACCTTGAGTACTGTATACAATTCTGGTCGCCGCATCTCAAAAAAGATATAGTTACGATGGAGAAGGTATAGAGAAGGGTGACCAAACTGATAAAGGCAATGGAACAGCTCCCCTATGAGGAAAGGCTAAAGAGGTTAGGGCTGTTCAGCTTGGAGAAGAGACGGCTGAGGGGGGATATGATAGAGGTCTTTAAAATCATGAGAGGTCTAGAACAGGTAAATGTGAATCGGTTATTTACTCTTTCGGATAATAGAAGGACTAGGGGGTACTCCATGAAGTTAGCATCTGGCACATTTAAAACTAATTGGAGAAAAATCTTTTTTACTCAATGCACAATTAAGCTCTGGAATTTGTTGCCAGAGGATGTGGTTAATGCAGTTAGTGTAGCTGGGTTTAAAAAAGGTTTGGCTAAGTTTTTGGAAGAGAAGTCAATTAATTGCTATTAATCCAGTTGTCTTAGAGAATTGCCACTGCAATTACTGTCTTCAGTAGCATGGGATCTACTTAGTGTTTTGGTATTTGCCAGGTACTTGTAGCCTGGCTTGGCCATTGTTGGAAACAAGATGCTGGGATTGATGGACCCTTGATCTGACCCAGTATAGCAATTTCTTATGTTTTTATGCAACAGGTACTGGGTGGGCCCAGGGTGGAAGGGCCCACCCAGAACTGACCTGTTTTGGGGAAGAAGTGTGAAGAGATGAAAGAGACTGTGTTTATTTTTTATACTTTTTTGATTGAATTACAGTATTCAGAAGTGTATTTTGGTACTTTATGTTTTCCCTGCCATCAGTCAGTAAAGATTTTTATTTTGAACATCAGAGCTAGCGTGGACGTGGTCTTTTTTGGAGTGCCTGGCTGATATGCAGGAAGAGCCCCCGTGGGTTCAAAACCCTCAGGGTCTAGAATAGAGTGAACTTTTGCGTGCCCCCCCCCCCATGTTGAAACCTTGGAGGTCATAGGGGACTTGTATGGATCATGACCATCTCCATGTGCCTTT
Source organism: Rhinatrema bivittatum (assembly GCF_901001135.1). NCBI lineage: Eukaryota > Metazoa > Chordata > Amphibia > Gymnophiona > Rhinatrematidae > Rhinatrema > Rhinatrema bivittatum. Next base: position 56,419,744 of record NC_042622.1, read on the forward strand.
GTGCCCAAGATCAGAATGAGATAGGAGCTACACATCTATCTGGACTTGTTCCAGTTTCTAGTTACATGATATTCATTTCTTATCAGGGGGTTCTTTCTATTACTACTACTATTGGACATTTCTATAGCACTACACGACATATGCAGCACTGTAAAAACATACAAAAAGACAGTTCCTGCTCAATAGAGCTTACAATTGAATAAGACAAACATACAAGACAGGAGACTTGGGGTATTTTCTAAAGCAAGACAATGTTTAAAAAGAAAAGAAAGTTAGTTATTAACAAGACTAAAAGCAGACAATCCAGCATAAGATTTAAAAGCAGTTTCAAAAAGGTGGGTCTTTAGATGGGATTTAAACACGGTGAGAGAGGGAGCATGAAGTTCCAGTTCAGGAAGAATATTCCAAGCACCAGCGCAGCTCGGTGAAAAGCACGGAGTCAGGAATTGGCAGTAGAGGAGAAAGGCACATATAGGACTGACGTTTCCGAAAAATGGAGTGCATGAGGAGGGGTGTAGAGAGAGATAAGAGAGGAGAGGTAGTGAGGTACTGCAGAGTGAAGGCATTTATAGGTGAGAAAGGGGAGCTTGAACTGTATGCAGGAGTGGTTAAGGAGTCAATGCAGTGACTTCAGAAGAGGAGTTATGTGAGCATAGTGACTTTGAAAATGTCATAATGCCTCTGTATCGCTCCATGGTGAGACCGCACCTTGAATACTGTGTACAATTCTGGTCGCCGCATCTAAAAAAATATATAATTGCGATGGAGAAGGTACAGAGAAGGGCGACCAAAATAATAAAGGGAATGGAACAGTTCCCCTATGAGGAAAGACTAAAGAAGTTAGGACTTTTCAGCTTGGAGAAGAGTCGGCTGAGGGGGATATGAGAGGTGTTTAAAATCATGAGAGGTCTAGAATGGGTAGATGTGAATTGGTTTTTTACTCTTTCGGATAATAGAAAGACTAGGGGGCACTCCATGAAGTTAGCATGTGGCACATTTAAAACTAATCGGAGAAAGCACAATTAAACTCTGGAATTTGTTGCCAGAAGATGTGATTAGTGCAGTTAGTATAGCTGTGTTTAAAAAAGGATTGGATAAGTTCTTGGAGAAGAAGTCCATTACCTGCTATTAATTAAGTTGACTTAGATAATAACCACTGCTATTACTAAGAACAGTAACATGGAATAGACTTAGTTTTTGGGTACTTGCCAGGTTCTTATGGCCTGGATTGGCCACTGTTGGAAACAGGATGCTGGGTTTGATGGACCCTTGGTCTGACCCAGTATGGCATGTTCTTATGTTCTTATGTTCTTGACTAAAGATGAGTCAGGCAGCTGAATTTAGGACAGATTGCAGTGGAGAGCGGTGGCTTTCCGGGAGGTCTATAAGGAGCAGGCTGCAATAATCTAAGCGGTTGGAGATGAGAGAGTAGATAAGGATTCTGGTAGGAAAGGATGGATTTTGGCAATGTTATAAAGAAAGAAATGACATGTTTTAGCAGTGTTTTAGATGTGCACAGAGACGTAGAGAGAGGCGTCATAGAGGACTGTTCTATCTGGTAAGATATTCTTCATTTTCAGAAAATAATTTTAGAAGCTGCTCCCAAGACGCCACTTCAGCATATAACTTTCAGTTCCTTAAGGAACCAGAAGTTCATATAGTGGCAGTGAAATCAGGACTGGACCTGCCTATTCTTTTTGACATAGAGTTATGTGGTCATCTTGGTTATCCATCTTTGAGACAATTGCCACAGTCTTTACAGTGAGTCAGGTGTTCACACATACACAGACCTGAGAACCAGACACAGGTCTTGTTTTCAGAATAATCAAATTATGCAAATAAACTGGGTATTTAGACCAAATGTATACAGATATTTCTGATGAGTATATGCATGCGAATATCCTGAAAAACAGGCCTGTTTGCAGCTTTTGAGCACTAATGTTGCCAGCCCCTACTGTGGCTAGCATTGAAAGAATCAGTTGTATTCCTTTCTGACAAATTTTCCTATGAAATTCAATATTCAAATAATGAACTTTTCCTGTTAGGATCAGAAAGGTTAAAAATTCCATTGGCCCTTTGCTAGGAAAGATGAAGTTATTTTTTATACCAGTGCAGTGCAAAAGGAATGCTACTGTGCATTGCTTATGGTTAAATATTCCAATTTCAAATCATTAGCTTATTAGAGAGTTCACGTTGCCTGGATTTTCAGTTTTCTGAACGGCTTCCCATCTACCACATCTCCTCTTCTGTATCCCAGCCCCATGGAGGCTGAGAGGAGCGGTGCCGCAGGTTATGGAAGTAAAAACTTGGCAGTGGCAGCACAGAACACAGTAGTCCTCCTATTCCTGTTCCAGTGCGGATGGGGAGGGACTGAAGCAGGCATGGGACTGATGGAATGATCCACAGAGGTCTTGACAGGAATGGCTTGAGATTGCAAGATGTTTTTCTCAGGGTGCCAGGCCGTTGGTGTAATATGTGATGGCTTCCATGCAAAAACGTTAGCGAGACATCACTAGTCATTTTTCTAAAAAAAAACCCAAACATTTAACTATGTCACCCATTTGCATGATTTTCTCATGAAATGTAACTTATGCTGAATCACTAATGAACTGATTTGCCTGATTTCTTGGCTTATTATTGATTTTGCACAAGTTTTGTGGGTTGGTAAGAGAAAAATAGCATGTGAATAAACGCTACGTAGTGCACTAAAGTTTGCAAATGTGATTATGCGTGCCATTTGGTATCTTTGCATGCACTATCCCCTTTGTGAAACCGTTAGCAATTTAGTTCATCAGCCTCATAGTAGCAGCTCTTTTGTGCTGTCCGGACTGTGCTGCCAGCTAAGAGGAGGAGGGGGAGGGAGTCACCACTGAATGACCCCACAAGGAAGCAAAATGTGAATGTTTTGGGGGAGGGAGGGAGAGGGAATGAGGAGGGATAAATGTAAGGGGTGAATGCTCCACTCACCTATAATTTAATTTTAGCTTAGTTTCCTACAGGGCAAAATGGTGCAGTCCTAAAATTCAATGCACATCCCAACACGTGAAGCAGCAAAACATTTAAAAAATTGGACCTTTGGGGTTAATGATTGAGAAAGCTGGTGTTGGCCTTTGAGAGTCAGACCATTTACCGGCTTGCTGAAACCCCATTAAAAAAGTGCAGTTTTAAATCTGTGGTTTCATTTACATGCTATAAGCCCTTTTCTCGTTTTTGTGAAACCAAAAATAATGACATCTCACTGAACTATAGATTTGTTTTATTTTGTGAAACCTGGCCCAGGAAGACATCTTCAGTTGCCAAGTTTTGCTGAATTCTGAGTTAATGAACAACTTTGCATTATATTGCATTGCAGCCGCTCCTTAACTCTGAATTTTAGTAAGCTTTCACATACAGAGGACTATGCATGAAAGTTTACTATTTGTGAAGGGAAGAAATAGGAAGTGATTTTGTAAAAGGGGCTTTGCCTTAAAAAAAACCTAACAACATACAAAATGCCAAAATTTCAGCATTTTTACACTTTTTCGGGGTATTTTGCACAAAACCTCCTTTTGCGGAATCATTTTGCATGTTAGTACACAGCCTCTTGGTATCTTGAAATGTTCCCACATCTCCTCGTTCTCGGTGTCATAACCCAAAATAGACTTTATCATTTATCACTTCATAATCCTTCTGTCTTTACTCTTCCTTTCCCCCCTTTCCTCTAATTACTTTGTATAAAACTTTTTAGACAAAATATCTTACTTGTGTTTTTCTTTCTTCTAATGCTCCTCATTCTCACCCTTTACTTCCCTGTATTCTTTATATTCTGTTCTTTAAGCTTATACAATTATGATGTCCCCTTTTTCTTTCCTAATGCTTAATCTGAGAATGATGTTCTGGATCTCATACAGCAAATTTAGGGGGTCATTTTCTATCCCTATCACACGTGAAAAGTCTCTTTTTGCATGCAATAGCTAGATAGGGGTGGTGTCGGGGCAGCGTTGGGACCGGAAGAGGAGGAGTCAGGGGCGGCGTCGGGGTGGATGCGGCAGAAACTTCGCTGGTGGCGATAAGGTAAGACCCGTTATCGCTGCCAGTAGCACGCCCAATAGCGCCACCTTTCACGGTGCGAAAGCTGGCAGCGATAACACCGCGGTGGTGCGATCACTGCCGGCTTTCGCAGGCCCGTCCCCTGCTTCGCCCCCCGCCCCCCGTCACCGTGGGATTCACAAACCACTGCGATATTAGAAAATCCAGGCCTTAGTCTTCTATATGTTAACTCAGTTCTTTCCTTCTGTATTTCAGCCTCTGGTCATGTTGTGCTAAATTTTGACAGAGTTTATATGAAAAAGTTTGCATTAAAACCTGTGATGAAACTTTTTGGGATAAGGCAGATTTTTTATCTACTTCTCACAAAAAATATTTAATTTACAGATAGACTCTTCACATCTGCTTATTCCAAGATATTCCCATCTATAACAGTGATTAGAGAAATAATGTCAGATGTACTAATGGGTCTTACCTATTTTGTGTCTATGGGAAAAATACTTAGTACATGGTCTCACACTATGGAAATATTTCACACTGCCATCAAATCATCTCTTCTCATTCAAAGAATATTTTATTAGTCTCCAAAGAAAGCCATGAAAAACTGATCTTCTTCCACTACTATTAGCAAATATCCTAAAATCGGAATTCTACCTTCCTTGCTTTGCTAATATATGAAGAAGAACGAATCTAGCGTCTGGGATTGTACAGAAAAAAAAAATGTATGTCTGCATAAACTGAGAAACCTCACTGTCTCACTGATATAAGATCTAGTAATTATTCAGAACTGTGATTTTTCAGTGACATTTTACCAAACTGATTATTTTAAAAGGCCATCCATACCTGTTGACTTGACAGAATTTGATTTAGTGGAACTGATTTCCCTGGATCGCTTCCTGCAATGCTGATTAATTCAATCAACAAAGATTCCCCACTTTTCAGTTTATGGTTTGTTTTTTTTTTTTTCTGCCAAGAGTTCTGTTGCCCTTTGTTCTTATTGCCATTGGAGGAGAGTCTTTGATAAAACCACTTCAGTCAAACAGACATACATTAAGATGCTTGAATTATTGCTGTCAAACAGAAGTTGGCAAGTGAAAAGACAACATGCAGAAGTGAGGTTACTCCAATGAATCAAGACACATATGACTGGAATGAAACACAAACCATGGAATGCCTATCAGGGGGTTTCCCAAACTTGTTCTGTGATCCCTTCCCTGCCCACCCCCACCCCCCCTCCCCACACACACAGGCAGTCGGGTTTTCAGAATATCCACAATGATTATGCATGAGATACATGATTCTCTTAACGTTTGCACATTACTCTCATGCATTATTCATTGCGGATATCTTGAAAACCTGACTGGCTATGGGGTCGCCGGGATTTGGAAATCTCTGGCTTATTGGTCTGCTGATTCCAAGAAGAATCATGCACCATGGGGAAAACGTTGCCAGGCCTAGCCTATGAACCAGTGCTTGACATTGGAAAGCCTTGTGATGGTGATGGCAGATCTCAGGAAGAAAAAGAATGAATCAAAAGGCATTTTAATTTACAAAGCCAGGAACCTGTAGGTATGTGACAGTGCGCACCAATGCAAAATATGAATCATCTAGGAACAGCAATAACAAAAATCAAGTGGAACCCCCCCCCCCCAGAGTTATACAGATTACATTTTTCACTACAACAAGGTTGCTTGTTATTCTGTATATCATGGGATTAACTGTAAATGGGTTTACATACTTAGCACTATGGTGCCCTGCTAACATTATTGTATGTAACTTGATGAGACAGATGTACACAGATCCAATGATACTTTACCAGGAAATTCCATGGTCCAATTGAAGGCTGGTTCTGCAGTAACCTTTGATTGGAAAATTAACTTCAGATGGCTCAAAAATTTTGCTGGCTGAATAAATAGTCTACATATATTAAAATGATCATTTGTAATTTGAAACAGCACTTTACAGAATTAAGGGCAAAATATGGAATTTTACCAAGACATAGAGCACAAGTGTTGACTTATGGCAACATCTGAGCGGTGTGCCGAGTTAACTATACCAGCTAAATAATTAGGCCGCATAAGGCTTTCTTTTTTCCCTGTCTGCTCAGATCAAGGTGAGCATACCATAATATTTTTTTCCAAAATTATACTTAGCCTAAATTTCCAGAAGTTGAAATGTAATGAAAGGAGTAGAAGCTCATAGTCCAAGCAGAAAAACTTTTAATAGGATGGGTCCTGGATGCCAACTAAAGCCCAAAGAAGCCAGTATTTATTTTTATTTAATTATTGTCTAGCTGCATTTTTTTAAGGCAATATGGAACACTTAGTAAAACACAAAACTAAACAGCAGAACAATGCTAGGGATAAGATCGTAACCTGTATAGTAGCATAGTAAATGTGGGTAGAAAAAGGCCAAATTGACCTATTTACTGTAGACTGCACTCTATATACCACATAACAGCATGCCAGATACAGAGGGCTGATCTAATTTACAGTTTGGGTTTGTAAAGACAAAACATTAGAGCCACAGTCTCATACCCGCAACTGTGCTGATTTTACTTGATGAAGGCTGAGTTTCCATGCTCCATACTGGGTTTTGTCAAAGTACCATTGTGCACTATTCAATTCTTGTGGATCATCCATTTCTTATGTTTTTTGTTCTCGTTTTATTTTAATCTATTGCTTCCATACTGCCTCTGGTTAACCCCCCCCCCCCATGTTTCTTTTCCCCTGTTAATATGTACTTTCTAGTCTTTTGTTCAAATGTAAACCGGTATGATGTCCCCACTAATACCGGTATATAAAAGTTCCTAAATAAATAAATACATACATTTCTTGGTACACTCAGCATATAGCTCTCATCATTAAGTCTTGGCCTATGGCTATGAGATCATGAGGTGATTGGAAACTCAGCCTTTAGGAAAATAGTGATTAGGGGAGTGAGTATATACAGGTCTACTAGTAGTTAACTGAATAGGAGTGCCAGATTGAAAGGGGTGCCTCTTCCTCCTTCCCAGAACACTTGTTTCTGAGTGCTACTTGGCATGAACAATACCGTCCCTTTGTACCCACCACCTTAAAGGAACTGAAATGGGCTTGCATAATACAGAGCACTGTAAAATCACCACTGGCCACCCCTGCACCTTAAAAAGGGATAGATCCAGCAGAACACTGCTGCCCAGGCTGAATGATGCTTTAGAGCAGGAGTAAACTACTCGCAACACTCACAGTTCGCATCCTTCTTAGAATGGTATTTTCCTCTTGTAGAGCATTCAAAGCAACCATTGTCTCAAATGTGTGCAATCTAAAGCTACATTATTTCATGAATTGTGGGACTGCCCTAAAGTTCAACTATTGGTGTGAATTATTTCAGAGGATCTCTACTGGTGGACATGTCTAATTTTGGGAACTGCTGAACTGTGTCTGCTGGGGTTAGAAGATAACATCTCTGAGTATGGGGAACCTCTTAAGGCATTCTTGTTTAAATCTTGCTTAGTCAGAAAACAATGATTTTATTAAATTGGCTTATACCAGGCCCACTGAACCTGAATACTTGGCATGCCAGATTGGTTGAATTTCTTTGTTTAGAGTCTAAATCTATCCAGTTGAAATCTTCATTATATTTACAGAATTTTGTACATACTTGGAAACTGTTATTGGATTCCGTATCGCAAGAGATCCAGGAGCCTATCCATCGTCAATGTCATAAGGCTGTTTGTATATGGTAGACCATTTATTTGTCCGTTGCATCTCTGTCAAGCTCACTTTGCTGTACTAATATTCTGCTCTAATATTTTTGTTGCAATGAGGAGAAGGTGGTGGGAATATTGATGATTTTTCTTTGGGTTACAAATTTATTGTTATGGGCTATTTTCATGGAAGCTTTGTAACTCATGATTTGACTTTCTGTATTGTATAATGCCGATTTTTAATTTAAAAAAACTATGTTAAAAAAAGAAAGAAAACAATAACAACTTTCTTCTTCCACTGTTATTGATCTGAAGCTATGAGTTGCTGGAGTTAGCAATCTGTTAGGAGTTAGACTGCGGAGTTAGCAATCTGATGTAGATCTGATGTCTGATGGGCAGAGCAATCAGATAGTAGTTAGCAATCTGTTATTAATGGCCTCTGAAGGAGGAGGAGTCAGCAATCTTGTAGTGTCTCAGATATCGTCTTGCTAAGGAGTAGCAATCTGTAATGAATCTGATATAGTTGTGGGTGGATCCCTGGGCCGGTGGCAGATGACCATGCCCCCGGGAGGATATCCCGAGAGGGACCACCGGCTAGGCTTGAGTATGGAGACAGACACACATTAGTTCTTTTATTAGACAGCTTTTTTAAACCACCAGAGGTGGCAGTAGTGAGCTGATATGCCTGGCAGGGCTGTAGTCCCTCAGGTACTGGAACAGTGATTCAGAACAGCTGAGCTGTTGAGAAACTGTAGAAAGTGAGTAGGCAGAGTTCATGAACAGAACTAGATGACAAAACTCACATAAGATCTCAAGGAAGCTCAGGAGCTGGAAAGGTTTAGGCCCTCCAGAAGCGAGTATCTGGTTCCAGGGAAAGGTCTGAGAGAGCGATGGTAACTTACAATTGTTTGTAGCAGTGATAGCTTCCAAGCAGTAGAGACTCTTCAGAGTGTCCAGGAACATGGGTCCTCGAGGAGCGAGTACCGGTTCCTATCTGTAATCTGAAAGAAAAGAGCGAGGCCCCCAAGGAGCGGGTACCTCTGGTAAGTCTGAGGAGGCAGAGTAGCTTGGGAAGCATAGCCAAAGCAATCCCCTTGCTAACTCAGTTAGATAGTGAAATAGAGACCTTTAAATATTGGAAGCGGATGATGTCATCTCAGGGGGACGCCCCTGAGGTTCGCGCTCTTGCTGGTACTTCAATCAGAGCGAGCGCATGCGCCCTAGGCCTTCAGGCAACATGGCGGATCTGCAACGTCGAGCTGGTCCGGGGATGCTGGAGGGAGATGGCATGGAGACGCCGCGGCAGCCAGCCGTCCATCAGACCGGGAGGGAGTCACCACAGAGGTAAAGAGGGTGGAGTGAGGACATCAAGCAGCGATGCTCGCAACATCCACATATGTATCATAGATAATGTATAGCAAAAAATATCTAATTTGCAAAGAATAAGTCCTGTCCAAGATGGCTGACATGAGGCCCTGATCTCCACAAGTGCTCATGGGCCTTCCCTAATGATGATTTATGGTCAAATGGAAAAGTAAGTCCTGGGTCTTCCCCATGGTCCTGGGGGTGGGGGAGAACATTTCTGGTCCAATGGATGCACACATGGTGAAGGTTCCCTTACCCATAACTCCTGTTTCCTTGGGGATGTTGTTGGGCGGAGCAGAAATGACGGTCTCTTTGGAATTAGAACATTCCTTCAGCTCAGAGCATCGGGCTCCTCCTTCATTATCTACAAACTAAAGGGCAAATTTTAAGAGCGCTATGCGTGGTAAATCCGGGAGATATGCACATGACTGGGATACACACGGGCCATGCGGATTTTAAGAGGCCCGCAGCCACACACATATCTCCCAGTACATGCATTGGAAAGGATTTTGCAAAAAGGGGCGGCCCAGGGAAGGGGTCTGGACAGGGCATGAGAAGGGCATGGGTCATTAAGTCTGAGTCGTGCACAAGCGCGTGCCGGAACCCAATGATCGTGTAAGTTGCTGCTGCTATAGACTGTGGTTAAGTAGTAAAATAAAAAAATCTAGGGTAGTCAGCGGGGTTTTAGGGGTCGGGGCTAGTAGGGTAAAAGGGAGGCAAGTTAGGTAGGGGGTTTAGGAAATCTGCTCCTTTACAGGGGCGAACTGGGAAGGAACAAGGAAATAGGCCCTAATGTCTCACCCCGGCATTCGCGCGCACATGCGCGTGCCAATTTAAAATCATGTATGCATGTGTGTGTGGGTAGCAGATTATAGAAAATACGTGCATAGACACACGCATGTTATAAAATCAGCACGTCCATGTGCGTGTGCCGGCAAACATGCACAACTCTTGTAATCTACCTTTAAGGATTCCTCAGTGATCTGAGTCCAGTAGCACTTTTGGATGATGTGAGATGCTACAATGGAACAAAGCTGGAGGCTGCCGGCAAGATTGCAGGGAGCATCATGTTGCAGCTGCTTGCAGAAGAAGGTGAGAGATCCTTGTAGGAGAGAATGGTGCTGGAAGAGCATATGAGAGTTGATTAGAAGGAAGCCCTTTTCTTATAGCTGAAAAGACTCCTGGTCTGGTAAGACATAAAGGGGTAGATTTTAAAAGGAGCGTGCACACGTCCATGTGTGTGCAGTTCCCGGCACGAGCACATTGATGAGCCGATTTTATAACATGCGAGCGCTGCATAAGCATGTTAGAAAATCGGATGGCCATGCGCATGTGTGAGCAGCATGCGTGGGTGGGGGGGGGGTGCAAATTTTTGCTAACTTCGTGTGGCGATGCCATCAAGCCTCCCCCAGTTCCTTCCCATTCTTAAACCCCTTCTCAACAACTTCTGTTTTTTTTTATTTTACCACTTACTGCTCCCCTGGCTGCCGACTCATGCTTCCCCGGGATAGCAGCTAATGGCCGCAGTCCTGTCCAGCCTCCATCCCGCCCCACCCTTCCCCCCAGACAACACCCCCGGCACGCCCTTTTTTCAGGGCCTGGCACTTATGCATGTGGCCAGGCCCTTTAAAAATGCATATAGCTCGCGCAGGGCCCCGCCACGCACGTAAGTGCTGATTTTATGTGCGCGGTCGTTTTAAAATTCAGCCTAATGTTATCAGTTTGGCGGGGATCTGGGAAGCCGAGCACGAACTTTGCCAACTTCACGAGTTACCCGCAACACTCGATACCAACAGCAACAATATCAACAACAACAACAACAACAACAACCTTACAACCCCTGGCAGTAACACCTGCTCCTTCAGGACTAGTGTTTAATTTATCAACACATAATCTTTCTAGATCAGAGGTATCGGTATTGGAAAAAGGACTATCATTCGTCCCCACTATACTATATGATGCATTTGAAGTTCAAATTTATCTCTACAGATTTTTTCGTGCTCTTCGTATTAAACACTTTTTTGCAGATTCTCCAGACACTTCTGACATGTCATTAGTAAAGAAAAAATCTAGATGGTCCCCTCCTGGACCGATAGATTCTGTAATATTAGCATTTGAGAAATTGATTCAAAATGCAGTCCAGGCCTTGTCTCAAAAACCTCCAGTGAAACATTTCAACATCTCAAGGGCAGAAAGGCAGGCGATCGCCTCCTTAATTAATGATTCATCTATTATTATAAAGCCCGCAGATAAGGGGGGAGGCATTGTTGTCTTAGACTGTGATATGTATATTAATGAGGTGAAACGCCAATTATCAGACACAGAATTCTATTTACCACTTACATGTGACCCCACTGTAGAATTACAGGAGACTATCAAGAATGCAGTAGAGGAAGCTTTCTTTTCTCATCAAATTACCCAGCGTGAAGCTTCATTTTTACAAACCGAATTTCCCATCATTCCCACATTTTACATACTACCTAAAATTCATAAATCACTTCAGAACCCACCAGGCCGCCCGATTGTCTCGGGCATCGGTTCAGTTCTAGAACCGTTATCACAATTTATTGATATTTTTCTCAAACCCCTGGTATGTAAGGCACGTTCATTTGTTAAGGACACTAATCATTTTATTCAAATTTTGGAGAATCTAAGATTACCTTTGAACTCGGGTTGTTTTCTGGTATCTTTAGATATTATTTCATTATACTCAAATATCCCCCAACAGGAAGCTTTGAATTTGATTGAGGAGATTTTGAATCAACGCCCGGAACCAGTACGCGTTTCGACTTCTTTTCTTCTTACACTTACACGGTTAGCTTTAACAAGAAATTATTTCCAATTTCAAACCACAATGTTTCAACAAATTAAGGGGACAGCTATGGGAGCCACTATGGCTCCCAGCCTAGCTTGCCTCTATGTAAGTAAATTTGAGGAGGATTTCATCTACACATCAGCATGGGCTCCCTTTATACTCACATGGTTAAGGTACATAGATGACGTCTTCTTAGTATGGATGGGCTCTGACATTCAATTTTATATGTTTTATGATTGGTTAAATTCATGCAACAAACACTTGCAATTTAACTTTATGATTGACTCCAAATCTATCGCTTTTTTAGATGTCACTGTTTCAGTTGATAATGATAGTTTCAGTACGTCTATTTTTCGAAAAACCACAGACAGGAACACATTGTTAAGATTTGATAGCCATCACCCCACCCCTTTAAGATCAAACATTCCAATAGGTCAATTCCTGAGGTTAAGACGGATCTGCTCTACCTGTGATGAGTTTATTACTGAAGCTAAGCAGATGATAGCAAGGTTTCAGGAATGTGGGTACCCACGTTGAATTCTACATAGAGCTTTTAAAAGAGCTTTGTATGCTAATCGTGAATATTTATTTCTTCCGCAAACTAGATCATCTAATGATTGCTTTAACTATGTTCTCCCATTTTCTACTCACATATATTGTGTTACCAACATTATTAAACAATACTGGCCCATGTTGTCAATTCACAAGATTTTTGACGTTCCGATTAGATTCTCATTTCGTCGGGGTCGCAATCTTAAGGATGTTTTGGTACATTCTCAATTGTCGGAGCCTATTGCAATCCAAACAACTCAAAATTTAGGTCATGGTCCATGCGGACACTGCTCAGTGTGTCCTTTGACGTCCAATTTAACTGTTTTTGAACATCCTGGATCACACGTTAGACATAATTTAAATTTTACTTCAACATGTCAAACTAAAGGTGTGATCTACATAATTATATGCCCGTGTGCAAAATTATATGTGGGCAAGACATCTCGTCCAATTCGAACTCGCATCATTGAACATCGTTCGAATATAAAAAACAGTAGAGAAACAGCTCCTTTAGTCACACATTGGACGTCTATGGGACACACTGAATCTGATATCAAATTTTATGTTCTCGATGTAGTTTTGCCACCATCACGTGGAGGTTGTTTTTCTGATATACTAGCACGCAGGGAACAAAAATGGATTTTTAAATTAAATAGTCTCACCCCTGCGGGTCTCAATAATGAAATCGAGTGGCAATACTTTCTTTGACAGATTGCTGCCGTTCCCCTGGACGTGCTGGATTCTGAATGGCTGGGCGTTACCTTGGTAACCATTTTTGATTGGTTAGTGTTTTTGGCGCCAATCCTGACACTTTAAATATCGAGTAACGTCGGCGTTCTGGGCTCTCCTTCCTGAAAACGCCGTCTAAAACTCTAAATTTAAAGGTAACCTGCTTTTGCTCTTGATATGCGGTTAGATTTCTTATACATATCCGGACCATATAATTGTATAAGATTAAAATTAGACAAAATTTGACTTATTGCATGAAGTTTGATTTTTTATAATTTATAAATGTATATCATACGTTCTATAACTCGCTATCATTTTTAGGATAGTCATTCATAGTTTTTAAGTTTTGACCTTCGTGTCCGTTTGGTGCCTTTAATTGATTTGATGAACTATATTTTAAGTTAAAAATCTTTTGATTTAAAGAAGCACTATTTGCTTTTCCTATGGGTAATTTATAAAAGATTTTGAAAGTCTTTATCAATGTGATACTGTATCTATTGTCTTGACAATATAGGATCCACCTTTGTCATCAGTCTCTGTGTAAAATACTTTAATAATAGTTTTTTCTTTTAATTCTAGTTTGAATGCCATTAAGAATTCACTGTTCCCCCCCGACGCAGCCGCGTTTGGCGAAACACGGGTCCGTGTCGGGGGACCCGGTGTTAAGTTAATTCTGCATTTTTGAGCAATGGAGTTGCCGACATGAAAAATAAAAACACTTGCATATTTAAGAATTTGGATGCTTTGGGACTGATTTAATTCTTCTGTCTCTCCGTGGTGATTTACATACATTAAGTAAATAAATAAAATGTCACGGCCAATCAGGGAATCAATGAAGTGAGCAGCTGGGTGGCCGGATGGAAGTCCTGCTCTGATAATGTAGCCGCACACGGGAATGGAAGCACAGGAGCTTGCTTCTGCCACGGTCACATGGCAGGCTGGCGCTCGCACAGCCTGGCGCCTCAGGCAGCCATTCAGCTTGCCTGCTGGCCCTAACAGCCCTATCTTTTGAGCTATGGTGCCATGATCATTTGCAATTACCCAAGGAATTCTCATTTATATTTTATCCCCCCCCCCCTCCAATTCACTAAGCTCACTCATGGCAGTAAGAATCCTGGACCTGAAGCCATACATCAGGACTCCTTCCAGAACCTTGAATTAATGGGCCCTAAATCTGACTGTTGCGCTTGCATCATGACTCAGACTCCCTTCCTCCAGGGGTCATGGATGCTGCCTATGCAGCACCTCCAGGCCCATCCTCCTGGGTAACGGAAGACATGACCCAGGAAGGAACCAAACCCAGGTTCTCTACTTGCCAGTGTACAGCAATGCTACTGAGCCACCAGACTGGTCCAACAGATTTTTTTTTTTTAAGCCAGGAATTTCTCCCAGAGGAATTAAGGTAGTCTGCAAAACATTATTGAAAAGCTACATTATATAATAAAGTTTGTGTACCCTAAGAGTTCTTGCAAATGAAATCTACCCTAATATGTTACCTAAATGCTGTACATGCTGCTGAGGCAAATGTGCTAAAATGGCTATGCTAACATTTCACATTCTGTAGTATATATTTTGTTCCTTCTGTTATAATACAACATGAATTCCATTAAATGGAATTGCAGGGCTTGATTTACCATCACAGCACTCCATATTGACAGTGCCTAAATGATCAATAAGGAACAAATTGGAAGCTTATTTCAATTCCCTTCTATACTGCCATAAACTACAGGTTAATATTATGGGTTACTGGGGGGAAAAGAGAACTTTAAATTAGCAATAGATTGATGAAAGAGTGAGGAATTAGGACTAAGAGGTTTACAGTTGTGCTACACCACAAAGGTTAAATTTTTCAATTTGGCTTTTTTTGTGCTAATACTAGATCATAGACAAGAATCTTGCTGCACTGAACAGTCACAACTTATTTTTATGAGCAATTTTTAAAGCTGGATTAGATTTTCTTCCAATGTGTAGGGAGGTGCTGTGCATAACCCAAAAAAAAAAAAAAAAGAAAAGATGCTTTTTGATGGTGCTATTTCATTTTTACTGGAGTAAAATGGAAACTTGAAATGAGCCAGACAAAATTGCAGGTTGGCGAACACTTAATGGTTTGTGCCCTCTGCAGCACTAATCACCTGACATTAAATTGGGCCCAGGTCACCTTGGGCAAACTGGGAATACAGTTGTTGAGCTTGCTAATCTCTTCTGAACTTCATTTTATTTGATGTTATACACTAGAAACAGAAAAGCACAGGAAGCAGGGGTGTGTCCTGGCTGTACTGACTGAGTCGGCGTGTCATGCTCCTTCTCTGGCCACATTCAAATCCCGCCTAAAATGCCACGTTTTTGAAGCTGCTTTCAAATCTGAAACCCTGGATCTCCTTGATCGTAGCCTTGCTGCTTTTAACCATGTTCTCTCTCTTAAATAGGAGAGCAATAATCAAAACTGTCCAACTTGCTGCAAAGTCCACGGGATTTTTTTAATGGCAGGATCTCCACCAATATCCAAAGTGACGACTGCCACAAGGGCAAAGTATCTGTAGCCATATGCACCTACGCTTTCGGCACTTTTGTCAGGAAAAATAAGATGTCTAGATTTGAAATGCAATCTATGCATTAAAATCCCCCCCAACCTAAACATACCCCCTCCCCGGGAAAGCCTGCTCTTAATGCGGCTAAAAGTACACATAATATGGAACACAACATTTTCTTTTTGCACATAAAAAGGTGGCAATTTTAAAAAGTCCTTTTACTCTGGTAAATAGCTTATGAAATTTGCCCTCTGAAATGTCTTATTTATCTTGTCTGAGTGTCTTGACTAGATTGTAAGCTCCATTGAGCAAGTACTTTCCTTGTATGCCTGTAGAGCACTGTGTATATCTAGTAGCCTTATTGAAATAAGTAGCAGTAGTGCTACATATTGGATTCCGAGAGTTAGGCAGTTGTATGAGGGTAGACAAAGACAGATCAGGGAGGGAGGAGGAGGACGCTCCTCAGCAGTAAAGTAACTATTGAGCATCTTGATACTTGATACTTTACATGTTAAAGATTAACAGCTAGTGTAAGACTAAATCCAACCAGCTTTTTGGTAAAGTTTATGAGACTTTTTACATTCTACTATACAGAGTGATATGTGTGCTGTTGTCTGATCAGTACTACAACTGTAAAGTAACTAGTTGACTGCTTTGCACTTACGAGGCTCAGTACTCATAGAGCACTGAATCAAATTAGCTTCTTTGTGAAGAAGACACAGGCTAGCCTAAACACTAGGAGACTCTCAATAAGTAGAACGTCCAGAATTGGGTGAGGGCCCGCTCCCTGTTATCATGGTATGCTTGCAAACAGCGTTGATGTCTTGCAAGATCTCTTCCTGGTGATAAGGGTGGTTCAGGAGGGAAATGGCCGGGGGGGGGGGGGGGGGGGGGGGGGCTTTTCTCATACTCTCTGCTATCAGCTTTTCCAGGGGGTGCTTTTTTCCACAGCAGTATCACATTCTGCCTCCTATGGCTGCTCGCTAGAAAATATCACGCTAGTAACTAGACATCCCAAGCACTTCTGCGCTACTAGAAGTTCAATATCCTCTAAATCTGAGAATCCCTTACATGATTTATCTGAATCAGTACTTTCTCCATCTATCTGCTGTAGTCACTGCCCAGAAGGAGTCGAGGGGAGTGCTATGCTGCTTTGGATGTTCAACTCCTAGTGGCCCTGGCCCTCCATTAATGTTGCCACCCTCTACTTAATCTGCCTTTTCCAGCACCTGCATCATAGGAATAGAGATGAGCAGGCAGTAGATGTTTTTCCAACATGACTTCTTGCCCAACCATGCCTGTGGTTTCCACCTGGAGAAAATCTCTCTCTATCTTGAGTGAAAGAGTCCTGATCTTCTCACTGATATCATCACTTAGTGCCACTTGTGCTCACCCTAGATCCCTTTGGAGAAAAAGCCTTTCCTCGTCCTTTGCAATTGTTGATGCTACTATTACCATGTCTACCTTTTGCTCTTCGTGGCATAATGGAATTTGCCACAAATAGTGGCACTAGTAGTGGCTAGGTGTTTGTAGTGTTTCAGGAAATGTACTATGCTGTAATACTGTACATTAGTACTGGTGTGGTATGGAGACGCTTGGACAGACAGCAGAACAAATAGCACACAGTCTCTTTTGTTCAAAACATATTGCACACTATCTGCTGGCTGATTATGACTATGAGTTTATAACACATGTTTTGGAAAAAGAGTCACACACACATGCAATGTCGTTAGTCTCCACACACAGAAAGTCAGAGAGAGCAAGAAAAGAAGCTGATGTTCTACCTGGTCAGTGCAGTGGTCACTTGTCAGAGACGCCGCAGCTGTTAAAATAAAAACAAATCTCTCTTAGATTTAGATTACCTTAGGAATTGTATATAATATGTTATTTTCTCTACATATTGACATGTACAAGATTTTTTTTTGTTGTTGTAATTTTGAAAATTCTATAAATAAATTTAAAACTAACCATATCTCTCTCTGCGCTGACAGTGTACAGAGAGAGAGATGCGCTCTTACTCCTGCCCGGTCAATGATACAGTAACTCTGTGATAAAGAACAGACAAATTAAATTGCAGTATTTCTTTTTAAACAGCAACACTGTGACAACAAGATAAAATACAGCCCATCTTGCTTTAAGTTTCTTCTTCCTTTCCTTTCTTATCCTTTTTTAAAAGCTTTTCTATGGTTCTGAGAAAAAGCTTCAGAAGCACAGCTCTCTCTGATTGAAATCCAGTAGAGAAATGACTGAATACAAACTGCCAAATGTTTAATGCTCAGTTTCAGGTTAAAAAAATGAGGATCTCATAAGGGCAGATTTTAAAGCCATGCGTGTGTAAATCCTGGCCTTTATGTGCGTGGCCGGGCCTTACGCGCGCCGGGCAAAACTTCCAAGAGGCCCGGCCACGCACATAAAGGCTGGGAGTCGCTCAAGTGCTGGGCATCTTGGAAGGGGTGAGCTGGAGGGTATGTTTTGGGCCGGGAGGGGCGGGCTGCGACAGCGCTATTGTTCACTGTCCCGGAGCTTTGCATGCTGGCCAGCTGCCGGTACATGCAAGTTACTTCAGGTCGGACCCTGAAGTAACTTGAAAAATAAAAGGTAAATAAATTTAAAAATGGTTTCTAGAGGATGGGGAGGAGAGGGAAAGGGGAAGGGGGGTTAGGGTAAGGGGTTGGAACAGACTGGGAGGGAACTGGGAAAGGCCCCGATGCATTGCACGTGCGAATGTGGACAAAACCGACTCCCCCTTGTGTGCGCCGATGCCGATTTTCTAACATGCGTGCATTGGTGCGCCCATGTTATAAAATTGCGCGTATTTTTTTTAAAGTCTACCCCAATGTCAATCCATGCAGGTGCCAGCTGGGATAGGCTGACTGAAAAAAAAATGCTTGATCTTGCTTGGTCCTGCTCCTTCTTTGTTCCTTCCCACCACACTGTTTGGCTTCAGTGGCTTGCCTTGCTTAGAAACACCCGTATTACAGGTTTGCTTGCCCTACGGTCTTGAATGGGTTTTGAAAATGAATGCAAATGAAACAAAACAAATGCCCAGTTTTGTTCAGATTAACAATTCATTTCGAATGAATGCACATCCCTATTAGAGAACCCACTAAACACAACACTCTATCAGCTGCTACATATGATAACTTTAGTAATGGGATAGCTGATTAGACTTCCTGAGAATGGGAAATATCATTCATGGGGGCATGATATTTATAACCCATTTTCTATTTCATCTCACCATATGCATTGCTGTGTTTTCTCTAATCTGTGGATATAACCATACATATTATTTATTTATTTATTGATTATATTTTGATTATATATTATAATATATAATATATATATTATATATTGATTATATATTTATTAGCCATTGTGCTTTTCTTATAGGTATAAGCATATATGTTGTGTAATACAGCCTTTCACTGATATGTGCAAGCTCCTTAGCATTATGCATGTCTTATACAGTGCTAGTTGCAATTCAGTACCTAGTACAACCAGATTACTAAAGGGCAAATGTTTGAATGGCAGAATACTGTCTATACTTCCCGTTCACTGGCCAATGGAAGCAAATATTCAGCATCCTACATCACTACAATCGTTCAAAAAAGCAGGTAATAAATCCTAATAACTAACTAAATAACAAATATTCTAGCTGCTGCCTGGTAAAGATGGTATCCCAGGAGCCTCTAGCATAATGTTCAGCCAGCTCTTAACACATGCATTAATAGTTTGAGCACTGAGGGAGGGATTCCACCGGGCATATCAGTAACTGCAAGAGATGCCCTGATAGTATACATTGATTTTGGGTCCAGCAGGTGTTTAACATGAACCCTGATTAAGGTATATTTGTAACCTAATGATTGGTTGGGACATACTGCTCATCACTCAGGATGTTGAGATACACGGCTCCTCAGAGTTGTTAGCATCTGATTATGCAGATTTTGCTGTCCTTCCTTTGAAATAGAGGGGGTTTTTTTTTCATACTATGAAAGGTATATTCTCCCTCTTTTTTTAAAAAAGGGTCTAGGTTTATATTTGTTGGGGATATGCTACTGTTGGTGTTTATACCAGGACACATCTATGGATAAATGAGCTTTAGTTTTGTTTTGTTTTTTAACACTCTAGAATATATTGAGGAAGAATGTAGCTTAGCAGGGTTGAAAAAGATTGCTAAATTTACGGAAGATAGATCAGTCATAAGCTATAATTAACATAACATTAAGGGATGTCACCCTGGGTTCAATGCTGCCCTAAACCCTAACTGCTAGAAAGGACGGGTGTCACAGGGGTGAACTATTCTGTGCGTGTAGTTTTTATATGCACATCCTCCACGTGCTGCTGCTGAGCATTGTTGGAGACAGGATCCTGGGCAAGCTGGACTTTTGTTCTGATGCAGTTAATTGTCCTGTTGAACAAAAGTGCTCTAGGTTTATACTTCACCCACTCAAAGGGAACTTTGACCATCTATTATGTTTTTTAATTAACAAAATATGTATTTTTCTCAGCACTGTCACTTTATCTTTGCTAAGAGTAAGAACCACAGTACAATAGACCTTTTGTTTGGGGGATGTATATTAGGAAGGACACTCATCTGGAAATTTTCAATTCCTTCTTTCACTAGAAGCGTTGCGCACAGCAGGAGATTTCTTAGACAATCCAATAGCACAAGAATGCTGCTTGACACCTGCCAATTGTCCAGCTAAATGATGAGAAAATGATAGCCTAAATCAATAGCAATCCTAGTGGAGTTCTTGCAGTTCAAAAAAATGCTAAAGGCTAAAAGTGTACCTTACAGCTTGTTAAAACACGTCTGCTCGCCGTTCTCTTTCACGGAAGCTGCAGCAGTTCAAATGTTTCTAAAACTGCCCAACTGGTCCTTCCTAGCACAGTGAATTTGCATATAAATGATAATGCTAGCTTTCTAAACCGTTGTTTCATGTTAACATCTAAATTAGGCTTAGGTAATTGCAGTTCTCTTATACAAGAGACACTGGTCAGGATTTCAGGTTAACTGAAGCATAGGCACATTAACTCCATTCAGATCCACTATATGTAAATTTGTCTCATGCATATTTATTTAGGATATCATAAATATGGGAGGGTTATATATAAGTGAAGATCCTACATTGCCAGCCTCAGATCAGAATTGGTAACATGTCATACTGGATTTTTTATATGCATTGTTTCCTGTCCACAATGCATGGAAACTGTGAGCTTAGGGAATAGAAATTCTCCCCATAGATACATAGGGGAAACCTGGAAATCATGCAAGCCCATTTTTCAAGGAGATAAATTCCTGCAGACTTTCTCTTAGAAAATCTAGGGGTTGGCCACACTGTAGCTGCATCAGTAGCTGCAGGCTTTGCAGAAGGGACCAAGTCTGTGGCTTAAACCATGAGTGGGGAAAGCACAATTAAAATTCCTGTGCATTGTTGACCAGTTTCATCCTCACCCTTGGACCCATCACTTTGTGGCACAGAAGAAAAAAGTACTCATGCTTTGAAACTATGTGGGTACTTTTACCCGTAGGAGGAAGGCAATTTCAAGACTCCATTTTATAGTTAACTGGAGGCAATGTCCTACTGTGGATTGCAAACTGGTTAAAAGATAGAGAACAGAGCTTGAGGGATCTGTACTGGGACAGATGCTTTTTAATATATTTATAAATGTGATCTGGAAAAGGGAACACTGAGTGAAGTGATCACATTTGCAGACAATATAAAATTATTCTGAGATAGACTGGAAAACTGGGCATTTAAAAGCAGATAAATTTAATGTGGACAAGTGCAAAGTGATGCACTTGGGGAAAAATAACCCACACTATAGTTACAAGATGTTAGGTTCCATATTAGGAATCACCACCCAGGGAAGGCCCTGGGCATCATAGTGGAAGTGGACAGATCTTTGAAATACTTGGTCTGATGTGTGGTGGTGGTCAAAAAAGCAAACAGAATGTTAGGAATTATTAGAAAGGCATGGAGAATAAAAAGGCAAATGGTATAATGCTTCTGTGTTGTTTCATGTTAAGGCCACACTTGGAATACTGTGTGCAGTTCTGGTCACTGCATCTCAAAAATGATATAGTTGCATTAAAAAAGGTACAGAGAAGACTGACCAAAATGGTAAAGGTGAAAGAAATTGGGTCTGACTCTGTTCAGATTGAAGAGGAGGCTTCTTAGGGGGATATGATAGCAGACTATAAACTCATGAGTATAGAGATGTGCATCGTTTTTTGTGTTCGTGTCGTTCTTCGTTTTTCGGCCGCCATGGAAAATGTCGTTTTTTTTCGGTTCAGGTCCATTAGTGCGTGCTAACTCTCCGTTAGTGCGCGCTAACTCCTGTTAGCGCGCACTAACAAAAACCGTTAGATTTTGTTACTTTTTGTTACTTTTTGTTAGTTTTTGTTAGTGCGCGCTAACGGGAGTTAGCGGGCACTAACGGGGAGTTAGCGCGCACTGACTCCCGTTAGTGCGCACTAATCGGAAAAATGAATTTTTGCGAAAAAACAGGAAATCCTGATTTTTTTCGGGCTCCCTGAAACATGCCGAATTGGACAATTTCGTTGCAATTTTCCAATTCGGCAAAAACGAATGCACATCTCTAGAGTGGAATAGAACAGTTACATGAAAATTGGTTATTTACGCTTTCAAAAAATACAAAGATTAGGTGACACTCTATAAATTAATAAGTAGCACATTAAAAACAAATTGGAGAAAATTCTTTTACACTCAGGGGTACATTTTAAAAAAAAGCTCGAGTGTGTACTTTTGTTCATGCACCAGGTGCAAACAAAAGTACGTCGGATTTCAATAGATACGCGCATAGCCGCGCGTATCTTTTAAAATCCAGGGTCGGCGCGCGTAAGGGGGTGCACATTTGTGCACCTTGCGCGCGCTGAACCCTGCGCGTGCTGCCCGTTCCCTCCGAGGCCGCTCCGAAATTGGAGCGGCCTCAGAGGGAACTTTCCTTCCGCCTCCCCCCACCTTCCCCTCCCTTCCCCTATCTAACCCACCCCCCAGTCCTACCTAAATCCCCCTCCTAACCTTTATCCAGGAAGTTATACCTGCCTCCGGGCAGTCGTAACTTGTGCGCGCCAAATGTCTGCTGGCACGGCAGGCCCTGACACAGGCCGCTGTGTCTGGGCACTCGGCCACGCCCCCTGACTGCCCCGGACCATTGCCACGCCCACAAACACACCACGCCCCCTGGCCACGCTCCCACACCACCCCTTTTTACGAGCCCTGGGACATACGCACGTCCTGGGGCTTGCACGCGCCGCTGAGCGTATGCAAAATAGGCTCGGCACGCGCAGGGGCAGATTTCCTCAGTTTATGTGCATATGTTACGCCCGTAGCCTTTGAAAATCTGCCCATCAATGTACAATTAAGCTCTGGAATTCATTACCAAAGGATGTGGTTAAGGTAGTTAGTTCAGCGAGGTTTAAAAATTTTTTGGACAAGTTCCTGTAGGAGAAGTCAATAAATTGGTATTAACTAACAGGCCAATGCAATATTGTGCACTCAAGCTAGTGCAGAGGTTAACCGTGGTTGGACGTGCATTTTGGACATAACCTCTGATGCAATAAGTGGATCAGCACATCCAAAATGCATGTCCAAACCAGGGTATTGCTAATAGCGCTTATCACATGTAAATGCCAGGTTGATGAGGCTATTAGCTATTACCTCCCAATGTAAAAAATAACCAGCATCCAATGCACATATTTTAGCCCTCAAAAATTAATGCTAGCCCCGGAGCTGGCGTTAAATTTTGAAGAATCCCAAAGTTGAACTGAAAAACAGAAAATACTGCTTTTCTGTGGTTCCTCTGTCTTACTATTGTGGCAATATTAAATTGGAGGAACTATAGAAATTGATGCTCAATTTACATGCTTCCATTTTCCTAAACCATGGCTGTGTGCACAGCCACTTCTGGGCGCTCGATGCCAAGGAGGTGCTAGGGACTCACAATTTCCCCTAGCGCCTCCTTTCTAATGCAGCAGCTCGTTTGTCTACTGCATCACATGCCCGGGAGAGATGGATGGGTGCACATTAGAAAAGCGTGCGCTCAATCATGAGCACCCATTTGTCCCCTGCAGATATTGCATCAGCCTGCCAGTAGACTTATGAAATAGCCACAACTTATCACTACGCAATAGCAGCATAGGATCTATTTACCGTTTGGGAGCTTTGCCAGGTACTTGTGACCTAGATTGGCCCCTGTTGGAAACAGGATACTGGGCTTGATGGACTTTCGGTCTGACCCAGTACGGCAAGTTCTTATGTTCTTGCATATTTCTACCTTAAAGGCCCCCAGCTCAGTTTCAGCACTGGTGGAGAGGCAGAGGATCCCAGCGAGACACCAGCTCAGTTGCACCACCGTCAGGAGGTAGAGGGCGGATGACTCCGTGGAGTCATTTCTGGTCTTTTTTTTAAGCCCCTCTGAAATGAAAAAACAAACCAGAATGAAAGTTTTTGTGACGCACTTGCCTAATATGTAATTGTAAGTAGGGAAGCTTAGAAGAACATGTGAGGGTGGAGGTGCCTGAAATTTTCTACCAGGTAAGCAACCAAAATATTGACAAAAGTTAAGCAAATGTAGGACAGTTAACAGAGGGTGACAGTAAGAGCATGGGAGGTAAATGTCCAGAAATTGAGTAGGGTGTTTATTTATTCAGCAGGCAGCAACAACTGGGCAGACTGGATGGTCTATGAGCTCCCTATCTGCCAACAGCCATTACAGTAATATTTCCTACCCCTTCAACCCCCCAACACTGAATTTATATACCATATTGTCCTAGCTTACTATAATTAAAATCTGATACTATGGACTATTGCTGTTAAACTAAGGAATGACATCCTTATATTGACTGACCTAATACTCCAATTTAATCTCTGCCAAATCATTTAGCACAGCACAAAAATTAACAGTGAGTATATAAGTTGTATGTAAATAACTGAACAGACAGTTTTTAGTTATCTCTTTGTTTACCTGCTCACAGAAACTCATGGCATTTTTGTAAGTATATTATGGTCAATTAAAATTAATTCCGTTTGTATTGACTGACTTCTTGGCTATGCAAAGACTTTGCAAATTAAGTTGGTGTTGGAGGATTTCCTGGCCTATAAAATCCATACTGCATGCTTCACAGCAAGGGAGGAAAGAATCAAAATCACAGCCTGTTTGAAATTTAAATCAGAGCCTGCCTTGTCAATAGCATCAAGGTTACATTGCCCTGAAAGTGCTTGATTGGCCATTTCCAGGTGCATTGTGGGTAAGAGCGACATGAAATATCAATTGATATGAATTCCAAGAGCTCACTGGGAATTCAAAAACAGCTTTGATATCAACGTGGATTTCTTTTTTGTTTGTGTTGGTTGCCGCTTTATCAAGTAAGTCTAAATAACTCATTAAAGACTTAGTACTCAGTTCAGAAAAGTAATAATAATAAAGGCTTATGTCCAGAATTACTGAGGCTTTTCTCTGATTCTGGGTCTATAGGAAAATGTTTTGTAAATCAGGCCTATAGACAGGTATTATAGGGCTTCCACAGAGGCCCGGAGTGAGTTGTGGGTCATGCAGAAGCAGAACAGCGAAGACTAAATTATTACTAATGGAGTGAGATTTTTGCAAAGCATATGTTAGTACCATGTAGCAGCACATTAAGAACCTCTCAGTTGCCTTTATTTCTCTATGATCTCATTTCTACTTCTGGGTCAAAATTTTGATGCAAAAGTGAGCATGCCAAATTTTGGTGGTTTTAGTTTTTCTGTAAAGATTTGATAAAAATGTGGTCGCCAATTTTCAACTGTTAGATTTCTGAACTCTTGGAGAGGCTGTGTAAAATCCTTGCTGATGGAATTTTAACATGTGATTTTTTTATTGCCACATGTAGCAGCCCCACTGGGATCCCTACTGAGGAGTGTGGCCAAATAGTTAGGTCAAGGCACTGTAGAGAATAGAAATGTACCATCTCAGCCACATCACCCTCACTGGAGGCTGCTGCAATGGTTTCTAACTGTTTGCATAGAAGAACTGGAGGAAGAGGAGCTATTTTCTTTCAGTTCCCTTTCGTTTACAATAGTACAGGCCCAAAGCCTTGGCTGAAGAGTTTTAGTCAGATAAGAGATTTGTTTCAAACTTACATCCAATGGTTGGTGAATTATCTTTCCGTAGGGTTTTTTTTTTTAGTGATGTACTAAATGTGATTTTTGTTGGGAAGAAGTTTTCATCCCCCTTTCCTACCCTAGAGAGAGAGAGAGAGAGAGAGAAGCAAATAATTGAGGTTTTTCAAGTCATCCAGGTGCACCTCAGCCCAAAGGATTCCTTTGTCAATCAGTAGGCTGGGAAGACTTGTTTCCCAACTGGTAGTATAACCCTGAGGAGAAAGGAGGAACTGGGCTGCCACTCTGGTGCTCACAAACAGAAAATGGCTAAGGCGTTGCCGATAAGGTACAACAGAGAGGAGAGAGAAAATTAGAGAATTCAAGATGAAACAGTGGATCCCAGGTATTGTGGAGGGGAACCAAACTGGGATAGGAGATCCCAATGCTACAGATTTCCCCAGGACCGTTTCAAAATCTATCTTAGAAGCAGAAAAGAGCCATGAAGGAAAGATTAAGGAATCATAGATTCACAGATGAATTATTTGAAATTCTTTTATGGATATTATCTTAAGAGACTTGTATCAAGTCTTTATAGTTTTAAGTTTATATTTTCTATTGTATTTTTTACTTGTTTTATTATGGTTTTGTATAATTTATGCTTTTATGGATCATTTTATTATGAATATACATGATACTATCTGCCATGGACATTTAGATACGTGCATAATATAAGTTATAAATAATAAATAAATGCACTAATTCTTCAGTAATTTTTAGGATGGAACACCACTATACTGTCCAATTGTTTTACTGGCATTCAGAAAAAAAGAATATACCAGGACAGTAAGTTTGAACCAGCCATGTGGGCATGTATATGCATATGCCAGCTCGCGCCAAAGGATGCAGCCATATTATAACATACGTGTGTATATGCGCGTATCTGCACACATGGTATAAAATAGGCTGTATGCACATACATGTGCTCACAATTTTATATGGACGCATGCATGTGTGTGCAAATGCTGCCTTTACTGCGTAAGTGGAAGGATTTTAGCAGACAAGTGTGCTGACACAATTACCAGTTCCCCCAGTTCATTCCCAATTTGCCCAGCTAAAAGATAGGATTTCCTATCCCACCTAGTTAACTATCCCACCTTTTATCCTGTTAGCCTCTATCCTTAAAACTCTGCTAACCTCTTTAGCTTTTCTTTGTTTCATGACTTAAATACCATCCATAGCAGAAGTAAAGTTACACGGTAGGGGACTCCGGTGTGCACTTGTGCGCGTAAATACTTATCTGCAGATTTCATTGAGAAATCTAGGAACACCCATGCCCTGCCCAGATTATGTCCTCACCCCTTCCCTTTTTGCAAACAATTTTTTGTGTGCATACCAGTAGATACGCACGTACTTGTGCACTTTTTAAAATCTATGTGGTACGCACCGGCCTGACTTCTGCATGTATCGCCTGGCTTTGGCGCACATAGGGTTTTTAAAATTTGCTTTTCAATTCCCAGGTCCTTAGAGGTTTATTCTCTACCCCCCACCCCCACCATATGAAAACGCCTCTAGTTGTTGAGGCAAGAAAGAGATTGAATAGTATTTATAGAGATTTAGCACTGGTATTGAGTGTGCGCCCTAGATTCTGTGCAGTTCTCCTGAGTTGGGGATGCACACAGAAATCTAGAATTTAGCATCAGATAAAGACCCATACTTTTGGTAACTTTCGGGACCTCCGACTTAATATCGCCATGAATATAAGTTGGAAGGTGCACAGAAAAGCAGTTTTTACTGCTTTTCTGTGCACTTTCCCGGTGCCCGAAGAAATTAGCACCTACCTTTGAGTAGGCGCTAATTTCTGAAAGTAAAATGTGCGGCTTGGCTGCACATTTTCCTTTCTGAATCACGCGGGAATACCTAATAGGGCCATCAGCATGCATTTGCATGTTGCAGGCGCTATTAGGTTCGGGGATTGGACGCGCGTTTTTGGCCCCTTACTGAATAAGAGGTAACGCTAGCACATGAAAAACGTGCATCCAATCGAGGGTTATCAGTGCGCTCCATCAGAGCGCACTGTACTGTATCGGCCCGAAAGTTAGGAGACAAACACACACTAGTTCTTTTATTTAGACAGTATACTGAACCACCAGAGATGGCAGTAGTGAGCTGGTAAGCCCGGCTGGGCTGTAGTCCCTCAGATACTGGAACAGCGATCCCTGGAGGCTGAGCTGAAGAGAGACTGAGATATAGTGAGTAGGCAGGGTATGCAGTTGGTAACATTCACACAACGTACCAATGAAGCCCAGGACCTGGAAAGTATAGGCCCTCGAGGAGCGAGTACCTGGTTCCAGGGAAAGCTCAGAGAGAAAGATGATAACTCACTGATGTAGCTGATATAGTTGGTAGTGATGACTTCCAGGCAGAAGAGTATACGAAGCAAGTCTGGGATAAGGGCCCTTGAGGAGCGAGTACCGGTTCCAGACTGTCACCTGAAAAACAAAGGAGAGAGCGAGGCCCCCAAGGAGCGGGTACCTCTGGTAAGTCCGAGGAGGCAGAGTAGCTTAGGTAGCAAAACCCTTGCTAACTCGATGTGTTAGCAAATTCCAAGACCTAAAATATCCGTCGCGGGTGACGTCATCTTCGGGGGATGCCCCCGAGGTTCGTGCCAATGCCGGTACATCAATCGGGGCCACACCGCGCGCATACACCTAGGCATCCAAGAAACATGGCGGTTGTAGCGTCAAGCCGGTCCGGGAACATCCGAGGACAAGTGGCAGGAGAACGCCGCTGCAGCCAATCTTCCTGCGGACGGAGAGGGAGGCGCCAGAGAGGTAAGGAGGGCGGAGAGATGGTATCGGGCACTGACGGACACAGCAGTGAGCAAGAAACGTAATAAAAGAAATGAAATGAATGAAACATCCAAACACCAAAAATGCAGGCATATTTTCACTTTTGCGCAAAAAAAGGGTGGTCTAGGGGCATTCCAGGGTGGGACGAAGAGGGACACATGTAAGTTGCTTTTTTATATGAGAGTAATGACTTTCAAAGTGGTGCACAGGCATACATGTGTGCGCGTTCATCGGTCCGCGCCCAGGAACACAGCTGTTTTATAACATACATGCTTATATGTGTGCATATAATAAAATAGCCTGGCTTTGCACAGAACTGCGCCCAATTTTAAGAGGACATGTGCCTGTGCACGCGAAAGCCACTTCTACCGTGGAAGTGGAGAAAGATTTTAAAAGGGATGTGTGCCGACACCATAGCCTATTTTACCAATTCCTCCCCAATCACCAGCTAGGTCTTTCAGACCCCGCTGGATTGATAGCCTGTGCACCATACAGTTACCCCCGAACCCTTTACACCCCCTCCGAAATGGCTCGTTATTTTATTTTTTTTCACTTGCACAATATCCATAGTAGAAGTAAAGTTACACAGCAGGGGACCTCAGTGCGCATCAGATCGTGTAAATATTTACATGCAAATTTCTGGTGAGAGTCTCAAAATGCCCATGTACCACCCATGCCCCAGCCAGAACTCGACCGTTCCCCGCCCCTTCTTGAGAAGTTCTGAGATGTGCACGCTGCAGGAGACACGTGCGTATCCAGGTGGCTTTCAAAGTCCACTCGGTGTGCGCCAGCCCGACATATTCGCATATCCCCTAATTGATGTGCGCATCTGGCTTTTAAAATTCACCTTTAAATGAGTAAATGTGGTAATGTAAAGGCAAGTATCTTGGGCCAGCGTGTGCTGCATGGATTTTAAGAAGAGCCTGAGTATGCGCACATCTCCTGGTACATGCACAAATAGGAAAGGCAAAACGGGGCAGGGAGTGGGCAGGGAATATGCAGGACATGGGCGGTTTGGGTCTGTGATATGAAACGTGCACTAAGGGGCAGATTTTAAAAGCTCTGCACGCGTAAATCCAGCCAGATTTACGCACGCAGGGGACTTGTGCGCCGGCGCTCCTATGTTGCATAGGCCGCCGGCATGCGCAAAGCCCCGGTATGTGCGTAAGTCCCGGGGCTTTGCTTGGGGGCGTGTCAGGGGCGGCATGGCATTCGGGGGCATTCCGGGGGCAGGGCCGTGGGTGTGGTGCCGGCCCGGAGGTGTTCCGGAGGCGTGGCCGAGGCCTCTGAACCAGCCCCCGGGCCGATGAATGGCTCGCCGGCAGCCGGCCGGTGCGCGCAACTTACGCTTGCCTCGGGCAGGCATAACTTTCTGAACAAATGTAGGGGGGGGGATTTAGTTAGGGCTGGGGGGTGAGTTAGGTAGGGGAAGAGAGGGAAAGGTGGGGGGGGGGGGGCGGAAAAAAAGTTCCCTCCGAGGCTGCTCCGATTTTGGAGCGGCCTCGGAGGGAACGGAGGTAGGCTGCTCGGCTTGGCATGCGCAGGTTGCACAATTGCGCATGTTATAAAATCGGGCATAGATTTGTTCGCGCCGGGTTGCGCAAACACATCTAAACCTGCGCATAACTTTAAAAATCTATCCCTAAGTATTTACATACACAAGCATGTAACTTTACTTTTGCTATGGATGGCGTGTAACTAATGAAACAAAGAAATGAGGCTAATTAGTGGGGTTTTAAAGGTTGAGGCTAAAAGGTTAAAAGGGAGGCATATTAACTAGGGTGTTAAAAAGTCCTATTCTTTACCTGGGCAAACTGGGAATAGACTGGGGAAATTGGTAATTGCATTGGCACGTGTATCTAATGAAATCTCCTAACTTATGCAGTAGACCTGGCATTTGCGCTCACAGGTGCGTATCCATGTAAAATTGTGTGCACATGTATGTGCATACAGTCAATTTTATATCATGCCACATATACACAGGTATGTTATAGAATGGCTGCATCTATTTGCATGTATGCCGCATGGCTGTTTGAAAGTTATCCTCCCTCTTGAAATGCTGAATTTTATATCTGACAATTATCTTGTGCAATTAATCTTAGAGTGGTCTGTTGTCAAGCATTGGTTGGGTGGGAGATCTAAGTAAACTATGGGGAGTTCAGGCGGAAGAAGAAGGGGGGGTCTCGATGACCTTGTAGAAGGACTCCAAGGCACCAGGACTGTGACAAAGTGGCACCAAAAGTGGCCTGAATAGCCTAAAGCACTGTAAAGGAGCAATGACAGGTGTTTTCCAAGGCAGCATCAGAGAATCAAAGAAGCAGGAAGACTGTCAAGAACACCTCAAGGCTTCAAAAAAAGTGTTTCCCAAGGCAGCTAGATTTAACTACGAGAAAACAGGGCATTTCTAAGGGCTGGAGGAAGTTGGAGGAGAAAATGCACATGCAGAGATTTGATTTTCAAATCATAAGAACATAAGAAATTGCCTTGCTGGGTCAGACCATCCTGTTTCCAACAGAGGCCAAACCAGGCCACAAGAACCTGGCAATTACCCAAACACTAAGAACATCCCATGCTACTGATGCAATTAAATCCCCATGTGTATTTTTCCATGAGGATCCACTCTGCTCAAATATCAGGTGCACACAGACCTTATAGCTCAAATTTTTAAAGGGAAGTACCCCGGGTAGTTAATCTTTGAAAATTAGCTTGAAGGTCTTGGGAACAAAAGTCCTCGTCGACCATCAAACTGTTGGGGCTTTTGGAAATTGAAATTGATTGGTGCTTTTAAATATGTTTAAAAATGTATTTTTATAATAAAGAAAACAAAATATTTGAACAAACAATAAAACATAAATATATAAAATAATAATAATAACCCAGATAGAAATGTAGAAGGGTAATCTACAGGGCAATTTTCAAAGGCATGTGGGTAAAACAGTGCTTTTCATGCAGAAATTGGCTCTTTGAAAATTGCCTATCCTCTCTGTGTGTAAAAGTATGGTGTTATGCCAGCATGCATGTACTTTCATGTGCAGAGAATGGAAGTGCTCTTGGGGCGGACTTGGGGAGACATTAATGTTTATACACATGCACACACAGTTATACTCATATGCACACATATGTAATTTTGCTGGAAAAAATACTCACAGGTTCAGGTCTGTGCACGTATTTTTCCTGACCCAATTTTCAAAGTTAAGGTTTTCCCTTTGAAAATTGATGTAAAGTTTGCTAGGAAAAAAAGTTTAAAAGTTGCCCTCCTAAAGTGTAACCTAACAAACAGGTCGATACAGTAACGTGCGGTTGAAGATTTCCCATCTGTAACGTGCTGGGAGCGCACAATACAGACGAGTAAGGCCATCCAGCGATACAGTCTCCAGTTTCACGCGTCCTTAGCGCTTCCTAAAATAGACACAAAACCCTTTCCGCACCCAGCATGTAAATGAACGAAAAAGCTGTATAATGAAGGAATTAGCTATTCCCCTCCGATACTGTAACGGGCGCTGATATTATCTCCTTAGTAACCCGCTGTTTTGC
Source organism: Rhinatrema bivittatum (assembly GCF_901001135.1). Classification (NCBI taxonomy): domain Eukaryota; kingdom Metazoa; phylum Chordata; class Amphibia; order Gymnophiona; family Rhinatrematidae; genus Rhinatrema; species Rhinatrema bivittatum. Next base: position 56,451,936 of record NC_042622.1, read on the forward strand.
CGCGGCCTTAACGTGTTAGTTTACCGCCTCCCCCTAGTAGGAGTTAGGACTGTGAGTCTTGTAGCAAACCCATCGACACCACTTAAAATACTGAAACACAATAAAACACAATAAAAAAAAAAGCGATACAGAGATGATCGAGAAATGTAATGCTGTGGGACACATAAAAACCTGTCAGAAAAAAAATAAAAATTTTTAAATACCTGACGGAGGGCCGCGTGGGTCCAGGCGGCGGCGGCGGGAGCCGGGGAGCGAGTGGTCGCGTGTAAAATCTAGGCCGCGGGCGGGTGGGCGCCTGTTCCAAGCGGCGGCGGCGGCGGGGGTGGGTGGACGTGCGATAGTCTCAGACGGGTGGCGGGATCCGGGCAGAGGGAGCCAGCGGCAAAAATGGCCTCGGGCTCCCTCTGCCTGGATGAATGCACGGCAGTGAAGGAATGGCCGTGCGATTTCAGCGTTCAAGGCAGTCACATGCCGTGACTGCCTTGAGCGCTGAAATCGCACGGCCATTCCTTCACTGCTGTGCATTCATCCAGACAGAGGCTCCCTCTGCCTGGATGAATGGCCGTGCGATTTCAGCGCTCAAGGCAGTCACGGCATGTGACTGCCTTGAGCGCTGAAATCGCACGGCCATTCCTTCACTGCCGTGCATTCATCCAGGCAGAGGGAGCCTCTGTCTGGATGAATGCACGGCAGTGAAGGAATGGCCGTGCGATTTCAGCGCTCAAGGCAGTGAGCGCTGAAATCGCACGGCCATTCATCCAGGCAGAGGGAGCCTCTGCCTGGTTGAATGCACGGCCCCCGCCGGAATGGATGCCCGTGCGATTTCGGTAGTCACGTGACTTGCTACAGTCACGTGACTGCCGAAATCGCACGGGAGAGGAGAGGGGAGAAGGGACGGAGGGGAGAATCGCAGGGAAAGGAGAATCGCACGGAGAGGAGGGGGGGGAGGATCGCACGGAGAGGAGGGGGGGGGAGGATCGCACGGAGAGGAGGGGAGGATCGCCCCCGCGGCCTCGATTAAACGCGCCCATCCGCCCGCGGCCTCGATCGAACACCCGGCTCCCGCCGCCGGCCGCCTGGACCCACGCGGCCCTCCGGCTCCCGCCGCTGCCTGGATGACCGCACGATTCGGAAAGTGACAGGTATTTAAAAATGTTTATTTTTTTTTTATAACATTCAGGTTTTTATTTTTTTGTTTTTTTGTTTTTTACACTTCCTGGTACCTGTCATTTCAAATGTCATTTGGAATGACATTTGAAATGACAGGTACCAGCGCACCCAGGTTACTGTATAGGCGCTGTACTCAGCGCCTATACAGTAAAATGGGTTGCGCGGGCATAACCCTTCCCTATCGCTTCACAGCCGCGGCATGCATTTGCATGCAATTAGAAGAGAGAATCGGGGACTTAGTGAAGAGAACTGTGCGTGCGGGGAGGAAGGGTGCGCCTGACACTGCCGCACTGTTTCTACCGCGGCCTTACTGTATCGACCTGATAGTAACTAATCACATCAAGGAAAAAAAATAGCAATAACAGATGTTTAGGTATAAATAATTTTAACTGTACTCAAAAAATAAAGTGTCAGTATAAGAAATAATTACATAAAAAATAGAATATATCAGGGTTTAAATCTCTCTCCTAGCCTTTAAAGGGTAATGAATAAAGAGCGTGCAAAAGAAGTGAACAGTCCAAAGCAACTGTTTCTCTTTAATCGTTACCAACTTGTTATCTTTTTTTAAAGCAAACAGTTTGACAGGATCATAAAATATATACATTCCCATCCTAGACCATCTGAAAATTTGCAGGACATCTTAAATCAAAGATAACCCCCTTATCAGTGATTTCCTTTTGCAGATTTAAGAACCTCCTAGCCTAAGCTGTGCGGCACCAGCCACACTTGGGGAAAATTTGTACTTTTAAGCTGAAGAAAGCAGTATTTTTGTGGCAAGAAAAATAAACTGAAAATTCTGTTTCAGTCAGGATCAAGACCAAATGAGATTAATTGTTTGCTTTACTAAGCTTTTATTCCCTCTATAAACACAGGATGGGAGGAATGCCTTAGTAAATCAGGCCCTAAAAGTAATAGTAGATCCTTTTTTAGAGTGGAATTCAAAAGAATAAAGAGGTAATAATATTCACTATCCTGCCTAGATGCAAGGTTAGCAGGCGCTTCTGTACCCACAGTATGCAGCCAACCCATATCTATGGGTTGGCTGCATACTGGAAAATAGGGAGTATATTGTCAAAGGACTTTGCGCAGATATTGCATTTTCTAAAGGTTAAAAGTATGTACGTATATTCCATTTCACATGAAAATTTTACTCATGTAAAAAAAGGGGGCAGATTTGGGGCCTCTGGAGCAGGATTCAGAAGAATGTGCAGTAATTACTATTTTGTAAGAGATATATGTGTTTTCCCGTCGATAGCAGGGCTGAATTAGCCATGCTGTCATGGGATCTGTCAATCAGGCCCGGGAGGCGGAGCTTGTCAAAGCAGAGAACAGAGCTTTGCTCTCTGCGGCTGCGCGTGTGTTCCCGCGCAGGAAAGTAACGGAATCTCCTCAGTCTGTTTTTTCCGCGAGCGGGAATGCAGGCGGAGCTATCTCCTCAGTTTAAAAACAGATTTAAAATGCCGGGTTTCAAACCCTGTACTTGTGGTAAAATAATGTCGGTCACGGACGGACACGACCGCTGTTACAAATGTCTCGGACCACATCACAGTCGAGAGGATTGTGAGTTTTGCTCTAGGATGTCACCTAGAGCATTAAAACAAAGGGCCTATAGGCTTCAGGAACTTTTTGCCTCACGAGAGCCATCAGAGGCTCACTCATCGCCTGGCCCGTTACCTTCATTGGCTCCTTCAAAACAGAAAACTTTCTCGTCGGATTCTAAATCCTCCACTCTAGGAGGTAAGGGAAAACCAAAAAGACGAAGGCCAATGGATTCTCAGAAATCCTCAGTGCCTATAGAGCCGCAACATACATCATCGGAGAAGGAAACCTCGGCGCCGACGACTTCTGCGTCTATGGCGCCGTCTGCGCATGATATCATATCTGCGCCGAAGATGGAATCTGCGCACAACCTAGCGCTTCCGGCGCACATGGCACAGAAGAAACCACCGCGCCGAACACATATGCGCACGGCGCCGGAGAAACTTACGCGTACGGCGCCGACTGCAGAAAAACTTATGCGCACGGCGCCGAACACATCGGCGCTGATAACCCCTGTGCGCACGGGATCAAGAAGATACGCGCATACAATTACAACCGCGCACAAATCTACTTCCGCGCACAGATCTACAAGCGCACATAAGTCTATAACTGCGCATATGCGCATACCTGCTCATAACTCTGTATCCGCGCATAAATCTAAATCAGCACATAGATCAAAATCTGCGTGTATAAACCACAATTATTCACCTCAGAACTTAAGGACAGAGTTGAAACGAAAACGATACTCTTCACACAGCCCTTCTTCGGAGGCTGAAGCCACAGATACTCATTCATCATCTGATGACTATCATAAGTACTCAAGTCACTCCCATTTTAAAAAATTAAAAAAGAGGAGTGCTACATGGGAGATAAGTCCTTCGACTTCTAAATCATCTCGTAAAGTGCCATCTACTGCCTACTCAAAAAGAGCAGTGGTACATATTTCTTCCTCTAACACTTCTTCAGATTCGGAAGATTTAAGAAATACTTTAGTCAATAAAATACAAAAGGATGGGGAAGTTCCAGCTTCACCGCAAACTATCCCACTACAACAAGACATTTGTTTGGTAAGGCCCTCTCTTACAAGAGAAGCATTTTTTCAATTGTCTCAATCATTAGCAGGATTTTATGAGACGCTGCAATCATCATTCAAAATGACTAATATTGATGATGACAATGCTACGAAACATAAAGCACAGTCTCAAGAAGAGCAGTCAGCAGATCCACCGACATCTCAAATTATAAACCAACCAGCCTCACCAAATCAGGTACATGATACATCTTTTGATTCTCCTTCAATACAAACATCCCCATCATCATCAGTGGGATGTCTGTCGGATCTGCAGGACCAACTACAGGAGCCGTATTCCCCTCCTGAAGACCTTACATACCCAAAGTTCCTAGAAAAAATGGGTACCATTCTACATCTAGAGGTCCAAAAAGAAACAGACCCTAGAACAGAAACTCTTGGTCTGCTAAAGATTTTTGATACTCAAGTGGAACCAACATCTCTTCCACCACAAGAAATCCTGCATTCAGTCTTACAAAAATCCTGGGAAACACCTTATGCAATTGCAGCCGTTTCCAGGCAAACAGACATAAAATGTCGTATGAAGAAAGCATCACTATACACTCTACCGCAATTACCTCACGCATCAATTGTAGTAGAGTCGGCGTTGCAAAGGTTCAAGAAAACAAAGTTGCATATCACTTTCCCACTGGGGAAAGACAACAAATATTTAGATGAGTTTGGCAGGAAAATATTTCATAACTCAATATTAACTGCACGAATTATGCAACATCAGTTCTACATGGTACAATATCTATATGAGTGCATGCAAGCTATGAAAGGTATACATTCCTCAGTGGCGGAACAGATACCTCAGCCTCTTCATGATATGGAAGAGTGTTCTCGACACCTATTGAGGTCAATCTATGAAGCACATGAAACATCATCCAAGGCATCTGCAACAGCAATTGCAGCCCGAAGACTAGCATGGTTACGTTCAAGTTCGATACGTGAAGACTTGCACGAAAAACTAACAAACCTCCCATGGACAGGAGATAACCTGTTCGGAGAAAGATTTCAGGACGCAGTAAGTAAATTAAAATAAGAAGCTCTAGCAGTACAATCTCTAACATCGAATCCTATTTATTCAACTACACGTCGTTATGTGGGATCCACTCGTAGGCAACCATATGCCAGAAGACCCTATAGATCTTATCAATCTTTTCGTACCCAGCCATACCTATCTTACCAGCGTCCTGCTCCACAAAACAATACATCAAATCAACGAAAAGGTAAACCACGTAACCAGAGACAGCAGGCACAACAGCCGACTGCTGCAGCAAAAGTGACTTCGTCTTTTTAGTTACTCAGCCGCCACCACAACATCAAGCTCCTCCGGGCAGAATTCGTTCTTGCCTGAAAGCATGGGAAACAATAACATCAGATCAATGGGTTCTGGAGATAGTACGTCAAGGTTACCAACTACAATTTGTCACAAAATCCATCTTGCCTCATCTTACCACACTCAAAACTCACAGTTCCCATCCACAACTGGGGGAGGAAATTGCTTTACTTTGCAAACAACAAGCAATTCGACAAATCCACCCACACTCCAATTTAGCAGCATTTTATTCTCCGTACTTCCTCATACCCAAGAAGTCGGGAGGACTTCGCCCCATACTAGACCTAAGGGAATTGAACAAATTTCTCATCAAGGAGAAATTCAAAATGGTATCTTTGAAGTCAATTCTTCCTCTCATTCAGACCAACGATTGGATGTGCTCCATCGATCTGAAGGATGCTTACACGCACATTCCAATCCATCCATCCTCGTGGCGTTACCTATGCTTTCGTTACAGGCATCAACACTACCAGTACAAAGTTCTTCCCTTTGGCCTTTCGGCTGCACTCAGAGTATACACCAAATGCATGATAGTGGTGGTGGCTCATCTCAGGAAACAAGGTATAACCATCTTTCCATTTCTGGACGATTGGCTCATAATACCCTCAACTCCAAACATCTTACTGGATCACCTCCATCGGGTGACACACTGCAAGAACTAGGGTTGGTGATCAATTTTCAGAAATCACACCTACAACCAACACAACAGTTGCAGTTCATAGGCGCATGCCTGGATACTACGTGCAACAGAGCATACCTCCCAGTCGACAGAATATCACATTTCCGTCAACTTCTACACACCTTGAAACATACTCAGAGGCCATCAGCAAGACAAGTCTTGGTAATTCTGGGCCACATGGCAGCGGCGAACTTCACGGTTCCCAACACCAGGTTACACATGAGACGCCTACAATGGGGTCTAAAGCGCCAATGGAAACAGCATTCACAACCATTGACGCAGAGGGTATCGCTGACCGCAGAAATGAAAAAAGATATAGCATGGTGGCTCCTAGATTCCACCCTGTCCAAAGGAGCATTGTTCAGCCCCCCTCCTCATATTGCAGTCCTAACCACAGATGCGTCTCGCAAGGGATGGAGTGCACACCTCGAGATTTACGAAACCCAAGGGTTATGGACGATCTCAGAACAGAATCTACAAATAAATCTACTGGAACTCAGAGCGATTCGCAGTGCATTGCGAGTCTTCCAAGACCACCTGAAAGGGCACAGGGACATGATCTACACAGACAACCAAGTAGCGATGTTTTACATCAACAAACAAGGAGGGTCCGGTTCATGGTCCCTCTGCAAGGAGACCCTGACAATCTTCGAACACGCTCACAAGAATTGCACAGTATACCTCGGTGAAGATTTGACATCATTTGGTGTGAGGAAAGTCTCACAAAGATGAGATTTCTACAATGCTCTCTTACCCTAGCTTGATAGTACCCTATTATAGAGTCCATCAAGCTAGGGTGAGAAACATAGTATAAATCTCATCTTTGTGAGACTTTCCTCACTCTAAATGATGTTGAATCTTCACCGAGGTGTACTGTGCAGTTCGTAAGTCTCACAATGCATGTAAAACTGGCCCCTAAATTCTAAACCTCTCTTCGCTGGTTCACCTCCTGGATCGCGCAGCCGGTGCTGCCGCTTCGGGCAGAAAGCCCCCCCTGTGTCGACGAAGCAAACCGCACCCTCCAGCATTCGCCTGCAGCCAATCCGAGGCAGCAGGCAGGGCAGACGTCACAGCAAGGTGACGGGAGAGCCCTTTAAACCAGGGCTCTCTGCAAAGGTACACTCTCTTCGCCGGCTCACGTCCTGGATTGCACGGCCGGTGCTGCCGCTTCTGGCAGAAAGCTCCCCCATGTCGATAAGCAAACCGCGCCCCCCAGCATTCGCCTGCAGCCAATCCAAGGCAGCAGGCAGGGTGGACGTCACAGCGAGGTGATGGGAGAGCCATTTAAACTGGGGCTCTCCACAATGGTGCCACGTGCTGGGCGTCACGCGCACGAAGGAGCACGAGCAAAGGGGCAGGCCCCTTTGTGCGCCCCTTCATGCATCCGCTTCACCCCTTCTATGACCTCCACAGCTTTTCAACAAACAACTCCTCAGGAGACCTGGAAACCCCAGGACTGAAAGAGCACGAAACATAGAGCAAGCGTGCCCCTCAGTGAGATCCATAACACACACAGCACCCAGATCTTGACCACCTGTGCAGCAACAACAACAAACTTCCCAAGCCTTCACATCCCAACCAACCATTAGACACAGCAAAATGGATACCACTACTCCCCTACCTGGAATAACTTCTCACGAAGAACACTGGAAACCAAAGAAAAAATGTAAGTACAATCGCTCAAACATTACTTACAAGAATTTGAAGACATACACCAAATGCATGCTCCTTTCCTTCATACTTTTAAATGCTCAATCCATTGTAAAAAAAATTCCCATTCTCACAGACCTACTCACCGATACCAAACCAGACTTCATAGCAATCACGGAAACATGGATTAAAAACTCTGACAACGTTCTAATTAATCAAATAGATGACCCAAACTACAAAACCTTCTCAATCCCCAGACCAAAAAAAAAGGCGGAGGCCTCATGTTAATCATCAAAAAAAATCTGTAAATGAAACTAATCACATCTAAGATATTTTCCCCCTTTAAAATCGCAATATTCGACTCTCAGAAATTACAAATCTGTCTAGCATACTGTCCACCTGGCTCACTTGAACGAAACTGCTCCCCAGTAATAGAATTCATCATCGCCAACGTAACTCTTAATAAACCATTCATCATCATGGACAATTTCAACCTACATATGGACATCCGCCACTCTCAGCCACATGAAACACAATCACGGATGCACTAGCAACAATGGGTGTTGAACAAATCATCAAAGGACCAACTCATAAAGCAGGACACACCCTTGATCTAATTTTTATCAAACCGAACCCTGGGACACACACCAAACCAAAATAACCAAAAGCCCCTGGTCAGACCACTCCCTCATTCAAGCCTACCTTACCTGCAACACAAAACCCACCAAAAGTGAAACCAACATAAGAACCATTGCTTACCGACCTCCATTTGAGATTGAAACACTACAACAAAATCTTCTAGATGAACTTATGAGCATTGACCTTACAAACTCAGAAACAGCCACAAACTCATGGCTCAACATTACCAAAACCTTAGCAAATAGAATTAACACCATCATCATAAAGTCAGTAATGAACCCAAAACACCAAAATAGATGGTACAACGAGAACATAAGATCTACCAAATGTGATCTCAGGAAAAAAGAGAGATCATGGTGCAAGAATAGAACTGACAGACTACTCAATGTCTACCAAACCCAGCTAGCAAACTATAAAAAACTAATCCATATTGCAAAAAAAGATTTCTACTCGAGCAAAATAAACAAATATGAACATAACCCCAGAATGCTATTCACCATCGTACAAAGCCTCACCAAACCACCAAATGAACTAAGAACACCTTCCAACACAGGCAAAAGCAATGAATTTGCTGATTACTTCTACTAATAAAATAAAAAATTTAATAAACAACTCCAACATTAACACACATACCCAAACCCCAAAATTGCAACTGAAAATGACATCAACTTGGTCTAATTTCGACACCGCATCCTCGCTAGAAATCCAAAAAATAATCAAGAAATTGAATCCAGCAAACCACCCCATCCACAGCATCCCCATACCAACTATTAAACTGATCAAAGATTCAATAACCAAAACTATAGTCAACCTTTCCCTCACCGAAGGAAAATACTCTGAATGCTTAAAATCAGCAATAATTAAATCATTAATAAAAAAGAACAACCTAGAACCGGAGAACATTCAAAACTACAGATCTATATCAAACTTACCTTTCCTCGCAAAAATCATAGAGAAAATTGTCCACTCCCAACTCTCTGACTACCTCAACATGAACAATATACTTCACCCCACTCAATTTGGATTCAGAAAAAACTTAAACACTGAATCCCTTCTCCTCTCACTAAATGACACAGTACTTATGGGGTTTGACAAAGGACAAAGCTACCTTTTAATCCTCCTAGATCTATCAGCTGCATTCGACACAGTCAACCATTCCATCCTAATCGACAGACTATCAGAGATAGAAGTCATAGACAGCACTTTAAAATGGTTCACCTCCTACCTATCACAAAGAACTTTCCAAGTAGTGTTCAACAACAACCTCTTGAATAAAGTAAACCTCAACACAGGAGTGCCTCAAGGATCAGCCCTATCCGCTACTCTCTTCAACACATACCTTCTCCCAAAATGTCATACGCTAGAAAGCCTTGGTCTTACCCACTTCCTATATGCTGATGATATACAAATACTGGTCCCCATACAGAATACGCTGGAAGAAACATATGAAAGAACAGCTATATATCTCTCAGAAATCAAACAACATCTAAATGAACTGAAACTCATAATAAACATAGATACAACAGAATTAATCATCCTCGACAAAAAAAACATCACCGACCCCCCAAAACCACTCTAAACAGAAAACCCCAAAACACTAATCTCCCCTGTCACACATATGCGGAATCTTGGAATCACCATTGACAAAGAATTTTCATTCAAAAACCACATAACCAACAAGATAAAGGAAGGATATCACAAGCTTTTGACACTCAGACGTCTCAAACCTTTCCTTGCATTAGATGACTTCAGAACAGTCCTGCAACTACTCATCTTCTCTAACCTGGATTATTGCAATGCCCTACTCCTCGGCTTACCACTTCCCACCATCCAACCCCTCCAAATCCTACAGAACAAAGCCTCCAGAATTCTGACCAGATCAAATAACACGACCACATCACACCAACCCTCATATCACTACACTGGCTCCCAATAAAACACCAAATAGAATACAAAATACGAACAATTCTGCATAAAACAATCATAGGACAACAAAACAACTGGCTAAGCAACTCAATCGTATTCTATACTCCGAAAAGGAACCTATGCTCTTTGAACAAAAACCTCCTCAAAATCCCGCACGCCAAAACCACACGACTGATCACAACCTGAGAGAGAGCAATATCCATCGCCAGCCCCTCGCTATGGAACTCAATACCAATCAAAATAAGAACTCAACCAAACATCAAAATATTCAAAAAAGAGCTGAAAACATGGATGTTCACCAGAGCCTACTCAAACTCACTCAATCAACCAGTCCACCAAGCATCCACGCCACCCAATGCCAGGAAGAATGCCGCACTTAACAACTCGCATCATTAAATGACCTCAGATAATAATCGTACTTAAGAAGTTATATATAACATTGACTTTATATGTAATATCAATTGTTGTATGTAATAGAGATGTGAATCAGAACCGGAATCTGATCGGTTCCGGTTCTGATTCAAATCTTAAAATTGTTATCGTCCGGCTCGATTTTTTTTTGGTTATCGGCTGCACCCGATTCGATAACAAAAAAACCCTCCCCCACCCTCCCAAACCCCCAAAAAACATTTTAAAATTAACTGGTGGTCCAGTGGGGACACGGGGAGCGATCTCCCGCTCTCGAGCCATCGGCTGCGTTAATAAAAATGGCGCCGATGGCCCTTTGCCCTTACCATGTGACAGGGAATCCGTGCCATTGCTTGGCCCCTGTCACATGGTAGGAGCACTGGATGGCCGGCACCATCTTTAAAGATGGCGCGGGCCATGGCCGGCCATCCAGTGCTCCTACCATGTGACAGGGGCCGGCCAATGGCACAGATTCCCTGTCACATGGTAAGGGCAAAGGGCCATCGGCGCCATTTTTATTAGTGGCAGCCGATGGCCCGAGAGCGGGAGATTGCTCCCCGCGCCCCCACTGGACCACCAGGTAATTTTAAAAGGTTTTGGGGGGGGTCGGGATGGTGGGGGAGGCTAAGGGGTAAGTTTTAAAGGGTCGGTTGGGTTTTCTTTTTATCGGGCCATTGGCGCCATTTTTATTAGTGGCAGCCAAAATGGTGCCGATGGCCCGAGAGCGGGAGATCGCGCCGGGACCCCCTGCTGGACCACCAGGTTATTTAAAACATTTTGGGTGGGTTCGGGAGGGTAAGGGATTCGTTTTAAAGGGTTGGGTGGGTTTAGGGGTTGTTTTGGTGTGCCGGTTTTCCCGCCCTCCCCCCAAATAACTCCCGTACCCGATTAATGATTTTTCACGATAAATCGGGGGAATTTGTATTGTATCGCGCACTCTAACGATTTTTGACGATTTAAAAAATATCGGACAATTTTTTAAATTGTCAAAAAACGATTCACATGCCTAGTATGTAATATTTTTATGTATGCAATAATAACACATGTGACTTCAACCTTAGATGTAATCAACTAACACAATGTGATATGATGATATCTGTTTATCACTGTCCCATGACTCTGTAAACCACTCTGATGGCGAAACCGAATGACGGTATACAAAACATGCCAAATAAATAAATAAATAAATAAATAAACTACCACTGACACCTCATCTTTAGCTATTAGCTGACCCTCCTATAGGCTTATAAATGGTTGATACTATGAAAGCCTTATAGAGAGGCCCCCCTCCCCCACTTTGTAGGCTGTAAAATAGGAAGTATCATGGGGTGTAAAAAGGTTTACCACATAATGCAATACTACTTAGGCAAAGAGCCAGGTTACTGCATTGTGATGAATCTAGGGGTTAGCCAGCTAACTCATTCCTCCCAGTTCAATTAGCCTCTGGACTGCTCCTAACTTATCCGGTTAAATTCTAGCCAGATAAAATCTGAATATATCCGGATAAACCATGCAGATGGATAACTATTATGTTATCCATCTAAATGACTTTTGAATATGGACCTCATAGAAAATAATTTACGACTGTGGAGCAAGGGGGTCATAGTAAAAAACTCAAGTAAGGTCAAGACAGAAATCTGTTACAGAAGAAGAACATATCTTCCCCTTTTACTTTTCTCGATATTCAAGTTGCACTGCATTTGATTCTGAAAATGATTATTATACAATTTAAGAAGGAAGCAGGCAAAGATGGAAAATTTCATTTTTCTTCCAGTATTATTTAATTTGGTTTCTAATCTACTTCTCCGAGATTGTGCTTGATGCTGATTTTGTTTTTCCATTCGCATCTAATCCTCAGTAAAGACCAAAATATCTGCTTCTATCTATATTCTTGGCTCTGATTATGTTTTTGTGCTAACATAACATAATGCCATACAATTAGAAATTATATGTTAGCTGTTAGTCATAGCCCAGTGAGTTTACATTAGACAAAGGAAATTAAACAGGAATCAACGGAGACTCAGAAAGCTCAGTTTGTTTCTTTTATATCCTTAAATGTCGCATTTCTCTAGATGAGCATCTTTTATGAAAGCATGGGAAAACAAGTTGAGCCAGGAAGGCTTATTCCTTCTAGATTTTACTGTTTAAAGCTCTTTTTTTATGTTTTATATAGATATATCTATTTTTTTGGGGGTGATGGGAGAAGCAGGATTTAAATAATATGTGTGTGTGTGTGTATATATATATATATATATATATATATATATTTTTTTTTTTTTTTTTAATTAATCTGCCTCTGTGGCTAGTTTAGTCACTCTGTATATCTAAGCATACAGAAATATATATGAATAAATATATATATCTACATAGCAAACACATCTTTACCCAAATATAGGGGCCTATGCAATAAGGCTTAATGCACCTGGTAAGGGCATTTTGTACATGCTAAAAATAGTGTTTTTGTGCATGTTCATATGATATTTCAAAACATTAACATGTACATGCAAAATTAGCACATACCCAAATGTACATGAGGCAGTATCATAGGTAATGAGTCCTTAATATATGACTGAAAATAACATAGTATGCTCACCTCACAGACTGTTACAATGGGCTTATTAATGCTAAAACTATAACACTTGCCTCAGACAAGATGTTAAATGTTTATGGCCCTGGAGTGAAAAGACTGGTTAGCAGAGCGGCCTGGGAGGGAACTTCCCAACCCCCTACCTTAACCTCCCTTCCCCTTCCCCTAACCAACCCACCCCCTATCCCTATTCTAGGCCCCTCTCCCCCAAAAAATTATTTTACCTGCTACACCTGCCTAGGCCGGCACGGATTCCTCCGATACAGCAGCAAATGGCCGCTGTGCCGGAGGCCTCTGGCCCCTCCCCTTTTCCAAAGCCTCAGGACTTAGATGCGTCCTGGGACTTTACACACATCGCCGGGCCTTTGTAAAATAGGCCCATCGTGTAGGGCTTTTAAAATCTACCCCATAATGAATGTAGTGACTTGCTCCCTCCCCAGCAGAAATAGCCCATTCTTTTCCCTTCTGGTAACAGTGACCAGTCACCCAGAACAAGGACATAGCTCCCTTCAGGGCATTCCCAACTCCTCCCCACCCATCCATCTGGAATAGGGACTTAGCTTTCCAGAGATGTTCTTTTCTTCACTTGTAGTAGGGTCCTCAGGGTTTCCTGTGTCTGCTTTCGGACTTCCAGCTCATATTTGCAGAAATAAGGGTTGACATTGACAAACACAAGTTGTAGATGATACCTATGTTCACCCTTATTTCTATATAACCACATAGACTAATCTAGAAACCACAACTTAGCTCACATCTACTAAAGTAATTTGTTAAAATCCATTTTGATACTCAGTTACTGCAAATAGTAAATAAAATATGTTGCTCATGAAGCTTTTTTTTCTGCAGCTGATGTTACAACATAGTTAAAGAGATCTCTATATATTTGCATGCATACAATTAAACTGGCTAATCCACACCCAAGCTTCCACCCAGTCAGAAATTGCTCCATCCTCACTCATTGCCCTTTATGAAAGGGTGGGCTTGAAGCTAAGATTCCATGTGCCTTCTTGTGCAGGTGTCAAATGTTTTTTTCTTAATTTTAAGTCCCTTCATATTTCAACATTCGAGTGACAGTAGGAATCCACAGCCCTTTGGACACCTTGAATCCCACCACTAGGCATTGCCGTTATGACATGGTCGGTAATTCCACACCTCCCCCCGTACCCCCACACTTTCTCTTGTGGATGATGGAGGGAGAAAGGAGGACTGTGAATGCTCCCTGTACAGCAACATGGTTAATGTTTAATGAAGTCAGGTAGCTGCCTAATAACATCAGCTACAGAAGAAATGCACCCTGAGCATCATATTCCATTTGTTCTTTGCAGTAACCAGCAAACTTAGCAGATACGAGCTGGAAGTCAAAAAGCAGCCACACACACAGGCAACCCTGAGATCTGATCTTCACACAAAGGTAAACATATTTTTAGCAGCTTTAACTGTTGTTCCAAACAGTTTGTTTAGTGACTGATTACAGCCATCATTTTGGATTGTACCATAGCTTTCACACTAATTCCCATACTACTCATGTTCACAATAGCCATCCAATAGAATGCAGCACCAGAGTGCAGTGGGGTATCACAAAAAGGTCTTTATTCACTACTGTCTCTAATTTAACCTATGGAAATGTTTAACTTATCCATGGCATGATCCTTTCCCTGACATAGTGAGGGCAAAAGTAGCGCCGGCGCCATTTTGAATATTGGCAATACGGCCCGTGTGCAGGAGGTCACTCCCGGACCCCCGCTGGACTTTTGGCAAGTCTTGTGGGGGTCAGGAGGCCCCCCCAAGCTGGCCAAAAGTCCCTGGGGGTCCAGCGGGGGTCCGGGAGCGATCTCCTGCACTCGTGACGTCGGGTGGGCAAAAGTAGCGCCAGCGCCATTTTGACTTTTGCCCTCACTATTTCGACATAGTGAGGGCAAAAGTAGCGCCAGCGCCATTTTGAATATTGGCAATACGGCCCGCGTGCAGGAGGTCGCTCCCGGACCCCCGCTGGACTTTTGGCAAGTCTTGTGGGGGTCAGGAGGCCCCCCCAAGCTGGCCAAAAGTCCCTGGGGGTCCAGCGGGGGTCCGGGAGCGATCTCCTGCACTCGTGACGTCGGGTGACAGGAACCAAAATGGCGCCAGCGCTACCTTTGCTCTGTCATATGGTAAGGGCAAAGGGCCACCAGCGCCATTTCTTTTAATGCAGCAGTGGCCCGAGAGCAGGAGATCACGCCGGGACACCCCCACTGGACCCCAGGTAATTTAAAACATTTTGGGGGGCTTCGGGAGGGTGGGGTATTTATTTTAAAGGGTCGGGGTGGGTTTTAGGGTGCCGGTTTTCCCGCCCTCCCCCCTCCCCCGATTTACGATTTTTTGACAATAAATCGGGGGAATTGTTATTGTATCGCGGCTCTAACGATTTTTGATGATTTAAAATATATCTGACGATTGTTTTAAATCGTCAAAAAATGATTCACATCCCTACTGGATACAGACATAGGCTTAGTTAAGAAACTGAGCAGAGAGCTGATACAGACACAGGCTTAGTTAAGAAACTGAGCCTGGATACAGGCTGGGTCAAGGCAAGGCAATATCAAGGTAGGGAATGGATACTAGGAACTGGACTGGGTAGGGGAAGACAAGACCAAAGAAGGGCAGAGCTAAGCAAGGCATACCAGGACAGGATTGGACATGGAAAAGACAATATAACAAAGAACACCTAGGCACAAAGGAAGTGATACAGAAGGCCCATAGGCCACTAAGCATAAAGCCCAGAGGCCAATAAGTAAGGAGAGGCTTGAGTAAGCCATAGAGCAAAGTCTAAGTAAGAGCAGGCCTGGAGGCCACAAGGCTAGGTAAGGCCTGAGTAGGCCAAAGAGCAAGGTACAAGGAGACAAGGCATGGAATCCACAAGGCAAGATTAGGTCTGAATAGGCCAAGAGCAAGGTACAAGGAGACAGAAGGCCTGGAGGCCACAAGGCATGGAGCAAGATAAGAACATGATACTAAGATCAGAGCAGCCAGACCAAGAGCAAAGGGTGACTCCATGAAGAGGCATATAGTTTCTGGCAAGGCAGGGTTAAATGGGGCTGGAGCTTGGCAGATTACATATCTTTGTATTGCTTGCAATGGACCACACTCTATGTTTTGAAAGTTTAGATAACTTTTTGCTGTTTACAATGGAATACACTCTACGACTTGGTCGTTTAGAAACTTTGTGTTGTTTATGGTTCATTAAACTCCATATCTTGGTGGTTTAGACACAAATGTGCTGTTTGTAATGGATTGCATTACATGCCTTGGGCATTTACACACTTTTTTGCTGAGTGTGATGGACTGCATTTTATACCTTGGGAATATAGACACCTGTGTGCTGTTTGCAATTTCCAAAAATGTACACCTTGGGGGTATAGATACATCTGTGCTATTTGTAATTCCCTGCATTGTATGCCTTGAGGCTTTGATGATTTTATGATATTTATGATTCTCTACACTCTATGCATTGGGGGCTTTGATACCTTTATGCTCTCTGTAATTCTACACACTATGAGTGGAAGGTCAGCACTTGTCAGCATATATTAGCTGTAAAATCACCACAATTATACAAGTAACAGATGGAACCATAACTGATTTAATGAAATTTGCAGTTTTACAGTACCAGCCATGTACATATAACATATGTATGATTTGATCTTTACAGTTTGACAGAAACATATGTTAGTTCACTTGGAGGATCAGCCATACCCCAACTGAGACAGACAGCCCCCATTCTGAGTATATTCAAGATTCTTTTCAAATCCCCTTCCCTTAAGAATAACCATAGGCAGAATAGTGGAGGTAGGGGATTTCTTTCCAGGAAATGAAAGAGCAGCGTAGCAGTCTCAGTTTTTGGGTATTTTCTGAATTTGGTGCCCTAGGCACTTGCCTATGTTGCCTATGCTGGAATTTGGCCCTTGGTTTTACGGATACTCTTCTTGCTGCATTGCTTTGCTCCTAACATTTCAGTTTGTAATAATTATGAGTGCCATTACTGTTGCACCTGCTTCTCTAATCCAGTCTTGAAACCTTTAGGTACTTCCTCCTCTGCTCTGGCTGTCTACAAGGTTCCTTCCAAATCCTCTTCCCCTATGGTACTTGCAGACTCTTGGTCTTGCCTTGGCTATCTGATGCTTTACACAGGCCTTATCCACTTAGTTATCTTTCATAATTTGATGCCCTCTTGGATATTTTCTTCAAACTCCATTGTTTTATGGTTGTTATGATTAGTAGTCTCATCCAGTATTTAGCTTTTGATATATTATACCACAGCAACATGCAGGGGCTGCAGAAGTGTAGCATCTAGAACCAGTACTTCGTTCCTCCTTGATTACGGCTTCTAAGGTAATGGAAGCAGTATTTGCAAAAATTGATTCAGAAGAAGAATTATCTGATTCCCTTAATCACAGGATATTAAACAGTCAGTAGCATCTTAGCCTCCAGTGAAGACCAACTTCAAGCCTGAACAGCTAGCTTCTTCACCTATTGATGCCATATGGAAATACCATCAGACCTCCTTCAGGGATTTCCTCTGACTTCTCTCTGCCTAGTGCTTTCTATCAATTTGGTTGGTGCCCTATGCCCCTAATTTGGAGCCCCAGAGTGTTCTTGTCACTCTTTTCAAGACTCTTATAATGCTTTTGCGTTTTCATGTCACTCTTTCACTTGCTTTCACTTTCTTTCTCTGACTTGGATGTTTTTCTGCCCCTTATAGTGCTTTGTTCTGTTCTACCTTCATTGTATCTTGAGCTCTTCATGCTACACTTTGTGCCACTTTTCCCCTCTCATTCAGCCTTGGGGTTTTGTGCCACTGTTATTGATGCTCTTTGCCCCATTTTTTAATCCCTTGGGCTGAAGTGGACACTCTTGCTGCTGTTTTGCTCCTCTAATGGTGCCTTGGGGAACTTCTGCAACTGCTGGTACTCTTTTGCCCCTTTGGGGGTCCTTGGGCTCTTCATACCACTTCTGGTGCCATCTTGACATAGTCTTGATACATTGGTATGCTTTCACCCTTATGATGTTGATCATAAAATTCCAATTTGGGAGCCCAAGATAGGCTGCATTGATTCCCCATTAATTATAATTGTAAACAAATGAACAAATAAAAGAAGCAAACTTTTTTTTTTCATTTGAAACTAATGGAATAAATGGAGGTGCCCTGTGAAACAAATGAACAAACCAAGACAAAAGGTTTTCCTCTGCACATCCCTAATGATCATGCATTTCTTTTTTTCCCCAGGGCTCTAGCACTATATATGAGGCAAAAAGTCTGGATTTGAAAAGTCCAGTTATTTCAAGAGCTACTCAGGAAAGAAGAAAATTGTTTATTTCTATTTGCCTAGAATCTTGTGCATTTTGATGCATTTTTTTCCTATAATATTCTTGTAAATATATTAAGGATTATTCTGATGTTAAATATCACTTTTTTGCCCCTGAATGACTGTGTTTCTTTTTGGACTCTAAGAATATCATAGGAGCTTCACCAGTGGCCTCCAATATAGCAATGATTTCTTACCAGATGCTATAATACCTGGTTCTGGTCTCTTGAATATATTTACTTATAAATATTCTTTTTCTATCATCCATCCATATATTGAGATCTAATGTGGATTTTCATTTCATTTTTATTCCAATTTGAATTGCTTTCCAGATAATATTGCCCAAAGTGATGTACAGACATAACACATAAGAACAAATATACAATACAATTCAATAATAAAATTAAATTAAAGAATTAAAACAAATAAAACTAAAACATAAAAAAATTGTAAAAGAAAATCTAATATTGCAATCTGCTCTACCTAGGACTAAGTAACTTGTACTCTGTTCCACCACCATAATTCTCAATCACTCTTAGAGGACATTAACCATGTTTTAAGCCCTTTTCTAAATCACAAAAGATTGACTTCTTTTCTTAATGAGGATGGAAGAGAATTCCATAACCAGGGCAAGGCAGCTGAGAAGGATCTATTTTGAAGCCATATATGATGAACGGCTTTTGTTGCTGGAAACTGCAACATAGCTTTCTGATTAGACCTAACAACCTTCTCATATGAGCCTATCCTACCTGTCAAATGGGGAGGGGGGGGGGCACAATTACCTCTCAGAATTTTAACATCAAAGTCACATATTTTCTGCCACATTTTTTTTTCTTTTAGAGTTATATCTATTTTTCCATGGCCAGGTATCTTATATTCCTTGTATAAGGTATTCTTGTGTGAAATTTAGAAATCTAAAAAAAAAATCATAGGAAGCATTTTTTTCAATCAGTGTACAATCAAGCTTTAGAATCTGTTGCCAGAGGATGTGGTCAAGGCCACTAACATAGTAGGGATCATAAGAGGATTGGACAATTTCCTGAAGGAAAAAGCATAAAACATTATTAGCCAGGAAGACTAGAGAATTCTATTGCCATCCCTGGGAATGAGTAACAAAAAATTGATCTACTTTTTGGGACCTGCCAGGTATTTGTGACCTGGATTGGCCATTGTCAGAGACAGGTTGGTGAGCTTGATGGACCTTGGTCTGACCCACCATTGCATTTCCTATATTTTAATGAATTTGTAGCTTAATTCAGAGGTCAAGTCATGGATCTGTTGGGACTGATGCCAGCTCACTGTACTATATAGTCATTTGGAAATATACTTCCTTGGAAAACAGGAGGGGAAGGTAGGGGGCGGAAGGAAAGTTCCCTCCAAGGCACCTTGCACGTGCCGAGCACCTTGCGTGCGCTGAGCCGTAGGGTAGCCCCGATGGCTTTCCCCATTCCCTCCGAGGCCGCTCCGAAATTGGAACGGCCTTGGAGGAAACTTTCCTTCCACCACCTCACCTTCCCCTCCCTTCCTCTACCTAACCCACCCCCCAGCCCAGTCTAAACCCCCTCCTGACCTTTGTTGAATAAGTTGTACCTGCCTCCGGGCAGGCATAGGTTGCGCGCACCGGCCGAGTGCTAGCGCACGATCCCCCGGCACAGCTGCTATGCCGGAGGCCTCGGTCCCACTCCACCCCCTTTTCATAAGCACGACCCGGGGCTTGAGCGCGTCACCGGGCCTATGCACAAATCTACGCCCGCGCACATGTTATAAAATCTGGCCCACAGCTTTCTAAAACGACTTTCCCTCCCACTTCCACATACACACACACCACCAGGGGCTTTTGGAAAGTCTTGGGGGACCCTCCTGACCCCCACAAGACTTGCCAAAAGTCCAGCGGGGGTCCGGGAGCGACCTCCTGTACTCGGACCATCGGCTGCCAGTATTCAAAATGGCGCCGATAGCCTTTGCTCTTACTATGTCACAGGGGCTACTGGTGACATTGGTCAGCCCCTGTCACATGGTAGGAGCACAAGTTGGCGCAGGCCATCCAGTGCTCCTACCATGTGACAGGGTCTGGCCAATGGCACTGATACTCTGTCACCTGGTAAGGTCAAAGGGCCATCGGCGCCATTTTGATTAGTGGCAGCCGATGGCCCGGGAGTGGGAGATCGCTCCAGGGACCCCCACTGGACCACCAGGTACCTGTAAAACGTTTTTGGGGGGGTCAGGAGGGTGGGGGAAGCTAAGGGATTAGTTTTAAAGGGTCGGGGTGGGTTTAGGGGTTATTTTTGTGTGCCGTTTTTCCTGCCCTCCCCCAAAACGATAACTTTTTGCTTCTCTGCTCTTGTCTCTTACCACAAAATTTGCTCCTTATGTTATGTTACGTTATACTGATCTACCCCTGTTCGATGTAAACCGACCTGATATGGTATTCAACCTTGAAGGTCGGTATAGAAAAATGTTAAATAAATAAATAAAAATGATCAATATTGTGGGGTTTTCCTTTCGTTTTGGGGGAGCCTATGATTTCTTACGATTTTGAAAATATCGTCCGATATTTTCAATCGTCTGAAGCCCGATTCACATCCCTAATAGTATCTGAACTTAAGAAAGCATGGGACAAGCAAAGAGGATCTCTGAGGGAGTGATGAGGATTTTAGAGCTAAGCAGTTGTGTGGATAGGCGGACAAGATGGACTGAATAGTCTTTTTCTGCCATCATGTTTCTATGTTTCTATTTGGTGGTCTCAGTCTAGTTTCCAGTGAACTGTCTACATTCTTAAGAATACATTCACAAGTTGTACTACTGAATATAATCCCAGTTTATCTGGCTAATTTTGCTCTCTGGACTGTGTCTGAAAATGGACCTCTCGAAAGAATTTGGCTGGTGTCTATATATGCTCCATTTATCACATTATTTCTACAGATCAAATGTTACTTTTAGTAGGGATGAGTATTAAAGAGAAATGAAATAGGAAAAGAGATGAAATTTTCTATTTCATTTTGGATCGTTTTCAAAACAGAGCGTTAAATTCCGATTAAATTTCATTGGAACCTTGTTTTATTTTGAAAACTTATTTTAAAAAATGGGGCTTTGCCTAGGGAGTAGGCTTAGACCCAAAGTAGGGTTCCGGCCTAAGCCTGAGTGTGTGCTTCGGCCTATGGCTAAGCCTGAATAACTTGGACCTCGCCTAGGCATTGGCCGTGACCCAACAAAGGGGCCACGGCCTATGCCTGAGCACGATGCCAGGGTCTTGGCCTAGGCTAAGATCTGAGAAAAGGCCTAGGACCAGGAAATTTCACCGACCTCACCCACCATACTTATCAAATCTGATGCCTCATCAAGGCCTACTCCCAATGCCAGGGCCTTGGCCCATACCCAGGTCCAATGCTACAACTTGGCCAGGAGGCCAGATCCAACAATGGGGCCTCAGCCTCGGCTCAGACCCAGACCTAATGCTGCCATTTATCACAGCTCTAAGCAGCTTACTACTGCCCATAGTGTACCTTTCTATGGATGAATGGTTCCAGTGCCATAAATCTAATCTGACACTGTAAGGATCCTTTGCTGACTTCACATCTGGCTTGCAGATGGTACTGTGAGCTGCTTGGACTGTCTATTCAGTCTTCATAGCCCTGTGCCCCTCACTTCCCCTTAGCGAACATCTTGTTTCCTGACCAGATATGTATTTATACTCAGGCCTTTCGACAGTCAGTTGACAGAGCTTGGCCCTACTTCCTGATCTTCGTACTCTGGCTCTGTCCCTGTTGCCTGAATGCAGAAGACTTCTTTATCTCTGGTTTCTGGCTTCAGCATTCTTGCTTGATCGCTTTCATGATCCTGACTTCTCGGTGTGCTCCAGCTTCCTGTTCTGTTCCAGACTTCTTGCTCTTTGTTTATATCAGGGCTACCTCAATTTCTCATGCCTTGCCAACCACCAGTACCTGAGGACTCAACCCAAAGTGAACGTGATTGGCATAGGCAAAAAAACTTTTTACCATTAGCTACTTAGATTTGCCTCTCCAGATGTTAGGCTGCTCATTCCTAGGGTAACCCACAGATGATTGTTACTTTTTGTGAGCCTAGACCTCAATATCAATTGGAAAAAAAAAAGATGGAAAAGATGGAAAAATACTAAAATCAAATAATTATAATTTATATAAAATAGAACAAGGCATCTCGAGGTCAATATTCAAAAGCATTTAGTAGGCTTTTCAAAAGGTAGCCAGCTAAATGAATATTTGAGCACATATCCAGCTACATTTTAGCCAGCTAATAAGTTAGGTGGCTAGCAGTTAGATGGCTAAGTTAGATGGCTTAGTTGAATAAGGGAAGTATTACTTCACTTGAAAATCGTCGCTCCAATAACTATGTATAAAATTTCTTAAATATCTTCGTTTTATTTTTATGTTTTTTTGTTTTTAATTTTTAATTTTTTATAAACTTTTTAATTATTATGACTTTGAAGACGATAAATACTTATATGATGATGTGAGAGTGAACTGCATCAGCAAGCCAGTCGGCATCAAACCAGAAATTTTATGGTGAGCGCCCGGTCTTCTCAATCATTTGCAGTCACTTATATATATTCATTCCATCATTTATATTGAACAAATACAGTTCTAAACTGATGCAGATACCTCTCAAGGATGGTGAATGTCAGTAAGAGCCGTTCTTATTGACATTCACCGTCCTTGAGAGGTATCTGCATCAGTTTAGAACTGTATTTGTTCAATATAAATGATGGAATGAATATATATAAGTGACTGCAAATGATTGAGAAGACCGGGCGCTCACCATAAAATTTCTGGTTTGATGCCGACTGGCTTGCTGATGCAGTTCACTCTCACATCATCATATAAGTATTTATCGTCTTCAAAGTCATAATAATTAAAAAGTTTATAAAAAATAAAAAATTAAAAACAAAAAAACATAAAAATAAAACAAAGATATTTAAGAAATTTTATACATAGTTATTGGAGCGACGATTTTCAAGTGAAGTAATATTTCCCTCTTTTTTCACGACTTGCGTTTACCGTGACGGAATTGTTGAGCTCTTTTTAGGAGTTAGTTGAATATGGGGCAGATTTTTAAAGGAGCGTGTGCGGGCTACATTTGTGCGCACTACTCCTGCCCCCCCCCCCCCCCAAGACTTGCCAAAAGTCCCTGGTGGTCCAGTGGGGGTCCTGGAGCCATATCCTGCACTCGAGCAGTCGGCTGCCAGTATTCAAAATGGCGCCGATAGCCTTTGCCCTTACTATGTCACAGAGGCGACCGGTGCCATTGGTCGGCCCGGTAGCCCCTGTGACATAGTGAGGGCAAAGGCTATCGGTGCCATTTTGAATACCTGCAGCCGACAGCCCGAGCGCATGAGATCGCGCCAGGACCCCTGCTGGACCACCAGGGACTTTTGGTAAGTCTTGGGGGGTCAGGAGGGTGGGGGGTTGTAGTTAATTAAATTTAAAGGGTTGGGATGGGGTTTTTTGGGGGAAAATGAATACATACGTAACTAATGAACAGATCGGGGTCCCCCGAGAATGGATGCAATGGATTTGACTCCCCATGAATACGAATACCGAATGGGATGAATCCATCCCTGCTGCACATCCCTATCACGCGTGGCCCACATATGAATGTGTGTGGTTGTTTTTGTGCAAGTAGCACTTTTAAAATCTACCTTTATGGCTTTACAAATATTTTCAGAGAATAAAAGGGGAAAGGAAGGTGTCTATAGATCTATGGAGCACAGAAAGAAAATGCTATGTTATCAACAGTGCCAAAGATAGGAAACTTATGGGGTTAAGTATATATTGAGAAGAGCTTTCTCCCTTCTACGGTAGAGGAATACAAACTTTTGTTGAAAATGCTTGCATATTTCTAGCTTTTAATATGCTTAGAAGCATGTTTTTTTGATAATCAAAGCATATCCTTTCGTGCCTGAAGCCTACTCCAAAAGTAACACTATTGCCAATTAGAAATCAAGATAAGAAATGCTTGCAAAGTGCATAGCAAGATCAAATGAAATGAAAGAAAGTAAATAAAAGAAGAAAATATCCCTCTCTAAATGCCTGAAGTACATATATTCGGGTGTGTAATGTACTAGGTCACTGATAATTGGGTTTTCTTTGCAGATCCACTGTTAGCTACATTTTCAAGAGAGTTTGATTTTTATAGCCTAAAGATTGTGTTCCAATCATTTTTACAATTAAGACAATCAAGCTGATCCTAATGGGCCAAAGCCAAGTGATTTATCATTATTATTAAGATAATAAATCATTATTTCCCTTTCACACAATCTTTTTACTTTCAAATGCCATACAATAACAAGATTGGCATATCAGGTCAAATATGCTTCTGCACACAGTGTAGCCTTGTTCTACAGACTATAGACTAACAGATTTATTAAGACATACGTTTTTGAGGAGAAGGATCCACTTTGTCAGTGGCATCTGATGAAATGGACTGCTGTCCTCAAAAGCTCATATCTCAATAAATCTGTTAGTCTATAAGGTGCCACTAACCTCTGGGTCATGTTTGGTGAGACACTGTTTTCTTAAAATTATTAATGGAACCCTCAAGAGTCCATTCTGGCACATCTATCCATTTTGTGCTGGCTTGCAATCTTTATTATAAAAAAGCAGTTGATAGTTGAACTTCTAGGATAAATGAGAGTTCCTTATTTTTCAAAGGCTACGCGCATAACATATGTGCGTAACCCGAAAAAATCTGCCCCTGCACGCGCTGAGCCTATTTTGCATAGGCTCGGTGGCGCACGCAAGCCCCGGGACGCGCATATGTTCCGGGGCTTTCAAAAATGGGTGGAGCAGGGGCGGGGCCGGGGGTGTGGTGGCGGTCCAGGGGCGGTCTGTGGGTGGGGGCGGGGCGTGGAGGCAGGGCCGGGGGCATTCCCAAGTCCTCCGGCACAGCAGCTGTACCGGAGGTTCACGCGCCGGCAGCTGGCCGGCACGCAAGTTACGCCTGCCAGAGGCAGGCATTACTCCATCAAATAAGGTAGGGGGGAGATTTAGGTAGGGCCGGGGGGTGGGTTACATAGGGGAAGGGAGGGAAAGGTGGGGGGGATCCAAAGATCCCTTGGAGGGAACGGGGAAAGCTATTGGGGCTCCCCTCGGGCTCGGCGTGCGCAAGGTGCACATGTGTGCACCTCCTTGCGCGCGCCGAACCCGGATTTTATAACATGCACGCCCTGAGTAGATTTGTTCGTGCTGGGTTGTGTGAACAAATCTACACCCGCATGTAGATTTTAAGATCTGGCCCAGAGTGTACTTAATGGGGGCAATATTTTGATAGCTAAATACATAGTAATTACCTTCCTCTCCACTCTCTACTTTTGTATAAAGTAAGAAAATAAACTCTGTTAAGTGCAACAAAACAGCAAAGAGAATAGTTTGTACAGTAGCTATGCAGAATGCAGATTGGTACAGGTAAGCAGAATTTTCATTTCTAGTTCACAACTTCAAATATAGTTTAGATTGCTAATAATGGAATGCTGGTAGTAATGCAAAGTTACTGGATGTCACAAGGCTAATGGAAGAAGCAAACAAGCATAGTATCTCAACTTAAGAAAGCATGGGACAAGCACAAAAGATCTCTGCGGAAGTGGTGGGAATTACAGAGCTAAGCAGTTGTGTGGCTCGCTGGACAAGTTGGGCCATATGGTCTTTTTCTTTCGTCATGTTTCCTTGTTTCTATCTAATGGCCTCAGTCTAGTTTCCAGTGAATTGATGTCTACATCGTTAAGAGTGCATTCATAAGTTAGACTAATTTGGTTCCTTAGCTGGCAGTTTTAGAGAAGTGAAGATCTGACTAGACATGACGATTTAATTGCACCTCCCTTCCCCTACTTTTCAAGATGGTGCCTTCTAAAAGAGGACAAAAGCATCTTATCTGGGAAATGTGGGAACATTTTATGTTGGTGCTGCCTACACCCAAATTACTCTATGAATAAACAGATGACTTCATTTTCCAGTGCTATCAATTTGGCATCATTCCCAGGTACTAATAATGAAGTAAATACTTGTTTCAAGAAATTATATTTATGCATCTTTTGGTGTCTTGCAGCACACATATACTTTATGCATGCTAACAGTTATATAAATGAAAATCAGGGAGATCCACAACAAAGTAGCTAATTGAATGTCTAGCAGAGTTCACACGGGAGGATTGTATTTCCCTAAGAAAGCAAAGAATTTTCCATCTTTCCTCCTGACTTTTCTTCATTAGAGTTCCTCTTCTCACCAGCCGGGGGCTGTTGCTGCAACTGGGCCCAGCATGGCTCATTTGGACTTCCTGCTTCTAAGTCTGTTGAGCATTGGCTGGAAGTCAACAGCTGGGAAGCACCTGTGTTCCTCAGAACCTGCAATTTCCCCATGGAGTGAGAGAAGATTTTAAAATCA
Organism: Rhinatrema bivittatum; assembly: GCF_901001135.1. Classification (NCBI taxonomy): domain Eukaryota; kingdom Metazoa; phylum Chordata; class Amphibia; order Gymnophiona; family Rhinatrematidae; genus Rhinatrema; species Rhinatrema bivittatum. The sequence goes on from NC_042622.1 coordinate 56,478,692, forward strand.
CATGGAGACCTAGGGCACCAGAGAATACAAGCGGAAAAGCAGCCGTGTCTCCTGCTGCTCCGATAACAATCCTCTCTACCTGGCTGCAAAATTGGAAAAATAAAAATGTTCCCACAACTGGTTTAAGAGCTATGACAGGAAAGTATGTAGAGTGTTTGCAAAATGAATGGGATTCATCCGTGAGTTGCCTCACATTTTCCTTTGCAATGCAAAGACCATGACTATCACAACATACAGTATATAATATGCACTCAGAATTACCTTTTTCTTGTCATTGAATGTTCTTTTTTTCACTTTATGTATAGACTTTATAAAAATGCAAACAAATAAAAAGCCCTTAATTCACAGCAAGTAGATTTGATTGCAATAAACTATGAGAAAAAAAATATTATAAAAGGGAAAGAAAAAAGAAAAAAAATCACATCACATCATACAGACCAAGAAGGGGGTTAGAAAGTAGGAAAATATAACACTAGGAAAAGAATTATAATGCAGACATCTAGATAATCTCGGTTATCAAAAGGGAGGGATCAGTTTACTGTTTCCTATTTCGAAGGAAGCTCTCTAATTGGTCAGGATCAAAAAAGATATCTAGTACCCTTGTGATTGATCTGAAACTTATGAATATTGAAAGAAAAAATGATGCTCCTAGAGCAACTACTCCGTTATTATTATTATTTTTTTCATTAAGAAAGGTTTAGGTTGAAATTGAGTCATCCTGGTAATATCTTGAAATGAGGAAATCTGTCCCCAAAGAAAAAAAAATATTTTTTAGTTAAAGAAAAACTCATTATCCAGATGTTATCAGCTTCTGAGGAAAAAGAAAACAAGAGGGTAGCTCTAGACTCCACAACTATCCGGGACTCCTAAGAGAGTTCAGAAAGATCCTCAGAATTAAAACAAATAAAACAAGGTACTATCCTCTCAAGGTACTAGTTGCCCGACCTTCATTCCCCCTGGTAGAAAGGTAGAAAACCTTCAGAGGACCTCCTATGCATATCCTGAAGGGAAAACATAAAAGTGTTGGAAAAATTCAGAACATGCAAATTCACTCTTCTAACATGATTTTCAAAATCCTCAAGCCTTCAATGTAAATCATCTTTATCTTTAATCAAATCTTTAATCAAAATTTCAGTTAGCCACTAGATGGCCCTAGGTCCCTTACCTTCAGGACTAGTATCAGTATAATGGAATTTTCCATTCCTTTTTCATTCTCTCCAATGAGCTGTCTTTGATTGGCTATCCCAAGGACATAATAAAGGTAGAGGGAGTGTGGTCAGTTTGAGTTGGCTCTGGATGAGCAAGGAGCTATTTTTCCCTTTGCTCTGCTGAGCATGGGCCCACTGACCCCTCTTGGTATTTTATCTTGCATTTGGGGAGATTCCTCATCAGTACACTCCCTGTCTAAGTGGGCCTGCTCTACTTTTGAAGAGATTTTTGGAGATTTTGGTTAGATTTTGGATCAGTTTTTTTCTCATTCTGGTGAATCCCTTGTGCTTTGGAGAGAAACAAGCTCCAAACCAGAGAACAGGGACTGGAAACCTGTGAGCCACCTCTCTACTCCCTAGAGGAGACAAGACCAGTGACAGCACTACCCAACATGGAATTTGGGGATTTTAAGTAATTTGGAGTTTTCCCCTTTTTGTTATTGTGGAGATTTTTCCCATCCTTCTTTACAATTTGAAGGAAGGAAATAGAGAACTTTGGTCAAGACTAGAAACATCAGACTTTTCTCCTTGAGAAGTCACACAGAGTGGAAAGATTGGGACTGGGATTGAAACATCGAGATCTGGAGACTCCCAACCAAATCTCCACCCCAAATGGATCAGGACGCAGGCTATGGGCAAAAGACTGAACTTTGGACAGATTTTTTTTCATGGTATGGGGCTCCCTCCTAGGGTTCCCCAACTTACAGGGCTGTTTGCACACAGATGAGGACACAGTGTCAAGCTCAACTCCAGGAGCTAGATAGATGGACACAAGCACCCCAGCAGAGAGACAATGTAAATAGTTTGAATGTACAGTTTGATTTGTGAAGCGTTTGTGGGACAGTGATTGATGTTTTGGAAATAATCAGTAAACTTGAACTCCCAGTCTGTCTAGCCTGTTTGTTCCTGAGAAGAATGTTGCAGCTATGAGATACCCACACATCAGGAGAGACTCTCCATCACCTGGGCCACAAAGGATTTCCTTCCCTCCCACAGAAAGAGCTCACTCCCTGGGAGCTGTAGAGAGAAGGGGAAGGATGGAGAGAATAACCCCAATTAACAAATTATTTTATGGCCCTAGGAGGAAACAGCAACCGCCCCCACAACAAAGGGTTACACTAGCTCACATTTTTCCTTAATACCAGCTACTTTATCAGTATGCGTCTGAAGAGTCTCTTTATGTGAATCAACTGTTCAAGCTGGCATCAAAGTTAGACACTTAACCACTTTCAGGGGTGAACTTTTGAATTTGTAACCTTTATTGTTATGAATGTTTTACTTATGTAAACTGGCTTGAATCTACTGACTAGGCAGTATAGAAATGTTTTGTAAATAAATACATTTGCCCTTGTAGATCTTTATTCCTAGATATAACATTGTCTATTTTAATAGACAGAGATTTCTCCATTCCTTTGATAGCATTCCACAATGCTTCTAATCTGACTGGGAAGGTGTTCTCAAGAGAAGAAGAATGAGGGTTAGTAAATTGCATATTATCCCCAAGCTTTCCAGAAGTCAAATGAACAGGAGGGAAGGGAGGAAGACATGATCATTAGAGATGTGAATCGTGTCCTCGATCGTCTTAACGATCGATTTCGGCTGGGAGGGGGAGGGAATCGTATTGTTGCCGTTTGGGTGTGTAAACTATCGTGAAAAATCGTTAAAATCGTGAGCCGGCACACTAAACCCCCCTAAAACCCACCCCGACCCTTTAAATTAAATCCCCCACCCTCCCGAACCCCCCCCCCCCAATGCTTTAAATTACCTGGGGATCCGGCGGTGGTCCAGAACGGCGGCGGTCCGGAACGGCCCCCTCAATAGAATCATGTTGTCTTCAGCCAGCGCCATTTTTCAAAATGGCCACCGCAAAATGGCGGCGGCCATAGACAAAAACGATTCGACGGAGGAGGTCGTTCCGGACCCCCGCTGGACTTTTGGCAAGTCTTGTGGGGGTCAGGAGGCCCCCCCAAGCTGGCCAAAAGTTTCCTGGGAGTCCAGCGGGGTTCCGGGAGCGATTTCTTGCCGCGAATCGTTTTCGTACGGAAAATGGCGCCGGCAGGAGATCGACTGCAGGAGGTCGTTCAGCGGGGGGTTTCTGGACCACCGCCGGATCCCCAGGTAATTTAAAGCATTGGGGGGGTTCGGGAGGGTGGGGGATTTAATTTAAAGGGTCGGGGGTGGGTTTTAGGGGGGTTTAGTATGCCGGTTTTTCTGCCCTCCCCCCTCCCCCTTCCCCCGATTTACGATTTTTTAACGATAAATCGGGGGTATTGGTATTGTATCGTGGCCCTAACGATTTTTTGACGATTTAAAATATATCGGACGATATTTTAAATCGTCAAAAAACGATTCACATCCCTAATGATCATTGCTTAAGGGTGTAACCAAGTTGCTGCATTCATGGCTCATGATTACAAGGCCTCAGGCCCAGAACTATCTATTAGGGATGTGCAGAGCAAAAGTTTATGTCCATATGTCCATATGTCCAAAGGGGGTCCCATTTGCGGTCAATATGGACATAAAAAAAATTAAATGAGTTGGGTATATGTCCATATGTGCAAAAAAAAAATTTTAAACCCCCTCACCCTCCTTAATCCCCCCCCAGACTTACCACAACTCCCTGGTGATCGAGCGAGGAGTGAGGACGTCATTTCTGCAATCCTTGGCGAGAAGCATGTGACTTCGGCGGCACGTCGAGTGACGCCGGCGTCACGTGATTCCCGGCGAGTTCGCGCCGGAAGGCTCGTTCGGCCCAAAAAGAACTTTTGGCCAGCTTGGGGGGGTCAGGAGGTCCCCCCAAGCTGGCCAAAAGTTCTTTTTGGGCCGAACGAGCCTTCCGGCGCCAGCATGGGGAGGTCAGGAGGCCCACGGTGGGTGGTCAGCATGGGGGGGTCAGCGAACCCGCGGGGAATCACGTGACGTCGGCGTCACGTGACGCCGACGTCACGTGATTCCCCGCGGGTTCGCTCCGGGACTTTTGGCCAGCTTGGGGGGGCCTCCTGACCCCCCCAAGCTGGCAAAAAGTTCCTTTTGGGTCCAACGAGGGTCCCGGAGCGAACCCGCGGGGAATCACGTGACGTCCGCGTCACTCCGATGTGACGCTGACGTCACGTGCTCCTCGCAAAGGAGTTCAGAAATGGCGTCCTGACTCCCCACTAGACCACCAGGGAGTTTTGGTAAGTCTTGGGGGGGGGGATTAAGGAGGGTGAGGGGTTTAAATTTTTATTTAGGATCAACAATCGCGATTTCCAACGTATTCAACATAGCTATGTTGAATAAGTTGGAAATCCGATCGTTTTCGCCTCATCACTTTTTTAAGTTAAAAAAAAAAAAAAGTTGCGTTTTACCTATAAGTTCAAAACGAATGCACACCCCTAACTCTTACAAGACAAGGACCCTTCCGGGATTTCCCCTTATTTGTACCTGTGTTATGGTATGCAAATCTTTCTAGTCACTCCAGTCACCAAACTGGACTATTCTCCTGAACAGATGAGCGTCTTTATAAGCAGCAACTCTAAAAGTAGATCTCCCAGTCTGGCAGTCATTACTCTGACTCCAAACAGACATCCACTCTTCAAACCTCGAGACAAATCTTTAGTGAAATGGAAGGAATATGGGACTCTCCCTCATTAAATGATGCTTAGTGAATCCCAGTATGAGGGTCTTTATTTACTGTTATGAAATAAATTTATTAAGAGTGAATAGTTTTGGAATTGATGCTTTGTTTTGTTTTTTTTTTGTTTGTTTGTTTACATTTCTCTAGTCTACACTGCTTAAGTCTTAACCACAAGGCCAACATTTCTCATAGAGAATCCCAATGGGGCTTTTCATAAAGAAAAATTGGAAAGCTAGAATCTTTTCCCAAAGTGCAATCAAATTATATAATGGGGCAGTCTTAATGAATCCACTAATCACTCAATTATGGCCATTAGTATAATCACCATCCCCAAAGAATAAAACACTTTTTTTGAATTTTCAATCCAAGTAAGACAGTCCCACTTCTCAAATGAGTATAAAAAAAAAGGATACTTAACAACCCATAGGGATGAAAAACAATACCGACTGTCAACCATGACCAGATTCTGACAGACAATTCTTAGATTTAATTTTCCTTCATAAGACAAGGCATTGATTTTAATGGTGTGACCTGTGGATTTCCCACAGATAGGTGGGGTAGACTTGTCATGGAAAGCTGCATATTTTTGTTTTAGCTATATAGTGCAGCAGGTATGATTCTTCATATTTCAGAGTAGGATTTTTGTTTATATAAAGATTCTGAATCTACAGTGGTCCCATTCAGAATTCAAAATATGATGGATTTATTTCTGACTAGAACTTTTTTTTTTTTTTAATAGCAAATCAAAACAGTAGAACTGTGCTCCAACCTTGAACCATGAGAAAATGGTTTGCTTTGTAACTGTCTGATCTTAGACTGGTGAATAAAGATGAAGGGTGGTATGAGGTGGGGTTACTCAAGACATACACAGTAAATTCTGTTATTTTTGCAGCTGTTTTTGTAACTTGCATTAGGGATGTGAATTCATTTAAAATGAATGTTTATCCCACATCAGATGAAGCCATTTTTGATTCATTTCATTAAATCTGAAATGAATAAAAAATACTTCTGAAAAACCTGAAAGTGTTCACAAGTCACATTTATCATTTTGGCAAACAGCATGCACTGTTTGCAAATAATGCATGCTGTTAGCAAACGGTTTGCACTATTTAAAAAATGAGTACTATTTTCAGAAACAAAAAGTCCAAATAGAACACTCCCCCACTGAAACAAAATTCCGCCAAAAAACAGGCCAAATGCAAATTTAGCGAACCAGACCTACAGTTCTTTGGCCTAGATTCATCAAAATGCTATAATTTTTGCATGGGCATTTAGGAGCATAGCTATGATAATTTTAGAGTTACTGCAACTCATGTTATGTTAATACTTCATATAGGTAGTTTATCGCATGGTGCATTACAGTACAATTTCACACCCTACAATACTGGAAATTGGGCAGGGGGGAAGAGAAAGAAAGAGAGAGAGAGAGAGAGAGAGAGAGAAGGAGAGAGAGAGAGAAGCAGTTCTGGGAAGACCTTCACAGTATGCAATTATTTATATGCCTATAGGAGGGGCATCTAATAGCTCGAGGTGAGGTGTTGGTGGTGGTTTAGGGTTTACAGGCCAGTTTATCATGCAGAGTGAGATGTACAAACAACGCAGTACACCTCGGTGAAGATTTGGCTTCATTTGGAGTGAGGAAAGTCTCACAAAGATGCCATTTCTACTATGTTCTCTCACCCTAGCTTGATGGACTCTATAACAGGATACCATCAAGCTAGAGCGAGATAACATAGTAGAAAATTCAATCTTTGTGAGACTTTCCTCACTCCAAATGAAATCAAATCTTCACCGAGGTGTACTGTGCTGTTCGTGCACCTTACTCTGCAATTGGCCATTTTCCCACTTCATCCAGGTAAGGGATAGGACTTCCTAACCCCCTAGTTAAATATCCTCCCTTCTACTCTGTAAGCCCCGACCCTTAAAACCCCACTGACATGTCTAGATTTTTAAATTTTATAACTTACTTGCCATGCATAGCAGAATTAAATTTATGCATTGGGGACCCTGGTGCATGCTTATGAGGGTAAGTATTTATGCACTCGTTTCATTGTGAAATCCAGGAATGCTGATGGCCCACCCAGGCCTTGCCCATGCCCTGCCCCTTTTTTGAAACCTTTTATTTGTACGCATAGGGGGAGATTCGTGCATAGTTGGGCGACTTTTAAAATCCACTCAGTGCATGCCGTCCCGACACATTTGCATATCTCCTGGCTTTGGTGTGCATCAGGCTTTTAAAATTCACCTGAAATTGTTGGTGTATAGTTTAGAGTTGCTCATTAGAATTTGTTCCAAAGATCATGTAGCTTGTAGAAAGGGAAATTGGGAATTGGCCATGTTCGAATGGATTTCTGTGGGTAAACAGGTATTTTACCTGCATAAAACTTTGACAATTGCCACCCCTCTCTCTGAGGGGGGAAAAGGGCAGTGCCAGAGGCAAAGTTAGGGCTAAAGTCCAAGCAGGGATTTCATTTTCAAATCCCTAATGTACTTTACGCCTGCCAAGTATGTGGGGTAAAGAATCCCGCGCGGCACTGTCCAACCACAGGATTTTCAAAGGAAAACTTCTCGGGGTGTTTGAAAGCAAAAGCAGGTTCATAGCTGTGCGCCATTAGCAAGAATCCTCTGTCTCCACACCCTAAGGTGACTGGGGCAGTGATTCCCAACCAGAGTGCCTTCTGACCTGGTCAGATGTGCCACGGAAAAATGACCATTTCCTGATGTTCAGATCCGGGCCAGCTCTGCTCTCAGCATCTCAGCACCAAAAGACGTTGGGGATGGCACTTAAACATTTAGATCCTTTCTGAGACCATGTGTAATCATGCATGCCTTTCCCTTGCTATAGCAGGAGCCTCAGAGTGTGGTAATTAATGGGCAGCCTGCAAGGCAAGGACAGTTGGGTCCTGCTTTGTGTAGCACACACACAGCACCTCCTCATCTTCCTTGTCCTGAGCCTTCCAGCCTCTGTCCTGTTCCACGTTGAGTGAGGTGGGGGACAGCCATGCACTGAGCACTGAGAGTGACTTATCCAAGTATCAGGAAATAGTAGCGGTGAAGTTGCTGTGGCAAGCATGTGCAGCAGCCAAGATAACTTAGCCAGCTGCCCGCACCACATTGACTTCTGCCTTATCCTATACTTGTATATAGAGAGAGCTTGATCCATCATGACAAGTTCTTATGTGCCTTTGCTCCCTCTCTCCCTTTGTGTTTCAGTTTCAGAGAGATACTGGTAGGGCCTTAAGTTCTGTCCTGGCTTTTTTTTTGGCTATATGAATCCTCTCTATGTCCATATTGCCTACACCATGGAGGCTGGTCTACTGCACAACATTTTTGATAAGATAAGTGCACCTTGGGCTTGAAAAGATTGGACTGGTGGATGTATTCTGCATTTAAAGGCATAGGAGTCGTGGGACTTGTTTCATTAAACTTTTTGTCCTATAGACACAGAAAGAAAAAAAAAAGGCCTTTCGTAAACTCGGCCCTTGGCCTGTGACAAAAGATTTTATCAAACTGAAGCTTGAGTTAGGTTTTAAAGATTTGTCTCTGAAGCTCATTTTTTTTACCTGAAAAGAAAAACATATCTTCAAAGGCTAACTTCAGTACTTGACATGTGGAAGAATTCTTTTCCTAGGCCTACAAACAAGCAAGCAAAGAAAAGAGAAGTGAAAATAAAAGGCTGAAGAGATGATGACTGTGGTCCCTTTAGTTCAAAGTCGAGCTGTTGCTTGAGATAGAGGCTTCTCTTGGTGGTGGGGATTTTTGTTGTATTTTTTTGCTTTACGCTTTTTTTCTGCCTATCAAAATCTTCTTTTATCTCACAGGAAAAAAATAACTTTCTGACCTTTCCCGTAATATTAAACATAAGGATGGATTAAGCATGGTTTCACACTCGTGTACTGCAGTGTAGGGATGTGAATCGTGTCCTCGATCGTCTTAACGATCGATTTCAGCTGGGAGGGGGAGGGAATCGTATTGTTGCCATTTGGGGGGGTAAAATATCGTGAAAAATCGTGAAAAATCTAAAAATCTAAAAATTGCAAAACCGGCACATTAAAACCCCCTAAAACCCACCCCCGACCCTTTAAATTAAATCCCCCACCCTCCCGAACCCCCCCAAATGAGTTAAATAACCTGCGGGTCCAGCGGCGGTCCGGAACGGCAGCGGTCCGGAACGGGCTCCTGCTCCTGAATCTTGTTGTCTTCAGCCGGCGCCATTTTCCAAAATGGCGCCGAAAAATGGCGGCGGCCATAGACGAACACGATTGGACGGCAGGAGGTCCTTCCGGACCCCCGCTGGACTTTTGGCAAGTCTCGTGGGGGTCAGGAGGCCCCCCACAAGCTGGCCAAAAGTTCCTGGAGGTCCAGCGGGGGTCAGGGAGCGATTTCCCGCCGCGAATCGTTTTCGTACGGAAAATGGCGCCGGCAGGAGATCGACTGCAGGAGGTCGTTCAGCGAGGGTTCCGGCGCCTCGCTGAACGACCTCCTGCAGTCGATCTCCTGCCGGCGCCATTTTCCGTACGAAAACGATTCGCGGCGGGAAATCGCTCCCTGACCCCCGCTGGACCTCCAGGAACTTTTGGCCAGCTTGTGGGGGCCTCCTGACCCCCACGAGACTTGCCAAAAGTCCAGCGGGGGTCCGGAAGGACCTCCTGCCGTCCAATCGTGTTCGTCTATGGCCGCCGCCATTTTTCGGCGCCATTTTGGAAAATGGCGCCGGCTGAAGACAACAAGATTCAGGAGCAGGAGCCCGTTCCGGACCGCTGCCGTTCCGGACCGCCGCTGGACCCGCAGGTTATTTAACTCATTTGGGGGGGGGGTTCGGGAGGGTGGGGGATTTAATTTAAAGGGTCGGGGGTGGGTTTTAGGGGGTTTTAGTGTGCCGGCTCACGATTCTAACGATTTATAACGATAAATCGTTAGAATCTCTATTGTATTGTGTTCCATAACGGTTTAAGACGATATTAAAATTATCGGACGATAATTTTAATCGTCCTAAAACGATTCACATCCCTACTGCAGTGTGCCCGTACATCGGGATGTAGCTCTGGTATACAAGGCAGAAGAGGGAGAAAGCTTCCTTCTCGTACAAATGCTAAATAAGGGATAAGAGATTGCTATATATGTGAAAATTCTTAGCAAAATGAAGAGGCTGAAAAACAAAAAGAAAACCTTCTCATCAAATTGAAAGAATATTACAAACAACCAAGTGATTTTTTTTATTCATTGTTTTTAAAGATAATTCACTACAACTACAGTAGGCACTTTCTTCATTTCTAGGAGACGTTTTTTCAAAAAAGACAAAAGACATTTCTATAACTTTCACCAGATTTTGACAGTTTGCATGGTAGATTTTCCTGTACCTGAAATCTGGAATATAAAGCAAATAAATAAAAGAAATCCTGGGTTAAACTTGAAATTAAAAAAAACGGTACACAAACCCTATATTTTCCTCTTCATATGCTGCCTTACTTAGGGCAACATACAAGGGCATAGCAGCCTACAGCTGAATAAAATAGTCTGAATGGTACATAGCCAATGTTATAAATTGCGTTAACAGCTGCTGTGTACATACATATTAACAGCCAATGTTAATGAGATGCAAATGAGGCATGATTTGCTGCAGATGGCAAAGTAAACCTGTTAGTGAATCTGTGTTATATTTTGCATGTTTTAATACATGCAATTTTTCACTGTACTAACAGGTACTAACATTTCATTACCTCAAAAGGAGTTTATTTTTAATTTGCCTCAAATGACCTTTGTTAATCAGGTCATTACCTTTGTTTAGTGCCTTATCAGTATATGGAGTTTTTTTTACTGAGTATGTACTTTATTTGATAATATTGGGGTCGATTTTAAGACGTACTCGCGCACGTCCATGTGGCGTGGTTCCCGGCATGCACACATGAACACGCCGATTTTATAATATGCACGCGTCGGCAGATTTTCAAATCCATGCACGCATGTGTGGGCAGCCCGTGACTCATGTGCGCAGGGTGGGAATTTTAGCAAAATACACATGGTGACACAATCGCACCTCCCCCAGGTCCCTTCCAGTCCACTCCAATTAAGGAGCGGACTGGGAGAGAACTTTCCTATCCTTAACCCTACCCTTCCAACCTCTTCCCCACTCTTCTCTGACCCCTAATCTAACCCCACCTATTCCTAATTTTTTTATTTTAATACTTATTGCTACCCGGGAGCAGAAGTCATCTCCGTGCACCAATTAGGGCTAATGGCACTTTCACGGCCCACCCCGGCCCCGCCCCTCTCCACCCATACCATGCCCACGGCCTACCCCTTTTGCAGGGCCCAGCACTTCGGTGCATAATGGGGAATATGTGTGTGGCCGGGCCCATTCTAAAATGTGCGCGTTGCGCGCGTGGTCCTTTTAAAATCAGGCCAATTATGTTTTTTACATATTATATTGTATTATTGTTTCATGTGACATTATATCGATGTATGTATTTGTTGTATGTTGTTTAGAATCCTCTGGAAGAGGCAACATATTAAAAAGGATAGAGACAGAACAGAGGTGGTCCAAAGAAGGATGGCCAAAATGTTGGCAACTCTGTATTGGAAGACTTATGAGGAGAGGGCTGAAGGATCTGAAAATGTATACCTTGAAAGAGAGGAGACTCAGGGGATACAGACCTTGAGGTACCTGAAAGGTTTCAATGATGCACGATTCTCAAACCTTTTCCATTGGAAAGTAAATAGTAAAACTAGAGGTCATGAAATAAAACTCCATGGGGAATGACTCAGACTCAACATTAGGAAATATTTCTTCGTAGCGAGGATGGTGGATGCCTGGGATACCCTTTTGGAACAGGTGGAGAAAACAGTATACGAATTCAAAAAGCATGGGATAAACACTCTGGATCCCTAAAGGCTAGAAGTCAAAAAGAAGAAAAGAGTACATGGGAGTAACCTGAATGGAGCAGCAGCTACTATCCCAACAGAAGGTATGGGAATTACTACTCTTAACCAATTAGTTTTCATGATTTTGAAACAACTGCAACATCACTCTCTGCTTCGATGGCCAGGGGAAAAAAGGGGAATTGGATTCAGACGTCAGCCAATGCTGGGCCATGACTTTAACTGTCCGGGCTATTGATACGCAGACATTAGGGGAAAAAGCGCAGGACTACATCCATGGCCAAGTCCAAAAGCAAAGCATTTTAAGCAGCATTGTTTGAATTATCAAGAAGACAGCTTGCCCTGTAAGTTGATTGGTTTTGATGGTTAATATTACTACACTTAAATAAGGGTTGGGGGTAACCTGCATGGAGTGGCAGTTACTACCCTTAAGAGAAACATGGGGGTAACCTGCTTGGAGTTACTACTATAAGAAACTTTTTGGAAGACTGTATGGACCATTTGGTCTTTTTCTGTCATCATTACTATGTTATTAAATACAATAAATAAAGTAAAACTACTACAAGCTGGTTTACACTTGTTAACTGCTAGTGTTCATTAATTGCTTAGTATAGATAGTGCAGGTGGTTAACACATGATAGCACTTGCATTACCATTAAGCCAGTTTAACATATGGGCTCTAAATATAGTTATTGGAATGCTGAGTGAAGAGTGTTTAGTAGGGATGTGAATCGTTTTTGATGATTTAAAATATCGTCCGATATATTTTAAATCGTCAAAAATCGTTAGAGCCACGAAACAATAACAATTCCCCCGATTTATCGTCAAAAAATCGTAAATCGGGGGAAGGGGGAGGGCGGGAAAACCGGCACACTAAAACAACCCTAAAACCCACCCCGACCCTTTAAAATAAATCCCCCACCCTCCCGAAACCCCCCAAAATGCCTTAAATTACCTGGGGTCCAGAGGAAGGGTCCCGGTGTGATCTTTTACTCTCGGACCTCCGTGCATTGTAGAAATGGCGCCGGCGCTACCTTTGACCTGTCATATGACAGGTCAAAGGTAGCGCCGGCGCCATTTTGTTTTTTTGTCCCCTGACATCAGGAGCGTAGGAGATCGCTCCCAGACCCCCGCTGGACCCCCAGGGACTTTTGGCCAGCTTGGGGGGGCCTCCTGACCCCCACAAGACTTGCCAAAAGTCCAGCGGGGGTCCGGAACGATCTCCTACCGCGAATCGTTTTTCCGTACGGAAAAACGATTCGACTGCAGGAGGTCGTTCCGGACCCCCGCTGGACCCCCAGGGACTTTTGGCCAGCTTGGGGGGTCCTCCTGACCCCCACAAGACTTGCCAAAAGTCCAGCGGGGGTCCGGAATGACCTCCTGCAGTCGAATCGTGTTGCCGTACGGCCGGCACCATTTTGCACAAAATGGCGCCGGCCGTACGGCAACACGGATTTACGCACGCAGGGCATTTAAAATCCGCCCCTTAGGGAATAGCCACTGCTATTACTGGCATCAGTAGCATGGGATCTACTTAGTGTTTGGGTACTTGCCAGGTACTTGTAGCCTGGATTGGCCACTGATGGAAACAGGATGCTGGGATTGATGGACCCTTGGTCTGACCCAGTATGGCAATTTCTTATTGTTCTTATGTTCTTATGCTATCTGATAAGCATATCTGGCTAATTTGTCCAGGAAATTCAACGGTGTGGCCATTCCACTGAATACAGCCATCTATTTAATAGCTGGATAAGTTTATCCAGCTAGCTTTAGACATACTCATAGCAGGTCTAACTTATCCAGCTAACTTAGGGGGTCATTTATTGAGCATTTTTCCTGTAAACACAGAATGGGATAAAAGCCTTAGTAAATCAGGCCCTTAGTCAGAAAAGGCTAAATATTGGCTGAGGGCCTGATTTTCTATGGGAAAAATGCTTAGTAAAAGGTATATTTTAAAAGGGCCACATGTACACCCATAAACACACGTATCTTGCCGCACATAATAAGTGGTATTTAATAACCTACATGCGTAGGTTATAAAATATTGTTCATGTGTGGCACTTTGCTACAGCTCCCTGTTAGGCACAGTAGTGTGGTGAACATGAGAAAGAGAGAGAGAAGAGAGAGAGAGAAGAGAGAGAGACCGTTTATAGGGTTCAGTCTGATACTCTATAAGTGGACCATTATAAGGGGGCACTGTCATTCAGGATGAGTTTTCGGGAGGTGAGTTGGGGTTGGGGGCTCTTGTTACAGACAGATTCAGAGGTATCCATTGTAAAATTCACACCATTAAAGAATTTTTGACCTTATAAGTGATGAAAAGGAGTTGATTTGTACAATGCAGTCTCTGTTGCATTGTACAAATCAACTCCTTTTCATCACTTATAAGGTCAAAAATTCTTTAATGGTGTGAATTTTATAATGGATACCTCTGAATGTGTCTGTAACAATATTCCCTAACCCCAACCCACCTTCCATAAACACCCCAAATGAAAGTGCCCCCTTACAATGGTTCAGTGAATACTGAGGGTCTCCGGTGCCCGAGGGCCAATGCATTGGTGCGCCTCTCCAGCACCCCCCATCCTGGTACTAATGCTTAAGGTCACAGAAAATCAGTGACATCTCTAGACAGAAGAATTTGTGGGGAGAGGGAACCAAAATGTAATTTGCTCATCGCTCCTACCTGTATAGCATGGCTCCCCTACTTTAAAATTGCTATAAAAATATCTTAATAAGAAAGTCCAAAGAGTCTTCTACGTAATTTTAAAAAGCTGGCTCATTTCACACTTCTAGTAAAATTACTATTAAAATTATTTGAAAGCCTCATTCAGCTAATTCTATATGGCTATGTGAGTGAAGTTTGGAATGTATAAGAAACCACCCGAACAAATTATCATTTACCGTCCAAAATATAACATTGAGGATCTAACAAATGAATTAGAAATTAATTTAGGAAACATAAATTTATGTGACTGTCAAACTGCAACCTCTTCTTGGCTTAAGATGTCTGAATCTATTGCAGAACAAATTAACCCTCTAAAAACCAAAATTTTAAAAAATAATCAGATATCCCAACCATGGTATAACAGTAATATAAAAAAAAGCTAAAACACAACTAGGAAACTCGAAAGAATTTGGAGAAAAAACAAAAACATTCAAGCATTAAGCACTTACAGATCACAGCTAAACAAATATAAAAATCTTATCAATGAAACAAAAAAGGATTATTTCAAATATAGAATCCAGAGATTCAATCATAATCCTAGAACACTGTTTACTTTAGTTAAGAATTTAAAAAAACCGCCCAATACAGAACAGATACTAATCAACTGGAAGAATCAAAATGTGATGAAGTAGTAGTATTTTTTAAAAATAAAATAGAGAACCTTGTCAACTCAATTCCAAATACCCAGAACCAAGAAATAAAAATGATAAAGAAGGATGTACCAGAATGGTCCTCTTTTGAAGAGGTCTCCTCTTTGGAAATTACAACTATTATCAAGAAATTAAATCCAGCTAACCATCCTTTAGATGCTATTACTACAGTGGCACTAAAACCTGTTGCGCATGTTATAGCTCCAGTAGTAACTCAGATTGTAAATCTCTCTTTAACTGAAGGCCACTTTCCAGATATCTTAAAATCCGCTATTATTAAACCCATTTTAAAGAAATCTAATCTTAACCCAGAAACTTTAAGTAATTATAGGCCAATTTCTAACCTGTCATTTTTATCGAAAATAATTGAAAAGGTCGTACACAAACAACTGGTAGAACATCTTGAATCAAACAATATACTCTACCCAAATCAATTTGGTTTTCGCCAACACCTTACTGATTTCATTGACTAACACCATACTAAAAGGTTTTGATACAGGTCAACAATATGCACTTGTATTACTTGACCTGTAAGCCGCTTTTGATACGGTGAATCATGATATTCTATTGACAAGACTTAAGGAAATTGGCCTAATAACATAATCAGTTGGTTTACTTCTTTTTTTCAACAGAGATCTTTTCAAGTTAAGATAGGTAACCCTTCTCTGAAAAGATTGAGCTTAAGACTGGGGCGCCCCAAGGTTCTGCTTTATTGGCAACCTTATTTAATATCTATCTTCTCCCAATCTGTCATCTTTTAGCCTGTCTCAGTCTAAATTTCTACATTTACGCTGACGACATTCAGATTCTGATTCCAGTTTCAGATACTCTTGATCAAATTTTCAAATTAATTACCATTTACCTGACTGCTATTAAGCAATTGTTCTGTCATATGAAGCTGGCGCTTAAACATGGAAAAAACAGAACTCATATTATTGAATAGAAAACCAAACCATAATGTTAATAGCACGCTTATCTTGCCAGGTGATATTAAGTTAACTCTTGCAGAGTCAGTCAGAGATTTAGGGATAACCATTGACTGTCTGTCAAACTTCAAAAAAACAAATTTCTATGAAACTATGAGAAGGCTACTATAAATTGCTGGTGCTTAGACGTTTAAAACCACTACTTGAGATGAATGTCTTTCGCTCTCTACTACAGGCATTAATTTTCTCCTCTTTAGATTATTGCAATTCATTACTGCTGGGTCTCCCTCAAACCACTTTATGCCCATTACAGGTACTTCAGAACTCTGCGGCCAGAGTTCTGACAAACTGCAGAAAACATGACCATATTACGACCATTTTGATAAACTTGCATTGGCTCCCAATCACACACAGAATATTTTATAAAACTTGCTGTTTGATCCATAAAGCAATTTACAGCCAAAAGACTGGCTGAATTTTACCATTCGATTACATACTCCTCACAGAACTTTAAGATCTGCTAATAAAGGATTACTCCAGATTCCACTCGTAAATACTGCCCATCTTACTTTAGTATGTGAAAGAATTATCTCTATTGCAGGGCACATTCTCTGGAACACCTTGCCAGCCAAACTAAGACTCAAAATCGAGTTAAAATTTTTTGAAAAGCCTTGAAGACCTGGCTTTTTGAACAAGCCTATTCAGCCAATCCAAGAAAAGACTAATAATAGTAAGATATTAAGATCTATAATCTTATTTTATGCCTATACTGTCTTTCTAGAAAATTGTTTCCCTTTCTCCTATTAATGTAAGAATTTTATTGTATTTATAATATTCAATGTATACCTTGTGTTTTAATGTTTACTTTTTTGTTAACCGTTATGATGTATTTATACGAATAATGGTATACAACATTTTTAAATAAATAAATAAATACACAAGAAGGAAAAGAATGTTAATATAAATCTTGCACCTCCAGTTCTGTGCATCCATAGAAATTCCCCCAAAAATGGAGCTTGGATGTTTCCCTTACAGCTCATCATACAAAAAAATATTTTCAAATTCTGGTGTCATCTCACAGTAATAGCAGCACAAACACCAGACATGTGAACACAAAACCCCGCAAAAAAGATACTTACAATCTATACAGCAAACCTATCATACGCAAAAGTAGAAACACCAAGGACTCAAACAACAAGAACCCTACCTGTGAAAAAGCACAGGTAAATATTACACTGATCCCAGAATACCAATACACCACCTAGTGGGGAAATAAAACAAAACCAATTGCTACAGATCCCTACACAGACACTAATAATTATGTACAAAAGTTCAATATTTATATTGAACTTTTGTACATAATTATTCTCCTCTATCTCTTTCTATTTCTTACATTCCCAGTTCATTAGCCCTTGTTAATTGTAACTGCTTCTCTTCATCACGTTATTTATGTTTTTTGGTTGTATTATCCGCACCCCTGTTTTCTGTAAACCGACATGATGTGAACGAGTTCATGAATGCCGGTATAAAAAAACCTTAAATAAATAAATAAATAAATACACACTAGCAGAATCTCTCCCATTGGTCACATGCACAGAGCAGACAGATCTTCACCAAATACAGAATATGGGATCACAAATTAGAACCAGCAACATGCAGACAAAAACTGAAATGGAGACCCCAAGAAGTCAGACTCTGGGGTAGATCTTAAAAAAATACACGATTGCGTACTTTTGTTCGTGCAGCAGGCGCGAACAAAAGTACACTGGATTTTATAAGAAACGCGCGTAGCCGCGCATATCTTATAAAATCCGGGGTCGGGTGTGCAAGGGGGTGCACATTTGTGCAACCTGCGCGCACCAAGCCCAGCGGCGCTGTCTATTCCCTCCGAGGCAGCTCCGAGGAGGGAATAGGCAGCGCTGCTGCTATTCCGCTCCGAGGAACTTTCCTTCGCCCTTCCCCTCCCTTCCCCTACCTAACCCACCCCCCCGGCCCTATCTAACCCCCCCACCTACCTTTGTCGGCAAAGTTACGCCTGCCAGGCATAACTTTGCGCGCGCCAGCCGGCAGCCCCGCTCGTGTTCCGGTCCCGGTGGCTGGTCCGGAGGCCTCGACCACGCCTCCGGACCGGCGCCACGCCCCCAGGCCCGCCCCCAAAACGCTGCGGCACGCCCCCGAAACGCCACGTCGTTTCGGGAATGCCCCGGACACGCCCCCTCCCGCCCCTTTTCAAAAGCCCCGGGACTTACGCGCGTCCCGGGGCTTTACGCACGCCGGCGGCCTATGCAAAATAGGCGCGCCGGCGTGTGAGGGCCCTGCGCGCGTAAATCCAGAAGGATTTACGCGCGCAGGGCTTTTAAAATCCGCCCCAAAGTGTATAACAATGTAAAAACAGAACCACCATTCCTCATAAAACAAATAAAATCAAGAAACATAGGGGGCACACAAACTTTATCCTCTCTCTCTTACACATACTTGCATGAGATTGAAAGTCCCAGTTCTCACAAAAAAACATACATTCCTTCTCTAGTCTATATAAAATCATGACAAATCTGAATTTCTTTGCAACTAAGTCAGCCTGATACTGAATGTATGAAGTTACTATTCTAAATACTGTCCTAGCTATAAATGAAACCAAAGGTCAGGAAATACTTGAAACTCACACTCTTTTCCCTTACTACAAAATAACAAACCACTGCTTTCTTGGCACTGCTATATAATTACTATTCTACAGGCTATGGCTATGAGGAACGCTGCCATATTTTTTGCAACTGCTTTTTCCTTTGTGGTAGCAGCCATGTGGTTGGGGTAAGAACCTCACCTCATTGCTATGGCCTTCTGTCTTTCCTCGCTCTGCCTGTCTGACTGTATACAAAAGACAACCTTTCTTTTATACCTAATTTAAAAATTTCATTAGCAATCGATCCCCGTGCTCCTCATTAGCACTTGTCCAAGATTACACCCCAAGTTCTGATTCCAAGAACTGCCATAGGTCCATTCAACTCAAAATTTTCCTTCTGTGGAAATATCCATTTAATCCTTGCAATTGTAGCCAGTAGAGATGTGCAATCGTTTTTGCCGAATTGGACTATTTCAAAGAAATAGTCCAATTCGATATGGGTCGAGGACTCGAACCCCGAGACGGATTTTCTCCGAACCTAGGGGAAAATTCGTTGTTCAGGTCAGTGTTGTTCTGCTACGCAATGTAAATAAATCAGAATGTGGACCCTTAGTCCAGAGGGTATTCACCAAGGCAGCCGCTCGGTGGATTCTTCTCCAGAAGGGGGGGGTATCGAAGGTTAAGCAACTCGAGTCCAGATCCAGTCAGAGGTCGAGGCAGGCGGCAGGCAAGAGCGGGTCCAGGTCCAAGCAGTGGTCAAGGCAGGTGGCAGGCAAGAGCAGGTCCAGGTCCAAACAGTGGTCAAGGCAGGCGGTAGGCAAGAGCAGGTCCAGGTCCGAACAGTGGTCAAGGCAGGCGGCTGGCAAGAGCAGGTCCAAGTCCGAACAGTGGTCAAGGCAGGCGGCAGGCAAGAGCAGGTCCAGGTCCAAACAGTGGTCAAGGCAGGCAGCAGGCAAGAGCAGGTCCAGGTCCAAACAGTGGTCAAGGCAGGCAGCAGGCAAGAGCAGGTCCAGGTCCAAACAGGGGTCGATGCAGGCAGCACAGAGAAGTACAGAAGCAACCACTCTGGAACCTTGTTGCAAAGGCATTGCAGAGTAGGGATGTGAATCGTTTTTCAACGATTAAAATTATCGTCCGATAATGTTTATATCGTCTTAAATCGTTATAGAACACGATACAATAGAAATTCTAACGATTTATCGTTAAAAATCGTTAAATCGTGTTAGTGCGCACTAACTCGATTTAGTGCGCACTAACTGAAAATGATACAAATAAACACTTTCCAGGTCACTGAAGGTCAGTTAGGAATGAATATGTGTTCCTATTGGCTGGCTGCCCTCTTATCTATTGATGTTACCAAGGTTACCACTGAGGTGATGGTTGGGGGGATGGGAAATGGAACTGGAAACTAACGAACACCAACAGAAAATGAAACAAAGTGTTCACACTTCCCAGGTCAGTAAAGGTCACTTAGGAATGAATATGTATGTATGTATTCCTATTGGCTGGCTGTGCTCTTATCTATTGATGTTACCAATATGGTTGGGGGGATGTGAAATGGAAACAGTTGGAAGCTTGACAAAAAAAGTAATGTAATGATCAGCACTCACCTGACTAGAACTTGTTTGTTTATTATTTTTGTTAGCAGGCACCTGAAATGCTAGTGCATGTTGAATTTGCCAATCACTGTGCATTTTAGAAAGGAGGTCCTGGCTGGAACTGTACACAGTTCAAATATATGTAATTGATTGTTGGTAAGTGTATTTTTTAAGTAGCCACACTGGCACCAGTATGTTTACTTTTCCTCCTACTTAACTCACTAGCTCAGCTTTGTAAGAAGGGCTTCTCTGCTTGTGTGTTGTTTTTGTTTGGTGTGAGGAGAGCAGAAACATCAGATCTTTATTCAATCTACTACAGTCATCTCTTACAGTGCCCTATCCCTATTAATACCAGGAGTGTTGTGATCTTCCTGCACACAGTGCCCTAACCCTGATACCAGTCTGAGACAGCTCCCTCCCTGCATTACTAGTGAGAGGCTGGCTTCACAGACAGGGGGGAGCTGCCTGACCCTCACTCCTGACTTCCCCCATGTCCCAGCTAGTGAATGGTGTGTGGGTGAGGGGGGGGGGGGAGGATGGTGAAGTCTGAGACAGCTCCCTCCCTGCATTACTAGTGAGAGGCTGGCTTCACAGACAGGGGGGGGAGCTGCCTGACCCTCACTCCTGACTTCCCCCATGTCCCAGCTAGTGAATGGTGTGTGGGTGAGGGGGGGGGGGGGGAGGATGGTGAAGTCTGAGACAGCTCCCTCCCTGCATTACTAGTGAGAGGCTGGCTTCACAGACAGGGGGGAGCTGTCTGACCCTCACTCCTGACTTCCCCCATGTCCCAGCTAGTGAATGGTGTGTGGGTGAGGGGGGGGGGGGAGGATGGTGAAGTCTGAGACAGCTCCCTCCCTGCATTACTAGTGAGAGGCTGGCTTCACAGACAGGGGGGAGCTGCCTGACCCTCACTCCTGACTTCCCCCATGTCCCAGCTAGTGAATGGTGTGTGGGTGAGGGGGGGGGGGGGAGGATGGTGAAGTCTGAGACAGCTCCCTCCCTGCATTACTAGTGAGAGGCTGGCTTCACAGACAGGGGGGAGCTGCCTGACCCTCACTCCTGACTTCCCCCATGTCCCAGCTAGTGAATGGTGTGTGGGTGAGGGGGGGGGGGGGGGATGGTGAAGTCTGAGACAGCTCCCTCCCTGCATTACTAGTGAGAGGCTGGCTTCACAGACAGGGGGGAGCTGCCTGACCCTCACTCCTGACTTCCCCCATGTCCCAGCTAGTGAATGGTGTGTGGGTGAGGAGGGGGGGGGAGGATGGTGAAGTCTGAGACAGCTCCCTCCCTGCATTACTAGTGAGAGGCTGGCTTCACAGACAGGGGGGAGCTGCCTGACCCTCACTCCTGACTTCCCCCATGTCCCAGCTAGTGAATGGTGTGTGGGTGAGGGGGGGGGGAGGATGGTGAAGTCTGAGACAGCTCCCTCCCTGCATTACTAGTGAGAGGCTGGCTTCACAGACAGGGGGGAGCTGCCTGACCCTCACTCCTGACTTCCCCCATGTCCCAGCTAGTGAATGGTGTGTGGGTGAGGGGGGGGGGGGAGGATGGTGAAGTCTGAGACAGCTCCCTCCCTGCATTACTAGTGAGAGGCTGGCTTCACAGACAGGGGGGAGCTGCCTGACCCTCACTCCTGACTTCCCCCATGTCCCAGCTAGTGAATGGTGTGTGGGTGAGGGGGGGGGGAGGATGGTGAAGTCTGAGACAGCTCCCTCCCTGCATTACTAGTGAGAGGCTGGCTTCACAGACAGGGGGGAGCTGCCTGACCCTCACTCCTGACTTCCCCCATGTCCCAGCTAGTGAATGGTGTGTGGGTGAGGGGGGGGGGGAGGATGGTGAAGTCTGAGACAGCTCCCTCCCTGCATTACTAGTGAGAGGCTGGCTTCACAGACAGGGGGGAGCTGCCTGACCCTCACTCCTGACTTCCCCCATGTCCCAGCTAGTGAATGGTGTGTGGGTGAGGGGGGGGGGGGGGAGGATGGTGAAGTCTGAGACAGCTCCCTCCCTGCATTACTAGTGAGAGGCTGGCTTCACAGACAGGGGGGAGCTGCCTGACCCTCACTCCTCCGGGGTATTGTGATCTTCCTGCACACAGTGCCCTATCCCTGATACCAGGGGTGTTGTGATCTTCCTGCATGCAGTGCCCTATCCCTATTAATACCAGGAGTGTTGTGATCTTCCTGCATGCAGTGCCCTATCCCTATTAATACCAGGAGTGTTGTGATCTTCCTGCATGCAGTGCCCTATCCCTGATACCGGGTTGTGTGCAAGAAGATCACAACACCCCCGGTATCAGGAATAGGGCACTGTGTGCAGGAAGATCACAACACCCCCAGTATCAGGAATAGGGCACTGTGTGCAGGAAGATCACAACACCCCTGGTATTAGGGATAGGGCACTGTGTGCAGGAAGATCACAACACTCCTGGTATTAATAGGGATAGGGCACTGTGTGCAGGAAGATCACAATACCCCTGGTATCAGGGTTAGGGCACAAGTTCTAGTCACATTGACTGATCACATTACTTGTTTTGTCAAGCTACCAACTGTTTCCATTTCCCATCCCCCATATACTGTCAGTAGGAAACTTGGTAACATGAATAAATAAGAGGGCAGCCAATAGGAATACATATTCATTCCTAAACTGACCTTAACTGACCTGAAAAGTGTCAAATTGTATCATTTTCAGTTAGTGCGCACTAACTCCCAGTTAGTGCGCACTAATCGGAAAAAACGATTTTTAACGATTTTTTAACTAAAAAATCGTGCCTAAGACGATTTTCTTGCCCTGCCACACGATTTCTATCGTTAAGACGATATGGAAAACGATTCACATCCCTATTGCAGAGTCCCAGGGAGAGGTTTAAATTTCCCTGGGTGATGACCTCATCTTCTGGGGCCGACCCACCCCTCGCGTCCCGGCCCCTTTAAGAGGCGGGGTTTCCGGCGATCTCCCCGACGTGGCCATCTTGACGCCGGGGAATTCTCTTTGCCGTGCGAGGCTCGTCTGCTGTGCCGAAGAAGAACCCTGCACCGCTGTGTCGAGAGAGGTAGGGGGTCCTGGCCGAAGGTTTTTCCCCGGCCAGGGGCACAACAAGTGTGGGGGGGGAGGGGCACTTTTATTTAAAAAAACAAAACAAAAAACACCCAACACTTAAAATTTAGTTATTTACAACCCCCCACCCTCCAGACCCCCCCAAAACTTGCCTAAAATCCGTGGTGGTCCAGCAGGGGTCCCAGGAACGATCTCCTGCTCTCGGGCCATCGGCAGCCAGTAAACAAAATGGCGCCAGTGGCTCTTTGCCCTTACCATGTGACAGGGGCTACCGTGCCATTGGTTGGCCGCGTCACATGGTAGGAGCAATGGATGGCCCACGCCATCACTTTTGAAAATGACCCCCTTAGCTGGATAAGTAAAAGCACCAAAATACTCTCATCCCACTGATCATTTAGCTGGATAAATAATAATCCAGCTAAATGACAGCCACTGAATGCGACCGAATATTGAAACAGAACCTCCTAGCTGGATAAGACTGAAATTATCTAGCTAACTGGTGCTGAATAACAAGCTCAGGGCATTTACAACTGCCGTTTAGAGTTTTTGAAAAAACATAAATCTGGTATGTGACTAAAATTCTCCAAAACGAATAAAGATAGTGATAAAAGCACGACGACAATAATTGCTAATGGATCCATTCTCCTATTTCTAGGACAAATGGACGTTCCTTCAGCATCAAACATATGTACATTCCACTAATGCACAGTGTAGAGTTAGAGGGCATCAATCAAACCCCACAGATGGCTTGCAGTCCTGTGGGTTCTTTTGCCCATGAGCCTGGAAATGAATTTTCAAAGGAAAAACCTCCCGTGGAGGTTTCTACTCATATACTTTGCACTTACATGGGAATACTTGAAAAGTACATACTATTAACCACATTAAGTGGGATATTCAAACCATGTTTTTGTGTGGATAAACATGTTTGTATAAAAGCCTTTGATTATTGCTTCCTAAAAAAGCAAGTTTGCCATGTATACTCCTTATGGAAGTAGAAAGGAGGTCCAAATGCATACTTGCAGGGTGCCATAGGTCCTCCTCTCCAACCTGGATCCTGTATCGTGTCTTTCCTCTGGTGCACACAGTGGGGCAGGTGTGTCCATACCTAAGTTAATCGACCCAATGGATTTACCCATGGAGAGGTTGATTTATGTGTACAACAGTATGGATGGATGGATGAAAGCAGAAAGTAATTTTAATACTGCCCACATAGTTCTGCTGGTAAAAGTATATGCATAGGGGCCCTATATACATACTTTTATATGCACATGGGGCAAGTAATTTTCTAAAAGCCCATTTCTAGGGGTAAAGCACTGATTTACTTGCATGTAAATCCAAACACTGCCCCAATCCCACCTACAGGGACACTTCTTCTAAGTGTGGGCAAAGGTATATGCATACAGATTCTCATTTGTATTCGTTTACCTGCATATTAGGAGGGCAATTCTGCAGATAAGGAACTATTTTACCCATGGAAATGGCTTTAAAAATCACCCTTACAATGTAAAGGGTAATTTTCACATAAAGGCAATTTTACACATAAGGGTAATTACGTGTAAAATTGCCCATGTCATGAAGTGTGAGCCCTGGGCTATGGTGTGGTTGAGCCAACCTGGCATAAGAACATAAGAAATTGCCATGCTGGGTCAGACCAAGGGTCCATCAAGCCCAGCATCCTGTTTCCAACAGTGGCAAATCCAGGCCATAAGAACCTGGCAAGTACCCAAATACTAAGAAGATCCCATGCTACTGATGCAATTAATAGCAGTGGCTATTCCCTAAGTCAATTTGATTAATAGCAGTTAATGGACTTCTCCTCCAAGAACTTATCTAAACTTTTTTTGAACCCAGCTACACTAAATGCACTAACCACATCCTTTGGCAACAAATTCCAGAGCTTTATTGTGCTACTTGCTAACTTCATGGAATGCCCCCTAGTCCTTCTTTTATTCAAAAGTGTAAATAACTGAGTCACATCTACTCCTGCTATGCCTACGCTGACAACAGTTGGATGCACTCTAACTGGATTCACCTATACCAGCCCTGTTGCCCACAGCTAGAAGGACTTAGACGAGGGTTCCGTTGAAAGCGGATAGGCAGATTCTGAAAGCAGGCCAAAGTCAGGGCAGGTGGCGGGCAAGCAGTGTTGAGGTCCAAGCAGTGGTCAGGGCAGCTGGAGGTCAGGCAGCGTGGTTAGAATCCAAGGCCGAGGTCGGAACTGGAGATCAGGCAGAGGGAGTCAAGACACAGATGGACAATGGATGGACTGGAAGGACAGGAGCTGAGACAAAGCAAGGCAGGAACAGAGATAAACATGTTTGCATAAAAACCTTTGATTATTGCTTCCTAAAAAAGCAAGTTTGCCATGTATACTCCTTGTGGAAGTAGAAAGAAGGTCCAAATGCATACTTGCAGGGTGCTATAGGTCCTCTTCTCCAACCTGGATCCTGTATCGTGTCTTTCCTCTGGTGCACACAGTGGGGCTGGTGTGTCCATACCTAACTTAACTGACCCAATGGATTTACCCATGGAGAGGTTGATTTATGAGTGCACCAGTATGGATGGATGGATGAAAGCAGAAAGTAATTTTAATACTGCCCACACTGGTCTGCGGAAGGACAGGAGCTGAGACAAAGCAAGGCAGGAACGGAGACAAGATGAGGCATTAACACAGAGAAACATGCACTGCAGGCTAGGCAAGAGGACCAGTTGCTGAGGCTCTGCTGGTTTTCTGCCTCAGGGCCTTTAATTGTGGTGCACTAGGGGGAGGTCTGCCAATGCAGGGCCGATGGCATTGGGGAAGGCCCAGCACAGCATCCCTGCCGCTGGGGCATCTTGTGGCAAGTGGGGGAAGGCAGGAGGCATCCTGAAGAAGAGGAGGCGGTGCCGGGGACGTCAGGTGAGTGTATCTGATCGCGAGGCCGTCCTGCGATCAGCCAAACATTACAGCCCACTTGATGTGCAAGATAAACTTTTCATGTATGCTCTGTTCATGGGGTAGTTTATCAGGACTGTGCAGAGGAGTTCCTGAAAGTGAAATTGGGATGGAGTTTTCTTTTACATGCATATTTTTCTTTTTTAAAAAGAGGGTGGGTCATTTTCTCAATAGTGTGTATACATCAGCACATACACATGTAATTCAATGCATCTAATGTTACAGCAGCATTTTATAAAGTGAGTGATAGAGGCTGCACAGTTTATAAAATACCATGTATATCTGTTCTGATAGTATGCATGTATGTTTCTAATGCAGGGAAATGATTACATTCTCTACCCATTTTATAAAATTCCATGCACTTATTTTACGTGCATGATAATTGGAATGTCAAGTAATCTCTTTGAGTTATATGTAGAAGTATAAATTTTATAAAGAATGTGTGAACTCCACTTCTGAAAATACTTGTGCATGGGCTTGCAATCAGCAGTTTGCCAACACCTCCACAATTTGACCCAGACTTTCAGTACTTTACCATGACCCCGCACCACTTAACTTAGTCATCACACCCAAAAACCTCAGACAAAAGACAAGTGCAATGTCACTTCTGTGAATAGCAGGTATAATAGTGTTTCGACAAGTTCAGTATTGAATGCCCATATATCACTTACAAAAATATTAACTTGTCCACAAACTTCAGAACTGGGCACCGGAATGACCCTAATCCATGATGTTACAAATTTAAGGCTGAATTTTAAAACGGCCTCGCACATAAAAATTGGCACTTACGAGCATGGCTGGGTCCTGTGCACGCTGCGCGCATTTTCAAAAGGGCCCCGCTAGACACGTAAGTGCCAAAGGGGTAGATTTTAAAAGCCCTGCCTGCGTAAATCCTGCCGGATTTACGTGCGCAGGGCACTCGCGCGCAGGTGCACCTATTTTGCATAGGCTGCCGGCGCACGCAAAGCCCCGGGACGCGCGTAAGTCCCGGGGCTTGCTAAAATAGGCGGTCCGGGGGCGTGTCTGTGGTCCGGGGCAGTCCGGGGGCATGGCCGAGTGCCCCAACACATCGGCCTGTGTCGGGGCCTGACCAGCTAGCGCGCGCAAGTGCAGGCATAACTCCATCGAACAAGTTTCGGAGCGGCCTTGGAAGGAACGGAGGCAGGCTGCGTGGCTCAGCACGCAGGCTGCCAATTTTGCGCAGCCTTGCGCGCGCCGACCCCGGATTTTAAAAGATACACGCGCGCATATTTTTTAAAAATCTGCCCCAATAAGAGCACAAGTATTGGGCCCTGAAAAAGGGATGAGCTGGGGGCATGGTCTGGGTGAGGCAGGGCGGGGCGGAGGCCAGCTGGGACAGAAGCCATTAGCCGCTGACCTGGGGAATCGCGTGCTGGCAGCCAGTCGGTGTGCGCAAACTACTTCTGCATCAGGGGAGCACTAAGTAGTAAAATAAAAAAAAGAAAAGTTGCTGGGAAGGGTTTAGGGGGTGGGGAGGAGAGGAGAGGAGAGGGGAAGAGGGAGGGAGTTTAGGTAGGGGGGTAGGGAAGTTCCCTCCCAGTCCACTCCTTAAGTGGAGCAGACTGGAAGAGAACTGGGGGAGGTTTAATTGCATCGCCACAAGTAGTTAGTAAAAATTCACCCCCCCACGCACTCCACCCATACATATACGTGCATGTGCACGCAGCCATCCGATTTTATAACATGCGCATGCCAGAGCTCGCATGTTATAAAATCGGCGTGCGCCCTCCTTTTAAAATCTAACCCTTAGGGTCTATGGGTGTGTCCACCCGATTTTATATGCCGCCCAAATGCACTCACAAATCCCGATGTGCGAATATTTTGCATCGGAAAAAAATGGGGCACAATGTGGGCATGGTATGGGCGGGGCCAAGAGATGTGTGTACAAATATCTACATGCCTGTGCACCTGCCCAGGTATAGTTGAGCGTAAAGTTACTTCTGCTATGGACGAGGCATGTCTAAATAAAAAAATTTCCAGGCATCTATGAAATGTTTTAAGGGGTCAGGGATAACTAGGAGGAGTGCATGCTAAAGAACCATAGGGAGAGGACTTACCTGAATACTGGGCTGACTGGACATCGGCTGGACGTGAATCTCATATAAAATACCTTCACTTGCGCATCCATAATTCGACTTACACTGCTGTATGTGAACATGCTTAAAATTAAGCGCACTTATACATGCACATCTGGGCACATATTGCCCGTGCGCCCATTTGAAAATTACCATCTTAACTGGGTTTTACATGTGTAAATGCACTTTACTTGTGGAAGTGGGCTTTTGAAAATTACTACAGTACATGCCATTGGTTATACATGTACAAGTGCTCTTAATGCAGGTAAGTGGGTTTTTGAAAATTGCTATGATTTTATGTTATGTTTATATTTGTAACTCCTTTGAAAATTCACTTGTAACCCTCTTAGAGATATCCTCTTAGATCTATCCTCAATCCACGTATAATAAGGATTTATGCATGTAAATTGGATTTTGAAAATCATCCATGGGGTTGTACAGGGAAAAGTGTGTGTGTATCTCAATTATGTGTGTGCTTTTCTCCACACTCGTAATAGGCATTCCAGGTAGGGGGAAGAGGATTTGGGGCAGGGCAAGCATTTGCATGCATACTGTTGATTTTTTAAATTCTGCACTTAAATATATGAACAGAAAGTTATGCCTGGTCCCGAGTATGCCCTCATGCATACTAGCGCAACCTGGGAACTTTCCAAGTGAACATTTATGTGCATAAGCCCGCTTTAAAAATTCAGGCTAAAGACAGCTCTTGAAAATTACCCTTTACATGTGGTTTTTTCGGCAAAGAATGTGTAGTGGGAAAAGTCTGTTAGTGAACCCTTGGCCCGGCTGACTGGAGAGAGGACTCCCGTCGGTGGAAAAAGAGCCGGGAGGCGGAACGGTTCTGGCGTGAAGGAGGAAGTGTTCGCCCTGGAAACCCGAGACCCCCCCAGGAGGAGCCCGTAGGGGTCCTGGTCACTGGGACTTAGGAGATCCGGTGGTCGAGGCTGGCTGAAGACAAGAAGTGTCGATCAGGAATCCGATGGTCAAGGCTGGCGGAGGTCAAGAAGAGTCGATCAGGAATCCGGTGGTCAAGGCTGGCTGAAGACAAGGAGATTCGAGCAGGAATCCGGTCGTCAAGGCTGGCTGAGGACAGAAGAATGCTGGAATTGCAGGAGCGGAACTGCAGGAACGGAGGCAGGAGCAGGCGGAACTGGAACAGACAAGAATGGAGCATGGCAGGAGCCACAGGAACGAGGACTGGAGCAGGCGGAACTGGAACAGACAGGAACGGAGCACGGCAGGAGCCACAGGAACAAGCAGGAAGCAAGGAACAGCAACAGGATCCAGGAAAGCAACTAAGTACTCACAGGAGCGACCTCGTTGCAAGGCGAGGTAGGAGAGGCTGAGGCTGGTTTATATAGCCAGCCGGCGTCTGATGTCAGAAATGAGGCGGTTCAGCACTTCCGGGTGCTGGACCTACAAGTGCCGTCCCCTCGCGCGCGCGCGTTCCCCGGCAGGGGGAGGAGCCAGAATCGGCCTCGACGGCATTTCTACGAGGGAGACGCCGCTGCCATGCGGCTGGGCAGGCCCGGAGTTTGGAGGAGCGCGGCAGGGACGGGGAAGCCGGTACGGAGGTAAGAACCCGGTCGCTAGCCTGGCGACCGGGATCGCAACAGTATGCATAATTAAAAGTTACACATTAGCACACCTAATTTAACAACTGAAAACAATTTTGCTGTTGGAACTGCATTTTGTAGACTATGCTGAAACCGAGACCTGCATGATTCATCCTGCTTGTTTCACTGTCACAGCTTTTATTCTTTTCAACATATTAGGATATTTTTACACAAACTAAAAATGATATGAAGTTTTTAAATGTTTTCCAGATATCTATAAATGATATTGTTAAAATTAGTAACCGATCGTTAAAATCATCCCTTGTACCTAAAGACTGGAGGGTGGCCAATGTAACACCAATATTTAATAAGGACTCCGGGGTGACCCAGGAAGCTTTAGACCAGTGAGTCTGACTTCAGTGCTGGGAAAAATAGTGGAAACTATTCTAAAGATCAAAATCACAGAGCATATAGAAAGACATAATGGAACACAGTCAACACGGATTTACCCAAGGGAAGTCTTGCCTCACAAATCTGCTTCATGTTTTTGAAGGGGTTAATAAACATGGGGATAAAGGTGAACCGGTAGATGTAGTGTATTTGGATTTTCAGAAGGTGTTTGACAAAGTCACTCATGAGAGGCTTCTAAGAAAACTAAAAAGTCATGGGATAGGAGGCGATGTCCTTTCGTGGATTACAAACTGGTTAAAAGACAGGAAACAGAGGGTAGGATTAAATGGTTAATTTTTTCAGTGGAAAAAAACAGTGGAGTGCCTCAGGGACCGGTGCTTTTCAATATATATATAAATGATCTGGAAAGCAATACAATGGGTGAGGTTATCAAATTTGCAGATGATACAAAATTATTCAGAATAGTTAAATCATAAGCAGATTGTGATAAATTGCAGGGGGCGGGCCTGCGAAAGCCAGCAGCCATCACATCACTGCGGTGTGCTGGCTGCCGGCTTTCGCACCGAATAACTACACCATAAAAGGTGTAGTTATTCGGCGCAAAACTTTCGCCGCCAGCGATGTGTCTGCAGCATCAGCCCTGGTGCCGCCCCGACTCCTCCTCTTCTGGGGCCGACTCCACCCCAACTCCGCCCCCATTTAGTGATCGCGTGCGATCGCTTTTGAAAATGACCCCCCTTTGTTAGCTAACCTAACTTCTCCCAGTTAAATCCCTGGAATGCCCCTAAGGTATCCAGCTAAATTCTAGCCCCCTAACTTATTAGCTGGCTAGAATTTAGCTGGATATGTGCCCATATATTCAATTAGCCAGCTAACTTCTTTTGAATATGGACCTCAAAATGTGCAACCTGCATGTGCTGAACACACATTTCAACTCAGTGTACACACTTTTTAACTCACAATGCATTAGCCTAAATTGGCTTATTGTATCAGGAGATAAAGAATTTAACAAGTGCATTAAAACACTGTGCACTAAATTTCAGGCCTCAGTATTAGTAGGTTTGGCCTTTGCCATTTTTAGGAAAGGATGTATATTTTATATTTTAACTCAGTGGTAAAGTCTCTGAAGTTTAGTACTATGTGCAGAAAAGATGATAGCATAAAAAAGAAAGATACACTTTTTCTCTTGAAACAAGTATTTTATTTTTCATGCGTCCTTAAACTAGATATTTTGTATGCATAAGAAATATTTCAGACTTTTTATTTTTTATAATTTGGTATTCAGGCCAGATGGCATTCAAAAAAACAAAGTAAAATCATAATAGCTGAATGGACAGGACTTATCTGGACACAGCAGTTCCACTATAAAGCACAAATAATAGAACTTTCTAAAAAAGGCGTTACAGCATTTGGCAGCCAAATAGGTTTGCAAACCTGGGGCCTCATTTTCCAAGCAGTTTACCGCGTGCGATAAATTCGCAAATCGCGTTAACTGTTAACGCGATTTGCGAATTTATCGCACGCGGTAAAGTGCTTGGAAAATGAGGCCCATAGTCTTTAAGCTCCTACTCTTTTCAAACCAGACAGTTGCCTTTGGCTGTGAGATAGTAGTTTTTTTGAGAAATGATTGCCCATGTACTGTGCAAACAATGACATTAAGCTCTCCAGCTCCTGGAGCTTGACAGTGTGTATGTCTGAGCAGCTGCCATCTCTGGGGACACTGAAAGTATTAGCAGAGCATTGTTTCGGAACTAGAAGCCTTTCGACTTCCTGAAAGAATGCTTCCTGCAGGAGTTTGCTGTTATTACTCAACAGTCACAGACATGAGATCTTTGTTTAGTAAAAGAAAAGGTAACACATATCTGTCGTATTGTGCTACGGCATAAAAACAAATGGTGCATGGCATGCAGCAGTGCCAGTACCAAAAAATAAGAAACCTCTTGGAGTGTAAAAATAGATCAAATAAATATACAGAAATCCACTCAAATATGCAGGAACGACCAGATTTTTATTTTTCGGTGTGCGCAAAAACCAAGAGATATGCGCGTGGCTGGGCCGCGTGCGTGCGCCTTTTTCAAGCAGCCCGGACACGCGCATATCTCCCAGTACACGTGGAAGAGTTGACTTCATAAAAAGGGCTGGGCCGGGGAAGGGCTGGGGGCGGGGGCTGGGTGGGGTAGGGGTGAGGCGGGTGCTGGCCGGGACAGCGTGCGCCGGCAGCTGGCTGGCATGCGCAACTTAACTGCTGCTCCGCCGGCGCCATTTCTACAACGCACAGAGGTCCGAGAGTGAAAGATCACACTGGGACCCTTCCTCTGGAACCCAGGTAATTTAAGGCATTTTGGGGGGGTTCGGGAGGGTGGGGGATTTATTTTAAAGGGTCGGGGTGGGTTTTAGGGTTGTTTTAGTGTGCCGGTTTTCCCGCCCTCCCCCTTCCCCTCCCCCCCCACTGGACCCCAGGTAATTTAATGCATTTTGGGGGGCTTCGGGAGGGTGGGGGATTTATTTTAAAGGGTCGGGGTGGGTTTTAGGGATGTTTTAGTGTGCCGGTTTTCGATTTACACGATTTACATGATATTTTAAAAACCCAAACTGCGACGATCCGATTCCCTCCCCCTCCCAGGTGAAATCGATCGTTAAGACGATCGATCACACGATTCACATCTCTAATGTTGCCAAGACATCGGAGAATTGGAAACGGTCCAACGTAGTGTGGAGCAAATCGAGTAGAAGGTAACTTTAGTCTCAAATGCTTAGTTGACAGCCAGACTTTGTCACCAGGTAGAAATACAGGTGCTTTAGAATGATGAGAATGATGAGCGTCGTATGATTTCTTTGCTCATTCATCCGCTTTGATTAGCATGTCTTTAGTCTGAATCCATAACTGATGGATATCATCAGCAGTGGATTGAGCTGCTGGGAACACTGAGAGAATCAGTGGAAGTGGTGGTGAAGGTAGTCGTCCATAAACCACTTTGAATGGTGTTGATCCAGTGGATGACGCTGGATGTGAGTTAATGGTGAATTCTGCCCATGGTAACAGTTCGGCCCAGTTATTCTGAAGGCAACTCACATAGGCACAAATGAACTGTTTTAGGTCCTATTCGTCCTCTCAGTTTGGCCATTAGATTGGGGATGATAGGCAGATGTATAATCCAGAGAGATGTCAAATAGCTTGCACAAAGCCTTCCAGAATTTTGCAGTGAATTGCGATCCTCTATCAGAGACAATGTGCTTCGGTAGGCCATGTAGGCGAAAGATGTGGACGATGAAGAGCTTAGCAAGCTCCAAGGCTGAGGGTAATTCAGGCAGCGCCACAAAATGGGCCATCTTACTGAAGCGGTCAACCATCATCCATATAGTATTCATTCCTCCAGAAAGAGGCAGATCAACTACAAAGTCTCTAGTGATGTGAGTCCATGGCTTCTCCGGAACCGGCAGCGGTTGCAGCAATCCCCAAGGCTGACCAGAAGTAGGCTTATGTTTCGCACGGTTGGAGCATGACACTACATAGGAATACGTGTCTTCCTTG
Source organism: Rhinatrema bivittatum (assembly GCF_901001135.1). Classification (NCBI taxonomy): domain Eukaryota; kingdom Metazoa; phylum Chordata; class Amphibia; order Gymnophiona; family Rhinatrematidae; genus Rhinatrema; species Rhinatrema bivittatum. The sequence goes on from NC_042622.1 coordinate 56,512,498, forward strand.
ATAGTAGGCCACCAATAGTACTTCTGTAATTTCAGCAGGGTACGGCATTGACCAGGATAGCCAGCCAGCTTGGAATCATGAGCCCAGTGTAAACGTTTCTTTCTGAGGTTCTTCGGTACAATTGTTTTACCGGCAGGCACGGAATGAGTAGCCGCCAAGATGACTTTCTTCAGATCGAAGATATGCTGAGGTTCTTCAGGAACATCAGAGAGGAAAGAGCGAGACAGGGCATCTGCTCTGGTATTCTTGTCTCTGGGACGGTATTTGAAGTCAAAGCGATTAAAAAACAAGGACCATCTGGCTTGTCTGTGGTTAAGACATTGCGCATGACAGAGATACTCTAGATTCTTATGGTCCGAGAATAGGGTAATTTGATGTTGAGCACCTTCGAGCCAAGACCGCCATTCCTCGAATGCCATTTTAATAGTCAGGAGCTCTTTATCTCCGATCCCATAGTTCTTCTCTGCAGAAGAAAAGTGCCACGAGAAAAAGGAGCAGGGATGTAAGGCTTTAGAATCTCCAATTTGGCTCAACACGGCCCCTACTCCAACATCTGAAGCGTCAACCTCCACAATGAAAGGACTGTTGGGGTCCGGGTGACGCAGACATGGCTCAATGGAAAAGGCAGTCTTTAATTTCTCGAACGCGGAAATGGCTTCCGCAGACCACTTTGAAGCATTAGCCCCTTTCCGTGTCATAGCAGTTAAGGGCACTGTCAAAGAAGAATAGTTCTTTATGCAGCTTCTATAGTAGTTTGTAAACCCCAACAATCGTCTCAGGGCCTTCAGACTGGTAGGTTGAGAGTGATTCTTGATACTCTCTAATTTTTGGGGATCCATCTAGAAGCCTTGTTTTGATACGATGTAGCTAAGAAAAGGCACAGATTCTTTGTGAAACCCGCGTTTCGACAATTTGGCGTAGAGACAGTGTTCTCGAAGTCTCAGTAATACTTGTTTGACATCTGCTAGATGAGTAGACATATCTTGTGAAAAGATCAAGATGTCATCTAGATAGACAACGACACATTTGTACAGAAGGTCCTGCAGAATGTCATTCATCATGTTCTGAAACACAGCAGGGGCATTACACAGGCTGAAAGGCATCACTAAATATTCAAAATGGCCGTCTCAAGTGTTGAAAGCTGTTTTCCACTCGTCACCTTCGCGAATATGAACCAAGTTATAGGCTCCCTTCAGGTCAAGTTTTGAGAATATCTTGGCTCCTTGAAGTCGATCAAAAAGCTCCGAGATCAGAGGTAAGGGGTATCAGTCTTTAATCGTGATCTTGTTCAGACCTCGATAATTGATACAAGGACGCAGTGTGCCGTCCTTCTTCCCCACAAAGAAGAAACCTGTGCCCACATGAAGCCCTTTTGCAAATTTTCCTCAATGTATTCCGACATGGCTTTGTTCTCCACCACCGACTAGAGGTAGACACATCCTTTAGGAGGTTCAGCATTGGGTTTCAGTCTTATGGCACAGTCATAAGTTCTATGTGGCGGAAGGATGTCAGCAGCTTCTTTGGAGAAAACATCATGAAATAATGCATACTGAGGCAGCAGTCCTGGCATCACTGGAGTTGTAGGCATACAGAGAATAGGAGTAACCTCCTTTAGGCATTTGCCATGGCATTCTGGGCCCCAACGGGAGAGTTCCAACGTGGCCCAATTGAATTGCGGCATATGCAGCTGCAACCAGGGTAACCCCAGAACGATAGGGTGCATGGCCTTTTCCAACACAAAGAAGGAAATTAGTTTGGTGTGGAAAGCTCCGGTGCGGAGGGATACCGGTTCGGTACAACAGGTAATAGCACCAGGTAAAGGCTCCCCGTTTATAGATGATAAGAGTAGTGGAGTCTTCATAGTGGTGAGGGGAATCCTCAAGTGTTCCACTAGACATTGAAGAATAAAATTACCTCCTGCCCCTGAGTCCACCAGGACAAGAGTCTGAAACTTCAAAGGTCCGCAGATCAGAGAGACAGGGAGAGAGAGCAGAGAAGAGGGCGTAGTGAGGCCTAACAAGAGTCCTCCCACAGGACTTAGGCCCATCCATTTCCCGGACATATAGGGCATGTTTTGACTGCATGACCAGCTTGTCTACAGTACATGCACAATCCATTCCTCTTCCGAAGTCTTCTCTCTTTAGATGTCAGGTGATTGCGACCAAGTTGCATCGGTTCTTCCCCACTGGCAACGGGAATCAAAGGAACCATCCTGAGTGCAGGCTTAGCACGAACAGGTACTTTTCAAGGCTTGAGCTCTTTCACCTTACCACAAAGCCGGTGATCAATTCTAGTAGCTAAAGCCACTAGTTCATCTAGCGAATCAGGTGTTTCACAAGCAGCCAGTTCGTCCTTCAAGCGGGAATCCAAACCTTTTCAGTTATATAGGGTCCCAATGTAATTCAGTCGCAAGAGTCTTGAACTCTATAGTGAAATCAGCCAGGGGTCGGTTGCCTTGCTTCAGGTCCACCAATGGAGATCCAGCAACAATATACTGAGCAGGATAATCAAAACAGATTTAAATAAGTCCATAAATCCGTCAATATCCTGAAGTAAAGGGTCCTTGTGTTCCCACAGCGTGGAAGCCCAAGTCAAAGCCCTTCCATCCAGGTAGGATAGAATATAAGTAGTCTTGGCATAGGCTGTGGGGAAATGAGTAGGTTGCAATGCAAAATGCATACAACACTGGTTTAAGAAACCTCTAGTTCTCTGAATCTCTCCAGAAAAACATACTGGAGCAGCAAGAGGCACAATAGTCTTTATAGTTACTTCAGGTAACTGATCTTCATTACTGGATATAGAACCTTGATTCTTCTGTGCGTGCAGCTGATGAAATGCAGTAGTCAATTTTTCCAATGCGTCTTGTTGTTCAGCAACGCGCTGGGCCAGGCCTGGAATGGCCTGCAAGGCCTTGAGCTGAGCAGGATCCATGGAGTTAGCAATCTGTTATGGTTAATGGTATTTGGTGGATCCTTGGACACTGTGACAGCTGACCATGCTCATGGGGGGCAGTCTGTGAGGGACCACAGTGTCAGGCTAAACTCTGGACAGACAAACACAGATTTGAATCTTTTATTAAACAGTTTATGGAACCACCAGCGGTAGCAGTAGTGAGTAGTGGTTGTAGAGCCCGGCTGGGCGCGTCTCTCACAGAACGCTGGAACAGCGGATCCTCTGTAGAGCAGTGCTATAGTGGAAAGAGACTGAGAGATATGAGTACACAATAAGATTAGCATTCAAATAGAAATAGGAGAGCTCTGAGACAGGGAGAGCAGGCCCTCGAGGAGCGAGTACCTGATTCCGGTGAAGCAGTACTGTAGAGAGAGATGTTTTCTGTACTCACTGATGGTGACTGTAAGTTAGTTCTTCCAAGTAGAAGGTTAGAAGTAGCAGGCAGCGACACAGGGAACATGGGCCCTCGAGGAGCGAGTACCGGTTTCCTGATAGCACCTGAAAGAAGCAGAGAGGTCCCCGAGGAGTGGGTACCCCATTAGCGACCCCAAAGGGTAGTAAGAGTTCCAGGAAGAACTGGAGTGGCAGAGTAGCTTAGGAACGGAGAGTGAATCCCATCCATACCCATCCCAGCTAGCAAATACTAGGCAAATACTAGGCTAGGCAGATATACCCTGGAGTCGTGACGTCAGAACAGGGGGATGCCCCTGAGGTTCGCACCAACGTGAAGATAAAAATATGGGTGGCATGTGTGCACATGCCCTAGAGGTACCTTGAAGGAGAATGGCGGGAGGCAGCACCAAAGCCGGTCCGGGGATGCCGGAGAGAACGGCAAGCAGACGATGCGGCAGCCATCAGTCCAAGATGAGCAGGAGGAGCTGCAAGTAGAGAGAGATAGGTGGGGCAAAGCCGTCAAAGACCAAAGGACGCAACAGAATTGGAGTTTATAACATGCGTGCAGTGATGCGCGCATGTTATAAAATTAGCGCGGCCCTTTTAAAATTTACCTTAAAGTCAACTATAATTATTATATGTAAAGGCTAGACCTCCATATATTTTCTGGATGCTGACCCCCGCATTGCATCAAATATGATCTGATACTTGGAAAATTGCGTCAAAGTATAATCATAGGTCTGCCTATTTATGTATTATTTTTATTATGCAGATAAAATCTTATCCTATTCCAGGGGTCAATGGAATTCTTTAGATGTAGAATTTATCACTGAGGTGCATCAGTGCTGAAGAAAATCTTTAGTGTCACGGCCATCTTTAGGTTTGGTTAGAACTGCTCTTGTCTGCTGGCACTGAAGAAGATGCGAAGCCCAACACCGCGTGCAGTGTTTGGAGCATAGCATCACCAAAGGAAAAGGCACACAGAGGCCGTCAGCCTAATCATTTGGGCCCTTCTTCTGCCCCCTTATATCCACAGATGGGATAACTGGTTGGAACGGCAATGTAGGGATCTTTGGAGGTGGTGGCAGCAAAGAGGAAGGGGCTGGGGCAGACCCAATGTTCTTTTCTTTTTCCTTTGCTTTATTTTAAATAGAAGAAAAACAAGAAACAACAAATGAAACAAAAAAAGAAAATAACAAATTGAAACACTAAATGGAAAAATATTCAGCATACCCCCCTATTGATTTCCTACACATAAAATATGTATTTTAAATCTAATGTCCATAAAAGGTGTCATTTTATTTGCTGGCTGTTTCTTTTCACATAATCAAATAATGGTAAGGACCCTTCTGCTCAGGGGAGGAAAAGCAGATCAGAAAGGACTGGCCCAGGAATTAAAACCTTGCAGCTCTGTGCTAAAGTGGGGATTAAATAGATGGTTATCAAGCAACTCCCTAACACAGGGCCTGATTTATTATCTGTAACTATGGGATCAAATCTTAGCAAATCAGCCCATAATGAGTCCACATTAACACCCATATTCAAAAAGAAAGGAGATGTGGTTTGGTCTAAAATTCGCTCGGGCAAAAGCAGCAACCCAGTCTGAAGCCGCGCGAGCTCCCTCGCTGAACAGGAAGCAAATGACTGTCAGATTACCAACATGCTTAACATTAGAGATGTGAATCGTGTGATCGATCGTCTTAACGATCGATTTTGGCTGGGGGGGGGGAGGGAATCGGATCGTCGCTGTTTTTTTTTTTTTTTAAATCGTGTAAATCGTAAATCGGGGGAGGGCAGGAAAACCGGCACACTAAAACATCCCTAAAACCCACCCCGACCCTTTAAAATAAATCTCCCACCCTCCCGAACCCCCCCAAAATGTCTTAAATTACCTGGGGTCCAGTGGGGGGGGTCCTGGTGTGATCTTCCGCTCTCGGGCCACGGGTGCGTTGATAGAAATGGCGCCGGCGCTAAGGTAGAACCCGTGGCCCGAGAGCGGAAGATCACACCAGGACCCCCCCACTGGACCCCAGGTAATTTAAGACATTTTGGGGGGGGGTTCGGGAGGGTGGGGGATTTATTTTAAAGGGTCGGGGTGGGTTTTAGGGTTGTTTTAGTGTGCCGGTTTTCCCGCCCTCCCCCTTCCCATCCCCCTTCCCCCTTCCCCCGATTTACGATTTTTGACGATAAATCGGGGGAATTCCTATTGTATCGCACCTCTAACGATTTTTGACGATTTAAAATATATCGGATGATATTTTAAATCGTCAAAAAATGATTCATATCCCTACTTAACATACTGGCACCCTCAATTCTGCCTGCATGCTGCATAAAAAAAGGTTTTTGCTGTAAATCAAAACTCCCCTTCAGACTACAACTGATATCTTTACAGGTGGTGCTGCCTTGCAGTTGGATCAACATAAGAATTAGCCAAAGATGATGGTGATGGACATGAGCTTTTACGATCAATCTGTGTACGCCTTCAGAAGTGCTGCATAGCCGAAGAAGGTGCCCATCTGGTATTCAAAGCTAATGCCCATCATCATCTTCGGATAATCTTTTTTGCTGGTTCAATAAAAACAAACACAATTAGTAAACAATTCCATCTTCTCCTGGAGCAATAAGGCTACCAGAACTCTGTATCTAAAACTATAGATGTGAACTTAGGGTTTCCCAACTTTTCCATGGAACATCCGCACCCTCCCTCCACCCCCTTTATCCCCTTTCAAATTGAGCGTTGATTTTTTTTCTAGGGCTCGGGTTCGACTCTCCACTTCCTCTCTGACTCCCAGGAGGTCAGCGCAAAGTTGCAACAAGTGCGGCACAGCTATGGGAGAGGCAGAGGAGGAGGAGAATCAAACCAAGCCCCCAAACAGGCAGGTGACTTCAGTGCTGCCAGGCTGCCACCACTGATTGGACCCTGGTCTTCCCTGACTGTAAAACCGGGCAGTTGGTCACCCTATGTGGAATAGCCCTCTATAATGATAAAATATAAAAGAAATCATGGCTTAGGACCTGGGAAGCTTTTAGAAGGCGATATTTTTTTAAACTGCATTTTGATGCAAAATCCATGGATTTGGTTACCTACAGGCTTTGCACAACTTTTCAAAGGGAAGGTATGCCTAGAGAAAAAGTACTGGTAGAGATTTGCATCTCCTTTTCCTGCTGATAATTTTCCAGCTAAAACATGTATGCTATTGCATCCCCCAGCCTAAACCTATCCCGAGAAGGCTTCCACAGAAATTCAGATAAAAATATATGCTTTGGGGCGGATTTTAAAAGATTTATGCGCGTAACCACTCCTGCGTGCACCAAACCTATTTTGCATAGGCCTGGCGACATGCACAAGCTCGCACGTATGTCCCGGGGCTTTCTGAAAGAGGTGGGATGGGGTGGGGCTGGGGCGGGACCGAGGCCTCCGGCACAGCGGCTGTGCCAGGGGATCGTGTGCTGGTAGCCAGCCGGTGCACGCAAGTTACACCCGTCAGAGGCAGGCGTAAATAACAAAATAAAGGTGGGGGGATTTAGGGAGGGCTGGAGGGTGAGTTAGATAGGGGAAGGGAGAGGAAGGTTGGGGGGGGAAGGAAAGTTCCCTCCGAGGCCGCTTTGAGGGAATGGGGAAAGCCATCGGGGCTCCCCATGGGCTCGGCGCACGCAAGGTGCACTAGTGTGCACCCCTTGCGTGCGCCAACCCCGGATTTTATAACATGTGTGCGGCTGCGCGCACATGTTATAAAATCGGCGTACATTTGTGCATGCCAGGTAGCGTGCACCATGCACAAATGTAGGTTGCATGCGCAGGTTTTAAAATCTGCCCCTTTGTGTCTCAACAGGCATACTTTTACCTACATAAAGGGTGGGCAGTTTGCAGAAATGCTTTTTAACTGGAGGAAAGGATCCCAAATTTTGGTTTGCATTTCTTTAATGTTCAAAATAGGTCTTGTGCCAGAATGCAAGATATTTCAACTTCTCCTGTGTTATTACTCTCCACATACCTAACTGACAGGGTCATTCTTTATTCTGTGGTGCCGGTATCGCGTGCAGTACAGCCTTTTCACATGTGATAAAGCCCTACCGCATGTGATACCAGCCACATTGTGGCAGTATTATTCTAATTAGGGAAAGGGGAGAAGTGTGGGTGGGGTTTGGGCGGAGTTAACTCCCAGCAATGCTGTGGGCGATAATGTTTTTCACATTATCGCCGGCAGCACTGAGGGAATTGATGACACCTTTTCCCGTGGCGCTATGGGTGCGATAGTGTGCGGTGCGGCCACACCGCAGAAGGCAAAACTGCACCGCCGCGATGCGGCTGGCTGCCCACTGTTGCCCCTCTGCCCCCCCCCCCTTTTTTTTGTGCTTCATCATTCTGAAATAAATATAGCAGAAAAATAAATCTAGGGGTGAATGGTTAAAAAAAACAAAAACCTTCCTATTTATTGGTGCCCTGATTAGATTAACAAGTTACTAAAAATATATCTACCCATCTATTGGACACATGGTAATGCATGCTAAAATATATAGAAAGACTTCTTGGATATGTTGAAGAGGTTATTGTGTCTACCAGTAGAACTTTTATTTTGCAATCAAATGTTTTAGGTTTTATAGAAAGAGGAGCAGAGAGTGTCAAATCCCTAAACGTCCCACTGGATTCTCTTCGCATACCATTTGGAAAGCAATGCATCAAATTTTTGGCAAGATTGTTGTCATACAATTACTATCTTAATAGCTATCCTGAGAGTCTGGAAAATAATTCATAACAATATGTATGGTTGGATCTATTACTAATTACTGCAATGTTTGAGGAAATGATAGCAAAAATAAAGGATAAACTTGGGAAAGTTCTGAAGGCTAAAAGAAAGATGAATACAAAGAGCTGAAGGTACGTTGTAGGTTCAGTTGCGCAAGTTGGAATATACATGAATATGTTGCCGTTTTCTTCCCATACAGAAAGGCTGGGAAGGGTTATGAATGGGTTTAAATTATTATAGACATGGAAAAATACACATTTCTTCACTGATAGCAAACAACAACCAGTGAACCGGAAAATTATCTGGGTAAACTTTTCCCGGATACTTAGTGGGACATACGTGCTTAAATCTGTTGTTCAATATACCCGGATAAAGTTACGTATATAGCTTTATCCAGATAAAGTTAGGCTGGATAGTTTCCTGACTAGTCTTCTGCATGCAGCTTTGGACAGCAAGTGCTCAAGATATGAACACACTGACTAAAATGTATCTCTGTCTCCCCCCCCTCCTCACAGAATGCCTCCATCAATGCCCCGTTTTATCTTGGTACAATTTATGTGCTCAATGAGTTGTGTGCACAAAATATATGCAGTCCGCACAGAGAGAGATTTATATCTTGGTTTTATGTGTGCATAACTCCATCTGTTACCTGCAAAAAGCATTTGAGTGCTGACTTCATTATTTTCTTTTTGTGTTGTTTATCTAATAGGGATGTGTATTCATTTGAAACGACCTCTGACCCCGCCCACGCCCTGCCCCTTTAGTAAAGCCCGGGACTTACACGCATCCCTGGGCTTTATGCATGTTGCCGGGCCTTTTGAAAATAACCTTTTTAAAATCTGGCTCATATTTCTTGATTATTTTATGCAGGCTTTTAGAAAATTACCCCCTGAGAAGGCAATTTTTAGCATCATTTATGTGTAGAAAAAGGTGTTTTATCTACATTTTTGGCTGTCTGAAAATTGCCTACACGTCTGTTCCACAGCGCATGAATTACCACAATGAAAGGAGGAATTCTCAGAGTGAGGGTTGGGAGGCAAAGACCTAACAATCACTCAACTCAGCCAGTGGCACATTTTCTGGCTACCCAATCTGTACCCCATTTCCAACTCCTCCCCCCGAGTCTCCACCAAGTCTTCTTCTCCCCAATAATTCTGTAAAATCAGGCAACTCACATAGCATTCACAATTATTCTTTCAAAGGAATACTTTAATAGATCAATGGGCAACAGCATAATTACAGTCCAATTACATTAACTCAGTAATCATTATCATCATTAACATTAAGCAACATTGTACATTAGACGTAATGTTTCAACAACATGTATTCATAATCTTGTGCCTAACTTCCCAAAGGGCACATGACATCAGCTAATTCACTACTACACTGCCTCTAAGAGGCCACTGAGCCTACCTGCTCATTCTAGGGGCTAGGACTTAAGTGCCTCCACTTAAGTCAAAGAGTGGCAGGTGAAAGAGTGGCAGTGAAGCCACTTCTCACCAGAGATGATCTTCCTTAATATGAATTCTCATCTCTGCTTGATGGAAGCCCCATTCTGTCTGTTGAAGATTAGAATGGCCAGGCCTCCCTAATGTCCTTGTGGATGGAGAGGCAGAAATATGTCCTAATGTCCTTGTGGATGGGAAGGGTGAATATATATATATTTTTTTGCTCTCCCTCTCATGGTCTCTATGAGTTTTAAACCATAATCTTAAGGCTTACTTGGCAACTCACCATTGTTAATGCTAAGTACTGTGTTCTGTGTAGTTTTTCAAGATGAAATCAAACAAAACACAGGAAACCACAGGCTATAGATGGTGTAGTTAATCACTGATCTGTAGCCAAATATAGATTTAGCAGCATCTTCCATATGCTTCCTGCTTTATAGATATTCAAGCAGGCATCTTAACTCTCAGACAGTGATGAATTTAGTTGAAAACCACGTCTAGGCACTGATGGTACTAATCTTGCCAGCACTCTCCTCCCTAGGTCTCCTTTGCTGCTCCTTGTATGCCTCTTGTACCTGAATATAACTTGCCTTGAGCTACCAATGAAAGGACATGAGGTAAATATTAAAAAATTAAAAAAATATTAAAATGTCCCATGTATCTCTTGACTTGAACCAGCAGCTCCCAGCCTGAATCTAGTGGCGGGAGATGGCAGCCCTTTGGCTTCGAGGTGGCTGGGAACAGGCAGGTACATGCCCTCCCCCCCCCCCCCCCCCCCCCACACACACACAAGTCACCAGTGAAATAGAAGTAGCATGAAAGGAGAAAGTTCTTTGGTCCCATAGGCAGCCAGACCCAAAAGCAGCTTGAGTGTGGTAAGTATTTGGCCCCCATAGCTCACCAGTAGTAGGAGAGAGTACGTCTTCCATCCCATGGACCAACAAAACCTGGAAGCATGAGAGGCGGCGTGTCTTTGGGCCTGAGGCTCCATGAGCCAGCGAGGGACAAGGCCCCATGATATTTGTTGCCCTAGAGATAGATTTAAAGGTGAATTTTAAAAGCTTGACATGTGTATCAATTAGGGGATGTGCGAATATGTTGGGTTCGATCGTGCCGAGCGGATTTTAAAAGCCACCTGGATATGCACGTACATGCCGCTGTGTGCACATATCGCAATTTCTCAAAAATGAGTGGGGTATGGGCGTGGTCTGAGTGGGCATGGGCAGTACATGGACGTTTTGAGACTTGACTCGGAAATTAGTGCGTAAATACTTACATGATCTGACATGCGCGGAGGTCCCCTGCCGCGTAACTTTACTTCTGCTAAGGATGACGTGTAAGTAAAAAAACAAAAAAACTAACAAGCCATTTCGGAGGGTTGTAAAGGGTCTGGGATAACTGGGTGATGGACAGTCTATCAAACAAGGGGGGTCTGGAGGACCTAGCTGATAAATGGGAGAACTGGGGAGGAACTGGAAAAACAGGCAATGGCGTCAGCATGCGTCCCTTTTAAAATTTCACCACTTCCGCGGGAGAAGCAGCTTTTGCATGCACAGATGTGCAATCACTTAAAATTAGGCTCACTTGTGAATGTGGCCAGGCTATTTTATAACACGTGCGCATGTACGTGTGTATGTTATTAAATAACCGTGTCCCTCGATGCGGGCCGACGAATGCGCGCACACGTGCGCTCGTGCACCATGTTGAAAGTTGCCATCTGTGTGTGCCTGTGCAGAAATAGAGGCCTGGTGTTAAGACACTCAGTAGAGATGGTACAAAATATACAATAGACACGTTTACAGCCACATCAAAAAATCATTTCAGTTTGGGGTGATATAAGAGTTGATAAATACTATGACATTGCAGTTCTTTACTGCTTTGGAAAACTGTATGCCTATATGTGGAAGATAAGAGGCTTGGAGTTCACCAACCCAGAAATAGTTACTAAGCCCAACTGGACTATAATATGGTACTAATCAAGTATTTTATAGCCTTTTCAGTACTTTTATGCAGTTTTAAAGTAAATTGCTTTACTTTGTTAGTGGTGAAGGGCCACAAAGTCAGAGCTTGTTACAAGAAGAAATTCATGTATGGCTATCTGATCTGGCTGCAGTCTTTGAACTGCACATTTTGTAAGTAAGATTAAAGAAACCATGGAAAGCAATGTGGCTTTTTTTGTGTGCGAATATTAAGAGTGAGACCCTCTTGTGTATTACTTTCATCTCAACATTACAGCACGCTTATGTTAGGAACTGTGGGTTCTGTCTGAAGGAATCTCGGCTGATTTGATCTAATGAATTTTCTTGGACTCAGCTGATGACAGTGCCCTATCCGGGTTACCGGGGGTGTTGTGATCTTCTTGCACACATCCCGGTATCAGGGATAGGGCACTGCGTGCAGGAAGATCACAACACTCCTGGTATCAGGAATAGGGCACTGTGTGCAGGAAGATCACAACACCCCTGGTATTAGGGATAGGGCACAGTGTGCAGGAAGATCACAACACTCCTGGTATTAATAGGGATAGGGCACTGCATGCAGGAAGATCACAACACCCCTGGTATCAGGGATAGGGCACTGTGTGCAGGAAGATCACAACACCCCGGAGGAGTCAGGATCACGCAGCTCCCCCCTGTCTGTGTAGCCAGCCTCTCACTAGTAATGCAGGAAGGGAGCTGTCTCAGCCTTCACCATCCTCCCCCCCCCCCTCACCCACACACCATTCACTGGTTGGGACATGGGGGAGGGGAGGAGTGAGGGTCAGGCAGCTCCCCCCTGTCTGTGAAGCCAGCCTCTCACTAGTAATGCAGGCGGGATAGGGCACTGCATGCAGGAAGATCACAACACCCCTGGTATCAGGGTTAGGGCACTGCATGCAGGAAGATCACAACACCCCTGGTATCAGGGTTAGGGCACTGTGTGCAGGAAGATCACAGCACCCCTGGTGACAGGGTTAGGGCACTGTGTGCAGGAAGATCACAACACCCCTGGTGTCAGGGTTAGGGCACTGTATGCAGGAAGATCACAACACCCCTGGTATCAGGGATAGGGCACTGAGTGCAGGAAGATCACAACACCCCTGGTATCAGGAATAGGGCACAAGTTCTAGTCATATTGACTGATCACATTACTTTTTTTGTCAACTACCAAGAGTTTCCATTTCCCATCCCCCCAACCATCACCTCAGTTGGAACCTTGGTAATATCAATAGATAAGAGGGCAGCCAGCCAATAGGAATACATATTCATTCCTAACTGACCTTTACTGATCTGGAAAGTGTCAATAATTTGTATCATTTTCTGTTAGTGTTCCTGAGTTTCCATTTCCATTTCCCATCCCCCCAACCATCACCTCAGTGGGAACCTTGGTAACATCAATAGATAAGAGGGCAGCCAGCCAATAGGAATACATATTCATTCCTAACTGACCTTTACTGACCTGGAAAGTGTCAATTTGTATCATTTTCTGTTAGTGCGCACTAACGGGAGTTAGTGCGCACTAACACGATTTAACGATTTTTAACGATAAAGTGTTAGAATTTCTATTGTATTGTGTTCTATAACGATTTAAGACAATATTAAAATTATCAGACGATAATTTTAATCGTTGAAAATCGATTCACATCCCTAATATATATAGAGAGAGTGTTCAGACTGACTCATACAGAGGTTCTCTCTCTATCTCATGGGCTAGTCAATTTCCATATTCCTAGATGTGGTGAAGGAGATAATCCAGGGGAAGCGTTTTTCTCCTTAAAACACTTAGGGCCAGATTTTAAAACCTACGCACGTGGGGTACATTTGTGTGGGCTACCTGGCTCACACAATGAACGCCCAATTTTATAACATGCGCGAGCATGTTATAAAATCCGGGGTCGGCGCGCGCAAGGGGGTGCACACTAGTGCTCCTTGTGCGCGCCGAGCCCTAGGGGAGTCCCGATGGCTTTCCCCATTCCCTCCAAGGCCGCTCCGAAATCAGAGCTGCCACAGAGGGAATTTTCCTTCCGTCCTTCCGTCCTTCCCCTCCCTTCCCCTACCTAACTCGCCCCCTAGCCCTATCTAACCCCCCCTAACCTTTGTTTAATAAGTTGCGCACGCCAGCCGAGTGCCAGTGCGCGATCCCCCAGCACGGCCGATGTGCCAGAGGCCTCAGTCTCGCCCTGCCCTGCCCCCGCCTCGCCCCTTTCACAAAGCCCCAGAACATGCGCACGTCGCCGGGCCTATGCAAAATAGGCTTGGCGTGCGTAACCCTTTGAAAATCTGGCCCATAAGGTATTGGCCCTGGGTGTCTCTTTTGTATTGAGGGCCCCCTGCAAGTGTACTATTAATCTTTCTGGGGATAGGTGGTGGTATATGTTCGTAGACCCAGTACAATTAGAGGATTTCCTGCAGAATAAATCTGTGTCTTCCAGCTTGGGGACTGTTTAACCTGATAGTTTAGGAGGCTATAAGTATTTAGTTTAATTGAGAATTTTTTTAGTTTCTTTTTTCTTGTGCATCTCTTCCCATGATGTGGCCTTAAAATTAAGATTCTTTAACTTTAACTCTTGCTGCATTTTGCCCATTTGGTTTGTTTCTAAGTATATAATCATTTCCTAAAACAAGATATAAAATTGCATTTGAAAATTAAAAAAAAAAAAAAAAAAAGTAGTGCTTTTTGGACTTATCTAGCTACATGCTGTTAATTAGCCGGATAAATAGGCATTTATCTGGATAAGTCTGAACTTGCAGTGCTCATGGTTTTCATATACATGAGAATTTGTGCACACATTTGTAATTTAAGACACCTGGCAATGTTCTCATGATGCCCCTGGCTGAAGCCTAAAGATGTCTGAAGCCCTGACTTAGAACCTTGCAACACCAAGATACCCCCATTCCATAGCAAAATCTCCTTTTTGTAGGGCTCCTAAAAAATATTAATTAATAGGCCCTATCTCCAGATGTCAACCCTCACCCCCTACTCAAAATACAAAGGAACCCCCTTCCCCCTACTGTTGGTGGATCCCCATCCCCTCTCCCCCTCTGATGCTCTCAGTCAAAAAGAGGCAGGAATGATCCCCCTGGTGCTCCTGCCCCTCTTGTGCCATTCTGAATGATGGCACCAGTGGAGCAGGCATGACAAGGGATTGCTCCTACCCCTTTTATCACCTGAGAGATCCTACAGGTAAGGAGAGAGGTTTTGTGCTGAATGGGTTCTAAGTTGGAGCTCCAAGCCTCTCATATGCATTAGTGATGGGAGAGGGGAACTGGATCGTGCATTCCCATGGGTGGCAACAGTTTTGCAGTATTCACTAAACGGCAGTAATCAGTTATTGCAATTTAGTAAATACCACAGTTCTTAAAGTGCCTTAAAACTGCATGTTAAAGTACATATTAATGCACTTTCAGGCCGATTCAGTAAGCTGCGCGGGAGAGCGGGCGCTCCGAGGCGTGCGCCCGCTCTCCCAATGCGCACCCAGGCCTCTCTCCTGGTTGACAGCCACGGGTTTAAAACATGGACGCTGGCAAAATTGAGTGTCCATCTTCCAACCCATGGGCAGATTTTTTTTTTATTTTTGGGGCCTCCGACTTAATATCGCTTAAGTGGGAGGATGTACAGAAAAGCAGTTTTTTCTGCTTTTCTGTACATTTTCCCAGTGTTGGCTGAAATTAACTCCTGCCTTTGGGCAGGCGTTAATTTCTGAGAGTAAAATGTGCGGCTTGGCTGCACATTTTACTTTCTGTATCGAGCAAGATTAACTAATAGGTTCATTAACATGCATTTGCATGTTGAGCGTGCTATTAGATTTGGGGGGTTGGATGCGCGTTTTCCACGCGCTATTACTACCCCTTACTGTAAAAGGGGTAGTAATAGCGCGTCGAAAACGCACCGTACTGAATCGGCCTGTTTAATAGTAGAGATGTGCATTTAGATGATCCAGAAGTGAAATTTGATCCAAATGAATTGATTTTCAGTTCAGTTTGGAACATCTGAACAGAATTGATGCAGTCCACTGAAAAATACAATTTTTTTTTTGATTCATTCGGTTCAGTCCCATTACAGTTGGTCGGGGAAGCAAAGCCAGACAAAGCAGAGGCAATTGAAATGGGACAGGGAAGGAGCAGGACCAATTAGGTTTCAATAGTAATTCAGAAAGCAATGGTGCCGATCACAATGGAGGAAGGCATCAATGTGATGTCACTACAGTGCTCTCCTCCAAGTGGACAGTGCCATTTTGAACGGACTTGAAGTCAAGCAGGAGCAAGTGGACATCGCTCTTGCTCTTTATTATTCAGGATCTGAAAAGGAGGTAAGTGGGGGCCCGGGAAGAGAGTTTTCCAGCCCCAGCATGTTTAAAGCAGGTGGTGGTTGTGGTGGTGGAACCCAAGCAAGGCTCAAGGAAAGCCCTGGCTGGCTCTGGTCAGATTAGCTTTTTGGGCCAGGAGTGAGGGTCGGAAAGGACCAGATGGACAGGTATTAGATTTTATAACATGCGCGCATCAGCACGCACATGTTATAAAATCAACAGGTCCATATGCACACATCGGGAAGTGCACGCACATGGACACCCGCGCATCCTTTTTAAAACTATGTGCACAGTGGTGGGAAGAACCTGAATGGTGCCTCCTGATGATGTCACCTGCCTGCCCTACTTAAGCCCAGGCCCCACAGTAGTTCCTTGCCCATAGGGAGGCTGGGCATAGCAACATGGTGGCTGGATTTGGCAACATTCCTACCACATGAGACCTTGTGAGTGCTACAAATCCTAATTCAGTGCATGTTGCCTTATTCCTGTGTTCCTGTTTGTTCTGTGTTCCAGTGATCCTGCGTTCCAGTCCTGTCCTTGTCTCCTGCTTTGTCTCCTGCCTTGTTCCTGAGTCCCTGCCTTGGCTTGTCTGCTTCTGTTTCTGTCTGTGCCGTTCCCCAGTCTTGTATTGTTTTGTCTCGTCTTGTCTCTCTCTCCGTCAGCCTGACTTCCTGAATTCTGACCTCGGCTCTGGACTTTAACCATCCTTGTCTGCTGCCTGCCCTGACCTCCGGCCTGTCTACTGATTCAATTTGTCTGCTGCCTGCCTTGACCTCCACCCGGCTTTTGGACTCTTGTTCTCGCCATGCACTAGGGATCAACCTAAGACCTGCGGGGAAGGTGGCTGGTATAGGTGAAGCTCCGGTCCATCCCACCACAGAGTACTCTCTGACAGGGTGGGCCTACCAAATTAACCCTGTAGGGTGTGTCAATAACCCCTCAGCACCAAGGTTTCACCATCAATTATTTCCTTGCCGGCATTACAAAATCTCTTTTACACCATGCCATTCCATCCTTCTCCTACATCTTAAGAACCCAAAAATTCTCTGGTGTAAACAAATGCTATTGCACAGCAGAACAATTTATTGCTGTTCTACATGAATTTACACTATAGATAGAGATGTGCATTGGTTTTTAACAAATGCAAAATATTTAACAAATGAGTCCATTTTTGGTTCATTCTAAGTGGAATGAACCCAAAATAGTCACCTATGAAAATATCCCAAAAATTTGGATACTTTTTTCTTCATGGCATTTAAAAACAATGGTGCCATGGTCTAGCTCTGGGCTGGGCCTAGCACTGCTGCTGTGCCAGAGTGGGCCAGAGCTGGCTCCTTTACAATTATCAGGGCTGGGGAAATCCCATCCTTGCCTCCTCTTACTCTGTCCTATACATTTCTACACCCATACATCAAAATGGTGCCAGCCAAACCAGAGGAAGACACCAAAGTGATGTCATTTCTATGCCATTCCTAGATGGATGGCGCCATTTTTAAAGCACTGGGTCCAAGGCATGACTGATTGGGTATTGCTCTTGTCCATTTCAATGCAGGATCTGGTAAGGAGTAAGCAGGGGCCAAGGGCTAGGCCTCAGTATCAGACCTGGCCCACGACTGGGGCTAGAACTTGATGCCAAGCACAGCCCAGAGCTAGGCTTCTGCACTGCAGCTAGGTCTTGAGGTAGGCCTCAGTGCTAGGCTAGGATTGGGGCTAGGCCTTGGTGCATGGCCTGGACTAAGCTAGGCCTCAGTGGGAGGGCCTAGGCCAGGGCTAGGCATTGGATCTGGGATGAGTCCAATTCGTGGCTAGGTCCCACCACGGAGGTCTTTTTCTTGCAGTTAATTATTTAATGTTTTTTTTTTCTTGTTTAATTTTTTTTTTTCAGTTTGTCAAATGAACAGAACTGAAAAGAAATCATTAAACAAATCAAATAAAAATGACCTGCTCCCCCCAAAAAAAATATTTTGAATAAATGAACCAAATTGAAAATTGTGGGGCTGCACATCCCTACTATAGATGGAATAAGACCTTTTAAAGTGAAATTAATGTAGTATTCTGATTGGCTGAATATCTTCTGGTATTTTCTGGGTCAATAATCTATGTCAGCTTTCATCAGCAGAAATACCCTGAATCATCTTTTGGATTGCACTACAAGTCTGAAGCAATGATTCTAAAATCAGCCCTGGGGGACACACCTAGCCAGTTTTTAGGAGGTCCACAATGAATATGCATGAGAGAGATTTCTATGCACTGCCTCCATTATATGTAAATCTATCTCATGCATATTCATTGTGCATATTCTGAAAACTTGTCTATTGAGGTGTGTCGCAAGCTTTGGGTTGAGAACCTCTGGCCTAAACATTAGGAATGTGCAGCCATTTTAAAACATCAATAATATTTCTTGTTTCATTTTGTGTCACTTCCCATCCACCATACCAGGGAAAATACCCCAAAGCATAATTTTTATATCATATGTTATTTTAGCATGGACCAAACCATTATAGCATGCGCTATTCGCAAAAAGATGTGCATTGCAAAAAACAGCATGCCCTAGAAATGAAACAAAACAAAAAAATATGATTAAAATGAAATAACATAAGAAGAAAAAATATTTTTCCATGCACACCCTTATTAAACATAGAGTACATGGACCCATAGATTGTCACAATTATCAAGTTTAAGAAGCTCACCTGTGTGAGGGATTAATTTCCCTAATGAAAAACAGTTTAATAAAACACGTGCTGTTAATTAAAAATGTGTATGTTTCACCTCTGAGGTCTTGTTTTGGCAAGAGATGAATGAAACTATTTTTCAAAGTTCCTTTTTTTTTTTCCAGAAGCTGTATTAGAAGTGGGAAATTATTAATTCCTTTGATATTCGCTGTAATAATATGAATCATGCAGTCATTTTTATGTGGCTCTAATGCAGTATGTAATCCCGCAAGAATTCCATTTGTAATGGTTCCATTAACTTTATGTCCAGTCAGTGAAGACAGCAGATGTTGCCTAGTGGTTAAAGCACAGAGCTGTGGAATGGGAAATTTAGGTTACTCTTAGATTAACCTGCCATCGCAGTCCTGCTCTCACTGTATCGCCCAAATCACCTGACTTTTTTTTTTTTTTTAACATTATGAATTCATGAGCTGTCTTTTGCCTTAAATGTTTTCTTTCCCATTTACTAAGTTTAGTGTGATTACCTAAATTGCTACCTTGTTGCCATTTTAGAAGCCGTGGTTCTGCAATGGACACATGCATTGTCAACCTAGTTGTCTTTAGTATCTTACTGTGATGATTGTCCAGCAACAACAAAATAAGGAAGGTGTGGCCCATTGGTCAACTGGAGAAGTCCTGGGACATGAGTTTAATAATCCTCTCCCTCTACTATAATTCTGGGCAAGTCACTTTGCTCACTGCTGTCTCTGAATTCCAGATGTTTGCCTTAATCCAGCTTTTCCAGTTACATTTCTATAAAAAATGAATGCATGTCATGTTGCAGATGTTTGGATAAAGAAATCTGAAAGCGATTTTTTGTTTGGCGGCATCCCTATCACAGAGCAACTCAGTGCAACTCAGTTTGGTATATCAAAGCAATGGTTGAAAAGGTGAATAATGTAAGTGTTTCAGAACATCCTGGAGTATAGCCATCCTTGTTTAAATGTATGAAAAACCTTTGCAATAGTTTCTATACATTTCTGGGCATATTTCCATGGGTGTCCAGGTTTCTCTTTCCCCTACCATGTTTTCTGATTAAGTCAAAAGGAAATGTTTATTATTTTACTTTTTTTTTTTAGTGAGGGGAAGGTGTTTCCAGGATACACCTGTGATAACTCTAATTACTGAGTATGTCCCTCTTATCTGTCTGCCCTATTTAATCAGCCCCTTCTTTTTCTATTGCCTCACAGTGACCCAGAATTTTTTGTCTATATTTTGATCACTTCAGCTTCAGGAAGAAACGATTAGCATGCCATAGAACAGGTTTTAGTTTATCTAGACTGACAGGTACATTGTTGTAATAATTTGGCTAATAGTCTATTTTAGAGCAATATGGAAGAAAAACAGATTTTTAGACAGCCTGAACTTTCAAACAATGTAAAGAGTTGGTGGTAATTGCAATGCGATAGAAATGATTAAACAGCTGTAGAGCTATAACAATGCTATTCATCCAGTCAGTATTGTTCAAAATCTTCAATTTCATAACTGTCTTAAGGAGCCTGGAAAATACATAATCTATCACACCAAAATTAAAAGGATTTCAGTTCCAGTGGTTTGACAACGTGCATAGCATACACTACTATGGAGGCACGATCCATAAGGAAGGTAATTTTAAAAGACATTTCAGCAGGCAAAAACAGTGCTTTACCCATGGAAGTGGTCTGTTATTAAAAAAAAAATGCACACCTAAAATGTGAGTAAATCTATGTAGATATAGCCTAAAATGTGCGTTTGTGTGCCCATACACGTATGTATTGGTGCAGTAACGAAGATCCGCTGTCATGTTTAATCGTAGGTGCACTTGCATGCATATGTTCTTAAATGCACCAACCGTGCAGAAATGTGCTCCTAATTTTAAGAGGTTACTCGAGCACAGCTAGCGCGCATGCCTTCCATGGGACTCTGTTGGCTTTTACACGCATATGTAAGCACATTTTAAAACATGATCGCGCAAGGCTCATTCCCAGTTTTCCAGTTAGTCCACCAGTTTGCCCAGTTAATAGTGAGGTCTTTCAGACCCCTCTGGTTCTTCATCCTGCACGCCACCCCGATGACCTGGATCTTTTACCCTGTCCTATAAGTCCTAAAACTCGAGATCTCCAGGAGCAGCAGTAAAATTACGCAGGATATCTTGTATATGCGCGCTGTGAATTTAGGTGTAAAATTATATGGAGTTGTGTATGTAAGTGTTGGTCCTGCCCTGGAATGCCCATGCTCCACCCCTTCATTCCTCACACACACACACACTTGGGTACGTATGCATGTAATCTGCGGCTTTTCAAAATCCACATTGCTCACACGCGGCGCACATACATATGTGGGCATTTTTGCATGAGCAATGCTCTTAAAATTGACCCGTATGTGGGTGTAAGTTTCTCCACAGTAAGCAAAGGCCTTCCCAGGGGCAGAGATGAGAAGGGTTTGCACTTATGCACATATTTCTGGATATTTATCCTCCTCCTCCTCATTGTTTATGTATGGAATCAAGAGAGCTCAAAGTAAGTTTCAACCAGCTGAGAAATAACAGTCAGATATTTTCAAAAGTATGCGAGTAAATAAGAACATAAGAACATAAGAACATGCCATATGGGTCAGACCAAGGGTCCATCAAGCCCAGCATCCTGTTTCCAACAGTGGCCAATCCAGGCCATAAGAACCTGGCAAGTACCCAAAAACTAAGTCTATTTTCCCCAAAACTTTCCGTGCACAAATTAGCAGGTGTAATTATTCTGTGCACAAATTAGCAAGTGTAATTTTGCGTGGGTAATGTTTGTGGGGTAATTTTCAAAGAGAAAGTAGACATGCAACTTATGTGAGTATTTGCCATTTAGCTTATGTGGGCTATTACAAAATTACCCCCATTGTGGATAGGCCAGGCAGTTTTGGTTAGATCAGCTGCAAGTGTAATCACCTCAGAGTGGAGTCCCTCTTGCTTTGGTGTCCTAGGCTGAAGGAGTGAAGGTAAGTTAGGGACCCACGATGGTTTCCTTGAGGGGGTGCACCTGAAAAGCCTTCTTTCTTGCCGGGTGTAGGGTGGTTTAACCATTTTATTGTACTAAAAAAAAAAAAGAAAAGAAAAGAATTAGGAACTGACTGGCAATAAACAACATAACTTACTCTTGAGATCTTTCAACAAGTATGTGTTTTTTAAATAATACCTCAAGAAAAGGCTTTTTATATACTTAGACAACAATTTGAAACTTCAACACATTCAATCCCTTTTCTTATAGAATAGAAATGCCTTGAAACGCTATTAACAATTATATTCTTTTCCCTATAGGACTTTAGGCTGAGAGACCAACAGTCACATAAGTCTTTATGTTCCTCCTTATTTTACTCTATCTGTATGTATTCATAGTTTTTATTTTAAGAAAATTGATTCTTTGTGTTGTTTTTCTGTGTGTGTTTGTTTCCCTCTCAGCCTCTCTCTTTTTGTGTGCCCAAAATTGAAATTCTGGGGATTTGTAGGCCTTCTCATTCGTCTCTGTGCCACAGTTATTAGCAATCTTTGGCCATTAAAGTCACCCTGCCTTGGTTGAAATTCTCAAGCAATACAGCTTACTGTCTGGGTTTAAGGTAAATTACATGTGGTACCCACCCCCTTGGGTTATCCACTAGATGGTCCTAGGTCCCTGCTTAGTCAACATTCCTGTGAGCCTTTCCATCCTCTTCAGCCCCTCCCAACTTGGAGGGCTGGGATTGGTTGCCTCATACTATTCAGTAGTCGGTGTGTTCTTTTGAGTTAGCCTCAGAGCAGTAAGGATTCCGTTTTTATACCCTCTGGTGAGGCCTCCTGCCCCATAAGAACATTTAACCCTAGATTTAACCCTAGCAGAATGATGTCGCAAAAAAAAAGGGGCAGGGGTGATAGTGGGCAGCCGGCCACATCGCGGTGGTGCAGCTGCACCACACACTATTGCCCCCATAGAACCACGGGAAAAGTTGTAGTTATTTGAGGGGACCCCCTCCAATCGGTTTCCTATTTGGCCCACTGGGAAAGCTTTGTATACTTTGTATACTATTTAAAAAATCTCTCTCGGACCGCAAATGATAGATAAGACCGGACGGCTTAGCTCACTACTAAGCACGTCATCTAAGGCTTGATGATGCAGTTCTGTCTCATATAAAATCTGTTTCTAGTTGGTGAAGAGCATTTTTTTGGAGTGTTTTGGCAATACCTTTTGTTTTGTGCTTAGCTTTGGCAGAGACAGGATCGCAGATTGGCTCTTTGTTTGTTTTCATTTTTATACTTTAAAATCACCATGGGAAGCTTTACCCAGATACCTGAGATAAAGAACACCTACCCAGAAAAGAAAATTATCTCTGTACATCAATCAGTTGTTGTTTCACCTTTATGGATAAATGGACTTTAATTTAATTGTTAAAGAATTGGTACATTTGTAATTTAACACCAGAGCCTTGCATGGTTTGTTCCAGAATCTCACTCCTTGTGACTTAGCATCTAACAGCACACACAGAAAGAAATACATCACTGCCTGGTCCATAAGCGAGAGCTTCCTCCCTCAAAAAGATTCCACCCTTGGAGCGAGTGCTTCCTCTCTCAAAAAGATTCCACCCTTGGAGAGAGAGTAAAGTTATGTGTACCCTTGGGACTTAAACCTCCCCAATCAAGGGTTACATACACACAGTTCAATATTTTGAGTATTGGTCCCACTTGTAGAATACCACGATGTTTGGCCATCTCTCGATTTCAGGATAAGGTATCAAATACCTGAGGATATCCATTCCATCTAATCTTAAAGACTTTAATCGGGCCAACTATCCATGAGTACTGACTAAAATAAAAGCAGATCTGATTCATTGGACTCCATTTCCTATTTCCTTGTTAGGTAGGGTCAACTTGATTAAAATGGTGGACTTACCTAAACTCATAGGGCCAGATTTTAAGATTTACGCGTGGGAGTAGATTTGTGCGCTCACCCGGCGCGCACAAATCTAAGCCCAATTTTATAACATGCGCACACAGCCGCGTGCATGTTATAAAATCCGGGGTCGGCGCGCGCAAGGGGGTGCACTTTGTGCACCTTGCGCGTGCCGAGCCCTAGGGGAGCCCCGATGGCTTTCCCCATTCCCTCCAAGGCCACTATCGAAATCAGAACAGCCTTGGAGGGAACTTTCCTTTCACAATCCCACACCTTCCCCTCCCTTCCCCTATCTAACCCGCCCCCCAGCCCTACCTAAATCCCCTCCTACCTTTATTATTTAAGTTGCGCCTGCCTCTGGGCAGGTGTAGGTTGCGCACACTGGCCAAGTGCCGGCGTGTGATCCCCCGGCCTAGCAGGCCTTCGGAGGCTTCTGGCCATGCCCCTGCCCCGCTCATTCCCTACCCCTTTTTCAAGCAGAGGGACATACGGGCAAATGGCTGCTGTGCCTGGAGACTCCGGCTGAGCCCCGCCCACTCCCCGCCCCCTTTTTCAAGCCCCGGGGCTTACGCGCGTTGCCGGGCCTATGCAAAATAGGCACAGCATGCGCAGAAGCGGATTCTCGGGGTTACGTGCGTAACTCTTTGAAAATCTTCCTCTTAGTGTTTTGAATCCCCTGTGTTGGCAGCAGTGTGGTGAGCAGGGGAGCTATATCAATATAGCTCCCCTGCTCACCACACTGCTGCCAATATAGGGGATATAGCGAAGTAGGGAAGTTTTGGAATGAACTTCAAGAGATAATTATTACCATTGTGGGGACTGATATCACCCTCTCTCCCATGTTATGGGCCAGATTTTTAAACCTACGCGCGGGCGTAGATTTGTGCGTGCAACCCGGCATGCAAAAATATATGCCCAATTTAAAATCCGTGGTCGGCACACGCAAGGGGGTGCACACTTGTGCACCTTGTGGGCGCCGAGCTCTAGGGGAGCCTTGATGGCTTTCCCTGTTCCCTCCGAGGCCGATCCGAAATCAGAGCAGCCTCGGAGGGAACTTTCCTTTCACCCCCCTTCCCCTCCCTTCCCCTACCTAATCCGCCCCATGGCCCTATCTAAAAACCCCCTCACCTTTGTTGGTGAAGTTGCGCCTGCCTCTGGGCAGGCGTAGGTTGTGCGCACTGGCCAAGTGCCGTCACATGAGCCCCCAGCACGACCGCTGTGCTGGAGGCCTCGGTCCCGCCCCTGCCTCGCCCCCAGCCAGCCCACTCCCTGCCCATTTTTTCAAGCCCTGGGACATACGCGCATCCCAGGGCTTGTATGCGTCGCCGGGCCTATGCAAAATAGGCTCGGCGCACGCAGGAGCGGTTTTTCGGGGTTACTCGTGTAATATACGTGCGTAACCCTTTGAAAATCCACCCCTATGTCTCCTAAACTGTTGGGATGAACAGGATTTGTCAAAAAAAGATAAAAGGCTGGTATCTCATTTTTTGCGAACTGGATGGTTAACAATTGCATATTTTTGGAAAACCTCACCACAAGATTCTGTTTGGTGAAATAAAGTCTTGGAGTTAGCCACTTTAGAATGCATTACTGTTGCCTTAAAAATGAAGCTTGAGGGCTATAATGGTACATGGGAAAATTTTGGAAGTGACATGCCCAAAATTAGAATTATATGGATATTTTTTGAATAATTTGTAGACCATGGTTTCACTGACAATTTACATCTGATGTTGTTGTTCAGACCTTGTTAATGCATTATTTCTCAGTTGTTAACTATATTGAGCTGTGTCTATGTCCTGTTTTCTGGAAAAATAAAACGTTTAAAAAAAAGTCAGAAAATGTTAGGGCTACTGATACTGAATTAAATTTGCGGGTATAAATTTTGTATTTGGTCAGATCTTCTTTTCTTCAACTGTGTCCAATTCCAATCTTAGATCATATTTGGAATATAAGGATGCGGGCACTATGATCCATGCACTGATCCCATTTAAATTAGACTATTATAATTCACTATATATTGGTCTGTATATTGTAATTCACTTTATATGAAGATAGACCAACTGTATCTGCTGGAACAATGAGCCAAGAAATTATGGGACCAAATCCAGAAGTTGGGAATGGTCAGGAATCGGACCGTTTGGTCCTATCTTCAGACTCTTTGGTTAATAGCAGCTTTGGACTTGGTGCCGTAAGCAAGAGCCACATGGGGCCTCTTTAGAAGGCCTTGATTTCCTGGTTGAATCCTCAGTTCTATGACTACTCAGTGATGTTGCTACTCCTGGAGTCAACCAGACAGATGCAATAGTGGTTGGATCGCAAGCACTTGGACAGAGGGGTGGATTTGGTACCTCCACTCCTGAGGAGGCAATCCAGTCTATCCACTGACTAGAGGCCCAGGCAATTCAGGTGGCCTCAGTTAGCACTTGGACTGTCAGGACGATGTCTGACAATGCCATGGTGGTAGTATATATAAATCAAAGAGTCAACCCAAAGTCATCCAGTTTTTTTGGAGATGGATCTGCTTCTTCCTTGAGCAGAACTGAATTTGCAGGCTTTGTCAGAATCCCACATAGAGGGCGTGGATAATGTGCATGCCAATTATCTCAGTCGCCATGTCCTAGATCCAGGGGAATGTCATCAAGGGCCTTTGATCTCATCATCATCATCAGATGGGAGTCTGCTGGATCTGGATTTGATGGCAACCAGCGGGAACATAAAGGCATGCAGGCTCTTTAGTCATAGGAGAGATTTTCAGGGCTACGGAATCAATGTTCTAGTGCAGGAATGGCTGACAGAGGAGACATTGTATTTTATTTTATTTTTATTTATTTAAAAATTGTTTGTATACCACCTTTACAAAAGTAATATTTGATCAAAACGGTTAACAACAGAAACAAACATAATTTGTAAAATAAATAATATAAGCAATTAAAATAATAATTAACCACAAAAAGACAATAAATTTCATATACAAACCAAAAACTTGACATAAGTGCCATATTACTACTGCATGTTCATAATGAATATGTAATTTAAAAACAAACAGGGAAGGAAGGGAGGGAAGGGGAAGGAAGGGAACATAAAATGGAGGGAACAAAGGATAGGAACAACTGTCATTCATAACAGAGATTATATGTCAAGACAATACTGAACTTAATCTTTTGTCAAATGTTGAAAGGCTTTTTGGAATAAGTGAGTTTTTAAAGCTTTCTTAAAGTCTTGTGTATATGATATAAGACGGATATATTCAGGTAGAGAATTCCAGAGGTATGGAGCTGCTACAGAAAAGGCTCTTTTCCAAGTTAACTCTAGCCTACCAATACGAGCAGAAGGTAAATCTAATAAATTTTTTGTAAGTGATCTGAAATATCTAACTAGTTTATATATCCTGAGAGTAGTGCAGAGCCATGAAGATTGTGGATTATGAATTAGGGAATGAATAATTGTGAGGATTTTATAAAGTATTCTAAATTTAACAGGAAGCCAATGAAAGGAGACACCAGAAAGAACACGCACGGCAGAATTTTGAACCATTTGTAGAGGATTAATTGTGGAGTCTGGTAGTCCCAGATAAAGTGCATTGCAATAGTCGAGTCCTGAAAAAATCAGGGCCTGTAGAACAGTACGAAAATCTTGAGTAAACAGTAAAGGGCATAACCTTTTAAGAAGATGAAGTTTAAAGAAGGATTTTTTTGTAATAGCCGATATATGATTCTTCATTGATAAATCTGAATTGAGTATAACTCCAAGGCTGGTTGCTTGATTTCGAATTGGAATTGAAATACCATTAAAAATAAAATGAGATGGGGGACCTAGTGTAGATTCTGATATTGAAGTAACATAGACCAATTCAGTTTTTACCGAATTTAATTTTAACCTATTATTTGAGAGCCAAGTAGTGATAGTATTCAGATATAGTGTGATAAGTGAGAGAGTATATGACCAAGAATTATTATAGGGTACTAAAAACTGACTATCATCTGTATAAACTTTAAATTGAATATCTAATGAGGAAAGAATATGGCAGAGAGGAAGAAGATAAGATAGATATTGAAAAGAATAGGAAATAGGGATGATCCTTGTGGTATACCTGAAGAAATTATGTATTGATCCGAAGAATGATTATTGATATTAATTTGTTGTGATCTGTTAGTTAAAAAAGAGGAGAATTAGTCCAGAACTTTGGCTGTAATACCTATAGCTTGTAAACCAGAAAGCAGAATCTGATGATTTATAGTATCAAAAGCGGCTGATATGTCTAAAAAGACCAAGATATAGTTAATGTTAGAATCCATTCCTCGATATAACGTATCAAAGGAGGATAGCAGTAGGGTTTCAGTAGAGTGACCCTTTCAAAACCGTGTTGTGAGGGGTGTAAAATATAGTTACTGTCAGAAAATCAGTAAGTTGGTGCAAAACTACTGATTCAATCAATTTAGATAGAGAAAGTAACAGAGCAATGGGTCTGAGATTGTCCAGATCCATAGAATTTTTTGACTTGTTTTTCACTATGGGAAGAACTGAAGTTCTTTTTAGGTTCTCTGGAAAGTGCCCTGAGTCAAGAGATTGATTTACAAGAGAACATAAAAAGTTACTAGCTAACGGAGGAATGACTTTCAAAATATTTCCTGAACATGGATTTAATGGGGAGTTAGAGGTCTTCTGTTTCTGAATAATATTTAGAATAGTAGTTTCAGAAAATGGAGAAAATTCTGACCAGTTGGTACTAATAGATGAGATGTTGGAAGAAGGAAAAGATAGATGTTGGAACTCTTTAGAAATATCGTCTACTTTAGACTTAAAACGATTAGCTATTTTATTACAGATATTGTCGTCAAAGACACTAATGTTGCTTATATTCAACATAGTTAAGGATTTAACAATGTTAAATAGAGTGT
Source organism: Rhinatrema bivittatum (assembly GCF_901001135.1). Classification (NCBI taxonomy): domain Eukaryota; kingdom Metazoa; phylum Chordata; class Amphibia; order Gymnophiona; family Rhinatrematidae; genus Rhinatrema; species Rhinatrema bivittatum. The sequence continues at coordinate 56,540,817 of NC_042622.1, forward strand.
TAGGGTTACCATTTGCATGTGAGATTTTCTTAGCATAATAAGTTTTTTGGCGAAGCTAATTTCTTTATTGTACTTCCTAAGAGTACAATAAAAGGCATTATTTGACTCAGCAGATTTGTTATGTCGCCATTTTCACTCCTTAGATCTAAGTAATGTCTTGAGTGTATGAAGGGCTTTCATGTACCATGGAGCACACCTTATTAGCCTTATTAACTATTTTATTGTTGGAAGAGGTCAGAGTTTTAACTATCGAAGAGATAGTAGAGTTTCACAATGCAACAGAGTAGTCAACTGAGGCTATTGGGGACAGAGGTAATTTAGGAACTAAGGCCTCTATAAATGAATTAGTCTATATGGATTTTTGTTTCAGACAGTTGAACTTATTCTTATCTAACAGGCCGATACAGGAAAACGCGCGGGAGAGCCGGCAAGCGCCTGCTTTCTCGACGTGCGCACAGGCCACTCTTCTGGGCACACAATACAGAAAGCCCAGGTATGTAAATTAGGGCCCGCAGTAAAAGGAGGTGCTAGGGATACTAGCGCATTCCTAGAGCCTCCTTTTTGACAGAAGCAGCAGCTGTCAGCGGGTTTGACATCCAACGCTCAATTTTACTGGCGTCGGTTCTCAAACCCGCTGACAGCCTTGGGTTCGGAAAACAGACGCCGGCATAATTAAGCATCCATCTTCCAACCCACAGGCCATGGGCAGATTTTTAAATTTTTTGTTTTAAATTTTAATTATTTAAAATTTTTAATTTTTTTTTATTTTTGGGGCCTCCGACTTAATATCGCTTTGATATTAAGTTGGAGGGTGTACAGAAAAGCAGTTTTTTCTGCTTTTCTATACACTTCCCCAGTGCTGGCCGAAATTAACGCCTGCCTTTGGCAGGAGTTAATTTTTGAGAGTAAAATGTGCGGCTTGGCTGCACATTTTACTTTCTGAATTGCACGGGAATAACTAATAGGCCCATCAACATGCATTTGCATGTTGCGGGCGCTATTAGTTTTGGGAGGGTTGGCTGCGTGTTTTCGACGCACTTTTACCCCTTACTATATAAGGAGTAAAAAATAGTGTGTCGAAAACGCACGGCCAAATGTGGGCTAACAGTGCGCTTCGCCGGAGCACACTTTACTGTATTGGCCCGAAACTAGGTTTATCTATTTTTAAGGAAAAATGAATTAAAAAATGATGAGACCAAGGTATAGACTTGGCCCAAAATAGACAGAGTACTTCAAAATATTGCAGGTCATTTAGGGTTGGTTTTCCTGGTAGCACCGGATTGGCCTAGGCAGCTGTGGTATGTGGACCTCCTGCATCTGCTGTGCAACAGCCCTCTTCAGCTTCCATTTTTGAAAGACTTGGTTTGTCAAGGTCTGGTATTTCAGAAGGATCTGGATCATTTTGTCTTACAGTTTGGCCCTTGAGAGAGTGCTTTTGGTGAAGAAAATTTATTCTCTGGCAGTGATGGCTATGCTTCTGAAGGCTAGGAAGTTTTTCATTTCCTTGGCTTATGTGCATGTTTGGAGAGTGTTTGAGGATTGATATTCGGGGTGACAGTGGTTCCAGACAAGGCATCAGTACCATTGATTCTGGATGTCCTGCAGAAGTGCCCTTCTAAGGGTTTAGCCCTTAATACCTTGAAGGTTTAGGTGGCAGCTCTCTTTTGCTATAGAGGTCAGGTTCAGGGTGGGCTTCTGTCTTCTCATCCTGATGTCTCTTGCATTTTGAGGGCCATTCAGCATATTTGACCTCCACTACATATTCCATTTCTTCTTTGGGAACTTAGTCTTGACTTTTTGGGCAAGATCACAGCTTTTCCCTCTTAAAAGTATTTCCTTATGATTGCTTACATTAAATATGGTATTTCTTGTCACTATTTGTTCAGTTCGTAGGATATTGGAGTTGCAGGCGCTGTCATGTAGGGAACCTTTTCTGATGATTACACAGGATAGGGTTCTGCTTTGCACAGTCCCTTGATTTCTTCCAAAGGTTGAGTCGGGTTTTCAGCTAAATTAGTCTATTTCTCTGCTTCCTTTGACAGGATGATGGATGTGGTGGATTACACACTCCTTCGTCCCTTGGACATGCAGCATTTGTTGAGGTATCTTAAGGATAGCAATGTCTTCAGGAGTTTGGATTATCATTTTATGCAGAAAGGTGAAGCAGCCTCTAGGGCTATGACAACCTGGATCAAAGAGGTGATTACAGCAGTTTATGTGGATTCTGGTGTTTATTTGCTATCGTAGATTCGGAAGTATTCCACGATGGCATATGCTCCTTCGTGGGCAGAACCGGAGTTAGTGTTTCCTTCAAATATTTGTAGAGTGGCAACTTTGTGTTCCTTGAATATTTTCTCTAGACAATACTATCTGGATATCATGTGAGGCCTCTTTCACCTCAGCAGTGTTGTGAGAGGCTCGGGAAGTGCCCTACCCTGTTAGGGAATAGTTTGGGTACATCCCCCTCATATGGATTGGTCTGACTAAATGAAGAGGAAGGTGAAATTACTTCTTACCTGATAATTTCCTTTCCTGGAATGCAGTCAAACCAGTCAATGACCCTCCTAATGCTACTATTGTTTGTTGCTATCTTTCTGTATTTTTAGTCTTTCAGGAGACTATTGTTTCTGGACCCCTCAGAGGAGTCAAATCCAGGCTGTGTGTCTTTACTTCACCCTGTGGTGAGTATAACTTGTTCTTGATTTCCTAAAATTCTCATGATTGCTATATCCCTATGTTTTTCTGCCTCCTTATTCTGCAGAAAGTCCTTGGTTAAAATTTTTTTAATTACATGGAGGAATAAGATGTTTCTAAATTGTTGCTTGTATTTAAGTATTAGAGATGTGCATCATTTTTTGTGTTCGTGTCATTCTTCGTTTTTCGGCCACCATGGAAAATGTCGGTTTTTTTCGGTTCGGGTCTTTTTTTTCGCCAAAAATCGATTTTTAGTTAGTGCGCGCTAACTCCCCGTTAGTGCGCGCTAACTCCTGTTAGCGCACACTAACAAAAACCGTTAGATTTTGTTACTTTTTGTTACTTTTTGTTAGTTTTTGTTAGTGCGCACTAACGGGAGATAGCGCGCACTAACGGGGAGTTAGCGCGCACTGACTCCCGTTAGTGCGCACTAATCGGAAAAACAAATTTTTGTGAAAAAACAGGAAAATCCTGATTTTTTTCGGGCTCCCTGAAACATGCCGAATTGGACAATTTCGTTGCAATTTTCCAATTCGGCAAAAACGAATGCACATCTCTATTAAGTATATCCACAGTTAGCTTTTTATAGAAATACTGGCAGGCTAGTGTCAGCACAGAAGTGTTGCACTGGAGGTGGACCCTTGGCCTGGTGCAGGATTGCTACGGCCCACTGGTCGGACCCAGAGAGTGCCTGCCACCAGGAGGCGGAGCACACAAGGAGACAGAGGCTAGCTGGAGCTTCGCCAATAGCAATCCGGGGGTTCCACAGGTTGAGTCCTTGGGTACCCGGACCATCTGGACTTAGGTGGGCCTCTGAGGGTCTCCTAGAGAAGTAGCGGAGAGGTGTGCCCACCACGAGCAAAGGTGCGTGGCTGGTGAAGATAGGATGGGCTAGACCAGGACCGGAATCACCGGAGACCTCTAGAAGGAAGCAGGAAGTGAAGGTCCTCTGGGCGAGATAGGCAGCGCCTATTGGTCCAGTTGAAGGTAGGCCATGGTCAGCATCCGAGCAGGCTGGTCTGGTTGTCACAGGAGCAAACAGAGTATCCGAGCATAGTGCAAGGGTCAAAGCCAGGGTATCAGTCCGAGGATGGTCAGCCAAAGCAAGGGTCAGTTCCAAGGTCAGTCCATACGAGGTCAAGCAAGCAAGGGTCAGTTCCAGGCGGCAGTCAAACATGGTCAGAAGGCAGGCAGTGATCAAACGTGGTCAGAGGACAGGCAGAGGTCAGTTCCAGGTGGCTGTCAAATGTAGTCAGGCAAGCAGAGGTCAGTACCATGAATCAGTCCGAGAAGGTACGCCAAGGAGAGAAACTTGGAGTAGGAGGAGGGAGAGACACGAACACAGAGAGGACCATGGAAAGACAGGAACACAGGAGCACTGGAATGAGACAGGAACACCGGAACAAAACAGGAACACAGGAACTCTGGAACAGGACTGGAACAAGGAAGCAGGAGAACACAGGAACGAGGAACAGCAAACTAGCTACACCGAAGGTGTCAACCCGATTGCCAAGGCGAGGTTCTGGGAACAGAGCCTCGCTGTATATACCATGGTTAAGTGATGTCATCATCGGGTGCCGCGGACCGATTTCCTGCACTGGGCCCTTTAAAGGACCGAGCGGTCCGCGTACGCACGCACCTAGGGGCGGGGCCGATGTCGAGGAGAACGCTGAGCCCCGACATGAGGAGTGCTGCGAATCTGAAGGCCCCGACGGGCCTGGGAATGCCGTGGAGCGACGTGGGCAAGAGGAGCTGGCTGCAGCTGCAAGGGAGGATGGACCAGGACCTGCCTGAGTGAGGTGAGCAGGCCTGGCTGTGGTACTAGCGCGGCTGGAATGTGCAAAAAGAAGTATATATGGGGTGACATCAGTTAGCCTGCTGATCTCTGTCGCCACCTGATGGTTGGCAAGGATGGACTGTTTGTATGGACTGGTCTGACTGCATTCAAGAAAGGAAATTATCAGGTAAGAAGTAATTTCACCTTCTTTCATATTGGTTCTCAAAAGGTTTTGCCTCTGCAGAGCTAAAAAAGTAAGCAAAACTAATAATTCCCTCCTTTTTATTAAAACCAGATATTCCTGTTGAGAATTTCTAGTAAAGTGTAACATGACCCTATTGACAACTAACTAAACGTTCTAAAGAGATGAGGATATGGAAAACCCCTGAGGAGGTATAAAAGACACAGTCTTCAGATTCCCAGAGAGTGCAACTTTGAGAAGTCATCAGTCAATCACAGATGAGACCTCAATCTTACAAGTGCAATCTTGTCTTGTCCTAGACTTTTCTCACAGCCCTGATTCACATCACATTATGTGAGAAAAGAGAAAATAAGGATTCTGTATTTATCTTGAGTCTGTTGCATCTACTGAACAGAGGGGAACAATAAGAGAAATGGATAGATGAATAATTGGAAAGATGCTGACTCTAGCTAATTGCTTGAGATGACTTTTTTTTTTTTCAATTTTGTATACTGGTTTCTGTCTGTTGTGGAAATGGACCTTTGGACTAAGGTGAGGTTGATGCTACCCACACAGTGGAGCCCTGCAGGTCCTCTCTGTTGGCAGGTGGAGCTGGCTGGAGCAGAGGTCAAACAGGAACTTCAACCACTACCAGCCCACATTCCCCTTAGGTTAAGCCCTCGGGTGCCGGAGCCAGCTGGACTTAGGTGTGGGCCTCTGTGCAGGGATGAATTTGTGGGTGAAGAGACGGTTGGCAAGCGAGAAGGAAACAGGGACAGTCTAAGCAGAAGTTGGGGCCAGAAGCAGATAGCAAGACGAGAAGGAGGGCGAGATTGGGGCAGGTAGCATTCAGGAAGACAGGAAGCAAGCAGAGGTCACAAGGCAGATAGAAATCCACAATGGTCAAGAAAAGGTCCGAAGTCAAGACAAGGAGTCAATCCAAAGGAAGAAAGACAGGGTCAGCACAGCAGGAAGACAATAAAGGAAGACAAGGGACCACAAGAAAGGGATGTAGGAACTCCAAAGACACAGGAATTCAAAGGCAAGGCACAAGAACAGATACAGTATCAGGAACCAGGACAAATGTGGCAAAGAGCTACTCCAGGGAGACTGACCTATTGCCAAGGTGTCTGAGGTAGGGCAGAGCAGGCCTTAATTATTGGAAATCCTGTGACATGTCAGGGTGCCACAGTGGATTTCCCGCCATGGGCACTTTAAATGTGCTCAAGCCATGCGCACCTAGGGACGCCCCGCTAAGCTGAGCAGCGGCCCTAGCACAGCGTGTCAGGCCTTTACAGCGGCAGGCCACATCCCCACCCAGCTGGCGTCGGCAGGCCTCCAGTGGCCCAAGAGGAAAAGTAAGAGCAGTCGGTCGTGGGACGGACCTGCCTCTGGAGACTGAAGAATTAGTATCTGGATGGAAGATGCTATAGAAATACATCAAATTATTCTCACTACTGCTTTTATGGTTGTGTGATTGGGGTGTATAACCCCAAAAGTTTTGATTGGTTCAATCCCCAAATTTTTGTTTCAGTTCAAATCTTTTAGAGCATTTTTTCCATCAAGATTTGGTTCATTTAATCTTTGATAGTTTGGTTCATTTGCCAAACTGGAAAAAAACAGCAAACACTCTTGCCTTTTCCAAAAACAAAAAAAACCATCTGAACTGCAAACCATCACCCCCCAAAAAAACAGTCTGCATCGAGGCCCAACCCAATGCATAGGCCCAGCACTGTGGCCCAGCTTGAGGGCCTTTACCAGTGTCTGGCTCAAAGCCTAGTCCCATTGCCAAGGCCTAGGCCCAGCTCCAGAGTCTAGCTCGAAGCCCCATCTTATTTCCTAAACCTAGGCCCAACCTGGAGGCTTAGGACAAGTCCTCAAAATGTTTTTTTCTTAATTGATCTTCAAAAAATGAAGTTGTCTACATGAAGGACATTCCAGAGTACCGTCATTATGGCACTTTCATCTGGAGTGATGGTGCCATGTTGATTTAATGCAACAAAACAGGCCTTGGGATAGGCCCCAGTGCTAGACCTAGGCGTAGACCTCAGTGATGGGATCAGACCTCAGGCTAGGCCCTGGTGCCAGGCCTAGGTATAGGCCTTGGCATTGGGACTGGGCCCTTGAGCTGGGCCTAGGCCTAGGCCTCAGTGACCGGAACAGGACTTGGGCCAGTCCCTAGTGCCAGGCCTAGGCCTTGGCGAAGGACCAGGCCTTGAGCATTTGGACTAGGTTTTGGACTGGGTCCCTGGTGCCAGGGCAAGGCATAGGTCTTGGTGACAAGACCAGGCCTTGGACTGGGTGCTAGGCATAGGTCTAGATTGTGGAGATGGGATCTGGCTAAATGGTGGCCATTGAACATTTGGATATTCAGTGGCTGCCACTTAACTAGATAAGTTCTTATTTATCCGGCTAAGTAGCACTAAATATTGGCCTTCCCGTATTTTTTGGGGGTGTTGCCAATGATATTAAAATGTTATGCCCCATTTTGAACACTTTAGAGGAAAAGCAGATTGTAAAATGATAATAATAATAAATGTTTCAACATTCTGTAATTATTTGAACTAGGTAAAAAAAAAGTGAAAAAATATTAAAATGGAATTGATATATGCAAGTAGATGATGACTGACCCTGATAAGGCCAATAGTAATATAGGGCCAGATTTTAAGATTTACGCGCGGACGTAGATTTGTGCACGCAACCCGGCACGCACAAATCTATGCCCGATTTTATAACATGCGTGCACACATGTTATAAAATCTGTGGTCGGCACATGCAAGGAGTGCACACTTGGGAACCTTGCGTGCGCCGAGCCGCAAAGCCTTCCTGTGTTCCCTCCGAGGCCGCTCCGAAATTGGAACATCATCGGAGGGAACTTTCCTTCCGCCCCCCCACCTTCCCCTCCCTTACCCACTCCCCAGCCCTACCTAACCCCCCCCCCCTTACCTTTATCTGATAAGTTGCGCCTGCTTCCGGGCAGGCGTAGGTTATGGGTGCTGGCCAACGGCCGGCCCACGATCCCGAGCACAGCGGCAAATGGCCGCTGTGCCTGAAGGCTCCAGCCCCATCCCGCCCCCGGACTGCCCCACCCCACCCACTCCCCGCCCCCTTTTTCAAGCCCCGGAACATACGCACGTCCCGGGGCTTGCGCGTGACGCCGGGCCTATGCAAAATAGACTCGGCGTGCGCAGGAGCGGATTCTCCTTGTTACGCACGTAACCCTTTGAAAATCTGCCCCATTGTGTTAGCAGATAAGGACCATTTGACCTACCCACATTCTGCCTGGTTGACCCTGCTTACACTGCTATAGCTAAAGATATCTTCCAACTGTTAGCGATACAGCCTTCTCTTTCTGTCTTGCTTTTGTTCTGATCATTCTTCTTTGCCCTTGTCATCATTCACTGTGCTGAGAATATCTCCCAGCCGTCAGTTATAGAAGCTTGATTGCTTGCAGAAGATTATTCTTTATCATTATCCCTTTTGCACTTAGCTGGGGAATGTAGCTATGTAAGCCTGATTCCCATGCTAGGTAACCCATCATTTCTTCTTCTCACCACTCTTTCCTCACTGGTTGTACTATAGATCCATGCTGTTTACTCTATAAATATATCCTCCTGTAGCTCAAAGCAGCTGTACCAATGCTCTGTACAAGTTAGCCTTCTTCTCTCGTTTTTGTACCTCTAATGTTCTGGGCATATAATCATATAAATGTCCATACTTAAACTTAGCACCCAGGCCCCCCCATTTCTTTGATCATAGCTCTCCCCTACCATAGTTATATTCTGTTACGGTTATAGTTTCTACCACCTCTGCTCACAAGGTATGCGAGTCTTTTTACAGTCTACAAATGATATTCCAGATTTAAACCTTTTGCTCATTCATATTCCAGATGCCTAGAATGGGTTAATATGTTGAGAAGAACTAAATCGGTTAGTTCAATTAGCTCCTTAGCAATCTGTTTAAGCAGATGACCAAAAGATCTGAATTAACGCCTATGTGACTGTTTTTCCTACAGAATTTCTCCTTTACTCACTGACTGTAATGCTAAAATGTATTTTGTGGTTGAAATATTTTCCTTTAACACCAGAAAATCCATATTACAAAATAAAGCCATCTTAACAGGCAAACCTGGCATCTCAACAGAGAGCTCAAGGACTGAACGGGCATGAAGACTAAACTACCCTTTTCATCCCTAGAAAATCCCTCCAAGACATGTTTGATTGGAGAGGTAATATACAGGGAAGGTTGCATTTTCTCTTAACTCGTTTTCTAGTACTGTCAGACTAGCATTCAAATATGCGCAAAAAAAAACCACCTCAGAAAAAATACAAATGTTTGTTATTTTTCAAGCATCTTGTGCCATCTTCACTCTCAAAGATAAAAGGTAAAACATCTCATGCTGATATCATTTTCTGCTATAAGATTTACTGCGCTTGTATAAAAAAATATCATATCCACTTTCTTTAGTTTTCTTTCTTGATCACTCTTGATTGACAGAATTTCATCCCTGAAAACATTATTGAGGGGTCCAGTCACTGACTGTTGTCAATATCTCTAGGGCACAAGATTATTAGAAAATGATAAATAGCAGGAAAAGAAGCAAACTATAAAAAGCCCCCATTATATTAGAGGGCTGCCCTAGACTCTTTCCATATTGCAGTGGACGGTGAAAAGAAATTTACATCTGAAGAACTCTCCTGCCTGCAGGGCATAATGTTATGAACTTTCAAAGTGTTTTTCTTAAAAGAAAGAGAAGGAGCAGAAAAAGTTGAGAAGGATGGATAGATACTTTTCTACTTATTTTTCTGTACTTAAATGTCATCTTGTCTGGGGGTAAATGAGAGAGAGAGACTGAGGACCTAAATAATATTAATCACACCTAGTAAATTATTACTCTCTTCTTCAAGGATTCCCATCACCACTTCTATTACCATCCCTTTTTTTCCCTCCCCACAGGACCTACAGGGTCAAAAATTTATGGCAACTTGTGCCTTTTTAAAAATGTGTGAAATTCCAGAGGCCTGAAATCTGCTATGGGCAATCCATGGTCTATTCAGCTGAAATCAGTAGAGCTATTGTAGGTTTCCATACTGAGAACAGCTGTGTATGGTGAAAACCTTTCCTGTTCTGTGGATTTCAGTAGTACAGTGTCAAAGTAGCCATATTGGCCCTGGATAAAAATGTAGATTTCTTTACCAGTCAATGTCTTTTGTTGGATCAACATATGAATTCTCCAAAGATGATGCACCTGAACTTCTGAGACCACTTTGGTTCCTTCTTTGTTTTCACCTACAAAATAAACCCATGTTGTCTTGAAAACTCATCTATAACAGCTGGGAACATCTACAGATTTTTAGCAGACAGTACTATATTTTAATAGGAGCTTACAATATTGCCCTTTCCCCATCAAATCTTCTTTTTAAGAGCTTTCAGGATGTGGATAGTGATGATTTGATCTCAAACTTTTATACAATAATGATAAAAGAAAAAAAAAAACAGTACTTCAACAAAGATCAATGATTATAGGATAGTCCAGTTTTACTTTACTTGGAATATAAAATGAGGATATAGCAATTAACATAATATAAATTTTCCCCAGAAAGGAAAACATTTTACTGTAAGAGCTGGCACTGAAGTCTCTTCCATATTTTATTGATCTTTCAATTCTTTTCCCCACTCCATGCAGTCAATAAGAAGAATATATATTAAATGAATGACAAAGAATTGGAGTGGATGGTTTCCATAATTACTTGTTTTAAAAAGCATAAATTATGACTATTATTTGGTAAGGATTTTCAACCTGTGTCATATAAATATAGGGCAACAATACAATACCTTTCGTTTAAGAAGTTGAAACTACTAGTTCATAGATACAATGACAGTAAAATCATGGCTTGGATCTGTCCAACCCAGGCCTCTGAAATAGATGTTATTCCTGACACAACAGGAAATTACCTGTTGTCATGTCAAGGATCAATTTCTCCAAGGGCTTTTTCCTTGATAAACCTACTAATAAACATGTAGCTATTTAACAAAGTGGTTAATTCAAACTAAGGTACAAAATATATAAAAGTAGAGGAACTATTTAAACAAACTTGATATCAGATCTCTGTGCAAGCAATCTCTATGCCTCTTGCCTCGCAGTGGCGTCCATTTTGAAATATATGCTGAAATAGTTACATCGAAAGGCATGTTGGGACCTCTGAGAAAGGCAGAGAGCCCACCAAAACATAGGCCTGTATTGGGCCTTTAATAATTGAATCATGAAAGATAATTTGAGCAGCTGTTAAGAATGACTATTGTGGAATATAATAAAGATAAGTATTTTTCTATTTAAATGTTTGTTAAATTGTGAGGGTACTTAAATTAAATTAACAAATTGATACATGAAATGAACATGACCTTTAAACTTTGAAAATGCTTGTAGCCCATTGAGAGGCAAAAGGTATAGAAATTGCTTGCACAGAGTTTTGATATCAAGTTTGTTTAAATTGTACCTCTACTTTTATGTATTTGTAGTGTATTGGAGATATCTGCTAATTTCATCTAATTAATTCATACTAGGTACATTTTATGTTATTTAGTACTATGTTATTACTATGTTATTACAATAACATCAGAAAACTCCATGACATTATCTACCTCAGAGCTATGATGATGAAGAGGATGTATAAGATAAATGCTATTTCTGGTATTAGTAGCATGGGATGTATTTAATGTTTGGGTACTTGCCAGGTACTTGTAACCTGGATTGACCACTGCTGGGAGTGATGGAGCCTTGGTCTGACCCAGTATGGCAACTTCTTATGTTCTAATAAATACATATTGATGCAATAGGCACATCTGTGTATATATGTTTAAACCCCTCTTGTTTTGGGGTCATCTAATTGGAAGGTCACAACAAAGTCCCAGGGCCACAGTTTATCTCCCAAATCTCTCACTGGCACAAAATGAATCAGATATCAGTCTTGGGTGCTGGGATTCACTAGTGGAGAGTAAGTATAAAACTCTAGGGCACTTGGTGCAATAGTAGGGATCTGTATTACATTCACACACTTTCACACCAATCACAATCACTGATTAGCTTATATTCAAAGGTAGAAAAGTCCTCTTCATGGAATCAGTCCCAAAACATGGCAAGGAATTGGCTGTAGTGTTCAACTCAAACATTTATTTAAGAATAAAAACAAACTCTACACTAATATGGCAAAAATCATAAATAGCAACAGGAAAATCTTAATAAGAGGGGTGCAGGGATAAAAAAATTAATTTTTGTTTTTCAGTTCATTTTTGGGAAGTTTTTCCCATGAATTTAGTTTTGTGGAATGTTTCATTCATTTCATTCATAAGAAAAAATGAATCAAACATTAAAGCCAAAAGAAAAATGAATAAAAAAAAGAAAACAGGGGATCTCAAGGTCCCCTGTCAGCCTTATGCAACACAGCCTTGCCAGAACCACCTTGCTTCTTCATAGATTCACCCTTGACTCTCTAACCTGGCCATTCTAGCCTTGTACCTTGCCTTGTAACCTCCAGGTCTTCTGCTCTTGTTTGGTACCTTTCCTTAAGGCCTTCAGGTCCGCTCTGTCTTGTATCCTGCCTTGAGACCTTTGGGACTGCTCTGCCTTGCATCCTGCATTGCAGCCTTCAGGACGTCTCTGTCTTGTATCCTGCTTTGCAGTCTTCTGGCTTCTCTGTACCTTGGAGCCTTCATACCTATAGTCTAGTGGCCTTCAGGCCTCTAGCCTTGCTGCCTTCAGGCTTCTGTACTCTTGATGTACTGCCGCTGCAAAAACCTACTAACCTACAGAACCCAGGGCCAGTAGGCTCTTTGCAGGTTCTGGGGGCTCAACCTGCGAAGAGGGGGCTAGATAGGTAAAAGACCAGTGCTTGTCTATTCCAGTGTCCTGCCTTGCAGTCCTGCACCACTTCTGGGGTGATTTACACAGACTCCATTAACCGTGACATTACTACTGCTGGGGTGAGTTACACAGACTCCATTAACCATGACATTACCATCCTAATGCAGCTTTGTAAACTTAGGGGGTTATTTTCCAACTCGCGTTATAGCCTTTTTGCATTCATTAAGGCATTAAGGTGCAGGCATTAAGGTGCTGCAGCATGCATGTTATAAAATCTGGGCTCGGCGCGTGCAAGGGGGTGCACACATGTGCACCCCCTTGCACGCGCCGAGCCCGAGGGGAGCCCCGATGGCTTTCCCCGTTCCCTCCGAAATCAGTGCGGCCTTGGAGGGAACTTTTTTCAGCCACCCCAACCTTCCCCCCACCTTCCCCTCCCTTCCCCTCCCTTCCCCTATCTAACCCACCCCCCTGCCCTAACTAAATTGTCCCCCCTACCTTTATTTCAAAAGTTCACCTGCCCGAGGCAGGCATAACTTGCGTGCGCCGGCTCGCCATCCCCCAGCACAGGCCGCTGTGCCAGGGGATTCGGCCCTGCCCCCAGACAGCCCCAAACCGCCACCACGCCCCCGTACCCACCCCCAGACTGCCCTCTGACCCCCCAGACCTGCCCCTGGAGCGCCGCCATGCCCCAGGACCCGCCTCCTTCCCACCCCTTTTTCGAAGTCCCAGGACATACTCGCGTCCCGGGACTTGCGCGTGCCACTGAGCCTATGCAAAATAGGCTTGGCTCATGTAGGGGCAGATTTTCTCAGGTTACGCACATATGTTACGCGCGTAGCCTTTGAAAATCTGCGCCATGGTGTGATACTAATTATTAAAAGGAGAGTAGTTGGGGGTGGGATTTTTGGAAAAGTGGGCTGGCTTTGCGTAGCCATATCGCACAGTTTTAACACTGAAAATAACCTCACCTTCAGAGAGAGAGATAGAGACTAGCTATAAGGCCCTTTTAGTAGTTAGCTATTTATATCTCTATAGGAGACCTACCTATAACTCGAGGTCAGGTTTAGGTAGTAGTGTAGGGGGTTAGAGACCACTTTGACATGCAGAGTGAGACATACGAACAAAACAGTACACTCTTGTGAAGATTTGATGTCCTTAGGAATGAGGAAACTCACACAAAGTTGAGATATGTACAATGTTCTCTCAACCTAGCTTGATGGACTCTCTACCTGGGTAACATCAAGCTACGTTGAGAGAACATTGTACAAATCTCATCTTTGTGTGAGTTTCTTCACTCCGAAGGACATCAAATCTTCACAAGAGTGTACTGTTCAGTTTGTACATCTCACTCTGCATGTCAAAGTGGCCCCAACCTCTACACTACTACCTAAACCTCAACTCGAGTTACTAGTAGGTGGGTCTCCTATTCAGATATAAATAGCTAACTACTAGAATAGCCTTATAGCTATTCTTTCTCTCTCTCTCTTTCTCTCTCTCTCTCAACATGCCCCTCCTCCTATTGTATGTAATAGTTTGATGAATTAAGACCTCTGTGGAAGAGACCTACTGTATATTAATTGTAATTCACCTTGAGTTTGTCTTTAGAAAGATGAGTACTTAAATGCAATAATGGAGGCAATAATCAAAATGATTGCAGGCATAGACAGTGTACACATTTTCAAAGAGAAAGTCTGCATGTATTCTCCCTTTGAAAATCACCACTCTTACAACTGGCTCATGGACTTTGTACTTGCTTTTTACGGCAGTTGAAAATTGTCCCCTGAGAAGATAACTTTCAAACTTGCAAATGTATTTTTTCTAAGGAAAGTTTCCACAAAATTTCTCTTTGAAACTTCAGCCTACCTGGCACACCGTGGGCACAAAGTATGCACAGAGATTTCAAAATCAAATTCCCTTGCTTTTTCCTAAGCTTGCCCCAACCCCAACCCAGAGCTTCCCCCTTTGAACATGTGCAGCCATCTAGTGGACACACTTTGGGGTAGATTTTCAGATGTACGCATGGGCGTACATGTGCATGCGCTACCCGTCGCGTGCACATGTGTGCCCGATTTTATAAACACCTGTGCACGCATGTTATAAAATCGGGGGTCAGCGCGAGCAAGGGGGTGCACAATAGTGCACCTTTCACACGCCGAGCCCGCACCAAGCCGCACTGCCTTCCCCCGTTCCCTCCCAGGCCGCTCTGAAATCCTGCCCTTCCCCCCTACCTTTTTCTTTTTTTTGTCTTTTGTTTTAAAACTTACTTCAGCCCTGGGGCTGAAGTAAGTTGCGCATGCCAGCCGATTGCTGGCGCGCGATCCCTAGCATAGCGGCAAATGGCCACTGTGCCGGGAGCCTCTGTCCCCGCCCTGCCCCGCCCCCAGACTGCCCCACCCCACCCCCTCCCTGCCCCTTTTTGCAAGCCCCGGGACTTACATGCTGCCCGGCGCGCATAACCTTTTAAAAATCTGCCCCTTTTAGTTGTATTTACTGTGAGGTAATTTTCAAATGGCAAAATCATGCTCAAAATCCTTAGCTGCAAATCTGACTTCCTCCAAAGCTTTGCGGCATTAATTTCTGCACCAACAGCATATTCCAGAGGCAATGGTCTAATAATACAAGAGAAGAATGAGGGGTCGGGAGGGGGAGGGGGAGGTGGAGCTCCTGGAATGTTTCTAATATTATTCCATCTGGGGGAGGGAAATTTTGAAAAAAAAAAGTTCCATTTTAATTTGCCAAAATTGAATACATGCTCCCTGCCCTATTTCATTGCTATGAACCTTGCCTCTTCATTGATGACTAATGTCTCTTTTTGGAGTAGAGAAGTATACGGTGCAGCTGAAATTTTCCTACCCATTAGCCTGCCCCTACCTGATTCTTTCAGGGTTGTTGCATCTTTATGGCACTGCAATCACAAATCCCTGACGTAGCAGTATATATAGGGGCTGGGAGTGTCATGATGGAATGGTAGGACCTCTCTACCCTTCCCTTTTATGCCTTTTAAATAAAACAATAATTTTCCTTGATGAACTCAAGGGGTGTGTTTGATGAATACTTTTCTATTCTATCTGTACTTTTTACTTGTCTTTGCCAGCTCATCTGTTTCTGATGTTGGATAAACACCAGTGGGACATGCAGTACAGTACAGTACTTTGTGTTTTTTTTTAAGCATAGCGAATATTTGCTTACCTTATTTACCCCTCCCTGTTCGCTTGTAACTCATTAGCATGCGTACCCTAAATTGAACTATTTTTTCATAAGACTGCATTACCTCATGCTGAACTGAAAGGAAAAAAGAAAAAGACAGTGGAAAAGCAAAACAGGAAAGAAGGAGAAAACAGTGAGGCTGGGAAGTGAAGAAAAGAGAAAAAAGAAAGAAAGAAGACTGACATGTGCAAGGAAAAGACAAATAAAAAAAGGAAAATTAAAGGAGGGAGAAAGAAATATACAGAACAGCAATAAAAAGAGAAGGAAAATAAAATAAAATAGACACGGAACAACAGGGAAAGATAAAGATAAAGGTTAGAGAGGAAGGAAAAGAAAAACAAAGTAAGAGAAGAATAATTTAACAGAACAGAAAAAGGGGAAAAGGAGTAGGAGGGTGAAAGAAATAAAGCAATTCAGTTGAAAGACCTTGATGACCACAGAAACTTGGAATGTGCACAAACTTTTGCTGACCAGATGCAAACTGTATTGGTATTTGCTATTAATAGTTCATTTCTTTAAACTTTATACAGTAATTATCACTAATGCACAAGAAAAGAATGAACAAAACAACTTTAATTTGATTGCATTGTTAATTCTTTTGTCATCCACTGAGTTCTAGCTAGGCTAATACTCCAACCACTACTATTTTTAGCTTTATGCAGTAATCAAATGGAGACAGTCCCCAAATGTGGTTTTTTCAGACAGCTAAAAAACTTTCTATGCAAATGATTCATCAGCTGTAAAGAGAAAATACAGCTGGAAAGCTGTCAGAAACCCACAGACATGACTCGGGCATGCATTCTTGGTCTTGGGTCTCTTGAGTCCATCTGCAGTCCATTATGCTGAGAATTGCTTCAGTAAACTCAAAATAGCCTATACCTTTCAAGTCCTCGCTAAAGATAAAGTGGAGCAATTTCCAGGCATACTTTTTAAATGTGCTTATAAGACTCCTTGAGCTTTTTAATATAATTTAATTATAGGGCACCTTATGAGTGATTTATATTCAAAGGAACAGGACACAATGTTAAGAGGTTATACCCTCTTGAGCCTAGCTTTCTCTTGCTCTCCTGGCTGTAGAGGCAGCATTCACACCCACTTCTGAGGCAGGGTGTCCAAGACATTGCACCATAGTGACACTTGGTGGTCAGATTCAGGGTGCAAGCATAGCAGATTCCAGAGGGGTCTGCTGTCTGTGGGGGTTTAGGAATGCTGCTGTGATAGGTAAGCTAGAATGAAGAGGGAGTGTGGGTTAAAATTAATTGACCCACCTACATGTATAAAGCGAGACATACGTAAATCCTAGTTCACTTTCATGCATAAAATATACATGTGTATATTTTTAAAATAGGTTTGTAAAATATAGTAGAGACTTGTATATAAGCTAAGACATTTCTTCCATGAGATCTTTAAAACTGCTTTTGGTTTATGTGCACATGATAGCAAAATTTTTTGACTAAAAACTGGCTGCCGTGAGGTTGTGGCCAGTGTGTGTCATGACGGATCTAGCGCTGTTCAGTACAGATTAGCATTTCAGTGCGAATATAAACATGAATGTATAACATTGGCTGTTATACCTGGCAGTCTGGCATGAGTGCTGAAGCTGCTTGATGTTTTCCTTAAACAAGCCCTTCAAGGATCGTATTAGAAGGTCATGGCAGGAGTGGATGTGCTCTGGTGACGCATGTGTAATCAAAAGGAGGGAAATTAATGAAGCCTGAGATTGATCTTGTTGCAAAATGGGTCAAAGATGCATGGGACGATATTCCTTCAAGCATGGTTCACCGTTCTTTCTTGAAGTGCAGTAGAAGCAACACCATGGATGGCACAGAAGATGATGCTCTGTACGAGAGTGATGTTGATGAAAATGGAGAAAATAACAAAAACGACAAAGAAACGATAGTGGGCACTCCCATGAGATGACGGATGCCAATTTTGAACAACTATTTTGGCACCACAGATGGCAAAGACGACGATTTTGAAGGATTTTTGTGACTTGTATGGAAGTTTGCTTACTTTATAAAAAAAAAAAAAGGGATGTTCATGCTTCAAAAGCATGGCCTATTTCTGACAGTCTGATACAAGCACCACTGTACATTATCAAATTTTGAACCGCTGACTATGTGTGGGTTTCGCATGTTTGCAGTTTAGGAGGTAACAAAATGATGGTCAGCTTATATGTGGATAAGCTTATATACAAGTATATATGGTACACACGTTCAATGCATTGAGATATGTGGTTTTAACGTATTATATGTATTCGCACTTTGGCCTACATACATGTCCATGTTGTGGGGTAAACACATGTATTTTATAATACGCACATATGTGGTACATGCATGCTATAAAATACTATGGCAAAACTATGCACGGCCATATAGATGCATATATGACATCATGCACATTTGTTTGCAACCTATCCTCCCTATCCATATTGTTCTTGGTCCCTTGATTGGGTACAGCCTCAATAGGTTTTATTTTTTAGTTCTGACAGATACTGCATGATATATAAAACTGATCATATCTAGTTTTGTAAAACCAGTGTCCAAAGCCACAAAGCAATAATATGGTTGCATGTGGCACATTCCATGAGCCATGCTCAGTCACAAGTCTAGCTTTGAATGATATCCAAAAGCAAAATCTAGACAGCTGCATTCACTCAATAACAGAAGAATCAAAGGTCACTATTCTCTCCTGTGTAAAATGCCAATTAACCTCCATCATTCTTATGCTCGACACTAATTTGGCTCAATAGTTATCATAAATAGTGACAAACAAGGAAGTTTTGATTTTTGCCCTCAAACAGCAGAAAAAGCATGAAGACAATTTCTTCTATGTTCTTCCTTCTTTTTTTTCAGCTCAATTTTTTTTTTAAGTAAAAGTAAAATTATTTTAAAAGACCAATTAAATGCCATCTAATCTTGCCTGTTCTTTCCCTCTGCCTAGGTTTCCAGGTAATGAAAAAACACAGGTTCATGAACTCAGCACCCATTAGAGGAAGGAGGGGCATGGGGGGGGGGGGGGGGGCAGGGGCAATTGGAGAGTTTGCTTAGGAATCGGGTGGCATTTCAAGTACACCATATGTGGTCTGGAGTCACTTCTGTGGGATACCAGGAGTTAACCTTCCTGAAGCTGGGATTTCCTCCTCCCAACTGTCAAATGCTGGACTTTTATTTTTTTTGCAGTTGGACTGCTTTGTCTTCTGGTTGGAACCATGCACTTTGCCTGATCGTTTTACTCTAAAGCCTCTAATTAAAGTCTTGTATATATTCAGATGGATCATTAGTAGGGCATATAAGGATGTCATCAAGTCATAGTTTCCATAACTTAAGGGCATTTGGGAAGGGGGGTGGGTGGGTTGCCATATGCTTTTTGCTTTGGCAGTAGCCCATGTTCTACAAATTTGGCACTAGTATAATGTTCTAAAAAGTAATCTTTAAGCTCTTCCCTTGCATTAAGAATTGACTGCTGGGGGCTGGTTGGGGGGTGGGGGAGGTGGGAGGGGTTGGTAGTGCCCCAGACTAAACTGCCAAAATTGTCTTTGCTTCTTTTCACCAATTTGGGATAAGTCTCCTGGAAACAGTGAACTTTCTGGGATCTCAGCCAATGAAAAACAATATGAAGTGCTAACTTTAATAAACTACACATACATAGAAATATTGTTGTATGTGCTAAACAGAATAAAAGAACTAAAAAAAAAAATCTTCTAATCAACCTGTGAGCTCGGTAGATTCTTACAGGAGCTTATGCTCTTCTGCTACTTTCCAAAATTGGTGTGATACCCATTGCAAAGTGTTAACACCTGATTAATTAGATTATAATGAAGGCAGGCAGATTCCTTCAGCCTTTAATGCATGAGACCTTTTTATTCATGGTAATAGGTCTGACATGCAAGCATGTGACAAAGCCACAAAAAGAGACCATCATACCTTAACAATTATAAAGCAAAGGACACCTAGATCTCATTATTCAATTTGAACCAGTCTATCTTGTACTCATCTGAGATCCACTGGTTCAACTATTTCATGGATTATTTTCTGCAATCACAAAATCACTGCAAAAATGATAGTGAAGACCAAGATCCAAGATTGCAAAATTCATTATTTTGCAGGGAATTCTAGGCTTGCAAACAGGACGGTGCAAAAACTCAAGAGGGAATCCCTTCCTCCTTTTCCCTCTGCCTAAAAGAAGACATAATCCCAACAATTACCCTGACCCCTTACCTCCCTCCCAAAAGATGACTAGAACAGCAGGAATTTAGCTCCAGGAAATGTTGTCCATTTTCCACCTCCTGTCTTTGGGCTGCCTTACTTCCATGTCTGGGGGAGTAAACCTTGGGCCGTTAACCCCATAACCCAAACATCAGTTTTCTATTGGGGCCAGTTTTCAAATCTGGGATCCTGAAAAGTGGGTGGCTATAAGGATTGGGGTTATAGCAATGAATCAAAGTTGGGTGCTTAGAGCTGATTTTCAGTACTAGACACCTAACTCTAGGAAAATAAATAGCAGGCCTAAATTTTCATGAGTTTTCAATAAAAAATGTAGGCTCTTTTGTTTGACTGAAAATAGGCACCTCACTTAGAGGGTCATTTATCAACCTGGGTAACATCAAGCTAGTTTGAGAGAACATTGTACAAATCTCATCCTTGTGTGAGTTGCCTCACTCTGAAGTACATCAAATCTTCACAAGAGTGACGGTTCTGTTTGTACTTCTCACTCTGCATGTCAAAGTGGCCCCTAACCCTTACACTACTACCTAAACCTCACCTCGAGTTACTAGGTGGGCCTCCTATAGATAGAGGTATAAAGACCTATCTACTAGAAGGGCCTTATAGCTAGGTTCTCTCTCTTTCTCTCTCTGTGAAATGAGCACTTTGCAGCATTATTGTGGTATTACCGCAAAGTGCAAAACTTTAATGCAATTTATGGTAATACCTATGTGAAGCATTAAGATAATGCACATTGTGATAAATAGGCTATTACCGTAAAACATGCCCTTTTTAATATTGCATGCGATATTTACTGTTTTTTGATAAATCTAGGCCTTAGGTGCCTAATTAGGAGCTCAGCTTTTACTGAATATCAGCCATGCTATAGCTGTAGAGAATCATTGCTTCTATAAACTATGAGTTGTTTTTATGCCAATGTTTTGTTCAATGTTATATTCATAACTCAAAAGAAAAAAATCAAATAACAGCCTAATTTTAAAAGGCCGGCAAACGTTAAAATTGGGAGATATTCGTGTGGCATGCATTTTCAAAGGGCCGCAGCCTAGTGCATATCTCTCGGTACGCGCCAAAGACCAGCTAGACAAAAAAGGGGTAGGCTAGGGGTGAGGTATTGGGCGGGCCAAGGCAGCACCATTAGGCACTGTTCCATTGAAGCATTCGCCGGCAGCCGGCTGGCCCACACAACCTACTACTGCTCCGGAGAGCAGGTAAGTATGCAAACAAAAAAAACAAGGTTAGATAGATGGGTTTTAGGTATCACGGTGGATAGGGGAAAAGGGAGGCAGGTTAACTAGGGTGTTTAGGAAGTTCCCTCTCAGTCCGCTCCTTTATTGGGGAAAGGCCCTATCATGTCGCCGTGTGCTTCTTATTTATTTATTTATTTTTAGATTTTTATATACCGGTGTTCCTATATGAAATAAAGATCACATCGGTTTACATTGAAACAGAACATGAAAATTGCCAAAAGGCATTACATAGAACAAGGTTATGAAACTTGGAACAGAGTACATAAGTTCAAAATTTAACAATAACGTTGTAACATTGATGACCAAAAGATAAAGGAAAGAAAAGAAAAAGACTTAAACAATTAAGTTGACAGGTCTTATTGAGCATAAAAATTATAACGTATAAGTGAGAAAGTCTCAAGTGTCCTGCAGCAAGAGATTAGATACCGAAGTAGGTAGTGGTATAGAAAATGGGGGTTTGTGAAGAAGATATGCTCTTGCTGGTTGGAGGGGAAAAAATGATGATCATGCTTCTTAGAAAATTTACCCACCTTTTGCACAAGTCAACACTCGTGTGCACATGCGCGCGCCGATATAAAAATCGGGCGCGGTAGTAGATTTTATAACACTCACATGTTATAAAGTTGACACATCCATGTATGTGTGCCAGGAGCCACGCGCACATAGACACCCGTGTACAGGTTTAAAAATTTACCTTTAAGAGCATACTAAATGGTGTGAGTGACAAGGGACATACAGTTCATATAGTGGATTAACACCCCATATCCTAAATAATCAGACTGAGCAGACTATACAAATGTTTCATATAACCTATAGTAGTATATTCATACCCAAGATTAGTGAAATCTACAAGTTGGCTGTATTGGTCCTAGAGAAAACTGGAGTTCCTGGATTAATCTCAACCTAATTCAATAAAAATCAAGACAAGCTCTGGTTAGTTGCAAATGAGACTTGTGTTGTCATAACCCGAGTAGAGGCTGTTTGCAATTGACCTGGAAGCTCAAAGGAGCAGGAGAGATCTGCTGGATCAAGCCTTCTGGAAGTTAGATTTTTTTTAATGTTATTGCTATACAGGAGTTAGAAGAAAATATCAAAACCTCCCTACTTTCTTTATAAACAACTAAGAAGCTGAATGGAGGAGTAAATGTTTACAAAGCTTTTCACCTCTAGGTCATGGTTTGAATCCATCTCAGATTAATAATGACCTGAGGTCATGATTGTTTGAAGCTATTTGGTGGCTTCTGTTTAATGAACTGGTGATGTAAGTCCAATTTCAGTGGACATGCATCTGTAGCATTTAAAAAAATTAACCACCCCAAATTATTACTATTTGGCACTACTACTACTACTACTACTACTACTAATACTACAACATCACCACGATAGCACTACTTGACATATGCACTACAGCGCTGTACAAAAAATATATAAGAAAGAGTCCCTGCCTGGAAAAGCTTGCAGTCTAATCAAGACAAACATAATGGGCAAAAGTGACTTTCATTTATTACGAAAATGGTAAAAGTCAATAAGGCTGTAAGTAGGATAATCAGAGGTTAAGTTTCAAAAAGCAGCCTCAAAAAAGTGGATTTTTAGACTGTATAACCCCCAATATGTAAATCACCTTTATATGGGCTGCCCTCTCCTGATTAACAGCCCGATTTTAAAAGCACATGTAAAAAAATGAGGTTTATGTGCGTGGCCGGACCTTGCATATACCTAGCACATTTTACAATGGGCCCGGCCATGCGCATAACCCCTGTTATGTGCAGAAGTGCCAAGCCCTGCAAAAGGGGCGGGCCGGTAAAGCGCCATTAGCCACTGTCCTGGGGAAGTGCACACCGGCAGCCAGCCGGCATGCGGAGTTTACTTCTGATCCTGTGGAGCAGTAAGAATTAAAATAAAAAATTAGGGGCTAGGTAGGGTTAGGTTAGGGGTCAAGGAGGAGAGGGGAAAAAGTAGGAAGGGTAAGGTTAGGGTTAAAGAAGTTCCCTCCCAGTCCGCTCCTTAATTGGAGCGAACTGGGAGGGAACTGGGGAAGGCCTACTCACGTCGCCACGTGTACTTTATAAAATTCCCCCCCCCCCCGCCCCGCGCGCGCACGTGAGTCACGGTCTGCCCACATATGCACGTGCGGATGTTATAATCTGGCACGCATGTGCACAAGGATATAGTATTTTATAACATGCACGCAGCGACGAGTGCATGTCATAAAATAGGCATGTCTATTAGGGATGTGAATCGTTTTAGGACGATTAAAATTATCGTCCGATAATTTTAATATCGTCTTAAACCGTTCTGGAACACAATACAATAGAGATTCTAACGATTTATCGTTATAAATCGTTAGAATCGTGAGCCGGCACACTAAAACCCCCTAAAAACCCACCCCGACCCTTTAAATTAAATCCCCCACCCTCCCGAACCCCCCCCCCCAATGACTTAAATAACCTGCGGGTCCAGCGGCAGTCCGGAACGGCAGCGGTCCGGAACGGGCTCCTGCTACTGAATCTTGTTGTCTTCAGCCGGCGCCATTTTCCAAAATGGCGCCGAAAAATGGCGGCGGCCATAGACGAACACGATTGGACGGCAGGAGGTCCTTCCGGACCCCCGCTGGACTTTTGGCAAGTCTTGTGGGGGTCAGGAGGCCCCCCCCCAAGCTGGCCAAAAGTTCCTGGAGGTCCAGCGGGGGTCAGGGAGCGATTTCCCGCCACGAATCGTTTTCGTACGGAAAATGGCGCCGGCAGGAGATCGACTGCAGGAGGTCGTTCAGCGAGGCGCCGGAACCCTCGCTGAACGACCTCCTGCAGTCGATCTCCTGCCGGCGCCATTTTCCGTACGAAAACGATTCGCTGCGGGAAATCGCTCCCTGACCCCCGCTGGACCTCCAGGAACTTTTGGCCAGCTTGGGGGGGGCCTCCTGACCCCCACAAGACTTGCCAAAAGTCCAGCGGGGGTCCGGAAGGACCTCCTGCCGTCCAATCGTGTTCGTCTATGGCCGCCGCCATTTTTCGGCGCCATTTTGGAAAATGGCGCCGGCTGAAGACAAGATTCAGTAGCAGGAGCCCGTTCCGGACCGCTGCCGTTCCGGACCGCCGCTGGACCCGCAGGTTATTTAAGTCATTTGGGGGGGGGGGGGTTCGGGAGGGTGGGGGATTTAATTTAAAGGGTCGGGGGTGGGTTTTAGGGGGGGTTTAATGTGCCTGTTTTGCGATTTTACGTTCTTTCGATTTTTCACGATTTTTCACGATATTTTACCCCCCCAAACGGCAACAATACGATTCCCTCCCCCTCCCAGCCGAAATTGATCGTTAAGACGATCGAGGACACGATTCACATCCCTAATGTCTATGTGTATGCGTTGGGAACAGCACAGACATGGACATGTGCGCGAGCCTTTTAAAATCGACCCCTAAGTTCATTTGTAGCCAAGTGGAATGTGTGTGGGAATCCTGATGACTTATTTAAAGGTAGTAGGTACACATATGGAAATTCCCCTACCCTATTGAGTATTTTGATATATATTCATATACATAAAACGATAACAATATATTACCCAGTCAATGTTTCTCCTCCCAGTTAGGAGGGGAAGCAGAGGTAAAAAAAACCAACCCAGGATAGAGGCGATCTTTAGATTACTAGTTATCTTTATATATTTTTTATTATTTTACACAGCTTTTCAACCCAAAATGCAACATTTTTTAATCAACATCTACAAATGAATTACTTCTTCCAAAATTACTCTCAGACAAGTAATAATACATTTTCTCTTAAACCTTATATTAACCTTTTTCTTTATCCTTATAACTTTATAACTGATGCTTTGTGTCCTTTTGTCCTTTTCATGTAGGTACAGAAAAAAAAAGTTTGTCTGATGACTTCTCCTTTCTATTTATGGTTCACTATAAAGGTAAGTAACAGTTCTTTCTTTCTTTATCATCCTATGCAATAAACAAGCTTGTTTATATAAACCCTTAGGGGTAGATTTTCCAATCTGCACATGCACGCACATATGGATGTACTGATTTTCTATCATGCGCGCTCCCTTCCCGGTGAGCACACATGGACACACTGATTTTCTATCATGTGCATGCCAGTGTGTGCATGGTAGAAAATCCATGGGCTACGTGCATATGTGCACTGGTTTTTATAATCAGCATATGTATGTGTGGGTGGTGCATGCAAGGGGGGACTTCCCCAGTTTCCTCCAAGTCCACTCCAATTAAGGAGATGATTAAGAGGGAACTTCCCTACCCCTCCTACCTTCCCTTCCCCTCTCCTCTCCTCTCCTCCCCACCCCTAAACCCTACCTTTTTCTTTGCTTCACAACTTACTTCCTTAATGTCCTTGATGCTAAATTGCAGTGGAGAGTAAGCAACCGTTAATGGCAGCTCTCAGCAACACAGCTGACTACTGCCAGTCAGCTGACTCTCCCTGCTACTCTTTCTCTGTGACTTGGCACTGGGTTCGTTTTTTTTTTTTTAAGAAAGAAAACCAATAAAGAACAGCATCTGCAGTGGCTTGGAACAATTGTGGCTCTAACTCCTACCAGTGGCAATGAAACTTGAAGGACACCCTGACAGTGTTCTTTTCACTCTGGCCCCCCTATCATTAGGAAATTACAGCTTAGCTCCTCTTTTCCTCCCCTTGGGATGACTTTTTCCTTCACTAAAACCATGTGGTCCCCAAGGAGTGCGCTGACGGCACCCCCCAGCACCACTTCTATCGTGATGGTCCTCTCTTTCACAGCACCGGTACTATCATGGCTCTACTTCTTCCTTTATTGTTTTTCTTATTTTTTTTAACCTAAAGTGATGAATCATTCTCTCAACAACACAGCAAACTCCATGTCATTTCAGCAGCACCAGGTGTGAATATTGCCGTTACGACGCTTTCTCTGATCAGGTCCCTTAAATTCAATTCTCCTCTGTTTCAAACTGGACAATCAAAGCTCTACCACATTATTTTCCTGCAACTGCAGTAAGTGGTAGTAACTAAATGTCCCCTTACCTTTCTCTGGCAGCAACGGCAGTCTCGACAGTACCTCCTCCACTCAGGTCCTTCCTGCTTCCTGAACAGAAACTCTTCCTGCTCAACTAGGAAGTGAAGAAACTCCCCTAGCAATTAAGTGACTCTGGCCTGCCCCTATAACATAGAAGCAGTCTCTGCAGTTTCCTTTCCTCACTTTTATTTATTTTAAAACTATTGTAATGTCTTCCCCCATGGCAGCCATTTTCTTTACAGCTGCTCTCTCTCTCTTCTTTGCAGCAGAGGTAATTGGAAGTAGTCAGACCCCAAAAACAGCAATGACTTGACTGCTGTCCCCACTGTCAAGAAACCCCACACCCTCTCCTGCGCTAGACTCTGGGCTCTACTTTGGTAAGTATTATCTTTTTATCTTTTTAAGCATATTTACATACCCCTATGTTTAAATACTAATGTTGTCCTCAACATTCCATTTTTAACATTCCATCTTATATTCTTTTCATATATAACAATTCTTTAACTAAAAATAAGGTATAGTAATATATATATTAAATAAATAACTCTAATCACTGTGCCTTTCTCAATATCAGCCCCATTTATGATACATGTGTTATAAATGCAAGCTTTATCTAATTAATGATTCTTAGAAAAAGCTTTATAATCAATCATGTCTGTAACACCAGCTTAGCTCTCCCTGTTATCAGGGATACAAAGTAACCAACTTCATTTGTACATTCTTTCAATACAAGCAATACTTTTCTTTCAGATAACTAGACATCTTTCCTTTGCCTTCTAGCTCTGATCTTCTTACTTCCCTTTACTGGGTCTCATCATCATTAATATCTATATTTTCTTGTATTAATTCTATTGATTCTTCTATATATGAACGGCTATTGACAGGTTCATCTGCTAAAATCCAAAGTGTTTCACCACTCCCTACTCATGTTTCTGTGGCCTCTATCACTTCTGTATTTTCAATTGTGACACTTCCTTCAATAATTGGTGTTACTTCTAGCAGGAATGGCCATAATTTAATTTCATTTCTATGTACTATTTTTATATTTCCTCTAGCTGACTTGATCCTAAAAGTACTACCTTCTGGTTCTAAAACTTCCACTATAGTGTATAGGTGTTCTTCCCAAGTATCTATTATTTTATATTGGCCTCTGGTTTTCTATTTCTCAATAGCATCAGGTCATCTACTCATAACAATCCCCTCTTGATTTCCTGTCATAATGTCTTTTATGAATATTAAATTTGCTTCTCGAATGTGCCATTGCTATTTGGCAAGCTGTTTTCATTTTCTTATGCTGCTTCTTTATCCAATCATCTAAAGTTATATAATTCTCTATGTTTTCTATTTTTGTTTGTAGATCATGTGGCAACCTTGAATCACGACTGAACATGTGATAAAATGGTGAGTATCCTGTTGAAGGATGTATTTGGCTATTATATGCTAATACTAGCTCATGTAAATATTCTACTCATTTTTCTTTCTTTTCTATTGATAAAGTTTTTAACATTTCATGTAATGTGTGGTTAAAACTTTCACAATGAGGGTTTCCTTGTGGATGGTATGGTATGGTTTTACTCTTGGTGATATTATATATTTTATAGAGTTCTTTTATAACACTGGATTCAAAGTTCCTGCCTTGATCCAAGTGAATGTGGCTCGGGCATCCATAAAATCCAATCCAATTTTTAACTAAAGCTTTTGCTGTCATTATTGCCATTTGATTCCTAGTGAGTACAGCTATTGTGTAATGAGTAAACACATCTGCTAGAATCAGTACATTTTCTATTAGGGATGTGCAGCAGGGATGGATTCGTCCCATTTGGTATTCATATTCGTGGGGAGCCAAATCCATTGCATCCGTTCTCGGGGGACCCCGATCCGTTCATTAGTTATATATGTATTCGTTTCCCAAAAAACCCCCCATCCCAACCCTTTAAATTTAATTAACTACAACCCCCCACCCTCCTGACCCCCCCCCCCCCCAAGACTTACCAAAAGTTCCTGGTGGTCCAGCGGGGGTCCTGGAATAATCTCCTGCACTCGGGCTGTTGGCTGCCAGTATTCAAAATGGTGCCGATAGTCTTTGCCCTCACTATGTCACAGGGCTACCGGGGCCATTGGTCGGCCCCTGTCACATGGTAGGAGCAATGGACAGCCAGCACCATCTTGTGCTCCTACCATGTGACAGGGACCGACCAATGGCACCGGTAGCCCCTGTGACATAGTAAGGGCAAAGGCTATCGGCACCATTTTGAATACTGGTAGCTGACGGCCCGAGTGCAGGAGGTCCAATAGCCTTTGCCCTTACTATGTCACAGGGACTACCGGTGCCATTGGTCGGCCCCTGTCACATGGTAGGAGCACAAGATGGCGCCGGCTGTCCATTTCTCCTACCATGTGACAGGGGCCGACTAATGGCACCAGTAGCCCTTTTGAATACCGGCAGCTGACGGCCCGAGTGCAGGAGATCACTCCAGGAGCCCCGCTGGACCACCACGGACTTTTGGTAAGTCTTGGGGGGGTCAGGAGGTTGGGGGGTTTATTCACTAGATACGTTGTATTTGTGGGGGTTCGCCATACGTTTTGTGACCCCACGAATACAACGAATAGGGACATATACGTTGTGGATTGCCAATACGTTGAAAACGAATGCACACCCCTATTTTCTATATCATTTGAACTTTTTTCAACATGGTATAGAACATTACTAGTATTTCTAGATGATAAACAGCCTCAAAATAATGTAATTCCACCTTTTCTCTTGGGTACATGTCTTTGACCAGAATGCAGCACTTGCAATTTTTTATCCACATTTCTACATCTTTATTCATTTGTGGCCAATAATAATCTCTTTTCAATACTTTTAGAGTATTCTCTGCTTCCATGTGTTCTGCCCTGTCATGCTTCGCTTTCAATAATTCTTCTCTAATGTCTTTTGGTGCAACAAACTGATATATCATTGTTCTGTCTCGGGGATCCTGGATTAGCCTGTACCACAATTCCTCTTTTTTTTGTTTTCTAACCATTGTCTCTGTTTCCATAACAGCTTTTTTTCTTTTGTCCAGTCACTTTTATCCAGCTTATTTTGGTTTTTTAACCATATTTTGTTGTAAACTTTGGTCTTTCTCGTGTAACTCTTTTTAGCTGAAGCATGAGTAAACATATTTAATTTTACAATTTATTTGTTCTATCTTAATTTTTTAGTATCCTGTTTTATCATGCATTAATTATCTTATTTGCTCAGGTATAATACATAAAAATCTTTTCCTGTATCTTCTATCTCAGGTTCTTCTTTTTCTGGGATTCTTGATAGCACATCTGCTACCCGATTATTGGTGAACAAGAAATCTGCCAACTGAACTAAACAGTGCTGTTCTACTGCTTATACATTGGCTGTTTCTAGATAACAAAGCAGGTTATGATTTGTTCTAATGGTGAATCTTCTATAATAATAATATTCTCTGAATTATTCAGTCACAGCCCATTTCAGTGCAAGAAGTTCCAACTTAAATGCACTATTATTTTTATCATTTTTCTTGGATTTTCTCAATCCTCTACTGGCATACTAATATTTGTTCCTGTCCTTCTTGTTCTTGACTAAGCACAGTGCCTAGCCCTCTTGAACCTGCATCTGTAGTCAATATGAAAGGGTGATTGAATCTCGGATAGGCTAATATGGGTGCTGATGTTAATCTTTCTCTGAGTATATCAAATGCAGTTTGACATTCTCGAGTCCACTGAAAAGGCACATAAAATGATGGAATGGGGTTTCCCTATTGTGTAAGGGCCATCCCTTCCAAATTTACAAAACCTGTGTAGTGACAGCTTGGATACCATGATAACCACAATTCTTTTTCCCTGACTGAATAGGGAGAATTCCTCTCATGCCTCTCCATGAATGCCAGTCATGGACAACCAACAGTGCTGGCCAAATAAATGCAGAAGACATCATAATTAAACTTGTAAATACTCTTCTTTGTTATCTGGATGAGCTAGCTAGCAACTAATTAACATGGTTGTGATTCAGTTATGTACATAGATTCAAACACAATATCAATGCTGAATTTATCAGATGTTCAAGGGCTTTCTACACTCAGGGTCTTGGAAACATTAGAATTACATACCATCATTATTAGATACTGAAACACCTGCTAGAGTTATATGAGACTCTAATGCCCCTTATATATTTTAGCCTGGATTTTAAGAGGGTTTACGTGGGTGGCCAGGCCTTGCACGCATCGCGCACATTTTACAATGGGCCCAGCCATGCACGTAAACCCCAGTTCGTGCAGAAGTGCTGGCCGAGGGAAAAGGGATGGACCGGGAGTTGTGGTCTGGGTGGGAAATGGCGGGGGGTGGGGGTGGGGGGTCGGGTCAGGACAGTGCCATTAGCCATTGTCCTGGGGAAGGGTGCACCGGCAGCCGGCCAGCGCATGCAGATTACTTCTGCTCCTGAGGAGCAGTAAGTATTAAAATAAAAAAATGAGGGATAGTTATGGTAGGTTTAGGAGCGGGGAGGAAAGGGGAAGTGGAAGGAAGGATAGAGCAAGGTATAGGAAAGTTTCCTCCCAGTCTGCTCCTTAATTGGGAGGCCTGATTGCATCACTGCATGTTGCTGTTGGGTGAAAACCATCATTTCATTCTACGGTCATTGGCCTCTCTGTTCTTTTTTTTTTTTTTTTTTTTTAATTAATACTTTATTATTTTTTCTTCCATTAATTACAATCATGAAAACATAATTGGCCTCTCTGTTCTACACTCCAGGAAGCTTCTTGAGGGAAGGAGGAAACCTCTCCTTCTTCATGGCTTTGGCCCTCTCCCCCTTAAAGGGAAACGTCCCTATAGGGTCCCACTCCCCTTGAAGGGTCCCTAGGCTTCTCAGCTCTCAGAATGGGTATCCAAGTCAATCACATTGTTGGTGGTCCCTAAAACTCCACCCTATACTAGAAAGGGTAGGGGAGGAAAAAGGGCAAAAACCTGCCAAATCTTCACATTTTTATACCTCCCACTTCTCCTGAGCACTCAATTACAGAGCCCAAATATTTTAATTATACCATTCTTCCAAACTTCCCATCATTGCATGTAATACAATGCTCACTATATAAAACACCATCCAGTGGTCATTTACAAGTAATACTTTAACAAATCTATAAAACATTTCTTTCAAACATGGTACATATGGCATAAGGGAGTCTATTCCACCCACAGCCTCTTGTATGGGTATCAAGCGCAAAAGAATGCACTATAATTTGGGTCTCCTTACAAGTGGATTTGAAAACTCACCTTTTTGAGGAACCGCTGTTGGTAGCAGTCATGTATGTATGTTTGTTTGTTTGTTTTTTTAAGAAAAGATAAAGCCCTCCCCCAATTTTCTTGTACTGACTTTCATTGAGAAAGTCAATTGAAAAAAAAAATGAGATGCAAAATTCTGCCATGGCATCCATCCTCTAAGCCTCCCACTCTCTCAGACCATTGAAATTGGGTCAAAAATGGCACTATCACCATTCTGTTGTATGGCTGTACAGAATGCATTCATACAACAAAATGTCACTGGCCTCAAAGTCCTAAATGGATTAGCACCAGTGCCATTTTTGAACTGAAGTCGGTAGGGCAAGAGCAACTGGAGCTCACTCCTGCCCATTTCTTCATTGGAAACACCCATGGAAGAGGTAACTGTGATCCTGGGGGTTAGGAGGACCTTTTCTATTTATTTTGAAATTTGTGGTGAGGGTTTAAAATGTAATGTTTATTCTGATTCAGCAAATAAAATGAACCAGACTAAACAATAAACCAACCATAATCCTAATACAACTACCACCCCCCCACCCCAGCGAAATAAAGAAATATAACAAAATGTTCCTCCCTGCACATGCCTAGGTAGCAGTCTGAGCTGAGAGACTATAGATTGCATAGGTATGGAGAATGAATCACTCTGTCACTCTTAGATGTGGTCTCCCCAGAGCAGGAACAAGGCACATCCGCAGGGCAAGGTGGAGAAATGTGCCTTGCTGCTCCATGTACTGTACCTGTCCAATTGATATATGAGAAAACTTTGGTTTTCAGTGCTGCTAATCCAGCTGCTAAATTCACTACCCCCAAAAAAAGTGTGGGTGACTGAGTGTATCTATAATCTATATTATTCTATGTACATATAGATTGATAAATAGATAGATAGATAGATACAGTAAATAGATAGATAGACTAAACACACACACAGAAAAACAAAAATGTGCTATCTTTATTAAAAGATTTACACATGCAGGGGCAGAACACTGCACAAATGCACAACAACTAGGATTGCTCCATAAATTGTCCGGAACTGCAGATATAATAGCAGGAAAGCCATGCTGTAACCACTGTAAGCTGTGTTTCTCTCCCCATGTGTCTTTGTAATATATTTTTAAGGACATATGGTTAAATTAGCCATGAGGCACAGCTTTTGCCGCACGTCACGGACATTCTGTGGCTCAGCTCGGATTCCGTTCTAATTATTAAACATCGGTTTTGTCACAAGCGGCCAAGAGGCATCAGTTACTGCGGTTGCTGGAGAAACTGAAAGAATCATTGACAAGTGACTGACCAGTAATTTACACAAAATTATCTGCCTTAAATGCATAACAAGCAGTGGGGGGCACAAATCTGTGTAAATTTTGGCAGTGCCAGGAAAGATGATAAATTGATACAGTTACGGCTGGGCCAACTTGTTTGTAAGAAACAGGAGCCAACCCACAGAAGAGCTTCTTTTGAATGATTTGGACATGGAACAAAGTTTTCAGCTCCAGTGGGGCTCGTGTTTTTCTTTCTCTGTTTTTTTTTTTTTCCCCTCCTCTTTCCCTCTCTCCCTTTAAAAAGAATTTTCTTTTCTTCCTCTCTTATTCTAAGAGTTAAAATAGTCCAAGCCTGATAGGGAACTGGCCCAAGCAGATGCTGCTGCTGTTGATGCGGCACGCGGGGCCGAATTTGATTCTTCTCGAACTGAACACCAAAGTGGTACAAGGTACAGTAGTGGCGCAGATTAATTGGCACATTTAATGCGAGGCTTTGCATAGTGCAGTATGCTGTGACATTCTGCTAAACTGAATGACGAGGTGGCAATTGGTCTTGTAGGGAACAATGGCTTACGATCGTGTTAAATCACTGTAAACTATAGCCACCTCTCCACATGTGACAAGTTTGTAATTACTGTAGAGGTTTGCTGCTGTAAATTAATGTGTAAATATGCAGGAGTGAAAAAAAAAAAAGATATAAGCTGCGGTATAGTCTACACAGCGCAAGGCTGTACTTGAAAGATAACTTTATTCAGTCTAAACACGAAAAACTCCCTTTGCATAACTCGAAGAGGTGCAAAAAATTATGCACAGGCATGTAATCTCTACAGGACAGAGACAACTATAGCCCTACTTCCCCCCACCCAATACTGAGACTAGCCCCATATATCTTTTTTTCAAAGCATGAGAAAAAAAAAAGTGGACTGAATATCACCAGATAGGCAACTTTTTCCACAGCTTAGGAGTTTTGCTGAATTGAGGCCTATGTTAGTCTTCCATTTAGCATAACTAAGGGCATGTGTTGAAGTTAAGAGGTAGGGTTACATGGAAAGTGAAGCAGCATTAATTTTTCGCAAGGATCGGAGTCTGTGGAACAGACTACCCAAGGAAGGGAAAGAAGCACAAACACAGTGTGTCTGCTCATGTTATCAGACCTAGTAAAGATCTGGTTCTTGAATCCCAGGAAATTCTGCAGTGTTCCTTTTCTCCATCTTGAAACATAAATCATCATTTATTTTTGTTATCAAAAATAAGAAAGGAGGGTCAATGAAATTAGAAAAAAAAAGCAGACAAAATAGTACATTTTCAAGTATTATGTACAATTTTAAAACCTAATTTAAAAGATGTTTTCATACCCTGTAATATAGGACATAAAAAAACCTCTCTGAAACGTATAATGACATGATTGAATACCCATCCCAGTGTCTTAAATGAGTCTACCATATGACACGAGTATGAGCTGCACGGAGCAGGGATTGTATGTGCATCTGAACAGAGCTGTGTATCTTTAGTGACACTACAGAAAAGATGTAGTCTTAGTAGCAGAGCAAGTTTAAAAATCACAGCTCCTTATCCATTTCATCCAAAAGGTATACTGCCCTCACTGACATATGACACTTTAGCGAAATGACTCTGTCAAAAGCAAAGCCCCAGCAACAGGTCATCCAAAGATGTCACCTCCGGCACTGCTCCCATTGTCATTTCTATGGGTTGCCTGAAGCCTGAATGAACCCCTTTTGTGGCAAATTGTCCCCTTTCGTTCCACAATCAAATGTGGCTGGCAGACAAAAAAGGATCCTCCATGTCGCTTTATAGATGAACAACATATAAGCAAGGAGATTCTGCAGCTAAACCTGGAGAAAATACAAACGTTTTCTTAATTTCAACAATCCCGTCACATGGTGTGCTGCACCACTTCAGCAGGTCACTTACATAAACCCCAGTATATAGGAGCCCGATATTAAAAAATCGCTGAATGCTACTTAGCCGGATAAACAGCGATGTCTCCTGCTAAACGGCTGCCGCTGAATTTCAGAAAACGCTCAGCAGCTGCCTCTTAGATAAGCCACTAATCTGGCTTAAGTGGTTAGCCGGAGAATTTATGGCAGGCAGTTGGTGGATCGGGACAGCGCTACTTATCCAGCTAATTTAGGAAGATAAGGAGTAATATTCATACTCATTCAGATAAGTTACACCTGTCATAGAGCAAGTCTAACTTAGCTGGATACAACTTATCAGGCAAAGCAGTGCCGAATATGGGGATATTCAGAGCATAGCCGCGCAGCTGAATATCCCACATCAGTTAGCTCGATGAATCTCATCCGGCTAACTTACATAGATGGTTTGTTTTCAATACTGACCTCAAGGTATATACAAGTTTATAATATAGTGTGAGAGGGTGCTGGATGCAGAATTTAAACTGGCTTGGGATAGGCACAGAGCACACAATGGTAAAGGCAATTTTTCCTCCTCAGAGGAAATGAGGCAGGGGCTTGACTATTTGCTAAGTTTGGGAGAAGGCTTGAGTGTTTGCTCAGTCATAGGAAAGTTTAGGAGGGCCATCTTCAAAAGTACTCAGTTGTTAACCAGCCAAATTAAAATTTGGGAATTTAGCCGGCTAAGTTAGGGGTTTCTGGGGATGTAACTGGGAGGAGTTGAGTTAGCCGGTTATGTTAATTGGCTAACGCCAACATTCAGAGTTAGCCGGATGACTTAGCCAACTAAATCTGGTCTGGCCAAAAAGCCGTCCTAAAGTTAGCCGGCTAACAGTGCAGCTGCACTCCTGAACATACCTCCAAGGTTAGCCAGATACGTTTACCTGCCTAATTTTGCTATCCAACTGTGTCTGAATGTCGACCCCTACATGACCAATACAAACCAATGGGCAGAGAACAGCGGGTGACGGAATCAGTCTTTCAAGAAGACTGGGTATCCAGCATGGAGTGACCACAGTTGCAACCTAAACATCAGTGGTACAGCAGCATTGAGCTTCCAAGATGGTTAGTGCAACATGCACTGAGCGGCCATGATAATAGCTTTAATATCATGATTAGGAAAAATGGAGAGGTCAATGGTGGGAACGGTGTTAAGAAATTAGTAAAAGACATGAGATGGGGTGAAGCTACTGGTGTTTACGATATGGTAGTGTGACAGGGTGCCCATTGCCCAATTCTACCAGTGACTTCAGCTGGTCTGAGTGCCTGAAGTGTGTGTCAGGGTCTCAACAGACCCTGCCCTGCAGAGCACTATCGGTATATAAGCGAAGTATACCACTCCCAGTTGGGAAGGGTTGGGAGTCTGCATAACAAGGCTGCACCCTTGTGATGCACTCAGAGGGTCCAGATAAGTTTGGAGTATTGGGAAGTCAGCCTTAGCACAGAGTTGAAGGGGTGAGTGTTTCTTCTTGTGGAGGACACTTGACAAAGTCTTCCCCTCCACAGGGAAAGGACCCAGGAGGAGTGGACTAGCTGTCATCCAAAGGCGTGTCTGGAGAAGAACTGTTTATGCTCAGGGAAGGTGCTGGGATCCAGGAAAGAGGCTGGTCAGGCCTGACTGAGATGAAAGGGGTTGATGAGAGGAGAAAACTTTGCGATGCTAAAGTGTGCTGAGAGATGTGTTCCTGTGGAAATTCTGAATCTGAGGAGCCCAAGGAAGAAGGGAGTCCTTCAGAAACAGAGTACTGCTGAGGACTGTCCTTTGGGGAGCATCAGGGAGAAGCTGCCTACCAGAGGAAGATCCTAAGGTGTTGGTGACCGACTACACAGATTGGGCTAAGGCTCTGTTTTGAGTGAGAATTGAGAGGAACATAAGAACATAAGAAATTGCCATGCTGGGTCAGACCAAGGGTCCATCTAGCCCAGCATCCTGTATCCAACAGAGGCCAAACCAGGCCACAAGAACCTGGAAAGAAAGAGAAGGAAATCTGATCCACTCAAAAGAGGGGAGGGTCCAGGGAGAAAGGGTAGCTGCCATTACAAGCTTACATTTTGGGAAGGCTGTAGAGTTCTGTGGAAAGGACTGAATTAATATTTTTGTGTCGCCCCACCCGAGGGAGTGGCCTGTATAATAATGGATTTCCCCCTCTATGAATAGATTGCTGAGGGGAACTGTCCCCGTGCACCAGCAAACACACTCAAAAAAGTAATTTGTTTTTATTATTGCAAGTACAAACTGCATTAAAAATGATGCATAAAGAAGAAAAAGGTTAAACTACAGATATAAACAGTGTACATCAGGAACCATAAAAACTACAAACAGTTTCAGAGCAGTGTTCTTCACTTGAAATAATTAACCCTGGACTTTATATACCTTTAAGCTTACCAGTACCCAGGCCTGGCATACTTTAGAATTACCAGTGAGCTCACTATTTCTCCCTTGAGGATATATTTCTTCACCGATCACTGGGCCCAGTATTATTCATGCATAAGCAAAGACAATTGCCTCTTGCATTTCAATATGTAATGTTTCTTGACTCCAGGAGTTAGAAGCCACGGGAAGTGCCCTTGACTTTCTGGGAGTGGCAGGCAATATTTTAGCTGAATGCTGTTGCAACTGAGATTCGCATATAGGAACTGTTTCTTTTCCCCTGCAGTGCGGTGATGGAGTGAGGTAATAACAGGTTAATGGTTAAACAACTCAGATTGGGGTTTACTTGTAATCCAGCAGTTTATAGGTGCTACAGATATTTATGTACAGAATGAGAAAAGTCACAATAGAGACGGCAGAAATTAGCATAGGCCCTGTGATAGAGTGACAAAACTATTCTTGTGTACCTGAATCAGACAGCATTCACACTTCCCATCACTGCATCCTGGAAGCTTTCCTCAGCTACTTCTGGTAGGTAATTCAGCAAACGGCTTCAGCACAGCTTTCAGGAACACAGCTATTCTTTTGCAGTTGTCCTACTCTGTCTGTCTGCTTTCCTTTTGTTTACCTGCTCCAGTTGGGCAAGAAACCCACTATCAAGGTTCTTTGTGGAGTCTAGCAGATCTAGCACAGAGAAAGGCAGCCTGGTTCAACTGCTCATGCAAGCATTGAACTCTAGGAAACAAACCTCTGCTGCAAAACTTGAGCCAGAGTCTGCTGTCTTTCAGTCCCTCACTCCCACTGACTTTCTCCCAGCAGGCCCGGCTGTTTCAAAATCTTTCCCTTCTCCCATTGGCTTCAGGTGCCCTGAAGCATGGTGCAGGCAGCAATATGATTCAATGAAAGATTAAAGCAGCCATGTTGAGGAGCTCTGCAGCAGTCAATCACCAGTGCTCTGGCTGACAGGCATGCAGAGCAAGGCAGGAGGGTACTACACTTGTACTGGATTTGGACTTTGTGTTACTGTTGGTGCAGTAGCAATTGGTGTTTCTTCTTGGACTTTGTTTTCCTGCCATCAGCACCAGTAAAGACTTTTATTCTGAACAGCAGATCAGCCTGGTGATTTTTTGCTGGAATGACTGGACTGCTGTACAGAAGAGACCCAATGTGAGGAAGACCCTAAGGGCTTTATGTGGCCTTGTGTAGTGCTTGAGCCTCCCTGTGTGCCCTCATGCACAGGAGCTGACCAGAACAGGGGCTACATAAATGTACATGCTTATCTACTCGAAGCTGTAAAAAATTGAAGAGGAAGACAAATGAGCACACTGGATGGGTCACCTAGCTTTTATCTACCATCATTTACTCTATGGATTTTGGTGAGTTTCTATTTAGTGCTCAGTAAGAAAGACATATGACAGTTCCCTTCTTGTTCCCTCATCTCTACCACGTATGCAGGTGTCCCTTTTAGGAGAGGGTCTGCTCTTTTTAGACCATCTCTAGGAGTTTCCCCTGCCCTTCTGTAGTGATGGGCTGAGTTCCCCTACATAGACTGGGTTGAGCTCGCTCAAGATGTGTACAGCTGTAGTTTTGATTTGGGGAGGATTGGAGTTGTTTGCTGGTGATCACAGTGGACCCCATGGTGTACAAGTTGGGATAACAGGGAGAAATCCAATTTTTGTTCCCTCATGGACTAGGAAGGTTTTTTCTGTTGGAGAGAAGCAAAGTGGAAAGTTTTCTCTTACAGAATGTTGGGCCATTATTTTTGTGACCTGGCCAGCCTGGAAGAGAAGTCTCCCGTTCTGAAAGGAGCAAGATTGAGACTGCATACCTGTTTATCAGTCAAGTGGACTTGCAGTGCTCAGAAAGAGATTTATTGGGCCAAAGAGAATTGATTATGATTTTTCCTCTTTCTGAGGGAAGGAATTGTTTTGGCCTTCACCTTCCCACCCCATCTTGAGAAACACTATTTATTTCCCCATCACAGGGAAAGGACACTGATTCAAGTTTGAAGATGGATAGAGAGACAGTAATACTGGAAGTCATTACTCTTTTGTCCATGGTGATTTTTGCCATCCTTGTGTAGATATTGTTTTTTTTTTTTATAGTGCAGTAAACATTTTTCTTATGAATACCGCTCCCTGTCTACCGTTACCTTCTGCTGGAGAACTCTTATGAAGAGATCAACGAAAGTAAGTACTATTTGGATCTGTGGAAGTGAGTGGGGCACTTAAGAGACTGTGCGGAAAAGACCGCCCATACCATCTAGGACCCCAGAGGCTTGGGTCCTCTTCCTCCCCGCCTGTGGAACCCTGGCACTCAGGGTCAGAAGTCTGATACATGAGAGGTTTAGAGGTCCAGGATGTAAAATTGGCCCTGGGACTTCCTGTAACCTCTCCATTAGGGACACATACATCTAAGGACTGGGCAAGCAGGGCAACAGGGCTTTAGCCTCCAAAATTCAAAAAGCTTGCAAAAAGCTTTACTTATTTTGTTTCTTTTAT
Organism: Rhinatrema bivittatum; assembly: GCF_901001135.1. Classification (NCBI taxonomy): domain Eukaryota; kingdom Metazoa; phylum Chordata; class Amphibia; order Gymnophiona; family Rhinatrematidae; genus Rhinatrema; species Rhinatrema bivittatum. The sequence goes on from NC_042622.1 coordinate 56,580,363, forward strand.
TTCTATTCAGATACAGTAATTAAATTAATTAATAGCATGCTGTATGTGTGCATGGATTTGTCTAGTGCTTTCATAGATATTATCTATCTCTTCTACTACTGATGAGTAACATTTCTGAATTTGTGAAAATGTGTTTTAAAAATAAATAAAATCAAAACAAAAAAATTGATGTGTTAATGAAGAATTCTATAAAAACATATAAAACATGGCCTAACCCATTGGCATTGCTGTTTGCTGCCAGGTGAAGGGTCTCTCCAGTTCATCTCTTGCATTGTATCTTCTGCATCCTGGGCCAGGGCTGGGGATACTGCAAAGGCAGTGTTCACAGCCCCTGGAGGAGAGGGTATGGTCATCATCAATAAGGGTTACACCTGGTGGCTGGATTTAGCGACCATGCTGAATGGCTTCCAGCATCGGCACTGTGTATTTATCTTTCCATTTATTTGTCGCTCTACCAACAACTCTTGCCTGAACCAGCATTGACCAGACTATTGAATTAGGGCTCATGGTGCCAGGAATTCAGCACTGTTTCTGACAGAGCTGGAAGAAAAAATGAGAAAGGAGGAACTCCTGGGCCAAAAAAAGTATAAGCATGAGTACTGACACCTTTTCCAAGGTAACCCTTGTGAGCTCTGGAAGTATTTCATTGAGCAAGTCAAGAAAATATCAACATCATCTCTCTCTTCAAAATGGATGAACAGTTTAGCCAGTTGAGTTGCATGATTAGCTGAGAAATCCAAATTGCACTGAGTGTTATGCATGTATATGCTGTGTAGGGAAGAAGAGAAATGTTAAAAGATGTTGCAAGGGGGTGACATTTCAAAAGCCAACTTCAACAGCCACACATTGTAGACTTTTTGAAACAGTTGTGGGAATATATGCACTCTTCGTAGAATTAAAACCAGCTGTTTCTCACCTCACTAGAGGAAGAATTTGCTCAGCACCAACTCTGCCATGGTATCCAGATGTTACACAAGTAGTACTAATAAATAGCTGGTTAGATTTTCTCTGAATAGCTTTTGTTAATCTTTCTTACAAAGCAGCAATCCCAAATACCATACTGTAGCTTGATTCTCACGAAACACTACAACTAGCACCTGCAATAAGCCATCAGCAATGAAGTCTGCAGACTGGAGGCAGCAGCAATAATCAGACTTCTGTAAGTGGGTGCAGAAAAATGTTAATTGATGTGTGAAATATAATTGCCGTCCTTGGCTGCCTCTCTCTCTCCCTCTCACTCTCTTTTGGTAGTGTCTGGTTTCGTCTGAAATAGTTCATGTCTGAGCCATATTTGTGTTCATGCGCCTACTCACTTCTTCACATCAAACCCACACCACCAGTTAATAAAGAAAAAAAAAAATATAAAAGATGAAGATTTAGCTGTGTTGTATCCAAAGATTTTGAAGGAAGGAGAGTAGAAGAAAAAAAAGAAGTCAGCAGCACTTCTTGGTATGTGGGTCCTTTGACAGAGAGTGCTTTTCTTGGGCTGCAGCCCTGCATCTGGACTCCAGCTCATGCCAACAGAAAAGGGAACTTAACTTTGTTTACACAAGTCAACCATGTTTAAAGAGACAATCTTAAGGGGGATTTTGCAAGGAACTCAACCAGATTGGTCCGGACATAGAAAGTTAAATGAGGTGTGGCCAAATATTTCCCAAGCATGAAAGAAAACATGGAACTCTCTTACCAGAATACAGGAAGTAACAGGGAAAGATAGGGAGATTAAATTCAGATACTTAGATAAGAGTGAACATGCACAACAGTGAATTAATGTTTCCAAGAGTTTGGAATATTATTTCAAACAGCAATCTATGGGGACTGGATTTTTTTTCTGCTTGATTAAAATTCTTCCAAGAGGCATTTGTAGTGCTGCAGAACAGCACTATGCATTTTCTTTGAGAAATCACATATTTCAGAAAGGAAACTGTCACTGAACAGTAGGAGCTTCCGTGGTCCACATTTACAATAACCACTCAAAGTATAGCTAAATTTCAAGGGGACCAATCATAATGTTGCCCATACATCCATGGATTTTCTGTCGTGATTTCTACTTATAGAAGAGTTGGAAGCAAGGGAATGAATAAAAAAAAAATACTTTATTCTTTTCCCTTTCTTATTTTCCACTGTACTGCAGGCATATCATTTATTTTTAAATAAGGTATACAGCGCTGAATGCTAGCACTGTGGAAGATTAATGACCAAGGGGACTATGCGCTAAAGGATAGTATGCATGCTAAGGCCATTTGGAGCACAATTTTCAAAAAGCTTTTATCAGAGTAACTAAGCAGATTAGGGATGTGAATCGTTTTTGAACGATTAAAATTATCGTCAGATAATTTTAAAATCGTCCTAAATCGTTAGAGTGCACATACAATACAAATGCCCCCGATTTATCGTCAGGGGCATTTGTATTGTATCGTTAAATAGGGCACGGAAATTATTTGGGGGAGGGCGGGAAAACCGGCACACCAAAACAACCCCTAAACCCACCCCGACCCTTTAAAAACAATTCCTTACCCTCCCCCACCCTCCCGAACCCCCCAAAATGTTAAGTTACCTGGTGGTCCAGTGGGGGGGGGGTCCCGGCGCGATCTCCCGCTCTCGGCCCATCGGCGCCATTTTGGCTGCCACTAATTAAAATGGCGCCGATGGCCCGATAAAAAATAAAACCCACCCCACCCTCCCGACCCTTTTTTTTTAGGGAGGCCCACACCGCAAAAAACAAAACAAAACACCCGACCCTTTAAATCGACCCCCCCTCCCGACCCCCCCCAAAACCTTTTAAAATTACCTGGTGGTCCAGGGGGGCCTCGGGGGGCCTCGGGGAGAGATCCAGGGGGGCCTTGGGGAGAGGAGAGATCCAGGGGGGCCTCGGGAAGAGATTTCCCATTCCCAGGCATCAGCTGTTCTAAAAAAAAAAAAAATGGCGCCGATGCCCCTTTGCCCTTACCATGTGACAGGGTATCCGTGCCATTGGCCGGCCCCTGTCACATGGTAGGAGCACTGGATGGCCGTAATCCTTTGAAAATCTGGCCCATAGTGGCTGCGCGCACATGCACACTGGATTTTGTAATCCACGCATGCAAGGGGGGTAGTTTTTTATAGTTTTGTGCAGCGACGCATCGCAGCCTTCTCCAGTTCCCTCCCAGTCTGCTCCAATTAAGGAGCAGAATGGGAGGAACTTCCCTACCCCCTACCCTAGCCTCCCTTCCCCTTCCCCTTCCCCTCTCCTCCCTAACCCCTAAGTCCTACGTTTTTTGTTTTTTTTCTTTTTTTTCCCAACTTACGTCAGGGCCCAACCTGAAGTAAGTTGTGCACGCTGGCAACCGGCCAGCGCGCAAGGTTCCAGGACAGCAATCAATGCTGCTGTCCCGGCCCACTCCCCTGCCCCGCCCCTGGGCCCGCCCCTTGCTGAAAGGCCAGCACATTTGTACGTACCGACCTTTATGCGCATAGCCGGGCCTTTTTGAAAATAGGCTCAGCGCGCGCAAGTCCCGACCAAGCGCATAAAGGCTGGATTTTACACCTGTAGAGGATTTTAAATCTGGCAGATAGTGTGCATGCCTTTGTGCACACATTATAAAATATGTATGAGCCGTGTATATGGACGTGCTCATACATATTTTAAAGTTATCCTCCCAGTAAGTATATGTGAAATAGCATGGTAATGTTTTCCTCCATGTGCTCTTTTGTGTGTGTCTGAGAGAGTCCTAAAATGTAACTCCTGCCTTGGGCAGGTGTTACATTTTCTCCCTCACAATACCGCTCACAATCCCTTCTGCTAACTGAATCGAAGTGAAAGGGCTAGTTAGCATGAGGGATTTTCACTTCCCTCAAATTCTGTCAGTGACAAGCTGCCTTCTTCCCCGCCTCCCGAGCACCATCAGAATTCTCCACTCCTAACCCAAGCACCATCAGACCCTCTCCCCTGAAGCACCCTAGGAAGCTTGACCTCTTGAGCAACCTTCCATCCCTCTATAATGTTGTCTTACAATTCTGGAGAGTGATGAGCCTTCTGCCAGCACTGCTGCAGACCTCTGAATGTTGCCATCTAGTGGCACAGTGAAGAAACACCATCAGACACCATGGCAAAATCATTCAGAAGTCTGCAGTGTTGTCAGCAGGAGAGCTCTCACGTCCCTCCTACTGGTGAAGATTGTAATGACTCCAGAGGGGTGGGGAGGGGATCTTCCCAAGGGAATTGGAAGGAAGGGCTTTGATAGTTGGGATGGAATTGAGGGGGATGGTGCTTGGGATGTTGGGGAGGGGGACAGCTTGTCATGAACAGGATTTGCTGGGGTGGGGGTAGAGTGGAAATCCCCTATGCTAATGAGCCTTTTCACTCTGAGCCAATTAGCATGGCAGATTTTGCTTTGCACAGTGTGCATGTCACAGTTTCCTTTTTATTAGTATGCACCCTTCTTTGTACTAGACCTGTTAGTAACCTTCAGCAGTTAGGATAGTACATCTCATTTTTAAAGTCAACATCTTATTCAGTAGTTTTTTGTAAGAACCTTTGAGTTTAGAACAGCTGAATTATATTCTAATTGGGAAAATCTCTAAAACTTAACTATAGTAAGGCATTTTATAATGTTTATGGTTGCAATCATTTACTTAGAATTCAATGTATATTTTTAAACATACTACTTAGCATTATGGGATGAGTTTCTTCACCATGCTGTATATATATTGCAGGTTAAATGTATTACATATACAATGAAAACGATTAAGTTAATGTTAATATACCCTTGTTTGATGTAAACCAATGTGATATGACATGCGTCATGAACGTCTGTATAGAAAAGAATTAAATAAATAAATAAAAAAATACATTTTGTATGCTTATCTACCCTGGAGGGTAGAGAACCAAAGAGAAGGAAAGCAAAAACTGACTGGATAAGGAGTGCTATCGCACATAGTCATACTTCTATGGCTGGCAGATAGACAGGAATAGCTGAGCAGACTGGATGGGCTAAATGGTCTTTTTCTGCCATCACCTACTGAATCTTTGCTTTTCTATTAATTTGTTTGATTCAGCACCAAGATTGATATTCTTCTATTTACCTTGTGATCATCACTCTATAATTACATCTGCAGGTCGAAGAGTAAAATTGTAGGATCTGTGGAAATGCGAGGGTGGTGAGAAAAAGACTTAAGCAAAACATTAGTAATGGACACACCATTTGAAACCATAAACTTGCAATTCAGCTGACAAGGGAAGACAAGTGTTCTCTCTCCTTTCATTACCACCCTCTACATACACGTTGTGCTACAGAAAGTGACATACTTAAACAGGAAAAGGTTTGCTTTTTCAATAAACAAAACACCCACTTGCTGTATGGTTTCACATGCTCACACAAGCACTGGGGGGATTTAATCTTAGCATTAATGATCTAACTTCTACATAAGTACATGACCTCAGCCAACTACCCGTAGTGCAGGGTTCTATTGAACTGGTCCATATAATCTACAGCTCATTCCTTGCCTGTTCATTCCCCAATTCCACTCTCAGTCAAGAAGGTAAACCTTATAAAAGATCCAGATGTGATGAATCTGAAGTTGCCAAGCTGTTATTTCATCAGCTTTTCTCCCTCTGATTCCATTTGTTGAGCCGCAATAAGCTGACTTTTCTAAGAGTTATTGATAAATGACAGTCGCTCATACACAGAGGGATTAGGGATTGTTTGAAATGATAGAGACAATACCAACATTGATATCATTTCATATCATTTCTAAAAGAAAATTACAAAAAAAATCAATTTTTCCTGTTTAGTACACACTAACTTGAAATAGCATGCAGTAACTCAAATAAAGTACATTATTTTGGTTTAGAATGCAATCTTTCATGTTAGTATGCATTATTTCAAATGAGTGCACACTAATTTGATTTAAAAAAGACAGATTTAAAATTGAAAAATTTATAAAATGAAACTAACTGAAATGAAAAAAGTTAAAAAAATGTGAGTAGGCAGGAGGCTACAAGAAAGCCAAGTCCTAAGGCAATGCAATCGGCTGGAGATGAGGTCAGGTTCAAGCTGATATCAGGGCAGGTGGCTGAAGACAAGGTCAGGTTCGAGCTGAGCTCAAAGCCAAGGAATCCATCTAGAGAGTAGTCAAGTACAAGCAAGGGTCAAGCCAAAGAATCCATCCAAAGGGTAGCGGGAACAGGAAGCTGGAACTGGAACATGAACAATGGAACTGGAACAGCAACGCTGGAACAGGAACAGATACTAGGGATGTGAATCGTTTTCCATATCGTCTTAACGATAGAAATCGTGTGGCAGGGCAAGAAAATCGTCTTAGGCACAATTTTTTAGTTAAAAAATCGTTAAAAATCGTTTTTTCCGATTAGTGCGCACTAACTCGAGTTAGTGCGCACTAACTGAAAATGATACAATTTGACACTTTTCAGGTCAGTTTAGGAATGAATATGTATTCCTATTGGCTGCCCTCTTATTTATTCATGTTACCAAGTTTCCTACTGACAGTATATGGGGGATGGGAAATGGAAACAGTTGGTAGCTTGACAAAACAAGTAATGTGATCAGTCAATGTGACTAGAACTTGTGCCCTAACCCTGATACCAGGGGTATTGTGATCTTCCTGCACACAGTGCCCTATCCCTATTAATACCAGGAGTGTTGTGATCTTCCTGCACACAGTGCCCTATCCCTAATACCAGGGGTGTTGTGATCTTCCTGCACACAGTGCCCTATTCCTGATACCGGGGGTGTTGTGATCTTCTTGCACACATCCCGGTATCAGGGATAGGGCACTGCATGCAGGAAGATCACAACACTCCTGGTATTAATAGGGATAGGGCACTGCATGCAGGAAGATCACAACACTCCTGGTATTAATAGGGATAGGGCACTGCATGCAGGAAGATCACAACACCCCTGGTATCAGGGATAGGGCACTGTGTGCAGGAAGATCACAATACCCCGGAGGAGTGAGGGTCAGGCAGCTCCCCCCTGTCTGTGAAGCCAGCCTCTCACTAGTAATGCAGGGAGGGAGCTGTCTCAGACTTCACCATCCTCCCCCCCCCCCCTCACCCACACACCATTCACTAGCTGGGACATGGGGGACGTGAGGAGTGAGGGTCAGGCAGCTCCCCCCTGTCTGTGAAGCCAGCCTCTCACTAGTAATGCAGGGAGGGAGCTGTCTCAGACTTCACCATCCTCCCCCCCCCCCCCTCACCCACACACCATTCACTAGCTGGGACATGGGGGAAGTCAGGAGTGAGGGTTAGGCAGCTCCCCCCTGTCTGTGAAGCCAGCCTCTCACTAGTAATGCAGGGAGGGAGCTGTCTCAGACTTCACCATCCTCCCCCCCCCCCTCACCCACACACCATTCACTAGCTGGGACATGGGGGAAGTCAGGAGTGAGGGTCAGGCAGCTCCCCCCTGTCTGTGAAGCCAGCCTCTCACTAGTAATGCAGGGAGGGAGCTGTCTCAGACTTCACCATCCTCCCCCCCCCCCCCACCCACACACCATTCACTAGCTGGGACATGGGGGCAGTCAGGAGTGAGGGTCAGGCAGCTCCCCCCTGTCTGTGAAGCCAGCCTCTCACTAGTAATGCAGGGAGGGAGCTGTCTCAGACTTCACCATCCTCCCCCCCCCTCACCCACACACCATTCACTAGCTGGGACATGGGGGAAGTCAGGAGGGGGGGTTAGGCAGCTCCCCCCTGTCTGTGAAGCCAGCCTCTCACTAGTAATGCAGGGAGGGAGCTGTCTCAGACTTCACCATCCTCCCCCCCCCCCCCTCACCCACACACCATTCACTAGCTGGGACATGGGGGAAGTCAGGAGTGAGGGTCAGGCAGCTCCCCCCTGTCTGTGAAGCCAGCCTCTCACTAGTAATGCAGGGAGGGAGCTGTCTCAGACTTCACCATCCTCCCCCCCCCCCACCCACACACCATTCACTAGCTGGGACATGGGGGAAGTCAGGAGTGAGGGTCAGGCAGCTCCCCCCTGTCTGTGAAGCCAGCCTCTCACTAGTAATGCAGGGAGGGAGCTGTCTCAGACTTCACCATCCTCCCCCCCCCTCACCCACACACCATTCACTAGCTGGGACATGGGGGAAGTCAGGAGTGAGGGTCAGGCAGCTCCCCCCTGTCTGTGAAGCCAGCCTCTCACTAGTAATGCAGGGAGGGAGCTGTCTCAGACTGGTATCAGGGTTAGGGCACTGTGTGCAGGAAGATCACAACACTCCTGGTATTAATAGGGATAGGGCACTGTAAGAGATGACTGTAGTAGATTGAATAAAGATCTGATGTTTCTGCTCTCCTCACACCAAACAAAAACAACACACAAGCAGAGAAGCCCTTCTTACAAAGCTGAGCTAGTGAGTTAAGTAGGAGGAAAAGTAAACATACTTGTGCCAGTGTGGCTACTTAAAAAATACACTTACCAACAATCAATTACATATATTTGAACTGTGTACAGTTCCAGCCAGGACCACCTTTCTAAAATGCACAGTGATTGGCAAATTCAACATGCACTAGCATTTCAGGTGCCTGCTAACAAAAATAATAAACAAACAAGTTCTAGTCACGTGAGTGCTGATCATTACATTACTTTTTTTGTCAAGCTTCCAACTGTTTCCATTTCACATCCCCCCAACCATTACCTCAGTATTAGCCTTGGTAACATCAATAGATAAGAGCACAGCCAGCCAATAGGAATACATACATACATATTCATTCCTAAGTGACCTTTACTGACCTGGGAAGTGTGAACACTTTGTTTCATTTTCTGTTGGTGTTCGTTAGTTTCCAGTTCCATTTCCCATCCCCCCAACCATCACCTCAGTGGTAACCTTGGTAACATCAATAGATAAGAGGGCAGCCAGCCAATAGGAACACATATTCATTCCTAACTGACCTTCAGTGACCTGGAAAGTGTTTATTTGTATCATTTTCAGTTAGTGCGCACTAAATCGAGTTAGTGCGCACTAACGGGGAGTTAGTGCGCACTAACTCGAGTTAGTGCGCACTAACACGATTTAACGATTTTTAACGATAAATCGTTAGAATTTCTATTGTATCGTGTTCTATAACGATTTAAGACGATATAAACATTATCGGACGATAATTTTAATCGTTGAAAAACGATTCACATCCCTAACAGATACTGGAACAGGAACACGGACGAGCAGCAACTAAGCACACGACAGGAAGCGTGGAGACCTGTTGCCAAGGCGAAGACTGAATGGCGGAGCCCGCCTTATATAGTAAGACTGAGAGACGTCATCACCCGGGACCGTGAGAGGCTTTCCCGCCACAGCCCCTTTAAAGTCAGCGAAAGTGCATGTGTGCACGCCTAAGGCAGGCAGGCCAGAACTAGAAGATGGCAGTGTCTCCCCTCGACACACATGGGGAGACCTGACTGGGACCGGAGGAGGCCGCAGAGCTGCCGGAGGCACCTGGGAGCGCAGCAGGAGCGCGAGCGTGTAGGCAATTTCCTACCACTGCCAAGGAGGAAGGGTCAGGTCTGGGACCCAGGCGTCGGGGGTGAGTGGAGCCAAACGCGGGCCTGCTGCGGCAGGGAATGCAACTGCGTCAGTGTGAGCCCAGGTACATGGCCATTTTATAACTTGTGCACACATTATAAAATAGCCTGGCCTCATGCACATTGTACTTCCAATTTTAAAAGGATACATGTGCAGATTTTAATCAGGTTAATTTGACGCTGATACCCCTCATAAGTCTGCTTTTAAGCACATAAGTCAGGGTATTTTATAATGTTCATGTAGCAATGAAATGATCAGTTTTACCAATTAGTCTACCAGTTTTCCTGTCCATCTGCAGCTCGTGAAGACCTTCCTGGCTCTTCAGTCTGAAGTCCTTCCATTGCACACAGAACCTCTACCCAGTCATTTTTTCACTTTAATAGTTTATGATCACTTAGACCAGATATTGAGTAGGAATAAATATATACAAGTATAAGATGTATGCATATCACTTTGGCAGGTTTTAAAATAGCAATTGTTTGTATAAATGTTGGCCTTGCTCCAGAATGGTCTGGCATACTCCTTTCTTACATGTGCAAAGTTATTTGTGTACCCTGATTTAAGTGTGTAAGTTGCAGTTTTGAAAATAGCATGTGTTCACATATGTGCTATTTTATGTGCATAAGTGCTCATTTTTACATGCAAAACATTTGAAAATTCACCTGTACCTGCATACTCCCTATGTTTCTAACATCTCATGTAAGCGTGTACATGCTACTTATGCACATATATGCTAGTTTTATGCATGGAACTCTATTGAAAATCCACTCCTATTTGATTATGTTCTTCATTGTTTCCATTTATATGTTAATACAGCATTTTAACTTTTATTTGTCAGTCTTCTAGTCTTGTAAACAAGCTAGGCTTTAGATCTTTATTTCTATTTCATGCTTATATCCTTCCATGCCAGCCAAAGATGACTAGCAGGTCAAAATACAATGGTTAAATCAATACATAAAACAATTCATTATTAAATACATAAAAAACATATAAAATATAATCACAATATAGAATAGAACTCATAAATCAATAAATAAACAATTCATAATTCAAAACATAATTACAATAATAATAAATGACAAAAAATAAATTAAATATCTAATAAAGCACTTAAATCAATCCAGCTGCCTCACGTGAAACTAGAGAAGGTATCAGGTTTCCAGAACAAGCAGGGCTCACAAAAGGACACACAAATTTATCAATGGCCTTTCCAACATTGGTCAAGATGGTTTAGAACAAACTAAAAATTACAAAATAAAATGTAATCAAATAAACAAGAAGCAACAAAAGAACCCAGATATACAACAAGAGGTGAATTTTAAGACCTGTGCGCATATGACGGCTTGTACCAATGGACATGGCCATTTTATAACATATGCGTACATATGTCATATGCACATATGTTATAAAATCGGCTGTACGCGCATACATGTATACTCAATTTTATATAGGCATGCACACATGTGCGCACAAATCTATTGTGTAAGTGGGGGGAATGTTATAAGTGGTGTGCACACAAATCTACGCCTGCACATACCTCTTAAAATCTGGCCCTAAGGGTTTTTCTCATAGACACAAAATGGGAGAAAAGTCTTAGGGGTGATTTTTCAAACCTGGGCGCGGGTGACACATGTATGCCCGATTTTATAACATGCGCGTGCAGGCGTGTGCATGTATAAAATTGGGAGTCGGCGCGTGTAAGTGGGTGAGAAGCAGCCTCGGAGGGAACTTCCTTACCCCCACCCCACCTTCCCTTCCCTTCTCCTACCTCCCCCACTCTTTCCCCCCTACCTTTTTCTTCTTTTTTCTTCTGTTTTAAAACTTGTTTCAGCCCTGGGGCTGAAGTAAGTTGCACGCGCCGGCCTACTGCCGATGCTCGATCCCTGGCACAGCAGCAAATGGCCGCTGTGCCGGGAGCCTCTGACCCCACCCCATCCCGCCCCTGGACTTTCCTGCCCCTCCCCGCCCCTGTTTGCAAGCCCCAGGACTTACATGCATCCCGGGGCTTTATGCGCGTCGCCGGGCCTTTTGAAAATCTGCCCCTTAATGAACCTGGCACTTATTCGGATAAGTATCACCTTTCCCAGTACTCAAACAGACAAATTTTAACTTATTTGGATAAGTAACAGTACCTATCCAGCTAAGTTCTGATTTATGCAGCTAAGTAGCAGCAGGCCTACATGCTAGATAAGTCTGAAAAACGCGACTTGTCTGTCTAAATAGCACTTTTCAGGCTTATCCAGCTACATGCTGGTACATAGGCTTTTGCGCGGCTCGTGGTTTTTACATATATGAGCATTTGTATGCACAAATATACTCGTATTTTATAACCTGTGAATTTCCTTTACACGCAGGTCATAAAATACAGTAGCAACCTCGTGTGAGCCCATATGTTTATGCGACTCGGCTGCATAGGTACCACGACCGGGCCTGCTCACCTCGTGCTGCCCTCCACAAGTGCTGGCCTGGCTGCTGCCGCCAATCCCCGACGTCTCCGTCGCTCACCACGGTCTTCCTCAGCGTCCTCGTCCCTGCAGGCCTCGCAGTAGTGCTCCCGACGTGTCTTCGGCCACCTAGGTCCTGCCCCTAGGCATGTGCGCGGCCAACGTCCAGTCTTTTAAAAGGGCAAGCGCGGGAAAACCGAGGGAGGCGCATTTAGATGACATCACAAGAGCTCTGTATATAAGGCAGGGCTCAAACCCCTGATCCCTGCCTTGGCAATTGGGTCAACACCGTTGGTGTGCTAGTTTGCTTTTGTGTTCCAGTGTCTCCTGTTCCGGCTTCTCCTGATCCAGCGTCTCCGTGTTCCTATGTCTTCCATTCCCAGTGGCTCCGTGTGTTCCTGTATCCTTCTCTGGTAGTTCCTCTTTGGACTGACCTTTGATACTGACCACTGCCTGCCTGACCATTCTCTTGACTGCCACATGGAACAGACCCTTGCTTGCCTTGACTATGCCCGGACTGATTCTAGTATTGACCCCTCCTTTGGCTGACTTCTTCTGGACTGATACTCTCTCTGACCCTTGCGCTTCACTCAGACACTCTCTTCTGGCCTACTGTGACCATTAGACCAACCTGCTTGGAAATCAACTGTTGCTTCCACTTGGCTAGACCCACAGGCGCTGCCTGTCTCGCCCAGAGAACCTTCCTGAACTGTTGCCTCCCTCAGGTCTCCAGAGCTTCCAGTTTGGGTCCAGCCCATCCACTCTGCATCAGCCGTGCACCCTTGCTCATGGTGGGCACACACCTCTGCTACCTTTCCGGGAGACCACCAGAGGCCCACCTAAGTCCAGGCAGTCCAGGTACCCAAGGGCTCAACCTGCGGAAACCCTGGACTGTTATTGGTGAAGCTCCAGTTAGCCTCTGTCTCCTTGTGTGCTCTGCCTCCTGGTAGCAGGTGCTCTCTGGGTCCAACCAGAGGGCTGTACCAATCCTGCACCAGGCCAAGGGTCCACCTCCAGCGCAACACCAAATACATGCGTAAATGGCCGCACACATGTAGTTTTCAAAGTTATCCTCACAGTTTTGGTTTCACATGTACATTTTACTGGGGAAAAAAGGAAGTGGTCTAGAGATGTTCTAGGTTGGGATTCTAAAGTATACATGGTAGTTGATATTTTGTAAAAGATATATATGTATACATTACTAAACACTCATATTTATTTATTTATTTAAAAGCTCTATAATCCAATTACAGTTACAAAGTCATGTTAAGCAGATTACATAGAACAATAGTATAAAAGCCACAGACAACAAACATTCACACAAGAGATCTGGCAAAACAACAATAAACATCATAGATAAACAAAATGATATGTTCCCATATGGCCATTATAAAACTGCTTATCTAAATACAAATAGGAAGAGCAGAAAAGGCTTCCTGAAAACCAAAAGCCTTAAGCATTTTCCGAAACAATTTAGGATCCTTCATGGATCATAATTTATCAGATAAACTATTCCATAAAAGTTGCCCTATAATAGATAAGGCATGAAGATGTGTCTCTTGTAATTGAGCTACTTTCATCATGGACACCACAAGAAAATTATGACCAGCTGAATGCAATCTTTAAGACAGAAGATATGTTTCAAGAAGCCTGGATAAATATAGGGCAGATCATCCTGTAATGATTTATGTACCATAATGAGAACTTTAAATTTTATATGCTGTAAAACAGGTAACCAGTTCAGTCCCTGCAGCAGTGGAGGAGTAATATGTTCTCATAATGGAGTCTTAATCACAAGGATGGTAACTTTGAAACAGGCACGTGGGCGCACATGTAAGCGTGTTTGTCGGCTCACGTCTAGGGACGCATCCATTATATAATATATGTGCATATATGTGCTTATGGTATAAAATAGGCTGAACGGGCACATGTGTATGTGCAGTTTTAAGTGGGCACGTATATGTGCATGCAAATACCACTTCTTCCATGTAAGTGGGTGGATTTTAGTAGACACACGTGCCGAAACAATTACCAGTTTTGCCAGATCATTCCCAGTTTGCTCAGGCAAGTGATAGGACTTCCAAACCACCAAGGTTTAATAGCTTTTCTTCCTCCATTAGCCCCAATCCTTAAAACTCTGCTGACATGACTAAATTTATTTTATGATTTACATGCCATCCATAGCAGAAGCAGAACACCGCGGCAGCGGTGACGAGAAAAACACGCGGCCTGCATGCCCACTGACCGGGCACATTCACTGGCACTGGGGGTAGTGTGGAGAGCAAGCTCAAGATACTCCCCTCCCCCGGTAAGAGAAAAAAAGGAGAGAGCGTTGCAGGCACTGCATCAGCAGGACCGCCACTGCCCACCCACCAACTGCCCACCACCAGCGAACAGAACACCGTGGTGGTGACGAGAAGAACATGCGGCCTGCCTGTCTGCTGACCAGGCACATTCACTGCCACTGGGGGCAGTGTGAAGAGCACGCTCAAGATACTCCCCTCCCCCGGTAAGAGAAAGAAAGGAGAGAGAGTCGCGTGCGACTCGTCAGCAGGACTGTGCACAGCCCACCCACCACCAGTGAGCAGAAAACCGCAACATCAATGCTGAAGGTGCTTGCATGTGTGGCTTGCAGCCTTGGCGCACACGAAGGACCACAACAAAGGGGCTTGTCCCTTTGTGCGCTCCTTTGTGCGGACCCAAAGTGCTCTCTAACATTGCACCCTGGACATAACTACTACAATCATGGATCAATTTTGCTCTATTGAGACTATTCTAGGATGAGTCCTGGATGGAGACCTCAGGAGTTCCCCAAGAAAGAAGCAATGAAGGATCACAAACTTGGTCTTCCCGACGATAAGTATATATGGTACTCTCCCTCACTCTCTCCTGTTTTATATTTATTCTGATCCTATTGAATGTTCAATCTCTCTAAAAAAAAATCCTTCTAATTATCTGCTAGAGGATTTAAATCCCTCTATTTTTTTGCATATCTGAAACATGGCTGAATGGCAAAGATAATGTGCTCTTAAACCAAATTTTGAATGCTAACTATGATATATTTCATTTTCCTAGACTCAAAAGAAAAGGTGGAAGATTATTAATAATTAGTAAAAAAGAACACAAGCTAGTATCTTACAAGGTAGAGATTAACCCACCCTATGAGGTTGTAATTCTAAAATCTCCTCAAATAAACTTAGGTCTGGTCTACTAACCCCCAGGCAAACTACAAAGATATTGCTCACCACTGATTGAATTATTCTCGCTAAGGTGTTTCCATCACCAGAATTTGCCTTAATTGGAGAAGACTTTAACCTCCATGTAGACAAAACATCAAGAACCTTAGCCTTTGAAATGTTTTTAGAATCAATGGAAGCCCTGGGATGCTTACAATTTGTCTCGAAAGCCACTCATAAAGTGGGGCATACTCTAGACCTAATATTTGCTAATACCAGTAATTGCCTAATCAATATCTTGTACACGATATTGCCCTGGTCTAATCACCAATTAATAAAGGCAGAAATAGCCTTCTCCAACCAAATCCATAATAGTATAAATAATAAGCTTATTTTTACATTTGGGAAAAAGATTGAGATGGAAGTACTTGCTGAAGCAATAGAAAATAAGCTCCATGAATTAAATCAAACCAGTTCCACATCAGCATTTATTCCTGGGATAAGATTGTCAATGACATAGCTAAAAACCTTAGTCTTATCCAGACAAAAAAACTATTAACAAAGAAAGGAATAACTCCAAACATAAGAAGCCCTGGTCCAATGATGAATTAAGAAGCACTAAACAGAACCTTAGAAAATTAGAGAAACAATGGCAGAAATGCCCATCTGTTGAATCCCTAGGAAAGTATAAATCTTTCCTTACAAAATACCATACACTAACCAATAAAGCGAAAAAAGATTACTACCACTAAACAGATTCACAGGGTAATATTTAATTATAAAATGTTCTTTGAGGTTGTTAAACATTTATTAAAGATCCGACATCTACCATCTCAAGAAACTATAACTTCACAAAGGTCGCTTGCAATGAATATGCCACCACACTCTTAGACAAAATCAATAAGTTGAAAACTCAATTCCCTATCTGTTCTTCAGCAAAAGCACCTGAAGATTCAAATGGCATGGCTAAGTGGCACACATTCGAAAGAGAATTGAAACTGGTAATTAGTCAAATCATTACTAAAATTAAATCTTCCATTCATCCACGTGACACAGTTCCAGCAAGTTTCTTGAAACAAGTACATGGGGTTATCACTCAGACAATCACAACTTTGTTTAACCAGTCTCTCTCAGAAGGAACTGTTTCAAATGGGTTAAAACAAGCTGTGATAAAGCCGATCCTAAAAAAAACATGACTGGTAGAACTGACGATTGGGACAACTATCATCCAATTTCCAATTTGTCACTTCTCGCAAAAGTTCTTGAGAAAGCAGTATTATCCCAGCTTGTAAATAATCTGGAAGATCAGAATATTCTCTCCCCAAATCAATCAATTCAGGAAACATCACTCAACTGAAACAATACTCCTCAGTTTTACGAGGGCTTGATGCAGATGAATATTATTGTCTTGTGCTAATTGACTTAACAGCCATCTTTGACACTGTGGACCATAACCTAATATTCCATCAGATGAGAAACATTAGGATCAACAGCAGGGTTCTCAGATGGTTCTCTTACCAAGGTACTCTCTATGTTCCTCAAGTTAAAACTTCTCCTAGGAACAGGGCCTTTTCTTCCGCAGGTCCCATTCAATGGAACATTCTCCCACCAGACCTCAGACAGGAACCCTGTCCAATCTCATTCAAGAAAAAACTAAAAACCTGGTTATTCAACCTAGCCTTTCCTGAAACAGCATCTTAGTTAACACATTTTCTCCTCTTTTCGCAGCATACCTCTGCTAATTCCTCACCTCAAATTTGATTGTTTTATTTCTGCTTTTATATTTCACTTTTCATTTTCTCTAACTCATTTCTCTTGAAGAGAGCTACAGTTACCCTTTGGTCTTACTCTACCTTTTTCTTCTCTTTTTCCTATCACTCTACACTTCATCGCATTTACTTCTACCTAATTTAAACCTAAGCCCAATTTAATGGAATCAATCACTTTTTGTGACTTTTTGTTATATAATTCAAATTGTTTTTCCAAGTTCTTCTAGGTTATTGTTCATGGTTCTATGTATAGCCTATTGGCAAGTTTACGTTCTTTGTAAACTGGTTTGATTTGTATCTAATGCAAGAAGATTGGTATATAAAAACCAAAAATAAATAAATAAATAAATATAATTTCTATCTAACAGAACATTCCAAGTCAAACTGGGCAACCATATATCTAACACTTTCCAGTATGATGCAGGTGTCCCTCCAGGCCCAGCCCTCTCATCAACACTATTCAATATATACATGCTCCCTCTTGTAAATTACTGACGAATCTAGGATAACTTTCTTCTTGTGTGCTGTTGACATACAGTTTTACATCCCACTCTCCAGATCATTTGAAAATACAGCTTCGATACTCTCTGCCTATATGAAAGCAATACTGTTAGGGAGTCTCAGTTTAGTGGACCCTTGGGCCGACCTGCAGGAGACTGGGAAAGGTATTCAAAAGTCTCTGAGGCACCACAGGCCAGGAAGCAGATGTTCAGGCAAGACGTAGAGGAGCTCTTCACCCTGGAAGCTGGTACTCCCCCGGGAGGAGCCCGTAGGAGCCCAGCCGCTGGGACTTAGGCGGAGGTTCACCCTGGAAGCTGAAGCTCCCCCGGGAGGAGCCTGTAGGAGCCCGGCCACTGGGACTTCGGCGGGTTGGTGATCTTGAGACTGGAGCAGGCAGGCTGATGAGTGAACTGGGAACTGGAACCAGATTAGAACAGTTGACAGAAACTGTAGCCATGGACTTCGGTACTGGAACCAGGCAGGAAACTGTAGCAAGACTGTAGCAGGCAAGCAGGAACCAAGCAGGTACTGTAGCAGGCAAGCAGGAACGGAGCGAGTTCCAAAGGCTGCTCACTCCGGGGCACGAAGCAACAGGGATCTGGTAGGTAAGCCCGTTGCATGGCAAAGACTGAGGGTCCGCGGCCGGCTTATCAAGGCCGCGGCGTCTGATGTCAGGAATTTGGCGGAGTCACCACTGGTGGGAAATGGCCTAGAAAAGCGCCCAAGTGGCGCGCCCGTGCGTGCCTAGAGACAGGGCATCCATGGGAGGTTTCCCGGTGGCGCGGCCCTGGTCAAAAGTCCCTGGGGGTCCAGCGGGGGTCCGGGGGCGATCTCCTGCACGCTTGACGTCGGAAGCCAGGAACCAAAATGGCGCCGGCGCTACCTTTGCCCTGTCACATGATAAGGGCAAAGGGCCACCGGGCCATTTCTCAACGCAGCCGTGGCCAGAGAGCTGGAGATCGCGTCGGACCCCCCCACTGGACCCCAGGTAATTTAAAACATTTTTGGGGGGGTTCGGGAGGGTGGGGGGATTTGTTTAAAGGTTCGGGGGGGTGGGTTTTAGGGTTTTTTTGGTGTGCCCGGTTTTCCCGCCTCCCTATTAACGATACAATACAAATGCCCCTGATGATAAATCGGGGGCATTTGTATTGTATCGTGCACTCTAACCGATTCTGCACAATTTTAAAATTATCTGACGATAATTTTAATTGTTCATAAACGATTCACATCCCTAACTAGGGATGTGAATCGTGTCCTCGATCGTCTTAACGATCGATTTCGGCTGGGAGGGGGAGGGAATCGTATTGTTGCCGTTTGGGGGGTAAAATATCGTGAAAAATCGTGGAAAAATCTAAAATCGCAAAACCGGCACATTAAAACCCCCTAAAACCCACCCCCGACCCTTTAAATTAAATCCCCCACCCTCCCGAACCCCCCCCAAATGAGTTAAATAACCTGCGGGTTCCAGCGGCGGTCCTGAACGGCAGCGGTCCGGAACGGGCTCCTGCTCCTGAATCTTGTTGTCTTCAGCCGGCGCCATTTTCCAAAATGGCGCCGAAAAAATGGCGGCGGCCATAGACGAACACGATTGGACGGCAGGAGGTCCCTTCCGGACCCCCGCTGGACTTTTGGCAAGTCTCGTGTGGGGTCAGGAGGCCCCCCACAAGCTGGCCAAAAGTTCCTGGAGGTCCAGCGGGGGTCAGGGGAGCGATTTCCCCGCCCGCGAATCGTTTTCGTACGGAAAATGGCGCCGGCAGGAGATCGACTGCAGGAGGTCGTTCAGCGAGGGTTCCGGCGCCTCGCTGAACAAACCTCCTGCAGTCGATCTCCTGCCGGCGCCATTTTCCGTACGAAAACGATTCGCGGCGGGAAATCGCTCCCGGACCCCCGCTGGACCTCCAGGAACTTTTGGCCAGCTTGTGGGGGGCCTCCTGACCCCCACGAGACTTGCCAAAAGTCCAGCGGGGGTCCGGAAGGACCTCCTGCCGTCCAATCGTGTTCGTCTATGGCCGCCGCCATTTTTCGGCGCCATTTTGGAAAATGGCGCCGGCTGAAGACAACAAGATTCAGGAGCAGGAGCCCGTTCCGGACCGCTGCCGTTCCGGACCGCCGCTGGACCCGCAGGTTATTTAATCATTTGGGGGGGGGTTCGGGGGGGGGGGGGATTTAATTTAAAGGGCCGGGGGGGGGTTTTAGGGGTTTTAGTGTGCCGGTTCACGATTCTAACGATTTATAACGATAAATCGTTAGAATCTCTATTGTATTGTGTTCCATAACGGTTTAAGACGATATTAAAATTATCGGACGATAATTTTAATCGTCCTAAAACGATTCACATCCCTATCCCTAACATCTACTGATTCACCTTTATCAAAAAAAATGAAGCAGATTTGTTAGGCAAGACTTCCCTTGGGTAAATCCATGTTGACTGAGTTCCATTAAACCATGTCTTTCTCTATGATTTTGATCTTGAGAATAGTTTCCACTACTTTTCCCGGCACTGAAGTCAGGCTCACCGGTCTATAGTTACCCGGATCGCCCCTGGAGCCTTTTTTAAATATTGGGGTTACATTGACCACCCTCCAGTCTTCAGGTACAATGGATGATTTTAACGATTGGATACAAATTTTAACTAATAGATCAGAATTTTCATTTTTGAGTTCCTTCAGTACCCTAGGATGCATACCATCCAGTCCAGGTGATTTGCTACTCTTTAGTTTGTCAATCTGACCTACTACATCTTCCAGGTTCACAGTGATTATGTTCAGTTGGTCTGACTCATCACCCCTGAAAACCATCTCCGGAACTGGTATCTCCCCAACATCCTCATTAGTAAACACAGAAGCAAAGAATTCATTTAGTCTTTCTGTAATGGCCTTATATTCCCTAAGAGCCCCTTTAACCCCTCGGTCATCTAATGGTCCAACCAACTCCCTCAAAGGTTTTTTGCTTTGGATATATTTTAAAACGTTTTTATTAAGAGTTTTTGCCTCTGTGGCCAACTTCATTTCAAATTCTCTCTTCGCCTGTCTTATCAATGTTTTACACTTAACTTGACAATGCTTATGTTTTATCCTATTTTCTTCAGATGGATCCTTCTTCCAATTTTTGAAGGATGTTTTTTTTTGCCTAAAATAGCCTATTTCACCTCACCTTTTAACTATGATGGTAATCGTTTTGCCTTCCTTCCACTTTTCTTAATGTGTGGAATACATATGGACTGCTCCTCTAGGATTGTATTTTTAAACAATGTCCATGCCTGTTGAACACATTTTACCTTTGAAGCTGCACCTTTCAGTTTTTTTCTAACTATTTTCCTCATTTTATCAGTTTCCCTTTTGAAAGTTTAGTGTTAGAGCTGCAGATTTACTTATTGTCCCTCTTCCAGTTATTAGTTTAAATTTGATCATGTTATGATCACTGTTGCCGAGTGGCCCCACCATGTTACCTCTCTCACCAAATCCTGCATTCCACTAAGAATTTAATCTAAAATAACTCCCTCTCTTGTTGGTCCCTGAACCAATTGCTCCATGAAGCAGTCGTTTATTACATCCAGGAACTTTATGTCTCTAGCAAGTCCTGATGTTACATTTACCCAGTCACTTTTGGGGTAATTGAAATCTCCCATTATTATTCCATTGTCAAATTGGTTAGCTTCCCTGATTTCTCTCAGCATTTCATCATCTGTCTGACCATTTTGTCCAGATGGATGGTAGTATACTCCTATCACTATACTCTTACCCAACACACATGGAATTTCTACCCATATACATTCTACTGAGCATTTAGTCTCTTGTATGATCTTTATCCTGTTGGACTCTATACCCTCCCGGACATAAAGTGCCACACCCCCACCAAGTTGATCCTCCCTATCATTGTGATATAATTTGTACCCTGATATAGTACTGTCCCATTGGTTATCCTCCTTCCACCAAGTCTCTGTGATGCCAATTATGTCAATCTCATCATTTGCTGCTATACACTCTAACTCTCCCATCTTACTTCTTAGACTTCTGGCATTGGAATACAGACATTTCAAAGTGTGTTTTTTGTTTGTATTAACAACCTGCTTTTCACTTGTTAGGGATTATTCGGAAATCATTACCTTTGGTGATTTTTTACATATAGGCACATGGACTATGTTTGCTTTTAATGGAACCTCTCTGTTGAGATGCCCTAACTCTCCTGTTTCATTAGTATCTTTCAAGGATACATTTCTCTGAACCATGCACTGCTGTCAAGATAATAGCACACAAAAGCAGAAGAGAGAAGACTCATCAAGAAAATTAAGTCAACATCCTTCAGCCATTTTCTCCCCCTCACATTTGCCTTCAGTATCAGAAGCCTGACATTCAGGGCTTCTCCTGACAGTTGACCTCGTTATCTTAAAAAATAGCCAAGTACCCCAGCTGATCTACCATGAATATTTATTGTAAATGCCAACAAAAAGGGTTGCCTGCTGGCTCCATTTTCTCAGAAAAGGCTAATCTAGTCCAAGAACTACATCTCCATGCATGCAATGGGGCAAAATTAGGCCTGTTCAGGTTGACCTGGGAAAGGTGGCAATCCTAAGTTGAGCTTACCAGAGTAAGCTGTTTTCTTACTAATAATTATAATGTTTTTTGTAACTTTCGCCTATATCCCTTTATCCCTTTGTTTCGCTGTAAACCGGTACAATAAGACGTGTCTTGAGTATCGGTATATCAAAAAGAATTAAAAAAATAACATGTTTTTGCTTTTGATCATAGGGGTAGAGGGAAAGTGCCTCTGCCCTCAATCTTTTCAACTTGCTATAGCTTTAAATTTTATCTTTGCTATAGACAGTAGGGATGTGCAGTCATTTGCAACAAAATAGGAAATAAAGGCAATATTTCATAGAGATGTGAATCCTGTGATCGATCGTCTTAACGATCGATTTCGGCTGGGGGGGGAGGGAATCGGATCGTCGCGGTTTTGTTTTTTTAAATATCGTGTAAATCGTAAATCGGGGGAGGGCGGGAAAACCGGCACACTAAAACATCCCTAAAATCCACCCCGACCCTTTAAAATAAATCCCCCACCCTCCCGAACCCCCCCCCCAAAATGCCTTAAATTACCTGGGGTCCAGAGGGTCCCGGTGTGATCTTTTACTCTCGGGCCTCCGGTGCGTTGTTTTTTGTCCCCCGACGTCAGGAGCATAGGAGATCGCTCCCGGAACCCCACTGGACCCCCAGGGACTTTTGGCCAGCTTGGGGGGGCCTCCTGACACCCACAAGACTTGCCAAAAGTCCAGCGGGGGTCCGGGAACGACCTCCTGCATGCGAATCGTTTGGCCGTACAAAATGGCGCCGGCCATATGTTTGGCCATACATTTGGCCGTACAAAATGGCGCCGGCCATACGCCGTATGGCCGGCGCCATTCGAGTGCAGGAGGTCGTTCCCGGACCCCCGCTGGACTTTTGGAAAGTCTTGTGGGGGTCAGGAGGCCCCCCCAAGCTGGCCAAAAGTCCCTGGGGGTTCAGCGGGGGTCCGGGAGCGATCTCCTATGCTCCTGACGTAGGGGGACAAAAAATAAAATGGCGTTGGCGCTACTTTTGCCCTGTCATATGACAGGGCAAAGGTAGTGCCGGCGCCATTTCTACAACGCACTGGAGGCCCGAGAGTAAAAGATCACACCGGGACCCCCCCCCCACTGGACCCCAGGTAATTTAAGGCATTTTGGGGGGGGGGTTCGGGAGGGTGGGGGATTTATTTTAAAGGGTCGGGGTGGGTTTTAGGGTTGTTTTAGTGTGCCGGTTTTCCCCCCTCCCCCTTCCCCTCCCCCTCCCCCTTCCCCCGATTTACGATTTTTGACGATAAATCGGGGGAATTCCTATTAAATATCGCCTCTAACAATTTTTGATGATTTAAAATATATCGGATGATATTTTAAATCGTCAAAAACCGATTCACATCCCTAATATTTCATATTCTGTTGCATTTCGGGAATAAAAAAAAAAACGATGGGAAAACTCACAAAATTTCATGTGGTGTGTCCTAGCATTTTTTTTTAGGAGGTGATTAAAATGCAGTTTAATTAAAAAAAACCCAAAACTTTCCCATTTATATAAATATAAATATAAATCCCTCCCATCAACAGAGGCCCCTGCTCCCCTCTTGATCCCCCAAGACTCACTCATAGCATGTAGTGGTCCAGCGGGGGAGACTGGGGAGTGATCTCCCGCTCCCAGGCCGGAGGCTGCCAGTAATCAAAATGGCACCAATGGCCCTTTGCCCTTACCATGTGACAGGGGTTACTGGTGCCATTGGGCAGCCCCTGTCATATGGTAGGGGCAATGGACGGCTTGTGCCGTTTTTCAAAAACTGGAGCAATTACTTTGGTGATATATTCAGTTAAGGGAAAAGAACATTAATTAAGACATCCAGGAGGAAGATTTTTGGCTGCCCCTTTCTATCTGCAGTGGAGCAAGGTAAGAGAAAGCGTTTCCAGAGATCCTTCCCATAACGGATCCAGAGGCGAGTCAGAGACCGAGATAAATCCAAGGAAGAACCTGCTATCATTGAGTATAAGAACTGTAAAAAGATTAGAGGGCACCAATCTGGAGTCTTCAGCACTGGGGAGAGGAAAGAGATTATTCTCTGTGCAAAGACAGGTTTTTTGGCCACCCGTAGAAGGAGTTTTCCTGCCCAACTTAAAGGTTACCCTGCCAATCGGGACCTCCAGCTCACCTAACCCAAGGGGGTGGTAGGATCCCTTGCCCTGTGAAAGATTCTTGCACAGACAGAGGCAAAGTTGTAATTGAGAAGAGAAAAGACTGTGGTGCTGGAACCATATTTATGGTGCCGTCTGCAACAATTTCTAACAGTAAATTTAAGCTTGGACATTACCCCAGTACATCATCTAGCATCTTTATTTGGGCAAGCAGCACATAGGAAGATGTGACCCCTCTACCAGAGATAACCAAGAGGAAATGATCCACCGCTGCACTGAGACCCAAAAAGAACCCTTGCCCCCCAAGCCAAAGGCTCCACACCCTGGGGAAGGGGCAACAGAAAAGAACTAGTCAGGGTTCCTGCCCCAAAGAACTTATAAATGAGTTTATGGCCCAACCCCTGCAGGACACGCACACTGGAGTGGGGTTACACAAGGATATTTCTGACATTGAAAACTAATTCAATAATCCCTTTCTTTAAGGGAAGTATACATTTGAACTTTTCTGCTAATGAGGGAATCAAAGAAAATATCTAATAGTCATTTTAAAAGTAGAAAATACAACATTTAAATGGCACAAACATTCTACTTTCTCATAGATCTTTTCCAGGAACCTTTCTATTTATTTTCTTTTTTTTTATATGGGAATCTGTGAGTGTTTACATAAAGTTTTCGCAAATTTTTTACAAGTGACTGCTCTCTTAAAGTGGCATTGGCTACTTCAGTTTTAAAAGTAAAGCATTGTTTTTAGGTAATCAAGCACTGGACTGCTTAACTGTAGAAAGGCAGTGGCTTAGATGAGGGCTTCTTAGTACACAAACTGATAACCACTCAGATCTAACCTGGTGGTGTCTTATCAATACATGCAGGGCTACAATAAAATAGCACGTGACACTTACTCACAAACCCCACCAAACCTTTTCTGTCTCCATCAAACCCGCTGTGGCTGGAGAACTGGATACAGACAGAAACGCATGGGATGAAGGGCTAGGCTCAGATGTTTCTTGCTCCCTTGTTGCTGCAGGCTAGTGAGCTCTGAGTCTGCTTTTTTTGCACAGGACTGCCCCATCACGCACAAATGGCTGGCATTTTCCACCACAACATACAATTTGTTTGAATGGTACAAACTGTTGGGTCGCAATCAAGACAAGGATCCAAGCTGGACCAACAGGAAGCACAGAGTGAAGCAAATGATCTAGCCACCAGTCAACCGTGTGTAACCCCCAACCCCGGTGTGCCTGTCCTGCACGTGTGCTGGATCCTTTGTAAGTGGGAGGGAAGGTAAACTTCCAAGGCCTGATGTGACAGCGGTGGTGGTTGCTTTACACATTTACTTTGATTCCCCTAGGGAGGATGTTTGTCCTGGATGTGGGTGCAGTGAGTGCAAAAGGAAATACTCCAGAGTCACTTTGTTAGTGTCCAAAATAAAAAAATCTTTACTGTTAACTGTTACAGTCTCTTTCCTCTATCCGTTTAGGACTCACTGGTGTCAGGAACAGGGAAACTTCCATTCTCTTGGATTAAGTTGAGTGGAGCTCCCAGATGGGCACGGTCTTTTAAACTGGGCAAACCACCTTCCAAACTGACAAAACTGGTAAAAAGTCTATAGCACAGAGAAAAAATCCTTTCCTTCCTCTCCCCAGGGTGGTGAAGCATTGGATCAGTATCCACAAGTGGTAGTATCCCTTTACTCACTGTTAAGAGGATCTTCTGGATTTTACAGTCTCTTTAGTACTCTCTCTCTCTCTCTTCCTCTCTCTCTCTCTCTCTGGATTCTTGGTGGAAAGGATCCTCTTTAAAGCAAGCAGTTCTCTTGCTTCTGGCAGGGGCAGCCAAACTTCCTCCTGGATCTTCTCACTCAAAATGTTCTTCCCCCCAAGGGAACAGAATATAAACCATGGAGTCCCCTCCTCACAGCAGGTCACCACCACTTCAGGTGTGTATGTTCCCTATTCTTGGGTGGCCCACCCACATGGTTCCCCAATTCTTGTGGGCAAGACAGGCTCAGGTGTCCAGTGAAGCTCCTTAATAAAAATCTCATAATCCCTGAAATTAGATCCAGAGGGAGAATCTTAACCAGCCAGGCTGTGGAGTGGAAAAAGAAACCTCTCCAGACCCTGGTCAGGACCCACAGGCTGGGCCAGCCTGCTTTTACTAACTGGGCCTGGAATAACAATAACAAAAGTTAAACCTCTCTACACCTCTGCACTCTATGATAACTTAAAGGGGCTGCTTCCTGAGCTCACTGTGGAGAGATCCTAAATAGACTTTCAGGGGATGACCATTCCATACCCCTGATAGGGAGGAGCTGCATGTGAATGGAACCTCCTTCTACTCTACCCTATTCTCTCTCTAGCTATAAACAAAGGCTCACCCAGGTCTGACTGGTGTCCCTGTCACACATGACTTACTCCTCCTCATCCAATTCACTGACAAGGAGTAAGTTTGAATGCGGAGTTAAGAGATGGGGTGAGCATGTAGCAATTAGATATATAGATAGTTCACCCATGCAAAGCCCTGTGCTATGAAGCTACAGTGTCTTAATTTATGACTGGTTAAATCATCTAGAACTTAGAGGGCATGTATTGTACAAACATAATTTGGATTTATTAGTGATTTTCTTTTAGTTCACTAGGATCCAAAGAACAACTTTTCAGCATTCTTATCTTCCATTGCTCCCACAGCACTATTTCTTGCTCTGACAATCTTCTCTGAGTGCTTCAGATAAGATAACAATAAAATTGATAAAGAGAGCTCCTCTAGGTCTGCGCCCCTCACTTTATTTGTTTGTTTCTATTTGTGATGATTCTCATTGAAAGGGGCAGGATGGCAAGTGGACTTGAGTCCACAGACAAGGCAAGGAAAACAACAGAACCAAACATATATGGTATCAGAGTAAAAAAAAGCATGGTCTTCTTCATGTAACAACTACTTTTCCCTTACTGGTGCTGGTGGCTGCCAGGCCTTTGGCTATATAGGGCCGGTATTGGGGAACTGAGGGTGCCCCAAGACAGCCAAATAGAGCCACTAGGATAATTCAGCTGAATGAACACTCAAAGGGAAGCTCCAAATTGGAAGACAGATCAGGACCATTACCAGAGCTAGAACTAGGCATTAAGCAAGACCAACATGGAGTCTAGATCTAAGGAGGAGCAGGATCACCATACTCAAAACTGAAAGCACAAGGGTACATGCTGGAGTAGTATGGATCAAGCTCTGCAAGAAAGCAGACAAGGTCCACAGAATAAACACAGTATAATACACAATAAATCAGGAAACAAGATGGCCCCCTGAGAGGAAGAGTAAGGACCAATATAGACAGTCAGAGTGAACAAACCAACCTGAGAAATGTACTGACTCCTAATGGTGGGAAGTAAAATCTCACTCCATCATGAAGTCCTCTTGGGACTGCAGGCTGGCCTTTGGAATCTCACAGAATTTATAGCTCCTTTCTCCATCAGATGCTCAAGACACTGTACAATAAATAAATAAAAGCAAATACAAAGACTACTATTCAGTGCCATTTGTCCAGCTAATTTTGGACCATCCAGACAAATGGTGGAATGTGAAAATTCTACATGCTGACCAGTCCTGAGTTAGTCAAATAATTGTTTCTTTGGATTTAAAAGTAACCCAGCTCTCTTGGGGGTGGGATGGGGTTGTTCTAGGGTGGAGTCAGCTATCCAACTAACCAGGTCATTCTTCAAATGCATTTAGGGCCCTAACCTGTGCATAAATATCGCAACACACATTAATATGCAAATTTTACATTTACACCTTTTTTCTTGTGTGTTCTACCTGCGAAAATGCTTTTATCGCAGAAAGAGAGAGCACCTCTGTATAGAGTCAAAATGACATGCTTTATGTATACCACAGTAAGATGGGACACTCAACTCGGGGAGGGTTTGGGGGTGTGGCTTTACATACACAGTCAGAGAAATTAATTGCAAATTTGATATGACTGATGAATTTCTATCATTTGAATCAATGAAAGGTACCAGCAAGAGGAGCTGATTTTTATACAATATAGTAGAGGTCTGCAGTAGAGACTGCATTTGTACATATGAACTCCTCTTCTTGGTATCTTTCATTGATTCAAATGATAGAAATTCATCAGTCATATTAAATTTGCAATTATTTCCTCTGACTGTGTTTGTAAACCCACCCCGAGTTGAAAGTGTCCCCTCTTACAGTGGTATATATATATATATAGAGCATGTCATTTTGTCTCTATACAGAAACTGGCTCTTTCTCTCTGTCTCTCCCCAGTACCGTGCACTGTGACATTTATCTATGTGGTAAATCTAAAATTTGCCTAACCATGCCCATTTTTTTTATCATAGGCATTATTTCCGCTATATTTATAGCAATTTAGCTGGATAAACATTGATTTTCAGAATTATCTGGCTAACGTGCAGAGGAATTTTGATTCCTCGGCGCACACCAATACCGGCAGATACGAGTGTGGCTGGGCCAAGCACATTTCCGCCAATACCCACGGAATTGCTGGGTTCTTTAAAAGGGGTAGACTGGGGGTGGGGTCTGGGGGGGGCAGAGGTGGGCCAGGGGCTGGCCGGGACTGCCACCATTTAGGTCCTGTCCTGGGGCAGCAAGCCTCCGGCAGCCGGCCAGGGCATGGCACTTACTAATTCTCAGGAGAAAAATAATAGAGTAGGTAGGGTCGGGTTTTACAGATTGGGGAGGACAGGGGAAAAGGGAGGAAGGTTAGTTAAGGGGATAGTAGACTGGGAGGGAACTGGGTAAGGCCCGATCACGTCATCATGTGTTTTTTATAAAGTACCCCCCCTTGCACGTGCAACTTGGAACCCACGCGCACATGCACATCTCAATATGAAATCAGGCACGCAGCACAGGTAGCCAATTTTATAACATGCATGCATCGACACGTACGTGTTCTAAAATTGTTGGCTCCGTGTGCACATGCCGGAACTGAGCACACATGGACGCCCGCGTGGACCCTTTTAAAAATGTACCTCATAACCAGAAAACTTTAGGGCAACCAAGAGCTATACTAAGTTAAACAGATATCTTATCTGGCTAACTTTTAAGATAGCTGGGGATATGCAGCCGCATATCTGCTCTTCTGAATTTCCTTGCAAAATTAGCTGGATAGGTTTATCTGGCTAACTATTTCTAGCTGGAAAGCAGCTGAACATGGAAACTCAAGTGTTAACAAAAATTAAAATCAAAAACCATATATCATGTTTCTATCATAATAAAAGAATTACACTGAATAAGAAATAAGTATAGAAAACAAATATCCATAGAAAAGACCTAAAGCCACATAATAAAAACATATTAGCACAGTATAATAAATAGATTGCTGGAGCAGATCAACTACAATAATCTCTAAAACCTGCTAAAGGAAACTCTCTACCTTTCTAGGTTTCTAAGAAAACATGATGCTATCTGATGTATAATATTAATAAAAATCTTCTCCAGCTGAGCCTATCTAGGAACTTAGTTCCACAAACTTAGAACAATACAGGACAAAAAGGCACATTGACAGGATTTTACTAACCTCAATTCCTTTAAAGATGGAGTGATTTAAAAGACTTCCTTCACTGATCCTAAGAGAACAGGAAGGGAAAAGTTATGCTAGTTTTTCAAATAGGATAATCCTAAATCACCTAGTGCCTTAAAAGTCAAACAGAGAATTTTAAATGGGCCCAATCCAATACAGGGAGTCAATGAAGATCCTTCAAAGCTGGACTAATTTGGTCTCAGAAATGACAATGGCCAATTTAAAATCAATTAAGGACATCTAACTTGTTGTGAGATCATTAGAGATCCAAATATCTCTGGAATGTGACTGGATACAATGATACTTTTGTCAGTACTGAAGTTCTTTTCTTTTGTGAATATGGCATTGTGTGAACGATTGCCAGACCTTTTTATATACCGCCAATGACAGGAAATACCATCTAAGTGAATTTACAGCTATACATGCATATTAAAATATATGAACAACTTGCAACAACAATGAAAAAACTGAATAATAACACAGTCAAATCTGTAAACATAAACAGTAGTGACTTCTCTGTACTCTTTCTCATTCTGGGTTAATTCTGGAGGGTGCATCTCTAGGAAGAAAAAATAATTCATATCCATTCAATTTATTTGCTCATATGTTGAGATTGTCAAGCAAGGCGTCCACTTGTAATGATAGTCGTTTGCAATGTGGAAACCTCTACACTGGAAACTAAACTGAATTTACTAACCAATTTCAGAGTCTACCATATGGTAATGATTTGCAGTCATAATTGTGGCCTGGGACACACATGAACAGGGCAACTTAGGGAAAAACACCTGTTGTACTAAGTCTCTGAATCCCCCCAGCCAATTCTTTCATGAATCCAGGTGTCCTGATCATATTTAATATGGAGGCCCTGCTACCCTTGTTAAATGGTCAAGACTACCATAAAATATACTATTAGAGCTCAATATTCAAACATAGCTGGGTAAGTAAGCTAGCCAGATAAGACTTACTCAGCTAACTTACAAGGGATGATCAGCAGCATGATTATTATACTGCTGAATATCCCTGAGAAAGTTGCAAGTTAGCTGGATAAGTCTTATCTGGTTAACTTTAGACCTACAATTGAGCAGGTCTAACTTATCTGGTTAACTTAACTGTATAAGTCCAATTTATAGGCACTTATCTGGCAAAGATAACCAGCTTATCCCGATCCGCCCACATCCCATTTCACCACTTATCCATTTAAACTACTTAGCTGGATAAGTAATTATCCAGCTAAGTGGCAACCACTGATTGCAGCTGGATATTCAGCCACTTAACTAGATAAGTTGTTACTTATCTAGCTATGTAGTGCTGAAAATTGGCCTCCCCATAGTTTACTAAGTGAACTGAATGTCTACAAATTCAAAATGATTATCGAAATCTTTTATAAAGCTGAGTACCATGACAAATGGATCAAAAACAAACTTTTAGAAGTGTGAAAAATTATTTTTAAATTTTTAATTGAGTTCACAGTCTGTCAGAAAATTCTCCAGGGACTATTTTCCTTCTAAACACAAAGATTTGTTGCAGCTGACCTCCTGCAGACAGCCTATGAGTATGAAGCTTCTGACTATTATTATATTCAGAACTATGCATGGATATGCTTGCTGCTAATCTCAAGCCTGGAATACTTGGAAGCTCCAGATGATTAAAAAATAATACCAATTCAATATTAATATTTCAAACACACTAATGTTGAACCTATGTGATCCAGCGTAACCTGCCCCCTTTTTGTTATCATGGGTGTTATTTTTGCTATATTTATAGCATTCTGATGAATCTAGGTCTTTATTTGCTATTATAGGCAATTCAGGATGTGGTAGTTATTGAGAAATAAGGCTTATAGTAAAAATAAATGCATTTTGAAAATCTGAAAGTTAGTTCCACTTGTCCAAGGTGATTTTAACAGATTATGTTGCTGCAGTGTATCAGACTGATACAGAATGGTGCGCTCAGCCGAACGCACCGTTTAGCCCCCCCTTTGGCTGCGCGCTTTTGACGCGCTATTATTGCTTATACAGTAAGGGGTAATAGCGCGTGGAAAACGCGCAGCCAACCCCCCCCCAAACTATTAGCGCTCAGCACATGCAAATGCATGTTGATGAGCCTATTAGTTACTCACCCGAAATTAGAGATGTGCCTCGTTTAAAGATATCTGTTCAGGCTTCGGATCGGGCGCTCCGCAGAAAATTTCATTTTCCCATGGTTCATTTATTTTTTTTCTGGCAATTTTTGACAAAGTGCGTTAGTGCACACTAATGGGCCTTACTGCGCACTAACAACCAGTCAGTGTTGCACTATCTCAGCATATAGTGCACAGTACACTGAACAAGATAGTGCACACTAGCTAGATGTTAATGCACATTAAGGCCATTAGTGTTGCACTAACCAGTTATTAGGGGGCACTAACAGTTGGTTAGTGCACCCTAATAAAACTTTACAGCGACTAAGGGGGTCATTTTCCAATGAGGACTTTTCGGGCAGAGACTTTTTCGGACAGAGTCTACACTGGAAGGAGAGGTGTCGGGGCGGCCTTGGGGGCGGACCTCTGCGACGACTTCCTGACGGCGAAAGGTAAGACTCCTTATCACCCGCCAGTATCGCGCCTGGAATACTTGTAAGCTCTAACACAAAATACGAATTTTGCCGAAATTTTGGCAAAAAATCGCTTCGTATATCGGCGCTACCGAACCATGACAAATTAGACAATATCGTTGACATTGTCTAATTCATGAAAAGCGAATGTACATCCTACCCAAAATACAGAAAGTTAAATGTGCGGTCAAGCCGCACATTTTGCTCTCAGAAATTAACGCCTGCCCAAAGCAGGCATTAATTCAGACGCCACCGTCAAGTGACAGAAAAGCAGAAAAAAACTGCTTTTCTGTAACCCTCCGACTTAATATCATAGTGATATTAAGTCGGAGGCCCCCCCCCCCAAAAAAAAAACTTCTTTAAAAAAAAAAAAAATCTGCCCTCAGCCCGCGGGTTGGAAAACAGACGCTCAATTTTTCCGGCTTCCATTTTCCTAACCCGTGGCTGTCAGCGGGTCTGACAACCAACGCTGGTAAAGTAAGCGTCGGTTGTCAGACCTGCTGACAGCCGCCGCGTCTGCCAAAAAGGAGGCACTAGGGACGCTCTAGTATCCCTAGCGCCTCCTTATTAGCGCTGGCCCTAATTTAAATACTGAATCGCGCACCCCGGAGAGGTGCCTGTGGCCCGTGTCGGGAGAGCGGGCGTTCGCCTCGGAGCGCCGGCTCTCCCGCAGAGCTTATTGAATTGGTCTGTATGTCATCAGAACCATTTCCCAAAAAATACATAAGCACATTGAAGGCCTCATTCACTAATGATTTGCACCCATTCTGTGCCTATGGGAGGAAAACACTTCATGAATCAGACCCTTTTTGTGGTTGGTCCAGTGCCTTTTAGTAACAAGTTAACTATTGAGCATCTAAGACCTATTTTTAAGAAACATTTCTGTATATTTTTAAATAAAAAATGTCTCTGAAACTATTTCTTCCATAAACAAACTGAGCTATTACACAGGCAAGAAGTAAAAGAGAAGTAAAAATAGAAGAAATCTAGTATTTCTTTTTAAAGACAAGGAAAAAGACCAGCAGGAAGACTAACCAAAGGCAGATTGCAATGAACAGCAAAGCTGATGGGGTGGAGGAGTGTATTACTCCTTTCATACAGTAACTGATATCATTTGCACGTTATGTGCTACCTATTTGAAGTTTCCAGGAAAGTACTGTAATTTCATACTCTTGCCATTATCAAGAACTACCGTGGGCCCAGAACCCGCTTTACTCACAGCCTCTGCTAGTCCTCCTTTCAGCTGTCTGTGAAAATCTAAGTGAGTCAATATGTGACTGGTAATTTGATGTTAATAATGTGTGTCATGGAGAGAAACCACACAGCTTGGCAGGTCAAGTGCTGTCGAAAGCACTGGAGTGTGATAAATCCGCAAAGATATCTCCACTGGGCTTAAGATTACCTTTTGCTGCCACCTCCCCAGCCATCAGTGCTGTTCCACAGACTTTTCAGATTATCATGGTGCGATGATCTGGCTAAGCTTTCCATTTCTAGTTGACTTTGCGCTTAAAAAACAGCAACGATTGCCCAGCTATGAAATGAGGCTACTGTACGTCCATAGGTTCTGACTGCAATTTCAAAGCAGAGTTCACTAAATGGCAGCCACACTCGTGCAGCACAGCCAAAGAAATTTAGCAGGTCTCAGATACCATCTATATTTCGTCTCAGCAAAATTAGTTTATAGTGTACAGTATTTTCCAGCAAACCTCTCAGGATCAGTTTTAGTTTCCCATGTCATGGATCAGCTTCCAGGTACTGTTCCAGAAATCTTAGGTTCCATACACAGAAGGAACAATTCTTGAAATGGTTACGGAGGTACAGTTCCATTAGAATATTTGGAAGCCCCCTGCCACCATTAAAAAAAATAATTCCACATTTCCAAATTTAGAAGTGATTTCCTCTGTTTTTTGGCAATCAAAATAATAAAGCTGTCCCACTATTTGAAGAGCACAACAAGCTATATTTGAAAGAGAATTACTTCTACTCTCTTTTTGGAGTATTTTCAAAGTTAATCCACCCACCCCACCCCCCCAATTGAGACTAAAGGATACCCTAGTGGTCACCATAAGCAACATTTGCCTACAAATTGTGAATTACTTTTCACATTTGCAGATCCAGATACACAAATCTTAAAATAAGAAACACAGAGCATTTTATTACTCCAACTGCTATAAGCATGCTTTTATGGGAATTTATAGCACACAGAGTAATATAAATCTTTACGATTAGTTAGGCATTCCATGGTGGGGGGGGGGGGGGGGGTTTCAGCTTCTTCAGAAAGGCTCATTGAACAATTCCATGAACTAGGAAAGTCTACAAAGTTCATCATCTTTTAAAAGAAATATGAAAGCAGATTTGAAAATTTCAGATTTCTGAAAAAATGTGAATCAGATTTTCCCAGATTACAGACCTGCTGCAAGATTCAGGAAAAAATCCAGAGAAAATTCAATTCATCTTCATACTTTGAGAATTTTTTTCCAATTGTCCTGACAGTCACCAGCAAAAATCTGACAATTTTTGGCCAGTGCATCTTGGGAAACACTTCCCACACGATGTTGTATTAGATGAGAGGGGAATTAGATATATGAATAGGAATTTTGCCAATAAAAATAATTCTCAGAACAGGACATTTCCAATAACATGGAGGATAACTAGCAAACAACTGGGCCAGATTTTCAAAAGGTTACGTGCGTAACCGGTCCTATTGGCACCGGGCCTATTTTCAAAAGGCCCAACTGATGTGCGTAAAGCCCAGATTTACATGTAAGTCCCGGGGCTTGCAAAAAGGGGTGGGGAGGGGTGGGGGAGGGATGGTCCGGGGGCGGGGTCAGAGGCTCCCGGCACAGAGGCCGCCTGTGTATACCTCTTAAAATCTACCCCACTGTGTGCGGTGTCATACCTGCATGTATGTGGCCACAGAAAGCTTTACCATAGTATTTTATATCACATACATGCATATTACCCCCACACATGAATACATGCAATATATTTCAGTGCATTAACGGCCTCATTTTAAAAGGTCTACTCACATGCCTATATCAGGAGATACGTGCATGGCTGGGCTGCGCTTGCTGCGCACATTTTCAAGCGCCTGCAGCCACGTGCGTTTCTCCCGGTACATGCCGAAAAACGACTTGGAGAAAAAGGGGCGGGCCGGGGCGTGGTTGAGGCAGGGTCTGAGTAGGGAGTGGGCGGACCGGGACAGCGCCATTAGGCGCTGAAGTGTGCACCGGGATCCAACCAGTCCGTGCAAGTTACTGCTGCTCCTGAGAGCAGGTAAGTAAGAAAACAAAAAAAAAATAGTTTAGTTAGCGGGGTTTTAGGGGGAGGGCAGACAAGGGAAAAGGGAGGCAGGTAAGCTAGGGGGTTTAGGAAGTTCCCCCCCTTACCATGTGCGAGTCGGCATTCACATGCACATGCACGCACTAATGTAAAATCGGGCGCACGTGTGCGCATGGGTAGCAGATTTTATAAAATGCGTGCTTTGGCGCGCACATGTTATAAAATCGGCGCGGCCGTGTACATGTGCTGGGAACTGCACGCACAACCCGCGTGCATGCGCTGGGAACTGCGCGCACATGGACGCCCGCGTGCAGGTTTTAAAAATTCTCTTTAAACGCACATACTTTACGCACCTATTTTAAAAATATATCTGCATGATATTTTACCTGCAAAAATAAAGTAGGACTTACTTGCGTTAATCGGAATTTACATGTGTAAATCGGCATATTTTTAAACATACGCACATGAGTGAAATTACCAGTTTAACCAATTAATCCACCAGTTAGCCAGTCCTTCTCCAAGTCATCAAGAACCTCCTGGTTCTTCAGCCTTAACTCTCCCCCAGTTTATCCATCCTCCCACCCAGTTAGTACTACAGAATAAACAAGTTTAATATCACTTATACCAGTTAATTAGCAGATTTAAAGGATGTGAGTAAGATGGAAAATGTAGGTGCATGTGTCTTTTAAAATGGCAACTTATGTTGGGCCTGCCCAAGAACACTTCTAGACTATCCCTTTTTGATATGTATATATGTGCATGTGAAAGTGAAAACATGCATGCTTTTTGGACTTTTATAAAATACAGAATAAGCAGAGGCTACTTATGCATGCATATGCTAATTGTTTTACGAGTAACATTTCAAAAATTCACTTCCAGGGTTTTATTATTTATTTAATATACCAACATTTGATCTCATTTGAGATATCACACCGGTTTATATTCAGGCACTGTAGGTATTTCTTTATCCCCAGAGGGCTTACAATCTAAGTTTTTGTACCTGAGGCAATGGAGGGTAAAGTGACTTGCCCAAGGTCACAAGGAGCAACAGCAGGACTCAAACCCTCGTCTCCTGGTTCATAGTCCACTAGGCTATTCCTCCTCCCTCAGCTTTAGATTACAAATTACAAGCTAATCAGATTATAAAACATTTCTTTTATAGCTATTTCATTAGGCACATTCATAAGGGATCTTCCAAAAGTTATGTGTAAACATACAGGTTTGCCGATTATTCCTCCAGATAATGAATAGAAAATACTACCTCCTGTCCAGGTGGGCCACCAGAATCCTGAAGACAAAGATGAAGCTGGCAGATGTAGAGTCTTAAACCAGGAAATCAAGATATGTGATGATGTCTCTGTAATCGCCATAGTTTTTTGATCTGGGCCATAATTATATTATTTGCACTTCATAAACCTATCAATGATAGATGAGGGGCATATGCTGTATTTTTCTGAAATTCCTCCCTAGTTACAGTTGACATATAGATGATGGATGGGGGTGCTGGCATGTTAGGCTGCTTATCAGAAACTTTTCCACGTGGCCTTGTATTTGTGCATCTTTGTTGTGTCTTTACCAATTATCTGTGTCTCTAGTTGTAGTTACTGGTCAGTGAATAACAAGAAAACTGTGTTTTTGAGTCCTTGGGACCTGCAGGTCAGACATTGTTAATTGCTCTTTCACTGGTGTCAGTACATTCAATAGTTTTCCAGCTTTCTTTAGCTTCCATCTTTGATGATTCCGTAGTTAGCATGAGTTGTCACAGAAGTCCCTCTTCAACCAATAGAATTTTACCTAAAACCCTATACTAAGCAATGGGTGCAGTATAAGACCATAAATCTGTCCAGCTATCAAACACTGCATTTTTTGACACTGAGCAGATGATGAAAGTGAAGTGTCAGAATAGATAAATAATAATAATAAATTAAGTGTAAGTAATTAAATGTAAATAATAAGTGGTGAAATTGAATGGAAATCTAAATATGTGGGGACTCCCTGGTCCCTGCCCTGGATTTATAACTCGAGGGACAGACCATTCTCTGTAGCACTTCCCTCTGATACTATTTGTGATGCTGTGATCAATATTCAGAGTGTGTGGCCTTTTGGTTTGGAGTTTGAGGAGTACAGAGCTCTTTTTTGGTTGTCCCATCTGAGTGAGGCCTATTCCCCTCACTTGACTTTTTGTTGAGGGGATTTCTGACAAGCCACTCTTCCTGCCTGTTAGGATCTGCCTCCCTTTTTTTTTTTTTGAAGAGAGACTTGGTTAAGATTTTTACTAATTGAGGATTTTTGAACTGGTGTGAAACTTTGTACCCTTTTTGTGTTTATGGCCATTCCCCAGATCCAGAGGCCAGGGAACTGAATACCAGCTAGCCCCTTCCCAAGTAAAAGAAAGAGCTGCAGTGACAGTCTCACTTCAGAGGAGATTGTTTTGGACAGTGTTTTTTTCTCCTTTTTTGGTGGTGAGGAGGTTTTTGATCCACCCCCACCTCACGTGGGAAGGTGGGCTGTGATAGCTGGTTTCCTCACAGACTTTTCCTTCAGATAAGTCACATCCATCCAGAGTACAGGAGGAAGGAGCAAGATTGGGAGATCCCCATCTGGAACTCTATCCTAAGGGACACAGGCTTGTGTGAAGCAAAGTTAACTTTCTGAACCAAGGTAGGATTTTGCCAGGTCTAAGGGGATTCCCCTGTTTATAGAAAATCCTTGGTTTTTGGGGCGGCTTGTGCACTCAGTATAGGCATGGTGGGTCTAACCAGAATGAATCTGAGAGTAAGAACACATACACAGAAAAGGAAGCTGTAATCAAGTTCAGTGAAGAGCTCCAAGTAAGGAATCCAGCTGTATCTTCACATTTTATTGATGATTGGACATTGCTTTAGCTTTTGAAAGAATCAGTCAAGCTTAGTTGGACACCCAATCTGTCTGTCCCTGTAGTACAGCTTCACATAAACTTAAGAGAGTGACAGGGAGATATACACACCTAAAGGGAAAGCCACGCCACTGCCTGGACCACTAAGGTCTGCCTTCATCCCCAACAGAACAGGATCCACACTTTGGGGATAAGCAGGAGGGGAGAGGAAGTTAGTGGAGACAGCCCCAGAGAAACAAATACTTTTGTGTGCCCTTTGGAGTCAGTTCATTCCATGGAAAAAGGGTTACAAATATTAATGCAAATAACCTACATAAGCTAAATCTAAATAAACTGATGAATTAAAAGTATAAAATGATATTATTCTACATACCAGTCTACATAGTAATGCAATAAATATCAATAGAGGAGGTAGGTGGGGTATGACCACGCTAAGAGGAGATACTGAGAATTGTTAATGGATAAATAATAAAGCAATTAAGGGTAGTAATAATCAAAGTTATGAATTAACAGTAGGATTTTTCTCAATATTAAGGCATGTGAAGTCAACATTGCATATAAGAAGATTCTATATTATATAATGATGGGCCGAAAATCTACCTGGCTTAATTTTCCCTTGGAATTCTTTGCACATTCCTGATGAATTCACCTGAATCTGAAGCAAACCAAGCAGATTTCTGATCCAGTTCTGAGGAGATCTACAAATGTCTCTGTTTTCCACTGGTACAATCAATTTTTTATTTATGCAATTTTACCATAAACATTTCAAGAAATACACTTGAATACAAAGTGACAAAAGAAATTACATACGCCATTAAAAAGAATTTAAACACAGGAAAATCACAATCCCCTAGAAATTAAAAAAAAACCCCAACTATAATCACAGAAAATTTTATAAAAATGTCTCTTATTTCCAAGTCCATGATGGGAAGATCCATATCACTCCCTCAGGAAACATCTTTAATAAGAACATGGATGGCATATCAGGGATCATAGTTAATTTCAACTGAACCAATGCTAAACTATTGCGCTCAATCTAAGGCAATAGGAGAGGAAGTTGAAATAGTAGTTAATGGAGCTTTATGAGATAAAAATAATGTAAGTTGAGAAGTTAAAAAGAAGATATAAGAAACATTCTGATATTTAATAATACATTTGCAGGGAAATTTCAACGGAAAGAATGCTCCAATTTCCTATACCCTAGGCCTTAACAGTAAGAACTGCTTCCTTTTGTGTTTGTTTAGCCAGATACGGGTAAATACTGTTAGGTGCCCTGGCCCTTGGGGAGTCGGGCCGGTCTCCTCACCTGCGCGGGCAGGAAGCCCACTCCAGCGTCTCTCCGCTGCTGCTGCGTCCCGACGCTGTTCATCGACATTGCGGCCTGCTTGCGGTGCCCTGATACCACCAACGCCACTGCATCCCTGGAATCCCTAGGCACGAACGCATGGACTCAATTTAAAGGGACAACAGCGGGAATGTTCCCCGTGGCCTGGGATAATAACATTTGGTAAGGCAGGTATAAATACTCTGCCTTGCCACTTCCTCCTTGCCTCGGCAACAGGTCTAGCTCCTGGTGAGTGCGTGTTGTCTGCATCCTGACCCTGCTTTCTTGTGATTCTTTTGACTCCTGCTCCAGATCCTGCTCCTGCTCCTGCCCTAGTCCTGTTCCAGTTCCTCATCGTTCCTTCTCCCTCAGATTGATCTACTGGCTCTGACCCTGCTCGTCTCACCATTCCTGCTTGTCCGCTGCCTGCCCTGATCTTCAGCCTGGTCCACCATTCCTGCTTGTCTGCTGCCTGCCCTGATCTTCAGCCTGGTCCATTGTTCCTTCTTGTCCACTGCCTGCCCTGATCTTCAGCCTGGTCCACCATTCCTGCTTGTCCACTGCCTGCCCTGATCTTCACCCTGGCTTATCGTTCCTGCTCATCCGCTGCCTACCCTGACCTCGGCCTGGCCTCTAACTCTTGTAGCCTGCTGCCTGTCTCAATCCTTGGCATGTCCGACCTGTCTTCCGCCTGCCGTCTGAGAGACCCACACCTAAGTCCTGCTGGCCCCAGCACCCAAGGGCTCAACCCGAGGGGAACGTGGCCTAGTATAGGTGAAGGTCCTGTTGGGCTCTCTCCCTCAGAACTGCCTCCCGACGGCGAGGACTACCAAGGGCCTCTCCTTGGTGGTGGCAACAACCTTGTCTCGGCTCAAG
Source organism: Rhinatrema bivittatum (assembly GCF_901001135.1). NCBI lineage: Eukaryota > Metazoa > Chordata > Amphibia > Gymnophiona > Rhinatrematidae > Rhinatrema > Rhinatrema bivittatum. The sequence goes on from NC_042622.1 coordinate 56,620,954, forward strand.
GGTCCACCTTCCTTATAAATACAAACTTTGAAATCCAGGAAGATATCCAAAAGATGTTGAAAAAAAATCTTCAATGCCGAGTGTCGGTCAGACTCCAATAAGAAAGTGACAAAAAGCATCACCGGAGAGATCAAATCTTTTTGGGTAGTCTCCAGAATGTCAGTAAGAGCCATCTGAGATGAATCAACTGCAGAAAGAACATTAAGTCCCTTTTCATCTCAGATAACCCTTTTAAACTGTGGAATATAATATACCCTGGATACCAAAGGCAAAGTTTGTTCAGGAATTTTAAGTACTACTAAAAGATATTTCTTCCACATGTCTTTAGGAGGAATAGTGGGATCTTTAGAAAAATTAATGATACAGAGATTCCTCCCATGTATTTGATTTTCCAACTGTTCAAATCTGTTGGTTAATACCTGATTGCTGTACTGCAGAAACATTCCCAATTTGCGTTTTAAGATTCAAACAAGAATTTTTATTCATGGAGACTCCACTTTCAACCATTTCCAAACGGTGATCTAGCAAACCCCAAGAAGTAACTAAAGGGTTTATTTGTTTTAAAATATTACTATTCAGGGTTTGTTTAGCCTCCCAAATTGATTCCAAAGTCTATGAGGCAGGTCTTACCAACTCGGGTGTCAATATTCCAGTGTTTGCACAAGAATCTCCCTAGAACTGCCTGAAAGCAGCATGGCTAATATGGTACCCGGAGTCCCTGGAGACTTCAAGAAGTGCCGGGTCTAGTCCCAGAGCCTCTCCTAACTAGAGAGCACAAATGACTGTCCTCTGTATGCCATTCCTTGTAGCGTTGAGGTAGCTCTATTCTCAGCAGGGTTTCCTGAGGCAATCCATTGCACAGGGGATAGCGAGCGATGTCAGCAGTTCAGGGAGGGCTTTGGGTTCCACTTCCTCCCGATTATCCTCCAGTGAGCCAACTCCCAGAGTTGAGGATCCCCAAAGCACATGGGCGTCCATTGGGCCCGGGACTTGGTATCCTAGGCAAAGCCTCATGCTCCCTGGCCCGACGTTTCCTGCCAGAGTGAGGCATATCGAACAATCCATCTCTGCCCGATGAAAGCATCTCAGGCGCGTCCTGCTCAGTTGGCTATCTTGGATCCTCCCAGTGATCCCACTGGTACAATCTTAAAAAAATGATGTGGTAATGGTAAATCAACCACAAACTAGATTTTGTAGATTTTACAGAATTTGGCACTGGTTTATGGCATATTTTTGCACTTTATGACCCTAATTCTTTTAGAGTTGCCTATTCTATGTATTTTTCTCCCCAAGGATGATGGCACATCTACTTGTGGATGCTAGCGGAAATATGACTTTGCACTGGAAATTACAGGGTAAACCACCTTTTGAGAGTTGGTTACAGTTAGCTCTGAAGGTGTTTTTTCTAAGGAACTTATTATTTTCTATATTAGAGACAATCAGGATAGTATGAAAGCATGAATATCCTTCCTTAAATGTATGAGGAAAGAGGGCACAACTCAGCCTTAATTTAATCTACTCTTTTGGTATTCAAGTAGAACAAATGTTACTGTTTGATAGGGATGTGCAGAGCAAAATTTTATGTTCATATTTTTTATGTCCGAAAGGGGGTCCCACTTGCGGCCAATATGGACATAAAAAAAATCCAATGAGTTGGGTATATGTACATATGTGCAAAAAAAAAATGTAAACCCCCTCACCCTCCTTAATCCCCCTCCCCAGACTTACCACAACTCCCTGGTGATCGAGCGAGGAGTGAGGACGTCATTTCTGCAATCCTTGGCGAGAAGCATGTGACGTCGGCGGCACGTCGAGTGACGCCGGCGTCACGTGATTCCCGGCGAGTTCGCGCCGGACGGCTCGTTCGGCCCAAAAAGAACTTTTGGCCAGCTTGGGGGGGTCAGGAGGCCCCCCCAAGCTGGCCAATTTGGCGGGGGTCAGGGAGCGATTTCCCGCCGGGAAATCGCTCCCTGACCCCCGCTGGACCTCCCGCCGGGAAATCGCTCCCTGACCCCCGCTGGACCTCCAGGAACTTTTGGCCAGCTTGTGGGGGGCCTCCTGACCCCCACGAGACTTGCCAAAATCCAGCGGGGGTCCGGAAGGACCTCCTGCCGTCCAATCTTTTTCGTCTATGGCCGCCGCCATTTTTCGGCGCCATTTTGGAAAATGGCGCCGGCTGAAGACGACAAGATTCAGGAGCAGGAGCCCGTTCCGGACCGCTGCCGTTCCGGACCGCCGCTGGACCCGCAGGTTATTTAAGTTATTTGGGGGTGGGGGATTTAATTTAAAGGGTCGGGGGTGGGTTTTAGGGGGTTTTAATGTGCCGGTTTTTCGATTTTTCGATTTTTCGATTTTTAACGATTTTTAACGATTTTTCACGATATTTTACCCCCCCAAACGGCAACAATACGATTCCCTCCCCCTCCCAGCCGAAATCGATCGTTAAGACGATCGAGGACACGATTCACATCCCTATCACTTACCTGTGCAGCACAGTTTGTTGGGGGAGGAGGTGAGAATGGGACTTAATGTAACTTGTATTCTATGTGAAATACCATGGTGGAGGTTAATGGCCTATCTTATTCTTTGATTCCTAGTCATGGCTTCATTCCGTGTAGTATCCCTTAATGTTAAGGGATTAAATACCCCATATAAGCGCCATAGTTTGTTTAAAGAATTAAATCTGCTTAAAGCAGATGTGGTGTTTATACAAGAATCTCACCTAAAACGCAAGTATGAGGGTCTGCTTAAACATCCGCAGTTCCCTTATCAGTTTTTCACTCCATGCAAAACCTCCACCAAATATGCAGGGGTATGTATTTTGATTGCGCAACATCTGGTGTTTGAACAAAGAGCCTGTATATCTGATCCGAAGGGACGTTACTTACTACTGAGGATTGCGATAGATGGTCACGAATACACCTTGGTAAATTTATATGCTCCCAACCAAGATCAGGGGTCTTTTTTCAAAGATATCAACAATTTGCTTTTATTACAGGGAAAAGGGCAGTTAATCCTAGGGGGAGATCTCAATGTGGCTAGACAACCGGGGCTAGATACCTCAAGGGGGAGTGCGTCTCTAGCACCTACCCACAGGCAGCAGCTACAGATGTTGATAGACGATTGTCAATTAGTGGATGTGTGGAGAATGCACTTTCCAAAATCTCGCTCCTATACATATTATTCAGCATCCCATGCCACTTACTCCAGAATAGACTATCTAATGGTTGACAAGGCCATTCTATCTTGCGTCTCCAAACCCGATATATGCCCAGTAGCTTGGACGGACCATGCTGCGGTCTTGATGGATATCAATATACCACATTATGCCAAGGGGGCGAGATTCTGGCGCCTAAATGATTCACTATTGTCAGATGAGGATTTCAATAAATCCCTAATTCTACAGATTCAGGAATTTTTCCATATCAATGCCACCGGGGAGGTGAACCCGCCTGTAGTTTGGGACTCGTTTAAGGCTTACATTAGGGGTCTATTAATCTCCAGGGCGTCTTTCCTCAAGAAAAGGGACACCCAGAAAGTATGTGAGCTGCGCCAAAGGTTAAACCAACTTACCCATGCCCATCAACTCTCAGGGGCCAAGAGACTTTGGCGACAGATATTAATGACTAGAGAGGAGCTATCAAGGTTGGGGGCTGAGTCTCTGGCGCACTCCTTGAATGTAGTCAAGCAGGCCTATTTTGAAGGGGGAAATAAGGCGGGTAGGACCCTAGCCCATAAGCTTAAACAGACCTCATATCAGAATACTATTTCCAAGATAAAAAATGGTAAGGGGGAGTTACTTACCACCAATACTGATATTCGTGACCGATTCCTGGAATTTTATGGTAAATTATATGCATCGGATGGTAATATTAGTAATTCTGATATAGACTCTTACTTGGATGGGGTACACCTACCCACCTTGAAACCTGAAGCACAAGCTCGGATGGATGAAGAGATATCATCCGCTGAAATCCTCCACGCAATTAAGACATTAAAGAATGGAAAATCACCGGGTCCTGACGGGCTTACAGCTAAGTTTTATAAGTCATTTGCCCCCTATATAGTAGCCCACCTCCAAAAAGTATATAATTATCTGAGAGATGGAGGATCCCTGTCCCACAATTCTAATCTTGCAGGGATTACAATATTATTGAAACCGGGCAGGGACCCCACCGCATGCGGTTCATATAGACCCATATCATTAATAAATCTTGATTTGAAGATCTTAGCGAAAATAATTGCAGCTCGCATGAACTGCTTTATCACATCATTGGTACATCAAGACCAGGCGGGCTTTATGCCAGGGCGCTTGGCGGGTGATAATTTACGTAAATTGATCGACTTAATGTGGTGGGCTCATCAACATCGTCAGGAGGCCATATTTCTCTCTATAGACGCGGAGAAAGCGTTTGATATGGTCCATTGGCCTTATCTATTTAAGGTTCTGCAAAAGATGGGGTTTGGCCCGCATTTCCATGCCTGGATAACCAGTCTCTATAGCAATCCTAGGGCATGCCTAAAAATTAATGGGGGCTATTCTGATACCTTCCAAGTAGCATGAGGGACGAGGCAGGGATGCCCCTTATCGCCCCTACTATTTGCCCTATTCCTTGAGCCTCTGGCCATTACCATCAGAGATGATGACAAGATAACCGGCTTTACGTTTGCCCAACAAGCTTTCAAAATAACTTTGTTCGCAGATGATATTATGTTCACACTGACCAATCCCCATGACTCCCTTACGGCTATTGAAGACGACATCAGACATTTCAGTCATGTTTCAGGTTTCAAAGTGAACTGGGACAAGTCTGAGATTCTAAATATCACCTGTAGCCCCAGCACCGTTCAGGCGACACAACCATTCCACCCATTTCGATGGGCAAAACAAACAATAAAATACTTGGGGGTTCATATTGCATCACACCCCAGGGATTTATATAGCCTCAACTACGTTCCCCTAATTAGGAAATTAATGTTGGATATGGACAAATGGGGTAGTCTTCCAATATCATGGTTGGGGCGTGTGGCCATAACAAAGATGGATATTCTCCCTCGGCTCTTATATTTATTTCAATCCCTACCAGTCCCGATACCGACAGAGCTTTTAAAGCAATGGCAGAGTAAACTAATGAGATTTTTGTGGAAAAGGAGACCACCTAGGGTAGCTCGCAGGGTGTTATACCAAACTAAGATGGAGGGTGGGCTTGGTGTACCGAACCTCGGTTGGTATTATGTAGCAGCTCAACTGCGCCCTCTGATCCTCTGGCACCAGTCCTGTGATCCTAAACACTGGGCGATAATAGAACAATCACAAACCCCCTTGATGCCTTTGGCCGCCTTGGCGTGGCAGGAGCCCAAATCCTGGCGGCCCACGGGCCACATGTTACCTACCACCAGACATACGTTAAACCTCTGGAAAAGATGGAAGTGTAAACTAGTGGGAGACAAATCATGTTACCATCTTACCCACTTGTTTTGTACCACTAAGTTCCAGCCAGGAATCCCGCAAACAGCCTTCCTCCTGTGGAAAGCTAATAACCTTAACAAGTTCGAGGATGTCTGGGGTGGGGAAGATATTATACCCTTTGCATCGTTTAGAGATAAGTATAATATGCCTTCTCCTGAGTACCTGGCATATTCCCAGCTTCGTCACTTTTGCTATGGGGAGCGGGTTAAGGTGTGCTTAACGAAGGGAAAGTCGTTGTTTGAAGGTTATTGCTCTGTTCCTAGCCAATATAAAGGTCTTATTGCAAAAGTATATAAACTATTGAATGCAAAACTACTAGATGATACCACACATATCCGGGCATGGAAGAAAGACTTACCCAGAGAATATATGGACTCGGATTGGGAAGCCCTTTTTGACTCTCTGAGTAAAGCCTCTGTATCATCGGCTTTGGTCGAAAACGGATATAAACAATTGTACCGATGGTATCTCACGCCTGAGCGACTGGCCAAAATCTCATCGACTATTTCTCCTCTATGCTGGCGAGAGTGTGCATCCGTCGGAACCTACATTCATCTGTGGTGGTCGGGGGATTGTATAAAGCCGTTGTGGAGGCAGGTTGAAGACCATTTAACTCAGATATTGCATACACCGCTCCGATTACAAATTGACACAGCACTTCTGAATGCGCCAGATAGTGGCCACCAACCTGCTCATCGTGCATTGGTGGTACAGACCTGTATTGCAGTGAGGCTGGAAATAGCAAAGGACTGGAAGGCTCGCCGAGGCCCAACCTTGGCAGCGGTGTTGGCAAGACTTGATCATGTCTGTACCCTGAGTAGATTAACAGCTGCAAAACACCATACCATTCAACGTTTCCAGAAAACTTGGCAACCCCACCTGACCTGGCTCACTCATCAGAAGCCATGAACGTCCACTCTTCAATGTACAACACTCCAACACGCAGTTCTGCTTGCATGCACATAATGATCTCGACTCACAAGGATACACTTACGGATCAGTCCCACCAAGACTCTTTATTGGGCTCTGTAGCCGAGAAGGGACATTTAATGTTTTTCGTTCTTAGTTTGACATATCTGTTGAGGACAGGAATGACTTTTGCTTTCTAGCCGAACATCAAATCTCGGGGGAGGGAGGGGGGAAGGGGGGGGGAATTATAAAGAGCATCAAAGTTGTTTAAACAGTTTGTCTTTGTATTTGACTTCTTGTTAATAAAACTTTAAATGGAAGATATATTTTAAATCGTCAAAAATCGTTAGAGCCGCGATACAATAGCAATTCCCCCGATTTATCGTCAAAAAATCGTAAATTGGGGGAGGGCGGGAAAACCGGCACACCAAAACAACCCTAAAACCCACCCCGACCCTTTAAAACAAATCCCCCACCCTTCCGAACCCCCCCAAAATGTTTTAAATTACCTGGGGTCCAGTGGGGGGATCCCGGCGCGATCTCCCACTCTCGGGCCACGGCTGCGTTAATAGAAATGGCGCCGGTGGCCTTTTGCCCTTACCATATGACAGGGCAAAGGTAGCGCCAGCGCCATTTTGGTTCCTGTCACCCGACGTCACGAGTGCAGGAGATCGCTCCCAGACCCCCGCTGGACCCCCAGGGACTTTTGGCCAGCTTGGGGGGGCCTCCTGACCCCCACAAGACTTGCCAAAAGTCCAGCAGGGGTCCGGGAGCGACCTCCTGCACGCGAGCCATATTGCCAATATTCGAAATGGCGCCGGCGCTACTTTTGCCCTCACTATGTCATACGGGTCGTAAAAAAATCGTACAAAATCGTAAATCGGGGGAGGGCAGGAAAACCGGCACACCAAAACAACCCTAAAACCCACCCCGACCCTTTAAAACAAATCCCCCACCCTCCCGAACCCCCCCAAAATGTTTTAAATTACCTGGGGGTCAGTGGGGGGGTCCAGGCACGATCTCCCGCTCTCGGGCCACGGCTGCGTTAATAGAAATGGTGCCGGTGGCCCTTTGCCCTTACCATATGACAGGGCAAAGGTATCACCGACGCCATTTTGGTTCCTGTCACCCGACGTCACGAGTGCCCTCACTATGTCATACGGGTCGTATGACATAGTGAGGGCAAAGGTAGTGCCGGTGCCATTTTGAATATTGGCAATACGGCCCGGGTGCAGGAGGTCGCTCCCGGACTCCTGCTGGACTTTTGGCAAGTCTTGTGGGGGTCAGGAGGCCCCCCCAAGCTGGCCAAAAGTCCCTGTGGGTCCAGCAGGGGTCCGGGAGCGATCTCCTGCACTCGTGACGTCAGGTGACAGGAGCCAAAATGGCGCCGGCGCTACCTTTGCCCTGTCATATGGTAAGGGCAAAGGGTCACCGGCGCCATTTCTATTAACGCAGCCGTGGCCCGAGAGCGGGAGATCACGCCGGGACCCCCCCCCCCACTGGACCCCAGGTAATTTAAAACATTTTGGGGGGGTTCAGGAGGGTGGGGGATTTGTTTTAAAGGGTCGGGTGGGTTTTAGGGTTGTTTTGGTGTGCCGGTTTTCCCGCCCTCCCCCGATTTACGATTTTTTACGATTTTTTAACAAAAAAACCATGACGATCAGATTTCCCTCCCCCCCCCCCAGCCAAAATCGATCGTTAAGACGATCGATCACACGATTCACATCCCTATTAAAGACCTCAGTAGATTTGTCAGTGTGTGCTGGAAGATGCTGTGCCACTTTGACAGTCTCTGCTCAGAAGTCCTTGAAACATCATTCCATGATCCAGGAAGCTGAAGTGCTCTCAACAGTACCATCTCCGCAGCCATTCATTCATCTCCAGAATGTGAACTTTCTTGCCTGGGTTTTGATCCTTGACTGGAGGATGGAGGAGAATGCCACCTGTTCGCCTATCTGCTTTACCCTCTCTCCCAAAGTCATGAAGTATCATTTGTGCCAGCATGAATGAACTGCACTGGATAGTAATCAGTAGGCTTGGGGATTTTCAGCAATCTCTCCGTTATGTCTTGGACTGTGGCACCCATCAGACAGCACACTTCCCGAAACAAGTCTGGTGAGCAAATAGATGCCTCCATGTCCTTCAAAAGAGCGTCAGTAATCATAGGTCAATCCCGACCGCTTTCATCACTGCTGTGACAATGCTCCCAGTGGTGTCCAGCTTCTTGGTAGCCTCATCCCAGCAGCAACCAGAGTGTAATTACCTGATACCCACACTGCACCTTACTGGGAGTGCTGCAATTGTAGCACTCCCCATCGACTAACTCTGAGTATCAGAGTTAAATGAGTAAGTTATTTGGATAAATTAACTCTGCCCCAGAACACTTCTAATTTATCTTGTTAATGACTCAGCTAGATAAGATGGATTTGAATAGAGAGGCCAGATATTAAAATCTTAGGGTTTGTCCAGCTAACTCAAAAGTTATGCAGACAAACCACTTTGAATATCAATCCCATGGTGATTATAAACATTGTATTCTGTACTGCCAAAAGAAGACATCAAACCCCAGCATGACTGGAGATGGGATTAATTTAAATAAGAGATCTCAAACTCTGGTACTCGAGGGTCTCAAACCGGTTGGGTTTTCAGGATACACCATAATGAATATGCATGAGATATATTTGCATACACACTGCCTCAATTTTATGGCAATCAAACTCATGCATATTCATTAGGGATAGTCTGAAAACTAGACCAGTTTGCAGACCTTGAGGGACAGTGTTTGAGACTCTTGGTTTAAAGTATCCTCGATGGCTTGATGTTAAGATTGTAGCTCAGGGTCATAATAATAACAATAAATCATAACATTAAATACTAAAAGTCTGAAAGATATGGTGCAAATAATTTAGTGGATATGGCTAATACTTTATGAATAAGCAATAAAAGCTGGCATACAGATAATGGCTGGGATTGAATAACATGCTTGATCCTGTCTATAATATCACTAAAGTTATTATCTTGGCAGTGCGCACAGTAACGCCTTATGAAGTGTTTAACTGAGCTTGTACTCTTAAAATAAATAGAATTTAAAATAACTACATCAGTATGAAAAAAATGACCTTTAAGCACTAGGAGCAAGATTCAATGGTCATTTATTCTGCTAGAAGGACAATGCCTGTGAAATCTTGCTCCTGGCTGGTCATGGTTGCTTTATAATATTTTCTTTGCTCGTTTTGCAGCAGTGACTACTCATCCTTGTATATAGTTCAGTACCCATGGGCAAAACTATCTCAGAGGGAGGCCCTGCTCACATTCCAAGAGCAGAGAATCCCCCTCTGTCTTCTCCATCCTCCAGACTAGAACTAAATGGGGCACTTGTTCAGCTGCGTGTCTCTCTACCCCTTCTATAAACACCACATTTCTTATAGAAACAAGAAGACGGACATATTTTTATTCTTCTGTTTATTAAAATGGAGAGCAAGCTAATCCCTGTATTTATATGTGGTATGGGTGTGTCAACACGCGAGCTAATGAAATTCATCTGTTCTTAACTGTGGAGCTTGAAAACCTCAAGTGTGAAACAGAAAGCGGACAAATGGGGCTGTTTCTAGTGGTTCTTTCTAGAAAGTTAAAATATGAAGGAGAAGAACGAATGAGGCGAGAGTGAATGCAAATATTTCCCTCCTTCATTTCAGGTAATTAAAAAGTAGTAAAAATAAACTCTGAGGAAGCCTGAGCAAATTAGCTTTGAGTACACAGTTAAGCTGTCATGGTGGCTTTACCATATGGTAGCATTAAGTCCTTTAGACTGTCTCTGTCACTAGGCCGTGCCCCAAAAATGAGGATGGAGACAGCTTTTAGACCGCAGATTATTAATTGTATTTATAATATTTATATTCAGCCAATCCAAGAAGGCAAAAGAAAGGTGAAAGAACTCAGCAGAAATGTCATGCCTGAGGCGAGTTCTGCAGTTTCAGTGGTTCTGGGTCATGATACTCCATTCTGGGTAATGTTTTCAGTCCCATATTTTTGTAGCCATGAGCTAGAAAGACTCCTGATGTATCAGGCCCCAAAGCTTTTTCCATATCTGGGCTGCATTATGTTCTGTCATAAATGGAGATCATTCTGTTTGGCTCATTTTTCTTTATTTTGGGGGGGGGGGGGCATTTGTATCTTTTGCATATCTGTCATAACTCTCAGTGGTAACTGTTTTTCTTATTGCCCCTGAAGTCCAAACAGTGCTGCAAGACACCTTCAGCATTATTTGGATTTGTGGGCTAAAGGTTTTCTTCAGTTGCTCAGTTGTAACCATATAACCGGCTGGCTCTCAAGTGCCTAATTTAGGACTATTATTTGATCTTCATCAATGATTTCTCATAGCATTTGTCAAATATATTTTTGGATTTTATGGCTTATTCAACATGCTGTATCCTTTGGAGGGTTTTGACCAGCTTTGGACAGCAGTACAGGCTTTGGTGTTTACACAAATTAGATTATTGAAATAGTTTATTAGTTGGACTCCCTCCCCCCCCCGCCAAAATACTTCCATTGTTTACAACTAGCCCTGAACTCAGCAGTGAGATTTACCACTGGCAAAATTTAGATTTACATATTTTGTTCTAGTTGGTTTATCTTATTTTTAAAGCATTGCAAGGCTTTAGGCCCAAATACTTTAGTAACGACCTATCTTGATATTTGTCTTGCCAAAATTACACTCTTCAAGGCCTTGTCTCGAAGCTACCTTTAAAGTGAATGTTGTCAGACTTTGAGACATGGAATGGATCTTTTTTTTTTTTTTATTCTGATCCTACAATTTAGAATAATTTGTCATTAGAAGCTAGGACTTGCCAAGATTATTTGGATTTGTGAAAAATTGTAAAATCATGGGCTTTTTTTTTTTTTTCAGAAAGTAGTTGCTCATTTGTGCTCTTGACATTTTTTGCTCTTGGTCATGATCATTAGTGGCCAAGATTTAATTGGATGTTCTGATTTAGAATTGTAAAATTCAATTGCTGATTTTATTTTATTTTGATTCTGTTTATTGATTTGTGGTGGTTTTTATGTGGTTTTAATATTATGGTTGTTTAATGCAGATATATATCTCCTTTATTTTCTATTTTATTTGTTCTTACTTTTTATTATTATGTAATTTGATGGTTTTATTTGTTGTATTGAATTTTGCCAATTGCATTGTAATTGCAATTTTTCATGGTTACTTGGTGTGAGTGACCTGTTGTACTGACAAGCAATTAACTAAATAAATACATTTTCTCTTTGCAAACACTAATAATAAAATAATTCAGCTTTATAAGACCTTTCTAATAGAAACACCCATCAACTAACACCAAGTCGGCAAGCACCATTTGAGTCAATGGTGACTTTCAAATCCCATTACCAAGCTACAGTCCTTTTTCAATTGGGTGGATTTTGGATTTTTTTCATTATAGTTTCTCGCCTTTCCAAATTCAGGCTCATGGAGACTTACAAATTCAGGTACATTCAGTATTTCTCTGCCCCAAAAGGTTTACAATCTAAGTTATACCTGAGGCATTTAAGAACATAAGTACATAAGAAATTGCCATGCTGGGTCAGACCAAGGGTCCATGAAGCCCAGCATCCTGTTTCCAACAGAGGCCAAACCAGGCCACAAGAACCTGGCAATTACCCAAACACTAAGAAGATCCCATGCTACTGATGCAATTAATAGCAGTGGCTATTCCCTAAGGGGCGGATTTTCAGAGCCCTGCTAGCGTAAATCCGCCCAAAACCGGGCGGATTTACGCGAGCAGGGCCCTGCGCGCCGGGAAGCCTATTTTACATAGGCCTCCCGGCGCGCGCAGAGCCCCGGGACTCGCGTAAGTCCCGGGGTTCTCGGAGGGGGGCGTGTCGGGGGCGGGCCCGGTCGTCGCGGCGTTTCGGGGGCGTGTCAGCAGCGTTTTGGGGGCGGGTACGGGGGCGTGGCTACGGCCCGGGGGCGTGGCCGCGCCCTCCGTACCCGCCCCCAGGTCGCGGCCCGGCGCGCAGGAGGCCCGCTGGCGCGCGGGGATTTACGCCTCCCTCTGGGAGGCGTAAATCCCCCGACAAAGGTAAGGGGGGGGGTTTAGACAGGGCCGGGCGGGTGGGTTAGGTAGGGGAAGGGAGGGGAAGGTGAGGGGAGGGCAAAGGAAAGTTCCCTCCGAGGCCGCTCCGATTTCGGAGCGGCCTTGGAGGGAACGGGGTAGGCTGCGCGGCTCGGCGCGCGCCGGCTATACAAAATTCATAGCCTTGCGCGCGCCGATCCATGATTTTAGTGGATATGCGCGGCTCCGCGCGTATCTACTAAAATCCAGCGTACTTTTGTTTGCGCCTGGAGCGCAAACAAAAGTAGGCTATTCGCGCGCCTTTTAAAATCCGCCCCTTTCTAAACTTGATTAATAGCTGTTAATGGACTTCTCCTCCAAGAACTTATCCAAACCTTTTATTGAACCCAGCTACACTAACTGCACTAACCACATCCTCTGGCAACAAATTCCAGAGCTTTATTGTGCTTTGAGTGAAAAATAATTTTCTCCGATTAGTCTTAAATGTGCTACTTGCTAACTTCATGGAATGCCCCCTATTATTCGAAAGATTTACTGTAGCTCATACCTTTGCATTGGTAGCTGAAGGCAAGTTATATTCAGGTACAGTAGGCATTTGCTTTGTCCCCAGAAGACTTAAAATCTAAGTTGTACTTGAGCCAATGGTGGGTAAAGAGATTTTCCCAAGTTTACAAAATAAATAAGCAAAATTTGAAGCCTAGCTTCCCTGGTCCTCAGCCTGCTGCTCAAACCACTAGGCTTGTCTTTCACTCTGCATAAAAAGCAACAGTCCAATACCAGAATATTTAGGGATAGAAACTTATAAATGCAAACTAGATCAAACGTTGTTGTATTTTTAAAACATTACACTCTATATATGATTACTTTTTTATGATGCATCATTTGTGTTCCACTGTAGATCCTGATGAGCTCTGAAATAACATCTCACTTTCTGTTCAAAAGCGGATCAGATGGATAAAATATGGTAACCATTTGCCAATCTGCAACATTATAGTAGGGATGTGCTTTCATTTTAAAATGACAAGAAGACATCAGCGATATTAGTTATATTGTTTTGCATTGTTTCCATGAGCTTCACTAAATTTTTTAGCTTACTTTGTACCTGATTCACTCAGGGGTCGATTTTAAAGCCCGCATGCGTGCGCACATGGATGCAGCTATTTTATAACAATGCGTGCATCGTCACACACATGTTATAAAGTATGATTCCCGCATGCACATGCGTGCCGGATTTTAATATCCATGCGCGTATGTGCAGGTGTGTGACCAGTCACGCGCATAAGGGGGGAATTTTTGAAAAATAAGTGCGGCGACACAATCAGCCCATTCCCAGTTCTCTTCCAGTCCACTCCAATTAAAGACTGGGAGGGAATCTGAATAGATGAAGTAAGTTCCGCGTGCTGGCCAGCTGCCGGCACTCGCTTCCTCAGGACAGCATCTAATGGCACTGTCCCAGCCAGCCCCCGCCCATATCCCACTCCTGGCCCACCCCTTTTTGATCTGCCAGAACCTCTGCGTGTACCGGCAGATACGCACATGGCTGGGACATTTCTAAAATGCGCTCGGTGCGTGCACTGTTCAGCCACATGCATTCTGCTGGATTTTACGCGCGCCAGTGTTTGAAAATTCAGGCATAAGGGTTTTTCCCATAGACACAAATTGGGAGAAAGCCTTAATGAATCTGGCCCTCTGTCAGTAAAGAAAGTATGTTGTAAAGAAGTACAGGTGTTGCAAAAATTGAAAGTCCATATTTAGTCACTGGCTGAATTGCAAACTTATCTGGCTAATTTTGGTGGTGATAGTGGTACAGCTGCACTATTGAATAAAGACAGCTATCTTAAAAATAGCCCAATAGGTTTATTCTGCTAACTTTAGGACAGCTCTGTGGTATGATCAGAGTTAGCTGGATATGTTTGCAAAGTTAGCCACTGGAATAGCCAGAGAATTTATCCAGCCAGTTATTGGTTAAATTTTAGCCAGATATATGCCCAAAATATTCAAAAGTCGGCATATAGTTGGATAACTTGTGAGCTAAATGCCTCTGAATATGAACCTCACAGAGCCCAATTTATAACATAGTGCTTAGGAGACTTACGTGTGTAAGTCCACTTTGAAAATTAGCGGGTACCTGTGAACCCTTGCACAGCATTGATTGGGGCATTGGCTGTATAAGGCCAGGGGAACCTGCAGTGGAGCCACAGGCACTGTGAATCACAAAGAACCCTGCAGAAAATAATAAACGAAGCAACCTTCTCCGGAGGCTCCCTTTAGGACCAGCATTAGGAGTGTCCCAAATAGAGGACTAGGATACACTGTTGCCTGGCCGTATTCTTGGTTCCTGGTCTGGTTCTGGTCCTTGGCTACACTCCTGCTTCCTGCTCTGGTCCTGGACTTCATTACTTCCTAGTTCCTGCTTCCACTTGGGAAGTCCTGGCAGCCACCAGAAGACATCAACAACAACTACCCGGCCTCTCCAAGATACATCTCTGCATAGACACCATTTTTATTCTCCATCCCATGCAGAACGTGCTGTGACAGTCATACATGTGAACATTTACGCCTGCATGGGAGCAGGTGGAAATTTTCACACATACATTTATGCACATTCTGTTGGGAAAGTGGACCTTTGAGCCGAGACGAGGTTCTCGTCGTCGGGCGGCGGTTCTGGGGGAGAAGACCCAGCAGGACCTTCACCTATACCAGCCCTCGTTCCCCGCAGGTTGAGCCCTTGGGTACCGGGGCCGGCAGGACTTAGGCGCGGGTTTTCCCGGGCTTGGAACCAGTAGGAGAGGATAGAGGCAGCATCGGAGGGGTCCAGGTGTAGATGCCGGCAGCTATCAAGCAGAGTCAAATACCAGGCAAAGAGCCCAAGGCAGGCGGATATCACCAGAGTCAAGTACCAGGCAGGGAGTCAGAACTGAAAAAGCAATCCAAGGGATGAGGAGCAAGGCAGGAACCGGAGGCAAGGCACAGGAACGCTGGAACCAGGGATCAGGAACAAAGCAAGGCAGAGTCAGGAACGCAGGGACCAGGAACGCAGACAACTCACACTCTCAGGAGAGCAGGACCCGTTGCTGAGGCGAATTGGACAAGGATAGGCAGAGTTTAAATACCCGCCTAGCCTGACGTTATCAACCTGGTCCACGGGGAACTTTTCCGCCGCTGGCCCTTTAAATCCCATGACTCGGCGCACATGCGCATCTGGAGAGGAGACCACGAATAGCTGGATTTTGTGGCATTCTGGGCGCCATAAGAGCATGCCACGGGCAGAGTCAGCAGCCAGGATTGGCGGCGGCAGAGCCAGGCCTCCGGCTGGCACAGGTGAGAGGACCCAGTCATGGGCCAAGGTGGCCGGGGTTCCTAACACATACATTCAATACGTGTACATGATTTCCCCCATAACGTCCGCAATGCCTCTTCAAGTTTGCTTAAAAGTATTCATGAAATTTCTTCTGTGAATAATTTTACATGTTCAACCCACGGGATAATTTTCAAAAAGCCTATACATGTGTGCAAAATGGCATTTCATACATAGTGCACATTAAAAAGAAATGAACCAATGAAATGATATGTATAGGAAAACAAAGCAAAAGAAATGTCATAAGTCTGAATGATATTACGTTGATATAATGTAACCAAAAAATAAATTCTATGTTCATAAACATTTCTGGAAACTAATTCCATACCTAATGGCAATTGTTGCTATAGAGTTCCAATAGTATAAGCAAGGCTATAAATCAGGTTGCCATCAATTTTCATTTTCTTGGCCTAGATCAAGTCAGGGACAAGGATAGCTGTGTTGGCTACAGATATGTCAAAATATTTGCAGCAAAGTGGAAACTGAGAAAACTAATTTAATTTGTACCTTTCCAGGAAATTTTGAGATAAAATTTCATGTGCATAATTTTTTTCTCCATATAATTTAATGCCTGTTTTGACAGCTCAGGCAAAAAAAAATTGCAAGAAAGAGTTCACTAAACAATTCTAAGATGACTCTAAAGAATCTGAGTCAGCTGTAAAACATTAGCTACGTTACTGAGAGGGTAGCACAGGGGTTGACGTGGAAAAGAATTGGGGGTAACCTCTCTTCGTTCCAAAGGCCTGCCAGTCTTTCTTCCTCTTCTTTCATCTTGCTTTCTCTTCCATCCCAACCAAATTCATATGTCTAACCATAACCAATGTCATTTCCCTATTCCCTCCGTTAACCATTCAATTCTCTCACCCCCTTCCCCGCTACCTTTCTTTCCCTCTTCAAATCACCATCCCTGCACCTTTCTTTTTCCTTCTAACCTCATTTCCCCTCTACATTCCTCTTCCTTTCCCCACCTCTTCCATCTTCCTCTCCCTCCTCCTACCACATTCTAGGGGTGTGCATTCGGATTGACCGCATTAGTAAAACGCAACTCATATTTTTTTTTTACTTAAAAAATTGATTCGACATAAACGATCGGATTTCCCACATATCGAACATAGATATGTTCGATATGTGGGAAATCGCGATTGTTGAGCCAAAATAAAAATATAAACCCCCTCACCCTCCTTAATCCCCCCCCCCCCGACTTACCACAACTCCCTGGTGATGGAGCGAGGAGTGAGGACGCCATTTCTGCAATCCTTGGCGAGAAGCATGTGACGTCGGCGGCACGTCGAGTGACGACGGCGTGACGTGATTCCCGGCTCGTTCGCGCTGGACAGCTCGTTCGGCCCAAAAAGAACTTTTGGCCAGCTTGGGGGGGCCTCCTGACCCCCCCAAGCTGGCCAAAAGTTCTTTTTGGGCCGAACGAGCCGTCCGGCGCGAACTTGCCGGGAATCACGTGACGCCGCGTCACTCTACGTGCCACCGACGTCACATGCTTCTCGCCAAGGATTGCAGAAATGACGTCCTCACTCCTCGCTCGATCACCAGGGAGTTGTGGTAAGTCTGGGGGGGGGATTAAGGAGGGTGAGGGGGTTTAAATTTTTTTTTTGCACATATGTACATATACCCAACTCATTGGATTTTTTTATGTCCATATTGGCCGCAAGTGGGACCCCCTTTCGGACATAAAAAATATGAACATAAAATTTTGCTCTGCACATCCCTACCACATTCCCCTCTACCTTGCTTTCACACCTGTTTCCACATTCCACTCTCTCCCAGTGAAAGAGTAGAGCAATTTCACCTCCCCACAATGACAAAATTCCACATTTATATATGAACACAAGATTTGCAATAATGGGTCAGACCAAAGATCCATCAAGCCCACTAGCCTGTTTCCAATAGTAGCCAATCCAGGTTACAAGTACCTGGCATGATCCCAAAGGGTTGATAGATTCCATGCTGCTTATTCAAGGGATAAGCAGAGAATTTCCTCCTTAACGGTTTAGAGACTTTTCTTCAGGAACTTGTCCAAACCTTTTTTAAACCCAGCTACACTAACAGCTTTCACCACATCCTCCAGCAATGAATTCCAGAGTTTATGCATTGAGTAAAAAAAAAAAAAAAGACCAAATTGTCTTAAATGTATCACAAATGTCCTCTAAAATCTATTCACATTTACCTGTTCCACCCCACTCATTATTTTATAGACCTCAATCAGGTTTTTTTTTTAATGTATACTACACATATGTATTTAAAAAAACAACATTAAAATTTACATACAATATAGAATAATTGAAATACTTTAAGGGCAATTTTGTAACTGTTCACATTGGTGTAAAGACTGTAAGTACTCTTTACAGATTTTTTACCAATTTTAAAAGGGAAAATCCATGTGTCCTTTCTGCTTGGAAATTATCCCACTAAAATTACCCACACAAAATTACATCTCATAATTTGAGTTCTGATTTTTTCAGGAAGAAATCCATGCACACTTTTGAAAATGCAAAAGTATACATGTAATTGTGACCCAGCCTCAACCCCATCTCCCCAACAAGAATGCCCTATGTGCATACTTTTACCCACTTAATGGCGAAGGCAATTTTGTAAAAGACTTTCTGCAGCTAAAGCACTGTTTTCCCAATGGAAATGGCTTTGAATATTGCACTCCAAATGGAGCAAAGTTCAGTAACTACATTTTAAATATTTTTCTACCTTTTAATGTCCAAGTGTCTTTTTCCTCATTGCACTGTTCTCAGGCTGTCATCATTTTTCTTCTTATCTGCCTTCTTATTCCTTTTCTTTGTTCTCCTTTCCATGTTATATGTCCTTCTTTATTCTTCCGTCCTCTACTCCATCTGTCTATCCAAATCTCATCTCCTTTATCTTCATTTCTCCCCCCTGCACCACTATCTCAACTTTTAACACTCATCTCCAGTTTGTCTCCTTTTCTCACCCTTTAGACTCTCATCTTTCTGTCACACTGCATCTTTTCCATTTCCATCCTGCCTGCCTTCTCATCATTCACCCATTCTCCCTTTCCAGGCCTCCATATGGCCTCTCTATATTTATTTATTTATCAGTCGCCTTGTGCCAAGTGACATGCAAACCACATGCACAATGAAATATAAGAAAACAACAAAAACTAAAACCAAGGAAAGGAAGAACAATCCCTAACACATCAAACCCCTCACAAAAAAAAAAAGACCTGCAGAAAAAAGAAACATCGTAAGCCTCTTGTCTTTCACTGCCCCTGAACGGTCTCCTTCTTCCAGCTCCCTCATTTCCCCTTATCCCTCTAGAGTAGCCAGTGACTGGTGTCTGTTCAGCAGCTGGTGTGACTCTTCAACTGGCAGCCTAATGGCCTGCAAAGCTACGACCTGCCCCAGTCTCCAGGAATGCCCCCAGCCTGGTCACTGTACCACTGTTCTCCCCCTCCAGGAATGTTTTAACCGCAGCAGTAGTAAAACAGGACCAGCCATGGGGTTGGAAGGGAAGAAAATGGTTTTCTGTCCTGTGCTCCTGTCTCTTCCCACAATTGACTGTTTGTCAGCACAAGTGCTAATAATCAATAGGTGCCACCTGAAGGATGGAGCAACAGCACTTGAAGGACGCACTCCATTCCCTGCTAATTGGCTCTCTCCCTTCCGAATGGCTGCTCTTGCTGAAGTATCAGAATGCATGATATCGCAGGATCATGTGAGGGAAGGAGGAGCTGTGAAAAATGCAATGGCAGAAGGAGAGAGCAAAGGGGCGAAGAAGAAAAGTGAAAGGAGATTGTACAGAGCAAAGGGGGGAAAGGGAGAGAGGAAAGGGAACGATATAGCACAAAGGCAAGAGGGGAAAGAGTGAAGGGAGAGAGAGAGAGAGACAGAGAAAGAAAAGAGAGGAAGATGCTGGGTAAGAGGTCACAGGAGAAGATGCTAGTAAAGGCAGCTGGCAGCAGTGCCACCAGGGGCAGGAGTCACGGCCTGCATGGTTCTGGGGACGAGCAGTACTAGACCGTCCTGGTGCAGGAAGAAAAACCTGATCCCTCAAAGGAAGGACAAAGAAAAGCACAGGCAGATTGGAGGGAGGCATGGAAACCCAGAAAGGGGAAGACAGATGTCAAGTAATTCAGTTCAAGGAGGGAGATTTTAGGCCACTCCTGAATTTCTGACACAACCCCATCCTGATGCTTTAAGGAACCTTCAGTAGTGATTTTTAACGGCAGAAACAGGAATTACAAATATCATGATGTTTGAAATGTAAATTCAAAATCTAGGATTAGCCAAGAGTTTCCTTTTCTGGTCTGGGTTCACTTGGGTGCTCTGGAAAGAGAAAGAAAGAAAGATAAGGATTGCAAGACTCAGAGAGGCAAGAACCTATTACATTCAGCTTTCTAGCCCCTGCTCCCCTCCCCACCACCAGCACCAGCACCAGCAGTCTGACAGCATGGGGACTGAGAGGCAGCAAGCCATGTGGAAAGGAGATAAAAGGCCAGGGAGAGATGGCTGTTTTATGTTTTTCTTTGAAGTGGGAAACCCTACTCAACCCATCTTCCCCTTTCCTGTCTTTATCCCTTCCCCTTCCAGTCCATCTCCCCTTCTGTAACTCTTACCCTTTGTTTGCTTTTTGGGAAGATGGAAAACCAGCTTGCAGCATCCCTGTGCTACTGGCTGTCCTACTGTGGTTTCAGTGGAGGCAAAGGGAAAGCAGATCCTGGGTTACTGGGACTTCTCTCTTCTGCAGTCCTACCTCTTCCTTCTCTGATGGGACATTGGTAAGTACTGGTACAAAGCATTGGTGCACTAGGGTAGTGGATGCCTGGAAGAGCCTACCAGAAGACATGGTAGTAAGTTGTAACCAAAACAAGGACAGAATTCAAGCATGCTCAGAACAGCTATAGAGGAGATATTAAGTAGGGTGCATGGTGATACAATAGGCAGAGCAACTGGGCAGATGGGGTGAGCCAAGAGATACTTATCTGCCAACTAACTTGTTACCACAAGTTCTAACCAAGTTACAGCCCACTTCACCATCTACAGAAAAAAATCTAAATTGGGATTTGCCCATCTAAGACAGAATCAGAATTGGTTTACATTTACAGCCAGCAGCCCTAACTCTAGGTTATGAAAATGTGGACTACATAGATAACTCTGTAATAGCTGATCTGTAAACACTAACCATTCTAAGCCCAATTTTCAAAAGATTTCTTTCCCATTCCATATTTATTTTGAGGTCCATATTCAGTCACTAACTATCCAGATAGCAGTAAGCCAAATAAACTTAATCCAGCTAACTTTGGAGGTATATTAAACAGTGTAGCTACACTACTGAATATACCCAGTTATCTTAAAGTTAGCCGGTTATCTTTATCCATATAACTTTAGGACAGCTCTTTGGTCCGAACAGACTTAGCCAGCTAAGGGCATGATTCCTCAAGACATTTTCCCATAGGCACAGAATGGGAGAAATGCTTAGTTAATCAGGCCCTAAGTTAGCTGGCTAACTTTGAATATCATAGTTAGCTGGATAACTTAGGCCTAGATTTATCAAAATGCACTAAATATTGCATGTGATAGGAAAAAGGGCATGTTTTATGTATTTCCGTGCACGGAGCAGGAGAGGGACCTTGGGGTGATAGTGTCTAATGATATGAAGTCTGCGAAACAATGCGACAAGGCGATAGCAAAAGCCAGAAGAATGCTGGGCTGCATAGAGAGAGGAATATCGAGTAAGAAAAGGGAAGTGATTATTCCCTTGTACAGGTCCTTGGTGAGGCCTCACCTGGAGTACTGTGTTCAGTTCTGGAGACCATATCTACAAAAAGACAAAGACAAGATGGAAGCGGTACAGAGAAGGGCGACCAGGAAGGTGGAGGATCTTCATCGCATGACGTACGAGGAGAGATTGAAGAATCTAAATATGTACACCCTGGAGGAAAGGAGGAGCAGAGGTGATATGATACAGACTTTCAGATACTTGAAAGGTTTTAATGATCCAAAGGCAACAACAAACCTTTACCATAAGAAAAAAATCAGCAGAACCAGGGGTCACGATTTGAAGCTCCAGGGAGGAAGATTCAGAACCAATGTCAGGAAGTATTTCTTCACGGAGAGGGTGGTGGATGCCTGGAATGCCCTTCCGGAGGAAGTAGTGAAGACCAGAACTGTGAAGGACTTCAAAGGGGCGTGGGATAAACACTGTGGATCCATAAAGTCAAGAGGCCACCAATGAAGAGTGGGTGACTTGCCAGAATGATGGCTACTGCCTGGAGACAATACCCTTATTCAATGGTTACTGTGACTCCAACATCACTCTAAGCTTCAACAGCAAGAGGAAATGTGGAAAAAAGGATTTGCACTCACAAAGACGGGAGTAGCTGGCTTGTTACGGCGGTTACTACCCCAAACCAAATATCCAAATTACTACCTCCACCTTCCTCTATTCCTGATGCCTTTCAACTAGCTTGATCACTCCATTCTTATACTTCACTTTCAATGCATATCCAGCATAGTTCTCTGCTTCAACAGCAGGGGAAAAGAAAAACTGTTACTTCACACATCCAGCAGAGCTCTCTGCTTATACGGCAGGGGAGAAGAAAAAAGGATTCACACTCACAAAGCGGGGAGTAGCTGGCTTGTTACGGCGGTTACTACCCCAAACCAAATGTGCCTGATACTTCACTTTCGATGCATATCCAGCATAGCTCTCTGCTTCAACGGCAGGGGAGAAGAAAAAAACTGATACCTCACGCATATCCAGCATAGCTCCCTGCTTCAACAGCAGGGGAGAAGATAAACAACCAATAAGGGCTGTATAACATAATCTGGGTAAAAACAAATAAGCATGGGTGTAGCTTGCTTATTGCGGCGGTTACTACCCCTACTACTTCTAACTAATCAAGCTAGATATTTCACTTGGATGCAGCTCCATCACCGCTCTCTACATTAATGGTGGGGGTGGAAGGGAATTAGAACCAAGAGCTAAGAGAAACAGATAAGTATGAGAGAAGAAATGAGGGAAGCTTGCTGGGCAGACTGGATGGGCCATTTGGTCTTCTTCTGCCGTCATTTCTATGTTTCTATGTTTCTATATGTTTCTACATACAACCACTGGGGGGACCATGTCAGCCTAGCTGTCAGGGACCTTCTACAACCATGGTGGGGGGGGGGGGGGAAGGAAGGGAAAGGGAGAGAGAGAGAGAGAGAGAGAGAGAGAGAGAGAGAGAGAGAGACTGAGACTGACTAGCCATAATGCCCTCATCCTAGGTAGGTATTTATATCTCTATAGGAGGCCCACCTAGAAACTTGAGGTGAGGTTTAGGTATTAGTGTAGGGGTTAGGGGCCACTTTGACATTCAAAGTGAGATGTACGAACAGAACAGTGCTCTCTTGTGAAGATTTGATGACCTTTGGAGTGAGGAAACTCACCCTAAGATGAGATTTGTGCAAAGTTCTCTCAACCTAGCTTGATGGACTCTCTAGCTGGGTAACATCAAGCTAGGTTGAGAGAACATTGCACAAATCTCATCTTTGGATGAGTTTCCTCACTCCAAAGGTCATCAAATCTTCACAAGAGAGTACTGTTCTGTTTGTACATCTCACTTTGAATGTCAAAGTGGCCCCTAACCCCTACACTAATACCTAAACCTCATCTCAAGTTTCTAGGTGGGTCGCCTATAGAGATATAAATACCTACCTAGGATTTATTTATTTATTTTTATTTTAAAACATTTCTATATGTCACTAATTTATATATCATCGCAACGGTTTACAAATAGGCACATAAACTAAGGTAAGTAAATGTAGGATATCGTACATTCTAACAGGTGCCAATAAAGTTCGGTTACAATTTCATAAATAAAATCATTATTTGAGTAATGTTTGTCATGTCCAGGTGTATTATTGAGTTACTATCGCTTTGAAATATTACTTCTTAAATGTAGGATTGAGTAAATTCATTCTCATCTGCATTACCCTGTACTTTCATTCTCTACCCTCCACACTCTTTAGTGAAGGCTTTTTTAAAGAGCCATGTTTTTAGATTTTTCTTAAAAGTTTTGAGATTATTCTGTAATAAGGATGAGGGCATTATGGCTAGTCAGCTTCTCTCTCCCTCTCTTTCTCCCCCTCCCTCTCTCCCTTTCCCCCCTGTGGTTGTAGAAGGGCCCTGACAGTTAGGCTGGCTCTCCAGGAGCTTAAAACAACATTTGCAAAAACATCACAATGCACAATAAAGCCATACCTTACACACACTTTACCCCACACTCCTCCTGTTTTCCTCATTTGCATCACACCATGCGTTATGGTGCTTTCACATGCGTTAAAGGTGCTTAATGCATGCAAAAACACCTTAATGCACTTTGATAAACGACCCCCTTAGCCGGCTAACAAATCCTCCCAGTTACACCCCCAGAACACCACTAACTTAGCCGGCTAAGTGCCCAAATCTTCATTTATCCAGAAAACATCTGAGTTATCTGGCTAAATGCGTTTGAATATGGACCTCAGTGAAAATATATACAGAGGGCCTTCTGTGTCTGTCTATGGTAAAAGTTCTTAGTACCAAATTTGGCCATCTTTGGGTTAGACTCTTGCTGTCAGAGGCCAACATCTAACTTAAAGGTTACAAAATAGATGCTCCCAAACTTTCCTTCAAAGCACAGGCAAGGACAGTATGAAACAGAATATATTTTTAAGCTTAAAATGTTGTATCTGGCACTGAAAAGACCTAAACGAGGCCGCTTTGCAACATTTGATGTAAAGTTAATGTTATGGTTTCACTCTCCAAAATATCCAATGGAAAAGTCCTAATGCTGCCATGGTAAACGTTTCATACCTCCAGTTACCAGCAGGCATCATCAAGTCACAGTTTAATATATACCTAGCACTGAACATTTTCTCCAAAAGTTGTGTCTGAAGTCCTAAAGGTTGATTTAAACTTTCCAATCGATTTCTGAAAGTGTAATAAGTGGCTAGGTGATGAATCTAATTTGCCTGTGGCAGACTGCAGCGTGGAGAGTATCAATTTTGTGTTACTGGGACGGAAAAGCTGTATTTGTGCATTTGATAAAGAGTCTAAATTCAACCATATGTGAACGGAGAGGGAATCTATAATATTTAAAAATGGTTACGCAAATGACATATAATTTACAGAAAATGACAGAGTAATGCTAGAACTATTTTTAAATGCACAGTAAATTAGAATTTAAAAAAAACAACCTCTGATAGGTTCAGCAGATGGTTTGCAACCTAGAATCTAAAACCTATGCTGCTTATTTACTTCTTGTGTACTGTAAGTACTTATTTATAAAGTGTTACCTTCAATTTTGAGCCTCTGGGAAGCACCCAATCACCCAATCAGGCCCCAAGTAATGAGGTCTAATGTCATAAATAAGATTTTAATATCATTATCATTTAACTTTCCCTCAAAGCAGCGTGAAAAGGATTTCTCAAGTTTAAAAACCCTTAAGTTGGGTACATAGAAACTTACCTGGCTGAACTGGTCTTCTCTGAATGACCCTCCTTTGTCTGGATAAAGTGCGTGCGGGCTTCTAGGTGGGTTAAAAAGAAGGCATTCCTGGGGATGTGTTTAGTTTGGGGATGAGTAAAAGAGCATGCGTATGTGCTGTTTTCAGAAGGACCCACTTTGTTTTGTCTCCTTCTCCTCCCTCCCCCCCAAAAAAAGGTGCCACAACTATACAACTAGCAGGTGCCAAGTATGTAGGCCCTTTTATTGTGCATACCTTATGCCTGCTGATTTTCAGAGAAATTATTCAAGTGGTAAAGTTCCTATATGTTTTCAATTATGCAAACTACTCAAAATTGCCCCACAATGTATTTCAATCACTTGAGGGAAAGGTAAATCAATATTCTATTTTTGAAAGGAAATACATACCTATGCTAATTATCTTGGAAAGCTACCTAAACATTAAGATGGTAATGTTGAAACATCAGCATGGGTGCATATGTACGTGCATATGTTGGCTTATGCATGTCTAAACTTAGCCAGGTCAACTTATCCAGCTGAAGGGTAGATTTTAAAACATGCGGTTCTCGGCACACGCACATGGACGAGGCGATTTTATAGCATGTGCATGTCACCGCACACGTTATAAAATGCGATACCTGTGTGCACATGCAAACCCGATTTTTATATCGGCATGCGCATGTGCAGGCAGGTCGCGACTCGCGCATGCAAGGGGGGATTTTTATAAAAAAAACATGCAGCGACGCGAACAGGCCTACCCCGGTTTCCTCCCAGTCCACTCCAATTAAGTAGGGAACTTTCCTATTCCCCTATCTATTCTTTCTCCCTTTTCCCCTCTCCTCTCCAACCCCTAAACCTACCCTAACTAACCTATTTTTTTTTTATTTTTTAACTTACCTGCTCCTTTGAGCAGTAGTAAGTTCCACGCGCTGGCCAGCTGCCAGTGCGCACTTCCCCGGGACAGGGCCTAATGGCCGCTGTCCTGGCCGGCCCCCTGCCCCGCCCCGCCCCGCCCCACCCTGCCCAGACCCCACCCCTGACCTGCCCTTTTTACCAAGCACAGGACTTCCGCGCGTTTTTAAAATATGCTTGGCGCGCGTACTGCCTGGCCAGTGGCCACATGCATATCCCCCAGTTTTTGCGCACACCAAGCTTTTAAAATTTGGCCTTAGTGCATATACATGCACTTATATTCAGTGGCTTCGCCATGCTGCTGAATATGCTTTGTAACTTAGCCGGAGAAGTTCTAAAGACTAACTCACACAGCCAGCTATGAGTATCTACCCCAGTAGATACTCATGCATATATTTTAAAATTGAAGGTATGATTGTAAATATGAACTTGCTTCAACTCTATCCCCCTAAACCCCTCTTTTTTCTTTGCACAAAATTACATGCAAAATCTAGTCATGCATATATTTTTTGCGAATATTTTAGTCAGTCGTCCACGCACATAAAATTGCATTTTGTGTGTATAAATGACTGAAAATTCAGCTCTAAAAGCAGTTTGTGAACTAATAACTCAAATCAACAGAAAGCCCTTGACCATCTCATTCAGAAAGGGGCCTACATTATTGCAGTGCTAAAAAGGAAAAGAAGAAAGTCATAAACATTTTAT
Organism: Rhinatrema bivittatum; assembly: GCF_901001135.1. NCBI lineage: Eukaryota > Metazoa > Chordata > Amphibia > Gymnophiona > Rhinatrematidae > Rhinatrema > Rhinatrema bivittatum. The sequence continues at coordinate 56,647,862 of NC_042622.1, forward strand.
AAAGAGGTGGATTTTTATAATGGATTTGTGGAAAATTCCTGCCAAATGTGCCACAGATTTCCACATCCCTGCAGATTCGTTGTGAATGTGACTAATATCCTAAGCATAAAATGTCTGGAACCAGACTAAAACTTGTCTGGTTTTAGTTGAAATTGAACCGTTTCACACATCCTTATATATGTTCACCATAACCAGTTCCTGGATTGAGATGGTAAACAATGGGGCCGATGTAATAAGCTGCAATAAGTCTTCCATGGGTTTTTGCGTGGGTTGTATGCTAATCTTACGCATGTATGTAATAATGTCTTTAGCGCTGAAAATACGTGCACACAAACCAACTCAAAAGCCATGGCTGGTTTAGCATTAAACCATGCTAATGCCATGCAAAGGAGACAATTAACTGTTCACGGGAAAAGCAAAAAGGCGTGCCGGCGTTAGAGCAGGTTATTTTAGGTGGGTTTGTTTTACTCCTGGATCAGAGCAGGAGTTAATTTTAAGGGCTTGTCTGGAGGTAAAAGAATAAATGATGGAAGCCAGAAGAGCGGTCAAAGAGGGAATAGGCATACCGTGTTTCCCCGAATATAAGACAGCGTCTTACTTTCTTTTTACCCCCAAAAGTCCCACTATGTCTTACTTTCAGGGTATGTCTTATATTGGAAAAAAAACCTGAGTGTTCAAAAAAAAAATATTTTTAAATACCTGTCGGAGGGCCGCGTGGGTCCAGGCGGCTGGCGGCGGGAGCCAGGTGGTCGCGTGTTAAATCTAGGCCGCGGGCGGGTGGGCGCTTGTTCCAGGCGGCGGTGGCGGCGGGGGGGGGGGGGGGGGGTGGACGCGCGTTAGTTCGAGACGGCCGGCTGCCGGCCGCTGCCGGCTGCCGAAAGCAGCCAGCAGCGGCGAAAGCAGCCGGCTCCTCCGCCTGGATGAATGAATTCATTCACTGCCGCAGCCCCCACCGGCAGCCCCCAGCGCCGAATCGCAGGGGTCGCACAGGCGCTGTGGGCCTGTGCGCGCATTCATTCACTGCCGGTGGGGGCTGCTGAGGCAGCCCCCACCGGCAGTGAATGAATGCGCGCCTGTGCGACCCGGCCTAGATTTAACACGCGACCACCCGCCGCCCGCCAGCCATCTCGAACTAACGCGCGTCCACCCACCCCCCCCACCCCCCGCCGCCGCCGCCTGGAACAAGCGCCCACCCGCCCGCGGCCTAGATTTAACACGCGACCACCCGGCTCCCGCCGCCAGCCGCCTGGACCCACGCGGCCCTCCGACAGGTATTTAAAAATAATTTTTTTTTGAAATGACAGGTACGTCTTACTTTCAGGGGATGTGTTACATTAGCCGACCCCCCTAAAATTCCCACTACGTCTTACTATCAGGGGTGTCTTACTATCGGGGAAACACGGTAGAAATGCTGAATGCTGAAGGCTCTCTGCTTTGCTATCCCCATCTTCACTTTTACCTTGCATGTCACTGCATTGTGAAATATGCATTCACTGCTGTACCCTTGAACAGATAACTCCTGACACGTGGTCAGTGATAGTTCAAGACAGGGTTAGACGGCTTTACCCACCTTCAGTCCCACTCCTGGACCACTAACTTCTTTACTGTCTTATGCAAGGGGAAGGCTTTTAACTGAGAATCAATCATGGGTCACGACATTAATGCGGGTTTATGCATAGTTTATTACATAGGCCCTTCAGCATGCATTGTAGCTTGCGTATCTACATGGATATTTGTATTGCGTGGATTTTCTGCGTTTACCTCATTTGCATGCCATTCCTTTATTACATCCCATGGAGGTGCCTGCTTTTGCTGCGAATGCTAAAAAAATCTTCGTTGAAAAATAGCACCAATTTCACCGTGAGTCTTATTACATTGGTCTTATTTATTACATTATCTTGTTTGAGGAAGAGTAATCTGGGCCAATAATAAGAGTCTGGTAAATCTCAACTCACCTTGTCTACTATTATATGTTTTTCCAACCAGGAATGTGGCTATTAGGGTCATCCTAAGAGACACGTATTCAGGAGAAAACAAAAGGCTCTCTGGTTACAGGCACCTTTTCCCATCACTGAAAACAAGGTCTTCTGTATGCCTATCTACTTGGCAGCTAAAACACCTGCAAAGCTCAGAAGAGACAAAGGTTCAATGATTTTCATCAACCTCTGCGGACTGAGACAAGTACGATCCTATCTTCTCATAGAGATGATGAATGCAAATTTCCATCATGTTAAGAACTTTGTCAGTTGAGTTTTCTCAGAACTAGGGCACTTTCTTCCACCCTAATGTCCAGTCTCCATTCCTCACAACATGGCTGCTGAGAATTAAGAGATTGTTAGATTTGATGTGCTGCCTCCTCTTCTTTGTTTACATGGAGTTTATCAAGAGGTCATACAATTTGAAATAGAAGATGTTGTCCATTTGGCTTGAAATCAGTTTCCAAATCACAATTTTGACCTCTACAACACATTTCTTGAGCACCCACTTTCTAAACTATTCAGTACACTTATCCAGTTATATCCATCAGTGTCCATTTTTCCAGGGAAATTATCTTTACAAAAGTGAAGCTATATACATAAGCTATAGAACTGTTTGATGGGCAATCCTTGATAACAACTACACTAACATGCCAATTGTTAGGATTTTGCTATTTATAAAATGAAACTGAGACAGTAATTAGGCCAAGGCTATATCATGAATCAATATCCGATCCAGGTTCAGACAGCAGAATGTAATGATTTCCAATTCTTTGAATCAGGTACTGAGATATATGTTTGTTTGCTTTTTAATTAAAAAAAAAATGTATAAGCCACACCCTTCAAAATCTGGGGTGGTGTTCAGTTAACATATATAAGAGCTCAGACAATACAACATAAATGTAAAGGCTTAATAGCAATAGCAATTATCCAGAGAGTGAATAAGGCTATCAGTAAAGTAACAAACACAGTGAAAGGGACCAATGAAGAACATCTTTTCAATTATTATTAGGCATGTGCATTAGTTTAAAATGAAATAGAAAAATGAAACGAATAGGGAAAAATTGAAGGGGCCCCACACATTAAACAAATCCTATTCATTTTATTTGTTTTAAATAAAATTATTTCTATAAGCCATTATAGTCAACGGACTCATAGAAATCATTAGGGATGTGCAATTTCCTAATTCGGAATGGTTCAGGAGAACCGAAAAGTGATTGATTTTTTCCGAAATTTCGGAAAAAATTCATTCTTGAATTAGTGCACACTAACGGGAGTTAGTACGCGCTAACTCCCGATATTGTACACTCTGCCAGTTTAGTGCGCGCCATCGAGAGTTAGCGCGCACTAACTCCCGATAGCATGCACTAACCCAAAAATCGGGGCCCCTAAAAAAAAAACCCTGAACCACGGGAAAAATGAAATTCCCACCGGGGGGGGGCAAAACAAAGCCTGACACAAAATTTTTACCTGAAACACATCTCTAGAAATCATAGGAAAGCAACAGGCGCATGTATACAGTTAGAAATTGATACAGTGTAGAGCAGGCAGTCAGCAGAGAAGGGAAGGATGAGCCTGTGTTCAAAGAGACAAGAGGAATGACATATCACAGTGAAGCAATTTGCCAGTCTGACCTATCCCTGTAGACCGGGTATCCTGAAAACCAGCTTAGCTTGGTTTGAGAAACACTGAGCTAAAACCAGACTGTGAATCATTTAAAGGTGCCTTACTGTTCCCATTATGTAATTCTCAGTAATCACCCCCCCCCCCCCCAAAGTGACTCAACCAAGGTCACAAGGAACATCAGTAGAATATGCAGGATTTGAACCCATGTGAGTTGGTTCTCAGCCTAACTAGTAGACCACTTCCTCTCCCATATTACAGACTAGTGGTGTGCATTCATTTCCAACGTATTGGTAATCCACAACGTATAGGGCAGTGATGGCTAACCTATGACATGCGTGTCAGAGGTGACAAGCCGAGACATTTTTGCTGACACGTGCAGCATTTCGTGGACTATCGGGAAATTTTTTTTTTTTAATCGGCTGCGCCGACCCTTTAAAATTAGTTTTTTAGTATCCCCCCACCCTCTGGACCCCTCAACCCCCCCAAATGCCCCCGGGCACAGGGAGGCTCATGCGGTGCAGCGACAGGCAGATAGGCAGGGCTGTGGTGAGGCTCATGTCACCACGGCCTGAAGAAAAAGATCACATTTAAACGCGTTGATGCTCCTCCTCCTTCCTACCTGTGCGGCCCCGGAAGTAAACATTGCTGGAGCCACGTGGGCAGGAAGAAGGAGAAGCATCAGCGCGTGCAGCAGAGAAGCAGAGCTTGCGCTTACGGGCCGCCGCAAATCCCAAGTCGCAGCAGCCCGAGAAGAGGAAGAGGCCCGGTAGCAGGGCCGCTGCAGCCCGAGAAGATTAGGGCCACTGCAGAGCCCATCCTGCGGCTACCTGTGAAGAGGAGGCCCAGAGGTGAGAGAGAGGCTGAGGGTCTGTAGAGGGTGTGTGTGTGTGTGTGCATGAATGAGATGAGTTGAGAGATTGTGTCTGAGAGTGAGGACCTGAATGTTTGCAGAGACAGCATGTGCTTGAGCAAGACAGTATGTGGGAGTGAGAGAGAGCCTGTGTGTGTGAGAGTCAGACAGCATGTGCCAGTGAGAGACTGTGTGTATGAATGATTGTATGAGAGACAGCATGTGGCAGTGAGAGCCTGTGTGTGTGTGTGTGAGAGAGAAATGCATGTGAGAATGAGAACCTGACTGTGTGTTTGAGGGAAGAAGATGGAGAGAAAAGAAACAGAAAAAAAGACAATATAAAAGGAATTGGCATAAAAAATAAGAAAGGGAAGGTGGAAAAAATAAGAAAGGGAAGGTGGAAAAAAAAAAGCCAGTGACCAACCAATTAGAAAACTAAGATCAGACAGCAAAGGTAAAAAAAAAAAAATTACTTTTTAGTGATTGGGGATGTGGAAGAATAGCAATTTCTCTATGCGTATCTCGCAATGTATGAGATCAGCATGGAGAAAGTGGAAGCCCACGGGGCCTGCACGGAGGAGGCAGCAGAATGGGCTTCAGTGTCAGTAGCAGCAATTGGCACCTCCCCAGTAGCCATGCGGCAGCAGTGACAGTGGCAGCAGAGGAATGAGAGAGGTTCCGAGGTTGCTGGCAAAAGAGAGGGGGTCTCTGCCTTTAGTGTGTGCATGTGAATGAATGGGACTCTGCCTGGGGGTGTATTTATTTATTTATTTATTTATTTAAAAACTTTTTTATACCGGCATTCGTAGGACACATCATGTCGGTTTACAAAAAACTGAGAAGGAAAGGAAATTACAAAGAACAGGGTAGGGGGTAACTGGGTGAATATACAAGTATAAGAGAGTAAAGTTAAAAGGCAGCGATACAACTATTTGCATTCGATTCGGATTAGATATGCAAAAGAACTAATATACAATGTTACATGGCATGTGCATTTGATACATTTAGCATATGGAACTTATTTACAGTGCAACATGGCATGTGTACTTGATATACAGTGATGGTTGCGGGGTGGGGGGTGAGGGGGGGAGGGGGCAGGGGGGGGTGGGGAGGGTTGAAGAGAATAAGGTAAGAGGATATAGGGTAGGGTGGGATTGAGGTGAATCAAGGAAAAATCTGTTAGGATTGGGTGGAGTTAGGGTATGCTTGTTTAAAGAGCCATGTCTTGATTCCTTTTTTGAAATGGCTCAGGGACGGTTCTAAGCGGAGATTGACGGGTAGGGAGTTCCAGAGGGTGGGGCCCGCAATGGAGAAGGCTCTATTCCTAGTGGCGGTGAGGTGCCCAATTTTAAGTGAGGGGGTTTGGAGAGTACCCGCAAGGGAGTTTCTAGTGGGACGGTTAGCTTGACGGAATTGTGGCATGTCTTCAAGCCAGGGTGGATTGTTGTTGTGTAGCGTGTTGTGGAGAATGGTAAGTGTTTTATATTGGGAACGGAAGGTGATGGGGAGCCAATGGAGGTCTTGGAGTATGGGAGTGATGTGGTCAGTTTTTCTAGTGTTTGTTAAAATTCTTGCCATGGCATTTTGGAGGATTTGGAGTGGTTTCATGGTAGAGGATGGGAGTCCTAAGAGGAGGGAGTTGCAATAGTCGAGTTTGGTAAGTATGGTGGTTTGCATAACCGTGCGGAAGTCATGGGCGTGGAGAAAGGGCTTCAGTTTTTTGAGGATTTGTAGTTTGTAGAAGCCCCCTTTTAGAAGGGATTTAATGTGAGATTTGAAGCAGAGTTGATTGTCAAGGGTTACTCCTAAGTCTCTGACACTAGGCGATAGTGTGTGAGATTGTGAGGCGTTGAGGATCATTTGGTGGATTGAGTTGAGGGGTTGGTTAGCTAGGATGAGGATTTCGGTTTTCGAGGTGTTAAGTGCGAGATGGAGATTGGAGAGGAGAGAATTAATGGATGTCAAGCATGTTTCCCAGTATTGTAGGGTTTCGCTGATGGATTTTTGAATTGGAATAAGTATTTGTACGTCGTCAGCGTACAGGAAGAATTTTAGTCCAAGTTTAGAGAGGAGGTGGCAGAGAGGGAGTAAGTATATATTGAAGAGGGTGGAGGATAGAGAGGAGCCTTGGGGTACCCCTTGTGTGAGGGGAATGTGTGTGGATTCAAAATTGTCAAGCTTGACTAAGTATTTGCGGTGGTCTAGGTATGAGGAGAACCAGGATAAGGCTGTGTTTGCGATGCCTATCTCTGCTAATCGTGATACCAGGATTTGATGATTCACGGTATCGAATGCGGCTGAGATATCGAGAAGGGCGAGTAGATATGATTGGCCGTGGTCCATGCCTTTGAGAATGGTGTCCGTTAATGCGAGTAGGAGTTTTTCGGTGCTGCGGTCTTTACGAAAACCATATTGGGTGGGGTGTAGGATATTGTTTTCTTCTAGGAAATCGGAGAGTTGCGTGTTAACCACTTTCTCCATGATTTTAGATATGAAGGGCAGATTAGAGATGGGTCTGTAATTTGCAGGGTCATTGTGGTCAAGGGTAGGTTTCTTTAGTAGTGGCTTCACGATGGCGAGTTTAAGTGGGTCGGGGACTTTCCCGGAAATGATGGAGCAGTTTATGATATCTGTTATAGGTTTTGCAATGGCAGAGGGAATGGAGAGTAGGATTTTTGATGGGATGGTGTCTGCGCTATGCGTGGATGGTCGCATCTTTTTTAGTATGGATTCCACTTCCATGACAGAGGTAGTGTCAAGGGAGGTGAGGTTAGTGTTGTTGTCCATCGGTAGTGGGTCTGTGGGTGCGGGGTTAGGGGGTAGGCGTGTTAGAATTTTGGAGATTTTATTTTGGAAGTAATCGGCTAGATTCTCGCATTTCTCTATGCTGTTTAATTCTTGTGAGGAGGGAAAGGGGGACTTTGTGAGTTCCGTGACAAGACAAAATAAGGCGTTTGGGTTGAATTTATAACTGTGGATTTTTGCTGCGTAGAAGTCGCGTTTGGTGTGGATGGTTGCTTGTCGGTATGAATGCAGTGTGTGTTTGTAGGCCATTTTGTGTGTGGGTGTAGGCTGTTTACGCCAGGTACGTTCTTTGGTTCTGAGGTCCTGTTTTAGTTTTCTTAGTTCAGCGGTGTACCATGGCTTTCTCACAGTACGTGTGGGGGTTATAGTTTTATGGATGATGGGGCAAAGATCATTGGCTATGTTGGATATGGACTTATTCCAAGATAGAAGAGCAGTGTCTGGGTTGGTTAAGTCGAGGTTTTCACTTACTTTGCTGAATGCTATGGAGAGTTCATCCGAGGAGCATTGTTTACGGAGGGAAATTGTTTTTTTATGTGAGCTTGCGATTGGAGTATCAGTGTTGATGGTGAGGTGTGCATTGATGAGAAAATGGTCTGACCAGGGGACGGGGGTGGTGGTGGGTGTTTGGGGTACTGTAATGCATGTGTTTACAAAGAGGAGGTCGAGGGTATGGCCAGCTTTGTGTGTGGGCTCGGAGATTAGCTGTCTGAAGCCCAGGGCTTTGAGGGTGAGAAGTAGGGTTTCACAGGAAGGTGTGTTGGGGTGGGTGTCTACATGGAGATTGAAGTCTCCGAGAATCACTGCGGGTGTGTCTGACTTTATGTTGTCGGTGATGTATTCAATGAATGGCGATGGGTCCTGTTCAAGTGTGCCGGGAGGGGCGTAGATGAGGCAGACTTGCAGGGATTTAGATTTAAAAAGACCAATTTCAAGTTTTTGGGGGGGGGAGCTGGTCTGTAGCTTGAGGTTAAGGACTTTCTTGGTTGCAAGGAGTATGCCGCCTCCTCTTTTTTTGGGCCTAGGAATGGAGAAAATGTTGTATGTCTGTGTTGGGAGTTGGTTGATAAAAACATGGTCTGAGTTCTTTAGCCAGGATTCTGTGATAGCACAGATATCTGGGTTGGAGTCAGTGAGTAAATCTTGAAGTATGGGTGCTTTCTTAAGGATGGATTGTGCGTTGAATAGGGAGATGGTCAGTGTTGCTAGGCCTAGCAGCTGTGTGAGGGGGGAGATCATGATGGGCACTAGGGATTTGTGCTGGGAAAAGGAATGAGGGTGTGCTGAGCGGTGGGTCCGCTGGTGGGGGTGGTGTATGATTGTGATGGTGGGGAAGCACATTTTGGGAGGGGACAGGTGGGAGGTAGGTAGATGGATGGGTGGAGGTTGGTCGGTAGGTTAGAAAGGAGGAGATAGGAGGGAGTTAGAGTATAGAGTAGTCTGATTGGAGCAGGTTTGATAGATAGAATGGTGTAAGTTTCAGGGGGAATGACCTGGGAGCTGTGCTACACATTTAGAGATACACAGTAGAATGGTGCAGTGCGATAGGACAGTGTAGAATATGGTGTAACATACACTCTAATAAGATGGTATAGCTAATTCGGAAAAGCTAGTACAGTATAGTTCAATGTAGTTGGGTCAGGATATGCAGCGCAGTATAGTCCAGTGGCATAGTATACGGTCATGGGTGTGGTGAAAAATAAAGTAGATAATGGTTCCAGTGAGCTTACCAGATGGATGGTTGGGGTTTGGCAGGAAATGGTTTACACACACAGTTATCCGGCCTCAGATGATGGGGCTTGGATGAGGTTGGAGTCCTGGACGTATTTTTTTGGAAGCTTTGGGTGCAGGATTCCGCTGCCGGGTTTTTTGAGAGTGTAGAAAGGCTCGGAGTTCGTAGGTCTTCTTGTCAGTTCTACATAAAGATTAGTTAATTCAATTTTAGCCGGGAAATGGATAAGAATGAACGCATGAATGTATTGGGGGCCCCCCTTGCCGAATGCAACGTATCTGCCCCCCCGACAAATACGAATACCGAATACAATGTATGCTCTGAATTTTGTATGTGTGTGAATGCATGGGTGCCTGCCTAGGGGTCTGTGTGTGTGAGAATGAATTGGTGTCTGTCTGGAGGATGGAGCGGGAGTGGTGTGAAAATGAATGGGAGCCTGCCTGGGGTTCAGTGTGTGTGTGTGTGTGTGTGAGAGAGAGAATGACTGGGAGCCTGTCTGGGTGTGTGTGTTTGTGTGTATATGAGGGAGCCAGTGAGTGTGAGAGCATGAGTGTGTATGAGAAAATCCAGGGGAATAAGAGTTTGTGTGTGCGGGGGGGGGGGGGGGGGGGGTCGAAGGGAAGAGAGTGTTTTAATTGAAGATTTAACCAATGAAATTCAGCAACAAAAAAGTCACGAAGCAGGTAAGGTAAAGAATTATTTGGTTTTGCTTTATTAATAAATACAGTACATATATTAAAATTATAACTTTTTGTTATTAATTAGAGCTACAAATATCAGTTATGCTCGATTTTTTTATGAATTTTGACACACTGAGCTGAAAAGGTTGGCTATCACTGGTATAGGGCCATATTCGTTGTATTCTTGGGGAATTATTCGGCCGTCTAAAGGAGCAAATTTAAACAAACCCCCCACCCTCCTGATCCCCCCAAGACTTACCAAAACTCCCTGGTGGTCCAGCGGTGGGTCCGGGAACCATCTCCTGCACTCACGCCGTCGGCTGCTGGTATTCAAAATGGCGCCGATAACCTTTGACCTTACTATGCCACAGGGGCTACCGGTGCCATTGGTCGGCCCCTGTGACATAGTGAGGGCAAAGGCTATTGGTGCCATTTTGATTACTGGCAGCCGACGGCCCGAGTGCAGGAGGTCACTCCCGGACCCCCGCTGGACCACCAGGGAGTTTTGGTAAGTCTTGGGGGGGCCAGGAGGGTGAGGGGTTGTAGTTAATTCAATTTTAGCCGGGAAATGGATAAGAATGAACGCATGAATGTATTGGGGGCCCCCCTTGCCGAATGCAACGTATCTGCCCCCCCGACAAATACGAATACCGAATACAATGTATGCTCTGCCCATCCCTAATACAGACTTCATGAGACCTTGCTAAAAAGGAGTTAGGTGCAAGATCTCGAGGGGGAGAATTAGTAGTAACTACTCCTCCCCTCTCTCAGCATAACTTATTGAAAGGTACCCGAATGTCCATAGCTGACCTTTATGTAGAACTGACAAATCTTTTCTTAGCACAACACCAATACCATTTGAGTGAATGTTCTCTTACCATTTTGAATGATTATTAAAAAGAAAAGAGAAATGAGAAAAAGAAAAAAATGGAAAGAACAAGCAGAAAAAAGACAAAAGAAAACATTGAAAGGTAAAAGAGTAAACAGAAAAAAACAAGAACAAAGAATGGTGATAAATAATAGATGAACAGAAAACAAGATGTAAATAGAAAGGCTAAATTAAGAAAAAGGCATTCATTAAGAAAAAAGAAATGGGCTATTTCCGCCTTTGAAATAATGTTTATTCATGGCATCTGATCACATATCTTAAGGTGTTTTCACATTTTTCATTGTTCAGCCTTCACTCCAAATGACAGCCTTCTGAAAAGAAGAAATGTGTTCCTTACAAAGACTACTGGGAATTTTTAATATCAACCATTAGCCTGTGGCTTGGAGTTTCATTATGCATTGCATCACGGGTGAAATTTGGGTTAAAGATAATTGTAAATACAGTATTGATATTAAATGATGTTTTCCCAACATTGCAATAATGCTTGTTTTGTTTGTTGGAGAGTTTATTACTTTCAGATCGATAGCATGTGAGATTTGTGGGTGAAATTAGCATAACGAATAACAATTAGGAGAAAAATCAATGGCATTCAGAGAAATAAGTGACTTGAGAAAGTCCCACCGGCACATGCATTCTTTAAAATGTAATATATCTCATTTAGAATTCCAAGGTGGGGGGAACTGATTTTGACCAGAGCAAACATATAAAATGGCAAACTGCAAAAGTGAACAATATTTAATTGTGTTTCTCTGGGTCTCTCTTGTGCTCAGGAACAAAAAGTCTTTTACTTTCCAATCACAAACTGACAAAGGAAGCATGGTTCTCAAAAGCTAGATGAAACGTATTAACTTAATTCAATAAAAAGGTCTCACCCACAACTTATTTGTTGACCCATATTTCTGCGTATTCCAGTGGACTAACACTGCATCCACACTACTTTTTATTCAGTCACAGAATATAAGCAATCTTAAAGTGCAGCAAGATACATTAATCATGAAAAAAAATGTTTGACTGCAGCAAGAAGTTCTCTTGAGCTGTGTCAGAAAAATAAGAAAAATCCCCCATTAGGGATGTACAGGGAAAAAAAATAATTTCGTTTTTTGTTTTGTTTTCAGGAGGATTTTCCCCCAAGAATTTCGGTTCATGGAATGTTTCATTTGTTTGAAAAAAAACCCAAATCAAACATTTTTAAAAACCCAACAAATCAAGCAAATCCCAAAACAGCAAAAAACCGAAAATAGGGCCTCCCACTACCCCTTCCACCTACCCCCCAGGACACCTTCAACCTCCACTTACCTAGTCCTGTGGGGATCCGCCGATGAGGCCTAGGCCCAGGCCAAAGCCTCAGCCTTGTGTTGGTTGGGCCTTGGTAGGTCGCATTGACATCAGCCTTGCTTACTCATAGCTGATTCCTGGGCCTCAGTCTAGGCCAAAGCTCAGACTCAGGCTCCATGTCTCAACCCAACCTGGAGGCCGTTTCCTGACACCAGGGCCTTGTCTGGACCCAGGCCCAATGCCTGGGCCTGGCACGGAGGATGGATCCTAATGCCTGGGCCTTAGCCTAGTGTCAGGTCTAAGCCAGGAGCCCAGGCTTAGAAGCACTTTCATCATCCTTTTTTTTCTTCTTCAACTGATGCCATCCGCTGGGGTCATGACGGAGTTCTGGCCTAATACAAGGCCCAGGCATCGGGAACTGGCCTCTGGATTAGACCCCGGCATAAGGCATGGGTCCAGGCCGAGGCCACAGCATCAGGAACCACCCTCTGGGCTTTTTGTCAGCATCAGGTCTAGGCCAGGCTACAGCCTAGGCTGAGGCCCAGATGTTGGGACCCAGCCTCTGGGCTCCAGCCTAGGCCAGGGCCTAGGTGTTGGGACTTGATGTGGCCACTTACACAGATACCCGGGGGGGGGGGGGGGGGGGTGCTCGGCGAGGCCCTGCAGGGACTTTCCTGCCATGATCCCTTTAAATAACCTGACATTGGGCATGTGCATTCCTATGGGAAGCAGCGAGGGCAGAAGTCAGTGGCATCCTGCTGTGCTGAGGAAACGAGTGGCTGGCCTGACCATGGAAGCAAGAGTGGCAGCTCGTGGGAGCAGTCCACAAGCTTAATGCAACAGTTCCCCCCATTAAGCCCCCCCCCCCCCAAGGATTTGGGTTTTCTGGGGTACCGCTGATGGAATTCTTTTATGAGATTGGAATCCAATAATTTGGATGATGGTTCCCATGAATTTTCCTATGAGCTGTAGTTCTTCCAGAAGATCATGTATTCAATTTTCTTGCTTCTCCAAAGGGAGACCAGGACTTCTTTGACTTCATATACCATGTCTTCTGAAATAATCTCCTGGGGTTCAGGCAGTACTCTGGAGGGCCAGAAAAGCACTAATGGCTTGAGTAGAGAAACAAGAAACATGCTGTAAATGTTTCAAGTAGGTGGTAGCTTCAGCTGGTAAGTTAGAGGGCCTACTTGCTGTACCACTGAGAATGGTCCAATGAAGTGATGTGCCAGGCATAGTGAGGGAAGCTGCAAGTTTAAGCATCTGGTACTTAGCCAAACTTTCTCACCCGTCTTGAATTGGGAGGGGCTGATCTCCTTTGGGCATCAGCAGTTTTTTTGGCTTATGTGGTGGCCTTTTCAATTAATTGGTTGGCTTATTCCCACAGATCATGTCATTCTTGTGCCAAAGGTTGAGTTGCGGGTGAAGGGACTGTTACAGGTAATAGCAATGGAAGCAGGGGTTGTTTCCCATAAACAAGCTGGAAAAGGGATGAACCGGTGGCTGCATTAACATGGTTGTTGTGAGAGAATTTGTCCCAGAGCAAGAGGGTGTGGCAAGAGCAGGCGAGAGTGGTTATTGGAAACAAGATGCCAAGGTGGCACTTCTGCATGCTGGATTGGTCTCCCGGGTCAATTCCTGAAAGCATCAGTCTATCTTGTCGGTCAGTGCAATGAGAGCCTTCAGCAAGGGGGGGAGCTCCTGGGCTGCGAGCTCAACCTTAATCTTCCCTGAGAGGCCTTCCAGGAAGATGGTGAACAGGCTGTCCTCCTGCCAGTTTAGTTCAGAGGTCAGGGTTTTGAACTCCACAGTATAATCACCTAAGGTTCAGGAGCCCTGCTGTAGATGGAGTAGATTGGAGGCCTCCCCCCTCTGCCAGAGGGGGGAGGCCCAGACCAACACTGCTCCATCTATCAGAGAGAGAACATAGGTTATATTGCTTTTGTCATTGGGGATTCGGGGAATAGAGGAGTTTGCAGCTGTAAGTGCATTTTGCACTGGTTGAGAAATCCCAGACACTGCTTGATATCTCCTGCATACTGGGGTGATGCTGGCAGCTGAGGAACAGGTGGTAGAACCGATACAACTGACAGCTGAGGAGGAGATGGTAGAACCAATACAGGCAGAGCTGGTGCAGCGAGTGGTCAGGACATCCAAATAGGTAGTGAGGCAATACATAGCTGCAGCAAGGAGTTCCAAGACACCCTGTTGATCCTGCAACCTGCGAGCTATACCAGGGTTGGCTCGAAGCAAGGACAAGTCCACCGAGACCATGGCCTCAGCAAACTGTTGTGCCTGTGGACTCTTGGGCTGGGGTGAAATTGGATCTGTCTGCAGGGAGAAGCCTTGCAGGTCCTCACTGCCAGCAGGTAGACCCAGGTGAAGTAGTGACCAATCAGGAGCTTCACCTTTACCAGCCCACGTTCCCCTTGGGTTGAGCCTTTGAGAGCTGGGACCGGCAGGACTTAGGTGAAAGTCTCTGCTGAGGACTATGACCAGGCTATGGTCAGGGGAAGGCAGTGTTCAGGTGAGTAGAGAGTCCTAGGCAAGGGTCAAGGCCAGGTATCCATCCAAGTGAGAGGATGAGGGATGGGTAATATGGAGGCAGGCTAGGCAGATAAGACTGGAACAGGCTGAAGAGATGAAGGCTAGAACAGTCTGGGAAAACGAGTGCTGGAAGCAACATGTACTACAACGTAGCTGGACTTGTTGCTGAGGCAGAGAGCATTGGGATCAGAGGCAATGTCCTGTTGTGGACTGGAAATGGGATAAAAGACAGGAAGCAGAGGATAGGACTAAATGGTCAATTTTCCAAATGGAGAAAGATTGTTTGTAGAATGCCTCAGTGGTCTGTATTGGGACCTGTGCTATTTAGCATATTCATAATTATCTGAAAAACAAACAATACGTGAGGTAACCAAATTTGTAGATGTCAAAACATTTTTTCAAGTTGTAAAAACAGCAGTGGATTATGAAGAACTACAGAAAGACCTTGTGAGACTAGGAAACTTGGCATATAAATGGCAGATGCAATTTAATTGGACAAGTGTAAAGTAATGTATGTAGGGAAATATAAGCCAAACTACAGATACCTTATGCTGGGATCCATGCTAGGAGCCACCATCCAGGAAAAAGACCTCAAAGTTTTTCTGGATAATGCCTTGAAATCTTCGGCTTAGTGTGCAGTGACAGTCAAAAAGGTAAATAGAATGTTAAGAAATTTTTAGAAAGGAATAGGTAGCAAAACTGACAATATCATAATGCTTTTGTATAGATGATATAACTGCACCTTGAGTATTGTGTGGAGTTCTTGTCATCCCATTTCAAAAAAGATATTGCAGACATTAAAAAGGTACAGAGAAGGGTGACAAAAATGATAAAACGGAATGGAAAAGCTCCCTTATATATGCAGAAAGGTTAAACAGATTAGAGCTCTTTGGTTTGGAAAAAAGAAGACAGAGAGGGGATATGATTTTGGTTTATAAAATTATGGTGGGGTAGGAAGGGTAAATAGAGAACAGTTATTTATCCTTTTAAACAGCACTAGGACTATGAGACACTCCATGAAGCAATCAACTAGCAGATTTAAAACAAATCCTAGGAAGCATTATTTCACTTGGCACACAATCAAGCTATGGAATCTGTTGCCAGAGAATGTGGTCAAGGCAACTAAGATAGTGGTTCAAAAAAGGAATGGACAAGTTCCTGAAGGAAAAATCCATAAACAGTTATTAGCCAGGTAGATTTGGAAAAGCCAGTACTTATCCATGGGAGAGAGATACAAGAAATAGATCATCTATTAGGGATCTGCCAGAGACTTGTGATCCAGGCTATCGAGACAGGAAGTTGGGCTCATTGGACCCAACTTGGTACTTCTTAAGTTCTTGCTGTATGAAATAAATTGTACAAGGCATTTATTGTCTTTTTGCCTTCATTTTTTTAATGGTACAATTATGAAGGAAATTTGAACAGGTTAGGGTTTTTCAGTTTGGTGAAGAGATGCCAGAGGGGATCTGAAAGAGGTTTACAAATTACGAATGGGTAGAACTGGTAAACAGGGAATAGTTATTTATTCTCTCAATTATTAGTCTCTGGGATCTGCCAGGTACTTCCTAGTGACCTGAAGTGGGTATTGTTGGAGCTCAATGGACCTTTGGTCTGATCCAGCATGGCACATCCTATGTTCTTAAGTTCTTTGCACCTTTGCAGTTGAAATGTAGAATAAATTGTAGGTCACTTTAAAGTGACCATTAAAGTCAATGGGGAGAGCAATACGGCTTATTTTGAGTTTCAAAATTGGAGTTTTGTAAGCAATTTTAATGAAAATTCCAGATAGACAACTTCAGAAGGGGGATGAGAAGTCTAGGGCACCAAGACTGTGGCAAAGTGGCACCAAAAGTAGCATAAATAGCTTAAGGTGCTATAAAGGGACAAAAGGTTACCAGAATATTCAGAGAAGCAAAGCAGCATCAAGAGTGTCAAGAAGACCCCAAAGGCTTCAACAGAGGGTTCCAATAACAGTGGCATGAACCCCCAATTGCAACATGAGAGGGGCAAAGTGGTACCAAGTGTGGCATGAACATCCTAAAGCACCATGAAGGAAGGAAAAAAGTAGCAAAGGTATCAGAAAAAAATCCCAGACACTGATAGAGGAACAAAGCAGCACTAAGAATGGCATGAGGAGTCCAAGACACTATAAGAGATGTAAATCAGCCACCCACAGTGACAAAAATACACCAAAATGTAGCATCTGGGTTTGACAGCAAGGTTCAGTGACAGAAAGACCCCCATGTTGTAGTTTGAGTGATATAACAGCAAGACAGAGTGGCATCTAGACCCCCAAGTTGAAGAGTCTGGGCTATGACAGCAAGACTCCCAAATACAAAGTATGGCAGCAAAGCTGAATGGAAGAAAAACCCAAAAGGTATAAAGTCTGGGTTATGGAAACCAAGCTGAGTGGCAGCAAGACACCCAAGCTATAGCATCAGGGGCATGGCAGCAAGGCAGCATGGGAGAAAGACCCCCAAAGAAAGGAATGTCTCACTATAGGCAGAATAAAAGCCTTTTAAAATAAAGAATAAAGGCAGAGAATCAGCAAGACCCCCAAGGTGTAGTATCAGGTGCATAGCAGCTAGACAGAATAGCAGCAAGATCACCAAGATGGAATTGCAAGCAGCAAAAACTCCAAGGCATAGAGTGAGAGAACTGCAAACAGAACAAAAGTATCAAATCCCCCAAGTCATAGAGTGCAGGGAATCACAAATAGCAAAGTCATCAAACCACCAAGACATAGTGTGTGGGGAATTGCAAATAGCACAAAGACATACAAAATCCCAAGGTGTAAAGTGTAGAGAATTGCAAACAGCACAAAAGCATGAATACCTCCCAAGGCATAGTGTGTAGGGAATTGCAAAAAACATGAAGGCATGAAAACCCCCAAGGCTTAGCATGCAAGGAAACTTAAACAGCATTCTAAGGCCTATAATATGGGGGATCACAAATTCAAAATCCACAATACTTAGAGTGGGGGAGTAGCACAAAGTCATCAATCCCTAAAGAAATAGAGTGTGGGGAATCAAAAACAGTACAAAGGCAGGAAAACCCTCAAGGCATTCAGTAGAGTGCAGGGAATTACAAAATGTACAAAGTCATCAAAATCCCCAAGGAAACATGAGAGGGACAAAAGAAACTAACAATAGTTGAATGCACAGGGTTATATCTCCAAAGGAACTGCAATGTGGCCAAATAGTATCTGAAGTGGCAGAGTTTCTCCAAAGTACCATGAGAGCGTTAAGAGCAGGCAGGGCAGTAATAGTGGCAGACTTATATAGCAAGGCATAAAATCAGACAAGAAGTGGGGTGGGAGAAGAAACTTTTTTCTTTCTTTACATTTTTTCTTTATTCTCATTTAAATTTGGGAAACATATCACTCCAGCAGGCATAGCTATACATAGCTTAGTATCTAGGCCTCTAATTTAGTTGGACAACTCTAACTGTTCCCATGGCTGGAATAAATCTAGTCAGCTAAGTTTAGCCAGCCAGATTTAAGCCTAGTTTCATTTGAAACCTAGTCCACTATCTTAAGCACTATGCTCCAGGTTGAATATCAGCCTCCATGTGCTTAAGGAATAAATTCAGAATGAAGGGTATTTTTCACAAAAAATTTGCAAAGGATAAGGACTTATTTTTCATAATATATTCTTTTGTTAAGAGGATTTTCATATATCTTTAGTCCCAGGAATTCACAGTAGAATAGTCTAGCAAGTTTAGATAAGAGGTTAGGGGACAGGTAGTACAGAAGATCAATATACTTGCTTTTTGACTCTGCAAGCTTAAACATTGATCCTAGTTCATGTTCCATGTGAAAGTAGATTTTTTTCCTTCTTGACCTGTCTCGTTGACAAGTCAACTAAATCACCATATCACCACTAATCATGATTTACATGTGGGTTTGTAGCCTAGACTGGATACAATGACAAATATGAGGGAGAAAGTTTTATGGCTCCTATCCAAGATATGTTAGGGATATCAAATGTCCTTGATTTACCAGAACAGTACCAGCTTTGGTTTTTATATTTACTGGATCTACTGGAAAGCCAAATCAAACTTGAGAGTTATGATTTTGACTATGCTATTGGTCTGCATTCTGTATGCAAGCCTGGGGAGGGCAACTTTCAAACTGTACGCAGAAAGGTATCATGTATAGTCTCTGGGCCCTTTTTCTACAGATTGTACATTCATTTTCAAAGGTAAATCTTTCCCCTTTGAAAATGTACTCAGAAGAGTACACGCACAAACCTGCACCTGCTATTTATGTGCATACTTTTTCCTGGAAAATATATGGACATATGATTGAAACTGCTTCCCAGCCCCATCCTCGGAAATGCATTTCTTATCTGCATGTAAAGTTACGTACATAGTGGCAGATAGGATACACAGTTTCCTATGACCCCCAAATTGTGATCATTCTTGAACTCAAATAGAGCTTTCAGTTCTTTTGTAGATGTATTGAAGGAGTGGAGGAGCCTAGCAGTTAGAGCAGCGGGCTAAGATTTGTCTCTCACCTAAGATATGACTTGACCGCCTAACCGACTGCCCACCTGACCCTCGCCCTTTCTTTTTTCTCTCCCTACCCAATTGACCCTCACCCTCGCTATCTTCTCTCCCCCCCTCCCAACCTCTTGAGGTCTTCTCCTCATCTTCCCCTTCCATCGTTCACTTCACCCTGCTGATTTTCCTGATTGCTTTATATAACTTTATTGTTGAAACTAACATGTACATTTGTATATATATCTCGTATTATCATCCCCTGCCCTATTAACCGCTACCTGTTAATGTTATTATTGTAAAGCTTGTTCCTAAGTTATTATTATTATTATTATTATTATTATTGTAAAGCTTGTTGCTAAGTTATGTTACATTGTGAACCGAGGTGATGTTTTGCAAACGTGCCTCGGTATAGAAGAAACCATTAAATAAAATAAATAAGGGAAGCCAGGTTTCAAATCCACTGCCACTTCTTGTGAGCTTGGGCAAGTCACTTCACACTCCATTGCCTTAAGTACAAATTTAGGGCCTGATTTTAGTAAGGCTTTTCTCCCATTCGGTGTCTATTGGAAAAATGCTTAGTAAATCAAGCCCTTAGAATGTGAACCCTCTAGGGACAAGGAAAATACTTACATTATGTAACTCGCCTTGAGTGACCAATAAAAAGGTTTGTGCTCATAAAAATAGAAATTAATAAATAAAGGGAGATGAGCAACAAGCTGATTTTCCCAGCTGGTCTAAATCTTGAAGCACCAACTTCCAAAAGGTCTGTACCGCTGGATCCTCAGGATCAGGTCGAAGTGAAGAGGAACTGCTTCTAATTGTCTGGTTAAGCTTGTTAATTTCTCATGTTCATAATCACTGATAAAATGCTATGTTCAATGTGAATTATGGCCCTCATGATCCCAATACTTTTTACTGCTTCTATTTCACACTCAAGAAGGGAAATTTATTTAAAGACTTTCACTGCCAAACAATTTGAGCTATAACTACTTTTGCTATGAGTGAAGATTATAAAACTGAGTTTCTTACCTGCACTGATTCAGCTGAGAGATTTTCACCTATTAGGGTATGGCGCTAATTATTTTTAATTGTGTAGTAAAACCTGGAATAACTCAACCTGATAGACATTGTTGTGAATCTTATATTTTTAAGTGATTTGAACGCATTTGTTTTAATAAACTAAGTATTTTCCCCATGGTCAAACATGTTTGAAAAGGTGCCCTCATAGACCACAACATTTCCAATGGTGTTCTTTACTTCCAGCACTTACACTCACTTACTCCCTCCTCTCCCCACCCTACTAATCCCCAAATCTCTGTCCCCCCCCCACCCCCACCCCCACCCCACACACATACTTCTTCTTGAGTTTTGGAGACCTGGGATTGGCCACCAGCCCTCCTGATCTTCAACTCCTCCTGGGATCTACCTCTGACAGCTCATATTTCATCAAAATCTCTCCACTGGTTTCTCCACTGATACTAGTCACAGATAGACAGACACAACCTGCTCATAAGGCATTCTTTTATTTTCTTTTGGTAAATAACACCTAAAAATGGAAAAAAAGTCAGAATGTATTTATCAAAGAGAATAGCAAATAGATCTAGAATTATTACACATTTTAATAATGACTTTTGAACACACTGAGAATGGGGGAAGCAGGATTTTTTTCCAAATCTAACTTAAATGGCTTGGTATAAGAGGATGAAAAAATTATGAAGAAAGCTATGATGTATGTAGCAAACTTTGTATGCAACCCACACACGTTCTACAGTAGCATAGCTCTCCTCTCCTGCAGTCCTGTGCAGGAATCAATGCTTAGAATAATGGTCCTGCTTGCCACTGAATTGAGCTGGTTAATAACCATTGCTGGGGAAATCAATCAGTCCTATGATATCTTATTACTTACGCTAATTTAATCACAGGGAACGGATCATTGCTTCCGTGCAGAGGGCAAACAGAGTGTGTGTGGGGGAATCTAAGAGGTGGTGCATAACCGATTACTGAAAAGCAAAAGATATCGTATAGTTTCAACCAGGAGGAAAATATTATATTGCAAAAAGATTTTGGATCAATTGGTATCTGAAATGTTGTTGTGTCTTTATAGTTTTTTTGTTTGCTATGCATTTCAAACATGTGTCCATTTCTGTAGTTCTGTCCCACCATGGCCTGATGAGATGTCTTGAAAAAGACAAGAGCTCTCCAATTTTATGCAAGTGCGAAGCAATTTTGCTTTCTGTGGAAGGTGTTTCCGGATGGGATTCCTTAGAATGTGCAGTCTAAATTTAAAATGTCTTTTTCGATCTTCCTGTTTCTCACTTCTGTCTAAAATCGACACTTCTTGCTGCTCTTTACCCAGCTCATAGCAGTATTTTTTAATACAGAATCACTGGGCCTGAAATCAGTGATCAATCATTGAGTGATCAACTTCGTATAGAGTAGGTGATGGGGGGCATTACCTGGACGGGAGAGGGGGAGGGACTGGGATGTCAATTGGGCCAGTAATGTTGACTGAGGAGCAACTGAACTGGAAACATGGGGGCTATTTCTGTGTGAATCAGGGCAGGAGGAGGGAGATTTTCTGCTACCAGGGGGACATTTTGGATGACTTGGGGGGGGGGGGGGATCTTTGGCCATTGGGATTTATGTGCATAATTACTTTGAAAATTCCTTCCTGGGTAAGTAAATAGTTCCCAGGTAAAATCCCCACTTTTAAAATTGCTCTCCCTGTCAATGGTCCAAAATGCATACTTTCAGCATGCACATTTTTTGCGGTGCCAGAAAGATGCAGACCTGGGTATGAGAGTGGGGGTGTGGGAAAAGAGTTAGAGAATGAACCAGAAAGTATGCTAAATTATTTCATTTTGAAATGCCCCATATGTTCTTTAATTCAGCTAATTTGCACCTGCAAGTATCTTAGAAGCTGTGTGCCCTAATGGCCCTGAAATTTGAAAGGAAAACTCTAGAGGGAGTTTCCCTTTGAAAATTAGTTTGCAGGCCCACTGGCACAAAGTACAAGCAGTCCTGCCAGCTCCCAATGGTTTTTTAATTGTCCCCCTAAATAAGGTGGTCATACTCTATGAAGAACAGAAATAATGATACAATTGCCATCAGTATTGTGGCATTAGCTACATTTGCAATTACAAAAACATCAGATTCTTTTGGCATATTGCATACAACTTTTGCATTGAAAGAATGTGCATTTATTTCAAATGAAATAAGAACTATCAATGATAATGTCTTATGTCATTTCATTTCTTTTCTGAAACAAGACAAAATAAAAATCCTCAAAATGTCAGGGTTTTCTTTTTTCGCTCCTTTTTTTTGAAACAGCATGCACTCTTTACAAAAAGCACACTCTAAAATGATATAGCATGCACTATTTGCATATAGTGCATGCTAATTTTTAAAAAGATAAGCAAAATAAGAAAAGAGAATGCATGCCCCGTTATGGGGTATGAATTTAAACTACTGTTATTGTTAGTCCATTTCATTTTATTTATTATGTTTCATACATTGCTCTTTCTATGCATAATAGTTCAAGGCAGATTACATATTAAAAAAAAAGTACACATTTTACGAATGGTAAAGGGACGCTACATTAAGTCCAGCAGTTCTATTTGTGCTAACCTTTCTGTGATGTACCTTACACTAGGTGCATCATGCTCAGTATGATTTATCTGGTTATAAATACACTGCTTATGGGACAGTGGAGAAAATCATCATTCATAGCTGAACATAGGTGCCGACGTTTATGATATATCTTAAAGGATGAGATTTTCATTATGGAGAATGGGTACAGCAGTATATTATACTATAATAATCTGTAGCTAACTCCATCAGCTGTAATGAATGGGACTGCATGGTTGTACATTTTTTATTTAAAAACATACAACAAAAAAAATAAGAAAAACCCCACGAAATCAAAATTATCAGACATTACAGCTGGAAGTTATGTGAAGGCATACAATAAAAACAAAAGCAAAGAGGTAGATTTTTAAAGCAATCTAGCTGCCTACCTACAGAGTTAGTCAGCTAGATTGGTCCCTTTGAAAATGTATAAAAATGTCTAAAAAACTGGATAAATAATAAAATAATAAAATAAATAAATAAATGTGTAAAAATTCGGATAAGAAAAATATGAACACAGCCATCACCCACCAACTTGCAAATCACGCTAAAACCCTCTTAGTACATAGCTCATCAACAAACTTCATTCAACTCACTACCAATTTCTGAACCCACTACCAGTCCCACCATTTAGAATCTTCCTGTACCTCTCATTTATAACCCTCTATAGTGATCACATACTACAATCAATTACACTTGTACACCTTACAATTGTTAAACTTTATTAGGTTTTTCTTCATGTTAAAAGTTCCTATGTATTATTGTTTCACCTACATAACGTTATGTGAACTGTTGTTTCTACTGTAAACCGTTGTGAAGGCCAGCTCCAAACAACGGTATATAAAAGCACATAAATAAATAAATACATGTATTACTGATCAATGGCTATATATAGTCACCCAGATTCAGTAGGGGGCCTTTGCCATAAAGCTTAATGTGCATTGTACAGGGCTTTGATGCACACTAAACACCATGCACTCTGCAATAAGACCTTAACATGCATGTTAAGACAGTCCCCTTATACATTAGCATGCACGTGCTAAAATTACTGCATGCTCAAATATAAATGTAGTGTCCTATACAAACGAGATTTCTAACACCACACAGCCAATAGCATGGCACATTTGCCTCACATATTTACCACTGGCTTGTTTACAACAAAGCTGAAAAGCAGCGTTAGCCAGCTAAGTCTTGAGCCCACCCTGAAAATGCTTCCTCTATGGCCAGCTACATTCAGCTGCCTTGTGACTTTAGAAGTGGGAAATCCAGCCGGCCCAGTGGAGAAAGTCTGAAAAGCATAGGTTTGACCAGCTAACTGCTGAAGTCAACCCCACTGTAACTTAAATCCAGAAGAAATTTTACATTTGAAATTGCCAGAATTTCTCAGCTAGTGGGGGAATCTCATTCTCTCCTGCCTTTTAGGAGTGAATGAACATTTCTCTGGAAGACCTACATTCACACCAAAAACTCAAGGGACCAATTGTACTAGCGAGGGGAAATTGGCTTGGATTAAATTACTTTGCTTTCCAAACCTCTGCCTAAGGCAAGTTACAATTCAAGTATGGTAGGTAAGTGCCTGCCCCAGGGGGCTTACAATCGAGGCTGGTATCTGAGACAATAGAGGGTGAAGTGACATGGCCAAAGTCACAAGGAGCATCAGTGAGAGAAATGGGATTTGAACCCTGGCTTCTCTTGTTCTCAGGCAGCTGCTCTAACTCCTAGGCCTCTTCTGCATGCCAAATGTGAGGAGTGAAGGGAGGAACGGTGTCAGGGCATTTAACGCTAGGAGCTGCTGTGGCCATTTCACTGCCCACCTCCCAGGGATGTGACAAAGCGCCCAACAGCTTAGATCAGTACATAATTTGGCCCCCTTTTATGGAGCCTTTCTTATTGCAATTTTCTTTGTATGTTATAAAATGACTATTCAACATTGTATTTGTTACGGCTGGTGGATATCTGAGCCAAAGGGTACACTGGGAAAGGAAGCAATAGCATAGCTTTAGTCAGCCTCCGGGGGCTTGGCAGGAGACCCCTTTGGAGCACTTATAACACATTTTAAATAAAAAAATATATATTTTTGAAAATTCTCTAACCCCCATTTCTAGTGGCAGATTTGTTCAGAAATTGTGACCAGGAACATCATGCATGGGGAAGGGAAACGGAGCCCCCGTGCAGAACGGATGCAGAAGAGAAAAACACAGGATTCCTGCATGGGCAAAAAATGAAAAAAAAAGGGAAGTGACCCAGACAGTATCAGCACCATTGCTCTAACCCAACCAGCTTAGTTCATTTGGCAACGTTAGCTAAGCCACAAACCCGAGAATGGCTGCTGTGGCTGTCTGCTGTTTGAATACCGAGGTTTAGATTCAACTGGTTACAGCGTCCTGGAGGGATGGGGATTGGGGATGGGTCCAGTTTTTCCTTGACTCTTTTCCCTTCTAGAAAGCATTTCATTTCTCAGCACTAAAAATACAATTCCATGAAATCAGACTGTGCCCTGTAAAAAAAAAAAAAAATAATAAAATAAAAAATGCTAGGAACCACTGCTATTTCTGGATTTGGAAGGCAACGGTGCTGCATCTGTGGCTGAACGGTACGAGTGAAAGCATACGGAGACCAGATTTTCTGGCTATGGAACCGGAGCAGGTGGCCCCCGGAGGGGGAGGCCGCTCTTCTCAGAGAGCTCTGGAGTTGCTGAAGGTATGTGTGTGCGTGTGTGTGTGTGTGTGTGTGTGTGATTTCTGGACACAGTGGCAAATTAACTTATTTTGCAGTTATTCTAAGCAGTGTACAGCAAATGTCAATGTAATGAATCATATTGTAGTGCAATACATTTCCATTAACTTGTTTTCCAATAGTTGCAAGTTGTCAGTTTTGAAAACAGCCAAGAATTTTAGGTTTGCGCATAAAAGTCCCACTGCTCTAATAAGAGTCCCAGTTTTAATGTTGCACTGCGTTACTGCACATGCATGTATTGCCTACTAATAGCATATTTTCCTTATTCTGGACGTCCTCTCATTTTTATTTCTAGTTCACTTTTTGTTTGCTCCAAACTATTTTATTTTGTAGATAGCTTTGATTTTGGATACTAAAGAACTGTGTATGGGCGCAGTTTCTGTTCCTTTCCCTCTTGCTACACACTCTCCTCCAGTGCTTAAACTGATGGAGAACAAGGCAGGGCCAGATTTAGGATGTTGGCTCCCCGAGGCAGGAGGACTGGATAGGGACCAGAAAGTGAAAGGGGTCTAGATTACCACGGCAATACCTCTTTCAAATGCGCAGCTGCATGGCCGCAAGTTGGAGCAAGCTCCTCCTTGACCTGGATATTTTGGTGCCTTAGGCAGTTACCAATTTTGCCTGTGCCTAGAAGAAAGAACATTTTTACATAGTACTTTTTTATAATCTGGTCGTCAGTAAGCAAACTACTCAGTTATCATCTCTCCCCTCCCCCCCCCCCCCCCATCTCCACTGAGGCTATACGATGCATCTAGAGTCAACTTAATATAGAGTGCATCCTTTAAGTACAAATAACTCTTCATTTGTGAAAATATTTCATTTTGCAGACTTTGTCCCCATGCCCTTCCCCATCCTCCTTTCCTACCCCTTCTCGAAGAAATTAAAAAAGGAAATAGAAAAACAACAACACCACACGGTGGCAGTTGGAACTAAAATGCTGATGCTGGGTGTTTGGAAAATCATTGTACTGGAATCTTCAGGGGAAGAAGGTCTTCGGGCCCTTGAGGAAGTGGTTTCAAGAAGCCTGAACTTCTACAGCTACCATTCTGGTTTTGTAAAAAAAAAAATCAAAGGGAACCTAGGCAGAACTAAATGTGCAGAGGTTAGCACAGTGCTTTCCTGCGATCAGGTTTCTTGCTCGGCTGTGGCATCGGAATATATCTTTCATCATCATTTTTTTTTTTTTTATTCTGCTGACACCTTGAAGCATTAGTTTGCTTTCTCAATTCCTTCTCGGGTGTTACATTTAATTCTGCAATCAGTACGAGGCTGGGAACCTTGAAAAGAAAAGCCCGCAGTCCTTCCAATGACCTGATGTTGCAAAAGATTTGCGTTTTTTGGTGTTTTCTGGACTCTGCTTCTCATGCTCCAGAGGGTTGGGGCATTAACAGCTGACACAAAAGCTAGGGTGATTCTGGTTTTTTCAGGCTGAGAGATGACGTGCTATTGCTTTGAGGTAATAAATACAGTGTTTATGAGTGTGATGACAGTTAAGTCTATGGAGATGTGGAACTTTCACCAGGTTCTTAAAATGTAATACTTTGGGGCAAAAGTCTCAGGGCAAATTTTTTGCCCAAGTTTTAGCTTGCATACAATTTTTTTTTTTTTTTACTTTTTACAGAGGATTATTTCCTCTTCCTGAAGTTGCAGGAAGTTAAACCCTTTGACAAAAAAAAAAAATGCATCATTACAAAATAGTGAAAGTAAACTGACTTGCAGGTTTTTTGCAGCCTCTTTTGTCCTGCTTCTGCCCCTTTCTTGAATCTGGCTTTTAAACTGCAGCTGAGGAAGGAGGGAGAGGAGCCACGGACATCCATGGAAACGTTCCAGATTGGAGCCAGATCTTTGGGGGTTTGAGCTAGAGCTCCGGTTTCTGGGGGGGGGGGGTGGTTCCCAGGCTCTCCAGGACAAAGATGTGATAGGTGGCATGGCAGTGTTTTAAGTATCCTGCAGGAAAGAAAGCAAACCCTCTAGACCAGGGGTCAGGAACCTTTTTGGCTGAGAGAGCCATAAACGCCACATATTTTAAAATGTAATTCCATGAGAGCCATACAATGTTTAAAACTAAATACAAGTAAATGTGTGCATTTTATGTAAGATCACACTTTTAAAGTACAATAAGTCTCTGAAAATATTACACCAGGCCTTAAGACACCAATACATCTCCTATTAGGAAAACGGACCAAGTCAGGCTGCTATAGAGTCCTACACAGAAACTACACGCCAGCAGAAAACCTCACCTGAATCACGTGCTGTCCCTCACCTAATATAGAATAAAGAGACCAAAACGCATAACAAGAAGCATGCAGAAAAAACTGAATTGGAAACTGCAACAAGCCAGAGTCTCTGTATGCAGTGTAACAAAGGAAAAAAGAAACATCACCCATCCTTATAAAACAAATCAAGAAATATAAAATCATCAGCAGTAAAACTGTACTAACAAAAAGAACATATTTCGAAACAGCTGATGAGTGGAATATCCAATAATTAAAAACTCATATAAAACATTTCCAGATACCAACAAAATATTTCAAAATAGCAGACACAAAGACCCAGTAATGAAAAATAATAAGGATACAAAACTTTTTTTGCTCTGCATACCTGGGAATGTTTGATATCCAGGTGTCTTGAGATTGTTCTGAATTAGCAGGAGGTGGGGTGGTTTGCTTGGAACTTTCTCCTCTCTCAGTCACATACCAGCGCTCTCTCTCCCACTGGCTCTCAATGACACACCTATACACACATGCTCTCAGTACTCACATATACACATGTTTTTTCTCTCTCACTTATATAGGCTCTTAATTACACATTTACACACATGCTGTCTATCTTTTCACGCTTACACACACACACAGGCTTTCAATCACATAAATACATGCTGTCTTTTTCTCTCACACACAGACTCTCATTCACATGCTTACAAACATGTCCTCTCTTTCTCTCATTTACACACAGGCTCTCAATCACATACTCACATGCTCCCTCACCTAAATCAGCTCTCAGTCACACACAGACACACATGATCTCTCTCTTACTTATACACACAGGCTCTTAATCATACATACACATGATTTCTCTCATACACAAAGGATCTCAATCATACACACATACTCTTTCACACAAACAGGTTTTCAATCACAAACTTACACATACAGGTTCCCAATGATAAACTTACATTCATGCTCTCTCTCTCTCTCTCACAGGCAGGCTCTCAATCACAGACATACTCTCTTTCACATGAACAGGCTCTCAATCATTCACATACATGCAATCTCTCTCACACACATACACACACACACACACACACACACAGCCACCCCCCCCCCCTGCGGCCCGGAAGAGGAAGTGGAGAGTATCGGGTGCGTGCGCGGCAAGAAGAGGCCACGCTAGTGCGCTCGGCATCGGCCCGAAGGAAAGAAGACTGCAGCGCGGCTCGGAGGAAAACGAAGAGGTTCAACCGCGGCCGATGGGACTCCGCCTCCGCGAGGGCTGAAAATGAAGAGGTTAGCGTTGGGAGGAGGCTGCTGCTGCCGCGAGTTCCCGGGGTGGGGGTGGGGGAGAGAGAGAGTGAATGAGCGAGCAAACACAAATGCTTGCTCGCTCATTCACTCTCTCTCTCCCCACCCCCACCCCGGGAACTTGCGGCAGCAGCAGCCTCCTCCCAACGCTAACCTCTTCATTTTCAGCCCTCGCGGAGGCGGAGTCCCATCGGCCACGGTTGAAGCTCTTCCTTTTCCTCCGAGCCGCGCTGCAGTCTTCTTTTCTTCGGGCCGATGCCGAGCGCACTAGCGTGGCCTCTTCTTGCCGCGCACGCACCCGATACTCTCCACTTCCTCTTCTGGGCCGCGGGGGGGGGGGGGGGGGGGGAAGAAGAGAGCGTGCCGGTGCCGCTGACTCCAGCTGTCCTGCCGCGTTCCGCCCGGGCTGACAGCATTTTAAGCCCGGGCGGAGGAGGATCGGGGAGCAGCTGGGTCAGTGGGAAAGTGTGGCAACTGTCTGCGAGCCAGATGCAGCCCTCAAAAGAGCCATATCTGGCTCGCGAGCCATGGGTTCCCAACCCCTGCTCTAGACGCAGCGTTTTTCAAGCCGTTCCCCCCCCCCCCCCCCCGTCAGTCTTGTTTTCAGTATATCTGTTCTGAATATCTATGAGCTAGATGTGCATGCGATGCCTCCATTACAGAATCCCATGCATATCCATGACGGATATCCTGAAAAAACAAACAAACTGGTTAGGGCAGGCGTAGGCAACTCTGGATCTGGAATGCGACAAACAGGTCCGGCTTTCAGGACCTCTGCACTGAAATATACATGAGATAGATTTGCATAGATGGGAGGCAGTGCGCCATCACCTCTGACTCCTCGGTAATTTCAGGGTTAGCAAAATTCTCCCTCTGGCTCTGGAGTATTTATTAACACCCAGCAGTCAGTCCGAGTGGGATGATACGAGTAGCTTTGCTTTCACTGCCCACATGTACCCAATGCCAGCCAGTGTGAGCAGGCCCAGGGGAAACCTCTCCCCCTGCTGTCTGGGAGAAAGAAACTCATCTCTCCTGGCAGGAAAGGAAAAGGAATCACCAAACTTATCCACCTCCTGCCTTCTTCAGTGAGGATGTAGGAATGAGGGGAAGATATGTTCACGCTCTCCCCCTTATACTTGCTAAAAGGGGGTGCGTTGTTCTCCTTGTGGGCAGAGGGAGGAGTCTGCCTAAGCCCAGGCGCTCCCTTTCCCCATGAGCCCCAATCCACATAAATACATTGCGAGGGGGGAGGAGATGATGGTATTGCTAGCTGTAGGGCGCACCTCAATTTGCAGTTCATTAATTGTAATCAAGAATTTGTTTGGCTGGTTACAATTCTCCAAACAAATCACAGATTCTTAGCCCTGAGATTTAGCTGTCATAGTTCAGGTCATGCATCACAACTTTCACGTTAAACCCTTCTCTAATGAAATAAAATAGTTGCAACTTTAGAAAGTGGGAAGAGGGTTGACTGCCCCAAGTCCTGTGTTGAAAGGGTGTGTGTCGTCCCCCCCCCGGCCAGCAGTTTACTGCCCTATTGAGATGTTTCTCAGCTTATACTATCAGCTATTTCTTACCAATCAGCTGCAGCCACCCAGCCTGAGGCCAATGTGATGATAGCCTCTCCCATGTTCTGCCTCCCCCTCCTTAATCGATGAGGGCCTGTATTGATAAACTTGCCTCATCTCTGTAACCGCCCCCCCTATGCTCGCTCTACAATATCATGGCCCATGGTATGCCCTGAAGGATTTCAGCCCACTTTAAAATGCTAAGGCACCATGTTAAAACATACCTTGGGCAGGTGATGAAATCTTTTAATGTATGTATTTGTTATTTAGTGCACACTTTGTTGTATATTATTGCCTACATACAACATCCCACTTATAAGAGGAGCTTACATGTTGTTATCCTAGTTTCTGAAAGGGAGGAAGGCTTCTAAGATCATTGAGTGTGTATATGTGTGTGTATATGTTTGTGTGTGTGTGTGTGTGCGTGTGCGTGAGTGTTCATGAGTGTCCCCCTCCCCCCAACTAATGTCTTTTGTGTTTAGTGTCCTATTCATGTCAAATGTTCAGTACACACCAGGGGGTCCAAGTTGATTCTGATAGGGGCATATTTTGTGATCCACATATATGCCCGAAAATATGCGTACACGCGATCTGAGCAGCAGGCTCTATTTGTTCTGTGTGGAGCTTTTTGTTTATCAATAGAAACACGGTTGTGTGTGGGGGTGTGGTGGTTGCAATTATATAAGTTCAGTTAAACAAAGGGGAAAAACGATGCCTGGGGTTCTTACAAAAATTATTTTGTTGTAATTTTTGTTGCCATTATTTTTGCTGATTTGGTTTTGATTGACTTCTCATTTGGCTACTTCCTTTTTCATTCAGAGACAGATTGTTTAGAAAGATCTTACAGGGAGATCCAGTTTCTTTGGTTTTTCCTTTTGTTCACAGACAACAAAAACAAAAATATGAGAAAAATAACTCCTATTTAAATTCTGTCTCCTTCCCTCATTAGTTTTAGTTCATTGTGTAGTGGTCTCACAGGATATAAATATTGTACAGAATAAGCGTCAGAAGAAAACAAACAAGACTCCACTGTCTGAACCTGCTTCTGCTTTTGTGTTATGGAATTAAAAATTTAGACACATTTTAAATAAAGCTTCTTCTAGATGGGCTGCAAAATCAAATAATTTCTCTGAGTTCAAAATTTCTGATGGAATTTCCACTTAAATTCCTACAGACTGAGGTCCATATTCAAAAGCATTTAGCTACCAAACTCAGAGATGTTATAAGTTAGTTGGCTAAATGAATATTTGGACACTCATAAAGCTAAATTCTAGCCGGCTAATAAGATAACATGCTCAAATTTAGCTGGCTAAAGTTAGGGGTATTCCAGGGGGCGTAACTGGGAGGAGTTGAGTTAGCCAGATAAATTAGCTGGCTAACTCCGGTATTCAGAGTTAGCCGGATGACTTAGCTGGCTAAGGGGTTCATTTTGTAAAGCTTATCGCATGCGATAAGCTGTTATTGCATGCAAAAAGTCCCTTTTCGTGTGCGATAGCTTGCTAGGGGTGGAGTTGGGGCGGCGAGGGGAGGAGTTGGGGTGGCATCGGGGCGGACTCCGCGATGTCTTCGCTGGCGGTGATAAGGTAAGCCACGTTATCGTCGCCAGTATCACGCCCAATAGCGCCACCTTTCACGGTGGCGCTATTGGGTGCAAAAGCCGGCAGCGATAACACCACGGTGGTGCGATGGCTGCCGTCTTTCGCAGGCCCGCCCCCCGTTTTCGCTGGATTCACCATTCTGCGATAGAATGGTGAATCCAGGCCTAAGTCTGGTTGGGCCAAAGAGCTGTCCTAAAGTTAACCAGCTATAGTTAAATCCCAAAATAGAGAGCTAAGGATATTTGAAAAATGATTGACATAGACACAAGGAAGAACTTTATCACATATAGTATAATAATATAAAAATGAAAAATTAATATTTAAATCACACGTCACACAAAGTAAAAATGATATTGTCGTTGAAAGTCAATAATAACCGAACATAGGGTTATTTTTCATGACATAGTAGGGATGTGAATCGTGTCCTCGATCGTCTTAACGATCGATTTCGGCTGGGAGGGGGAGAGAATCGTATTGTTGCCGTTTGGGGGGGTAAAATATCGTGAAAAATCGTGAAAAATCGAAAAATCGAAAAATCGCAAAACCGGCACATTAAAACCCCCTAAAACCCACCCCCGACCCTTTAAATTAAATCCCCCACCCTCCCGAACCCCCCCCAAATGACTTAAATAACCTGCGGGTCCAGCGGCGGTCCGGAACGGCAGCGGTCCGGAACGGGCTCCTGCTCCTCAATCTTGTTGTCTTCAGCCGGCGCCATTTTCCAAAATGGCGGCGAAAAATGGCGGCGGCCATAGACGAACACGATTGGACGGCAGGAGGTCCTTCCGGACCCCCGCTGGACTTTTGGCAAGTCTCGTGGGGGTCAGGAGGCCCCCCACAAGCTGGCCAAAGTTCCTGGAGGTCCAGCGGGGGTCAGGGAGCGATTTCCCGCCGCGAATCGTTTTCGTACGGAAAATGGCGCCGGCAGGAGATCGACTGCAGGAGGTCGTTCAGCGAGGCGCCGGAACCCTCACTGAACGACCTCCTGCAGTCGATCTCCTGCCGGCGCCATTTTCCGTACGAAAACGATTCGCGGCGGGAAATCGCTCCCTGTCCCCCGCTGGACCTCCAGGAACTTTTGGCCAGCTTGTGGGGGGGCCTCCTGACCCCCATGAGACTTGCCAAAAGTCCAGCGGGGGTCCGGAAGGACCTCCTGCCGTCCAATCGTGTTCGTCTATGGCCGCCGCCATTTTTCGCCGCCATTTTGGAAAATGGCGCCGGCTGAAGACAACAAGATTGAGGAGCAGGAGCCCGTTCCGGACCGCTGCCGTTCCGGACCGCCGCTGGACCCGCAGGTTATTTAACTCATTTGGGGGGGGGTTCGGGAGGGTGGGGGATTTAATTTAAAGGGTCGGGGGTGGGTTTTAGGGGGTTTTAGTGTGCCAGCTCACGATTCTAATGATTTATAACGATAAATCGTTAGAATCTCTATTGTATTGTGTTCCATAACGGTTTAAGACGATATTAAAATTATCGGACGATAATTTTAATCGTCCTAAAACGATTCACATCCCTATGACATAGTACTGGACACCCTTTTTCAAAGGTCAGAAGGCAGAGCAGGAGTGACTGGGCTTTGCTTTGAACTTACAAACCTGGGGATGCCATCAGATGGGGTTGGTGGGGGCTGAGAAAGTGCCCGGTCTAGGAAATCTTTGAGAGGATGGGAGTCAGGGATCGGATGAGCCCATGGATGCCCAGCTAGGTAGGTCCGGACTCTGGCTTAGATTTTTTTCACACTTGAGAAGGGAATCTAATGAATTTTGGGAGACCTAGCCAGGTAGGCTCGGACCCTGTGGTTGTCTGAGGCAGTGGGAGGAGGGGATTGAAAGGGCTTAGTTTGTTTATTTTTGTTTGGGGGAGATTGTTTTTTAATGGGGTTTTTTTTTTCATTTTGGGAAATGAACTAAAGTGATAAAAACATTAAAAGAACTGAAAAAGGAACTTTTCTCTCCCCTTCCCCCACCCCGATGGAACAAAAAAACCCCAAACAAACCAAAACATTTGGAGCTGCACATACTGAACATTTGGGTCTCCACAGTGAGCATTCATAGGAAAAAGGGGCATTCTTGCTTTAGGTCAGGTGCATAAAACATGAGCACATTCAATGCTCATATGTATCTATGCTACAGGGGGTAGCAGGGGGGTGAATTTTAGTAAATTACTTGCGGCGACGCAACCGGGCCTTCCCTACCCCCCTACCTAAACTCCTTCCCTCTTCTCCTCTCCTCCCCAACCCCCAAACCCTTTGTTTGAACTGATGATGTTTCACTTACTGCTCCCTGGAGCAGAAGTAGTTTGATTGGCGCATGCTGTCCCAGCCGGCCTCTGTCCCACCCCGCCCCTCCCAGACCACGCCCCCTGACCCGCCCTTTTCCAGGGCCTGGCACTTGTGTGCGTATCAGGCTTTACTTAAGTGGCTGGGCTCTTTTGAAAATGCGTCCGGTGCGCGCGCAAGGCCCAACCATGCACGTAAAGCGCATGAGGGTCTTTTAAAATCTGGCCTTATTTGTCAAAGGGAAATAGTACAGTGCAAATTATGTTATTGATAGTTTGCAACTAAGCTGGGTATTTAAAAATTGCCCCCGGTAAGGTATTTTTAATCCATTTACCTAGGTAAATTGACTGTCTAAAAATTGCCTCCTCCCTCAAGTAGCAAAAAGCACTCACACTGTTTCACAATGCACATACACATTTAGAGGAAGCATTCCCTGGAGAGTATTGTGGGCAAGGTGGGAAACTAGCACACCTAGGATCACATTTTCAAATTTACACATTTTCCATTAAAATTCTACCCACACAAAAAGCAGGTACAAGGCCCACGGGTACCACTGGGAAGTTTCAAAAGGAACGTACCTATTTCTTTCTCTTTGAAAATGGGCTAATTCATTTCTGCAGACTTTGTATTTAGGCAGGAAGTTTGAAAATTGCTCCATGATAATCAAGGAGAAGGTTATAGTAGCATATGGAAAGGGGTGCCCCTTTTTGCAATAGGAAAGTGTCTCTGACCTTTTAACCATGCAGATGTGGCTTCAGCTGGTCTGAGTGTCCATAAGCAAGTCTAGTGTTTTAACAGACTCTGTCCTTTAGTGATGTGAGAGAGAGAGAGACCATGTGCTAGGGAGGAGCACCATTTCCCATTGGGATGGGGTAAAGTAGTGATATATAAACTTGAGCAGGAGGAGAATTTTTGAGGATGGGTTGAGAGATGAAGGAGTAGGATTCTAAGCCCTAGAATCTTATGTAATATCTAGAGCACTCTCCCATTGGGGGGGGGGGGGGGCTCCCTAGGGCCTGTCACCCTGAGAGTTTTGAGAGGAAGGTGGAAGTTCAGAGTACAGAGAGAGCGAGAGAGAGAGAGAGGTTCTAGCAGAGTTTGGTGGAGCAGTGTACTGTGAGGTGCCAGGAGATTGTTACCTTCGTAAGAAAGTCACCAAAGACTAACATAATAAAATAGAAAGAAAGTAAATGTTGGCAGAAAAAGATTCAATTGGTCCAAACAGTCTGTGCAGCAATCTTTAGTTTTCTTATTTTTTTCTATTATTAGGATAATTGTTGCTCTGCACAGGTTCCCCAATCATCATGGGTATCCATTTTTTCATCAATAAGCAGGCTGAATTAGCCAGTACATGTGAGTGACACCATTTGGTGGCTCCAAACAGACCCATCCCCCCAAGCCAACGGAGCATGCTCCACTGAGCTCCAGCTATCAGCCTGAAACTTACAGGCGAGTGAGAGGAAGAGAAAAGAACATTGGAGAAACGTATTACATCTGCCAAACAGGTCCTGATAAAACCACCCTCAGGATGGGGGTCCCTCCCACATTGGTGTCTGGGCCGAGGGAGTGAAGGTAAGTAGAGAACCATGATGGTTTCCATTAGGGGGCAGACCCAACAAACCTTCTTTCCTGCCAGGCTTTGTGTGGTCAAGTATAACCCCCTCAGGCAGACTCTTAGGGGTAGGGAGGGAAAGCAAGGATAAAATTAGGAAAATGCCCTGTGTGAGGATGATAGTCCATAAAACTTCTGCAATAAATGATTTCATGATAATAGGTTTAACATTTTTATTGTACTAGAAAAAAATTTAAAAAATTGAAACTGGCTGGCAATAAACAATATAACACATACTTAAGACCTTTCAACAAGTATTTTCTAAACAATATCTCAAGAAAAGGCTTTTTATACACTTAGGGCCAAACCGTTGCTGACACTAAAAGATCCATATATGCAAAAATGCTGGCCACGCCTAAGCGATACAGTTATATGTACATAATTAAGCTAAAAAAGGGGATGGAAAAGGGGAGGGGCTTGGGCATTCTGGACTGGGACCTACGGTTAAGTGCGCAAATCCGTATTTTGGATCAACTGGGGAGACTACAGGCTGGGGGTCTGGATGACATTGAGATAGACTGGGCAAACTGGTAGACTGTTGGTAAAACTGGGAATGTGCATTGCGTGAGCAGGTTTTAAAATCCACTTATCTGTGCATGTTAAGGCTAACAAAGTCCTAAGGAAGAAATGCGAAGGATGTTTGTTAAAGTGATGGCTTAAAATTAGGAGTACACTTATGTGTGGTAAGCATATTTTAAATCATACGCATGCAACTGTGTACGTAATTTAAAATTCCAGCATATGTGCGCTCGTGCGCCCAAGTGCGTATGTATGGTTGCCTGGACGCTTGTTTTCTAAAGCTACCATCCCTGATAACAATTTTAAACTTCATCATATTCAAACCTTTTTTCTTTTAACATAAAAATACTTTAAATACTGGTAATAATTAGATTCTTTTTCTCATAGGTCTGTAAGCCCAAACAACTATGTCAGATAAGTATTGTTTTTGTATTTCTCTTTAATTACTCTAACTGCATTTATTCACAGTTTGTATTTTTATGAAATTGATTCTTTGTATTACATTTCTTTCTAGGCTCTTCTGGTACAGAATCCCTTGAGGTAAATGTTTTTTTCTTTCTATATGTGTCTTTTGCCTCTTTGTATTTCTTTTTTTTTTTTAGCTGGTGCTACTATTGAGTGCAGTAAAGTCTTGCTAGTCTGACTAGACATAGGCCGGATTTTAAAAGCCCTACGCACGTAAATCCAGAGGATTTACATGCGTGGGGGGGGGGGGGGGTACGCATGCTGGGCCTATTTTAAAAAGGCCCAGCGACGTGCGTAAAGCCCCAGGATGCGTGTAAATCCCGGGGCTTGCAAAAAGGGGCAGTCCAGAAGTGGGGCATGGGCGGGGAGGTCCGGGGAGGAGCAGGGGAGAGCCAGAGGCCTCCGACATAGTGGCCATTTGCCGCTGTGTTGGAGGATCACGTGCCGGCAGGCTGCCGGCGTGCGCAAAAGGTAAGACAAAAGTCAGGGGGGGGGGCGTTTAGAATAGGGCTAGGGGGGAAAGGTTAGGGGAAGGGGTGGGAAGGTCAGCTAAGGGGGGAGGAAATGGGGGAAGGCAGCGCAGCTCGGAGCGTGCAAGGTGCACAATTGTGCACCCCCTTGTGTGTGCCAACCCACAATTTTATAACATGTGCGCACTTACGCGCGCATGTTATAAAATCGGGCATACATGTGTGCGCGTGCCAGGTAATGCATGCACATGTACGGTACGCCCGCGCGCACCTTTTAAAATCTACCTCATAGTGTGTCTCTTGACGGTGAGTGTGCACACTTATTTCTGATCCTCCGTTTTAGTCAAAGCTTTGTTGTGATGGTCGCTGCTGCAGTGGTTGCTCCTGGGTGATGGATCCAGTACCAACAGATATAGGTTCTTCCTTTGTCAGTGATCTCTTCTCCAGGGTTTCCTACTCCCTAACTGTACAAAATTAATAATAAAGCCTAACTTCTTGACACTGAGAATCTTCCACCAGCTAGGAGTTCCCTAGTGAGGAATCTGTTGGCTTATTGAACTGGGAAAAATAAAAGGATAATCAGAAATAAAAGGATAATCAGAAATTCCCAGGCTTAAAGTTTACTTTACAGGAACAGTCCTTATACTTCCATTCACTCCTCCTCACAATCTTCCATACTCTTCCCTTTTTTAAGGACAGTTGTAATATTCTGTGTTCCTGTCCAATATTACAGATAACTAATTTGTCCCTTACCTTGGCACAGGGCATAGGAGCAACTTTGAATCAAAATCACTTTTTCCTCTCAGTCTTCACATACATACACATAGTAAAACAGGTGTTACCGTTCCCTGTGACTGTTCCCCTTAGGTGAAGGCTGGCTCCTTCAAGATTTCTCTTTGGAAGAGCTGGTTAGTATTAATGCTTCTGACCTTGTCTAGCACCACTTGTCTTCTGCTCAAGTTTCCCATATCAAAACCTTTCTCCACAAAGTATTCCTTTGTTCTTCTGACACAACACAAAATAGTGCCATTTTAAAAGTTGTTATATTCTTTATCCCTATATCTCTTAGCCTTCTTCATATGATGGAACAGATTCTAATTGCCTCTATTTAATTTCTATCGTTTTTGTACAGTAGCTATTTGGATTTTCAAAGACCCCCTGAAGTTTACTCCCCTGAAGTCCTTCCACTAGCCATTTCACTCCTTTTATCCATGAGGCTATTCCTCATGCCTCTGGATTTCCAAAATAGCTTTCTTCTCAATCCAAGGAGCTACAGGCAGTAGAACAGTGAGCTGCAGGTAAAACTTGGCATGGATTCCCTGTACACACTAGAGACCTGGTATAGAGGCTTTTCCTGGCCAAATAAATGTGCCCAACCACTTTGATATAGGTGATGTGGGCTTGAACAAGGCACTCATCATTCAATTTACCCTAATCAATTAATTTAATTATTTTCTCCTGGGATGGAATTGCTACTTACTTCCATATTTTCCCTACTACTCTTAATAGGGCATCAGGGGATTTCCCGTGGCCCCCTTGCTGCTGTGTATGCTTCCCCTGTTCCTTGGTGCCTGTTAGCACCTCCAGGCCATATATCATGTGGCAGGGGCTTGCCCAGGGTCCCCTATTGCTCACAGTGCCCCACCCCAGTTCTTTTATGAATTTATTTTAATTTTATTTAATTTTCCCCTTTTTTTAAAAAAAAAATGTATGCTACCTATGTGGTGCTACCACTGTGATCCAGCCCCTTTAGGGGTCACAACAGTGATGTCACTACCATGACAACCCCAGATCTAGCCACATCGACCCCAGATCTAGCCACATCTATGTTACCAGCAGTGGGACCTTCCCAGGGCTCCTGGCTGCTTCTCACTACCTTTAATTCCTCAGCCTGCACTGTGGCAGCAGCAGCAGAAGCATCTCCTTTGCAATGGCTGGGAAGAACTGCCGCAGAAACAGTGCTCATTCTACTCCCCTACCCCAGCTGAGGCATGAAGAGCTGCGGAAAGCAGGGAATGCTCTCCCGCGGCTGCTGGTGGCAGCTTTCTTCAAGAAACATGATGCTGTTTCCTCCTCTGCTGCTCTAGCCACAGGCCCCCCAGGCCATAGCTAAAAAAATCAGGCTTGCTCAGCCCTGTTCCTGTCCAGAATGCTGCATTAGGGATAGGGCAGCCTTTTTCTAGCCAGCCTATCTATTTCAGCTAGCTTGTACCAAGGGCATCTTCAGGGTCATGGGTGTCCCTTCCTAGCATCAGGTAAAAATCTTTTATTTTATTATTTTTGTCCACACTGGGAAGGTCCAGAATGGTGGAGGGTACTTGCTCTAAAGGAAAGGTGGAAAAAGACTGATTTTTGCTATTTGTGTTGTAGAATTTTGTATTGTTACACTATTCTGTGTGTGCTCTCTTTTGGACTTGTGTTTTGCCACCAGTTTCTTAGAGTAAAGAATTTATTTTGAACAACAAGCTACAAATGAAGAGTGATTTTTTTTGTGCGACTGACTGATGTGCAGAAGAGGACCCAATAGACAAACCCTAAGGGCTTTGAAAACTTGTGTTTTTACACTCTGTGGAGGAACCCTAGGATGGTCATGGAGCCTTGCATGGTCCATGGCCCTCCCAGTACACCCCCAGGCCCAAGAGCTGACTGGGATGAGGGCAACACATAGTACAGAGGACTACAGACAGATGTGTCAAGCTTACTCAAGATTGTCAATACCAGAACACACTGAGACCGATATTCAGCACTACTTAGCAGGATAAGTAGGGACTTATCTGGCTAAGTGGCGGCAGCTGAATATTTGGTCCCATTAGTCAGATAAGTGGTGGACAGAATATGGGTGTTCCAGGGAGGAGCTAAATATAAAGATAATTTAGCCAGATAAGTAGCAATATTCAGACTTATCCGGTTAAGCTAACCAGATAAGTTAGACCTGTTTAATAGCAGGTCTAAAAGCAGCCAGATAAGCTATCTGGCTAAATAATTTATTTCAGGATATTCAGCAGCATAGCCATGCTGCTGAATATCCCTTTTAAGTTAACCAGATAAATATTATCAAGATAACTTACTTAACCGGCTATGTTTGAATATCTACCCATTACTCTTTCCTCCTGACCATACATTAACAGGATCCATCTTTCTGAAGGACGATTAGTTTTGCTCAAGAAAATAATGCAAAGTAGATCCAATCTTCTCCCCCAGCTCCCCTCAGTACCTAAATACAGGTCAACTGAATCAATCAGGCATCTCCCAAAACTTCCAGAACTTTTCCAAACTTGTATGAGACAACAGTGCTCAGCTTCAGTGCTGTATTTTCCTCTTTTCTCTCTCTTATCTTCTCTTTCCTTTGTCACTACAGATCTGGTCAAGACCCCAAGAGATGCTGCTTGACTAAGGGACTCTGTTCTGCCCTAGCCATCAGTGTCATTTTGTCAATTAATCAAAAATATCTACAGTATGAAGCAGGAAGAAAAAGCTAGTAAACTGGAAGGCCAACACATCTTTGCAATCAATAGATGAGCTGACAGCTAGACTGGAGGACCAATAGATGCTATCAAAGCATAGACATATTTGGCAGATTTCTAAAGGGATTCAATTGGGTGACACAAGACTGGAGCAGATAAAATGATAACTGTACTGGTAAGTTAGATTAATATTTTAAATGCATTTGGAGAAGCTCCAGAAAGACGGACCTAAGTAACTACATAGGGACTAGGTAAGCAGACTGTAATTCATATGGCAGCATGAAGACAAATATATTGGTACATGCACCAGAAAATGTATTGTTTTAATACTGAGGTTTAGTTGTGCTATTGTTTCTTTAGAAGATTGATATAAGAAGTATTTTAAAATATTTCATTATAAAATTTTGAGAAAAATCAAGCAGAATTCTTAATGACATTACAATGTTCAAATGTCAACTAATACCAAAGGTAAAATGCAAAGTAGGGAGAAGGGGAGTGCCAGGAGGCTGGAAACTCACCCCCGTATAACAATTTTAAATCACAGAGTACAAAGGGGATACTGGTGATTCCCCCTGGCATAACAGTTTTAAATTTCGGGCACAAACAGTCCTTATGTTTTTTACAGAAAACGGAAAGAATGAATATAATGTAAAAAAAAAACAAAACCAAACCCCACAATAACTACTGAACAAACTGAATTGAACCAAAAAAATGAATTGAACCAAACCAAATAAAAATGTTTTGCTTGCCCACCCTACCAATTAGCCCATCCAGTCTGCCCAGTTATTCCTGTTCATACTGCCAGATATAGAGCTGTAAGCCTTAGAGAGTGACCACTTCTAAGATAGCCCCAAAGTTTTGAATTTTTTGTGTAAGGAGGTTTTATTCATTTTTCAGTTTGTTTAATGTTTTTTTTCCAGTTTGATTCGTTTGCCAACCCCCCCCCCCAAAAAAAAAAAAATTAAATGGGAAAAAACCCCCCAAATAACCAAACCAATAAAAAAAAAAAGGGCCTCCTACATCCCTCAAGAACCCTCCTGCCCTGCTACGATTTAGACCGGGACCTAGGCCTGCCCGGCTGGGGCCTCCCCAGGCCCATCTGGAGTCTGACCCCTTCAACCCCCACTCCTGGCCTAAAAAAGTAATCCAGCTTGGAGCCCAGGCCTAAGCCTACCTGGCTGGGCCTCCTTGGGCCCAACCGGGGCCTCACCAGGACTGTCCCCCACCCTTATTCAAATCTGCTGGGGCTGCGGAGCTTTAACTCTGGCCACCACTGATCCCCTTCCCGTGGTCCTGGTAAGATCCTTAAGGGCAGAAGCAAGATCCACTTGCTTCTGCCACATAACCCCAAACTTTAAAATGGTCCCATCCACTTGGAGGATGGTGCTGATGTGATGTCTCATCAGAGCCTGCCTCTGGTGTAGCTGGATCCATTTAGATGTACCTTGAATCCATTGGAAAAATGAATTATCCTTTTTCCAATGGATCCAATGGATCCAATGGATGGTGTTGCACCATCTTGATGAGCTAAGTTTAAATCTCCAAAGCTAATCACAAATACATTTTCAAAAGGTCTCACTAGTGAAGTACTCTGCACTATGTTTCAAGCAGGGGCCACTTTGACAAAAATATTTCAATGTGAGGCGTTGCCAGACAACGCGGCTGACATACTTGATAAGGATGGGGCAGTCCCTTTCAATAAAACACGGCTTGGGGAGGCCTCTCCAGTGATGCAGCCAACCTAGCTGCTCAGGTATACTCAGAGCAACTCATAACTAAAACAAAGTCTGATCTCCATACTCTCTCTCTATCCCTCCTCCCATCTCACCCCCCCCCCAACTCTCTCTTTCCCCAGTTCCTTTCCTCCACACACACACTCTTCCCCAATACACTATCTCCCCTAGGTCCATTCCAGTCTGTCTCAACCCCCACCCACATCTTTA
The DNA here is from genome assembly GCF_901001135.1 of Rhinatrema bivittatum. Lineage (NCBI taxonomy): Eukaryota > Metazoa > Chordata > Amphibia > Gymnophiona > Rhinatrematidae > Rhinatrema > Rhinatrema bivittatum. The sequence continues at coordinate 56,690,543 of NC_042622.1, forward strand.
CCTGTCAGTCTCCACATTCCCCCCTGTCCTGTTCCCCCCCCCCCCCCCCCCCCAGGGAGCTGACTGTTCTCCCCAGTTTTTTTTAATCAACCATCTCCTTCTGCAGAGCCTTGTCGCCGGAGCCACCTCTGGACAACTGTTCTGTTTTTCTCTGGCACCACATTGCTCTCAGTAGAGTTTGAACCATGTGATGCCCAAACGACTACATTCTTACATCATGAGAACAGCACTAGAGTTCAGGCATTGTTCAGTTCAAACTCACTGAGAGCCGCGCTGTGCCAGAAGGAAGGAGAACACTGGCAGCGCACCTTCATAGAAGGGGGCAGTGGGGGGAGGGACAGATTGGGGAAGGGGATTCAGAGAGCCGAACTTAAGGTCAATGGGAGCTGTCACTCGGGCTTTATACCACATTAACTAACGACTTGTTTGTTGATGTATGTTTTTATGTATCTCCAGGGACTAGCATGGCAACCCCACTACTTTACAGAAAAATGGAAATGGTTGACGAATGCAGCCAGTTCAAAATTCAAGGGCGTCGTTAGGGCTTTTAATTCACCTCTTGTTTCTCAGTAAGAGAAATAATGTTTCTGGGAAGATTTCTCTCTGAGTCGGTCAGCAGACTTCTGGGTGGGATGGGCTCCCACATTCAGATGTCTGGCACTTGGCAGGAGCCTCAGAGTCAGTTTCTAGGGTAAGAAGCTTCTTTCAAGAAATGACTTGGCAACTTCTTGTACAAACAGAGCTCTTCTTTACTTAACTCAGCTTCTTAAGTGTACCACATTTATTTTTACTCTGGCTGGATTTATTTCTAATACATGCATGCCAATGTTTCAAAGCTGGATTTAACAGGGTGGTGAGGGGGAAAGAGGGCTGGGAAGGAAGGGAGCTTAATAGTCCATTGAAATGCATTGGAGAAAGGCAACTTTCAAGAAAGAGATAATGTAACAATGGTCAATTATTAGGTCCAAAAAGAAGGAATAAAGAGAGTTAGCAGCTCTGCTACTGATCTAATATAACTAAGGTACTTTTGTTGAACTACATGGGTAGTTATTGTGTATCTACTTTCTAGAAAGCAAATGGATAGTTTAGATCTGGGTACCACTATAAGCCAAAACTGGGAGCAGTATAAGGGCTGTGTGAATAAATCAAGTGCTTTCACAGTTTTCTCAGAATTTGCCATATATTCTTATTTTTTTAAGTTAACCTCCATCATATGGCTCCTCTCCTCTATCCTTGTCTCTCATAATAAATAAATCATACACAGGTTCAGGTGTTTTCTTATTTTTCATCCACATCGCATCAACAGGCCAAAATTATATTGTGCTCTGCAGTAAGAAAGTATTTTTTCAGTCAATTTACAATTACATTGTGGAATTTGTTGCTGAAAGATGTAGTCAAGGATCGGGGGCAGTGGAACATCTTTTGGGTTGAAAGGGGTGAAACAACCAACCAACTAACCTCTAACTTCCCCCCTCCCACCCCACCCCACCCTTTATTTCCATCACCAGTTTCTTACTCTATATTTGTACTGAATTATTAATTTTACATGCATTCTTTGAGTATATCATGTATAGTATAATTTATTACTAACACATAATGCTAATCGCAAAATTAAGCTACAAAACCTGCACTGCATGCAACAGTACAGGCCGAGAAACTGAAAAATATGAGCTTATTACAGTTAGCAGTATTTGGCAGTTCCTTCCTTGTGAATATGAAAGAGCCATTTTATTGTCCATGTGCGCCAAACTTTGCAAAGAAAGGCAGTATGTCTGATGCACTGGAAACAGTGTAAGCAGGTCACTGCAGTACTAGAGAAACACGGATCATGACCCTGGCATCATTTTTGAAACTAAAGAAGTTGTGTTCACATGGGGCTTTTCCAGACCAACCAATCTTGATGCTAGAAAAACAGGCACAGTGGTGAAGAACAGCATTGCTAATACATGTGTCCGTACCAAGGTATGGAGAGAAAGAAGAACATCAAGTACTACATAAGAACATAAGAAAATGCCATACTGGGTCAGACCAAGGGTCCATCAAGCCCAGCATCCTGTTTCCAACAGTGGCCAATCCAGGCCATAAGAACCTGGCAAGTACCCAAAAACTAAGTCTATTCCATGTTACCATTGCTAATGGCAGTGGCTATTCTCTTAGGGGCGGATTTTAAAAGGCGCGCGAATAGCCTACTTTTGTTTGCGCTCCAGGCGCAAACAAAAGTACGCTGGATTTTAGTAGATACGCGCGGAGCCGCGCGTATCTGCTAAAAACCTGGATCGGCGCGCGCAAGGCTATGGATTTTGTATAGCCGGCGCGCGCCGAGCCGCACAGCCTACCCCCGTTCCCTCCCAGGCCGCTCCGACATCGGAGCGGCCTCGGAGGGAACTTTCCTTTGCCCTCCCCTCACCTTCCCCTCCCTTCCCCTACCTAACCCACCCGCCCAGCCCTGTCTAAACCCCCCCCCTTACCTTTGTCGGGGGATTTACGCCTCCCAGAGGGAGGCGTAAATCCCCGCGCGCCAGCGGGCCTCCTGTGCGCCGGGCCGCGACCTGGGGGTGGGTACGGAGGGCGCGGCCACCCCCAGGACTGCCCCGGGCCGTAGCCACGCCCCCGTATCCGCCCCCGAAACGCCGCGACAACCGGGCCCGCCCCCCCCGACACGCCCCCCGACACGCCCCCCCTCGGAGAACCCCGGGACTTACGCGAGTCCCGGGGCTCTGCGCGCGCCGGGAGGCCTATGTAAAATAGGCTTCCCGGCGCGCAGGGCCCTGCTCGCGTAAATCCGCCCGGTTTTGGGCGGATTTACGCGAGCAGGGCTCTGAAAATCCGCCCCTTAGTGAACTTAATAGCAGGTAATGGACTTCTCCTCCAGGAACTTATCCAATCCTTTTTTAAACACAGCTATACTAACTACACTAACCACATCCTCTGGCAACAAATTCCAGAGTTTAATTGTGCGTTGAGTAAAAAAGAACTTTCTCCGATTAGTTTTAAATGTGCCCCATGCTAACTTCATGGAGTGCCCCCTAGTCTTTCTACTATCTCAAAGAGTAAATAACCGATTCACATCTACCCGTTCTAGACCTCTCATGATTTTAAACTTTTCTATCGTATCCCCCCTCAGCCGTTTCTTCTCCAAGCTGAAAAGTCCTAACCTGTTTAGTCTTTCCTCATAGGGGAGCTGTTCCATTCCCCTTATCATTTTGGTAGCCCTTCTCTGTACTTCTCTATCACAATTATATCTTTTTTGAGATGCGGCGACCAGAATTGTACACAGTATTCAAGGTGTGGTCTCACCATGGAGCGATACAGAGGCATTATGACATTTTCCATTTTATTCACCATTCCCTTTCTAATAATTCCCAACATTCTGTTTGCTTTTTTGACTGCCGCAGCACACTGAACCAACGATTTCAATGTGTTATCCAGTATGACACCTAGATCTCTTTCTTGGGTTGTAGCACCTAGTATGGAACCCAACATTGTATAATTGTAGCATGGGATATTTTTCCCTATATGCATCATCTTGTACTTATCCACATTAAATTTCATCTGCCATTTGGATGCCCAATTTTCCAGTCTCACAAGGTCTTCCTGCAATTTATCACAATCTGCTTGTGATTTAACTACTCTGAACAATTTTGTGTCATCTGCAGATTTGATTATCTCACTCATCTTATTTTTTTCCAGATCATTTATAAATATATTGAAAAGTAAGGGTCCCAATACAGATCCCTGAGGCACTCCACTGTCCATTCCCTTCCACTGAGAAAATTGTCCATTTAATCTTACTCTCTGTTTCCTGTCTTTTAGCCAGTTTGCAATCCACGAAAGGACATTGCCACCTATCCCATGACTTTTTATCCTATTTTCTTCTGTTGGATCCTTCTTCCAGTTTTTGAATGAAGATCTTTTGGCTAAAATAGCTCCTTTTAACCATGTGGGTAATCGTTTTGCCTTCTTTCCACCTTTCTTAATGTGTGGAATACATCTGGACTGTGCTTCTAGAATGGTATTTTTTAACAATGCCTCTTGGACATTTTTTACTTTTGTAGCTGCTCCTACTAAGATATACAATCAGAGACCAGGGAAATGTTGTATAAAGACACAGATATAATAACAGTAGATATGTGAATCGGAACCAGAATCGGTTTGGATTTCGGTTCCGATTCACATCATGTTTTTTTTTTGTCCGGCCCGATCACGGTTTTGTTTATCAGCTGCGCCTGAGCCGATAAACAAAAACCCGCCCCGACCCTTTAAAACTAATTCCTTAGCTTCCCCCACCCTCCCAACCCCCCCTAAAACATTTTACAGGTACCTGGTCGTCCAGTGGGGGTCCCGGGAGCGATCTCCTGCTCTCGGGCCGTCGGCTGCCACTAATAAAAATGGTGCCGATGACCTTTGCCCTTACCATGTGACAGGGTATCCGTGCCATTGGCTGGCCCTTGTCACATGGAGGGAGCACTGGATGGCCAGCGCCATCTTTAAAAATGGTGCGGGCCATCCAGTGCTCCTACCATGGGTGCGAAACCAGCAGCGATCGCACCGAGGCGGTGCAATCGCTGCCGGCTAGCGCAGGACCGCCCCCCGTTTCGGCCCCCGCCCCTCATTACCTAAAGTATCGCAGGCCTGCGATACTTTAGAAAATGAGACCCCTATTCTTCCAGTTTTGTAAAAATATGCTCTTCATTTACAGAGCTCCCTTCCAACCATGTGTGCGGAGCAGTACTAGACATGTCCCAATACAGCTCACCACCTTCAAAAAAAAAATACAATTCTGGTGACATCTCTGTAACAGCAACCCTGGGGCCTCATTTTCTAAAGTATCGCAGGCCTGCGATACTTTAGATAATGAGGGGCGGGGGCCAAAACAGGGGGGCGGTCCTGCGCTAGCCGGTAGCGATCGCACCGCCGCGGTGCAAACGAATCTGGTTTCGCACCCAATAGTGCCACCATAGAAGGTGTAGCTATTGGGCGCGAACTAGGACGCAAAAAGGGCCTTACCTTTTCGTCGTCCGCAGCGTCTTCATGGAATCGGCCCCGGTGATGCCCCGACTCCTCCTCTTCCGGGGCCGACTCCGCCCCCATTTTGGTATCGCACGCGATAAGGGACTTTTCGTGTGCGAAACGTCCCTTATCGCATGCGATCCATCTGGAAAATGAGGCCCCAGGTCTCCCTGTTAACAGGCACATTGTGAAACAGGGGTTAACAGACACATTGTGAAACAGGTCTCCCCGTTAACAGACACATTGTGAAACAGGGGTAGGCAATTCTGATCTTGGAGAGCCACAAAAAGGTTTGAATATGTATGAGGTATACTGTATCTGCAGACAATGGAGGCAGTGCAGGCAAACATATCTCATAAATATTCATTGTTGATATCCTGAAAACTAGACCAGAGTTGCCTGCCCTTGTGAAATAATATAAAATGTTGCGTAAAACACAATCAGCATGTATCTAGCCATACCATGGCTATTGGCTACCCTAACTTCCAGGACTCAAACAGCAACAGGAGGCACTGCAAATATTACATAGGGCCCTAAAGCACCAATATTCCTCCTGTTAGGAAAATGCAGCAAACAAGACTGCATCAGATTCTTCCATGCTAGCAGACAACAATGGGAGCTTGGTTATGCCTACATAACACACCATGCCCCACCCCTTGACCTACTTTGCCCCCTCTCTCTCTCCCCACTCTCTGCCCAGCACCAGTATCCCCAACCTCTCTCTTTCCCCCCAGCACAGACTGCAGTTTTCCCCTCTTTCTCCTCCCCTGCACCCACTCCCTCTCTTTCTCTCCACCTGCCTCTACCAGAGGACAAGGAATGGTGGGAAGAGACAGAGAGAATGAGAGGATCAGGGATGGGGAGAGGACCATGGATGCTGAGGGGAGAGGATGATAGGACTGGGGTTGGGGGAAGGATAAAGAAAGTGGATGGGCTATGGGGAGGCAGGAGAATTTGGAATAGGAAGAGAAGAGGGAGAGGGTGGGGGTGGGGGGAGATGGCAGAAGGAAGAAAGGATCCAGGATCTGTGGGACAGCGTGGGATATGAAGGGTAAATCCAGATTGGGAGAAAGGAGGTAGATTTTCCTACTCCTATTTTGTTCTTGCTCCAGTTCTCCACACCCATCTCTAGCCTCTTTTTCTCACTCTCAGTCCCCAATCTCTTACACACTCAACCAACCTCTGTCTCTGCCAGCTTGCAAGCCTGTCACCCCATTCATCCATTCCTCCTAATCAACCAGTCTGCCCTCACAACCACCTATTGCCCCCAACCGGTCCATCCTCATTCAGTCATTCTCTCCGTCAACCAACCTCCCCAACAAGGAAGCCAGTCAACCTGTCTGTCTCCAAACCCCCTTGCTTCAGAAAACCACCTGCCTCTAACCTTCCACCTCCCAAGCAGGACTGCCTGCCTCGGCCATCATCACCTCCCACTCCAGCAAGCTTGCCTTTCTGCCTCTTGCCCTGCACACTCTCCCCCACTCAGTAAGTCAGTGCCCTCAAACCTTGCTGGCTTGATCCACTACTCTTCAGCCTCCCAGCCAGTCCCTGGATCACTTGATGCTGTCTTTGTGCATTTCTCCTTGAGTCTGAGCGGTGCAAGTGCCTTTACCGCTGATTTCACAATCTCAGTCTCGCTAGATCAGTTGAAATGTAGAGGCATCTGCACAACCCAAATTCATAGGGAGCCTGGTGCTGGTATCAGCTGTTCCAGGAAATGCCTGAGAGACTGAAGATCCCTGGTGGCAGGAAACATTGGGCATGGGTGGCCCGCTCTGTTCCAACATCTATGTCAAAGTTAGTTGAGAAATCTCACTGATTATACATTTTTCAGAAAACAGGTAAAAGCGTATTTGTTTCATCTGTCCTTTTCCTGATGTCTTCTTTTGGTGAACCGTGTTTTTTTGGTTGATTGTGCTTACTGTTTTAAAATGTTTAGAATCTGATATTTTTTTAACTTTGTTTTATTCTTCACTGCTCAGCACAGCTTTTCCTGCCATAGACAGTCTAAAAATATTGTCAATAAATTAAATGGTAATATAGCTGGACTTAAACAAGGTCTGAACAAGTTTCAGCAGTACAGGTGCATTAACAGGGAACACTACCTCTCCAAGAGTGAGTAACAGAGAATGGATCCTTCTGGTTAGGATATGTTGGGCTCTTCCAAGCCACTCATATTGACCACTGTTGGAAACAAGATGCTGAGCTTGATGGACCATTGATTTAAGCCAGCCTGGCACTTCTTATGCTAATATGACATTTGGGGGGACCAAGTCAGTAAGCTACAGTTCCTTTAAAAGCTATTTCCATTTTCCAATTCTGTTTTTGATCACTGATTACATAGCACTGTGAAAAGCAGCATGAAGCCTCCACCCAGTACTTCAGCAAAACTGATAACACCAAAGAGTAGGATTCATGCCCAATTCACTTATGCACGATTATTCACGTAGCCCTAATTAGTAGGGGTGTGCATTCGTTTTGAACTTAAATGGAAAACGCAACTTATTTTTTTTTTAACTTAAAAAAATGATGAGGCGTAAACGATCGGATTTCCAACTTATTCAACATAGCTATGTTGAATACGTTGGAAATCGCGATTGTTGATCTAAATAAAAATTTAAACCCTTCACCCTCCTTAATCCCCCCCCCCCCAAGACTTACCAAAACTCCCCAAGCTGGCCAAAAGTTCCGTGAGGGTCCGGGAGCGGACGCGTGGGGAATCACGTGACCTCGGCGTCACTCCGACGTGACGCCGACGTCACGTGGTCCATCGCGGTTCCGCTCCCGGACCCCTCATTGGACCCAAACGGCACTTTTGGCCAGCTTGGGGGGGCCTCCTGACCCCCCCCCAAGCTGGCCAAAAGTGCCTTTTGAGCCCAACGAGGGGTCCCGGAGCGAACCCGAGGGGAATCACGTGACGCCGCGTCACTCCGACGTCACGCTGACGTCACGTGATTCCCCTCGGGTTTGCTCCGGGACCCCTCGTTGGGCCCAAAAGGCACTTTTGGCCAGCTTGGGGGGGTCAGGAGGCCCCCCCAAGCATGCCGACGTCAGGTGCTCCTTGCAAAGGAGTTCAGGAATGGCGTCCTGACCCCGCTGGACCACCAGGGAGTTTTGGTAAGTCTTGGGGGGGGGGGGGGGGGGGCGGGATTAAGGCGGGTGAGGGGTTTAAATTTTTATTTGCACATATGGACATAGACTCAACTTATGGAATTCTCCATATGTCCATATTGACCGCAAATGGGACCCCCTTTCGACTTATGGACTTATGAACTTAAACTTTTGGTCTGCACATCCCTACTAATTAGCATTAGATTTCAATGAGATTATTATAGAAACATAGAAACATAGAAATGATGGCAGAAGAAGATCAAATGGCCCATCCAGTCTGCCCAGCAAGCTTCACACATTTTTTCTCTCATACTTATCTGTTTCTCTTAGCTCTTGGTTCTATTTCCCTTCCACCCCCACCTTTAATGTAGAGAGCAGTGATGGAGCTGCATCCAAGTGAAATATCTAGCTTGATTAATTAGGGGTAGTAGCCGCCGCAATAAGCAAGCTACACCCATGCTTATTTGTTTTACCCAGACTATGTTATACAGCCCTTATCGGTTGTTTTTCTTCTCCCCTGCCAATAAGCAAGCTACACCCATGCTTATTTGTTTTACCCAGACTATGTTATACAGCCCTTATTGGTTGTTTTTCTTCTGCCCTGCCGTTGAAGCAGGGAGCTATGCTGGATATGCGTGAAGTATCAGTTTTCTTTTTTCTCCCCTGCCGTTGAAGCAGAGAGCTTTGCTGGATATGCGTGAAGTATCAGTCTTCTCCCATGCTGTTGAAGCAGTGAGCCATGCTGGATATGCATCGAAAGTGAAGTATCAGGCACATTTGGTTTGGGGTAGTAACCGCCGTAACAAGCCAGCTACTCCCCGTTTTGTGAGTGTGAATCCTTTTTTCTTCTCCCCTGCCGTTGAAGCTATGCTGGATATGCGTGAAGCATCAGCTTTTCTTTTCCCCTGCTGTTGAAGCAGAGAGCTATGCTGGAAATGCCTGATTTATCAGTCTTTCTCCCATGCCGTTGAAGCAGATAGCCATGCTGGATATGCATCGAAAGTGAAGTATCAGGCACATTTGGTTTGGGGTAGTAACCGCCGTAACAAGCCAGCTACTCCCCGCTTTGTGAGTGCGAACCCTCTTTTCTTCTCCCCTGCCGTTGAAGCAGAGAGCTCTGCTGGATGTGTGAAGTATCAGTTTTTCTTCTCCCTTGCCGTTGAAGCAGAGAACTATGCTGTATATGCATTGAAAGTGAAGTATCCGGCTTATTTGATTTGGGGTAGTAATTATTGTTGCCTTACTTATGAACTTTCTTAATCCCTTATACTCACTCTGTTCTTGCCTGAATGTTTGACTGGGGCTAATTTTTATTTTCAGGAAAGAGGGCATGGGAGAGGGTTTTTGTTGTTATTGTTGTTGTTGTTGATTTCACTTCAAGAAAGGGGAGAAGGGTCTTGACCCAACATTTTTTTTTTTTAATTTCCTTATGTTTTTCATTCTATTTTTTGAAACTGTTTGCTGTAATTTTTTTTTTCATTTTAAATAAAAATACAAATGAACCAAATGAATAAAAATGTAAAACAAAACAAAAGAAAAAGTCTGTGCATGTCCCTACAATTTGTCCAGGTATATCATTATTTTCCTGCACAAAAGATTTGGAAAATTGTCCTCTAAAGTGAACCAGAAAATATTTTATGATATAGGCTAAGGTTACCCATGGCATCTATATTATCCTTTGCTCCTTCTCAGTATATTTTTCCCCTGCAAGTTTGGCTTTTCTCCTTACTTCTTCCCATTGAGCAAACATCATGCACACACAATCTCCAGTATTTTCCTTTTTCTCCCTTCCACATAGGTCAAGTACTTCCCTACACATTAACCACAATCTAAAGCAAAATAAGCAGAAGGTCTTCTACCAGTGTTGCTCTTTGGTTCAGCACTAGGTGTCACTATGGCTCTCTCTCCCTACCTCAGGAATGCTTTCGACCTTGAAAAGTCAGTCAAATCGGTATTAATCTCCCTCAATCTTGCCGCAACATAAGTTACTTCCTAGATGCATCTGCCCTTCTGAATAAATGGTATTGCAGTTACGTGGTTATGGTGTATCTTCAGTGAAAGAACATACAGACGAGTGCCCCTCATTCTTTGACTCATGCCTGACTTACTTGGCTTTTGATTTTGGATGTGCTACATTGCACGATATAGAGCTCAGCTCTTTTGACTATGACCTTTGCTATCAAGTAACACGATTAGGATCTGCTGATACTGAAACTGAAGGAATTCTCAGCAATAATCTTATACATAGATCTATGACAAACTGCTTGAACTAGGAAGAGGTGTTTGATAGTGAATAGAACATCCTTGTGGCCATGCATTTTCCTGTACTGCAAACATTAAAATTGGTATCACAATATTTTATGGAGTCAAAAAGCAGATGTAGCCATAGCTCAGTTTAAAAATGTATGTAAGAAAAGGTTCAACCTGATGCTTTTAAACACGTAAATATTGGGGCCGATGCAATACAGTGCGCTTAGCTGAGCACACTGTATAACCGCAGTCGGACGCGGGATAAATAGGCGCTAATCCACCCCTAATGCAATAGGGGGATTAGTGCCTATTTAACATGCGTCTGATGCGGAGTGAATGAGATAGTGCTCATCACATGCAAATGCATGTGAATGAGCCTATTACTCATTCACTCCGCATGCAAAAAGATAAATGTGTGTCTCAGATGTACATTTATTGCTCAGATATTAGTGCCTGCCTGGAGCAGGCGTTAATAGCTGAGCGCATTGAAAAGAAGTACAGAAAAGCAGAAAAAAATGCTTTTCTGTACTTCTTTTTTAAAGTAAAAAAAAGAAAAGAAAATAACTTGGCAGACCACCAAGTTATGAAGACCGATACCAGTAAACTTGGCCTCAGTTTTCATAACTGGCCATCTGCCAGTAATGAAAATGGTCGCCGAATCCGATAAACTCGGCGGCCATTTTCATTACCGGCTGACAGGCTGATAATGAAAACCGAGACCGAGTTTACCGGCGTCGGTCTTCATAATCGGCAGCCGCGGCGGGTCGCGTTAGCAAGGAGGCGCTAAGGCCACACAAGCGACCCTAGCACCTCCTTCCTAGCGCGACCCTCTAATTTACATATTGCATGGCGCCCCCCTTGCGGGCGCCATGCATGTGTTAAGAAAGCGGGTTCTGAAAAAGTCAGCGCCCGCTTTCTGCGAAGATTATTGCAGTGGCCCCATTGAGAGTTAACATTTAATGCAATGTATGATCATAATGATGTCATCACATACCTTCATCATAATCACAATGCATATGAGATCTTTTTTTTATGTAAGAGGGTCACATGTGCAATTAATTTCATCTCAGTTGATTATGTGGGTAAAATCAGTAATGCAGTGCTAACTTCTGCAAAGTGATCCATGAGGTAGTAATTGAAAATCTGTGGGCTGTGACATCTAAAGTAATAGAGTCACTATGGGGTTCCTATGGATTTCCTATGGATTGTCCAGAGATATTTTGGGACATTATATGAAGAATGGTCTCTCCTGCCTTCTCTGCATACCAGCTTTTATTTATCATTTTCATATAGAATGAATAGAAACCACCATCCGCTCCGGAACGGCTTTCCACAAATTCACCATTCTTTCTCTGGAAAAATATTTCCTGACATTGCTACTGAGTTTAACCCCCTTGAATTTCATATCATACCAGGGATCATGTTATATAGCTGGTAGCTGGGACATAGTCTTGGCGGTGTGGGAGGGAATAATTGGACAGACTGGATGGGACAGTTGATCTTTTCCTGCCATCATTTACTAGGCTACGAACAGAAGAAGGTCACATATTCTCTATTCATATATTTATAATCATTGGAGTGTGGTGTTTTATTAATTCTATATTGCCAGCTCTGTAGTAAAAACCATTATAGTAATTATGCAACTCTGCTCACCTCATACCTGTACCTCCCCGGTCACCACAATTTTACAACTTAACTCTCTATACTGCTGTTTTTACCTGCAGTAGATGTCATGGAATCAGTTTCTAAAAGTACGCAAAATATCTATTCAAACAATAGGTTGAAATGGGTTCATACCTCTGCAAACAGGCACTTTATGCCGAGTGTAAAATGTGTACATATGTTATGTGTACAAGTTATTGTGCAAATGGCTGTACTAAATGTGTAACTTTGCCAACAGTTCAAATATTTATTTTGCTCACATTTTCAGAAAATGTGCTCACTTTGCCTCCCTCCATACCTCAATGCTTATTACACTGAGCAGATAGATGTGTTTGTCACTGGAGTTAAACAGATTTATGTTCCTTCAAGACAGGGTTTCCCAAACCTGTCCTGGGGACCCTCACAGCCAGTCAGAGTTTCAGGATGTCCACAATGAATATGCATGAGATAAATTTGTATACACTGATGGCCCAATATATGCATCTTGATCCTGTGCATATTGATTGTGGATATTGTGGAACACAACTGACTAGGGTCAGCAAGACAGGTGTGAGAAACTTACCTAGACTTTGGGCTCATTCTACAATGATCATTTAAATCTGCCCTGAATAACAGCAGCCATTGCCATTAGTCTTTTGGGCCAATGATAAAAGGCTTTGGTCATTCTCTGTCTAGCTAAGCGATGTCATTCACAAGAAACACATTTGTCATAATTATGTGGAAATTGCTTTTAATTTGAAAGAACATTGTCCTTTGTTTTTATGAATAGCAGTGTCAGCTTACTGTGCATTCCTGGTTATCTATATTCAAGCAGGAAAAAAAAAAAGCAGCTTCTAAAACAGCTACAGCTTGTCACCCTGTCGAAAAGCAATTTCCCTTAACAATATATTACTGCATTGCACTTGTAGACATCTTGAGCCCTTCCTTACTAGCCAATATATCTGAGTATTACAATATATCTCGGGGCTGCCACTAGCGGGACATTCTTCATCTGTCCCTATCATCACTAGGAAGCAGAAGACAATGCGAAAGGTTGTTCCGTGCATTCATCAGAGACTAGGCGAGTGCTGCTTTATAAATAATATACTTACAGAGTAGGCTGGCGTATTAATAAGCAATCATCTTAATTATTTTCAATCTGAAATTCAAGATTTGGTGAGACCTCACTTAGAATATTGTGTTGAGTTCTGGAGGAAATCAGAGTTCTGGACTTCCTAAAGGATATAGTTTAGAGGCGGTACAGAGAAAGGCAAGGTCTGCACCAAAAGTTATGAGATTAGACTGAAGGACCTAAAGACTTAAGAGCCTAGAGGAGAGGGGAGTCAGAGGAGATATGATGGAGATATTTAAATACCTGAGACGTATTAATAATGCATGAGAAGTAAACCTTTTTCAGTGGAAAGAAACTTGTAGAACTAGGGATCAAGATATATAATGCTCTAAGGGGGTAGACTCAGGAATAACCTCTGGAAATATTTTTTTTCATGGAAAGCATGGTGGATTCCTGGAATGTCCTCCCAGAACAGATGGTGGAGACTAAAATTGAAACCAACTTCATAAAGTTATGAGATAAACATAGAGGCCCCTTACCGACAAAAAGTGAAGAGATAGTGGAAATATCTAGTGGCACCACAGGCCACTGGGGGAAGCCAAAGACTAGTGTGAATGGAATGGCAGCTATGAGTCCACCAGGACAAGAAATACTTGATCTTATGTCACCTGACTTGCTATGTCCTCTAGTTATATCATGAAAACATGTAGACCTGGTTTCATTCCCGAGATCATGATTCACTTTACGACGCTGCCGACAGAAGGATCCTGATGTCAGTACGACTAAACCTGGCCCCTGCTGTTCAGCATGAAGAAGGAGCCAGGTGCTGACATCAGCTTGACTGAACCCGGCTCCTGCTGGGTGCTTATAAAACGCAGCAGGGGGAGGAACATGTGACTCTGCTTCAGTAGCCCCAGTCCCACAATGATCAGTGAGCTGCAATGACAGTCTACTCCACTGCTGCCTCTTCTGAGACACTGAGAAGGTATGAAAGAAGTCATCAGAGGGCTTAGTCACCCACCTAATACCTTGCTGGCAATAGAGTCCACAGCATATTCAGAAATGGGGAAAAACTGGACAGGGCAATACATTTGCAGCAGACTACAGAGGACATCTCCCCTCTGGATTAAGATGTGCAACCCTACACTCACCATAGAACTGATCCAGATATATAGGTAGCCCTCAAACCTAAGACAGAATTGTTTACTGAAATAAATTTAGGGTTATTTTGATGAAAACAGGGTACTGGGCCTTGGTGCTGGAGCCTATTTATAACATTGTTTCCTATGGGAAAAATGGTTTTGACATACGGTAAGTCATTTCGACTTATGACACTGTTTTCAATGTCAATTATAACTTAAGTTTGAGGACTTCCTGTAGTGGTGTGATTGCATTGGGATTCCAGTAATAGCACTGGGGTAACCTACCTGGAATGACAGTTATGACCCAGGCAGCAGTAGTATGGCTGCATCAGGTTTCTAAAAAGGTTTTGGAATAATTTGCACGGAGTGACCATTAGGGGTGTGCATTCATTTGGAACAAAATAAAACACAAAATAAAACACTTACATTTTGTTTTGTTTAAAAATGAAACAAACGTCCCCTCCCCGAAATTCAATTTTTTCATTGACAAGCATTTGAGAAAAGTAATAGAAAAAAAATCCTCGAGAAGTGAAATTTGAGCTCACCCCACCTTCGCTGCTCTGCTGGCTCCCAGTTAAAAAATGACACCAGTTGGCCCCCAAGGCTAGACTAGTACCATTTTGTTTTACAGTTGTACAGCATAAGGCCGTAAAACAAAAGGATACCTGCCTCATCGCTGCCTGGTGCCATTTTCAAACTGGAAGCCAGCAGGACAGGAGCGACTAGAGATTGCTTCTGCCCCTTTCTACATCAGAGCGGTGGGGAAACATTTCTTTTTTTTTATTATTGGAGGTTTAAAAAAAAATGAAATGTTTTATTTTTATTCAGTAAACAGAATGAAATAAATTATCAGTAAACCAACTGAAACCTGAATACCCCCCTTTTCCGCCCGGAAAGAAAGTCTGAAACAATTTTTTTTTTATGTGCACTTCCTTAGTGACCTCAGTTAAAAACAAATTTCAGTGAGCACGAGGAGGCTGGGTGCTTTTGATAATGGCTTTGTTGGGTTTGGTGGTTGAATGGATTATAGGGAAGCTTGGCGCTGAGATATGGAAGGGGGCAAGGGTGTTGGTCTTGAAATAATCATAGAGAAAGATGACAAAGGCCTGAAATGGCCTCCCAGTGGAGCTGGTGAAGGCCAGGCCCAGAACTTTAGCAGAGTCTGGGCATGCTATGAAGGGTGGTCATAAGGAAAGGATTGAAAGTTCAGAGTAAGCAACATGTGTTGGATCGAGTGTGGAAATGTGTATGCTCATTTTCCCAAAATGGAAAAAGTGCAACTGAGCAGACTGGATAGGCCCATTTGGTCTTTTTCTGCCATCATTGAGTATGTGATTGCATTTCAGAATTTTTTGTTTTTTGCCTTGAATCATAACTTATGAACCCTTGACCATTTCTCCAGTTTTTTCAAGTTACTTTCCATGATTTTCCCACCCCTGCTGGCGTGTCTACTCTGTTACAGAGTTTTCGATGATTGGCAGACACTGGCAGATTTTTCAAGTCGTTCTGCAGCATCACTATTAAAATAACTGTTCTCAGCACCACGTACTACTCAACACTTAAAATGAAAGGCTTTCAAGGAGGCTTTCAAGCAGGTGACCAGCAAGTTCATGGCAGTTTTCTAACAGGCGATATCCATGTACGTGAACTTCTGTAAAGTAAGGAACAAACAGATGGGAACATATAAATCACAAGACAATAATAGGAAAGTGCTGTTCCAAAATCTTTGGTTTGGTTCAGATTTTTGTTTTTGGGGGTGGCCATTTTTCAGTTTAATATTTTTTTTTTTGTTAGGTTCAATTGCAAAATTAAAAAAAAAAACAACCCATTAAAAAAACCCCAAAGAATAATCAAACAATTTAAACAAAATGTTGGCTTCCTTTAGTCCTTAACCACCCTCCCACCCTGCCATGGTTTAACCCGGGTGTCCCTGGCTCGGCCTCCCTGAGGCCCCTCCGACTCCTACTCCCACCAATGTAACCTGGCCTGGCATCACAGGAGGAACCTGCCCCAGACACATCTCTTCCAGGTGGACGGTACCATTTTTTAAAATTAAAGACTCAGTGCAGGAGCGAGCTTCACTTTTGTCTTTTAAGCTTCGAGAAGGACCCAAGAAGGAAGTGTGAGATAGTTGATTAGCTTTCAGACTGCAGTCAGAATTCAGACAAGACGCCAGCCTTTCTTCTCAAGCTTTATTTACACTTCTCAGTATATATACACAATAGACTGCTTACCTTCTGGCAACGTACTCACAATATTAGCTTCTACCGGAGAGGATTCAGGAGCTGACGTCTCCTGGAGACGCAGGCCTCCTGTTCCCAGCTGTGCTTAGCCTCTTATCCTGCCCAGCAAATGTCCTGTCCACAGAGCTCTCCTTGACCTGGTCCTGCACAGGTCAAGGAGGAATGGTAGGGGAGTAAATGGGGGCCAGGTTGGGAGCTCCATGACCCTGACAAATTTGAAAGAGGAGGGTAGGAGGGGCCTCGTTTTTTGTATTTTATATGATCATTTCAAATGCATGCAAATTGCTAGACAATAATTATTTATTTTTATTCATTTAGATTTATATTCCACTTTTCGCACTTTTTTCAGCGCTTCATAGTGGATTACATTCACATCACAGGATTCAGTTGTTTTTGTGATGAACCACAAATTGAGGCTAGCTGGTTTATAATATCATCCAATCTCGTCCCTCTTTCATCTAGACAAAATTTTAATTTCTGTTTTACGATTTTTTTTGTTGCAGTACCTGGATATAATGTTCTGATTGGGAAAGCGATGTGTTATCATTTAGCCATGGGGAAAACGACCAAACACCAGATAAAATACAGTTCCAGAATAATAGTCAGTAGAGCCAGGGTCAGTATCAGAGGAAGTTGTTACAAGGTTAAAGCTGAGCAGAAGCTTAAATGTAGCCAGCCAAAGGTCAAGTCTAGGAAATTAAGTTAGTCGAAAGAGATAACACAAGGAGATCCGGGGACAAAGACAACAGGTGGGAGTCAGGAATCTAAGTAGATGAGAAACAAAGACTTTCCAAGACTTGCAAACAGGAGCAGAGGAACTGTCAATTTGAATCACTGAACCAGCAAACAGCCAGGGTAGGTACAGCAAGTAAATAGTGCTCCCCATTGTGAAGATCAATCAGAGTCCTGCAAAGGTTGCGTTATCCCAGACTAGTCTATTAATGATCAGCAATTTTGGAAGTATTATGGATCAATCTAAAGGACAGTTCACTGGGCAGGAGCTCTCTGCTGCAACACACTGAGCCCACCATTCAAACTGGAATGCTCCTGACAATGAAATTTACCTTGTTTGAAATAATATTATTTGGATTTCTATTTGGGAATAATCTTCCTTCTGCCAAAATGATCTCTAATAAAACAACTCATTTTTTTCTTCTGTAACTAATTCCTGCTACATTTTTTAAATCTATGAGGATATTCTTACAAGAGGAATCCACTAGCAGTAGCACCGATAACAAAATACACTTGCCTTGTTAACAGAGGAACCTGGAACCAAACTAATCATTAGAGGAGATAAAAGAATGACCTTCCTTCTTCGATAAAGACTCTTCTCCATAAAGCCATTGCTATGTCATGACAGACATGTTCCATAAACATTTTCTTTTAACAAAATGAAAAAGAACATCGTAACTTAAATTTCTAAAAATATTTTACTGTTTTTCTCTGTGGTGGGGGCCATTATCTTGGGTCCCAGTTTTCAGTTGACCCTGTAATAGTAGTTCAGAGTTCTAGTAGCTGCATTGGTTTCCTGAATTGCAGTCATTGTAGGCTAAGATACTTTTTATTGGACTAACATGAAAGTATGTTGTACACTGCTATGTAAATGTTTAATAGTGGTAATAGTGCATAAGCTTTTGAGACAACATAGGTCCTGTCTACAGATGTAACTGCAAGGCTGAATGTTGTAAAGCAGGAATTCCCACAATATTGACACAGAAGGTATCAAGTAGAAGTTGGATTAGCATCAATCACCATCAATTAGCATAAGTTTAGCCACTGGAGTTGTCAAAATATCAAAAATAAACTTAAAATCATATCGTGAAATGTAGCTGGATTGGGCTCGCCAATTAAGCAGAAGAAAGACTGCATGCGCTTAAGCGAAATGAGAAAGGATTGCCCTATTACAAGAAACTGGGGTAGCCAACTGACTCCAGATTCACTTGACAGGTTTGATCCAGTCCTAGGTTTACCACATTGCATGCAGGGACTTGCAGTTTTACTTTTCTTATGGCATCTAATTGGGAAATCAGAACAACAAGTCCCTGCATGCAATGGAGTAAATCCAAAACTAGTTCAATCCTGTAGGGCAAATCTGGAGCCAGCTGGCAACCCAAAAAGAAACTAATCTAAATAATAGAGATAATTCCATACTCTAAAGAGAATGGCTTAAATACATTTTTTTTTCATCTTTAGGAACTAAGAGAGTGGGCTTGGACATTCTGGTTCACAAGCTGGTACCCTGTAATAGCAGAGAAAATTATTAAAATCCCCAGAAAAGGTACATTATTTTCAAGGCGGTCAGTATATGATAAAAAGTGATATATAATGGGCCGGATTTTAAAAAGGTTACGCGAGTAACCGGTCCTGCGTGCGCCAGGCCTATTTTAAAAAGGCCTGGTGACACGTGTAAAGCCCCAGGACGCGTGTAAGTCCCGGGGCTTTACTAAAGGGTGGTCCAGGGGCGGAGCAGGGGCAGGGCCAGAGGCCTGCAATACAGCGGCCATTGCCCCTGTGTCAAGGGATCGCGTGCCGGCAGCCTGCCGGTGCGCGCAACTTGCCTGGAGGCAGGCGCAAAAGGTAAAATAAAACTTTTGGTGGGGTTAAAGTAGGGCTAGGGGGAGGAAAGGTTAAGGGAAGGGATGGGAATGTCAGGTTAGGGGGAAGGGAACGGGGGAAGGCAGCATGCCGACCCTTGATTTTATAACGTGCGAGGGCCTGCGCAAGGGTTACATGTGCACGCACCGGGTAGCATCGCACATGTACACCCGCGCGCACCTTTTTAAAATCTACCCCAGTGTCTATCCTCTTCATATATGGGGAGGATAATTTTCAAAAGATTTTAGCTCTGTAACTAAACAGTTACCTGAGTAAAAGTGAGGGTTGAAATTAGCTGTTTCACAGTCTGGGTACTTTTATTCCTGCCAAAAAGGGACAGGGTCAGAGGCAGGGGGAGGACAAAGCCAGCTGACAATGTGCAGAGATTTTATTTTGAACTCCACACACACAGCATTTACGGCAGAGACTCTGTGCCGCTGAGTAAGTTAGGCAGAGAAGAGATAAAACTATTAAACTACATGTTTTCACTGTTGATATTCTATTTCTGTCCAACCCAGAAAGTTCTCTGCCTATAGTGTTGAACTTACTGCATGCATCTGGGAAATGCTCAGGGCTCAAGATTAATTTAGAGAGAACAGAGGCCTTAGACTAGAACACAATTGGATGGGGCCTCTTCCACTTAAATGATAAAAGGCATGCTAAGCACTTGAGTTATTTTATTCTAAGTGAGTTATAAAGCATGTACAGTCTGAATATGTCCTGCTTGCTTGACAGGGCTGGTGGAAGCACTAAGCAAACTAGGTGGCCTCTTAGAATGCTACGATTTTGTGGGTTGCTGTTGCAATGCCACGGGACTGGCATCTTATCAGTCCATCTGCTAGTGCAGAGTGCCACTTATGGGCCTGACTCCTGTTCCAGGACAAAGAAAGTGAATGTCTGTGCATGGCCCAAGGCCAAAGACTGATGCTGCTTTCCTGAATGGGCTGCCTGATCTTTGGGCTTGCACAGACAGAGATGAAGTCATGCTGCAGATGAGTATAGTAGTCGCACAAGTGCTGCTTGTGCAATCTCGATGCTGGGTGATGCAGGAAAGATTGCCTTTAAGCTGCTGCAACTTTTTTGCCCTGTTGAGACTTGCAGTGCTCTGGAATCGCAGATGTCGCATGTGTTTCAAACTGCAATCAATATTATTCCCCACTGACTGGACCAAAATCACATATATTTTGTCCTTGCTTGGAGGGACAGCCCTCGCCTGGGTCTTGCCTTTATGGGAAAGGTGATGACCTGTTGCTCCAGAGCCTCCAAAATGTCCTGCAGCAGTTCAGACTTGTATTTGAGGAGCCTGGTCAGGCTTCCTCTGTGGCAGATGAAATTTTGAAGATTCGCCAGGAGTCATGTACTGTTAGGGAGTACAGGATCCAATTCTATACCCTAATGTCAGAACTGCAGTAGGATGAGGACAGCCTCAACATCATATTTTATCAGGGTCTTGCTGGCCAAATCAATGATGAACTGGCCAATTGGGAAGTTCCCACTACACTAGATGCCCTTATCTCCTCGGCCACACACATTGACTAGCAGTTCCAGAAGTGAGCCCAGGAAACCAAGGTGACCCGACGCTCAGTGATGTTGGCACCCCACTTCCAGAATTGTCCAGTGCCATCTTCCACTCCAGACCCAAAAGCCATGGAAAAGCCCATGCAGTTGAGTCAAATCAGACTGTCCCCTCAGGAGAAGCTCCATTGGAGACAGCAAGGCTTATTGCCTTTATTGTACTGGATGAGGGCACATGGTATCACAATGCACTGAGAAATCGTGAAACTTTCACGCCTAGAGTTGACTGGGGAGGCAACCCTGGGTCATACCTTCTCATCTCCCCAACTCCTGGGTCTTGTCTCTATCTCTTTGAAGCACATCTTGCATGCCATGAAGGCATTTCTGGACTTAGGTGCTGCTGAGAATTTTATAGAAGAGGCTCTTGTCCACCAGCATGGGATCCTGACCAATGCTCCCTCCAAGGAGTGACTAGGTGTGTGCAATTTTTTTTTTTCATGTATGAGCAACAATATTTTTAAACCAACAATTTTTTAAGCACCAGCAGAAAAATTTATGTGAGCGACCATGTAAAACGTGTGAACTATGCTCCAAAATGAATGAGCAATCGTTTATGTACTCAGCTTAGAGGGAACTATGATCCCAACTACCATGCTGCTGCATCCAGTGATCATTGCTTCGGTCTATGGGGTCCCCCTCCAGCCTGCCTCACCTGATGTGACCTTTCCTCCAGACCAGGGTTCTCCACAGCAAGACCATCTCTCTATATGTGACTCCACGTTCCGTGAACCCAGTCATCCTGGGCCTACCTTGGCTTCAATTACATCAACCCATGGTTAACAGGGAATCCTTGGACTTGGCACATTGGGGCCTCCCTGTCAGGTGAATTGTCTCTCTACCATACGGCCACCATCCGTATTGATTGTGGCTACCACAAAACCTGGACTTCTGCCGCAATATGAGATGTTTGCTGATGTCTTCTCCAAGCCACAGGCCAAAGTTGTGCCCCTTCACTGGATATTTGACTGTGCCATTGACCTCCTTCCTGCAAAATCCCACCCCAAGGCTGGGTGTACCTGCTATCAGCCCCCGAGACTGAGGCAATTAACATCTACATCAAGGAAAACTTGGACCGTGGATTTATCCGCCCATTTTCCTCGCCTGCTGGGTCAGGCTTCTTCTTTGTGAGCAAGAAGGATGGCTCACTACACCTGTATTAATTACAAGGGACTCTATTCTATCACAAGAAAAAACTGCTACCTGCTCCCTTTGATCTCAGAACTATTTGACCAGTTGTGTGGCACCCAAGTCTTCACTAAATTGAATCTTCAAGGAGCCTATAATATGAGCCAGATTCGTCAAGGCAATGAGTGGAAGAACAACTTTAAAACCCGTGACAGTAAATATGAGTATGTATTTATTTATTTTTAAATTAAAATTTAAATGTATTTTTAAATTATTTAAAATTTTTTATATACCGTCATTGAGTTATTTACCATCACAATGTTTTACAGGAAGGCACATATTATTTTTTATTATTTATTTATTTTTATTTGAGGTTCTTTATATACCGACATTCGTTTAGTAACATCATGTCGGTGTACATTCAACAAAACTTTAGCAGCAGCGCTGGAACAGATAGAAAATAGCGGCAGTGCTTTACAATTAATATTCAACTTAGAAAGGACATTAGGAGATTATAACAAGGAAAAATTGGATCAGGGAATGCAAACAGGGAAGGGGAGGGAGAGGGAAAATAAAAGGAAGAATTAAGAAGAATATATTAACGTTAATACATATGATAAATACATTAAATAAATTAGTTATAATAGATTACTAGGCATCAACTTTATAGAGATATTAGAGAGGAGTACTTTATGTAACTCGAAGGATAATGCATAATTACAAATTTACATAAGTTTGGTCTCAGGGAGAAGCAAGGGGGGAGTAGCTGGAAGTGAAGGTGGTTGCTTAATGTGAAGGCTTTTAAGAATAACCATGTTTTAAGTTTCTGCTTGAATTTTTTTGGGCATAGTTCCTGACGAAGGTCAGGTGGCAAACTGTTCCAGCAGGAGGGGCCAGCTAAGGCAAAGGCACGTTTTCTGGTTGTGTCGAGTCTGGTAGTTTTGTGAGGGGGTAATTGGAGTGTAGCTGCGTGTTGCGTTCTGGGGGTTCTGGAGTGTTTGCGGAACTGTATGGCGTTATTGAGCCAGTTCATGTTCTCAGTGTATAGGGTCTTATGTATTAGAGATAGGACTTTGAAGGTGATTCTTTGAGCAACTGGTAGCCAATGCAATTCTTTAAGTATGGGAGTGATATGATCTGACCTTCTTGTATTGGTGAGGATACGGGCCGCAGCATTTTGTAACATTTGCAGCGGTAGGATGGTGGAATTGGGGAGGCCTAACAGGAGGGCGTTACAGTAGTCGAGTTTAGCAAATAGTAGGGATTGCAGCACTGTGCGGAAATCACATTGGTATAGGAGGGGTTTAAGTTTCTTAAGGGTATGCAGTTTGAAGTATCCATCTTTTATAGTATTATTGATGTGTTTTTTAAAATTAAGATGGCTGTCAATAGTGACGCCTAGGTTTTTGACATGTTCAGTAGAGATGGCTAAAGGGAGAGGTGAGAGTGTGGAGGTGGAGGATTCTTTGTTGTTGCCTTTGTTGGGGGAGATTATCATGAGTTCGGTTTTGTCAGGATTGATGGCTAAGCTGATGCTGGTGAGGAGTGCGCTTATATCTGATAGGGCAGTTTCCCATTTTTTTGAGGGCATTGGTCAGGGAGTCAGTAATTGGGATGACAATTTGTACATCATCAGCATAGATGAAGTACAAGAGCCCAAGTTCAGAAAGGAGGTGACAGAGGGGGAGGATGTATATATTAAAAAGGGTAGAAGATAGGGCAGAACCCTGGGGGTACTCCATGGTTTATGTTGTATAGTTGAGATTCTTTGTCCCCGAAGAAGACTTTGTATTGTCTATCTTGAAGGTAGGATTCAAACCAGCGCAGTGGGGTGTTAGCTATACCTATTTCACTGAGACGGGAATGAGGATATTGTGGTTTATGGTGTCAAATGCTGCCGATATATCAAGCATGGCTATGAGGTAGGAGTGCCCTTTGTCAAGCCCAGTGAGGATGGCGTTGGTGAGTGAGATAAGAAGGGTTTCGGTGCTAAGATGCTTACAAAAGCCAAATTGAGTGGGAGCGAGAAAATTATGCTTTTCCAGGTAATCTGTGAGTTGTGTGTTTACAATTTTTCAAGGATTTTTGCTAGGAAAGGTAGATTGGAAATGGGCCGGTAATTAGAGAGGTCAGAGGGCTCAGCTTTGGGTTTCTTTAGTATGGGTTTAATGATGGCTTGTTTCATTGGTGTAGGAACTTCTCCATGGGTAAGGGAGCAATTGATAATATTAGCAATGTGTGGAGCAATTATTTCAGGGATAGATATGAGGAGCTTTGTAGGAATAGTGTCACTAGGATGTGTGGCTGGCTTCATTTTTTTAATGGTGTTTTCAATTTCTAAGGAGCCGGTGAGATCAAAGGAATTGAAAGTGGCATGCCGTATATTGGGGATGGGTTTGGCAGGAAGATTGTTGTTAGGAAATCGGGTCATGATTTTTGCGATTTTCTCATGAAAGAATTTGGCAAGTTCTTCACTTCTCTTTTCAGCATCTTTGTCCATGTGGGGTGTAGTATTGGGTTTTGTCAATTGGGCTACATATGTAAATAGCGCATTTGCGTTAAATTGCAAATCATGAATTCTTTTGGCATAGTATTCCTTTTTTGCATTGTGAGTTTGTTCACGGTATTTGTTTAAGATTGTTTTGTAAGCATTACGTCGTGAGAGAGAGGGGTCATTATGCCAATCTCTTTCTAGTTTCCTAAGGGTGCATTTACATATAAGGGTGCATTTACATATAGTAAAAAAGAGTATTTAAACCAGGTAAAATGTTATAAAAAGTGCTAAAAATGGTTCGGTAACAAAGTGTATTCAAATAAACAATTATATGATGAGTTTGTTTGACTTGTCCTTTTGTTACATGTGTTCAAGTTTACCTTACATGTAGGTCTCTCTTGTAATTCATATTCTATATCAAGTTATCAGTGAGATGTTGGATAAAAAAATAATAACTAAGCACAACGTATACTAAGTGCTGCGTGCTGAGTATATAATGCTTGTCTTTCTTTGCTTTCTCCATTCTCTTTGTAAAATGCCTGTTTAAAAAGCCATGTTTTTAAAATTCCCTTAAATATTTTAAAATTTCTCTGTAATCTTATCTCAAGAGGCATTGAATTCCACAGGTTGGGTCCCGCTAAAGACAATGCTCACTCTCTGACTTGTGTGAGATGTGCTGTCTTAACTGATGGAACAGTCAGAAGTGCTGTTCCACTGGGATGTTGCACAGTCCATTTGGACACCCCAGTGGTATTTTAGTTTATGGTGAACGAGATCTTTCAGGAACTATTCTATTACAATATGTGGTCTACTTGCATGACATCTTGATTTTCTCCAGGACTCTGACAGAGCATCGTGGCCATGTGAAGCAGGTTCTAGATACTTTGTGAGTAAAGGCTGTAAGCTAAGCTGGAAACGTGTGTCTTCGAATAACAGGAACTTCCTTTCTTAGGATACTTCATTCCTTCTACAGGGCTCAGTATGGATCCCACAAAAGAGAAGGCCATCACTTAATGGCCATGGCCAATAGGGCTTAAGGCTAGTATGCAGCGCTTCTTGGGTTTCACCAATTATTATAGGCAGTTTATTCACAATTACTCCACACTAGCTGCTCCTCTTACTGCCCTTACTTTCGTCCACTCCTGAACTGGCCAAACAATTTGTGCAGCACATCTTCTGCTTACATGGTCTACACTGCCTGCCATATACATTAGGACTAGGAGGGGGGGGGCAGTACTACCCACTATTGGAAAGCCTTGTGTCAAAAGTTCAGGATCACCCTGGATTTTACGTCAGCTTATCACCTGAAAAACTAATGGGCTGACCGAGCAGATAAACCAGGAACTTAAGGCATTCCTACAAGTGCATGTCAATTTAAGGCAGGACAATTGGGCTTCCCTGCTCCCATGGACTGAGTTCACCCACAATAATCATATAATCATACACATTTCCATATCATCCTTGGATGCCATCTATGCATTCCCAAACCTCACCCAGCAAAGGATACTGGCCCAGTGGCTACCCTGACTGGTCATAAACTTCTGAACTTATGGCAATAGACTCATTCAGCTCTTCATTCAAGTTGCTAACCATTACAAGACCCAAGCAGACAAGAAGCAATACCCTGCAACCTCTCTACAACCAGGAACATTAGTCTGGCTCAGTACAAAAAGCCTTCGGCTACTAATGCCTTCGCTGAAATGTGCTCCTCGCTTCATTGGGCTGTTTCCAATCATTCAGCAACTGGACCCAGTGGCCTACAAACTCATTTTGCCTCCTTCCCTTTGATCCATGATGTCTTTCACATTTCATTATTGAAACCAGCCTTGTTCTCTTGGCCTTGGAAACTATCGTCTATCTACACAGGTCGTTACAGAAGAACAACTCAGTGTGAGGTGGAGGAAATCCTTGATGGTCTTATGGTCTGGAACAAGCTCCAATACCTTATTGCCTGGAAAGAATGTGGACCACAAGAAAATTAATGGAAGCCAGCCTTCAATCTTAAAGCCCCCCAACTAATTTGAGACTTCCATCAAAGGTTCCCCAAAAAACCCTGACCCAGGAAACTGGGGCTTTGGAGAGGGGATACTGTTATGATCATGGTATGAGCCCATGAGTCACTTCACTCACCCCCAATGCTGCCATAACGTCTCAGCTCTCAAGTGCCAGCATGGTCACATCACCGGCACAAAGTTGCAGCCTTCAGTCTCCAGCACAGCTCAGATACTGCTCGAATGCTGCCATCTTCTTGTTCCTGCATGATGTCCTCATAGGCTACAGCCTCTTAAAGGGGCTGTGGTAGGAAATCCCTCATGGCGCCCTCTGCAGGCCTTAATGGTGGAAGTGGACTTGGACATAGTTGCTGTTATAGAGACTTGGTTCACCGAGTCTCATGAATGGGATATGGCCATACGGGGCTATAACTTGTTAAGGAAGGACAGAGAGGAAAGAAAAAAGGAGTGGAGTAGGTTTTTATGTCAAAAACAATATCCAAGCAATTGAACTGCAAAGAATGTGGGGGAGAGAAGAAGCATTAGGGGCCATCCTAAAAAGGGATGATGGTGCATGGAGTGGTTTACAGGCCTCTGACTCAAACAGAAAAACTAGATAGAGATCTGGTTGAAGACATCCAAAAGGTGGGAAAGAAGGGAGAAGTGTTAATTGTTGGAGATTTTAATCTGCTGGACATAGACTGGAGAATCTTTCCTGCAGAATCTACCAGAAGTAGAGAGATAGTGGAAGCCCTTCAAGGGGCTCTGTTCAAACAAATGGTAATGGAATCCATGAGAGAGGGAGTTGTACTCGACCTACTGCTCACTAACAAGGATAATGTATCTAATGTCCAGATGGGTGCCCACCTGAGCACCAGTGATCATCAAATGGTGTGGTTTGATATCATAAATAAGATACAGAGAGGTCACATGAAGACCTAAGTTTTGAATTTCAAAACTACTGACTTTGTTGAAATGGGGACATGCCTGGAGGTAGAACTAGAATACTGGGAGAAAATGAGAGAGTTGGAACAACAGTGGGCCAAACTAAAAGGAGCAACTACAAAGGCAACAAATCTATAAGTCAGAAAAGTAAACAAAAGTAAAAGAAATAAGAAACCGATCTGGTACTCAAAGGACGTGGCTGATAAAATAAAGGCAAAACCCCCCAGCATTCAAGAAATATATATGATCCCAAAAAGAGGAACACAGGGAAGGAATATCTGGTGAAACTGAAGGAGATGAAGAAACAAATCAAGAAAGCAAAAAGTCATGTGAAAGAAAGGATTGCCAAAGAGGTAAAGCGAGGTGACAAAATATTTTTCAGATATATCAGAGAAAGGAAAAAGATCCAAAGTGGTATAGTAAAATCGAAAGGTGACAAAGATCAATTTGTGGAGAGAGATGAAGAAATGGCTGAAATATTAAACAAATACTTCAGTTCAGTGTTCACTAAAGAAGACCCTGGAGAAGGATTGTCGCTGGTTGATAAGACTGTGGATGGGGGTGGAGTAGACAAAACACTAGAGATGTGAATCGTGTCCTCGATCGTCTTAACGATCGATTTCGGCTGGGAGGGGGAGGGAATCGTATTGTTGCCATTTGGGTGTATAAACTATCGTGAAATATCGTTAAAATCGTGAGCCGGCACACTAAACCCCCCTAAAACCCACCCCGACCCTTTAAATTAAATCCCCCACCCTCCCGAACCCCCCCCAATGCTTTAAATTACCTGGGGATCCGGCGGTGGTCCAGAACGGCGGCGGTCCGGAATGGCCCCCTCAATAGAATCGTGTTGTCTTCAGCCGGCGCCATTTTTCAAAATGGCCGCCGCCATTTTGCGGTGGCCATTTTGAAAAATGGCGCCGGCTGAAGACAACACAATTCTATTGAGGGGGCCGTTCCGGACCGCCGCCGTTCTGGACCACCGCCGGATCCCCAGGTAATTTAAAGCATTGGGGGGGGGGGTTCGGGAGGGTGGGGGATTTAATTTAAAGGGTCGGGGTGGGTTTTAGGGGGTTTTAGTGTGCCGGTTTTCCTGCCCTCCCCCTTCCCCCGATTTACGATTTTTTAACGATAAATCGGGGGAATTGGTATTGTATCGTGGCCCTAACGATTTTTTGACGATTTAAAATATATCGGACGATATTTAAATCGTCAAAAAAACGATTCACATCCCTACAAAACACCATTTACAGAACTGTATGAGAAGAACTAGGAAAAATGAAAGTGGACACGAGGCCATGGGGCCAGATGAGGTACATCCCAGGATACTGAGAGAACTCAGAGACCTGCTGGCGGGCCCACTAAAGGACCTGATTAATAGATCCCTGGAAATGGGAATGGTGCTGCAAATTGGAGAAGAGTGGTGGTGGTCCTGCTTCACAAGAGTGGGAGCAGAGAGGAGGCTGGAAACTACAGGTCGGTTAGCCTCACCTTGGTGGTGGGAAAATTAATGGAAACTCTGTTGAAAGAAAGGGTAGTGAACTCTACAATCTGGTGGGTTGCTCAACCCAAGGCAGCATGGATTCACCAGGGGAAGGTCCTGTCAGTCAAATCTGATTTAGGGAAGAATGCTCAATGTGATTTAAGAACATAAGAAATTGCCATGCTGGGTCAGACCAAGGGCCCATCAAGCCCAGCATCCTGTTTCCAACAGAGGCCAAACCAGGCCACAAGAACCTGGCAATTACCCAAACACTAAGAAGATCCCATGCTACTGATGCAATTAATAGCAGTGGCTATTCCCTAAGTAAACTTGATTAATAGCCGTTAATGGACTTCTCCTCCAAGAACTTATCCAAACCTTATTTGAACCCAGCTACACTAACGGCACCAACCACATCCTATGGCAACAAATTCCAGATCTTTATTGTGCATTGAGTGAAAAAGAATTTTCTCCGATTAATCCTAAATGTGTTACTTGCTAACTTCATTGAATGCCCCCTAGTCCTTCTATTATTTGAAAGTGTAAAAAACTGATTCACATCTACTCGTTCAAGACCTCTCATGATCTTAAAGACCTCTATCATATCCCGCCTCAGCCGTCTCTTCTCCAAGCTGAACAGCAGAATTGTACACAGTATTCAAGGTGTGGTCTCACCATGGAGCAATACAGAGGCATTATGACATTTTCCGTTCTATTAACCATTCCCTTCCTAATAATTCCTAACATTCTATTTGCTTTTTTGACTACTGCAGCACACTGAGCTGACGATTTTAAAGCATTATGCATTATGATGCCTAGATCTTGTTCCTGGGTGGTAGTTCCTAATATAGAACCTAACATCGTGTAACTACAGCAAGGGTTATTTTTCCCTATATGCAACACCTTGCACTTGTCCACACTAAATTTCATCTTCCATTTGGATGCCCAAACTTCCAGTCTTGCAAGGTCCTCCTGTAATATATCACAATCTGCTTGTGATTTAACTACTCTGAATAATTTTGTATCATTCGCAAATTTGATAACCTCATTCGTCGTATTCCTTTCCAGATCATTCATATATATATTGAAAAGCACTGATCCAAGTACAGATCCCTGAAGCACCCCACTGTTTAGCCTTTTCCACTGAGAAAATTGACCATTTAATCCTACTCTGTTTCCTGTCTTTTAGCCAGTTTGTAATCCACGAAAGGACATCACCTCCAAACCCAATGGCTTCTTAGTTTTCTTAGAAGCCTCTTATGAGGAACTTTGTCAAACACCTTCTGAAAATCCAAATACACTACATCTACTGGTTTACCTTTATCCACATGTTTTATTAACCCCTTCAAAAAAATGAAGCAGATTTGTTAGGCAAGACTTCCCTTGGGTAAATCCATGTTGACTGTGTTCCATTAAACCATGTCTTTCTATATTCTCTACGATTTTGATCTTCAGAATAGTTTCCACTATTTTTCCTGGCACTGAAGTCAGGCTCACTGGTGTATAGTTACCTGGATCGCCCCTGGTGCCTTTTTTAAATATTGGGGTTACATTGGCCACCCTCCAGTCTTCAGGTACAATGGATGATTTTAATGATAGGTTACAAATTTTAACTAATAGATCAGAAATTTCATTTTTGAGTTCCTTCAGTACCCTAGGATTCATACCATCCGGTCCAGGTGATTTGCCACTCTTTAGTATGTCAATCTAGCCTACTACATCTTCCAGGTTCACAGTGATTTCGTTCAGTTCATCTGACTCATCACCCCTGAAAACCATCTCAGGAACTGGTATCTCCCCAACATCCTCATTAGTAAACACGTCTCTCTCCAGCGTCCCCAGGCCAGCTCAATGCTGCAGGTCCACCATGTTGCTTGAAGCCTAGGGCGCATGCACGCACTCCGAGATGACTTACCAGAGGTACCCGCTCCTCGGAGGCCCTGCTCTCTCTCTTTGCCTTTCAGGTTACAGGCGGGAACCGGTACTCGCTCCTCGAGGGCCCTCATTCCTGACTATCTGCTGATTCTCTTCTGCCTGGAAGTCATCATTATCTACATCATTGTGAGTTACCATCGCTCTCTCAGAGCTTTCCCTGGAACCAGGTACTCGCTCCTCAAGGGCCTATCCTTTCCAGCTCATGAGCTCCCTGAGACCAATTTGTGAGTGTTGTCATCTAGTTCTGTTCATGAACTCTGCATACCCTGCCTACTTACTGTCTACAGTTTCTCAACAGCTCAGCCATCCAGGGATCACTGTTACAGTATCTGAGGGACTTCAGCCCTACCGGGCACTTCAGCTCACTACTGCCACCTCTGGTGGTTTCAAGACCTGTTTAATAAAAGAACTAGTGTGTGTCTGTCTCCATACTCTAAGCCTAGCCGGTGGTCCCTCTTGGGATCTTCCCCTGGGGGCGTGGTCATCTGCCACCGGCCCAAGGATCCACTTACTACTATCTCTGGCAGTCTATAGCAACAGATTGCTAAGTCTGCCTACGGAATACATCAGATTGACACCCCTATCTGATTGCTCCTCCCACCAGCATAGCGGATCATGACAACTACTTAGCCTCCAATCTCCAATCCAGCTACGAGTTAGCAAGGATTCCACTCCAGCTAATTTCAACTTCCTTCGGAGACACCCACTCTGAGTTCTCGCTCCTACAAACCCTCTGGGGTTACGCTGGCTACACCAGGGTGTTCTAGGTACCCTCGGGGGCTTATTCGCTCCTACCTACCCTCCGGGGTTACGCTGTTACAGCAAGGATACTCAAGGCACCTGCTCCTCGGGGGTCTTGCTTCTCTCCTATCTACTCTCCAGGTTTCCCAGCTCATCAGGATCCTAGGTACCCGCTCCCCAGGGCCTTGCACTCGCCTGCCTTCCTCCTGGGTTAACCTGCATCTACAGAGGATATCTTGGCTCTGGCGCTCCGGGCCTTGCATCATCTCTACCTCCGATCTGCAGAGATCATCTCTCCTACATCTTACCAGCCTTCGTGAGAACCTTCTCTCTTCAGTCTCTCTGCCTTGTCTCACCACAGAATAGATTCTTGGCGTACTCCACTCCACGGACCACTACCGGATCTACCATCGCTGACGACGTCATCTTTGACCGGGTTCTCGGCCTACCCCGCTCTGCGGACCACTACCAGACCCTTCACTTCCAGCTTCTGGTAAGACCTTCCCTGTACTTGATACAACTCAGTGCCTGGACTGAACTTAATCATCAGAGACCTACTCCACTGGCTGAGGAACGCAGCCTGCTCCTTGGGCATTGCCTACTACTGTATAATAAAGCTTCCATTCTCTCTGTGGTCTTTACTGTAGAAATTGCCTATTGCTAAATTTTCCCCACGGGGCTCCTCCCCGTGGGAGGAGTCATCAATACAGCAACCAAGGGTCCACAAACATGTGAAACTTACAACAAATCCATCTTGTCTGTTATCCACAATCCTGTGCTGCAATTATCAATTTCTCATCTCTCCTTAACCATTCCTGAGTCTGTTTTTGATCCACAGGGGGTTTCTGAAGCAACCATCTGTATTTCCTGCAATATTTATGATTTTGCCAATTGATTTTTCTTGTTTGCTGGTTGGATTTTTTTTTAAAGTTTTTCTCTTATTTTGCAAATTCCATTGCCTCTTTCCCATCATGTGTTGATAAATTCTCACTCATTCTTTCCACTTGCCAAAACAATTGTTCAAGCTTTTATATATTTAAGAACTTTTTGAGTATTAGGATCTATTGATGCTGTTTGGCTTGCTTGACAGCCTACAAGAGCAGTACTGTATTTATAATCTATTGTTTTAAGGCACATAATGCTTCATAGTGGATAGTAGAAAACAAAGTATGCCGTCCGAGTTACTCATTGACACTGTGCTTAGCTATGGTTTGGATGCCACCTAGTAGCAATTGAAAGTCTATACTTTCTCTGAGAGGGTTACAGTAAATGTCATCAGACTACCACTACAGCTGACACAGATGTGCCAGTAATGGCTGTAGAAAAGATACAGAGAGATTGTTTATGTTAGCATGTGGTGTGTTTAGAGGAAGCCTCCTACTTTCTATGTGTAAAAGTCATAGTCAGTGTAACAGTGTGCTAAGTCTTGCATGTATGAGCCTTGCTCTCAGTCTGACTTATTTTCTTAGTGTAAACAGCAAGCATCATCAATTCACCCAATGTGCTTTATTTCTGACAAAAGTGACTGACTGGGGGGCGCTGTTCGCCGCGTGCAGCGATGGCAGCTTAAACCTGGAGCTCCGGGTAACCCGTGACTTCTCTGGCCCTCCTACCCCGCGAGACCCGCACCCGAGTTGGGGATTTCGGGCGAAACTGGAGTTAGAAGGCAGGAGAATTGAACCCTGCTTGTAGCGGACTTGAGCAGTAGTAATTAAGGTAACTTTGGGTGGAAGAAACATTCGCGCCTCCCGACTACTGCGCCCGCCATCTTGCACGCCATAGCTGGGGGCGGGAAACGGAGGACCTGGCCCCCTGCTGCCGACCAAGCCTCTTTGCGACTGCAAACTCCGGAGCAGTGGGGAGATTAGCGGAGGGGGGATCGAGATTTGAGTGCAGAGCACCGCACACGGACCCTTTATTGTGGGAGCCTATCGAGAACCTTAAGTGGTTCGGTGCGGAGAGAACGTGCCGGGCCCGTATTCCCCCCCTCTATGCCGGATCAGTAATAGGCGCGAAGATAACGGACTGCTATTTCAGCTTGCTGCAGACCGGAGAACACGACGACCGGAGTTATAGTTCAGCAGCGTGAGGATCAGTCCCGTGGAGAGCAGTTCTACGGCCCCGCTCGCGTCGGCTTCCTCCCCCCCCGTCGAGCCTGCAGCACTCCCGATTAATGACCATCGAAACTTGGGCACGTTTACAAACTTTAAACTCTCTAAGGATCCCCACAACAGGGCCCATTTAGCCTGGAGTGGAGGTAGCTTGACTGTCCTGGAAGAGCAGCGGGGTTTGGAGCGCAGCGGTGGCAGTATAGAACGCAGGACAGTTTCAGAGCGAGCAGTGCACTAGGACGGCCATTTTAAGGGCCCGTGGCACCACGTGGTCATTCACAAGGGAAAGTCCCCCTCGACACTTGAGCTGCTGACCCTCTCAGGGGAAGAGGGAGCCCTGGAGCGGAACTCTAGGGTCTCCTGGCACAGAGTATACTGAGGAGCGATCCAAGTCACCGGGAAGCCCAGAAAGGACTCCACAGCAGCATCCTATTATAGCCTGGGCAGTGCCGTCTCATTTACCATAAGTTTCACGGTAAGCACCTGGGCGAGAGGTGGGATCCAGGACCTGCCCTCGGCCTTTCGAAGCCATCTTAACGCGGGCGCAAGCTCCTGTCGCGCTGAAGTCCCCCTTCTTTGTGCTGCTATTTAGGAGCCCTAAAAGGAAGCCCTGCACACCCCGGGTATCTGTCACCCCATGGCCCACATTGCAGTCTGATACTCAAGCGACAGAGGGTGCTAGACGTGGCGTAGCCGGTCAGTCGTGCAATCAACCGCAAGTGGATGGAACAGTCAGAGGGTCAAGCAAGCCAGCTTGGCTCTCGCATGTATCTTTAAGAGGCGTCCCGCGGGGGGGGGGGGGGGGGGGGGGGGGTGCTGATGGCTGCGGAGGAGACACTGCATCGGGTGGACTGATTATGTCACCTTCGCAATTTGAGCCTTCCACTCCTCTCACTGGATTCACGGACATTTCATTTTCAAGCAACTTCCAGTAAATTTCTTCTGAAAGACGTTTCTACCACACATTGTTAGACGACTACCAATTCTCTTTAAAATCAGCCTCTAATTGTTAACCGGCGTAATGGCGGCACGTAGGAAAGCTGCAGATTTAAAACAATTTGCATTTAGCAAACTAACGGAAGAACCAGTGATCGAACAGCTGATAATGCCGTCCAACGCACAAGGGCTTGGCGAGGAGGAGGAAGAGGCAGTGGGGGGGAGTTCAAAGGCCATGGAGAGCGCACCGGCAGACACCTCCCCAACCTTCCCCACACGAGATGAGATGCGAGGCTGGTTTATTGAATTAAGAACGGAAATGCGAAATCATAAAGCAGAACTTTTAGCTTGCATGGAAAATATGAAAGAAGACATTGCCTCGCTGGGCGTGCGTGTGGACGAGTTGGATGGCAGGACGGATGGCCAGAGCATACGGATGGAAGCTATGTCCACACAAGCAAAACAATTTACTACGGAACTTGCAGAGCTGGGCGATAAAGTAGAAGACCTGGAGAACCGATCCCGGAGGTCCAACATTCGCATCAGAGGAGTACCGGAGGAAGAGCGCTATGCGGATAGCATGCAGACGGCGATCACCATTTGCCAAGATCTTTGGACGAGTT
The DNA here is from genome assembly GCF_901001135.1 of Rhinatrema bivittatum. Taxonomy (NCBI): domain Eukaryota; kingdom Metazoa; phylum Chordata; class Amphibia; order Gymnophiona; family Rhinatrematidae; genus Rhinatrema; species Rhinatrema bivittatum. Next base: position 56,725,566 of record NC_042622.1, read on the forward strand.
ATGGACCTTCAGCAGAAGAGTCTGGAGGTGCTCCGAAGGTGGATTTGGAACGGGCGCATCGAGCGCTGGGGCCCAAACGAAACAATCAGCCCAGGGACATTATCATTAAGTTTCTTCATTACCAGCAAAAAGAGCAGATTGTGAAAATGGCGCGTGCCCACCCGCAATGGAAGTGGAATAATCAGGACATCACCATCTATAATGATCTGGCGCCTGCTACATTACAAAAGAGGTTCTTACTACGAGAGGCGACGTCAGTCCTTCGTCGAGACGAAATTCGCTATAGATGGGCTTTTCCTTTTGCGCTGATTTTCCAACATCAAGGCATCTCGTACAGGGTTAAAACCTTAGCAGAGGCTGCCGAATGCTTCACTCAAGCTGGTATCCGCTTTGAATTTGCTCCTACTTCTCGTCCCGAGGCTCCGATGCCCTCCGACGTAGATCAGCGTTGGCGACGACAGGGGCCAGGACATAGTCGACTGCGTAGACAAGCAGCGGGTCACAGGAATCCTATTCCCGAGAAGGGCTGAAGGAACTAGTCTCGGTTATATCCATGGACTGCAATGCAGAGGAGCCTATATTGCTCTAAGGACTTCATCTCTCGTTTACAGTTCAAAAGTTTCCTCTTATTGTGAGGTTCAGTGCTGATGACTACGGTTATTTTCATAGTGTATTAGTAGAAATGTTACAGAATGGAAAATGTTGCGTTCACTTTTAGCATGTTTGGGTCTGGTGGGGGGGGGGGGGGAATGGAGTTGATTACAGTCAGCGGTGTGCCCCAAGGGCCCCCCCCAGGGGTTAGATTCGCCGAGAATGGTGAGCGAATCCTTTTTGGTACAGGAGAAGGAGGTGGGGGAGCTCCAAAAACTGTCCAATCTTTCTGTATTTGACGGACTACGTTTATGCTCTGTACAACCAAGTGATATGTTGATGTGTTCTCTCTACCCAGAAAACACCCCAGGTACAATTGATTCTTTAAAAGACGCCCCACAAGCACCTACAGCGATGATTGTCCTTTTGCTTGATAATGGTTAGATTAATTTCACTTAATGTTAAAGGCCTAAACACCCCCAGAAAGCGTTTTCTCCTTCGCAGCGAGTTACTACATCATAAAGCAGACGTAGCATTCATTCAAGAAACTCATTTGAAGCATAAACATGAGCGGTTGCTGCAGTGTAGAGAGTTCCCACATTTATTTTTAGCAGCAAGAGGACCAGATGCTAAATATACAGGAACAGGCATCTTAATTTCAAAACATTTGGTATTTGAACACCTGTCACATACTGCTGACCCGCAAGGGAGATATCTTATTTTAAACATTCAAATTGGCTCGCAGAAAATTACACTAGTCTCGGTCTATGCTCCTAACAGAGATGCTGGGCCCTTCTGGAAGGACCTCCACAGAGCTTTGGCAGAGCATGCAGCCGGCCCAGTCATACTGGGGGGCGACCTTAATGTTTCACTTAGACCCGATCTTGATTCCTCTACATCACACTCTCAATCATTGGGGTCTAGTAGAAAGGCCTTGCGCAATTTTAGCTCAGACTGGAATCTAGTAGATATTTGGCGGAGTCGATATCCCAGGTCTCGATCATACACTTTCTATTCGGCTCCTCACGAAAGTTATTCACGCATAGACTATTTTCTGATTGATAAGCTACTGGGGAATCAGGTTGGAAGCTCAGAGATAGAAGCCATCACTTGGTCCGATCACGCCCCCATCACGTTGGAGGTGGACCTTGCGGATGTAGATTTGGGTAATCAGTTTTGGATGCTTAATGAATCCCTACTACAGGATAAAGTTTTTACGCAGCGGTTGAATGAACAGATGCAGGAATACTTTACGTTGAATTCTGGTGGGGAGGTGTCACCTATTACTGTATGGGAATGCTCCAAGGCGGTGGCAAGAGGGATTCTGGTCGCTAGGGCCACTGCATGCAAACGCCAAGAACAGGGGGCCCGTCTAGACTTGCTCAACAAAATTTCAGCTCTCTCTCAGGTCCATATGCAAACGCACTCCAAGCACTGCTACCAGAAGATACTGGCTCTTAAAGACGAGTTAGCTCAGCTAGATAATAAGCGGATACTTTACGCCTTGGATTCTTTACGACAAAAATACTATGAAGGTGGAAACAAGGCAGGCCGCTATTTAGCTTGTCAACTTCGGGCGCGGACCGCTCAAACTAATATTTCCAAAATCAAAAATTCCGCTGGAGAAGTCCTTAATGCCTCAGCGGAGATACGTAATACTTTTACTGAGTTCTTTCAGAGCCTGTATCAATCTGAGGATTCCATTCAGCTAGCTGATATAAATGCCTATTTGCATGGCTTGGATTTGCCAAGCTTGATATTGGAGCAACGTCAGAGCCTGGACGCGCCTATTCAGCCTCTCGAAGTCGAGGCGGTGATTAAATCCCTGAAACCGGGAAAATCGCCTGGTTTAGATGGGCTTTCTGGAGTATACTATAAAAAATGTGCATCCTCGGTGGTAGAACCCTTAGCCCAGTATTTTAATAACTTCCGGGAGGGAAAAGGAGTAGGTCCCCATAACAATACCGCTGGCATTACTGTCATTCCGAAACCTGGGCGAGACCCGGCACAATGTGGCTCGTATCGGCCCATATCATTAATTAACATGGACCTAAAAATGTTGGCACGTGTCCTGGCTCAGCGGCTCAATAGGTTTCTCGGGCAGTTAGTGCACACCGATCAAGTAGGATTTATCCCGCAGCGCATGGCAGCAGACAATATCAGAAAAGTCATTGATCTCATATGGTGGGCCAGGAACACTCAAACTCCTGCGGTACTCTTGTCCCTAGATGCTGAAAAAGCCTTCGACTTGGTGCACTGGCCCTTCCTTTTTTCCACTTTACAACATATGGCCTTTGGGCCTTTCTTTTTGCAATGGATACAGCAGTTATACGATAACCCCGCGGCACGGGTTAAAGTGAATGGTGGCTACGGTACCGCCTTTCCTATCAGACGGGGCACCAGACAGGGGTGCTCACTTTCCCCTCTGCTATTTGCCTTGTACCTGGAACCCTTAATCACCCGAATCCGAAAAGCTAGGGACATACACGGCGTTCGATTGGGGCCTGCAGAATACAAGGCTTCCTTATTCGCCGACGATATCCTTTTAACATTAACGAGCCCCATAGTGTCCCTGGAGGGGGTTACCCGTGAACTGCGGCAATTTGGCAATGTAGCGGGCCTCAAAGTGAATTTTTCAAAATCTGAACTACTTAATGTGACCTTGAGTCCCGTAGACATGCAAACTATACGCAGTAAATTCCCGTATAAATGGGCAAAATCTCATATTAAGTATCTTGGGGTGTATTTATCCGCTAGGCTCACAGATCTGTTCCATTTAAATTATACGCCGCTCTTAGACAACTTGACAACGGATATGAGCCGATGGAATAGGCGTACATTTTCCTGGCTGGGCAGAATAGCTATCACTAAAATGACAATTTTGCCCAAATTTCTATATTTGTTTTCTGTCCTACCAGTGGAGATCTCTGCACTGCTGATCCGCCGCTGGCAAAAAAGGTTATTTGATTTTATTTGGCGCTGACGCCCACCCCGAATAGCGCGTCACGTTTTATATAGTCCCAAATCACAGGGGGGTCTGGGCGTACCTGACCTTTTGAAGTACTATAGAGCGGCTCAATTACGGGCAGTTTTGGATATATACCGTACACTGGAAATTAAACAATGGGTGACGATTGAACAAGCTCTGTTAGGTCCTATGGCTTTGAGGGCCATATTTTGGCAACCTAGAAGCTCCTGGCAGACTGTTAAGGACATAACGTGGCCCCTACAGGTGACACTGACTATTTGGAAGCAGGGTAGGCGGCAAGTAGTTGGGGACTATAAATATTTTTATCAAACTTCTCTTCTCTATAATAGATGCATTTCACAGGCGGCAGCTTGGAGGGCAGCGGGTCTCACCACAATTGGTCACTTGATGTCTCAAGGATCGCTCTTATCCATGCAGGGTCTAATGGACATTTCACCTTTTCGTTCAAGGGATTTTCTGGCGTATGCTCAAGTAGTTCATTTCATTCAGTCTCTTCACCGTGCTAACGAGTTAAGACCCAGTCGCTCGCTGTTTGAGTCACTGGTGCAAAATAGTGACCGACTGAAAGGTCCTATCTCTAAATTATATCATGCACTTTCTCCCACTGGTCACGCAGTCAGCACATTTGAGAAGCAGTGGGCATTGGACCTGGGGGAGCAACTACAACCGCAGTTTTGGGAGGCCATATTATATTTTGCTAGGAAATGCTCCATCTCCGCAGGCTTGCAGGAAAATTGTTATAAAATGATATACAGATGGTACTTCACCCCAGATAGGATTAATAGGATATATCCGACTGCTTCGGATTCCTGCTGGCGTAAATGTGGAAGTAGAGGTACATATATCCATATATGGTGGACATGTCCAAAAATTCAAATTTTTTGGGACCTTTTATTTGACTGGCTGAGTGACTTGTTTCAAGTGCCCCTACAGGCATCCGCCTTGATGGCCTTACTGCATGTGTTCCCAGATGCCCTTCATAAAAACCAGCAGCGTTTCTGTTCTCATACCTTTATAGCTGCTCGCACACTGATAGCAGTTCGGTGGAAAACAGAACAGGTACCGAAGATATTGGAGATTATTGATAAATTACATTCATATTATCGTCTGGCTTCTTTAACAGCTGCTAAATATGGGAGAATGGCATCTTGTCGTGCTTCATGGAAACCATTTGTGGAATATATTTCTTGCATGTAATCTGTGATTAGATTAAGAGCTTAGCTGATTTTGGTGAGTGGGGGTGGGAGTGGATTCAACTCCACATTTATATGGGGTTGGAGAGTATGTGGGTGAATGCATAAGAAGATATCATTTACCTTGAGGAATTTGGTAACAGATCAAGGGGAGCTCCCCTGCCTAGGTGGGGGGTTGGGAGGGAGGGGGGAATTAGGGATGTATTGTCTCTGTTGTATTCATGTTGCTATTGTAATAACTTTATTATATTGAAAGTTAATAAAAGTATTAATTTCAAAAAAAAAAAGTGACTGACTGGCCTGCTATCTGTGTGTCCACACTAGGTGTATAAACTTTGTAACACTGAAATCATCTATCCTCTAGTGTTGTTTTAATAAATTCCATCATGTCACTGACTTAATGAGGCAAATATTGCAATGGGAGAGGAAGAGTGACTGGAGGCTAGCACAAATAACAGTGGTGATAAGAGGTGCAGGATGAGGACCAGGAGCTGTCTTATCAAGTTGCAAGTTCAGAAAGGATTTTTTTTTTTAAAGGGTGGGGGTGGGGGTGGGGAACCAGGAGGCAGGTTTGGCTGAGAAGGTAGAACAGCAGCCACTCACTCCCACCTCCACTGTTAGTATGATGGGCAGAAAAGGCAGAGTCAGTGGAAGGTTACAGCAGCAGTGGGGCTGTTCTAGGAGTGGAAGGGCCTCAGCCCAAACCAGCACAGTGCTCCCTTTTCCGTTCTGATCAGTGTCTGTCACAAATCTTTTGAGATCCTATTGATTCAAATGAATCATGTGAGAGATTTGAAGAATTAGGGGAAGGGAATATTGAAAGTCTAGTAGCTGAGGAGGGTTAGAATAACTTACTAGCATGATATCTAGTGAGCAGCAACAGGCAGTAAGCAATCAATATGAATTTTGATAGGCTGATCTAGTATGAAAAAAAGAAGTACCAGTTAAATTCATTATGCTCTAATGAATCAACTACAGCAAATTAATAGAGCAATTGTTATCATTATTATTTTTATTTTCCAGGAACTCTGCTTGTTCGGGCTAGAAGAAATGAAGTTATAACAGTATAATAAACTGCATTAGAACAAGTTACCTGGGAAGTGGTAGAGTCTTTGTTGCTAGTTTTCAAGAGCAGGTTAGACAAACATTTACCATATAGATGCTATGGTCTGGACTACATAATCTCTTGCGGTCCAGTTCAATCCTTTTTTTCAATGATCCTTTGATTGGCTTATTTATTTATTTAAAAGGTGCTTATATTCCACTTTATTCAGTACCCTGTCTGCAGCGAATTACAATAAAACATACATAATCATAAAATGTCGACTTAAAAAAATAAAGGAAAACAAACTCAAAACCATAAATTGCATTCTTCTTAAAACAGAACACTCCTACAAATAAGGGAAAAAAAGAGTCAAGATTCTAGCTCAAGGGCCTGAGAAAAGGATATACTGTGGCTTTCTTTACACCTGTTGCAGCTGAAAAGTCATGGTCTGAATAATTATGCTAACTTTCCATTTTCCCTAGAAATTAGATGACTCTTTATATTAGCTCATGCCGAAGCCCTTTTAATTTTTTTAAAGAAAACACGGACATTGCATAAGGTTATAAAACTGACTAGTTTCACAGGCTCACAGCATTTTTGCAAAGGGTCACAGAGTTTAACCAAACAAAGCAGACAAAGTGGCAGTAATATATTAGTATAATGCTGCTGATCATTACATTTCACAGCATACATTATAAAAGCAAAGCAAAATCACTGAGCATCGGCACCTGCACGAAGCACCTTAAGCAGGCAATTTGGCACCTCTGGCCAAGTGAAAAAGTACAAACTTCCCTCATGTGCTTCACAGTGCTCCCCTTGTGTGCCCTCACTCTTTGTAGAAGAGGCATTCCCTCTATTGCCAGTCTGACTTGCATTTTACTATTTAGCCGTAACTCAGTAACACAGTTTACATGAGAAAAGCAATAACCCACTCTCCTTCTTTAGAGGATAAGTCTCCCTTTTTTAACCAAAATTAACATTTTCCTCTCTCCTGTCAGTAAAATATGCCTTCCTTCAAAGCATTTCAGTGAGAGATTAAGAAGTAATTCTCTCTGTTTCTCACCAAATCTCTTTGAAGAACATACCTGGATCTCTCCAAGTCTCCAGGTCTCTGGGAGAGCTCCTAGTTTCTCTGTGGGTCCAGGAGCTCAGATCTGTCTTCTCTGTCGCCCAAATGACTTGAGTTAGTAAGAGAATGGAGCTAAGATTCAAAACCTTGGCGGCTTGGTTTACAGAAGAAAAAACAGGGAAGGCCTGAAACTGGCAGTCTGTGGACTCTCTCTATTTTAGCATGACTTTAGCACAGCCAAACGTTGCCCCCTCACAAAACTTCACTCATTGCTGCCAAATGTGTAATACCCCTTACTTTTAAGAGCTTCCAGCATATCCTCCTGCACCGTGCTGTATCTAAGGGCCATGTATAGCCCTGAGCTCCTCTTACAAAGTCCTGCAGCTGGGCCTTCCTGGGGCACTGGCTGGCTGATGACATCTCATCCTGATCAGGTAAATAAGGAAGCTCTCTGCAACCCGCCAGCACCTTTGCAACAGATCTTCAGCACTTAGGGGCAGATTTTAAAAGGTGCGCGCGGGCTTACATGTGTGCGCGCTGCCCAGCACGCACACATGTACGCCCGATTTTGCACCTTGCGTATGCTGAGCCTGCACCGAGCCGCGCTGCCTTCCCCCATTCCCAACCCCGCCACCCCACCTTCCCTTCCCTCCCCCGCCCTTTCCCCCCTACCTTTTTCTTTTTTTGTTTCTTGTTTTAGTTTCGCGTGCCGGCCAACTGCCATTGCACGATCCCCCGCACAGCGACAAATGGCTGCTGCACAGGAAGTGTCTGACCCCACCCCACCCCTTCCCGCCCCTTTAGTAAAGCCCCGGGATGTACACGCGTCCCGGGGCTTTACGTGCATCATCAGGCCTTTTGAAAATAGGCCTGGCGCACGTAACCCTTTGAAAATCCAGCCCTTAATGTTGATTCTTGGCATGTTCCTATGTCTCCTGCCTTGCCTTGCTCCTGCATGCCTTGTTTGCCTCATCTCCTGTTTGTCTCCCTTTTGTCTTTTTCTCTGTCTCTTGGGTCACGTCCTTGCTCCTCTGTCTTTTTGTTCTGGAAGAACTCCTCAGCACTGGACCTTGACCTTGCTTACTGCTGCCTGCCCTGACCTTAGGCTGGACCTTGTCTCTGCTTCTGGCTGCCTGTACTGACTATTACCTAGACCTCGTCTCCTTAGTGCTCCTTAAACCACAAATCCTGCTGGCTCCCAGAACTCAAGGACTCAACCTGTGAGAGAGATCAGTCCAGGTGAAGAGACCATGCTCCGTGGTCCTTGTTGACAGGTGAGTCTGCCACTGTCTGTCAGGGCCTGTCCCACCTCCTTAAAGGACCAGAAAGTACCAACTTGACAATGGTCAAGCAATGCATGTTCATCACCTTGCAAAGCAGCTATCGGGATCCCACCAACTATACCTTGTGTGCAGTTTCGTAAAGTCTTCATTATAGGTATGGTTGGCTGGTTTAGATGGGGAAATTTTTCATTCCCTCCACCCCAACAATCTTACCTCCATATCCTTTTCCCCTCCCCCACATACTTGCTCTACTGAGCAAGTATGGTAATACCTGTGTGAGCATTGCCTTGTGAGCTCCCTCAATCTTTTTTCATGTGAGCATCAGCATGGACGTGCACTCTGTCTCACTGTGATCTTAACTTCATGAATGTCCTTAATCTTTCATTATTTTCTAAATTGCCTCACTGCCTTCGGCAGCCCACCCTGTGGCCTAGATTGAAATATAGTTCCGATAGCACTTTTCAACGTTATTAAAAAAAAATAGAGAGAATATTCTTTTCTTCACGAGATGTACAGCTCCAGGAAGCCCACCATCATCATTGGCTTCAAAGACTGTATGCAGTAAACATCCTCCAGGGGTGATCCTGAAACTGTAGTCGGGTGAGTCTGACTTCAGTGCTGGAAATAATTATGGAAACTATTCTAAAGAACAAAGTCACAGAACATATAGAAAGACATAGTTTAATGGGACACAGCCAGCATGGATTTACACAAGGGAAATCTTCACCAATCTGCTATATGTAGACAATGGTGATCCACTCCAGTGGATATAGGGTATTTGGATTTTCAGAAGGGGTTTGACAAAATGCCCCATGAGAGGCTCCTGAGAAAATGTGAATGTCACAGGATAGGAAGCAATGTTCTGTTGTGGATTGCAAATTGGTCAAATGATAAGAAACAGAATAGGACTAATTGGTCACTTATCTCAGTGGAGAAGGGTAAACAATGGAGTGCCACAGGGATCTGTACTGGGACTGGTGCTTTTTAATATATTCATAAATGATCTGGAACAATCAGTGAGGTGATCAGATTTGCAGATAACACAAAATTATTCTGAATTGTTAAATTACAAATAGATAGTGATAAATTGCAAGAGGACCTTGCAAGATTGGAAAATTGCGCATTAAAATGGCAGATAACATTTAATATGGACAAGTGCATAGTGATGCACCTGGAGAAAAGTAACCCACACTGTAGTTACATGTTAGGCTCCATATTAGGAGTTACCACCTACGAGAAGGATCTGGGTATCACAGTGGACAATCCTTTGAAATCCTCAGCTCAGTGTGCAGCGGCAGTCAAAAAAGCAAATAGAATGTTACAAATTATTAGGAAAGGAATAGAAAATAAAACTGAGAATGTTATAATGCCTCTGTGTCACTCCATGGTGAAACCACACCTGGAGTACTATGTACAGTTCAAGTTGCTGCATCTGAAAAAAGATTTAGTTGCATTGGAAAAGGGATAGATAAAAGTGACCAAAATGATAAAGTCAAGTGTCTCCCTTGGGGGCCAAGTAAAAGAGGTTAGGGCTGTTCACCTTAGAGAAGAGATAGCTGAGGGGGAATATGCTGGAGGTCTTAAAATCATGAGTGGAACAGAATGGGTAAATGTAAATCAGTTATTTACTCTTTCAAAAAATACAAGATTAGGGGGCACTCCATGAAGTTAGTGAGAAGCACATTCAAAACAAATCAGAGAAAATTATTTTTCACTCAATGCACAATTAAATTCTGGAATTCATTGCTAGAGGATGTCGTTAAGGCAGGTAGCACAGCTGGGTTTAAAAAAGTTTTGGACAAGTTCCCAGAGAAGTCCATAAGCTGTTATTAACCAAGGAGACTTAGGGCCGAATTTTAAGACCTACGCGCGGGCATAGATTTGTGCGTGCAACCCGGCATGCACAAATCTACGCCCGATTTTATAACATGTGTACGCAGCCGCACGCATGTTATAGGTTGCGCACGCCGGCCGAGTGCCGGCACTCGATCCCCCGGCCTAGCGGGCCTTTGGAGGCCTCTGGACACGCCCCCGCCCCACCCCAGACCACCCACTCCCCGCCCCTTTTTTCAAGCCCCGGGACATATGCGTGTCCCAGGGCTTGCGCGCATCACCGGGCCTATGCAAAATAGGCTTGGCGTGCATAGGAGGGGTTTAAAAGGTTTACGCGCATATATTACGCACGTAACCCTTTTAAAATCTGCCCCTAAGGGAATATCACTGCACGATAGCAGCATGGGATCTATTTATTATTTGGGATTACCAGATACTTGTGACCTGGATGGCCACTGTTGGAAACAGGGTACTGGGCTTGATAGACCCTTGATCTGACCCATTATGTCAATTTTTATGTTCTTATACCCTCCGAGGTCATCAAGGGCCCATCCTCTGTCACCTTCTTCATCACTGGAGTTGTGGATTACTGTTCCCTTCATTCTAGGTTCTGAGGAAGGTTCAATTGGAATACTCTCTAACCCCATACCTGAACCTCTGGAACACTTGTCTCCACCTGAGGATCTCTCTTACTCAAGATTTCTGTACAAGTTGGGTACAGTGGTCAGAGTTAATGTTCATAATTACAAACCATCATGCAAAAGTCTTCTGCCTCCTCCACTGTTTGAAGACCCAGCAGAGCCAAAGTGCAAAGAAAACATTTTTTTTCAAATACTCCACAAGGGAAGGATCCCAGGCTATGGGACAATTTTGGTACAAATGTATTTCAGAACTCTATGCCTAATACTTACTAGGGATGTGAATCGTTTTTCAACGATTAAAATTATCGTCCGATAATGTTTATATCGTCTTAAATCGTTATAGAACACGATACAATAGAAATTCTAACGATTTATCGTTAAAAATCGTTAAATCGTGTTAGTGCGCACTAACTCGAGTTAGTGCGCACTAACTCCCCGTTAGTGCGCACTAACTCGATTTAGTGCGCACTAACTGAAAATGATACAAATAAACACTTTCCAGGTCACTGAAGGTCAGTTAGGAATGAATATGTGTTCCTATTGGCTGGCTGCCCTCTTATCTATTGATATTACCAAGGTTACCACTGAGGTGATGGTTGGGGGGATGGGAAATGGAACTGGAAACTAACGAACACCAACAGAAAATGAAACAAAGTGTTCACACTTCCCAGGTCAGTAAAGGTCACTTAGGAATGAATATGTATGTATGTATTCCTATTGGCTGGCTGTGCTCTTATCTATTGATGTTACCAATATGGTTAGGGGGAAGTGAAATGGAAACAGTTGGAAGCTTGACAAAAAAAGTAATGTAATGATCAGCACTCACGTGACTAGAACTTGTTTGTTTATTATTTTTGTTAGCAGGCACCTGAAATGCTAGTGCATGTTGAATTTGCCAATCACTGTGCATTTTAGAAAGGTGGTCCTGGCTGGAACTGTACACAGTTCAAATATATGTAATTGATTGTTGGTAAGTGTATTTTTTAAGTAGCCACACTGGCACCAGTATGTTTACTTTTCCTCCTACTTAACTCACTAGCTCAGCTTTGTAAGAAGGGCGTCTCTGCTTGTGTGTTGTTTTTGTTTGGTGTGAGGAGAGCAGAAACATCAGATCTTTATTCAATCTACTACAGTCATCTCTTACAGTGCCCTATCCCTATTAATACCAGGAGTGTTGTGATCTTCCTGCACACAGTGCCCTAACCCTGCTACCAGTCTGAGACAGCTCCCTCCCTGCATTACTAGTGAGAGGCTGGCTTCACAGACAGGGGGGAGCTGCCTGACCCTCACTCCTGACTTCCCCCATGTCCCAGCTAGTGAATGGTGTGTGGGTGAGGGGGGGGGGGGGAGGATGGTGAAGTCTGAGACAGCTCCCTCCCTGCATTACTAGTGAGAGGCTGGCTTCACAGACAGGGGGGAGCTGCCTGACCCTCACTCCTGACTTCCCCCATGTCCCAGCTAGTGAATGGTGTGTGGGTGAGGGGGGGGGGAGGATGGTGAAGTCTGAGACAGCTCCCTCCCTGCATTACTAGTGAGAGGCTGGCTTCACAGACAGGGGGGAGCTGCCTGACCCTCACTCCTGACTTCCCCCATGTCCCAGCTAGTGAATGGTGTGTGGGTGAGGGGGGGGGGAGGATGGTGAAGTCTGAGACAGCTCCCTCCCTGCATTACTAGTGAGAGGCTGGCTTCGCAGACAGGGGGGAGCTGCCTGACCCTCACTCCTGACTTCCCCCATGTCCCAGCTAGTGAATGGTGTGTGGGTGAGGGGGGGGGGAGGATGGTGAAGTCTGAGACAGCTCCCTCCCTGCATTACTAGTGAGAGGCTGGCTTCACAGACAGGGGGGAGCTGCCTGACCCTCACTCCTGACTTCCCCCATGTCCCAGCTAGTGAATGGTGTGTGGGTGAGGGGGGGGGGGGGAGGATGGTGAAGTCTGAGACAGCTCCCTCCCTGCATTACTAGTGAGAGGCTGGCTTCACAGACAGGGGGGAGCTGCCTGTCCCTCACTCCTGACTTCCCCCATGTCCCAGCTAGTGAATGGTGTGTGGGTGAGGGGGGGGGGGGTGGATGGTGAAGTCTGAGACAGCTCCCTCCCTGCATTACTAGTGAGAGGCTGGCTTCACAGACAGGGGGGAGCTGCCTGACCCTCACTCCTCCGGGGTATTGTGATCTTCCTGCACACAGTGCCCTATCCCTGATACCAGGGGTGTTGTGATCTTCCTGCATGCAGTGCCCTATCCCTATTAATACCAGGAGTGTTGTGATCTTCCTGCATGCAGTGCCCTATCCCTATTAATACCAGGAGTGTTGTGATCTTCCTGCATGCAGTGCCCTATCCCTATTAATACCAGGAGTGTTGTGATCTTCCTGCATGCAGTGCCCTATCCCTGATATCGGGATGTGTGCAAGAAGATCACAACACCCCCGGTATCAGGAATAGGGCACTGTGTGCAGGAAGATCACAACACCCCCAGTATCAGGAATAGGGCACTGTGTGCAGGAAGATCACAACACCCCTGGTATTAGGGATAGGGCACTGTGTGCAGGAAGATCACAACACTCCTGGTATTAATAGGGATAGGGCACTGTGTGCAGGAAGATCACAATACCCCTGGTATCAGGGTTAGGGCACAAGTTCTAGTCACATTGACTGATCACATTACTTGTTTTGTCAAGCTACCAACTGTTTCCATTTCCCATCCCCCATATACTGTCAGTAGGAAACTTGGTAACATGAATAAATAAGAGGGCAGCCAATAGGAATACATATTCATTCCTAAACTGACCTTAACTGACCTGAAAAGTGTCAAATTGTATCATTTTCAGTTAGTGCGCACTAACTCCCAGTTAGTGCGCACTAACTCCCAGTTAGTGCGCACTAACTCCCGTTAGTGCGCACTAACTCGAGTTAGTGCGCACTAATCGGAAAAAACGATTTTTAACGATTTTTTAACTAAAAAATCGTGCCTAAGACGATTTTCTTGCCCTGCCACACGATTTCTATCGTTAAGACGATATGGAAAACGATTCACATCCCTACAATTGCATGCAAAAATGGAAGTATTTCCTTCTTCTAGGTGATATTGGTTCTGCATGCCCACAGTCACTCTTGGATGCAGAAGAGTTCATGCAACATCTTATTTGATGCATTTGCAAAGCATTCAATATGATAGCAGGCTCCTCATCAGCCTCCAATGGAGCATGCTGGATGGCTTGGTTGAGAGCCAGTAACTTGTACAATGATGTCCACGAGAAGTTAGCAGACTTCCCCTGCCTGGGAGATCATCTCTTTGGGGAAAGACTTATAGGCACGGTCACTCAAATAAAGAAACAACATACGGAAATCCTGACCCTCGCCACAGGTATGGAGAAACAGTCCAAGATGGCCTTACTATGCTTTTAAAAGGTCATACTTCCAGAGGAACACCTTCTGGAAATTTCAGTGGTACCAAATCCAGCCTCTACTTCCTCAACAGCAACAACTTCTGCCTCAAAGTCAGCATTGTAAGCTAGCAGATTGTATCACACATTGTTATACACTAGCAGGCCTACAGATTACAGACTAAATCAAGGCTCATCAAATTAGAACCATGGCTGCATCAGTGTCCCATCTGTGAGCTATATCTCTCAAAGACATCTGAAAAGCTGCAACTTGGTAGTCAGAACATTACTGTCTGGACACTCTTTCTAAGAGAGAGAGAGTGAATTTGGATAAGCAGTTTTGCAAAGCCTGTTTACCCAGTAATCTACTCTCCATGGTGGGTTCAAGGTCCTTTATTCAGTAAATGCTTTTTTTGCCAATTCCTTTTACATTGTCTTTTTATCTATTTCTTTTCTCTCCATCTATCTTCTTCTCTCAAACACACAGTCAGGTTCTTATCCTCACATGCTTTCTCTCTCTGACACACACACACAGGCTCTCACTATCACGTGCTCTCTCTCATACAATCATTCATACACACAGTATCTCTCTTTCACATGCTGTCTGACTCACACACACAGGCGCTCTCTCACTCCCACATGCTGTCTTGCTCAAGCACAGGCTCTCACTGTCACATGCTCTCTCTCTCATGCACACAGAGACTCTCACATGCTGTCTCTGCAAACATTCAGGTCCTCACTCCCACACACAGCCTCTCAACTCACTCTCACACACACACAATCTCTCAACTCATCTCATACACACACACTCTACAGGCCCTCAGCCTCTCTCTTGCCTCTGGGCCTCCTCTTCACGGGTCACCACAGGATGGGCTCTGCAGCAGCCCTGATCTTCTTGGGCCACCCTCAATGTGGGATCTGGGGCGGCCCTGCTACCGAGTCTCCTCCTCTTCTCAGCTCGCTGCGACTTGAGATTCGTGGATGACTATAAACGCTGCTCTTCTTCTGCACATGGCTGATGCTCCTTCTCCTTCCTGCCTGCGTGGCTCCGGGAAAGTTTTCTTCTGGGGCCACGCGGGCAGGAAGGAGGAGGAGCACCTGCAGGTTTGGACGCAACCTTTTTCTTCGGGCCGTGGTGACACTAGCTCCACCACGGTCCTGCCAATCTTCCTGCTGTGTGTGTCCGGCGCATAGCACAGCACAGCGGTAGTTCATTGCTCAGCTGCCAGTGGGATGAGGTCCACCGGCGGCCACATTGGCTCCCCCTGACCTCCCCTCAGTATACCGCTGCTCGGCACCCCCTAATGCTCGGCGCCCTAGGCCCAGGCCTAGTTCGCCTAGTGCTTCCACCAGCCCTGCAGTGAGCCATGACTGAGGGGGCACTGTGTTGTCCCTTCTCTGCCCGTGCTTCTATACAGTACCTTTTTAATGTCATCATTAGGCTGCAACCAGCAATCAATCAAATTGGTTACTACCTTGGGAAGCTTGCTGGGCAGACTAGATGGAACATTTTGATCTTTTTCTGCTGTCATTACTATCGGGCTGATACAGTACAGTGCGCTCCGACGGAGTGCACTGTTAACCCCCAATTGGATGTGTATTTTCCCTTACCCCTTATTCAGTAAGGGGCCGAAAACGCGTGTCCAACCCGCCGAACCTAATAGCGCCCTTAACATGTAAATGCATGTTGATGGCTCTATTAGGTATTCCCACGCGATTCAGAAAACAAAATGTGCAGCCAAGCCGCGCATTTTGCTTTCAGAAATTAGCGCCTACCCAAAGGCACCGGGAAAGTGCACAGAAAAGCAGTAAAAACTGCTTTTCTGTGCACCCTCCGACTTAATATAATGGCGATATTAAGTCAGAGGTCCCAAAGGGTAAAAAAAAGTAAAAAAAAAAGAAAAAATAAATTTGAACCGACGCTCAATTTTGCCGGCATCCGGTTTCCGAGCCCGTGGCTGTCAGCAGGCTCGATAACCGACGCCGGCAAAATTGAGCGTCGGCTGTCAAACCCGCTGACAGCCGCCGCTCCTTTTGCCTGTTTCTACCGCCAGGCCTAATTTAAATACTGAATCGCGCGCACAGGCAAGTGGCCTGTGTGCGCGCCGGGAGAGCGGGCGTTTGCCCGCTCTCCCGCGGACTTTACTGAATCGGCCCATGTTACTATGGTAGGGAATAGGAATGCAGGCATACAATACAGTACCTGCAGAAGTCAGTGGCCGCTAACAAAGCTCTGCATCTGCATGCCACTGACTTAATTTAATTGAATTAATTTAATTAAATTAACTTAAATAGAAGACAGCTGCATGCAGATGCAGAGTTTTGTTAAAAGCCACTGACTTGCTCAGGAAACTGCCCAGCTCTGCATGCTACTGACTAAGCTTTCCTCCGTACCTCTATTAACCAAAACTGTCTCCTCCCCACCCCTGTCCTGAAGATATCAGCCAGCCCAAGAATGGAGCACAGGAATGAGGAATCTAGTACAAGAGTAGCAGCCGGGTCTGGATGGGGAGCATCCGATCCAGGTAAGAGATGAGCTAAGATGGTCAGAGTTTGGGACTGGAGAACTACTGCTGGGGGTGGGGTGGGAAACCTGTTGCTAGGGAAGTGGGCCAAAAGAGGGGGAAATGTTGCTGCTACTACTTGGGGGGGGGGAGGGGAAGAGGGGAGAAAGTTACTTTTGAGCAGGGTAGGGGGAAATGCTGTTGAGTGGAGGAAAGAACATTACTGCTACTGCTGTTTGAGCATGGGGAAAAAAGGATGGGAGTATCATAGTGGAGAGAAGGGGGTGGAGAAGGAAAGAAGGGGGGAGGTGGGGGACCAGAAACATAATCAGATCCGTAACAGGAATTAGATCTACTTTGGGGATGCGCTAGGTACTCTAGACCAGGATTGGCTGCTGTCAGAGATAGGATGCTGGGCTCATCTGACTCAGCAATGCAATTCTTAGGTTCTTATGTACATTATATATCATATATATCATATATATAATATCTGAACCTGTTTATGTTTCAGTGATTGAGCCCTTGAAAAAGGATTGTTTCGAAATCTGAAACACGGCTCTGTGTCGGGCAGCTTTACTGGGCTATGTGAACAAAGTGGCTTCTATATACAAAGCTAAGTAATAGCATCAATAAGATTTGGTATTATGACTTAAAAAGCGCACATTACTGGTGGCATTCACAGGAGAAGGTTTTGCAAGTTAAAAAATATAACAAAAATAATACACCGATATTGACCAATGATTAAATATAAGGTGGAGTTCATGCTATACGATGAAACCTGTTATGAAGGTCAATGAAGCCTAGTAGACATACTCACTTTTAAGGTTCTTGGTGAAGGAAATAACTATTTGTATTTGGACACTTTTGGTATTCTCTGTGATTCATTATAGAATTGCAACAGAACTTGGTAATTCTCCTTTCTACCCCCTGTTATTTTAATTGTTGTTATTATCACTATTATGTATTTCTTTCTCCTTTAATTTAACAACTTTTAAGGCAATCTTGAAACCCATGTGGGGCTTGCAGGCCCATAGATACAATGTACCTCCTTTTGAAATTGCACCAGCTGTGGGAATTGAAAATGTGCATGCCATGGGAATTGAACTGAAATTGTTTTGTGTATAACTTGTGTTTTAATTGATGATGATGATGATGGTGGTGGTGGTGGGGTACTAATTTTTAGGGATGTGAATCGTTTTAGGACGATTAAAATTATCGTCCGATAATTTTAATATCGTCTTAAACCGTTATGGAACACAATACAATAGAGATTCTAACGATTTATCGTTATAAATCGTTAGAATCGTGAGCCGGCACACTAAAACCCCCTAAAACCCACCCCCGACCCTTTAAATTAAATCCCCCACCCAATGACTTAAATAACCTGCGGGTCCAGCGGCGGTCCGGAACGGCAGCGGTCCGGAACGGGCTCCTGCTACTGAATCTTGTTGTCTTCAGCCGGCGCCATTTTCCAAAATGGCGCCGAAAAATGGCGGCGGCCATAGACGAACACGATTGGACGGCAGGAGGTCCTTCCGGACCCCCGCTGGACTTTTGGCAAGTCTTGTGGGGGTCAGGAGGCCCCCCCCCAAGCTGGCCAAAAGTTCCTGGAGGTCCAGCGGGGGTCAGGGAGCGATTTCCCGCCGCGAATCGTTTTCGTACGGAAAATGGCGCCGGCCATACGCGTATGGCCGGCGCCATTTTCCATACGGAAAATGGCGCCGGCAGGAGATCGACTGCAGGAGGTCGTTCAGCGAGGGTTCCGGCGCCTCGCTGAACGACCTCCTGCAGTCGATCTCCTGCCGGCGCCATTTTCCGTACGAAAACGATTCGCGGCGGGAAATCGCTCCCTGACCCCCGCTGGACCTCCAGGAACTTTTGGCCAGCTTGGGGGGGGGGCCTCCTGACCCCCACAAGACTTGCCAAAAGTCCAGCGGGGGTCCGGAAGGACCTCCTGCCGTCCAATCGTGTTCGTCTATGGCCGCCACCATTTTTCGGCGCCATTTTGGAAAATGGCGCCGGCTGAAGACAACAAGATTCAGTAGCAGGAGCCCGTTCCGGACCGCTGCCGTTCCGGACCGCCGCTGGACTCGCAGGTTATTTAAGTCATTTGGGTGGGGGATTTAATTTAAAGGGTCGGGGGTGGGTTTTAGGGGGTTTTAATGTGCTGGTTTTGCGATTTTACGTTTTTTTGATTTTTCACGATTTTTCACGATTTTTCACGATATTTTACCCCCCCAAACGGCAACAATACGATTCCCTCCCCCTCCCAGCCGAAATCGATCGTTAAGACGATCGAGGACACGATTCACATCCCTACTAATTTTAGTTTTCACACAAGGTGCTGGTTAGCCTAGAACCAGTCCTGCGTGGGAATGTCAGCATGGCCATTGCCTGTGCTGGAACTTTTCTTTCATGAAATGGAGGACTTCAGTTTCCAGAGCTGTTAATCTGGCACCTTTCAGGAAACCTAAATTAACTATAAAACTTACTATTTCTGTAAAAAAATAATGAAAGAACAAAAAAACTATTAATATAAGGAGCTTGAACTCCAACACTCTCCGCCTTCTTCAGCTAACCTAGAAACAGTACTCATCAATTCATACCACAGATGAGTCAGTCCACATTATGTGAATTACTGATCTATTAGTCTAATGAACTGGGATAATCTAAAAAAAAACTGTAGTGACTAGGATTCATGTATCATAACATTTTAATTTTTTATAATATTCAATATCCATGTAAGAAGTGATCCATTTAATTGTCCTGTCTTAACCCTGAAATGATGAAAAATGGCTGCAGAATTGACACATGAATCATGTGGCCACCTGGATCAAGTCAGTTTTGGTTTTCTTAAACCCCTTTTCATTGAATTCTGGTGCTTTCACTAAAAATTTACAATAGGAAACTCCCAGAGAACAGCTTAATGGGTTTTAAGAAAACTAGGGCTGGATGAAGCAGTCAAAACTGACCTGAGCAAAACTGGTAACACTGCCCCTGACCTATGATTTACTGAGAACTGAATTTTCAAACATGACTTTATAATGAAATTGCGCATAGAAATCTGTGACAAATTTATGTTCCTGTCAACCTAAGCATGTGTTGGCACTTTTCAGATCACTTTTAGCACAAAAAATACAGCTCAAACTAGGAAATATTCTTGAGAGAAAGTTTCAGACTGGAGAGGAAGTTGAATGGAGCATGATATTGTACTCTTGATAATTCATGTTGAAATATTTACTTGTATTAATGAATTACTTTATCCAGAGTTGATCAATCACCTGAAAATATATACTCAAATCCTCCTTTAGAATTTAGATCTGAAAATTCTCAGTTTGGAGAGATACATGCAAGCTGTGACAGTGTTTTGCATTAATGGGTAAATCAGCTTGAACCTGGCACAGTTTCTACCTTCTGTTTTTCCGGAAAAGCTCAAGATTAAACCTGATTGGCCTCAATGGTGGTATGTATGCCTTTCAAGGGCCTAATTCGAATTTAAAAATGGAGACAACCATAGTTTTTAAATTCAATTAATACACAAAGTGAAATGTAAGGGACTCTCATAACCTGTGTGGTGTTTGTGTGGCATTCAGGTTTTTTGATCCCTTAGATCTAAAAATGCCAGGATCCTCAAATGAACCTTAAGATGGATAAGATCAGCACTTGACTAAAAGACAATGCTATTCTGTCTAATATGATCAGACAAAATTAATCTAGCTCAATGTGTTCCAATGAGGAACCAAGATGGGTCAAGATTCCCTTTCACTCACAAAATGTTCTCATTGCAATTTTCAAAAAGTGGAAGATATAAAATCTAGCATAAAAATGAGTCTTGAGTTATATCAACCACAAACAAGCTAAACCTTCAATTTTATTGACTAATATTAGAAACCCAGATCATTTATTAACACAGAATGTCTAATTCTTGCTATATTTTAGCAATAGCAAAATACTTTTTAGCCACTTGAACCTAATTTGAGAAATGAGCAGAAAACATAGTCTTACTGCTTTGAATGCAGTCACATCTTTTAATCAAACCTACATTTGCTTTTCAAGCTTGGTACTTGATTTCCAAATTGTGTGCTTGATTTTGATCACACAATCTTTGCGTCTAAGTGGTGGTCCTCATATGTCACCTAGCTAGGATTTTAGACAGTGCTGGGGAGGAGTTGGCTGTTGTGGTACATGCTGGGTACCAATGACATAGGAAAATATGGGAGGGAGGTTCTGGAAGTCAAATTTAGGCTCTTAGGTAGAAAACTGAAATCTAGAACCTCCAGGGTAGCATTCTCTGAAATGCTCCCTGTTCCACCCGCAGGTCCCCAGAGGCAGGGAGAGCTCCAGAGTCTTAATGCGTGGATGAGACGATGGTGCAATGAAGAGAAATTCAGTTTTGTAAGGAACTGGGGAACCTTTTGGGGAATAAGAAGTCTTTTCCAAAGGGATGGGTGCTACCTTAATCAGGGTGAAACCAGGCTGCTGGTACTAACCTTTAAAAATAAATGAAAAATAAAATGAAAAAAATACTCAAGGTGTATGTTTAATTTCTGATATAGTTCATAGGCATTAGCTTTTTCCCTCTTGTTTTGTACAACTAAGCTTATTTTATTTCTTTTTATTACTTAGTTTCATGTATTTTTCTTCTATTTTTTTTATGATTTATAATCATATTTTTTTATTTTTATCTTTGTAAACCATTTTGATCAATTTACTTGTAAAGGCAGTATATAAACATTTATAAATAAATAAATAAATAGATAAAAAGGAGATAGAGCAGCTTTTAAATTTAATCAAAGGGGAAAGCTGACAGTCGCTCAGCAGTGCATGGTTCGGAGGAAGGTATCTTTGAAGGATACTAATGAATCATTAGAGTTAGGGGATCCCAACAGAGAGATTCTAATAATAATAAAAGCAGTCCATGTGCCTATAATGAAAGACTCACTTTATCCAAAAGATTTCAATTTAACCCTATCAACTGAAAAGCAGAATGTTAATACAAACAAAAAACACACTTTGAAATGTCTGTATTCCAGTGCCAGAAGTTTAAGAAGTAAGATGGGAGAGTTAGAGTGTATAGCAGTGAATGATAAACTCTCAAATCAATGGATAAATGCCTCATAAATATTATTTCTCTGAACATTCAAAATCCGCTATTCCATGCTCAAAATAATGAGTCATGTATTGATCGAACAAATATTCACTAGGGGCTACGGAGTATATGGTGGCTCCTATAGCCCAGCTGTTTAACCAACAACCATGTCTATCTACATGTTTTGTGATTTTTTTTCTTTATAACAGTTTCCAAGATTTTGGAAAGATAGAGGAAGGGTTTCATATATGTGAGTATTGAAACCCCAGTGTGTGAACTCTTTTTTTGTATATAATCATCAACCAAATATTGGATGGAGGAGGTTTGGTTGATGATTATATACAAAAAAAGAGTTCACACACTGGGGTTTCAATACTCACATATATGAAACCCTTCCTCTATCTTTCCAAAGTCTTGGAAACTGTTATAAAGAAAAAAAAATCACAAAACATTTAGATAGACATGGTTTAATGGGACACAGCCAGCATGGATTTACCCAAGGGACGTCTTGCCTCACAAATGAAATCTACATTTTTTTGAAGGCATAAATAAACATGTGGATAAAGGTGAACTGGTAGATGTGGTGTATTTGGATTTTCAGAAGGCTTTCAACAAAATCCCACATGAGAGGCTTCTAAAAGAACTAAAATATTATGGGATAGGAGACGATGCCCTTTTGTGGATTGCAAACTGGTTAAAAGACAGGAAAGATAGGATTAAATGGTCTGTTTTTACAGTGAAAAAAGGTAAACAGTGGAGTGCCTCAGGGATTTGTATTTAGACTGGTGCTTTTTAATATATTTCTAAATGATCTTGAAAGGGGTATGACAAGTGAGGTGATCAAATTTGTGGATGACAAAAAATTATGCAAAGTACTTAAATCTCAAGCGGATTGTAATTAATTGCAGGAGGACCTTGTGAGACGGGAAGATTGGGCTTCCAATTGGCAGAAGAAATTTAATGTGGAGAAATGCAAAGTGATGCATATAGGGAAAAATAAATAACCCTTGTTGTAATTATATAAAGTTAGGTTCTATCTTAGGATTTATTACCCAGGAAGTCTAGGAGTCATAGTGGATAATATATTGAAATCGTCGGCTCAGTGTGCTGTGGCAGTCAAAAAGGCAAACAGAATGTTAGGAATTATTAGGAAGAGAATGACAAATAAAACGGTGAATATCATAATGCCTCTGTATCGCTCCATGGTGAGATTGCACCTTGAATGCTGTCTGCAATTCAGGTCGCCACATCTAAAAAAAGATATAGTTGCAGTGAAGAAAGTGCAGAAAAGGGTGACCAAAATGATAAAGGGCATGGAATAGCTCCCCTATGAGGAAAGGCTAAAGAGGTTAGGGCTGTTCAGTTTGGAGAAGAGACAGCTGGGGGGGGGGGGGGGCAGAATATGATAGAGGTGTACAAAATCATGAAAGGACGTGAACAGGTTAATGTAAATTGGTTATTTACTCTTTCAGATAATAGGACTAGGGGGCACTCCTTGAAATTAGCAAATAGCTCATTTAAAACAAATCGAAGAAAATTATTTTGCACTCAGTGCACAGTTAACATGTGGAATTCATTGCCTGAGGATGTGGTTATGGCAGGTAGTCAACTGGGTTTAAAAAAGATTTGGATAAGTTCCTAGAGGAAAAATTAATAAGGAATAGTAGCTTGAGATCTATTTAATATTTGGGTACTTGCCAGGTTCTTATGGCCTGGATTGGCCACTGTTGGAAACAGGATGCTGGGGTTGATGGACCCTTGGTCTGACCTAGAGTGGCATATCTTATGTTCTCATGTATAGTATTTTGTATATTATGTGGCTAATTGAAATGAATCTGAACAAACTGTGGGAGAACCTTTGGAGATGGACTCTCTTTACTTAGCACCTGAAAAAAATAACCAACTTTTCACTTTCCTTTTTTTTTTTTTTTATTTAGATTTATATTCCACTTTTCACACTTTTTCAGTGCTTCAAAGTGGATTACAATCAAGTACTGTAGGTAATTTCCTATCCCTAGAGGGCTTACAATCTAAGGGCCTTATTTTCTAAGGCCATCGCACGCTTGCACTACCAGCGCAAGCGTGCGATAGCTAGAAATCGTAGCGCACGCCAGCGAAGGGGACATCAGGGCGGAGTTGGCCCCGGAAGAGGGGAGTCGGGGCATCACCAAGGCCAACTCCGCGAAGACGGCGCAGACAGTGAAAAGGTAAGGAGCCTTTTCGCTGCCTATTTCGCGCCGAATAACTACACCTTTTATGGTGTAGTTATTCAGTGCGTCACCGGCAGCGATCGCACTGCGGCTGTGCGATCGCTGCCGCCTAGCTCAGGACCGCCCCCCTGTTTCGCCCCGCCCCTGTTACCACCGGATTTTCTAAGTTCTGCGAACTTAGAAGATCCGCCCCTAAGTTTGTAGAGAAGATCCTTGTATTCAATGCATTTCAAGAGAAGTGTGAACAAATACTAAGAGGTGAAGAAAGAATGGCCAAAGCCATCTTTAAATCCTACCCAGGTTGATATTTTTCATTTTTTGCTTTTACCAGAAGTCCTACCTTAGAATCTTCTGGCTTCCAAAGTGACAAGAAATTCTAAACAACACCCTCCCTTCAGAACAGGATCTAGAAGTTATTGTATGGTTGCTTACAAAAACGTAAGGTGTAAGTCAGTTCTCTATAGTAGCATGGAAAGAAAAATCATTTAGTAGAAAGGTGTGCAGAAATCTTGGTATGACAAGCAGCTTCAAACACCCATGCAGTAGTGCCGGTCGAGAAAAATTTCAAGTCTTTCAGCACATGGATAACAATAAAGAGAATGACTAAGCTCTTATTGACCTTGTAGGGCTTTGGCTGAAGGATTTAGAGGAAATAATGTAACTGCAACCATTTTTGGACACGTATCGTTCCTCCTACATACATTTTTAAAAGCAGGCTTTGGTCATGCTTTAATTTTTAATTACATCCGCCATGAGCTCTGGACTGACACTGTTCAATATAAAATATTCATCCTGCCCTTGCCGCTGTCCCAGGTAAGTGCAGGTAGCCAGAAGGGAGATCTCTGTGCATTAGCATTAGGTCTCACTTAGCTCTGAATTGTTTGTACTAGGGAAATCTCTGAGATGCTCCAGGATCATAACAGTGACTAAAATAGAAAGTAATGAATTAAGACATTCAACATACCAACCTCCCCTCCCACCTAGTTTCTAAGTTTAAATTTCCAGGGTCAGAAACATTTTTTTACTTTTTCTTTCCTTAATGCAATTATATTCTGTTGGGAAAATGTCACTAGCCAGTCAGGCTACTCCATTTAACATACTGCATACAAAAAATAAAATCACGTTCTAATATATAATATAAACCTTTGGGAGCCTAGCTGGAATGTCATAAGGGGAATCCTGCATTCCAACTGGCTGAAGGCTTCAGAAGACAGCCCATTAATAATAACCAGATATTTGTTGCCCCTACCACCTGAGATTTCTCTGTAAGACAAAAAAAATCTAAGAACTCTCTGAGGCTGATTCAATCTTTTGGAATAGATGGGGTAGAAAAGAGCACAGCACTGCCCTGTTTATAAAATATGGCTCAGACCAGCTTTACAGAAAATGGTAATTTTTCATGCAGCTTCTATGTGATAGGGCAAGTTGAAAAGAAAGAATAGAAAAGCCTTCTCTTGATCTAGTTTTCAAATACTGTACATACAACCCTCCTATCAGAGTTGCATTATGTTCCATAGAAGTTCTAGAGATGTGCAGGAACATTTTTTTGTACTCATTTTGTTGATTTATTTTTTCAGGTTTTTAAATTAGTTTTTCATTTTTGGGGGTTTAATTTTTTTTTCATGTTTATTTGTTTTCAGCAAATAATGTGTATTATTTGCAAATAGTGCACACTATTTGCATCAAGTCTCTGACAGTGCATAGTTCAGATTACTTGGAAGTGACCACCAGGTATCAAACAGGAAAGCCCATTCCCAGAAGCTATCTGGTTAAGTAATGGATAGCAGGGATGTGTATTATTGCTCCATTAATTTCATTTATTTCCGTGGTACATATGTCTCATGAATTGATTGTAGGCATGTAAAATGGATGGTAGGTGTGTATGTCTATTAAGAACATAAGAAGAACATGCCATAGTGGGTCAGAGCAAAGGTCCATCAAACCCAGCATCCTGTTTCCAACAGTGGCCAATCCAGGCCATAAGAACCTGGCAAGTACCCAAAAACTAAGTCTATTCCATGCTACCGTTGCTAGTAATAGCAGTGGCTAATTTCTAAGTCAACTTAATTAATAGCAGGTAATGGACTTCTCCTCCAATAACTTATCCAATCCTTTTTTAAACATAGCTACACTAACTGCACTAACCACATCCTCTGGCAACAAATTCCACAGTTTAATTGTGCATTGAGTGAAAAAGAACTTTCTCAGATTAGTTTTAAATGTGCCACATGCTAACTTCATGGAGTACCCCCTAGTCTTTGTATTATCCGAAAGAGTAAATAACCAATTCACATTAACGCATTCTAGACCTCTCATGATTTTAAACACCTCTATCATATCCCCCCTCAGCCTTCTCTTCTCCAAGCTGAAAAGACCTAACCTCTTTAGTCTTTCCTCATAGGGGAGCTGTTCCATTCCCTTTATCATTTTGATTGCTCTTCTCTGTACCTTCTCCATCGCAACTATATCTTTTTTGTGATGCGGCGACCAGAATTGTACACAGATTTCAAGGTGCGGTCTCACCATGGAGCGATACAGAGGCATTATGACATTTTCCGTTTTATTCACCATTCCCTTTCTAATAATTCCTAACATTCTGTTTGCTTTTTTGACTGCCGCAGCACACTGAACTCGCAATTTCAATGTGTTATCCACTATAACGCCTAGATCTTTTTCCTGGGTGGTAGCTCCTAATATGGAACCTAACATTGTGTAACTATAGCATGGGTTATTTTTCCCTATATGCATCACCTTGCACCTATCCACATTATTGCAGGCTACATAAGTGCATAGCATCCATTTTGCACTCCTACTATCCATTTGTGAGATATGAGTTTACCACCGAAATGAATGAAACAAATGGATCATCGAATGCATACCTAATAGAAAGTGGACCTATCTTCTAGAAACTTATCCAACCTTTTTTGAAACACAGCTAAATTGTTAGCCATCCTACATTATTTTGCAGCAAATTCCAAAGTTTAATTATGCCTGAACTGAAGAAATACTTTCTAGAATTTATTCTATATCTTCTACTAGTTAATTTCATGGAGTAACCCCTAGTACTATGGAAAGAGTAAATAATCATTCTCTAGCAACTTGTTCCACATCACTTATGATTTTGCAACCCACATTCATGTCTCCTTTCATTCATCTCTTCTACAAGCCAAAGAACTGTAACTTGTTTAGCCTTTCTTCATAAGGGAGCTATTCCCATTTTTGTCACCCCTTTCCAGTTTCCCATGCAAAATAAGAAATTGCCTCCTAAACTATGGCTTCTTAAATTCCTCAAAAGTCTCTCATAAGGGATTTTGTCAACTGTCTTTTCAACATCCAGGCAAGGTATATCAACTGGTGTTCCTTTTATCCACTTGTTTTTATTTACACCCCCAAAAAGAAATTCTGGTAAATTGGTACGGCATGAATTCCATGTGCTAAAGCTATGTAGGCTTTCCTCCACCGATGCATGTTTATTCATATGTTCAGTAATTTTGTTTTAAACAACAGTTTCCATCCTTTTACCAGGCTCCAACATCAGGCTAACTGGTCTGTAGTAGGGATGTGCAGAGCAAAATTTTATGTTCATATTTTTTATGTCCGAAAGGGGGTCCCACTTGCGGCCAATATGGACATAAAAAAAATCCAATGAGTTGGGTATATGTACATATGTGCAAAAAAAAAATTTAAACCCCCTCACCCTCCTTAATCCCCCCCCCCCAGACTTACCACAACTCCCTGGTGATCGAGCGAGGAGTGAGGACGTCATTTCTGCAATCCTTGGCGAGAAGCATGTGACGTCGGTGGCACGTCGAGTGACGCGGCGTCACGTGATTCCCGGCTCGTTCGCGCCGGACGGCTCGTTCGGCCCAAAAAGAACTTTTGGCCAGCTTGGGGGGGCCTCCTGACCCCCCCAAGCTGGCCAAAAGTTCTTTTTGAGCCGAACGAGCCGGGAATCACGTGGCGCCGCGTCACTCAGACGCGGCGTCACGTGATTCCCGGCAAGTTCGCGCCGGACGGCTCGTTCGGCCCAAAAAGAACTTTTGGCCAGCTTGGGGGGGTCAGGAGGCCCCCCCAAGCTGGCCAAAAGTTCTTTTTGGGCCGAACGAGCCGTCCGGCGCGAACGAGCCGGGAATCACGTGACGCCGACGTCACGTGATTCCCGGCGAGTTCGCGCCGGACGGCGAGTTCGCGCCTGACGGCTCGTTCGGCCCAAAAAGAACTTTTGGCCAGCTTGGGGGGGTCAGGAGGCCCCCCCAAGCTGGCCAAAAGTTCTTTTTGGGCCGAACGAGCCGTCCGGCGCGAACGAGCCGGGAATCACGTGACGCCGGCGTCACTCGACGTGCCGCCGACGTCACATGCTTCTCGCCAAGGATTGCAGAAATGGCGTCCTCACTCCTCGCTCCATCACCAGGGAGTTGTGGTAAGTCGGGGGGGGGGATTAAGGAGGGTGAGGGGGTTTATATTTTTATTTTGGCTCAACAATCGCGATTTCCCACATATCGAACATATCTATGTTCGATATGTGGGAAATCCGATCGTTTATGTCGAATCAATTTTTTAAGTAAAAAAAAAATATGAGTTGTGTTTTACTAATGCGGTCAATCCGAATGCACACCCCTAGTCTGTAGTTTCCTGGATCACCCCTGGAGTCCTTTAAAAAATTGGCATTGTGTTTGTTATCTTCCAGTCTTCAGGCATGGTGCTAGATTTCAGTGAAAGATTACCAATTACTGTAGTGTGTCAGCAATTCCACTTTTAGTTCTTTCAGAATTTTGGGGTTAATGCCATCCTGTCCTGGTGATTTGCTGCTTTTAAACTTGCAATTTGCTCTTCTATACCTTTGACACAATTTGCTTAAGTTCCCCAGAAACATCACCTTAAAAGAATGGCTCTGAGTATCTCTCCAATATCCTCTTCAGTAAAGACTGAAGCAAATAATTCAATGTGGGGTAGATTTTCAAAGGGTTGTGTGCGATCGTGTCGGGACACTTTTTTTTCAGTGGACTTCTGCCTTCAAATGAATAGATGAGTATTTTTTTCAATTATTTGGGCATTTGATGCTTTTTCCATATGTGTTTATGAGACTCTTTTTCTAAGTAGATAGAGGTTATTCCATCATTTTTGTGAGCATTTGCCTCTGATATTTGAAGTGTTTTAAGAAATGTGTGGTTTTTTGAAGTACTTTGCGTGGCAGCTTCAGTTCTTTGATTTAGAATTTTATTCAAGAGAGCTCTGTTGAGTTCCAAAAAAATTAAAAAAAAAACTGAGTGTGTAAAAAATAAAGTAAATGGACCTTCTACTTAATGTATGAGCTTGTATGACAGCCAAACTCATCAAGTCATAGGTCCTACAAATGAATGTATTTGACATTGCATATGTGGTTATATCTTACTGTGAACTAATTTTGACCAGTGATACCCCCTTATTTTGATGTGTGTTTTAAGTGAAAAGTTACCCATGTAAATGGCTAACTAGTTATATTTAAAGCCGTATGCAGCTAAAGTTTAGCCGCATAATAACGTATGCAACTATAATTTGTCCACAGAGGTTGGGGGCGGTCCAGGGACAGGCAGGAGGAGTTTTGGAGTGGGTCACAGTTAGCCACTCAACCAATGTGGCTAACTCTTCTCACGCCATAGGGCTGTCCTAAAGTTAGCCAGATATACTTATCCCCCACCTCATACCTTTTACAGTGGCTGGGAGCTGGGGAAAAGCGCCCAGCTACTTGCGTGCCCACTGTGTTGCTTTGCAGCAACTCTGTTAACTTGTGAGTTATCCAGAGAAATGCCTTTGAATATTGTCCTCAGCGTCTTCCTGTCCACCGTGCCAACAGAAACCCTGCTTGATCACTCATCTGCTGCTTTCCTTGCCCTTATCACCCTCTGAGAGGCTGTGTTAGCCCTCCACTCCCTCATCCATCAATAAGACTATTGGTAACAGAACAAAGGAGGAATTTAGAATCATGCAAAAATAATTGCAGTATTTTTTAGCTATGAATTGAAGTACACAGAACAGGGTAATTTTCAATCCGTTTATGCAGGTGAATAGTCTCCCCCCATTAATGCAGTAGAAAGGCTGCCCATTGCTTCACAGTATGCACATTTTTGTCTGCATTTAGAAGACGACGTGTTCCGGGGGAGTGCATGTGGGTCAGTGGAGCAAACTTGTGCAGACTGTGCTGCAACTCCACGCCCATTTTTTCCATGGGGAAAGCATGATAAACAGATGCAGAGGCCTGTAGGCACTTTGTACCTGTGGCAGGCTTTGAAATGAAGGCAAGCATGTGCTTTCTCTTTCAAACTTGGTGCCATGTGTAGAGGTAAAAAACCAAAAGTCCTCGAGAACTTTGTCTCGCTACAAAAGCCGTCTGAAAATTGTCCCCCTAAATGTAACAACAAGCTACAATAAGACCTGGATAGGTGGAACATGTTCTAGGGATTAGCATATTACACTGCAGCTTGGGAGAAATACCAAGCTATAAATGTACACTGGCTGGGATGGGGTTTTTTTTTCACAACCTTATCTCCTAGAAGCATTTTTTAATGATCTAGTGGATTAAAAATTGAACTAACCAACTAAATAGCTAAAATCTGCATGTCCTTGGGTAAGTCCCTTTAGCTTTTTGTGTGTCTCAATAAGCCCAATTGTAATTAAACTGGAACACTCATCCTGTTTCATCTCTCTTCATTGCTTTCAAAGCTTTCATGCCACCCGGGCACAGAGAGGCACTGCCAAGCCCAGATGTAGCTGCATGTGACTTTCTATAATGCAGTATTACATTGTACAGCACATTAAAGTCCTGTAGGCACCTTATGAATCCAAATGATTACATATTGAATTCGTGCCTGGATTTTCAAACATTCATATATTCAGGAGGACACGTTAAAAGGTTGTCGGTAAGGTGTATGCTTTGTATGTGGTATGATGTGAATCAGAGAGGTGCCAAAAATCTGCACCAGCCCCTGGACACCGCCTATTGCTATTCTGTGACTTAACACTATAATGCATGTCTCTGCTCCTCCACCTGCAGCTGACCAACATCTGACCATACCAATTACCAATTATCTCAGCCTGGTGTATACATAAAGCCAGGGTTAGGTTAGGGCAGTACAAAGAAGAGCTTGCAGAGGAGGGGTCTCTCACTGTTCTGCCTGTCAGGAAGCTGCTGCCTTGACTTGTTGAGCTGGAGCAGGGCCCCCAAGCCGAGGAAAGCTGTCATTACGCGGCATTTACATGAGAAAGGTAGCACGGCTCGTGTTTTGGCATGCCACACAAAAGTGACAAGAGCTACAAATACAGTCATGGCACGCAGAACAGTCCCAGTCAGCTCCGCCACTGACAGTGTTGGGCACCAGGGCTGTCACTCTTTTGACACGGCTCCTCCCTCCCTCTACCCACGCTGCTATTCGAAACAGCCGCTCGCCCACCGCTTTCATCTCCGCACAATGTGTCAATAATTACTTGTCAGGCCTGTGCTCACAGACCTGGGACGCTGAATAAATGCTCATTATGCTTGAAAAATGTCGCAGGCTTTACTGCAAATCTTGCATTACCGATGCACACAATAGGGGCTATTGACACAGATGCAAACCTGCATATTAACAGCTCGAGCTGCGCTGCCAAGCAGCTTCTTGACAAACTAACTCCCAGCAAGGACTTTGTTGACCTTTCTGTTCCCTGCCTGGCAACAGAACTCACTCTTCCATATGAAAAATGGCCTGGGGGGGATACTTAGCAGTCCCTCCGTTCAGCACATTTGTCCATTTGTCCACTGTGCAAACGAAAAACTGCTTAGGCAAAGCAAATAATCCTCACCAAGAAAAAGGCTCTCTCCCAGCCTGTCCTCTCTCGTCTCCTCTGCTACCTTCTCTTTGCAGAAGTATTAACGGTGACTCCCCCCACACACATTCTCTTTAAAAGCTGAAATGATTGATTGAGTGTGTGGCTGGTTTGGCCTTGAGGTTATATTTACTCATTTGCAGGTTAAAACCTCTGTTTCTATATACATCATGCAGAGCAGAGCTGGAACACGAGGCTCGGGATGCCATTCCTCGGTTCCATGACATCCGCTCTAGGAATACCCCATTCTTATGTCACTGTACAGTAGAGCAGAATTCTTGTAAGTACATTAATCTTAGGGAAGATGGGGGTTTAATAGGTTCTGATACTTTTTATTGGACCGATGCAGAGGGTTGGGAAACACTGGCACGGAAGGCGTCTGCAGGAAAGGGCCATTTCCTGCTCTCACATTTGTATCTGACTGCCGTGCTGCTGCTGCAGGTCTTACTCCATGGGTGCTCCCCGCGCACCTTACCCAGGAACCTTTGAGTGGTGCTCACCCTGGGGGTGGGGGCTGGCTGGGCAGACTTTCTTTCACACTCACCCCCCAGGGAATTATTCTCTTTCACCTAATAAAATAGTTTCCAAACTTTGGTGGCTCTGGCTTGATTTTTGAGCTCAGCGTCTTTCTGTTTATTCTCTATCCTGATCACTATGCCTTTCTTGGTTTTCTGTCTCTCACTACTTTTCCTCCTTCCTTTATCTTTTCTATTTCAGTTCTATCTCTTCCTTCTTTATCTCTTTCCTTCATAGTAACATAGTAATAACAGCAGAAAAAGACCAAACGGTGCATCCAGTCTGCCCGGCAAGTTTCCTAAGGGGGTAACCACTAGGGATGTGCATTTGCTTTAAATGAAATAGATAATGGCAACGTCTTGTTTTGGGAGCGCCCCAAAAATAAAAAAAAAAGACAACATTTCATAAAATTTGTATTTTGAGTTAGTGTGCACTAACGGGACTTAGTGTACACTAATGGGTCTCAGTGAACGCTAACTGGATGTTAGCATGCACTAAGTCGCGTTAGTGCGCACTAAATCCAGAATTAGGGAAACATGAAATAAACAGCCCTGAACCATTTTAAAAATGAAATTAAACATAACAACCTGAAATGAAAACGGCATGAAAAAAAAAATCAGTGCACATCCCTAGTAATCACCGCTCTGTGCAGGTTACCCCTATGTCTCTGTTTAGGGTAGTGACTGTCGCCTTATGTTAAGGGTAATTACATTTACAATCAGACCTGCTGCTTGAATGTGCTTTGCTTTTGGTCTTGGCTGGAGAAACAGTACTATCTATGTTTTTTTCCCTGAGTCTGCATAACAGTACCCTGGACTGTAAATGTTGGGGCCCAGTGTTGACCGTCATCTGAATTCAATTCCCCTTTTTTCACCTTCACTGTTGAAGCGGGGAGTGACGTTGCAGTTGCACCAAATGCATCAAGAGTAGTCAGTTAATGACAGTAATCCCATTCCTTCTCATTAAAGGCAGTAACTGCTGCTCTATGCAGGCTACCCCATGTACCCTTTTCTTCATTTCCAACCTCTAACCTTTAAGGATCCCTAGTGTTTATCCCACGCCCTCTTGAATTTGTTTACCTCACCACCTCCTCTGGAAGGGCATTCAAGGCATCCATCACCCTCTCCATGAAGAAGTATTTCCTGACCTTGGATATGAGTCATTCCCCCTGGAATTTCATTTCATGACCTCTAGTTCCTCTGTTTCCTGGAATGTCTTTATTTGTATTTATATGCTGCTTTATCCTCGGTTCTATGCGGCTTACATAATATCATTCATAATAAAATAGCCAAACAACCATAAATGACTAAAACACTACTGAGCAGAGCATAATATTGCATCAATGTGTGAATATCAATACAATCATCTGTCCATTCTGAGTACCTCCTGAAAGTATTATTTTCCTTCTTTCACCTCTTCCAATTCATCCCTACTCTGCTTTCACCATTCTTCCTCCTCTTTCTGCTGCACTCTGTCCTCCTTTCCTCATCTCCTTCCTTCTATATTATCACTCTAGATTGCTCCTCTGTCCCAAGCTCCTCACCTTCTCCATCTCCTGCTGTCCCTGCTCCTCACTCTTTCTCCTCCCCGCTCCCCATCTTTTCTCTCCCTTCTCTGTATTATCTTCCCCTAATTCCAGTGGTGTGTCAGGGGGTCTCCGATACCTGCGGGCCAATGCTTTGTGTTGCCTCCCCCATGCACCTTCCCCTCCCACCACCACCATCACCAGCCTCCTCGTAGAAATGTTTAAGGTCACAGAAACAGACATTTCACCCTCTTCTCACCTTCTACTTGCCTGCAGCTGAAAAAAATATATAAAAAGAGGTCTCCGGGTGTCCCCTATAGCCTGGTGCCCAGGGGCTTTGAATCTCCCCCCCCCCCCCTCTCACTGTGCCACTGCCTAATTCAACTTCTTGTTATTATCTTCTCCATCCCCCACCTTGTGCTCCCCTCTCTCTTTCCCCACACTCTTCTTCTCCCCATGCCTCTCTCCCCCAACTCTCACTGTCTCCTCTAGCTCTCCCCTCTCACTTTCCTCACATTGTAGTCCTTTTCCTTGCTTACCCCTCTCTCTTCCCACCTTTGTTCTCCCCGTTTTCCCTTTCACCTCTCTCTCTCTCTCTCACGCACATTCTCTCCTTTCACTTCACCTCCCAGCACTCACTCTACTCTTTCCCTTCACTGACATCCGCCCCCCCACCCTTCCCCAGGGACACACAGTTTTTCTTCACCCCCTCCCTTTGATCCCTCCCTCACTCACACATGCAGACTTTCGTCTCTGTCTGCTTTATCAAGATCCATGCGGGACTGGAAAGGCTTCCCTGCCTCTCACTGCTGATGGATTCTGGAGGATTAGCAGCAGAGCTTCCTCCTGCCTTCTGTCTCCTGCCTCAGACTCAGTCCTAGTGCCAGTTAACTACTCAGCATAGGTTTTTATATCTTTATTAATTTAAAACATTCAGGGTCTGCTTGGCAAAAGGCAGCTAAGCTGAGAGGGGGAGATGATTTCTATAAGCAAGAGATCCTGGATGCTCTCCCAAAGACCTAGAGAAAGGACTCTGAGCCTGGAGTCTCCAGCTCAAGTCTGGAGAGTTCTCAGATATGCTACTGGGCCCCAATGCCTTGCACACTCCATATTTAGGAATACAACAGGGCCACAGCTTCATTCTATATTCAAACACATGATTCTTCCCAAGTCACTTAGCTCCTTGCTAACCCCTCCCCTGCTGCTCTCCTCACATCCTGTTTCTACCCATGCTTAGGGTAGTAGCTGGCAAGGCCTTTCTTGGCTGCACTTCCTGTCAGCTGATGGTGGGATGACTGACTGCATCTCCCCCTTCATTCTTCTTAACGTCACCATGCAATGCTGTACTAACCCTCTCTCCCACAAAGCTTCCTGGCTTGGATAGATACCTTCTTAACCCAAAGCTGTGACAAAATGCCTTCCTCAGTGCACTGCACCACCTCCCGCCATGTTGGCTGCCACACTAACAAACCCACAAGAGGTGGGAGGGCAGGTGCAGGAAGAGAGAAAGAGAACAAGTCACTTAGGTTATCTACATTCAGCAATTACCTTCTAGACCCACCTTGCTTGTCTTCTACTTCTGACTTTTTCCCCAGGCTAAGCACTTCCATTCAGTTGATGGAAGAAAGAAAGGCCGTTGGGGGATGGGGAGTGGGATGTGATGCAGATCCACATAAAGAGAGTTACGATAGTCCAGAGTAACCAATGCCAATGCTTGTGCACAAATGTCTGAAAGACATTTCCTGTTAAAAAAATACCCAAGCTTCCTCAATAATCTCAATTTAAAAGATCCTGCTTTGAGAGTGGCCTCCATCTGTCTTTTCACCGTCAGATGGGAATCGATGCAAACCTTAAAATCGTTCACACTATCAGCCGGAGTCAGTGGGGATACCTGAAACATCGACCCCAGTGAGAAGAGAAGCCCGATTCATCTGAATGACCTCGGTTTGTGCAGAGTTCAAGTGTAAATTCTGCATAGGTATCCGAAAGAAATGAAGCTGCCCCTGCCGAGGGACAAACGCTTGTCCTGTGCCTGCAGTGTGTGAGGGTGAATGGATGGGATGTGGGGTGGGTCTGTGCATCGGAAGGACATGGCACTGGCAAGCCCAATGGGCCATGACCTGCGCTACTTCCTTGAGGGCTATCCATGTATGTTACGGGGTTCGCTGCCTTTGTACCCAGCAGGCCGGTCCATCTTTTCTTATTAAAGTCTGATTTCCCGCCTTTCACTTAGATTGCACATTAAAGCATTTCTGTTTGCGAAATGAGAAGTAGCTTGAAGTGAGTGAAATTATATCACCGCCACCACCACCAGCACTGGGATAATATTAATAACTAGGGCAGGCACGAGGGCAGTGGCCACAGGGCAAAGCACCCCCCCCCCACCCCACCCCCATACGGTGGCACTTTAGCTACGTGTGCCGTGAGCGTACTGCTTTAGCAAACGGCCAGACACAGAATAAGACACTGATTTCTCAAAAACTAAACAGTGGCACCACAGAGTGTCATACTAAAGGGAAGGCAGAGGAGACAGTAACAGTGTGAAGAAACTAAGTCTGCAGAGCAGCAATGTGCACGTACCACAAGCCCCCCCGTCTTTCTGTCTGTGAAAGGATGCGTAGCTTTAAGTGAGTGAAATAATGAACCCCACCACCACCACTGATATAATTAGGGCAGGCACTAAGGCCAGTGGGCCCCTGTCCACAGGGTAAAGCACCCAAGCACACAACCTGACACCTTAGCTAGCTATGTTTGCTTCTGCAAGAATCAATGGCCGCAAGCACAAATAAATTCATTTCTCACTAAAGGCAAGGCAGGCAGTAACACTTAGTCAGCTATATGTTAAGCAGAAGCAGCAGTGAGTGACTGCCTGCCCTCAGTGCCCCACTGCTAGTATCTAGTGCCTATGCCTAAATGCCCACTGCCCCACCTGGCCTAGTGCCTTACAAGCCTGCCACAAAATCAAATCAATGCAATAATAATAATAATAATAATCATGCAATAATTAATTTGAAATCCCAATGACAATCTCTCTCCAAAGAATAAGGCGTTAAGACTGTTGTCTCCTCAATTCCCCCAGAGCAAAGCAGCAGATAGCAAGAGCCCCAGTTCATATATTTGGTCTCTAGGTCTGGCGTGTCCACTAAGCAAACTAGGTGGTCGCCTAGGGCACCCCAACCAGTAGTGGGGTGGCAAACAGCAGGCATGTTTTGCTGCAAGTAGAGCCCATCCTGCTCATGGCCAAGAGGACTAGAGACTCAGTGGGCCGTGAACGGTGCACATCCTGCTCGATGTGCACTGCTCACAAGAGAAGCAGACTCGACCGGCTGTGAGCGGCACCTCTGTTTGTGTGTGTATATGAGATAGAGAGAGGGAGCCTGTGTGAGGGAGTGAGAGTCCATGTGTGTGTGTGTGAGAAAGAGAACCTGTGTAAAGGTGTGTGTACCAGAGAGAGAGGGAACCTGTATGAAGGGAGGGATTGCAAGAGACAGTGTCTGTATGAAGGGTGTATGAGAGAGAGACAGAGAGAAAGTGTGTTTAATTGAGAGAGAGAGAGAGAGAGAGAGAGGGAGGGAGCCTTATTGAGGGTATGTGTATGTGAGTATGAGAGAGAGAAGGGAGCTTGTATGAGGGTGTGTGTGTGAGTGAGAGGGATTGTGTGTGTATGAGAGAGAGCGATGTTAGTGAGAGGGAGGGAGAGCCTGTGTAAGGATACGTGTGTGTGTGTGTGTGTGAGAGAGATGGGGCCTGTCTGAGTGAAAAAGGGCAGGATATGTGAGGGAGAGAGGATGTGAAAGTGAGAGAGCATGTGTGTGTGTGTCTCTTGAAGAGTGTGCATGTGTGGGACAGCCTATGTGCGTTTGTGTGTGAGAAAGAACAAACGTGTATAATTATGTGTGTGTATATGAGAGAAAGGAAAAAGTTTGTGATCAACAACCCCTACTCTCCACTCCATCAGCTAATCCATGACAATCTCAGGGCATCTAGAAATCAAAAGTTCCCAGATAGTTTTGTTAGTTTTAATCATGGGTATTAATATTTGATATGTGCGCTGTTTTTCAATTTTTGTTTTGGAACTGGAGCATTTTTTTTGAGATTTAATTATTGGATGTCACTTTGTCTGCTATTTTGAAATATTCCTTTTACTAGTATGGTTTTACTATTATTGATGTTTTATATTTCTTCATTTTATTGTTGCATAATTTTTTCTTGTTTGTTAATTGAGACATTAAGACTGTTGCCTCCTCAATTTTTTCTTGTTTGTTAATTGAGGCGTTAAGACTGTTGTCTCCTCAATTCTCCCAGAGCAAAGCAGAAGATAGCAAGAGCCCCAGTTCATATATTTGGTCTCTAGGGCTGGCGTGTCCACTAAGCAAAGTAGGTGGTCGCCTAGGTCACCAACCAGTAGGGGGGGGGGGGGGCGGGCGGCGGCAAACAGCAGGCATGTTTGGCTGCAAGTAGAGCCCATCCTGCTCATGTAGAAGCAGTACTATCTATGCTTTTTCCCTGAGTCTGCATAACAGTACCCTGGACTGTAAATGTTGGGGCCCAGTGTTGACCGTCATCTGAATTCAATTCCCCTTTTTTCACCTTCACTGTTGAAGCGGGGAGTGACGTTGCAGTTGCACCAAATGCATCAAGACTAGTCAGTTAATGACAGTAATCTCATTCCTTCTCATTAAAGGTAGTAACTGCCGCTCTATGCAGGTTACCCCATGCACTCTTTTCTTCATTTCCAACCTCTAACCTTTAAGGAGGTCAGAGCCAGAGCCGGGGCCTGGACTTGGCAGGGGAGGGGGGTGCTAATATCCTTGCACTGGCCCTGCTGATCTTGAATTAGGAAAAAAACCCGAAACAAAACACACGATTGGCAGATTCAAACTATACTTTGCCATTTACCATGTCCCTTGTAAAAAAAAAAAAAAAAAAAAAAGTGAAGCAGATTTGGCAGACTTAAACTCTACATATCCCAAAAAGCCAGGCCCCTTCCCAGAAAGACTATAGATTGGGACATTCAAAACATGAACTTGCTTACTTACTTAGTTACCAGGTGGCATCTTTTCCCACAGCCCACTTTGAAATCTTGCAACACAAAAAGTTACAATAGAGAGAGAGCCAATGGGGATGGATAAGCAAACAAACTGCTTCCCCCATTGAGTTGGTTTTAAGCTGACTGACAGGAATATTTTAGTGCGTACTATTGATGTTAGTGCGCACTATTTGCATTATTTTAAATAATGTGCACTAAATGGAAATAGTGCGCACTAAAGTCAATAGTGTGCATGACAATAAATAATAAAATATATCATTTGATATAATTTCATTTTATAAGCTATATGAAAAGATATAGACAAAGTCGTTGACATTGTCTTTTGCCATTTAAAATGACGGCACATCCCTAATTTTATAGGGAAAGTAAAGCATCTGAAACCCAGCTAAGACGCTAGTGTGAATTAGGCTGACAGTCAGACAATGCTGACTGAAACCTACATTTTTTCTCAAACAGCTCATATTTGCCTGGTTTGTGTTTTCAGAGTGCTTGGTCGCAGATTGTAACACGAGCTTCTTCTAATTTTTGATGTGCAATGGCTGATGTGTGCCTGGCGTAGATGTTTGTTGGAAGGGGAGAGAGAGGAAGATTTTGGATAATATAAGCAGCTCTTTTACTTAACCTGTGATTTTGGCCATCATACCTGGAGCACAGGATGTACAGTGAGTGTCTGTCACGTATACCAGTTCTGCTTTAGTGAGAGTGAAGCCAAACATGAGATCAGAGCTGAGTTAGGGTTGGCTTGGATTTTGGCAGGCTGAATCATCAGGCTGACTCGGATTTCATCTCGGTCATATTGGGACAGAACATGCTATGGCTCTGAAAATCCAAAATGCACTGAGTGCCTCTGGTTTGGCGGTGGCGCCACTGAAACATGAACCAGCACTGCTGAGCGGTACTGCCCATCGTTTTTGGAAAATTAAGATACGAAGGATTTGAATGCAGGCAGCAGTTCAAAACTGAAGGAAAACATAAAACGGAGCAATGATGTCACGTATCAACGCCCAAAAAGTCAGGAAGATACCAAATAATCACCCCTGGCGATGCCCACCTCACCTTTAACCTGTAGGAAGA
Organism: Rhinatrema bivittatum; assembly: GCF_901001135.1. Lineage (NCBI taxonomy): Eukaryota > Metazoa > Chordata > Amphibia > Gymnophiona > Rhinatrematidae > Rhinatrema > Rhinatrema bivittatum. Next base: position 56,765,397 of record NC_042622.1, read on the forward strand.
GTAGGAATTGTGACATCTGTACCTTTAACCTCCCTGCTGGGAAGATACCCTGTTCATTATGTTCTTCCAGGAAACGCCACCTGCATATTATGACATTTCCCGCTATGATGTCAGTGCACCCAACATCTTTCTTGGATGATAACACCTGCAGATCTGGCACGAAGGGTATAGCAAAAGACCTGCGGGAGATAATAACCATGGGTACAGACATGCAAAAATATGGCATCAGCAAGTGAAAAGTGAACGCGTGAGACAGTGCAGGAGGGGGCTGGGAAGTGAAGTTTAGGCAAACAATACATTGTGAGCCACAGCTGTTTTCCTGTAGTACTTGTACTGCAATCTGCTCAGAAAGGGACAGGCAGAGGGGTCAGGGAATGTGAGACAGCTCGAAATGAAATAAAAGTGGAAACAATGGGTCTGGGTCTCTCACCACTTTTAAGTGTCACAAGGTGTCCCCTGAATCTGTCAGCAGAACCATAGTCAACTTCCTCAGAACCTTCCTGTACATAATACTAGGAGGTAACATAGTACTTACTGGAAATGCATGTGGAGTTCTTGGTAAAGGAAAAATATCCTGGAGGATTCTGAAGAATGGCAGTTATTGGCCTGCATCTGAGGATGAATCAGGATCATCAGTCATGCATGCTAGCAATATTTGAGAGCAGAGATTGAGCAATTCCAAATTTTTGTTATCCATAGCTCTGCATGGCTAGTGGGGGTTCATGGTTTAATTCGGTGAGTTCAATCCCACAGTAAGGTTTAAGGTTTGTTTATTTTTATACCGTCATATCGGTAGAACCATCATAACGGTGAACAATAAATTAAAGCATGAAAATACAATAATAATAATGATCGATACATAAAACAAGTAATACAATAAAATAATCAATGATCAATGAAGCATCGTAAAATCGTAAATACTTAAGGTTAAACATTAAAAATTAATAAAGTGCAGGAAGATAAAATAGTAAAAATACAAAATAACAATGTGCTACGTTAAGCTGAATTCTTCTGTCACTGTGATTCGGTATAGGCGCATTTAAATAGCCATGTTTTAAGTTCTGCTTTAAATTTTTTAATATCAGCTTGCATTTCTTCAAGCAGAGTGTTCCACAGTTTTGGGCCTGCTATAGATATTGCTATTAATAGATCATTACCTAAAAGTCACAAAATTTCAACTTGATGTATTTTGTTGAGACATCACTGAGAGTGAGGAGAAGCAGAACTTTAAATAGCATGAGTTTATTGTAGAGCTCAAGGTATATACGTTAGCTATGGAGGGAAAGAAAAATCCTGTCTGCAGATACATAGAGATAGCAGTGTATGTTCACATACAAAAGTATGCTTGATTGCCAACTAATGGCTGGACCAAACAATGCATCCTAGGTTAAATATGTTTCTGGGCCTACAATCTTCTCTCCTTTCCTGTCCTGCCCTTATGCTACCACTCCAACAAACATACATACATACATACACACACACACACACACACACACACACACATCAACCCTCTTTTCTAGAATGTGAATCAGACAGCCCAAGACTCTTGAAACCCCTTTCTTCCCTTCCCCCCCACAGTTGCATCCTTTAGTCTTCTGGTGATGCAGGTGTTGGAAGCCATACCACTCTCTCCAACTCCCTTTTCAACCTGTGGCACATAGGAAAACAGAAGAGAGTACCTGCACTTAAAGCCTCTGTGATACTCCTCCCACACGTGTTCTCTGTACAGAAATGTACGAGGGTGCTTCTTCAAAACTTCCTCTGAACCCTTCAGAAAGCTGAAGCTGCATTGTTCCGGAAACCCTGACACGGATTTATGAAAATTTTGAAACACGGTACCAATGTTGGGTATTTGTAATCCAGTGGGATTTAGTCCAGATAAGTGTCTTAGAAAAGTTTTTACATGCAATTTAAACATATTTCAAAACAGGGGACTTTGTGCTGATGATGAATATATTTGAGAGGCCATAGAACGAATCGTTGTACGATTTAGTGTTATATGATGGTCACTTTATAAAAAGTTCATTGATTTTCCTTCAGCCAAATATTGGGACGGATTTTCAAAAGATTAAGTGCGCCTGGCCTATTTTAAAAAGGCCCAGTGGCACATAAAGCCCCGGGGCGCATATAAGTCCCGGGGCTTTACAAAACGGGTGTGGGCAGGGTGAAGCAGTCCGAGGGCAGGGAGGGACGGTGGTGGGGCCAGAGGTCTGCAACACAGTGGCCATTGCCGCTGTGTCAAGGGATCACATGCCGGCAGCCTGCGCAAAAGGTAAAATAACAATTTTGGGTGGGTTAGAGTAGGGCTAGGGGGAGGAAAGGTTAGGGGAAGGGGTGAGAAGGTCAGGTTAGGGGGAGGGAATAGGGGAAGGCAGCGCGGCTCGGCGCATGCAAGGTGCACAATTGTGTACCCCCTTGCGCGCGCCGATCCTTGATTTTATAACTTGTGCGTGCAAGTAATAAAATCGGGTGTACATGTGCGCGCGCCGGGTAGAGCGCGCACATGTACGCCCGCGCGCACCTTTTCTAAAATCTACCCCATTGTGTGTGGGATCTGTTTTATTTTGGATTTTGTAAACTGCATTTACCAATGGAAAACACTGTTTTTTTTTATTGTTCCCTTTGCTATTAAAATTCACATTTTGGCTACATTCGTATTCTGGCTTGATATTTAAGTGAAAAGGAAATCTTTCAAAGAGAAACACTTAAAAGAAAACTTGAAAATTATCATCAGCAATCACAGAGATTAAGACTGTTTATAATTCAGTATTACCAAATAATTTTACAAAATAAAGGATATTTGCAGGTATGAAACTATTTTAAAATTTGAGATTGGACAAATTTGTACAATGTTACTGGCTGTACCCTTTCTTGGCACTCACATAGATGGTGCATATTTGGGAACTAATTTTGTAAGTACTCACATTGGTGTAAAGTTGATGGGTACTTTTTACCCGCCTACTTTATTTCAGTTTTCAGAAAGAAAGTATGCACATGCTTTACATTTGAACAATATCCCACCAAAACTATTGGCACACAATAATACCTGCTAACTTGTTTGCAGATATTTTTTGGGATAAAATACAACATAAGAACATAAGAACATGCCATACTGGGTCAGACCAAGGGTCCATCAAGCCCAGCATCCTGTTTCCAACAGTGGCCAATCCAGGCCATAAGAACCTGGAAAGTACCCAAAAACTAAGTCTCTTCCATGCTAAGCCCTTGCCTGCTGAATTTCCATTCACTAAATGCTCCATAAGATCCTGCTACTGCAATATAGTGCTGTTGTGAATGTAGGGCCATTGAAGCCGTGCTCCAATTCACAAGTGCTCTATAGTATCATGCTATAGCAATATAGCAACATTGGGGGACACAGGGCCATCGAAGCTTTGCCCGTCAGATTATCCAGCAATTTGATCCTGATTACCGATGAAGTTCTCTGTGGTGCAACGAAGTCCTGCTCGTAAAAGAGTAGGTGTCACTCCTTCAGCATGCCAACACAATTTTGGGTGATACACAGGCCAATCCTGGCCGTCAAAGATGAAGACTTGACATGCAACTTATCTCTCTGTCACCCACTGATGCAACATAGGAGCAGGAATACCAGCTTTCAATAATTGCACAGGCTGTACAGCCAGGTCACGGTCAACTCCTGGCCCTATGCCATGATTATTTTGTGGTCCTCCATACCCACCATGCCATATCAGCACCACATAAGACATCCCCAAGTGGGTGGCAGAATGAGAAAACCGCTGAAAGAAGAGACTGGAGGGTGGGCCATCCCACCTTTAAATTAAGCTCTCTGGCCCACCCCACCAGCCTATGCCCCCTCCTATACTCCAGAGGCAGAGCACCTCCCCGGTTGTGGCTTACCCAACTTATATGGGGCAAGTCAGCTCCTTTAGTTAAGCAGGGAGACTCCCTTCCAAAACTGGTAAAAATGGTGAATCACTGTGTATGCACAGAAAGTCCAAATCCTCTCTCTCTCCCTAGGGCTGAAGACTCTACGTGGGGTCTCCAGAAGTAATTCAATGTTGATCTTACATTTTTCCAAAAGTCTCTCTCAGGCTCTTTCTTTTAGTGTTATTATTTATTAGATTTGATTAATCACCATTGCTTACTGCAGTAAATCAAGGCAATTTACAATAAACCTTAAAGTAAAACAACATAATAATAGTAAATAAAACATAAATAAACAACATGTCATAGATAATAAAACCATAAAATTAAATGGAGCATAAAAGTAAATAAATCTTAACATAAAATAACTAAGAAACAATATTAAAGAGACCCTTGAAATGTATGTGAAAATAGAAAGCTTTTAAGGGATTCCTAAACTTCAAATAATCAATTTTAAGTTGTAAGCTTAGGGGAAGAGAAAACCAGATGCTCGGAGCAAGGTATGTAAAACAACTTTTTCTTGTGGATCCCAACTGTATCTGTGTGAAGAGATGGTGAGTAGAACAGAGAATTCTATTGGGACAATATGGTTTAATAAGAGTAACCAATTAAGAAGGTGTACCATGATGATATGACTTCAATTTTAAATAGGCAATTTTAAATGTAATACGGGCACAGATAAGTAATCTATGGAGATCTATTAAGCGTGATGCAACATGGTCATATTTGTTTTTACCAAAGATGACTTTCGCAGCAGTGTTTAGAACAAGCTATAGTTTGCGTAGAGAAGTTTTGGTAAGGCAATGAAAAAGTGTGTTACAATAATCAAGTTTACTGAGGGTTAGGGCATGTACTATAGTTTTAAGATCATTGGAATCAAGAAAAGGATGCAATCTCGAGATGAAGATGATAATAATGAATCCAATGTGAAAAATGTGATTTGAATGATAAATCACCCTTTAACCTAACACCTAGAGTTTTAGAAATTTCATAGACTGGAATAGAGATACCATCCATAACTGGAGAAGGTAATGGAGCAGAACAAATTTGACCTGAAAAACACAGGGATTCAGACCTGCTGGGATTGACCTTGAATTTGAAGCATTTTAACCAAAGGGCTGCCTCGATGAGACAAGCACTAAAATCAACTAAAGGGTTAAGGGTTGAAGATAATCTGGGCTTTCGGAAGTTTTACAGCCAACATATTGTAGTTTATAACTGCATTTGGTTGATTTTTCTTTTGTTCCTGATTGTGTCCTTTACTTGCTTTAGCTATTTGCTGATTATTCTGGATGTTTTGTTATTTTTCTTTTGCTGTGTATTGTATATGATGTTATAGGTAGTCTGTTCTATCTTGTATTATGTTTTAATTTTGCATTTTGCTATATGTTTTAATGTTTTTGTTTTTATTGATTGGGTATAATATAGGCTGTTCTGCATTCCCACAGAACATTTTGTTGGAGTGGTAGTTTTATCCATGTAAGAAATAAATAAATACTGTACATAAATACATGTTCAATAGTCTTTTTTGGCGAGGGAGATGGGGGCCAGCAGTTTCCTCATACTGGCAGAGCTGGATTAAGACAGACAGAGATTCTAAACTATGTCAAGTTTTAAAAAACCTCATAGCATTACCAAACAAAAAAAGAAATGGAAAACTTGAAATTTTTTTTGTATTTAAAGGCTCATAATTCGGGGTTTTAAACTGTAGTTTAGTTAACTTCAGTCTTAATCTGGCAATGTCCTCTGGTCTTCTATCTCAGTCTGAATGAACTGAGGCTGACATCCAGCACCATGAGCTTTCATTTACAATTATCTAGGAATTTTTTCCTCTAATTTATATCCCCTTAGCCCACAAATCACAGTGACACTCCTTAGCCAGTGGCCAGGTCTCCTTCCATAATCCTGGTCCCTAAATTCAGCCACTAGATGTCGTCATTGCATGATGGCTGTGAATCCTTTCCATCCAGGGGCTGTAAGTACTGCTCTGCAGCAGCCCCTGTCCCAGACGACCCAGGAAATGAAAGACCTGAGCCAGGAATCAAACTCAGGTCCCTCTACATGTCATTGCATAGCACTGTCATTGACCTACCAGGCTGGCTTGTCCAATTGTATTTTATTCATCAGTCATGGAAAGTGATGGGCCTGCACTCAACTTCACATTGATTTTCTCTTTTTAGTCTAGTTGTCTTCATTTTTTTCTCCTGAGCATCTGGCCTAACCTGAAACTCAAACTCATAAATCGGCATATCAATGAGGCTGATTCACAATATGCCTTTTTTCATGGCAGAGTCCATTTCTGCCATCTCTTGACTGCTAGGTTGCAGACCTAGAGGCCTCAGAACCCAGAACCCTGATTCTAACTAGCAGGTGTTACTGCCAAGTGATGCCTGCTGTTTCCTCATAGGGGGAGTGCAAGCAATGCACAAAAGTAGGCAGCAATAGCAAGAGAGTGACTATTGGACTCAGCCTTGACTGGTCTGAAATGCAAAAGCTGGCATGGAACTCAAGACTCCAATCTCCTGCGTGGCAGCAATAACTTCTGTCCTGCCGCTTTTTAAGCGGTTGCTACTGCAAATTAGCCAAGCAGAACCTCCAGTAAATTGATGTTTCGAAAGCTACAGCTACTTGTTAAGCAACATTATTTATGCCGGACTTAAACTCCCTAAATGAGTGGTCCTCCCCACATTCAATGAAATCTGCATAGTTTCAGGTCTTTCTGCTGCAGAATTTATATCAGCTGACTGTCCAGCACTTCTGCTTCAAACTGGAAGAAAAAAAATATCAAAAGCCATTATAAACATGTTAATCTCAATTTTCACATGCACCGTGCCATAAAACATGGATCAAAGGTGGAGAAACAAGGACACTGAAAACTAAGACCTGCTGCAGGCGACTTTAAAATTAGACCTGGGAAGCTTTGGCATGGTATGGCCTGCCAAAACAAGCTCTCCATGCAGAATAAACGGTGTCTGTTTCTTTTAGACATGTCAGCTGGTAATTATTATGAACACCCCCCTCCCCCCGACTCTCCCCTCCCCCCACACACACACCCTATCCTAGAAGCGGTGCTTGCCATTTCCTTATTTTATTATCCGCCAAAACCTTGATTCTATGGATTTGTGCCTTAAAGAAAGAAAACATAAAATTCAGTGTGAAAACATTGACAAACCCTGACAGGCAGAGAAAGATGTCTCATTCTTTGAAGAATTCTTGAAGCCAACTCAGTGAAAGCAAAGTTAGACTAAGTATGAGACTTCTCTGTAGTGAAACGAAACATTTTGGGCAGGCAGAGCCACGTATAGCTGCACCACGCGCATCTCTAAAGCGCGCTGCCAGCACCATCCTGTCATTGTTCCTAGTTCATTCTGGTACTCCTAGTTTTCCTATTGAAATTAAAGTGGATCACTGTTAATATAACAGTTACTGAATCTATACCATGCTTCTTTTTTGCTCCGTACTTGTGTCACTGCAGACATTCCTGTATAGAATAAAAACAAAATAAATGCCTTGATATACTGTTTGACAATTGAACATTTGAAGGCTCATTTACTAAGCAGAGCAAAGAGAAAACTACTGTAAGTCAAGAGTAACACATCAGGCTTTGTTTGTCATGGATTTACAGCACAAAGGTTTTGCCTTTGTACTTTGCTGTTTTATTTTTCTTCATTTGGGTGGTCTGCCTTGAACTGCTCCATATACTCCTGTTCCTTTTTTCATTTCAGACGGAAGGGATGGAGAATCCTCTGGCTTCCAGGAGAAAGCAGTGCATGCACTGGGGGAAAGAGCGCCTATCTGCTGAGCTGGCTTCTTTCTCACACAGGCTGTGTAATATATCAAGACGGAGAAAGAGAAACAGCCTTGCTTTGAGTGGATGCAGCCATGTGTCAGAATCTGCTCCCAGGATTACCCCTGTCCAATATGATGCCATCATTGCCGGGAGCCAGAGAATATCGAAACCTTGGTGCGGGAAGTAACATAGTAGATGACAGCAGATAAGGACCAATTGGTCTACATACTCCGCCTGATTGATCCCACCTCATTGATATAGCTAGGATATATGGCAGCAGTCAGCAATCTTCACTCCAATCAGATGTAAGGGGGGCGGGGAGGATTTTCAAATGCATTTCCACACAAAAACACTTTTTTATGCAGAGACATGGGAGGTTTGAAAAATTGCTCACCCAATGTGTTGGTAAACTTTTGGGTATATGCCACATTTGTGCATACATTTACCTGGACTTTGCAAAGGTATTCCCAGGGGTGGGTTTGGGACAGAGGTTTCACTTATTCGCATAATTTTTTAATTTTGAAAAGTATACATGTAGGTTTACACAGAAAATGTATGTGCTCTGGAGAGCAGGTGTGACTTAGGAGGTACTTTGGGGGGGATAATTTTTAAAGCGAACATACACATGCACTCTCCCTTTGATAATTGATGTAACTTATGTGCATGTCTGTGGCGTACGTTACTCATGATGTTACAAAATTACTCTTGATGGTTTTGGAAAGGACAAGTAGTAGACAACCTTCAAAGCGGCTGAAAGTGTAAACAGCCTATGATTTCCATAAGTTTTATGTCAGCAGTACACTGATTGCACAGATTGAAAAGAGCCCAACTAATAAACTGCCTGCTGGGGCCTTGCAAGGCATGAACAACAATGTGCAGTTCTGTAGCCATGAATCATAATTGTCTTTATTCTTCACTACATGAGGAGGAGTGCCGACCTATTTGTAGCCAGTTCCCCATTTCGGTGCTTTATCCTAGACTATGGGTGCTATGAGTTTGGGTTCAAGTCCGAACTGAAGGAAGACTTCTCTTCCAGGGTCCCAGGTGCTGTTGATCACTCTCTGTGACCACTTCATACTCTATATCAAATAGTTCCAGGAGGTGCCAGATAGTGAAAAATAAGGACAGGGAAGCCGAAATTACCACCACAGGAAGAAACCAGGAATCACAAAAGGGTCCATTTAATCTCTAGGAAGTCCACACTTGGGTAAAACTCAATGAAAACACTGGAGCCTATAATTGGTGTTCAAATACAAGACAGTCTTTACTGCAACTTAAAAAAGAGGATCCAGGTCAAGATGACAAAAATAAGAATCAACATACATCCAATGATCAATAAATGGTTTCTCTGTCCATCCTTCTGGTCATTTTCCTTATTACTCTTGTACCTTCATCCTGATTGAAAATATCCTCACCATTGAGGGTGGGATAACTAGAGTGTGGTGTTGCATGTGCCGGCTGCAGCAGGCCTGCAGTCGGGCCCACTTACCCTGTTTGCCTCCTCCAGCACCTGGTTCTGCCTCTCTTGTAGCTGTGGGAAGCTGCCTCCATGTTCATGCTACTCCCAGTGCTCCCAGCTCCTCCGCAGATGTCCCAGCTCTGCTGCGGGGAGATGCCATTGTCTCGCCCTGTGCTTCTCCCTAGGCGCATCCCGTGCACTTGCTCTACCTTTAAAGGGGCTGCGGCGGGAAACCAACCCCACAGCCCTGGATGATGACGTCACTGGGTCCTGGTATATAAGGCCGGGCCCAGCCAGTGCTTCCTTGCCTTGGCAACAGGTCTCCATGCGTGTCGTATACTAGTTGCTTGTTCCTGCGTGTTCCTGGTTCCCAGTTTGTTCCTGCTTCGTCTGTGTTCCTGATTCCTGGTCCTGCCTTGTTTCTGATATCCGTTCCTGTTCCTGTGTTTGTCTCTACCCCTTGTCTCGCTACTAATTGATACCTGGCTTGACCTCTACTTCATCTGACTACGCTACTGATTGATACCTGGCTTGACCTCTACTTGTCTGACTACATTACTGCATGATTCTTGGTTTTGACCTTTGCCTCGCCTGACCATCCTCTGCTTGACTCCTGTTTTGAACCGTGTCTGTATTGCCACTTCTCCTTGCCTGCCACCTGCCCTGACCACAGCCTGTTCTTACATGCCTCTGCTGAATCTTCTCTGGACTTGGCCTCTCAGGCTTCGGCCTGTTCTTACTTGGGCACCCTCTGTCTTGTTCCTGTTCTCGTTGGTGCCTGGATCTCCGGGTCTGTGCCTCGTCTGGGCTTGTTCTCCTATTTCAACCAACACTGCTAGCCCCTGGCTGACTCTCTCATCGCATCTCGGAAGACCTTGGATGGAGGCCCACGAAAGACCAGCCGGCCATAGTTCCCAAGGGCTCAACCTGCGGGGAACGAGGGCTGGTTTTGACAAAGCTCCAGCTGGTATCTATCAGCCAGCTCCGCCTGCCGATGGTGGAGACCCATAGGGATTGCCTTGTGGGTAGCATCAACCCCACCTTGGCCCAAGGGTCCACCTCCTGTGCAACATGTGGTTCCAGTTCTGGCATGATCTGGGCTGGATAAACATATCCCCAAGCAAAAATATCCAAGGGTTCAAAAAAGTGAAACTCTTCAACTGTAAATCAACTATCAAAACACAAGTCTCTTGAGTTAGTGGCTTATAAGTCTACCTCCTTCTCTTCACCCAATCTTTTACTAGTTGAATGGATCTTTGCTCAGCCCTTTGGAATATTGGGGGTATGCCCTTCCCTCTGGTACTGGTCAATCAAAATCCACAAGAAAGTCTTCTCAAAAATCTCTTCCTCAAAACCTCTTTGACAAATGCTTGAATTGCCTTCTGTGAGATCCAGAGGGAATCTCCAGCTCTCCACATACCTTGCTTCAAGATCTGAAAGAAATCTCTTGCTCTTCAATCCTCTGTCTTGAAACCTCAGGAAGGTTTCAGATCCTCACTTTCCAACCACTACCCACTCTTGCTTGAGATCCTGAGGGAATTTCTAGCTATGACTCCTATCTCTTCCTCTGTCACCTTCCCACTGAGGCACTGGACATGCTCCATAGGCCTTTATACCCCAAAAAGGTGGGCTTATAACAGTGGGAGGAGTCAACATCATCAAAACCCCTTCTACTCCCCCTAGATAGAAAATTCACATAGGGATAATGTTAATGACTGGTGTAGCCCTATCACATTTTCGAGCACTAGCGTCAGGAACTGAGGCTGATTTCTCAATCCCAGGTGTCAGGCACTGCTTTTTACTTGGGGAGGACAATTTTCAAAGGCATTTAGCATTTAGCCTCAGAAGCAGGAACAAGAGGTGTCCTTGTGAGTGTGTTTAGGTTGAGAAGAAAACAATGCACGTAACATTTGATTTCCGAATACCAAGCTTCTCCAATTTGCTCCCCCTCCACTGCCCGCACAAAGAGCTGGTTCAAAGAATTCAGATTATTTTAATGTATCTCCTACTTTCCACTTGCTAATTCTTGAAGAAAAAGCAACCTTGAAGAAAAATCTGCAGAAAGCACAGGCATTAAAGATGCCTGCATAACTTGCAACTATATGGGCTGCTTGACAATTGCACCATAATAAGAAATTATAGTGAACTTATAATTTTAAAGCAGGCAACATTCACTGTACACTTAACACACCAGCTTGTAACTCGCCTTGAGCTTGGATATGGAAAGGCAAATAATTAAATCTAAAATCCAAATCCATTTTTTTTTGTTTTTTGATTGCTGAAATGCAAATTTTATTTCTTAAAATGCAGTATGTACTTATCAGTTAAAGTTCTGTACAGATATCACCCCATTTGCTTAATAATAATTAAAAAAATAGGATTAGCATACTAATGTTTAACTGAAGTGGGGCTTGGAAAAATAGAGATTTATTAAAAGACAAATGTTTTACTTTATTCTGGTGCAATGGTATCCACCCCCAATTACTTATAAAAGTTACAGCTAATTTCAAAACATATAAAATAAAATATCACATACTATCAAAGATGTAGAACCACCAAACCCAAACGAGAAGCAGCAAAGGTACTTATCTTTTGGAAATACACCAAATATACATTCAAAAACAAACTTTAAAATCAGGTCTATCTTACACAACTACTATATCAATAAATAAATACAAATAAAATGAAAATTAAGGAAAATGGGGAACATAAGAACATAAGATATGCCATACTGGGTCCATCAAGCTCAGCATCCTATCTCCAACTGTGGCCAATCCAAGTGAAAGGTACCTGATCTCATGCTACTATTCCTTATTGATTGATAACAGTTTATGGATTTTTCCTGTAGGAACTTCTCCAAATCTTTTTAAAATTCAGTTGTACTAATTTCCATAACCACATCCTCAAGCAATGAATTCCACAGATTAACTATGCACTGAGTGAAAAATAATTTTCTTTGATTTGTTTTAAATGAGCTACTTGCTAACTTCATGGAGTGCTCCCTAGTCCTATTATCTGAAAGAGTAAATAACCGATTCACATTTACCCATTCTAGACCTCTCATGATTTTAAACACCTCTATCATATCTCCCCTCAGCCGTCTCTTCTTCAAACTGAACAGCCCTAACCTCTTTAGCCTTTCCTCATAGGAGAGCCGTTCTATGCCCTTTATCAATTTGTCGCCCTTCTCTGTACCTTCTCCATCGCAACTATATCTTTTTGGAGATGTGGCAACCAGAATTGCAGCCAGTATTCAAGATGCAATCTCACTGTGCAGTCTCTCCATTCAGCAATATAGGGGCATTATGATTTTCACCGTTTTATTTGTCATTCTCTCCCTAATAATTCTTAACATTCTGCCTTTTTGACTGCCACAGCACACTGAGCCAAATAATAAAACCTAATCAAAAATGAAAATCAAAAAAGGAGAGGAAGGGGTAAAGGGAAGGAAGGGGGGAGGAGAAAGAGGGGAAAGGGGGCAATGAAGGAGGAGAAGAAGAAGAAAAAGGGGGAGGAAGAAAAGGGGGGAAAGAAATGGGGGACATCCTATTTGATTAGAATTCCATCTAAGTGGCAGCCCTTGAACATAGGCAGATATTCAGCAACTGCTACTTTCTTAGCTGGATATGTCCTACTTATCTGGTTAAGTAGCTTTTGAATATTGACCTTCTGGGTCCTTGAAAAGAGGAACTTTTCCCCCTGTGTAGGATCTCCTGGGAGGTCATAGGGTCTGCCCTAGGCCATGAGTCTCGGCCTCCCTATGAGTCCCTGTGCCTGCGATCAAATCAGGACAGACTATACACAACTCAGAGAGAGACTTTTATTTGAGATGTTTTAGGATTACTGAAACTGTATAAGCTACTATATTAATTCTGCTTTGTTTTACAAAATGCAAAAATGTCTTGCACCTGGATTTATTCATCCAAAATCTACTAAGTCTAAGAAAAAAAGGAGCTCTTTTTCAAAATGTTTTTCTTGATGTTCCAGCCCGCATCATGTTTATATGCAATACATTCCTGTTGTTGAGGACACTGGAAAATGTAAGTATTAGGTACATTTTGTTTACAGTATCCAAATGATGCTTGAAGGAGATATGTTTTGAAAGTCCTGCCTTTTTTGTGTACTAAAACCTTTTAAGGATTGTCACCCTGTGTTTCCCCTAAGTTAAAAAAAAAAGTTCAGGACTACAAATCCCATAATGCCTTGGTATGACGGTGGGAAGAAAAACAAATGGTGATCTGTGACGCAGGTAGTGCCTTGTCTACAATGGAATTACACTGCATGAGCAGAAATTAGAGGTTGTTTTAATGAAGCAAAGCCTTATGAGTCAGCAACACATGACTAAATTGAGGTTACGCACGTGAGCCTGGGAGAAGTCACAAACAAGCTGCTGTTCTGTGAAGGAGTGAGCACACTCAGCAATTTCTCTGTTTTTATCTCTCCTTGTTTAGGATTTCTCGGTGGGGATCATGACCTTCTATCTTTTTTTCCATAAGTGGGTGAATTTTGTTTTGGAACACTATCTTTCAGATTGAATTCACAGCTAATCAGAGCCCATTGCATGACACTGAGTCAACTAAAATTCTGGGCACAAAGTAATTTATGTGCTCTCTGTTTTATTACCTAAAGTAGGAAACCTTTATTTTTCATGTAAACACTTATTTTGCCAGTTGTTTCATTAGTTCATTCATGTACAATTTGTACTACATAGGGAAGGTAACTTTTAAGCAGGCACGTGGGCGCACGTGTGCATACTTATCAGCCGCACCCAGGGGCGCGGCCATTTTATGACATACGTGCGTCTAGACACGCATGTTATAAAGCAGACTGACCGCAAGCACACGTGCGCACAATTTGAAATGGACAGGACCTTATGCTCACAAACCCTGCTTCTATGGCACAAACGGGGGGATTTTAGTAGACAAGCGCACAGATGCCATTTCTAGTTTTTCCAGTTCTTCTCCCCCGTTAGCCCCAACCCTTAAAACCCCTCTGATCTATTTCTCTTTATTTTATTACTTATACGTCCTCCTTAGAAGAAGTAAAATTACATGGCAGGGGACCCCGGCATGCACCCGTGCGTGTAAGTATTTGTACGCAAATTTCAAGGTGAAATCCAGGAACGCCCATGTCCTGCCTCTTTTTTTTTTTTTAACTTTTCATTTGTAAAAATAGAGGCAAGTATGCGCATACTCAAATGGCTTTTAAAATCCGCTTGGCACATGCTGGCCTGACATATCCTCGCATTCACTAATTGAACCGGGTGCCGGGTTTATAAAATTCACCTCATATAGTACAACTACTATTCATTGAGTTTGCTGACCTCTATCAAGTCTCGGAAGTCTCAGGAAGATAACAAGATTATGAGATCCATGCTAGAATAGGTTAGATTGAGCGGCATGACAATATATTTGTATCAGAACTGAGTCTCCCTTCCACTACTATGGAGGGAATCTACTGCAGAATCTGCAAGAAGTCTGGAGCAACAAAAGGGAATTGCCATTTGATTCAGGGACTCTGCATCTCCAGTGTCACAGCTACAACATATTAGGGATGTGAATCGTTTTTTGACGATTTAAAATATCGTCTGATATATTTTAAATCGTCAAAAATCGTTAGAGCCGCGATACAATAACAATTCCCCCGATTTATCGTCAAAAAATTGTAAATCAGGGGAAGGGGGAAGGGGGAGGGCGGGAAAACCGGCACACTAAAACAATCCTAAAACCCACCCCGACCCTTTAAAATAAATCCCCCACCCTCCCGAACCCCCCCAAAATGCCTTAAATTACCTGGGGTCCAGAGGAAGGGTCCCGGTGTGATCTTTTACTCTCGGACCTCCGGTGCTTGTAGAAATGGTGCCGGCGCTACATTTGGTTTTTCTGTACGGAAAAACGATTCGCGGCAGGAGATCGCTCCCGGACCCCTGCTGGACCCCCAGGGACTTTTGGCCAGCTTGGGGGGCCTCCTGACCCCCACAAGACTTGCCAAAAGTCCGGCGGGGGTCCGGAACGACCTCCTGCAGTCGAATCGTGTTGTCTACGGCCGGCGCCATTTTGCGCAAAATGGCGGCGCAAAATGGCGCCGGCCGTAGACAACACTATTCGACTGCAGGAGGTCGTTCCGGACCCCCACTGGACCCCCAGTTCCTGGGGGTCCGGGAGTGATCTCCTACGCTCCTGACCTCGGGGACAAAAAACAAAATGGCGCCGGCGCTACCTTTGACCTGTCATATGACAAGGCAAAGTTAGCGCCGGCGCCATTTCTACAAGCACCGGAGGTCCGAGAGTAAAAGATCACACCGGGACCCTTCCTCTGGACCCCAGGTAATTTAAGGCATTTTGGGGGGATTTGGGAGGGTGGGGGATTTATTTTAAAGGGTCGGGGTGGGTTTTAGGGTTGTTTTAGTGTGCCAGTTTTCCCACCCTCCCCCCCACTGGACCCCAGGTAATTTAAGGCAGTTGGGGGGGTTCGGGAGGGTGGGGGATTTATTTTAAAGGGTCGGGGTGGGTTTTAGGGATGTTTTAGTGTGCCGGTTTTCGATTTACACGATTTTCATGATATTTAAAAAACCCAAATGGCGACGATCCGATTCCCTCCCCCTCCCAGCCGAAATCGATCGTTAAGACGATCAATCACACGATTCACATCTCTACAACATATAGCAGAGCACCTTTCATCTGGAATGGTTGGGATTAAGGTTATGCCAGATAATGAACATTTCTGAATTATGGGACTTCTCCATATGTTAAAAAAGGTCTTTTGGCTTCTTTATGCTACACTTACCAGTGGAAAAAGGAAAGGAGCAATGATGCTGATCTGCCATGGCTGTGTTTGCACTTGGGTGGCTTGTGAGCAAAGTAGGGTGAAGCCAGGGAGCTGGCTATAATATCTATACAATGCTCAAATTTAGGATAATAGAAATTTTTCCACATAATGCAACATGGCCTGGAGGCTGCAGTTTGTATTTTTTTTTTTTTTTTTAATATTGGGAGTGTAGGGATAATGGGTCTTCTACTATAATATACACCTCATTTTTGCACTATATTACCAACCCTGCAAATCATGCTAAAAAAAACTATTATTTTTGGGATGTGCAATTTGTTCACTGCAAAATTGGAATCGGTAGATTTCAGCCTGGATTGATTCTGCAAAAATCCATGGATTTTGCCAAGATCACAGCAAGGAGCCATTAGATATTACATATAATTTTGAGGTCTTATCAGTGACTGAGAGTATACAGAGGCAATAACCTCCTTTTTTCTGCTGGCTATTCCTTTTCCCTTCCTATACAGTCATGCATCCTTCTGGCTTTTGTTGTCTGGCCACCTTAAGATTATCAGGTATGATAAGTCTGATCACCCACAGATCTTGATCTTGTTTTCACTCTGTTATAAAATCCAGGGTCGGCGCGCAAGGGGGTGCTTCCCAGCGCGCGCACATGAACGCACCGATTTTATAACATGCGCGCTCTAGTGCGCGCATGTTATAAAATTGGTGGGCTGCGCGCACATGTGCACCGGATTTTATAATCCATGCGCGCATGTGCGGGCAGCGCGCGCAAGGAGGCCTAAGTTTTTAAAAGTATGCGTGGCGACGAGATCGGGCCTCTCCCAGTTCCCTCCCAGTCCACTCCAATTAAGGAGTGAACTGGGAGGGAACTTTCCAACCCACCTACCTAACCTCCCTTCCCCTTCCCCTCTCTTCCCTGGCCCCATTCCTATCCTATATAACCCCCGATTTGTTAATCTACTTATTGCTCCTCTTCTGGAGCAGTAGTAACGTGCAAATGGCCTCTGTACCGGCCGCCTCCTGCCCTGCCCCTCCCCACCTCCGGATCATCCCTTCCTGAGCCCCGCACCGCCCCACACCGCCCCTTTCTCTGTGCCCAGCACTCCGATGCATAACGGGGCTTATGCGTGTTGCCAGGCCACTTTGAAAATGTGCACGGCATGCACAAGGCCCGGCCACATGCGTAACCCCCATTTTTTACTCAACTGGCCCATTTAAAATTTGCCCGTTAGGTGCTAGGCAAATTGTAATCATCAGTCACAAGTCCAAATTTTTTATAGAATTTTAACAGTGCAATTTGAAACTTGATGATAAACTTGCTTAAAATCTATCCCTATGATATTAGACACATGATATGTGTGCATTCACTGCTTTTTCTATGATGGACACATTGATAATTGTTGTGTGATTCACTGGTCAGCTGTATAATGAGTGAAATGCTGTATTAGGATTTTCTTTTTTTTCACTCTTGGATCTTTTATATTTTGTATTTACAATGAAAAGTGCCAGTTTACCTCTGTTTTGCCACCCAAGTCTCTTTTTGGCTGTTACTGATTGTCAATTACTCTTTGATTAATTTTATTTTTTATTTTATCTTTATTAAGATTTTCTTACACATTTCAAGTACACCTTCATTTAAGCAACAATCAGAAAAAGAAAACAAAAATAATTTACAGTGACACAAGCAAAGAAAATTCTGAATATTTCAAACAACATAATGGGGAGATATACTGAGGCAGATTTTATAAATTTGCGCGAGCGCGTACTTTTGTTCGCGCACCAGGCGTGAACAAAAGTATGCTGGATTTTATAAGATACGTGCGTAGCAAAATAGGCTCGGCGCGCGCAGGGGGGATTTGGGGTAGGTTTTCGGGGGGTACGCGCGTATCGTACGCGTGTACCCCTTTGACAATCTACCCCATAATGAATATGCACATAAACTACTAGTTATAAATCCTATTTATGACACAACCCAGAAATCACTTTCATAGCAACCAAGTGATATTGGAATAGTTTTGTTTTGTAGATTAGGATTTTTAAAAAAAGTATTTTATACCTTGGAATTTAATTAGACACTTGCATGGACATTTTAATAAAAAGGAAGCACCCAGAGCCAGAAATCTGAGTTTTTTAATAAGGAAATTTTTTCTGCGAGTTTGTGTCTCCTTAACTACATCAGGAAATATATTTATTTATTTTTATTAATTTGGGGTAGATATAAAAAGGGTAGATTTTATATAGGGGTAGATTTTCAGACATACGCATGGGTGTACATGTGCGCGTGCCCAGCGCGCACACATGTACGCCCAATTTTCTAATATGCGAGAGCAGGTGCGCGCATGTTATAAAATTGGGGATCGACACGTGCAAGGGGGTGAACAATAGTGCACCTTGCGTGTGACGACACCCGCGGGCTTATCCTGTTCCCTCCCCCCTAAACTAATCTTCCCACTCCTTCCCCTAACCTTTCCCCCTACCCCCATGACCTTTGTCTTACTTCTGGCCCCGCCCCACCCCAGACCGCCCTTTTAGTAAAGTCCTGGGACTTAGACGCATCCCGGGGCTTTACGCGCATCACCGGGCCTTCATAAAATAGGCCCAGCGCACGTAAACTAGGGGTGTGCATTCATTTCCTACGTATTTGTAATCTGCAACGTATAGGGCCATATTCATTGTATTCGTGGGGAAGCAAAACGTATCGTGATTCCCCACGAATACAACAAATCTTCGCCAAATTATTCGGCCGTCTAAAGGAGCCAATTTAAACAAAGCCCCCACCCTCCTGACCTCCCCAAGACTTACCAAAACTCCCTGGTGGTCCAGCGGGGGGTCCGGGAGCCATCTCATGCACTCACATCCTCAACTGCCGGTATTCAAAATGGCGCCGATAGCCTTTGACCTACTATGTCACAGGGGCTACCTGTGCCATTGGTCAGCCCCTGCCACATGGTAGGAGCAATGGATGACTGGAGCCATCTTGTGCTCCTACCAAGTGACAGGGGCTGACCAATGGCACCAGTAGCCCCTGTGACATAGTAAGGGCAAAGGCTATCGGATCTCTTGCACTCGGGCCGTCAGCTGCCAGTATTCAAAATGGCACCATTTTGGTTACTGGCAGCCGATGGCCCGAGTGCAGGAGATCGCTCCTGGACTCCTGATGGACCACTAGGGACTTTTGGCAAGTCTTGGGGGACCCTCCTGACCCCCACAAGACTTGCCAAAAGTCCAGCGGGTGTCCGGGAGCCTTTTCCTGCACTCGGGCCGTTGGCTGCCAGTATTCAAAATGGCACCGATAGCCTTTGCCCTCACTATGTCACAGGGGCTACTGCTGCCATTGATCAGCCCCTGTTACATGGTAGGAGCACAAGATGACGCCGGACATCTGTTGCTCCTACCATGTGACAGGGGCTGACTAATGGCACCGGTAGCCCCTGTGACATAGAAGGTCAAAGGCTATTGGTGCCATTTTGAATACCGGCAGCCGAGTGTGTGAGTGCAGGAGATGGCTCCCGGACCCCCCGCTGGACCACCAGGGAGTTCTGGTAAGTCTTGAGGGGATCAGGAGAGTGGGGGGTTGTACTTAATTCAATTTTAGCCAGGAAACGAATAAGAATTAATGCATGTATGTATCGGGGGCCCCCCTTGCCGAATGCAACGTATCTGCCTCCCCCGACGAATACGAATCCCGAATGCAATGTATGGCATCCCTCTGCACATCCCTAATGTAAATCTCCCATGCACGTACATCCTCTGAAAATCCGGCCCATTTTTCTCTTATAACCATGGAAAAGAAACTCTTTAAAATGAAAGAAAAGTTTTAAGGTGAACTACAAGAAGGGTAGCCCTATCTTTTATATCAGAATTAGTTTCTTCCAAAAATTGTGTTAAATTTAACACATTTCTCTAACTTTATCTCATCTATCTACATTCTCCTCTTGAACCAATGATTTTTCCTCAGGAGATAATAAGCCTTTACAATCTTGGGTCCAAGAAAACAAACCGGTAGCCGATCCAAGGTGGCTGTCAGCAAGGAAACACGTAGATGGATCGGTGTAAAAAGAAGTTTTATTGAAGATTGCCCAAAATCTTCAATAAAACTTCTTTTTACACCGATCCATCTACGTGTTTCCTTGTTTACAATCTTGGGTACTGACTCTTTACAAACTTTCAAGAAGTCTAAATAGGACTTCCTGATCATCTCTAGAGGAGAAATTAAAGAACAATGAGGAAAACTGAGAAATCTCAATTTAAACCTCTTAGAGTAATTACCCATACTTTCAACTTTCCTATGCAAATTTGGATTATCCCTAATCAAGGATACATTGGTTTCTCACAAATTATTACAATCAAGAATAACATTTCTAATTTGGCCCTCCAGCTCTGTGAGTTTTTGCCAATTATCATTAACTTGGGCAGACAGAGTCCAAAAAGACCCCAAAACATTATCTATTCTCAAAGAAAGAGCTGAATCCAATTTAATAATTGCTGTCCAAAGACAGTCCAAAGCTATTTCTGCAGGCTTAGCCATTGTATGAGGTTCAGTTGATAAAGGACGTCAATCCTGCTGGGACCTCATCTCCAGGGAAGGATCCAGTGACCAAATAGGATTCACTAATCCTTCCCCAGGACCCAGAGGAAATGGATATGGCCCCTGCAGTAGGGCTAGGCCAAAGAGAGAGTGATGCCTCTAATAGAGCGGATCCAGAGGAACCAAAGGCTACAAGCTCATTTGGTCCCATACTTAAACTAGTGAAGTTAAAGGATTCCAGAGCTGGATGATAAATTGGGGGGTAGACTGAGAAGCAAGTAGTCATCTCAGGTTACCTGTCCTTTTTTTGCCCATACCAGGTTTAGATTCTACAAAATGCGAGATGAAGAATTCTCCAAAACTGTTAGAAGGGGCGCTTGGCTTCGGTGCTTGCTGGCAGCTGCACGCCACTGCATGCTGTGCTCTTATCAACCAGGTCCTGGGACACCCTCTGACATCAGGCAGCAGCATCAGATGGGTTCCTGGATGTCAAGGGGAACCAGGTGGGGAAACCTCCTCATGCTCTCCCAATGTTCTGGTGCACGACCACGCTCTTATCGACCAGGTCCTGGGTGATGCTCTGACGTCAGGTGGCAGCAGCAGATGGGTTCCCAATGTCCCTCTTCACACTCTCCCCAGATTAGTTTTTAACCTAAAGAGGGGATGCATTTTTTGACAGAATTGGACTTTAGAGAGAGATCATGGGAAGAGATTAACAGGACTATAGACTAAATTAACTATCCTTAGTGGTCTTAAATGCTGCATCAATTTGAACAAGCTACCTCTGAATATTTAGTTTTGGTCTGTGGTCTTCCTCTTCTAGACTGCAATGTATGAGATGACATTTTTGCTTCCTAAATTATAGCATACAGAGACATCATAAGGCATATTGCTATGTTGCTTATATATATTACATCCAAGAAAGTCCAGAAGGAAATACAAGACAAGTATTAAGAAGAGCTCTAGTAGTAAATATGAGAGATTAAGAGTATGGTTCACTCCTGTCATGGTATGCACAACATAAACCCATTTGGAGTCACTACTCAGGGATGGAAGCTCTCTGTGGCACAATGCATGTATTAAGGAGAACACTATCGAAACATGTGAGATATTGAAATCAGGCCCAGCCTTAGGGATGTACTATCATTTTAAAATCTGGCCCAACATTAGGGAAATAATGACACTATTTATTTTGTAATGTTTCGTTTCCTATTCAAAATGACTCAAAAAGCCCATAAAAGAAGGTAGATTTCGGTGGTTCGCATAGTGCTGAAGTTTCAACATAGACTTATACGCATAAGATCACTTTGAAAATTCCTGGGTGTGCAAGGAGCTTGTGCTGACATGCACGCACATATTTATACCTGCTTCAGAGCAGATGTAAATGTGTGCATGTAGATTTACATGCATAGGTTCAGAAACTGAAAGTCCATGTGTAAGTGGCTTCCCCATCCCAATCGCCCCCTCCCCGTAACGAGCCTTTGTAGTGCGCGTAAAACCGCACACGAAACCAACTTACGTGCGTACGTTTACATGCACTGGGTCCTGACTGTTTTGCAAAATGCCACTTACACAACACACAAAAAAACCCCCCAAGGGTTTTATTCCATTAAGTTGTTTAGAAAATCAAACCCCAACTATTTTTGTTTCTGCCATTTGAGTGCTTACAGAATCAGTTTAGCTTGCACTTGCTAAAATGGCAGAAATGAAAGAAAATGAAATCAAACAGAAAAACTGTGAAATCAAAATCAAATATTTTTCTCCATGTCTATTTCTCCCCTGACTCAAGAGTTGGGTTCATTCCTGTCATAGTATCTGTGGATAAAAACCCATTTGCAGACACAATATCTAAGGAAGGAAGAATATGTAACTGGGTTCAACTGTCCACAATCGCCCCATTAAAATGACTTTTATAATTTGCATTAACTGATACCAAAAATTTGCAGAAAGGTAAGAAAACCATCGCAAAGCTACATTCACTGCATGTTTTAAATCTACCCAAGTAATCCTAACCTTACATTTAAATTTGATTAAAAAATCTGTACCTTGCCTGTTTCTTCGATTTAACAGTGCACAAGGCTGTTGGTTTTAGCATGTGAATAAGTAATCTTATTGATAAGATGAAAATTTAACAGATTTAATAACAATTCTTTTTGAAAGAGGGCAAACTGTTAAATAATTTATGCAGGTATATGCATATCTACCCATAAAAAAACCCATTTGAAAATAATGCCTCCCCAACAAACATATAAAATAAAAAGGGGCATAGGTTGGGGAGAGAATGGATGAGTAGTGATTATACATCTATAAATCTCTGTGCTTATTTGTAAGTGCATACTTTGTAATTGTTTCAATGCAGGTTCAGAGTATGCAGGATGCAAAAACGTCTACAGTGTCTGTGCCACCTGCATTTTGAAAGGGCAACTCCACAGGGAGCTTCCAGTTGAAGATGGGTTTGCAGGCCCAGGGTTACAAACCACCTGTGGACCTACAAGCCATATCAAAATTGCCCTCTAAATGTTCATTCTTTATTAAAAGCTTTATTTATAGAACAAATACATTCATCAAAGACGTTTTGACATATGTTACAGCTTTCTTATCATAGATAAAATCATTAAACATAGATACCTGTTATATCTACATCTCAGTGAGTCAATATGCACAGATAAATTATGCATACATCCTTCTGTTCAAGGTAAAATGCTATCAGGTAGCTAGTTTAATGAGTAAGTGCATTCCCATTCTGATTAGCTTCCTACATTTTCTTTCTCTGTCATATCTCATAATGGGTGCCCAGTTTCTTATATATTACAATATTGGTTTCTTACATAGTATGCATGCATTTCTATCATATATACGTACCAAACATTTCAAAATCAAGCATTTATCAATTACTTACTTTGAGATTTTCCAAAGCATCTAGCCTCTAATAGTAAGTGAATTAACAGAGGAAAATCTTTCTACACCCCAAAGCAGAGGTGGCCAACTCCAATCCTCGAGAGCCACAAACAGGCCTGGTTTTCAGGATATCAACAAAGAATATGCATGAGATAGATTTGCATTCAATGGAGGCAGTGCATGCAAATCTATCCCATGCATATTCATTGTGGTTATCCTGAAAACCAGGCTTGTTTGTGGCTTTTGAGGACCGGAGTTGCCCACCCCTGCCATGAAGGTATCGTGCCTACAGTATTAGAACAGATCTTCCCAAACATGTCCAGGGGACCCCATCTCCAGTCAGGTTTTCAGGATATCCACAGTGAATTTGCATGAGATACATTTACATATACTGAGTCTCTGTGATGTGCAAATTTATTTCATGCGTATTCATTGTGTATAACCTGAAAACCTGACTGGCTGTAGGGTAGGGATGTGCAGAGGGACCGCATACATTACATTCAGTATTTGTATTCATGGGGGGGCAGATACGTTGCATTCGGCAAGGGGGGGGGGGCCCCGACCCGTTCATGTGTTCCATTCTTATTCGTTTCCCGGCTAAAATTTAATTAACTACAACCCCCCACCCTCCTGCCCCCCAAGATCCCCCTGGTGGTCCAGCGGGGGTCCTGGAGCCATCTCCTGCACTCAGACCGTCGGCTGCCGGTATTCAAAATGGCGCCGATAGCCTTTGCCCTTACTATGTCACAGGGGCTATCAACGCCATTTTGAATACCGGCAGCCGACGGCGTGAGTGCAGTAGATGGCTCCCGGACCCCTGCTAGATCACCAGGGAGTTTTAGCAAGTCTCGGGGGGGGTGGGTCAGGAGGGTTGAGGTTTTGTTTAAATTCGCTCCTTTAGACGGTTGAATAATTCCGTGAAGATTTGTTGTATTCGTGGGAATCACGATACATTTTGCTTCCCCACGAATACAACGAATATGACCCTATATGTTGTGGATTGCCAATACGTTGCAAACAAATGCACACCCCTACTGTAGGGTCCCCAGGACAATTGTGTGGGAAGCCCTGCATTAGAACATAGGTATTTGATTATTTGGTATATCTAGGAAATACAATTTGGACTAATATCCTAAGGATATGTTTCATTTAAAACAAAATAGAATATATAAACAAGATTTCCTATTTCATTTCATTTCATTTCATTTTGTAAACAAAAGAAAAACAAACTAAATTTCATTTATCTTGTTTCATTTCATTTATAATATCAGAGTGCCAGACCCGCCTCCCTCTGTTGGCAAACATTTTTAAAATAAACTCCCAAGGGCTTGTCCCCATACCCTGAACCCCTGGACCCTTCAGGCATCTTGCTTCATCCCCATGAGGTACAAAAGGAGGCCCAGAATCAGTATCCAGTTGCTCCTGCCATAGACCATACACTGGGGGCCATACCAGCCCCAGATCAGCCTGAACCATTATATAGTACAAAACCAGCAGGACAGGACTGAATGGGGATTAGTCCTGCCCCCGTTGGACTTCATGGGGATGAAGAAAGATAGAGAAGGTCTGGAAGGAAGGGGGGAAAGCCCAATGATCTTTTTTAAAGTTGAACACTTGGGTTTATTAGCGGGGATGCCAGCTTTTGCTGTGCCTTCCCAATGATGTCACCAAACTGTTTTAGTGCATGCTAGCATGGAACAACAAAAAAAAAAAAAAGAAGAAGAAAAAAGATAAAGCTAAAGGAAATGGAGAACACCACCACCCAAATACAAAAATAAATACATTGATAAATTAGTCCCTGCAGTCCACTACAATATATCTGGATAGAAGGATAATCCACAATTGTGCTGGGAAAGTAAAGAACCTCTTTTCAGCCCAGCAATGCTACTTTCAAAAACAAAAACAAAACCGTTTTGGGAATTCTGTTCCTTTTTCAGAAAAGAGTAGCTCTCCAGTGTTTTTTTCCCCCTCACCTGTGGAAAAGGGTAGCTGGAGGAGTCAGGGAAAGAGAAGCATTCACAGAGCGAGGAGGAAACACAGCATGTGACCATTTGAGTTTTAATGAACTGTTTCCTTGATTTTATCCTGGCCAGGCTGTGCACATGTGGCAGCCACATCAAAGAAGTGGCATCTTGGCAACAAGTGTGACATGACCCCAAGTGCTTTCCCAGGGCTGGCATGTACGATTCAGCCATTAGGGCTTGTTGCTTGTGACTATGTGCTAGGTAGGATCATACTTAACTTTGGGCAAAAGAAGGACAAAAAAAAAAAGGGCATAAAACCTGCAGGTCAGTTTGCATGCCTGGTTTTCAAGCAGCGTATGCTTGCAAAAAGGATTTAATATCACGCAACATTTAGGGTCCGATGCACAATGGAGTGAATTTTCAAAGGGGTTTCATGTGTAAAAATAACATGTGTGTGCATAAGTAGCATGCATGTGTTCATGGCTATTTTAAAGAATTAAAGAGTACACGCAAAGGGGTAGATTTTTAAACATACGCACGTGCGTCCATGTGCGTGTGCTACCTGGCACGTGCACATGGACGCGTCAATTTTATAACCTGCACGCGCCGGCGCGCGCAGGTTATAAAATCCAGGGCGGCATGCACAAGGGGGGGGGGGGGGAGAATTATGCAATTTCCGTGTAGCGATGCAACCCAGCCTTCCCCAGTTCTCTTCCAGTCCGCTCTAATTAAGGAGCGGACTGGGAGGGAACTTCCCTAACCCCTGCCTACACTCCCTCCCTCCCTCCCTCTTTCCCTGTCCTCCACGACCCCTTAAAAGGCATACCTTTTTTTTCCCCCTTGGTTTAAGAATTTACACCAGCTATTGAGCTGGCATAAGTTGTGTGTGCGCTGGCAGGCAATCCCCTGGCACAGTGGTAAACAGTCTCTGTACCGGTTGCCTCCAGCTCAGTCCTGCTCTGCCCCCCTCCCCACCCCTTTTGGGAGGCCCGGCTCTTGTGTGCGTAATGGGGGTTATGCGTGAGGCCGGGTCCCTTCTAAAATGTGCGTGCAAGGCTCAGCCATGCACGTAACCCCTGGATTTTACGTGCAGAGGGGGATTTAAAATTTGCCCAAAATGTTTGGAGCATTACTTAAAACATTTTGTAAGAGAGGTAGGCGTATATATTAACAAACTTATTTGTCCACTTTTACACCTGATAATTGAGTCACAGAAGGGAAACTGAACCGGTCGGTTGTATGCAGTTTTTGGGTGGACTAGTGAGGGTTCGATATGAATGCTAGAGCAGTGGTATTCCCTCCTAGTCCTCAAAGGTCACCAACAGGTCAGGTTTTCAGGTTATCCTTAATGAACATGCATGAGATAGGTTTGCATGCACTTGCCTCCATCGCATGCAAACCTATCTTTTTTTTTTTTTTTTTAAATCTTTTATTTATTTGCTTTTAAATTCAGTTAACAAGCATAAACTTGACAAGAAATGATATACAGAGATAGATAATTCTCACAAATAATCCAGAAAAATATTTAACAGGAGTAATAAAACACTAACATATATTCCCTGTAATATCCTGACAGACCACAATTCTGGGAGGATTCCAATGAAATTCTGAAGGAAATTATTATCTATCAAAGTCAAAAAAATAGACTGTCACAAAACTAGTGATATTTTACTTTTCTATGGTCGGAACACACTACTCAGCACTTGTTCTGGCAATTGAAGGGTCTGGATTTACCGTACTTTGCTATTTACAAAAGAATTTAACTGTATGGGGCCAAAAAAACGCATATTTAACCCCAGCATGCTTCACAACACATTTGCACGGAAAATACAACCAAAAAGAAGTGCCCAAGCCTTTAACAGCTGGACGCATCATAAGAAAACGCTTTCTTTTCGCTTGTGTTGTTTTAGCAACATCCAGGAACACACACATTTTTTTTCCAAAAAATAATGCATCTCTTTGTCTGAAGAACATTTTTAAGACAAACTCTCTGTCTGAGTCCACTGCTAATGATACCATCAGAGTTGAAGTTTTTACTTCTTCTTCAGTTGAAGTTTCCAAAAATGAAGATAGATGTGAGGTATCTATTATAGGAGATACTTCAGGTCTTATCTTCAGTTGCGTTAAAGACTTATCAGGCAGCTAGTAAGCCTTGGAAATCGGAGGAATCATTTCTTCTTTTATAGATAGAATTTCAAGAAAATATTTATGAAGCATTTCAATGGGTGACACAAAATTTTTCTTAGGAAAGTTTCGAAAGTTTTTACCTCAATATCAAATTGAGGAGATGGTGTAATATGTTGTACTGCTTGGTCAAATCCAGCTCTCCCCTCTTTTGCCGTCTGGCTAACAGCTCCAACTGCTTGTCCTTCCATCAAGGCTGACTGCCTGCGATCTTCCACATGCGACGGGAGCTGGGTGATAACGTCAGCCCTCTCTGTGGGAGGGGGGGGGGGGCGCAGGTTGAGGAGGGGCCCGACTTGGCTCCTGCGATAGCGGTGACTCCAGGTCCGGAACAGACTGCATTGGCTCACCACATCACATGCATTACTTTCCAAGGACTTCACTTCGGAGCTATTTTCCGGATTCCAGACAATGTGTTGGTCCATAGGGCCAGTCACAGGTAACATCTCGCTAGCTTCGGGGTAGGATCTTGCCTTCCCCTTCCTTTTTCCCATAATTTGATTGAGGAAACTTGTTTAATGACACAATCCTTTATCTGGGAATCAAAGAATGTCTGGAACTCCAGGGACTAGCGTGCGGCCGTATAGGAATCCTTCTTGTTCAAAGACCACAAATCTATCTTATGCATGTTCATGAGGGATATCTTGAAAACTCAACCTGTTGGCAGCCCTCGAAGGCTGGAAGTGAATTCCACTGTGCTGGAAAGTCTAGGTGAACATGGAATAGACTTAGTTTTTGGGTACTTGCCAGGTTCTTGTGGCCTGGATTGGCCACTGTTGGAAGCAGGATGCTGGGCGTGATGGACCCTTGGTCTGACCCAGTATGGCATTTTCTTATGTTCTTATGAACTAGAGAAGAACTGGGTGAACTGGTGGAGGTAGCAAACTGGTGATTCCAAGTACGTGCGTGCACAAGTAGTCATTTTCAAATGGTATATGGGCATACTGTATTATAAAATACCAGCCTTTGAATTTAATTCTGGGTGTTTATTCATGCAGAGTCACAGTTATTTCACAAGTAAAATATTTGTGTATGTTTATAAAATGGATAGAGAAAGCATGCATATGCTCCTGCTGCACAGTTTACAAAATACTAGTATTAATTTCCACATGTTCACTTGAATGTGCAAATGCTGTACCACGAATAGATTTGAAAAATAGACTCAGGGACAGTAACTTTTAAAGAGGTGTGCAGGTGCATATGTGCCACGTTCATCAGCCCATGCCCAGGGACAAGGTCATTTTCTAACATAGCCTGACCTCATACACTTGTGCACAATTTTAAGTGGACAAGCATTTATGTACGCAAATCCCGTTTCTACCGCATAGGTAGGGTATTTTAAAAGATAACCGGGTCAAGGCCGTTACCAGTTTTACCAGTTCGTTCACTGAGGTAAGGAATAGGACTTCCAAACCTCCTTAGTTTAATAGCCTCCCTTCTCCCCTGTTAGCCCTGAACCTTAAAACCCCTCTGATCTGTCTATTTGTCTTTATAACTTGCACATCATCCGTATCAAAAATAAAGTTACGCAGCAGGGGACCCCAGCACACACCTGTGCGCATAAGTATTTACAGGCAGATTTCAATGTGAAATCCAGGAACGCCCACGTCCCGCCAAGACCACGTCCCTGCCCACATCACGCCCCTTTATTGGAACTTTTTATTTGTGCACGAGGCAGCAAGTATAAACACACTCAGGTAGCTTTTAAAACCCGCTCGTCGAGCAGCAGCCTGACTTGTGAGCGTATCTCCCGGTTTTGGCACGTGCTGGGCATTTAAAATTCATCTTTAAGCTTTTTTTCTCCACCTTTAAGGGCTAATTTTAAAAGCCCTGTGCGCATGAAATCCGGGAGATACACGCGTATCTTCATAGGCACGCAGCCACACGCTTATCTCCCAATATGGGCAAAAGATCAGGTTTGGGGGAAAGGGGTGGGCCAGAGGCGGGGTCTGGGCAGGGCGTGGGCGGGTCATGGTCAGGATGGAACAGCGCCATTAGGCACTGTCCCGCTGAAGCATGTGCCAGAAGCCGACTGGCCCATAGAGATGTGCAATCGTTTATCACGAATTAGGCAATTACAAAGAAATTTCCTAATTCGTCCTGGTTCGGGGGCCCCTAAACCCGAAAAGGATTTTCACCGAACTTCGGGGAAAATCCATTTTTCGGGTTTGTATGGGGAGAGAAGCACTTTTTTTTTTTTAAATTAAAAACCACCCCAAACATTAACATTAACTATAATAACACCCCCCCCCCCCCATCCCGATCCCTCCCCAAGACTTACCAACATCCCTGGTGGTCCAGCGGGATCCCGGGTGCCATTTGTCCCTCCGTGGCATGCCCGGTGTGCTACTGCTAGTGCTAGCCACGCTCAAAATGGTGCCGAATAGCCTCTGAACTACTATGTCACAGGGCCTACCGGCGCCATTGGTCAGCCCCTGTCACATGGTAGGAGAACCGACCAATGGCGCCGAAAGCCCCTGTGACATAGTATGGGCAAAGGCTATCGGCGCCATTTTGATTATTGGCAGCCGACAACGACATCACTCCAGGACCCCCTCCAGGAGGGGAGGCCAAAGTTCCTTTTGGGTGCAACGAGGGTCCCGGAGCGAACGCGCGGGGAATCACGTGACGCTGCGTCACTCTGACGTGACGCCGACGTCACGTGCTCCTCGCAAAGGAGATCAGAAATGGCGTCCTGACTCCCTGCTGGACTACCAGGGAGTTTTGGTAAGTCTTGGGGGGGGGGGGGGATTAAGGAGGGTGAGGGGTTTAAATTTTTATTTGCACGTATGGACATAGACTCAACTTATGGAATTCTCCATATGTCCATATTGACCGAAATTGATCCCCCCTTTTGACTTATGGACTTATGAACATAAACTTTTGCTCTGCACATCCCTAACAGAGGCCATGGAGACCCCAGTGAGAGGGGTTACAAAAAAGCGAATGTCTGGCACAGATGAGAAGTCAACGAGAAGGTATGCTGGAGTCGCCAGAGGGCAGTGATCATGAAATGGTACAGAGGG
This sequence comes from Rhinatrema bivittatum, assembly GCF_901001135.1. Taxonomy (NCBI): domain Eukaryota; kingdom Metazoa; phylum Chordata; class Amphibia; order Gymnophiona; family Rhinatrematidae; genus Rhinatrema; species Rhinatrema bivittatum. The sequence continues at coordinate 56,795,941 of NC_042622.1, forward strand.
AGGCACAAGTCACCAGAGAGAAGAGTTAAAAATGTTCAGTACCAGTCCCACAGCCAGTCCAAAGAGTCCTGCTAGGTTGTAATTAGAACCCAAAGCCAACAATGGATTCAATTAAAGGACTATGGGTAGACACTGGGCAAAGGACACAGTGTGTGGTAGTAATATTGATATCTAGGTAACCCTAATGTGTGGGAGTGGCCTGACCTGTGAACCCTGATCCCAAGCCTAGCTGGTAGAGACCAGATGAAGGGGATTGGAAATGTGTGGCACTTCCCTGGATGGGATCCAGGGGGAGTCAAAAACAATTGAACCAATGGATCCAAGTGGCGGGGGAGGGGGGTATGTGATGAAGTGATCCTGGTTTTCCCCTTTTTGCATATGCAGGATCAAGCATTTAGCCTGGTCTACCTTAACTCCTATGGAAGGTTAGAGCTCTGTGGGCGGGACCCTGCTGGGAGGGGAATAAGTATGTAAGCTCAGCTGGGATCAGTAGGCCCCTACATCTCCAGGAGAAGGCAGTTCCTGAAATATTTCTGACCTAGCCTGAAGATACTGTAAGTACACTGCAAAGGTAGGCAGTCTACTGTTACATTGTTTGCTGATTATGTTAATAAAAGTTAAAGTTGCAAGAAGAAAAGCTGGAGATAGCATATTTCCTGACTCCAGAGAGTGAGGTTCTGCCTAGAGATGTGAATCGTGTGATCGATCGTCTTAACGATCGATTTTGGCTGGGGGGGAGGGAATCTGATCGTCGTGGTTTTGTTTTTTTTAAAATCATTTAAATCGTAAATCGGGGGAGGGCGGGAAAACCGGCACACTAAAACAACCTTAAAACCCACCCCGACCCTTTAAAATAAATCCCCCACCCTCCCGAACCCCCCCAAAATGTTTTAAATTACCTGGGGTCCAGTGGGGGGGTCCTGGTGTGATCTTCCACTCTCGGGCCACGGCTGCGTTAATAGAAATGGCGCCGGCGCTACCTTTGCCCTGACAGGGCAAAGGTAGCGCCGGCGCCATTTTGGTTCCTGTCCCCCGACGTCACGAGCGCAGGAGATCGCTCCCGGACCCCCGCTGGACCCCCAGGGACTTTTGGCCAGCTTGGGGGGGCCTCCTGACCCCCACAAGACTTGCCAAAAGTCCAGCGGGGGTCCGGGAGCGACCTCAGGCACTAGAGCCGTATTGCAAAATGGCGCCGGCCATTCACATCCCTGGTCTGCACAGCCATCCTCACATAGCCAATAACCCATAATGGGTTTTATTTTCAAACATAGGAAACTGGAGTTTGCTCATATGTTCATTTTTTTTCTATACATGTTTTTTGTGTTTCATTCTGCTCTGTTTCCTAATGACCTCACTGAACTGCCTGCATATGGTCCGATTTACCACCCATCAGGATCACTAGTATAAATCTTTCACTTAATTAAAATTGATTTTTGTCAAAATTCACTGATCAATAATGAGTTAAAATTCATCTCAGCACATGTATGTGTGCAAGCCCCTTAAAACCAACTCCTGCATAGCATTCTGTGCAGATCAGAACTACCTCATGCATTTTTCAAAAGAAACCTGCTTCCTTCGATGAGAAGGTGTACAGAGAAGTCTTTGATGATGTTTGTTGCATTATGGTTAATCCCAGCCAATTTGGAGACCCACCCCTAATCACACTGGGAACGAAATGACCACATAAAACACAGGAAGGGTAATTTTCAAAGGCACTTCTCTGGATAAAATAGTGCCTTATCTGCAGAAATGGCCCTTTACAAAATGATGTGGCTATCTGATACAGGCATACAATTATATGCATATACACTGTATGTACATACGTTTACATAGGGAAGGAACAAGTTATAGTATCTTCTAGTGCAACATTACTAGGCAGGGAATAGCGAACCAAACAGCCAATATATCGAAAGCTATGATCCCAGATAATCCATACAATCCAACGTGTAAGTACACAGAATGCTAGTTGTAAGCAGACCTCATATCAGGGCATACATGTAGTCATTGCTATTTAGCAAAAGGTACACCGAAATTATAATCATAGGTCTTATTATATTTTTTTAAACTTATTTTGTTGCTAAAGTGCAATAGTGCATAGTCCATCCGTGACCTATATTAAGGTTATGACAGGAAATTTGACTTAGCTTTATAAGCAAAATGGAGGATCGCCAGAGACATGGTCGTGAGTTCTTACAACCGGAGAGCCCGACACGGACCGCGTTTCGGCATCTGTGGCCTTCGTCAAGGGCAATAAATATCTAGAAATGCAAAACGGAAAGTTAATGACAATATAACAGCAATCTTGATAATACATCCAATAATTCCAAGGTACTAACGTGAGATAGTGAAACGCAGCATATCAGAGTAATGCTAGTTATTCTTTTTCCGGGAGTCCATTTATGCTCCATTTAAGCCATCGGGTTGCACAGTAGTATATATTATCATATGCCCATGCAAGAAGATATATGTGGGGAGGACAAAGCGTGCGATTAGAATTCGCCTAATTGAACACCGGAGCTGCCTTAATACCGGCAAGATCAACGCTCCTATTGTCCAGCACTGCCTCGATATGAAACATCTTTTTGTGGAATTGAAGTGGCGCATTATTGACCGGATTTTGTTGACATCTCACGGTGGTGATCCTCAGAAGCTGCTTAATTATCGTGAGCAACGCTGGATCTTCCAGTTAAAAACTGTGCAACCCGATGGCTTAAATGCTGCCATCGAGTGGTACTCGTTGCTATGACAATTTATCAACAATGTTCGTCATTTCCGGTTTAGGATGGTTTCTATTGGCTATCCCTCCTTTAAAAAATGGCGCATAAATGGACTCCCGGAAAAAGAATAACTAGCATTACTCTGATATGCTGCGTTTCACTATCTCACGTTAGTACCTTGGAATTATTGGATGTATTATCAAGATTGCTGTTATATTGTCATTAACTTTCCGTTTTGCATTTCTAGATATTTATTGCCCTTGACGAAGGCCACAGATGCCGAAACGCGGTCCGTGTCGGGCTCTCCGGTTGTAAGAACTCACGACCATGTCTCTGGCGATCCTCCATTTTGCTTATAAAGCTAAGTCAAATTTCCTGTCATAACCTTAATATAGGTCACGGATGGACTATGCACTATTGCACTTTAGCAACAAAATAAGTTTAAAAAAATATAATAAGACCTATGATTATAATTTCGGTGTACCTTTTGCTAAATAGCAATGACTACATGTATGCCCTGATATGAGGTCTGCTTACAACTAGCATTCTGTGTACTTACACGTTGGATTGTATGGATTATCTGGGATCATAGCTTTCGATATATTGGCATACGTTTACATACACAGGGGAGAGGCATTCCAAGTTGTACAATCTTGGTTGGGTTCAGACTTATGTGCATATTGCCTAAACAAAGTCAGTATTGGGCTGGGTTTATCAGGATATGGCACAAGAACTGACAGCTACATGCATGTAGGACTAAGAAAAAGAATGGAGGAAGAATCCCAATCCCCATTCTCTAACCATATACAAAGCCACCCTCCACCATTACAGAACGGCAACGCTTCGAACAAAAAGAGATTTCTATGCCCACCGTATCCACGATATGATGTTTGAAATGAAGGCTCTTTTCTCGTACGTATCAGAACTCACCAAAACTGCTCCCCCTACCATCCCAGATGATACAGCCCAATCGAAGGCCAACGATCTGGCCTTATTCTTTCAGAACAAAATCTCCAACACCCTGGCTAGATTACCTACCAGCTCAAACTCACTGCTTCCGGATACCCTCCACCTACCAAACACAGACATAAGCTTAGAATCCTTTGATCCTACTCACACTTTAGAGGTGGAAAATCTGATAAAAAGAATGACACCTTCGACCCACCCTCTGGACCAAATACCTTCCAAATTTCTGATTCTCATACCAGAATACATCTCTAAATATCTAGCTGATATTATCAATTGTTCCCTCTCACATGGAATATTTCCAGATGCTCTCAAATCGGCCACCCTCAAACCCATACTCAAAAACCCGAACCTGGACCCGGACAACCTCAACAACTACCGCCTCATTTCAAATCTCTCGTTTGTAGCTAAGATCATGCAAAAAATTGTAAATAAGCAACTTTCAAATTACCTAGAAGACTATAATATCCTACACCCATCACAATACGGTTTCACAATACCGAAACCCTCCTCATCTCACTCCTTTATCAAATATACATTGGCTTTGATAAAGGAGAATCGTTCCTCCTAGCCCTTCTCAACATCTCTGCAGCTTTTGATACTGTAAATCATAATACCCTTCTAAACCGGCTATCAGACATAGGAATTGCAGGATCAGCTCTTAGATGGTTCGACTCCTTCCTTAGCAATAGAGGCTATAAGGTTAAAATCAATAACAAGGAATCCTCTCACACTAACGCCCTATTCGGAGTCCTCCAGGACTCCACCTTATCGCCTACTCTGTTTAACATCTACATACTCTCTCTCTGCCATTTACTCTCAAATCTAAAACTTAAGTTCTATATATACGCAGACGATGTTCAAATTTTAATCCCCATATCCAATTCACTGGACTCTAGGGGTGTGCATTCGTTTTGAACTTAAATGGAAAACGCAACTTATTTTTTTTTTTAACTTAAAAAAAAGATGAGGCTTAAACGATCGAATTTCCAACTTATTCAACATAGCTATGTTGAATACGTTGGAAATCGCGATTATTGATCTAAATAAAAATTTAAACCCCTCACCCTCCTTAATCCCCCCCCAAGACTTACCAAAGCTGGCCAAAAGTTCCGTGAGGGTCCGGGAGCGGACGCGTGGGGAATCACGTGACGTCCGCGTCACGTCAGAGTGACGCGGCGTCACGTGATTCCCCTCGGGTTCGCTCCTGGACCCCTCGTTGGGCTCAAAAGGAACTTTTGGCCAGCTTGGGGGGGCCTCCTGACCCCCCCCAAGCTGGCCAAAACTTCCTTTTGAGACAATGAGAGGTCCGGGAGCGAACCCGAGGGGAATCACGTGACGCCGCGTCACTCTGTCGTGACGCCGACGTCACGTGATTCCCCTCGGGTTCGCTCCCGGACCCCTCGTTGGGCCCAAAAGGCACTTTTGGCCAGCTTGGGGGGGTCAGGAGGCCCCCCCCAAGCTGGCCAAAAGTTCCTTTGAGCCCAACGAGGGGTCCGGGAGCGAACCCGAGGGGAATCACGTGACGCCGCGTCACTCTGATGTGGCGCCGACGTCACGTGATTCCCCTCGGGTTCGCTCCCGGAACCCTCGTTGGGCCCAAAAGGCACTTTTGGCCAGCTTGGGGGGGTCAGGAGGCCCCCCCCCAAGCTGGCCAAAAGTTCCTTTTGAGACAATGAGAGGTCCGGGAGCAAACCCGAGGGGAATCACGTGACGCCGCGTCACTCTGACGTGGCGCCGACGTCACGTGATTCCCCTCGGGTTCACTCCCGGAACCCTCGTTGGGCCCAAAAGGCACTTTTGGCCAGCTTGGGGGGGTCAGGAGGCCCCCCCAAGCTGGCCAAAAGAGACAACGAGAGGTCCGGGAGCGAACCCGAGGGGAATCACGTGACGCCGCGTCACTCTGACGTGGCGCCGACGTCACGTGATTCCCCTCGGGTTCGCTCCTGGACCCCTCGTTGGGCCCAAAAGGCACTTTTGGCCAGCTTGGGGGGGTCAGGAGGCCCCCCTAAGCTGGCCAAAAGTGCCTTTTGGGCCCAACGAGGGGTCCGGGAGCGAACCCGAGGGGACTCACGTGACGCCGCATCACTCCGACGTGATGCCGACGTCACGTGCTCCTTGCAAAGGAGTTCAGGAATGGTGTCCTGACCCCGCTGGACCACCAGGGAGTTTTGGTAAGTCTTGGGGGGGGGGGGGGATTAAGGCGGGTGAGGGGTTTAAATTTTTATTTGCACATATGGACATAGACTCAACTTATGGAATTCTCCATATGTCCATATTGACCGCAAATGGGACCCCCTTTCGACTTATGGACTTATGAACTTAAACTTTTGGTCTGCACATCCCTACTGGACTCAACACTCAAATTATGGAACTCTCACCTGCAAACGATCAACCATCACCTTTCAAGCCTCAACCTGGTGCTCAACACTTCCAAGACAGAACTATTGCTAATCACCCCAGAAGGCAGTCCCTTCCATCACCAACTGCAATCTAACATACAAATATCCCACGCTAGAGATCTTGGAGTCATAATTGATAGTCACTTGAACCTAAAGCAATTTATAAAACACACTACAAAGGAGTGCTTCTACAAGCTACAAGTACTCAAAAAACTCAAACCACTCCTATTCCATTACGATTTCAGATCTGTCCTCCCATCCATTCTGTTCTTCAAGATCGACTACTGCAATTCCATCTTGCAAGGTCTCCCGGCTTCTACTATAAAACCCCTTCAGTTGCTCCAAAATGTAGTGGCGAGACTTTTGATGAATACCAATCGGAGTGCGCATATTTCTCCCATTCTAAAAGATCTTCACTGGCTCCCAGTAAACTTCAGGATTCTCCATAAATCACTCACAATTATCCATAAAAATATTCACCATCAGACCCCTCTTGATCTGCTACACCCTCTCAAATTGCACTCGACGGCCAGACCCTTAAGGGATGCCTACAAGGGATCCTTACATGTTCCTCCAATCAAAATTGTACACCATTCAAACATCAGAGACAGGACATTCTCTATCACAGGTTCCTCCATCTGGAACGCCATGCCTCTGGACCTCAGGCAGGAAACGTGTCTACTAACTTTTAAAAAGAAACTAAAGACATGGCTGTTCTGCCGAGCCTTCCCCGCATCTAGCCCAACAGCCTGACTTAGAATTGTTCCATCACATGTAAATAAACAAATGCTAAATCACGCTTACAAGTTATCATGAGGTCGGCTCCTTGCCTCCCTCCCATACTCTATTGAATATAGTACTTTATCTTCGTTCTCCCTCTCTTTTTTCCTTCTCCCAGTTAAGGCATCCTTGTTATAATGTAACTTTATGCTCCTTTTAAACTGTCTCTTGTTGATTGGTTGGTTTATAGTTACTGCTTAGTTCGATGTAAACCGAGTTGATTTGATTTGTATCAAGAAAGTCGGTATATAAAAGCTTTTAATAAATAAATAATAATATAAATATACAGCAACCAAGCTAAGGGCCAGATTCATTAAGACTTTTCTCCCATTTTGTGTCTATGGGAAATGTTTTTAATGAATCAGGTCCTAAGTACTTTACCCTCTTCAGTATATATTTTCTGCTATTTTGATCACCTATTGGGGGTTTTAGGTTAAAAAACGAAAAATAATTAATAAAAATGATGGAACCGCCTGGTACATGATGAAAAACGTACATAATAAGCCATATCTGAGACCTGCTTTTGCAACTCTTGCAGAGTTGTCATTTCCTTGGTTAGTGGTGCCATTTATCAAACCATTTTGATGCTAGTACAGGGTACTTTAGACTAATGGCTGCCCTTGCAACTTTGTGGATAGTTATATTTACTATTTACACTGAATACACATCCAGTACAATAAAGAAAGAGACAGAAGTCTTCCTGCAGCTTGCTGGGTTAGGGAATTCACAGCAAGCCACCACCAGGTACTGAGTTCTGTAGAAGAATTGTGGCAGAGGAAATTCTTGAGGGAGTTGTCACCTTCAGAACCAGCAAACTAGGGACTGCAGGAGGTGTAAAGGTCCCTAACAATTAATCCCAGCACCTACTATTTTCTGGAAAGGGGCAGTGCTGCTGTTTTGCAAGTTGCCAGGTTACATCTGGGATGGAGATGTTGAGGAACAGCTTGTGTAGGTTTGGGGAAATGTAGTGTCTAGCTGCTACTCAAGTTAAATGTACTGTCAGTAATATTATTTCAATTGAAAATGATTATTTGCAGTAAAGACTTTTCTTTGTAACACCTGCTTTTTGTGAATTTTGTGGTAATGATAACTACCTTAGTTCCCCAGGTAAACACCAGGAGGGTCTTGAAGTATATCTTCCCCCAATGGGAAAGGTCCCACCTAATTTTCCACTTCTTGTAGAAGACGGGGGAGGGGGAGCTATACCTTTTAATCTCTGGACCAAGTCAACAATAGCACTGAGGACAAGAAGAACCTGCTTACGTGTGCCATAGAGTCTCTTAATAAAATGTTATTGGCAGATTCAGCATATTGAAATGTTTATATAACAGTCAATAATCTGTATCTGTATACTTGCATGTGGAATCCAAGGTTGCTTTTGGAAATAAGAAAAGATGGGATTTATCACTTCAAAGACCACTTAATATTCATGAGTACCAGATCTGTTACAGGGTTGTTTTCTGCATGTCAAGTTTCTGGGAATAGCAATCTCCCTATTTCTTTTCTAAATCTCTTTATTAATTTATATATATGACTTATTGCTATGAAACATAGGATTATCATTTTTTTTCCTGAATTCAGTTAACCTAAGTAAAAATAAAGTCCCCCAAATGATTTTCCACTGGGGGTGGATTGCACTGAGATGCTCTCGGTTGCCTTTGAAGTCCATTCCTGCTTTCTAGGAGAAGTGCCCACAGTCTGCAGTGGCCCACCCACATTCAATCCACAACAGACTGTGCTGGATATTATACAGGAACTCAGCCAAGAAGCTCCCACTTGGAGTATATGTGGGTGGGCTCATGGCCACTGTTTTAGGAACCTCTTCCATGGATAATGGAACTGGGCATATCAAAGATTGAAATTGTGCTAGTTCGCATAGAGCAGGCCTTTTAATGAAACATGTGCACTGTGCAAGTTCAAGTTGGATGCTATTTTTTAGTCCATGAAGTTACTCCAAGTGAATGAAAGGGCTGCTTTGAAAAGACCATCAGAGAAGTTGTTCAGCATGGAAAAATGACTCTGCTTAGAAGAAAAGCTGCTTATCTAATTTTATGGCATATTTAACACTTTCAGTTGAAAGTTTTTTAGTGAAGCAGGAAACAATGACATCATCAGGTATTGCCAGAGTCCCAGGACAGTCTTGTACATCTCTCCTTTTAATTCGGTTTGGGATACCCTTCTGCCAAGCACAAAAGGAGCAAAACAAGCTCATCTTTCAACTGTAGCAGCAGAAAACAGGTACAAAACTCTTTCAACTCAAAAAAGTAGTGTTTCTCTTTCAGAACCAAAAAACTGTATGATTGAGTGACCTATTATTTGGTGTATACATATGGAAAGATTCTATCAAGACTAGTTACTCCAGTATCCAATGATGTGATCCCCTTAGCTTTTTAAATTATCTTTATTTTATTGATATTTTATATTTCTATTTATCTTTATTAAAATTTGTTAATCACTTAAAGACAAATGCACTAAGGGATGTATAGAGCTTGACATACATAATTCAAAACATTCATAAACAATCATTAAAATAAGGGCTAACAACAAAAGATTTGCAAAAGTCCATGAAAATGCCAAACTGACTAGTTCCAGTTTATAAATAAGCCTATATGAGAAATCTTTAACAAAACCTTAAATGTTTTTAATCAGTCTGACAGCACATTACTTCTGGAAATGAGTTTGATAATATAGGGGCTGCCACAGAGAAAGCACACATCTCATTTCTACTAGCTGAGCATGACTTACTGAGGGAATATCCAGCAAAGCTCTGTGTGAGGATCTCAAAGAGCATGTAGGCTGATAGATCCTCAGCAAAGCATAACGCAGGTACTCAGGACCAGTCATTCAGGCACTCACTCAACATTGCCCTCCATAACCTTTACAAATTAGACACTACAACTGATTGGATAACAAAATAAGGCCGCAGTTTATTAAAACTAACCCGAGCCAACTTAACATTGTTCCAAAATAACTCCCCCGCCTCCGCCTCCTCTGCCGCATGTCAATTCTTCACTTACCATCGCGGCCCAATGGTAAGCAGCTTGGAGTCCCCCCCCCCCCTTTCACCTACCCCGCCGCGTCGTCAGCGAGGGTAGGCTTGCGGCCTGAGCATCGGCCCCCCCCTTGCTCTTAGGCCTTCCCGTGCAGCAGCCTCAAGCTGCACGAGCATTACCCCCCCTTTCCAACGTGCCCTTCCCAATTCCACATAATACACAACCAAATATGGCTCGGGTTTCCGCCTACTGCGACAGTCCAGAACAAAACGCAAACCGCGCAGAACGACATTAGGGTGGGAGGGAGGGAAGCAAAGTCACCTCCTCTTGCTTTGCTGCCGGATCCCTCAGTGCCCGCTCCCAGCTATCCCCCGCTCTCTTCCTTAGCCCTTTACCCAATGGCGACGCGGCAATTCAAATTGCCGCGCCGCCATTGGTCCTCTGTTCCTTCCTCTCCTGCTCGCACCCGCCCCCCCCCCCCTTTCTCTGCTGCCTTGCCTCCCGCCCGATCCCGCGTTACTATCGGCGATACCGGGACGAGCCCGGTTCGCCTCCTTTTATACCAGGGAGCGAGATCGGAATTGCCTACTTTATATCCAGTACATTGCAAATCTGGCAACCAATGCAAGATCATTAGAACTGGAGGGGGGTTTGTAATATGTTAGCTGTGATTGATTCCTGAAATGTGACACACCACTGAGTTCAACAGCAACTGCAAAGGCCTTAAAGTTGAGGAAAAAGGCCATAGTAAAGGGCATTGCAATAGTCGATCAACTGTAAAAGTGATGCTTGGTAAATCAATTACTGATAAGATTTTTCAAGCAGGTATTTCAGTCTACATATAATTCATAGTTTGTAAACGCCAGCCCTTATTACTGTTGTAATAAGAGCTTATTTATTTTATTTATTTATTTATTTGTTTATTTTATATACCGTCATTGCAAGGGAAGATCACAATGGTTTACAAAAGTATTCTTCCTTTAGGTCATTGCATATTATGGTGTAACTCAACATAAGGACAAATTTGCATTGATCCATACACCAAGGGGTAGATCTTAAAAAAATACGCGATCGCGTACTTTTGTTCGCGCACCAGGCACGAACAAAAGTACGCTGGATTTTATAAGATACGCGCGTAGCTGCGCGTATCTTATAAAATCCGGGGTCGGCGCGCGCAAGGGGGTGCACATTTGCCGAGCCCAGCGCGCGCTGCCTGTTCCCTCCGAGGCCGCTCCGATTTCGGAGCGGCCTCGGAGGGAACTTTCCTTCGCCCTCCCTTCCCCTACCTAACCCACCCCCCCGGCCCTATCTAAACCCCCCGTACCTTTGCGCGCGCCGGCCGGCAGCCCCGCTCTGTGTTCCAGTCCTGGGGGCTGGTCTGGAGGCCTCGACCACGCCCCCGGTGTGGCACCACGCCCCAGGCCCGCCCCCGAAATGCCACGGCACACCCCCGAAACGCCGCGTCGTTTCGGGAACGCCCTCGATATGCCCCTTCCCCACCCCTTTTCCAAAGCCCCGGGACTTACGCATGTCCCGGGGCTTTACGCGTACCGGCTGCCTATGCAAAATAGGCGCGCCGGCGCACGCAGGCCTTTTAAAATCCGCCCCCAAGACTTTTGATACTAGACCAAATGGGAAACATGAACTCATCATTGGTGATAGTTAGATGTTGCACTTTTGAGTATGATCTTGGAATCAGGAAGAAGTTTGTGTTAGTCATGTTTAATGCCAACTAACTAGGCTATAATCATTTCCTGATTTCAGACAGACATATTTCTTAGTGTTTAGATTTTTATTTTTGTATATTATGGGTCAGATTTTAAAAGCCCTATGCGCGTAGGGGGGGTTACGCATGCCGGGCCTATGTGCTTCATAGGCCCGGCATGCGTGCTTCATAGGCCCGGCATGCGTATGCCCATGTGCTTCTATTAAAATCTACCCCTATGGTTTTATATATTTTGTTGGTATTATATTGTAAGTTGGTTCTTATAAGTTGATTAGGTTTTTATGAATATTTATTATTATGTATGTTTTTGATTTTTATTTTTGTTGAACCATCTTTTGAGAAGTAGGATATAAATCTATGAAATTTAATTTAATTACATTAGCTGATTGACTTGTCTGAAATTGAGTGTTTGTTCCAGGCATAAAAAACACACAGGTCTCTCCTAGGTGCTGTGAAACTGATTGATAGAACTGGTAATAAATTAGCAAGAATGTTTTTGTGAGAGTTTGTAGCAATTTATGTTTGCATTTATTGCTGTTCCTAAGTACCTAAACTCTCTGCAATTTCTTCTTTCCAATTCTCACACATTCCATCTCATCACTTCATTAAACTCTGCTGCCATATACAATATCTTTATTCTAATCTTCAATCCTCCTTTTTTTGAAGCAGTGTACCTATAGTTCTAGAGCTTTCTCTACTTCCTTCATGATATGGATAACCAATGGGATACTGCTATACCGGGATACAAATTATATCGCAATGATAGAGAGGAGCATCTTGGTGGTGGGGTGACGCTTAATGTCCAGGATGGCATAGAATCCAACAGGATAAAGATCCTGCATGAGCCTAAATGTACAGTCAAATCTTTATGGGTAGAAATCCCTTGTGTGTTGGGGAAGAGAATAGTGATAGGAGTTTACAACCGTCCCCCTGGCCAAAATGGTGAAACAGACAGTGAAATGCTAAGAGAAATTAGGGATGCTAACCAAATTGGTAGTTCAGAAATAATGGGAGATTTCAATTACTCCAATATTGATTGGGTAAGTGAAACATCAGGGCGTGCTAGAGAGATAAGGCTCCTGAATGGAATAAAAGACAGTTTTATGAAACAAATGGTTCAGGCACCAACGAGAGAGGGAGCAATTTTAGATCTAATTCTCAGTGGAGCACAGGATTTGGTGAAAGAGGTAATGGTGGTGGGGCCACTTGGCAATAGTGATCATAATATGATCAAATTTGAATTAATGACTGGAAGGGGGACAGTATGTAAGTCCATGGCTCTAGCGCTAAACTTTCAAAAGGGAAACTTTGATAAAATGAGAAAAATAATTGGAAAAAAAAGTGAAAGGTACAGCTACAAAGGTAAAAAGTATGTAACAGGCATGGACATTGTTAAAAAATACCATCCTAGAAACACAGACCAGATGAATTCCATGCATTAAGAAAGGTGGAAGGAAGGCAAAACGATTACCAGCATGGTTAAAAGGTGAGGTGAAAATGTCTATTTTAGCCGAAAGATTTTCATTTAAAAATTGGAAGAAGGATCCTTCAGAAGAAAATAGGATAAAGCGTAAGCATTGGCAAGTTAAATTTAAGACATTGATAAGACAGGCTAAGAGAGAATTTGAAAATAAGTTTGCATAGAGGTAAAAACTCATAATAAAAACATTTTAAAATATATCCAAAGCAGAAAGCCCACAAGGGAGTCAGTTGGACTGATGGATGATCAAGGAGTTAAAGGGGCACTTAGAGAAAATAAGGCCATTGTAGAAAGATTAAACAATTTCATTGCTTCAGTGTTTACTGAAGAGGATGTTGGAGATATACTCGTTCCAGAGAAGTTTTTCATGGGTGATAATTAAGATCAACTGAGCCAAATCACGGTGAACCTGGAAGATGTGATAGGCCTGATTGACAAACTGAAGAGTAGTAAATCACCTGGACTGGATGGTATACACCCAAGGGTTCTGAAGGAACTAAAATATGAAATTTCAAAACTATTAGTAAAAATTTGTAACCTATCATTAAAATCATCCGATGTACCTGAAGACTGGAAGATGGCCAATGTAACCCCTATATTTTAAAAGGGATCCAGGGGTGATCCTGGAAACTATAGACCAGTGAGCCTGACTTCAGTGTCGTGAAAAATCGTAGAAACTCTTATAAAAAATAAAATCACTAAGCATTTAGATGGATATAGTTTCATGGGACTCAGTCAACATGGGCTTAGCCAAGTGAAGTATTTCCTCACAAATCTACATTTTTTGAAGAGGTGAATAAATATGTGGATAAAGGTGAACCGATAGATGTGGTGTATTTGGTTTTTCAGAGGGCATTCGACAAAGTCTGGCATGAGAGGCTTCAAGCAAACTTAAAGGCAGGATAGATTTTTTTGTGTCTTTTTATGGATTGCAAGTTGGTTAAAAGACAGAAAACAGAAAGTAGGATTAAATAGTCAGTTTTCACAGTGGAAAAAGGTAAACAGTGGAGTGCCTCAGGGATCTACACTTGGACTGGTGCTTTTTAATACATTTATAAATGATCTGGAAAGGGGTATAACGAGTGAGGTGATCAAATTTGCGGACGACACAAAATTATGCTGAGCAGTTAAATCTCAAGCAGATTGTCATGAATTGCAGGAGGACCTTGTGAGATGAAGATTGGGCTTCCAAATGGCAAATGAAATTTAACCTGGACAAATGCAAAGTGATGCATAAAGGGAAAAATAACCCTTGCTGTAGTTACACAATGTTAGGTTCTATCTTAGGAGTTCCTACCCAGGAAAGAGATCTAGGCGTCATAGTGCATAATACTTTGAAATCGTTGGACCAGTGTGCTGTGGCGATCAAAAAAGCAAATAGAATGTTAGGAATTATTAGGAAGGGATTGGAAAATAAAATGGAGGATGTCATAATGCCTCTGTATTGCTCCATGGTTAGAATGCACCTTGAATACTTTGTGCAATTCTGGTCACCGCATCTCAAAAAGGATATAGCTGCCGGCGCGCATGTTATAAAATTGGTGCGTCCATGTGTGCCCACTGGGAACCACGTGCACATGGATGAGCGTGCGGTCCTTTTAAAATCTACCCTATCATTTTTCAGTCTGATCTCAAATAATTCATTATGGCATTTTCATGGCATCATCAAATACAGTCAATGTTTTAAGACCAAATCTAACTGCAGCTAAAATGGAACCACACTTGATGAAAAAACGATGATCAAAAATAAAGGAAGGCTATGGGGGATTCACAGGAAAAATCATTAATCTAAGGATGTATATGAACACAAAAGATTTTTGTTTCAGCTCATTCATTCATTTTGACCTTTATTTTTGTGCATTTTTCTTTATTCGGTTTGTTTCCTTCATTCCAGTAATAAATGTATGCATACAATTGATTTTTTTTTTTGTATATAGGTTACACTTATATGCATAGGACTGAATTTTTGCAAAGATTTGCATGCATGAAACCCTCTTTTATGTGTGCAAAAGTGCTTTTGAAAATTGCCTGGAGCATTGTGCATTGTGTGAGTAGAAGCAATTCTACACGTAGTTTTACACAAACTACAAAGAGCTGTTCCAGGAAGGGGGGGGAGTGGAGTTGGAGTGAGGAAATAATTTCACACATGCCTTCTATGGGCCGGATTTTCAAAGGCTTACGTGCGCCAGGCCTATTTTCAACAGGCCCGGCGACGTGCATAAAGCCCCGGGACATGTGTAAGTCTCGGGGCTTGCAAAAAGGGGCGGTCCAGGGGTGGGGCGGGGCAGGGTCAGAGGCCTCCGCTTGGCCAGCACGTGCAACTTACTTCAGCCCCAGGGCGGGGGAGGTAGGGGAAGGAAAGGTGGGGTGGGGGGGTAGGGAAGTTCCCTCCGAGGTCGCTCTGATTTCGGAGAGGCCTGGGAGGGAACGGGGGAAGGCAACACGGCTCGGAGCAGGCTCGGCACGCGCAAGGCGCACAATTGTGCACCCCCTTGCACGCGCCGACCCCTGATTTTATAACATGCGCGCGCCTGTGCGTGCATGTTATAAAATTGGGTGTACATGTGTGCTCGCCGGGTAGCGGGTACACATGTACGCCCACGCGCACCTTTTAAAATCTAACCCTATGTTTTGAAAGAGTGCGCTTAAATCTACATGCACACATGTGCATGTGCTGCACTCTGCATACTTCACTAATTTTCAAAAAGGACTTTCGCATGAGAAGGTCTGGTTTGAAAATTCAGGACAAAGTCTGTGTGTACTCTGTTGTTGCAAACTTCAGCCTTACACGGGCCATTGAAAAACTCCCTAATGGAATCTAATTTTATGTGAATAAAATATGTACTTGAATAAACTACCAAATAAATGTAAAATAAAAAGAATAGCAATATCTGAAGTCTTCCCCTTTAAAATTAAATTCTAAAACCAAATGAATTTCATTTCTCATATTAAATATTATAAATTCACATTGCATATTTAGAACATTTTGAAAGGACAATCTATTTCTGTTTTGGATTGCTTTCCTTTTACAAAAGGTGAAGTTTATTTTTAGATAGAAGGTCAGATAGTTCTGACAATCCAATGCCAAATCTCCATTCGGTTTACAGTCCATTTTCTTAAACTAGTAGCAAAGAAACTCACATTGCCTTCTCACTTCCCACGTATGGTCTTTATGTAGCGAAGAGCTGCCAGCCCAAAGGTCCTTTTTCTTTTCTCTTCTCACAATACCCTCATTGAACAGTGGGAAAGGGTTTTATCTTTGCTTGCAATCTCTCTGGTATGGAAAACGCAGAGAGTTGTCTAAGGGTCAGAGAAGTATTCTGATGGACAAGATATGTATTTCCATCTCAAAATGAAAATAACTAAGGTACAACAATAACAATAATGCATGGGAAATGGGGAATCTTCATTTTACCTTTCAATTTTTTTTTCTGCTGATATTTAACTTTACTGCTATTAAATTACGTGACAGGTGTAGTTCCCACACAAACAGAACTTCACCCTGGTTAGACAGTCTTAGGAAAGTGAAAAATGCAATGCAGGCAGCCCATTTGGAGTTTATTAACGTGCTGTTACTAGGATGGCAATATGTCCCTGGACCCGCTTGACTTCTATGTTTGGATCTGCAGTGCTAATCATAGGCAATTTCAGCTTGGTCTAAGGCTGACCAATTTAGTTTTCTGAAAAATCCAGGATTTTCTTCAGCTGGATTGGATTTATGCAAAGATTTGCAGACAATATTTCTTTTGATGTGTCATACGGTAGAAATCCCAGCTACCAAGGCTAAATAACCTATGGCTGAGTCCAGGCTAGGACTTCCAGCCCTCAGGCTGGAGATGACTTAAGCGCGGAGATTTCCTTAGTTATGGAGAGTCTGTAGGAGCGCAACTTAGTAGCCAGGAGGGAAAGAAGATAGTGCCGATGACTGAAGCCACAGGGTCTGCCACTGAAACTTCCCATTCAAGAGTTGGAGGAAGCTTTTTTATATTTAAAGTCATTTTCTTTTGCTGCATCTTTATTTTACAGTTGAAATTAAACTTTTTTGTTGCCCTCTACCGCAGTAGAAAAGCTGGTTTTCATTTGGGATTGTGGAAAAAAAAACAAACCTCTCTCTCTTGACCTTCATCTTTCATCCAGCTCACATGAAGTCTCTCCCATGAAATATTTGAAGCAAACTGGCATATTTGAATGCAATTGTGAATCTGCAAATATTTGCATTCAAACTACGTCAAAAAGATCTGAATCAGGAAAATATGAATGCAGACTTAAGTTGAGCTGCTGAATGGTCTGGATTTTTCTATGGTGTCACAAACGTTTCAGATCTCTGGAGTAGATTTTGCCAGCTACCCACCTTCTATTTCCAACCATTTGGAATACCATTCCCACTGAACTTGGACAAGAACCCTGCCTACTGACGTTTAGAAAAAGGCTTAAGACTTCGTTATTTCAACAAGCCTTTACATAAATTTACTGATTACCAGAACAAAGGCCCCGATACACCACCATGAATATTTCTAGAACTCGTGGAACTCTCCAAATAACTGGCGTTATGTTTCAAGTTACCTATGCTCTGTCTTCTTCTTCCCCCAGTAATGCTCACCCCCGTTTTATTGTAACTTTTCTACTTCTTTACTATGTTAACGTATATACGGTTATCGTTCCCCAGCTTTCTCTAAACCGACATGATATGACTCGGTCATGAATGCCGGTATAAAAAAAAAGCTTCAAATAATAAATAAATAAATAAATAACTATTCTGGTGTTCTGAACTTCTGAAAGCCCCCTCCAGTTCAGACAGAAATGGGATTTAATCCATACTGCTGCACACATCCTAGTTTTGAGCCTATTAATAAGGATGGACTTGTGAAGTCTTTTCAAGTCTAGCAGGACTTCAAAGCATCATGTATCATGTTAGCTTCCTTATTTTACTAGAACCCTTTGGTGGTATTTCTGCCATGTTCCAATATGACCTTGTGCTTTCATGTTTGTGTTGCAATGACTGAGTGAAGCCCTTGAGACAGCAAGTTTAAATATGAATAGAAGCAAGAAAGCTATTATAACAGCATTAAAGCACTTTAGGTTAGGGTTGTCAACTGGCTCCAGATTTTTCAGGACAGGCTGATCCAGTCCTGGTTTTACTTCTCTGCATGCAGGTACTTTATAGTCTTGCTTTTCTTAGGGAATGCAATAGGGAAATCAGAATACGTCCCAGAATGCAATGGGGTAAGACCAGGACTGGATCAACCTGTCCTGAAATTTGGATCCAGTTGGCAACCCTATTTTAGGCTGTTCTTTTACCTGACTTTACTATGCAACACTGTTCAAATCCGTAGGCCTTTTATCTTGCAATTCTTTTGATGTGTGTTGTGATGATGACCAGATAAAACAGTCCCGACCAGGCTTTAGTCCATTGCAATATGGTTATTGTCTCAAATGGAGGAAAACTACAAAGTAATGGGGTTGTTGATGTTCTGTATGATGCAATGCTAGGTAAAAGCACACATGCTAGCATAGCTTCATATATCTCCAAAGCTGAGTTATAGTAATTAAAAGTATTAAGTATGCAAATAGTTTAATAACAAAAGTTTTAAACAGCCAACATTGAAAGTTAGCTGTTTAAACCTGTGCTTGTCACAATTTTCCTCTATTGATGGGGTAAAATCTGTCTCCCTAACCTTACAAGGTAGTAAAATTTAGCCATGCAATTAGGGGGCAGCTCCAGTGACATTCATGAAGAGTGCATAAGAAGTAGCTGGTTAGCGCCAATTTTCCGTTCTAACCAACTGAAAGGTAGATTTTTAAGAGTCACGCGTGCGGGCACACATGTGCGCACGTTTGCCGGCATGTGCACATGGACGTGACAATTTTGTAACGTGTGCGCATGTTATCAAATCTGCTACCCGCGTGCACCTAAACGCACAATTTTATATCGATACGTGCGTGTGCGCGCAAATCGCGTCTCGAGTGTATAAGTGGGGAATTTTAGTAGATACGTGCAGCAAAGCAATTGGCCTATTTCCCAGTTCAGTCCCAGTTCGCCCCAGTAAAGGAGCAGACTTCCTAAACCTCCTACCTAACTTGCCTCCCTTTTACCCTACAAGCCCTGACACCTAAAACCCCGCTGACTACCCTTTCTTTTATTTCACTACTTACACGCTGTCCATAGCAGATGCAAGTTACGCGGTTGGGGGATCCCGGCACGCACTAGAGGATGTAAGTGCCTTCATGGGTGCAGTCACAGCCTGCTTATGCCCCACCAAGACCATGCCCATGTCCTGCCCCTTTTTTGTCAAATATTTTTTATCTGCGTACCTGGAGAAATGCGTGTGGCCGTGAGCATTTTAAAATCCATGTGGCCTGCATGCAGCCGAGTCATGTGCATATCTCCTGGTTTTGCAGCGGGGAGGGCTTTTAAGATTCACCCTTAAATTTAGGAGACAATTCCAGTCGCCCAAATGGTGGTCCTAAGTCCAGCTAGATTTAGGTGAAAACTTGTCTAAGGATAACCAACTAAAATTAGCCACTAATATTTTTGCTGCTCAGTGATGCTTAGAAAATTGACCCCATTATGACTAAGGAGAGCTGAACTTTCTATGACCTATATCACATCCGGATTTGAATCTTTGAATCTTTGGCTAAAGTTTATTCCAGCTTAAGGATAGTCCAATGGCAATGAAAGTATATTGAAGGATAAGCAACCAGCACTGTATGGTGCACTCTACATGTGATGATTTGTTCACAGGGACAGGAGCTTTCAAACTGGAGAGTGGGCGCACATTTGTGAATGTTCGTTGGCCCATGCCCAGGGACGTGACCATTTTATAACTCGCACGCGTATATGTGCGCATGTAATAAAACATCCTGGCCACGTGCACATGTGCACTAAATTTTAAGTGGGCACACGCATGGGCGCACAAATCCCGCTTCTACTGCATAAGTTGGGGATTTTAAAAAGGGCACACGCTCACACCATTCCGCTTTACCAGTTCGTTCCCCAGTTTTCCCAATTAACAGCTAGGTCCTCCAACTCCCCCTGGTTTGACAGCCTACACTCTTCCCAGTTACCCCAGACCTTTTAAATCCCTCAGAAAGGGCTTGACCCTTTTATTTTATAACTTACAGGTCATCCATTGCAGACGTAAAGTTACATGTCATGGGATGTGTAAGTCCTAATGCACACATCTCCTGGCCAGGTCCTGAAACACCCAGGCCCTGACCAGACCACTCCCATGCCCCGCTCCTTTTTCGGAAACTTTTGAGGTGTGCACGCCGCGGCATTTTCGCAAGTATCTGGGCACTTTTTAAAATATGGTTGGCACGCACAAGCCCGACTTCTTCGCGCATCCCCTAATTATTGCCCACCGGGCTTTTAAAATTCAGCTTTTAGTTAAGAATCATTTCCATTTTCCATTTAAATAGCTTTCTACCATCAGAAACCTAAAGACCGATCATTTTTGCTTCAGAACATAAGTTGGAACGATTTCTATGCTCAGGCAGTGTAGGGCATTTTCTAAATGACAGCGCAGTGAATTCCGAGGAGTGGGAATGGAGAAAAAGCTCTAAAAAATGCTTATGAATGTACCTATAGCAAACTTTCCACCCAAAATGAGCAGTTATATTTCAAGTATGGATTCATGGGGGAAGGGAGGGAAATGATAACCTTTGAATTAATCAGACTAACAATGGGGCTTTGTTGACTTTAAACACAAACTTGGTGTGGGTAATTTAGTCTGCTCTTCCCTGCTCTCCCTCCTCTTGAGTCCACCGCCATGCTATTTAAAGTTAGGTTGAATTCCTGCTTTCCTCTCCCCTTCAAACCCCATCCCTAACCCCCCCACTGATGAAAGTAAAGATGTTTCTTTGACCCATTCACAACCTTTACCTTGGCACATTATCTCTGGCATAAGGTTGTGCAATGTTGCATAAATCTTTACACATCTGTTCTGATGCCGTGGCCAAGAACTGCAGGCAACAGAGTGCCAGTTTAGCAGCCGCTCCTGCAAACTGTAGTCGGAATCCATTCAGTGCCAGTGTTAATAATGTTGGTTTCCTGTTGAGGGGGTATTCGTCAGTGCCAGACTCTAGCATCTTAATTAGAATGTGCTTAAAATTGTCCTGGGTAACTAAGGTGGTGGTCAGTTGCTCTTTTATTTCTTTAACAAAGACTTTATTAATTCAGCCCTCTGATTCCAACAGGCCCCTTCTCTCCTTTAGATCAAGGCAGAACACATTAGGATTTTTTTTTTTTTAAAGTTCTAAAAATATCGGACATAACGAAGTCAACCTGCACTAAATCATGAATGCACCATAGAGTGCCAGCTCACTCCGTTTCAGAACTGCTGCGTTACCACAGGGCTCGTTTTGCACCTCATCCATCAGGTAGCATTGCACTAAAGAAAGCAGGCTTCTATAAGTTTGGGGAGATTTCTGTGGGAGCTCACCTGGCACCACACCCATAGTCATTCTCCATGGAACAAGTGTTCATCAGTCCTACATTATGGTTCCTATTGAACCTTCACCTCATGCACCCCCCAGAAAACCCATTTAAGTTATTAATATTGTTTGGTTTTTTTTTACTGGTTTGAAATTTAAAGCACATTTTTTGTCCTGAGACTTCAAGCCTTGGAATTCTTTAGGTTTGCTCTGGATTTCATTAGGGAATAGCTCTAAATTGTCTGAGAAATATCCATCCAGTGGCACAGTGGGTTCCTCAGGTAGGAACCGTGACTTCAGTTTTGCCAGGAAAATGGGTTATCCATCTTCTGCCCCTGGATTAAATCAAGAAGACACATGATATGTTCATGGCTGATGAAGATGTGAGAATTGAGGAGCAATCATGGAAAACTTGTCAAAGATGAAATACAGCAAAGAATCGGGTTATTTATGAACAGCAAATTAGGAGATTAATTTTTTGCCAGAGCAATTCCTTTCCACCCTCTCTAGCCCATAGTCCTCCCAAAAAAGAAGGACTAAAGATTTTTTTTTCCATAGGCACACCGAATGACAAACAGTAATTAATCTGTAGCATTAATTGTTTTTTGTAAATGTGATATTTTTAAAAACTTTCCTAAAAGGTATGTGCAGCAAATTGAAGATAGAACTAATTTTCTATTGCATATTTATTATTGCTTTTGAGGCCTATGCACTTAAACACATGGTAAAATGTTTTTAGCATGTGTGTTTTAAATATTTGTACACATACACTAAGTCATTGCTTAACGTGCAATGTACTAAGGCCCTGATTTTTAAAAGAACATAAGAACATACATAAGAACATAAGATATGCCATACTGGATCAGGCCAAGGGTCCATCAAGCTCATCATCCTGTTTCCAACAGTGGCCAATCCAAGTCACAATTACCTGGCAAGTACCCAAACATTAGATAGATGACAAGCTACTATTGCTTATTAATTACCATTATAGCAGTTTATGGATGTATCCTCTAGGAATTTATCTAAACTTTTTTTAAACCCAGTTAGAATAACTTCTCTAACCACATTCTCTGGCAATGAATTCCAGAGCTTAACTATGCACTGAGGGGCATATTTTTATTCTTACGCACGCGGGGTACATTTGTGCGTGCTAACCGTCGCGCACAAATGTACACCCGATTTTATAACATGCATGCGCTGCCGCACGCATGTTATAAAATCTGGGGTCGGTGTGCGCAAGGGGTGCACACTTGTGCACCTTGTGCGCGCCGAGCCCTAGGGGAGGCCCGATGGCTTTCCCCATTCCCTCCAAGGCCGCTCTAAAATCAGAGCGGCCTTGGAGGGAACTTTTTTTGCTCCCCCCACCTTCCCCTCCCTTCCCCTATCTAACCCTCCCACCAGCCATACCTAAATCCCTCCCTACCTTTTGTTGTCAAAGTTACGCCTACCTGAGGCAGGCGTAACTTGCGCGCGCCAGCTGACTTCCGGTGTGCGCCATCCCCTGGCACAGCCGCTGTGCTGGAGGACCCAGACAGCCCCGGACCGCCCCCGGACCGCCGCCCCCCCCCCTCGGCCTCACCCCCGGATCGCCCAGTTTTGAAAGCCCCGGGACATACGCACGTCCCAGGGCTTGCACGCGCCACCGGGCCTATGCAAAATAGGATCGGCGCGCACAGAGATAGGTTTTCGGGGGTTGTGCATGTATATTACGCACATAAATCTTTGAAAATCTACCCCTGAGTGAAAAATAATTTTCTTCTATTTTTTTTTAAATGAGCTACTTGCTAACTTCATGGAGTGCCCCCTGGTCCTTCTATTATCTGAGAGAGAAATAACCAATTTACATTAACTTGTTCAGGTCTTTTCATGATTTTGTAGACTTTTATCATATCCCCCCTCAGTCGTCTCGTCTCCAAACTGAACAGCCCTAACTTCTTTAGCCTTTCCTCATAGGGCAGCTGTTTCATGCCCCTTATCATTTTGGTCGCCCTTCTCTGCACTTTCTCCAGTACAGCTTTATCCTTTTTGAGATGCGTGACCAGAATTGTACACAGAATTCAAGGTGCGGTCTCAACATGGAGCAATTCAGAGGCATTATGACATCCTCTGTTTTATTTTCCATTCCCTTCTTAATAATTCCTAACATTCTGTTTGCTTTTTTGATCGCCACAGCACTCTGGGCCGACAATTTCAATGTATTATCCACTATGATGCCTAGATCTCTTTCCTGAGTTGTAACTAACTCCTAAGATAGAACCTAACATTGTGTAACTACTGCAAGAGTTATTTTTCCCTATATGCAACACTTTGCACTTGTCCATGTTAAATTTCATCTGTCATCTGGAAGCCCAATCTTCCAGTCTTGCAAGATCCTCCTGCAAATCATCACAATCCATTTGAGATTTAACTACTCTGCATAATTTTGTGTCATCTGCAAATTTGATCACCTCACTTGTTGCATCCCTTTGCAGATCATTTATAAATGTATTAAAAAGCACCGGTCCAAGTACAGATCCCTGAGGCACTCCACTGTTTACCTTTTTCCACTGTGAAAACAGACCATTTAATCCTACTCTCTGTTTCCTGCCTTTTAACCAACTTGCAATCCACAAAAGGACATCACCTCCTTTCCCATGACTTTTACTTTTCTTAGAAGCCTCTCATGTGGGAATTTGTAGAATGCTTTCTGAAAATCCAAAGAAACCACATCTACCGGTTCACCTTTCTCCACAAATAAAATGTGATTGCTATGCGCATAAATGGGGTTTTGAAAATTGTCCAGGAGTTGTTTGCGTAAAATTATACTTAGAAGTGATTTCAAGTGCACTTTTCTATGCACTAGAAAGAGGCATTCAAAGGCAGAGTTGGGGGTGGGGAAACCGTTCATGCACATACTTCTGATTTTCAAAAGTATGATCATCAATCTACATGTACACATTTTTACCTTCTAAAAAGGAGGTGGAAATGTATGCACATATGTCCAGCTGGGTTCTGCACATGCCTGCTAATTTTCAAAGTACTCTTTGAAAACTGAGGCTAAAATTGGCTTGAGTTTTGTACTCGCAAACCTTAGCCCTATGTGGGCATCTGAAAAATTCCCTCTAAAGGTTTTAGTGCGCATGATACAAAAATAACCTCATTACCACTTGAGCACTGTCAGATGATCTTTTATTTTGAATGTTTAAGTGTGAACCGTTGTGATCTAGTGATTATCACTTGGAATGACAGTATATAAAACTACTAAATAAATAAATAACCACTGTTAGCATGCAGATTAGCACATAAAACTATAGCTTCATGCATTAATAGCACCTGTGTGCTAAAATGTAGGTCTGGAGCATGGGGTTGGGGACAAAAGCAGGAGTGCATCTGGAATCCAGAAAAGGATCTGAAAGAAGAGACATCCAGGAAAGGAATATTCTTACCAAAAGCATGAACCTCAGAATTTGGCATCAGAAGGTGCCTTGGCCAAGCCCAGCCCATCCATCCAGTAGTGCCAGATTTTGGGCAAAGTTCCCTGGTTGAAAGCATCCTCCCCCCTACCTGATGGCACCCCCCCCCCTCCATATTATGGTGCTTCCTTCCCGGGCCTCTCTTTGGCCGTGGTGGGATGGTATCCACTGCACTCACACTGCTGATGCTGGCAATGCCCAGAGCATCCCCCGCAACTCATGGTGCCCCAGGCAACTGCCCAGTTCAGCCCCTCAAAATAAATCTTGCCCTGCATTCATCCAATTGATGACAGGAAAAGAAATTTGCCAGGCCCGAGTCAGAAAGACAAATTGACATCTGACCATCCCTCCTCTAATAGCACCCTGTATAGTTAGGGCAACGATGGCACAATGTCAGTTGTTCATGCCACTGCCTCAGAATGCCTGCAGTGGGCTTTGAGATGCTAATGAAGGCAATGGATATACACTAGAAAAGCAAGTTCAGATGACTGACACCGTTGGGCGCCCCCCTCCCTGAAGCTTCTTCCCCTCCTCTACCCTGCAGCATCCATGCCTTCCAAAACATGTATTTATTTATTTATCTGTTTTTATATACCGCTGTTCAGTCTGGCATATCACATCATTTTACAGTGTAACGCAGTTCCAATAAGAATTATGCTTCTTATTTTACATTATAACTTCGTATCATTTGTAACATGTTAACTTCGTATCATGAAGAAACGGGCCATTTCAGAGAGCCCCAGACCAAAAATGGAAAGGCTTGTGTGGGCTTCCAGTCTTGGATGGGAAGAGGCTGCCTTTTGAGCATCCCTCCTAATCCCCACTCATTGCCTTCTGTGAAGGTTTTACTGCTCAACTGCTGCAGCCTTGCCTCCACTGCAATATCTCTCTTGCTGATTATTCATACCATCTGAGGCCATGCAGGACATTTGTGCACATTTATGGCATTTGATAGGAGCCTGCCTGATAGATTTTTATTTGAATAATTTGAGTATTATATCTTATACATTGTGAAGTGTATGATATTTAATCAATTGCCATCTATTAACCTTTTGTGTAAAGTGTATTTGTATTGTTTAAATAAATGTGAAATTGTGTGTTGGTGTTCCTCCTCTCCCTCATTGTCCTTCATCTCTCTCCAGTCCTCTACGCTACATCTCCCATAATGCCTCCTGTTGTTGCAACCATATCCCATCTATCTGTAACCCACAATATTAACTGAGCTCCTTAAATAGCATGTGAGCTAAGATGTTAAAACCTGGTCTAAGATGAGGGTTACGTTTTAGGTTGAAGTGAGAACATGTTAAAGATTAATTTGCATCTGAGATATGCATTTGTGACTTTAGCACCTACATACTGTCTTGTTGGACAAGTTTAGCATGCATGCTAGGGCTTTAGGGGCAAAGTCCACTCGTTCATTTTACCCACAAATGTTGCACAAATTTTAAAAAAGAAAGTATGCACGTACTTTCACTTTGACATTGCCAAGAGTACAAAGTAAGAACATAAGAACATAAGAACATGCCATACTGGGTCAGACCAAGGATCCATCAAGCCCAGCATCCTGTTTCCAACAGTGGCCAATCCAGGCCATAAGAACCTGGCAAGTACCCAAAAACTAAGTCTATTCCTTGTAACCATTGCTAATGGCAGTGGCTATTCTCTAAGTGAACTTAATAGCAGGTAATGGACTTCTCCTCCAAGAACTTATCCAATCCTTTTTTAAACACAGCTATACTAACTGCACTAACCACATCCTCTGGCAACAAATTTCAGAGTTTAATTGTGCGTTGAGTAAAAAAGAACTTTCTCCGATTAGTTTTAAGTGTGCCACATGCTAACTTCATGGAATGCCCCCTAGTCTTTCTATTATCCAAAAGAGTAAATAACCGATTCACATCTACCTGTTCTAGACCTCTCATGATTTTAAATACCTCTATCATATCACCCCTCAGCCGTCTCTTCTCCAAACTGAAAAGTCCTAACCTCTTTAGTCTTTCCTCATAGGGGAGCTGTTCCATTCCCCTTATCATTTTGGTAGTCCTTCTCTATACCTTCTCCATCGCAATTATATCTTTTTTTAGATGCAGTGACCAGAATTGTACACAGTATTCAAGGTGCGGTCTCACCATGGAGCGATACAGAGGCCGTGGCCCGAGAGTGGAAGATCACAATGGGACCCCCCCACTGGACCCCAGGTAAGACATTTTGGGGGGGTTCGGGAGGGTGGGGGATTTATTTTAAAGGGTTGGGGTGGGTTTTAGGGATGTTTTAGTGTGCCGGTTTTCCTGCCCTCCCCCTTCCCCCGATTTATGATTTTTGACGATAAATCGGGGGAATTCCTATTAAATATCGCCTCTAACGATTTTTGACGATTTAAAATATATCGGATGATATTTTAAATCGTCAAAAAACGATTCACATCCCTAATAATTACAATGGGGCTGATATAAAATAACAAAATGCTGAAAGCAGGCGCTGAGCATTAAGGATGTGAATCGGGTACCCGATCGTTCCCGCTTTCAGGTTCTTCTGGCTGTGGGAAAATCTCATTTTCCCGCGGATCCCCCTTTTTTTTTTTTTAGTGAAAAATCGTTTTTTTGGGTTAGTGCGCGCTAACGGGAGTTTTTCATGTTAGCACGCACTAACATGAGTGCGCGCTAAAATTCGGGGGAAAAGTGATCGTTTCTTTTTTTACCCGATATATTAATGAATTTAGAAATATTGTACGATATTTCAGTTCATTAGAAAAACAATTCACATCCCTACTGAGCATTCAGCGCCCACTTTCCTAACATGCCCGCAGGCACCTCTCCTGAGGGTGCTATGCAATATTTAAATTAGGGGTCGTGTCATTAAAGAGGCACTAGGGTCAATTGCATGCCCTTAGCACGTCCTTGACAGCGGGAGCCCGTGAGCGGTTGGCTGTCAGCGGCCATCTGTCGGTTAAGAAAATGGATGCTGAATTTATCAGTGTCCATTGTCCTAATCGATGCACGGTCATGGGTTCGGGAAATGGACGCTTGTTAACTGAGCATCCTTTTCCTGAACCTGACCACCAGCACATTTTTTAAAACTTTTCTTTTTAATCTGTAGTTCCTCCTACTTAACATCACAATGATATTATGTAGGAGGATGTACAGCAAAGCAGTATTTTCTGCTTTTCTGTACAACTTTTGGGAGTGCTCAGATGGTGAGGATGAGTAACTAATAGCCTCATTAATATGTGATTTCCATGGCATGTGATTTTCCAGGACCATTATAGCTGCACCCAGCAGCTGTATGGCCCTGAGAATCACATCTGTGGTCCTGAACATCCTCCCTTGGAAGGCTTGCATAGCCCTTAGCTCCTCTTGCACCTACTCACATAAGTCCTAAACTTGCCCCTACTAAGTAGAGATGTGCATTCTTTTATCATGAATTAGGCAATTTTGACACAATTGCCTAATTCATACTGGTTCGGGGGACCTGAACCACGAAACGGATTTTCCCCTGAACTCTGGGGAAAATTCGTTTTTCAGGTTCATGCGGGGGGGGGGGGGCACATTTATTTAAAAAAAACAAAAAACCCACCCCAACCCTTCACATTTACTGTATTACAACCCCCCCCCCCCCCCCACCATCCCGATCCCTCCCCAAGACTTACTAAAAGCCCTGGTGACCTGGTGAATCTAGCAATGCATGGGCAGGCGCCCTTTTTAAAATTCCATCATTTATGTGGCAGAAGTGTGATTTATGCGAATAGGCGCACATCCATTTAAAGTTGGGTGTAATTGTGCACGCCATCAGGCTGTTTTATTACATGCATGCATATAAGTATGCAAGTTATAAAACAACTGTGTCCCTAGGCGCGTGCCAGCACACAAGCAAAATGTGCGCCTGCTTGCTAGTATGAAAGTTAAATCCCTGTGCATTTGTTCTTTTTGTGCATAAGCTTACCCGAACTGACATGCTGATACAATATCATGCACTGAACCTAGCGTAAAGGTTAACGAGCTCTTGGACACGTGTTTTGGACATGTGCTTATAACTCCCGATGCAATAAGGGGATCAGCATGTCCAAAACGCGTGTCCACATTCATACATAGCTAATAGCGTTCATCACATGTAAATTCCATATAGATGAGGCTATTAGCTATTACCCTGCAATGCAAAACATCCTCTTGCACTCGAGGAGCACTTTTTAACCTGTCAAAATTTATGCCTGTCCGGAGTAGGCATAATTTCTTCCTGTGCGTCAAGGGCTCAACTTAAAAACAAAAAAACTGCAGTACCATGCAAAAAAAAGTCTTGATGTAAAAAAAATATTTTGGAGCGCACAATATACACCCACAATATACACGCTCAGGGCCATGTATATTGTGCATGTGTATTGTGCCTGTAAATTAGCTGCTGTCAGTGAAAGAACCAACCCCCTTTCAGAAGGCTGTCCTGAAAGGGGATTGGACCTTTCACTGACACTTGTCAGTGAAAAGGACCAATCGGGAACAGCCCTGCCTGGGGGGGTGGGGAGGAGCTCTGTCCAAGCTGTTGTGGATGCACAACCACTTCTCCTGGGCACCCAAGGCAGAGCGCTAGGGATGCACAGATTATCCATTGTATTTCCCTTTTAGTGCAGCAGCTCATTTGCGTATTGCATTGAGCACCCAGGAGAAGTGGATGTGCATCCGTTCAAAAAATGTGTCCACTTTGGGCATAAGTTTTTTATGCACAGGATATTGCTTTGGCCTGTGAGTGAGGGCCCTCCTGGGGAAGAAGTTGGGGAGGATCCTGCCTCATCCCATCCTCATCCCATCCTCATCCCAGTTCAGCTTAACTCCGTCAAAAATAAGAGTCCAAGCCAAGAGGAGGTGAACCCAGTCAAGCATTTGAACTGAGCTTTAATGAGTCAGATGTAGCTGCAACCTGGAACTCTGAATCAAATCAAGCACCACTAGTGTGCAAGGGACTTGAATTAAATAAGGCCAGATGAGCCACATCCTTTCTTAATCTGTCCTCAGGGTCCCTCCTCCAATACTATCAATCAAGAGGTGACACCAAATCCTTTATAAGGTGACTTTACAGTCTCTTTGACTGAAAATGGTCTTACATTTGAGGATGTATATATTATAGCAGTTTTTGTAAGAGTAATAACAGTTTGTCAATTTATGCACAGAAAATACTATATCATAAATATTAGAAAAAATATTCATGGAGATAGATTTTTTACATGAGTCCAATCTGTTTAAAAAACAGTAGTGTAATGAGTACAAATTTTAAAGTTGTTTTGGCATTTCTATAGTGCCCTAAACTAGGGTGCTTTGCAACAAAGTACTTAACATGTGCAATTAATTCCTGTCTCAAAGAACTTATAGTCTAAGGGCTTGATTTACTAAGCTTTTTTTCAGATAGACAAAACACTTTAAATAAAAATGTTAGTATATCCTAAGTATACCCTAAGGGGTAGATTTTCAAAAAACGCGAATAGACATACTTTTGCTGGCGCATCAGGCGCCAGCAAAAGTACGCTGGATTTTAGTAGATACGTGCGGAGCTGCGCGTATCCACTAAAATCCTGGATCGGCGCGCGCAAGGCTATGAATTCTGTATAGCCGGCGTGCGCCGAGCCGCGCAGCCTACCCCCGTTCCCTCCAAGGCCGCTCCGAAATCGGAGCGGCCTTGGAGGGAATCCTCTAACGCCCTCCCCTCACCTTCCCCTCCCTTCCTCTACCTAACCCACTCGCCCGGCCCTGTCTACACCCCCCCTTACCTTTCTCCGGGGATTTACGCCTCCCGGAGGGAGACGTAAATCCCCGCGCGCCAGCGGGCCTGTTGTGCGCCGGGACGCGACCTGGGGGCGGGTACGGAGGGTGCGGCCACGCCCCCGGACCGCCCCGGGCCGTAGCCACGCCCCCATACCCACCCTCAAAACGCTGCCGACACGCCCCCTAAACGCCGCGACGACCGGGCCCGCCCCCGACACGCCCCCCTCGGAGAACCCCGGGACTTATGCGAGTCCCGGGGCTCTGCGCGCGCTGGTAGGCCTATGTAAAATAGGCTCACCGGTGCGCAGGGCCCTGCTCGCCTAAATCCGCCCGGTTTTGGGCGGATTTAGGCGAGCAGGGCTCTGAAAATCCGCCCCTAAGTATGTACATTAGGGTTAGGCAACTTCAGACTTCAAAAACTGCAAACAGATCTGGTTTTCAGGATACCCACAATGAAAATGCATAAGATATATTAGGAGTGTTCAAACCGGTCCTTCGGGCCCCCCGGCCAGTCGGGTTTTCAGCATATCCCTTATGAATATGCACACAGTGCATGCAAATAAGTCTCATGCATATTCATAAGGGATATGCTGAAAACCCGACTGGCCGGGGGGCCCGTAGGACCGGTTTGAGCACCCCTGAGATATACAGTGTTTGCATACAGTGGGGGCAGTGCACACAAATAGATCTTATGCACATTCATTATGGATATCCTGAAAGTCTGACCTATTTGGGGTACTTGAGTTCTGGAGTTACCCTGGTGTACCTGATGCAATGGCTGTTTATGTGAATAAACAGGGATTTACCTGTGCAAAAATGGCCTTTGAAAATTGCCCCCCCCCCCCCCATCACTGTAAAAGAATGCATGCTGTTCACAGTGCATACACTTTTTTAATTGCATGAAAAAAGGAATGGGGTAGTGATAGGAGATGAGAAAGTATGAATAGGGATTTAATTTTCAAATCCACAGTTTATTTTCACATGAGTACTTTGTATCTATGTTAATGCAGGTTCAAAGTTCCCACTGTTCGCTGCTGACCCACATTTTCAAAAGGAAACTCCACAGGGAACTTCCCTTTGAAAATGAGATTGCAAGCCCATGAGTAGAATGCATCCATGGACCTGCAAGCCCCATTGATATTTTGAAAATTGCCTGAACAATGACTTGCCCAAGGTCACAACAAGACAGTATTAGTGGCAGAAGTAGGATTTCAGCCCACGTCTCGTTTCCCCATTCATTATTCTAATCACTTTTGCCTATGCTTAAACTTAAAGAAAAATGAAAGGATTTCTTTGTTAACACTTATACATTTACTTTCATATAGCTGCTCTTTAGTCCTTTGAAAAATCCAATCATGGGAAGAATGCATAATTAAAGTATTGACCTGCATATATTCAGTGCGTCTGCATTAGCAATGTATTTATTCCAGGATGCACCTGTGACTTTCCCAAAGCTCTGTTTGTGGGTTATTTTGCTCAAGTGCTCTTCAAAACTATTCAACAGACGAAAATTCAGAGGTAGCTAATACACAAATAGTAGGGTAACAGGCATTAGCATTCCAGCAATAAGTATTCCTAAACAGGCGATCCAGATTTACAAAGCATAAAAAAAATTCCTACCAAAATTCAGCACTTTAATCTATTGTGGATAAGCAGCAGTTCATGTTCCATGTGGCAATGCAGCTACAGAACATTTTTCTTAACGTATCTGTGATAAGAGCATTTTACAGCATGTTGCATGATTAAAATTATTTTTTTCACCATCTGAGCATAATACAAGGAATGTTTCTCCACCCCCCCAAAAAAAAAAATAAAATGAGAGGAAAAGATAATGTTTTCCTGCAGAAAGTGATAACTGGTTTCAGCTGGTTATACCTGTGCAGTACTCCTAAAACAATAGACAAAGTTCATGCTAAATTGAGAAAGAAGAGTGATTTATGGCGAAATTTCACAGAAGCCAATTGTGTTGCAATCTCTGACACTGCCTTATTCAATGAGCTCCAACCAGAGCTGGCACCAAGACTGCTTTCCAAAATCTGTTTCTGTGTTTTTAATACGTTTGAAGGAACCCAGTACTGGCCTGCCACCCTTTACTCTTCCTAACTGGAATTACTCAAGTGTCACCCACCACCCCCTACACACACTGAGAAGCAGAGGGTGCAAAGAAAATCATTTTGCAAAGCTGATTTGGTGTCCTTTCACAGTTTTTGCCTGGAGAAAGTTTATACAGATGACGATCTCGGTTAGGCAGAGAGATACAGGTATTTTAGGTCATATCCTGGGGGCAGGGTGTAAGTGGATTTTTTGCTTGGAATCCACAAACCCACACTATGACAAACACAGTATCTAGCCCTACTAATCCATACCAAGTCAGAGGAGGTTTGCCCACCCATAGTTATTTTTTTTTCAACAGAGCTTGTACAGAGAAGGTCAACAAACACGGTAAAGGGCAGGGAATGACTCCTTTGTGAAGAAAGGCTAAACAGGTTAGGGATCTTTAACTTGGAGAAGAGGTGATGGAAATGGGATATGATAGAAGTTTATAAAATCATGAGTGGGGGGAAATAGGTACCTAGGGAATGGTTACTCACCCTTTCAAATACTACTGGGACAAGGGGGTACTCCATGAAACAAAAAAAGTAACACACTTAAAACACATCGGAGAAAGCATTGTTTCAGTCAATACATGATCAAGCTTTGGAATTTGTTGCTGGGTTTAAAAGTGGTTTGGACTTGTTCTTAGAGGAAAAGTCCATAAACAGTTATTAGTCCAGGTAGACTTGGGAAACCCATTGCTTATTCCTGAGAATGAGCAACAAGGAAAGGATCTACTCTTTGGGTCTATCAGGTAACTGGTGACCAGGAATGGCCACTGCTGGAAACAGGATGATGGTTCAGTGGTTCTTTGGTCTGACCCAACATGGCACATTTAAGAAAAGTATGAATCTTAAAAGACTTTACCTGTCCATTGAATTATCTGGAAAAATATTGTTAATACCGCTGTTTTGGAACAGAAGCATCATTATATATATGTATATAAAATTGAGGGCCTAATTAAATATGGTTCCCCCCCCCCATAGGCACACAATAGGAGAAAAACCATAGGGGCGGATTTTAAATGCCCTGCGCGCCGGCGCGCCTATTTTGCATAGGCTGCCGGCGCACGCAGAGCCCCGGGACACGCGTAAGTCCCAGGGCTTCGTAAAAGGGGCGGGGAGGGGGTGTTCCCGAAATGATGCGGCGTTTCAGGGGCGGGCCCGCGGGCGTGGCGCCGGCCCGGGGGCGTGGTCGAGGCCTCTGGACCAGCCCCCGGGTTGGGTGTTGGCGCGCCAGCAGCCCGCTGGCGTGCGCAGATTTACGTCTGCTTTTAGCAGGCGTAAATCTGCCAACAAAGGTAAAGGGGGGGGGTTTAGATAGGGCCGGGGGGTGGGTTAGGTAGGGGAAGGGAGGGGAAGGTGGGGGGAGGGCGAAGGAAAGTTCCCTATGAGGCCGCTCCAAAATCGGAGCGGCCTCGGAGGGAACAGGCAGCGCGTGCTGGGCTCGGCGCGTGCAGGTTGCACAACTGTGCACCCCCTTGCATGCGCCGACCCCAGATTTTATAAGATACGCGCGGCTACGCGCGTATCTTATAAAATCCAGCGTACTTTTGTTCGCGCCTGGTGCGCGAACAAAAGTACGCGATCGCGCACATTTTTTAAATCTACCCCTTATTGAATCAGGCCCTAAATCAGCCAAGTTAATCAGGGATTAACTGTTATTTATTTTATTTTATTTATTTAAATTTCTTATATACCGGCATTCGCGATGGGAGTCGCATCATGCCGGTTTACAAATAACATCCTTTAATTAACCTGATGACATTTCATTGTGAACATCCCTAAAGCTGATTTGGGCCTCAAGGACAAGAAGTGAATACCTCTTTATTAGATGTGTCTAAGATAAAAGCCGTTCCATTATTTGAGTAGGTGTGGCCAAAATTATTACAAGTGATACAAGAAAAAAATATTCACACCAAATTTCCTCATACAGACAAATTTCTTTCTGATTTTCAGGCATGTTACTTTCATTTCCCTGTGCCTCAAGTTTGCCAAAATGTAATTGGGTGGTAGTTATAACAATAATATTGTTCTTCCCTATTCATGCTGCAAGCTTTCATGCAAAGGTGCTGGAAACATGAAACCATGGCACTCACCCTAGAGTTGATTGAATGCATATTTCTGAGTATTAACATTTATTGTGATCCTGTCTCTCTTTATAAAAGACAATGTTATAAATTCAGATTATTGTTTCCTTATTCCAGATAAGTACAATATTAAATAATTGTAGCTTTACTTTATTTTCATGTATGGATGGTTGTGCATAGCCTATAGTAACCCCAAAGGGCAGATTAATTTTTTACAATGTGTTCTTTGAAATTCAACATTACTGTTGAGGAGCAGGGGAAATTTTTCAGTTCTGAACCCCGGCCTTTACCATGAGGGCTGCCTCAGGGCTTCCCCCACTGCTGATATTTTTTATATTTAGCTTTTCCCTTTGGGTATGCTTATTAGAAACCTGTTTTCAGGTATGCTCTATACAGAGACAATGTGCAGATTTTGAAACTATGTTCAAAATGCTGGGAAACAACCTTACAGTCCCTTGGGATGTGGATTTGCTTTTATAGATTGAAATTATATAAAGGTAAAACAGAAGCCTTATGGGTAGGTAGAAGGTCAGGGGTGATGAGTTTTCCCCTTTTATTACTGAAGGATCAAATGTTATACTTGTTCAAGATGTCACCAGTTTGGATATGGTACTTGTTTCAGCCTTCTCTCTGGAGTCCTAGGCAGGAAGGTTGGTAAAGAAAGCTTTTGTGAGATTGTGAATGGCTAAGCATCTTTGACCTCTATTTCACCCCTCTGATTTTAGATTGGTTGTTCAAGCTATTGTATTGACTCACTTGGACTATTGTAATTTACTCTATGAGGGGCAATCACAGAAAACCATGGGAAAACTTCATATTGCTCTGAATATGGCCGCCAGATTAATTATAGTCCATAGATGGTGGGACAGAGTCGCTCCTGTAATTTCTCTACATTGGCTGCCTACGGTATTCCAGATACAGTTTAAGATCTTGGTCTTGATGTTTATGATATTGTATAAGATGCGATTGGTTATTTGACCAATAAGGTAGACTGGTAGCCTGCAAGTCCTTTACGATCCATCACAGATAAAAGCTTAAAGGTTTCTTCTGTGAAAGAAGTATATATTAGGGATGTGAATCGTTTTTGAACGATTAAAATTATCGTCAGATAATTTTAAAATCGTCCAAAATCGTTAGAGTGCACGATACAATACAAATGCCCACGATTTATCGTCAGGGGCATTTGTATTGTATCATTAAATAGGGGGTGGGAAAACTGGCACACCAAAAAAACCCTAACACCCACCCCGAACTTTTAAAACAAACCCCCACCCTCCCGAACCCCCCCAAAATGTTTTAAATGACCTGGGGTCCCGGCGCAAGGATCCCAGCGCGATGTCCCGCTCTCTGCCCACGGCTGCTGTGAAGAGAAATGGCGCCGGTGGCCCTTTGCCCTTATCATGTGACAGGGCAAAGGTAGCGCCGGCGCCATTTTGATTCTTAGCTCCCGACGTCACGCGTCCAGGAGATCGCTCCCGGACCCCCACTGGACCCCCAGGGACTTTTGGCCAGCTTGGGGGGGCCTCCTGACCCCCACAAGACTTGCCAAAAGTCCAGCGGGGGTCCGGGAACGACCTCCTAAACTCGAATCGTTTTGCCATACAGCAAAATGGCGCCGACTGTACGGCATGGTCGGCGCCATTTTGCTGTACAGCAAAACGATTCGAGTTTAGGAGGTCGTTCCCGGACCCCCGCTGGACTTTTGGCAAGTCTTGTGGGGGTCAGGAGGCCCCCCCAAGCTGGCCAAAAGTCCCTGGGGGTCCAGCGGGGGTCCGGGAGCGATCTCCTATGCTCCTGACATCGGGGGACAAAAAAACAAAATGGCGCCGGTGCTACCTTTCCCTGCTGTCATATGACAGGGCAAAGGTAGCGCCGGCGCCATTTCTACAACGCACCGGAGGTCCGAGAGTAAAAGATCACACCGGGACCCTCCCTCTGGACCCCAGGTAATTTAATGCATTTTGGGGGGTTTCGGGAGGGTGGGGGATTTATTTTAAAGGGTCGGAGTGGGTTTTAGGGATGTTTTAGTGTGCCGGTTTTCCCGCCCTCCCCCGATTTACACGATATTTTAAAAAACAAAACCGCGACGATAAGATTCCCTCCCCCCCCCAGCCGAAATCGATCGTTAAGACGATCGATCACACGATTCACATCTCTAGTATATATTGAAACCCCGAGACAAAGGGGTCAATTTTTAGACCCATGTGCTGATTTTATAACATGCGCGCGACAGCGTGTGCTTGTTATAAAATCCAATGGCCACGCACACATGCATACTGGATTTTTAAATTTGCTCGCTCATGTGCAGGCAGCCCGCGACTCACTCATGCGCATGCAAGGGGGATAATTTTATAACCTATGTGCAGCGACACGATTGGCCGGTCTCCAATTCCCTCCCAATTCGCTCTAATTAAGAAGTGAACTGGGAAGGAACTTCCCTCACCCTAACCCTACCCTTCCTTCCTTTTCCCATCTCCTCCCCGACCCCTAAGCTAATCCTACCTAGCCACTCATTTTTTTATTTTAATACTGCTCCTTCGGCTGACTGTAGGCATGCTTTCCTGGGACAGCGGTTAATGGCGCTGTCCCGGCCTGCCTCCCACCTAGCCCCTCCCTGTCCAGACCAGATCCTTAGAGTCACCCCTTTCAGCAGGCCCGGCACTTCAGTGCGTAACAGGGGTTACGTGCGTGGCCGGGCCATTGTAAAATGTGCGCGACGTGCGCAAAGCCCGGCCACGCGCGTAACCCCCAAAATGTATGTGTGTAGCCCTTTAAAAATCAGGTCAATAGTATATTTCCACCAGTTTCTTCTTTGCCCTCCCCCCAAATTTGGAATCACTTTCCTGTGAAAATTATGGAGGTAATTTTCAAAGGAGTTACACATATAACTTACTATCATTGCAATTTTCAAAAATCATTTACATGATAGGTAAAATGCATTGACATATGTAAAACCCAGCTTTATGCAAGCAAATCCTTTTGAAAATTACCCCCAAAGAAATAGAAGAGTACATAATGTTCCATAAATCTTTGAAAATTTGATATCTTTCACATATAGGAGATGGGGCCATGAGTTTTCACCAGGCTGGAACTCTGTGGAGATCAAAAGCTTTCATTTGTTAAAATGGGCTTTGATATCATTCTGTTACTTTACTTGAGTAGATTTTATTTCTTTTGGGGATTTTAATGCTGTAATTGTTAATTTTGGAAATTTTATGTTACTGTTGTGATTTGCTTTGTTCAGGCAGTCAACAGAAAAACGTGGAATACAAATCTGTAAATTAAATTAAATTACTATACCTTCCAGTAAAATTCCAAGCAGCACCCAGGCAGCTGTTGTCAGAAAAAAACCTTTAGAAGTATTTGATACAGATAAATTTTCTTGCAATGAAAATACTTGGATCTAATGGCATCCATACAGAAAACAAAATCACAATCAATGCACAGTATTCATACGCCAAAGGATTCTTCTTTTTCCACTACCCACTAACTTTGAGTAACTCTTTGGAGAATGGAATCTTCCTTGGATTTTCCTTGTTTGGTACCTGTGACACAAAGAGATTTTTTCCTTTAGCAGGAAAACTGGAAATTCCTCCTGAGAATCTTCAGATGAGCCTCTGTTGACAATCCTTTCAACAGCAACTCTGCAGCAGTGTCACTCACCTGGCAGCCCTTCTTCCTGGCTCCAAACAGCAACTCTGTTTCTCTCTAGGCATTCTTGCATGAAATCAAAGAGTATGGGACTAGCTGCTCTTTCACCGATTCTAGACTTTGGCTCTGTTGCTTGTAAATCCCCCGGGACCCAATTTGCTTCCAAATCCCAGAGTGTTTCTCCTTGAGCTTCAGCCAACCTCCTAGGGTAGAAGAACATGAGCCAATTGGACTTATTAGTTTTCTGAAATCACACTTCCACTGGGAAGTGTCAAGGAATACATTACAATTATACTCTCTCTGATCTTATCATGCAGTGTCTGTGAGGACACTGATGTAACTAAAAAGGGGCACTTCAATGACCCCCTTACATTGCTAATTAGATCAGCTTAGAGGCTGACTGTTTGCTAGAGGTGCATAGCGAAAAAAAGATTAAGGGTGTGCATTCATTCCCTACGAATTGGGAATCCGCAACGTAAAGGGCCTTATTCGTTGTATTCGTGGGGAAGCAAAATGTATCGTGATTCCCCACAAATACAACAAATCTTCGCCGAATTATTCGGCTGCCTAGGAGCCAATTTAAACAAACCCCCCACCCTCCTGACCCCCCCCCCCAAGACTTTCCAAAACTCTCTGGTGATCCAGCGGGGGATCTGGGAGCCATTCCCTGCACTCACACCCTCGGCTGCCGGTTTCAAAATGGCGCCGATAGCCTTTGACCTACTATGTCACAGGGGCTACCGGTGCCATTGGTCAGCCCCTATCACATGGCCATCGGCACCATCTTGTGCTCCTATCATGTGACAGGGGCTGACCAATGGCACCAGTAGCCCCTGTGACATAGTAAGGGCAAAGGCCATCGGCGCCATTTTGATTACTGGCAGCCGACGGCCCGAGTGCAGGAGATCGCTCCCGGACCCCCGCTGGACCACCAGGGACTTTTGGCAAGTCTTCGGGGACCATCCTGACCCCCAGAAGAGTTGCCAAAAGTCCAGTGGGTGTCTGGGAGTGACCTCCTGCACTCTGGCTGTCGGTTGCCAATATTCAAAATGGCGCCGATAGCCTTTGCCCTCACTGGACCGACCCACTACTGGACCGTCAGCCCCTGTGACATAGTGGGGGTCAGGAGGGTCCCCCAAGACTTTCCAAAAGTCCCTGGTGGTCCAGCGGGGGTCCGGGAGCAATCTCCTGCACTCGGGCCGTCGACTGCCAGTAATCCAAATGGCACCTATAGCCTTTGTCCTTACTATGTCACAGGGGCTACCGGTGCCAGTGGTCAGCCCCTGTCACATGGTAGGAGCACAAGATGGCGCCAATGGCCATGTGACAGGGGCTGACCAATGGCACCGGTAGCCCCTGTGACATAGTAGATGAAAGGCTATCGGCACCATTTTGAAACCGGCAGCCAAGGGTGTGAGTGCAGGGGATGGTTCCCGGACCCCTTGCTGGACTACTAGGGAGTTTTGGTAAGTCTTGGGGGGGTCAGGAGGGTGGGGGTTGTAGTTAATTTAATTTTAGTGGGGAAACGAATAGGAATTGATGTATAGAATGTATTGGGGGGCCCCCTTGCCGAATGCAACATATCTGCCCCCTGACGAATACGAATCCCAAATGCAACGTATGGCGTCCCTCTGCACATCCCTAAAAAATATTAATTTTTTTGTTTCATTTTTTGGAGGGTTGTATTCTTGTTTGATTTGTTTCATTTTGTTTTAGTGCATTCTTTTTCAATGTAGTGTGTACTAAATTCCATATGGTAGATAATATTTCGATTTCGTGCATGCAAAATTTTTAATGTTCACTAATGTGAGTTAGTGTGCACTAAAAATTAGCGCACACTAAACAAAACAAAATAAAACAAATGACAGCACATCTATACTGTTTGCAGGATTGTTTTTCTTGTCTGCTTAAGAGATTGATAATGTCAAAGAGTGACCAAGGAACTAAAAGAGACAATGCCCATAAGTAGATAAATGTGAAGCATATACACTCCATCTTATTGGCAGATGGGATGCTTCAGATGCACAGAAGCATGAAAAAAAAGCTTTACCAGACAAAAGATGGAGAACTTAATCCAGCTACTAGAATGCCATAGTATGTTCATGCTGTGGACAGGTTGTTAACTTCTCTGTCAGGGTTCATAGGACACCACTCAGGATCAGAAAACTTAGCATAAACTTTGTTTCTTCAAGATGTAGAAGAGAAGGCAGACCTATAAAGGAAACATGCTATTCAGAAGGTAGCACAGATGGCAAGGTGACACAAAAGTGAATTGGGACAGGCTTCCATCTCCAAATATTCCTTTCAACATATATATTTTTGCTTCACTGTGCAATGCATTCCTTTTATTCATCGAAGATGGATCTGCTCAGGTAGTTACTAAGCAACTGATTTATGACTCATCTGTTGACCTAGTCAAAGACAAGGGGGAGCTTTCCATTAACATAGGCGCTTGAAGCATATGCAAAACCAAGCCTTTTAGGACTGTATCCAAATGCTTTGCTTCAGTACCCATATGCTCTATTTTATTTTTGCCAGTTATGAGACTATGATTCTACTGTACTTCTTCATTTGCTGTTAGTTTAATTACATTGTGTAGTGAAATTGCTATTGAAGGTAATACAGCAAGGTTAGACATGAACACTAGCTTACTCAACTGTGTCCAATTGGGCTTTGCTTGTCCAATAAATTTTATGAAGTACGGGGTCCTGTATAAACAGGCCTTTTTTATGTGTCTAGCCATGAAAAGACAAGATTTCTAGTTTGATAAGTGATGCTGGAAGTCCATTTTGCAGGACTGAGTTCAATTAAAAATAAAAAATAATGCGATTACAGTTGTGGCAAATGAGAAATTCTGCAAAACATAAAAGTACATGGAGATTCTAGAAAATAAAATAATGTTGATTTACACTAGTACTCTGTTTATTATTTTTTTTTCCTGATCCTATCATAGAAGGGGGGCATCAATGATTGTGCCCTTTGGGGACCACTTGTACAAAGCTGCAGCGGAAAAGCACACGTGTCCATTTGCGCCCATATACTGCTAGCAAATTTTCAAGGAGAAACTACTCATTAGGGAGGTGCTTTCATTTTAAATGAACAGACAATCTGAATTGAAATGGCCCATTTTTCCTTTCAATTTGTTTTACCAAAAAGCAAGTGCACAGGCCTAACAAACAACACAAACATTTTCCTTTGGTTTTTTTTTTTGTGTCAGCAAATAGTGCATCCTATTAACAAAAAGAACAATATTTGCCAAACACAAAAAGTCCTCCCCAGTGCCCCTCCAACCCATCAAGAAGTGGTGCAGGTTATTAAAGATGTTGAGAGCAGGCCTACCTGTCTGGGCTAGGCCGAGCTTAGCTGGGCCATGGCATCTTTAGTTACCTGCATTTCTTTTTGACAGGGATTAGTAGGCTGAAAGGGCCCAGGGAGGCATCTGGAGACTCAGCAAGAATAGCAGGGGTGGTTTAGGGTGGCACTACATAGGAAGGCACCATTTCAGGGTTTGGGGGTTTTAAAATTTGTATTTTGGAATGCCAAATGAAGTGAACCAAAATAAACATTATACAAAATGAAAACAAATAACCCCCCCACCCCAGAACAAAAAAAAACCCAAACACAATTGAAACATGGTTTTTCTTTCAAAATTTGGCAATGAGATGTGGATATAAAATTACTTGCTTCCTTTGCAACTATTCCTTCTGTGGGGAAAGTAATGGGGAGAAATCACTTAGGTAGACTGGCAAATGTACTGTTTTGTGTAGCAACCACACATTTACTGCTGAGGCAGAAACAGCATGCAGATTTTGGGAGGACGATTTTGGAAGCCATGTATCCAGTTAAATTGACTTGCTTCAAAACTGCCCACTTCTCTCTGATTAAAAGGAGATGCAGGCACTTTCAGCCTTGTTAAAAAGGCATTTCTGTGGATGTGTTGGGTTGGGATAGGGAAACAGCATATGTACATTACAGTTTTCAAATGTACATGTTTTATTTTATCCCCATCAATACCTGCAAAGTAGGAAGTGAATTTTCAGAAGATGCGCATGTAAAAAAAAAAGCATATGCAGAAGTTAAATAGTACATACGCGAGTAAACACTGTTTAAAGAAACTGCAACATACAAGCATAAAACGGGGGCTGTGAATTAAACTGAGTGTTTATATAATGGGTAAGCTGGGGTGTTCCGACATTTACGTGCATGTGTTGCTATTTTACAACCTGCCAAAGTGGCACACATAAGTCTTTTACTGGCGTATATTTACTCCTGCTCAATATCTGGTGTAAGTGATCATAAACATTTCAAAAGTGAAAAAATGACTGGGTGGAAGTTCTGGGTGAAATGGGAGGAATTTAGGCTGAAGAACCAGTGGAGTCTTCATGAGATACAGATGAACTGGGCAAAATGGTAGACAAATTGTTAAACTGGTAATTTCAATGTTGCATGCATGTTATAAAATTCCCTGATTTACGTGTGACTCAGAGGGGCAAATGCATCTAAATAATGTGAGTAAAATCTATTCACGTATCCCTTTAAAATTCAAAGTACAAATACGCCGGTGTATCTTTTGCGTACACTTATCTGGCTAAATCCCAACTTTTGAGCTACTTAGACGGACAAATTTAAACTTCCGTATAAATAATGCTTTTTTTGAGACTTATCCAACTATCTTACATTCTTGGACAAGTCTGAAAAGTGCTACTTAAACAGACACGTAGCTCTTTTCAGACCTATCCTTTTAATGCCTCTACTTAGTTGCATAAATCAGAACTTATCCAGATAAGTGCTGCTACTTTTCCAGATACGTCCGAATATGTGCCGCGCGTGATTTTTACATAAGCAAGTACGTGTACATGTATATATGTACTTGCATTTTATAACTGGTGCATATAATTTGTGTGCAGGTGATAAAATACAGTAGTAAATGTGCGTATATATGGGCACATGCGAGCAGTTTTGAAAGTTATCCTCCCAGTGAGGCACTTTTGGCATGTATTCTTTACACCAACTAGAGTTACTATAGTATTTTATAAAATCTGCCCCATAATTAGCAGGTGTAAAAATATACACATGCGGGTAGTTTTCAAAAGGAGTTATGCACGTAAATGCAACTGTTACTAAAGCAATTTTCAAAAGCCATTTACTCGCGCTTATGTTATAAAATGGCTGTGTCCATTAGCATGCGCCCACACGGCTGATTAAAAGTTACCATCTTATAAAATATGGAATACATGCGTAGAAGTAACTCATGCACGTATATGTTAATTTTAACATACATAACATTTTGAAATTTTAAAAGTGTGTGCATGTTGTGCATTTATCCAGTCTTTAGAAAATTGTCTCCCATAATTTTTATATTAGTGTGCATGCTATTTGCACGTAGGCACTGTAGATGCATGTGGGCATGATAAAAAAAAAAATGTAATGCATCGCTCGTAGGGAAGGTAATTTTCAGGCATTTTCATAGGTAAAACAGTGCTTTACCCATGAAAATGGCTTGTTATAAAATTGTCCACCAGATATAGATCACTCTATGATAGCTGGATCACTTGTGTTTCCAGATTTCACCACCCAAAAGACTTTGTTACACAATCTGCCTTCGCTTCTTTATTTATCTGTTACATGTTATTGTATTTTTACCTCATTTAAGTAGTTAATTTCAATTCCAATTTTTACTTTATTTTTATATTGTATTTATTGTGTACACTTCAGGGAAATCTAACCAAGTTAAAAATCTAACCAAGTTAAAAATTTAACCAGACTTAGTTCATCTTTATCTAAAACCTTCCAGTTTGTCCCTAACCCAGAGAAGTTACCTTATGAAGTTTCCTTGAATCGTTACTATTCATTATGTTATGTAAAGCCTTGTTTAATATGTTTCTTGTAAAGCCAGGGGCACTGTTTCCTGTCCCGATGCATTATTGTTGTTACCTGTAAACCGGACTGATTTGTTTCCCAACAAGAATTTCGGTATATAAAAATTCTAAATAAATAAAATAAATAAATAAATAAATAAATATGCGGGTGAACTTTACACGCCTAAGTTTACCTGGACTGAGTGAAGATGTTCCTCGAGATGGAGCTAA
Organism: Rhinatrema bivittatum; assembly: GCF_901001135.1. Taxonomy (NCBI): domain Eukaryota; kingdom Metazoa; phylum Chordata; class Amphibia; order Gymnophiona; family Rhinatrematidae; genus Rhinatrema; species Rhinatrema bivittatum. Next base: position 56,840,557 of record NC_042622.1, read on the forward strand.
GGAGGGGTCTGGATTTACATACTTGCTTTTGAATTTTCAAAAGTATGCACATAAATTTTCCTTAAAAAATATGCTGCACACAAATTAGCAGTTGTAATTGAGGGGAGGCAAAGCGAACATACACACATAAGTTATCTTTGAAAACTAGTGCAACTTATTTACATATAGGGGTGGATTTTAAAAGAGTTACGCGCGTAACCGCGAGTACCCGCTCCTGCGTGCACCGAGCCTATTTTGCATAGGCCCGGTGACGCGCGTATGTCCCGGGGCTTGAAAAAAGGGGTGGGAAGTGGGCAGGGCAGGACCGAGGCCTCCGGCACAGTGGCCGTGCCAGGGGATCGCGCACCGGCACTTGGCCGGCACGCACAAGCTATGCCTGTCCAGAGGCAGGCGCAACTTATGGAACAAAGGTTAGTGGGAGGGTTTAGGTTGTGCTGGGGGGTGGGTTAGGTAGGATAAAGGAGGGGAAGGTGGGGGGGGGGGCGGAGGGAACAGGGAAAGCCATTGGGGCTTCCCTAGGGCCCGGCACGCGCAAGTTGCACAAGTGTGCACCCCCTTGCATGCGCCGACCCCGGATTTTATAACATGCTTGCAGCTGAGCGTGCATGTTATAAAATTGGACATACCTCTTAAAATCCGGCCCATTATTTGTAGGGATGTGAATCGTTTTCCATATCGTCTTAACGATAGAAATCGTGTAGCAGGGCAAGAAAATCGTCTTAGGCACAATTTTTTAGTTAAAAAATCGTTAAAAATCGTTTTTTCCGATTAGTGCGCACTAACTCGAGTTAGTGCGCACTAACGGGAGTTAGTGCGCACTAACTGGGAGTTAGTGCGCACTAAATGAAAATGATACAATTTGACACTTTTCAGGTCAGTTAAGGTCAGTTTAGGAATGAATATGTATTCCTATTGGCTGCCCTCTTATTTATTCATGTTACCAAGTTTCCTACTGATAGTATATGGGGGATGGGAAATGGAAACAGTTGGTAGCTTGACAAAACAAGTAATGTGATCAGTCAATGTGACTAGAACTTGTGCCCTAACCCTGATACCAGGGGTATTGTGATCTTCCTGCACACAGTGCCCTATCCCTATTAATACCAGGAGTGTTGTGATCTTCCTGCACACAGTGCCCTATCCCTAATACCAGGGGTGTTGTGATCTTCCTGCACACAGTGCCCTATTCCTGATACTGGGGGTGTTGTGATCTTCCTGCACACAGTGCCCTATTCCTGATACCGGGGGTGTTGTGATCTTCTTGCACACATCCCGATATCAGGGATAGGGCACTGCATGCAGGAAGATCACAACACCCCTGGTATCAGGGATAGGGCACTGTGTGCAGGAAGATCACAATACCCCGGAGGAGTGAGGGTCAGGCAGCTCCCCCCTGTCTGTGAAGCCAGCCTCTCACTAGTAATGCAGGGAGGGAGCTGTCTCAGACTTCACCATCCTCCCCCCCCCCCCTTACCCACACACCATTCACTAGCTGGGACATGGGGGAAGTCAGGAGTGAGGATCAGGCAGCTCCACCCTGTCTGTGAAGCCAGCCTCTCACTAGTAATGCAGGGAGGGAGCTGTCTCAGACTTCACCATCCCCCCCCCCCCCTCACCCACACACCATTCACTAGCTGGGACATGGGGGAAGTCAGGAGTGAGGGACAGGCAGCTCCCCCCTGTCTGTGAAGCCAGCCTCTCACTAGTAATGCAGGGAGGGAGCTGTCTCAGACTTCACCATCCTCCCCCCCCCCCCCCTCACCCACACACCATTCACTAGCTGGGACATGGGGGAAGTCAGGAGTGAGGGTCAGGCAGCTCCCCCCTGTCTGTGAAGCCAGCCTCTCACTAGTAATGCAGGGAGGGAGCTGTCTCAGACTTCACCATCCTCCCCCCCCCCCCCTCACCCACACACCATTCACTAGCTGGGACATGGGGGAAGTCAGGAGTGAGGGTCAGGCAGCTCCCCCCTGTCTGCGAAGCCAGCCTCTCACTAGTAATGCAGGGAGGGAGCTGTCTCAGACTTCACCATCCTCCCACCCCCCCTCACCCACACACCATTCACTAGCTGGGACATGGGGGAAGTCAGGAGTGAGGGTCAGGCAGCTCCCCCCTGTCTGTGAAGCCAGCCTCTCACTAGTAATGCAGGGAGGGAGCTGTCTCAGACTTCACCATCCTCCCACCCCCCCTCACCCACACACCATTCACTAGCTGGGACATGGGGGAAGTCAGGAGTGAGGGTCAGGCAGCTCCCCCCTGTCTGTGAAGCCAGCCTCTCACTAGTAATGCAGGGAGGGAGCTGTCTCAGACTGGTATCAGGGTTAGGGCACTGTGTGCAGGAAGATCACAACACTCCTGGTATTAATAGGGATAGGGCACTGTAAGAGATGACTGTAGTAGATTGAATAAAGATCTGATGTTTCTGCTCTCCTCACACCAAACAAAAACAACACACAAGCAGAGAAGCCCTTCTTACAAAGCTGAGCTAGTGAGTTAAGTAGGAGGAAAAGTAAACATACTGGTGCCAGTGTGGCTACTTAAAAAATACACTTACCAACAATCAATTACATATATTTGAACTGTGTACAGTTCCAGCCAGGACCACCTTTCTAAAATGCACAGTGATTGGCAAATTCAACATGCACTAGCATTTCAGGTGCCTGCTAACAAAAATAATAAACAAACAAGTTCTAGTCACGTGAGTGCTGATCATTACATTACTTTTTTTGTCAAGCTTCCAACTGTTTCCATTTCACATCCCCCCAACCATATTGGTAACATCAATAGATAAGAGCACAGCCAGCCAATAGGAATACATACATACATATTCATTCCTAAGTGACCTTTACTGACCTGGGAAGTGTGAACACTTTGTTTCATTTTCTGTTGGTGTTCGTTAGTTTCCAGTTCCATTTCCCATCCCCCCAACCATCACCTCAGTGGTAACCTTGGTAATATCAATAGATAAGAGGGCAGCCAGCCAATAGGAACACATATTCATTCCTAACTGACCTTCAGTGACCTGGAAAGTGTTTATTTGTATCATTTTCAGTTAGTGCGCACTAAATCGAGTTAGTGCGCACTAACTCGAGTTAGTGCGCACTAACACGATTTAACGATTTTTAACGATAAATCGTTAGAATTTCTATTGTATCGTGTTCTATAACGATTTAAGACGATATAAACATTATCGGACGATAATTTTAATCGTTGAAAAACGATTCACATCCCTAATTATTTGCTGACTTTCTTATGTAGGCTGTTACAAAATTACCTCCAATGCTATTTTAGTGTATCCTTTACATTTTTTAGTAAGTACAAGATAACATGGTTTTAATGCTCATTTTTGTGCTTAGTGTCTTTAATAATTCATTCTAGGGATATGCACAGGAAATATTTTTGTTTATTTTTTTGTTTATTTTATTTGTTCTTTGTTTCATTTCTTTAAAACAAAAAATAATCCTTCCCATAAAATAAAATTAATAAACAAAAACACAACAAAATGAAAAAATGTCAGGTCAAGCCCATCATAAAAAAAAACAAACAAAAATAACCCTTTTCTTGACCCTGTCTTTATTATCTGCCATACCTCAGCCCCTCTTTCCTTTTCTGTAACTTGAAAATAGGACAGGAACAATCCCTAGTTGTTGCTGCCCTCTGGGTGGCTGCTCCCCAATATTTATTTATTTATTTATTTAAAAGTATTTATTTTCCTCACCCTCCAGAGTTCAAGGTGGGTTACACAAAAACGTACATAATAAAAACAAATTGATCATGCAGAACAGACAAACTCAAGTGCTGCTCAAATAAAGCTGGCAGTCTAAAATTGTGGAGACAAGCTGGAAGTAAGCAGCATCCAGATCCTGAAAAGCCTGTCTAAATAAAAACATTTTTAATGCCCGTTTTAAATCTTTAATAGTGGTGATGACTCAAATTGCAAGGGGTAAGGAGTTCCAGGCTGTAGGGTCAGCTAACAAAAATGTCTCTCTTGATTCGGAGATAGTCTAGCTTGCTTAGGTGGTGGGACTGCAAGAAGGAATTGTTTAGTTGATATCAGTTCACACCATGGAACGTAGAGGTGCAGGATTGAGCTTATCCAATGGGTTGCTTACATTGGGGCAGATTTTCAAAGGGTTATGCGTGTAAGATATGCACATAACCCCTGAAAAGCTGCCCCTTCCACCCCCTGCGCATGCTGAGCCTATCTTGCATAGGCTCGGCGGCGCGCGCAAGCCCCGGGACGCGCGTAAGTCCAGGGGCTTTCCAGGGGGGGGGGCGTGCCGCGGCCATAACTTGGAAAATAAAGGTAGGGGGGGAATTAGTTAGGGCTGGGAGGTGGGTTAGATAGGGGAAGGGAGGGGAAGGTGGGGAGGCCGGAAGGAAAGTTCCCTCCAAGGCCTTTTCGATTTTGGAGCGGCCTCGGAGGGAATGGAGGATGGTTGCGCAGCTCGGCATGCGCAGGCTGACAATTTTGCACGGTCTTGCGCGCACCGACCCTGTATTTTATAACATGCGTGCGGCAGCGCGCACATGTTATAAAATCGGGAGTAGATTTGTTCGCGCCGGGTTGCGCAAACAAATCTACTCCCGCGCGCATCTTTTAAAATCTACCCCATTGTTAAGAAAATAAACAATGGATGTTAAGCGCAAAAGTAGGGTTGGCACATGCTGTGCAGATTTTAAAGGCACCTACGTACATACATATCTCCCAGTATGTGCACAAAATTTTATTTCCATAAAAGGGGCGTAGCATGGGCATAGTCTGGGTAGGGCATGGGCGTTCCAGGATTTATGAATGAAACCAGCATGTAAATACTGACGCACACAAGTGCATGTTGTGCTCCCCTATCACGTAAATTTACTTCTGCTATGGTTAACGTATATGTCCTAAACCAAAAAATACTAGGCTAGTCAGTGGGATTTTAAGGGTAGTGGCTAAAAGGAAATAAGAGTGGAATCACATTTTTTAGCATTAATGAAGAAAAAAGGTTTGGTTCTTCTAATTTCGAGAAGTGGAGTACTTGAATTTTGATTAGCCTGATATGATGTTTTGTGACTGATTTCATGCTTTTATGTATCTTACACATTATTGTTTTTGTAATGTGTTTTTAAAATTCTTGTACACCGCTCTGACCAGACTTGTTCTGCTTTAGCGGGTTAAAAGAATTGATAAATAAACAAATAAATAGCCCTCCCTCTCTCTTCCTCCTCCCCAGGATATCCCCAAACCTCGCCTCCTTCCTCCCTCTGCAGGCATAGCAAAAGTGCACGTGTACTTTAGGTTTGAAAATTGGTTCAATGATCATGAGTAAAAAGTATGCCCAGCTTTTGTCCTAATGTGTACATTTGGAAAATTGGCCCCTTTATTTTTGCCATTAATTAATTGTGGTTGATTATAACTACAACAAACTCCAGTGTTACAGTCTTCACCGGGATCTATGATATTTAATACATTTCAGGTAGGGTAAAGTCAGCTATTTGGGAAAATAAGAAAAAATAATAATCTCATTTCCCTGGTACTCTATCAGCGTTTTAAACCTTGAAAAATAATAATCTGGATTCATGTAGCATCTACCAACCAAACAGATTTCCAAATCCTTTTCAGTTACTAGAGATGAAATTTTAAAGTACATCCCAGGAGCCCTATTGACCTGCAGTTCAGTGCTCTAATCACTAGACCACACCTCCTTTCTAGGTATTTCATGAAATTTACTGTAAATAAATCTCTCCAGTCAGGCAAACTCCGGAACGTCTCAGACAAATTCCAATTTCATGATAGTATGAGACTGCATTCTTTTTTAACTTGGATGATCCAGAATGTGTAATTCCCAGAGCTGACAACCAGCAGCCTGAGTTACATTCGGACACACTCAGTGCAATATAATTTATTATTTTTTTTTATCTGAGTCGTGGAATTTATTGGCCTAATTTTCCACCACAATGCGCTGTAGATAAAAACTCAATGGAGCTCAGCAAAGATCCATTCCCTCCCACTGCAAGAAAGAATTAAAGTGACAAAGCCACTTTAAGGACGAGGCTGGGATAGAGAAGACCAAGCTTGTTTTGCTCCACTAAAGTGGTCGGTTGCTTTCTTTGGACCCAGGTCAAGCTGGACACAATCTTTGATACTATGATGAATCATGCTCTTAAAAATGAATAAGTTGATCAATGAATCATGGCATCACCACTTGTAAGCACTTCTTAATCAGGAGAATTCAACTTTAAAACAGTTAGGAAATCTCTTTAAAACTGTGACAACAGAAATGCTGCCTGGCATTTAGTTGGGTTAAAAGTACATTGTGTCAGAAACAACTTTGTGTCAGCAATCTAGAAATACCACAGCTAATTTTGTTCTGGAGTATAAAGCTCTTAAACTACTTTTATTTCACTGGCATTTTCATTGTCAGGTTATTGCCACAAAAAAATCATTTGTAGGCCATTTTCCAGCTCCTGTTTTGCTAATGTTCACCTTCTAAGTAAGTATTATGGAAACCCATTTGCACTAATCCTTGGTTTAGGTTGAGCAAAATAATGTAAAATGCTGGAAGAATAGTATAGCTAATGCCACTATTCTTGTTGAAAACCTAACAAATAGGCCATTATTCTTTATCTGTGCATAAAATGAGACGTGCATATGTTATAAAATGACCACGTACCTGTACCGCACACTGGTCTGATGGACTCTCTACCTGGGTAACATCAAGCTAGGTTGAGAGAGCATTGCACAAATCTCATCTTTGGGTGAGTTTCCTCACTCTGAAGGTCATCAAATCTTCACAAGAATGCACTGTTCTGTTTGTATGCCACACTCTGCATGTCAAAGTGGCCCCTAACCCCTACACTAATACCTAAACCTCACCTCGAGTAACTAGGTGGGCCTCCTATAGAGGTATAAATACCTACCTAGTATAAATGCCTTATAGCCAGTGTGTTCTCTCTCTCTCTCTCTCTCTCACTCACTCACTCACTCTCTCTCTCTCACACACATGAGGGCCCTGATAGTTGGGCTGGCTCTCCAGCAGCTAAAAATGCTATTTGACAAAGCCAGCCCACTTGGTCACAAACTCCTCCCCTTTTCCTAATTTGCATTGCACCATGCGTTATGGCATTTTCGCATGCGTTAAAGGTGTTGTGTTAGTTCACAATGGGGCGGATTTTCAGAGCCCTGCTCGCCGGTGAGCCTATTTTACATAGGCCTACCGGCGCGCGCAGAGCCCCGGGACTCGCGTAAGTCCCGGGGTTCTCCGAGGGGGGCGTGTCGGGGGCGGGCCCGGTCGTCGCGGCGTTTCGGGGGCGGGTACGGGGGCGTGGCTACGGCCCGGGGCGGTCCGGGGGCATGGCCGCGCCCTCCGTACCCGCCCCCAGGTCGCGGCCCGGCGCGCAGGAGGCCCGCTCGCGCGCGGGGATTTACTTCTCCCTCCGGGAGGCGTAAATCCCCAGAGAAAGGTAAGGGGGGGTGTAGACAGGGCCGGGCAGGTGGGTTAGGTAGAGGAAGGGAGGGGAAGGTGAGGGGAGGGCGTTAGAGGATTCCCTCCAAGGCCGCTCCGATTTCAGAGCGGCCTTGGAGGGAACGGGGGTAGGCTGCGCGGCTCGGCGCGCGCCGGCTATACAAAATCGATAGCCTTGCGCGCGCCGATCCAGGTTTTTAGCAGATACGCGCGGCTCCGCGCGTATCTACTAAAATCCAGCGTACTTTTGTTTGCGCCTGGAGCGCAAACAAAAGTAGGCCTATTCACGGAGTCTGAAAATCCGCCCCAATGTGTCTGGCAGTGGAAGGTGTTTGCACTGCTATTACTGTGAGGTGACACCAGAATTTGAAAATATCTTTTTGTATAATGAGCTGTAAGGGAAACATCCAAGTTACATTGTTGGGGGATTTTCTGTGGATGCGCAGTCTGTTACAGAACTGGAGGCATAGGATATTTATTGACATTGTTTTCCTTCCTGTATACATTCCAGACCAGACTACTCTCATAGCCATATAGAATTAGCTGAATGAGGCTATCAATTAATTTTAATAGTTTTCCTAGAAGTATGAAACTAGCCAGCTTTTTAAAATTAAGCAGAAGACCCTTTAGACTTTCTTATTGAGTCATTTTTTTATTGTCAGTTTTAAAGCAGGGGGCCATGCTATGGAGGTGGGTGTGCTATGAGGAAATGTCATTTTGTCTCCCCGTTCCCAAATTCTTTTGTGTAAGGGTGACACTGATTTTCTGTGACCTTAAGCATTAGTAAAAGAAAGATGGGGGGGGGGGGGGGGGGACACACACAAATGCATTGGCCCCAGGCACCAGAGATCCTCGGTGCACCTCTGCCTTTAGTGATAAAGCCAATAATAAGTATAATATTCTTTTGTGCAAGACTGATAAATCCTGCTGGAAGGATTTGGGACAGATTATCTCTAGAACACATGAGATCTTTTCCCACACCACATTTCAATACCATTGAATTATAAGACAATAATACAACATATGCAATAGGATCCCTGAATCTGCATTTCAGAACCAGCACTTATTACTTTCTTGTCTTTTAATTTTAGCACCTTTGACTGAAGTCAATATTGCCCTATGAGCTACAAGAAAAGGGATTGTCTAAAGGATGCTGCTAAAGATCCCTTCATAGATTTGTGGCAAAGGAATAACTGGGAATCCAGGATTTCAATAGGAAGCGACTGAAATAGACAATTGAGCTTTGGAAGAGCATTCATCTTTATAGCTCTATCCTTCCAAGCCAGGTCATATCATAGCACTCTCACTTACTGAGATCCCCAGAAATCTTTGTCCAAAGTCCCACATAGTTCATATCATATAAAGTTTCCAAATTAGCCCCTATTTTAACCCCTAAATATTTAATTTCTTTTTGTTGGATCTTAAAAGGGAATTTACTTTTAATTTCCGCGAGCGTTTCCATATCCAAGGAGATATTAAAAAATTCAGATTTTCCCGCATTCAGTTGGTATCCTGATATCTGACTAAAGTGGGTAATCTCACTCATCACAAAGGGTAGAGACTTTTCCGGGTGTACTATTGTGAATAGGATGTCATCGGCATACAAGAATAATTTATATTCCTCATCTCCCACCACCAGCCATGAATATCCCTATTGACTCTGATCTTAGTTGCCAATGGTTCTAGATACAGGGCAAAAAGTAATGGAGATAGGGGGCATCCCTGCCGGGTGTCCCGCCCTATTGGAAAGGTCTCGGAGTATCCCCCGTTGATTTTGATGCAGGCAGTGAGTCTACTATAGAGTCTGCGTATCCAGGTAGAGAAATTCCCACCCAACCCTAGCTTACCCAAAAGTGTAATCAGGTAATCCCAGTGGACTAAATCAAATGCTTCTCTGCATCTATTGTGAGGAGGGCCATAGGGACATGTGTTGTCTTTGCATGCCAGATTAGATTAAAAACCTGGCGAATATTATCTGCCGTGAGTTTCCCTTACATAAATCCCATTTCATCTGGATGAATTAATGTATCTATCACTCCTCGGAGCCTGTTAGCTAAGATTTTTGCCAAAATTTATAGATCTAAATTGATAAGGGAAATAGGTCTGTAAGATGTGCATCCCGACCCGGCTTGGGGAGTACTGTAATTCCAGAAGTATTTGTGTCGTTTGCAATTTGGCTGGAGTAAAGTAAATCATTGAAGGCACATGTGAGAGAGCCAATAATTTCTGTACTGAGATGTTTGTAAAAGCCCGCGGAGAACCCGTCTAGCCCGGGGTCCTTGCCTTGTTCTTTTATCATCTGTGCCACCTCTTGTTCCAAAATCTCTTTATTGAATCTTTCTTGTTGGTTAAGATCCAGGCTAGGTAGGCATATGTCTCGTAGAAAATTATTGATATACGGCTTTTGGATATCCTGCCTAGCTTTATACATCTCTTGATAAAAGTGAGAGAACCTGTCCCTTATTTTCCTACATTCTGAGATTATGTCACCGTTTCTACCTTTAATTTTGAGAATTTGGTTTTGTAATCTTTTGGCTTTGAGTTTCTTGGCCAGTAGCTTACCTGCTTTATTTCCTCCCTCAAAGAAATCTTGCTTGGCCTTATCCATTTGAAAAGCTATCTGCTCCAGGTCTAATGTTTTTAATTTGCTTCTCGGATGATGGAATGTTTCCCCCACCCCAGCCTCAAGTTGCCTTTTGTGTCTGACTTCTAATTTCACAATTTAAAGCAGAAGCTCCAGGTGTCTAGCGGCTTTGGATTTTTTTCACAAAAGCTGCTCTAGGATTCAATTTGCCTCTCGCCACCGCTTAAAAAAACTCCCAGATACTACTAGTAAGCACCTCCCCATTCTCATTTTCAGTTAGATATTCCACCATCTCTTTCCTCAGGCTGTCACAAAATTGCTTGTCATCCAGCAAGCTCTCATTGAGTTTCCAGATGCTCTTCCCTCCATCACCTCCCACTCCTGTAAGAGATACCCACACCGCTGCGTGATCTGACCAAGTGATAGTATCAATCCCAGACGCCCATACCCTATTTACCACTGCTTTATCCATTAAGAAAAAGTCTATTTGGGAGTAAACCTTGTGTACCCTAGAATAGAAGGCATAGTTACGCTCAGAGGAGTGAAAGAGACGCCATTCTGCCATCAGTATCTTCAGTCCTTGTCTATTTGCTTTAGAGGCACCCCTTGAACCATCGCTGTTGTCAAGAAAAGGGTATCTGGTTATATTAAAGTCTCCCCCCACAATTAAAAAGCCATCTGCCCACTGCCGTAAGATCTTTTAAAAGTTCTTCAAAAACTTCCCCTGCCCCACATTTGGGCAGTAGACATTTGCAATGGTATAAATATCTTTCCCCATTTTACATTTCACAAGCAAATATCTCCCTTCCACATCCCTTAATACCGAAATGACCTCTGCTACCATATTTTGTAAAAAAAAAATAATTCCCACCGCTGTATTTAGAGAAGGTTGAGGAAGAAGCAAAAAATTGAGAGGGGAAGTGTTTAGAGAATAACAATTTCTCATAACGCATCCTGAGATGCGTTTCCTGGCACATGATAATATCCACTTTTGCGCAGACTGCATCTTGTATTAACTTCTGCCATTTAACTGACGTATTGAGCTCTTTTACATTCCAAGAAAGTATTTTTATGTCCCCCAAGATATCTACCAAAATGACACCCACACCTTCCCCTGCTTGTATACCATGCTAAAAGTCAACTTCCCTCTCACATGCCTTACTAGAGAAAAGCCGAGCACCCCTATGTCAAAGCTTCCTAATTCAGATACCTCTCTCCTTTGACCATCCTCTATGAACCTCCCTGCTGGATCCCACATCCCATCCCCCTCCCCCCATCTTTCCCTTCCCTCCCTGGCATATGCCAACTACTCCTCTGAGGAATAGTCCCACGAAGAGTGTATAGTGGCCCCGACCCCACCGGGCCCCTTATTTAAACATTTGCAAGATACAAACCTCCCTAGTCAGAGTTTTTAAACCGCAACCATTCAACAAATTGTAATGAAGAGCATATTTGAATGGATTCTGATCTGTCCACAACCTTTTCTGGCAAATGGTGGTACCCACGCTGGAGTTCCTGCCACAGCAAACAACCATGATGCACACATGCAAGTCCTGATATCATCAAGTCGTGGGTTCACGCAGGGAAATCAAACCTCCGGAATGTCTCCGCAGCTGCTTCCCACCATTATGGACCCACTGCCACCTGGTGTTGGGGTCTCTCACAGGCGTGGCTGCCATTTGGCATAATCTTGCGTTGAATCCGGCTTGCAAGCCAGTGGCTTGTAGAATCTTCAGGGCCTCATCCACCGTCAGAACCCTTGAGGAGACCCTGTTTATGGTGAACTGAAGACCAAATGGAAACAACCACTTATAACGGTAACCTCCGGTTCGTAACACCTGGACCACCTTCTTAAATTCTCTCCTTTTTTTGATAGTCATGGGAGATAAATCTTGAAAAATTTCAATCTTGTGCCCTGTGCCATTGAATGTCCTTCATTATTCTTGCCTGCGCCATCACTTTTTCTCTTACAGCAAATTCATGGAAGCATATCACTGTATCACATGGAAGTTTATTAGCCATGCGTATCTTATAAAATCCGGGGTCAGCGCGCACAAGGGGGTGCACATTTGTGCAACCTGCGCGCGCCGAGCTCAGCGCGCGCTGCCTGCTCCCTCCGAGGCCACTCCGAAATCGGAGCGGCCTTGGAGGGAACTTTCTTTCCACCCCCCGCACCTTCCCCTCCCTTCCCCTACCTAACCCACCCCCCCCGGCCCTATCTAAACCCCCCCATACCTTTTGTTGATAGATTTACGCCTGCTGAAAGCAGACGTAAATCTGCGCGCGCCATCACCCGACCCGGGGGCTGGTCCGGAGGCCTCGACCATGCCCCTGGGCCAGCACCACACCCCCGGTCCCGCCCCAAACCGCCCCTGGACACGCCCCCGGACATGCCCCTTTTACGAAGCCCCGGGGCTTACGCGCATCCTGGGGCTGTGCGTGCGCCGGCGGCCTATGCAAAATAGGCGCGCCGGCACGCAGGGCATTTAAAATCCAGCCCTAAATTATTTCTTCTGGAGCGATTCTCCAGGTGTTCTACCTAGTCTTCCAACTTTAAGTTTTCAACTCGGATTGCTTACACCAATTGCTGAATCTCCTCTCTCGTGGCTTCCTGGTCCGTTTGACTCTGCTCCACAGTTTCCAAACTCTGCCCAATCTCTGAGCACTCCACTTTTAGATCTGCCACAATGGAGTGGAGCTCCTGCTTCCAGAGGCCCATGTCCTCTCTCAGCTCGCTGAATCATCTTTGGAAGTCATCTCTGGTGAGAGGGAGATCAGTGCTTGATCCGACACTAAAAATTTCTTCCCTCATTGCCATGCTGCCTGCTGCAGCTGCGCCATTTTCAGCACGGCTCCCTGCTCTGGCCTCGCCGCTCGTTTTCGCGGCCAGCAGGTCGAAGGAAAATTGTTCAAAGTCCGGAGATTTTTTACGAACTGACATTATACTCCCTTTAGGCAGCTGGGGAGGCACAGGAATTTTTTTGTGGGTTGCTGATAGCTTAGTTTGGGAGGAATTTTCCAAATTGGAGCCCAGAGCTAGCGAATTAACCCACCATCAGTCGTGTGATGTCATCATCTCCTTTTTCTTACTAGTTATTCCTCTCTCTCTATGCAGCCCAGCATTCTTCTGGCTTTACCTTAATATAATATATGCTTTGTTGAATGGAACAACCTAAAGATTTGAAGGCAATCTATATAAATAAAAATGTAAATGTTTGTTTGTTCAAAATCTTAAATCTCCGAAAGTTCTTCACCGATTGCTTTGAAATTTTGACACAACGTTGCATTTGAATACGCTCGTGTTTTTATATACCTAAATTATATAGATGTCACACCTGTGACAGGTAAAAACATGATTTTTTGGAAAAACCGCGCCATCTGTTGGACGTTAAAGCAACACACGCTATCTACAATATAAATGGGCTCTGACCAACGGACCGCAAATGCGCAGTAGAGAGCATCTCTACCGTGCATATGTGGACCATAGAGCTCTGCGCTATGTGCTGGATGTCACAGAGGGGAGGAGGAAAGGGCAGATGAGTCGCCGCTTTGAGAAACGGCTCAGCCCGTTCCTCTGCCACTGGGGAAGGGGGGAGGGAGTAGGGACTGCCGGAAAGTTACACACAGGAGGAGGAAAGGGTAGAAGAGTCGCCGAGCCTGTCCTCACACCGCCGGGGAAGGGGGGGGGGGGAGTTAGGACAGCCGGAGCAGAGCAAATGCAGTAGAAAATGGCTGTGAAGAGATCACAAGCAGCTGTAGCCAAAGCAGCCAAAGCACAAAGAGCTGAACAGAGAACAGCTCGCCCTCCCTCCCCCGCCCCCTGAGTCCCGCAGATAAGGAGAAACCAAGTAAATATCCTGTAACTGTGGGGGGGGGGGGGGGGAGGGGGAAGGCAGTGCTATCAAGATGCCCGTGGGTCTCAGCCACCACGGGAAGAGTTTACATGGGCATCGCTTCACCCCCACTCCCAGCAAAGCATGTCACGAAAGTGAAAGCCAGAGCCCTGCTCCCTCCTTCCTCTCAAGTCCCCGATTGGATTTCTTAAAGGCACAGGTCTCCCAGAAAGAGCAAAGTAAGCTAGGCAACGTGTCCCAAATCTGTTGCAGTGCCTGCCATCTGCTCTTTGCGAGGGGGGGGGCAGAATGTTTTCCCCACTCTCCCAGACCCAACGGGCATGGGAACTTTGCAAGCTCTTGCGTGTGCAGAGCAAAGACTTAGGTGGAGAGGGGACAAAAATATCGCCCGTTTTAACTGTGTGAGAGAGAAGTATGTTAATGTGCTCTGAAGGCGCGTGTGAGTGCCAGAGAGAGAGGGAGACTACGTGAGGGATTGTGTATGTGTGTGAGAGAGATTGGGCGTGTGTGTGTGAGGGACAGAGGGAGAGTATATGTGCAAGAGAGCGAGAGAGAGGAAGCCTATGTAGGGGGCTGTATAAGAGAGAGAGTCTCTACCCCCCCCCAGCTCTCCACTTATAGGTTAGAGTGGAAGGGGTTGAGTGTAGAGGGGAATGGGAGAGCAAAGGAGTTGGGGCCTGTAAGGATAGAGTGAAAGGGGTCTGAGCCTGTCCCTCCGCCACCAGGGAAGGGGGAAGGGAGTTGGGATGGTAGGACCATTACGCCTCGCGAGATCCCCCTCGGCCACTGCTACAGCTCCTACCCTCCTGCTGGGGGGGGGGGGAGGAGCGGAGCAGAGCAAAGACGTAGGAGGAGAGGGGACAAAAATCTCGCCCGTTTTAACGGGCTTAATGGCTTGTACTAAATATTTTATGATTCCATTGCAATGTTTCTGATTGCATTGTTAAATTGAATTTTCATAGATTTCGATTTATTTTCATTTTGATTTAATTATTTCGTTTGACATTGCGTTGGAATTGAGCTGTGTCGTTTACCATGCCGTTCATTTACTGAGTATAGTTTATTTTTTTCTTTTTTCATTCTTTTTCATTTCTAGAATTATGTGGTTTACATCTAGACACGGATTGCTTCTCACATGGACAATTATATGTTGTGTGTTCTAGAGTCGGCAAACCAGACAATCTCTATATCTGCACAGACAATGGAACAACAAAAAATATTGTATACCCATAAGCATTGTAAAATTCAACATATTAGAAATGTTCGCTCTTTTCTTTCTTTTCCATTTAACCAGACTGAGCCACAGCAACGCGTGGCCGGGTACAGCTAGTATTAAATAAAAGAGGTGACAATGGATATCCATGCCTCAAGCCTGTTGCCATGATAAATACCTGAGACAAAGAATTGTGAATCCATAACCTTCCCTTAGGAAAGTGATATAGAAATTTAACATATTAATAAATTGTCCACTAATCCCATCCAACTCTAACTTTTCAGCATCTAAGGAGAGAGTAGCCAAGGGTTGATCAGTACATTTGGCCTATACCATCAATTTATATAATAACCTTGTATTATCAATAGAAAAATGCCCTTTCATAAGCCCTGTGAATGATAAAACCAAAACACTTTTATAGCCTTACAACCAAAATCCTCTCTTTTCTTTTTTAAATAAACAAAACAAAAAAAAGTTAATGAAAACATTTTCAGTGTACACCATTTAATTTTGTGTCATCTGAAATTTGATCTCTCACTCATTATTCCCTTTTCCATGTCCCTTCTGCATTGCTCTTTGGCTAGTTTGCTTCTTACTGAACCCTCATTTGCACCTGAGTATGTAGTTTTCTGTATTAACAGCCTTACGGTGCTTAGCTGATTTCTTATTTTACTGATCTGAGCCCAACCAGACTTTACCTCTGGACTGATTTACATCAAGCTATTATGTTATAACGACATATACTGAGTACCTCTTATTGCACAAAGCAGTTGCCCTGCACGAGTTCTACAAGAGGACTGTGAGAGAAGCAGTAAGGCGAGCAACTCTGTATGCCAGAAGTAACATGGTGTACAGGGATCCCATTCAGTGCACATTACCGTATTACAAAGCAATTACAAATTTCACATTTATGTGTTAGATAACCTATTTTTTTAAATTTGACATGAGGACAAGATTCCTTCTATAATATACAGTATGGTAAAAAGCAGTACTGAAATATAATTCTGGAGGCTTGTCAGCAAAATCATAGATTTAATTAGGTGAACCTTCCATCAGCTTTTTACTGAAGGAAATAGTGCTTTGCTAAGAAATCATCACTAAAATAGACCCTAATTTCCACGTTGCGTGTTCCTGCCTATCTGAAGACCGATGACAGAAAAGTACTGTACCACCACGCCCTGCATGCCGGGCGTGGTGGTACTGCCACCTAACAAGAGCAAATGTCCACTGCAGAGGGCTGCTTTGTGTCCCCTCACTTCTATTACCTCGGCTGCTCTCCTCTTTTAAGCATTCCTTTCATGTCTCCAATCAACCGAGCACCCAAATTCCCACAGGCCCCATTTCGAATCAGTGCGCGAGCCTAATTGTTTCTAGATTGAATCTTTTTCATGGGATATCAGTCTTGGTTATTCCCTGAATTAGCATGTTCACTGAAGGATTGAAGATGCTTATTAGGCCCGACAGCTTTAGTGTCAGCGGGATCGTCGACAGCCCCTGCAAAACCAAGCAGCTTGGGCGACAATATTTATTTATGTGGAATGGAGACATATGGTCGGAATCATCCGCTCCCTTTCCTCTGTAATTAAAACATCTGGGAACACAAAAGGGCTGTAAAAGTAAAATTCTCTGCACTGAATGATACAAGAGATGTTAGCCTTAACTTAACCACTGGGCCTTTTTGTATATCTAGTGTCTCTAAAGAAGAGACCCATAATCCACATTTCTTCCCAGTTTAATGAGTTCCTGAACTATAAATTACTAGGAATTGGGGATGCGAAAATGACTGTACTGATCTATTTAATCCACACTTGTTTTTCAATTTAATTTTAAATTCAATTAATTTTTTTGTTTGCTTCTTTTTTGCAATGGTGACAGTAAGAAGATCCTGGCATTGACTGGATTAAGGTAGATTAAGATGCATAGAGGTTATTAACATTTCTTTTGCATCCAGCTCTATCAATGCATGTGTGCTTGATCTTGAAAACATGCATTGTTTCCCCTTCTCATCTCTGAGTTCTGCGGAAGAGAAGGCAGACTGCCAATCAATCTGAAAACTGCAGGAGGTTTGTTAAATGCATATTCACCCACTGGGGACAAATGATGCGAGACCACTCAATGTGGCTACATTGACTGAAGCCAACTTCATATCTGCAGGTATACCTAAGATCTAGGTGATGAATTGCACAGCTCCATGATCCCCAATGCTACATGCATTTTTACTTCTTTGAGATGTAATGGAATGACTGTATCAAAAAAGAAAGAAAGAAAGAAAGAATGTAAGTATGAGTTAATCCAGCAAAAATAAAATGGAAAAAAAAAACTAAAAAAATAGTTGGGAAGACGTGCCCGAGGAAGGGGCCTCAGGAGTGCTGAAAGCTTATATTTTTAAACACTCAGTACTCTTATAAAAAGAAAACATCTTTCTTGGTTTTAGCTGATTTTTCAGAAAGGCAAAAAGTCTCCAACGTGTCATTCAAACCACACAGCTGGATTTTTTTCAGTGCACAGAGACAATTGGTGTACAGCGACAGCATATCAGAACAGGGATAGTTTAAGTATCTTTTTTATATTAGTGTTCTCGCATATTTCACATTTGAAAACAAAGTCGTTTTATTTAAATTTACACTTTTGTGTATCCCTACATACATTTCATTTTATTTACACTGCCCTGCTTGGGGAAGGGGGGCAGGTTAGGCTAGCATAGCAGGCTAACATGAGAAAGTAGTCTGGATGGCACGCAGGCAAGATAATGATGGACAGACAGAGCTGGCTATGAGACTGGACTGCATTATGTGATTGCAACAGTTGAAAAGATTAGTTATTAGCCTGGACCAGAGTTGGGGGGGGGGGGGGGGGTATTTTGTTCTAGAGGGAAGAATTAAGAAAGAAACAGAGTGAAAGTGAAAAGGTACTTGATTAGTGCATGGAGTGTTATTCATTTCCTTTCTGATGACAGTCAACTCCTGGAACGCATATTTATATTTCTAGATCCTACCCACCTTGAGGTATTTTTGGTGGATAAAGAGCAGGGCTGAGAAAACTGTAGGTAAAAATGTCATAGTCTCGTTTAGTATATTCATATACAATTTCCTATAATTTCCTATAATTTCCTTACCCACACATACACACATTCAAGCACCCATTATTACAAACATATTCAAACTTCTATTCTCACCCCCACACACAAACCCAGACTCCCATTCTCACCCACACACACAAACCCAGGCTCCCATTCTCACCCATATATACACACATTCAAGCTTCCATCCTCACCCACATATTCAAGCTTCCATTCTCACCCACACACACAAACCCAGGCTCCCATTCTCACCCATATATACACACATTCAAGCTTCCATCCTAACCCACATATTCAAGCTTCCATCCTCACCCACATATTCAAGCTTCCATTCTCACCCACACACATTCAAGACTCCACTCTCACTCCCATATACACCCAGGCTCTGATTTTCACCCACACACACACACCAAGGCTCCCATTCTCATCCACACATACACATTCAAGCCTGTGCACAGTTTCCACTTCCTCCCCCCAGAGCAGGAAGATCGGATGGCCTCTCCTGCTGCCACCGGCCTCCTGCTATCTTCGAGCCATACGGCCGACCGATCTTCCTGCTGGGGGGGGAGTGGAAGCTGTGTGCGGCACTTCCGCTCTCCTCCCCCCCCCCAACAGGAAGATCGGTTGGCCGTACGCAGGAGGCCGGTGGCAGCAGGAGAGGCCAGCTGATCTTCCTGCTCTGGGGGGAGGAAGCAGAAACTGTGCACAGTGCTTCCGCTCTCCTCCCCCCCCCCCAAACAGGAAGATCGGTCGGCCGTACGGCCCGAAGATAGCAGAAGAGGCCAGCTGATCTCCCTGCTTTGGGGGGAGGAAGTGGAAGCTGTGTGCGGCGCTTCCGCTCCCCCCCCCCCCCCAAACAGGAAGATCGGTCGGCCATATGGTTGCAGGACTGCTTCCCCACGTGTGCCGTGATGGCGCGCCAGGCATGGGTTCTCCTCTTCACTGTCACGGGGATGGGATCCCGCGACAGCCTTGCAGTTCCGGTGTCAGTTGGGTGGGCCTGGGTCTAAATTGAGTGGGCAGCTGCCCACCCAGGCCCACCCGTGGCTACGCCACAGGTGTGAGAGATACAGAGGAAGCGTATATGTGTAAGAGAGAGAGAGATGAAGGAAATGTGTGTCTCTTTCACACACACACTCAAGGTCCCTCTGCCTCTCACCAAGCAAGTATGTGTGTGAGAGACAGAGGGAGCATATTTTGTTTGTGTCTATGTGTGTGTGTACCCCAGTTCACAACAATCTCAGGGTGACATATATGGAGAGTGGTGGATTTTTTAAATCCTTATTAGTTTTAATTACTGGGTGTTATTTGATGTCTGCTGTTTTAAAATATTTTATCAAGGTTTAGGAAATTTTTAAAAATGTGTACACTTTCTCTGAACCTCTCTCAAACACAAACTTCCTCTGTGTCTCTCACACATGTTAACACACACACACATGCTTCCTCTATCTCTCTCTCTCACATGCACACAAAAAGTGAACTGGAAACCACAAGCCAGATTCTGTATGCAGTGCAACAATGGAAAAACAGAAAAATCACTATTCCTTAAAACAATAGAGCGAGAGACTTTTAAAATCCATATTAGTAATAATTATAATGTGTTGTTTGATGTATCTGCTGTTTTGAAATATTTTATCAATGTTTAGGACATTTTAAAAATATACATTGGTGGGGGGGGGGGGGGGGTGCCAAAGAAGTATCCGCCCCAGGTGCCAAATATTCTAGGTACGCCTCTGTTGCCAGGTACTTGTGACTTGGATTGGCCACTGTTGGAAACAGGATACTGGGCTTGATGGACCCTTTGTCTGACCCAATATGGCATATCTTATGTTCTTATATAATGGTCAAATGGAAGGAAGAGCAGTAAGGACCATTTAGCTGTGGGTTAAATGCTGTGGTATGGCCAAAAGGATGGATTATTTTTATATTGATCAAGCCCCGGGGCACGTGTATGTCCCGGGGCTTGAAAAAGGGGGTGTGACATGGGCGGGGCGGGGCCAGAGGCCTCTCAATGGCTGCTGGGCCGGCGCATGCAACCTACGCCTGCCCGGAGACAGGCGCAACTTATAAAATAAAGGTTAGGGGGGTTTTAAGTAGGGCTGGTGGGCGGGTTAGGTAGGGGAAGGGAGGGGAAAGTTGGAGGGTGGAAGGAAAGTGCCCTCCGAGGCCGCTGCCTAGGAGGGAACAGGGAAAGCCAGAGGGCTCCCCAAGGGCTCGGCGCACGCAAGGTGCACCATTGTGCACCCCATTGTGCATACTGACCCCGGATTTTATAACATTCACACGGCTGCGCACGCATGTTATAAAATCGGGCGTACATTTGTGGGTGCCGAGTAGCATGCACAAATGTAGGCCGCGCGCGTAGGTTTTAAAATCTGCCCCAAAGCACGTATTCATGCTGTGGGAAGCAGGACTCACCTGAAAGGCCCAAGGGATCATAAAAAAGAAAAGGAAATAGAAAATTTTGTCTTTCAACCTAAAGGATGTTTTCTTAAAGTAGTGAGGGCAAAATCTTCAAAATGGCGCCGGCGCTACCTTTGCCCTGTCACATGATAAGGGCAAAGGGCCACCGGCGCCATTTCTCAACGCAGCCGTGGCCAGAGAGCTGGAGATCGCGTCAGGACCCCCCCCCCCCCACTGTACCCCAGGTAATTTAAAACATTTTGGGGGGGTTCGGGAGGGTGGGGGATTTGTTTTAAAGGTTCAGGGTGGGTTTTAGGGTTTTTTTGGTGTGCCGGTTTTCCCGCCCTCCCCCGATTTACGATTTTTAACGATTTAAAAAAAACAAAAAAAAAACACGACAATCAGATTTCCCTCCCCCCCCAGCCAAAATCGATCGTTAAGACGATCGATCACACGATTCACACCCCTAGTGAATTGCTTCCTAGCGGCAGCATCTAGGGATGTCCTTTCTGCCCATGAAGACCCTGTCTATCTAGGCTGATAAGATCTGGTTCCAGAAGACTGGATCTTCTGGGAGAATCCTTCAGAAGGGGGAACCCTCTCAGACAGGGAGGCAGGAGGAAGGATGCCGATGTGCATCATGGGAGATATTTCAGAAATGGGGAGAATGTTGATTATGTGCTGCTGGGGAGGAAGGATGCTTCTGGAGGAGGGGATGCTTGCTATGCAGCGAAGAGGAATGGTGGTTTGGGAGAGGTTTGAGAGAGATTGCTTTCTCTTGCCAAGGTTCAGGAAATCCCCTGTGCCTACCAGCTCAAAGTGAAAGGTCTGGTTAAGTATAGGGGATTTTGGGCCACTGCTAATGTGGATGACGTTAAACTATTTTTGTGTTAACATCCATGTTAGTCCCATTGCCACGCAGTTCAGGGCAAGTTTTACTTTGTCCGCTGTAAATATTTTTGCATAGCACATTAAGACTCATTTTAATGTTACCCAGTAAAACATTTTTTAGGATGAGTTTTATTGCATAGGTACCTAAAAATCTGAGCTGCATTTTATGTTAGAATTCTGAAGATTTTCACAGTTTTTGGTTGGCAATTTTACAAAAGTTTTTTTTTTATGAAACATAGATAGTGGCTTTGATAATTATTTTACTGTTTCAAATTCCCTCCATATGTAATCCCCAAACTGGGTCCATAAAATGATGTAATAAGACTTCCAGTGTTAATGGTGGATGTCTGGAAAAAATTATGGAGTTCTTTTAGACCTGCAGATTTCTTGTTTTCATCTGTATTTTTGACACTCATACAGGAACCCAAGCCCATAATGTCATCACACATTGCCCAAAGGAAGGACAGGAAAATGCAAAAATGTTCCTCCAAATATTTGCCTGATTTACAGAAATGACAGTATGTTTCATTGTAGCTGGCTTTTAGTCAAACAATTTTGGAAAACTGCATTGAGAAATCTATTAAAGTAAACTAAAATATTTAAAATAAATGAAAATAAGCTAGATGCCCACAGATGGATGTTAAATAAAGTATTAGTGTTTTGGCCATTCATATTTCATCCCTCCTTTGCATGGTTTCCAAATTCTTGTCTCTTATCTTCCTCCCTCAGGCACTTAATACTTTCTCCTCCTGCTGTTGTGTCTCTCTTATTTCTGCCTTGCCTGCTCATAACTGATGATAGTCTAAATCTACCCACTCCTCCATTTAGCTACAAGAGGACAGACATCCTGAAATCTGATAAAACAAAGAAATATGCAGTAAATAAAACATTTGAAAAGTGAGAAAGCTGGGGTTGGCAGAATGCCCCAATGGCTGCAGTTTTTATTAACATGTGAGAGAACTGTTGGATTCCTCAACCTAGTTCTCATTCATTGGACCACAGGGTGATAGGGATGATAGTGCCAGCTATTGCCCAACAATGACGCCTACAAGTGAGATTCAAGATGCTTGTGTACCAGGTTCCAAAGGAAGCTGTGACTGGTGGCTCCTTATCAACAGCTGTCGCTGTGATGGTCAAGTTATAGATGGAGGGGAGAGGGGATTATGTACATTTTTTTCTGCGTACAGTCAAAATAGGCAAATTTTGCTGGTTTCCTTTCTGTAAATTTTCAGGGACTTTACTTAAAAACATAGAACATGATGGCAGATAAAAACCATATGGCCCATTAGGTCTGCTTACCCACATCTTCTGCTTATGCTTTTACAAGAAAATTTGTTATATGCAAAGGTTCATAGTATGGTATGTACTATAAAGAAAATGTTATAGAATATCGTGGAATTGTGCAGGATCTCATAAAAATGCATAGAATATCTGCCAGTTTTTATAGATTTTTCTATGGCATAAGCTACCAACAATGCTGTCAAAGCAACACTGGAAACGCTGGGAGCTGGACATGAGTACTGAGCTCTTGCCTATGGTATAGGGATTCGGGGTGTACTGGTTGGGGCAGGAGGGTTAGGGTGAACTTGATGGAAGTGGGGAGGGGGTGCTATCCTGCTTTGGATCTGTGATGCCATTATTTATAGACTTTTTTTTTGTGGGGGGGAGGCTTTTTGTGTCTTTAGGCCTGCAACATAAAATTCATATTTTGGGGGGTTTGGGCAAGGAAAGGTATGGCAAGACCAACCTTGTTTCCTCTGGGATAGGGGGCAGGGGAGCAGGCAATGAAGCCCACTCACCAGATTTATTTATTTTTTTTTTTTAAAGAGGGCACTGCTTAAATAGCAATATTCATTGAATTTCACTGCTTAAATTAAAATTATCTGGAAACACATTCCTGGGTAAGTTTAATCCTCCTCTAGCACACATCTAGAGATAGTTAAATAATGTATTCAGCTACCTCCTAATATAAGAGTTCGCCAAATAAGTTATTGGGATATCTCAGCCAGTTAAATTTTAGGTAGATAACCTATCCAGTTAAAATTTTGCCAAATAAGTGTCGAGAATATTCAAAAGTTGGCTTTTAGCCAGTTAACTTGTAAGTTAACTGGCTAAATACCTTTGAATATTGACCTCAATGTCTAATCTATCTTGACCAGATAGTCTCATCTGTAGAGCTTACAATTTCTCATTTGTATCTGCATAGTTGCAGACACTTTGTAGTGCTATAGAAATATTTTGTTGTTTAATTATTTTGAATACTATACATGTTATAATGAATATTTTAGAACTGTTATATTTTAACAATTTTTATGATGTTTTATATAATACATAATCAAGCTGTAACCAGCACCTAAATCCAAAACAGATCAACAGGAAATAGCAACATCAGGTTCACGCCAACTGTTATGTTTGGTGGTCCGTGGGCTCCTCCTGCGAACCGCCGCACTCACCCCTTCACCCGGGTCATCTTCTCCAGCTTCTGATGCCACCAAGCTGGCCCATTCGAGGAAGTAGGATGCTGTCAATGCTCTCCTCGGCAGGACACCGCTGCCTTCCTGCCAGGCCTCTCTTACTCATGTGCACCCGATGTCACGATGTCAACTCCACCTCAGCCTAAGGGTCCCTGAATTCAACAGATTGCCAAGGCCATATATCTGGTGGATTTGATAACCTTGCAGGCCATCCTAGGGCTTGCCCATAACCTGCATGATCAGCAGAAAATACTGGAGATCCTGGAGGCCACCATGGGCTGGCTGTCCACATGACTGGAAGCACTCTCTATGCGGTGACTCCTCTTGTGTCAGTGTTGCTATTTCTTGCAGCCCCCAGCCCTCTCATGCCCCAGCTACCAGCTCCGCAAGAGGTACACTGGGGACCCCAAGCACTGCAGGGGCTTTCTGA
The DNA here is from genome assembly GCF_901001135.1 of Rhinatrema bivittatum. Taxonomy (NCBI): domain Eukaryota; kingdom Metazoa; phylum Chordata; class Amphibia; order Gymnophiona; family Rhinatrematidae; genus Rhinatrema; species Rhinatrema bivittatum. Next base: position 56,864,933 of record NC_042622.1, read on the forward strand.
ATCAGTGCTGCATGCACTTTGTCTTACAAGCACCATTATTTCCTGATGACTTGAGAATATAAGCAATTTATATTCTCTCACTGTTGGACGGTACAGCTCTAGTGTCAGTTTCCCCCCTCTGGGAGCATGCAGATCCCTTGCTGCACAATTTAAAGCAGTTCACAGACAAGTTTAAGATAGTCTTTGAAGAGCCTGGCCACATGGCCACCATGGGTGCAAACTTACTCCAACTCCGCCAGGTCTCCAAAACCCTGGAAGAATATGCTATCAAGTTTAGGATAACAGACCTCAACTAGTGGGATAACTGTCTCATCACCATCTTCCTGGAGGGCAACTCCCCAAGGATTAAAAACAAGCTCACTGCTTGGGACCTCCAAGCCTCTTTAGAAGGAATTATCAAGCTCACAGGAAAGATTGACCACCGACTCCAGCAGAGGGCATGAGAGGTTTGTCCCCAGTGAAGGAACATTACCTTGGCTCCATGGTTCCAACAACAACTTTCATCTCCAGTTCCTCCTTTCCTGACATTGACCTCTTCTGAAAAGCCCATGCATATGGGCTGCAGCTATCTGACCCATGAGGAGAGGCTTCCCTGCAGGCAGCAGGGCCTATGTTTTTATTGCACTGGCCGGTGACATCTCATGGCACAATGCCCACAGAAATCGGGAAAATCCAGCCCTAGGCCTTACTGTTCCAGCTCCCCATTTACTTCTCCCATGACCTTAGAGTGGGATTCCATAAGCTTCTCCACACAGGCATTTGTGTACTCAGATTCTGGGGGGGACTTCATCATGAAGGAAGTTGTGGATCAGCTCCTCATTCCCACTGTCTGAAGAAACTCTCTTTTGATAATCTCTTCCATACATGGAGACCTTCTTCCTGGCCAGATCACCTTGACTACAACACTGGTGACCTTATGCATGGGTCTCCTCCATCAGGGAAAACTCAGCTTCCATGTGATTCCCAAGCCTATCCATCCCATTGTTGTGTCCGTCGGTCCTCGACGGCTTCGCCCCGTTTGCCTCACCTTATTCACGGCTCCTCCCGCTTACCTGGGCAAGAAGGCTACCACCATGTCTACAAGTTGACCTCTCTGGCATCCCCGGAACAGCTATGGTACAGCCTCCCGCCATTGCTCCTCCCAGGTACCTAATAGGGTGAGCGCGCGCAACCCACGTCTTTGTACTACCCTTGGCGCAAACCTTGAGGGCGTCCCCTCATGCTAACGTCACACCATCCGGATATATTACCTTCACTCATTTGCTAGCTCCCCGTGTTAGCAAGGACTCAAATCCGTTCTTGTCTACGTTACTCTGCTGCTTCCGTGCTGCCACAGGAAGCTCTCTCTCTGACCTTCTGGGTATTGCTAACCTGGGTACCCACTCCTCAGGGGCCCTCTGCTTTATTTCAGGTGCTTTACAGGGAACAGGTACTCGCTCCTCGAGGGCCTGCTCACCCTGCCTCAGTGCCTGTACCTTCGACAACAGACCTGGTGGAATCTCATATCAACAGCAAACACCTAGTGAGTACTCTCAGTTTATGTCATCCACAGTATCTCCTCGCTGGGAGACCTGCTGCAGAACCTCCTGAAGTAATCTAGGAGAGAAGCTCCCTCTGCTGAGGTCCCCGAGACTGCCTCACTACTGCCACCTTTGGTAGATCTATTCAAGCTGTTTAATAAAGAACTCTTGTACGAGCTGTTTAATAAAGAACACTTGTACAAGTCTAGCCCAGTGCTGTGGCTCCTCACGGGGTTCCTCCCCGTGGGCGTGGTCACCTCCACAGCACCCAAGGATCCACAAACACACATAATAACAACACCCATTGTCCTGGGATTATCTTGGCATCAACAGCATAGTCCCCAATGGGTTACCCTACAATTCACCAGATACAGTCAAGAGCGTATGGACTCCTGCCTGGAGCTTGTGGAGCCTCCTCACCACATGACCCTGGCTATATCCCTTCTGGGGCTTCCCCTTTAGTATGCGGACTTTGAAGATGTCTTTTCAAAGAAAAAGGCAAAAACTCTGCCCCTCATCATTCATATTATTGCAGGTTCGAGCTATTCCAAGATACCAAGCCCCTGTGGGGAAGGGTCTACCCCTTGTCACTTCCCTAGACTTGAGCCATGTCTGACTATATCTGGGAAAACTTGGAGCAAGGCTTCATCCACCCTTCCTCCTCCCCAGCTGGAGCCAGGTTTTTCTTTGTTGTGATGGATGGCTCCCTCAGTCCATGCATTGATTACCAGGGCTTGAACACTATCACGAAAAAAGACCACTATCCTTTGCCATTAATATAAGATCTCTTTGACTGCCTATAAGGTGTGAAGATTTTCACCAAACTGGACTTCAGGGGGGGGGGGGGGGCATGAAAATACATTCCCCAGCAAGATCTCTCTGATTAGCAAATCAGAATATTCTGGATATCCTCTTCCCTAAAATCGTGCACCTGGACAAAACTAGGGAAAGAACACTTTCAATAGCAGGTCCAACCTTTTGGAATTTGTTACCAAATAAACTGAGAAACCTAAAAGATCCTAGGTTTTTAAAGAAAGCTTTAAAGACTTTTTTATTTAAACTCGCTTTTAATGTCTAAATCCAGGTGTATGATTGTTTGACTACTTACTGCTATTCAATTTTTATTTTATTTGACTTTGTCGCCATGTTTTGAAAAAATCTGTGAATGTGATATTGTAACATGCCCTGAATGTAGGAAGGGCAGGCTATAAAATGTGTTAAATAAAAACAAAACATAATATCGTCCAAATCAAGGCTGGCAATGAGTGGAAAACAGCTTTTAATACCCGTGTTGGTCACTATGAGTATCTAGTTATACCCTTTGGGCTTTGCAATGCATTAGCAGTTTTCCAAAAGATGGTCAATAAGATCTTTTGCAATTTACTGTACACCTCTGTGGTTGTGTACCTAGACAACATATTGATCTCCCAAACCTTCAGCACTCACCCTCAAGACATCTGCATAGTCTTGCAATGCCTGAGGGAGAACAATCTATTTGCCAAGCTAGAAAAATGCCTTTCAAACATCAGGAACTCCCTTCCTGGGGTACATGGTCTCTTGTGGTGGATTCCATATGGACACTGCCAAAGTAAAGGCTATCAGGGGCTGGACCCATTCAGTGGAACTTCAGGCTCTACAGAAATTCTTGGGATTTGCTAATTATTATTGTCAGTTTTTCCCAAACTACTCAGTGGTAGCATCCCCTTACTGCCCTTACCCACAAGGGTGTCAATACCAAAGACTGACCACGTGAAGCCATAAAGGCATTTCAGAAACTGAAGGATGCCTTTGTGGATGGGCCCTGTCTGCGTCATCCTAATCCCATGCAGCTGTTCATCCTAGAAGTTGATGCTTCCACTCTGCGCATAGAAGTGGTTTTAAGGCAACATTCTCCAGAAGGAGCACTTTGCCCAGGGCCCTTCTTTTCAAAGAAGTTCTATCTTGCAGAGTGTAACTATGGCATCGGATATCAAGAGCACTTGGCTGTTAAATTGATTCTTGAGGAGTGGTGCCATCTACTTTAAGGAGCCCAACACCTTATCAAAATATATATACGGATCACAAGAACTTCGAACATCTTCACCAAGCTCAACAGTTAAATGCAAGACAGGCTCACTGGTCTTTGTTCTTCGTTTCTTTCAACTTTGAACTTTGGTACTGACCCGTGCTAAAAAACCAATGGGCAGATGCCCTCTCTTGCTCCTTTCAGACTGAGGATACCCCAGAACCTCCCAGACACATCATCAATCTTGCAAAAATACTCCTGGCTACCAAGGTAACTGTCTCTCCAGAGAGGATGGTTGTACCTTCCAGATTACACGAGAAAGTGTTGAAATGGGCCCATGACTCCCATGTCGCAGGTCACCCTGGATGGACATGAACCCTTGAATTGCTTCAGCAATACTTCTGGTGGCCCCAAATAAAACAATACATTAATGCTCAATCTGCGCACAGCAAAAAATGCTGCATGTTCAACCCTCGAGGCTGTTACAGCCATTGCCAGCCCCCGGGGAACACTGGATCCATTTGTCCAACGATTTTATCATGGACCTTCCCATCTTAGATTGCACCATCGTGATTTAGGTGGTCGTAGATTGTTTCTTAAAGATGGCACACTTCATCCCATTACCAGGCCTTCCTTCCACATCAGAATTGGCATGTTTCTTTACTCTCCATGACTTCCATCTGCATGGCCTGCCAAATCACATAATGTCAGACAGAGGTGTGCAATTCACCGCACGATACTGGCATTCCCTCTGGAAAAAATGTGGCATCACACTGGACTTCACTACTGTTTATCACCCACATGGAAACAGACAAGCAGAGCGCACCAATCACATTCTCAAGACATTTCTCCATCAATGAGCGACAGGACAATTGGGCCACTCTCTTACCCTGAGCTAGTTTCTCTCACAATTCTCACATTAACTCAGCCACTGGATCCTCTCCTTTCCTTCTAGTCTATGGGAAACAACCATTGCCGCCTCTGCCATTACCAGTGGCAGTACCCTCTCCAGTGGCACAACTGTCAGCCCAGGAATTGCATGAATTATGGGAATAGACTAACCATCTAATCACTGACAGTGCCAAGAAAATGGAAGATACCCACAGAAGACTAGCTCCGCAGTTTAAAGTCAAAGAGAAGTATGGCTAAGCACATGCCATTTATGCCTGTGGGTTCCTTTCATTCACCTAGCTCCATGCTACATTGGACCTTTTCACAACTTCAACAACTGGAGCCCATCACTTATCAACTGAAGTTGCCATCAACACTCAAGATATATAATGTATTTAATGTCTCACTAACAAAACCATTGGCACTCTCATGGCCCTCTAGGGCATTGGCTGAACCTCAGGATATAACCATTGATGAAGAAACAGTATACAAAGTCAAGGAAATCTGCCTCCCGCAGGGGCAAGAAGATCAAAATCTCATCTCTTGGCAGGATTACGGCCCAGAAGATAAGTCCTGGGAGCCAGCCTCCAATATTTTAGATCATAACCTTTTGAAGCAGCAAGAAACCTTGAGTCTCAGGGAGGGGGGCTTAAGAGGGGGTACTGTTATGTTTGGCAGTCATCGGGCTCCTCCCATGAACCACTGCACTCACTCCTTGGCCCAGGTCATCTCCTCCAGCTCTTGATGCTGCCAAGTTGGCCCATGATGTGGTGGTTCAACAAAGCAGACACCGTTGATGCTCTTTGCGGTGGGACACTACTGCCTTCCTGCCAGGTCTCTCTTAGGCACACACGCTCAACGTCACAGTTCTTAAAGGGCCCATGGCAGGAAATCCCCTGTGGTTTCCATTGATAACTTCACATGCTTAGGCCTATAAAAGGCCCTCCTGCTCACCTGTTTCTTTCCTTGGCAACAGGTTTCCCTACTGTTAGTAATGCGAGTTTTTCCAGTGTCCTTGTCTTCAATTCTTCAGTTCCAGCATCTTTGTCTTCAGTTCTTCAGTTCCTGTGTCTTCATCTTCATTTCTTCAGTTTTCTTCATCGCCTTGCTACCTGCTTGTCTGCTCCTTGTCCTCCCATCTGCCTATCTGTCCCTCCTTCTCTTTGGATGTATATCCAGGACTGACCTTGGCCTGACTTCTGGATTCTCTTGACTGCCACCTGCCACTGACCTTTACATGTCCTGAGAGAAAGAAAGAGATAGCATAATGTCACTGGGAAGGCATTATTCTGTCTCGGCTACACATTCCCTATGCACAGTTTAAATAGATAGATTAACTCAGTTCTTACTCACAGACAGAGGATGTCACTTCTTCAATTCCAAACTTTATTAATAGGGCAAACAAATAAACAACGTCTTACTGTGCATAAACTGGAGAAAACAGTGACCAGTGCAGCTTGGGTCACAGAAACAAAGACAGGTAAAATGAGGATTATTTTACAAGGCTGGTCAGATTAGCTGCTGATACACATGAACTGACCAGAGATGAGAGAGAACCATGAGATAAGAAAACTCTCAGGCACCCCTGCTATCCGTCACAGTTAACCCTTTAGAGTCAGCTGCATGAATACAGCAGAATCAGTGACTGTGCAGGCTGACCACCAGTTGGCAGTATAAAAGAAACAAGAAATTATGCAGAATAAAGCAGGAATACAGCATTAGCAAACAGAAACAGACAAAGCTGCTGTAGAAGCAGGACAACAGTGAAAAGAGAGAAAAACACCTGCAGAAACAGAACAGGCATTCCAGGGTTGACTGGCCTCTGATAGTCTATTAGACTAGTAGGTGACCAGAATAAACAGAGTGCTCTGATGGCACTGCTGAAAGGTCTCCTGACCACCTGATATTGTAGTTCAGTGAGCAGACTCTCTGCCAGCAGCTCAGATCACTTCTTCAAAACCAGCCATCACTAATGGAGGATCAAAGATAGAAAGGCAAATAGACAAGCACAAAAAATAGGAGAGAAATCAAGATTTCAGCAGGAAAAATTAGTGTAACAGCCAGGGAGATATTGACCAATAAGGAAGCTGAAGAAGAAGGGAAATTCAGGATCCAATAATATGTAAATGACAATTGCAAGAAATTGAAACAATAGCAGGGATACTTCCCAATATAAAAAAGTGGGGGCAGCACTGAAAATCTCCAGGTTGCTGGTTCAAACCCAGGTACATGTCAATAATTCTATGGGCAATTATTAAAAGAGATAGTAATAAGATCATTAGAGAATAGAATGTAGCTGAGAATAAGGCAAAACAATATTCTGAGGACTGCACAGTATTAACTTGGAGATGACAATTACATACGTTACTTGGCATAGTATGACGTTATCCACTGGGACTGCTGTTAAAATCCAGAGTAATTTAAAGTCTTGCTTGCTGAACTAAGTGCAATACGCAAAGGATTTGTCTTCTATTCACTAACACCTTTTTTAAAGTCCTATTTATTTTTTTAAAACAGCAAATAGTTATTTAATCCCCAAAAACCAAGTATGAATTTCAGCCATAAATAGTGCATTAGCAGAAGTAGTGTACTGGTCGACATCAACAGCATTTTTCCATTTGCACTGCACTTCCCAATTTAATCTCTGGTGAACTACTATCAATCACAACCCCGTGAAAACTCTTATAATCTGCAGGAGTTCCTCCCTGGATCATTCCTTGTGTATAATACCAGGGAGACTCGGTGACAGACTGCAAGACTGCATTGTCTTTGGAAGGACTGGAGCCTCAGCTGGCAGCATCTCAGCAGCATGCTATCGTCATTTGAAGCAGGGACTCAACACAGGGAAACTCCAGTTGTCATAGCTCTCTTACCAATCTGCATGTGAAAGAACACCGCCAACAGACCCCTGTGGAGATGTTTATACAAAGAACAAATCTCATAAATGGAAGGCTGACACAGTCCTAGCACAGGATTCATTTGCAGAGCTGCTAACCTTGAATAAAGGTTCTGTTTACATGCCTCCTGGTATCGCTGGTTAGTATGTGAACAGCTTTTTTTGTGCAAGAATAGAGACTGGTGTAAATCTTCTAAGAGCGGATGGTAGTTTTTGTCCTGTTGACATACTGCTTCTTGATAAGCTGTTTGGGAAAATTCAGCACTTCAGTTACTCGTCAAGCAAAGCCATGTGCCAAGTTGCAAAGAACAATCTAGACCCCCACAAACTTTAGCACTAGGAGACTATCTGATCTATAAAAAGCAATGGGAACTGAAGGAACAGAGTGTACTTATGTTCATACAAGCAAAAAAATAATTACTGATCCCTGTACATGTTCCAGTTGGCCTCAAGAAGGTCTTCTCACAGCTTCTAATTGGTTTATTATGTACCAGATAATACATTTTGACCCTTCTAGTTCTGATTTTGTCTTTTCACAATATGCATTATGATGCGAGATACAAAATGCAATACTGAGGCCAAATCTTCCCAAATAACCATTCTGTTGGAACATGCAGTTACTAGTAGGGAGGGATATACTTTCTTTGGAAATGATATAAGAAACTCAAAAAGGATTTCTTATTTTTGCTTTCTTTTGTTTTTGTAAATGAAACAAAAGAGAAAGAAGCCACATTTCATTTCTCTTCCTTTGTTTCATTTATAAAAAAAAACCCTGCCCAATGAATGTGCCAAATTAAAAAAAAAAAAAACCCAACCCTCCGCAGGCTTGGAGTAACATCCCCACCCCCACCCTCTTGGAGTTCCCCTGCTTCTTAATGTATTTTAGCTGAGGGAAATAGGGTAGTGGAGATGAAGCAAGCTACCTCCTCTTGGTTTGAGTGTTTTAGGGGGAATTACGTAAGCACATTTATTATAACTATGGAAAAATGCTGACGTACTTTGCATGAATGTTTAGCACACAACAAGGGCGCTATATAATATATAGTAACTATTTCTTCTGTACGGGAAACTCATCCAAGAAGATAGCCGAGCCCAGCCTGTAAAGAAGAGGAAGTCACCTTAGAATCTTGAAGACAAGGGGGCCTGATTTTATTAAGGCTTTTCTTGCATTCTCTGTCTTATGGGGGGGAAAAGCTCAATAACTGAGGCCCTAGTTTTATTGCAATAAAAGTGACTTGACTGATACCATACACCACTGCATGCAAACAGTCCATGACAAAGCAGCTAAGTGTGATTTGTGTTTGTGCAAGTTCTGTCAGTACTTGTCCCTCAGTCTGCTGGCACCATTTACAATTGCAACGCCAGCGGGGCAGGACTGACCGGGTGTCGCATCTGCCCTCATAAAGAAAAAGGAGTAAGAAGATCTAGACAGGCTGGGGAGGCAGAATCCAGGAAGAGCCTGGGAGGGATTTGAGGGGGGGGGGGGTTTGTTTTGATTTTTTTTTTTTTGTGTGTGTGCAGTGTTGTACCCTGTTTTTAAATGAAATTAAGGAAATCTAACAAAATGTAGTTCATTTTTCTTTTGTTTCTTTAAAAAAATTAAATGAAATGAAACAAAATGTAAAATTTTGTTTGCATTTTCCTGTGTCATTACCTACAAATGCACATCCCTACTTATTATATTTTCGGACATGCAAAGTTGATCTCCTGACATCAGCAACATCTGGAATATTGAAGAAGTACAAAGCATGCTGTGGCACGATATAAGCGCAAAGAAAGGGCAAGAATGTAGTTTAGTTTTGTTTATTTATGTTCTTAATACACAGTCTTTCTATATTAATCACAGCCTTCAGTCACCACTCAGCCTCAATTAAATATGCTCTGGAACACTTACATACCCCTGCACCGTAAGAAACAGAAAAATAGAAGCATGATAACAGGAAAAAGACCACACAGCTTATCTTTTCTGTCCAACCACAAGAACTTCTCAGCTCTGCAATTCTTACCACTCCCTCAGAAATCTCCTGTGTTTATCCCCTGCTTTCTTGAAGTCAGACATTGTCCTTGTCTCCACCACTTTCCCTGGGAGGCTGTTCCATGCCTCTACGAACCTCTTTGTAAGGAAATAGTTCCATAGATTATTCTTAAGTCTATCCAGAGCCAGATTTTAAATGATGGCATCCATAGGCAGAGGATTCTGGGTTGGGGGGCTTTCCTCTGAAAATCGGAGTGCAATGGGAGGAATTCCATTCTTCAGAATTTAGCACCCTAGGCACATGCTTATGTTGCCTGCTCTTAAATCCAGCCCTGAATCTATCCCCTTTCATCCCTCATCCTCATTCAGGGCTTAATTTCAATTTGTAGACAAAAAGGAAATGGAACTGTGGGTGGGGAGAGGAGGTGGAGAGGGAGGAGTGAAAGCAGGGCTGGGTGTGAAATCTCTCTCTCTTAAATAAACACACATATTCCTCACCCTCTTTATCCCAGTTATTCTTCATCCCCAGCCACCACCAGTGCTCAGCCTCAGCCATACTTTGCCTACCATTGCTCAATAAGCACTAGTGGGCAAAGGACAAATTAAGGGATGGAGAGTCACTGAAGTATAGCGAAGGTGGAGGGTAGGGAGAATTGGGGCCCTTTCTCTCTACACTCCTCCTCCACCTGCTCTCTATCCTGGTGATCCTGGCTCTCCATCCCTTGCCAGCCTCCCCACAATGTTTCCCCCAGTGGTCCTAGAGCCTCCCAAGTCCCACCCCACCCCTAGTTGACTTCAAGCTCCCCTCTGATAGTCACTAATTCCCCTGTCCTCCTCTCCAGTAACTTTCCTACTCTCCCTCTTTGTCCAGTAAGGCAAAAGCCTCCTCTTTGAGCCAGAATGAACTGGCTATCCTTTGCCTTGCAGGATGGGGGCTGACTGGCATGCATCACCCTCCTCAGACAGGGTGGGGAAGGGTCTGGAATTCAAAAGTGCATCCTCTTTGCATCCTTAGTGGAGGAAGAAAGATAGCACAACATGCTCTTTTCACTTACTCTCAACTCTCCACCTCTCCCACCACACATCATCCTCTTTCCCTCTCCTCATTCATTATTTCCCATCCTTCTCCACTGGCCTCAGATTTCCCTCCCCACTCTCTTCATCTCATTCACACCTCACAGTCCCTCCAATCCCCTCACCCCACAACATCTTTGATCCCCTCATTCACTCCCCCAAACACAACCCATAGCCCTTCCAAAACCTTCAGTCACTCTAGCTCCCCACATCCCATCACTCACTTGCTTTTCCCTCCCTCTAATCTTTTCTATCTCTTACCATCCCCACATCCTCTCGTAGCTCCCTCACTCTCATTCCTTTCCCTCAAAACCCTTCATGAACTCTTTCTTTCCCCTCTAGTGTGGTCACCAGTGGCAGAGACAGTGGGGCCAAGAAAGCCAGCACAGAAAACAATGCCCGGGCTAGGAAGCCAACACACTGAGTAGTACAGAAGCAGTGGAGCTGATGGGTATTCATCTAGTGTCTTTGACCTTGGTCATTTTCCCCCATGGTCTCCTTAATTGTGCCAGGAAATTGCACAAAAATGAAAACCATGTGGCTGCTCTGATATCAAGGTAAGCAGCTCCAACATTCTCTGCTCTGCTTTGCTTCTTCTGGTGCTTGGTAGGACAGAAATTATTGGTTACACCACTGACTTTGCTCCATTTCTGCAGGGGAGATGGAACTCATTAACATCATCTGATCTGCTTCACTTTCCTGGATCCTGGAAAAAGGTAGCAGAGCATCATTTTGGATTGTTCCATCAAAATTAAGCCCTGGGTAACAGACACAAAAAGGGGTTGAATTAGCACACATTTGAAACTTGTGAGCTGTAGTGCTAACCATCCAGGCCAGGGTTGGGGCCTAAATGGGCTTCTTAATTTTTCTGTATAGGTCGAGGTATGGGAAGATGGTTTGGAGAGGGGGGTCCCCAAGACCACCTGCAATGTTTGAAACAGTCTAGCAGGGGGCTTTTCTTATGCTGTGTGACCCCTCTTAAACATGGCAGTCCCAATATGGTGGTGCATCTTAGCATCTTACACAGCCAGGAACCCATGGTTTAATAAATCCTTTGGTATTTTTCCCAGTAGTACATATACCATATTTTAGTAAATATGCCCCTTTATCTTCCATAGCCTCAGGTAGCCAACTAGAATATAAGTTTTCTGAGGCAGGGATTCATTTTACATATATATAATTAGTTGTAAAACACCATGGTGTAGATTACTATAAACATTATGAAATAATATTCCAGCCCTAATAAGTAGTGAGTATATACAGGTTTGAGGGCTCCGAAAGGCAAATCCATGAGTGAGTAGTCCTTTATGGGCAGAGCAGAGGGCATTAATGTGATATCTGTACTGGATCCTCCTTTCTACACACCAGAATATCTCTGGAAAGTCCCCTATATCCCATAGGGATGTGAATCGTGTCCTCGATCGTCTTAACGATCGATTTCGGCTGGGAGGGGGAGGGAATCGTATTGTTGCCGTTTGGGGGGGTAAAATATCATGAAAAATCGTGAAAAATCAAAAAATCGAAAAATCGCAAAACCGGCACATTAAAACCCCCTAAAACCCACCCCCGACCCTTTAAATTAAATCCCCCACCCTCCCGAACCCCCCCCCAAATGACTTAAATAACCTGCGGGTCCAGCGGCGGTCCGGAACGGCAGCGGTCCGGAACGGGCTCCTGCTCCTGAATCTTGTTGTCTTCAGCCGGCGCCATTTTCCAAAATGGCGCCGAAAAATGGCGGCGGCCATAGACGAACACGATTGGACGGCAGGAGGTCCTTCCGGACCCCCGCTGGACTTTTGGCAAGTCTCGTGGGGGTCAGGAGGCCCCCCACAAGCTGGCCAAAAGTTCCTGGAAGTCCAGCGGGGGTCAGGGAGCGATTTCCCGCCGCGAATCGTTTTCGTACGGAAAATGGCGCCGGCAGGAGATCGACTGCAGGAGGTCGTTCAGCGAGGGTTCCGGCGCCTCGCTGAACAACCTCCTGCAGTCGATCTCCTGCCGGCGCCATTTTCCGTACGAAAACGATTCGTGGCGGGAAATCGCTCCCTGACCCCCGCTGGACCTCCAGGAACTTTTGGCCAGCTTGTGGGGGGCCTCCTGACCCCCACGAGACTTGCCAAAAGTCCAGCGGGGGTCCAGAAGGACCTCCTGCCGTCCAATCGTGTTCGTCTATGGCCGCCGCCATTTTTCGGCGCCATTTTGGAAAATGGCGCCGGCTGAAGACAACAAGATTCAGGAGCAGGAGCCCATTCCGGACCGCTGCCGTTCCGGACCGCCGCTGGACCCGCAGGTTATTTAAGTCATTTGGGGGTGGTTCGGGAGGGTGGGGGATTTAATTTAAAGGGTCGGGGGTGGGTTTTAGGGGGTTTTAGTGTGCCGGCTCACGATTCTAACGATTTATAACGATAAATCGTTAGAATCTCTATTGTATTGTGTTCCATAACGGTTTAAGACGATATTAAAATTATCGGACGATAATTTTAATCGTCCTAAAACGATTCACATCCCTAATATCCCATGGTTTGCTTAGGAAAAACCTGACTATCCAGAAATAGTCACCTTCCAGAGTCAAAAACCAAAAGGGGTGAATCAAGTCCTTCATGTGAATCAAGTCCTTCATGTGAATCAATATCCGTCATCCCAGGATACTGAGGGAGCTCAGAGATGTACTGGTGGGTCCACTATGTGACTTGTTCAACAGATCCCTAGAAACGGGAGTGGTGCCGAGTGATTGGAGAAGAGCGGTGGTGATCCTGCTTCACAAGAGTGGAAACAGAGAAGAGGCTGGTAACTATAGACCGGTTAGCCTCACCTCGGTGGTGGGAAAAGTAATGGAGTTGCTGTTAAAAGAAAGAATAGTGAACTATCTACAGTCGGAAGAATTGCTGGACCAGAGGCAGCATGGATTCACCAGGGGAAGATCCTTTCAGACAAATCTGATAGACTTTTTTGACTGGGTAACCAAGGAATTGGATCGAGGAAGAGCACTTGATGTCATCTACTTGGACTTCAGCAAAGCTTTTGATACAGTTCCGCACAGGAGACTGGTGAATAAAATGAGAAGCTTAGGAGTGAATGCCAAGGTGGTGGCCTGGATTGCAAATTGCTTGACAGACAGAAGACAATGTGTGATGGTAAATGGAACTTACTCTGAAGAGAGAGTGGTGTTGAGTGGAGTGCCGCAGGGGTCGGTGTTGGGACCAGTCCTGTTCAATATCTTTGTGAGTGAGATTGCAGACGGGATAGAAGGTAAGGTTTGTCTTTTTGTGGATGACACTAAGATCTGTAACAGAGTGGACACGCCGGAAGGAGTGGAGAGAATGAGACGGGATTTAAGGAAACTGGAAGAATGGTTGAAGATATGGCAGCTGCGATTCAATGCCAAGAAGTGCATAGTCATACATATGGGGTGTGGAAATCCGAAAGAACTGTATTCGATGGGGGGAGAAGGGCTGATGTGCACGGAGGAGGAGAGAGACCTTGGGGTGATAGTGTCTAATGATTTGAAGTCGGCGAAACAATGTGACAAGGTGATAGCTAAAGCCACAAGAATGCTGGGCTGCATAGAGAGAGGAATATCGAGTAAGAAAAGGGAAGTGATTATCCCCTTGAACAGGACCTCACCTGGAGTACTGTGTTCAGTTCTGGAGACCGTATCTCCGAAGGGACAGAGACAGGATGGAGGCGGTCCAGAGAAGGGTGACCAAAAAGGTCGACATAGTGAGGGTAAAGGTAGCGCCGGCGCCATTTTGAATATTGGCAAATCGGCCCAAGTGCAGAAGGTCACTCCCGGACCCCTGCTGGACTTTTGGCAAGTCTTGTGGGGGTCAGGAGGCCCCCCCCCCAAGCTGGCCAAAAGTCCCTGGGGGTCCAGCGGGGGTCCGGAAGCGATCTCCTGCACTCGTGACATCGGGTCACAGGAACCAAAATGGCGCCGGCGCTACCTTTGCCCTGTCATATGGTAAGGGCAAAGGGCCACCGGCGCCATTTCTCTTAACGCAGCCGTGGCCCGAGAGTGGGAGATCGCGCCGGGACCCCCCCACTGGACCCCAGGTAATTTAAAACATTTGGGAGGGGGGGTTCGGGAGGGTGGGGGATTTGTTTTAAAGGGTTGGGGTGGGATTTAGGGTTGTTTTGGTGTGCCGGTTTCCCCCCCCTCCCCCCCTCCCCTGATTTACGATTTTTGACGATAAATCGGGGGAATTGTTATTGTATCGCGGCTCTAACGATTTTTGATGATTTAAAATATATCTGACGATTGTTTTAAATCATCAAAAAACGATTCACATCCCTAATATTTACTGCTTTTTAATAAATCTATGCCTTAGTGAGGCAATGAACTGAGTCACACAAATCCCAGCCAACCAGAGCACAAATTCAAGATATTCAATCCAATTTCAGCTCATCTGGATTCTCCATATGGGCTTAAACTCAGGTCTTATTCACAGCCCCAATACTACTTATATTCCAGGAGTTTGAAGATTTACATTATCTTGGAATACTTTGGATCTGTGAATATTCTTATGCTTCTTAACCAATCTGAGTATATGTACATTTTGCTTCTAAATCAGCCAGAATTTAGCCAGGTCCAAAAAGGTTCTGTTTATCAAAGCAAATATGAGGAAAAAGTCTGACAGTCCTAGACTGCATTCTAATTGGGTTCAGGGGAGGTTTATTCATTCCATAACTTCTGCCAGCCTGACTGTCCATAAGACTGAGGGCCAGATATACCAAGCTTTTTTTTTTTTTTTTTCTCAATCGAAACAAAATGGGAACAGCCATTTAGTACATCTGGCCCTGAATCAGCTTTTCATTCTTCATTCATTCATTATGCAGTAGCAGAGGGTGTTTAGCCAACTGGATTCCTGGAATGTTCCAATACAGTCTGTGATTTCAACTTGTGCGATGCGGCTGTGTCATTGCTCTGAATGTGGAGGGAGGAGGGAAAGGGTTAATTTCACATGCTTAAAACTGGAAACGGAAATAAAGACAACACAAATTGTATTAATTACCATGGTAGAACCTCTTCTGCTTATTTCTTTAGGAATTCTAGTGTTCACATTTGTACAAACTTAAAGTACCTTGGTATTACTCATAAAGCACTTTATAGACCAAGTAAAGACCCACAGATTTAATACTATTTATTTATTTTTTACTTATTTAATTACATCTCCCTCTCATTCTATAGTGTAGATATACTAAGGCTACATATTTGCCAGCAATAGACAAAGGTAAAGTGATCTATTGTAACAGAGTGGTATGTTTTTAAAATTAATAATCCAGACATATAAGAATATTTGTACCTTTTAATCTTCTACAGCAAAATCCCTTCCAAAATATATCTTCATTATTTTACAAAATATTGCAAAAATATATATATATATATTGTAAAATAACTAATGCTGAAATATTCCATTTGCCATATTCATTGCCTTCTAAAGTGATCCTGCACATAAAGATTTTCCTTACATTGTGCTTTTTTTTTTTGGGCAAAAAAATATTAATAATTATTCTGAGTCTCCTTGACACATTGCATATGTGTCCATGATATAAAATTGAAAAAAGCATATTCAAAGAGAGAACAATTTTCAGAACCATTTCTGTAGGTAAAACAGACCTTCTGTAAACTTGGCTTCCCTATGTGTGTGTAAATTTATGCACACAGGCAGAGCCATAGCCAGGCCATTTGGCACCCATGGACAAGTGAAAAAGTGTAGCTTCACCATGAACACCACATACAACACCACAAGGTATTAAATGTAGGGGGCTTTAATTTCTATTTTAATTTTGACCCAGTAGTTTCCTCCTGCTCCTTTGGGTTTCAAACTCATTTGGACCCAGTGTGGGGATTCTGGCATCATGAGCTTTATTTATAAAAGTGTATAGCCTGATATGTCTACATTTGTAGGTGGAAAATACAAAATTGCATGCAGATTACAACTCATAACTATCAAAAGATTCACAAACAAGATAAACAAAAATATTTATATATCCATGCATCAAATATATTCACCATATTTAAATTTGTTAAGTTTCTAATGTTGGAATAATGCGCATGGAAAATTATTTTATCTGTATCTTATGGATAGATCAGAAGATTCAATATCATCAGACATATCCAATATACCTAACGTAAGAGACTGGGAAACTGCCCACAAATTTTCTCTTGGTTCTGCTAGAACCTACAGACTTTGCACCTGCTGTCATAAAGCACATGTGGGAATTTCAAAATTAAATTCCAGCATGTTGCTTGCCAATTCCACCATCCTCCTCATGCATTTAGAAGACATTAAAAAAAACATTCAACATACAGTTTTCTGAGGCAAAAATATGATTTACAACATGCATATTGGGGCAGATTTTAAAAGCCTATGAACGTAAATCCAGGTGGATTTACGTGCGTAGGGGGGGTTAAGCATGCCGGGCCTATTTTCAAAAGGCCCGGCGGCACGCGTAAAGCCCCGGGATGCATGTAAATCCCGGGACTTGAAAAAATGGGTGGGGCGGTCTGGGGGCAGGGCAGGGGCGTGTTCAGAGGCCTCTGCTAGGCCGCTGGGCCGGGGGATCGCGTACCGGCACTCAGCTGGCACACACAAGTTACGCCTGCCTCTGGCAGGCGTAACTTCTGCGACAAAGGAAAGGGGGGGTTATTCGGGCTGGGGAGCCGAAAGAAAGTTCCCTCCGAGCCCGCTCCGATTTCGGAGCAGCCTCAGAGGGAACGGGGAAAGCCATCGGGGCTCCCCTAGGGCTTGGCGTGCGCAAGATGCACTAGTGTGTACCCCCTTGCGTGCGCCAACCTTGTATTTTATAACATGTGTGCGGCTGCATAAATGAATGGTCATAGTGCTAGGTCCAATCAATTTAATATTGGAATATCCTTAATACATAAGAGTCAACAGCAGGAAACTTTCATTCTACTTAACTCAACCCTTAGGAAGAGAAAGAGAAGAAATCATTATCACATAGTGATTTCTAACTTTTGCAAATGGCGAACTTTGAACTCAGATCCCAGTTGAATTCAAATCCGGCAATGTCAGTCAACATTCTACAATTTTTGATGTGCAGTTCTGGGGTGAATTTTTGATATATTATGCATCTTTAATTATGATGCCTCCCTTTTCTGCATACAATTGTTTGGTAAACAGGATGTGCAATAAACATTTATAAATTAGCTATGAAATACTGTAAACACTGGATTGCTTTTTGGATTTAATTGCAGCTTTAATATTTAATTCCAAGTGGCTCTCATGTCACTGTATATGCACAGAGAAGATGCGCATACAGCTACTGCAGAACAATTTCTATCAGCCTGACAGCAGATCTATAAAGAATTCATTTTCCCTGAAAGAAAATGGTATCTACAGTATTGCAGAACCTTACCAGAAACACAGACATTTTGCTGGAGCCTTTACTGGAGTCTCATATTCTAGCATTTTTACTCTTCCATGTGCAGCCAATATTACTGGGTCCAGAAAAATTATTTAAAAATCTCCAGCACAACTGGGAAACTATTTGAAGACTTTTGAAGTTCATTCAAATGAGGCTTTCTATGTAACCCCTTTTGTATGAGGATGGTCATAGGAGACAAAACATACGTGGCCGAACCCTCCAGTCCACCACTAGATGTCCCTAGGTCGCGGTTTAGATATTTCACTGCTATGAGCCTTCCATTCCCCTCGGCCTCCTCCTTTCCTGGAGAGCTGGGATTGGTTGTCGTTGCCTATTTAACCCATCCATTTTGTTATTCAGGGGGAGATTGTTTTTTTTTTAGTAGACACAGAGCAGTAAAGATATCTGCTTTTTCCTCCTTGGAGATGCCTCCCTGCCTCATCAGGCTTTTACTTTTTGAAGAGGACCTTCATTGTGCACTCCCTGCCAGAGGGTCCCTCTGTTCTTAGTTGCAGCAAGAGAGACTTTTTGCAGGACCCCCTTTGGGACCCCCGTTCCAGGACTGAAGACCAGTGAGCCCATTCAGTCCTTGAAAGTGGCAAGCACCTGTGACAGGCTCGGCAGGGAGAGATGTCTGATGGCCTGAAGGTATCTAATATTGAGAAGGGACTCTGTTTAAACCTTGCTCCTTTGGGGAAGGTCATCCCCGCTGAAGGATGACCATTTACCCCTTGAATGTGGCAAGGGCCTGTGACAGTAAAACACTAGTCAAGGAAGATTTTGAATTAAGGAAATATTTTCTCTTTTGTTTGTGAGGAAGATTTTTTTAGTTACCCCTTCTCACTGGGAGCCAGGCTGGTACAGCAGGTTCTCGATTTTCAAGACTTTTCTACACAAGGAGTCACCATTTAAAACACCTAAGGAGACAAAGTAAGACCTGGAGATCCCCATCTGGATCTTCACCTATATGGGTCCAGGACACAGGGCTGGATATTTGGGAATGAGTTGGAGTCTCAGGTAGAACTGTTTTTTTTTCTGTGTTCGAGGGGATCCCTCCAATAGGAATCTGTTAGTTCTCTGGGAGAGCTTTTGTATACATAAATATCACCTTGGGAAACTCTGGTCAGATAAATGAAGTAAAGGACACCTACCCCAAAGAGAAAACCATATCTGTAGCAAATTCAACTGTAACTTCATACTGGATTTTAATTTGACTTTTAACAAATCAGTAAACTTATAATTTAACACCCAGTTCCTTGACCTGTCTGGTTTGTCCCAGCATCTCACCCCTTGGGATGCAACAGCTAGCAACACACACAGGGGTAGATTTTATAACATGCGTGTATGGCCTACATGTGCGCGGGCTACTTGGCACACGCACTTGTACACCCGATTTTATAAAATGCGCGCGCAGGAGCGAGCATGTTATGAAATCCAGGGTCGGCACGCGCGCAAGGGGGTGCACAATTGTGCACCTTCCGCGTGCCGAGCCAGCTCCAAGCTGCACTGCTTTCTCCTGTTCCCTACTCCCCTACCCCAACTTCCCTTCCCTTCCCCTACTTCTCCCGCCCTTTCCCCCCTACTTTTGTTGATTTCTTTTTTTTGTTTTAAAACTTACTTCAGCCCTGTGGCTAAAGTAAGTTGCACACGCCGACCGACTGCCGGCACGCGATCCCCGGCCCAGTGGCCATGCGGAGGCCTCTGGCCATGCCCCCGCCCCCAGACTGCCCTGCTCCGCCCCCAGACCGCCCCTTTTTTAAAGCCCCAGGACTTACATGCGTCCCGGGTCTTTACGCATGTCGCCGGGCCTTTTGAAAATAGGCCGGTGCGCGTAACCCTTTTAAAATCCGGCCCACAGAGAATAACACCATGGTCTGGGCCATAAGCGAGAGCTTCTCCCCACAGAAAGAATCCACTTTTGGGATAGAGACTAGAGAGTACAAACCATGTGAGGAGCGCTAGCTGGAGAAGCCCCGAAGATATAAATAAGTTTGTGTGCCCTTGGGACTTAAAATCCCCCTGCTAAGGTTTACTCATATGTGAGGTGGTACAATACTAAAGATACTTCTAATGAGCCTCAAAGCAGGGAGCAAGATAGAACAGATATTCAGGGGCCAATGCATTAAAAGCATGTTAATGCCTTTACAGGAGTTAATTTGCATAGGGAGATTAATTTTCAAATAGCCTATAGGAAAACTAGCAGATAAAGTGCCTAAATTAAACCAGTTTTCAAAATGAACTTGCATGAATTGGTCTGCTTTGAAAATTATCCCACTAAAATTACCTCATACAAGTTATACCTGCTGTTTGGTATACATACATTTTTCCTATTTTATAATCTATGTGTGGAGAAAGAGAGAGAAAACATCTTTATGGGACTCAGTCTGATATTCTATATATGGACCATTGAAGGGGGCACTTTGATTCGGGGTAACTTTTTGGGAGGTTGGTTAGGGTTAGGGGAGTGGTGTTACAGACACATTCAGAGGTATCCATTAACTTTCACTCAGCATAGCCCTAGGGATCCACCTAAATCATGCTGGCTGCCTGAATCCAATCTGCGGGGAGGCGGCTGGGATAGGTGAAGCTCGAGCCTATGGGCTTCTCTGCCAGCTGCAATTATATGATTATCTTGAATCGCATAATATTTTATACCCTTCACAGTTTGGATTTAGAAAGTTTAATAGTACTGAATCTCTGTTTTTAATGTTATCTGATACTGTTCTTAGAGGTTTTGATAATGGTGAATCTTTTATACTTGTTCTTTTAGATTTTTGATACTGTTGACTTTCAAATTTTAATTCAGAGACTGACTGAAATCAGCATAAATGGAGAAGTTCTGTCCTGGTTTGTCTTTTCTCTAAGAACGATCTTACCAAGTAAAATTAAACTAATGTTTCTCTGAAAAAATATACATTGATTCAGAAGTCCCACAAGAATCATCTTTATCGGCGTCGCGTTTTAATATTTACCTTTTACCTTTATGTAAGCTGATGTCAGGACTAGGTATTACTCATTATATTTACGCTGATGATGTTCAGCCTTTAATCCCCTTAAAGAATTCTCTTGAAGACACGTAAGAACTATTGAAATCTATTTAACCTCAATCAGGTAGCTTTTAGTCCATATGAAGTTGATTTTAAATAACCAAAAAACGGAAATTATTTTAATTAAGTAGAAAACCGCACTTTAACAGAACTTTCCATTTTAAAACCGATTTCATGCAGATCGATTCAACCGATGAAGTTCGCGATCTTGGAATTTTAATTGATCAAGAATTTAAAATGAAAACTGACATAATATTTTAAATTGCATATTTTAAAACGTCTTAAGCCTATGTTAGATTTTAATGATTTCAGAACCGTTTTACAAACTCTGCTTTTTTCATCTATTGATTATTGTAATGTTCTTTTATTTGGTTTACCTGGAAACTGTTTAAGACCATTACAATTGATCCAAAATGCAACTGCCAGAGTATTGTGCGGAGGAAAAAAATTTGATCATATTACTCCAACTTTGATTGGCTTCCAATAAAACAGAGAATCAAGTACAAAATTTTATGTATTATACATAAATCACTAAGGGGGTCATTCTCTAACGCTATCACACGCGAAAAGGGACTTTTCGCGTGTGATAGCTAGCTCGGAATGGAGTCGGCCCCAGAAGAGGAGGAGTCGGGGCAGCACCGGGGCCGAAGCTGCGGACACATCGCTGGTGGTGAAAGGTAAGATTCCTTATCGCCGCCAGTTACGAGCCGAATAACTACACCTTTTATGGTATAGTTATTCGGCGCGAAATCCGGGAACGATCGCAGGACTATCGCAGGATTGCCCCCCACTTGGCCCCCCCCGCCCGCCATTAATGCCGGATTATCTAAGGTCTGTGACCTTAGAGAATCCAGGCCTAAATTGTGAACAAAGTGAATGGTTAAATGCTTCCCTACATCTACATACACTTGAAAGGAATTTAAGGTTGGCCAATAAAGGTCTTCTTACAGTGGCATCAATAAGAACGGCTCATTTGTCCGAAGTCAGAGATAGAACAATTTTGGTTGCGGGCCCCACCTCATGAGCTTAGACTCCAAAAGAACATTAAAACATTTTAAAAAAACCCTTTAAAACATGGTTATTTAAAAAAAGTCTATGAAACTTAATCTTGAATAATGATTTTAGCACTCAGATACACCTGTGATAGTTTTAAAGTAATGGTTTAAGCAGCATTTAGCAGTCAGAAATGCTTTTGTGACATATATTTTGATATTTTAATGCAGTAGTGTTAGCGGAAAAAATGGTCAGAAGTGTTAATTGTCTTTTACAACAAAAATGTTTTAGATATCTTAGTTTTATTTTTATTAGGGCTGGGGGGTGGGTTAGATAGGGGAAGGGAGGGGAAGGTTGGGGGAGGCTGAAGGAAAGTTCCCTCCGAGGCCGCTCTGATTTCAGAGCGGCCTCGGAGGGAACAGAGGCAGGCTGCTCGGCTCGGCGCACGCAGGTTGCACAATTATGCAAATCGGAGCGGCCTTGGAAGGAACTTTCCTTCCACCGCCCCGCACCTTCCCCTCCCTTCCCCTATCTAACCCTCCCCCCAGCCCTAACTAAACCCCCCCTGAACTTTATCGAAGAAGTTACGCCTGCCTCTGGGCAGGCGTAACTTGCGCACGCCGGCTCTCCATCTCCCGGCCCGGTGGCTGTTCCGGAGGCCTCAGTCCTGCCCCCGGAACGCCCCTGGGCTGGTGCCCTGCTCACAGCCCCGCCCTCGGAATGCCCATTTTTTCAAGCCCCGGGACTTACGCACGTCTCGGGGCTTGTGCGCGTTGCCGAGCCTATGCAAATAGGCTCGGTGCGCCAGGGGGAGGCAGGGGTAGGTTTTCAGGGGTTACGCACGTATCTTACGCATGTAACGCTTTGAAAATCTACCCCTATATCATTAGTTTCTGGTTTGGTGATGGTTTGCAATTTTTCTACTTTCCACGACAGTGGCAAGATGTATGTAAAACAAACAAAAGCTCTGGATTCTTCTCATACCAAGCCAAAAGGGAGACTCTGTTACCTCACCAAAATATTATTTGTTAAAAGAAAACCAACAAAGTAGTTGAATAGAGCCAGTTTTGTTTAAGACTTATAAATGATTTAAGATATGAGATTTTCTGAACCACATGTCAGGCAAGACATTGAAGGATTCTTAGCAGTCCTGTCCAGAAATCTAGTTCTTAAAACATTTTTTTAGCTTAAAAATTAAATGTATTTTCATCTCTACCCAGCTATGCAGTTAGTTCATGTTTAACAAATATCAAGCATGATAGTTTTCCTCAAATTACGATGCCTGATGCATCCTTCTTTCCTTAATACATTCTCATTCTTCTGACAATGAGGGTAATGAGTACCGAATGATTGCAATGAGAGCAGAAAATGACTGGAAATTAATCTTGTCTCATGGCAAAGATTGTAGTAATAGACTAGGATACAAAAATTAAGCCATTCCTATGGCAGTGATAAGGTTGCTAATATCATGACCATCTCAAATACCTTAGAAAGGCCAACTTGAAAGCAGAATCCAAGGACAGTATGGGAAATTTCAGGGCTTCTTCTCTTACAGACTTTTCCCTTTTACTAAACACTCATAATCTTAATAAAGTATCTGTACTAGTGTAACATAGTGTAAATTACGGTAATTTTTCAAAGTCATTTTTATGGGTAAAACAGTGCTTTATCAATAGAAATAGGTTCTTAAGAAAACTGCCCACCCTAGATGCAGATAAAAATATGCACATAGGGCCTATATGCATGTATTTTTACCCTTAGTGACAAGAGCAACTCCCAGGGTCCAGGTCCGGGTCGGTTTTGCACTTATGCTCATACACTGGCATTTTCAAAAGTATGCATGTAATTGTATATGGGTAACCATTTCTAGGATCATTTTCAAAGGAATGTATGTACAAATATCAGGAGCATAGTATCTGGACAGCTTCTCTTTGTAAACAGGCTACAAAGTGCTTACATTAAAAGTACACAGGTTATTGACATTGCCTCCAATATATGGTCGTTAGAACTTCCTCAGAAAGTTATTGACATCCAGTAAAGAACTGATTAGTAGGTCAAGCTGGGGTGGAAAAATGAAGTGCTTCCAGAAATGAGATGAAATCTTTTTTGAGATCACTAGCCCCTAAAAGAGTAATGGCAAATTGTTGAGATATGCTGCCGCGCGCATGATATAAAATCCAGGGTCGGCGCGCACAGGGGGGGGTGCACAATTGTGCAACCTGCGCGCGCCGAGCCGAGCAGCCTGCCTCCGTTCCCTTTTCTTCAGCCTCCCCCCACCTTCCCCTCCCTTCCTCTATCTAACCCACCCCCCAGCCCTACCTAAATCCCCCTCCTAACCTTTATCAAAGAAGTTACGCCTGCCTCTGGGCAGGCGTAACTTGCAAGCGCCGGCTCTCCATCCCCCGGCCCGGCAGCTGTGCCAGAGACCTTGGTCCCGCCCTCAGGCTGGTGCCCCACCCACGGCCCCCCCCCCCCCCCCGTAATGCTTATTTTTTCAAGCCCCGGGGCTTGCGCACGCCACCGAGCCTATGCAAGATAGGCTCAGTGCACGCAGGAGGAGGCAGGGGGAGGTTTTCAGGGGTTACACTCGGATCTTACACGTGTGTAACCCCCGAAAATGAAATGAAAAGTAAACCTGGATTTTTTTTCATTGTTTTGGAAAATCAACAACCCTCACCCCACAGAGTTCCATCAAAACAGCAAAACTAAACCCCCTTTCCTGGCATTCCTCCTAAGCCAGGGCTTCCCAAACCTGTCTGGGGACCCCACAGCCAGTTGGGTTTTCAGGATATCCACAATAAATATGCATGAGATATATTTGCATACCATGGAGACTCAGAATATGCAAATTTATATCATGCTTATTCATTGTGGATATCCTGAAAACCCAACTGGCTGTGGGGTACCCGGGATGGGTTTGGGAAGCCCTGTCCTAAGCCTGCTCACCCCCAGAGATCTCTTACCCCTTTCCTAATGTCTGTGAAGTAGAATGGGGCAAGAGTGATTCCCAGACGCTCCTGCCCTGCTGAGACCCAGTTCAAAAATGGCACCGGCCAGCTTTGAGGCCCTGAGGCCATATAACAAAATGGTGACACTTGCATGGCTGACTGATGCCATTTTTGAACCAAGGTTAGATGGAAAGGAACACTTGGAAATCACTCCTGCCACTTTCTACTTCACAGACCCCGGAAAATGGAAGAGAAACCTCTGGAAAGGGGGGGGGGGGTGTTTATTGGGAATACCTGGGTAATGTAGAAGGATTTATTTTGCCTGTGGATGTGTAAGAGTTCATTGACAGCAGCTTCTTTTTGGTTTTATTTTCTTTCAGGGTTTGTTTTTTTTAATTGAATGTTTATTTTGGTTCAGTAAATGAAACAAACCAAAATAAACATTAAACAAATTGAAACAATAACCACTTCCAAAATCACTGCCTCTTTGTCCATTCTTAGCATGAACGAGTGTCCTTCTTCCAACACTGAAGAAGGGAAACAGCTCCTCCAAATTGGAAAAACCCCACAATGTCTTCTCTTTCACTCAAAACTCTCTTATTGAGCACTGCAAGCCCCCCCTTGAAGGTTAGGTAGGCAGGCAGCCTTAACACAGATCTTACCCTGACGGGAGGGGGCTTCCCTTCAAGGCTGGTTAAAACTCACAAAAACATGTCCACTCTCTGGAAGTCCAAAAAATCACTGTAGCACCTCATACTGCATAGCCAGAAAGGGCAACTTGCTAGGGGTATGGAGGGAAAATGGTTTGGTTTGGGTTTTTTTTCATTTTAGGGGATTTTTAAAAAATACTTTTATCTCATCCGTGGAGAGACTGACTGAAGAGAGGGCTTCACCAATGAGTACAGAGTGGGATATTGATAGTGAGAGACTGAGTGAGACTTACACCACCAGCACTGAGGGTCCCATTGGCTTTGCCCTCCTTCCTACCGGATTGGACCCCGGCCTCCCAGTGGCTTACTACTGTGGTGAGATTGAGAAGAGACAGAATCAGAGAGAGAGAGAGACAAAGAGATGATCCAGGTCAGTGAGTGTGGCCCTGGGACTCCTGCATTAGGGACTGTGAAATCAAGAGGGGGGTGGGGGTTACACTTACATGCAAAAAATAGTATAAAACTTTACAGAATCAGACTTTTATTTTACTTTGTGCCCGAAAAGGGTATTGCAATTTAATATCGAAATAATTATTGCTGCCTGTATTGTGTAACAGTAAGACCAATTGAAATAATCAACCAGTAATGCACCAGTAAGCAAGCAAAATAACACTCATACTTTGGCTTATTTACTTGTTTATATTCAAATCTTTTTACCGCATATTCCACATCAAGTGCCAGAGAAATTTACCAGAAGAAATGTGAACCTGCTTTTTTTTGTGGGTACTCTTTCCTTTGGAAATAATGCATACAGATTTGAAGATGCCATCTGCGTGCATTACTTCCCTACCTAGAGCTAAACACTTTCAGGAACACTTCCCCGCAATGCGGGTAAAATTGTGCTTCCTGTGCACGTGCAGTATGTTACCCTCATTGAGGGCAGGCAGCTTTCAAACAGCCCATTCCCATGGGTAAGACTCTCGTTTGCCTGTGGAAATGGGCTTTATAAATTGCCCTCATTGTGTTGAGCTTGGAAGCTGGCATTTAACAAAATAATGCAATTTAATCTACAATTAGAAATCAAGTGATTGCCCCCCGTGCCAGCAGAGAAGGAGCCAGCAGTCGAGGGGGAGAAGGCCACTGCCAGTGACTCCGTGAGGTGAGAAAGGCTGTCAGCGATCCTCGGGAAAGGGGGGGGGGGTCTGGCCGTCCCTCTGTTACCCATCACTCCTCGTCAGAGGTAAATTCTCTGGCACTTGATGTGGAATTACAAGAAACCGGAGGCCTTGATTTTAGTGTCTGGTACCCCGGTTCTTCACTCTACATGGCTATTCAGTTGACAGTTGTTTTGTTAACTCATAAAAGAGTCTGCCATAGCTTTGGTTATCTGATTTAGTACACAAACGCCCCAAAACTATATAAAAGTTTAACTAACACAGAACTGCTCAGTGTTTGAACTTGTCACATGAAACGCATTTAAATTTTAATGTGAGCTCTAGAGTAGAGATTTGTGTAACAGCAAGGTGCAGCAAGCAGCATGAAATATTGATTTTGTGCATTTTCTTATGAATTTTTATACTCCAATTTATTAAATTTTTCATTTTGCCTGCACTTAGATGTTGCCCATAATGCTGTTGCCACCATTTGTACTAACTGTTGTAAATAAATCATTTTTGTGCAGCTGGGGCTATTTGTGTGAATCTATACCAAGGTAGACTCAGTTTTGCTCTGAAAGAAACTGCTGTAAAGGAATTCTCAGACTTTATAGAACTAGTGGTGCATCTGTAAATACTGAAAACATTTCAGTGCTACAAGCTGTAAAGTGCCTGCTAGCAGCAGTGAACAGCAGCACATTTCCATTGACTTATCTCCTGGATCCCCCTACAAAAGTTAGTGGCATCGGAAGAACTGGATGACAGATCTTCCCTTCAGCATTGCTACGATCATGTAACCCCTTTTCTTATTGCTACGATCATGTAACCCCTTTTCTTATTGACTCCCCATCCACTTTCACATATAGTTCAAGCTTCTCTTACTCATTAATGCATTCACTCTGCAGCTCCTTATTGCCTATCTTCTTTTCTCTCTTCCTAAACCCTTCCTTGTGAAGCCCCCTGTCTCGGTGGTTGGGCGTAAAGGCAAGGGTCACATGGGGTCCCCAGGGCTAACTCCTTGCTTCTCTCTCCCTTTCTACCACATTCCATAGGCCCAAGGGGTCAGGTTCTTACCAATGGAGGGGAGGAATACTCATCCTGGGCCCCAAGGTAAAGGGGGTGACACTCAGATTCTCTGTTCAGGGGAGGTATTGGTTCACTTTCAATAGCAAAGGTTGTGAGTGCCAACAAAATATTCTGGACAGCTGAAGTGGGCTCCAAACAAAACTTCATTGTACAAATTTTTAAAAGGCAAATAGTAGCTATTTTCTTGGCACAAACAGCTTATAATCACAGGTCTCCAAACCTTTTCTATCTGTATGTGATGACCCCCCCCCCCCCCCCCCCGGTAGGCCATTAGATGGCCCTAGATCCCTCAGAGGTATGTCTGAAGTGGGTGGATCCTTTTTTCCTATAAGTGAGGGCTAGGAGTAGGTTAGGTGTGGCATTTGAGTTCAGCTTTAGGACAGTGAGGAGCTCCTAGTGTTTTTTTAGAGTATATTTTTTGGAGGAAAATCCTTTCTATGCACTCCCTGCTTATTAAGGTTCTATCTCAAGTTTAGGACAAAGATTTTATCATTGAGAGTTGTTTTACAGGAATGCAGTCTGGGTTCATCCTGAAGATGGCCATCCCTTGGATCGGATGCTGAGACACTAAAGACCTTCCAGGTCAGAGAAGGATGGCAGTGACAGTAGCACCCTAGAGCGTTTTTGGACATTTGATTGAAAGACTTCTCTTTTTGTTTGAGAGGAGGTTTTTGTAACCCCTCCTCTCCCGTGGAGATTGGGCAGTATAGCCTGATCATTGTCATCTACAGACCTTTTCCTCTGAAAGGTCATCAGAACTGAGTTTGGAGAAAGAAGGAAGAAGACCAGAACTGGAGACCACCACTAGATCTACTCTCAAGGGCACAAGCACAGATTGGGTGAAAGAAAAAAACAATTGTGGGCTCAGGTAGGACTGTTCCATGATATAAGGGGATCCCGCGCAGAGTACGATTTTTCCCCAGAGATTGGACCTCTTACACACTCAGTGCAGGAGTGGTAGGAATCACCCAAGAAAACTGAGCCAGAGACATTTAAACAGAGAAAAGAGGACAATCAGTTGTAATTCCGGTTTATTGAACATGGGACATTGGTTTAACAGTTACAGATCAGTAAAATATTATTTGAGCACCCAGTTCTGTGTCCAATGAATTTATCCCTGCGGCACTACACCACCACAGACCACAGAGAAAACTGCACACGTCAGAGAAAAGCATATCACGCCTGGGCCATAAACATCAGCTTCCCCCCACAGAAAGGACTCACCCCTGGGGCAAAATAAGCAGGAGGGGACAAACTCTAGTGAAGACCGTTCCAGTATAGATTATTTTTTATGTGCCCTTGGAGAATATGGCACTTCAAAGAAAAGAGTTCCATGTGCAAGTGTCTCTTAGCAGTTTGGGCCAGGGAAAACACTCACTCCGCAGGGCTTGAAAAGGCAAGGTCCCCCAATTGGACTGGAGTATCCTAATTTGGGTGGAAAAAAATCTCCTTCCAAAAGTACTGGCAGACAAAAATATAGAATATCCATCTATATGCAAACTTCCCAAATGTACTTCTTCTTCCCAGCGTAAAAGACTCTGCATGGGGGCCTCCAATTGTAATAAAAGATCTTATTCATAATTATTTTTTATCCGGATGACACGCAGGATCTTTCGGATGAAAGGTCCAGTTGGCAGGGAACAAGGCAGCTCTTCTACTTCCCCATTTCAGGGCAGCAAAAAGTGGCAGCAAAACTCCCCCTCCCCCCCAAAACACAAGACAAATCTTCACAAGAGAGGCAAAAACTGGAACTCTTCTGCAGCGAGTCACCCCCCAATCCTTCTATGGTTGGTGAGATGGAGAGCAGCAGATTCTTCTTTACTCCTGGCCTGCCCAAGAAAAATGACTTCCCAATAGCCCTCTGACCCAGGATAAGTACCACAAAAAGTCCCAACAAAACAGGTTCAAAAATCCCTTAAACAAGCCCTGGGACACCCCTACTGAACAGGTTGTGAGCAGCAAGGAAATTGCCCCCTTCCTATTATGTGTAGGCTCCAGTTAGGAAGAAAATCAACGGAGTCTCCTCTGACTGTTAACCAAAAATGCCCCACCCTCGCTGCAAGCTGCTTTTACACCAGCAGGGGGCTAGCCATTCTAGCAACCACTGTGGAGGAGCTGTTCTTGAATGGTGCACCCCTCCATCCATTTCTTATCTCCTGTTCCTAGCTAAAAAAAAAAAAGGTTTAAGAACTAGAGCTACATAGTAGGGATCCCAAAAGGTCGCCATACTTGTGAACTCCATTTATCAGTCAAGTTGCACTTATTGGTGCCCATCTCCTCCACCGCCAGCTCCTGACTCCATGCTTTCCATTTAGCTGTGCCAAATGCCTGAAATACACTTGCTGAGTTGGTGCATCGTGCTTCCTCATTGACCATATTTAAATCCATTCTACATCCAGTAGATACTTGTTTGCCATGTATATTTGTCTTGACTAGATTTTGTAAGCTACATGGAACAAGGATTGTCTCATGTATTTCTGTACAGTGCAGTGTACATTTGATAGCTATTTAGAAATAAGTAGTAGTAGTAAGAGGAGGAGGGAAGGGAAGGCGAATCTGGGATGTGGAAAGAAAGAAGGAGATTTTGAATTGGTGAAGTGGAGGTTTGGAATCAAGAGAGGGAGAGCAAATTGTAAATTTTAAATTTGCTCTCAGACTCTTCCTTTAGTCACTCTTTCCTCACAATCAGTTCTACATTCACTCAATTCTCTCCCCCTCCAATACCCTTACTCTCTCTCTCTCTCTCTCACACACACACATACACAGCAATCCTCTCTCTCACACATATCTTAATGCCCTTTCGCCATCTCCACTCCATGATAATCTCTCTCTCTCTCTCCTGTGGTCCCTCTCCACAGGACCGGTGTCCCTGGCAGCCATTGTGAGTCTTGCTCTGATGATACAACTGACCTCACCGACGAGAGCAGCCACGTGTAACCATTCTTCTCATGCTGGATGAATACTGGCAGCAGTAAAGTGCCCCGTGGATTCTTGCTTGACCCTTGCTACAGCCATGCACTTACATCACATCAATCAAGGCCTTAGTAGTCAGAAAAGGATAGACACAGAGTCTTAGGCCATATTCTCTTCTTCTATCAGGGGCCAGAGTGTTGCACTTTAAATCCTGTGGTTTAAAACATGGCACTCCAGCGCTGGGCAGCAAAGGAAAAAATGGTGGCCAAAGGCACCATGCCACCAAGCTGGTTCATTGCAGGGTTGTAAGGAAGGGAAAGATGCAAGCTGATGCGCCTGTATCGGGTTGATACAGGTCCCCAGTCTCCTGTGGCAATTTCAAAGGGAATACAGAAATATACTGCAGGCATCACAAGCTGCCAATCTCCCCTTAGGTATACATATAGACATCTCACACACAACATCACTACAACAACTTTGTTACTATTTCCACATGGGGTGAGGAAATAGTGACAAAATTAAGAGTGTAAGGAGAAAAATATCCCCCAGCCATATATACACACATCCCCCGCCTCACTCCCTCCTTCTACACCACATATTGTTACTGTTACGTTATTCTGTCTTTCCTCACTGCTCCTTGTTATCCCCCTCCCAGTTCACTCTCCCTGTTAACATGTATTTTCAAGCCTCTTTTGTTCAAATGTAAACCGGTATGATGTCCCCACTAATACCAGTATATAAAAGTTTCTAAATAAATAAATAAAAATATATACCACTCCTACACCCCTTCTGCACACTGCCTCACTGGAGGGGTACATTTGTGGGTGCTACCCGGCGCGCACAAATGTACACCCGATTTTATAACATGCGCACACTGCCGTGAGCATGTTATAAAATCCGGGGTCGGCACACGCAAGGGTGCGTACACTTGTGCACCTTGCTTGCGCCGAGCCCGAAATCGGAGCGGCCTCGGAGGGAACTTTTCTTCCGCTCTCCGGCGCGTGCAAGATACACCTGCCAAAGGCAGGCGTAAATAACTGAAACAAGGTGGGGGAGGGGATTTAGTTAGGGCTGGGGGGTGGGCTAGATAGGGGAAGGGAGGGGAAGGTGGGGGGGATCGCAAAAAAAGTTTCCTCCAAGGCCGCTCCGATTTCGGAGTGGCCTTGGAGGGAACGGGGAAAGCCATTGGGACTCCCCTTGGGCTCGGCGCGTGCAAGGTGCACATGTGTGTGCACCCCCTTGAGCGCGCCGACCCTGGATTTTATAAAGTGCATGCGGTTGTGCACGTATATTATAAAATTGGGCGTAGATTTGTTCGCGCCGGGTTGCGCGAACAAATCTATGCCCGCGCATAAGTTTAAAAATCTGGCCCATAGTGCATTGCTAATTACAAAATGATAATGACGACACCATCCCTACTGTTTTTTAAAGGTTTTCTCCCATCCTGTGCTGCTTATAGCAAGACTCTGAAAGATATAGGTACAATTGTTTTGCAAAGGTTTATGTTTCAATGAAGAACTCTGTTATTAATAAAAGTAACGATAACTGCTTTTTCCAGCTAAATGGTACTGCTCTAAGAAGTTTTGTGACTTATTAAGTATGAAATCCTCCGTTTTGGGGAGACAGAGGTTATTAACTTATCTTTTCCAGTCTGTGGGATGTACCAGTCCTGCTCTTAATTTAACCTCTGTCTTGACAGGCCTTTCTTGATCACTGTAGCACACACTTAGCATTAAAAAAAAAGCAACAGTCACTTGTGATTCTTAGGAGCTCATTATACAGAAAGTGTGTTTGAAAGGACCTTGAGATGGAGTTTTCAAGGGGGGGGGGGGGGAGGTTGATGCTTGGATAGAAGAAGCCAATTGAAATCAATGGGAATTGATTTAGAGTGTGGGGGGCATTGTGTTAAAATCTTCAGCCTTGTGGTGGAGCTTCATGAATATTAAAAAGGCCAGATCAATAATGAGCTGAATTTCAGATGCAAAACCAGCTTTTTTTTTTGTCTGTAGATTAAAGGAATACCCTTCTCCCTCCCTTCCTTTCTTCTTACAGTATCAATCATTGTTTTTCTTTCAGTGGAGATAACAGTGAATACTGTAAAGGTTCATGCAAGAGCCAAGTGGATCATCTTCCCCTCGCACCCTGTTTGTTGAGGGCCTCGACTACAAGGAGATAAATGTCCTTTACTATCCTCCAGGACAATGTGTGTCTGTGACTGGTCACTCACATTGAGCAGTCCTGTTCTCAGGGGAGTATGAGACTGAAACCAAAGAGCAAGATGGTAACATTCAAAGTGTTTGGCTGGCTAACTTTTGGATTTAGACCTACAAACTCCAAGGTTTGACATTTGTCCCCACCGTTTCCTGGCTTAATTTTGTCTGGGCAAATCACTGAGTGGACAGAATTTATCCAGGTAAAACGAGGTGACACTGGGGGGTGTTCCTGGGCTGCAGTTTCACTTTGTCTTGACAGAGCTGATATTCAGACAAAACAGCCAGGTAAACCTGGCCAAATTAATAGACGGCTTAAAGTTACCCAAGTAACTTTGCCAAATAATTTTATCCGGATTGTGGCGATGATGGTGCCCCTAGTGGCAGGTCCTCAGCGGTGACTTCGGGCTTGGGGCTAATTATCAAGGACTGCTTCCACAAAGTCCTTTATAGCAGATCCCTCCCTGAAGTTTCTCCAGCGAGACAGGAGTAGAGGATAACCATAAGGCAAGGAGGCTATGGGTCAGCACCACTTGTAAGGGAAGGCCCTCTTACAACTAGGCCCCTGAGACCAAACTTCCCTCATTCTCCACTAGAGTAAGGGTCACCTCCCTGGCAGCCCTTTAACATAACATATTACATTCAGGCAGAAGTATTGAAGTTTATTAATTACCCCAAACTCCACAGAAAGGAAAAACACTCAACTTAACAAGCATTACCAACCAAGCTTCTCACTCTGAGTTTCTAGCATACTTTCCCCTGCACAACATGTGGGCTACGTAGGTTTTTCCCCCAGTGCATTCTACTTCCCCCAAGTCTAACATAGTACTGAAACCTCCCCCACTGCAGGAACGTCTCCTTAGGCCAGCTGCCAAGTCCTAATTATCTCTTTTCCTCCAGCTGCCTTAATTAAGTAAAACAACTCTTTTTTCCCTGCTACCAGCTCCCGGGCTGTGCACTCTTAAAACCATTTTCTATTAGAGCTGACTTAGCTTTTTAGTGGAAAAGGTCTACCTGGGCACCATCCCCCAACCTCAGGCTTTGGATCTTACTTGCCTTCCCTCCAGCTCTCCTCCCTTCCTTTCTCTTTGGAGGGCTACTCTCTTTATGTCAGATAGAGTGCCCCTCCCTAGGAAGAAACCGCCCCTGTGTTTCCCTGCCCCCAACCCTTCCTGAGGCTGACTACCGGGGCATCTGGGAAATGTAGTTTCCTTCCTGCAAAGTAACCATCCCATTGAGGAAAACACCTCAAAGTTTTACAGCACAGAGACTCCGCTCTGGCTCAACTCATCACAGGATATATTCAGTAGCACTTTTACCCAGATAAGTGCCACAGAATATCTGGATAAAGTTACTTAGATAATTTACTAGCTCAGCAGGTTTTTTTTAATATGGGCCTCCATGAGTTCAAATCAGGCAAATTCAGGACTCAAAAACATTTCTGATGATGCCCTGATGGAGGCCCCATCCCTAGCTTATTATCAGGGGGCAGGGGTGAGATGGGACTGGAAGGCCCGGACTTCTCTTGACTTGACTCCATGCCCCTGGCTTATTGGCAGTTGATGAGGGTAGAAAAGGGGCCCAGGTAGGCCACAGGGACTAAGGAAGTGGTGGGATGGCCAGGAATATCCCTTTATATTTTATTATTTTCTCAAAATGAACCAAAAATATAAAAAAATATTCAGATATTTTTGGGTAAGTTTAATGCAGTTCACGCCATTCGGAACAACCTGAAAATCGACTTTTTCAGAATCAAAAGTGCACTCATTTTAAATGAATACTCATCCCTAATATGAACTGGAGAATGTCAAAGAAGAGAGAGATCTGGGAGTAAGCATCTCAGGTGAGCATATTAGCTAGTCAGAAGACAATTTTCCAAAGTATCTTTTAGGTTCTGTAAGAAGTTATCTGGCTAGATCTATAGGGCTGGAAACTGTCCCTTGCAGAGCAGTAAGTAAATACAGCTGCCTACGTTTGGAACTTGGTGCTGGAGCAGAAAGGAGCTAAGCATATATCTTCTCACTTCCGAGTGAAGGAGCTAGAGAAGGCGCGAAGGGCGCACATGTACATATGTATGCCGGCTCACATCCCGAGACATGGCCATTTTATCACATATAGGTTGAACGCGAGTACACGTGTGCACAATTTTATATGGAAGCACGCATGTGCGTGCAAATGCCACCTCTACCATGCAAGTGAGAGGACTTTAATAGAAACACACCCCGACACAATTACCAGTTAAACCATTTCATTCCCAGTTCAACCAGTTAAGGGCAAGGACGTCCTAACTCCCTTCTTTAAATAGCCTTACTTTTCCCTCTTAACCCCAACCCCTAAAACCCTGCTGACATGCTTATATTTTTTGTTTAGGACTTACACGCCATCTATAGCAGAAGTAAAGTTATGCGGTAGGGGACCCTGGAGTATGCAGGTTTTTACGCGCTGATTTCATTCCTAAATCCAGGAATGCCCATGCCCCGCCTGAAACCCCCATCCCTTTTTTGCACTTTTCATTTGTACACATAGCAGGAGATTCCCATACACATGGGCAGCTTTTAAAATCCGCTGAGCGTGTGTCTGCCTGACTTGTGCACTTATCTCCCACTTCTGGCACATGCCAGGCTTTCAAAATTAACCTGAAAGCCCCCTACTCTCAGGTGATTGATTTTAATAAATTCCATCATGTCATTAGCATCCAGAGGCAGATGCAGCAAGAGGAGAGAAAGAAGGAAGGATCTTCCTCTAGAGATCTGTGGCCATCACAAGTAACAGTGGTGGGGGAAAAGGTCAAGATAGGGTGAGGGAAGGGGTAGATAGAATGTTGGGTTCCACGAGAGGGTTCAATTTAAGATAAGCAGGGAGGGGTAGGGGTCTTTCTTCATAGGATCTACCTTGGTAACACTGGTGTACAGCTAAAATACTTGAGAAATGAATGTAGTCAAACTTATAATCTGAGTCATTGAGAACAAAAATGATGCTTAAAATTGTTGATTGGCTTTAGTTTTCAAGATATGCTACTGGGTCGGTATATACAACCTTTGACTTGGGAATTGCGGAGGATAAGTAAGTTAAGAAGGGAAAGGATCTCAAATTAAACCAGAAATGACGAATCCATGAACAAATCTACGACTTGAAGGTTGCTGCTCTCTTGCTTGATCTGCAGACTGGATACACAAAGTACTGCTGTTTCCTCTGTGAATGGCCACTCCAACAGTCATTGGAGCCTGGGAGGAAAAATGTGGAAAAGCAGGAACATTTTCTAACAAGCAATTTACACACATAAAACCCAGTCTGAAATAATATAGTCTGGTGATTTATCATGTCTACTGCTAATTGTTTTAGATAGAAGAGGGATAAGGGTTAGATATGAATTGGGGTGGGTTGTAAATTTTGGATGCTGTAAGATTTACTACATATTATGCCATGTGTATATGATGTTTTAATTATGTTCCACATTGCCTAGACAAACAGTGAGATAAATACAAATAAAAATAAGGTAGCCAGTAAATATGTGCATAAGATACACCAATTTTGAAAGTGGATTACATATAAATCTGCTTTGAAAATTATCCCAACTAATCTTCCTGTACACCTGCTAAAATGTGTGCAGAATATTTTCTTGAAAATGTATGCCCATAGGGCCAGATTTTAATATCTACACCCAATTTTATAACATGTGCGCGCAGCCGTGCGCATGTTTTAAAATCTGGGGTCGGCACGCGCAAGGGGGTGCACACTTGTGCACCTTGCATGCGCCAAGCCCTAGGGGAGCCCCGATGGCTTTCCCTATTTCCTCCGAGGCCGCTCTGAAATCGGAGCGGCCTCGGAGGGAACTTTCCTTCCGCCCCCCCCCCCACCTTCCCCCACCTTCCCCTACCTAACCCGCCCCCCAGCCCTACCTAAACCCCCCCTAACCTTTAATTCTTAAGTTGCGCCTGCCTCCGGGCAGACATAGGTTGCGCGCGCCGGCACTTGGCCGGTGCGCGATCCCCCAGCACAGCCGCCGTGCCGGAGGCCTCGGTCATGCCCACACCCTGCCTGCCACAGCCCCGCCCCCACCTCACCCCGCCCCCCACCTTGCCCCTTTCACAAAGCCCCAGGACATATACGCGTCCTGGGGCTTGCTGCATCGCCGGGCCTATGCAAAATAGACTCGGCGCGCATAGGGATTTTAAAATCTGCTCCATATTTTTTGGAAATCCATTTGGGATGTTATTACATTGGAAATGAATTGAAAATTAAATGAAAGAAAAACAAAATTTTCATCATTTTCGTTTCATTTTGTTTTAAAAAAATAAATTTCCTATCCCCTACCATCTTTCTCCCATTTCTCCAAACCCCTCCAACTCTTCTCCCCAGTATCTTACCCCATTGGTTGGTTCTAAATTAGGCAGGAATGATCCCCAGTCTTTTCTGCTCTGTCACAGCTGTTTTTCAGGATGGTGCTGGCAGTATATATGAACCTTACACCAAAATGGTGCTGGTCTCAGGCCATCGGTTCCATTATTGGAGACCCTCCGCATTTATCTTTAAGTTTGAGAGGGCTTCCCTCTTTTTGAATTGCAGGCTAGAGACAGAAGAGATGTGCATTTGGATGATCCAACACTTGAAGAATCAATGAATGAGTAGATTTTTGGTTCAGTATGGGTCAACTGAACTGAATGGGTGCAGTCCCCCGAAAAATACAAATTATTTTTGGTTCATTCAGTTTGTTCCTATTAAAGTCAATGGGAGAAGCAAAATAATGCATTTTTTTGGACTTGAGGACAGACAGAGCAGAGCCAATTCGGGGTGAGACAAAGAAGATGGATCTTTTCTCTCTTTCCATATATTAATTTCTCTCTTTCCATATATTAATTAAAATAGTCATTTGGAACTGAAACTTCTATTTTGTATTGATACTTTTGCAATTTCTCTGAGTTAAAACCTTTATCATCAGGGTAAGATTACTACTACTACAACTGATAAACAACTGATAAACAACCACAGGAACCTTTTTTGGAAATTTTGTTAAATATCATTCGATATTATCTAAACTACCTACAATGTGTTAAAAACCAAATGTTATTACTTAAATTTATCTACGTTATGCTTTTTAGACTAACAACCTAAAGATCCGTTAGCAAATTTGTTACATCAAATCTTTGTAAACCGTTGTGATGGCAAAACCGAATGATGGTATATAAAACTCGATAAATAAATAAATAAATAAATAAAAATAATATGCCAACACCTGTAGGAAAGAGGGATTGTCTGATTCTTCCAGCATGTGGATGCAATGCAATAATTTAGAGGCATTCTGCTACTTTATCTGTTAAAATAGTCAATGTGACAGTGTTCTTACTGTATGTGTGTCTCTTGTGCTAAGTTTGATTTACACTCTAAGGGCCTGATTGTCAAAAGCATTTACACACATAAACATGATTTTTTGAGACTAAATGGGCCTTTAAAAATTGTCTTGGGGTTGTGCACATAAAAGTTGTGCACATAAAAGTACACAGAGAAGTGATGTCATGCACACTTTTATGCATTGCATACTAAAAAGAGGCATTCCCAGAGTAGAGTTGCGGTGGGGAAAACATTTATGTGCATATTTTTGATTTTCAAAATTATGCTCATAAATGTATGCATAAACATTTATACCTGCACCCAAGAAGGGTAAATATGTGCACGAATGCCATGCAGGTTTCCACACATACCAATTAGTATTCAAAGTGGACTTTGAAAATTCCAGCTGAAGTCTGTATGCACTTTTGGCTCATTTAGATTTTAGCTTTAAGTAGGCAATTAGAACATTACCCTCTTAGATCCCAATTTTATAACAGATTGCATTTGAAAATTACCCAGTTATTGTACACAGTCACTCAGCAAGCATGAGCAGATCACTGTGTTCTGTTTATGACAAACGTAATTGGTTTTCTGTCCGTGTGTGTCCACACACTAGAGTGCACAAATATTGTTACACTAAAAAATGGTAACTTTCATCTCGGCGCGAAGGGCGCACATGTACATATGTATGCCGGCTCACATCCCGAGACATGGCCATTTTATCACATATAGGTTGAACGCGAGTACACGTGTGCACAATTTTATATGGAAGCACGCATGTGCGTGCAAATGCCACCTCTACCGTGCAAGTGAGAGGACTTTAATAGAAACACACCCCGACACAATTACCAGTTAAACCATTTCATTCCCAGTTCAACCAGTTAAGGGCAAGGATGTCCTAACTCCCTTCTTTAAATAGCCTTACTTTTCCCTCTTAACCCCAACCCCTAAAACCCTGCTGACATGCTTATATTTTTTGTTTAGGACTTACACGCCATCTATAGCAGAAGTAAAGTTATGCGGTAGGGGACCCTGGAGTATGCAGGTTTTTACGCGCTGATTTCATTCCTAAATCCAGGAATGCCCATGCCCCGCCTGAAACCCCCATCCCTTTTTTGCACTTTTCATTTGTACACATAGCAGGAGATTCCCATATACATGGGCAGCTTTTAAAATCCGCTGAGCGTGTGTCTGCCTGACTTGTGCACTTATCTCCCACTTCTGGCACATGCCAGGCTTTCAAAATTAACCTGAGAGCCCCCTACTCTCAGGTGATTGATTTTAATAAATTCCATCATGTCATTAGCATCCAGAGGCAGATGCAGCAAGAGGAGAGAAAGAAGGAAGGATCTTCCTCTAGAGATCTGTGGCCATCACAAGTAACAGTGATGATGAGGAGAGGCATGGGATCATAAGGACTAGGAACCTCTATATTTATACTGAGAGAGAATTTTTAAGAAAAAGAACCAGCTAGAGATGCAGGGTTGGCTGAGAAGGTGGAACAGAAGTTGTCTGCTCCTATTTCTACTGTTAGTATGATGCTGGACTGCAAAAGGCAGACTCAGCGGAGGATTGCAGCCCCAGTGGGATGGGTGCAAAGATGGCATCAGCCAGAGCCAGTGCAGAGGTCCCTATTCCATTCTGACCCATGTCTACAGATCTTTGTTGATCTACAGATTCAGATGAATCATATAAAGGATTTGAAGAAGTGGACACTGAATATCTAGCAGGAGAGGAGCATTTGGAGAACCTAGTTACTAGATTGATATGTGATAAGAAATCACATGCAGACTGCAGAGGCGGTGAGCAAGTCAGCCAAAGCCAAGAGCAACCCCCAAGAAACAGGAGGCAATTTAAGAACATGAGAGATGCCCCTAGCCTTTTACCTCCTGATCTACCCTCTACCCCAGCCCAAGCAGCAGCACACAATAGGGCTGTACAGACGAAAAAAAATTCATTTTGGTTCATTTATTCATTTTGGCATGGGGATTTAAGATTTTTTGGTTCATTTTAATGTTTAGTTTTATTTGGTTTGTTTGCCAAACTGAAATAAAAAATGTAAAACCCCTCTCCAAGGAAGAAAACCACAAATTGGGGCCTCACATGTCCTCCACCACTGCTCCTGGGCTTTCCTGTGGTTACCCTGAGCCCCTCTGACCCCCTACCCCTGCCAATAAACAGGATCCACGGCCTACCTGAATGGGCTTAGCCAAGCCCAGCTGTGGCCTCCCTGGGGCCCTCCATTGCCCTTACTATACTCTGAAAATGAGCCAGGTTTAGGACCACCCTGGTACCCACTTACTCTTTCCATCAGGGTCTAAAGTAGAATAAAGTGGCAGGAGAGATCACAAGTCACAACTGCCCTGCTGGAATCCTTTCAAAATGGTGCCAGTTTTAAGATTGGCTGGTGCCATTTTTAAAGGATGGAGGAAGGGAGAAATGAAATTGTGGACCTGCTACTGGAAATTTGTAAACTATTAATAATATGATATTATCTATGGTACTTGAAGACTGGAGGGTTGCCAGTGTAACACCAATTTTTAAAAAGGGATCAAGGGGTGAGCCAGGACAGTACAGACCAGTGAGCCTGACGTCTGTGCCAGGCAAAATGGTAGAAACTATCATAAAGAACAAAATTGTTGAACATATAGATAAGCATAATTTAATAGGACAAAGTCAACATGCAGTTAGCCAAGGTAAGTCTTGCCTCACAGATTTGCTACATTTTTTTGAGAGTGTAAATAAACATGTGGATAAAGTTGAGCCAATTGATATAGTGTATCTGGATTTCCAGAAATCATTTGACAAAAGTCCCTCATGAAAGACTTCTTAGGAAATTAAAAAGTCATGGATAGGGGGGCAGGGTCTTATTGTTGACTGACAACTGGTTAAAAGATAGAAAACAGACAGTAGGGCTGAATGGTACATTTTTCCAATGGAAAAAGGTGAATAGTGGAGTGCTCCAGGGAACTGTTCTAGGACCACTGCTTTTAAATATATTTATAAATGATCTGGAAATGGGAACAACAATTCCGGGGTGATCAAATATGCAAATGACACAAAATTATTCAAAGTTGTTAAATCACAAGAGGATTGTGAGAAATTGCAAGAGGACACTGCAAAACTGGGAGACTGGGCATGCAAATGGCAAATGAAATTTAATGTGGACAAGTGCAAAGTGATGCGCGTAGGGAAAAGTAAACCCAAATTATAGCTACATAATGCAAGGTTCCACATTAGGATTCATTACTCAGGAAAAGGATAAGAACATAAGAACATAAGAAATTGCCATGCTAGGTCAGACCAAGGGGTCATCAAGCCCAGTATCCTATTTCCAACAATTCCAGAGCTTAACTGTGCGTTGAGTGAAAAATAATTTTCTCCAATTAGTCTTAAATGTGCTACTTGCTAACTTCATGGAGTGCCCCCTAGTCCTTCTATTATCCGAAAGTTTAAATAACCGATTCCTTTCTCCTTGTTCAAGACCTCTCATGATTTTAAAGACCTCTATCATATCCCCCCTCAGCTGTCTCTTCTGCAAGCTGAACAGCCCTAATCTCTTCAGCCTTTCCCCATAGGGGAGCTGTTCCATCCACTTTATCATTTTTGTTGCCCTTCTCTGTACCTTTTCCATCGCAACTATATCTTTTTTGAAATGCGGCGACCAGAATGGTACACAGTATTCAAGGTGCGGTCTCACCAAGGAGCGATATAGAGGCATTATGACATTTTTCGTTTTATTAACCATTCCCTTCCTAATATTCTGTTTGCTTTTTTGACTGCTGCAGCACACTAAGCTGGTGATTTCAAAGTATTATCCACTATGATGCCTAGATCTTTTTCCTGGGTGGTAGCTCCTAATATGGAACCTAACATCGTGTAACTACAGCAAGGGTTATTTTTCCCCATCTGTCATTTGGATGCCCAATCGTCCAGTCTTGCAAGGTCCTCCTGAATGTATCATAATCCGCTTGTGATTTAACTACTCTGAATAATTTTGGATCATCCACAAATTTGATAACCTCACTCGTCATATTCCTTTCCAGATAATTTATAAATATATTGAAAAGCACCAGTCCAAGTACAGATCCCTGAGGCACTCCGCTGTTTACCCTTTTCCACTGAGAAAATTGACCATTTAATTCTACTCTCTGTTTCCTGTCTTTTAACCAGTTTGTAATCCAATTGTTGAAAATACATTAAAATTTTTGCTCAGTGTGCAGCAGCAGCCAAGAAAGCAAATAGAATGCTAGGGATTATTAGGAAAGGAATGGAAAATAAAACAGAGAATATCATAATGCCTCTGTATCACTGCATGGTGAGACCTCATCTTGAATATTGTATGCAGTTCTGTTCACCACATCTCAAGAAAGATATAGCAGAATTAGAAAAGGTACAGAGAAGGGTGACAAGGTGATACAGGGGATGGAACAATTCCCCTATGAAGAAATGCTAAAAAGGTTAGGACTCTTCAGCTTGGAGAAGAGATGGCTGAGGGGAGATATGATAGAAGTCCATAAAATAATGAGTAAAATGCAATGAGTTTACTCTTTTGAAATGTACAAAGATGAGGGGACACACATTAAATTTACTAGGTAATACATTTAAAACTAATGAGAAAATATTTTTTTACTCAACACATAATTAAGCTCTAGAATTCGCTGCCAGAGGAAATTGTGAAAACTATTAGTATAGCTGAATTTAAAAATGATTTGGACAAGTTCCTTGAGGAAAAGTCAATTAACCATTATTAAGGTAGATTTACAGAAATCCACAGTTTATCCCTGGGATAAACAGCTTGGAATCTATCTATCCCTTGGGATCCTGCCAGGAACTTGTGACCTGGCTTGGCTACTGTTAGAAACTAGGGATGTGAATCGGGCTTCGGACAATTGAAAATATCGTCGATATTTTCAAAATAGTCAGAAATCGGGGGCTCCCCCGAAACGATAGGAAACCCCACAATATTGATCGTGGGGGTTCTCTTATCATTTTGGGTGAGGGCAGGGAAAACGGCACACAAAAATAACCCCTAAACCCACCCTGACCCTTTAAAACTAATCCCTTTGCTTCCCCCACCCTCCCGACCCCCCAAAAAACATTTTACAGGTACCTGGTGGTCCAGTGGGGGTCCCGGGAGTGATCTCCCACTCCTGGGCCGTCGGCTGCCACTAATCAAAATGGTGCCGATGGCCCTTTGCCCTTACCATGTGACAGGGTATCCGTGCCATTGGCCAGCCCCTGTCAAATGGTAGGAGCACTGGATTGCCCACACCATTTTTAAAGATGGGTTTTTTGTTTATCGGCTCGGGCGCAGCCGATAAACAAAACTGCGATCGGGCCCGATGAAAAAAAAACCAACATGTGAATCGGAACCGAAATCTGAACCGATTCCGATTCACATCTCTATTAGAAACAGAACATGTTTTTGCAAGTGCAAGGTAACTGGTGAAAAAGATGCTTACAACAAGCCTTTTGCTACCAAGTGAAATATTTCCTATCTTAAATTGTCTAAGGGTGAAAAAATACGCAGTAAAGAGACTCAGATGCTAAACAGATTCAAACTTCATATTATTTGAGTTTTATGTATAGAATGTTTAAAATGAGAGGTATGTAAAATTCATACTCTTCTAGAATAACTTTTACAAAGAAATGCTTTGTGAATATTTTCCTTTTTTTTTTTTTTTGGTAGTCAC
This sequence comes from Rhinatrema bivittatum, assembly GCF_901001135.1. Lineage (NCBI taxonomy): Eukaryota > Metazoa > Chordata > Amphibia > Gymnophiona > Rhinatrematidae > Rhinatrema > Rhinatrema bivittatum. The sequence goes on from NC_042622.1 coordinate 56,908,705, forward strand.
AGCTGGAATAACTTTGAATTGATGGATCTGTTCCCTGTTGGATTCTGCCATCCAATAGGTGACTTTGACTTGACTTATGCAAGGTATTTTATGCAACTTGAGCCAAAAACTTCAATCAAGGAACAACGTGAGTCTCTAAGAGGGACGTGCAGCATGCTTGAATGATTACTTGGTTCCTTGCAAGGAAATATTGGAAACCAATAGGGATGTGAATTTATTTGAAACAAATGCAAAAAATGCAACAAATAAAACCGTTTTCAGTTCATTCCAAATAGGATGAACCAAAAAAGGTCACTTACAAAATCACCCAGGTCTGCCCAGCTTGGTCAGGGTCCTTCCTCTGATTAAAATGCCATAGCCAGGGAAATTCCACCCATCCCCCATTTGCCGCCTTCCCAGATCCTGAGTAATAAAAAGAGTAGGGGCAATGCCCACTTGTTTCCACCTGGGTCCCATTCTTTTAAAAATGTGATGTCCTGGAGAACAGGGCCAAAGTCAATGTCACTTATGAGCCATTTTCTGTTATGGCTGGTGCTATTTCAGTGTATGGTCATATGTTTGTCATGCTATACATCATAATGGCACTGGTCGCACCAAAGGAAGGTGACTAAGTGACATCACTTTGGAGCCATCTTCCAAGTGAATGGCACCAGTTTTAAAGGACTGAAGCATGGGTGGAAGCAGTGGGCATCACTCTTGCCCTTTTTTTATTCAGGATCCAGGAGCTCCCTGGCTTCAGCATTTTAAATGAGGTAAAGGGCCTGGGCAGGCCAAAGCCAGGTTGGATTAGTTTTATGGGCTTGGAATGGGGGTCATAAGGACTCAGGGAGGTCCAGCTGTGTTGTGTACTATTTGTTGCTTGAAGATGTGGTCAAGGCATCTAGCATTCTCTCTTTAAAAAAGATTTGGTCAAGTTTCTGTAAAAAGAAATCCATAAACAATTATTAGCCAGGTAGACTTGGGGGAAAAACCACTACTTAACCCTGGGAGTGAGCAACAAGAAATGGATTTGCCAGGTAATTCTTGGTGATCTGGATTAGCCACTGTCGTAGACAGTGGCTAATCCGTTCTCTGTAAAGGCTACGCCTATATATCTTTTGTTGTAAGTTACTTGTAAACCGGCACGATGTGCAAACGGTTGCCGGTATATAAAATTAAATAAATAAAAATAAATAAAGATGCTGGGCTCCATGAACTTTTGGTCTTGCCCACATGACATGTCTTATAGTCGCACTTATAGTTGCACAAGAGAAGGTATAAAGAAGGGTGATAAATTGATAAAGGCGATGGAAGGGCTCCCCTATGAGGAAAGGCTAAAGAGGTTAGGGCTGTTCAGCTTGAGAAATGACGGCTGAGGGGGGATATGATAGAGGTCTATAAAATCATGAGAGATCTAGAATGGGTAAATGTGAATTGGTTATTTACGCTTTTGGATAAATAAATACTAGGGGACACGTCATAAAGTTAGCAAATAGCACATTTAAAACAAATCAGAGAAAATTCTTTTTTACTCAATGCACAATTAAGCTCTGGAATTTATTGCCAGAGGATGTGGTTAGGAAAGTTAATTTAGCTGGATTTAAAAAAGGTTTGGATAAGTTCCTGGAGGAGAAATCCATTAACAGCTATTAATCATGTTGACATAGGGAATAGCCACTGCTATTACTGGCATTAGTAGTATAGGATCTACTTAATGTTTGGCTACTTGCCAGGTAATTGTGACCTGGATTGGCCGCTGTTGGAAACAGGATGCTGGGCTTGATGGACCCTCAGTCTGATGCATTATGGCAACTTCTTATGTTCTTATGTTAATCACTTCACAATCTGGCTATTATTGCCTGGAACCTGCTGTCAGCTGACAAAATAGTTATTGTACTTTAAACAGCATTCTCCACTTCACATATTCCATCCTTTGTGGAAAGTGCTTCTCCAGGGCAGATTGCAGGGTGAGACAGTTTGTGCAGACATGAGTCTGCAGGCTGGCACCTCACCTTCAGATGGCTTTTCAAATAGAATTCTTCAGGTAGGCATCCCATACTCAGACAAGCCCTTCAGACAATGCTTTGCAGGTTGGCATTAGCGCTTCAGACATTGCTCTGTAGGTAAGGCACATGTCCTGAATGGATGTTCCTCATGGTGTAACCTTAGCAAGAACCAAATGTAGAAGAAACAAAGCTTTTTCAGTTCCAAGGGACTAGGCTCAGAAGCAACATCAGAAATACTTTTTTCACAGAAAGGGTGGTGGATGCCTGGAATGCCCTCTTAAAAAAAAAAGAGGTAGAGACTAAAATGGTAACAGAATTAAAAAATGCTTGGGATATACACAGAGCATCTCTGTTGGCAAGAAAATGGAAATGAAGCCCTGTGGTAACTTGCACGGAAGAGAGGATGCAACTCACAACAGCATTGTGCTTCCAAGAAGACACTGGACGTAATCTGCATGGAGCAGAAGCTACAGCCCAAAAGCAACATTTGCAATGCCTTGTGCTTCAAAGAAAGTATTCAGGTAACTTGCATGAAGCGGTAGTTACAACCACACACATAGAAGTATAATTGAATTGGGTTGGAGACACCATGGATATACCCAAACTCTAATGAGCATGGAGAGTCTGGATTTTAACATGGAAGCAGCCTACTAGCAGAGATGGTGGTGGAGGCCACCAGTGAAACAGATTCTGGCATGCTTGAGAGGATATGCAGTGTTAGTAAAAGAGTGGAGGGGTTCAGTTAAAAGATGTGGGGAGAGGTAGTTAGTGTTGAGTTGCATATTGAAACTCATTTGCACGAAAATCAAATGGACAGATTAAATGGTCCATTTTAGTCTTTATCTGCCATGATTTACTTGCCCCAGATATTCAGCTGAATATTCTCACCTAAAGTTATAAGGCTACATTTAGGGGGAAAACTTTAAAACCTAACTAGCTATATTTGAATAAAAATGGTTAGCTTTTAAAGTTAACTGGATTCACATGTACCCACTTAACTTGCCACTTACATGGATTTATTCAAAATATATTTGGTTAAGTGGCTGTAAAATCTGTAATAAAAATAATCTTTGGGCCTTTAGTTCTGATTCCTCAGCTCCTCTCTCTTGAAAACAAGTACAAATATTTGCAGGCATACTGTTCAATCCTCCTCACCCCTCCAACCATCAAATTTAAAAAACTCCAACAGCCCTTAGTGATTTTTGGCTGCCCCTCCCCCCCCCCCCCCCACCACATTCAGTTTAAATGGTGATCCTGTCCTGCATCCCTCCCCACCTATCTGCTACCTAAATTGCAACTTCCCCATCCCCTGAGCCCCAACCCTCTCCCAGATCCCCAATACCCGGGAGCGCAGTAATCTCTTATGTGCTCGCAGTGCTTCCAGTGTTTCTCTGACAGCAATGCTGGAAACATACCATAATAACAACATGCTTATACTATTTAGCCATTGCATTTCATTAACGAGCACACGCTATCAGGGAAATTTTTACCATGCATGTCCAAAACTTACCACATTGCCTGTTAAATGGTATTTTAACATGCACATTACATTTTTCCTGACCCACGAGCAAAAAAATATTTTTACTGTGAGTTTTATTGCCTAGGCCAGATTTGAGATGCATGTATGCCAGGTTCTGGCACGAGCTGCACTCTGTGGCCCCCTGCTGGGGACTGTGGCTGAGACTGCTGAGCTAGATGAAAAAAGGAAAGACAGTTATTTTATCTTGTTCTCCTACTTAGAGCTTCAATGACTGGGTCCCTGTTTCTCTTTCCTCACTCTAGGCCTAATTTGTCTTGGACTTTTTCCACAGCCACAAACTGTAAGTTTTGATAAACTGTGCCCTGCCTCTACCCTCCATGTGTCTCTACTATTATGACTCATGGATAAAATACATGGCAACAAGAGGGTTAACCAAAGCAGTTAACAAACATTATTTGCTTTTCCTTGTCACGTATCTCAGGCCAAAAATAGAACGTCAGCATTAGCATAACGTGTGTTTTGTTGTTAATTGTCTTGTTTTTAGATGCTTGCAGATGTTTCCATCTTTCAGGCATAGGATTTTATTTTTATTTGAGGAGTACAGAAATGCTTGCTTGGCATTTTTTAAACCCAGTGAAGAAAACTTTGATTTTCCATGCTGAGATAAAAACACTGATGCCAAATAAGACATATTATTACCGTCCATATGACAGGAGTTTTTAGCAGGCGTGCCTAGGAAATCAGGATTTTTCATTCTATCCTCCAGAGAAGATCCTTTTGGAAGCTCGATTCTCACAAATTTGGGACTTAAAATATTTATGGCGAAAAAATATTCAGTGAAGAAAAGTTACATCTTATGTTTTATTTTTTTATTTTATTTTTATTTATGATCAAAAAAGTCCGCTTGCAAAAGAAAGACAGAGGATTATACAAAACGGAAAATAAATTGTAATGCTCCTCTCCTCATCATTTAACCTTCCTGTGAAGAGAGGCTTACTACAGTGCTCCTGGGATCAGATGCACCCCAGTTCAAATCCTCAGGTTTTATTAAAGAAAAAAAAGGTTCTTTCTGAGCAGGGGGAAAGATGTGTCTTCAGGGCCCTTGTTAGAATCCCCGGCCTCGGATGCTCACTGTGTGGAAGGGAACCGCCAGCGGGCGCCCTGACACCTGCAGGACTAAGACCCAGTGGAAGAACGCACAGGTATACATGTGTATTGGGATGCACGATTCTGCGCACATTGGAGGGAGAGCTGGGCGTTTGCCCCGATGATGATGTCACACGTTCCAGATTACTTAGCCTGCCTGAACCTGGACTCTTTGCCTTGGTAACAGGTACCTTAGCCTGTTCCTTGCCTTGCTTGCTATGTGTCTGGTTTTGGATTCTGACTGCTTGCTACCTGCCTTGTCCTTGGATTGTTGTGGATTCTGCCTGCCTTGACCCCGGACCGGTTACTGGAGTCTCCTTGCTCACTGCCTGCCTAGACCCGGACCGGTTACTGGATTCTCCTTGCTTGCTGCCTGCCTCAACTCCGGATTGTGCTGGATCTCACTTGCCTTCCGTCTGCCGGACCCTGGACCTTCTGTTGGACTCTGTTGCTGTGTTCTTTGGTTCAGCTTGGTTCCTGTCTCTGGCTTGGCTTGGTTCCCGTTTTCAGTTCTACTCTAGTTCAGCTGTGCATTATGCAAGCCATCAGCCTTGTTACAAGTTATTAGTCTTGTCTCAAGCCATCAGCCTTGCCCTTACTAGTACTCTGCTTCAGCTTGTCGTTGTCAAGCCTTCAGCCATACATCCTGCCTTCATACAGACTCGTGCACTCTGTTTGGTCCATGTCAGGATGCGCTGGGGGCCTTGCCTTGAGGTTGAGCTGCAGCACAGGGGCTCACTCATTCACTGTTCCTGTTCGCCAGTCCAAAAGGGCTTTGGTATGGCTGAAGGGCTACTCCCAGGAACCACCAGAGGGCTACCTGGCCCTGACAGTTTGCCAAGTCCATGAGCTTGTTGAACATGTCCCTGCGATGGGCCTTCACTGCTTTGAGCCACCATATGCAAGAGTGAAAAGCAGAATTGATTGGTCTCTTGCACCAGTTTATGCAACAGCATCTAGATACAATGCAAGTCCCATGTCCGGCTCCTGCTCCAGTGCCTGTCTTGGGGGGTCCTGCACTGGCACCCATCCATGATTCTACTTCTTCCACCTCCAAGGTATAGAGGCAATCCTAAGGAACCCATGATTCTACTTCTTCCACCTCCAAGGTATAGAGGCAATCCTAAGGAACCCATGATTCTACTTCTTCCACCTCCAAGGTATAGAGGCAATCCTAAGGGGTGCAGAGGATTTCTCAGTGTCTGCAAGATGCAGTTTGAACTTCAGCCAACTCATTTTTTTCTGACCATGTTAAAAATTACCTATATTCTTTCCTTGTTGGATGGCCCTGCTCTTGCTTGGGCTTCTCCCTTGTGGTAATAAGATGATGTATTTCTCAGAAATCTGGATAGCTTCATGCATCAATTTTGCTTGATCTTTGGTCAGCCTGAACGTGTATCGTCTGCCACAGAACTAAGAACATAAGAGCATAAGAAAATGCCATACTGGGTCAGACCAAGGGTCCATCAAGCCCAGCATCCTGTTTCCAACAGTGGCCAATCCAGGCCATAAGAACCTGGCAAGTACCCAAAAACTAAGTCTATTTCATGTTACCATTGCTAATGGCAGTATGTACTAAGTATGTACCAAGGCACACATTCAGTTGGCGAATATGCAGTTGAATTCCATACCCTAGCCTCTAAACTCAGGTGGGGCAAAGACAGTCAGATCACCATTTTCTGGCAAGGTCTGTCCGGAAGAATAAAAGATGAATTAGCAGCTCAGGACCTTCCTCTATCCCTCGAAGCACATATTCCCCTGGAGTTAGTGCGCACTGATACAAAAAACAAATTTTTACAAAATTTTGGAAACATTTTTTCATTTTTCGGTTCCTCCGAACCATACCAAATTAGGCAATTTCGTTGAAATTGCCTAATTTGGAAAAAACGAATGCACATCCCTACTTGTGAATAGCAAATAGTATGCATTATTTGCTTAGGAATATTTTTTTAAATAGCAGCCCTCACCACCCCTTCCATGCTGCATAAGAACAGGACAGAAACAATCTCCAGTTAAGAACATAACAACATGAGAACATAAGAACATAACATTGTCATACTGAGTCAGACCAAGGGTCCATGAAACCCAATAATAGTTTGCTACTGTGTGTGCCATGGCTAAAGATCTAGTTTTGTTTTAAGTTTTGTTATTGACTTTATGGAGAAAATGCCAAAGAAAGGCAGGAGGGACCTATGGCCAGAGAAGCAGATTTTGCCTCTGCTGAGTGGGACAGAGGGAAGGATTTTGAGCTGTGAGTGCTGAAGAGAAATTCAAAAAAGAGGGACTAGAAAAAGTGAAAATTGGGATAATCATCATCACCAGCAACCAATAAAAAAGCTCTGCTAGAAGAGCATTCCACAGTGTGGGACCCTCAAATAAGAAGCCCCCCCCCCCCCCTTGTTTGAAGCTTACCATCACCAGTGACCTTACCAGTGACTTCAATTCTGGGTCTTCAGACCCCCTTAATATCTCAGATTGCTCCGTAAGCAGCATTTTTACCATCCTACCTGGCTTCTGCATCTGCCTTCACTTCTAAGATCTGCTGCAATCTTGGACTTTGGTTTTATTCCTACTAAACAGTTTCCGAGGTGCTCGTGGATGGGGCATCGATCCCTCATCACACCTGGCTCCAGTGACCTCATTTCCAGGTTCCCAGACCTTTTAATATTCCAGACTGCTCTGGGGACAGGTCGCTGCTGGCAGATTGTGTGCCGAAGGAGCACAAGTCATAGGGCCTAATACTGTCCCTTTGGATTTTAGCATGTTGCTTTGCTTTTTTATTATTCTTTTGTGGATGGCTGAATTTTTTAATCTTACAACTTGTTTTCTTGTCCTTTATTCCTATAACGTCAGGAGTAAGGATCTGCACTTGGCTCTTTGCCTTCCTCCCAATAAAACAAGACACTTTATTGGCTTTATAAAAGGACGCAGTTTATTAACATACCCAAGCCCGAACAATATAACTGTCATGCTCACAACATGCCAGCCACAACATTACTCCCCCCACTCCTTTATGCCCAAGCTCCCACCACGTCCTAATGGTAAGCTATGAGCCCCCCCCTTGTCTTACCCCACCGCGTCCCAACGAGGGTAAGACTTGGCCTTGAGCTTTAGCCCCTAGCTCATTCCAGCCGTCTTGTGCAGCAACCCCGCCAAACTGCACGAGACTCACCCCCCCCCCCCCCCCGTGTCCTTTAAACATCCAATATATTAACAACATTCAATTTGGGCTCGGGTTTCCGCCTCCACTGCGACAATTCTTTACCTTGTAGTCACAAAAAATACATACCACCATGACATGTAGGGTGGGTGGGAGGGAAGCCGCTCGTTTTGCCACCCAAACCTGACTGACCGGCAAGCCAGGGCAACATCTGTTGCCTGCTTGCTCGACCAATAGCACTGCCACAATCCACTCGCTGGCACCGCGCTATTGGTCCTTCCTCCTTTCCCAGCCTAACCCTCGCATCCTCCTCCCCCCCCCCCCCCCCCGATGGTCCTCACCGCCACGCGCCTTTCCCTACGTTATAGCGTGCGGTGTGGGACAAGCCCGCGCCGCTGCTCATTTGTGACCAGAAACTGTTGGTATGGTGATTTGAATTATGGCTCAAGTGCATCTCATGCAGTTCAGCTATCTAACCTCATCCCTGTCTCTTTCACTTATACTACTGCTCTCTTCTTTTCATCATCAATATTCTGTAGTTAAAAAATGGAGAGCATTGTTGTCTCATACAAAATTGCAGTTTCAACTATTCATATTTTTACAAATGTAGAGGTAAGCACTCGGGAGGAGGAATGGCTGTAATTTTTCAAAAGAATCTTCATCTCAGGGAACTAGAACTGAGACTCCACTTCTACATTGATGCATTACTCTTTCAGTCATATTCCTCCCCAAATCTTTCTTTTTTTCCTGGCTTCTAGAGTAGAAGAGAGTCTGTATAAGATTCTAGGAACATGGGCCCTCATGGAGCGAGTACCGGTTCCTATCTGTAATCTTGCCAATGTAACTCTTGATCTCTGTACCTGCGATAACGTCTTGGATGGAAGGGAGTCTTTAGAGCAATATGAATGTAGGCCCTCATGGAGTGAGTACCGATTCCTATGTAATAGAACTCACTGTGTTCACGTCCGGGATCGCTTCCAGGAAATGAGGAGTCTTCCGAGTGTTCTGGTAATCTGAAATCAAGAAGAGAGAGCAGAGCCCCCGTGGAGCAGGTACTCCTGGTAAGTTTGAAAAGGCCGAGAGTGGGATGGGTTCTCCAGCTGACTTGGATCGTTGTTGCAAGTATCGTGGACTGCCGAAGCAAGTCTAGTTGGAGTTCCTTGCTAACTCGTTAGAGGTTAGCACACAAAGACCTTTTAAAGTGCAAATGGATGACGTCACTATGGGGGACGCCCCTGAGGTTCGCACCCTTACGTCATCAGGAATATGGCGGATCCGTAGCATCAGGCCAGCCCGGGGGAACCGGGACCAAGAGGCGGAGAGAAGCCACGGCTACACTGTCCATCAGAGCCGAAGGGAGTCGCATCCCAGGTAGAGAGGGTGGAGCAGGGGGCGAGAAGAGGCATGAACACAACACTAAACAACCCTACCCTACAAAGGGGCACATTTATAGCAACACCGAGGACCACATTTTTCATGTTTCTCATGAGACCTTAACTGCGAATAAACTTTACTCCATCTCCAGAGCTGGAGTTAATTTTCCATTGTAAAAAAATGTGCATTGGGCACCTCGCCTTTGGGCGTGCTTTCTTGCACTGCGCACTAATGGCAAATGTCTTCATTTAGATGACATTTAAATGCAATGGATGCTATCCAATATGCTTTGGTTAGGGTGCGCTAATCTCCTTGCTGCATCTGACACTATTATTTCGTGCCAGAAATGCATGCCCAATGCGAGTAAAGCCTTACACTAGGCTGGGCGTCATCTTATTGCCTGAGAGTGCCTTATGAGCTTCAAATTGACCAAGTTGACTGACCAATTAGGAATTTATAATGGGATTATGCTTTCATTTGGAAAAGTAAACAAAAAAAAAATTAACACAATTTAGGTGCGGTGCCGCGACATACGCAAACACCGCCGATGACCTGGCGCCATGCTGGGAGCGCTGCAGAGGGGCACCGGGGATGCAGCCACTTCCGGTGCACTGGGCATCATCACCAGACGCAAAGCAATGGCGCGGGCAGATGACACTGCCGGTGCCTATGTCGCCCCCCCCACCCCCCCGCACGTATGGCCATGTATGGCTCAAAGCTGTGAGGCCTGCGGGCTATGGGCAGGGATGAGCAGGGGGAGATCTCGGTGGGGATGCCCAATCGGGGGGGGGGGGGGGGGTGGGCATGTCCGGGCAACGTGGGATGGCTCATTCTGTGATTTGAAGCCCTGGGCCATCCTGAGAGGTGGAGAATCCGTGCGGGAAACACTTGGCTGGCAAGCTGTGCCTCTGGCCCTTTTGTTCCCTGCTCCCCGCATGGCCGCCTTCCTGGGGGAAAATCTGAGAGTTAGCAGGTTAGTCAGATTTGATGTTAGCAGTAGATTTTCTATATGCCTCTTGTTGCAGCTGGGTGGGAGCACCAGAGCGGGGAGGGGGGTTGCCAGTTGGAGACAGTGCACAGCACGTGGTATAACCGACTTCAATAAGAGGGGGGCTGTCTGTCGCCAGGGTCCGCTGGCCCCTGCACGGCGGCAGACCGGATGCCCATGCTCTTCAGTGGGGCTTGGTCACGGCGGGTGACTGGTAAGCTCTTGTGATTACCTCCCGGAAGGCAGGGCCTTGTTTGGTTGCGGCAGGCCCGGGGCCGGCAGTGACATGCTGCATGCACAGAGGAGGACGTTCAGATAGCGTACCTATGTTATGGCTCAGGTACAAAGTTTGTTGTATACTGATTTATTGTAATAAAGCTGTGGCCAATTTATTCTACATCTGGGCTCCATGGTATTTTATATACATGGGTGCGTATTATTGTGTCCCCTTCTCCCTTTTACCAGTGACAGACAATCGTGTCTGCCTGGATCATGTTACTTTTTCCTTTCATTTTGTTTTTAATTATTTCAGACTCTATATTTTTTGAATTTATAATAAAGAATTATACAATTAACTTGTGGTGGGATGTTTCAATATATATTTGATGTAAGGTGTAGGAGTTTTCTTTTCTTACATTCTTTCTCTGGCCTATAAAGTAGGGTCTTAGAAAGGATTTTGCCTTCCAAGAAGGAAGATCAGTGAAAGTTTCAGCTCAGATATGCCTATCATCCTCTTCTGAGTGAAGAGTAAAATGACAGTTAATATTTATTTTGAGGGCAATTTTCAAAGCCATTTCCTTGGGAAAATCAGTACTTTATCTGTAGAAATGGACTCTGAAATTTGCTCACTCTCTATGGGGCAGATGTTTGAGGACATACGTGCGTAGAGGGGGTTAGGCACACCGGGCCTATTTTCAAAAGGCCCGGTGGCGCTCATAAAGCCCCGGGACGCGTGTAAGTCCCGGGGCTTGAAAAAAAAGGCGGGGTGGGGTGGGATGGGGCAGGGCTGGAGCCTCCAGGCACAGCGGCTATTTGGCAGAGCCTTATCCAAGCAATTTGGCATCTATGGCCAAGTGAAAAAGTCCACCCTCACCCTGCACACAACATGACGCCACGAGCTAGAAAACTCTTAGGCGTACATATTCAAGAGCCATTTAAACAGATAACGGGAAAGTTATCCACCTAAGGCTAGGATTCACCATTCTGGTGAATCCAGTGAAAATGGGGGCCGGGGGCGGGCCTGCGAAAGCCGGCAGCCTTTCCACCACCACGGTGTGTTTGCTGTCGGCTTTCGCATCCAATAGCGCTACTGAGGGGGCGATCCTGTGGCAGGAGGTAGGCATTCTGGGGAGGAGAGGAGTTAGCCAGTTGTGCCATAGGGCAGGTCTAAAGTTAGCTGGATACCACTTATCCAGCTAACTAACTTATCTGTGTATCTCCAATGGTGTCGTGGAATATCCCAGTTAAGTTAGCCAGATATGTGTATCCGGCTAGCTTACCGGGTCATTCATCAAACCACGATGTGCCGGTATCGCATGCGGTACATTGCTAATTAGAGGAAGGGGAGGAGTGTGGGTGGGGTTTGGGTGGAGTTATGTCCAAGCAGCGCTGCGGTCGATAATGTTTTCTACATTATTGCCAGCAGCACCATGGGAAATAATTAACTACACCTTTTCTCATGGCGCTATGGGTGCGAAACTGTGCGGCCCTGCCTTGACCGTGGCAGGCAAAAACGCACCGCCATGATGCAGCCGGCTGCACAAGTTCATCCCCCTGCCCCTTTTTCCACGTGGCTCATCATTTACACTAAATATAGCAGAATGATGACTCTAGGCCTTAACTAGCTGCTCAGTGGCTGAATATTTACCCCTTAATTTTTTTTTTAATTTAAACCTGAACACTATTACGATTATAATCTATAGGTAGACACAAGTTTAACACAAGCCAATCTGCTATAGGTCCCTACACTAAAACTACACACTACCTCACCTCGGCCATAAATGCATAGTGCAGACAGACCCTCACCAAATACAGAATAAATAGAAACATGCAGACCAAATAAAGAATAAATAGAAACATACAGACAAAACTGAACTGGAAACGAAACAAACCAGATTCTATATGCAATGCTGCAATGGAAAAACATAATCACCACCATTACTCAGAAAACATAAAAGAATAAAATCAAGAAATATGAATCATTAATAGTGAAACCATATTAATAAAATGTACATATTTCAAAACAGCTGATGAAAAGAACATTCAGTAAATAAAAACTCATTTACATAACTTTTAAAAATTGCCAAAATTCCAATAAAATATTTCAATACATCAGACACATCAAACACCCAATAAGTAAAACTAATAAAGATTTTATAAAAATTCCTTCCCTTCATACCTAACAACTTGTGATTTCCAGTCATCCTGAAGCAAAGACTGTTGTAGATTAGTATGTATGTCTTGAGGTGTGAGTGCAAACTTTATCCTCCACAGAGACACACATACACACATGTGCTCCCCATCTACCACTTACACTCACATGCTCCTTCCTCCCACCTCCCACATGCACGCTCTCTCTCTTCTTCCCTGTCTGACTGTCCCCTACACATCTGTCATATATGCGCATACACACACACATACACACACACACATGCTCTCCCACTGGCAGTTGCCCAGGCCAGTACCAGTATCCCCCACTCTATCTCATTCTCCCCATCAACCCTCCAATGACCCCCCTCTCTGTTCCTGCTTGCCCCAGCCGCTCCCGGGACTTCCACCAGGTGCTTGTAAAAAGTTTTGGGGGGGGTTCGGGAGGGTGGGGAAAGCTAAGGGAACAGTTTTAAAGGGTCGGTGGGTTTTTTTGTTTATCGGCTGGGGCGCAGCCGATAAACAAAACCGCGATCGAGCCGCACAAAAAAAAATTAACGATCGATCGATCGATTCCGGTTCCGATTCACATCTCTAAACATCTCTAAACTGTATTAAGATACAGGAATTAGATTGTCAAGTAGTACAGATCAAGGAAATACAGGTTGGCCTAATTCAGGGGGGATCTAAAACAGATAAACGAATTGAGAATCTGGAAAACAATCTCAGATATAATAATTTGAGAATGATGAATTTCCCTAAGTGTAAACTTATTTGTCCCAAGTAACAATTAAATAAATATTTACGGGAGGTTTTGTCTTTCTCCTATGCTAATTTACCCATAATTTCAAAAGTTTAATTTTTGCCAGAAGTAATTAAAAGAGGAGATAGGAAAGTGAATGGAGAACCCCCTAAGCAAAACTTGGAGATATTATCTCCACTGGAAGATCTATCGGGGTTTTTAGAGACCTCTCAGGAAGAGCAGATTGAAAGAAGGGGAATACTATTGGTAACATTCTCCATACCAGCTGAAAGAGACAACGTCCTAAGAACTTTTTTTAGGAATCAAAATAAATTGTACCTGGGAGAAAGAATATGGGTATATCCGGATATTGTTAGATCAACCCAATTATGCAGAAAGAAATTTTTGAATCTTTGTTCTAGAGCCCACTCTTTAGGTGCACAAATATTAATAAAATTCCCCTGTAAATGTATTCTAACAATAGACAATGTACGGTATGTATTTATGGAGCCAGAGCAGTTAGAAATTTTTCTGAATTCTAAAGATGTGTCAGCCTAAACCTGTGGAAACTTAGGAAATTAATATTACCCTCACCACTTTCTATTTCCTGTAAATCTATTGGTAAATGATATTATGCTCCTTTATTTCTTCATTTTGTTCTCTCAAATTACATGGTTTAAATACAGGGTTAGAGCATATAGTAAGGGTTTGTGGTAAAGATGTTAAAAAATTCTTTTCTTCTTGTATTGAATATGCTATACCTGAATTGTAAGGTAAGAAATTCTTATTTGTAAAGCCTTGAAAATAAATAAAGAGCTAATTATTTAAAAAAAAAAAAATAAATAATAGTATTAAGATACCTTTTAGTTCTGGGACTACCTTTGTTCTGATTTAAAAAAAAAGAAACACCTGGAGTTCCACACCTGCATTATAGCAGCCTATAGAAGAATGTGTGCTTATTTTATGCTTTTTATGTTACCAAGCCACATTTTTTCACCAAATTCTGTTAAAGCATGAAATGAAATCTGACCACAGTTGAATGACTATCTTGATTTTATCTGTGAAGTCAGTTGTCAAAAGGGTTGAGGTGCCTAACTTTGAGAGTTAGACTCCTAAATTGACCCCTTTGAACAATTACATCTTATTTAAATATTTTATTTCAAGCATTTACAGACTGCTTCCTCAGCCTTTAGAAGGTAGTCTGAAGGGGTGTATAGCAATAATAGATCATTAAAACTGTGCACGTAATAAAATCCAAGCTCAATAAACAAAAAATACTTAAATAAGAAAAGAATTGTGATTGCTCTGTTAGTCCACAACTAACAGGCAATATCTTTTTATTGGACTAACTTAATACATCTGTGATGAGCTTTTGAGAGTTATCTCTCTCTTTAGTAGGTCAGTGAAGTTACACTGGTTGTAAAGAGTAATTGAGTCATTTAGACCTTAGGTCTCTGCATATGTCACTATGGTTTGGTAAAGGAAAAGGTGGAGACAGGAATGCCAGATGCCATGAAATAGTAAAACTTTGCAGTGGAAAGGGCCTATGTTTGATAATGAATGAGAAAGCCAGTATCCTTATAAGTCACAAAAGGACCGCAGGTAGTGCATTACATGGTAGAAGCTCTGTTCACTGGAACCTTGAGTCCCAGGGGCCTCGCACTGTGATATCGAGGTGGGCTGGGCTGGGCTTGGAAACCCAACCCCCCCCCCCCTCCCCAGACTCTACCGAATAGAGGGCACATTGGAGGGGACGAGAAGAACATAAGAACATAAGAAAATGCCATACTGGGTCAGACCAAGGGTCCATCAAGCCCAGCATCCTGTTTCCAACAGTGGCCAATCCAGGCCATAAGAACCTGGCAAGTACCCAAAAACTAAGTCTATTCCATGTAACCATTGAATAGACTTAGTTTTTGGGTACTTGCCAGGTGAGTGATGCATGATGCGCGCTCGACCCCTAACCCCCTCTGGACCTAGCGTGACCACGCAGCGACATCATCAGCTGGGGAAGGGCTTGCGGCGATGATGTCACCGACATGATTTAAACAGCTGGTGCACGCTTGCCAGTCCTTTTCCCCTCCCCAGCTGACGCAAAATCATCAGAACATGTCGTGACCCTCATATGGACCCCTGGACAGGTGGCAACACTGTTAGAACAAGAACCGCAAATAGAATTCATCAAGCCTCAGAGGAGGCAAGAAACTACAAAAAAAAAATAATGTTCTCTCTTCTCTTTCTCTTAATCTCTCCCTAGCCAATAATCGGCAGGGCAAACGGGGGTAGCTGGACACACACACACTTTGGTGGCTGAGGCCTCCGTAGGGGTGTTCTTTTCCCATGTTAAAAAAAAATAATGTTTCCTACGAGCAATGTCAGAAGCAATGTCAGCAGCAGGCGACACAGGCAGTGCAATCGCGGTCGAACCCCCCAGTGAGACAGGAACACGGGGGTGCAGAAGAGCCATGGGAGGGCACCCAAACGAATAAGGGCTACAAAAGCAACAGAATCAGCGCAGCATACGAAAGCAACAGAGACAACGCAGCCAACGGCAGCTCACGACCACATCGTGGGACAGGCAGAGGGCCAGACCCACGACCACCACTTCAGAGAGGTAGAGGGCCAGATTACACCCCTGGCCCCCCTCCTCCCCCCCCCCCCACAATGTTGGTTCCTATGCCGCACGACATGACATGCCATCCCAGTCCCCCGATATGCCTGATATACCCACCGTATGCCAGCAGCCAAACCATTTTGGGGAAACATCCGCCAATGCGCCTCAGGCCGTGAACATCAGGTACCTAGTCGATGGGCCAGGTGCTAAAAGAGAGCTGCCTTGCGATGGACCCAGTCCCATGGCAGTAAACCCGCAGCCATTACCTCCTGCATGGAACACTACATGACCAGGACCAGCATTTAGTCCAACCCCACAGGGCCCTTACTGGCCCCCAATTCAACATTTCAATACGAACATGGACTACTCCGGCAGACAGAACATACTTCGCCAAACAGGCACATGGGGCCCAAACCCATAATTTACTAGCATGCCATACATGGCGGCACCACAACATTGGCCAACATGGCCAGGACAATTTTATTTCCAGAGACAATCCTCGCAGCAGGCGACCGAATGGACATCTGGCACGAGGGACTCTCCGGCCGACACAGAGCAGCCATCCAGCCTGGCAGCAGTTCCAATCGCATGCAGCCAAGAAACACTGCATATCCATCAGCCCCCCCCCCCCAAGTCTTGAACAAGACTCCCATCAAAGGGGCAACGATGAACGACCAAGTACAATGTCCACACCTTCTCAAGACATGGGAGTCCGTCCAGTTGAGTCAGATCACGCAAGCATGGGTGAAAAAGCAGCCAGCACACACAAAAAATCTCAGGCAGATAAGGGTGAGAAAAGAAAAAAGGGGACAAGCAGAAGAATAAACAGGAGGATGTAATCAGGGTCTAGCTCCAGTGGCTCCTCAGCCGAGTCCTCGCCATCAGAGGCATAATCCGACGAGGAACAAAGAAGCAATCACACAGCAGACACCTCTCATGGGCCCCCTGTACTATGGGAGAGCATTCCCAGATCACTCTGGAAGAGGATCAAAAAACGTACATACATCAATATATGCAGAATTATGGAAGGATGAAGGCAAGGAGGAAGCAAGAAGACGAACATTAAGCAAGACCTGATACTCAGCGTGAACAAGCCAGAACCAAGAAAATCGTTAATTGGACCAGGACCTTCATGCGAATGATGAGTGTCGTTGGACAGCATGATCCTGCACAATATGGGCCCATGTCGAGTTATGCAGATACAATACTGGAAGCGTACCGCGAGTACGACTGCTGGGCCTGGCCAAATTATGAGTTGCTCCAGAAAAAAATGGAAGAGAACCATCATATGTCATGGGGAACGCAAGACATCGGCTTATGGCTGCAGCAGATGAAAAGTAAAGCCAGGGATGCCAGCATCAGCAGTCGACAGACAGCCAAGGCAGGACAATAAACAATATTAATAGGACACTTCACCACCAGCGCTTCCAGCAATGGCACCTGTTGGCGATTGAACAAGGCATCTTGTGTATTCCAAGAATGTAAGTTCAATCTCCATCTGCCTTGCCCCGCACCCAACTCCATCTGCCTTGCCCCGCACCCAGCTACAGAATGTTCAAAGAGGAGCAATGGAGGGAGTAATGGTAGAACAAAATGAGGACAATCGACTGACTTTAGCACCAACCCCTATAAATTTGGAGGCCATGCGGCCACGGTCAGCTTTCACCCAAAGTAAAAAGTAGAAAAAAAAATTACTAGAAGGTTTTCTATATGGTTTCACAATATCATTTCATGGAAATATGGAAGGAACCCAAAATGTGGCCAGATCTAGGATTGTAAAACATGAAGATCTGGTACAGCAAAAAATAGAATCCGAATTGACAATGGGCAGAATTGCCAGACCATTCGATTCTCAGCGAACCACTCCAACTCTCCCAATCAGCACGCCCTACCAGAGCAAACCTTGCCTGCACTTTGCAAGTCCCCCCACTCAAGAAGGCCCACCTTTCCGCAACCAGGGACCGTGCCCTATCTATCGCCGGTCCAACCCAATGGAATGCCCTACCTGCCCACATCTGTCTTGAGCCATGCCCCATGAAGTTCAGAAAAATGCTCAAAACATGGCTCTTCCACCAGGCCTTCCCGGACTAGCCCCCCCCCCCCCCTATTCTCCCCGACCCTCTTCATTGTTAATATGTTCATTCTCATACACACCCTGAATTTTTGTAAATATGTTATGTATTATCTTTTTCAATTTTTGTAAATATGTTCATTTCCTCCTCCTTCCCCCCCCCTCCCTCCTCTCATTGCTTGATTCCTGGCTCCTCGTCATAGCCCCTTTTCTGCTGTTTATTGTTCTCATGTTTCCCCCCTCCCCGTTCAATGTAATTTCAACCTTTCGTTGTGATGTAAACCGATATGATGTGTATTTTAATGTCGGTATAAAAAAGCTGTTAAATAAATAAATAAATAAAAGGCTGATCTCATCACTAACCTTCATTCCAAAAAAGGAGCCGTGAAAGTATCGTTTAATACAAAATGATAAAGGTGATGGAACAGCTCCCCTATGAGGAAAGACTGAAGAGGTTGGGGCTGTTCAGCTTGGAGAAGAAATGGCTGAGGGGAGAAATGATAGAGGTCTTTAAGATCATGAGAGGTCTTGCGCGAGTAGATGTGAATCAGTTATTTACACTTTCAAATAATAGATGGACTAGGGGGCATTCCATGAAGTTAGCAAGTAGCACATTTAAGACAAATCGGAGAAAATTATTTTTCACTCAATGAACAATTAAGCTCTGGAATTTGTTGCCAGAGGATGTGGTTAGTGCAGTTAGTGTAGCTGGGTTCAAAAAAGGTTTGGATAAATTCTGGAAGAGAAGTCCATTAAATGCTATTAATCAAGTTTACTTAGGGAATAGCCACTGCTATTAATTACATCAGCAGTAGCATGGGATCTTCTTAGTGTTTGGGTAATTGCCAGGTTCTTGTGGCCTGGTTTTGGCCTCTGTTGGAAACAGGATGCTGGGCTTGATGAACCCTTGGTCTGACCCATCATGGCAATTTCTTATGTTCTTATGTTCTTAAAACCTATCTTTCCCACATGGACACTCTGTGAATGACCATTTGCCAGAAGAAGAATGCGCGGTGCAGTATGCGTCATTCGACAGCACCATCACCATCCTTTGACAATGTGGTATAGGAGCCCTCATGGCCAAGACAGACATCGAGTCCACATTCCTGTTGCTTCATGTCAATCCCAACAGTTTCCCTTTATTTGGATTCATTTTCAAAAATCTGTACTACTTCGATAAGTGCATACCCATAGGGTGCTCCGTATCATGTGCATACTTTGAGTTGTTCAGCTCATTCTTGCATTGGGCCATCTCTCAGAAAGTCGGGATCCAGATCATAGTCCATTATTTAGACGACTTCTTGTTTGTGGGACCATCCAATTCATCAACATGTGCACGCTTGTTATCAGAGTTCAGCAATCTAGCGCTCGAATTCGCCGTGCCTTTAGCCCTGCACCAAACTGAAAACCCCTCCATGGTCATCAAGTTTTTAGGAATAGAGTTAGACTCCATTGCAATGATATCTCAATTGCTGCCATACAATTTGCAGAACACTCAGAGTATGCTCAGTCATGCACTGGTCGCCAAAAAAAAAATGACATTGGTTGAAGTACAGTCGCTCATAGGAACTCTAAACTTCATATGCCAGGTCATACCAATGGGGGGGCCTTCCTGAGGAGGTTGACCACTTGCACTGCCTGGCCCTAATAGTAATGGAATTGTTGCTGTCAGAGTCAGAACTCAGAAAGAGCTAGGTGCTGCTTCTCCGTTTGTTTCTGTTTCCTTTGTGTATATCATTTCTTCCTCTTGCTGGCTTGGCCGTGGACAATGCTAACTGATTGGTAAATACACTTTCTCCTAAGTTAGACCTGAATTCCAATGTGCTTCTTAGTCTAAAGGAGAGCAAAGACCACATGGGATATATTTCATGAAAGGGAAAGGAGTCCTGGATCTCAGTTTGATGCAGTGGTCAGAGCAAGCCTATAGTATAAATACAGACAAATTAAAATAATTGCTTCCTAACTGTCTTGAGACAAATAACTATGATTCTATTATTTCCTGCATTGAAGAATGGGATAACACCACATTAGAACTTGCTAACGTCTCCCTCTCTTCCATCCTCTACAAATAGAAATGTAAGGAGAAAAGAACCTTGGTTCTCTGCCGATTTAGTGTTGGAAAGGAGAAAATTAAGGAAAAATGAACAGAAAAGGCATAAGTTCAGATCTCCCTCCACTCAGGATGAGTTTGTAAACCATCTTAATATTTTTAATCAGAAGGTTAATTTAGCTAAAAAAAAGATTTTTTTTGAAAAGAATTCATAACTCTGGGTTTAATGCAAAAGCACTGTTCTCCACTGTGAAAAATATTATTGATAGCTCTCACTCCAAGGATAATTCCAGGAAACTATTAACTATAGGTTACGAAATTGGAGCAGCCTGGGAGAGAACTTTCCTTGCACCCCCCCCCCCCACTTCCCCTCCCTTCCCCTACCTAACCCACCCCCCAGCCCTATCTAACCCCCCCTGACCTTTATTGAATAAGTTGTGCCTGCCTCCGGGCAGGCGTAGGTTGGGCACGCCGGCCGAGTGCTGGTGCGCGATCCCCCGGCATGGCCACTATGCCGGAGGCCTTGGTCCCACCCCTTCCCTGCCCCCAGATAGCCCCACCCATTCCCCGCCCCTTTTTTCAAGCCCCGGGACATACGCATTTTGCCGGGCCTATGCAAAATAGGCTCAGCACCCGCAGGAGCAGGTTTTCAGGGTTACGCACGTAATATACACAGGTAACCCTTTTAAAATCCACCCCAACGTACCTACTTTATAATTTAAAACAAAAAGTTGTGCACAGTGCTAATAACTGATCATTTAGAGATAGATATTGAAAATAAAATGGCTAAGTAAGTTATCTGGATAAAAGTTATATGGCTAAATTACCTAGAATATTCAGCACTGTTATGTTGTTGAATATCCCGTCAAAAAGTGATACTTAGCCGGATAAGTCACAAAAGGTTAAGTTGGACCTGCACTATGGCAGGTCTAAGTTATCTGATTAACTTATGAAACAGGAAAGTTAGGGCATCCCAACAGAGAGGTTCCAATAAAAGCAAAAGTAGTCCATGTGTCTGTAAGTAGAGAATCCCCTGAGCTAAAGAATTCCAAAGTATCCCTATCAACTGAAAAACAGGTTGTTAATATGAACAAAAAACACACTTTGAAATGTCTGTATGCCAATGCCAGAAGTCTAAGAAATAAGATGGGTGAGTATATAGCAGTGAATGATGAGATAGAGATAATTGGCATTTCAGAGACCTGATGGAAGGAGGATAACCAATGAGACAGTGCTATTCCAGGATACAAATTATATCACCATGAAAGGGAGGAGGAACTTGGTGGGGGTGTGGCACTTTATGTCCAGGAGGGTATAGAGTGCAACAGGATAAAGACCATACAAGAGACTAAACGCTCAGAAGAATCAATCAAGTACATTTTAAAAGGCCTGTGCGCGTAAGATTGGGTGGTTAAGTGTGAGGCCGGGTCTTGTGCGTTACGTGCCGAAGTGCCAAGCCCAAAGAAATGGGTGGGGCAGGGGAGTGATCTGGGTGGGGAGGGGTGGGGCGGGATGGGATGGGATGGGAGAAGTAAGGACAGGCCAGGACAGCACCATTTGATGCTATCCTGTGGAAGCGCACGCCGGCAGCCGACTGGTGTGCAGGGATTACTTCTGAGCCAGAGGAGCAGTAAATATGAAAATAAAGAAATTTGGGGATAGTAGGTTTAGGGGTGGGGAGGAGAGGAGAGGAGAGGGGAAGAGGGAGGAAGGATAGAGTTACGGAAGTTCCCTAAGCTCCTTAATTGGAGCGGACTGGGAAGAAACTGGGGACTGGCCGATCGTATCGATGGGTGTAGGTTATAAAATACCCCTCACGCGCAAGAGTCGCAGGCCACTCACACATGCACATGCAGATTATGAAATCCAGCGCGAATGAACGCACTGCCATCAGATTTTATAATATGCATGCGCCGGCATGCACATGTTATAAAATCTGCGCATTCATGTGCACTCCTCTTAAAATTTACCTTTATATGGATAGAAATCCCATGTATGTTGGGTAAGAGTATAGTGAGATGAGTATACTACCGTCCACCTGGCCAAAATGATCAGACAGATGATAAAATGCGAAGAGAAATCAAGGAAGCTAACCAATTTGGCAGTGCAGTAATCATGGGAGATTTCAATTACCCAAAACAACAAAGTGGAAACCAGAAAATTAAATTATACTATAACCTTGAAGGTGTCAGCAAGCCTGACGTTGTGTAACTTATAAAAGTGACCAACTGGTCTTCTAATCATCCACCTTCAAAGATTTTAATGTCAAAAATAATTTTTAGTTGATTTTATGTCAATTTTTTTAAAAAAGGTCCTCTGTTTTCAGAACAGTGATTGCCAAAAAGACTCTTTAATAATGTAATCCAAGACAGCCCAACACGGCCAGTGTTTCGCGGTATAGCTTCTTCAGGGGCATGCGAAAGGTTTTATATAAAGAGTAACAAAGATTCCACCTAGGAATAACATTGACGGTATTATAAAAAAACAATCTTTATAATAAGAAAAAGGTACTTAACTGAGTATAAACAGGCTACCATCTTAAAATGGACACTGCGTCTCGATGCCTCTTCAGTAGGAACAGAGGAACCGAAGCCGAGGCTTACGTCTCTTTAAATGTCAAATTACCGGCTGACGTCACTGGAATGCAAAGGCTAAAGTATAATTTAATTTTCTGGTTTCCACTCTGTTATTTTGGATTATAATTTGTGGTTAACCATTGACTCTCCTTGACTAAACTAGATTTCAATTACCCCAATATTGATTGGGTAAATCTAACATCAGGTCATGTTAGAGACATAAAATTCCTAAAAGGAATAAATGACTGCTTCATGGAGCAATTGATTCAGGAACCAATCTATTTTAGATCTAATTCTCAGTGGAGCACAAGACTTGGTGAGAGAGATAATGGTGGTGGCTGGTGGGGTCATTTGGCAATAGTGATAATAACATGATCAAATGTGAACTAATGACTGAAAAGGGGGGGGGGGGAATATGTAAATCTACAGCTCTAACAATACATTTTCAAAAGGGAAACTTTGATATAATGAAGAAAATAGAAAAAAAAACTGCAAGGTGCAGCTGCAAAGGGTAAAAGTGTACAACAGACCTGGACATTGTTTAAAAATACAGTTTCAGACATGCAGTCCTGATATATTCCACACATTAAGAAAGGTGGAAGGATGGCAAAACGATTACTGGCATGGTTAAAAGCTGAGGTGAAAGAGGCTATTTTAGCCAAATATATCCTTCAGAAACTAGAAGAAGAATCCATCTGTAGAAAATAGGAAAAAGCATAAGCATTGTCAAGTTAAGTGTAAAACATTGATAAGACAAGCAAAGAGAGAATTTGAAATGAAGTTGGTCATAGAGGCAAAAATTCATAATAAAAGCTTTTTAAATATATCCAAAGCAAGAAACCTGTGAGGGAGTTGCTTGGACTGTTAGATGACAGAGGGGTTAAAGGGGCTCTTAGGGAAGATAAGGCCACTGCAGGAAGACTAAGGGATAGATTTTAAAAGGTGCTCATTGTGCGATTCCCAGCGCACGCACACATGTTATAAAATCTGTGGGCCACGCACACATGCGCGATAGATTTTATAATCCGTGCCCGCATGTGCGGACGGCGCACACGGGGGGGGGGGGGGGGGGGGGGGGGATTTTGCATGAGAACGCACGCGATGCAATCCAGCCTCCCCCAATCCGCTCTAATTAAGGAGCGGACTGGGAGAGAACTTCCCCTACCCCCTACCTAACCTTCCTTCCCTTTCCCCTCTCCATCCCGACCCCTAATGCTTACCTAGCTACCCCAAATGTTTTTATGTTTTTACCCAGTATGGCAATTTCTTAGGTTCTTAACTGGATAATTCCGAATATCGTCGCTATTCTGGCTAAGTTATCTGGCTAATTAGCACTGCCCTATTACGCCCATTGCCCCCACCCCTTAGACAGATAAGTAGCACTGAATATCAGCCTCCCAATTCCTTTCTTGCACAGTTAACACATCATGAGGTATTAACCAGCACAAAGGCAACTTTCTCTATGCCTGACAAGCACCAATATGCTGCAGTGTCATTAAAACGTAAATTAAGAAACTGGGACAAACAGTTTAAAAGAATCCATGAATTAACTGTGAACATGTTTTAATTGTATAAGCCAAATATCATAGGGTTATTGTTTTGTTACAGAACATGTTTTTTGAAGCAATAATACCATCTACAGAGATCCTGGTTAATATTTTATTGGGCTAATAATGCCCATGAATTATATCCATTCCTGCAAGGTTTCTGGTAAGTTTCAGCTGTGTGGCAACTTCAACTGACCCATGCCACTAGCTGAAGTCGCCTTTACCACTTGACATTTTGCTGCAGGTCCTCTTCCCCCTTTTTTCATAAGCTTTGTATGGTTTGAAACAGGGTTATTTGAATGTCAGGCTTTTGATAACACTTTAATAGAGGTGTCCATTAACCCATGTTAAATTACAGTAGAACATCTACGGAAATACATGTGGCAGCCACTTGAATGGCAAATGAATTCGCTCTGATCAGTACTGCTCCAAATGAATAGCAATGAGGTGCAAAGTGATGGAGACACCCAGGATTTTTTTTCCTAAAGAGTTGCCAACATTTCTAGACTCTCTTCAATTGTGTCACTCACTCACAGCAGCCATTTATGTCAGGTTATAATACGCTGTAACCTATGCTTTGTTTAGATAAATAAATTGCATGCTGAGCAAATTGCAAAGTTCATTTCTGTTACACCTAATAATCTGCCGTACTTGATATTGTTCCATGAACCCCAGCTAGGCTCAGTTGGGTATGCAGAGAGAATCAGAAACACTTTAAACGTGACAACTTTGTTTGACCAGAGAATATATTATTT
This sequence comes from Rhinatrema bivittatum, assembly GCF_901001135.1. Taxonomy (NCBI): domain Eukaryota; kingdom Metazoa; phylum Chordata; class Amphibia; order Gymnophiona; family Rhinatrematidae; genus Rhinatrema; species Rhinatrema bivittatum. The sequence continues at coordinate 56,933,560 of NC_042622.1, forward strand.
ATAAAAAGCTTCAGAGACCTCCTGGGATTTTTCTATCACATACCCTGGTGCTCCTACATTTTTACATTAATATGAGCCTTCACTATTAATAATGTATAAAGCAACATAGAAAGGTTTTTCAATTTTAAGCATAATAATACAGAATTGAAGGTTTATCACAAACCATTTGTCAAAGTTTTAATTAATAAACTACCAAAGTCAACCAATTAATAATATTTAAAAAAAATAGAATTTGAATGCCAGGTAGTTTTGCACACGACAAAAAGACCTCAAGGTTCATCATCATCCCTGTCCCTACCTATTACAGTATTGCAGTTGATGTCGGGTTTTGAGCCTATATAACTGCAAGCTACACATTATAAAGTTCAAGCATGCTTTTTTCTTTTTTATTATGGGAACATAGCATTGACATCCTGGCTTAAATATTGCAGGTTTAAACATAAGAATAGTACATTTACTTCCAACATGTTTTCTATTCCAAGCATCTATATACAGGTTTACTTTGCACTTCTCCCATCAGATCCGTTTCATTTTCTTAGAGGTCCATATTCAGATGATGTATCCAGCTAACTGGGTAATTCATCAAGCCGAGTTAGGGCTGTAATGCACGTTATATCACGTATTGTGATATACACAATATTTTGCATCTCCCCACCCAGAAACCCTCCCCTATTACAATGATCTTCTTTGCATGCATGAATAATGCAAATGCATGCAAAGAAGGTCATGCGTAGTCTATTTGATGTTAATATTTTATCATGGCCGACCGAGAAGGTGGTCAGCAATGATAAAATAACAATACCTCAATGCAAAGCATTAGATATGTGGCGGGAGGCCCAGGACCCTAATATGGGACCTGAAGCTCCCGCCGCATATTTAAAGCAATAGAAAAAAAAAAACTGCAGCCAAATGGGGAGGTTAAACGGGAGTCAGTGACTTTCTCCTGGAAGTGTTCTTTTACACTAAACAGTACCTATATTACGTTGGAAGTGTAATGTAGGATAACCTAAGTTACTCTGCAAGAGGCCGGGATCGCAGAGAACATTGATTCTGGTATAAAGAAAAGATAGACCACTTTTGGAAGTAATGGGTGGGTGGGTGGGAGGGAGGGTGTCAGCTAGGAGTGAGGGAGGGGGAGAGGCTGTGACTGTGGGGGAGAAACAGTAAATTAATAAATATTTTAGTGAGGAGGGAGGGGGAGGCCCAGGCCGGCAGCATTGTACTATGGAACTTCAATAGCTTTTTGTTATCTTTGGCCCACCTTCTTCGGGAAGCAGGAAGGGAGGAGGCAGTGAAATGTGGTGGTGGGGTGGGCATTGGGCTGGGAAACCCACAAGTTTTTTTTTTTTAAGATGTGCTACTTACTTACCCAAAGATCTCTGAAGATATCTGGGTACATAGAGAGATATCCAGTCACACGAGGCTGGATAACTAAGTCTAACCAGACATATTCAATCAATGGCCATTTAGGGTTAAAGTTATCCGGCTATATGTAACTGGAGAACTCTTAAAAAGTATATTAAGTAGGATTTTATCCAGTTGAATATACTGGATAAGTTATCCAGCTAACTTTAGCTGTATAACTTGTCTCTAAATGGCCTACTGAATATTGGCTTCCAAGAAGATAACTTTCAAACAGGTACACATGTATATGGTCACGCGCAAATCTATGCTAATATTTTATAACCTGCGTGTATGATATACGCATATATACACGCATTTTGGGATAGATTTTCCCTGCCTCCCCCTGTGCGCGCCAAGCCTATCTTGCATAGGCTCGGCAGCGCATGCAAGCCCCGGGACGCATGTATGCCCCAGGGCTTGCAAAAAGGGGCGGGGCGTGGGCGGCCCGGGGCGGTCCGGGGGCAGGGTGGGGTGTGACCTGAGCCTCCAGGCACAGCGGCCATTTGCCACTGTGCCCGGGATCGTGGGCCGGCCGTTGGTAAGGGGGAGTTCTAGGTAGGGCTGGGGGCGGGTTAGGTAGGGGAAGGTGCGGGGGTGGAAGGAACGGAGGCAGGCTGCGTGGCTCGGCGCATGCAAGTTGCACAATTGTTCACCCCCTTGCGCGTGCCAACCCTGGATTTTATAACATGCGCGCGCAGGTTTTAAAATCTGCCCCTTTATTTATTAATATATTTAATACATTTTATGATGCATCCTCTAAAATTCTGAGCGGTTTCCAACTAAACATACATAATTTTAACATAAATGTTCAAGACAATAAAATATATAAAATACTTAAAACAATAAAACACATTAAAGCAAATCATTAAAAAGTAAATCAATGAACACATAAAACAAGTAATGGCCATCGAATATTCATCCAGAGGTAGATTTTAAAAGCCTGGCCCGTACCAAAATTGGGAGATGAGTGCACATGTTGGGCTTGTGCATGTTCCCTGAATTTCAAAAGCCACCAGATGCGCATGCATCTCCTGTTGTACGCACATCTCACTTGATTTCAAAAAGAGGCATGGTCTGGGTGGGGCATGGACATTTTGGGATGCGGCCAAGAGATGTGAGCATAAATACTTAAGCGCCCCAGCCCACACCCAGATCCACTACCGCGTAAGTTGCTATGAAGGAGGTATATGTTATAAAAACAAAAAATAAAATAAAACAGCAGTTTTGGAGGGTTTAAAAGTCATAGGTAACTGGCTAAAATGCAGGCTATTAACCAGGTGGGTTTGGAGAATCTAGCACAATACTGGGTGAACTGGTTAAACTGGTCATGGAGTGGACATGTTTTAAAATAACCAGTAAACAAAATGGTGCCAATGGCCTTTTGCCCTTACCATGTGACAGGGGCTATCGGTGCCATTGGCCAGCCCCTGTCACATGGTAGGAGCAATGGACGCCCAGCGCCATCTTAAAAAATGCCACATGGTAAGGGCAAAGGGCCATCGGCACCATTTTGATTAGTGGCAGCCAATGGCCCGAGAGCGGGAGATCACTCCCGGGACCCCCACCAGGTACTTTAGGAAAGTTTTGGGGGGGTTGGGGGGGTTGGGAGGGTGGGGGATACAAAATAATTAGATTTAAAGGGTCAGGGTGGGTTTGGGGTTTTTTTTTCGGCGTGCTCTTTCTTCCCCCCCCAAAAAAAAATGATAAGAAAACCACACAAAAGTTTCGTGGGATTTTCCTATTGCTTTCGGGGACCTCCCAATACCTGACAGATGAGAAAATATCGTACAATATTTTCATCTGTTAGAAAAACGATTCACATCCCTATAAAATATGCATGTCTCTACCCCGCAGCATATGTGTCTACGTAGGCTTACAATCAAACTGTTATGGAAGCGGACCCCTGTTTCGAGGTAGATAGCTAACGTCGAAGGGCGAGGCCGCTTGGACTGAAGAGGCTTGCTAGAAGACTTCACCCTGGAAGCATGCAACCCCCCCAGGAGGAGCCCGTAGGGGTCCGGCCGCTGGGACTTAGGCAACTCCTCTGAAGACTGTAGAAGGTCTGGATGCAGGCGCCTCCTGCAGGTCGTGGGTTCCAGATGGCTGGTGCCTCCAGCAGGTCGAAGCAGTCTGAGGATGGAGTCGTAGAAGAGTCCAAAGCAGGTCCGAGATTTGATACACCAGCGGGGTCCGAGTCCAGTCCAGGGTCAAAGCAGGAGAAGGGTCCAAAGCCGTACCAGGATCAAGCCAGGAGAAGACACGTCCACCAGTCCAGAGGTCAGAAGCCAAGAATCAATTCACGGAGCAGGGGAGAAGAGCGGGACGAAGAACGAAGAACCAGGAACCAAGAACACACTCAGGCAGGAACCTCAATACCAAGGCAAGGACTGAATACTCAGCCCTTGCCTTAAGTACAGGAAGCCAGGGGAGGAGCTTCGGGGGAGGCCATGACACTTCCTGTCATGGCTCCTTTAAGAATCTTCTTCAGCCGTGCGTGCGGCTCCTAAGAACATTAGGGGGAGGAGCTGGAACGCTGCGGAACCATGCTGCCGATTCAGCAATGGCAGCGGCCGAGAGAAAGAAGAGGAAAGAGCTGCCTGCCCCCGCAGGCACCTTCAACCATACCCGGCGTCCCGGGTAAGCTAAGTCTGCTGCCCCTGTCGGCCTGGCCTCAGTCGCGATTGGCCGCGGCCGGCGGCCATGACACCCGGTCCAAGTCACGGCTTGCCGCGGCCGCCGTTGCTAATACAAACACCTGCAATGCATTGAAAAAATGTATATCAACATTATTGAATATGCATACTTTTTCTACCTATTTCAAAAATATGCACATGTATATTTTAAGTGCAAAAGTAAGTTGGTATATTTTCAAACATGTGTGCATCAAGGAAATTACCAGTTTTACCAATTAGTCCACCAGTTCACCCAGACCTTCTCCAGGTCATCAAGACCCTTCTGCTTCTTCAGCTTGAACTCCCCCCCCCCCCCAAGATCATCCAGACCTCCCATCCAGTTAGTACTATACAATAAACATATTTAATTAATATCACTTACACCAGATAATTAGTAGGTGTAAAATTATGTACATTGGCAAATCTATTTGCATAAATGTCTTTTAAAATAACAAATTACATGTGTAGATGTTGGTCTCACCCTGGAACGGCCCTAAACCACCCCTTTTTTATGCGCATACATGAGCACATGAACGTGAAAAGATGACTTTTATAAAATACAGAATATCGGCCCAATTTTAAAAACCCTACACACGCCTATACCAGGACATACGTGCGTGGCCAAGCCGTGCATGCGCCATGGGGATTTTCCAAATCCCATGGCCACTCGCGTGTCTCCCATTATGAGCTGAAAAATGGCGTGAAGTAAAAGGGACAGACCAGGGTGGGGTGTTGGAGGGGCATGGGTGGACCGGGACAGCGTGCGCCAGAACTGGACTGGCACATGCAACTTGGTTCAAATGTGCCGAGTGAACAAAGAGTAAGGATAGTAAGCCCTTATTTGCAGAACCACATTTCTTTGTGGAACATGCAATCTAATGGCTGTATTTAATCAGTCTACCTGATCACCATGAATATGTTTATGCAGAATGCAGAGGGGCAGATTTTTTAAATTACACGCGGGGGGGGGGACATTTGTGTGCGCTACCCGGCACGCACAAATGTACACCCGATTTTATAACATGCATGCGCTGCCGCACGCATGTTATAAAATCCGGGGTCGGCGCGCGCAAGGGGGTGCACACATGTTCACCTTGGGTGCGCCAAGCCCTAGGGGAGGCCCGATGGCTTTCCCCATTCCCTCCAAGGCCACTCCGAAATTAGAGCGGCCTTGGAGGGAACTTTTTTTTTGTTCCCCCCCCCACCTTTCCCTCCCTTCCCCTATCTAACCCATCCCCCAGCCCTACCTAAATCCTCCCCCACCTTATTTTGTTGAGTTACGCCTACCTCTGGAAGGTTAACTTGCGATAGCCGACACGACACTTGGCCCCGCCCCCGGACCGCCACCACGCCCCCGGACCGTGTCCCCCGCCCCCAGCCCCGCCCACCCCTGCATCCCGGGGCTTGCGCACACCGCCGAGCCTATGCAAAATAGGCTGAGCGCGCGCAGGGTTTTTTTTAAGGATTACGCGTGTAACCTTTTAAAATCTGTCCCAGAGTGTTTTAAATTTCACCCGTGATTCAATGGGTAGCCAATGTAGGTCAATTAAAGTTGGAGTAATGTGGTCAGATTTCTTTTTGTCAGTTAAAATTCGTGCTGCAGCATTTTGAAGGTCCTGAAGTGGTCGAATGGAAGAGGTGGGGAGACCTAAAAATAGGGAATTGCAATAGTCTGTGCTTGCAAATATTAAAGCCTGTAGGACTGTATGAAAATCATTTTGCAAGAGAAGAGGTTTCAGACATTTCAGTGTCAATAGTTTGAAATAACCCTCTCTTGCTTTAGTTGAAATATGTTTTTTAAGAGACAATTCTCTGCATATATGCTAATTTTCATGCCTGTAATGTTTCAAAAATTCACCCCATGAGTTTACGATTCTCTACTAGTTCAAGAGCTCTCAAATTGCCTGGAAAAAAAATATTGTTTCCAGCGATCCTTTCTGTAATTGCTGAGGACCAGTCTGGTTCCTCGGTCCAGAGTTGCAGGTGTTACCTCAGACCCTATACACACCTTTTCCAAGTTGTCTCAGTTCTGAGTCATTAGAGCCACCCAATGACTTAAGAACAGCCTCCTGTCCCATCAGACTGTTAGTTCAAGGCAGGCCAGAGTGTATTTGCTCTTAGAAGACTTTATTGAGGGTCAATAAAGAATTCTTCCAAGGGTAAAAGTCTTTTTTTAATCAAACCCTTACTCTCTAGTTTTAGCTTCACTTCCTCATTAAAAATAAAATTATGGGCCAGATTTTATAACATGCGTGCGGGCGTAGATTTGTTCGCGCGACCCGGCGTGAACAAATCTATGCCCGATTTTATAACATGCACGCGCTGCCACGCGCATGTTACAAAATCCAGGGTCAGTGCGCGATGGGGGGTGCACAATTGTGCAACCTGCGCACGCCGAGCCGAGTAGCCTGCCTCCGTTCCCTCCGAGGCCGCTCTGAAATCGGAGCAGCCTCGGAGGGAAATTTTCTTCTGCCCCCCACCCCCCGCACCTTCCCCTCCCCTTCCCCTATCTAACCTGCCCCCCAGCCCTAACTAACCCCCCCCCCCCGACCTTTATTGAAGAAGCTATGCCTGCCTCCGGGCAGGCGTAACTTGCGCGCGCCAGCTCTCCATCCCCCGGCCCGGTGGCTGTTCCGGAGGCCGTGGTCCCGCCCCAGAACACCCCTGGGCTGGCGCCCCACCCAGGGCCCCATCCCCGGAATGCCCATTTTTTCAAGCCCCGGGACTTATGCACGTCCTGGGGCTTGAGCGCGTCACTGAGCCTATGCAAGATAGGCTCGGCGCACGCAGGGGGAGGCAGGGGTAGGTTTTCCGGGGTTGTGCGCGTATCTTACGCGCGCAACCCTTTGAAAATCTACCCCATATGAATTAATGATTTCAAACCAGGTAGATTTCTGCTTGGTTCAAGTTCAACAGAAATTTTGGAATTTTCACTAGATCCACTGGAAATCTGAAGTGGATCTATCAAATTGAGGAAATGCATTTTGGAAGTCCTTATATTCACTTCAGATTTCATAGGACTCGCTTCCAATCTGCAAGAAATCCAAAGGAGATCTGCTTATCTGAATGGATTTCGTTCAAAACGGCTTGCTACATCCATTTCAAGAAAACCTCTAGAATTTTAAGTAGACTTATCCAGTTGGGTGAAAACATTTTTGTTTCATTATTTACAAATCTCGTATCAATAAGGGCTCCGGTGCACACCCATCCATACTGCCCAGCACTGTCTTCTTAAATAAGTAGCACCAAAACCAGACCTGCAAAGAAGGGTTTTCTGTGAACTTCAGCTCCTTTCTGGCCCTAATTTATGAGATTGCAACCATTTGAGGTGCTGACATCATCTATCGATTTTATCCTCAAATATTGCTAGTGACTCGAGAGAGAAAGTACACTACCAATCATTTTATACGCAGTAAATCCTAGAATTGCAAAGAAAACAAAAGCAGAGGGAGAAAAGGGGCAAGAAAGAGGGAGAGAACTATCTACAGTATCTGGTCAATCATTTTCTCCTAAGCACGAGCTATGTTTTTAAATAAAACAAAACTTGGACACATGGACATAGAACATGCACAAATAGTTCTTTACATAAATTCCAACAAACGTCAGGGTTCCATCTTGACCTGTGAAGCTAGGAACCTAATGTTTCCATTGTGCAATTCTCAGGAGAATTCCGTCAGCTTTCCAGTGTTAAAGAGATCAGCTGTCATATCATTTGTGTAAAATTAACAATGTTTAAGCTTAACGCCGTGAATGATATGTACTTTTGGGAAAAGCAAGAATGTTACATTGTTTGCACTTGCCTTCTGTACACAGCCACATTACTTCACCCCCAACTCCCTGCCCATGCAGAATTCAACAAACCTGTCAGATAACATAGGAAATGCAGTTCATAATAAATTTAAAACACTTCAGCCATAGGAAAATGATATTTTTTCTCTCCCTCATCTCTTTTGCTTTTTCTATCCCATGGGTTTAATTAGCATAAAAAAGTTACAAAACTAATAATGTGTTTGCTTGTGCCAAAAAAATTGAAAATAGTAACGTCTTTTTCTATCCCATCCACTCCTCCAACCCTCAATCTCACTTTTAGAGTGTTGTGTTTCATGGGCCTCCATATAAACCACTGCTGTCACTGGCCCCCGATGCTGCCAAGGAGCCCCCATGCAGTCGTGCAGCAACCTCTGTATTCCACTGGGCCCTGATGTTCCTGATGCTACTGACACTCTTCCTGACATCCCCTGTGCACACGCATGCCCAACAGCTCCAGATTTAAAGGGCCTCTGGCAGGAAATCCCCCATGGCGTCTACTGCTAATTTCATGGGCTCTGGCCTATAAAAGGCCCTTGTTTCCCTTCAGAGCTTGCCTCGGCAACAGGTCTCCCTACATTCTGTAGTGCGAGTTGTCTCATCATTTTTTGTCTTCGTTCTCAAGTCACTGCATTCCTGTTCAATTGGTCCTTGACTTCGCTCTTCAGTTCCTTTGTTCCAGTTCTTGTGGTTCGTGTCTTCATCTTCAGTTCCTGTGGTCTGCGTCTTCATCTTCAGTTCCGGAGGTCCTTGTCTTTCTCTTCAGTATCTGTGGTCCTTCATCGGTTCTTCTGTGTGTTCCTTGCCTGTTGTTCTGCTCTTTGCCTTCCTGCCCTACTTACCCATCCCTTCTTCCTATGGACAGTATTAACCTTGGCCTGCTTCCTGGATACTCCTTGCTTGCCGCCTGCCACTGACCTCTGCCTGTATTAATCTTGGCCTGCTAGCCGGATGCTTTCTGCTCGCTGCCTGCCTCGACCATAGTCTTCCTCCAAATTTGCCTCATCCACTCCTGTTCCAACCCAGTGACATCGATGGATCTCTCCACCCGTATAGACCCCCACCTAAGACCTGCCGGCCTGACACCCAAAGGCTCAATCTGAAGGGAACGTGGGCTGGTATAGGCGAAGCTCCAGCTGGGCTTCTGCCTCATCTATGTGGACCAGCCTTACAGTGGGGACCTGTAGGGCTCCTTCCTGCAGGTTGCTGTCAACTCCACCTCGTTCTTAGGGACCACACCCACAACATAGAGAAGCAAAAAACAATAAAGATGCATCCTAGGAATGATTTTCTCTTTCTCATTTACTGGTGAATTTTCAATTAAAAGCCATAGCAATATTTTATTTTATATCCCTTTAATTATAAAAAAAGTAATTTTCAAAGTGGTTAGCAAGCACAAATGTGCGCACATTTGTAGGCCCGTGCCCAGGGATGTGGCTATTTTATAATATGAGCACATGTTATAAAATAATCTGACTACACACATGTGTGTTTAATTTTAAGTGGACATGGGCCTGTGAGTTCAAATGCAGCTTCTATCCTATAACTGGGGGGATTTTAAAAGGCATGCATGCCAACACCATTGCCAATTTTCCCAGTTCATTCCTAGTTCACCCAGTTAAGGGATAGGACTTCCAAACCCCCTTAGTTTAATAGCCTCTCTTCCCCCTGTTAGACCTGATCTTTAAAACCCTACTGATCTGCCTAGATTTTTTTATTTATAAGTTACTCATCATCCATAGAAAAAGTAAAGTTACACAGCAGGGGACCCCGGCATGCGCCAGTTCATATAAGTATTTACGCACAAATTTCATGGTAAAATCCTGGAATGCCCATGCTCCACCCAGACCATGCCCATGCTCTGCCTTTTTTTGGAAACTTTTCATTTGAGCGCGCAGTGGTATGTATGCGCATAACCTGGCATTTTTTAAAATCTGCTCAGTGCCTGCCGGTCTGACATATTAGCAAATCCCCTATTGATGCATGTGTCTGGCTTTAAAAATTCACCTTAAAGATCATAAACTCTGTTATTTAACAGCCGTCAAAAATAAGCCTTGACTTTTTTCCCCAACGGAAAATTATACATCTTCCAGTTGGAAACTTGGGCGAAACCTGATTCAAATAGTCTCATTTTTTTCTAAGATAGAAGGATTCTAGAAGGAATATATACCAAATTAAATCTCCCAGGTATTCAAGGCTGAGGTTGTAAATTGTCTGTAAATCTACCTTTAATTGTTTAAATTTTATGCACCAGGCAAATGGTAGCCAATGAAGGTTATAGAGTACAGGTGTAATATCAGCTTGGAAGGAAATATGAGAAATAATCCTAGCAGCTGTGTACTGAATTATTTGTAAAACTCGCAGCAAAGTACCAGGAGTACCATTAAACGTGACTACAGTAATCTAACCCTGTAAGAATCAAGGTCTGTACAACAGTTGAAAAATATTGTGAAAGCGACAAAGGTCATAATTTAACCATATTTTTTAACTGTAAAAAAGCAATGCAAACAATTGTATAAACTTCAACTTGTGCTCTAATGGTGAGATTTTGACCACCCAGGTAGAGAGTCCCTCAAGCTAGGTTGAGAGAACCTTGCCCAAATCTCATCTTGGAGTGAGTTTCCTCACGCCGAAGGCCAGCAAATCTTCACAAGAGACCACTCTTCTGTTTGTACATCTAACATTGAATGTCAAAGTGGCCCCTAACCCCCTACACTAATACCTAACCCTCACCTCTAGTTACTAGGTGGGCCTCCCATAGGGATACAAATACCTGTCTAGGGAGGAGATACTATAGTAAGTCTCTCTCTCTCTCTCTCTGCAGCAGGCCTGTCTGGAAACATCGTGAACCGCGATATATACTGGCAAAGTGGGCTAATAGCGCAACTTGCAATAACAGCTTTTCGCATAGCTGATATCGCAATTTGCGATAAACATGCTTATTAGCATAAGGTACACCCCTTTTTGGTATTGCATGCGATACCAATGCGATATTGGAAAATGAGGCCCTAAGTTACATAGTTAAATAATAAAAATAATCAGCTAGTGATCTGTCCATGGGATGCTTTCACGTGTAAATTGAAAACTGTCTTGGAAGAGGCAAAAGTAATTCAACAAAACACCGTCCAAAGTATGTTCTCCATCATAAGCGGGGTCAGTAACTAACTAAGGGGCTGAAATAAGTAGGACTTATCTGGCTATCTAGTAGCCACTGAATATGTGCTTAAGTCAATTACCTGCCTATCTAGTTAGCCAGATAAAAGATGGGCAGGCAATGGGTGGATCAGGGCAGCGCTACTGAGCCGGCTAAGTAGCGATATTCAGCCTTAGCCGCATAACTTATCAATAGCAGTTCTAAACTTAAATGGATAAGACTTATCAGCCCGATTTTAAAAGGGCTACACGTGTAAATAACGGGGGTCACTCGCCGAAGTGCCGGGCCTCAACAAAGGGATGGGCTGTGGTGGGCCAGGGAGTGGGCTGGGACAGCGCCATTAGCCAGCTGCCAGTGCGCGGAAGATACTGATCCTCCAGAGCAGAAGAAAGTAAGAAAAAAAAAAGGAGGATAGATTAGGGATAATTTAGGGGTCATGGGGGAGAGGGAAAGAGGGAGGATTAGGATTAGGAAAGTTCCTTCCCAGTCCGCTCCTTAATTGAAGTGAACTGGAAAAGGCCTACCTGTTTTTTAAGATCCCCTCCTGTTCCACGCATGACAGAAATCTGCCCACAAATGCACGCCGATTATAAAATCGGGCGCGCATGTGTGTGCGGATATTGTATTTTATAACACACACACACCAACTCACACGTATTATAAAATAGCTGCATCTATGTGCGTGCGCCGGGAACTGCTCGCACATGGACACCCATATTTTATTTTTTAAATCGACCCCTATCTGTCTAAGAAGCACTTTTAATGGGGATATATAGCCATGTGGCTGAATATCCCATCTTTAGCTGGATATAGCTGTCCGGCTAACTTAGATACAATGCTTGCCTTTCAATATTGACCCTCAACTGTAAAACTCATGATGGAGATGGCATTGAGAAAGTCCTCAGCAGGTGAAATATTGGAATCATGAGCATATAAATTGAAATCACCAAATAAAATTAGTTCATTCTGACCTATTATTAGGGTAGAAAAAATGTCAATAGTTCACTTGAATCTTTTTCTAAATATCTAGGAGGACTATTTGGACCTAAGCATCAGTTAGGTAATCCGGCCCTATTTGGATCTAATCCTAACATTGAGATCCACTAACTGTTGGCACCCCGCTTCCATCACAATTGGGAATGGGTAGATGGGGAACTCGGCAAAGGTGCAGGAGAAAAAGGAAGGAGAGAAATGGGGGTTGGATTTTAATAGGAGCTGTGACGTGCGACAGAGCATGCATTGCAACCCAATGACATCACTCCTGCTCCCATGGGATAGGAGGGGATTGCGCGAGTCATGCACATGGCCCGAAGACATCAATGCCATGACATTGGGGAGCGCTCGCCTAATCATGGCCTCAATGTTACATGTGGGCCTTCGGGCATGGAGCATGAGCCCTGGTAATAACATCAAGATCCGCTAATTGTCGGCACCCCCACCCTCTCCTTTCCCGGAACCATACCCCTTGACAAATTGAAGCAGAGACTCTGATAGATGAAGAGGCCACAGATTTATTTTTAACATCATTATTATAACAATAAACTACTGTACCCTGCATGAACCGCTATCTGCCATCTGACACAAACCATGTCTCCAGTGCTGCCCGCCATGTCTCCTAGCAAGGCAGCCTATCCAACCCGCCCCCCCCCCCCCCCCCCCGCCATAACCTCCAAGCAAGGTGGACCCACCCAAGGCCTACCAATTCAGCCCATCAGCTCGTGCACCCGCCACCAGCATGAGGTAGTGACACTTGCCTCATATCCCCCCCTAAAGCTGCCACCTCTTCAACTTAGGAAAGAATCAAGAGCTTCCTGCTGTATTGCATTGCTGAAATATCAGAAAATAAATTCGGTCAAACCTGTACAGGCCTTCGCAAAGATAGTCAGTCCAGTCATGTAATATATGGCACCCTCCTAACCTGCCAGTTAACCTTCTTACGACCTCTTTGCCATAGCATAGCTTACTGTCATGCCATTTTAATGGATGGATGATATCAGACCACATGAAACATGTATTAGGGAACCAGGAAACTAGTTTCCTCAAATTGTTCTTTATGTGGCATATTAATTGCACACAAGATGATGTCCAAAGCACATTACCACCCAGATAAATAACGATGACCTCGGGCTCAGCCAGCTTATCCTTCTTAAGCTGAATGAATGGTAGCAGCTAATTCCAGGTCATTCCTTTTTCTCCCATCCAAATTATGCGAACGTTCCACGAAGCCAAATCCAAATGAGACCAGTACGAATGAACCCAAGCCCTCTTTGCTGCCCAATGAACAAAGGAGTGTCTGACAATCCAAATAATCCTTTGCCTTTGTGGTAACTCTGTGAAAAGAGGTCAAAAGAGAGGTTATACACTCATGATCGACCTGTACTGATATAGGTGTCACTGCATCCAACTTCCATCTACCAATTTTCTGAATTGTATCTATATACAACCCTGCCTGGGATGCACTGCTGGCTGCTCCTATTCTAAACAAATGGGTCCCAAAGTCCTTAGTGTTACAGCCAATTTCTGATAAAGCCAGATTCAATACTGCCGAAAATTGATATCTGGTAAGGGGGGTATGGTTGGCATGAATTAATAATTAAATCACTTCGGAAATTATAAACTGTTTTTATGCACAGTCACATAGGTAGTTGTGTGGTTCAGGCTTTGGGGTTTCCTTAATTAATTAAAGTTTTATAAGGTAACAGTTTACAATTTTCCTCAACGAAGTTTCACCAATAAAAGAAAAATTAATTATTTTGACACTTGGTATTATTAAAGTTAAATTTATTAAACTGGCAATAGAGAATATGGTTTACTGGGAAAACAGATATAAACATGAATTATGACACAAATAAATATATTTTAACCTTTGTACCAGGCTTTAAAACATTCCAAACATTTCAGATAACTATAACTGTGTTTCAAATTCTGTCTATCTTATAAAATATTTACTGCACTATTAACTATTTAAATGTTTTTTTTTAAGTCTTTAATACTTTTACACGTGTATTCATTGGTGCACTTATCTTTGACTCCCACGATGACTTGTGTACGCTGGTGTTTGGACAAAGATGAAATGTTTTGAAGGCTACAGTTCTTCCTGGATGGACATTATGCTTGACCACGTCATCTCTGGAGCTTGACAATGTCGTCCCTGGAGCTTGACCACATCGTCCCTAGAGCTATTTCCTACTATTCTAACTAAGAAATCAATAAAAGAACCTGTCTCCCTGAGACTGTTAATTTTTTTACTTTCTTTAATGTTACTAGCTTCAAAATAAAAGGCTAATTCAGTTCTCCGTCTACAACTAGGAAAGGTGGATAAGAATAAATTAATGTTTTCAGATCAGACACTCTTTAAATTAGTTATATAACACACAAGATCCTTATACCCATTCAGTCACTCTTTCCTCAAACAGTTCTCAGATGACTGTATTTAAATGGAAATGAGGTTTTGAAAATAAGAAGTCTTGAAGCCCAAAATGAAAATCCTTTTGCCCTTCTGCCAAAAGTGCTTTTAATTTCCCTTTGGAATTCAGCAGCAGTCACTCTTATCTTCAGGTGTATAGCAAAATATATATAAGCAGCAATATTTGTCTGCTTCTAATAGGGTTTTAACTTCAGGGTAATTATGATATCACACAATCAGTTTCACAAGTTTCTTTCATTCAGCTATGAAAGCTGAGAAAATATCCGCGTTTCATCTGTTTTATTTTTAATCTCACTAAAGTAACTTCCTTACCTTTGGCAGGCAAATAAACATTAATAATCCTTCTCATTCATTCTCATTCACTCTTGGTTAGTGTTTCTTAAATGTTTTTTTAGGTGTTTTACACAGTATAAAGGCCTAAATAACAGAGCTCAGCAGCGCACGCTCTGTCACCTTTCCCAGCTCAGCCCCTAACTGACCAACTGTCATGCAGAGAAAAAAAAAAGAATATTGCTGATGTCATAAAAAGAAAAGTGTTTACTTGGGATATATTAGTAATTAACAGAAATCTTAAAAAAAAAAAACAAACCCTTGGTTCAAGAGACTAGTAAAAAGGAAATTTATTAACTAATTTAAATGCATTCCCAATTATATCAATTTTCCAAACAAAATAGCAACTTGGCTATAATTTGTAGAGATGTGTATCGTGTGATCGATCGTCTTAACGATCAATTTCGGCTGGGGGGGAGGGAATCGGATTGTCGCGGTTTTGTTTTTCTAAATATCGTGTAAATCGTGAATCGGGGGAGGGCGGGAAAACCGGCACATTAAAACATCCCTAAAACCCACCCGACCCTTTAAAATAAATCCCCCACCCTCCAGAACCCCCCCCCCCCAAATGTCTTAAATTACCTGGGGTCCAGTGGGGGGGTCCCGTTGTGATCTTCCACTCTCGGGCGTCGGGCGCGTTGATAGAAAATGGCGCCGGCGCCATTTTGGTTCGTGTTCCCCGACGTCACGAGCGTAGAAGATCGCTCTCGGACCCCCGCTGGACCCCCAGGGACTTTTGGCCAGCTTGGGGGGGGGCCTCCTGACCCCCACAAGACTTGCCAAAAGTCCAGTGGGGGTCCAGGAACGACCTCCTGCGCTCGAATCGTGTTGCCGTACGGCCGGCGCCATTTTGCTGTACGGCAAAGCAAAATGGCGCCGGCCGTACGGCAACAAGAGCCGAGCGCAGGAGGTTGTTCCTGGACCCCCGCTGGACTTTTGGCAAGTCTTGTGGGGGTCAGGAGGCCCCCGCCAAGCTGGCCAAAAGTCCCTGGGGGTCCAGCGGGGGTCCGGGAACGACCTCCTGCGCTCGAATCGTGTTGCCGTACGGCCAGCGCCATTTTGCTTTGCCGTACAGCAAAATGGCGCCGGCCGTACGGCAACACGAGTCGAGCGCAGGAGGTCGTTCCCGGACCCCCGCTGGACTTTTGGCAAGTCTTGTGGGGGCCAGGAGACCCCCCCCCCCAAGCTCACCAAAAGTCCCTGGGGGTCCAGCGGGGGTCCGGGAGTGATCTTCTACGCTCGTGACGTCGGGGAACACGAACCAAAATGGTGCCGGCGCTACCTTTGCCCTGTCATATGACAGGGCAAAGGTAGCGCCGGTGTTATTTTCTATCAACGCGCCCGACGCCCGAGAGTGGAAGATCACAATGGGACCCCCCCACTGGACCCCAGGTAATTTAAGACATTTTGGGAGGGTTCGGGAGGGTGGGGGATTTATGTTAAATGGTCGGGGTGGGTTTTAGGGATGTTTTAATGTGCCGGTTTTCCCGCCCTCCCCCTTCCCCTCCCCCCGATTTACGATTTTTGACGATAAATCGGGGGAATTCCTATTAAATATCGCCTCTAACGATTTTTGACGATTTAAAATATATCGGACGATATTTTAAATCGTCAAAAAACGATTCACATCCCTAATAATTTGTACCATTATTTTAAACTTTGTTACAATGAGCAGATGACCAGTGCTTTGTTATTAAGGTAATAGCTTCCCTGGATACCCGTTGCTATGGTTCCCAAGCACTTTACTCAATGCAGGCATCACTGACACTTATACAGCCCCTTCAAATTAATTATTTTATTTTTAATTCTCTTCATCACATTTACAATAAGAATTTACTGCAGTCAGGCCGCACTGACAAGAAATTCAGTAAATTCTGTACAGGGCAGGTCATTAATGATGGCATTGCCCGTTTCAGGCATAGATTAGTGCCCCTCGTGGCCTGGTCTGTTTTTGACCTCTTTATAGTTATTTGGATTGACTGCTCGGACACTTTGACATTTGCATTACTATGGCCCCGAGACTGGCATCACGTTTAGATGTGGCCACTAACTCACTAATGCTCAGAGCTCCGAAAAAGGCCAGGGAAAATGCGGCCCTAAAAAGTTTGACCTCGAAATCTGAATTGCAAATGGCTGTTAACCCCAACCCCTTCTGGGTGAGCCAATCATGTGTGATTGGTTGCTTTCAATCAGTGGTTGGTCCCATCTTCCTAGCCCACTCTTCAAGAATGTTATTGACCAAGGAGCTCTTAGTTGGGTCACCCCCACCCCTGAGTTTTTGCCTAATCAGCAAGCTTCTTTTCAAATTCTCTCGTTGCCTTCCTTATTGATGTTTTGCATCTAACTTGCCTGTGTTTATGCTGTTTCCTGTTTTCTTCATTCGGATACCTTTTCCATTTTCTGAAAGATGTTCTTTTAGCTAATATAGCCTCTCTCACTTTACCATTTATCCATGCCGATAGTCGTTTAACCTTCTTTTCACCTTTTCTAATGTGTGGAATACATCTGGTCTGGGCTTCCAAGTGTTGAGTTTGGCAGTTCGTGGGCTGCCTCCATGAACTGCCACACTTACCTCCCTGGCCAGGCCATTGCCTTTGGTTCCCGTCGTGGCCAGATTCCACCGGCCCCCTTGCACAATGTAGCAGGATGCTGCCACCCCAACCAGCCATGCTTCTCCTTAGGTGTGCACGCGCTTGATATCATGATACTTAGAGTCTATGGCAGGAAAAGCCCCACAGCACCTCCTGATGACCTCACATGCTAAGCCCTATAAATGGCTCTCACCTTCCCTCACTGCCTTAGCATCAGGTTCAGCTACTGTTTAGTATTGCATGTTGCATCCCAGCATTCCAGTCTTTGTCTTCAGCTCTTTTCAGTCTTCATTCCAGCTTGTTCCAGTTTTCATCTTCAGCCTGTTCCAGTCCTCATCTTCAACCCGTACCAGTTTTCATCTCCGGCTCCCCAGTCCTTGTCTGCCCAACCTGATCTTGCCTTGCTGTCTGGTTCAGCCCTATCCATTCCTTCTGTTCTCTCTCTAATGGATACCTGGTTTTGACCTCTGCTTGAACTCTGGATACACCTGACCACTGCCTGCCATCAACCACTGTATGAAATCTGGATACTCCTGACCACTGCTTGCCCTCGACCACTGCCTGAACTCTAGATATGTCTGACCACCTCCTGCCCAGACCTCGACATGTCTATTAGTTGCCTGCCTATGACCTTCGCCTGGCCTTGGACCTCGTCTCCAGTCATCCGCAGAAACCCTCGCCTAAGTCCTGCTGGCCCCAGCACCCAAAGGCTCAACCCAGGGGAACATGGGCTGATAAAAGTGAAGGTCCTATTCGGTGTCTGCTTCCCCTGAATCTGCCTGCTGATGGAAAGAAGCTGCAGAGCTCCTCCCTGCAGATAGAGGCAATCTCACCTCAGCCCAAGGGTCCACAGACACAACACAAAGATGGTATTTTTAAACAAGGTCCATGCCTGATGTAAATTCATATCTCTTGCAGCTTCTCCTTTAAGTATTTTCCAAACCATTTTCCTCATTTTATCATAGACACCATTCTGAAAGTAAAATGCTGTTATAGTAGATTTCATTAGTGTCCTTCCTTCAGTTATTAAGTCAAATTTGATTATGTTGTAATCACTATTTCCAAGTGGCCCCAACACTGTTTTACCTCTTGCACCAAGTCCCGTATTCCACTAAAGACTAGGGGGCGGATTTTCAAAGGGTTACGCGCATATATAACGCGCATAACCCCAAAAACCCACTCCTGCGCGCGCCGAGCCTATTTTGTATAGGCTCGGCGGGGAGGGGCGGGGCATGGGTGTGGCCAGAGGCCTCGCCACTGCCGCTGGGCCCGGGGATCGTGTGCCGGCACTCGGCCGGCGCATGCAACCTACGTCTGCCCGGAGGCAGGCATAAATAATAAAACAAAGGTGGGGGAGGATTTAGATAGGGCTGGGGGGCAGGTTAGATAGGGGAAGGGAGGGGAAGGTGGGGGGGGGGCAGAGGGAATGGGGAAAGCCATCAAAGCTCCCCTAGGGCTCGGCGTGTGCAAGGTGCACAGGTGTGCACCCCCTTGCGTGCACGCCGACCGCGGATTTTATAACATGCGCACGGCTGCATACCTATCCTGCCTGCCTTTTCCCCTATCTTCTCTGAACCCTAAAACCTCCCAAACTAACCTTTTTTTTTCTGTTACAAAGGTTACAAAATCTGGCCCTTTGTCTCTAGTATGTCCTGATGTGACAATCACTGAGTCATCACTGGGGTAATTGAAATCACCCATTTTTACTGTGCTGCTGATTTTGTTGGCTTTCCTAATTTCTTTTAGCATTTCATTGTCTGTTTGTTCATTCTGCCCAGGGGGACAGTAATACACCTCCACTGCTATTTTAGTCCCCTTTTCACCTGGAATTTCTATCCATAAAGAAAGAACATTGCATTTTGTTTCCTGTAGAAAGTTTATCCTGTTTGACTCTAGGATCTCTTTAATATATAGTGCCACCCATCCACCAGTTTGATCCTTCCTATTATTTTGATATACGTTTTTAACCTGGTACCACAGTGTCCCATTGGTTATCCTCCTTCCACCAGGGCTTTGAGATGCCAATTATATCACCTTTTCATCCAGTGCTGTACACTCTAAATCTCCCATCTTATTTTCTAGACTTCTAGCATTTGTATATAGACAATTCAAAATATGTTTTTTGTTTGTATTAACAATCTGCTTATCAGTTAACTGGGATAATTTGAAATATTTTTGCTCTGTCTCCTTTTTACTTAAAGGTACCTGGCTGACTTTAACATTTATTGCAACCTCTCTACTGGAATGTCTTAAATTCCTGGTTCTCTTAAAGGTGAATTTTTAAACCCGTGCGCAGGTGTCCATGTGCGCGTGGTTCCCAGCGCATGCACATGGCCGCACCAATTTTATAGCATGTGCGTATCACCACTGAATTTAAACTTTCATTAATGACACCACGCACATGTTATAAAATCCACTACTCGCACACACATGTGTTCTCAATTTTATATCAGCGTGCTCATGTGTGTGCGAGTGTTAACTCGCGTGCACAAGGGGTGTAAATTTTAGTACATGCGCGTGGCGACGTGATAGGGCCTTTCCTCATTTCCCTCCCAGTCCACTCCAATAAACAAGCAGACTTGGAGGGAACTTCCTAAACCCATTACCTACCCTGCCTGCCTTTTCCTTATTTTCCCTGAACCCTAAAACCTCCCAAATGAAGAATATGTCTGATTAAGATAACCAAGAATTCCCAGATGCCTTTGCTGTATCGTGGCCTGTCAGAGGTGAATGAACTTTGAGAGACTTTCTGACTATCACAGATTCAAAGGATGCAGAAGAGTTGGGAAACTGGTAAATCCTGCAAAGCTTATAATTACAGGCCAGGAAGGCATCAATGACTTGCAGAGAATCTCTGAGACAGATTTGCTGGCAACAAAAGGAGAGAGGCCTATTTTAATGGCCACATTTACTTCACAATGCAGGGATACTCGTTCTGCAGGAAAATAGGATGCAAGCCTTTATCTTGCAGATATTGGTTTCAATGACCTGAAACCAATTTGAATGAATCCTGGTGCCAAGCTCTATTCAAGACCCAGACTGGGAGGTGTTTACAATAAACAAAGAAGAACAACAGAAGACAAGAAGAGAATACTTGCATCAAAGCCAGTATGATACAGGAACTTGTTTACATTGGGAGGAGTAACAGGGTTAGAAGAATTCTTAGTTGAGGGAGGTCCTCACAAGCATTTCCTATACAGGATAGATTGTCATGACAAACAGTATCATGTGTTTGTGGGCGGTTACACTTTTCTGGAAGCTTCGAGAATGTTGGATTTTAATTATATAAGTCAGAGCAGGGCAGAAATTCATTGAGATGCTACTTATTACAGAAAGAGGGCAGATTGCATCTCACAAGAACACTTGTCTCTGCATGTCTTTTGAAAAAGCCAAAATAAACTAAATTTTAAAACCTCTTGCTGAATTGCAGTGTTCTTGTGCCCTAAGCTATGAGTCTCAAAAATTAGACACAAACTAACCTTTTTTTTTCTGTTTTGCAACTTACCTGCTCTCTGGAGCAGGAGTAAGTTGTGTGGGCCCGGCATTCCTGGTGCGTGTGGCATGGGACAGTGTCTTAGTGACACGCCCTGGCCCACCCCCTGCCCACCCATTTTTCCTCATGCCAGTCTTCAGCACATACTGGCTGATATGGGAGATATGCATGGCCTGGCCACACGTATATCTCCTCATTTTCGTGCGTGCCGGCTTTTAAAAATCAGCCCTTATATATCCTTCAAAGATATATCATTCCATGTGCATTTGAGTGACTGTCAGCTTTCCCCCCATCATCTAGTTTAAAAGCAGCTCTATCTCCTTTTCAAAGGTTATTGCTAGCAGCCTGGGTCCACAGAGCCAGCAGCCTGGTTCCACCTTCACAGGTAAGTTAGAATCATCTTATTAACCCCATTTGGCAGAAAATCTTTTCTGAGATTTGCCTGCCCATATTGGCCATGTCTAATGATAATTGAAACGTCTGCTGTCTCTTGACTGGATACTTTGTTGAACTACATTATTAAATGAGACCAAAGCTAGGTCTAACCCTAGTTTGAATGGGAGATTTTCCAGGAGCGCATGAAGGAAGATACCCTTGGGCACAGACTCGGCAGTAGAGGATCACCTGCATGTCCCCTCTAAATATGGGCAGCTCAGACTCAGGGTGATGTCACCCCCTGGTACAATGAGAAAGACAGTCCAAGCAAAGGAAAAAAAGGTTACAGCCCCCAGAAAGAATCAACCCCTGTAGCAGGTAAATAAAATAATTAAATGTTCTACTAGTGGATATTTGCAAGAGTCATAAATGTCCTCGATTTGTGATGATTTATCTAAATCTAATCTGCTGGGTATCTATGCGATACACAACTGCTAAATAATTTGCTAGATTTGGTTTTTATTATTGTTGGACTTCCTATTTGAAAAGTTACACTGTCCGGCAGCAGTCAGAAGAGCTGATGAACTCGTAGGTAAAAGCTGTCAGTTTAATATATCGCCCAAAAAAACAAATTTAATTTCCTCTGGATTAGCGTTTAGATCTGTAGCTGATTAGCTGAGCAAAGACTGTTCAGCAGATCTGTCACACGTATGATTCCAGCTCTACCTGGTGGACCGAATCTTTCTAGCCAAGTAGCGGGGCCTTCAAAACTAATCTTCTGAATAGCAAAATCTAGGATTGTGAAGCTCCATCATAACTAGGACTTCAGATTTTAGGTGTTTATATTTTGTAAATGTAGGTGTTTATTTTCCTGCTAATTAGGATTCATTGTGGCACCAAAAATAGGTCTTTATTGGTGTTATCATAGCGCAGGTACTTTTGTTTCTGAATCAAATACGTACACTTTTGTAGATGAGGAAACATTAGCATGGAAAAAGCATGAAAATAAAGTGGAGGATCCAGAGTAGACAAAAGAGAGGTGAGAGAATACTAAGTAAAGTGATTTTTTTCCAGTGTTTATCTAATAAACATCTTTTTTTTTTTTTTTTGCATTAGGGATATTCTAATGGGGTTTATCAGTTAACACCTAAAATCAGAAGTTCTAGCCATAACTCATATGTCCAATAATATTTTCTCATACTTGCTGAATGTACATTTCTTTCAGCCTGATATAACAAGGGAAGTATTTTTGTTTTGCTGAGATGTCTATAAAGTATGCATATATGTGTTTATGTATGTGTGCGTGTATGTAGCAAAAGGAAGCTACAGCTAATATAAAGAAACTGTCATAGTTTTATTAATAACTACAATACACGTCAAGGGATCAAAACACTTTTAAAATTGAGGTTAAACTCCAATAAGACTAATTAATTAAATTGTTAAGAACACAGCATAAAAAATAATGCTGTTAACCTAATTTACATCCACAGCCTCTCGCCGTGTAAATGGCCCCAAGCAGTATCAGCAACGGACACCTCAGAACTCATTCATCTGCTGGTTCAAAAAAACAGTCATTTTAAATCCCATAACTAAATTGTATTATTTATTTCTTATTTTATGTACCTAGAGACCCAAAACTAAACTCTAAGGGGTGAATTTTCAAACATACGCGAGGGCGTACATGTGCGTGCGCTATACGGCGGGCGCAAGGGGGTGCACAATTGTGCACCCTGTGCCTGATGACAACCACGAGCTTCCCCATTCCCTACCCCCTAGCTTGACCGTCCCATCCCTTCCCATAGGCTTTCCACCACCTAAACGTAACCTACCCCTCCCCCCCCCAAATTGTTATTTCACCATTTGCGCCTGCCTGGAGGCAGGTGCAGGTTGCGCGCGCTGGCAGCTTGCCAGCATGTGATCCTCCGACACAGCGGCAAATGGCCACTGTGCTGGAGGCCTCTGGCCCTACCCCTGCCCCATCCCCAGACCGCCCCACCCCCGCCTTGCCCCTGGTCAGCCCCTTTTGTAAAGCCCCGGGGATTTACGCCCGTGGCCGTACCTTTATAAAATAGGCCTGGCACACATAGGGCTTTTAAAATCAGCCCCTAACTGCTTGTTTCAAAACCTCAAAGTCTTATTGTGCATCATCAATGTAAACTTCAAAAATCTAATTACTTATCTTAAAACAAGATTTCCCTCTGCGTCCTCACTGAAGACTCTAAAATCAAAACATCCGACATGAGCCCAAGTTTCAGCAGACTCTGCCGCCTGCTTCAGAGGTTACCAATTAAACTGGGTTGACCATTCTCTTATTGTTGCTCTGCCACCTGTTTCATGGGTTACCAATCTACAAGAGAAAACCAAATATAAATCCACAACATTTCATTAAGAGAATATGTCCTCCCTAAAAAACAAGATGAGCATATGTACAGACTAAAATAGCACACATAACCCACTGTAACAACCACCTCACCGATTCAGCAGTGACAACTGGAAGCTACTGTTAACTCAATGTTCATCTAATCATAATGATGCTCAACACAAAGGATTGAAACAAGGAAGTTTAAATAAACTCTACCACTCATCTATCAAACATGGCAATACGTCATCAACGTCAGATACACATCACATATCTTCAAAAATGTCCGGTCTTAAAGACCTAACACTTGCCCCATTCTATTTCCTTATTGAGGCTAAATGGTTGCACTGTCCCTAAGTGATAAATCCAACACTGTTCCTTGCAGATTAACACTGCATTGATGTCCCCTCCATGAGCACTAATGCTCATCTCTTCTAATATTGCAAATGTGAAATCAGTGAAAGTATGTCCCCTCTCTTGACAATGAGCCACTAATGGAGCCTCTATCCTGCCATGTTTTATTGCACTTCAGTGTTAAACCAATGAGTGTGAACAGGTCACAGGGTCTTTCCAATATATATGAAAACGCACGTACACCACATAATGTACACCACTCAAGAAGAAGTATAAGAAAAATATGCCTTCAATATATAATTAGATAACTTATCAAGCAGCAAAACATTTCCATTAAACAACTGAGCGCAAACTGAACAACTCCCACATGGATAATATCCCAACTGTCCAACTGGATCAGTTGTTGATCTTGTTCACTTGTCAAACTTAGAGCTCACGATCATAAATCTGATATTCCTACCCCTAGTTAATGCAAACACTAGCCAATCATGAAATAAAAATGTAAATCTAAAACTCCCCAGAGTTGTGTTATAATGCTCTGAATTTTATAAACATAAGTGGAATATGGTAAAACTCAAACTGGCCGTGAAGTGGTCTCATGAATCCATGGTGTCAATGACAGATCCCAGTTGACCTATCTGGCTCTTTTGTATGCATGCCTCACAACAAACGGTAGGGATTCACTGGTAGCCACTGAGCCTCAAAGCAGCCAACATACAAGTTGGCTACATTGGGGACCATAGTGGCTCCCATCACCACTCCCTTTCTTTGTTTTTAAAATCTGCCATTAAACAGGAAAAAATGTTCTTCAAGTGCTATAGCAGTTAACTTATAAAAATAAGTTGATGGTATCCGTTCAATAAGGGATGTGCATTTGTTTCATACGTTTCATACATTTCCTATACAAGCATGTAATATGAAACGTATGAAACATATGAAATGAATGCACATCTAATTGACATGTAATGGGAAACGTATGAAACAAATTAAACGAATGAAACGAATGCACATCCCTACCGTTCATGAAGGTCATTATTTTTCAATGTGTTCACAATGATTTTCAAAGCTTCTCCCTGTGGTACATTAGTATAGAAGGAAACTATATCAATGGTGGATAAACTCAAACCCTCAATAAGGCCCATAAATTGTAAAATGCTCATAATGTCTGAGGACTCCCTTACATACGATGGTAACGACAGTACTGAAGGTCCTATACATTTCTCAACAAAAGGTGGCAAAGGTTTCAATAGGGACCTTCTGTAGTTGTGTCGTTGGGGTTCCCAGACTCCACCAGTCCAAGAAAAATGAAACAGAGAAACTGGCAGAGGAAAGACAGGTGGAGGTTTCTAGGCCCCACCTACATAAAAGGAGGCAAGCAGTGGGGCCAGTAAGAAGAACATAAGAACATGCCATACTGGGTCAGACCAAGGGTCCATCAAGCCCAGCATCCTGTTTCCAACAGTGGCCAATCCGGGCCATAAGAACCTGGCAAGTACCCAAAAACTAAGTCAATTCCATGTTACCATTGCTAGTAATAGTGGTGGTTATTATCTAAGTCAACTTAATTAATAGCAGGTAATGGACTTCTCCTCCAAGAACTTATCCAATCCTTTTTAAACACAGCTATACTAAATGCACTAACCACATCTTCTGGCAACAAATTCTAGAGTTTAATTGTGCGTTGAATGAAAAACAACTTTCTCTGATTAGTTTTAAATGTGCCACATGCTAACTTCATGGAGTGCCCCCTAGTCTTTCTATTCTCCGAAAGAGTAAATAACCGATCCACATATACCCGTTCTCGACCTCTCATGATTTTAAACACCTCTATCATATCCCCCCTCAGCCGTCTCTTCTCCAAGCTGAAAAGTCCTAACCTCTTTAGTCTTTCCTCCTAGGAGAGCTGTTCCATTCCCTTTATCATTTTGGTTGCCCTTCTCTGTACTTTCTCCATTGCAATTATATCTGTTTTGAGATGCGGCGACCAGAATTGTACACAGTACTCAAGGTGCGGTCTCACCATGGAGCGATACAGAGGCATTATGACATTTTCCGTTTTATTAACCATTCCCTTTCTAATAATTCCCAACATTCTGTTTGCTTTTTAAACTGCCGCAGCACACTGAACTGACAATTTCAATGTGTTATCCACTATGACGCCTAGATCTCTTTCTTGGGTAGTAGCACCTTATATGGAACCTAACATTGTGTAACTATAGCATGGGTTATTTTTCCCTATATGCATCACCTTGCACTTATCCACAATAAATTTCATCTGCCATTTTGATGCCCAATTTTCCAGCCTCACAAGGTCTTCCTGCAATTTATCACAATCTGCTTATGATTTAACTACTCTGAACAATTTTGTATCATCTGCAAATTTGATTACCTCACTTGTTGTATTTCTTTCCAGATCATTTATAAATATATTGAAAAGTAAGGGTCCCAATACAGATCCCTGAGGCACTCCACTGCCCACTGCCTTCCACTGAGAAAATTGTCCATTTAATCCTACTCTCTGTTTCCCATCTTTTAGCCAGTTTGCAATCCACGAAAGGACATCGCCACCTATCCCATGACTTTTCACTTTTCCTATAAGCCTCTCATGAAGAACTTTGTCAAATGCCTTCTGAAAATCCAAGTACACTATATCTACAGGTTCACCTTTATCCACATGTTTATTAACTCCTTCAAAAAAGTGAAGCAAATTTGTGAGGCAAGACTTGCCTTGGGTAAAGCCATGCTGACTTTGTTCCATTAAACCATGTCTTACTATATGTGCTGTAATTTTGGTGTTTAGAATACTTTCCACTATTTTTCCTGGTACTGAAGTCAGGCTAACCGGTCTGTAGTTTCCCGGATTGCCCCTGGAGCCCTTTTTAAAAATGGGGGTTATAGTAGCTATCCTCCAATCTTCAGGTACAATGGATGATTTTATTGACAGGTTACAAATTTTTACTAATAGGTCTGAAATTTCATTTTTTAGTTCCTTCAGAACTCTGGGGTGTATACCATCTGGTCCAGGTGGTTTACTACTCTTAAGTTTGTCAATCAGGTTTACCACATCTTCTAGGTTCACCGTGATTTGGTTCAGTCCATCTGAATCATTACCCATGAAAACCTTCTCCAGTACGGGTACCTCCCCAACATCCTTTTCAGTAAACACCGAAGAAAAAAAATCATTTAATCTTTCCGTGATGGCCTTATCTTCTCTAAGTGCCCCTTTAACCCCTCGATCATCTAACGGTCCAACTGACTCCCTCACAGGCTTTCTGCTTCGGATATATTTAAAAAAAGTTTTTACTGTGAGTTTTTGCCTCTACGACCAAATTCTTTTCAAATTCTCTCTTAGCCTGTCTTATCAATGTCTTACATTTAACTTGCCAACGTTTATGCTTTATCCTATTTTCTTCTTTTGGATCCTTCTTCCAATTTTTGAATGAAGATCTTTTGGCTAAAATAGCTTCTTTCACCTCCCCTTTTAACCATGCTGGTAATCGTATTGCCTTCTTTCCACCTTTCTTAATGTGTGGAATACATCTGGACTGTGCTTCTAGGATGGTATTTTTTAACAATGACCATGCCTCTTGCACACTTTTTACATTTGTAGCTGCTCTTTTCAGTTTTTTTCTAACTATTTTTCTCATTTTATCAAAGTTTCCCTTCTGAAAGTTTAGCACAAGAGCCGTGGATTTGCTTACTGTCCCCTTTCCAGTCATTAAATCAAATTTGATCATATTATGATCACTATTGCCAAGCGGTCCCCACCACCATTACCTCTCTCACCAAATCCTGTTCTCCACTGAGAATTAGATCTAATATTGCTCCCTCTCTCGTCGGTTCCTGAACCAATTGCTCCATAAAGCTATCATTTATTCTTCTAGCGTGTCCCAATGATACATTTACCCAGTCAATATTGGGGTAATTGAAGTCTGAAAATATACAGAAGCAACCTTGCACATAAGCAAATCCACAAATTTCGGGCTCCACGTACCCGGGGACAGAATCGGCGAGCTCGCGGGGGGGCCCCTGCTGCAGACCCAGGCTGCCCCTCGCGTACTGTACAGGCTCCAGTAACTACTCTTGGCGCTGTTCCATCACTGCCCTCTGCCTCCTCCAGATATTCTTCCATAGCGGCATCTTTTTTAGACTCGGGCCAGCCGCAACCGAAGCAAGATGTACGACAACTTCGGCAGCGAGCGGCTCCTCCGCCCACGCAGCATATTCAACATCCCCGATCATCTCGTCAACCTCGGACCCAGGCGGAACTTTGGCAATGAAGGGGGACACTGTATTCAATTTATCAACGCGTGAATTATCAACTTCTGAGTTATCGGTATTACACCGGGGACTCTCATTTGTGCCCACCCAAAAGGGGGACGTGTTTGACATTTTGGTTCATCTACACCGTTTTTTTCGGACATTAAAACTCAAATTGTTCTTTAAGGATTTCCCTTCATCCCCTGATATGTCTGTTGTACAGGTTAAATCTAAATGGACCCCCCCGGGGGTCGGGGACGTGACCCTTGGAGCGTTTGAATGCCTGGTATGTCAAGATGTAGCACTGATTTGCTCACGACATCAGTACATCAGATATAACCTGTCAAAAAATGAGGCTAGCGCGCTAAAGGGTTTAGCTCAAGACCCCTCCATTGTGATTAAGCCAGCGGACAAGGGGGGTGGGACAGTGGTATTAAATAGAGCAGACTATGAGGCGGAAGTCTTGAGACAGCTTAGGGATACCTCGTTTTATGTTCCCCTCCCCTCGGATCCTACGGATTTATTACGTCAAGAGATTAAAATTCTTGTTCAGTCAGCATTAGAGGCTCATATTATTACAAATAAGGAAGCCAAATTCTTGATCTCCACACATCCAGTTATGCCTTTATTCTATATTCTTCCTAAAGTACATAAATCCCTGGAAAAACCGCCGGGACGCCCAATTGTATCTGGCATTGGTTCGCTATTGGAGCCCCTGTCCCAATTTGTGGACCTTTTTTTGAAACCAATGGTACCTGGGATTAGGTCCTATGTGAGGGATTCATCTCACCTCATGACAATATTATCAGAATTACAGGTTCCACAGCCCTCGATGTTTCTCATTACACTTGATGTAGTATCCCTGTATTCAAATATTCCCCAGAACGATGCCCTTATTGTCATTGAAAAATGTTTGAATACACGACCATTACCGCAGAGAATTACCACACCATTTCTGGTTCAACTTGCGAAATTAGCACTAACAAAAAACTTTTTCCAGTTTCAGGACACCATTTATCAACAGGTCAAGGGGACTGCAATGGGGGCGACAATGGCTCCGAGTTTAGCGTGCCTCTACATGGATGATTATGAAACAACAAACATTTATTCCTCTATGTGGTATCAATTCATCCATGTATGGCTACGCTATATCGATGACATCTTTATTGTCTGGATTGGGACAAACATCCAATTCTTTATGTTTCTTGATTGGGTTAACTCAGTTAACCCTCATATTCAATTCAATTATTGCATTCATCCCACTTCTATCTCTTTTCTGGACATTACTATTAACTGGGTGGAGGACCACTTTAAGACTACTCTCTTTCGAAAACAGACTGACCGCAATACCCTGCTCGCTTATAAAAGCTGTCATCCCAGGGCGCTTCGGGATAATATCCCTACGGAGCAATTTTTAAGACTCCGCCGTCTTTGTTCAACAAGACAGGAATTTCTCTTTCAATCTCAGGACATGATTAATCGGTTCATTGAAAGAGGCTACCCTACGCGAGTTATCAAAAAAGCTTTTAAGCGAGCACTGTATACACACCGCGAGTGGCTCTTTGCACCTCCCACACAGTCTGATGACGTCACGCACAACTGTATTCTTCCTTTCTCCATTGTTGGAAGGGCTATAGCGAATATGATTAAACGCCACTGGTCAGCCTTGTCTTTAAATAATTTAATGCATGGTCCCCCGCGGTTTACTTTTAAACGGGCTACAAACTTACGAGATCGTCTTGTGCATGCAGCCTCACCTGCACAAATGGCATTACGACTGAGTGGTCAACATAATCCCTGTGGTCACTGCACGATGTGCAGTCACACGGAATCATTGACCGCATTTACACATCCCTTGACTGGACGAGTGTTTGAATTTAATTTTCAATCTAATTGTTGCACAAAGGGGGTCATTTACGTCATTAAATGCCCCTGCCCACTATTGTATGTGGGTAAGACCTCCCGGATGATCAAGACTCGCATCATAGAGCACTGCTCCAATATTAGGTCCTCCAGAACTGATGAGCCTCTGGTGTCCCATTGGCTTCAAGCTGAACACCTTATCGATGCTCTCTCCTTCTCAGTATTGGAGGTGGTCTCGCCCCCCTTGCGGGGAGGAGATTTCGCCGGCATGCTGAGTCGAAGGGAGCAACGATGGATTTATACCCTGAACACAGTTGCCCCCTCCGGTCTGAATAAGGACATCGAATGGTACCAGTTTTACTAGTAGAGATTAGTCATCACAGGTGTATATCTGCTGATTACAGCATCTCGCGAGAGTTGCCCTTCGCGCCTTTTTGCTCTTTAAAAGTTTGGGAAATTCAGAGGGCGATTGCGCTCCTGAGGAAAACTCCGAAAGGTATGTGTACTGAATCTGTATAAATCCTACGGCAGTGCTTGTTCCATTCCTTACTACTGTATATTGTATTGCAGATGTGAATAACACGGTTCTCTGGTCCCTCCCGATGCAGCCTCCGCGAAACACGGGACCGTGTCGGGGGACTTTAAATTTTCTGCTGTTATCCGTATGGAGTTGCCGTATTATATGAATGATTTATAAAGCACGAACTTCTGTTTAATAAAATTCGGATATTAGTGAATGGGACTTCACTCTCTTACTTGCACTATTGACTTTGTGGTAATTGAAGTCTCCCATTGTTACCACACTACCAATTTGGTTAGCTTCCCTAATTTCTCTTAGCATTTCACTGTCAGTCTCACCATCTTGACCAGGTGGACGGTAGTATACTCCTATCACTATAGTCTTCCCCGACACACAAGGGATTTCTACCCATAAAGATTCAATTGTGCATTTAGTCTCGTGCAGGATGTTTATCCTGTTGGACTCTATGCCATCCCGGACATAAAGCACCACACCGCCTCCCGGGTGTTCCTCTCTGTCATTGCGATATAATTTGTACCTCGGTATAGCACTGTCCCATTGGTTGTCCTCCTTCCACCATGTCTCTGAGATGCCAATTAAGTCTATGTCATCATTCACTGCTATACATTCTAATTCTCCCATCTTACTTCTTAGACTTCTGGCATTAGCATACAAACATTTCATAGTTTGTTTTTTGTTTGTATTTTCATTCTGCTTTTTAATTGATAGGGATAAGTTAGAATTTTTTAGTTCAGGTGAGTTTTTAGTTACAGGCACTTGGACTACTTTTCTTATTATTGGAACCTCACTGTTGGGATGCCCTAATTCTAATGCATCATTAGTATCCTTTGAAGATACCTGTCTCCGAACCATATGCTGCTGAGCGACTGTCAGCTTTCCCCTTTGATCTAGTTTAAAAGCTGCTCTATCTCCTTTTTAAAGGTTAGTGCCAGCAGTCTGGTTCCACCCTGGTTAAGCTGGAGCCCATCCCTTTCAAAGAGACTCCCCCTTCCCCAAAAGGTTCCCCAGTTCCTAACAAAACTGAATCCCTCTTCCTTGCACCATCGTCTCATCCATGCATTGAGACTCTGGAGCTCTGCCTGCCTCTGGTGACCTGTACGTGGAACAGGGAGCATTTCAGAGAATGCTACCCTGGAGGTTTTGAATTTAAGTTTTCTACCTAAGAGCCTAAATTTGGCTTCCAGAACCTCCCTCCCACATTTTGTTATGTCATTGGTGCCCACACGTACTACGACAGCCGGCTCCTACCCAGCACTGTCTAAAATCCTATCTAGGTGATGCGTGAAGTCCGCCACCAGGTAAGTAAGTACTGTAGCTGGCAAGCAGGAACCAAGCAGGTACTGTAGCAGGCAAGCAGAAACAAAGCAAGCAGGAACTACAAAAACACAAGAGACACGACGAGAGACAAAGAGCACGAGACCAAGAGCAGACGAGACCGAGGGAACACGGGACCAAGCGAGCACGGGACCGAAGGAGCGGTGACTGAGCAAACGGGGACTGCGCGAGCAGCGACCGAGCGAACGGTGACCGCACAAGCAGTGACCGAGCGAACGGGGACCACGCGAGCAGCGACC
Organism: Rhinatrema bivittatum; assembly: GCF_901001135.1. NCBI lineage: Eukaryota > Metazoa > Chordata > Amphibia > Gymnophiona > Rhinatrematidae > Rhinatrema > Rhinatrema bivittatum. The sequence goes on from NC_042622.1 coordinate 56,965,764, forward strand.
GAGCGAACGGGGACCACGCGAGCAGCGACCGAGCGAACGGGGACCACGCGAGCAGTGACCGAGTGATTCTCATGCCCACCAGCCACCCAGCTGTCTACATTCCTAATAATCGAATCACCAACTATGATGGCCGACCTAAGCCTTCCTTCCTGGGCAGTAGGCCTTGGGGAGATATCCTCGGTACGAAAGGACAGTGCATCACCTGGAGAGTAGGGCCTTGCTACAGGATCCTTTCCTACTACACCAGGTTGATGCTCTCCAATCATGAGACCTTCTTCCTCCAAGGCAGTACTGGGGCCCCTTAGCACATGGTGGCTCTTGGATTATAACAAACTCCTAAATTAAAAAAAATCTCCACTTATGGGGTTAACTATACAAAATATAATGCCAAACATAATTTTTAACCCTTATTTTAGATTGTGAAAATGTGATAAATCTGTTCTTGAAAATGTTTTTAAAAAAACCATCAAAATGATGTTAAAGAGGAATAGTGGTAAGAACATAAGAACATGCCATACTGGGTCAGACCAAGGGTCCATCAAGCCCAGCATCCTGTTTCCAGCAGTGGCCAGTCCAGGCCATAAGAACCTGGCAAGTACCCAAAAACTAAGTCAATTCCATGTTACTGTTGCTAGTAATAGCAGTGGCTATTTTCTAAGTCAACTTAATTAATGCAGGTAATGGACTTCTCCAAGAACTTATCCAATCCTTTTTTAAACACAGCTATACTAACTGCGCTAACCACATCCCCTGGCAACAAATTCCAGAGTTTAATTGTGCGTTGAGTGAGAGTTTCATACATTAACCTCTTCAAACCCCACCAATGTGGTTGCTATGTGGCTTTTTTGCTTTATAATCATTAACTAACTACTTTCCAACTAATGATGTAACAGGAACAACACTATTTTTTATAAAAACAAATTTTCAAAAATAACTTGTGAAAAAAACAATTATTTGTGATAGAAAAAAATTCTTAAATTATATTCAATAATCTCATTCTTAAACCATTCCTGTCACACTATGCCGGATCACTGGAAATGTATTTTAAAAAGTCAAACACTTCAACTGTAATCCAAACTCTAAAAAAATACAAGTCTCTTGAGTTATTAGCTCAAAAGGCTACATTTTTTGCTTTACCCCATCTGTTAACTGGTCGAATGAGCAAAAAGATCTCTGATCCAGTCCTTTGGGATACTGGGGGCATGCCTTTCTCTCAGGCACTGGTCAGTCAAAATCCAAAAATCCTTCTCACAAATATCTTCCTCAAAACCTCTTTGACAAATGCTTGAATTGACTTCTGTGAGATCCTTGGAGAATCTCCAGCTCTCCAATCACCTTACTTTGAGATCCTGGGGAAATCTCTTGTTTTTCAATCCACGCTTTCATGAAGCCCAGGAATAGTTTCAAGATCCTCACTCTTCATCTATCTCCTTCCCACTGAAGCACTGGCCATGTTCCAACATACTTTATACCCCAAAAAGCCTATCCCCCAAAAAGGTGGGGTTATAGCACTGGGAGGAATAAAAAACATCAAATATCAAAACCCCTCCTACTGCCCCTAGATAGCAAACAGTGTTAAGTGGAGTGCCACAGGGATCGGTTTTGGGACAGATTCTGTTCAATATCTTTATGAGCGACCTGGCGGAAAGCATAGAAGGTAAAGTTTGTCTATTTGTGGATGATACTAAGATCTGTAACAGAGTGGATACATCTGAAGCAGTAGAGAGAATGAAAAATGATTTAAGAAAACTTGAAGAGTGGTTGAAGATTTGGCAGCTGGGATCCAATGCCAAGAAGTGTAGAGTGATCCATCTGGGGTGCGACAATCAAAAGAGCTTTATATGATGCATGGTGAAAGACTAATGTGCACGGACTGGGAGAGGGACCTTGGTGTGATAGTGTCTGATGATCTGAAGATGGTGAAGCAATGTGACAAGGCGATAGCTAAAGCCAGAAGAATGCTGGGCTGCATAGAGAAAGGAATAACCAGAAAGAAAAAATGTTATAATGCCCTTGTACAGGCCCTTGGTGAGGCCTCACCTGGAGTACTGCATTCAGTACTGGTGCCCGTATCTCAAAAAGGATATAGTCAGGATAGAGGCAGTCCAAAGAAGAGCAACCAAAATGGTGAGGGGGTCAGCATTGGAAGACTTATGAGGAGAGGCTGAAGGATCTGAATATGTACACCCTGGAAGAAAGGAGGTTCAGGGAAGATATGATACAGATCTTCAGATTTCTGAAAGTTACACTTTGAAAGGTTTTAATGATACACAATCGTCAAACCTTTTCTGTTGGAAAGAAATCAATAGAACGAGGGTCATGAAATGAAACTCCAGGGAGGATGACTCAGAACCAATGTCAGGAAATATTTCTTCACAAAGAGGGTGCTGAATGCCCTTCTGGAAGAGGTGGTGAACACGAAAATAGTCAAGAAATTCAAAGGGGCAAGGGATAAACACTGTGGATCCCTAAAGGATAGAGGTTGGAAATTAAGAAAAGAGTGCAACAGGGTAAGTGAGGGTAACTTGCTGGTGTGGCAGTTACTACCCTTAAGCCTTGATACTGTTAATGCAACTCCATCATTGCTCTCTGCTTCAACGGCAGTGAGAAAAGGGGAATTGGATTCAGATAGCAACCAACAAGGGCCCTGACTTATGGTTTGGGGAACAAATAAACATGGGGGTAATAGCTGATGCGGCGCTTACTACCCTTAGGGGTAGATTTTCAAAGGGGTACGCGCGTACGATACACGCGTACCCCCCGAAAACCTACCCCAAACCCCCCCTGCACGCGCCGAGCCTATTTTGCATAGGCTCTGCGGCGCGTGCAAGCCCCGGGACACGCGTAAGTCCCGGGGCTTGCATGGAAGGGCATGTCGGGGGCATGACGGGGGGGGGGGGGTGCTGCGAGTGCCGCGGCATTTCGGGGGCGGGCCGCAAGTGACACGGCGTTTCGGGGGTGGCGCCGCTGGCGTGGTTTCGGCCCAGGGGCGTTCCGGGGGCATGGGCGTGGCCTCCGGACCAGCCCCCGAACCGGAACTCGGAGCGCGGCAGCCGGCCCGGCGAGTGCAAAGTTAGGGGGGTGGTTTAGATAGGGCCGGGGAGGGGGGGGGTGGGTTAGGTAGGGGAAGGGAGTGGAAGGTGGGGGGAGGGCGAAGGAAAGTTCCCTCCGAGGCCGGCTGCCGATTTTGGGCAGCCTTGCGCGCGCCGACCCTGGATTTTAATGAATACGCGCGGCTACGTGCGTATCTATTGAAATCCCGCGAACAAAAGTACGCGTGTGCGCAGATTTATAAAATCTGCCTCTTAATCACTAAGCCTGATAGTTTTTATGCAACTCCAACATTGTTCTCTGCTTTCACGGCAATGGTTAAGGGAAATTGGATTCAAACAGCATCCAAGGGCCCTGACTTTTATGGTTTGGTAAAGTGATAAGCATGAGGGTAACCTGCATGGTGCAGCTTGCTTGGAAGACTGGGTGGATCATTTGGGCCTTTTTTGACATCATTTCTATGTTTCTGTGTTTAGTGACTGGTGTAGTCCCATCGCATTTGCTATAAAAGTAAAAAAAAAAAAGAAAAGAAAAAAAAGAAACCTGTCTGCACAGCCGTAGACTACCCTAACCAGTAAAATTTGAAATATAAGTTTTGAATAATTTTCCTTTAAGGAAAAATTGCACTCTGTATTATAGCACTTTATTTGCATTTACCCTCGTGCTGGCTCTACATGCATAAGCCCAGAGAATTAAGATCATTATTATTTATTATTCAAACACTGTCCCTTTTGTTTTCTGGAATAGCTTTGTAGCCTGGAGTCAAATGAGCTTAAGTAAAATTATGTGACTTGGCACTGAAAATATATTACTTCAGCTGCCAGAACAAATTTAGCAGAATGCGTGTGCAGTTCGTCACTTTTACCACCACTGCCTCTGTGCACACAGCGCATATGACAGCTCTTGAGTTATGAAGGACTGTTCTGAAGAGGGCCGTGATGGATTTGATTGTTTTATGCACTGACTTAAGATCTCATTTCCTGCAACCCACCACTGCTTTCTCTGCGGGGCAGCAGATCCATTCCAAACCTGTTTTTCCTCCCTCTCCAGCTGAAGAGTTTGGTTTGATAGTGGCATGTCCAACCTTTTGCTCGGGGACCTAAAAGACCAGGTCCCAAGATTGCTAAGAACATCTGAAAGCTGACATAAGATCTATATTTATTATTTACTGTGAGTCTTTGGGGATTATTCTTAGACTGAATTAAAAGAGCATGTACCTAAGGAAGAAATATTACTTTTCAGACTCAGATTATGGCTTTTTGTTTTTTTAAATGAAAGAAGTTCTTTATTATGTCCAAGTCAAGGATGACTGTACTTTTGCCAGTCGTATGATTAAAGAAATGTTACAAAGTCAGATATATGGATTACAAATATACATCATACACACACACATATATATATATATGAAACAATTTTAAGGTACTTTAAACCTTTAGACGGTAACTTTAATACATACATATGCAGACTGTCATCCAGAGACGCGGGCATTTTATAACATATGCGCATATATGCATGCATGGTATAAAATAGACTGCGCGTACAAGTGCGCACAGTTTTATACGCATGGGCATCTGTGTGCGCAAATGCCACCTCTACCGCGTAACTGGGGTTCTTTAATACAAACATGCACGATCGATTACCAGTTAAACCACTTTGACTTCCTAACATCCCTGTTTAAATAGCCTTCCTTTTCGCCTCGTAACCCTGACCCCTAAAACCCTGTTGACACATGCCTATATTTTTTTTTGTTTTAGGATTTACACGCCATCCATAGCAGAAGTAAAGTTACACGGCAGGGGACCCTGGCCTGTGCTTGTGCACGTAAATACTTACTTGCACATTTCATGTTAAAGTCCCAGAACTCCTGTGTCCCTTCCTTGCCCACCCACACCCCGCCCCTTTTTGTGCTTTCTTATTTGTGCGCATACCAGGAGATACATGCGTACACAGGCGGCTTCTAAAATCTGCTCGGAGCGAGCCGGCAGGACATACGTATTTCATGGTTTTCATGCATGCCAAGCTTTTAAAATTCACCTATAACTGAGCAAATAACAACAGAAGAGAAAAAACAGGCAAACTTCAAATAGAGCAAGAGAGGAGATATTTAATAGGCGCTTACAGGCTGTAAATTTTCATTTTGTTTTATACGGAAGGGGGCAGATTCCTTCCAAATTTTGTTTTGTTGGGGTGGGCTTTTTGGGGAATTTTTTTGGTTTTGGGAAATAGTGCGCACTATTTTGGAAAATGGTGTCGACTGGACATGGAGCTAGGGTCAATCCAGGCTCTTACTTCCTCTTCCTGCTTGTTGTGGGGCCTGAAACCCCCCACATCATCTTCTACTGGCACCGCCACACCTCTCTCACTCAAGCGCTACTATAATCCAATAAATTGCACAGCTGAATTTAGACTATATTGTGGTGGAGAAAGATATTCCTCATGGTCCTCTGAATGGACTAAGTTGCAACAGGCTAAGGAGGAGGGGATTCGAGAATGAATGAGCATTTTGGTAGCAAAGTCAGAAAGACATAGATGAATTTCAGCATTGCTATTGCAAAGAAAAAAGACACAATTTAGCAGTATTTTGGATTTGTTTAGAGGAGAATGAGGCATTGAAGACGAGCCCAAGGTCACAGGCTGCAGGAACCAGGAGGATGAAAGTGAATAGAGAAAAGGGGAAGCGGGTTTTGGGGGAAAGACAAAAAATGTCCATCTTGGCCATGTTGAGTTTAAGGTGACTGTGGTACATCCAAGTAGTAATGTCAGACAAGAAGACTGGGATTTGGGACTGGATTCTTGGTGACATTTCCGGTGTAGAGAAGTGGATCTAGAAGCCATCAGCATAATAAATGAATAAATACTAGATTGAAAACAAGGGGAGGAGATCAGAGAACCAAGGGAAGAGCTGTAGAGAGAAAAGAAAAGGCCCAGGACAGAGCTCTGAGGCTCACCAACTGATAGCAGAATAGCACTAGAGGAAGAATCACCAGAAGAAATAGCAAAAGTACAATGAGAGTGGTAAGAAGAAAACCAGGATAGAGCAAAGTCCTGAAAGGCAATGGTGTACATTGTGCCAAGGAGTAGATGGTGATCTCAATCATATCAGAAGTAGCAGATAAAGCAGGAGGAGGAGGCAGTTTGAGGAAGGAGGTTCTTCTTCTTCCAGGCCCATAGGATATCAACTCTGGGCCCTAAAGTAATGCTGCTAGTCTCTCTTCCCCCATTAGGCCCATCAGAACATCTCTTTCTCTTTGTCTTCTCTGGCTTGGTTGGAAACTGCTCCCTTCGCCTGCACTGGGGGGGGGGGGGGGAAGGGGGGAGAGCAGTGAGCACTTGCTTCACATGCTAATGGAGACCCAAACCAAAGTTTTTCTGGGTCAGATTCCCCTCCTTCCCCTACCATGCACTGCCCTGGAGCAGGACTGGGGTGTTTATACTACCGGCAACTGGATATACGAACAGTGCATCCATCACAGGACTTTGAGCTGGATAGTGGGGCAAGGCAATGGCCTATGGGATGAATGAAAAGATCTAATCACGCCCCCATGCCCTCAGACACTAACCAATCCTTGTATTTAGTTTGTACATAGTTATGTTATAATTGCTATGCATTTGTTTCCAAGTTGCCTTTGCACCTTGTTTTTTGCTCTTTCCATGCTTCTCCTATTGGTTCTTTGTACCCCTTCCCCTCTCCCCTGTTCATTGTATTTTCCATTCTATTGTTCCACTGTAAACCGATATGATGTTTCAACTAATACCGGTATAAAAAAAAAAAATTCTTAAATAAATAAATAAAAATGAAAAAGAGCAAGATCACTATAAGGATTATCTCAAGGAGCTGTTTGATAGCTTTGATTCGAAAGGACTGGATCACTGAAGCATGAGAAACTGACTGATCTTGGTCACATACTTCAGCTGGGAGAAGTGGCCCCCATATTACAGTAAATGCTTCTGCAAGACAACCTCTCAGGCAGGGTATATTTTGACTAATTTAAAGAAGCCCCCCCCCCCCCAAAAAAAAAAAAAAATAAATAAAAATTCTGCTTGATGGCAATCTCACAGCTCAAGGCCACCATCTTGTTAAAGGCCCTGAGCAGCTCGAATTCCCACCCCCTCCTCAAAGTGTGAAAAACACCTGAGGATCTTGAGAGACCCCCTTGTCCCACCCCCACCACCCCTAGAGGCAGTCCCAATGGAGGAAATAAAAAAAAACATAAAACTTGTGGCACAAGCCTCTCCCTTCCCTCCTAAACCATGCCCCTTTTTTAAAAGTGCCCCCCCAGGCCGCTGGACCTCCCAGGTCTCTGGTACCCCTCCCCTACCCAAGCCTCCCTTTACTGAACCGTTCAATCCCTGGTGGTCTAGTGGAGCTTGGAGCATCTCCTAGGCTCCAGGCCCTGTGCCATCACTGACAAAATGCCACTGGCTGGCTGGTTTTCTGCTTAAGCCCTTGAAATAATTGAAATATAATTTCTTTAAGATGCTTTCAGCTTGCTGGTCAACATGATACCATGACTTTACAAGACTTGAAAATGGTACAGCCCTTACACTCTCTGCTTCTATAACCTAAAAGTAGCTGAAGAGGCATCTCTCCATGCAGTCATTTGATGAGAGAGAGAAATGCACCACTAACCCATCAACAATGATGGGCTGGCTTCTGTATATTCTCCTGCCTGGATGATGGATACAGCTGATTCCTCCTCTTCTGGGTCCATGAGAAATAGACTCTATCTTCTTGAGCTGTTCCCAGAAGTAACACTTCCCCCATAGAGAAACCAATCTTCTTTTGCCCCATCAGGCCTGAAAACAATATTTCCCATTCTCTCATTCCCCACTGTGTTTCCAACTTTACTTTCCTGTGCAAGGCTGTGATCAATACCCGGAGGCAGGCGCAAAAGGTAAGATAATTTGGGGGGGGCGGTTAGAGTAGGGCTGGGGGGGGGAAAGGTTAGGTGAAGGGAAGTTCCCTTCCAGGCCGCTCCGATTTCGGAGCGGCCTGGGAGGAAATGGGGAAAGGCAGCACGGCGCGGTGTGCGCAAGGTGCACAATTGTGAACCCCCTTGCGCGCGCCGACTCCTGATTTTATAACTTGCATGTGTGGGCGTACATATGCGCGTGCTGGGTAGCACACGCACATGTAGGCTGAACACGCTTCTTTTAAAATCTACCCCATAGTGAGACCTAGTGAGCCTTACATGAATAATTAGCAAAACTCAACAAAACAATTACTCAGTATGAAAACTGCCATTCCAGTCATCAAATATCTAAAAAGTAATAAAACAACCAAAATAAATAAATATTAACTTGCATGCCAGACAGTTCATTACAATATTTTATACAAATTAATATTTATTTATTTATTGAACTTATATGTCACTTTTATAAAAACCAATCACAATATAGATATTCAGCTGAGAAAGGAACTCTTATTGAAGTGTGTATAGCAACTAGGGATGTGAATCGTTTTTTGACAATTTAAAATATCGTCCGATATATTTTAAATCGTCAAAAATTGTTAGGGCCACGATACAATACCAATTCCCCCGATTTATCGTTAAAAAATCGTAAATCGGGGGAAGGGGGAGGGCAGGAAAACCGGCACACTAAAACCCCCTAAAACCCACCCCGACCCTTTAAATTAAATCCCCCACCCTCCCGAACCCCCCCCAAATGCTTTAAATTACCTGGGGATCCAGCGGTGGTCCAGAACGGCGGCGGTCCGGAACGGCCCCCTCAATTGAATCCTTTTGTCTTCAGCCGGCGCCATTTTGCAAAATGGCCGCTGCAAAATGGCGGCGGCCATAGACAAAAACGATTCGACGCAGGAGGTCGTTCCGGACCCCCGCTGGACTTTTGGCAAGTCTTGTGGGGGTCAGGAGGCCCCCCCAAGCTGGCCAAAAGTTTCTGGGAGTCCAGCGGGGTTCAGGAAGCGATTTCTTGCCGCGAATCATTTTCCGTACGGAAAATGGCGCCGGCAGGAGATCGACTGCAGGAGGTCGTTCAGCGGCGGTCCGGAACCCCCGCTGAACGACCTCCTGCAGTCGATCTCCTGCCGGCGCCATTTTCCGTACGGAAAACGATTCGCGGCAAGAAATCGCTTCCTGAACCCCGCTGGACTCCCAGAAACTTTTGGCCAGCTTGGGGGGGCCTCCTGACCCCCACAAGACTTGCCAAAATTCCAGCGGGGGTCTGGAACGACCTCCTGTGTCGAATCGTTTTTGTCTATGGCCGCCGCCATTTTGCGGCGGCCATTTTGCAAAATGGCGCCGGCTGAAGACAAAAGGATTCAATTGAGGGGGCCGTTCCAGACCGCCACCGTTCTGGACCACCGCTGGATCCCCAGGTAATTTAAAGCATTTGGGGGGGGGGTTCGGGAGGGTGGGGGATTTAATTTAAAGGGTCGGGGGTGGGTTTTAGGGGGTTGGCTCACGATTTTAACGATTTTTCACGATATTTTTAAAACCCAAACGGCAACAATACGATTCCCTCCCCCTCCCAGCCGAAATCGATCGTTAAGACGATCGAGGACACGATTCACATCTCTAATAGCAACCTTCATAAATAGCCTCAGTACATTTGTGGCTTATTTGGTAAAGCCTATGATATTCTGGGCTGGTATAATCATAAGTTGCATGGGTTGTTTAAACACTTATTTTTGCACCAACCGGCGCTAAAGATATGGCACAATCACTGTATAATTAAAGTCGCTAGTGTGTGCACTTATCTTTTCTAAGTTGAACGCAGGAAAGGATGGCAGATAATCCTGAAGTGTTGCCTCCGACATCTTGGTGTTTCGGAGTCTATTACTCCTTCTTCAGGGACCTTCAGGTGTAACTGAGCCTTCTATAAGCTTCTGCGTAAAAAACAAAATTATGAGAGTCCTTGGCATGCTGTAAAGCTAAAGAGTACAATGGCTTTGATTTGGAAATGTAAAACTTACTCAGCATCTTCTTGATCAGTCATATTACATTGGAACGGCAATAGGCTATGCGCTGCAACGATGAAAAAATCTTAACAGGGTAAGCATAATGCTATTCCCTAATCTTTAGATTGTCTTTCAAAAAATCACAGAACTTATGTGCACTCTAGCGTTGACACCTGCCTGCATATCGTTCAAAGACTGACAGCTTGCGCGCCGGAGAGACGCTGATTTTGAAGAGAATCCGTCGAATCGTTCTTGTGCAGGAAATGACATACAGGGTCCCAAATATGGTCATATCCATAAAAGGGAAGTGATGTAATGTGGGGAACCCTCTAAGGCTAACTCCAAAAAAGGACAGTGACGTCATAAGAGAGGCCATCTTGAAAAATTTGACAATTACAACAGCGAGGGTAGATCATGTGGAGGCATACTTTTGGACTAAATATAACGATTATAAAAAATAACTAAATAGCTGAAGGGTTTTAAATAAGTGAGAACCATTCAACCTTCTCGTTGAGTCCATACGGCTCTGTGCACTGTAACTTAAAAATCCATTCGTTCTCCTTATAATTTAACAAACTGGAACGGTCTCCCCCCCTCCAATTGGGGGGGGATGTGTTCAAGTATCACCCACTTGAAATCTGAGAATATATGTGTGTGTGTGATACAATGTTGAACAACAGGTGCTTTCACCTCCTTGTTGTTAATCCTGCTCCGATGTTCCGTGAGACATATGCGTATCTTACGTTTCGTACGTCCCACGTAAATCTTGTTGCAGGGACATTGCAAAGCATAGATGACACATTCGGTGTTACAAGAGACTTCTTGTTTGATCCAAACCTGGTGCCCTGTCTGAGGGTCTTGCCAATGGTTGCCCACATGTGCCTGGGGGCAAAAGGAGCAATTACCGCATGGGATTTGTCCAGTTTGATGAGGATGGGAGAACACTTTTGTAACTGCCCTAACTACCCTTTGTTTGATATTGATCCCACGAGAGTATGCGAACATGGGAGGATCTTGAAATATTACATGAGGACTTAGAATGTGCCAATTATTTAAAATGGCTGTTTTGATATGAGTTGTGAGATTGGTATATGGTAGCACACAAATTAAATTAGAAACTTCCTTCTTACGTTTATATTGCAAAAGTTGCTCTCTGTCCGAGAAGGTAGCTCTCTTGTATGCTCTTTTGATGACGCGTGTAGGATAGCCTCTTTCCTGGAATCTTTCACTTAATGTTGCTGCTTGATTGTGAAATTCTTGCACGTCTGAACATAATCTCTGGATGCGGAAAAATTGGCTCACCGGGAGCCCTTCTTTAAAGGGTCTTGGATGATGGCTCTCAAACCGTAGGTAATTGTTTCTATCGGTGGCTTTTCTGAAAACTGTCGTATGAATGCCTGTATGAGTTTTCTGTATCTGAATGTCTAAAAAGGGCAATTGAGTTAAACTGTAGGTGAGACTGAATTTAAGATTAGGATTCACTTGGTTGAGCCACTGATGAAACTGTAAGAGAGAAACCTCTGTACCAGTCCATACAAAAAATATAGGGAGGGAACGGGGGAAGGCAGCGCGGCTCGGCACACTCAAGGTGCACAATTGTGCACCCCCTTGCACGCGCCAACCCCCGATTTTATAACTTGCGCGCATAAGTTATAAAATTGGGCGTACATGTGCGTGCGCCGGGTAGCGCGTGCACTGTTTTAAAATCTACCCCTATGGTTGTAAGTCCACAGGCATCTTCGAGGCAAGTGCAACGTTGTGCATACATGCTGGAAGAGGGTGCCTCTCACAAACACAAATTTTCAAAGTGGATTCATACTCAAAATCTGCTTTACAAATTCTGGGTAAAGTGTGGGCAAAAAGTACCCACAGACTTTAGCCCATGAGGGATGTTTGAAAATTACCATCCTAAAATACATCCTCAAAAATATTATAAAAACTATTTTACAAGCAATTCTCTGAGAGGTATGGGAGTGGCAGGATTAACTATTGGGGCAACCGTAAATGGCTCTGATATTTTACTAGGAAAACAAGAATGCAAATATTTTACATTTTGGGGGATGAAAAATAAAAAATATATAATGTTAAGGACCAGTTGATTTTCTGTTGTAGTTAAGGAAAGGGGACAATCATGTCCCAATTTTTCCCTTCAGCCAGCTAGGGAACCCTCGTCTGATCTACTTTTCTCTAGAGATGTGAATCATGTGCCCGATCGTCTTAACGATCGGGTTCGGCTAGAGGGGGGGGAAATCTTATCGTGGGTGATGTGGGTGATGTGAATCGGATTTTGGTTCCAATTCACATCATTATTTTTTTTTTGGTGAGGCCCGACCCTTTAAAATTAACCACTTACCTTCCCCCACCCTCCCGAACCCCCGGGGCCTCCTGAACAGGGGCCGGCCAATGGCACGGATACCCTGTCATATGGTAAGGGCAAAGGGCCATCGGCGCCATCTTTATAAGTGGCAGCCGATGGCCCGAGAACGGGAGATCGCTCCCGGGACCACCACTAGACCACCGGTAATTTTAAAATGTTTTGGGGGGCTCGGGAGGGTGGGGGAAGCTAAGGGGTCGTTTTGAAAGGGTCGGGTGGGGGTTTTTTTTATCGGGCCATCGGCGCCATTTTTGAGTGGCAGCCAAAATGGCGCCGATGGCCCGAGAGCGGGAGATCGGTCCCCGCGCCCCCACTGGACCACCAGGTAATCGTTAAAGGTTTTGGGGGGGGGGTTCGGGAGGGTGGGGGAAGGTAAGGGATTCATTTTATAGGGTCAGGGTGGGTTTAGGGGTTTTTCTTGGTGTGCCGGGTTTTCCCACCCTCCCCCGATTTACGAGTTTTCATGATAAATCGGGGGAATTTCTATTGTATCGTGACCCTTAACGATTTTTGACGATTTAAAATATATCTGACGATTGTTTTAAATCGTCAAAAAACGATTCACATCGCTACTTTTCTCAGATTACTCTGTCGGAGACGGAGAGTAGAGAAAATGCAATGAGTTTGAGTGCAATTTTGAAGTGCCACAGGCATCTTACAATACGTAATGCAGGCACTGAAGCAGATGCAAAGCATGCATGTGACAGCTTACGTGGTGGTTTCAAACTAAAATCTCTATGTGTACTTCTATTCCCATGACCTTCTTTTTTCACTTTGCTTAAAGTATGCATGCTGTTTCACAGTGTATGTTTTTTTTATCCACATACAGGAGAAGGGGGCAACAATGAAACTGTTATTGTCACACAGATAAATATGCATTTACCCATGTAAAAACATTTGATTATCATGCCTATAGGCTACAAATTCTTACATGGGCCAGTGTCAGGTTACTGTCTTCCATCCCAAAGCATTCTTGCTCTATATTTAAAAACAAACCACTATTTGACCTTCTGTGCCAATGGAAATGAAAATCTTCATTGCCTACATACAAAGAAGATGACCTATGTAGTCACATTCTGCAATATCTTTTTTTCTCTTGGTCCAACAAAAGCATGACAAACTGAAAAGCTTCCAGCCTACAGGTGGGACACACATTAACTAAAATACTGGACCCATATTTCTGATGAGGCTGATGGGACTCATCACATAAAACAACTTACAAATACAAAAATAAAACAAGATACAAAATATAACCATGAAGTAATTTCTTTTCAACTATTATGATGCAAAGATGTTTAGCTAATATGAATCAACGTTTTGTTTAACTAATATGATGTTAACCGTTCTGATGGTGAAACCGAAGGACGGTATACAAAACATGTTAAATAAGTAAAATAAATTAACTTGGAATTGCACATCAGAGTAGAACACGGTACAGGACCTATTGGTTTCCACAATGTCACCAGATGCGCTGGACGTACTGCACAGGTCTTGCTAATTTTGCAATTAATGTCACTTTAACTCTATAACTGAAAGGAAGGAAGGAACTTTAGTCAGAATACCCTGAATTAATTGGACTTTATCTGTACCAAAAATACTGTCAGTGGCAATATAGTATACACAGATTTTCTACTTTTTATTTCCTGGCAAGAACTTAGAATGCACTATGATAAGTAGCACTGGAAACCTGCCCCAAATTCCCCCTGTGTGCGCCGAGCCTATGTTGAATAGGCTCGGCGGCGGGCGCAAGCCCCAGGATGCGCATAAGTCCCGGGGCATTCCTGGGGGGCGTGTCGGGGGCATGTCGCGGCAGCGCATCATTCGGGGGTGGGGCCTCGGGTGTAGTTCCGGCCCGGGGGCATGGTCGAGGCCTCCGAATCTGCTCCCGGGCCGGGGAATCGCGCGGCCGGGGCAGGCATAACTTGTCAAACAAAGGTGGGGGGGGGTAGATAGGGCTGGGGGGTGGGGAAGGGGTAGGGGAAGGGGAGGGGAAGGTGCTGGGGGGTGGGGGGTGGAAGGAAAGTTCCCTCCGAGGCCGCTCCGATTTCGGAGCGGCCTCAGAGGGAATGGAGGCAGGCTGCGCGGCTCGGCGTGCGCAGGCTGCCGATTTTGCACAGCCTTGTGCGCGCCGACCCTGGATTTTAAAGGATACGTGTGGCTACGCGCGTATCTATTAAAATCCGGCTTACTCTTGTTTGCGCCTGGTGCGCGAACAAAAGTACGTGCGGGCGTACTTTTATAAAATCTATCCCTGTGTAAGTAGAACCTTAATTCACTAAAAAGGTGGAGTGGAAAAGAGTTACACTAGATATTAATTTTGTCAGGTAAAAATACGGCTACTGTATGCAAGACCTCTGCTGTGTCAGAGTGTTTTAAGACCCCTGTTTCACCTAATAAGAATATCATCCACTTCAATGTGTACTTTAAAAAGCAAAGGGGCACATTTCAAACTGTCTGCACTGAGACAAAATCTGTGGGTACTGTTTGCTTACAAATTTTGCATCAAGTTTCGAAAAGAAGGTATGTGCATAGAGTTCCATTTTCAGCCACTGTGCATCTTGGGTAGTTATCCGGATAAACTTATCTGTCTAGTTTTGCCTATATATTCAGTGGTGTTGCCATGCCACTGAATATATCCAACTATCCTAAAGTTAGCGAGATAGGTTTATCCCGCTATCTTTAGGACAAGTCTACAGGACGACCAGACTTAGCTGAATAACTTATCTGTACGGTCCTTCGTTTTCAGTTCAAACCGATTTTTACCCATAAATTCTTGAATTTTTCTAAAAGCAACAATTGGTTTAAACTGATATTCACCCTAATTTTAGGGTTATTAAAAAAGTTGCTCCATAGCTGCAGATGTAGTGTTTCAAGGCCTCCAGCCATTGCAGTAAGCCAGTATGGGTCAAAGCACATGTTGTGTTTCAAATCCCATTCTCTACCAGTGAAAGCGCTCATCCTCCAGTGCTGCTCATGCCGTGTTTTAAGTCTCGTCTTCTCACCCTGCAAGCAGCCAGAGTACCTGCTGTCTAGTGCTGCAAATGTATTTGAAGCAGGCTCTGTCCATCAGAAGCACTTTCTGATAAGTTCCTTGACCTTGCACAAAAGCAGAAGTGCAGTGCTGCAGAGCACAGGAGTCTCAGTTAGCATGCTGCTGAAGGGAAGAGGAGAAGCCTGGCATCACCAGCAGTTTTTATTGGTGTGGGGGGTGGGGGGAGGGAGATTTTTGGCAGGATGGGATAAGGGGAGAGAAGGACATGATCGGTAGGGGATGGGTGGGTAGATATGGGGGGAATGCTGCTGAGTGGGTGGGTGGGAGAATCTGCTTAATATGTTATTGTCTTGGTTTCTGTCCACCACAATAAATCTGATATTTCCCTGGAAAAATAATGGGTCTTTTTTTTTTCAATTGATTTCCTCCTGTTTTTGTTCTTGTTATAATAAACCCTAATAAATGCCTGGGAAAAAATAAAGAACAATAAAAACAAAAATGAAGGTCCCTACTTAGGGGATGGAACTGCTCCCCTATGAGGAAAGGCTGAAGAGGTTAGGGCTGTTCAGCTTGGAGAAGAGACGGCTGAGGGGGGATATGATAGAGGTCTTTAAGATCATGAGAGGTCTTGAACGAGTAGATGTGACTCGGTTATTTACACTTTCAAATAATAGAAGGACTAGGGGGCATTCCATGAAGTTAGCAAGTAGCACATTTAAGACTAATCAGAGAAAATGCTTTTTCACTCAGCGCACAATAAAGCTCTGGAATTTGTTGCCAGAGGATGTGGTTAGTGCAGTTAGTGTAGCTAGGTTCAAAAAAGGTTTGGATAAGTTCTTGGAGGAGAAGTCCATTAATGGCTATTAATCAAGTTTACTTAGGGAATAGCCACTGCTATTAATTGCATCAGTAGCATGGGATCTTCTTAGGTTTGGATAATTGCCAGGTTCTTGTGGCCTGGTTTGGTGTCTCTTGGAAACAGGATACTGGGCTTGATGTACCCTTGGTCTGACCCAGCATGGCAATTTCTTATGTTCTTATGTTCTTATCTGGCTAACTCAGCTCTTCCCACTTATGTCCCTGGAGTGCCCCTGACTTATCCGGCCAAATTTTAGCCAGATTAAAAGTGCCCCAATATTCATTTTACCAGATAACTTCTTAGTTATCCAGCTAAATGCTTCTGACTATTGACATCCGGTTTTCACTTGTCATGGGTCCTAAATATCCATGCTTTTTGTGCAGGCATGCTTTCAATGGAAAGTAACGCACTCAGAGTTGAAAAGGCAATCTATGCAGCTTACTTTCCTCCCTTGATCTAAACACAGCTCTGGGAATTCCTTCAACTACACGGCTAAAAGTCCACGTGTGGGGAAAGAACACACATTGGGAGAAGGCAATTTTCAGACTGACAATTTATGCTTGTAAATTATTCTTTACCTGCACAACTGGCTTTGTCCTCTAGAAGTCTTCTAAACCTTTCCAGTGCTGAAAATGTTTCATTCTTAAAAAAAGGTAGAATGTCTCATACTGTAAGTTTAGCAAGGAATCAGAGAGGTTAAAGAGAGGAAACACACGCAGAGGGGCCAGCCATTGTCCTTAATACTCCTGGGTGCCAGTGTGGGTCTTTGACATTTTATTTTTTTGGAATAATGTACTGTTTACTTATTCATTCTTTTTTGATCTTGCTTCCCTACTGTTATTCCCAAACTGTGCTCGCACGAGGCCATGTTTGCAGAATAATGTAGGAAGGAAATTCTGATAGAGATCCCTAGCGAAAGATGAAATGCAGTCTTTGTCTGCATGAATTTTTTTTCTTTTAAATCATTTCTCTTGGCCAAAATAAAGCAATGTCTTCCTGTGACATCTGTGTGAATGATTCTGCAATTTAAAGTAAATGTTCCATGTTCATACTGAAAAGTTTCACAGCAGGCTGGCTAAGATTTGCTGCCTTCCAGCTCTGCTGAATCTCAGAGAACAGCACCAAAAGAGTCTAGGGGAGGCAGAATCTTCAACCCGTCCCTGATCATAGGGACCACCTGCAACCTATTTTTGGGAGTGATGGGATCATGAATGGAGATTCTAGGGAGGTTATGAGCAGTAGGTTCGGCCAGCAATGTTTTGGGGGACAAACCCTGAGGAGACCTTGGGGCTAGCCCCAGGGAGGCCCCGATGTTTGGTCATGAGGAAACTCTGGGGCAGGCCACTGGGAAGCTATGGGACAAGCCTCAAGCAGGCCATGGTGACATTCTGGGCAGGCAGGCCATGTGGAATATCTGGGCAGGCCCCAGGCAGGCTGCTATTATAGGCCACAGGGGACGATGCGGACAGACTGTGGGCCGGAGACAGATTTCTGTTTTGAAAACTTAATGAAATAGGAAATATCGTTGGCATTTCCTATTTCATTTCAAATGAATGCACGTCCCTAAAAATAATGCAACAGAAAAGTGCCCATCTTAAATGCAGCTAAAAATACATGCTGATTCTATAGCACATGCATTTTTGCTTGCATAAAGAAAAGGAGATTCTGTGGAAGTGTTTAGGTTGGGAGATAGAACATTTATACAAGCATATTTTAAAAGAAACCAGAAAAATAGACCTATGAGCCTGATGTCAGTGCTGGGTAAAATGGTTGAAATTATTAAGCAGAAAAAAATTACTGAACATCTAGATATTCATAGTCTAATGGGACAAAGCCAACATGGATTTAGGCAATTGAAGTCTTGCCTCACCAATGTGCTACATTTGTTTGAAAGCGTGAATAAACGTGTGGATAAAGGTGAGTCAGCTGAATAATATATCTAGATTTTCAGAAAGCATTTGACAAAGTACCTCATGAGTGACTCTTGAGGAAATTAAAAAATCATGGAATAGGAAACAATGCTCTAAAAGGGAAAGGAGAACTGATTAAAAGATAAAAAACAGAAAGTAGGACTACATGGTCAATTTTCCCAATGGAGAAAGGTGAGTAGTAGAGTGCCCTAGGGATCTGTAC
The DNA here is from genome assembly GCF_901001135.1 of Rhinatrema bivittatum. Lineage (NCBI taxonomy): Eukaryota > Metazoa > Chordata > Amphibia > Gymnophiona > Rhinatrematidae > Rhinatrema > Rhinatrema bivittatum. The sequence goes on from NC_042622.1 coordinate 56,984,095, forward strand.
TGGGACCACTGCTTTTTGATATATTTATAAATGACCTAGAAATGGGAACAAGTGAGGAGATTAAATTTTCTGTTGATAAAAAATTATTCAAAGACGTTAAATCACAAGTGGATTGTGAGAAATGTAGGAGGTCCTTGTGAGATTCAGAGACTAGGCAAAGTGATGTGGTAGGGAAGAGCAACTCTAATTACAGCTACACAATGCACTTTTGGAGTTACCACCTAGGGAAAAGGATGAAGGTGTCTGTGGATAATATGTTGAAATCCTGAGCCCAGTGTGTGGTGACAGCCAAGAAAGCAAGTAGAATGCTAGGAATTATTAGGAAAGGAATAGACAATAAAACAGAGAATATCATAATGCCTATGTATCGCTCCATTGTGCGACTGCACCTTGAATATTGTGTGCAATTCTAGTCATCGCATCTAAAAAAAATATAGCGAAATTAGAAAAGGTACAAAGAAGGGCAATAAAAATCAGAAAAGGGATGGAATTATTTTCCTATGAGGAAAGGCTAAAGAGGTTAGGGATCTTCCGTTTAGACAAAAGATTGCCGAGGGGAGATATGATAGAGGTCTATAAAATAATGAGTGGGGTGGAACTGGTAAACGTGAATCAATTGCTTACTCTTTCAAAAAGCACAAAGACTAGGGGGACACATAGGGGTAGATTTTAAAAACTTGCGCGCACACATCCATGTCTGCGCGCTACCCGGCGCGCAAACATGGACACGCAATTTTATAACATGCGCGCACCAGCGTGCGCATGTTATAAAATTGGAGGTCGGCGCATGCAAGGTGGTGCACATTTGTGCAACCTGTGAGCGCCGATGCCCGCGGCCTACTGCAGCTCCCTCCCAGTCTGCTCCAATTTAGGAGTGGTCTGGGAGGAAACTTCCCTACCCCCTATACCAGTGATGGCAAACTCCAGTCCTCGAGTGCCACAAACAGGCCAGGTTTTCAGGATATCCACAATGAATATGCATGAGAAAGATTTGCATGTGCTGCCTCCATTGTGTGCAAATCTATCTCATGCATATTCATTGTGGATATCCTGAAAACCTGGCCTGATTGTGGCACTCGAGGAATGGAGTTCACCATCGCTGCCCTATACTAACCTTCCTACCCCTTCCCCTAACCTTCCTGCCCTCTAGCCCTATCCTAACCCCCCCCCCCCCCCCCAAATCCTTATCTTACCATTTGCTCCTGCCTTGGGGCAGGAGCAAGTTGCGTGCGCCAGCACCCTGCTGGCACGCGATCCCCTGGCACAGCAGCAAATGACCGTTGTGCCGGGTGCCTCTAGCCCCGCCCCACCCCACCTCCGGACCGCTCTGCCCCACCCCGGACCGCCCCTTCCCTGAGGCCCTGGGACATACACACGTCCCTGGGATTTACGCGCATGGCCAGATCTTTGAAAATTGGTCCGGTGCATGTAAGCCCAGGATTTATGCTTGTAAGTTTTGAAAATTTACCCCATAATGATGTTACTAGATAATACATTTAAAAGAAGTAGGAGAAATGATTTTTTACTTAACACATAATTAACTCTGGAATTCATTGCCAGAGAATGTGATAAAAGCTGTTAGTGTAGCTGGGTTTAAAAAAGGCTTGGAGAAGACATGGAAAAAAGTCCATTAACCATTATTAAGGTGGACTTGGGGAAATCCATGGCTTATCCCTGGGATAAACAGCATGAAATCTGTCGACCTTTTGGGATCCTGCCAAGTTCTTGTGACCTAGATTGGTGGACCTTTCGGTCTGACCCAGTACGGTAAATTTTATGTTCTTATGTAACATGATTTTTGTGATGTATTGTTATAACGATTTAGATGCTTTCAGTGTTTGAAATAAAATCTGCTATTGCTAATCATTATTATGATTGGATGTTGCTGCTGTGGTGTTGGCCAACTGGAAGGCATATTTTTCTTGAAACATATGTAGCCCAAAAAGCAATAAAGCATTTACACTTTCCAAATAATTGGTACTAATCAATAGCTCAAGAAATATATAAGAGCAGGGAAAAATCTTTAGCTCTGACTCACTGGTATCATAAAGAAGGTGCATGAAAATAGCAGTAAAGGATTAGAGAACACCAAATCAAATTATGTACCATTAATCCTCATAACATCTTGGGTACGCTTGCATTTTTGTGAATTTTTGCTTGTGAAAAATAATGCCTGCTTATAAACAGTTCATTATGTCCCAGAATTTAAAATCTGAAGGAGGATGTACTTTGCAGGTGTAAGTAGGAGTAGAAATCAAACATCCGAATGTGCTATGAAACCAAAAAAGCACACTTGACAGAAAACTCGACACTGACAGTTTTTCGGCAAGGACAAAAGCTTGTTTCCTGTGCCTATCAAGTTCGTCACTGTGAACAATAAAATACCATTAGAATTATTGTGAATGCATTGGTATTTTATTGTTCACAGTGACGAATTTGATTGGCTCCTGAAGCAGGTGTCTGTCAGTGCCAGATTTTCTGTCCAGGGTAATTATGAGCATTAATGGATTTGATTTGGTGCTTTGTTTTGCCTTTCCACCTATTCCTTTACACCTTTGCCTTTACACCTATTAGCACCTTCTTTATGATTCAAGTGAGTTAATGCTAAAGATTTTTCACTGCTCTTATATATTTCTTGGGTTTACATTACCACATCAGCAAGCAAATATTAGTTTCTTTTGTTTTGACTAGGGGCAGTGATCAATAGCTCACAAGGTGCATGACAAAATGTCGCCATCCACCAGTCATATTTTTATTTATTCAGTGGTTGGTAGCATGCATGCACTTCAGAGTTTATGGTCTTCACTGGACTGTGCTGAGGGATCGCTTCACACTACCTTTTACTACTTGCTAAACATGATAAACCCTTACATTTTCTTGAATAGGCTACAACTCAGCTGAGATGACGCAGCTAGGAATGTTCATTCGTTGTATACGTTTCATACGTTTCCTATACAAGCATGGAATATGAAACGTATGAAACAAATGCACATCTAATTGGCATGTAATGGGAAATGTATGAAATGAATGAAACGAATGAAACGAATGCACATCCCTAGCAGCAGCTATTGTACACATTCATAATAACATGATATACCACATTCTAAGACAAAATGCAGATTTCCACAGCACTCACTTGTTGGGAATAGCACATCGATACTTTAAGCACCATGTCTGGAGCTCGGGACCTGTAGTACTTTCTCTTATTGTCAGTCCCTTTCTTTTCTTCTTTGTTTTCATTAGCTCAGGGCAGTAACATCATAAATGATGTCTCCCTCTGGCCTCTTTGCAGAGCTGAAGAAACTCTTTAAAGCCACTTTAAAGAGGATGGAACCTCCCACTCACCACCACTTCCTCTGCTCCTCAGTGCTCTATCCCATAAGGAATCATATTTGGAGAACTGACATCAGATGAAGAAAATATAATTACAGCCTACTAGGAGGTTCTTGTGCAGGCTCTCATCTGGAAATAAACTACCCAGAAGGTTAAGCTTCCTATTCCTCTTTCAGTCTCCTTCATTCCTGTGCTTCTATATGAAAAGGGACTTACAGAGGAGCCTTTAAAAGACCACTTTTCAAAGGTATTAAACTGGGTAAATATTATGTTAGCAGGGGTGCTCTAATTACATGAAATATTCAGAATCTGTACTAGACAGTCTTTGGTTTTGTTCCTATCTTTTAGCTTTTTCTGGCTGTGCATCTCCCACTTAAGTGGATGCTGGTGTACATAATAATACTGGTTCATATCTGCTGACTCTATTTAATATTCTATGCCCATTTTCTGTCAACTAGGATGGGATCCTACTGCAGTTGTGTATGGGCAGCAGGAATGTGCAGTTCTTGATTGGTGAGTCCAGCACAATCAGCCGGCACTCAGAGAGCAAGGCCATGCTTAGAAATCAAAGCAACATATATTCACCTGCTGCTATGGCCACTGTTGGTCATATTCAGGAATCTGGTGTGGGATAGCCAATGCCTGGAACTCTTTTTCAGAAAAATTTGTCATTCTGTTTGGAAGCAAATAAGACTGAGACCCAAAACAGAAACCAACTGGTAAATTGACTGAATGTGTGTAAAAAAAAACATATGCCATCATACATTTGATAGGCTTGCCAGCCTTGCAAATACTGATGTATAAAGAGATCATAGCATTGCTAAACAACCATTTCTCACCTGCTACATCTATCACTATGCAAAGGTTTCAGTTTCACAAACAGAATCAAGGTTGCAAAGAGAGCATAACCACTGATATGGCTGAACTGCACAGAACAGTGGATTGTTGCAAATTCCTAAATGACATGCTTTGTCAGTCTTAACCCACCCCTCATGTGATAGTGACCATCCTGCTAAGATGGCAAAGGTGGCTATGTGTAACAATGGGGTTTCTAATGATACTAGAGGAGTTACTAGATGATAAGGACAAGAAGGGGAACTACAAAAAGGGAATTATCTTTCCTTCTGGGTCTCCCAATAGAATAGGGGTCCAGAAACATAAGAACATAAGAAATTGCCATGCTGGGTCAGACCAAGGGTCCATCAAGCCCAGCATCCAACAGAGGCCAAAACCAGGTCACAAGAACCTGGCAACTACCCAAACACCAAGAAGAACCCATGCTACTGATGCAATAGCAGTGGCTATTCCCTAAGTATAATTGATTAATAGCCATTAATGAACTTCTCCTCCAAGAACTTATCCAAACCTTTTTTGAACCCAGCTACACCAACTGCACTAACCACATCCTCTGGCAACAAATTCCAGAGCTTTACTGTGCTTTGAGTGAAAAATAATTTTCTCAGATTAGTCTTAAATGTGCTACTTGCTAACTTCATGGAATGCCCCCTAGTCCTTCTATTATTTGAAAGTGTAAATAACCAAGTCATATCTACTCATTCAAGACCTCTCATGATCTTAAAGACCTCTATCATATCCCCCCTCAGCCGTCTCTTCTCCAAGCTGAACAGCCCCAACCTCTTCAGCCTTTCCTCATAGGGGAGCTGTTCCATCCCCTTTATCATTTTGGTTGCCCTTCTCTGTACCTTCTCCATAGCAACTATATCTTTTTTGAGATGCGGCGACCAGAATTGTACACAGTATTCAAGGTGCAGTCTCACCATGGAGGGAAGGCAGAATGTAAGAAAAGAGATCAGATGTAATAGAAAATGTTTTAACAATTGAATTCGAAATGGTAATATTTATTGTCAGATGAAATAGCAGGAACTAGCAACAAGAAATTGTAAGCAATGAGATAAATTTAATTTGCAATAATAACACAAATGAGAACTTTCTCTTTCTTTTGCAGATTACTGTAAACTTCAGAACAGTCTTGCTTAACTGTCAGATAAGTATTCTGAAGTATATTTTCCACTACATATGTTGTTATGCAGAAGTTAATTGCTTTCAATATTCTCAGTTTGTAAAGAACTTGATTCCTTATCTAATTCTTTTCCATTTTAGTTGTTCCTGTTCTCCTTGAAGTAAAATGAGAGGCAAGTATACCTGTGTCTGTGTATCTTTGTCATTTATTTTACTGGTCTGGTGTTAATATTTTGTTTCCTCTTTAATACTATCTTTCTCTTTTTCTCTGTCAATATTTCTTGTGTCTGTTCTTTCTATTTTGATTCCTATATTACTATGTCCTTGTCTCAGTAGTTTTTCACTCTATTTTCCTTTATTTCATTCCCTCAAGATTTTCCTTATTCTTTGTTCCTGTTCTTTTATTTTTAGTTTAGCTAGATTCTGTTTTGCTGTTATGCAGGTGTGCACACTTAGCTTTACTCTAAGGTTCTTATATAGCTAGCTAGCATGGCTAGGGGATATAGCTAGCTGGTACCAGTTCATCTCCTCATTGCTGATAGAGTATGAGGTTAGCTAACACTGATTGAGTTTGAAACTGGCATAGCTGAGGATCTCTATGATGTCTCTCTCTCTCGCTCTCTGTCTGTCTGAAGTCCTGTTCTTCATTGTATTGTCCTCTCTGGGTGAAGGACATTGTTGCCTTATAATTTAACTAAAATAAATAAGTGTATGCTAACTACATTATGAACAGTGTCTCTACTGCAGGTGTTTAGCATGTATCTTTATGTTGTCATGAAGGCTATAACTTAATATAGAAATAGAAAAAATAATTATAGTTCCCTTGCTCTAAGATCTTCTGAGGGAATGAGTTGACTTGTGAGAGTTTGTGATGTATTGCACTCATGCTTTCTCTCACTTGCCTTTTATTTATCTAATGCTTAAAATGGCAACAAGTACAGTAATAATCTTTATCCTGTTTAACTCCACTTATATTTAGTCACTATAGATGATTATAAAACAGAATTGTATTAAACTTTTATTTCCTTTACTCCAGTTAATAAAATTTCTGTAAGGAAATAATAATTCTTCCTTAAAGTGTAATCACCAATCTTTAAGAGGTCTGATATGGAATGGAACAATATTCTAAGTTTAGTATAGCAATAATGGATCTTCAGTATTAAGATATTATTAAATTCCACTGTGTATCTGTATTAATAATTTTAGTCCCTCAGCCACTGTTGAGTATTCAAAAAAGGGAAGTATATAGTATATACTACAGTACCATAAGTATGCTTGTTATCAATTTTTGTCAAACTCATTCTCCTCTCATCTAAGAAATTCCTCCGTAAGATGAATAATCATCCATGACAGCTGATTTTAACTATATCTAGGTCTATTGTTGTTATGAACCCTGCCCGCGGGTCCCCCCGCCAGCAGGCACTCACCCATTGCTGTTTGCTGCTTCACCCAATGCGGCATGGATGCTGCCGTTGGGCCTGCCCATGCGGCCAGAGCCGCGGACTTGTTTGCTTCCTGCGGCCCAGAGGCCGCCCACCAAACCCCCCTTCGCCGCGGTTGGAGCCGCGGATTTGTCTGTCTTCCTCTTCGTGGCCGATGCCACTGCCGACGTCATTGTGGTCTTTGCGGCTTGGAGGCCGCATCCCAGGGATGGAGTGGTGGCTGGAGCCATCCCCGGGGCCTCCTGTAGCGGCTGGAGCCACTGCCATCATCGGGACTGCTCCTCAGGCCCAGCCCTGCATCTCTAACGCTGTATGTCAATGCAGGCCGCTGTCCGCGGTCCTGCACAGCTCCCCTGCTGCTTTCCTTAGGCGCCAGCATGCGTCTCTTCATGTCATTTAAAGGGCTAGACACAGGAAGTGTGCTGGCCCCACCTAGTGAGTGGACTTCCTGCACCAGCCCTATAATAGGGCTGTCTTCACAGTACGTCTTCACCTTGCATCGGAGTTACTTCACTCTGGAGGCTCCTGCCTGCCAGAGCTCCGTCAGGTCTTCTTCATGTAGGTCCTCTTCGTTTCGTCTCGCCATGTCAAGTTATGTCTTCATGCTATGTCTTCGTGCCTGAGGTCCTCGTCCAGGTGTCCTGGTGTTCATCTCCTGGTGTCCTGCCCTCTTTGGTATTCACGTCTATGCTCCTGAGCCTTCTGGTCCTGTTAGGCCGTGACTCTCTCGGATGATGTCTTTTCCGAGCATGGAGTTGCCTACAGGTGGAAATCGTTCCTGTGCTCCTGAGCAGTCATGTCCTGCCAGCCGTGTGGGTGCTTTGGATGACATCGGCTCCATCGTCGGAGTCCCACCTCGACTGGATCCTTCCTGCTCTTGTCCCGCTTCCAGTGTGGTCCATGACCAGTCTCCTCGGGCTGTGCAGGGTGCGCAGTGGGACAGGGTGGTCCGCGAATCAGTCCCGCAGGTGGACTGAGTAGGGCGTCCTGAGAGATAGTGCCTATGTCCTCCGGCCTTGCATCTTGTCTTGTTTGGATTTCAAGTTCCTCATCATGTTTGTGATGCAGTCGCATCAACCCAAGTCTTCGTCTGTGATGCTGTCGCATCAACCCAAGTCTTCGTCTGTGATGCCGTTGCATCAACCCAAGTCTTCTTCTGTGATGCCATCGCATCAATCCTTGTCTGCCATGTCTTCGTGTCAAGGTTTCCGTCTGCCCTCATCCTCAGGCCGGCCTGCTGCTCCATGCCGTTCCAAGCAGCAGGTCCGAAAGGGCTCGGAATGGTCGGAGGACCATTCACATTCCAACATCATTCTGTTGTTGGCCTTGGGAGCTTGCAGGCCTGGCAGAGGGTCAGACCGTCTGCCATAGCGGAACACGCCATCAACCCTCGGTTCGGTCCTGGATCCATCTGGGGTCAGCCCGAGGCCCAAGGGCGCACTAAAACACCCTTCTCAACAGAATGCAAGGCCTTTCAAGGCCACCTACATAACAATTGTGAGTCTTACCTTGAAGGTATCATATCAAATATCATAAAAATCTACACATTTCTCACTCACACACTCAATCACACTTGTGTGTGTTTTCATTTCCTCTGTGTTTAAACTGTATGGAACAGAAAAACCTCTTTGTCAAAGATGGCGTACATCTGACTGTGGAGGGAAAAAGGATCCTAAGAGATAAATTCAAATCCTATGTCATAAGGCATTTAAACTAGATGATGGGGGTGACAGTAGGACATTAGAATGTCACCCCTCCAAATACAAATGCAATGAAAAAGGGCAAAGTGGATAACAAAAGTCAGCTAAATAAGTCACAAAGAAAGTAAAAAAAAAACCTTTAACCTGTACCAGAATAGCTGGAAAGCAATGAGCACAAATGCTCATAGTTTGGGCAATAAAATCCCAGACCTGCAATCCCTAATGGTGGAAGTGGACTTGGACATTGTTGCTGTCATGGAGACGTGGTTCATGGATTCACATGATTGGGATACTACCATACTGGGATATAACTTATTAAGGAAGGACAGAGAGGACAGAAAAGGGGGAGGAGTGGTTCTTTATGTCAAAAACAATATCCAAGCATTCGAGCTGCAAAGAAGATGGGGCAAAGAAGAAGCTTAATGGGCTGTCCTAAAAAAAGATGATGGGGCATCACTTTTTATAGGCATGGTTTACAGGCCTTCAAATCAAATGGAAGTACTAGACAGAGATCTGGTTGAAGACATCCAAATGATGAGTAAGAAGGGAGAAGTAGTGATTGTTGGAGATTTTAATCTGCCAGATGATTGGGTGACTAAGGACTTGGATCGAGGAAGAGCGCTCAATGTCATTTACTTGGATTTTAGCAAAGCTTTTGATATGGTCCCACACAGGAGGCTTGTGAATAAAATGAGAAGCATGGGTGTGAGTGCCAAGGTGGTGGCCTGGATAGCAAACTGGTTGAAGGACAGAAGACAATGTGTGATGGTAAATGGAACTTACTCGGAAGAGAGAGCGGTGATGAGCGGAATGCCACAAGGCTCAGTGTTGGGACCGGTTCTGTTCAATATCTTTGTGAGAGACATCACGGAAGGGATAGAAGGTAAGGTTGTCTTTTTGCGGATGACACTAAGATCTGCAACAGAGTGGACATGCCGGAAGGAGTGGAGAGAATGAGACGGGATTTAAGGAAACTGGAATACTGGTCGAAGATATGGCAGCTAAGATTCAATGCCAAGAAGTGCAGGGTCATGCATATGGGGTGTGGAAATCCGAAAGAAATGTATTCGATAGGTGAAGGGCTGATGTGCACAGAGCAGGAGAGAGACCTTGGGGTGATAGTGTCTAACGATCTGAAGTCGGCGAAACAATGTGACAAGGTGAAAGCTAAAGCCAGAAGAATGCTGGGCTGCATAGAGAGAGGAATATCGAGTAACAAAAAGGAAGTGATTATCCCCTTGTATAGGGCTTGGTGAGACCTCACCTGTAGTACTGTGCTCAGTTCTGGAGACCGTATCTCCGAAGGGACAGAGACAGGATGGAGGCGGTCCAGAGAAGGGCGACCAAAAAGGTGGATGGTCTTCATCGAATGACTTATGAGGAGAGATTGAAGAACCTAAACATGTATACCCTGGAGGAAAGGAGGAGCAGGAGTGATATGAAACAGACTTTCAGATACTTGAAAGGTTTTAATGATCCAAATTCAACGACAAACCTTTTCCATCAGAAAAAAATCAGCAGAACCAGGGATCATGATTTAAAACTCCAGGGAGGAAGACTCAGAACCAATGTCAGGAAGTATTTCTTCACGGAGAGGGTGGAATATGCCTGGAATGCCCTTCCGGAAGAAGTGGTGAACACCAAAACTGTGAAAGATTTCAAAGGCGCATGGGATAAACATTGTGGATCCATAAAATCTAGAGGATGTGAATAAGGAGAAGAGGCACGGGGGTGGCGTGCGGGAATGACGGCTACTACCGGGTGATTAATACCCTTATTCAACAAACATACACATGGTTAATGCAACTCCAACATTGCTCTATGCTTCGACAGCAAGAGAAAATGTGGAAAAAGGATTTGCATTCACAAATAAGCGGGGGAATAGCTTGCTTGTTGCGGCAGTTACTACCCCAAACCAAATAAGCCTGATACTTCATTTGGAATACATATCCAGCGCAGCTCACTGCTTCAATGGCAGGAGGATGAAGAAAAGAGGATTTATATTCAGACAACAACCAACAAGGGCTGAATTGCACAGGCTGGGTAAACAAATAAGAGTGGGAGTAGCTTGCTTATTGCAGCAGTTACTACCCCTAACCAATCAAGTTGGATACTTTACTTTGATGCAGCTCCAGCACTGCTCTCTGCATCAATGGCAGGGGGGAAGGAAATTAGAACCAAAAAGTTACCAATAAGGGCCAAGAGTAACAGATAAGTATGAGAAAAATAAGTGTGAAAGCTTGCTGGGCAGACTGGATGGGCCATGTGGTCTTCTTCTGCTGTCATTTCTATGTTTCTATGTTACTTTGAGCATTTTAGCAGCCTCTGTTAAAAAAAATAGGAAAACTCCCTCTGCTCTGCTCTGCTCAATTAAAAATCTGGCCCTCTCTCTCAGAATTCTCTCATTGTACTAACTATTATGCTACTGTAAATCTTTCCTCCCTATGATATCATAGGGGAAATAGTTCCAAGGGGTTGCTGTGTAAGGAGATGGGATATGTTCCTGAACAACCCTCTATGACAGGTTAAGGGGGCCAATAATGCTTTTTGGTAGAATTTATTTTGGTGTAAGTACTTTCAGTAATTCCAGAGATATATGGACATTGCACTAATTTAGTTTAATTATACAAGCTGCTTTACACTGCAATTTTTGTCAACTTGGCATGAAGCACTCATATTGCAGTTGATTTATTATGTATTTATTAGCTGATTTTGTATATCGTCGTTCGGTGGGACCATCACAACAGTTTACAACATAGTAAAAAGAAACATACAATATATAAGAACAATGCATAATAGATAAAACAATAATAAAAATAGTAAAATGGTTATTAATAGAAATGGGAATCGGACCCGGAATCTGATCGGTTCCGGTTCCGATCCAAATCTTAAAATTTTTATCGCCCAGCCCGATTTGAGTTGTGATTATCGGCTGCGCCCGATCCAATAATCAAAAAACCCTCCCCCACCCTCCCGAACCCCCAAAAAAGGTTTCAAAATTACCTGGTGGTCCAGCGGGAGCGCGGGGACCGATCTCCCGCTCTCAGGCCATCAGCTGCGTTAATAAAAATGGCGCCGATGGCCCTTTGCCCTTACCATGTGACAGGGCAAAGGTAGCGCCGGCGCCATTTTGAATACTGGCAATATGGCCTGAGTGCAGGAGATCGCTCCCGGACCCCCGCTGGACCCCCAGGGACTTTTGGCCAGCTTGGGGGGCCTCCTGACCCCCACAAAACTTGCGAAAAGTCCAGCGGGGTCCAGGAGTGACCTCCTGCACTCGGGCCGTACTGCCAGTATTCAAAATGGCGCCAGTGCTACCTTTGCCCTCACTATGTCATAGGGGCCGACAGTAGACCCCTGTGCCATAGTGAGAGCAAAGGCTAGCGCCGGTACCATTTTCAGTACTGGCAGCCGCTAGCCTTTGTCTTCACTATGTCACAGGGGCCGGCCGTTGGCCCCTGTGACATAGTGAGTGCAAAGGTAGTGTGGGTGCCATTTTGAATACTGGCAATATGGCCCGAGTGCAGGAGGGCACTCCTGGACCCCCGCTGGACTTTTGGCAAGTTTTGTGGGAGTCAGGAGGCCCCCCAAACTGGCCAAAAGTCCCTGGGGGTCCAGCGCCAGCCATCCAGTGCTCCTACCATGTGACAGGGGCCGGCCAATGGCACGGATACCCTGTCACATGGTAAGAGCAAAAGGCCATCGGCGCCATTTTTATTAGTGGCAGTTGATGGCCCGAGAGTGTGAGATCGCTCCCTGTGCCCCCGCTGGACCACCAGGTAATTTTGAAAGGTTTTTGGGGGGTCGGGAGGGTGGGGGAGGCTAAGGAGGTCATTTTAAAGGGTCGGGTGGGCTTTTGTTTTATCAGGCCATCGGCGCCATTTATATTAGTGGCAGCCAAAATGGCGCAGATGGCCCGAGAGCGGGAGATTGCACCGGGACCCCCCCCACTGGACCACCATGTAATTTAAAACATTTTGGGGGGTTCGGGAGGGTGGGGGATTTGTTTTAAAGGGTCGGGGTGGGTTTAGGGGTTGTTTTGGTGTGCCGGTTTTCCCGCCCTCACCCCTCCCCCGATTTACGATTTTTCACAATAAATCGGGGGACTTTCTATTGTATCGCGACACTAACGATTTTTGATGATTTAAAAAATATCTGATGATTTTTTTAAATCGTCAAAAAATGATTCACATCTCTAGTTATTAATACACGTCATTAGTAATACATAAAATAATAAAAAACAAATTAAAAGGATTACGATTTCATAAAAGATAAAAAAGGGTAAAAAAGCGTGAAAGGACAGGTAGATTATTTGGAGTCTTGGTATGCCTTCATAAATAGCCAGGTCTTTAAATCCTTTTTGAAGATCTTTAAACTGGTTGTAAACGTATATCCGCTGGGAGATAATTCCATATCTTTGGGGCCGCTAATGAAATTGCATGGTCTCTAACTTGGGAGAGATGTGCAGGTTGAACAGAGGGGATATTTAATAAATCTTTGTTTGCCGATCGTACATTTCATTGGGGTTTATGGAGTTTGATAGCAGCATTTAGCTGGTCAGTCTGATCCTCATGGATGATCTTGTGTAAAATACATAAAACCTTATATTCAATTCAGAACTTTATAGGCAGGCAGCCAATGCAAGGATATTAAAATCGAAGTGATGTGTTCCTGTTTCTCAGTGCCGGTTAGAATTCTGGCTGCTGAATTTTGTAAAATCTGTAGAGGACGAATTGTAGATAGAGGTAGGCCAAATAAAAGCGAATTACAGTAGTCAATGTCAGCGAATTAAAGGAGTCGAATTACTGTTCTAAAATCGGAAGGGTTTAGAAGGGGCTTTAGTCATCTAAGTGTTTGAAGTTTATGATAACCCTCTTTGATTTTGGATGATATATGAGTTTTAAGATTCAATTCACTATCTATAATTATGCCAAAGTCATGTGCATGTGGAACAGGGGAAATTTCGGTTTGTTGATCTTCAAGTTTCAATGGTGGCTTTACTGACAGTTGTAAGCAGCTTGGAATGTTGCCAGTTTGTGCTGAAACTGGGGATAGATAAATTTAAATCCTGAACAGGACCAGGAAAATTGTATGGACAGGAGCTAATTTTGTCACAAAAGGTAAATTTTAAAATAATTTTTCTTGCAGAATATGTTCTTTATTAAATTTGAGTCCAGAAAAACTTATCTTAGAAAGTGACTAAAAAACTGTGTTCAAAGATTCACATTGACTAAAAACATCCATTTCAAGGAAAGAACTTTCATGTTGTGTTAGATTCTTAATTGAGATGGCTTGAGGTAATCACAGTATCTTCACAAACATCTACTGCAAAAACTGCAGTGCTTCAACAGTTGTTTGCAACTCATGGGCTACCGGACATGATGGAATCAAACAATGGGTCTGCTTTCACATCTGATGAGTTCAAGACTTTGTGCAAGGCCTGTTTCTATTTTACTTTACCAACCCCAGGTATATGGTCTGGCAGAGTGGATGGCACAGTCAACAAATGATTCATTAAAGAGAATCATTGAAGGAAATTTGTGTACTAAGGGGCAGATTTTCAAAGGGTTACGCGTGTAAGATACGTGTGAAACCCCCGAAAAGCTGCCCCTTCCACCCTTTGCGCGTGCCGAGCCTATCTTGCATAGGCTCGGCGGCACGTGCAAGCCCCGGGGAGCGTGTAAGTCCCGGGGCTTTCCTGGGGGGCATATCGGGGGCGTGTCGCGGCCGGTGCATCATCAGGGGTGTTCCGGGGGCGGGTCCATGGGCGTAGTTCCGGCCCAGGGGCGTTCCGGGGGCATGGCCGCGGCCTCTGGACCAGCCCTCGGATCGGAACATGACGCGCCAGCAGCCGGCCAGCGTGCGTAACTTGTAAAATAAAGGTAGGGGGGGAATTAGTTAGGGCTGGGGGGTGGGTTAGATAGGGGAAGGGAGGGGAAGTTGGGGGGGCCAGAGGGAACGGAGGATGGCAGCGCAGCTCGGCGCAGGCAGGCTGCCAATTTTGCACAGCCTTGTGCGCGTCAATCCTGTATTTTATAACATGCATGCAGCAGCTCGCTCATGTTATAAAATCGGGAGATTTGTTCGCGCCGGGTTGCGCAAACAAATCTACTCCCACGCGCACCTTTTAAAATCTACCCTTAAGTTTGTCTGATTTCTTATAACATTTCATACCTTGTCAGAGTAAGTCTGGCAGAACATGCCCGAAGGCATGCTTAGACTATCTCAATCCTGACCTCACTGTAGAATTACAACTCAAGCAGGAACAGGAGCTAGACTTCTTTCAGGGTTCATCTACCTTGTACTGTGGTCATTTACACTACAAACTACTGTCTTTACTAGACATTATGGGGGCTGGATCAAAGTGGGTCCCTACTTCTATCATTGAGATCACTACTATACAAGGTCCAGATTATTGATGGACACATCTGGCATTGCCACATTGACAAACGGAGATGGCACAAATCCTCAAACACTGGAGCATCTCATGATATTATGTGTGTGCACATGTGTGTGCAAATGCCGCTTCTATGAGTAAATCAGGGGATTTTAAAAGGGGCACCTGCTGACGCTATTCACTGTTTTATCAGTTCATCTCCAGTTTTCTCTGTTAAGAGATAGGTCCTCCAAACCCCCCGTGGTTTGATAGCCTTCACGTCCCCCAGTTAGCCTCTACCCTTAAAACCCTGCAGATCCGCCTAGTTTTCTTTAAATTTTAACTTACACGGCATCCATAGCAGAAGTAAAGTTACACGGCAGGGAGCCTCGGTGCGCACCAGGGCGTGTCAGTATTTACACACACGTCTCAGGTTCATGCCATGAAATGCCCATGGCCTGCCCCTTTTTGAAAACTTTGAGACGTGCACGTTGCAGGAGATAACGTGTGCATCAGGCAGCTTTTAAAATCTGCTTGGCGAGTGCAAGCCCAACTTTTCCACGAATCCCCTAAATAACGCATGTATCGGGCTTGGAAAATTCTCCTCATAGGATGCTACTACATGGGCTGTTTGAAAATTCGCACCTACACACTTCCTTAGTTACAGATTTTCTCTTTCTCTCATGCTGCACACAGCAGCCTTTAATTCCTCTGCTACTCCCTGATTAGTGAATGAAAACTATAGCCTTTAAAGGGGTGAGGTGAGGGGACCAATGATAAAACATTGCCTGTTCATTTGCATTCATATGGACATGAAGTCTGATTGTTTTGTAACAATGTTGGCTACCTTATTATGAGGCACAGGTTCATGTCCTCACAACTAAAGATGATAATTTTCCACTGCAACCGTCCAATGAGAGTTGTCTTCTCATCCAGGTCAACCTAACAGGCAGATCCAATCCTGTGCTTGCCCTGTTGCATGCATGAAGTTCTAGTTCTGAGGTTCCTTAGAAAAGCAGGACTACATGTTAACTGTGAATGTTTCAGTTTGTAATATGCATTGGAATTCATTGGAAATTTGAGGAATACATGAATGTATAAATAAATAAATAAATAGATGATTTTCTATGTATGCAAAAGGGCAAAGCGAAGATTGAATTTGCCTGTTTAGTGTGGCCTGAGTGAAGTGGTAACCTCTACTTCCAGTCTAGTCAATATCTGATGAACAATGGTTGCATATGAGATCAACAATTATTAAATATAAACACACAAATATATTGATATTGGTATCTACATATCTGTATCTATAGCTATATAATGTATTAAATGGAAGCATGAATTGTGTTAAGTGCTTTATTGACTGGTTTATCACTTGGGTAATTTGAACTGTATACTTGCTGAGTAATACTGCAGTCAGCAAATAATTCACCACTCATCTCCCACTCTTTCAACCTCTGTTATCTCTCTCCTGTCTCCTCTCATTCAGACCATTTCTGTGAGGTAGATAGTGCCCCTTCTTGGTCTGCCTCTCTCTCTGAACAGTGATTAATTTCTGACATGCTCTCTTTTTAGGCAGAGTTTGGGCACACGTGAAATAAAAGAACTCTGGTCTATTAATGGCAGTTAATATGATAAATGGAGTGATATCTTCTCTGCCCACAGAATGAGATAGAGGGTACTCATCCCTTATCAGTATTCAGGATATTTCAACATGCAGTTTTACAGTAAACAATGCCAAATTGCTCATTTCTCCAGCTCTGTTATCTATTGTGTTATTTTTTTTTTTAATGCTGACTTATTTTCTTAACAGCAAATTTTGGAGTTTATCTGATGTGCTGCAAATTTCTTCATAATCCAAATATCCCAGCAAGAGCAAAAGTCAGTATGTTGTTATTGCAGCCCTAACATATTGCAATTTCTCAGACTTTACAGAGCGTGTTCTCTCGAGGTTTTCAGGAGAAGCTTGTTCCCGGATCAGGCATTGTCGCTCGCAATTCTACTCTATCTGACAGAATCCCAGATGATACTGCGCACAGTCCAGGTCTCATTTAACCTTCCTTTATTTTAATTTCTAACACATTCAAGCATGTACATTCCATTGGAGTGGACATTAAAACAGAACTGTACTGCTGTGCAGAGGCTGAACAGAAATGTGGGAAAATATTTGCATTACAGTCAAAACGGGAAAAAATTGAGCAGTTTTTACCTTTCTAGAAAAATGTGCAACATGGATCTTCTGCTATGCATTTTTCTCCCATGGAATTCATGAGATACTTTTTTTCACTGTTTGCCATAGATTTTAAAAGGAGAATTTCTGACTGAAAAACGAAAACATGGCAAAGTGCATTTTCACTGTGTTGACTGACCCCCTTCATAATTGCTTTATTTAAATAAAACATTCTTTTCAACGAGTGAATTTCATCTTTAAAAATGGTGCGGGCCATCCAGTGCTCCTACTACGTGACAGGGCCATCGGCGCCATTTTTATTAGTGGCAGCCGATGGCCCGAGAGCGAGAGATCGCTCCCGGGACCCCCACTGGACCACCAGGTACCTGTAAAAAGTTTTTGGGGGGGTCGGGAGGGTGGGGGTAGCTAAGGGATTAGTTTTAAAGGGTCGGGGTGGGTTTTTTGTTTATCGGCTCGGGCGCAGCCGATAAACAAAACCGCGATCGGGCCAGACGAAAATAAAACCCACGATGTGAATCGGAACCGGAATCAGAACCGATTCTGGTTCCGATTCACATCTCTAGTAAGTATTAAAACAAAGAAACAAAGTTATAGGGGTCAGGGCAGATAGTGGAAAGGGAAGACAGGTTAGCTAGAGGGTTTAGGAATTCCCTCCCAGTACAATCCTTTAAATAAGACATGAAACATAAAACATAAAAACATAGACATCTGCACACCCAAAACCCTCAAAGATGTGGGATGCTTAAATTCATCTGCACCACCCAAAACATAAAGGGCCGTATTTTCAAAGGGTTATGCGTGCTGAGCCTATTTTCAAAAGGCCCGGCGACGCACAAAAAGTCCAGGGATGTGTATAAGTCCCGGGGCTTTACTAAAGGGGCGGGAAGGAGGTGGGGTGGGGGCAGGGTCAGAGGCCATTTGCTGCTGTGTGGGGAATCGCACCCCGGCAGTCAGCCAGCGCGTGCTGCAACTTACTTCAGCCCTAGGGATGAATTAAGTTTTGAAACAAGAAAAAGAAAAAGAAAACGGTAGGGGGGGAAAGGGCGGGGGAGGTAGGGTAGGGGAAGGGAAGGGAAAGGAAGAGAAGGTGGGGGTGGGCTAGGGAACAGGGGAAGGCAGCGTGGCTTGGTGCGGGCTCGGCGCACACAAGGTGCACAATTGTGCACCCCCTTGCACGCGCCAATCCCCGATTTAATAACTTGCACGCGCACGTGTACTCCTGCGTGCACCTTTTAAAATCTACCCCAAAATACATGCATACTTTTGACTTTTATAAAACAGTGATTATGCAAGTATAGGCTATCTACTCATGTATGTGCTAATTATTACATGCATAACTCTTTGAAAATGATCTTCTTGGACTTGAGATGCTTAGATATGAAATATTGTGGCTATACTATATAGTTTTTCTTTACAATTTTTTGCATTTAAATTACAATTGTTGTGGATGATCTTTCAGTAGCACATAGGGGTTGGGTGTGGAAGGTTTGTGTTAATATGTTTACTCAAATTCATCATGTCAGCTTTCTAGATGACAATGAAACTTATTGTGAAAATGAGTTAAAATGAACAGCAATAAAGCCGGGCATTCAGGCAGCTAAAGAAGGTGATGCACTGCTCCACTAAGGCTCAAAGGTTTTCGACCAAGCACCAGTGAAAAGATATCCCACCAAGCCTGTTAGAAAGAAAGCCCTTGCTGGGATACACCCTGAAAAGTCTAAAATCCCAAAGGGTGCAGATCAGTATGACCCGAGTTCATCACTTTTTAATTTTCTACTAAGTGGAATAAAAACAGAAGTTTATACTTCCTTGGATATTCCAGTACTCAGTGCTAACAGCCACATCTGTCCTGGAGAACAGTAGAATTGAATCTTTGTAGGTTGGGAAACCATCCCTGGACTAACAAAATAGATGTTATAGTATAGGAGCTTTCCAGACCAGACAGGTCCTTTCTTTAGATTGGGTGTCCCAGTGAAGGGGAATCCATCATGCAAGAAAATCCAGCTAAAATATTTACGTTTGCTAAATTTTAAATGAATGGGACTTCCATTGCACATATAGATACTAGGAACATGATTCTTTCATCTTGATTTTAAGGCCAAATGCAAAATGATCTGCTAAAAAGTCACAGATGTTTCATGTCTGCACAAATTTGTAGCCAACTTTTGGGCAGCCCTTTGTAAATCAGAGTTTCCTGTGGGCACCTACAGATTACCCACAGAAATCCACAACTGTTTGGCGGTCTGCACATGATAGCTCATTATGCAATGCTTGCAAATGCATTCAGCCATCTAGAAAAGTTCCTGCAAGACCCTCTTTCTGAAACAGAGAAGAGCATTAGCTTCTTCTGCTCCTTGCCATATGAAAACTTTCTTTCCCAATGCTTAAACGGTGCTTCTCCCTGGAAAGGGGCACTGACATATTGTAGGAAGGCACAGTGGGAAATAACAGACCAAAGAAAGATCATGTGATGTAAAAATCCACTGCCTTCTCCCTAAGACTTTACAGCTGAACAGAATGCTTCCCAGCCCTCTCCACCACAGGACAGAGGAGTCAAGATAGCTTCTTCCACCTCCTGGTTCCCAGCACACAGGAGAGAGGAACAGGAAAGGAACCAAACAGGACCCCGTGCCTCCAAGCCCCCCTCTCAGTCATCTCTTTTCATGTGGAAGAGCCCAACTTGTGTAGCCTCTAATCATAGGGGAGCCATTTTATAACATGTGCACGGCGATGCGCGCATGTTACAGAACCGGCGCGTCCAATGTGCGTGTGCCGGGAACCGCACGCACATGGACAACCACACATTTTTTTTTAAAATCAACCTTATAATTCCTAGATTGATCTCCTACCGTGTTTAATGGGGCTTTCATTGCTTCAGCTTGCTCTTCAATCATTTTTGGCAGGCTCAGCTTTTTCATAGAAGCATGATGGCAGAAAAAGACTGTTATGGCCCATCTAGTGTGCCCATCCACCCAATTACTGTAACTTCATAATTCCCATCACTCCCTTAGAGATCCCTTGGGTTTATCCCATGCTTTCTTGAATTCAGATACTGTTTTTTGCCTCTGCTACCTCCACTGGGAGGCCATGCCATGCATCCACCACCTTCTCTGTATAGAAAGATTTCCTAAGATTACTTCTGAATGCCATGCCCCCCCCGTTTTAGAGCCTCCTCTCTGCTGAAGGATGTACTTTCTTCCAAGCACTCTGGTGCAGAACTGTCCTTTAGCCCATGTTAAATCAGGGCCTTTGCTACAGAAGAGAAAAAAAAAACATACTTTTTTTTCTTTTTTTTAAAGAAGTCAGAATTTCTTAGCCCTGCTCCTGACTGAGCTGCACTGGGGCTTGGACAGCCCCTCCTCCAGGCAGTCCTAAAACATGCCAGCAAACATGCACTAGACAGCCTTCCAGGGGACATGGGTGTCCCAACAATGAAAGGTTAAAAAAAACCCAACTATTTTATTATTACTTTTTCTCTTGTCCACATTCCAACAGAGTGAATGATCATCAGCTTTTTAGTCAGTGACTCCTTTTTCTTACCTCACGTCCAACTATTTCAGAATTACTCCCCAATGGTTTCCTAACTTTAGCCAGAAATGCATGCATGCACTTCAGCTGCATATTCAGAAAGCCCACTTCCCTTCTATAAAACACCCAAAGTTTTAAAACATATTGGAGAGTAAAGCAGTTGCTCAGATCAAGGAATTTTGAAAAAACCTCTAGCCAAGCATTGCCATTTAAGCCGTGTAATCCCGGAAGATAAGAATCCTATTTTCATAGGGGTAGATTTTAAAAGGTGCGTGCTTGCGTGCACATAGACGCACGGATTTTATAACATGCGTGCCATCCCACCCAGACCACGCCCCTGGCCCGCCCCTTTGTCAGGACCCAGCAAGTGTGCGCTTATCGAGACTTATGGAAATGGCCGGGCCCTTTTGAAAATATGCCCTTAAGTGCCGATATTTGCATGCGTGGCCGGTTTAAAATTAGGCCAATAGCTTTCCTGCAGCCCTTTCCGTGGTGGCCTGCATCACTGGCACTTTTTAAGAGCCTTGAGATCATGATGCTAGACCTTCCGGATTTCTCCTTTCTCAGCCGCGCTCTGTGCATTCATTCAGTATTAAGCTAGTTCAGGCTGTTGTCCCTTGGCAGCCAGATCTCTCTAAGAAGTCCTGCATTTCATTTTTGGTGATAATCTTGGTATACTGAGAAAGAGTACATTTCTGCATGACCTATTCTCCAGGTTCTAGGGATGTGCATTTGTTTGAAATAAAACAGGAAATTTGAACAAAATTTCACATTCTTTTCTTTCAATTCATTTTTAAAAAGAAAAACTAATGAAATCTGAATCATTTTCATTTTAACAATGTTTCCTCTACTACCACCACCTCCCAAAAATCCCATCAATTCCTCTTATCATAATTTCCTTTCTTCAAAGGGCAGGAGTGATCCCCGGTCCTGCCGGCACAAGGCTCAGAGAAGTGCTGTGCCAGAGCCAATACCAAAGAGGGGAGCTCTGTGCTGAAGCCACTGCTGCCAGTAGGAGGCAGTGCTGTGCTAGAGTTGCCACCAATAGTTAAGTCAGGGGAATGGGGTGCATGACCAAAGGTTTTCCTAAGGCGCTAAATACTCTTGCGCCAACCCTGTTGGTCACTCATGCCCCGCTGTTGTTACATTTAGAAATGACACAGCAGATCGAGGCAGGCACCATTTTATACAGAGAAATTAGAAATGGCACTGGTCTCAATCTGCTTGTGCCATGTCTAAGCATACCACCAGCCGAGCAGGAGCAACCGGGGATCGCTCCTGCCCTGTTAAGATAGGAAATTATGGTAAGAGGGTTCGTGGTGTTGGGGGAGAGTCCTGTTGTTGTTTTGTTTTTTTTTTATGACCTGACAGTTTTTTGTTTTCTTTTTTTGTTTGTTTTTCATTTCAATTTTTTCTCATTTTAAATAAATAAAAAGAAATGAAACAGACATAATGAAAAAAAAGAAAAAAATGAAATGAAAAATAATGCAGAAATTAAAAATTGTCTGTGCACAAACCCTTCCAGACCCTTCAGCTTATCCTCAAAATGTGCTGTCATATCCCAGGGTTTATCTGCATCAGCTGCTGGCATATTCCACCTCTGACATGCTCCTCTTAAACCTTGAACAAACTGCTAGTCTAGCATCAATTTCCTCTAACATTTATAAACTTTGTCAAACTTTAACACATGCATAATTCTTGCTATTATGTCCAACGCTATCATCAGCAGTGCTGCTGTTGTCATTGTAGCTCAACTCTCTGGCTTCTGTCATGATCTGTCTGTTATATTGAGAACATAATTGTTCTGTCCCCAGCAGTGAGTACATGTTTGTATCTGTATATACGGTAGTTTAACTGTGTCTAGTGCAGCCCTCCCTTCTGAGGATTCCTGATACTGAAACATTTTTTGTAACCCATGATAAAAGTCTGTGAGCCTTGCCTTTAAGAGGAGCCTTTGCCCTTAAGAGCTCCCTCCCCCTCCACTTTCTCTCAATATCGGAAGAGCTTGAATGCCCCTCAATCTAACTTGAGTCTTCCTAGGTGCCTTATAGGCTCAAGGGACTGCCCTTCATGCTCACCCTGTGTCACATGGTTCTTAGGCTCACTCCCATTGGTCCTTGCCCCCTTGCCCCTAGCTTGTGGAGGCGTTTCCTTTAGCAACTCTTGACGAGAGCTCAGTCTTGCCCATGCTTTCTTCTGAGCTAGCAGCGCTCTGTAAAACCCTGTGAAACGATCGGGTTTTTACCTTTTCTCTTACTGCCTTCATCTGAAGACTAAATCAGCCTCATATCCCTGAAGCTTCCTACCTCTACCATAAACTAACTTCTGCAACATAAAGAACTCCTTCTCTCTCCTGCTACCCTGTCTCCAGTTACCAAAGATCTTTGCCTTGGGGCTTACGTTTGAGATGCAACAATTGTAAGAAGAAGTTACCTGTACAATAAATAATTTCAAACTTAAAGAATCTTTGTCTTGAGGACTGATTGGAGAAAACGTTTAGCTGCTTGGATGACAAACTCAGATGTCTTCCTGATCCAGAACAATAATGGTGTTCATTTTCAGCCACTGTGAGGCTCAGCTAGTTAGTTAGCTGGATAACTTTATCCAGCTATTAGGGTATACTCGGCAGCTTGGTCATGCCTCTGAATATACCCAGCTTCTTAAAGATAGCTGGATAACTATCCAGAAAGCTTTAGGACAGGTCTGTGGCCCAAGTAGAGGGGGTTATTTTCTAAGGCTATCGCACGCTTGTGCTACCAGCGCAAGCGTGCGATAGCTAGAAAGCTTAGCGCACACATGCGAAAGCAACATCGGGGTGGAGTCGGCCCCAGAAAAGGAGGAGTTGGGGTGGCATCGGGGCCGACTCTGCAAACACAGTGTGGACAGTGAAACGGTAAGCTTCCGTATCGCTGCCTATTTCGCGCCGAAAGCGATCGCACTGCAGAGGTGCGATCGCTGCCGGCTAGTGCAGGACCACCCCCCGCTTCGCCCCCCATTACCGCTGGGATTCACTATGCGGCATTAGTGAATCCAGGCCAGAGTTAGCTGGATAAGTTATCTGGCTGGATAAGTTATCTGGCTAGCTTTCTGATCTTTCACTAGTATTTAGTGTGCAAAATTGTAATTGATCAGGGTGAATTGTGAGGTGGGCTCAGGAGATGGAAGGACTTGTGTCTGTCTCCTGCTCAGCAAATGAGATGACCTCCACTTGCCCCAGTTTTACAAAATTTGGAGGTACAGGAAAAATTAGACACAGAGCTAAAGCTCCACAGGACAGAGCAGAACAACCCCTCAACCAGCCCAGATATTAGAAAACATGCAGTGAGTTTGAACCCCTTCAGATAATTGCCATTCATATGGCTCAGGAATTTTGCAAACTACAGTCCATTCTGGTTAATGCTGCCAAAATTCAATTTTAAGAGCTCAAATGACATATTACGAATGGGAGATCATGTTTAGCATTTCCCGTGATCTTTTATATATTAGACTCAGTTTAAATGCAATGACATGGTGATGTCACAATGTTTTGACAGTATGACAACACAAAATATAACACAGAAGATTCAGGAATGCTGGGTGTGCATAAATATATACATTTACATATTGTTTGTTTTCATATTGTCTACAGCTTTGATGAATGCTCACTTTGGGAGCAGAAATCCTGGTGCTTGAGCATTGCAGAGTTCTAGTAGTTGTCTAAGTGCTGCAGAAAACTGGATTCTCTGAAAGACGTGAATGAATGTCCACAGTCAAATGTTTGGTTTCCTTTCCACGCTTTTGTTTTTGAGCCATTTTTTGCCTTCATTTCGTTTCAGGGGATTTGTGTTCTCATTTGTTTTGTTTTTATTCATTTGGGAAAATAGTGTGTGCTACTGGAAACAATGCACACTATTTTTCTGAAATTAATAAAAATGAACATTTTCAGGGCCATTCTCTATTCGTTTCATATTTGATGAACAATAGTCATTTTTCATTTGGATTACCATTCTTTTTTAAACAAATGCACATCCTTAGTGCTAGGACATCACCATCTCTTCCACCTCTCTCTCTACCCCCCACTCCCGTACACACTTTCACTTCATACCTCCATTGCAATGCAAACTGTGATTTACTTCTCTATTTGGACAACATCTTTTTTTGCATTAACCTACTCATTTTGGTTTGGTCTGATGAAAGGAGCATACTTCTTGAAAGCCAGCCAGAAAAGAAATGTATTAAGTAAGTCCGATATAAAGATATCATTAATAACTTTTTTTTACCTTTACTTTATTCAGGGTATTTTTATTGGCTCAGGATAATAGTTATCTAAAAATGATGATGGAGCTTTCAAATCTACACAGGTAACCTTCTACTGATGTGTTTGAGTATGTAATTGTTCATTAAAATATAATTATTAACATCTGGGTATACCTGATTTTTGAAAAAAAAAAGAGACCTAAAAGAGTGAAACTTTTAAACTACCAAAAACAGAAAATACATTCTAGAGCTTATGTGACACAAACAAAATTACAGGGGCCAAGACTCAGCCGCAGAGCAGCTGGTTGAGTTAGCCAGATATAGCTATCTGGCTAACTTAATGGTGACATTCAGCAGCACAGCAACACTGCTGAAAATACCCAGCTATCTTAAAATTAGCCAGATAAGTATATCTGGCTAACTTTAGGAAAGCCCTACGGACAACCACATAACTATGCGGCTAACCCCACTCCTCCACAAAAAGCCTCCCACCTGCCCCTGTAATGCCCGCATCTTTATGTAGCTAAATTCCAGCCACATACAGCATTTAATATCACCGGTTAACCATTTAGACAGATAGCTTTTCAGTTGTCTGTCTAAATGGCTTCTGAGTATTGATCTCAGAACGTCTTGAATATGACCATCATACTCTTAGATGCAAACTGCACATATCTTATGTGACTTAGGGGTTGATTTTCAAACCCGTGCGCGCATACATGGACGCACCAATTTTACAACATGTGCACATCACCACGCTCATGTTATAAAATATGATATCTGCGTGCCAGATTTTAACATCTGCAAGCACATGTGCTGGTGGCCTGCGACTCGCGCATGCAGGGGGGAATTTTCTAAAGAACGCACTGCGACATGATCGGGCCTTTGCCCAGTTCCCTCCTAGTCCATTCCAATTAAGGAGCGGACTGGGAGGGAACTTTCCTATAACCCTATCTACCCTTCCTCCCTTGTCCCCTCTCCTCTCCTCCCAAACACCAAAACCAAACCTAACTATCCCCTATTTTTTTATTTTTATACTTCCTACTCCTCTGGACAAAAGAATCTTCCGCACGCCGGCAGCCAACCAGCGTGCAATTCCCTGGGACAGGGCCTCATGGCTGCTGTTCTGGCTGGCGACTGCCCCGGCCTGCCCATTTTAGTTGGCCATAAAGGCACATGGCTGGGCCCTTTCGAAAATGTGCGCAGCATTGCAGGGCCCGGCCATGTATAAACCCTAGGGATGTGTATTCGTCCTGGATCGGGGTGCTCGAAATCCGAAGGAACTTTTCCGAAATTTCAGGAAAAATTTGTTTCGGGTTTAGTGCACATCTGTGCGGCCAGGAACAAGCCCCCTGCTCTGGTACCTTGCAGCATTGTGTCTCAAAACTACTTAGAAATCCTTCCTTGGCATCTCTGGAGCAGGTGATCTCCCCCACAAATCCCCTAGGGTCTGCAATAAGGATGCGAAGAATGGTGAAGAGGATTGTTCACAGCTCCTCACGGGGGCACGCGTCAGCGCCTGGCGGGGCCACTTACCTCCCGGATGCACCAGCAAGAAGCCGGCTGGACTGCCAGGCCCAAATATTAAAGGCCCAAAGTGCGGGAAATATGAGATTTCATGTGGCAGGCCGAAAACGAAGCCCGAACCAATAGGTTCGGGCTTCGCACATCCCTAATAACCCACAAATTTTACGCATACGGGTCTTTTAAAATCTACTTGTTAAGTCTGAACTGCAGCATGTTAAAGTTCTAATCATAGGTCATTCAAACTCAAATTATTCTAGAATTTTTTTTACTGCAATTTGAAAAGCAATCAGCATTAAAAAAATTCAAAAAAACTTGGACTATGCTACTGAATGACCTATGATTAAAACTTTAAGATGTTGCAATTCAGATCTAAATCACATATATGTGCAGTCTGCAACTAAGACTAAGAACATAAGAAATTGCCATGCTGGGTCAGACCAAGGGTCCATCAAGCCCAGCATCCCGTTTCCAACAGAGGCCAAACCAGGCCACAAGAACCTGGCAATTACCCAAACACTAAGAAGATCCCATGCTACTGATGCAATTAATAGCAGTGGCTATTCCCTAAGTAAAATTGATTAATAGCCATTAATGGACTTCTCCGCTAAGAACTTATCCAAACCTTTTTTGAACCCAGCTACACTAAGGGGTAGATTTCCAAAGGGTTACGCGCGTAATATATGAGTGTAACCCTTTAAAACCCCCCTGCGTACGCCAAGCCTATTTTGCATAGGCTCAGCGGCGCACACAAGCCCCAGAATGCGCGTATGTCCCGGCGCTTTGAAAAGGGGTGGGAAGGGGGCGTGGACATGCCGCCTGTCCGGGGGTGGTCCGGGGGCGGGACCGAAGCCTCTAGCACAGCGGCTGTGCCGGGGGATGGCGCGCCAGCAGCTGGCCGGCGCACGCAAGATATGCCTGCCAGAGGCAGGCGTAAAAAATGAAATAAGGTGGGGGGGGGGATTTAGATAGGGCTGTGAGGTGGGTTAGATAGGGGAAGGGAGGGGAAGGTGGGGGGGAGTG
Organism: Rhinatrema bivittatum; assembly: GCF_901001135.1. NCBI lineage: Eukaryota > Metazoa > Chordata > Amphibia > Gymnophiona > Rhinatrematidae > Rhinatrema > Rhinatrema bivittatum. Next base: position 57,011,422 of record NC_042622.1, read on the forward strand.
GAAGAAAAGTTCCCTCCGACGCCGCTCCGATTTCATTTCGGAGCGGCCTTGGAGGGAACAGGGAAAGCCATCAGGGCTCTCCTAGGGCTCAGTGCGTGCAAGGTGCACAACTGTGCACCCCCTTGCGTGCGCTGACCCCGGATTTTATAACATGCGTGCGGCAGCGCATGCATGTTATAAAATTGGGTGAACATTTGTGAGCGCCGGGTAGCGAGCACAAATGTACCCCGCGCGCGCTCATTTAAGAATCTGCCCTTAACTGTACTAACTACATCCTCTGGCAACAAATTCCAGAACTTAATTGTGTGTTGAGTGAAAAAGAATTTTCTCTGATTAGTCTTAAATGTGCTACTTGCTAACTTCATGGAATGCCCCCTAGTCCTTCTATTATCCGAAAGTGTAAATAACCGATTCATATCTACTCGTTCAAGACCTCTTATGATTTTAAAGACCTCTATTATATCCCCCCTTAGCCGTCTCTTCTCCAAGCTGAACAGCCCTAACCTCTACAGCCTTTCCTCATAGGGGAGCTGTTCCATCCCCTTTATCATTTTGGTTGCCCTTATCTCTACCTTCTCCATCGCAACTATATCCTTTTTGAGATGTGGCGAGACTGGCGACCAGAATTGTACACAGTATTCAAGGTGCGGTCTCACCATGGAGCGATACAAAGGCATTATAATAATTCCTAACATTCTCTTTGCTTTTTTGACTGCTGCAGCACACTGAACCTGGATCTTTTTCCTGGGTGGTAGTTCCTAATATGGAACCTAACATTGTGTAGCTACAGCAAGGGTCATTTTTCCTTATGTGCATCACATTGCATTTGTCCACAATAAATTTCAACTGCAATTTGGATGCCCAGTCTTCCAGTCTTGCAAGGTCCTCCTGTAATGTAGCACAATCCGCTTGTGATTTAACTACTCTGAATAATTTTGTATTGTCTGCAAATTTGATAACCTCACTCGTCGTATTCCTTTCCAGATCATTTATATATATATTGAAAAGTACTCGTCCAAGTACAGATCCCTGAGGCACTCCACTGTTTACCCTATTCCACTGAGAAAATTGACCATTTAATCCTACTCTCTGTTTCCTGTCTTTTAACCAGTTTGTAATCCACGAAAGGACTTTGCCTCCTATCCCATGACTTTTTAGTTTTCTTAGAAGCCTCTCATGAGGGACTTTGTCAAACACCTTCTGAAAATCCAAATAACTACATCTACCGGTTCACCTTTATCCACTTGTTTATTAACCCCTTCAAAAAAATGAAGCAGATTTGTTAGGCAAGACTTCCCTTGGGTAAATCCATGTTGACTGTGTTCCATTAAGCCATGTCTTTCTATATGCTCTACGATTTTGATCTTTAGAATAGTTTCCACTATTTTTCCCTGCACTGATGTCAGGCTCACTGGTCTATAGTTACCTGGATCACCCCTGGCGCCCTTTTTAAATATTGGGGTTTCATTGGCCACCCTCCCATCTTCAGGTACAAAGGAAGATTTTAATGATAGGTTACAAATTTTAACTAATAGATCAGAAATTTCATTTTTTAGTTCCTTTAGTACCCTAGGATGCATACCATCCAGTTCAGGTGATTTGCTACTCTTTAGTTTGTCAGTCTGGCCTACTACATCTTCCCAGTTCACAGTGATTTGGTTCAGTTCGTCTGACTCATCACCCCTGAAAACCATCTCCGGAACTGGTATATCCCTAACATCCTCATTAGTAAACACGGAAGCAAAGAATTAATTTAGTCTTTCTGCAATGGCCTTATCTTCCCTAAGAGCCCCTTTAACCCCTCGGTCATCTAATGGTCCAACTGACTCTCTCACATGTTTCTTGCTTCAGATGTATTTAAATTTTATTTTTTTTTAAATGTAAGTTTTTAATTAAACTTTGTAACAAAAAGCTTTCTTATGCAAGCCTAACATATTACAAACTAAGTATAAATCCCCCCCTCCCGGTCCCCCCCCCCCCCCCCAGCCCTCCCAATCCCTTTAAAAAAGTATTTATTATGAATTTTGGCCTCTATGGCCAACTTCATTTCAAATTCTCTCTTCATCTGTCTTATCAATGTTTTACAATTAACTTGACAATGCTTATGTTTTATCCTATTTTCTTCAGATGGATCCTTCTTCCAGTTTTTGAAGGATGTTTTTTTTTGGCTAAAATAGCCTCTTTCACCTCACCTTTTGACCTTGACAGTAATCATTTTGCCTTCATTCCACCTTTCTTAATGCGTGGAATACATCTGGACTGAGCCTCTAGGATTGTATTTTTAAACAATGTCCATGCTTGTTGAACACTTTTAACCTTTGCAGCTGCACCTTTCAGTTTTTTTCTATTTTCCTCATTTTATCAAAGTTTCCCTTTTGAAAGTTTAGTGTTAGAGCTGTAGATTTACTTATTGTCCCCCTTCCAGTTATTAGTTTAAATTTGATCATGCTATGATCACTATTGTCAAGTGGCCCCACCACCTTTACCTCTCTCACCAAATCCTGCAATCCACTAAGAGTTAAATCTAAAATAGCTCCCTCTCTTGTTGGTTCCTGAACCAATTGCTCCATGAAGCAGTCATTTATTACATCCAGAAACTTTGTCTCTAGCAAGTCCTGATGTTACATTTATCCAGTCAATATTGGGGTAATTGAAATCTCCCATCATTATTGCACTGCCAAATTGGTTAGTTTCCCTGATTTCTCTAAGCATTTCATCATCTGTCTGACCATTTTGTCCAGGTGGACAGTAATATACTCCTATCACTATACTCTTACCCAACACACATGGGATTTCTATCCATATAGATTCTACTGAGCATTTAGTCTCTTGTATGATCTTTATCATGTTGGACCCTATACCCTGTAGTATATAATTAATTGACCCCTTTCCTATTTCATATACCTCATTTGACGCACTTAAGCATTGATATTATGACCATCATACTAGGTATCATTGTGTGGATATTCAACCAACTTCACTCAACCTTATATATAATCATTGGTCAGTCCATATATTTTTTGACTTTTTTAATCTCAATTCCACCCGTGAACAAACTTTTCAATTTTCATTGTTTCAATAACCCATTTCCAAAGTTCCAAACTTCCATATGTCTTCAATACTAGTATTCGAATAAAGTACTTATCTTGTCACATTTGTTTTCTTGCTGGAAAGCCACGTTATAGTCTTTATCGCCAGCTCACTTCTTATCCGCTCATTTCTTACTCATTGCACAAGCTCACTTCGTGCCCGACACCGTACAGTGTTTCGGACTAACACATGTCCTTCATCAAGGGCTATGTATCTGCGTATTTAGAGCAGCATGGCGTTTCTTGGCGTGTTCTTTGCAACTCTATACCCTCCCAGATATAAAGTGCCACACCCCCACCAAGTTGATCCTCCCTATCATTGCAATATAATTTGTACCTGATATAGCACTGTCCCATTGGTTATCCTCCTTCCACCAAGTCTCTGTGATGCCAATTATGTCAATCTCATCATTTGCTGCTATACACTCTAAATCTCCCATCTTACTTCTTAGACTTCTGGCATTGGCATACAGACATTTTAAAGTGTGTTTTTTTGTTTGTAATAATAACCTGCTTTATAGTTGTTAGAGATAATTTGGAAATCATTAGCTTTGGTGATTTTTTACATATAGGCACGTGGGCTATGTTTTTTTTTATTGGAACCTCTCTGTTGGGATGCCCTAACTCTCCTGTTTCATTAGTATCCTTCAAGGATACATTGCTCCGAACCATGTACTGCTGAGTGACTGTCGGCTTTCCCCCTTGTTCTAGTTTAAAAGATGCTCTATCTCCTTTTTGAAAGTTAGTGCCAGCAGCTTGGTTCCACTCTGGTTAAGGTGGAGCCCATCCTTTCGGAAAAGTCTCCCCCTTCCCCAAAGTTTTCTCCATTTCCTTACAAAACTGAATCCCTCTTCCCTGCACCATCGTCTTATCCACACATTGAAACTCTGGAGCTCTGCCTGCCTCTGGGGACCTGCACGAGGAATAGGAAGAATTTCAGAGAATGCCACCCTGGAGGTTCTGGATTTCAGCTTTCTACCTAAAATCCTAAATTTGGCTTCCAGAACCTCTCTCCCACATTTTCCTATGTCATTGGTGCCCACATGTACCACGACAGCCGGCTCCTCCTCAGCACTGTCTTTAATCCTATCAAGGTGACGCGTGAGATCTGCCACCTTTGCACCAGGCAGGAAAGTTACCAGGCTGTCCTCACGTCCACCAGCCACCCTGCTATCTACATTTCTAATAATTGAATCACCAACTATGATGGCCAGCCTAACCTTTCCCTTCTGTGTAGTCGCCCTGGGAGACTTGTCCTCAGTGCGAGAGGACAATACATCACCTAGAGAGCAAGTCCTTCATACAGGATCAATACCTGCTACACCAGGGTGATGTTCTCCTACTGGGAGACCTTTCTGATCCAAGGCAGCACTGGGGCTACCAGACTAGATTTGGGACTTGGCTACTATGGCCCTGAAGGTCTCATCAATGTACCTCTCTGTCTGCCTCAGCTCCTCCAAGTCTGCTACTCTAGCCTCCAGAGATCGGACTCGTTCCCTGAGAGCCAGGATGATCATATTCAAGACACAATCATTTTATTTGTGTCTCTTAAGTTCCAGAGTGGATTTTCTAATATTGATAGTTATATACCTGATTCTGACATATCTTACTTTACGTGGAGCCATTCAAGGTTACCCACAGTGGGTCACAGTGAATTTGGGGATTGACATTAGAATCTAGATATTTTAAATAGTGAGCAACATATATATTGCAAAAACACAAATTAACTGCAAATGTTACAAAATTGTATGATCATGCAAGAAGAATGATGTCAGGTTCATAGAACCTGATGAAAAATCACAGGATTCCATGCAGAATATCATATTAAATCTGTAGTCTGTTCCATATCCCTGGAACTTACACTAGCAGTATCATTGCCTTCAGTAGAGTTGTATCTAGAAGCCCTGGAGAGGGGCCTTATCCAACCCAAAGATAACCACTGATCTTTGCAAGAGAGGGAGGGCAAGCAGCCCTTGGGCTTCCATAGCATTCAGAATCTGCCCCAACCCCAAGCCTATTCACTGTCATTTGTCGCTGGAGCTTCCTCCCTGGGACTTTGATTACTATTTCCTCAGCATCCCCAGTCACATTTATCCCAAGAAGTAGAAGTCAGATGCAGGAATTGAATCTGCAAGGTTGCACACAGTGCTGCTGCTGGGCTATTAGACTGGCCTACCCATTACATTTTAATGAATAATTCTATGAGGTTTTACTACTGCATAACTTAACCTTGCATATTTGTAACTCAAGTATGCATTAATCAACAGTTTTTTAGTTGATGTTGAATTTCTGTTTTAATGAGTCCAGTTCACAATTTAGCTTTTATTGAGTGGAAAATGTATTCTTTAAGAAATATTTTATTTTTAATGAAATCTGAAAAGTACTCACTGCATTCCTTTTTGCAGAATAGACAACTATGTTTATTTGCTGCAAGTTGGGTCTGTAGACACAGATGCCACTAATAGTACACTAGCTCTAGATTCTTTTATTTTGTATGGTGCAATAATGTAGGACTGGGGAACTTTAATTCTAAGCAGTTTTAGAGTTATTGTTGCATAATTTTGATCAGTTCATCTCTTCCTCATCTGTACTTGTAGCAAAATGCAAAAGTCCTAGGGTCCAAATTTCAAAGATATCTGGTTATTTAAGTTATCTGGATATTATTATCCGGTTAACCTAGAATGGCTATTCCGGATAAGGGCTAGTTAGCCGGATAAGTTATAACCTGATAATGTTAGTCCTGCTATTGAGCTGGTCTAACTTGGTTAACTTAACCAAATAAGGCTGAATATAGACACTTATCTGGTTATAATAACCAGATAAATTGCCCTGCCTTGATCTGCCCATTGCTCACCCCCAAGATATCCGGCTAAATGGTAGCTGCTGAATATAGCTAGATATTCAGCGGCTGCCGCTTAGCCAGATAAATCCTACTTCTCCGGCTAAGTAACGTTTGAATATCTATCCCCTGATGATTAAGCTCCAGCAAGGATTATTTTACTGTCTAACATTTTTACTATGTTATAAATAAATATATAGACAGTGTTTTGTTTTTAAACAATTAAATTGATGGAGCTATAATTCACAGTAGGAGAAACATTCAAAGGGCTTATCTACTTAATTCTGGTATTAGCTAGCAAAACCTGAGTTTTAGAAAATTTGCTCTGCTCAATGTTTAAATCTAGCTGTCCAGGTTCATTAGCCAGCTAGATGTAGATACTCAAACTGGGCAGCCACAGGGTTGGAGTTTGGGCAAAAATGTAAAGTTAGCCAGCTAGCATGGAATGCATTTTCAACACTAACCAGCTAATTTCGCTGGCCAAAATTAGGCATTTCAATTGTAGACCTAAATCTAGAAAAATTTTGATCAAATTTAGGAAATCTTTAGCTGCAACGTAGCCAACTACATCTTAAAGTAAATCAGCTGCTTAGGGTCCATTTGAACATTTACCCTTTTAGTCCCTGTCCAGATCAGATCTTGGTCTCATGATCTCCTGGGGTTCCTGCACAGGGGGAAAATATTCAGTCTTTCAAGGCTCTCGGGATTTACTCTCTCTGGGACTCTTCTGTATACCAGTTTCAAGCACTTGACAAACTGTGCTTCACACCAATAGGTGTTGTCAAAAAAAATAAAGTCTTACTAAAGAAACTGGTAACAGGAACGCAAGTCCAAATATAATACCCCTGCTTCGTAGTACACTACAGTAACACAGACTAAACTGGCACAAAATCCAAATTCAGTCCCTCTTCACCTTCCCATACCCTTCCACAAACAAGTAATCTCTTATAATCAGGTACAATTCCACGCTGGGCCTTCCAAATACCTTTTAGGTAATTCCAATCTTCTTTTGTAATGTCCCTTTATCCTTCTTTGTCTGTGGGGTCTCTGGCTGATTTTCATGGGATCAGACTTTGACTGTGAACTTTCCCAGGCAGGATGCCTCTTCTCTGGCACCTTGCAGTAGGGATGAGCATTTATTTGAACTGAAATAGGAAATGAAACAATATTTCCTATTTCATTTTATAATGTTTTCAAAACAAACAGAAAAATCAACAAGAGTTCATTGGTTTTCTTTTTTGTTTCGTTTTGAAAGAAAAAAAAATCCCTTTCAGGCTAAGTTTCAGCAGGCCGGCTGTGTTACCAAATATATGAGTATATATTCGAGCCTAGCACCTAATTGGCTAAGTTAGATCTGATCTATAGCAGGTCTAACTGAGAGGGTCATTTATCAAATCGCGTTAGAGCCTTAAAGCGAGATGCATATGCAAATTTGAAAAATTGAGTCAAGTGGGAGGAGTTTATGAAAATGAGGGGTGCTTAACATAGCATGCAGATTTAACTACACCTTTTTTCCTGGCATTATGCTGAAATGGGATTTGCAATAAATATGGCAAATTCCATTTGAGAGAGAGAGAGAGCCCCCTCTGGGGAGGTACACATATTAGTCAACATTTAATTTAATACCACTGTTAATAGGGGGCATTCTGAACTTGGGGTGAGGTTTTGGTGGTGGGCTAGGTTTTGGAGGGCAGTTTTACATGCACAATCAGCGGTAAAAACACCACAGTTACCATCAATAAATATTTTATGTGAATTGGAGTGATGAAAGGAATACAAAGATGAGATTTGTACAATGTACTCTCAACCTAGCTTGATGTAAGAAACATGAGCGATTATTAGTTTTCCCAAACTTCCCCGTATCTCTTTGGGCTGCCAGCAATGAGGACCATCGGTATGCCGGGGTTGGAATAATGTTCTCCTCATTTGTCCATGAAGAGGTATCGGAGGTTATTGACCCCAATGGTAGATTTATTCTCAACAAGATTAAACTTGATAAACAGATTTTTACTCTCCTCTGTGTATTTCCCTAATCAACATCAGGTGTCTTTTATAAAATGTCTGCACTACTTGCTGCAGCAACACGCAGAGGGGGAGTTGATAGTGGGCGGTGACTTTAATTTAGTAATGGATCTGAATAGGGATTCCAGCTCTGGTATGCAGACGCATATGGAAGCTAGAAGTATTTGGCGCAGAGTTATAGAAAATTGGGGATTTGTGGACATATGGCGAGCCAGACATGAACACTCTCGCTCCTACACGTTTTATTCTTGCCCCCACTCCACATACACCCATATCGATTATTTTTTTGTTTCCGCCACCATACAACCTAGAGTACACAAAACTGATATTGATAGCATTACATGGTCTGATCATGCACCGGTCTGGGTGGTCTGCAAATTGGGGGACTCTGGCGGTGGTCTTCGCATGTGGAGACTTAATGAAAGTCTTCTCAAGGACCCCTCCTTCACAGCAACTCTAACTCAGCAAATTAGGGATTTCTTTAATGATAATCAAACATAAGGCACCTCACCAGTGACTGTCTTGGAATGTTCCAAGGCAGTAATGAGGGAGCATGCATAGCCCGAGCAGCCTATTGTAACAGAGAACAAGAAACCCAAAGAACGCAGCTCCTACTGGACCTCGCTGACCTAACTAGGCACCATAGTAGCTCTCAGTTGGAGAGGCTTTAACAGAAAATAATGGTAGTGCGGGTACAGCTTAGATCAATAGAAGATTCAGCTATTAGCCATTCTCTTACTCTCCTTAAATAGCAGTATTTCGAAGGGGGTAATAAGGCGGGCAAACTACTGTCCAGCAACTGAGAGCAGTCCAGGCGCAAACCGTAGTGGCTAAGATTTTAAACCACCAAGGGCAAATGGTAACCTCTACAGAGGACATACACCAGTCCTTTACTGACTTCTACTCCCAATTGTACTCCCAGGATGTTTCCATATCCACTGCTGACATCTGTGACTACTTGGAGGGTATAGATTTGCCTCAGATTACCCCTTTGCAAAAGGCAATACTTGACAAACCCATCACGCAGCAGGAAGTGCTGGTAGCTATCAAAAAATTAAAACCTGGAAAGGCACCTGGTATGGATGGCTTTATTTATTTATTATTTATTTAACATTTTTATACACCGAAATTCATGTAGCAAAAGTTACATATCAATTCGGTTTACATTATAACATTAAACAAGCAAGACAGAGTGCAATTACATCGAACAGGAGGATAAACTTGGATCAAGTAACTGGGGATTAAAGAAACAAGAAATTACAATAAATAATGTAGTACTCAAAAGGATCTGGCTAAAATATACAGTAGACACGTTACAAGGTGCGCATATTTGGGAAGATTTAGGGTAAAATTATTGGTATGGATAGAAGGCTTGTTCGAATAGCCAAGTTTTGAGTCTCTTTTTAAAGACGATAGGGCAAGGTTCTTTCCGGAGGTCTGGTGGTAGAGAGTTCCATTGCGTGGGGCCTGCTGTGGATAGAGTGCGTTTCTTTAATGAGGATTTGATGGTTGGGGCAAGGAGAGTATCTTTATAGGCTGTTCTCACCGGTCTGGAGGGTATATGTGGCTGCAGAGGGGTATTGAGTTCCAGAGGAATGAGCTTGTGAATAGATTTATGTATGATTGTTAGTACTTTGTAGGAGATTCTGAACTTGATTGGGAGCCAGTGTAGGTTTTTCAAGATGGGGGTAATATGATTTCTTTTGTTAGATTTAGTTAGAATCCTGGCTGAAGCGTTTTGGAACATTTGTAATGGTTTTATTGTGTTGGTTGGGAGGCCAAGTAGGAGGGAGTTACAGTAGTCAATTTTTGAAAAAATGATTGCTTGGAGAACTGCCCGGTAGTCTTGGAAATGGAGGAGCGGTCTGAGTCATTTCAGAACTTGCAATTTATAGAATCCGTCCTTAGTGGTATTATTAATGAATCTCTTAAGGTTTAGTTGATTGTCCATGATGACTCCGAGGTTTCTAACTTGAGGTGAGAAGGATAGTTGACTAGTAGGGGGTAACTTAGATGTTGCATAGTTACTGTCTTGTGTGACAAGGATTATTTCAGTTTTGTTGGAATTAAGGATCAGGTTAAGGCTCTTGAGTAGGTTGTTAATGGTTTGGAGGCAGTTGTTCCAGAATTCTAGTGTTTTTTGTAGAGTTTCCGTAACCGGGATGAATATTTGCACGTCGCCTGCGTAGATATAGTGGGTTAATTTTAGTTTGGAGAGAAGCTGGCAAAGTGGTAGTAGATAAATGTTGAAGAGGGTGGGGGATAGGGAAGAGCCTTGAGGGACTCCCAAGGATGAGGGAACTGGGTGTGATTCTTCGTTGTTGACTCTGACCTTATAAACTCTGTTATGTAGAAAAGATTTGAACCATCTGAGAGCAGTGCCTTTGATGCCGATGTCTGTTAGCCTATCCAGAAGCGTTGTGTGGTTTACCGTGTCAAATGCGGCTGATAGGTTGAGGAGAATGAGTAAGCCAGGTTGTTTTTTTTCTAGATTCAGTAAAATTGTGTCCATCAGGGAGATTAGCAGAGTTTCTGTATTTCGGGTTTTTTGGAAGCCGAACTGAGATGGGGCTAGTATTTTGTTGTCTTCTAAGTATTCCTTGAGTTGCTGGTTGACTATTTTTTCTAGGATTTTTGAAATGAAGGGGAGTTTAGTGATCGGGCGATAGTTAGAGGGGTCATCTGGAGACAGGTTGGGTTTTTTCAGGAGAGGTTTTAGTATTGCGAGTTTCAACTGGTCAGGTACTGAACCTTGCATTAGTGAGCGGTTAATAATGTCGGCAATAGGTTTGGCGACAGTTTTAGAGCTGGCAATGAGTAAGTTGGCGGGTATCGCATCTGTGGGGTGAGAGGCAGGTTTGAGCTTCTTCAGGATTGTTTCAACCTCTAAGGATGACGTCGGTTCGAACGTTTCAAGACTAGTGTTCTGTTGATAATGAGAGTATTTACAGGCATTACCGCAAATTTGCCCTTTCCCTGGCTGGCCCTTTAACTCAAGCATTTAACTCCCTTTTAGAGGGCTCCGATCTTACCATGGACGCTAACACTACAGGCATAACAGTGCTCACTAAGCCGGGGCGAGATCCCGTTCACTGTAGCTCCTATCGGCCGATCTCCCTGATCAATATTGATCTGAAGATCCTATCCAGAATTTTAGCAGCCCGTTTAAACGGGATACTACCGGGGATTATACATAATGACCAAGAGGGATTTGTCCTGGGACGGTTAGCAGTAGACAATGTCCGCCGTATAGTAGACATTGTCGATATGGTACATAAGGAAGGTCTCCCTGCAGTACTCCTTGCCTTGGATGCCGAAAAGGCATTCGATTTAGTCCACTGGGACTTGCTTTTTCAAACATTGTCTGCCATGGGATTTGGGTGCTCCTTTATTGATTGGATTCGCAAACTATATGCACATCCCGCAGCCAGGGTTAAGGTTAACGGGAGCTACGGACCTCCATATCCCATCTAAAGGGATACCAGGCAGGGGTGCCCTCTTTCCCCTCTTTTGTTTGCAATATTTTTGGAACCTTTTGCAATTCGAGTCAGAGGCACTGAAACTATCAGTGGAATCTATAAGGGGAATTCCCATTTTAAAATCTCCCTTTTTGCCGATGATGTTATGTTCACTCTTACCGACCAGGGAGTTCCCTTCAGGGAGTTATGGATGAGTTGGGTAAATTTGCAGCATGCTCTGGCTTGAAAATTAACTTCGACAAGTCGGAAATACTCAACTTAAACTTGCCTCCCGCAGTGGTTACAGATTTAAAGCGTCAGTTTCCTTTCAAGTGGGCAAGCACATCTCTTAAATACTTGGGAGTCTGGATAGGACCACACACTGACTCATTGAATGACTTAAACTATAAACCGCTTATCGATAAAATTAGGGACAATCTGGATAAGTGGCTGGAACATTCCCATTCCTGATTGGGTCGCTTGGCAATTATTAAGATGAATGTTTTACCTCGTTTTTTATATTTTTTCACCACCATTCCCATTTATCTTCCTTCTACCCTACTCCGCAATTGGCAGCAAATGTTGGGGCACTTCATATGGTGTCGATGTTCTCCTAGGATAGCTAGGGCTACTCTGTTCCAGGCCAAACTACGCAGGGGGTTACAAGTGCCCAACCTGCTGTGGTATTATGGTGCAGCTCAGCTGAGGGCCCTGGTTGCCCTTCACAGTAGCAGAGATGTCCCACAATGGGTTAAATTAGAGCAGGCACAGTTGGGCCGCTTTCCCATTGATGCACTTCCCTGGCAGCCACAACCATCTAAACGGGAAAAGCTGAACATAGCATTTGCCTTACAAACCTCATTGCATGTATGGAATTTGTGGAGATTGGTGCTGGTAGTACATGTGCAATTCTCGATGATGACTCACTTATTCTCTAATATGGTGGTGTCCCTTCGAGAGTGTACCATGACTCACCAGCGGTGGATACATGCGGGTATATATAAATTGGGTCATATATACCAACAAGATGCTATGGTTTCCAGGGAAAACTTGTGTAAAATGCATAATATGGACAATATTGATTTTCTACTCTATGCTAAGGTATATCATTTTATGCATAGGGGGCTTCTGGAGGGGAATATAAGAGTAAAAGGCACATTGTTTGAATCATGTTGCAAAAATGCCTCTTCCATGAGAGGGGTGATTTCAAAGATATATGCTCTTCTGAATAGCCGTAAACTGGGGCCTTTACGTCACCGTTATGGGAAGAGGATTTCCACATCTCTTTGGACGACAAAGCCTGGGAACAGATATACTCGGCCACTCATAAGTGCTCCATATCAGCAGGCCTTCAAGAGAACTGCTATAAACTGATATACCGGTGGCACTACATACCGGAAACCCTTCACAAGTTTGCACTTGACGTCCCTGATTCTGCTGGAGAGGATGCGCGGCCATGGGCACTTATTACCACATTTGGTGGCAATGTCCCAAGGTTTCTAAATGCTGGCAGACTGTATTTGATTGGGCGGCCCAAATTCTCCATGCCACGATTAAAGTTGAACCTTGGCATGCCTTGTGGGATTACCATTACCAGGCATCTCAAAATTTACTCAGAAACTGCTTTTGCAGATCTTTATTGCCATGAGAGCAGAGATTGTGCTCCACTGGAAGCGAGATAATGCACCTCCTAGAGCGAATATTTTACAATGTATACACACTCCTATTACCAACTGAATAAACTCACGGCTTTGCACCACAATCAAATGTTATCCTTTCAAAAGACCTGGGAACCCTATGGCACTTGGCTGGCAGCTCAGACGCTTTACCAGCGTAGTCTTTATGTGGTTGATGGAGCCTTTTGCGGCATACCTGTCTAGTTTCCTGTAGCGCTTGTTGGTGGCGCTTGTTATTATGACTTCCCAGCCTTGTTCTGCTCTGGCTGTACTTAGAAGTCGGACCTCTTCTGCCAGCCCTCTACACCTTTGCCTCTCGAACTTCCTATGATTGTATCTCCCGTTTTCCCATGTTCATTCTGCTTATTTTGTTTCATACTGTTTATACTGATCATACTCTTTGTACTTTCTGAATACATATCCACCCCAAGATATCCACTGGCCTGGTTCTGAGGGGGGGAGGGGGGAAGGGGAGGGTTTCTTATAGCAGGGATAAACTTTGGTACCAGTTGCTGGGGCATATTTGTCATGTTGGATGCTATTCATTCTATGTTATTTATGTTCTGACTTCTTGACCTGTTTTTACATATAACGATGTATACACTGTGACATTTTTGTGTCTCTACTGGTTGCCAATAAAAATTGTTCAAACAAAAAAAAAACAACAAAAAACCAAGTCTGTGAATCTTTGGAAAACTACTGAGTTGCAAATGATTCTCTTTTGACATTCATGGTTTCATTTTCTGGAATCAAGGCCAGGCTAAGATTTCCTGTATGAATGAAATGAACACCATGTCCTCTGTGCACATATTTCTGCAAATCAACAAAAAAGCAATTCAGGCTGTTCCTCCTTGTTTTCTCCTCCTTCTGTGCCAAAGTACCGCCCGACAGAGATCCACAGCTTTCTATTCTATCATATTGGTTTTTGTAGACAGTTGATAAGCAAGCAGCTTGAACATTTTTTAAAGGTGATTAATGGCTTGTGAAACACATTGAAGAACAAGTTTCATTCCCTGAAGCAGTTTTGAAATTCAGGGATTTTCCATTTCCACCATCTCTGCTTCTGAATTTAGCCTTTATTTTCTTTGAGAGTGCCCTTACATGCACCCTCTGGCAGTGGGAGGATCCAAAGATGCAGATGTGTGCTTTCTTTGTGGTGGCGTCTTGCCTGTGTAAGGCACCTGGCCATATATTGCATCTAAATCAGTGCTGACAAGGTTATTCCATAGGTATCCCACTTACCGGTGAAGAATTGACTCCAGTCACTCAGATCCTGGACTGTTGTACATTAAAATACTGGCAATCCCCTAGTAAGGATGGAATAAATAAGGTTTCTGGTGACCTTTGTAGTAAAGTTGTATTTTACAAGTAATACTTAAGCAATACCTCTGAATAGGAAGGACATTTATTGACATTTAAATACCGTCTGGAGGATAAGAAATTATTGACGTGATGAAAGGAGCAGAGCTCTTAAAAGCTGGTCACAAATATACTGTTTGCCCAATAAAAAAAAAAATGTATCACCTACAATTTGTATGTTAACCTTTATTTCCATATGTCTAATTGGACTAACAAGATAACAAGACACTACTTCATTCAAGGTTCAAAGTACACTCAGTCCTTTGATCCTGACAGGGTAGGGTTGCCAACTGTCTGGATTTTCTCCGGACAGTATAGAATTTTAAGGTACTGTCCAGAAGTCAGATGGAGGGCTAAAATGTCCGGAAATTGTATGGATTTTAACCCTCCAGTACAGCGCATCAACTACTTTTCTCATTGCATCGCATCTGGTCACTTAACTTAAAGGAGCTCTGGTTTAGCTTCACAGCTAAGGTTGGCGCTATACTTCCTGAAAGTTGCCTGCCTCTGCATGACTCCACCTTTCCCTGCTGCAATCTCGACTGCCAGCATCTACCTTCCCTCCCGTGGCCCAAGTTAAAAAAAAAAAAGGCTCAGCGGGGCTTCCTGCACCTCGCCTCACGCCCACAGATCAGCAATAAAAGGCCCCGTGGGGCCACTGCAAACTTTCCTCCCACCCGCAGCAAAACAAGAGAAGGCCCTGTGAGACCACTGGTACCTCACACCTCCTGACTGCATCGAAAAAAAAAAAGCTCCGCACCAATGCCTCACCTCAACAGAAAGCCCAGTGAGGCCGCAGATGCATCTCCTCTTGCCCACAACTACCTTCCCATGCGTGGCCCAAGTTAAAAAAATAAAAATAAAATAAAGCTTAGGGGGGCTGCCGGCACCTTGTCTCAAAACTGTGGATCATCAATAAAAGGCCCTGTGCAGCCACTGACCCTTCCTTCCCACCCACAGTGAAAAAAAGAAAAGGCCCCGTGAGGCCACCAATTTGTCACCTCTTGCTTGTGGCACAACAAAGAAGTGGGGCTGCCAGCATCTCTCCTTTCTCTTGTTTTGCAAGAAATAAAGGTCACCGGCACAGCCCCCCCCCCCCCCACTGCGGCACAACAAAGGTTACCGGGACCTTCCCTTGCACTGCGGCACAACAAGAGGCCGTGGGTGTGCTGAAGCAGAGGCCCAGAGTATAAGATAGCCTATGTATGTGTGTGGGAGAGCCAGTGAGTGAGAATGTGTGCGGGGGTGTGAAAAAGCCTATATCGTGGAAGGGGGGGGGGGGGGGAGACAGAGTGCCAGTGATGTGAGACAGCCTGTGTGTTTATGGGAAGAATGTATGAATGTGAGAGCCTGTGGGTATGGGAGAAGGAGAGAGAGAACCTGGGCCAGATTTTAATACCTACGTGCGGGCGTAGATTTGTGCGCGCAACCTGGCACGCACAAATCTACGCCCAATTTTATAACATGTGCACGCATGTTATAAAATCCGGGGTCAGCATGTGCAAGGGGGTACACACTTGTGTACCTTGCATGTGCCGAGCCCTAGCGGAGCCCGGATGGCTTTCCCTGTTCCCTCTGAGGCCGCTCCGAAATTGGAGCGGCCTCGGAGGGAACTTTCCTTCTGCACAACCCCCCACCTTCCCCTTCCTTCCCTACCTAACCCGCCCCCCAGCCCTACCTAAATCCCCTCTAACCTTTAATTCATAATTTGCAACTGCCTCCGGACAGGCATAGGTTTCGTGCGCCGGCCGAGTGCCAGCGCGGATTCCCCGGCACAGCCGCTGTGCCAGAGGCCTCGGTCCCGGTCCCGCCCCGCCCCTTTCACAAAGCCCCGGGACATGCGCGTGTCCCCGGGCCTATGCAAAATAGGCTCAGTGCGCGTAGGTCTTTCAAAATTTGCCCCTATGTGTATGAGTGAGAGAACACCAGTGAGTATGTGTGTCTGTATGTGTGTGTGTGTGTGTGATGAGAGCCTATGAGGAGTGATGGATTGAGAGAGCCTGTATACATGAGGGAGAGATGACCATTGAGTGTGAGAGAGCCATTGAGAATGTGTGTAAGAGTCTACATATGTGTGTGAGAGAGAACCTGTGGATGTGTGAGGGGGAAGAGTCAGTGTGAGTGAGAGAGAGAGACAATTTGCATGTGTGAGAAAGAGAGTGAAGACTTGTAAATGTATGAAAGCCTATATGTTTATATATGAATGTAGTCGTTAGAGAACGAATATGTGTGTTAGAGAAGATGTGTGTATAAGAGAGAGAAGATAGAGTGCACTCCCCCCCCCCCCCCCCCCCCATACACACACACACATACTAATCCAGGACAATCTAAGAATGACTAGAAATCTAAAGTTCCCTGGTATGGAGAGTGGCAATATTTTGTATCCCTATTTATTAGAATTTTTGCACTTTATTTGATAGGTCTGCTGATTTGAAATATTGGTGTTTGGTACATTTTTTAATTTTTAATTTGAGTTATTAAATATTAGATGTTATCCTGTTCATCATCTCTTTTGAAATATTTATGAACCATATTGAAATATGTTTTTTCTATCAAAATGTTTTATTTTTTATTGGTTTTATTGTTTGTTTTGTGAGAAATGGTTATGTTTCTGTTTTTCCATTCTTGCATTATATATAGAATTTGGTTTGAAGCGGTTTCCAGCTGCATGTTTCTATTAATACTTTATGGTCACTTGTTTACTGTATTTGGTGAGGGTCTGTCTGCATTTTAATATATTGTAACTGTAATTCAGTTTACTCTTGGCTTTCTGGAGACCAAGCCCACCCCCAACACACTTTATAATAGGCATGTGATATCAGGTGAAAAAGATAAGATAGTGGGGGGAAATGTATGCTCATCTACCCAAGGCAGAGGAATCTCAAATAGATGGACCATTTTGGGCTTTATCTGCCATCATCTGTATCTTACTATGAGACTGATCACTGGCTCAAGGGATAACAACAGTAAAGGGGCGAAATAGATTAACCCTCTCTCACTAATTCCTGCTGAATATTTATCATACTATTACCATTCACAACTGTGTCATATTTATTCATTTGATTACCTATGTACCGTTTTATAGTCTTATTTTTTCACTTGCTATTCTAATGTATCAATAGGCTGAAATGTAAATATTGTGCTGTTCAATTTCTCCCCTTCCATCCCAAATTTATTTTCC
This sequence comes from Rhinatrema bivittatum, assembly GCF_901001135.1. NCBI lineage: Eukaryota > Metazoa > Chordata > Amphibia > Gymnophiona > Rhinatrematidae > Rhinatrema > Rhinatrema bivittatum. The sequence continues at coordinate 57,029,046 of NC_042622.1, forward strand.
TTGTTTTTTGTAACTTTCCCTCTCCCTTTTTCTGATTCACTGTATTTAAAGTTCAAGGTTCTTATTGAAAATATTGTTTTTTACGTTACGTTATGCTTTACACTCCTTGTTATTTGTAAACCGGGTTGATGTGATGCCTATCATGAAACTCGGTATAACAAAAACAATAAATAAATAAATAAATAAATAAATAAGTTATTAGAAAGTTTGTGTGACCTGAAAATGACAAGTATTTGATTCTTCAGATCAAATTCATCTTTCCTAATGGAGGGGATGGTATTTATTAGTATTTTTATATTTGGGATCATTTGATTGTACCTTACTTTGTGCACAGCTATCTTGTAATAAGGCAAATAATAAAAGTTGTTTGTTTGTTTTTTTAAATAAAAAAAGGACAAAGGTGGAAGGAGAAAGGTGAAAATTTTACTCTGTGCATCCAAGTGTTTGGAATTTTCACAGTTGAAAGTTGCAACCCTGCCTTCTCCAAACCAGGATAGGGTAGGTTGCTCAAGGGATTTAATTAATTTTATTATGCTGTTTTGTGCATTGTACTTAATGATTATTTAATTAATGATTCATTGTGTTCATATATATATATATATATATATATATATATATATACAATATATATATACAATATAAATGGGCTCTGACCGACAGCCCGCAAATGCGCAGTAGAGAGCAGCTCTACCGTGCATGCACGGGCGAGAGAGCATGTCAGTCAGAGCGGAGCAACATGGCGCTGGGAGGAAATGGAGCCCTGTGAGGGCTGCCTTGGAAGCGGCGGGGAGGAGCAGCGGCGGCAGTATCCAAGCATCGGGCAGGCCAGCAACGAGTCCGGTGGTGAGGTGCACGCAAGAGAGAGACCCCGGGAGACCTCCAGTCTGCGCCGTCCAGGGAAGGGGTTCTGGATGAGGTGAGAAAGGAAGGAAAGGGAAGATGAGAGGGGATGGAAGGAGAGGATGTGAGTGCATAAGTGGTAAGGGTAAGACATTCTGGAGAACATAAAAAGAGGCAGTGGAGAAGGGCTGAGGGAGAGGGAAGGGGTTGTGGAGGAGGTGGGAGGGGAAGGAAAGGGAAGATGAGAAGGGATGGAAGGAAGAGGATGTGAGTGAGTAAGTGGGAAGGGTAAAGTTGTGGAGAAGAGAAAAAGAGGGAGTGGAGGAGGGCTGAGGGAGAGAAGAAGGGAAGGTGAGAGGGGAAGGATGGAAAAGGTAAGAGGATATGAGTGTGTAAGTGGGAAGGGTAAGATGTTCTGGAGAAGAGAAAAAGAGGGAGTGGAGGAGGGCTGAGGGAGAGGGAAGGGGTTGTGGATGAGGTGAGAGGGGATGGAAGGAAAAGGGAAGAGGATATGAGTAAGTGGGAAGGGTAAGAATTTGTGGAGAACAGTGCGGCTCTAACCGTGCCAGTCTGACCGATGGAATCTCGCCCATTTTAACGGGCTTAACGGCTTGTATATATATTTATTATTGTATTCACTTTTTGATTATCTATTGTAACGCAGGTTAAAAACAGGTTTACCTGTAGAAAAAGCATGACACTAACGGGTAGATTTTAAAAGGTGTGCGCGGGAGTAGATTTGTTCGCACAACCCAGCGCAAACAAATCTACTCCCGATTTTATAACACGCACGCTGCCACGTGCAAGTTATAAAATACAGGGTCAGCGCAGGCAAGGGTGCGCAAAATTGGCAGCCTGCGCGCACCGAGCCGCGCAGCCATCCTCCGTTCCCTCCACAGCCGCTCCGAAATCGGAGCGGCCTCGGAGGGAACTTTCCTTCCGGCCCCCCCACCTTCCCCTCCCTTCCCCTATCTAACCCACCCCCCAGTCTTAACTAATTCCCCCCTACCTTTATTTTACAAGTTACGCCTGCCCAAGGCAGGCGTAACTTGCGTGCGCCGGTTGGCTACTGGCGCGCCATGTTCTGGTCCGGGGGCTGGTCCGGAGGCCATGGCCATGCCCCAGGAACACCCCTGGGCTGGAACCACGCCTGCAGCCCCGCCCCCAGAATGCCCCCGATGATGCACCGGCCGCGAAACGCCCCCCAAGAAAGCCCCGGGACTTACGCGCGTCCCGGATCTTGCGCGCACCGCCGAGCCTATGCAAGATAGGCTCCCTTTGAAAATCTGCCCCTAAATGAATTTCAGTGCAATCATAGCTGAATTTTGTTTCTTCTAGATCAGGGGTGGGCAATTCCGGTCCTAGAGGGCTGCAAACCAGTCGGGTTTTCAGGATATCCTTAATGAATATGCATGAGAGAGACCTGCATACACACTGCCTCAGTTGTATGCAAATCTATTTCATGCATATTCATTAGGGGTATCCTGAAAATCCGACTGGTTTGCAGCCCTCGAGGACCGGACTTGCCCACCCCTGTTCTAGATGGTGTTCATGTTTTCTTCTTGATTTTTGAAACAAAAGAAGCAGTTGATAGTCGCTAATAGGGAGCCTATCTCTGAAACCTCTCCACAGTACAGTATTTACGCGCATAAGTGGATATGCGGAGATTAATGCTAGTATTTTATAAGCTTGCAGTGGGAGCTGTGCATTTCTCCTCTGAAAGTACTTTATGTGCCCATTTCAGTACACATACATATTTTCCAGTTCAAGAAAATGCTTTACTATTTTATAAACATAGTGCTGATTCCATGTTGGCTCTTCCACATTTAGCCGTGCTTATCCATATGACCAGAAATACTGTTCTTAAGAATTGCTTCTGCTATTTTGCCAGACATTAACATCAGGCTCACTGGTCTGTATTTTCCCAGATCACCCCCTGGGACCCTTTTTAAAAATTGGTTTTACATTGTCCACTTTCTAATCTTCAGACACAGTGGCTGATTTTAAAGGAAGGCTACAGAGTGCTAGCAACAGGTCCACAATTTCATATTTCAGTTCTTCTAGAAATCTGGCATGAATAGCATCCAGCACTGATAATTTCTTAATCTTTAGTTTGACAAGTTGCTCTTTTACATCTTACGTTTTCATAATTATTTGATAGTTAAGTTCTTAGGGCTGTGCAAAGAACATATGTTGATTTAGGTAATTTTTCGGTTTGAGGGTGGGAGTTCATTCAGTTTTCAGTTTATTTTATGTTTATTTTGGCTTGGTTTATTTGCCAAAAAAAAAACCCCTCATCCCCTCCCCCCCCCCCAAACAATCAAAACAGGGAATCCTCAGGCCCTCCCCTCACTGCTGCCTTACTGCCTGGGGCCCTCTGCTCTCTCCCACCCCACAGTAAGCAAGGACCAGAGCTAAGACCTCCCTGGGCTAGGCTGAGCCAAACCTAGCCAGGGCCTGCCCAGAACACTCAGCTCCCCTGCCCCTCACAAATAAGCTGGGGCTGAAGCCTCCCCAGCCCATACTTACCCTTCCTGTGGGTGACTTCAGCACAGAAAGGGACAGGAACAATTCCCAATCATTCATGACCCACTGGTGCTGGCCCTGAGTCCAACGCTAATGTTTTACATCAAACAAAATGGCACTGGTCTCAGGGCCATCCAGCGCCAATTTTTTTTTATGTTTGTATATCCACACAACAAAATGGTACTAGTCTCAGGGCCAATCAGCACCATTGTGGAGCTGAAGCTGGTGGGATGGAGCCACTATGGATTGGCAGGGGGTAGGGGGAATGGCGTGGACAGTGAGACCCCAGGTATTAAGAAAGCAAAGGGGGTGGGGGTCCCTTCTGATATTTTTGGGAAAGTCTATTTTCAGTTCATTCCATTTAGAACAAACCAAAAATGGACTTTTTTATTCCAAAAAATGCATGGATGTGAAACAAATTTGCATTTTTATCAGTTCCTCTGAACCATCGCCTTCAAAGATCATTGCCAGTGTGGATTTCAGCTCACCAGCCCGGAAAGACCTGGCAGTGGTGGGGTTGTTGTGGACCCAAACCCACTGCAGCCCAGAGACTGGGTTCTGATGCCGAGGCCAAGAACTAGGTGGCTCAGGCCAAGGCCTGATGCAGGGGGCATGGCCCAAAAACTGGGTCCCATCACTGGGGCCTCAGTCTAGGCCAGGTCCCAATGCCGACCAGGCTGATGCCAGGGTCCAGCCTGGAGGCTGAGTCCCGATGCTGAGGCCTTGGCCTAGGCCAATGTCTAGGCCCAGTGCCAGGGCCTGGCCCAAAGGCTGGGTCCTGTTGCTTGGGCCTTGGCCTCTGCTTAGTACAAGGTCCATAGGCCAGGGAGCAGGCTGTGGAGATCCTCTTCTTTTTGCTCTTTTCTTAAAATAACATCCTCTGTTTAGAGGATGTACCAGAGTGTCTTTGCCGTGCATGTTTGTGCTTTAGGAGGTCGGAAGGCAGACATGGGGTGGATTGACAGATACTCCTGCCTCTACCATCGCCATCATTTTTAAAGGAAATGGATGCAATGGAAGATTCCAGGTGGCTGTGGCTCCTCCCAACATAATAATTAAATCTTGCAGATGCAAGGAAGCATGACAGATGACTAGATTTAGGCGGCGTGCTCCAACAGTGCCTCGATTTGGCCAACAGGGGGATTTATCATTTTGCGATCAGTACAGCGGAATGATGGCCCACAAAAAAAAGGGGGCGGGGAAATAGTGTGCAGCTGGCCACATTGCGGCAGTATGGTTTCGCCCACCCTGGTACTGCCGCACCGCACACTATCGCCCCCATAGAGCCATAGAGCCACTGGAAAAGGTGTTATTTCCTGCAGTGCTGCCAGCAATAGTGTAAAATATTATCGCCTGCAGTACTGCTGGGCCATAACCCCGCCCACGCTTCTCCCCTTCCCCTGATTTAAATACTATCGCTGTGATGCGACCAGTATTGCATGTGTTAGGGCCTTATCGTGTGTGATAAGGCCCTAATGCAGGCGATAACAGCACATAGCAATTTTATAAATGACCTTGCAAGTTAGGTGGTTAGCAATCTAGAAATCAATGTTAGACCATTATCTTCTTTCCTTCAACCTTACCCCACATTTTGAGGCTGCTAAATATAGGCATTTTGTGAATTAAGGCACCTAAATGTAGGCACCCAGCCTGGGAAAATTTTAAAGAGCCAAATCTAGGTGCCTAGATCTTTTGAATATCGAGCTCATTACAAAAAAAATACAGTTCTAACTTAGCTGTCAGGTTGAAGCCAGAAGAGAAATCATACCTTCTCCTTTATCAATTCAATACAGAGCTTTCAACAGGTTTAGCAGGCTGTTCAAGCTTTCTCTTTACCTTCAGAATGTACATAGAGTACTTACTACTCTCTGGAGGCTTACTGATCTCTTGCTCTTGGTTCTTCCCACTCAGTTCCAAACCCCTTAAGCTGCTGAGAACAACTTTTAGGTTTCCAACAGCCCTGATAGTAGGCCTGAGGACCAATATGGTTTCTCGGGGGTGGGATCTCCACTTTCTGCTTCATTCATACAGGAACCCTGTTGTGCTTGCTACACTCCACAGTGCCCATCCATGGCCTAAGAGACAAGTCACTGGCCCCAGACTGGCTAATTCCCAGATTTAAGGCCTATTTTGTAACCTTTTCTTTTGCCATTACATCATCCCTACTCCACCTAATCACCAACAAGTCACCCTATTGACACCCCAACTCAATTCCACTGGCACTGTCCACAGATATCTCTGGAAGGGCAGGGACCAACAATATGAAAAAGAAACACCCTAATATCCCTGTACACACGCCCACAGGGGGTTTACAGTAGTATCATCACTAGGGATGTGAATCGTTTTAGGACGATTAAAATTATCGTCCGATAATTTTAATATCGTCTTAAACCGTTATGGAACACAATACAATACAGATTCTAACGATTTATCGTTATAAATCGTTAGAATCGTGAGCCGGCACATTAAAACCCCCTAAAACCCACCCCCGACCCTTTAAATTAAATCCCCCACCCTCCCGAACCCCCCCCCAAATAACTTAAATAACCTGCGGGTCCAGCGGCGGTCCGGAACGGCAGCGGTCCGGAACGGGCTCCTGCTCCTGCATCTTGTCGTCTTCAGCCGGCGCCATTTTCCAAAATGGCGCCGAAAATGGCAGCGGCCATAGACGAAAAAGATTGGACGGCAGGAGGTCCTTCCGGACCCCCGCTGGACTTTTGGCAAGTCTCGTGGGGGTCAGGAGGCCCCCCACAAGCTGGCCAAAAGTTCCTGGAGGTCCAGCGGGGGTCAGGGAGCGATTTCCCGCCGCGAATCGTTTTCGTACGGAAAATGGCGCCGGCAGGAGATCGACTGCAGGAGGTCGTTCAGCGAGGCGCCGGAACCCTCGCTGAACGACCTCCTGCAGTCGATCTCCTGCCGGCGCCATTTTCCGTACGAAAACGATTCGCGGCGGGAAATCGCTCCCTGACCCCCGCTGGACCTCCAGGAACTTTTGGCCAGCTTGTGGGGGGCCTCCTGACCCCCACGAGACTTGCCAAAAGTCCAGCGGGGGTCCGGAAGGACCTCCTGCCGTCCAATCTTTTTCGTCTATGGCCGCCGCCATTTTCGGCGCCATTTTGGAAAATGGCGCCGGCTGAAGACGACAAGATGCAGGAGCAGGAGCCCGTTCCGGACCGCTGCCGTTCCGGACCGCCGCTGGACCCGCAGGTTATTTAAGTTATTTGGGGGGGGGTTCGGGAGGGTGGGGGATTTAATTTAAAGGGTCGGGAGGGGGGTTTTAGTGTGCCGGTTTTTCGATTTTTCGATTTTTCGATTTTTAACGATTTTTCACGATATTTTACCCCCCCAAACGGCAACAATACGATTCCCTCCCCCTCCCAGCCGAAATCGATCGTTAAGACGATCGAGGACACGATTCACATCCCTAATCACCACCATCACAGTCTTATTTAAAAACTTGTTTCAAAACAAGTAGGTTCTATTACAGAGTTCATCCCTTTTTGGCCAAGGCTGTCACTGGCCTTCAGGGAAAGTTTTTTCTCCTGCATGGTAATCCAATTCCTTTTTATTGACTTCCAGAGATTTCTGACCCATATGGTCTAGAATGGAGTCCATACTAGCAGCCCTCATTTGTTGCCTCCCATGTTGAGATCAGTCTAGAACTTTCAGTCCTGGACCCTGACCCACAGCAGTTCTGCCCCATTGACCTCTGGTTTCCCCTCAAAGCTGGACAGTGTGCTCTAGGCTCGCAATCACTGATATAGTGGCAGGTTCTTTCTTCCTCATGTCTGACTGAGTAGCAACCTAGTCTCAGTATACGCAGTACTCTGGTGATGGCTTTTATTCACTGTTACCTGAAGAAAGATACCCCTAACACACTGAGTGTATAATTTGTGGGTGCACAGGACACTGTGTAACACCGTGTAACCGTGTAAAATGATTCTTTTGCATCTTTTGCATCTCCTCTAGTAATTGCCTGAATTCAGCCCTTATACCACCTTCACCTTATATCACATTAAATTTTAAGCTAATTAATAGTTTACTGCTTTTTTTTTAATTTTTCTTTATTTGCTTTATTCAATCAGTTTAATTTCTTTTCACTTTATTTTTGCCATTTAGCATGCTAAAGGAAACAAAACAATTTTTTTGTTTGTTTGTTGTTTTTCTCTCTGTCAAATTCCATTGATGTGTCTCTGTCATAATGACAGGACATCCCTATAATATTCCAGTTCCCATCTTCTAGGCCCATCACAACCTTTTTTTTTTTTTTTTACCCTTTCATTAGTTTATTACAGTGTGTTTAGTCATTTGGAGCAATACTGCTTCCTACGATCCTCCCTTACAACAATTACAAATCTATGTCACCTAAATAAAAAGAAGGTATTTCACAGCAGAACCAGAGAAAGATGTCTTTTGTATCCAAAAGGGAGAGCAGAGACCTAAATTCATGCCAACTCTTCTTGATAAATTGCAGCCTTCAAGTTTTAGAACTAATGGCATACATGTGACAGTGAAAGTGCATGACTACCATCGCTATATGAACCTGTAAATTACTTCTAAAAACTGCCATAAAGCCAACAAAAGTATTGAAGTGCAACATGAGCCAGGCTGTGATATATGGGCAATTAACATCATTATGGAGGTATAATTTGCCTAATTAGTTTATTGAAGCAAGTTGATTTGATTGAATATTTTTCTCATTACATTTTTCAGCCCTGTTACACCTCAAAGTTCTGGAAATAAAAGGAACACAAATATATCAGATGGCAGTCTCAAAGGGACTAAAGAATAAATAAGGCTTCTTGTGAGTTCCACTATAATAATGCAGTTTCTCTGCCAAGTCTGAATCCCACCAGGTTATTTTAGCTCCTGTAACAGTGAGTCTCGAGGTTTTCCATGAGGTGCTGGAGGAAGACCGTCTTCTTCTAGCGCAGGCTGTGGTCCTGAACACACATTTCACAGGTTATTGCCTTTCCATAGATTCTGTACTTTGCGGTGATACAAGTCAGGAAAGGGTATGGTAAGGGCAGTGACGGCTCTAAACTGCTTTTATTAACATGGGAATTACAGAGGGGGCACTTTGTATTTTAGGATGGCTAAACGCAAGTGCCTTTCTATCCAACCACTCAAAGTAGTCAGGCTAAGGGGCCATGCCTGCTTGCCTCCCTATTTTCCCACTTCCCCGGAGGCCGCCCCTGTGTAAAGGAGAAGAAACAGTCAAAGGGGCAGTAAGAACAACTCTGCATAAGAGTGAAAACTGAAATCACAAGATCTAATGGCATCCAACAGGTGGTGTAGGTACACATTAAACAATGTAGGTGACAAAACTTCCCCTTATGGCATCCCACACGCTAGACCTTCTCAGAGGAGGAATTTCACCTTCCAACCCCAGTTCTCCGTTTGAGAAAAGATTCAAGCCCCTGGCAGAGATGACTTCTTACACAGTAAGCATGCCTTAAACGAGTGGTCCCCAAATATCTTCCTTGAGGTGCCACAAACAGGCCTGGTTTTCCGGATTTCCATAATAAATATGCATGGTATACAGTTTACTTGCACACAATGGGCGTAGTATATACACGGGGTATGCTTTCTTTTGAAACAAAATTCTGTTTTTGTCTCGTTTTGTTTTCAGAAGGAATGGAACCCCCTCAGCTCCCAGCCATTTACCCCATCCATTCCTCTAAGGTGCAAGAGCGATCCCCAGTCACTCCTGCCATGCCAGATCTTCATTTCAAAATTGTGCCAGTGCCACTTTGTGGTATGGAGGTCTAGCTGTACCTCCCTACAGAGGTACCTCTGTATAGCAAAAGGATATCGACCTTGGAGGCCCACCGGTGCTATTTTGGGGCAGGAATGATTGGGGATCACTTCTTACCCTTATTAGTCTTTTGGATGGGGTAGGAGGTCGAGTAGATGGGGGAAGGTTCAGGGGAATTTGTGGTGAGAGGGGAGCACTTTGGAGAGCTTTGGCGGTGGCAGCAAAAATGTCAGAGAGGAAGAGGGTGGGTGGGACAGATTTGACAATTTTTTGTTGTTGCTTTGTTTCTTTTTTCTTTGTTTCATTTTAAATAAATGAAATGAAACAAACAGCAAGCAAAAAAAAATAGATGAAAAACAGAATGAAAAAATGTTCAGTGCACACTCCTAAGGCAATCAAATATATGTCACTCAGACACACATATTCACTATAGATTCTTTAAAGTTTGAACTACGCCCTATTATGTTTGCTCAGAGGAAGCATCCCAGTTAACTGAAAAAAAAAATCTTCAAATTCAGTACATAAAAGTGACTACTAGTTTTCATTTATTTGAAGTGCTAGTTCAGTCTATTTTACTTATCTCATTTTTTATTAAATTCAAATAGATGTATATTTCTTATTTTCTTATTTATGGCTTTTTTATACTGATTGTCCAAGGACATCACATCGGCTTACATGTAACAGATGTAGAAGCAAAACAAAATAGAAACTGTGCAGTACATAAAACGGAACATGAGGCAAACTAACAAGATAGAACTGGATAAGGAGAAAATAGATATATAACATTATAACATTATAAACTTGGAATTTACAGAGTCGATAAATACAGTTTTGTGGTTGGCAAGGGCAGCGAGCAGGGGAGGTGGATTTTGTGTAGGCTTGTTTGAAGAGCCAGGTTATTCTTTTTTTTTTTTTTAATTTGTGGGAACAGGGTTCCAGCCACAGGTCTGGTGGCATATTATTCCAGTTTGAGGGTCCTGCTATAGATAGTGCTCTTTCTTTTGTGGCAGTGAGGCGGGGGGGGGGGGGGGGTGGTGGTTAGTGAGGGGTATGTGTAATGAGCCATTGTATGTCTAATGAAGGTATGGAAGTCGTTGAGCCAGTGGATGTCATGGTTATGTAGTGTCTTATGTATGATAGTGAGATTCTTATAGCGAATTCTGAAGGAGATTGGGAGCCAGTGGAGGTCTCTAAGAATGTACTCAATTATATCCAGCTGGTTATATTGTTGGACGGTTGCACTGTGACAATGTTCATATAGCAACGAGCATTCCTGTATGATGGTCTTCCTCACACTAGTTCTCAGGACTATTAATTGGTTTATTACTAAGTCCAGTATTTTGTAGGTGGATTTTGTTTGGCATCATTGATTTTTCAATGTATCTAGCACTAGTTGGTTCAATGTTTTAAGTATTTCATAAGGGTACAAGATAGGTGGTTAGCATTTTCAACTCCTTTAAGCTGCTTCCCTGACATTCCCTTGAACTTCTGGGAGCAGTCATATTCAAAACACTGTCACATTTTAACATAGTAAATGATAGCGTATGAAAACAAAAATGGTTCATCCAGTGCCCCCAGCAAGGTTTTTGGGGGTAACCTGCTGCTTCATGCAGGTTACCCCCAAGCCTTCTGTTAAGGCTAATAACTGCAGGATGCCTACAACCAAAAATGTAAAGTTTAACTGAAACAGGTTTCCCCATTTTTTCATTTCTATTCTCAAGCCATTAGGGATCTTCTGTGTTTGTCCCATGCGCTTTTGAATTCCATTAGTGTTCTTGCCTTCACCATTTATTCTGGGAGGGCATTCCATACATCCACCACCTGTTTCATGAATAAGTATTTCCTGATATTGTTCTTGAGTCTATCCCCTTGGAGTTTCAAATTGTGACCCTTAGTTTTACAACAACCTTTCCATCAGAAAAGATTAGATTTTTGTGCATTATATATTCCTTTAAGGTATTTGAAAGTCTATATTTTACATCTTCTATCTATTCTTTCCTCCAAGGTATACATATTTAGGTTCTACAGTCTCATCTTTTAAGTCTTCTTGAACAGACACCACACCATTTCAGTTGCCGTTCACTGGACTCCTTCCATTCTGTCCTTATTCTTTTTGCAATATGGTCTCCAGAACTGAACACAATACTCCAGGTGAGGCCTCACCAATGACCTGTACAGTAGCATTATCACCTCCTTTTTCCTGCTGGCTATGCCTCTCTCTATACAGCTCAGTATCCCTCTAGGCTTAGTCACCACCTTGTCACATTGCTTTACTGCCTTCAAATCATTGGACATCATCACCCCAATATCTCTTTCCCAATCTGTACACATCAGTAATTTGTTCCCAATCGCATAAAATTCCTATGGATTGCTGTACCCTAAACACATGACATTTTACTTCTTGGCATTGCATCTCAGATGTCAAACCTTCAAACACTGCTTGATCTTTCTCATTCTCTCTACTCCTTCAGATGTGTTCACTGTGTTGCAGATTTTATTATCATCCACAAAATAGAGAAACTTTACCGTCTAATTCCTCTGCAATATCATTCACAGAATGAATCCTAGAACTGATCCTTGAGGAACTCTACTTATCACTCTTTTCAGAGTTCATTCCATTTACCTTCTAACATTTGTCAGTCAGCCAATTTGCAATCCTTTTTACTACCTTGGCACCTACTCCCAAGCTTCTCATTTTATTCATGAGCCCCTTATTCAGGACAGTATAAAAAGCCCTGCTGAAATCCAAGTAAACCATTCTTTCTTGATTCAATTCTCTAGTCATCCAATTTAAAAAATCTATTAGATTTGTTTGACAGGACCTTTCTCTAGTAAAACCATTTTGCCTTAGATCCTGTAACCCATTGGATTATAGATAGTTCATTATCCTTTCCTTTAGCAGTCTCACCATTAATTTTCCCACCACCAAGGTAAGGCTAACCAGTCTGTAGTTTCCAGTCTCCTCCTTGCTACCACCTTTGTGAAACAGGACCACAACTGTCCTTCTCCAATCCTGCAACACTATCTCCAAGGATCTATTGAACAGGTCCTTTAGCACTTCTTGGAGCTCCCTTAGATTCCTGGGATGTTTCTCATTAGGCCCCTTGGCCTTATCCACATTCACATTTGCTAGTTCCACCCAAACACTCTCTTCTGTAAATGGAGATGTATCTACTCTACTCTCATCCACAGTCTTGCCAACCAACAATGGTCCTTCTCCCATGTCTTCTTTAGTGAATACCACACTGAAGTATTAGTTTAATATTTCTTATATTTCTTCATCTTTCTCCACATCTTTCTCCACACCTTAAATCCTTTCAATCTTACAATACTACTTCTGAATTTCTTCCTTTCTCTGATATATCTGAAAAATGCTTTGGTGATCTTTTCTTCCACTCAAGCTTTCGCTATCCTGATTTCTCTCCTCGTCTCCTTTAGCTTCACCAGATAATCTTCCCTGTGTTCCTCTTTTTGAGGTACTGTATACTTTTTGGATGCTGATCTTTGTGCCTTTATTTTCTCAGCCACCTACTTGGAGAATTATATTGGTTTCCTTTTTTTCTTACTTGTATTTATTTCTTTTACATAAAGATTTGTTGCCTTTGGTATAACTCCTTTTAATTTGGCCCACTCTTGTACCACATCAACCACCTCCTCCTAGCCTTATAGCTATTCCTTGAGGTATATTGCCTTTTACCAAAGTCTATATTTTTTAAATCTAGGTCTTTGATCTTCATGTGACTTCCTTCCTTTTTGGCTGTTATGTCAAACCATACCATCTGATGATCACTGATGACCAAATGGCACCTACCTGGTCAACAGAGATACTCTCTCTATTTGTGACGGCAAGAGGAAATGTGGAAAAAAGGATTTGCATTCACAAAAAAGCAGGGAGTAGCTTGCTTGTTACGGTGGTTACTACCCCAAACTAAATAAGCCTGATACTTCACTTTCAATGTATATCCAGCAATGCTCTCTGCTTCAACGGCAGGGGAGAAAGACTGATACTTCACACATATTCAGCATAGCTCTCTGCTTCAACGGCAGGGGAGAAAGTCTGATACTTCACTTTCAATGCATATCCAGCATAATTGTATGCTTCAATGGCAGGGGAGAAAGTCTGATACTTCACTTTCAATGCAGATCCAGCATAACTCTCTGCTTCAATGGCAGGGGGAATGAAGAAAATTGGATCTACATACAGACAACAACCAACAAGGACTGAATTTAGTGAATTACATAGTCTGGGTAAACAAATAAGCATGGGTGTAGCTTGCTTACTGTGGCGGTTACTACCCCTAACTAATTAAGTTAGATATTTCACTTAGATGCAGTTCCAACACTGCTCTCTACATTAATGGTGGGGGTGGAAGGGAAATAGAACCAAAAGGTTACTAAGAGCCAAGAGTAACAGATAAGTATGAGAAAAAAAAAGTGCAAAACTTGCTGGGCAGACTGGATGGGCCGTTTGGTCTTCTTCTGCCGTCATTTCTATGTTTCTATGTGAGCACCAGGTCCAATATTGTTCCTCTCATTGTGGGTTCAATCACCATTTGTATGAGCAGAGCCCCTTGAAGGACATCTATAAACTTTCCACTTCTTACAGATTCTGCAGCTGGGATACTCTAATCTACATCAGGCAGATTAAAATCTCCAGCGAGCAACATTTCTGCCTTCCTTACAAGCTTTTGGATGTCTTTGGCCAGATCTCTATTCAGTACTTCTGTTTGATTCAGAGGCCTATAGACCACACCAGTGTAAATGGAAGTGACATCATCTTTTTTTAAGACAGCCCACATCACTTCTTCTTTTCCCCACAACTCCTGCATTTCAATTGCTCAAATATTGTTTTTGACATAAAGAGCTACTACTCCCCCATTTCTAACATTTCTATCCTTTTTGAACAAGTTATAGCCCAATAAGGCTGTATCCCATTCATGAGACTCTCTGAACCATATCTCCATAATAGCAACATTATCTAAATCTGCCTGCAAAATTAGGACCTACAGATCTGGAATGTTATTGCCAGACTATAAACATTTGTGCTCATAGTCTTCTAGCTTTTCTTACTCGGCTTGCTGCTTTTCTTGTTCACTTGTTCTGCTCTTTTGTTTAAAAGTGGACTGTTGAGCTGATTTTTGTTAATTTCCTCACCCACTTCCTGTGTTTGTGGGGGTGACATTCCGACTTCGTTCTGTCTCTCCTGTCCTCCAGTTTAAACACTTTATGACCTATGAGCTGAATTTCTCACTTACAGCTGAATTTTAAAATGGCCATGCGTGCAAATACCAGCACTTTCGCAAGTGGCCAGGTCCTGCACGTGCCGCGTGCATTTTCAAAAGGGCCCAGCCACGCACGTAACTGCTGGTACGCTCACAAGCGCCGGGCCTCTTCAAAGGGGCGGGCAGGGGCGGGGTGGGGCAGGGTGGGGGGGGCAGGCCGGGACAGCGCCATTATATGCTGTCCCGCGGAAGCATGCGCGGGCAACCAGTCGGTGAGCGTAACTTGCTTCTATTCCCAAGGAGCAGTAAGTAATTAATTCAAAAATTTGGGCTAACTAGGTAGGCATTAGGGGTCGGGATGGAGAGGGGAAAAGGAAGGAAGGTAGGGGTTAGGGAAGTTCCTTCCCCATCTGCTCCTTAATTGGAGTGGACTGAGAGGGAAGTGGGAGAGGCCCAATTGTGTCGCAACGCTTATTCAAGCAAAATTCGGAACCCAGAGTGTGTCGCCCGCACATGCGCATGCGGATTTTTAAATCCGTCGCGCATGTGTGCTTGGCCATTGAATTTTATAACATGCGTGTGCCAGCGTGTGCATGTTATAAAATCTTTTCTCCTGTCTCAATGGATGTAAGCCATCTTTGCTGTATAACCTTTTTCTGTTGCATACACAGCCCTAGACTCAATATAACCTAATACTAGGTTTTTAGGCACGTATTGAAGATGTCTGTGTGGGTTAGCATTTCCTTTCCCTTTTTATAAACAGGTAACATTTCTGAACAGGTAATATTCTTTGCCATGTGCCCAATCTGCTACCCCAGAGTCTGGAAATCTTTCTGTACTGCTTGGATGCTGTATCTAATGAGGTCATTGGACCCTAGATGGATGATAACATCAATTTTAGTGTCTTCTTTAATTGCATTTACTATCTGGTCTGCATTTCTACCATCTGAGGCTCCTGAATGGCATTTAACTATTGTGTTTCCCTCATAATGAATTACCAGATTAGTACCTCTGATGATGATGATTCCAAGCACAAGGAGCTTTCTGTTATGACTTATGAAGTTTAATATTTGGTATCTTCTTTCCTTTCAGGTGTTTCTTCAGTTTCCATTACTATTACTAAAGCATCTTCATTTTCCAAAACAGAAAAGGTGTTTTGTAAATTTGTATAGGTATCATTAAAGAGACTAGGTGTCTGTGTGACACAGATATTATCCTAATTGAACCCATTGTAATCATTTACTCTTGGGTTTTTGAATCCTCTGTGAGGAGAGTGGGTGTCTCTGGGTCACAGGTTTCATCCTACTGGAGCCCACTGTAAACCACTTATTTCTAGATTTCTGGATATTCTGTGGGAATGGGGGCAGGTTTTCTGGATGCTGTAAAGTAGGGGAGGCTTTTTTGGTGGTTGCTAATTCCTGTTTAGCCCCTTTAGTTGTAGCTAATTCTGCTTTAAGTTGAGTAAACTCCTTTTTCATTATAGAGAGCTATAAACAAATGGGGAAGTTCTAATTCTCCAGAAGATTTGCCTTAAGTCAAAGGCACCATAGTTAATACATTCAATAATAATCATTTTTTTAAATTTGTTTTGATATGGAACTCTTTTAATATGATAAAGATTTGCAAAGTACCTTGTTATCACTTTCTATAATTGCAAACCCTAGCAAGACTATTTAACAAATGCTATGGATCCGGACTTTGATTGGTTTACATCAGCAGTAATGACATAAATACAGTAAGACCTAGCATGAACCAATCAGATTCCTTTGTTTAATTTGGTTAGCAATAGTGTTCCAAACAGGACTTTCTCCATGACTGCAAAGGAGCAGCTGCTTATATAATTTCAATAACAACAGCAGCAAAAATACATTTTTAAATGGATTTAGGGAAATATTCTATTTTCCTTGTGGCACTTTGAAATGCAGGCAGTACATGATGGGTACATGGTCTTAGTGTGAAAATAAATGCACAGATATTATGCAATGCCAAGAAAGGGTTATTTTTTCCCACTGTATATAAAATGACAACAAGCTCTTGGCAACTTTCCCCATTTTTATATAATACTTCCAAACACTGATGCTTGAATCCTCCTAGTAATGCTTTTAATTTGTCTTCTGTTGGGGGAAGGCCAAGATTTAATCGAAATCATTAGAATGTCTTTGCTTAAAGTAGCTGAGGGCTTGTAGTGGGGGCTGGAAGAGGAGGTTACTTTAGAATAATTAAAAAGAAATACATAAAAGGTCATCATTGGTACTTGAGCTATACCAGACACCACAGGCATGGAAGAAGGTTGTCTTTAATGATAGCTCTTAAGAACGCGAATAGAATTCTTTTAACACAGGCTATTTTCATCAAACTTTATTCTTCTTCATTCCTTGAACTACCACAAGCCTCAAAAAGAATGACCTTTGAACTTGAATGTATCATTTTTTCACATCTAAGGACAGTCTGTTATAAAGGTGAAAATATTTTATTTATTTTTATTTATTTAATGGGTTTTGTATACCGTCATTCGGTTTCGCCATCAGAACGGTTTCTCTGAGCCTGGCACCTCAGTGCATAATGGGGGTTACGCGTGAAACAGGGGTAAATAGATATCATCTAAGCAAACTGTGATGCGGTTTTGGGATTATGGGATTATTACAATCAGCAAAATTTACATACAAAAATTGATATTACATATAAAAGTTGATCTTACATATAAATTATTATTAAATACAGCAAGGTAATAAAGTAATGTGTATGGGTTGGATGAGTTGCATATTTGGTCAGTAACAGCAATGGTAAAAGGGTTCAAGGTATGTTATGAGGTTGTAATGTATCCTATGTAGTATATCCTATGTGAGGTCAGTTGTAGATTATTATCATAGGTTGCTCGAAGGATGCGACATTCTTCTTGGTGTTGGGTTGCATGGATGTTTGGTGGATTGGTTGATTGAGGGAGCTTGAGTAAGCTCTGGTGAACAGCCAGGTTTTTAGCTCTTTTTTGAAAGTTTTAATGTTTGGTTGAGTTCTTATTTCGATTGGTATTGCATTCCATAGAGTGGGGCTGGCGATGGATATTGCTCTCTCTCTCAGGTTGTGTTCAGTTGTGTGGTTCTGGCATGCAGGATTTTGAGGAGGTTTTTATTCATTGAGCATAGGTTACTTTTTGGAGTAAGGATTACAATGGATTTGCTTAGCCAGTTGTTTTGTTGTCCTATGATTGTTTTATGCAGGATTGTAAGCATTTTGTATGCTATTCAGTATTTTATTGGGAGCCCGTGTAGTGAAATGAGGGTTGGTGTGATGTGGTCATGTTTTTTTGATCCAGTCAGAAATCTGGCGGCTGTGTTCTGTAGGATTTGGAGAGGATGGATGGTAGCAAGTGGTAGGCCGAGGAGTAGGGCGTTGCAGTAATCCAGGTTGGAGAAAATGAGTAGTTGCAGGACTGATCTGAAGTTGTCTAGTGCAAGGAAGGGTTTGAGACGTCTGAGTTTTAACAGTTTGTGATATCCTTCCTTTATCTTGTTGGTTATGTGGTTTTTGAATGATAATTCTTTATCAATGGTGATTCCTAGATTTCGCGTATGGGTGAAAGGGAAGATTAATGTTTTAGGGTTTTCTGTTCTGAGTGGTTTCGGGGGGGGCTGTGATGTTGTTTTTTTTGTCGAGGATGATTAATTTGGTTTTATCTATGTTTATTATGAGTTTCAGGTCAGTTATATGTTGTTTGATTTTTGAGAGATATAGCGCTGTTCTTTCATAAGTTTCTTCCAGCGTGTTCTGTATGGGGACCATGATTTGTATATCATCAGCATATAGGACGTGGGTCAGACCAAGGTGTTCAAGTGTATGACAGATTGGAAGAAGGTATATGTTGAAGAGAGTAGCGGATAGGGCAGATCCTTGAGGCACTCCTGTGTTGAGGTTTATGTTATTTGAGAGGTTGTTGTTGAACATTACTTGGAAAGATATAAGTTGTAATATATATATATATATATATATATATATATATAAAGGCCCCACATAGAAGGGCATGAGAGCCACCTCATACCATAATTAAAGCTCCCAGGCCTTTCCCCTCCTCCCCTCTCCACCTTCCCAGCATTCCCTTTCTCTGGCTCAGGTTGTAAATTATAATAAACAGAACGCCTCTCCTAAACCCCTAAAAACAGAATTGCAAAAAAGAACAAGGGGTATTAAAGCCTTATTGGCTATTTCTGGTGTCTAATATCATCTAATTAGGTGCCCGCCGTTCTTTCAGCTGCACCTAACAGCACAGTGATGATGATGTTGAAGTAGTCTGAGGTTCTGGAGCTCAGATGGTGTTTGAGAACGAAGAAGCAGTATCCTGCTGGTGAAGATGCGGTAGTGGCCCGAGGTCCGGGGTATGCTGCAGGGAATCCCAGAAAAGTTTGAAGAGAGAGATGAAGTAGAAGTACTCACAAGGGTTGTTTCCAAGAGTTCAGGCAGGAAGGCCCTCCAAGGAGCAGATAACCTATGAACGTGGAAGAGCCCCTGAGGAGCGAGAACACAGAGCGTTCACCCAGTGAGACAGGAAACAGGAACCGGAACGTCAAGGAGAAGCGGATTCAGCAACGAGAAGAACTCCTTGCTAACTCATCTGAGTAAAGGGCCAGTCAGCTTAAATGCAGCAAGGCGGCGCGCACACGGGGGGGGGCCCTAATTTTAGAAAAGTACACGTGGTGACGAGATCGGACCTCTCCCAGTTCCCTCCCAGTCTTCTCCAATTAAGGAGTGGACTGGGAAGGAACTTCCCTACCCTCCTACCCATACTCCCTTCCTCTTCCGTTCTCCTACCTTTTTTTTTTTTTGTGTGTTGCTTACTGCTCCGTTGGAACAGAAGCAACTTGTGCGTGCCGGCCGACTGCCAGTGCGCACTTCTCCGGCACAGCAGCAAATGGCTGCATTACTGTCCACTTCCAGCCCTGCCCCTCCCCGCCCCTCGGACCACCCGTTTCTCTGAGCCTGGCACCTCAGTGCATAATGGGGGTTACGCGTGTGGCAGAGCTCCTTTGAAAATGCATGCGGCGCGCGCAAGCCACGCATGTAACCCCTGTTTTTTACGCATGCAGCATTTTAAAAATCTACCCATCCAGTTCCAACAGCTTCTCTATTGGTACTCATAAGGAGAATATAGTTAACGCCCAGAGCCTTGGAACTTTATCATCCCCACTATGGAGAATCCACCATTTAGGGAAAAAAGGAGGTTGAATAGAATGTCTAGAGACTTAGCACCAGTATTAAGTATGAGCCCTGGATTTCTTGAAGTTTAACTGAGGGGTTGCACATAGAGATATAGACTACAGCAGCAGATAAAGACTCATCCAGCGGGCCCCATTAAATTTCTGCTACTGTGCCTTAGACATGCATTGAGTCTGAATTAAGGAAGGCGAATAATCAAAACCAAATTTTAAAAAAATCTTACAAGAGTCTACAATTTTGAAATAGTTCGTCTTTTGCCGAGGATTTAATTTCTTATAACATAACTGTAATGTTCCCTTCCTGCTGCAATGCCATTGGACCCCATTGATCTCTGGCTGTCCCTTCACTTCTTCACAATTAATGATCCACTGTACTTGTCCCAGGCTTTCTTGAATTGTTTTTCACTCTATCACCTATACTAGGAGGTTTCTTTTATGGATGTACTACCCTTTATGTGAAGAAAGATTTCCTACTGTTACTCCTGAATCTACCCCTTTGGAGCCTCATATCATGACAACTAGCTCTAGAACTTCCTTATGCCGAAAAAAATTTGCTCCTGCCAGGTGATGCACCAAACTACTGTTTTGTAAAAATTTCTAAGCTTCCGATTAAAATGAGGAAGCCAATGTAAGTGACATAAAATAAATACATCCAACGCCTACTGAATATAGAATAGCTACCAAAGCGCATACAGAGTTGTTAATTATCAGTCTCTTGTATATAGTTTACAACAGTTAATAACCTATTGTAAAGCCTGTTACTATATCATTTTATAGTGTGAACCATTATTTATATTCATTGTAAAGCTATTTGCTATGTTATGTTACACTGTGAACCGAGGTGATGTTTTGCTACGTGCCCCGGTATATAAAATTCTTTAAATAAATAAATAAATAAATAAATAAATAAATAAAATAATAATAAGGGAGGATTGGTGTTAAGGTGCAGCTAGAAGGCTTAAATCAGAACATTTTTGAACGTTAGCCCTCCCTCCTTTTGTGTACATTATCCCAAAAAAATCTGTACAGTCTGGAAAAAAATGAGGACAGTTGGCAACCCTACTACAGACTGCAGGCAAGACTCTTCCCTTTCTCACAAAGGCAGGAAGGGAGCAGAGTAGCTCTTTTTGCTCTGCTCTGTCTGCACCAGGCTCAATCCCCCACCCCTATTCCTTGCAGACTGCCTGGGAGGGGAGGGGGTTGGATTAGAAAGCAGAGGGCTGTTTTCCGCTGAATGAGATTAAGCATAGATGGAAGGCAGAAAATCTTCAGCCAGCCTGCTGTAGCCCTAGGCATAGGCCTAGTGTACCTACCTATTGAGAAATCCAAGCTTGGTCATTACACACATCTGATGCAATCAGTGAGAAGGGGAAGAGTCTTGCCTGCAGTCTGCACTGTGAAAAACATTTTGGAAGCAAGGTGTAGGGGATCTTGTGAAAGGAGTCTGATTAGAGAAAATCCCTTGGGGAAACTGACCTCAAGGAAAACATCCATTTGGGAATATTCTGTGAGATGCAGAGATTAGCATCCCAGGAATATAGCCAAACTGCTCTGCGATGCTTACTTCTGATTTACTGATTTACTTCCTAGAGGGGGTCAAGGTCAGGTGACAAATTCCAAGGGGTGCAGTTAATAACAAATGAAGTGTTTGGATTAGTCTTTAGCAAAATGTACTTCATGTGAAAGCACTGCAAATAAATGTCTTCATTTGAAATAAAGGACTGAGGTGGTTTTTTTGGGGGGGAGAGGGGGAAGAATTTCTATCTGTAGTGTAGTGTTTGGACATTAGTGACTAAAGTACCTGACAGAGACACTGGGAGGGAGGAAGCTTAGATTTTCCAAGCAGGATAAAATCGCCACAAATGTGCCTCTTCCTATATCCCTTAGGCCATAAGACTGAGGTGAGGGGTGGGGGGAGAGGAAGAGGGAAAGGGCTACACATAGGAACATATAATTATGTCAGCAGATAAGGATCCTAAGGTCCATGTAGTTTGCCCGATATAATTCATGTTGCAATGCAATAAATCCCAGTTAATCTCTGGTTTTCTCCTCACTTCTATAGAACTGAGGTTCCTCCTCTGTGCCTATCCCAAGCTTTCTTGAATTCTTTTACTGTTTTAGTCTGCACCACTAATCATTGATAAATTGTGTCATATGACTAAGATGTATGCAATATGAACACATCAAGTGAATGTAATTGGTACCTACCTATAATGTTTGTGTCATGATGTAAACCATTGTGATCTTCACTTGGAATGACGGTCTAGAAAATGGCTAAATCAATAAATAAATTGATGGCCATTCCATGCATTCTCCACCCTTTTGAAGAACATCTATGGATGTGCAACTCTTTCTGAAAGACACTTGTTGCCTGATTTTGCAATCCCATGAAAAAGCTGTGGGTTCTTTGAGCCAATTCAATGCCCCTATCGAAAAAGCCACATTTGTGACAAA
Source organism: Rhinatrema bivittatum (assembly GCF_901001135.1). Taxonomy (NCBI): domain Eukaryota; kingdom Metazoa; phylum Chordata; class Amphibia; order Gymnophiona; family Rhinatrematidae; genus Rhinatrema; species Rhinatrema bivittatum. The sequence goes on from NC_042622.1 coordinate 57,051,053, forward strand.
ATATCCATAATGGAACTGAGGAAATTCATTGCAGTTTTCAGTAGATTGGGAAATCAATTTCAGGATTTCACATTTTCTTTGGAAACCTATGAATTCACTAGGCAGGAAGGGGGAACATCCACATCACTCCTCAATCATGAACATGGTTGAAATCCTCCTGGTTTGACTTAGACAGTGAATTGTTTGCAAGCCCTACCCATTTCCTCAAACCACATCTTTTCTAATGGCTCCCTGCTTTGTCCATATACTTCTCTCCCTCCCCCATCCCAGTTTTCCTCTTTCTCCTCAGTGCCTTGCTCTTTTTACTTATCTAACACCATCAACTCTGCCTGTTTTACAACACCTAGAAGTATCCTAGCAGTTAAAGCAATGGGTTACAAACCAGGATTCAAATCCCACTGCTGCTCCTTGTGACCTTGGGCAAGAAACTTCCCCCTCTATTGCCTCAGGTACAAACTTAGATTATAAGCCTTTTGGGGATAGGGAAATACCTACAGTGCCTGAATATAATCTACTTTAAAGTGTCAAAAAGCAGAATATTAAAAATAAATAAATAGTGTTCCTCTCAAGCTAGTACAATTTGAAATCCACCTTTCTGTGTCTTCGGTTCATTTTGAAACAAATCTTTTCTCCTACAGCTCTGCCTCTTAGTGATTTCTCCTTCCCTTATGGCTTTACACTTTCATATATTTTCCATACAACAGTTTGGGTGTCTCTAAGGCTCAATGAAGATAACAGGATGAAATATCGTGATTGGCAGGATGGGAAATTGTGTTCCTTCAGCCAGAAGTGTCACATGCCACTATCACTTTCCAGTAATTAATACCTTAAACTGTTACATTATAATACAGGTATTTAACTGGGAAAAAGTATTGAATAGAGATTGCATGAAAGGCCATATACATAGTAAGGTTGTAATGTGTATTCCTGAAAATGATGAAAGGAATAATCTAGCTTTTAGCTGCACCTTGTCAAGTTATGCTAGCAAACAGAATAAAGAATATAGCCATTGTTGCTGTAGGCAGTGTAGATCTACTCTGACATGCAGAATTACCCTTTCCTGAATTTTCTGTTTCTAAATTTGACTCTCAGTGTAGATTGGGCTAATGAGCTAACAGTGAATGTTAAAGATTTGGGGAATTGAATCTGAACTTCTGACCCTCAAGATTATAAAGAGGTTTGTTTTGCCTGAGAATTAATATAGCTGGGGCTAATGGGTGCCAATAAGGCCTGTAAGCTGTGAGTCAGGGACCTAATCTTTTAATTAACAGCTACCAGAGTGCAGTTTGGGGAATGCAATAAGTTAGATTCAGGTCAGATCAAGCGGAATAATGCATGGGCACTGGAGAAATCAACATATAGTTAACAGTTCTTGGGAAAAGCATGCTGTTCCTGCTCTGAAACTTCAATTACTGGCCTTCATATCAACTGGATTCATAGCAGCTTGTTACTTGAAAAAGCATACAGGAGATAGAGCAGGGCATGCTGTTATCACTGCCGAGAGAGTGAATGGATTCCACTGCTTCGAAAGCCAGCGCTGTTCTTTCTCATTTTTGGCCAAGAAACTTAGCATTAACATGATTAATTATTTGTAGAGATGTGCATTCATTTGAAATTAATAGGGAAACCATGACGAATGAGGCCATTTTCAGTTGATTCTGAATGAAACAAACTGAAAATAGCTTCCAACGAAAATATATGAAAAATTTAGGGTATTTTAATATTCATACATTAAAACAAATGGAAAAAGATTTTAAAAGATTTAAAGTAAAAAAAAAAGGCCTTGACCTGGTCCCATCACTGAAGCCTAGGTCCAGTATTGGAGTCTGGGTCCTATTGCCAAGGCCTAGGCCTGATGCTGCGGAATCTCCACTGATGTCTCAGCAATAGGCCCCCCTACATTCCTGTCATGTGAGTTGCCTCAGTGTTCCTCACCTTCATTCGCCAGCTCCTGCATTCTATGTCTTCAGTTCCAGTGATCCTTGTCCTTGTCTTCTTCTTCAGTTTCAGTGGCCCTTGTCTTCATCTTCAGTTCCAGCGGCCCTTCTTCAGTTTTTCAGTTTATCCATGGTTCCTCACCTGCCTGTTCTGCTCCTTGCCTTCCTGCCCTGCCTATCTATCCCTCCTTCCCTTCAAACAGATATCCAGTATTGACCTAGGCCTGATTCCTGGACACTTACCTGCCGCCTGACACTGACTGTTTCCTGGATATTCTTGTCTGCTGCCCACCACTGACCACTGCCTGGCTCCTGGATACTCCTGACTGCCACCTGACTCTGACCTTAGCCTGCCTTAGGTTCTACCTCCTCTACTCCTACTGCTACCCAACTAGCTCAATGGTTCTCTCCACCAGCAGAGGCCCCCACCTAAGACCTGTTCTCCCTAGCACCCAAAGGGTCAACCTGAGGGGAACAAGGGCTGGTAGAGGTGAAGCTCCAATTGGGCCTCTGTCTCATCTGGGTCTACCTGCTGACAATGGGGACCTGAGGACTCCTTCCTGCAGGTTGCATCAACCCTGACTTGGTCTAAGGGTCCACTCCTACAACATCCAGTTAATTGGGGTATCAAAATCAATGTTTATCAGTGGTTTCATAGCATAGGGCCTATTGTTGGGTACTTTATCTGGTTGAATTAAGGGGTGGATTTTAAAAGGGTTATGCGTGTAACCCTTTTAAACCCGCTCCTGCGCATGCCGAGCCTATTTTGCATAGGCCCGGTGACGTGTGCAAGCCCCGGGACACACGTATGTCCCGGGGCTTGAAAAAGGGGTGGGGAGTGGCCGGGGCGGAGCAGTCTGGGGGCGGAGCGGGGGCGGGACCGAGACCTCCAGCATAGCGGCCATGCCGGGGCATCGCACGCAACCTACACCTGCCCAGAGGCAGGCGCAACTTAGAAAATAAAGGTAGTGGGTGGTTTAGGTAGGGCTGGGGGGCGGGTTAGGTAGGGGACGGGAGTGGAAGGAGGGGGGCGGAAGGAAAGTTCCCGCCGAAGGAACGGGGAAAGCCATCGGGGCTCCGCTAGGGCTCGGTGTGCGCAAAGTGCACAAGTGTGCACCCCCTTGTGCGTGCCAGCCCCGGATTTTATAACATGTGCGCGGCTGCACGCGCATGTTATAAAATCGGGCATAGATTTGTGCACGCCGGGTTGTGCCCACAAATCTACACCTGCACATAACTTAAAATCCGGCTCTAAATGCATATAGGATAGGCAAACATGAAATGAAATAATACTAGGGGAAATGGTGTTTTTCCAGTGTTTATGTTTATTTTTTGCATCTTGGATATTTTATGGGGCTTAATCAGTTAAAAACTAAAATCAGGAGTCTTAATTATAAAAGCATCTGACTCATAGTTTAGTAAATAATCTTCAGTGGGATAAAATCCAAGCATTTGGGCCAACTCCACAAATCTTTGTATTTATACCTTCATCCTAGATCAAAATGGCTATTAAGGAAATAGAGGATGCCACAAGGTGGCCAGAAGATGACAATTACTTTGTGCACCACCATGGGGAAACACCTCCTGCTGTTGTCCTAAACTCCAGTACAATCAGGGCAGTATGTGATCATGATGTGTCTCTGCCCTTCCACTGATGACAATTTCCAAGCTGTCTCACTAAGGCCCAGCTCACTGGGGAAGGAAAGCCAGAAAACAAAGAACATGTTGCACAGGCACCAAAGGAGGACTATTGCACTAGGCTCTATTTTAAGGACATAAGAACATAAGACTTGCCATACTGTCTCAAACTAAAGGTCCATCAAGCCCAGTATCCTCTTTGCAACAGTGGCCAATCCAGGTCACAAGTAGATCCTAAGTTGCTTATCGCAAGAATAAGCAGTGAGTTTCTGCAACTCCATCTTAATAACAGTTTTTGGACATTTCCTCCAGGAACTTGTCCATACCCCTTTTTAACCGCAGCTACACTAATAGCTTTCACCACATCCTCTGGTAATGAATTCTAGAGCTTAATTATGCACTGAATAAAAAACTATTTTCTCTTATTAGTTTAAAGTGTATCACCTAGTAGCTTCATTCTGTGTCTTTGAATTTTTTGAAAGATTAAACAATCGATTAACATTTACTCATTCCACGCCACTCATCATTTTATAAACCTCTGTTGTATCTCCCCTCAGCTGTCTCTTCTTCAAGCTGAAGAGCTCTAACCACTTTAGCCTCTATCTTGGGGAATCCTCTTATACAGTTGGCCTGGACACCAGCACCATAAGGGTGATGTTCTAGTCGAGCATGCCTCTGCCTGTCCACTAATAATACAATTTCCTGGCTGGTTCATTAAAACTTGACTCACTGGAGATAACAGGTGGGTTGCTGTCAAAGCAGCAAACCAAAGGATTTCACCCCGTGAGGTGTATTTTCAATGCAACCTAGAGAGGGGTGAGGGAGAGGCTACAAAAATGTGTTGCTAGACAATAGTAGGCTAATTTTCAAAGGATTTTGAAGCTTAATTTTGGGAGTTAGGGGCTTAAATTAAAACCTTTAAAAATTGACTAGGGTTGAGTGCCCAAACTTAGGTCCCTGTTTCACTAGGGGTGTAAATTTAGAAGCCTAAAAAATGGGCAGATCTGTGGATGAATTTAGATGGAAAATTTAGGAGCTTTGCACTGATTTCTACCACTAGGAATGTAACGTAGGCTCCTAAATCTAGTCAAATGAATTGCAGGCCTAAATTTAGGAACCTAAGTTTTAGGAGCTTGATATTGAAAGCATTTTCAGCACTCAATAGCTGGTTAAGTAGGACTTATCCTATTTAAAATTGACAGCCACTAGACAACCGGATAAGTCACTTATCCAGCTATCTTTTAGCTGGTCAATTTGTGGATGGGCAATAGGTGGATCAGGGCAGCACTACTTATCTAATTAACTTAACCAGATAAGTAGCGATATTTGCTTTTATCCAGATAAGTTAATCGGATAAGTTAGACCAGCCATAGAGCTGGTCTAACTTAGTCAGATATAACTTATCTGGCTTGATAGCGAGATATATGCAGATATTCAGTGGCATAGCCATAGCCATGCTGCTAAATATCCCTTGTAACTTATCTGGATAAATCATATCCGGCTAAGTTACTTAACTGGCCAGCCCTCAATATTGGGCCTTAGATTTCTAAATTTAGGTGAATTTTCAGAAGAAAACATAGAGGCCAATATTGATTTCTATATCTATATGTAGCCCCATCCTGTTCTTCTCCTGGGCATGGTGGCAAATGGGGAGGGCCATGGACCATGCAAGGCCCTATGACCTCCCAGGACCAATTTTGCAACACATGGATTCCTCCTGCACCCTTCTCACACCAGGATCCACAATGCAAGGAGTCGGGTACTGCCAACATGGTCAGATCATAATCTCTTCCTTGAAAAGCCCAGCAGACTGCAGTACATTTTACTGTCACTATTCCCAGATGAGTGAGGTCTAGATGTCCTCCCAGAAAGTTGCGATGGGGACATGGACACCTCACTGGTCACACTTTCCTCAATGTGTCCTTCTAAAGCCAACTGTAAATTGTCCTCCATGGTCTCCATCAAAGACCATCTCACCTGGGAATCTGAAAAAGGACTGGTAGATACAGCTTTACAAAAAAGTTCAGATTCCCTACTGAACCAGAGCAGCTTCTCATGCCTCCACTCACTCAGCCAAAGACAATGGCAATGAAGTTTCTCATTCACCATAGCGGACCTGCTTCTTTGCCTCAGCTTCTACTTCTCAAAGGAAATGGCCTATAAACCAGACCTGAAACTTGGGCAATGTCTCCACCAAGTCTAACATCATCTACACTTGAGCTTCGTGCTTTGGCATTATACAAGGAGAATAAACATCCTTGCAGTGCTCCTTTTCTTCCATTCCCAGATCAATCAGGGCCTCAGTCACCTTCTCAGTTACGCCCTTCTTCAACTCAAAGCCTACATCCACTTCCAATGTGATCTCTAGTTCAATCTGAGTAGCTTCCAATACTAAGCCCTCCACCGGTGACTCCTAGATCATTGAAACTGGACTCCTCCACTGGGAATCCTCTAACTGCAACCCTTTGGAACTGGACAATGACTTTCCAGGAGACTTGTAATATGATTCCTCTCACTTCACCCATCTTTTGAGTCTTAAATAATAGATGCTGAACCACTTCCTTCTTCTGTGCAAGGTCCACCAATGTCATCAGTGGATCCAAAGCATCTGGCTCATAGATGTTTCTCCTCAGTAAAGAAATACTTCAGCTGCACAGGAGTAGGGTTTTGCAGCAAATGACACTGTGGGCACTCTTCCCACCCCACAATGACCATGCCTTATAACAGGATCAAGGTCCAGTGGAACCCTAGACAATAGGGATAAGGTGCCCATCACATGCCACAAAGTGGAGAGTGAAGAATAGTGAGGACTACAGGAAAGGTATTAGGAATGAGACATTTTGAGATTTCTGAAAGTAACTTTGGATAAATGTTCTCCCCATTACCATGGGAGGATCTGGTGATTAAATTGAGGAGAAAGGAGTTAAATTGCTTCAGGAACTGGCTAAAGTAATTGAAGAGTTGGTTGCTGGAGGAGTGGAGGAGTAACCTAGTGGTTAGGGCTATGAACCAGGAGACCAGGGTTTAAGTCCCATTGTCACTCCTTGTGCAAGTCATTTTACCCTCAGTTGCCTCAGGTACAAACTTAGGCATGGATTTATCAAAATGCACTAAATATCGAGCTCCTAGAGAGCCACCCTAGCTGTCAGGGACCTTCTACAACCATTTGGGGGGGGGGGGGGGTAAGAGAGAGAGAGACAGACTAGCCATAATGCCCTCATCCTAGATAGGTATTTATATTTCTATAGGAGGCCCACCTAGTAACTTGAGGTGAGGTTTAGGTATTACTGTAGGGGTTAGGGGCCACTTTGATATTCAAAGTGAGACGTACGAACAGAACATTGCTCTCTTGTGAAGATTTGATTACCTTCGGAGTGAGGAAACTCACCCAAAGATGAAATTTGTGCAATGTTCTCTCAACTGAGCTTGATGTTACCCAGGTAGAGAGTGGTTGGGCTCGGATCATCCTGTCTGGATAGGCCCAGGCCCTGCCAGTTTATTGGGGAATGGGAGGCACCTGAGTAGGGCCCACTGAAGCCTAGGGAAAGCTCCAGGAATAAGCACATCCCAAATATTTTTCCTTGCATAGCCTTTACTTTGTTTAATCACTTAAAACATTAATTAATGTATGAATGGAATGAAATATTAAATTCCTGAAACTTCTTTTGGGATTTCTTATCAGGGTGAATAGTCAGGGGATTTCTTATGTATTCGGATGCTTTAAAACAAATCTGTTATTAATGAACAATTTTGAGGGGATTACTACTGTCATGGCCTGAAATTCAAAGCAGAGGAATTAATTACTTCATTTTTTTTTTTAAGGAGAGATTGGTAATGGTCAAGCAACTGTGTTTAAAACAATTGTGCATTTTCTACAGAGTGATAGCTAAACTTCTACCAATCAGGAGACTTAGAAAATAATGAGGCACCATAATGTTGATGGCAGAAAAAGATCAAACGGTACATCCACTATGCCCATTCAAGTTTCTTATGGTAGTAACTACCGTACCACTCTGTGCAAGTTATCACCATATATCTGTTTTGTTAAGCATCACTTGGCTATGTTAGATTAAAAGGAATTAGCGCTAACCATAACACCTAGTAAACATTTGGTAAGTGCTGAATGTGAGAGTTATCAAAGAAAAAGTGAGTGTGTGATAGTGTCCCAGCTGTGTCATTGGCACCCATGGTGGGCAAATATAGTGACCTATACAAAATAAGAACATATTAAGTATGTGGGGACAGTGCTCAAAATATTGAGATTAATTATTATCAATAGGTATTTTGATACAAAATAAGTAAAATATAGCTCGTGCTATACCAGTGCATTGGAGGCAGGTTACATTTCCATGGGCCACTCTGTACAACCTTGAATTTCATATTCAAATTAAGAGCTGATGAACATATAATTGATAAAAAAGAAAACAAAACAAAAACAAAATGTGTTGCTTTTTTTTTCTTAATAAAAAAAAATAATCAGGCCTAATAGATCACTCCACTGCTCAATATGCATTAATTTTACATGGTAAAATTTCTGTCAACAGTGAAGGTGATGATCAGGAAGTGGCATGAAGCAAATCCAATATTTATATTTTGTGGCATTAAGACTGTGTCAAAACCAACCACATCCTTGGATGCATGAGAAGAGGTTGCTGGAGGCCAGGCTTTAGAAGGATGCAGGCTGTCATAAGCATGCACATCAAAGTCAGTCAATGGATATTAAAGGGTTGGAATATTAACTTTTCATGAGAACTCACAGTATTTATTTATTTTACATTCTGCCTTTAAGACACTTCAATGCAGATTACGTTCAGGTATATAAGAACATAAGATTTACCATACCAGATCAGACCAAAGGTCCATCAAGCCCAGTATCCTGTTTCCCAATAGTGGTCAATCCCAGTTACAAGTATTTGGCTGGATCTGAAAAGGTCCCAGAGATAAGCAGTAGATTTACCCAAGTCCACCTTATGGACTTTTCCTGCAGGAATTTGGCCAAACCTTTTTAAAACTGAATCATACTAACAGCTTTTACCACATCCTCCAGCAACGAATTTCCAGAGTTTAATTATGCATTGAGTAAAAAAATATTTTTCCTATTTATCTTAAAAGTATTACCTAGTAACGTCATTGTGTGTCCCTATAAAGGAGGGGCCCTACTACCCCTCCTGGATGCCTGGTCCATCTTAAAACCCATAGAGATAGAGAGAGAGAAAGAGCTCTGAGGTTGGAATCCTGATGGGCAGGATAAGAGGTGGAGCCCAGTGAGAAGAGGAGGGCCCCCGTGTCTCCAGAAGGAGCTCCTGAACCCTTTCTGATAGAAGGTAATGGTGGAACTACACTCCAAGAGGTGTGCAGTCTACACTGGTTGTATATGCTGAGAAGTGTTCAATAAAGTCCTAATCTGTAAGAAGGAAATGCTGGAGTCTGTGTTTCTCAGCCTTCAGCCTAAGGGAGTTGATTGGTTATCCCACATATGGTGTCAGTTCGGGGATTTCTCCCTGCAGAAAGTGAAGCTACAAGGGTTGGCTGTGAGGGGGTGAACAAGGCATGTCCCTCCATCAGAAAGGTAGCCTGTTCAACACTAGAGCTCAAGGAAGCCAAAATGCAAGCTATAATTCAAAGTCTCTTGGAACTACAATAGTGTACTATGAAGAGCCAGATCTTCTGGGCTAAGGCTGGGAAAGAGTTTGAAGCAACTTGAGCATGCATAATTGCCAAGCTGGCAGAAATAAAGCTGGAACCAGAAGAAATACAGCACCTGTATGAATCACCTGTGTCGGGTGCTTTCTCCATCAAAGGGAGGAAGGTGCAGAGAAAGAATAAAATAGCAAACGTGCTGGAATTACAGCAGAGCCTGTGGATGATGTGACAGAATTAAAAGAACAGTCAGAGCTGCAGTGACTGTGACTGTTATGCAAGAGAACTCATGGTGGAACTTTACAGCCTGGCCTGAAAGTGGCAAACATAGACTGCTCAGAAGGAGACAATATAGAGTGGCCTGTTGGAAGCCGCACAAACTGACCCAAGAAAGGCAGAGTGCTGGAGCCAGACAGAGGTGCTGCAGAGAGGCCAAATGGAAGCACTGAGGAGGGACCTGATGGAGGTGCTGCAGAGAGGCCAGACAGAGGCACGGCAGAGAGACCAAACAGAGGCTCTGTCATGTGGCCAGATGCACTGCAGGGAGACCCAAGAGAGGTACTGCAGAAAGCCCAGAGAGGGGCACTATCCAGATGTAAACATGGCAGAATGACTAGAAAGCGGCGCTGCAAGTGAAGATGGCGCAGAGGAGTCAGAAGACACCATCGTTAAAGTAGTAAAAGAGAGGAAGCCACCCAGGAACTGCCAAATAATGTCCACAGAGTCCAGACTGAGAGGAAGTGGAACCCAGAGCAACAAATGGACTCAGTTGAAGGAATGGGGGTAAACACTGGGCAAAGGAAACAGTGGGTGGTGGTAATGGTAGTATTTGTGGTAACCCTAGTGAGGAGGGGGGAGGCACAACCCTTTATCCCCAAACAAGAATCTAGCTGGCGGAAGGCCAGAAAGTGTATATAGGGGAGTGGAGCCACTTTCCTGGATGGGATCCAAGATGAGTGAAGATATTTGCCCAATGGGTTCAAGTATAGAAGTGGCCCTACTACACCTTTTTAACCTGTGCAGGACCTCCCTAAAACCCATTGAGGGAAAGAGCTCTGTGGGTGGGATCCCTCTAGGCAGGAAAAGTGGTGGAGCCCAACTAGGAAGAGGAGACCCCATGTCTCCAGAAGAAGGAGAAATTTGTTTGGCTATCCACAATCCCCTAATCTTTGTACTTTTTTAAAATGATGTGCGTATATCTGTTCCATTCCACTGTTATTTTATAGATCTCTAAACTATTTCCTCTCAGTCATGTCTTCTACAAGCTGAAGACCCCTAATGTCTTTAGCCTTTCCACATAGGGTAATTGTTCCATCTCCTTTATCATTTTGCTCACCTTTCTCTGTATATTTTCTAATTCTGCTATATCTTTTTTGAGATGTAGTGACCAGAATTGCACACAATGCTCAAGGCATGGTTATACCACTGAGTGAATCAGAGGCTTTATGATATTCTTTGTTTTATTTTCCATTTATTTCCTAATAATTCCTAGCATTCTGTTTGCTTCATTTGCTGCTGCCACATACTGAGCAGAGGATTTCAACATATTATCAATGAAGATGCCTATATACCCTTTCTCTGAATGGTGACTTCCTATGTGAAGCTTTGAATTGTGTAGCTATAATTTCGGTTGCTCTTCCCTATATGCATCACTTTGCACTTGCCCACATTAAATGTCATCTGCCATTTGGATGCCCAGACTCCCAAAGTCCTCTTCAATTTCTCACAATCATCTTGTGATTTAGTAACTTTGTTTAATTTTGAATTATCAGCAAATTTGATCACCTTACTCATTGTTCCCATTTCCAGGTTATTTATAAATATTTTAAAAAGCAGTTGTCCCAGTACAGATCTGTAGGGTACTCCACGATTTACTTTTCTCCATTGAGGAAACTGACCATTTAGCCCTCCTCTGTTTTCTTTCTTTTAACCAGTTCTCAGTCTACAATAGAACATGGCTGCCTATCCCATGACTTTTTAATTTCCTCAAGAGTCTTTCATGAGAAACTTTAAGGGTCATTCATCAAATCACGTTAGGGCCCTAATGCTCGTGATAATGCCATAACACATACGATAAATAATGTATCACAAGATGCGTATGCAAATTCTAAAAATGTAGTTAAAAGGGAGGAGTTTGAGAGGAGTTTATGAAAGTGAGGGGTGTTCAACATTGCGTGTGATAGCGCAACGCAGGTTATCGCACATTTTAACACCAGAAATAACTAAAACTTTTTTCCTGGCGTTATGCTGTGTGATACAGTGGAAATGGGATTTGCACTAAAAATTGCAAATCCCATTTTGGGCAGAAGAGGGGAGAGGAGAGAGAGAGAGAGAGCACCTCTGGGGAGGTACACTTATTAGTCAACTTTTTATACCACTGTAGGAGGGGCAACTAATAACTCGGGGTGAGGTTTTGGTGGTGGCCTAGGTTTTGGGAGGCAGTTTTACCAGCACAATCGGAGGTACGAACAGCACAGTACACATCAGTGAAGATTTGATGTGATTTGGAGTGAGGAAAGGTACAAAAAGATTAGATTTGTAAAATGTACTCTCAGCCTAACATGAAAGTAGCTAGATAGAGAGTGCATCAAACTAGGTTAAGAGTACAATGTACAAATCTCATCTGTGTATCTTTCCTCACTCCAAATCACATCAAATCTTCACTGATGTGTACTGTGCTGTTTGTACTTCTGATTGTGCATGTAAAACTGCCCCTCAAACCCTAGAGCACCACTAAATCCTCACCTCGAGTTACTAGTTGACACTCCTACAGTTGTATAAATAGTTTACTTATATGAGAGCATTATAGAGAGTCAGTCAGTCTCTCTCTCTCTCTCTCTCTCTCTCTCTCTCTCTCAGCTTGCAATGTGAAAATAGGACTGGTGTGATAAATCTAACATGTTATTATAAAATACCTATGCAATACACTAAGGGGGTCATTTATTAAAATGTGCTAAGACATTTTCACATGTGATAAGGCGCACATGGTTATACCACTGAGTGAATCAGAGGCATTATGATATTCTTTGTTTTATTTTTCATTTATTTCCTAATAATTCCTAGCACTCTGTTTGCTTTATTTGCTGCTGCCACATACTGAGCAGAGGATTTCAAAATTTCAAATTTGAAAAAGAAGAGTTACTAGTTGACACTCCTACAGTTGTATAAATAGTTTACTTATATGAGAGCATTATAGTCAGTCTCTCTCTCTCTCTCTCAGTACTAGTTGACACTCCTACAGTTGTATAAATAGTTTACTTATATGAGAGCATTATAGAGAGTCAGTCAGTCTCTCTCTCTCTCTCTCTCTCAGCTTGCAATGTGAAAATAGGACTGGTGTGATAAATCTAACATGTTATTATAAAATACCTATGCAATGCACTAAGGGGGTCATTTATTAAAATGTGCTAAGGCATTTTCGCATGTGATAAGGCCTTAGTGCATGTGATAGCACCATGGTGTGATGCAAATTTGAAAAAGAGGAGGAATGGGCTGGGTTTGCCAGTTTGCAAAGTGCTATTGCACAGACTTAACACTGATTTTAACTACATCTTTTTCAGTAGTGTTAAGCCGTGTGATAGCTTGTGTTATGGGGTGGTAAGGTGTTAGTGCATTTTGCAATGTCTCCTGAAAGGCCTGTTTTAGTAAGTTTGAAGCTCCTGGAGCACCAGCCTAGCCATCTGTGTGGGGAGAAAGCCTAGCCATAATGTCCTCTCCCTGGATAGGTATTTGTATCCCTATGAGAGGCCCACCTAGTAACTCGAGGTGAGGTTTAGGTATTAGTGTAGGGGGTTAGGGGCCACTTTGACATTCAACGTGAGACGTAAAACAGGTCTCTTGTGAAGATTTGATGACCTTCAGAGTGAAGAAACTCACTCCAAGATGATATTTGTGCAAGGTTCTCTCCACCTAGCTTGATGGTTACCTGGGTAACATCAAGCTAGGTGGAGAGAACATTGAACAAATCTCATCATTGGGTGAGTTTCCTCTCTCTGTAGGTCATCAAATCTTCACAATCAATGACTGGGGGATTGATACCTGGGGCAGGAAAATGTTAATGCAGTAGGTTGATTGAGTGTGAAATTGGCCAAACTACAGCAGGATCATTCTCTGCATCCCCCTGATAGGGTTGCTACCTCACTTCATATTTTGCCCCATTGCATGCATGCATGGATGTTTAGTTTTGATTTTACCATTTATTTCCCAAGGAAATCTGAATTGCAATTCCATGTATAAAATGAGGCAGATGTTAGACCTCAACTGACCTAGGGTAAAGTAGAAACCATACTTCCTGGAGGTGAATTAAGAACATAGGAAGATAAGAAGTGCCATACTCAATCAGAGCAAGATCCATCGAGCCGTTCATTCCATCTCCAACAGCACTAGGCTTGATGGACCCTTGGTCTGACCCAGTATGGCATATCTTATGTTCTTATGTTAATGGACAGTCCGTATCAAAAGTATTCTGTATTTGATGAAAGTCTTTCTGTGTTCTGCTAGTGTAACTGAGCTTAGGTATTCTGCTAGCGTGTAGGGATCTACAGCAGCCTTGTTCTTTATGTTTCCCAATCCACAGTAGTAGGTATATTGATGTTCTAGAGTCTAGTGTAATATTTGCAGTACTTTCTTTTCATAGATTGGGTTGCTACTGTTGGATTCCTGTGAGTTAATGTTGCTATGGTATGGCAGGTTTGCTACATATGTGTTTTTCTTTCTTTCTCTTTTTTTTGCAAGATTTTCTATTATTTCATAATGTGCCTGGTAGTAAAGGGAATTTGGGCCGGATTTTCAAAAGGCCCAGCAATGCGCGTTTAAGTCCCAAGGGCTTTACTAAAGGGGCAGTCCGGGGGGGGGGGGGGGGGCATGGGCAGGGCATGGGCTGGGCCAGAGGCCTCCGACACAGCGGCCATTACCGCTGTGTTGGAGGATCGCATGCCGGCAGGCTGTTGGTGCACACAACTTGCGCCTGCCCAGAGGCAGGCGCAAAAGGTAAGATAAAAGTCAGGGGGGGGTTAGAGTAGGGCTAGGAGGGGAAAGGTTAGGGGAAGGGGTGGGTAGGTCAGGCTAGGGAGGAGGAGGACGTGGGAAGGTAGCGCTGCTCGTTGCGCACAAGGTGCACATTTGTGCACCCCCTTGCACACGCCGACCCCCAATTTTATAACATGCATGTTATAAAATTGCGTGTACATGTGTGCGTACCGGGTAGCATGCGCACCCTTTTAAAATCTACCCCTTTATGTTTATGTTACTTAGATAACACCAGAAGTTTTATATAATGGTGAGATGTAGGGAAAAATATCCTGCTCTGCCCCCAGTAAGGGTGGATGGGTCTGTGGACAGAACTGGAAGTGCAAGATTTATATTGGGTTTGTCTTGCACATACAATGACAAGAATGATTCTCACTCTTAAACCACGATACAGTATGTTGAGTATGATATCAGATTCACTGCTAGTGCTCTTCTTAATTTATTAATTTATCTGTTTTTAAATACCGAAGTTGTGCCAAACAGCTTCTTTCTGAAGCTTGCATAGTAATATATATACAGGAAATATACTGAAGTCAGCTTGAATGTTCTTTTTAATCAGGCAAGCAATGCCCAAACAATTAAACTGTATCTTTAGGCCACATTTTCTTGGTTTCTGATTATATCTCTTAGTACTTGTTGATCTTTTCTGTCTTCATATAGGGGTAAATTTTAAAACATACACCTCCATCCCGCCCCCTCCCCACCCATCCCCCTGGCTTGCCCCTTTCTCAGGGCCCAGCACTTGTGCATGTTTCATCACTTATGCACGTGGCCAGGCCCTTTTGAAAATGCGCACAGTGCACGCGTGGCTGATGCAAAAAACAGCTGATATAGTTCAGAAGTCGCTTAATGGTGACACTTTTGATTAGCTAATGCTGTTTTTGTCAATTTTTCCTTTACCATTATGTCTGGTTTTCTAGCATGAAACATTTTATTGGTTGGTCTGGCAACAAATAATTATACTCTACTATTTATGCAAAACATTTATTTAAGTGTAACCCTTGTGATAACCTGCACGGAGCGGCAGTTACTAACCTTAAGAGGAACATGGGGTATCCTGCACGGAGTGGCAGTTACTGTTAATACTGGTCGCGGGCCTACTCCGGTCCCCGGTCTCTTCTAGTCACAAGTCTGGTCGCAGTCCCTGGTCTCGGCACTTTTTTGAGACGGAAAGGGGTGACGCGGTGTTTTGGGTCACAGCGGATTGTTGCTCCTTCAAGGCGGGTGGCGTGGCTCGAGCCATCGCGACACTCGCTCCGGGAAGTGGGCGCCGGCGGGTGTTAGCAGCGTCTCGGGCCGCCAGGCTGAGGCGGATCGATTGCCTGCGGATCTTTTTTACTGGCCGCATGCGCGAGCAGCAGCTGACGACATCATCACGTTCCAGATGACATCATCACGTGGGGGTTGGGTAAAGCTGTTGTCAGCGTCTCTGGTTGCTTTGGCAATGAGTCTAAGAGTAAGCAACTGTCAGGATTTTCTCTGGTGGATTCTTGTTTTTATTAGTTTGTTCTAGGGATGTGAATCGTTTTAGGACGATTAAAATTATCGTCCGATAATTTTAATATCGTCTTAAACCGTTATGGAACACAATACAATAGAGATTCTAACGATTTATCGTTATAAATCGTTAGAATCGTGAGCCGGCACACTAAAACCCCCTAAAACCCACCCCCGACCCTTTAATTTAATTTAATTTAATTTAAAGGGTCGGGGGTGGGTTTTAGGGGGTTTTAATGTGCCGGTTTTGCGATTTTACGATTTTTCACGATTTTTCACGATATTTTACCCCCCCAAACGGCAACAATACGATTCCCTCCCCCTCCCAGCCAAAATCGATCGTTAAGACGATCAAGGACACGATTCACATCTCTAGTTTGTTCTGCTGTGTTTTTTCCCTTCAGTCTCATTGCCTGTGGTCTCAGAAAGTGTGTATTTACTGTATTTTTGGCTGAGTTTTTAAAAGAATAAAGTTCAGTCTTCTATGGTTACATCTGGAGTCATAGCTACCTCAGTGATTTATGCCTTAACCGTCTGCCTGGATCATCTGACTATTATTAACCCTAATATCACCAAGCTTGACCTACATCTTTCCTGGACTCTTTTCTGCTAAAAGACTTTCTAGTAAATCCTACTGGCTTTGGTACCCAAAGGTTCAACCTGCGGGGAACGTGGGCTAGTAAGGTGAAGTTCCTGTCTAAAACTATTAGTATTGTCCGCATTCTGGCTGTAGGTAATTCTAAGGGATATTCCTTTAGTAGTTCCATCTACCTTCAACCGGCTCAAGGGTCCACATACATAACAGTTACTACACTTAAGAGAAACATGGGGGTAAGCTGCACGGAGTGGCAGTAACTACCTTGGGAAGCTTGCTAGGCAGACTGGATGGACCATTTTGGTCTTTTTCTGCCGTCATTACTAGTATGTTACTATGTGATACTTGAACCTGGATAACAGTACCAGAGGCCATATCTCACACTTCTATTTTGTTGGACACTCGCTATTCCATTCCGGCGGCATGGGCAGCCCTCTGTTTCTTCGACTGCCAGAAGAGGATATGTACACCCATGTTTGCATGCTTATACCGGCGGCAGTGTTCTCTCAGTCCTCTGCTGCCACCGACCCACCTGCCTGCCGCATCCCCAGGTGTGCCGCTCCGTACAATTGCACGGTTTGCACACCCGGTCAGCACGACCGGGTTGATACAAGTGCTTTTAGTAAGTTTGTGACTTCTTAGTCTTTCACAAGTTCAAATGTTATTTCAGTTTAATTAGTTTTTTAAGTTACTCAATTTATTTCCTCCTATTGGGTTCTGAGCAAAGCTTTTGTGCTCCCATGGTATCAAAGATGTACTTTAAGTTATTTAGAAGTCAATAGGGATGTGAATCGTTTTTTGACGATTTAAAATATCGTCCGATATATTTTAAATCGTCAAAAATCGTTAGAGCCGCGATACAATAACAATTCCCCCGATTTATCGTCAAAAAATCGTAAATCGGGGGAAGGGGGAGGGGAAGGGGGAGGGCGGGAAAACCGGCACACTAAAACAACCCTAAAAACCCACCCCGACCCTTTAAAATAAATCCCCCACCCTCCCGAACCCCCCCAAAATGCCTTAAATTACCTGGGGTCCATAGGAAGGGTCCCAGTGTGATCTTCCACTCTCGGACCCCCGGGTGCATTGTAGAAATGGCACTGGCGCTACCTTTGCCTTGTCATATGACAGGTCAAAGGTAGCGCCGGCGCCATTTTGTTTTTTGTCCCCCAACGTCAGGAGCATCGGAGGTCGCTCCCGGATCCCCGCTGGACCCCCAGAGACTTTTGGCCTGCTTGGGGGGGCCTCCTGACCCCCACAAGACTTGCCAAAAGTCCAGTGGGGGTCCGGGAATGACTTCCTGCACGCGAATCGTTTTTCCACGATACAATAACAATTCCCCCGATTTATCGTCAAAAAATCGTAAATCGGGGGAAGGGGGAGGGGAAGGGGGAGGGTGGGAAAACCAGCACACTAAAACAACCCTAAAACCCACCCCAACCCTTTAAAATAAATCCCCCACCCTCCCGAAACCCCCCAAAATGTCTTAAATTATCTGGGGTCCAGTGGGGGGGGGGGGTCCCGGTGTGATCTTCCACTCTCGGGCCACAGGTGTGTTGATAGAAATGGCGCCGGCGCCATTTTGGTTCCTGTCCCCCGACGTCACGAGCGTAGGAGATCGCTCCCGGACCCCCGCTGGACCCCCAGGGACTTTTGGCCAGCTTGGGGGGGGGGGCCTCCTCACCCCCACAAGACTTGCCAAAAGTCCAGCGGGGGTCCGGGAACGACCTCCTGCACTCGAATCGTGTTGCTGTATTGCAAAATGGCGCCGGCCATAGCCTGGTGCCATCTTGCAATACGGCAATATGGCCATACGGCCGGCGCCATTTTGAAATACTCAGGCCCGAGAGTGGAAGATCACACCGGGAACCCCCCCACTGGACCCCAGGTAATTTAAGACATTTTGGGGGGGTTCGGGAGGGTGGGGGATTTATTTTAAAGGGTCGGGGTGGGTTTTAGGGTTGTTTTAGTATGCTGGTTTTCCCGCCCTCCCCCTTCCCCCGATTTACGATTTTTGACAATAAATCCGGGGAATTCCTATTATATATTGCCCCTAATGATTTTTGACGATTTAAAATATATCGGACGATATTTTAAATCGTCAAAAACCGATTCACATCCCTAATGGTCACTCTTACATCTCACTCACACTCGTGTCTGGTTGGTCCATATGTTGTGGGTATTTTCGTTCCCGGCATTTTTGCCAGGAAGGAACAAATCAGATCCAACGCTTAAAATTCCTGTTGTGGCACTTTGCCTTCTGCCTGTGGCGCAGGAAGACTGCAGGGATAACCTCATAAAGATATCTAATGGATAATGCAGAGGTGAGAAAAAAAAAAGAAATGAGAAAATTTTGATTTGCATAGTAAATATCTCTTATTCATAATGTAGGAAAATTAAAAAAAAAAAAAAAGTATGAACTGCATCTATGGGAACTTTCAAAATAGGGTTATCAGCCTTGACAATGAGCAGGGAAGGATGTATAAATCCCCTCCCCACTACTGGAACTCGTTCCTCATCCAAGTTTTTGTCAGATAAATGGGCAATATCCAAGCCTCACCGGCAAGGCTACGAGTTACTGTCCAGTTGACTCTCATTCTTTCATGCAAAGGTTACACAAAGTGTTCCGTTACCATGTCGACAGAAGGATTTGTTTCCATGTAGTGTCTGTGCCCCCAGAGGGAAAAAATACTGGCTAGGTGCCAGCTCTTCTGGAGGTTTTCCTGATGATAAATGGCTTATGAGGAGCCAGCATGACCCGCCAAGTAGGCCTGAGTGCTCTCAAAAAAAAAAAAAAAAGCCGTGGGCTCTGCAAGCCAGTGACAGACGAGTGCTTCTTATCAGCCTCTCAATTTTATACAATCATGGAGAAAGCGCACATATAGAATCTGCTACAAGTAGAGGTAAAGAGATGGCAGGGAAAGGTGCGGGCAGGTACCAGTCTGCAGGCCAAGGTTGGAGATTGGATCCAGGGCCTTGAAGCTAGATTGTATGCGAACTGTACACATTGTACGCCATAAGCTGTGTTGCGAGGCTGGATTGTAGTGCTCTATCTTGGTGGATCAGCAACATGTGCAGAAACAAAATAAACAAACTGTTTATTTTAATTTTTCAACAATCACAATCCTTACCAATACATATATTTAAGAGAGGTAACTATAGTTCTGCAGCAATTACATCTGTACAGTCAAAACATGAGTTAATATGAACACATTTGTGACAAATGATACCAGCTTGAGTTACAGAGAGTTATGCATATCTGTGAAACAGACACACCTGGCTAATACATTGACTCAAACTACCAAATATATTTCTATACTGCTGGTCTATTAACATTCAGGCCGATACAGAAAAACACATGGGAGAGCTGGCGAGCGCCCGCTCTCCCGGCACACGCCCAGGCCACTCTCCTGGGCGCGCGATTCAGGAGGGTGGCCTATGCAAATTAGGGCCCAAGGTAAAAGGAGGCGCTAGGGACACTAGCGCGTCCCTAGCGCCTCCTTTTTGACAGGAGCGGCGGCTGTCAGCGGGTTTGACAGCCAACTTTCAATTTTGCCAGCATCGGTTCTCAAACCCGCTGACAGCCACGGGTTCGGAAAAATGGACACCGGCATAATTGAGCGTCTGTCTTCCGACCCGCGGGCCAATTTTTAATTTTTTTTTTTAATTTTTACTTTTTTTTTTACTTTTGGGGCCTCCGACTTAATATCGCTATGATATTAAGTCGGAGCAGTTTTTTCTGCTTTTCTGTACATTTCCCCGGTGCCGGCAGAAATTAACACCAGCCTTTGGGCAGGTGTTAATTTCTGAAAGTAAAATGTGCGGCTTGGCTGTACATTTTACTTTCTGTATCGCGCAGGAATAACTAATAGGGCCATCAACAAGCATTTGCATGTTGCGGGCGCTATTAGTTTCGGGGGGGGGGGGGTGTTGGACGTGCGTTTTCGACACGCTATTACCCCTTACGGTATAAAGGGTAAAGCTAGCGCGTCAAAAACGCGCGTCCAAACCTGGGCTAACAGTGTGCTCCACCGGAGCGCAATGTACTGTATCGGCCTGATTATATGTGGTTACTGATTCTGTTCCACCCAGTATAACCAATATGGTGCCCAAACCCTATTATAAATGAGCATTTGCCTATGGAGTAGATATGTAAGTTTTTCCACGAAGACTATTTTGTGCACCTGTCTACATCAGCAGGCAATCATAGGAGCTTCTTTCCAGAGTGCGGCAATCGTGAACCTGTCTGCATGTATCAGCTGGTCCACCAGGTGACACTTAGCAGTGCTTATATTATGTTCTCCCCATCTCCCTAGTAAACAGAGCAATGGCATCATACAAATATTAACACCCAGAATGTGGCTGATCTCCACTCAAATCTGTCTCTAGAACTCCTCCATGAAGGTGTTGTAATCCTGCCTGTTATGCAGACTTCCAACCACCAGAGGTCCCAATGGAGCTGCTCCTACTCTTGCTCCAGTCATACCATCCATGATCCCATAACTCAGCAGGGCTCTGCCTATTTAACCCTGCCTCTGGTTTTGCACACTACCTTGTCATTGAGCCTCGCTAGCTCTCTGCTTGGCCCTGTCCTACATTGGACTGCACTTTGGCCTTTTTGGGCCTTCTGCCTTTGCCTTGTCCTTTGGCCTTTTAGGCCTTCTACTTTTGCTTTGTCCTGTGGCCTTCTCAGGCCTTCTGCTATAGTCTTGCCTGGTGGCCTTCTCAGGCCTGCTTTCTAGCCTGTTGCCTTTGGGCTTTTGTGTTCCTTTTTCTGTTTTGCCCTGTTCTTGTCTTGTCCTGGTCTATCTGTTCTGTTTCAGTCTGTTCCAGCCTTACTCACACCTGGCTCCAGTGTTCCAGTTTGTTCCAGAGTTCCACGCTTACCTGCACCTGGTTCCAGACTCCAGTTGCATACCTGCCTGACTCCAGCCTTGCCTTGTCTTGTCTCCAGTCCTGCACCACTTGTATCTCTATGTAAGCCACAGTCTAAGCCTTGCTGGCCACCAGAATCCAAGGGCTCAACCTGTAGGGGAAGAAGCTGATATAGGCCCAAGATCCTTGGTCCTGTTTTCTTCTGTCCTGAAGTCCTGGTCTGCCCTTGTGGAGCTTTACCAGCCCTAGCTGGGCCTACAGCTATAACAAAAGGGGCAGGCTCACAACACATGTAAATATGTACCTACTTGTACACAACCCCTCCAACATACATTTCATGCAGCCCCTGAGAATTTAGCATAACATGCTAGGTATTTCTATGCTCTGTGGAGCAATTTAATCATTAAGTCCACACACTAGCTACATAGTGATATCCGATGCACAGCTTTCCAATACTCTGCACTCAAATGTAATTGCAAATCCTTGTTCCACTGTACTACTATTCCTAAGGGGGAATCCCATTCCATCTGGCTCTCTAACAAACCAGTTAAAACTTGGATATCACCCGAACTGATGTGACTTTT
This sequence comes from Rhinatrema bivittatum, assembly GCF_901001135.1. Taxonomy (NCBI): domain Eukaryota; kingdom Metazoa; phylum Chordata; class Amphibia; order Gymnophiona; family Rhinatrematidae; genus Rhinatrema; species Rhinatrema bivittatum. The sequence goes on from NC_042622.1 coordinate 57,072,847, forward strand.
TGAACTATTAATTTCTCTATTGGATTAAGAACTTTCTGTTCCCATAGCCTCCATCTATCTCAGACACCAATCTCTGATGGAAGATTTCAGACTCCCTCGATATTTCATACTCTTCTTGAATGTCATGAAACAAATTCATTTGGGCACTATCTTCCTCCAAAAGTTGTCCCAAAAATTGCAATCCCGATTTTCACCAATCGGCAGCCTTTTTATGCAACATAATGGTAACAAACCTAAAATTTCACTGTATGGGCATAATTCTTGACAACGATTGAGTGATAAATCCTAGACTCATACACATGAACTTCCAGATCTTTAAAGTATGAGAGAGAATGCAGTTCAGGCTGCAATAGCAACATAGCTAAATCTAATCCCCCAGTTAATTGCCCTTCAAGGGGATACCAAGATGTTCTCTAATCTCTATGAAGCCATACAAGAACAGCTGCCCAGTAAGAACCCTGGAAAAATGGGAGTGCCATTCCTGCCACCTCCTCTGGTCTCAAGATCATCCATAATTTTATATGGGACTGTTTATTGTGTCAAATAAATTGAATAAAGTGCAACCTAATCCGAGAGCCAGGAATTTCCATCCAAAGTAACAACAAACATAATAAAGGACACTCCAAAAAAACCAATCTTGTTCACACAGTAATCTGTTCAACTCTTTGATTTTTGTATCAGTATGAGCTTATATATAACTTTAACAGTGTAAACTTATTAAGGCTTTTAGTTACACATCAACAAGCCTGACGGCGTGCCCTCACAACCGGACCGCCCGGACCGCTACATCATTTGCGTGAAAAATATACAAGAAACACGATTTTTTTTCAGTGTTTTTTTTCTTTTGCTAGTAAAACTTTAACCGCTGGTTGTATTATTCACAATTTATGGTCATTCGTATGTATTTTATTGATAAAGATCTAGGCTCAACAAAGGCCAATGTTTCATGTTAAAGCTTCATCAGGCGCAACACAATCATGCAAGCGATCTAATTCAGTTATCTTCATAACGTGAACATGTCTTGAAAAAGGAAAAAAAAAAAAGACTTTGAAAAAAATTGTGTTTCTTTTATATTTTTCATGCAAATGATGTAGCGGTCCGGTTGTGAGGGCACGCCGTCAGGCTTGCTGATGCGTAACTAAAAGCTTTATTAAGTTTACATTGTGAAAGTTATATATAAGCTCATACTGTTACAAAAATCAAAGAGTTGAACAGATTACTGAGTGAACAAGATTGGTTTTTTGGAGTGTCCTTTATTATGTTTGTTGTCAGATAAATTTAACCATGGTCCCCCCTGTAGAGAAGAGAAGAAACCCTCAGGTAAGTAACGTGGAACATGCTGAAATAGGTATATTAATCTATGGAAAATATTAATTTTCAAAACATTTATTCTGCCAGCCCATGAAAGAAATCGGTCATCCCAGACCACTAGATGCTTGTGCATCTGCACAGAAAATGCTATATGCTAGGGATGTGAATCGTGTGCCCTATCGTCTTAACGATCGAAATCGTCTGGCAGGAGAAGAAAATCGTGTTTGGCAAAAATCGTTAAAAATCGTTTTTTCCGATTAGTGCACACTAACTCCCGGTTAGTGCGCACTAACTCCCGTTAGTGCGCACTAACAGAAAATGATACAATTTGACACTTTTCAGGTCAGATAAGGTCAGTTTAGGAATGAATATGTATTCCTATTGGCTGCCCTCTTATTTATTCATGTTACCAAGGTTTCCACTGACAGTATATGGGGGATGGGAAATGGAAACAGTTGGTAGCTTGACAAAAAAAGTAATGTGATCAGTCAGTGTGACTAGAACTTGTGCCCTAACCCTGACACCAGGGGTGTTGTGATCTTCCTGCACACAGTGCCCTAACCCTGGCACCAGGGGTGTTGTGATCTTCATGTACACAGTGCCCTATCCCTATTAATACCAGGAGTGTTGTGATCTTCCTGCACACAGTGCCCCAACCCTGATACCAGGGGACCTGCCTTTTCCCCAGCTGGAGTCAGTGTGTGCAGTAAAGGAGATCTGCCTTGTCCACAAGCTGGAGTCAATGTGTGCAGGAAAGGAGACCTGCCTTTTCCCCAAGCTGGAGTCAATGTGCTGTAAAGGAGACCTGTCTTATCCCCAGGCTGGAGTCAGTGTGTGCAGAAAAGGTGACCTGCCTTTTCCCCAAGCTGGAATCAATGTGTGCAGTAAAAGAGACCTGCCTTTTCCACAAGCTGGAGTCAATGTGTGGAGTAAAGGAGACCTGCCTTTTCCACATGCTGGAGTCAATGTGTGCAGTAAAGGAGATTTGCCTTTTCCACAGCTGGAGTCAGTGTGTGCAGTAAAGGAGACCTGCCTTGTCCCCAAGCTGGAGTCAGAGTGTGCAGTAAAGGAGATCTACCTTGTCCCCAAGCTGGAGTCAGTGTGTGCAGTAAAGTAGACCTGCCTTTTCCACAAGCTGGAGTCAATGTGTGCAGTAAAGGAGACCTGCCTTTTCCACAAGCTGGAGTCAATGTGTGCAGGAAAGGAGACCTGCCGTTTCCCCAGCTGGAGTCAGTGTGTGCAGTAGAGATGTGAATCGTGTCCTCGATCGTCTTAACGATCGATTTCGGCTGGGAGGGGGAGGGAATCGTATTGTTGCCGTTTGGGTGTGTAAAGTATCGTGAAAATCGTTAAAATCGTGAGCTGGCACACTAAAACACCCTAAAACCCACCCCCGACCCTTTAAATTAAATCCCCCACCCTCCCAAACCCACCCAAATGCCTTAAATTACCTGGGGGTCCAGCGGCACACTAAAACACGGCACACTAAACCCCCCTAAAACCCACCCCGACCCTTTAAATTAAATCCCCCACCCTCCCGAACCCCCCCCCCCAATGCCTTCAATTACCTGGGGGTCCGTAGCGGCGGTCCACAGCTTAAATTACCTCCGTAGCCTTAAATTACCTCCGTAGCGGCGGTCCGTAGCTAAATCGGGGGAAGGGGGAGAGCAGGAAACCGGCACACTAAATCGTGTAGTCTTCAGCCGGCGCCATTTTGCAAAATGGCCGCCGCAAAATGGCGGCGGCCATAGACCAAAACGATTCGACGCAGGAGGTCGTTCCGGACCCCCGCTGGACTTTTGGCAAGTCTTGTGGGGGTCAGGAGGCCCCCCCAAGCTGGCCAAAAGTTCCTGGGGGTCCAGCGGGGGTCCGAGAGCGATCTCCTGCCGTGAATTGTTTTCCGTACGGAAAATGGCGCCGGCAGGAGATAGACTGCAGGAGGTCGTTCAGCGAGGATTCCGGACCCCCGCTGAACGACCTCCTGCAGTCGATCTCCTGCCGGCGCCATTTTCCGTACGGAAAACGATTTGCGGCTGGAGATCGCTCCCGGACCCCCGCTGGACCCCCAGGAACTTTTGGCCAGCTTGGGGGGGCCTCCTGACCCCCACAAGTCTTGCCAAAAGTCCAGCGGGGGTCCGGAACGACCTCCTGCGTCGAATCGTTTTGGTCTATGGCCGCCGCCATTTTGCGGCGGCCATTTTGCAAAATGGCGCCGGCTGAAGACTACACGATTTAGTGTGCCGGTTTCCTGCTCTCCCCCTTCCCCCGATTTAGCTACGGACCGCCACTACGGAGGTAATTTAAGGCTACGGAGGTAATTTAAGCTACGGACCGCCGCTACGGACCCCTAGGTAATTTAAGGCATTTGGGGGGGGGGGTTCGGGAGGGTGGGGGATTTAATTTAAAGGGTCGGGGTGGGTTTTAGGGGGTTTTAGTGTGCCGTGTTTTAGTGTGCCGCTGGACCCCCAGGTAATTTAAGGCATTTGGGAGGGGTTCGGGAGGGTGGGGGATTTAATTTAAAGGGTCGGGGTGGGTTTTAGGGGGTTTTAGTGTGCTGGTTTTCCTGCCCTCCCCCTTCCCCCGATTTATGATTTTTTGATGATAAATCGGGGGAATTGGTATTGTATCGTGGCCCTAACGATTTTTGACGATTTAAAATATATCGGACGATATTTTAAATCGTCAAAAAACGATTCACATCCCTAGTGTGCAGTAAAGGAGATCTGCCTTGTCCACAAGCTGGAGTCAATGTGTGCAGTAAAGGAGACCTGCCTTATCCCCAAGCTGGAATCAATGTGTGCAGTAAAGGAGACCTGCCTTTTCCCCAAGCTGGAGTCAATGTGCTGTAAAGGAGACCTGCCTTTTCCCCAAGCTGGAGTCAATGTGTGCAGGAAAGGAGACCTGCCTTGTACCCAAGCTGGAGTCAATGGGTGTAGTAAAGGAGACCTGCCTTGTCCCCAAGCTGGAGTCAGTGTGCTGTAAAAGAGACCTGCCTTTTCCACAAGCTGGAGTCAATGTGTGCAGTAAAGGAGACCTGCCTTATCCCCAAGCTGGAATCAATGTGTGCAGTAAAGGAGACCTGCCATTTTCCCCAAGCTGGAGTCAATGTGTGCACATAATGCAATGCACAGGAAGCAATGATGTGACTGCTGGAGTGGTACACTGCCTGCCTACCTAGGCTTGAATATATTAATGCTGCAGTACTAATAAAAATAAATTATAATTCTGCTAAAATGCCACTAGCCTCACCAGTGACACTAGGCTAGTAGCCTAGTCAGACATTCACCACCACCTAATAATAATTAATTATTAATTCAGTGATATAATAAATCATTTAAAAAAAATTAAGTAGGTTAATATAATAGATGACTGTAGTAGATTGAATAAAGATCTGATGTTTCTGCTCTCCTCACACCAAACAAAAGCAACACATAAGCAGAGAAGCCCTTCTTATAAAGCTGAGCTAGTGAGTTAAGTAGGAGGAAAAGTAAACATACTGGTGGCCAGTGTGGCTACTTAAAAAATACACTTACCAACAATCAATTACCACATATATTTGAACTGTGTAGTTCCAGCCAGGACCACCTTTCTAAAATGCACAGTGATTGGCAAATTCAACATGCACTAGCATTTCACGTGCCTGCTAACAAAAATAATAAACAAACAAGTTCTAGTCACATGAGTGATGATCATCACATTACTTTTTTTGTCAAGCTTCCAACTGTTTCCATTTCACATCCCCCCAACCATTACCTCAGTGTGAACCTTGGTAACATCAATAGATAAGAGCACAGCCAGCCAATAGGAATACATATTCATTCCTAAGTGACCTTTACTGACCTGGGAAGTGTCAACAATTTGTATCATTTTCTGTTGGTGTTCGTGAGTTTCCAGTTCCATTTCCCATCCCCCCCAACCATCACCTCAGTGGGAACCTTGGTAACATCAATAGATAAGAGGGCAGCCAGCCAATAGGAATACATATTCATTCCTAAATGACCTTCACTTACCTGGAAATTGTCAATTTGTATCATTTTCTGTTAGTGCGCACTAACACGATTTAACGATTTTTAACGATAAATCGTTAGAATTTCTATTGTATTGTGTTCTATAACGATTTAAGACGAGATTAAAATTATCGGACGATAATTTTAATCGTTGAAAAACGATTCACATCCCTACTATATGCACCAAAATATATACCTCCCTACTTTCATATTATCTGAAGAAAACTATACCTGTCCTACCCATTCCCTCTGTAGCTTAGCAAGTTCCGTGTCACTCCAGTGGGTCTCCTGCAAAAGAGTAACTTTCACATTGTTTCTTCAGGTAGTGTAGGACTCATTTATGTTTTATAGGTGTGCCTACTCCCCTTACATTAAAAGAAAGTATTTCTGCTGCTGCAATGCCATATTAAATCTGTATTAAAAGAGCTATTTTGCATCTCTCTCTTTTCACTATGATGTTTCCCTGAGAACCAACACAATTAAAAACAGCCCCCTATCCCAAAACCTTAATGCAGTCTCACAGGAACCTTCCTTCCTCCACAGACCTCTGCTCTTCATTCCCCAGACCGTTTAAACCCACTCCCCTCCCCCTTTCTTACAAACAGCGCATCTGACCCTCGTCTGCATGCATGTGTAGAGAAGCAACAACTTTATAAGTACCCCAGCTCTACCCCTTGCACTCCATCCCTGCCTTTCAACCAGCTTATCCCCCTTCTTTATCCTCCCCCCCCCCCACCCCCTCAGTGTCCCACTTGTCACTTTTCCACTACTTTCTACTATATTCATTAGGCTGATGTCCTTCATTTGCTATCTCTGTAGAGCTGGGACCTTCCTCTCGAGTATCAGAGAAACCTCTCTGCAGCATCACATTTCCATGGCTTGTATGTCAGTGATCCGCACAGACCACGTGGTGCCCCTCACCCCTATATTACCAGGACAGACGTCCACTGCTAGTGTGTGCAACACCTCTGTCACCTCTCGGTTGGAAAGGTGGCAGAGAGGCAACAGGACTCCATCAATCTTGGATCCAGGCATTTCATGGTATACACTTGAGACAGCAATGATAAGGAGAATACACATGTATAACCTCACCTCACCCAATCCCCTACCCCCATGCAGGGCCAGTGTAAAGGGATTTGGCACCCTAGGTGAGCCTTCTCCCTTGCGCCCCCCAACCCCCCCGGGTCGCGCCGCCTCCCCCGGTCTCGGCCCTGACTCCTACCTCATTCTCGATCACGCCCACTGACTGTGTGGTTTTCTGGGTCGCGAGCAGGTTGGGCACTGCTCGCAGCCCGCCAAATCTCCACTCCTCTTTGCCACCGCTTGCGGCCCCATATGGCTCGCACCCAGTGGCGCACCAAGGGTCTCCGGCGCCCGGGAGCCAATGCATTTGTGTGCCTTTCCAGCATCCCCCCCTTAATCCTTCTTGTACTAATGCTTAAGGTCACAGAAAATCAGTGGTGTCTCTAGACAGAATTGCTGGAGGGGGGGTGGGGGGAGAGCCAAAATGACATTTCTTGATCATACCCACCTCTATAGTGTTATGGCCGCCGGCCACGGCAAACCGCAACCGGGGCCGGTCACTTACTGGAGCGGTGGGGCCAATCGCCGACGCTGAGGCTGGCATTGGCGAGCCTTTTCCGTGGCAGTGGCTGCTGCCTTCAACATGGCCGCAGTGTCCTCTCCGCGTGGCTAGCCCCACTCCCTGAAGTTCCCTAGGGCTGCACGGGCGGCAGTAACCAGGATTTAAAGGAGCCTCTACAGGAAGTAGGTTGGGTTCCTTCCTGTAGGCTCCATCATCGGGGAACTATTTAAGGCAAGGTCTGAGCCTTCAGACCTTGCCTTGGCTTCTTGGCTCTCGTGGTTTGTTCCTGAGTTTGTTCCTGCTTTTTGACCCTCCATGCCTGATTCCTGGACTGGCTGCTGTTCCTTCTCTGGCTCTTGACCCCTGGACTGGCTGTGGTATATTCTGGCTCTCGACCCCTGGACTGGCTGTGGAGTATTCTGGCTCTTGACCCCTGGACCGGCTGCGGAATATTCTTTGGTTCTGGACTGACTGCAGATGCTCCCTTTGCATTGATCTCTGAACTGTGCTTAACGATTCCTCGACCTGCTGGAGGTGCCAGCTTCTGATCCCACGACCTGCTGGAGGTGCCAGCTACTGATCCCACGACCTGCTGGAGGCGCCAGCTTCTGATCCCACGACCTGCTGGAGGTGCCAACTACTGATCCCACGACCTGCTGGAGGCGCCAGCTATCTGGACTACAAGACCTGCAGGAGGCGCCTGCATCCAGATTTCCATCTATCACCTCCTGTGATCCTCGGGATTAGCCTTGCCTTCCGACGGTGGGACTTACGTTCATCGCCGGACCAAGGGTCCACCTTCCAAGTCATAACATATAGCATGGATCCTGCTTTAAAATTGGTTTTAAAAAAAGTGTTAATAAAAAAGTCCAAAGGGTCTTCTGCATAATTTTAGAAAGCTGGCCAATTTCACACTGTAAAATTATTTGATAGCCTCATTCAACTAATTCTATATTGCTATGAGAGTGAAGTCTGGAATAGATAGGAAGGGACAGAATGTCAATACAAATCCTGTACCTCCAGTTCTGTAACTCTGTGCATCCACTGAAATTCCCCCAAACAATGGAGCTTGGATGTTTCCCTTACATAGAAACATAGAAATGACGGCAGAAGAAGACCAAACGGCCCAGTCTGCCCAGTAAGCTTTGCACTTTTTTTTTCTCATACTTCTGTTAGTCTTGGCTCTTAGTAACCTTTTGGTTCTATTTCCCTTCCACCCCCACCATTAATGTAAAGAACAGTGTTGGAACTGCATCTAAATGAATATCTAGCTTAGTTAGGAGTAGTAGCCGCCGCAATAAGCAAGCTACACCCATGTTTTTGTTTACTCACACTATGTAATTCAGTCCTTGTTGGTTGTTGTCTAGATATAGATCCACTTTTCTTCATTCCCCCTGCCGTTGAAGCAGAGAGCTATGCTGGATATGCGTGAAGTATCTGTTTTTCTCCCCTGCCGTTGAAGCAGAGAGCTATGCTGGGTATGCGTGAAGTATCGGTCTTTCTCCCCTGCCGTTGAAGCAGAGAGCTATGCTGGATATGCGTGAAGTATTGGTCTTTCTCCCCTGCCGTTGAAGCAGAGAGCTATGCTGGATATGCGTGAAGTATCGGTCTTTCTCCCCTGCCATTGAAGCAGAGAGCTATGCTGGATATACGTGAAGTATCGGTCTTTCTCCCCTGCCGTTGAAGCAGAGAGCTATGCTGGATATGCGTGAAGTATCGGTCTTTCTGCCCTGCCGTTGAAGCAGAGAGGTATGCTGGATATGTGTACAGCTCATCATACTAAAAGATATTTTCAAATTCTGGTGTCACCTCACAGTAACAGCAGCACAAACACCTTCCACTGCTAGGCACATTGTGAACTAACACAAAACCCCACAAAAAAGACACTCAAAATCTATACTACAATCCCATTGTAACATAACAGTAATAACACCAAGGACTCAAATAACAATAACCCTACCTGTGAAAAAGCAAGGGTAAATATTACACTGGGTCCTAGAATACCAATACACCACCTACTGAGGAAACAAAACAAACCCGATTGCTATAGATCCCTATACAGACACTATATGCCAGCAGAATCTCTCATCATGGTCACACACTCAGAGCAGAGACAGACCCTCACAAATACAGAATAAAGCCATATAAATTATAAATAGAAATGTGCAGACAAAAACTGAAATGTAAAACGCATCATGCCAGACTCTATACAGTGTAACAATGGAAAAACAAAAATTTCACCATTCCTCGTGAAACAAATCAATAAAATCAAGATATATAAATCATTAATCATAATTATAAAACCATACAAATAAAATAATTTCAAAACAGCTGATGAATAGAATATCCAATAATTAAAGACTCATGAAAATTTTGAAAGCTTTACCAAACATCAATGAAATATTTCAAACAGCAGACACATCACATACTACCCAATAATTAAAATGGTAGTCAATCAAGAAAAATGAACTTAAAAAGCCACCTTTACTTACCCTCTCCAGCAGTTCTCCTACTCCTTTCCCTTGCAGGCCACACCAAAGGCAGCAGTAGCTGCTGAAGCTGTTCTCACAGTCCTCTTCCTTAGGGACCACAACCAGTCTCTTCTCTCTCTCTCTCTCTCTCTCTCACACACACATACACCAGTCACACCCTCAGGACCAGTTTATGTCTCTCACGCACCAATCATCTCCCCAACCAGTCTCTCTCTCTCTCTCTCTCAAACACACACAAGCATACACATACCAGTCATCTCCCTGATCAGTCTCTCTTGCACATACACATGTCACCTCCCTGGCCAGTCTCTCTCAATCACACAATGCTCTCGCTCTCTCTTACTTACACACAGGCTTTCAATCACACACATGCTCTCTCTATTTCACTTATACACAAGCTCTCAATCACACACATGTTCTATCTCACTTACAAACAGGCTCAATCACACACATGCCCTCTCTCACAGCCACAAGCCAGCCAAAAACATGCTCCATCTCTCTCTCGCACACACACATTGACACACACAAGCATCCTCCCTGACTCACATATAAACCACACACACATACAGAAGCACCCTTCCTGTCTCACATACACGAAGCACTCTCCTTGTCTCACATACACATTTCACTCTCACAGAAGCACCTTGCTTTCAGACTTGCAGCTTTTTTCACTTTTACTAAAAGTGAAAGTGATGCTCCCAACCATTAAATAAGAAAACCACATTCCTATCAGAAGGCGAAATGACACCCTTCCTTCAGGTTCTGTCCTCCCAAGGGACAGCCACCCACACCGTACAGCTTCTCTTGTTTTACGCTTTCAGGCAATAAAGCAAGTGTCTTTCTTAAAACTATCAGTCGTATGATTATTCATGTGGGAGATATGGAACAGAAAGACATCCTTAGTCAGCTTCCCTTTTAAATGGGAAGACTCCAGTCTTAGCCATTTAAAAATATACATTTTCTAAAGGCTTTAAAAAAAAAAAAAGCAAAACCGTTTCAGATATGAATTATTCTAGTCGTCATGCTTAAATTATGCTTAAAAAAAAAAAAAAAAAAAACCCACCTGGCATCAGTATCTTAAATTTATGATTTGGCTGAGATGAACATTTTAAATACTTAAAATAAATATTTTTTTTGCTTTAGTATTTGTCTCTACCCACTTTGTTAAATTTTATTTTCCAGAAGAGGGATGCTTAAAATTCAGTAATTTCATCTTTCATCCAACTTTTCAAAAGTTGCACTACCAGCACAAAAGTTGAGGTATATGTATTCCTTTCTCACATACATATCGCATACAAACACTCAGAAGCACCATTCCTTTCTCACATATACATCACATACATCCACACAGAAACTCCATTCCTTTCTCACATACACACCACATACACACACACAGAAAGAAGATCGGTGCAGCCAGTCTAGCTGATCATGTGGCCAAAGAAAGGCAGATCGGAGCAGCCAGAGACCAGGTGCCGAGACTTAGGGGGCGCCGCAGCAAGCAGCCAGCCCCTGACTCGCCCTGCCTCCCCCCCAGTGCCACCCTCCCGATGCCCCCCTGGTGGTCCAGCGGAGGGCCCGGGAATGATCTTCCGCTCCCGGGTCCTCGGCTGCCACTAACCAAAATGGCGCCGGTGGCCTTCAGCCCCTACCATGTCACAGGGGCTACCGATGCCATTGGCTGGCCCCTGTCACATGGTAGGGGCTAAAGGTCACCGGTGCCATTTTGCTTAGTGGCAGCTGAGGCCCTGGGAGTGGCAGATCACTCCCGGGCTCTCTGCTGGACCACCAGGGGGGATGTCAGGAGGCTGGCACTGGGGGGGAGGGGGGGAGGCAGGGCGAGTCGGGGGCTGGCAGAATTTTGAAAGGGCACATTTTGCCCTTTCAAAATTCTGCTGCCTGCCGCAGCACCCCCTAAGTCTCAGCGCCCTAGGCACAGGCCTAGCTCGCCTAGTGCTTCCTGCGGCCCTGCCACATGTCCCCCATCCCTGCTCCTCCCAAGAAACAAAATTCCCCTCTAGCTAGTTCCCCAACTCTCCCTCTAGGATTGTACCCCTCATATGGAATAGAGCTCCTCCGTCTCCCCCACCTATTCCATATGTATTATGTGCAGGTGATAAACAAAAAATGCTATAAGGCATCCATCAAGGTGTCCTATATTGAATGGACTTTCTGCTTTCAGTCATTATCTCCCAAACTCAACAGAATGAACTTGGTTGGCCTGATCTTCATTCCCCCACCAATCTAGTTAAGACCACGTGTTGTGCTCAGGGATGCAGAGCACGCAGACAAGCGAGGCCACTCTTCATTATCATTTTCTCCAGCTGGAATCTCTCTGCGACCACCAATAGGATTCAAGTTATCTGCAGCTGACTTCTTCCATTATCCTTCACAGGGTTCATTTGTCTTCTCACCTGGCCTGAAATCGTCTGCCAAGGTGAAATTGCCCCCTCTGCTTCCTGTGCAAATGCCAACGTCTCATGCGGTGTGTCAAAGCTCCTCCATGATCCATTAACTAACCATAACCATCAATTTAGCCGGGTATACACTGGAACTTCATATTTCAATCGTTTTGAATTTTCTTTAGATGTGTAAATTCTACTTACCGTTTTTTAGTAGTGGGGCTATAGTAATGGAAGATAACTATGTGGCTGCCCTGATATGTTAAGGAGCCTAATTCCCTTGCCCATCTCAATACCCATTCCTTGGTCTGGAATTTGTGAGCATGAGAATAAATGTGTGAGGAGAATTATTACCGGGTCTGCCTGGCCCTTCTACATGATAGTCCTTGTTGATTTTCAATCGAGGGTCTCCTTCCTTCAGTTTTAACAGTGTATGGAGGAGCTGTCCAAGGAATTTCCTGAATCTCAGTCCCTCCAGCTTCTCCAGGAACCCACATGAGCCTGATATTAGTTCTGCAGGAGCTATCCTCTAGATTGATGACCTTCGGCTCAAGAGTTTTCACCTGCTTTTTAAAAGTGTTAGTGAGTTCGCTGCAGAGTTCTCCCAGTCTTCTATGCCCAAGACCTGGTTTTCCAGCTCATCCATGCTGGGGCCTACATTGTCTATATATTCCTTAAGCAATGCTTTTGACGTTTTCACATCTTCCAGCTCCTTGACACTTCAGCCCTTAATCCTCAAATTCTGCCCAAGATTTGGGCCATCAGCACCTAATCGGGTGATTCTGCTGAGCCCTCTGCTCCACTTTGTTTCTCTCTCCCTCCTGCACTCAGGCCTTCAGTGCAACCAGCCTAACGGTAAAAGTCTGTGATAGTCCTATCCTGCATGCTGTGAGTGCGTCAGCTGCTCATGCTGCAGCAAGCTTATTTTACTTGCTGAGTGCGAGAAGAAACAAGAAGAAATTGGCTTGTAGCTACAGTTATATCACCTTAGTCTGCCATCCATGTGCAAAATGCACTTTTATTGGGGGGAATTATTGAGAAATGGTCCCAAGATGGTCGGAGCTTCTTGAAAATGTCCGCTGCCACAAATGCACCTCAGCACCCCCAGAAACAGGTATTATAAATCATTGTGAAACATTGGCAGAGCAGCCAGGCAACATTTCTTTTTCTCTCTTATCCTGTGTGACTTTGTGACATGGGTATTTTCCATTTTAAGCCTATGGAAAAAAAAAAGGTTTTGTACCTCTGGTCCATGGAATGATAATAAGTATTAAGCTATTAGGGGCGTGCAAGCCAAAAAATGTCATGCCTTGTTGTTTCATGTCATTTGGGTAAATTTCCATGTTGTTTAGGTTTTTCCCAATTTTTTTTGTTTTTTTTAGGTTTCAGAAATAGTATGCACTGTTCCAAATATTGGGGTAGATTTTATAAATTTGCGCGAGGGCGTACTTTTGTTCGCACATCAGGCGCGAACAAAAGTACGCTGGATTTTATGAGTACGCGAGTAGCCGCGCGTATCTTATAAAATCCGGGGTCGGTGCGCGCAAGGGGGTGCACATTTGTGCAACCTGCGTGCGCCGAGCCCGGCGCACGTTGCCTGTTCCCTCCGAGGCCGCTCCAAAATCGGAGCGGCCTCGGAGGGAACTTTCCTTCGCCCTCCCCCCACTTTCCCCTCCCTTCCCCTACCTAACCCACCCCCCCGGCCTATCAAAACCCCCATCCTTACCTTTGTTGCCAGATTTATGCCTGCTGAAAGCAGGCGTAAATCTGTGCACGCCAGCGGGCTGCTGGCGCGCCATCACCCGACCCGCGGGCTGGTCCGGAGGCCTTGACCATGCCCCCGGGCCGGCGCCACGCCCCCGGTCCTGCCCCGAACCGCCCCCGACCCCGGTCCCGCCCCAGACACGCCTCCTCCCCACCCTTTTTACGAAGCCCCGGGACTTGCGCGCGCCAGCGGCCTATGCAAAATAGGCGCGCCGGCACGCAGGGCATTTAAAATCCAGCCCATTGTGTACTAAAAATGATCAAAGGAAAAACACAAAGTTTTGTGGTTTTTTTTCTATTGCTTCATTTTTAAAACAACATTGTCTATTTCATTTCAAATAAATACTCATCCCTATAAGCTGTGGAAGTTTGTCACAAGTTAATTAACCAAGAAGTGCACATTATAGACCTCGAAGTAGCCTTCTATACATCTTGGGCTCCCCTTTTTTGCCACTGAAAGAATTGACTGAATTGGGTTCAGTGAGAAGAAAACTGGGCTTTTCATTGTTACTGTTAAATAAAAAATGTGTAATTATTTTTTAAGTTCTCACATCAGCATCCTGCTCCAAACTGCTGGAAGGAGACTAATGGAGTGTTTTGTTTTTTTTCATTTCACAATTCACTTCTATAGGGGGTGCCTTAGTGGTTCTTTCTGAACTCTCCTGGATCAGACGAGCTGGAGGTATCACAGTGGTGCACCTGATCCATTCTCTCTCTCTCTGATCTTATCTCTTAAGAAAGGGAGGGAAGAAATATTTGCCTTGATTTTGCAAGGCACTTTTACCCTGTTTTCTTGGTGGCATCATCTGCTATTCTGAACTATGCAATTTCCCTGAATCCTGAACAATATAGAGGAGTAATTCACAGAAATGTAAGTTGAAACTATTTCACTTCTTGTTCCCAGAGGCACTTTTTATATCATCCAATGTTGTGACCTAACTGATATGTTCAAAACTCTTCTAATTTCATTGAATTTCAGGTGCATTTTTCCAAACCTACAAAATGCAAGGGTGAGAACAATGTGTTTTTTTTTTGTCCTCTACCAGATCTAACCAACTAAGCTGATAGAAGGAACACATGTTCTTTTTTCTTTACAGAACATGCTGCTGTTACTTTTATCCATTCCAAATACAAGCCCATCTCCTCCTTGCTAAAAAGTTTATTACTCCCAATGAATCACACATACATGCACACAAATAGTGCTATCAAATAATGACTTTGATTGCTTTCCAGTGTAACAGTATGAAATGTTAAGTCTGCAAACAGGGCTTCACTGTGTTTCAAGAAGATGGCATTCCAAAGAAAAAAAGAGAATAAAGTGGAGTTTATCTAAATGACTGAGACTTGGCTGCAATGTGGAGGTCACAGCATTTACTCAGTGTCAACCCCTGCTCCTCTGAGTGGTGTCCTGTAATGTATATTTCTCATTACAGATGGCCAAAATATGGCTGTCTCTTCTTTTGGTTTATTCAGTCCAAGGCCACAGAGCTTCAACAGAGATCAAGAGTGTTCCCGCAGTGATGAAGCATTTCGTCAAAAGACAAATTAGATGTTAAATCTTTCCAAAGTCAAAAGGGGTTGGTGGGATGGGAGGGGGAGAGAGCTCAGGGGAGAGGATGGTGGGAGAATGGAGGGACAGGACTGGAGGGGGGAAGGTGGGAAGACTGCATTGTGTTAATAATTTATCATGTGTGGTTTCCTGTGAGATACGGTATAGAAGATTTGTTATGGTGTAAGTTTCAAACTGCTGTTTCAGGGCTATAATGCCTGCCAAGTTTATGATGTATTTTACCCTTTTTTTCCAGTTGAGTTTTGTCCATCATAAAAAAAAAATTGTCTCCACTATAGCTCTCCAATCACATCATACTTGGTGTCTGAAAAAACAGAGATATGCTTTATTTATTTTAAAGCAATTACAGAAAATGTATATCAGGTAAGAACATTTCTTAGCGAATAAGTTATAAATATGGGATGGCATTTTGAGCTGATGAGCATGGAGCTTAGATTAAGCCTTCATGAAGACGCTGAGGTCTGTTGACTAGAGCAGCGAATTCTAAGCCCAGAGAGGAAACTATTGGAACTTAGGAGACCAGATCCTGCTTTCCTACTGTGACCATGAGGCCCATGTACTAATGTTTTCTCCCAGTTAAGTCAATAGGACATCAAAGTCAGATTTCCAAAGCATAAAGGGAAAAATCCCTTTAGTACATGATCTGACCCTTTATCTCCTTTTTGGTGTTATGATAACTTAAGCCAGAGTCTTCCTTCTCTTTCTGCAGGCAATCACTAAAGATGGGTGAACTCAAATCAGGCAGATTTCAGCCATGCTGGAGTTCGGCAGTTTGGGCATGTAGTCCTCAAAATTCAGTTCAGTTCATATTTTCATTTTAATTCAGTCATTAAACGTTTTGATTCATTTATAAAAATGAAAAAGCATTAAACAACAAAACCCCCCATTACAAACAAACAAACAAACAAAAAAGATTCGAGGCCTAGTCCCAGACCAGGGCCAGGTGTGCTGAGGCCTACACTCTGGCTGAGCAATATGCTAAGTCTAAGACTGACACAGAGGTCCAAGCCTAGGGTTAGGTCTCAACATCAGGAAGGTTAGGCATGCTTTTTAAAAATGCCATGAATATAAAAATAACTGAAAATTTTGGGTAGTTTCATAGCTTCATTTATTGCATTGTTGGCATTTGTTAAAAATGTAAATCGAACACCGGGATAGAAAAACAAATAAATAAATAATAAATAAATGAATTTATATCCCTATTTGGCAGCATTTCTGAATTTCACCCAGGTCCACAAGGTAAAATTTGAAAGGACCTTTTGGCATTTCTAAAAACCTACTTCAGATTTTTAGAAAATGCACAAGCTTCGGATCATTTTTTCAGATCTGCTTTGGAATATCCTTCAAATAAAAATTCGGCCAAAAGTTCAATGAAATGTCAGCATTTTTTCTAGGCTTGTCAAAATTGTTTGACAACCCTATTTTGAAATCATTCACACACATTTCACATGCAGATGAGACACACCAAATTTAGTAGCCATTAACCTTCTGATATATACTGTTCTGTTAGTATTGTGAATGTGAAATACCTCGGCATCTGATTGGAATGAAAGGTGCTATGTACAATCTAAATGCAAATTCTTTTCTTTTACACAGTTTATTAATTTATTTGATCTAATAGCTTAAACACTTTCCCTAAAGTAATCGAAGGTGAGTTGCAATGGGAACCTGAGGAATAACAAAATGTAAGAGAAATTTGCATTTAATTTTTGGCCTGGGAAGGCCTAGCCAGAGCAGCTGGAGGCACGTCTTTTTTAAAAATCTGTTTTTATTGTTTTGTGTTTTTTTGTTTAATTTTTTTTTTTGGTTTAGCATATGAATCAAATATAGAAAATCATTAAACAAACTGAATACAAGTAAAAAAAAACCAAAAACCTGAAACAAATACAAATGAAAATAAAATTTGGAGCATCACATCCTTATTGTAAGTTTTCTGGCACAATAATGCTATAACTCTGTACATTACTATTCTGTGAAAGAGATGATAATTTATTTGGGCATTTATATAGCACTTTTTAATGAACTGTTTACAAATGCAAAAAGTCTCTGCCCAAAAGAGGTTAAAATCTTAATGGATACTTGAGGTAATAGGATATAAATGGATTTGACAATGTCACAAGAAGTGGCAGTGGCAGTGTAGAATGGAATTTGATCTTTCATCTCTTGTTACTTGGTCTCAGATTTCCAATGGACCTTGGATGAGGCAGAGAAGGATATGGCAGTTGCTTCTCCTGCAGTTTCGTCAGGCCAACCTTCCCACAAGCAGGAGGCCCAGCCAGTGGGGACCCTATGGCCATGGCCTTGGTTATAGGCGCCTCTGCCAGAAGGACACCAATTCAGCCAGCCTGTAAGATCTATAATGCAGGAGGACCACCTATACGCAGGGATGGATTTTAGGGGGTGAAGTGAAGCAGTTGAATTATATCCCCCTGGGGGTCATTCACCAAATCTTTCCTCCCACTGCCCCCCCCCCACCCCCAAGTCCACATCAGCCCTCTGCAGGAGGAAAGCAGTAGCAGCACTTCTTTTCTGGGCCTTCATACTTCCTCCTCCACTGACTCACTATGACATCTGATCTGTGCAGGGTTGGTAGGTCCTGCCAGGCTACTGGCCTCACACAGGTCAAACTTTATAGAGAGCCAGCAGAGGAGGAAACAGGGAGCAGGCAGTCTCAGATAAGAAGGGCTGCCGATGCTTTCCTCCTACCACAAGAGGGCAGATGATGTTGGGAGACAGAGAACAAAGGCGAAGGGGAGTGAGGAGGAAAAGCAAAAAAGTGAATGGGGACAGAGGGAGAAAATAGATACTGGAGGTAAAAAATGAATGGGGAACGATTGGGAAAATGAGCTGGAGGTAGGGATGAGAGACTACATAAGGGAGTGAGCAAAGGGGGAATAAATGATGAAGGGGGATGGGGACAAGGGACTGATCAAATGAGCAACGGGGGGGGGGGGGGCTGGAAGCATGAACGATCAAGCAATGGGGGTCTGGATGGGCAAAGGCAAGGGAACTAAGGGGTGAAATAGCAAACACAAGGGCTGGAAGGGTGAGAGCAAGGGGGCTGTGGGATGAAAGAGTGAGCAAGGGAGGTTAGGGGAAGAAAGTGGGCAAGAAAGGCTGGGAAGGTGGCAGAGTGAGCATAGAATATGGAAAAGTGAGTAAGGGGTCTGGAGGGATAAGGGTGAGGAAGGGAAAATGGGGGGTGGGGGGTGAGAGTGAGGGGGCAGCACAAATAAAAGCAAGATAGCTGGAGAATGAGAGATCAAGCAATGGGATTGGAGGGATAAGAGAGAGAGAACGTGACAGAAGAGCATACTTGATATAGGGGTAGCTCTTCATCTTTTGATCCAGACTGGAAGATAAGAAATAGGCAGGCCCACCTGTCACATTAAACAAAAGTGAAATAAACTGGTCCAGCCTTGAGAAAGAGAAGAGAAGGAGTAGAGTCCTTGGGTCCAGCCTTGGAGGGGGGGGGGAGGAGGGGAAGACTGCTGGGGTATGTCTACTTGAGGATGGGGTGGAAAGGCTGGAATTTGCATTTAAGACATACTTATTTGCCTTTCCAAATCTTACTAAATTTTCAGAGCTGTCTTTTCATAGGAAGAGTTGTTGCTCTGTGAATCCTGTGTGTTCTTGTTCTGGTATGGCAGGTTAGCTACAAACGTTCTGAGAGGGCAACATTCAGAAAAATGGCAAGCAGCTAAAGTTAGCTGGATAAGTTGTGATTGATATTCAGCAGGATAAACGGGGTTACTGAGGATTGGATTTGTGGACATCTGATCTGAAGAAGGAGGTCCCATAAGGGGAGATGGGAAGGAGAACAGGTGGGCCCAGCTAGGGTTGCCAACTGACTCCAGCTTTTCAGGACAGACTGATCCAGTCCTGATTTTGCTATACTGCCTGCATAGACTTGTAGATCTGCGGTTGCTATTGATTTCCCTGAGAAAAGTTCATGTAGGCAGTGAGATAAAAACAGGACTGGATCAGTCTGTCCAAAAAAAATCTGGAGCCATTTGTCAACCCTAAGTCTAGCAGTCTCCCAGAAGAAATTAAAAACTTGGTCTGCTGTTAACCTATTTACTAGAGGAATTCTTTACTCATAATGATCATTCTCAGTTTCTCTTGAAGAGATGAAGCATGCTGTTATTTGACATGATAGTGTAAGCATTAATTTATAAACACTGACAGGAGAAAACATAATGGTGTTAAAAATATTACAGACTTTTTTTCTCCTAAGAAAGTGTGAGAAAAAGTGACAAGGAAAGCTGTGTGTGCCATCTATTATAGCAACGTTTCCGAACCCTCTCCTGGAGGCTCACCTAGCCAGTCAGGTTTTCAGGATATCCATAATGAATGTGCATAAGATAGATTTGTATATTATTTTGTAGTTGTAATTTTGAATTGTTTGTATTTGTTTTATTTTGTTCAGCGGTTTGAGTGATTGTTAATCTGTAAAGTGATTCATAAATATTATTAAATTCATTTATGGATACCCTGAAAAACATACCAGTTAAGGTGTACTTTCAGGAAAGGTTTAGGAAATAATGTGTTACAGTAATTCTTATAAATCCCTCAGCTGCCACCAGGAAATCCAAGCAATGTTTACTGGCCAAGAGGGCTAGTAGGATGTCCTCTTTGAAACTTACCCTTACTGCCACCGCTTTAATTAGCAAGAATCACTACAGTGGTGACAGGCATGTTAACTCCCTGGGATTGAGTGTGTCACTCCTGGGGTGCATGAATCCTTGCTATCCTTGTCAGATAAGCAGTTCAAACTGGAGTCTTCTGAGCTATAGGGGGAACCCAATAATAATACTTTCATTGTTTATACAGTAGTGTCAAAGGTAGAGCTAAAAAAAAAAATAGTGCCTTATTAAGTCTGATGTCAGATTTATAGGTCACACTGTAGGGAACCGAGCAGGATTTCTTTGGCTGGAGACACAAGACTCCAGCCTTTTCAAATTCAATTTTCACTTTATTTAGCAAACACACGACTTTGACAGTGGACTGCCTACATTAGCGATAGTCAGGTTACATACACAGGATTTGTAGACTGCCTTCCCTCCAGACAGCGTACATGCACTCCCTCTAGTTTGGTCAGGATAGTTTTACAGGTGCTGCATCTCCTGGAGATGCGGGGGCCTCCTGAACCCAGCTGGGCCTACGATCTTATGCTCCCCAGCTGGTCCTGCCCTCAGGCCTCTCCTTGCCGCAGCAGGGTCCCTATGTGGGAATTGAAGTGGACTAGCCATCTAGCCTGGTCCTGCACAATCACCATGAGGGAAAACGGGGTCACTCCATTACACACTCACATTGAACAACAGTGGTTATGGGATTTAAACTTGGGCTCCTAGATTTCAGAACTCAATTCCCTGTTTACTAGCAATGCATGGAATTTTTTAAAATCTAAATTCTCCACCTTTTTCATGGTCATGATCCATTAGCAATTCAGAGGGGAAGTGATTGAAATCTGATTGTAAAATCAGAATTAGAAATCAAATTGTTCCTGCCTTATATAGAAATATCATAGAAATAACCTCTGCTGGTTATGTTCTTGATATTTCAGTGTACCAGAAGTTCTGAGCATGCTCAGCCTAATCTCCCTCACTGTTCGGAGCTACAGTCAGTCAAGAGCAACCCTCTGTATATAGGGAAAGAGCTTGGAACTGAGAAAGAGCCGGATATAATGAGAAGCAAAGAATGTGATCCCAAGTATCTATAACTTGAACTCTGCCTGTGCATCTCCTGTCTTTGCAGAGCGATACAACAGATAATGTCCTTCTAATTACGATTACAAGTGTAGAAGCACCTCACCACAGGTCGGGAGGCCCTGGCATGTCAAGAAACCAGTGAAGGGGAGTCAGGCTCTCTGATCGTGAAACACCAGCAGGAAGGAACATGTCAGCAAAAGTGTAGCACAGAGATTACAAACTGATCATTAGCTTAATGCCCACCTTCTGTATTCGTGGTTCTGTTGAAATTGTTTATACTTTTTGTACTGCCATAAATTCAGTCACAAATAGTCAGCAAACCAAAACCACCAAATAATAATATATCCAGGTAAGAAGCATCTGAAGAGGGCAGTGTTACAGCACATATAGTACCTGACTGCAGTTTGATGAATCACTTCTTAACGACAGAGAGGGAGGAGGAGGAATAATATTCAGAACTGTAGAACTATGTAGCTGGTTATGGTGGCATATGGAACGTCTGAAGCCTATGTTCTCAAAAGTGAATAAATGAAATCTCAAGCACTTGGGCAACTATCTTTGCCATTTATTTGCTTACATATTTTAAATAAATGCAGATTTTACCTTGAGGCAGGCACACTAATAAAAGTGTGGACCTGGCAAAAAATAAGTGTGCAACTCAGTCAGTCCCAAAAGCATTTGTTTTGCTAATTTTGTGCAATTTATGATGCCACCCAACTGCTGTGCTCACATTGTAGCTGTAACCCCTAGGTGAGGGAGAACCCTGATGCTGCCCCCAAAGGCACATAGAAATTAAATACTAGATCCTATCTGCAACCAGTTCTCCCTGGATAGCTTTTACTTCTGAGATCCAGGGCTTTCTGTGTTGCATTTGACAGTCCACAGGACAGACCCATGGACCTCCGCACTTACCTCCAGCTCCAAGCCCGAAATAGCTGCTTCCGATGCTGGGGAAGGCCGCCGCTCTCAGTCTACCTCCGCTGCTCCCTCCAACACTGGGGAAGGCCCTCATCTGGATGTGCAGCAGGCTGCTGCGCTTAGCCTGCCTCCAATGCCGCTGCATCTTCGGGCCCCTCCTAAGGCATGTGTGCGCCCGATGTCCTTCTTAAAGGGCCCATGATGGGAAAACACCAACCACACCCAATGATGATGTCACCAGCAGGGGCCTATAAAAGGCAACCTTGGTAGCACTTTCATGCCTCTGCAATAGGTCGACTGCCCTATGTAGTGCTAATTGCCACTCTAAGTTCCTGCTCTTCGTTCCTATGTTCCTGCTTCCCTGGTCTTGCCTTCTCTGAGTTCCTAATCCTTGTCCTGGTCAGTCTTCAGTTCTTCATCTTTGTCTCGTGGTCAGCCTTCAGCATATCCTCTTGTCTGCCTGTGCTGTTCCTTGCCTCCCAGCTTGCCTATCCAATACGATTTCACTTGGATGGATTTCTGGTTCTGATCTTGGCCTGCTTGACACTCAATTTCAACTGAACTCCACCTGCCACTGACCACTGCCTGATTCCTGATTATGACTGAACTCCACCTGTCAATGACCACTGCCTGATACTTGATAATGCCTGCCCTGCCCTGCCCACTGTCTGCCTCTGACTAAGCCTGTACTCAGCCTATCCCAGACCTTGGCCTGTGACCTGTCCATCTCCACAGATCTCCACTTATCCACAGAGGTCCACACCTGCTGGTCCTAGCACCTGAGAGCTCAACCAAGGGGCAATGAGGGCTGGATTAGGTGAAGTTCCTGTTGGCCCTCTGCCACAGCCAACTTCACCTCAGTCCAAAGGTCCATGCCCGTAACACCCTGTGGGAGGAAGCATAGCTTCAAGGCCCTTTTGCATTTTTCCAATTCCTGTACACAACACTGATAATTAGGGATGTGCAGCAGGGATGGATACGTTCGATTCGGTATTCGTCAGGGGACCTTGATTCGTCCATTAGTTACATATGGGATTCGTTTCCTATTAAAGTTAAAAAAAAAACCATCCCAACCCTTTAAACGTAATTAACTACAACCTCCCACCCTCCTGGCCCTCCCAAGACTTGCCAAAAGTCCCTGGTGGTTCAGTGGGGGTCTTGGAGCGATCTCTTGCACTCTGGCCGTCGGCTGCCAGTATTCAAAATGGTGCCGATAGCCTTTGCCCTTACTATGTCACAGGGGCTACCGGTGCCATTGGTCAGCCCCTGTCACATGGTAGGAGCACAAGATGGCGCTGGCCGTCCATTGCTCCTATCATGTGACAGGGCCGACCAATGGCACCGGTAGCCCCTGTGACATAGTAAGGGCAAAGGCTATCGGTGCCATTTTGAATACTGGCAGCCGACGGCCAGAGTGCAAGAGATCGCTCCAAGACCCCCACTGGACCACCAGGGACTTTTGGCAAGTTCGCCATACGTTTCGGAACCCCACGAATGCAACGAATAGGGACCTATACGTTGCGGATTGCGCATTCGTTCAAAACAAATGCACATCCCTACTGATAATCTCCACAGGCTGTAGCAGCATTAATCACACTGAGAAACAATGCTATTTTCAACTTCTTTACTGATAGTTGATTAAATTGACTGAAGATTATTTGCATCACTTAGATGTTAAATAAAATTGACAAACAATAATGAAAAATAAAGATTAATACATTTGTGACCTCATTCTTCTAGTAAAGTCTTTGAATTTATGGAAGCCAATTCCTTAACAATTGATCTCCTTCTCTTTTTCAATTACTCAGAATGAAGAAAGCATAATCCTTCTTCTAACTTCCAAATTTATCTCAATCTTATCTCCACTGTAGAATGTTTAGAATTTAGCCCCAATTACTTATCAGAGTACAGCAAGTCTGCATTCTCATACCTTTCCTATAGTCTTCTTAAATATATTAGATCTCCATCTGGAAGCACCAGGTTAGCACTTTCCTCTCAAGGGCAGCACACTTGAGTTAGTAGGAAAAAACAACTCTATAACAATACCTTCAACTCCTTTCCTCTGCTAATGGACAGGAATCCATTCCTCACTGATTAAATCTCCACCCCTCAGATGAAAGGGTGTTGCAACCGTCCCTTCCCGACGGCTTCACTCCGCCTACCTTTCTTTCTTTGCACCTCCTCTCGCTATGGATGGACGCCTGGCTGCCGTGGCGTCTACCTGCCATCCTCTCCGGCGTCCCCAGACCGGCTTGGGCGCTGCCTCCCGCCATGCTCCGCTGGTACCTTAGGGTGTGCATGCCGCGCGGCCCTCACTCATGTCCTACTTGGCGCGAACCTCAGGGGCGTCCCCCTGTGATGACATCACGCTGCCCAGATATTTAAAGCCTACGATGTTTGCTAGCCTTTGAGTTAGCAAGGGGAATCTTACGGATGGGATTCGCTCTCCGTACCCAGCTATTCTGCCTCTCCAATTTTCCATTGGACTCTTAATGTTAACGGGGTACCCGCTTCTCGGGGGCCTCTCTTGCTTTTCAGGTCGCTATCAGGAAACCGGTACTCGCTCCTCGAGGGCCCATGTTCCCTGACTCGCTGCCTACTCCTACCTTCTCTTCTGCCTGGAAGGATTCGCTATCTTCAACACCAGTGAGTACTATCAGCTTCACCTCAGAGCTGTTCCCTGGAACCAGGTACTCGCTCCTCGAGGGCCTGCCTCCGTTCCAGCCCTGGTGCCATCACCTACGTGGAACTGCTGTGTGAGTACATTACCTTCAAGCCTCTTGGCTCTCAGGGATCAGGTACTCGCTCCTCGAGGGCCTGCTCTCCCTATCCTGGGGTTCTCCATACTGGGGCTTTGTGCATATTCCACTGTACTCATTATTCTCAGTTCTTTCCACTATAGCACTGCTACTGGAGGAGTCGCTGTTCCAGCGCCTGAGGGATACTAGCCCAGCCGGGCTACTTCTGCTGCTCACCACTGCCACCTCTGGTGGCTTCATCACATTGTCTAATAAAAGATCAATCTCTGTGTTTGTGTGTCCTAAGCTGAGCCTGACCTGTGGCCCCTCTCGGGACTTCCCCCCGTGGTCGTAGTCAGCTGCCACAGTGTCCAGGGGTCCACCCAAACCTCACTAATTATAACAAAGGGTTTTCATCTGACTCCAGATTTTCAAGACATGTTGATCTGGTCTTGGTTTGCTCCCCTGCATGCAGGTACTTATGGTCTTGCTTTTGTTAGGGAATGCAATAGGGAAATCAGAATAAGTCCCAGCATACAATGGGGTAAAACCAGGACTGAATCAAACTGTCCTGAAAATCTGGAGTCAGTTGGCAACCCTGTGAAAGACACCTCTTCTCCCAGTGGTTTGGAAACTGTTTCCCTAGTACCAAGGGCACTCACTTTCTAAAGGAACAAAAAAAGTGTCTGACTCAAAAGGGAAAGAAAACAATAGAAGAGACAGGAAGAGTGGAAAAACTTCCAAAGGGGATAATTTTCAAAAGGAGTTACGTGTATAAATGCAACTACTATTGCAGCAATTTTCAAAAGCCCACTTACTCAAGTAAATGCTTTTTAAAATCAGGCCGAATATGAGAGGATAGTCACTGAATAAAAAAACAACTCAAATGTGAAACTCATCTGCATGACATGGATCTCGTGTCCTTCCATAACATGGGGGCAAAATGGCATCCTGAACGGAGCCACGAGTGAGAGCTGCTCTTAGTTTCTTCTTTGCTTTGTTTCCTGTTACATATTATGCTGCCTAAAGGCACAAAGGTAAAGTGAGGGCTTTTCCCCTCTATTCGAACTTAGCTTTCCAAACAGCCTCTTATTACTACCTTCATGGCTTCTGGAGCTGAAAACTTCAGTGGGGTTTCCCCCACTGCGATCTCATCTAGAGGAGAGCCATTTTCACCTGGGGTGGAGGTTTCCGTCAGGCCCCCACCTCCTCCCCGATACTCGACCGCTAGTAGCTAGAGGTGTGTCGACCTTAGACTCCTTGCAGAGGTCGCTGAAAGATGATTTCAGCAACTTAGAGCTGCAGGAGGGAGAGCTTTTGGCATCTGCACATCCAGGGACAGGACAAGATTTGTCGGTGGAGGTTTCTTTGATTCCTGCTGACTGTGGTCCCTCTGCATCGGTTGAGCATATTGCACCTCCTATTAAGCCTGCAGTCGTCACTTTGGATAATTTGTGGGAATTAACAGCTGGGCTCTCAGTTGCAACAGTAAAATTGATCTACTTACTGCCTCCTTGAATTCCAAAATTAAAGCTCAGGAGGATTCTCTCCATATTTTGAAGTCTTCTGTAGCCAAAGTGGAAACAGATATTCAACAAATCCAAAATTTTAATGCGGCTACAGTTAAAGATGGAGCAGCTTTATCCAGGGGCGCGACAAAGGGGCATGCCCCTTTGTTCGCCCCTTCGTTCGCACCAGGAAAAGACAGACCAGCTCACATAACTTCTCCTCTCACAGAGCCAAACATGGACCAGGACAAACCCGAAAGAAAACCAATCCAGACCTGCTGCAATCATGGTAAGTATAGCCATACACTCCCTCACACAACATACAAAGCAAACCACTATAAGGAATCAAAATTGGCTAACCCAAACAACCTCATTCAAATTAAAACAAACAACTACGTTAATGCAAGCAAATTATTAATGCTAACTTTTTTATTAGTCAACGCACAATCAATTTCCAAAAAGTTCCCCGTAATCACAGATCTTTTATTTGACACTAAACCAAATTTCATAGCTATAACTGAATCATGGCTAAAAAAATCCGATACAGTCATAAAAAATCAACTAGCATACAGAAATTATGATATTTTCTCAATCCCCAGAATAAACAAAAGAGGGGGCGGATTACTATTGATAATCGAAAAACATTTCAACTGTAAATTAAAATCCTTCACGCCACCGAATAACCATGAAATTGCCATCTTTGAAACCCATAGCCTCCAAATATGCCTCTTATATTGCCCACCCGGTTTACTAGAACTAAACATCTCACCGTTAATTGAATTCCTCACAGTTCATCTAGACACGACAAAACCCACCATAGTACTAGGAGATTTCAATTTACACATGGATAAAACACCCCCATCCAATACCTGCCAGACACTATTAGATACAATGAATGCACTTGGTTTTCAGCTAATCACAGACAAACCCACACATAGGGCCGGACACTCACTTGACCTCACATTTATAAACACTAACCATCTTGTAGAAAAAAGCACAAGTTACACACAAATACCATGGTCATATCACCTTCTCATTAAAACCACATTAGCAGCTACAAAAATAATAGAAAAACCAAAAAAGAAACCAATGATAATCACTTATCGCTCCCCTTTTAACACCAAAACACTTAAAGACAAACTACAAGATGAACTTCAATCATTTAATCACCCTGACTGTACTACAGCAACAACAGCCTGGATCAACCTGACTAGAAAGCTAGTGGATAACATAAACCCGCAAAAAACCATAACCGCAAAAGAACCAAAACAAAAAAAACCATGGTACACGAAACAAATTAAGGAACTAAAACAAAAACTTAGGAAAATAGATAAAATCTGGCAAAATCAGAAATCGGTCAACAATCTGACACAATATCGAAAACAACTAGCCTTTTACAAAAAAACAATCCTCGAAGCCAAAAAAACTTACTTTAGCACAAAGTTAGAGAAACACATGAATAACCCCAGAACCCTATTCAGAATAGTTGATAATCTTACTAAAGACAACGCAAACTCACCAGAGAATATACCTGAAAACAGATGCAATGAAATAGCGAGATTCTTCAATGACAAAATTGAGACCCTGAGAAACAAAATACCTAAGACACCCAAACAAGAGATTAAAATGTGTAAAAGAGACATAACACCATGGTCAGAATTTGTCGAAATAACAGACTATCAGGTTGAGAACATGATAAAGAAACTAAATCCTGCCCCATACCAAATAGACTCACTTCCCATAGTAGAAATCTGTTATTGTTATTATG
Source organism: Rhinatrema bivittatum (assembly GCF_901001135.1). Taxonomy (NCBI): domain Eukaryota; kingdom Metazoa; phylum Chordata; class Amphibia; order Gymnophiona; family Rhinatrematidae; genus Rhinatrema; species Rhinatrema bivittatum. Next base: position 57,100,618 of record NC_042622.1, read on the forward strand.
TAAACCGTATTGTTATTATGTAAACCGTTTTGATTTGTAATCCTGTTACAAGAAATTCGGTATATAAAACTGTTAAATAAATAAATAAAATAAATAAATAGAAATCAAAAAGCTTACTGAAATCACCGCGCCTACTTTCACAAAAATTATAAACTACTCCCTAGAAGAAGGACACGTGCCAGACACACTGAAAGGAGCAATCATCAAACCAACAATCAAAAAGAAAAACATGGACCCCCAAATACTAGCAAACTACAGACCAGTGTCAAACTTACCTCTAATGGCTAAATTAATCGAAAAAACAGTACAAACGCAGTTATCTGAGCACTTAGATAATAACAATATCCTTTACCCATCCCAGCACGGTTTCCGTAAGCACTATAGTACTGAAACACTCCTACTCGCCCTAACAGATAATATACTAAGAGGGTTCGACAACAGTAAACATTATATTTTGATTTTATTAGATTTATCTGCTGCTTTTGACACAGTGAATCACACAATACTAATCAAAAGGCTCGAAGAAATAGGTCTGCAAGACAAAACAATCAAATGGTTTAAATCATATCTAAATAACAGAACATTTCAAGTTCAAATTAAAAACACACTATCCGACAAGATTACCTTGAAAACTGGAGTCCCACAAGGGTCAGCACTATCTGCTACGCTGTTTAACATATATCTTCTGCCACTATGCCATCTCCTCGCTGGACTTGGAATCATACACCAGGGGTGTGCATTCGTTTTGAACTTAAATGGAAAACGCAACTTTTTTTTTTTTTTAACTTAAAAAAAGATGAGGCTTAAACGATCGGATTTCCAACTTATTCAACATAGCTATGTTGAATACGTTGGAAATCGCAATTGTTGATCTAAATAAAAATTTAAACCCCTCACCCTCCTTAATCCCCCCCCCCCCCCAAGACTTACCAAAGCTGGCCAAAAGTGCCGTGAGGGCACTTTTGGCCAGCTTGGGGGGGGTCAGGAGGCCCCCCCAAGCTGGCCAAAAGTTCCTTTTGGGCCCAACGAGGGGTCCGGGAGTGAACCCGAGGGGAATCACGTGGCGCCGACGTCACGTGATTCCCCTCGGGTTCGCTCCCGGAACCCTCGTTGGGCCCAAAAGGCACTTTTGGCCAGCTTGGGGGGGGCCTCCTGACCCCCCCCAAGCTGGCCAAAAGTTCCTTTTGAGCCCAACGAGGGGTCCGGGAGCGAACCCGAGGGGAATCACGTGACGCCGCGTCACTCCGACGTGGCGCCGACGTCACGTGATTCCCCTCGGGTTCGCTCCCGGACCCCTCGTTGGGCCCAAAAGGCCCAACGAGGCCCCCCCAAGCTGGCCAAAAGTTCCTTTTGAGCCCAACGAGGGGTCCAGGAGCGAACCCGAGGGGAATCACGTGACGCCGCGTCACTCCGATGTGACGCCGACGTCACGTGCTCCTTGCAAAGGAGTTCAGGAATGGCATCCTGACCCCGCTGGACCACCAGGGAGTTTTGGTAAGTCTTGGGGGGGGGGGGGGGATTAAGGCGGGTGAGGGGTTTAAATTTTTATTTGCACATATGGACATAGACTCAACTTATGGAATTCTCCATATGTCCATATTGACCGCAAATGGGACCCCCTTTCGACTTATGGACTTATGAACTTAAACTTTTGGTCTGAACATCCCTATCATACACTACATCTACGCTAATGACATCCAGTTAATCTTACCAATCGATGGAACTATTGAAAAAACAATAGGCCTAGCCATGATGTATCTCGAAATAATAAAACAACTTCTAAACCAAATGGAGCTAATAATCAACATTGATAAAACCAAATTTATACACTTAGAAAGGAAAAGCATGAACATTACACAAACCCTAATATTTCTCAATAGCAACCAACAAATTGACTTAGCAAAGAAAGTTCGCAATCTCGGAGTAATAATTGATAACGAACTAAGCCTCAAACAACACATATCAATAAAGGTTAAGGAAGGATATGCTAAACTCATGATACTAAGAAAACTCAAACCATTACTATCATTACCGCATTTCCGTACTGTGCTTCAATCGCTGATTTTCGCCAGCACAGACTATTGTAATGCCCTGTTACTAGGCCTACCTAACACTACAGTTAGACCTCTACAGATTTTACAAAATGCTGCTGCAAGAATCCTCACTGGAAAAAACAAAAGAGATCACATAACAGATACGCTTGCCACCCTACATTGGCTTCCCATAGAACAAGGAATACAGTTCAAAGCACTGTGCCTAATACACAAACTCATCCACGACGATAAAGCAGAATGGCTGAACACAGCACTTAGAGTACACGTCCCACACAGAAATCTAAGGTCAGCAAACAGAGCCCTCCTTCCCATCCCTTCTGTGAAAACCGCAAGACTGACCCAAGTAAGAGAGCGAGTGCTGTCTCTATCCGGTCCCATATTATGGAACTCCATGCCCCTTGACCTTAGACTCCAGAGCAATCACAAACTTTTCAAAACACAGCTCAAAACCTGGCTTTACATACAAGCCTTCAAGAAAGAAAACTGATGCAGGCTATTTGAAGTAAAAGATATGAGGCATAAAGCACCAAATGACTAATTTTAGAAATCCTTAGGGGTGGATTTTCAGAGCCCTGCTCGCCTAAATCCGCCCAAAACCGGGCGGATTTAGGCGAGCAGGGCCCTGCGCGCCGGTGAGCCTATTTTACATAGGCCTACCGGCACGCGCAGAGCCCCGGGACTCGCGTAAGTCCCGGGGTTCTCCGAGGGGGGCGTGTCGGGGCGGGCCCGGTCGTCGCGGCGTTTCGGGGGCGTGTCGGCAACGTTTTGGGGGCGGGTACGGGGGCGTGGCTACGGCCCGGGGCGGTCTGGGGGCGTGGCCGCGCCCTCCGTACCCGCCCCCAGGTCGCGGCCCGGCGCGCAGGAGGCCCGCTGGCGCGCGGGGATTTACTTCTCCCTCCGGGAGGCGTAAATCCCCGGAGAAAGGTAAGGGGGGGGGGTGTAGACAGGGCCGGGCGGGTGGGTTAGGTAGAGGAAGGGAGGGGAAGGTGAGGGGAGGGCGTTAGAGGATTCCCTCCAAGGCCGCTCCGATTTCGGAGCGGCCTTGGAGGGAACGGGGGTAGGCTGTGCGGCTCGGCGCGCGCCGGCTATACAGAATTCATAGCCTTGCGCGCGCCGATCCAGGATTTTAGTGGATACGCGCGGTTCCGCGCGTATCTACTAAAATCCAGCGTACTTTTGCTGGCGCCTGATGCGCCAGCAAAAGTACGCCTATTCGCGTTTTTTGAAAATCTACCCCACACTGAATTAGTTCAACATTTTTTTAACTGTAAGCAACATTCAGGTCATATTGCTATGATACACTTAATCCCCCTAATAAACGCCTTATTGTTACCGAACACTATTGGTACCACCTATGTAATGTACTACCCATATTTTTTACTGGTGCCCTATTGTAAACCGTTCTGATGGTGAATAACTTAATGACGGTATATAAAAACTCTTAAATAAAAAAAAAAAAAAAAAATACCAGAGACGGAGATTTCTCTGATTAATAAAGTATATTTTCTACCCGCTACTTCAGCAGAAAGACACACACCAATGGAATCTGGAGGACTTTCCTTAGATATGCAAAATTTAACCACTTTATTGGAATCCTCAGGTATCGAGATTATTGATCGCCCTACTTTACTTGTATCCCTTATAGTTGAACAGGACATTAATAGTAAATTAATGTCCCATTATTTCCGTCATTTAAATTCTCCTTTACATGGCTCCAATGTGCAAATGTTTCCTGATATTTCTAAAAGCACACAAGAACGGCAAAAGTGCTTTTTGATAATGAGACAAGAAACTATCTCCCTAGGAGCCACTTTCCTATTAAGATACCTTTATAAATGCATTGTTAAAAAAGATAGTGATTGCTATATCTTCTTTGCCCCGGAGATGCTGAGAGCCTTTCTTGATTCACTTCCTACCTAGTTTTCTAAATCCATAAAATTCCAATATCTTTGAATATTAGGCAGCTCTGTATGTTCAGGATTATGTTTTTTCCTTGTTTTATTTCCTTGTACTCCTCATACACTGCCCCCCTCCCGGGTAGACTGAATTATGATTTTTGTAATAAGCCAATGATATCTTTCTTTTTTTTGTTTCCTAATGTTGTTTCACACTGGCTTATACGTGTTTCCTAAGTATATTAATATTTTGTATGTATTGGTAAAGTTATAAATAAAAAAAAGTGTAGATATGGATAACATAGTTATCCTCGTGGTCCCTTCAGCCTGTAACCAAGGAGTCATCTCTGGCTCCTTTCTCTCTTTCTATACACATATCCAAAATTCTGCTAGAACATGCTAAATCTGTTCCTTTCTTTCTCAACACACTACCAGAACCCTTATCCACTATGTTATCTTCTCCTGCTTAGACTATTTCAACCTACTCCTAACTGGTCTCCTAGCAAGCTATCTCCACTACAATCTGTCCTACGTTCAGCTGCACATCTTATCTTTTGCCATTTTGAAAATGTGCTGAAATCCAAAACTCTATGAGGATGTTTTGTTGTTGCCTTCTCTAAGAAATTTCTGCATATGTAGAACCTGGGGACTGTGAAATAACCAGTCCAAAATATGCTATTAAATCTGGTGTTATGCGATATAACATAATGTTTTGTTTTGGTTTTTTTTTTAAATCTGATGTTCTGTTTTGTGTTTTATAAAGAAACTCATAAATTCCTGAGCGATATTTTCCTCAACAATATCAGATATTCCTGAATTCTGACGATCCCGTATCATAAACACCCTGATAGTTTGGAAATCAATTTCACGCTATTATCACCCTTGAAACTTGAGAATTTTTCAATTTTGACTAATCAATCTCAAATACTGTCCAAATATTACAATATTATTCTCGTCGACCAGAAGGAACATTTTTTTATTTTTTATATTGACCATTTATTTCAGCCCCATGAGAAAAGTCTAATGGTATTTGAGTCCTCTGATTAATCACTTGTCATTCTGCGGTAACCGTGTGTTAGTAATTATTTGTCTCTTGTAACTTAGTATCACTATCTCCTGTCATCAGGGACTACAATTTATTATCTCCAATCAACTTATTTAATGAAACCATAGCCCTGGCACTGGGGAGATGACTGAGATCGTTTACTCAGCTGCAGGAAAATTCTACAGTATATAATTGCTTTTATTGTTCTGTGGCTGGTCCTAAGATGTTAAGGCTTAAGAAATGACTCCATTGTGTCTGTACAGTAGGGCCAGTCCTGGTTTTACATCTTTTTTTCTTGGACAATCTGAAAGTACAAGTTCATACAAATACATAAACTGGAATGAACACAGGAATGCTCCAGAGTATAACAGATCCAGTTTGTAACACTACAGTTGTGCTCACAAGTTTCCATACCCCTGGCAGAATTTGTAAGATGTGTAGCATTTTAAGAAAACATGAGTGATCAGGCAAAGCACATATCTGTTATTTTTAATGTGTTTCAAATTAAACTATTATGCATCACAGAATAGCACAATCATTAAACAAACTATTGCAATAAGAGAAATAACAAAATGGTCCTGTTCAAAAGTTTGCATACTCAGTTCTTAATATCATGTATTGCCCCCTTTTGTATCAATGACTGCTTGCAGTCTTTTGCAGTAGTTGTGAATGAGGCCCTTTATTTTCTCATGTGGTAAGGCTGCCCATTCCTCTTGGCAAAAAGCCTCCAGATTCTGTAAATTATATGGTTATCTAGCATGAACTGTATATTTGAGTTCTCCCCAAAATGACTCAATAATATTGAGGTCAGGAGACTGTGATGGCCACTCCAGAACCTTCATTTTCTTCTGCTGCATCCACTGAAGGGTCGACTTGGCCTTATGTTTCAGATCATTGTCATGTTGGAAAGTCCAAGTGCACCTCATACTCAGTTTCATGAATGCAAATTCTCCTCCAGTATTTTCTGATAAGATTCTGCATTCATCCTGACATCAATTTTGACTAAATTCCCTGTGCCACTATAGGGCACACACACCCAAAACAGCAGAGATCCACCTCCATACTTCATGGTAGAGATGGTGTACTTCTCTTCATAGCATTTATGGTTGTGACCATAAATTGCAATTTTGGTCTCATCACTCCAAATTATTTTGTTCCAGAAGTTTTGAGGCTTCTCTATGTATTGTTTGGCGTATTGTAAGCTTGCTTTTTTGTGATGATGCAGCAAATTGCAATGGCTTTTTTCTGGCAACTCTACCATGCAGCCCATTTTTGTTCAAGTATCTCCTTATTATGAATGCTGAAACACTCACTAGAGATGAGCTTTGTTTTTTTCTACCGGGTCGTTTTTTGAGTCGAACGCTTCGGGGTAAAATTTGTTTTTCCTTGGTTAGTTTTTTGGAAAAATGAACAAAAACTAAATGGGGAAAAATGAAATGGGCCCAAAAAACGACACAGGAAAACGAAGCTCAAAAAAACCCACCCCAAGCATTAAAATTTACTTTAATACATTAAATACAACCCCCCCCCCACCATCCTGATCCCTCCTCAAGACTTACTAACATCCCTGGTGGTCCAGCGGGGTCCCGCAAGGGATTTCTCCCTCCGTGCCATCAGGCTTTCCGGCCTGCCTCGCATCAAAATGGCGCCAATAGCCTTTGACCTACTATGTCAGAGGGGCTACCGGTGCCATTGGTCAGCCACTGTCACATGGTAGGAGCAATGGATGGCTGGCGCCATCTTGTGCTCCTACCATGTGACAGGGGCTGACCAATGGCACCAGTAGCCCCTGTGACATAGTAAGGGCAAAGAATATCGGCGCCATTTTGATTACTGGCAACTGACGGTGAGATCGCACCCGGACCCCCGCTGGACCACCAAGGACTTTTGGCAAGTCTTGGGGGGAGAGAATGGTCCCCCAAGACTTGCCAAAAGTCCCTGGTGGTCCAGTGGGGGTCCGGGAGAGATTTCCTGCACTCGGATTGTCGGCTGCCAGTAATCAAAATGGCGCCGATAGCCTTTGCCCTTACTATGTCACAGGGGCTACCGGTACCATTGGTCAGCCCCTGTCACATGGTAGGATCACAAGATGGCGCCGATGGCCATGTGACAGGGCCTGACCAATGGCACCGGTAGCCCCTGTGACATAGTAGGTCAAAGGCTATCGGCGCCATTTTGATGCGAGGCAGGCCGGAAAGCCCTATGGCACGGAGTGAGAAATCCCTTGTGGGACCTTGCTGGACTGTTAGTAAGTCTTGGGGAGGGATCGTGATGGTGGGGGGGTTGTATTACAGTAAATTGTAATGCTTGGGGTGTTTTTTCATTAAAAAAAATTAAATGTGCCCTGCCCCCGTACAAACCCGAAAAACTAATTTTCCTCGTAGTTCAGGGAAAATCAGTTTCAGGGTTCGGGGCCCCTGACCCACGACAAACTAGGCAATTTCATTGAAATTGCCTAATTCATGATAAATGAACCACATCTCTAACACTCACACAACTTTGTTTCAGAGAAGCCTGTATTGCAGTAGAAGTTGCTTGTGGGCTTTTCTTTCCATCCTGACAAATTTTCTTGGCACTTGTGTCTGAAATCTTTCTTGGTTTGACTTGGTATTAACAGAACCCATAATTTTCCACTTCTTGATCAGAGTTTGAACAGTACTGACTAGCATTTTCAAATCTTTGGATATCTTTTAATATCCTTTTCCTGATTTATAAAATTGAAATACTTTTGCTCGCAGAATCTTTGACAGTTGTTATGTTTTCTCCTTGCTTCAGTAAACACCAAAGTCAGTGTTGAAATGCACAAGGGTTTCTCAAAAGCTAAGAAACTCATTGACTATGTATACACAGACACTAATTACAATCAAACAAGGCACAGGTGTGGATGCCTACTCTTTATTGCCATCTAGGATGTGCAATCATTTCAAATGAACTGCAAAAGATGACAAATAAGGCTAACTTGTTTCATATGGGGGGCCCCGAAATGAATAAGGGGCCCCTAAATGAAACAAATCTTATTCGTTCATTTCATTGTAAACTAATGATTTGGCCCTAGGTCTAGGACTGAAGGCGGGGCCTCGCCTAGAGAATAGGCTGAAGCCCAAAGCAGGGGCTGCAGCCTAGTCCTGAGCATGATGCCGGGGTCTCGGTGGAGGCATGGGCCAATACCTGAGCCTCGGCCAAGACCCCCAAAAATTAAGCAACAAAAAAAACGTATCTGTTGGGTATCTGAAAAAGGCCAGGTCCCAATGCCAGGGCCTAGGCCTAGGCCTGAGCACATGCCCGATACTGAGACCTGACCTGAAGGTCGGGTGCCGATGCTGGGGCCTGGACACAGGCCAGACACTGCAACCCCACCTGGAGGCCAGATCCCAACGCCAGGGCCTCGGCCTCGGCCAGGTCCCAGACCTATGCCCAGTGCGCAACCTGACCTGAAGACTGGGTTCCAATGCCAGGCCCTAGGCCCAGACCCAGGCTTGGTGCCAGGGCCTCATCCAAGAGGCTAGGTCTTGATGATGGGGCCTTCACCCAAGGTTAAGCCCAGGCCTCAGAGCCTTTTCTTCCTACTCTTCTTTCTTTGGCATTTGCAAACCAAATGAGACCATCCACTGGGGTCGTGGCAGTGTTAATTAACTCCGGTGCATTCACCCTAGTGGACAGTGTCATTTGATGTACGACACTGCCATACACAATGTTGTACCCACAATCTTAAATCAAAATGGTGCCATTTACTGGGGTGAATGCGCCAGAGTTGATTAACTCTGAAGTGACCCCAGTGGATGGCGTCATTTGGCTTGCAAGTGCTGAAGAAAGAAGAGAAGGAAGAAGAGGTTCTGGGTCTGATTCTGGGCTGAGGCCTAGGTGTCAGGACCCAGTCTTCTGGCCAAGTCCCCAGCATCTGGCCTGAGTCTGGGCCAAGGCCCCATTGTTGGGACCTGGCCTCTGGGTCAGGTCACATTGTCAAGTGTGGGTCATGGCTTAGACCAAGGCCCCGGTGTCGGGACCCGGCCTCCAGGTCAGGTCACAGGGTTGGGGCTGGGTCTAGGTTGCGGCTAGGCCAAGACCACTGAATTGGGACCTGACCTTTGGGCCGGGTTACAGGGTTGAGCCTTTGTCTGGTGTAAGGACCTGGCCTCCGGGTCAGGCTGAAGCCTTGATCTTGCATAGGCTGAGGGCACAGTAGGTCATCATGACCTCAGCCTACTCAAGACCAAGGCTTCATCCTGAGCCTGCCCGAAGCTGGCAGCTCCTCACTGGACTAGATAAGTGGGAGCCTGGGAGATCCTGGCCACAGCATTTTTTCAGGCAGAAGGGAGGCCCCTGAGGCCTTATTTTCGTTTTTTGGCCTTTTTTTTTTTTTTAATTAAAGTTGTGGGAAAAAACCTCCCGAAATCAAAGATTATTTTTTTCTCCTGTACATTCCTATTGCCATTTCAACCTGTGTGTGTCAACTTGAGTGTATATTCTCATCCCAAATATTCAAGGACATGCAAACTTTTTAAAAGAACCATTTTATTATTTCCCTTATTGCTATGGTGTATTTAATCATTGTGCTATTCTGTGATGCATAAGTTTTAATTTTAAATACATGAAAAATAACAGACATTTTTTATCTGATCACTCATGTTTTCTTAAAATGCTACACATCTTACATATTTTGCCAGGGATATGTAAACTTATGAGCACAACTATTTATACGAGCACCATTATGCATAATTCTTCTTTAGGGGGATTTATGCCAATCTTCAGGTTGTCACACAAAGAAAGCCTAATATATAGCAAAACGAAAAAAATATAATCGTAATAGAATATGTATTACCAATAATACTAAAAATTCACAAAAAGATTTTATAAACTTATAAATGTGGGACCATCATACCACCCTTTTTGTCTTTTGAACATGAACTATGTTCCATCAATAAACTGACAGGTTTCATTTAATCATCGGTCCATAGTTTTTTAAGTTAAATTACTTTTCTGAATTTTTGAATAATTAATTAACACCAAAAAGTGAAAAAAGTGAAAAAAAACAATTACTTCCCCTTAACATGATATCATGTTTTGCTACAGCTGCTTCAGGGGCTGAACGCCAATTTTTTGTGTTGAATCTTTGGTCCCGCAATTATTTTTTCAGGTTCCAATGATTTCCACTTCTGAAGTGCCATGGCGCCAAGTTTAAAGACTCCAAATTCAATGCAGAAAATTGTCGTTCAGCCCCTTGCTCATAGCAACATCTTCTGTTTGGTCTTCCAACCAATTCTGTTCCTCAGGGGAATGGTTTCAGAGGCTTTCCTTGAGGTTATTCTTCCCTGGGGCTTTGGTCTGTTCCTGTTTTCTCAGATAAGTATCCTAATCAGGAAAACTGTTTCTGACTAAAGCCATACCTATTCTGAACCCTGTGGAGACCTGTCCTGACCTCACACAGTGAAACAAGGTTGTATGATGCAGGCTTCACCAGCAGGCTTGTTGTAACAATCAAATGAACTTCAATAAAGCCGTTGGCCCATGACCTGCAAGGCCAGCAAAGTAAGTCCTGGAATACAGGACTAATAGAAGACCCTTCTATGGAGCCTTCTGTGCCTGTGTTCTGGGGCAGCATGGACCTGACCAAGGAGGGAGAATGATTATCTTCCTTTTAGGCACTTCTCATGAATTCCATTGAGATTCATATTCAAAGAGCTTTGTCCTGGTTCCTGGACAAACCCTGTGGTTTAAATTTCTGACTGCTCTAACCAGATTAATGTAATCCCCCCCCTCAGGGAAGGGGCCACATTTCCTAGCCCCAGAGAGCACTGGTCACTTATACAGGGTAGAGAAACAACAGAAATTCCATGAAATCTGGAAAGAAATACTCATGCAGAGCCACTAAGAGGGCTTCACAGTTCAAAACAGAAATAAATATGAATAGTAGAGATGTGAATCGGAACCGGAATCGGTTCGGTTCCGGTTCCGATTCAAATCGTGCATTTTTTTCCTCCGGCCCGATTTTTTGTTTTTTTATCAGCTGCACCCGATCCAATAAACAAAAAACCCACCGACCCTTTAAAACCGCTCCCTTAGCCTCCACCACCCTCCCGACCCCCCCAAAAACATTTTAAAATTACTTGGTGGTCCAGCGGGGATCCCGGGAGCATTCTCTCATGCTCGGGCTGTCGGCCGATAAACAAAAAACCCACCCTGACCCTTTAAAACTGCTCCCTTAGCCTCCACCACCCTCCCGACCCCCCCCCCAAATGTTTTAAAATTACCTGGTGGTCCAGTGGGCCCCGGGAGCGATCTCCCGCTCTCGGGTCGTCGGCTGCCACTAATAAAAATGGCGCCGATGGCCCTTTGTCCTTACCATGTGACAGGGTAACCGTGCCATTGGCCAGCCCCTGTCACATGGTAGGAGCACTGGATGGCTGGCGCCATCTTTAAAAATGGCACAGGCCATCCAGTGGATGGCCGGCGCCATCTTTAAAAATGGCATGGGCCATTTTAAATCGTCAAAAAACGATTCACATCCCTAATGAATAGTCCATGTTAGAGTGTATGTTCAAAAGCAAAAGAAATTGTATTAATAGCTCAAAAAAAAAAAAACCATAGTCCAAGAAAATAAAATAAAATCAGCAACAGTTCATCCTATAAGAAACAAAAATCAGCTTCTTAGTCTACAAAATTGTTTCTCACAGTTCTCAAATTACTTAGGTTTTATCCAACAGAAATATTTATTTATTATTTTTTATATACCGACATTCAATCTCAGATATCACATCGGCTTACATTCAGGTACTGGGAATATCCCCAGAGGGTTTACAATTCTAAGTTTTGTACCTGTACATCTCTCTCTCATGATCCCACCAAGGCCCCTTATATCCTCCATTGGAGATTTCAATTATCCCAGTATTAACTGTGGCAATGTCTTATCAGGACTTGATAGAAATCCCCAAAGCATAAGGTTTGGTCAATCACAAACAATACAAAGGTATCATAACATCCAAGGTGTACAGTGCGATAATTGAAAACAGCACAAAATTTCCAAAACACCGAAGACGTAGAAAGTAGTCAATCACAATAAGCACAAAGACCAAAACAGCAAGACAGAAAACCAGAAAAGAGGTGGGGTGGGCGGAGAAATTTCTGGGGGGTTTATTTCACATTTTTATCTTGGGGACAAACACCTCAGGACAACAAAGAAAGAAGCAACGTGGAAGAAATAAGTTGTGATCAAAACAACAACAACATGAAGGCACCAAAACTTGCAAGGTAGTACATCATAGTTATGGAAGCTAGGCAAATTGGGATCAAGATCCACAAGGCATATCATAGGCATAGACCACAGTAGTAGATAGTATAGCGCTGGTTACGTTCATGGAACTGTGTCTTACAGAACTCAATCGAAGAGACTTAACAAAGAATTAATTTTAACATATTCATTGTTTATTCACAGTTGCTTGAAGAGAACAGATTTGTGGTCCCTCAATAATATATGCAGCAGACACTTAAAACCTATGTTCTCCACTATTTGAAGGGGCTGGTCATCCAAGGCAATTATTTCCCCAATGCACTTCATTACTTCTTTCGATGCTACCTGCCACGCCATTTCCGCTATGATAAGTTGTCAGTGCAGCTGCATGGTAGGGGACTGCTGGTCTGCCAACTGAATAGTGGAAAGGGTCATGGGCTCAGCTTGGGGAAAAGTCTCCTCCTCAACCCCTTTCCTCTCACATTTGTGTTGATTTGCATAGGGGTCCCCAGGCTAGTATTGCTATCTTCCCAAGATGCCAATGCTATTGAGTACTGCTTCTGCAGATAATGTTGTAGACCATCATTTTTCAGGTGCCCCCAAATCGTCCCTCCAATGGGTCCTCCAATACTTTAAACCAGGGACAATCTATTGTACAATCTATTCTCTGTATCCTTGGGGGTTGATTCTGGCACTGGAGTTGAGGGTAAAGTAGACCCTGAGGAAAAACCAGGGGCCTCATTCAAACACTCTACCTGTACTGCCCAGTCTTCCTCAGGGTTGCTCTCAATACCTTCAGTATTGTAAATCTCCATCTCCTCAATGGAGGCTAAGACACTAATGACAAGGCATCCCAAATTTTCTTAAGCTACTAGCTATTTAATTTCTGTTTCAGGGAGTTCCAGATACAAGTCTTCCTCAGAATCAGTTGTTGAAAATACTACCTCCATTGCTTGTGAAGCAGTACCCATAAAGGGCGGCATTGCTTGTTTTGGCTGTTGTACCTCTGCTGCCCCATCCATGCCCCTGTCCTGCTAGTGCCAGTCTTAGATGTTTCTCCCGCCTTTTGCTCATGCTAAAAAAAGAATGAGGCAGAGAACAGGTAGCATTGGTACTTGCTCTCCTAATTTCAACTTTTTCTGGTTTGAGCTGGCTTCTACTATTGGCATTCTGCAGCTAAAAATGTCTCTTTTCAGGTTAGAGGCAACACTGTCTTTTCTTGCTGCAGCCCCTAGGATGAGCTGGCTCTTCAGCAAATCCCTCTCTTTCCTTGCAGTGGATTGATGGAATTTGAAATGCCTACCTACTGGCACAAAGGAATTTATTGATACTGTAGCAGCACTCACAGTACTACTCTAGTATGTGGAAAAATGCCTGTTATACACACACATACACACACATACACATACGTACAGACACAAAAATCATGTATGTATATTCACTGCTAACTGACTTTTTTCCTCGCATACCAAAACATTGTTAAAACAGAACCTTGAAGGCTGGCACCCTGGCAAAGCTCTTCTTCAATTCAATATTTCAGTGTCTGCTAACCTCACTGCACTGTATTGTAGAGATGTGCTTCGTTTTTTTCTGCCGGGTCGTTTTTTGACTCGGATACTTCGTGGTAAATTTCGGGATTTCTCGTTTCGTTTTTTTTGAAAAACGAAACAAGGAAACCCAAAACTGGGCCAAAAAACGAAACGGCAAAGGAAGCTTAAAAAAACCCACCCCAAGCATTTGAAATCATTTTTCTACATACATACACTACCCCCCCCCCCATCCCGATCCCTCCCCAAGACTTACGAAGTACATCCCTGGTGGTCCAGCGGGGTCCCGGGTTCTATTTGCCCTCCGTGCCCGTGCTACTGCAAGCCGTGCTCTTTAAAATGGTGCCGAATAGCCTCTGAACTACCATGTCACAGGGGCTACCGGCAAGCCTTGGGGGGGTCAGGAGGGGGCTCCTGACCACCCCAAGGCTTGCCAATGATCCCTGGGGGTCCAGCGGGGGTCCAGGAGCGATTTCGTTGTCGGCTGCCAGTAATCAAAATGGCGCCGATAGCCTTTGCCCATACTATGTCACAGAGGCTTTCGGCGCCATTGGTCAGCTCCTGTCACATGATAGGAGAACAAGATGGCACTGATGGCCATGTGACAGGGGCTGACCAATGGCGCCGGTAGCCCCTGTGACATGGTAGTTCAGAGGCTATTCGGCACCATTTTAAAGAGCACGGCTTGCAGTAGCACGGGCACGGAGGGCAAATGGAACCCGGGACCCCGCTGGACCACCAGGGATGTACTTCGTAAGTCTTGGGGAGGGATCGGGATCAGGGGGGGTGTTGTATTATAGTTAATTTAAATGTTTGGGGTGGTTTGGGGTGGTTTTTAATTTAAAAAAAAAAAAAATTTGTGCCCCTCTCCCCAGGCAAACCCGAAAAACGAAATTTCCCCGAAATTCAGGGAAAATTATTTTTGGGTTTCGGGGCCTCCGAAACAACAACAAAGTAGGAAATTTCGGGTAATTTCCTAATTCGGGCAAAAAACGAACCACAGCACTACTGTATTGTGCTATGTCTTCCAGAGACAAAAATAATTTCTGGTATTGCTTCAGTCTCCATTTCACTAGATTTCTACCCTACCCCTAGTGAATACTGAAAGCAGTACCATTGCCTCTCTGTTTCTGATACTGTGAGTGAGAGACCACACACAGAAAAGGTCCTTTACCAATGCCTATTCTTTTAAATCTTTTTTTTTCAACTTTGAGAGAGGTTCTGCAAAGAGATACTTCTCTGCCAACTGTCAAAGAGCAAATAGAGTTTCTTGCACAACTCAGATCTTTCAGTAGGAGGATGTCTATCATTTGATCCGGATGACACTATGGTAACTTGGGAAATAGTAGCTTGGAAACAGCCAGAGAAATAAGGAGGCAGATTCTAGCTTTTCCTTAGGAACAATTTATTTACAGTGGAAAAAACAAAATCAAAACAATCAGTGCAGCTTACCTTAACTTCAGATAACACATAGTCTTAAATGTAATAGGTCTTGGCATAGGGAGGATCTTTGCCTGCTCCCCAGGGCCTGCTTAACCCTTCTAAGCCCTGAGTTCTTATATTCTGGTGAAGGGCTCCTCCCTTCAGCCAGGATTCCTGTGGGTCTGGATTTGGGCAAGACAGCTGTACTCTATCTATTAAGGTAGTCTGAGGGACTTTTCTAAGGACTCCCTCACATATCCTCCCCCTCAGTTCAGTCTTGTCGAGATGAGAACCTGCCTGTACTTGGGACACCTCGCTAGAAGGAAATCTGCATTGGTGTTTTTTCTGCCTGCCTTATGTTGTATTTTATAGTTGAAGAGCTGTAGGGCCAGGAACCATTTCATTACCCTCATTACGCACAAATGTACACCCGATTTTATAACATGCACGTGCTGCTGCGCGCATGTTATAAAATCCAGGGTCGGCGCATGCAAGGGGGTGCACACTAGTGCACCTTGCACACACCGAGCCCTAGGGGAAGCCCGATGGCTTTCCCCGTTCCCTCCAAGGCCGCTCTGAAATCAGAGCGGCCTTGGAGGGAACTTTTTATTTGGTCACCCCCACCTTTTCCTCCCTTCCCCTATCTAACCCACCCTCCAGCCCTACCTAAATCCCCCCCTACCTTATTTCGTTGAGTTACGCCTGCCTCTGGCAGGTGTAACTTGTGCGCCCCGGTTCAGGCTGCTGTGCAGGAGGATTCTGGCCTGCCCCTGGATTGCCCCCGAACCGCCGCCATGCCCCGGACTGCCCACTTTTTAAAGCCCTGTGACATACACGCATCCCGGGGCTTGCACGTGCCGCAGAGCCTATTTTGCGAGCAGGGGTAGGTGTTTGGGGGTTACGTGCATATCTTACGCGCGTAACCCTTTGAAAATCTATCCCATTCTGTTTGCTTTTTTGATCACCACAGCACACTGGGCTGACAATTTCAATGTATTATCCACTATGATGCCTAGATCTCTTTCCTGGGAGGAAAGAGATCTAGCGGTTACTGTTACTAAACATTAATCTGGATTAATGGATTAATGAGAAAGAATCAACATGGTTTTCGAAAGGGAAGTTTTGTCTTACCAGTCTTTTAGAATTTGTTGATGTCTAAATAAACATATAAAGGTGAGTTAGTTGATTTAGTGTCTTCGGATTTTCATAAGGCATTTGACAAAGTCCCCCATGAGAGACTCCCCAGGAAATTATAAAGTCATGGGATAGGAGACAATATTGTATTGTGGATTAGTAACTGGTAAAAAGGCCAGAAAAAGAGAGTAGGACTAAATGCTCAGTTTTCCAAATGGAGGAAGGCGATAGTGGACAGGGATCAATACTTGGACTTGTACTATTTAACATATTCATAAATGATCTGGAAAAGGGAATGGCAAGCCAGATGATCACATTTGCAGATGACATAAAATTATTCACATTTGTTAAAATGGCAGTGGACTGTGAGCAACTGCAGAAGAATCTTTTGAGACTAAGAGACTGGGCAACTGAATGGCTGATGAAATTAATTTAATGCAGAAAAGTTCAAAGTGATGCACATAAGGAAAAATAATCCCAACTACAGCTACACGATGCTGAATACTGTATTGGGAGGGAAAAGTATCTTGGATTCTTTGTGGACAATACGTTGAAATTCTCAGCTCAGTGCACAGTGGTGATCAAAAAAGAAATTGAATGTTAGGAATGATATGAAAAGGACTGGAGAATAAAACAGAAAATATCATATTGCCTCTGTATCAAGCCTCAGTGCAACTGCACCCTGCATATTATGTATAGTTCTAGTCACCCCATCTTAAGAAAGACATAGCTGAACTAGAAAAGGTGCAAAGGAGGGCAGAAAAAAAATTATGAAAGGGATGAAACATCTCTCCTATGATTACAGGCTACGCTGGCTAGGGCTCTTCAGTTTGGAAAAGAGAAGGCTGAGAGGTGACATGATAGAAATTTATAAAATAATGAGAGGGGTGGAACAAGCAGATAAAGGACGGTTATTTACCCTATCAAATAATACTAAAACAAGGAGTCACTCTATGAAACTAACGACTAGCAGAATCAAAATAAATTGTAGAAAGTAATTATTCACTCAGAGCACTATCATGCTGTGCAGTCTGTTGCCAGGAGATGTGATCAAGGCGACTAGCATAGCGCGGTTTAAAAGAGATTTTGACAAGTTCCTGAAGGAAAGGTCCATCACACTTTATTAGACAGCTAGACTAAAGAAAGCTCTTGCTGTCCCTAGGAGTGAGTAACAGGAATTAGATCTACTCTACAAAGCTGCCAGGCACTTATTACCTGGATTGTCCACATTCTGAGACAGGATGCTGAGCTTCATGGATCTTGGTCTAACCTAGCATGGCAATTCTTATGCTCTTATGTAACTCCTTTCCTTCAACAGAGTCTCCATTCATTTTCCCATCACTGAGGTAAGGCTAACTAGACTATAATTTCCAACCTCTTCTCTGCTACCAATTTTGTGAAGGAGTCCCACAATTGCCCTTCTCCAACCAATTGAACAGGTTCCTTCAGTGGACCTGCCTGCACCTCTCTCAGCTCCCTTAGTATCCTGGGATGTCATCTGAACCCCATCCACTTTGAGTTTTGCTAGTTCCATCCAAACGCTCTCCTTTATAAACGGGTTATAGCTCCTCTACACCAATGTCCCCTCTAGTTTCTGAAAGACTATAAGGTGAATTTTAAAAGCCCAACACGCTCCAAAATTAGGGGATATGCAATTACGTTCGGCCAGCAAGTGCTGAGTGGATTTTAAAAGCTGCCCAGATATGCACATACTTGCTGCTGCGTGCACAAATGAACATTTTTAAAAAGGGGTGTGGTGTGAGCATGTTCTAGGCAGGGCTTGGGCGTTCCTGGATTTAAACTTGAAATTAGCGAGTAAATATTTACATGCAATGGCACGCGACGGCTTCCCCTGCCATGTAACTTTACTGCTACTATGGATGACATGTAAGTTAGAAAAAAAAAATCTAGACAGATTAGTGGGGTTTTAAGACGCAAGACTAACAGGAGGGAAGGAAGGGTATTAAAGTAGGGGAAGTCCTATCCCTTAACTGGATAAACTGGGAATGAACTGGGAAAAATGGGAATGGAGTCGGCATGCATGTTTTTTAAAATCTCCCCAATTACGCGGTAGAAGTAACATTTATGTGCACAGGGGCATACCCACTTAAAATTGTACGCACGTGTGCTCAGTCAGGCTATTTTATAACATGCGCATATATACGCACACATGTTATAAAATGGCCTCGTCTCTGGGTGTGGGCCAATAAATGTGAGGAGATGTGCACCTGTGTGCTGCTATGAAAGTTACTATCCCTGTGTGCAAAAGATTTCTTTTGTGAAACTTTTAATAAGCCAAATTCACATTTGTGTGCTACAAGCCAGTATAATGCAAATAATATCACAGAGCTCAACCACAAAGTTCCGAAAAACAAATGGCAACCTACAGACACAAAACCAACATTGTTCACTGCCAAAACAGACTCCCAAGCTCTGTCCCACAAATGACCGGAACCCCAGAACACCAGATGCCTTTGTTCAGGGCCTGGGTAGCTTCTTTCCTCTTTCCTAGCAAAGGACTGGATAGAAAAACAATCCTTTCCAGAACCAACATACAACAGAGAGGCCTATCTCACAATCCCTTGTCATGAGCTAAATGCTATTCTCTGAAAGAACACCAAAAGTCCAAAACTAAGGTATTCAGTTTGCAGATCAATATGTGCAATGGAAAAACAGGTAAAAAAAAAAAAAAGTTCTTACTCTCTTAAACTCCAACTCAAAAATCCATAGGAGACCATCATAGCAATCTCCAGTGGGGATGATATGGACAGATGGTATATTCCTCTAGTCTACGACGCATAGCATATCCTTTTACAGGGACATACTCTTTAGTAAGGTTTCTAATGGGTTCCTGTAAATAGAATTGAGGCTATTTAAAATCTCTTACTTTCTATTGGTTATTTTAAACACCACATCTCGTGAAGCATTTCAGACCCAAGATATTGTATACTTATTTCATGGTGGAATATTAAAAACACTCCAGTGTACCTTCTGAGTGCTGAAGGCCTTCAACGTTTGGCAACATTATTTTTTTTATGGAACTCACATTTCTCCCATATGGGATGGAAAGTTTGATACACAGTTTAACATACTAATTCTCATGCAAACATACAGAGCATGTGTTTGGTTTAACTGCTAGAAAGGAAAAGAAATACTGTTCCATACATTTTTTTTAACACCATACGTACTGGATTATAGCCATGTTAGTATCCCATGCCCCTTTTGTACTGGAGAAATTTATATCTAAAATTAAAAAAAAAAAAAAAATCAAACATAGTTGCTGATTTCTCAGTTCTGTTTCCTTCCTTTTGTCTGAAAGATTGGGCTGTAATTGAAAAAGATGTAGTTTTTGTTAGCTGGACTGACACTGCTAGAGCCAAAGCTTACCCTGGCAATGAGCCCATCCACCTCTGTTCCAGATGTTACCATGGCAAATCTCTAGGGCTGTAGTCAGGCAACTGTGGGGAAGGAGGCCTGCTGGCTTGAGGCCTAGAAAAAAAAAGTGTGTGTGTGTGTGGGGAGGGGAGGGGAGGGGGAAGGGAGTGAAAAAAGACAACAAATAGGAGATCTTGTAACTTTTACTTTCATTATTTTCCCAGCCTTGCTTCCTCTCAAGTTCTATTATTTCATTATGAAACACGGGCGATTTTGTTTCAGTGGCATTTTTCCTATGAAGCCTTATAACTGTCCCTAGACTGTTGGCATAGTTTGGTCATAGCTGCTTTATTGATCCTAATTTAAGACTGTCATTGCAAATAAAATCATTATTTGCACCAGCTATGTTAATTCAATGGATTGATTCCAAGGAGCAAAACTAGGTTAGAACTTTTCCATAGGTTAAACACTGCCTTATAGACAAGTTAAGATTTGTCTACATCAGAAAAAATAAATCCAAAACTCATTTTAGCAAAGCCTTTTTACATTTCCATGTCTAACTTCATTCTACTGTGGCTCCTCATAGTTTGCCTTGGGATAACTAGGACTGAAAGCAATATTAGTTTAGCCTTCATGTGGGGGAAGCTGAGCTAAATAATGGCCCAGCTTGCAAGTTACCAAGCTGGATTCACTGCAGGTTATTATCCCTTTTATTAGACCAGCATAAGAATTATCCAAACATAATGCTATGCATGAAGTTTCCAGACCTCAAAGTTTCCTTCTTCTGATGTCTTACCAAGCAGAACTCACCAACCTGAATGAGACTAACTTTATTGGGAGTTTTATTAACTCCTGTCGCAATGCATTCTGGTGCTACAACTTCAGTGGTGTTGAACAATGAAAGGATCAGTACATCACATACTGTGGAGGTATAGTAGTTAAAATCCAAAACTAGTCAGAGGATACCTCACTTTCAAAACCGAACAAACGGGGAGCACGGTACTGCAGGCAAATGTATGGCAGCACCCGCTGGCTGGCCTAAAAAACAGCACTGGAGGTAGCTCTTTCATGAGAAGCATTCCAGTTACCACCAGAGACTGGGACAGTATTTGGCTCATAGCATAAGAAGAAAATAAAAAGCCAGGGCTGTAAAACTATCCTGACCAGAAGCTCAAGCAAGGCAATCTGATAGGTCTAGGCTGGACAGATTTGACAGCCAGGTGTGTGCTACAAAATGCTGCAAGATCTACAGAATTTCTGGTTGGGAACTTCTCAAATTATAACCAGGGACGGTAACTTTCAAACCGGTGCGCGGGAGCACATTTGTGCTCATGCGTCAGCTACACCCAGGGACACGGCTCTTTTATAACTTGTGCTCGTATATGCACGCATGTCATAAAATAGCCTCGCAAATCCTGCTTCTACCGCGTAAGTCCAGGGATTTTAAAAGGGGTGCACGCCACGCCATTTCCAGTTTACCAGTTCATCTAAAATGTTGACCAGTTAACAGCAAGGTCCTCCAAACTCCCTAGTCCGATAGCCTACACTCCCCCCAGTTACCCCAGACCCTCTAAATCCCTCAGAAATGGTTAAATCCCTTTATTTTATGACTTACACGTCATCCAGAACAGAAGTAAAGTTACGTGGCAGGGGACCACAGAACATGCCAGTGCGCCTAAGTATGTGCACATTTCTTGGCCAGCCCCCAAATGCCCACAACCCACCCAAACCGCGCCCCTTTTTGTAAATCTTTTAGATGTGCGTGCCACAGTGCGCATCTGGGCACTTTTTAAAACACGGTCGGTGTACGCATATTCAAGCATCTCCTGACTGATATGCGCGCAGGGCTTTTAAAATTCACCTTTAAGTGTTTGCAAAGTGCTTCTCAGTGAATTAATTTCATTGAATCACATAGCTCAAAGGATCAAACCAAGTGAAAACAGGACCTCTCCATCAAATCTAATTATAAACCTAGCAGTTTTACAGCTGTGTGATTCTGGGTGGGCAATCCTGATTTTAAACTGTTTCAAAATAAGCGTGGCCTTGTTCTCCTTTTTAAGTCAAGACAGAAAACTTTAATTCCTTGAATGTGTTAGGAATTTAAAAAAACAGTGGGACAACTGTCAGACATGAGGGATTATGTAGACATATATAATGTTGAAATGTAGTAAAAATGGACATCTTCCTTCACACACCCAATAGATTCTGTTCCTGTGTCTCAGTTACCAAGTAGAACCATCAAAGTACAGAGCCATTAGATGTCTTGGAATTTTATAGCAGTGGTTTTCAACCCAGTCCTCGAGACTCTAGCTCAGGGGTGGGCAAGTCCGGTCCTCGAGGGCTGCAAACCAGTCGGATTTTCAGGATACCCCTAATGAATATGCATGAAATAGATTTGCATACAACTGAGGCAGTGTGTATGCAGGTCTCTCTCATGCATATTCATTAAGGATATCCTGAAAACCCGACTGGTTTGCAGCCCTCAAGGACCGGAATTGCCCACCCCTGCTCTAGCCTAGTAGCTAGTCAGGATATCCACTAGAGATGTGCATTCATTTATTACGAATTAGGCAATTTCAACAAAATTGCCTAATTCGTTGTGGTTCGGGTTGACCTGAACCACAAAACGGATTTTCTCTGAGCTTCGGGGAAAATTCATTTTTCGGGTTAGTGCAGGGGGAGGGCCACATTTATTTAAAAAAAACAAAACAAACCCCCCCACCCCTTAAATTTTACTTTCTTACCCCCCCCCCCCCCATCCCGATCCCTCCCCAAGACTTACTAAAAGTCCCTGGTGGTCCAGTGGGGTCCCGTGAGCGATCTCTCCCTCCATGCTGTCAGGCCTGCTATGACTCAAAATGGCGCCAATAGCCTTGCCCTTACAATGTCACAGGGGCTACCGGTGCCATTGGTCAGCCCCTGTCACATGCACCAATGGCACCGGTAGCCCCGGTGTTTTTTTTCCCGATTCGCGTTTTTTTTCCTGATTCATGGGGTTTTTTTTTTATTCGTTTTTCCGATTTCAGGTTCGGGTTCCAGTTTCGTTTTTGGCAAAAAATGATCCGTGGGAAAACGAGGTTTCCCATGAAGCGCCTGAACCGAAACCCGACCCGAGCCAGAAAAACGAAGCTCATCTCTAATATCCACAATAAATCTGCATGATACAGATTTTCATGCAATGGAGGCAGTGCATATAAATCTATCTCATGCATATTCATTGCAGATAGTTTGAAAACTGATTGGCTAGGAGTGTCCTCAGGACTAGGTTAAGAACCCCTGGTTTATAGGACTTTCCTTCTAATTCAAAGACAGAAACATTTTTTCCATTAAAAACCTTGGCAACATTTTTTGCCAGAACCTTCTTGTTTTTGATCACCAATTTCTATTAAACAAATAATAAATAGTAACTTATAACAACCTATCTGGTAAGCATTTTGTGACAAGAATAATATATTATCTACAGAAACATGCATTATTGGCTCTTTAGACATACTGAGGTCCATATTCAAAGGACCTTTTGGAGTTAGCGGAACAAACCCCAATATTTTAAATGTCCTCCCCGCTTATAGGCAGAGAGGATAATTTCAAACAGCTTACAGGCAAAATCAGCAAGTAACACACCTAAGTTACATCAATTTTCAAAGACTAACTTTGAAACAGCCACGCGGGCGCACATGTGCGCATGTTTGCCAGCTTGCAAGCAGCGACTCATCCATTTTATAACATGCGCGCATGTTATAAAATAGCCTGGAAGCGTGTACAAGTGTGCATGATTTTAAATGGCCACGCGCATGTGCATGCAAAGGCTGTTTCTACTGCATAAGTGGGAGAATTTTATAAGGGACGCGTGCCGACACGTTAACCAGTTTTCCCAGTTCGCTCTTAGTTCACCCAGGTAAGGGATAGGACTTCCAAACCCCCATCTAGTTTAATAGCCTCCCTTCCCCCCAATAGCCCCGACCCTTAAAACCCCGCTGACTAGCCTAGATTTTTTTTCTGTTTTAAAAGTTACACGCCACCCATAGAAATACATTTACGTGGCAGGGGGGCCCCGGCGCACGCAAGGATGCGTAAATATTTACACGCACATTTCTTGGCCAGGCCTGGACATGCCCATGCCCCGCCCCTTTTGAGAAACTTTTGCCTTGTGCACTCATTGGGAGCTATGCGCGCGTCCATGGGTGGCTTATAAAATCCTCTCGGCGCGTGCTGGCCCAACTCTGTGCGCGTATCTTCAGGTTTTGGCGTGCGCGGGGTTTTTAAAATTCACCTGAAAGAGTGGCATACGTTTCATGTTGAGGAGAACGGCATTGATAGGAGTGACTTTCCTGATGAGCGGAGTGCACAGGGAAAAATGTAGAGAGGGATAAGGGAAGAGAGGTAGCGAGGAGCTGCAAAGCGAAGGCTCTTGTAGGTGAGGAAGAGGAGTTATCCCACCAAATCTACCCCCACAAGTTACACCTACTATTTGCTGCACACAGCTTTTTCCTGAAAACATATGCACATACTGCCAGATTTTATAAAGTGTGTTCCAACCTCTTCCCAACTCCATCCTCAGTCCAGGTAAATGTACACATGCAAGTTTACTCACATATTGTGTTGGTGACTTTATAGGGTTATTATGAAGGTGGGTTATAGTTTTTTTTAAGGGGGTTCAAGATAATTACAAAATGTAAACTAGCCATTGCTACTGGAACTAAATTATTGGAATGATTAATCCTTTTCTCACTCTTTTTTTGTATGAAAGTTTTCTTCAGTGGGACTTACTTTGAGTATTTTTGAAAGATGTCTCAGCAAGCTTCACGCTATACTCTTGCTTTTATTTCAGTTTGGTTTATTTTTTAGGATAGTACTATTCTTTTTTGTTTTTTTTGCAACTTTATAAAAAGGCCACATCTCTGCATAAAAAAAGTATTTTATGCACACAAGTCTCTGAAAATTACTCCTTAAATTTTGTCTAGGCAAATCGTTACCTTAATAATGTTAATTGGACAAAAAGATTTGGCGATGGGAGTGTGTCTTGGGGTATGGTTTTCTCAGGCTGATAGTCAGCGGCGCTGGCTAGAGAAAGATACTCAGATAAATCTGTCCCAATAAATATGTTCTCTAAAGTTATCTGGACAATTTTTTTCTGGGAAAAGTTATACTGGTTACTGAGCCAGTGCTGATTTGCTCTGAATATCCAAATAAAGTTAACTAGATCATGTTGCTTAGGTAACTTTAGCTAGAACCCACTGGCTGAATATGATCCTTATCAAGGCAAGAACAGTCACAGCATTTCTTACCTTTTCAGCTAGCTGAGAGACTCAGCATCCAGTCGTGGACCTCAATACTGATCATGCATTTAAGCATGGATAGGATGCAGGCTATGGCAATATTTTGCATGGAAATCATTATCAACCTGAATTAGCATACTGTATGGTATTATTGTTATTTTTATTCACACTTCATCAAGCTTTTTTTTCTCCCAAACTTAAATCTGAAGAAAAAAAATTATACAGCTCAAGATTTATGTAAAATGTATTCAGTTCATTAAGCTATAAGAAGTATTTGTTATTGTGGGGGTCATAGGAGTGTTTGTGTGATGGGAGTAATTTTTTTAAGTGGCTCAGAAGCCCTGCAGTGTAAATGTTGTGTATTTTAATAGTGGTCGCTGACATGCCACTTCTTTTCATGTCAGAATAGGTAATGGCACCAGGTTCATTCTATAAATTCAGCAACTGCAGTCTAAGCTGTGGTTGCGAGAGGTTTGAGATGCATTCTCCTATACCATAAACAAAACTTTCTTTTTTTTCAGAATCCATTTCATAATATAAATTATGGGGAGTACAGCACATAGCTGCACTTTGGAATTTATAAGACCTGCCTTGACAGTCATAGACACAACTTGTTCCCTAATTAATTTTTCCTGCTGCGTCAAGAAATATGGTATGCACCTCTCCTGTCTAGAGCAGACCTCAATCATTCTCACTTGGTGACTGTATAAACCAACTCACTGGACCTTATTATATATATATCAGCTTCTAGGGCTTGCAGCTGTTTTGGAAGTTAAAGCATAATTTTAAGACAGAAAATAATTGTTCCCTTATACCAATTCTGACATGTTTCAATTTTAAGAAGGTGTAAACTCTAGTTTTCCTTCAACTTTGATAAAATATATGATCTAAAATCTTCAGTGCTGAAAAAGGAGTGATGTGATTATTTGAATTGGACTGTTTTATATCCCAGTACAGTGACATTCTCTAGCCCCATTGTTGATAGCAAAAATAAGTGGTTACATCTATGAGATTAACAGTGGAAGAGGAGGATGGGGTAGGAAAGGGGGAGGAGGGTTACGAGTGTGAGAGAGAGAGAGATGGCTAGAAGCCAAGATCCCACAAGAAACAGAATCTCTGTCTTTCTCTAATCTCTGGAGAAAAATTAAGTTACAAAAACCTTTAGTGGAAACTTTGCACACGTTCAGTACCACTGGCATGTTTGACATAAGTATCTGATATATTATTTAGTTAATATGTAACAGACTTAAAAGTAGTTTCTTTAAACTGACTTCTACTTCTACAGTACTAATTGATCTACCCAGTATTGTACAAAAAACATATAAAACACAGCCCCTGCTTAGTAGAGCTTACAATCTAATCAAGACAAAACATATAGGGCAAAAGGACTTTAGAAATTTCATCTATTTAAAAAAATGGTTAAAAATTAATGAGGGCATAAGTGGGACAGACTTGGGTTAAGATTTAAAAGCAGCCTCAAAAGGGTGGTTTTTAGACAGGTTTTAAATAAGGCAAGAGAGGGAGCATGACACAACAGCTCAGAAAGTTTATTCCAAGCATATAGTGCAGCCAGGTGGAAAGCACGGAGTTGGGAACTGGCAATACAGGAGAAGGGCATTGCTAGGAGTGACTTACCTGATGAGCGGAGTACACAAGGAAAAGTATAGAGAGAGATAAGAGAAGAGAGGTAGTGAGAAGCTGCAAAGTGAGCTCTTGTAGGTGAGTAAGAGGAGTTTGAACTGTATTTGGTAACAAATAGGGAGCCAATGTAGCGACTTGAGAAGAAAGATTATATGGCTGTAGCAAGTTTGATGAAAGATAAGTTGCACAGCTGAATTTTAGATAGCTTGGAGTGTAAAGAGTTGGCTCACTGGGAGACCTGCAAGGAGCAAGTTGCAATAATCTCTAAGTGGGAGGTGATGAAAGTGTAGATAAGAGCTTTGATAGTGTATTCAAAAAGGATGGAATGGATTTTGGTAATGCTACAGAGAAAGAAACAGAAAATTTTAGCAGTGATTTGAATATACAGTTGTACAGAATAAAAAAGAGGAGTCAAAGATAACTCCAAAGTTACGGGCTGAAGGCACTGGGGTATTACAGTGTTATCCACAGAAATAGAGAAAGGAGGAAGAGGAGATGTAAGCTTGGTGGTGGGGGAGGAATAAAGAGCTCTTTCTTGGCCACATTGAGTTTAAGGTGGTTGTAGGACATTCAGGCACCTCCACCTCTGGTAATGGATCAGGTCTTTACTTTAATACTAAACTCATTTCAGCCAAACAGCAGAGCTTCTCTATTACCATGACCTGAGTTTGAAGTCTAATTATCACCAGCTTTTTTTCATCCATACAAATTGAAGAAGACCACAGGTTGAAAGGGTACATAAAAAAAAAAAAACAGACTGCCTATGGAAGTCCAAGGCCTGATATAGTGAAAGCCACAGGACACACAACAATGACTAGGATATACATACAGTCAAAAAGAAGGTCCATTTGAAGATGGAGATAAATACTGGTTCACAGAGAATAAGACCAAACCCAAATAAATAATCATCCAGATCTCTGATGATTATGTATTCATCCACACACTCCATGCTATCCTAAATTACAAGATATACCTGGTGGTGGTAGAATAGCAGGTGGATCCATGGCATCAGGGACTGGCATGTCAATTCCAGGTCTTACCCACATTGCTACCTTTTTGGAGAAAGATTGGGCTAGATACAATAGCCCCAGAGGAGATGGATCCTACTGTTATCCCTAGTATAGAACATGGAATCTCAACCCACTTCTCAGGACACACCTAGGCAGTAAGGTTTTCAAGATATCCATAATGAATATGCATGAGCTAAATTAGCATACATTGCTTGCATTGTATACTAATCTATTTCATGATTTATCATTGTGTATATCTAGAAAACTTGACTGCTTAGGTGGGTCCCAAGGATTTGGTTGAGATTCCCTGGTATAAACCATCTCTGCATTCATGAGTAGAAATAATATACTAGGGATGTGCAGAGCAAAAGTTTAAGTTCATATGTCCATATGTCCAAAGGGGGTCCCATTTGCGGTCAATATGGACATAAACAGAATTCAATGAGTTGAGTATATGTCCATATGTGCAAATAAAATTTTAAACCCCTCACCCTCCTTAATCCCCCCCCCCCCAAGACTTACCACAACTCCCTGGTGGTCCAGCAGGGTCAGGACGCCATTTCTGACCAACTTTGCAAGGAGCACGTGACGTCGGCATCACGTCGGAGTGACGCGGCGTCACGTGATTCCCCGCGGGTTCGCGCCGGAACGCTCGTTCGGCCCAAAAGGAACTTTTGGCCAGCTTGGGGGGACCTCCTGACACCCCCAAGCTGGCCAAAAGTTCCTTTTGGGCCGAACGAGGGTGCCGGAGGGAACTCGCGGGGAATCACGTGACGCCGCGTCACTGCGACGTGGCGCCGACGTCACGTGATTCCCAGCGGGGTCGCTTCCGGCGACACCCCCAAGCTGGCCAAAAGTTCCTTTTGGGCCGAACGAGGATCCCGGAAGCGACCCCACGGGGAATCACGTGATGTCGGCGTGACGCAGCGTCACGTGATTCCCCGCTAGTTCCCTCCGCCACCCTCGTTTGGCCCAAAAGGAACTTTTGGCCAGCTTGGGGGGGGCCTCCTGACCCCCCCCAAGCTGGCCAAAAGTTCCTTTTGGGCCGAACGAGCGTTCCGGCGCGAACCCACGGAGAATCACGTGACGCCGCGTCACTCCGACGTGGCGCCGATGTCACGTGCTCCTCGGAAAGGGTTTCAGAAATGGTGTCCTCACTCCTCGCTGGATCACCAGGGAGTTGTGGTAAGTCTTTGGGGGGGGGGGATTAAGGAAGGTGAGGGGTTTAAATTTTTATTTTGGATCAACAATTGCAATTTCCAACTTAATCAACATAGCTATGTTGAATAAGTTGGAAATCCGATCGTTTATGTCTCATCACTTTTTTAAGTTAAAAAAAAAAAAAGTAGCGTTTTACATTTTTACACCGCTTTACACAGTTTTACACAGTTTTACACCGCTCATGTTAATTATGTTATTACCCCCATATATCTTAATCCAAGTTAATTCGACCTGTTCATTGTAAGACATTTACTTGTCATTGTTGTTATTGTTTAAAATGTAAACCGAATTGATCAATAATTTTGTTATTGGAAAGTCGGTATAGAAAAATGCTAAATAAATAAATAAATAAATACATTTATGTTCAATACGAATGCACACCCCTATAATATACATATACCACATCAATAAAGAAAAGTCGCTTGTGAAAATTACATATGTATATGCAAGAAACACTAAACATGCATATATCTCCTATTTTAATTATATACATGTCATATTTACATGTAAACGACACCCCCATACATGCACAAATATGTGCAATTTACATGTATATTGACATATAAAGAATTGGTTCCCACTGTATGTCTTCCTACTTGTACCATGTCCTAAAGGAGTACAGCACTTGGGAGGAAACCCAACTTCCTAACTCATAGGCTGGACCTTCTTGTCCATGAGGTTATGAAAGTCCAGCATCTCATGGAGAGTGCATGCAGCAGGCTAGAAAGATCTCACCGATCTTAGAGGGCTTGTAGAGAAGCCTGTCCAGATGTTTCCAGGCACCAGAAATATGTTTTGAGTAGTTTCTCGATGACTGCCCTGGTCTGCCAGTGTGCCTATTATAGTGAACATCTGCAGAAGTCTGTGGGTCAGCCACCAGGATCATGAATCAGGTTTTGAGTGGAATTCCTGATTGCAAGAGGATATAGGCATAAAGAGTAGATCCTGGCATCACAGACCACCTGCATCTTGAGGGTGTGGAAGCCCTTATGGTTGTGGTACTGGCCTTGTCTCCTTCTCCTTATAGGGATGTGATTGCAATCAGTAGTCTTAGACAGAAGGGAAATATGCAACTTAACAGAAATCAATCACTATTTGCTGCTGTTGCAGTCTTCTCTGAGAGGAGGATATATATTGGTGTGTTTTCCTGAGCAAGGAGTTGCAGAAATGTATTGTTTATTCTTGGGATAAGCAGCTTGGTAAATAACTTAATGACGGTATATAACCTCTTAAATAAATAAATAAATAAATAAATAAATAAATGGTGTGTGGAGGGGACTGTGGTGGAGGAAGGCCTGGGCAGAGCTGTAAGATTTACCTAGGATGCCTAATACCCTTGCACTGGCCCTGATTAGAAAAGGAATACAAATTAAATGTTAAAAAAAAAAAAAAGAATAAGAAGGGGCCAGCATGGTAACTGTTTATACAGGGTAGCAAAAAAGCTAGTACTGGCCCTGCTCAGTAGCCCTCTGTGGTGATGTGCTGGAGGGGCTCCCATCCCTCCCCACTGAGAACAGACCCCATGTGGTAGTAAGTGGGAAGGATGGGTTAAGTGACTGAGAGGGAAGGTATGAGGTGAGTGGAAGGAGGGGTGAGTTCTGAGAGGGGAAGGGAAGGGGACATTGGGAGGGAGAGAGAGGACTCAGTGTGTATGTGTGTGTGTGTGCCAGAGAGGGAGGGAGTGAGTGGGAGGGGTGGGTGAGTGACTGAGAGGGAAGGGAAGGGTGAGTGTCTGGGAGGGAGGGGGTGAGTGGCTGAGAGGGATGGGGGAATGAGGAAGCAGAAGAGGGGAGTAAGAAGATGAGAGGGTAGAAGGATTTTGTGAGAAAAGAAAATGTTTGTGGTTTCCCTGTTCCCCTCGACCTCTTCTCCACTATCCACGACAATCTCAGGGTGACTGAAAATCAAAAGTTCCTAGATGTTACTTCAAAACGTTTCTGGCAGTGAAAGGTGTGTATGTGGCTGTTACCGAGGTGACACCAGAATTTTCTTTTGTATGATGAGTTGGTGTGAGCTGTCTTTTGGAGAGTGCATCCCTTTTGGGTACCTTAACAGGGGCTGTAGCGGGGGAGGAGGGGCATCTCATCCTATCCTATCCCTTGGCTAAGGCAGCAGATTGTCATGAGCTGTTCCTAATTTCTGGCATCAGTTACAGATGAAGTAAAGCTCTGTTTCTGTTCTGAACTACCTCCCGCAGCCTGACATCAGCATCATCAAAGGCTAGCTCAGTGATGAATGTGTTAGCAAGTCAAAGGAGACATTTTGGGCTTGGCCTTTATTGATAAAATGTCAGGCTGGGAGGCAGCGCAGAGAGTTGGTCACATAGCAGTGGCACATTTTCTGATGCACCACCCACTTAAGCAGTCACCTATGCCCCTGCTGCCAGGTACATAACATAGAAACATAGAAATGATGGCAGAAAAAGACCAAACGGTCCATCCAATCTGCCCAGCAAGCTTATGGTAATATCTGCCACGCTGTAAAGGTCACCCCCATACTTACTTATCAGTTTCCCAGACCATAAAAGTCAGGGTCCTTGTTGGTTGCTGTCTGAGTCCAAGTCCCTATTATCTCTTGCCATTGAAGCAGAGAGCAATGTTGGAGTTGCATAAAAAGTATCAGGCTTATTGGTTAAGAGTAGTAACAGCTGCATCAGCAAGTTACCCCCATGCTTATTTGTTTACCCAGACCGTAAAAGTTGGTTGCTGTCTGAATCTAATTCCCCTTTTCCCCCTGCCACTGAAGCAGAGAGAATGATGGAGTTGGATTAACAGGAGGAAGGCTGATTGGTTAAGGGTAGTAACCGCCACACCAGCAAGTTACCCCCATGCATTCTTTTCTTCATTTCCATCCTCTAACCTTTAGGGATCCAAAGTGTTTATCCCATGCCCTTTTGAAATCTTTCACTGATTTTGTTTTCACCACTTCCTGCGGAAGGGCATTCCAGGCATCCACCACCGTCTTCGTGAAGAAATATTTCCTGATAGTTCTGAGTTGCCCTTCCTGGAGTTTCATTTCATGACCACTAGTTCTACTGATTTCTTTCTAACAGAGAAGATTTGTCGAATATGCATCATTAAAACCTTTCAGGTATCTGAAGGTCTGTATCATATCTCCCCTGCACCTCCTCTCCTCCTGGGTATACATATTTAGGCCCTTCAACCTCTTCTCATACGTCATTTGAAGGAGCTTTCCCCCCCCCCCCCCCCCCCCCCCCCCCCAATTTAGTCGCCCTTCTCTGGACTGCCTCCATCCTGTCCCTTTTGAGATACGGTCTCCAGAATTGAACACAGTACTCCAGGTGAGGCCCTACCAAGGACCTGTACAAGGGGATTATCACCACCTTTTTCTTTCTGGTTATTCCTGACTTGACCAGGCCACTACAGGAAACAGGATACTGGACTTGATGGACCTTTGGTCTGACCCAGTATGGCTGGTCTTATGTTCTTATGAAATGCGCATGACCTGCTCCTCTGAGTGATCCAAAAACTGTACCCTAGTCCTGTATGCATTCTGTAAGGGATAACAACTCCTCTCTCTCCCTCCTCAGTCGTTGTGGCATTGTATACATAAAACAATTAGAGTTTATTTGAAAAAGTAATATCCACCACTGTCTCCCTCCCCCCACGAGGTCCCAATATGTCCCTGCCACATGCACTTCCCCCCCTCCTGATACAGCCTTGTATGTCCCAGTTCTCTCTCCCCCCCCCCCCCCCCCATTCAAGTATGGATCAGTATGACCCAGTTACCACCGCACACAGCTCTGTCTATCCCATGTACATTCACTCCCATCCCCCTTTATGACCCAGTCTGTCCCAGTAACCCCTCTGTATGATCCAGTGTATCCCAATTTTTCCCAGTAAGTCCCAGTCTGTCCTTTGTACAATCCATCTCACCCCCTAGCCTGCTCCTGTATCCACTAACTTGGAGAAACCAACCCTCCAAAGGCCAAGTCCAAAATCAAAATGAAAGTTTGTACTTTTGTGCATAAAAGAGTAGTAGTATATGAACGCCCATAAGTTGGATGACATTTGCACATAGGTCGCTTTTAAAATACCTCATTATGTGCGCATATGCTAATCCCGCCCTGACACATCCCTTTTTTGTGTGTGTACTATTATATATGAAGGCGTATATACATGTGTATGTGGCCTTTTCTTAAAAACAGACTTTATGCATTTCTGGGCCACATACAAATGTAAGCTGCACTGGATTTTTCAAAAAGCACACATTATACCTGTGCCTAGAGTGGCAAACATTTAGGGGCAGCAAGCTGGCCAAAATGTGCTTCCTTCCAGGTTTGTTAAATCTCGTTCAGCAGAGGACAGCCCTCTGTTACCCTTACAGGAGGTTTGTGGGTAAAAGCACTAAAAATGCTTAGGTGCGACAAAATTCCTAAATCCATCCCTGCACGTAAGCCTTTGAAAATTTACCTTTAGGTTTGAAAGTTATCTGGCTACATTTGCTATTTAACTGGATATATTCCAAAGATATCTGGTTAAGTGGCAGTGAGCTGGGCCAACCCCCCCCCCCCCCCCCCCCCCCCAAAAAAAAAAAATAAATCTCAGGGCTTTTAGGCCCAAATCCCCAGCCTACCATCCCCCTATCCTTACAAACACATACTAATAATTGTCCGAGCAGAACTTGATCTTCCCCACTCTGCCCCCCCTCCTTTCTCATTTTTCTAAAACTGTGATCCCTCCTGTCCCCTCCCCATCTACCTGCAAACTCTCTTCCAATGTCCCTCCCTCTAGAATTTCAAAATCCCCCAAACCCCAGCCAGGAGCAAAGTCTTGCCTACCCGCTCCCAATACTTTTAGTGCTGTCAGAGATTCTACCTCTTATTAACAGGAAAAATGTAAAAGGAAATTGGGGCATTTACATCCTGTCACAGGACAAGAAGACTTTCTGTCTTTCCTGTGAGGATCAATACATATCAGAAAATAGCCAGATTGATCAAGAAAAAAGGTCAATCTTTATGAAAGGAATGAAGAATAAAACAGAGAATGTCATAAGGCCTTTGTATTGCTCTATGGTGAGGCCACAACTGGAGTACTGTGTGCAGATCTGTCGCTGCATCTCAAAAAAAGATATAGTTGCTTTGGAAATAATACAGAGAAGGGCAACCAAAATGATAAAGGGGATGGAATGGCTCCTCTATGAGGAAAGGCTAAAGAGGATAGGGCTATTCAGCTTGGAGAAAGGTCTATAAAATCATGAGTGGAATAGAACAGGTAAATGTAAATCAGTTATTTGCTCTTTCAAAAAATACAAAGACTAGGGGACATTCCATAAAGTTAGTAAATAGCACTTTAAAAACAAATCAGAGAAAATTATTTTTCATTCAACACACAGTTAAGCTCTGGAATATATTGCCAGAAGATGTGGATAAGGCAGTTAACATGACTGGGTTTAAAAAGAAGGATTGGACAAGTTCCCGGAGAAGTTCATAAAATGTTTTTAAGCCACTACTTATCACTGCACGATAGGAGCATGGGTTTTATTTACTGTTTGGGATCTTACCAGGTACATGTGACCTGGATTAGCCACTGTTGGAAACAGTGGTCTGACTCAGTATGGCAGTTCTTATGTTCTTACATTCTTATGTTTAAGAAAAAATGTAAACAACCCATCCCAGTTTGGATGAAGTGCAAACCTGACCAGGAATGTTCCATGAGATTATACTTTGTCTTGGGAATCTTCAAGGACACTGGTAAGATCTAGGCTATGTAATAGCCAAGAATTCTCTGGCCCAGTTCCTTCTGCTGCTCTTTTAATGCTCCTAGATAGATACAGGGGCAGTTATGATGTCAACTTCACAATGGATACCTCTGAATGTGTCTGTAACACCACCACCCCTAACCCCAACCCACTTCCCGAAAACTCACCCCGAATTAAAGTGCCTCCTTACAATGATCCATATAGAGTATCGGACTGAACCTTATAAAGAGTATCTCTCTCTCTCTCTCTCCTTTCCACCTACTGAGGAACTGTAGCTAAGTGGTGTGTATAACAAATGTGCACCAGTGCTGGCCCTGCCCCATTTCCATCTACTTTTCTGGGCACATGTACATCAAAGTATGTGTACCCTGCCTGGCTATTTAAAATTTGTGTAGCTCCCATGCATATGTGGCTGTTTTTGTACACACAAGGCTTTTAAAATCTACCTCTCAGTGATCACATGAGCAGGAGCACAACAGCAGAATGTATATGTGTGTGTGTGTCTGTGAGAGAGTGACTGTGTGTGTGAGAGAGACAGCATGAATGTGTGTGAATATATATAAGAGGAGAAAGGTCCCCCCCTTCCCTTCACAAATCCACGGAAATCTCAAGGTGACTGGAAATCAAAAGTTCCCAGGTAAGGAAAGTGGGGATTTTTAAAACTCTTATTAGTTTTAATTATTGGCTTTCATTTGATGTCTGCTATTTTGAAGTAATATTGATGTCTGGAAAATGTTATAATTTTTATGAGTTTTTAATAATTGTCTATTATTCTATTCATCACCTGTTTTGAAATATTCTTTTTTTAATGTTTTTACTATTTTGATTATGTTTTATATTCCTTGATTTTATTGTTTTGAGGAATGTCATTTCTATATTTCCATTATTGTTCTGCATACAATCTGGCTTATTGAAGTTTCCAGTTCATTTCTGTTTAAGGTCTCTTTATTCTGCATTTGGTGAAGGTCTGTCTATACTCTGCATGTGTGATTGAGAAGAGGTATTCTGCTGGCTTGTAGTTTCTGTGTAGGGATCTATAAGCAGCCTGGCTTGTTCTGTTTTTATAATAGAAGGTTTATTGGTGTTTAGGGCCTGGTGTAATTTTTGCAGGATTGCTTTTCATAATTTGAGTTTTTACTGTTTGAGGGTTAGCAGTTAGTGCTCTTTTAGTATGGGAGGTTTACTATATTGTATTTGTAATTCAGTTTACTCTGGGCTTTCTGAGGGCAAAGCCCATACCCAACATATAGACCTAATATTATATGCATTCCAAATATGGTTTTGTTTTGTTTTTTGCAGGGTTGTGATAATTTGTGATATTTTTATCTCAGAAGACTGTACTCTCAATGTCCTTTTTCATGTACAATTGATTATTATAAATGCAGAATTTTTAATTGTGTATGGTAAGAGCAGGGGGGCGCAGGCACAAGACTAAATCTTGCCTAGGGTGCCTAATGCCCTTGCCTGGCCCATAGAGTATGTGTGCTACACAAAGACCCCCACATTTCATCTATCTCCCACTTCTCCAAGGGGAAAGTGGAAGGCAGGTCTTGAGGGTTTCCTGGGAGTTTGGCAATGTTGCCAGCTTCCTAGAAACATTATCACTGGCACCACTCCTCTGGGAATTCTGACCTCTGCGATTCCCCTTCTGCAGCATTTCAAATCACCAAAAGGAGCCAGACTCCAAGGGGCCTCCTTTACCCCTCTTGATGATTTTATCTTTACCGTACCTTAAAGGAAGGAGAATTGTGTGTGTGTCGGGGGGAGGGGAGCGCCATCTCATCCCTCACCTCAGGCAGCAGATTGCCTTGAGCCGCCCCTGGATAAATAAAAAAATGTTAGCCAAAGGCAGAAGGGCTTCAGAGGGAATACTCAAAAATCTCTCTCATGTACTGTATCTCCTCATCCTCGACATATCAAGAGGAGATACAAAAGATGGCACAGAGAAATTAATATGTCTCAGGGTTTTCCTCCTAGCAGCACTTTATAACTCTTCCAACTTCTTAGAGTCAGATTATCATTATTCGAGGCAATCTTACATGCCTCTACTGATGTCACCTGTTCCTTAACTTTCAACAATCAATGATCAAATTTCACATTAACAGTCTCTTAGGCCTGGAAGGTATGTCTGAATTAATATGACACAAATTATTAATTATTCCAGTGAGTGAGTTGTCCACTCCTACAGTATGTTACTTATATTCCAGGAATCTTCAATCTAGCTAGCCAGAAGAGACACTCTTCTCAGCCTCACTATTTCAGTCCTTACTCCATTGAGCTTTACTGCTACAAAGCCCCTACCGTTGTCATTAATTTCAGTACCCTTCAAACCTAATAAAACATTCTTGAACCCTCCGCCTCAGTCTAGGTGCTTTTCTCTGCTCATTTCACGTTTCAATACCATCAGCAGGAACAAGGCCAGTGTCACATCACTGTCTAGAATATTTTTGCTAGCCAGGGTAAGAGGGGGAGAAGGGAGGGGTGAAGATTGAATCCACAGGGTCAAAGAGATCTCCAAGACTGCTCCTAAAAAAGTTTTTTTTTACAGGCTCTGTGACTGCAAGGACAGCCAGAGCTCCTCACAGGTTTCTGGCCAAGTAGCAAAATCGTTCCATAGTTCCAGGAATACTAACTGTGGATAACGAGAGATAAGTCTGGGTTTCCCCCTTACTGTTGACTATTGATATAGATGAAAAAACAAATATCTGAAGAAAGCGGAGGCAAGAGCAGAACTCGATGATCAAAGAAATTTAAGCAGCAACCATCTTACTTCAAGGCTCCTCTTGACTGAATCAGTTCTAATGTTTGCTGTATTAGATATCAAATCTTAGCCTTCTAAATAATGGATATAACAAAATGCCTTTTCTACATCTCAGACTGATGTTACAGAAAACTCCCTGGAGATTTTCAAAGCTTTCTTTCCAGTGACTATTTGTATTAGTTCTGTAAGGAAACATGGTTTCTGACTTACCTTGGACTACCAAAAATGAAATAAAATCATCATCAAAGTTCAAAACATGCTATAGAAACTGAATCACAAAACATTTAAAATTTATTACAGAGCTCTGTTCTGTAAAGATCCAGCAACTGGACATATCCGTAGAGCTATTATTGTCTGTAACCATTTACCATATACTATTACAGGTCAATTTTAAAAGGAATGCGCATGCACCCATAAACACGCATATCAGCATGCGAGTGGAGAAAGCTGCGATTTTATATCGTGCGCGCAAATACATGCATCTCATGTAAAATCTCCCTGCCATGCACATGTGTGCGCTTAATCTTAAAAGGCAGCTCGAATAAATTTCCCGCGTGTATTCCATTAGGGTTTTAGTGGGTTTTATGCATGGATGCAGGCAGATTTAAAAAATGTTCACACGAGGGAAAAAAACAGTTTTTCCAATTAGACCACCAGTTTGCCCAGTTGATATTGATGCATGCAAGACCCCTCTGGTTGTTCATCCTGTAAGCCCCCCACTTGACCCTGAACCTTCATGCTATGCTGAAATCCCTAAAACTTGAGATCTCTAGATTTTCTCATCATCGGGACCTGCAGTAAAGTTACGCGGATAACACACGGACGTACACCGTGATCAGCTTTTTTCAAATTCGGAG
The DNA here is from genome assembly GCF_901001135.1 of Rhinatrema bivittatum. Lineage (NCBI taxonomy): Eukaryota > Metazoa > Chordata > Amphibia > Gymnophiona > Rhinatrematidae > Rhinatrema > Rhinatrema bivittatum. Next base: position 57,138,802 of record NC_042622.1, read on the forward strand.
TTACGCGCATAAATCTTAGTCCCACCCCTTTTACATCCCTTATTCCTTAATGCACGCATGAGTATATATGCATGTATTTTGCAGCTTCTTATAATCTGCATTGCTCGCATGCTGTCTGCATACACACATGACCGTTTTTGCGCGAGCAACGCTTTTAAAATCTACCTCTTAGAATATATATATGCAAATTGTGATGCAATCAAGAATATATCAATATTATATTAAGCTCTAATTTAAAAATATATACAAAATGTCATGCATATTACAAAAGTAAAATATATTTAATAGTTTTGGTCCCCACACAGGGGTGATCTCAAAGGTCAGATTAATGAAAAAGAATGCCTAAGGGGACAAACATATTCTCTACTGATCTCAATGGAAGAAGGGGTTAGTTAGCATTCAAAACAAAACAAAGAGTTAGATGGATTTAGGAATGAAACATCAAAATTCAAGAGAGTAGCAACAAGGATTTCATCTCATCTTCAGGCACAGCTTAATTACTCTAAGATGCATCGAAAGTCTAAAAGTTAAATGGCAGTCACTGGAATGGACACCTTGAAAAGCTCCAGGGAACTTCCTGTAATATCAGTCTGGAACCTAAAAAAATGCAGCACTTCTAAGACTCTCATTATTTCTTCCATAGGCCATTCAAGCTACTGGCTATAGTATTTCATTGGAAACTTTTTTTTACCTATAGTAATTGGAAAGAAAAACAAATAAATGCCAGATTATCAGATCCAGGTTTTTTCCCTCCAGTGGAAAGAACAATGAGGAAGTGATCCATTTACTTTCCTTTCCAACCCCCCCCCCCCTTCTCTTTTCTCCGTTAGTTTGAAAGACAGCAAATGTCCTGTTTCTTAGCAAAGGGAGCTTTATAGCATGGAACAGCTGAACTCTAGCAAAAGAAATGGCTACTTTCTCTAGTTGCTCAGCCTTGTAAAACAAACATCAATCATACCAAGAGCCATCAAGAACCAAGAGCATAGCTAAACGTAGAAACATTCCACATGATAGGAGATGAAGACTGCACGGCCTAGCGACTCCTCCAGCTCAGTTTTACAATCCCTTCCTCTCCCTCAGAGACCTTCTGTGCTTGTCCCATGCTTTCTTGAATTCTGATACTGTTCTTGTCTCCACCACTTCTACACAGCTCCATTCGTCTTCAACTGTTCTGCAAAGAAATGTTTCCTTAGAACAGATTATTCCTGAGTCTACCCCCTTTCACCCTTATCCCATCACCTCTTATTTTAGAACTTCTTAAATAACAGCTGCAAATAAGCTGTGGTCTTACTGAAAGTTAAAACATTTTTTTTAAAATTTTAGATAGGAAGAATTGGACCCACCCTGACAAACATGATCACCAAGTTGCTCGAGCACAGATGTTGTATCAAATCCTGGTGGATCCTGTTCAGTTTGTCCACATTCATTAACTCTTTCCATTTTCCAACATCCGGTTACCAATACACAAAATACCCTCCGCTTTACCTCATCTTGTAATACCCAAGGGGTTGTGTATGTTATTATATGCCCATGCCACAAAGTTTATGTAGGAAAAACTACACGCATGATCAGAATTCGAATTATTGAACACCAGTCATGCATACATACAGCATGAGAAGAAGCCCCTTTGGTAACATATTGGCAATCAACCTCCCATACTATTTCTGATCTTAAATTCTTTGTGCTCGATGTGATATCTGTCCATCCATGTGGAGGGGATTTTTTGAAATTGCTAGTCCACAAAGAAGAGAAGTGGATTTTTACACTTAACACACTTGTTCCAGAGATTGAATGGATGTACTTTTTATGATTTTTTCATCACTAGTAACACTGCCTTCTTCTCCCAGTTTTGCAGCCCTTTTGCTACTATTATAGATGGTTTACCTCATGTAACTTTCAATACAAACTTTTTCTTTTTTTTTGGACTCCTTGGACCTCCTACAAATACAATAATATCCCCTAGTTGTCGGTTATCTGTCTTGCTCTTGACGAATGATACACGGCAAAATTTTTGTTGTATTTTTTACCCTGACTGGTAAAACCTGCATGGCTTTCCTCGCACTGCATCTAGGGGCAGATTTTCAAAGGCTATGCGTGTAACCCGAGAAAATCTGCCCCTGTGAGCGCCGAGCCTATTTTGCATAGGCTTGGCAGTGCACGCAAGCCCCGGGACTCACGAATGTCCCGGGGCTTTCAAAATGGGTGGTCCGGGGGCGGGGGCTGGGGGCATGGCAGTGGTTCGGGGGCAGTCCGGGGTGGGGCCAGGGGCATGGCGGCAGTTCAGGGCGGTCCGGGGGTGGTCCCGAATCCTCCAACACAGCAGCCTGTGCCAGGGATGGCGAGCCGGTGTGCAGAAGTTACGCCTGCCTCGGGCAGGCGTAACTTCGGAAACAAAAGGTAGCGGGGGATTTAGTTAAGGCTGGGGGGTGGGCTAGATAGGGGAAGGGAGGAGAAGGTGGGGGGATCGCAAAAAAAGTTCCCTCCAAGGCCACTCCAATTTCGCAGTGGCCTTGGAGGGAATGAGGAAACCCATCAGGGTTTCCCTTGGGCTCGGCGCGTGCAAGGTGCACAAGTGTGCACCCCTTTGCATGCGCCGACCCCGGATTTTATAACATGCGCACGCATTTGTTCACGCCGGGTTGCATATTTTTTAAGATCTGGCCCATTGTTTTTATTTCTTCATTTTTATTTTTTGAATTTCATACTAAACTTCATTTTTTTCAAATGACTATTTTTATTTTGCAATACCTTTATTATTATTTGGTTAAGTTATTTTTTATTTCGAGTCCAAAAAATGTTTACATTCTGGATATCCCATTTCTTTAAAATTGTCAACGGTATCATTCCATCTTGTAAGTCCTCCAACTGGTTGGTTTTTGCACTCATTGTCCCATAGCTATTTTCATGCATAACCCTGATGTTCCCTTTTCGGTTGGTGACTCCCTCATTTCTCTCTATTCATACATCTCTCAGTTCCCTTTGTGGTCGGTTTCGTTACGACATTTTTCAACTCCATTTTGTTTTATTTTGAGGCTGTCTACCCAATTTTGATTGGCCCCTCTAGTTTACTGTGGTTCTCACTGATTGGTTGGTAGTTTTGGCGCCATTTCTTAATGTTTTTTTAAATGCCCAGAAATGAATTTCCATGCAAGCAAACTCATTAAATAAAGGAATTGCTGTTAACCAGGTTTATTTTGTGGTGAAAACTTTTATGTATCTTTATTGATGTGCTGCAGTCTTGTTTTGTTTCTTTATTTGTCCTTACTTATTGGCTACATTGTTCTTTTGTTGTAGCTGTTTTGAATCAGATGTTCTGGTCCCTCCCGATGCAGCCTGTTTGGCGAAACATGGTGTCCGTGTCAGGGGATGCTTTAAGTGGCCATTTCCAATTAAGAACTGTGGAGTTCTGCATCTTCAATAAAGTTTAAATATTTGCTGCAGTTAATATTTGTAAGGACTATTCAATTATTCAATGCGCTCTCTATCAGCATTGGCTTCACAACTGAGCGTTGAATTTATCTCCGATATCTTTGTGGCTTGAATACTACAAATATTACACCAGGCCCTAAAACATCAATTTGGAAACAAGAACAAGCTAAGCTGCTTTAGATCCCTACACAGAAACTACATGTTAGCAGAATACTCACTTCTGTCACACATGGAGAATACAGATCGACCCTCACCAAATACAGAATGAAAAGATCATAATGTGCAGACAAAAAACTGAATTGGAAACTGCAACAACACCCAATAATTGAAAACAATAATTAAAAAAAATCCCCAGTTTTCTATAATTTCCAGTCACCCTTAGGTTGTTCTGAATTAATGGGTGTAGGGTGTACACAAGCTCTTCCCTCACACATATTCCCTTTCACACAACTGAAATCCACACACATTCCCTCGCACCCACTGACACCTACACACATGCTCCCTTTAACCTTGCATCCATTGACACCTACACACACACTGCCTTGCCCACTGATATCTACACACACCTGCTCTCTCGCACCCACTGATACATGCACACATGCTCCCTTGCACTCACTAACACCTACACACACTTCCTCGCTCCCACTGATACATACACACATGATCCCTTGCACTCACTAACACCTACACACACTTCCTTGCTCCCACTGATACATACACACAGGCTCCCTTGCACTCACTAACACCTACACACACTTCCTTGCTCCCACTGACACCTACACACACATGCATCCTTGCACACTCTCACTCTCACTCTTCTCTCCTGCTGCCTCTGAATATGTAAAAAAAATGTACACTTACATTGCTGGTCAGGAGGGATTCAGGCAGGGTTACCAGCTTGATAGCCTTGGTGCTGGAAGAGGTAGGCAGGCCCGAATCATGGGGGTGGGGGTTATTGCCTTAATAGAAGGGGGTCGTGGGCAGAAATCAGTGAGGCATTCAGCTGTGGTAAAGCAGCAGCAGGATGTCTGCTGATTGCCTTCCATGGCAAAGAGCAATAGGGTCAGGTGAGGGAAGGTCACGGGAGCACTGCCACAGCCATGGTAGTGGGGGAGGGGGAGAACAGTCCCACAGAGATCAGCGACACTGTGAGAAAAGATCAAAAAATACATGCAGGCCCATAGAGCCGGTGCTGCTGCAGCGGAGACAAAAAAATATAAAAGAGAAGCAGAGGCTCCTGGAATCACGGCTGCAGCCACAGGAAAAGCAAAAAAAAAAAAAGAAAGAAATGAGTAAAGAGCCTCGTTGGAGGCTCCCGCTCAACCAGAACAGCCGAAATGGGGTCGCTGCGAGCAAAACCAGTGTCATGTGGCTGCTCTGACTGGCCCACCGGGGAATGCCCAAAACCCCGATATCACTAAAACACCCAGGGGTGGGCTTGGCCTATTTAAGAAAGAGTTGGGATTAGTAAAAATACCTTTTAAATGTATCGATGGTTGTGAAGAAATGCTGATGAAATTAGGAAGCTAGATGTTGTTTTGTTCATTTTATACTCGGCCCCACTGCATTTCAGTAGTTCATAATGAGCTGTTAGATTGTATATCAGCCTTACATGTCCAATATGAAGGGCTGATAGCGTTGGGTGATTTTAACATTCATGATCATCATGATCTGGCACTATAAGAAATTTTAAGCATTTTCTTTTAGCATTAGAGGTACCTCAGATGATTTCTGAAGTGATGCATCGTGCTGGTCATATTATTGATTTCATTATTGTTCCAGGACCCATGATTCATGCAGAATGTACATCGAGAATAGCGCATGTGTTCCATGGTCAGATCATTACTTACTAGTATTCTCATTACAGTTGAGATCAGTATTGAAGTCTTCACAATATGAAAGAAAAGTTATTAGAGGTAATAAAGACATGGAGCTTTTCAAAAATTTATGGGCGGAACGTAAAATAGAAATGCCTGATGTTTCAATTGAATAGATGATAAACTGGTGAAACATACATTTGAAAGTATATATGATATTGCTGCCCCAAAATCTATAGGGGTAGATTTTAAAACCTACGTGTGGGCGTCCATCTGCGCGTGCTACCCGGCGCGCACATGTGGACGCCCGATTTTATAACATGCACATGCAGGTGCGTGCATGTTATAAAATCGTGAGTCGGCGCGTGCAAGGGGGTGTACACTAGTGCATCTTGCGTGCGCCGACACTTCACCTGTTCCCTCCCAGGCCGCTCTAATTTAGGAGCGGCCTGAGATGGAACTTCCCTTTCCCTACCTTTTCTACCCCTTCCCCTAACCTTCCCACCCCCTAGCCCTATTCTAACCCCCCCCCCCCCATTCCTTTAACTTACTGTTTGCGCCTGCGCACCCCGGCACCCTGCCAGCACGAGATCCCTCAGCACAGCGGCAAATGGTCGCTGTGCCGGGGACCTCTAGCTCTGTCCCACCACACCCCCGGACTACCCCGCCCCCACCCCGCCCCTTTCCCGAAGCCCCGGGACTTAGACGCGTCCCAGGGCTTTATGCGTGCCACCAGGCCTTTTTAAAATACGTCCAGCATGCGTAAATCCAGAGGATTTATGCATGTAGGGGGCTTTGAAAATCTGGGTCATAGTGAACAGAAAAAAAAATAATAAAAATGCTCCATGGTATACAAGGGAGTTGACTGAAGGTCACAAATTGCTACCACAAAAAGAAAGAAAATGGTGAAAGGTGAAGTCTGATTCAAATAAGAAAGAATATGAATAAGCTATGACAACATACAAGATATTAGTGGCTACTGCAAAAAGGAATTATTATATTTTTTATTTATTTATTTATTTATTTATTTAAGTGTTTTTATATACCGGGATATGTTGGGAACATCATCTCGGTTCACAGAAAACTAAAACTGCAACAGGCTTTACAGAGAACAAATAACAAAGTGAAAGTATATAAAGTAAACCGTGATAAGTTTGAACAAATAACACAACATGCTATATATTAATTGCATTATATCATATAAGTTTTTTGTTCAAACAATATATCATGATGATTAATAATTCTATTAATAAACCTCTGGAGTTATTTTCATTAGTAAAAACATTTGGTTGTCAAAAGGTAACTGCTCCCGACTTACCAACAAATCATGTTATTGCTACTTAATTCCAGGAGAAACTACATAATTTGAGCTCCCTGATAAAAGTATCAATAAATAGTGTGCAGCAAGATATTATTAATGGATTTCAGATGGTAAAGTGGGAAACTTTTGAACTCTTATCAAATAAAAATCTGCAAACTGTGATCTCCATGATCAAAGTAATGACTTGTGAGTTAGATCTGGGCCCATCTGAATTATTGAAAGTTACGCTTCCTGACATTAACGGTGCAATACTTAGTATTGTTAATCAGTCATTACAATCTGGTGATGTGCCTATTGCACTGAAACAGGCAATAATAAAACCAGTATTAAAAGATAAGACTAAATATCAAACAGGTTTATCAAATTACCATCCCGTTTCTAATCTTTGCTTTATTAGTAAAGAGTTGGGAAAAGAGGTATTAATGCAATTAGAGGATTTTCTGGATGATAATAAAATATAGCATAACAATCAATTCATTTTTTGAAAAAAGCATGGGACAGAGACCTTATTAGTCTCATTTTTGGGTGATGTAATTAAAGATTTGGATAAGAGCCATTCTGGAATTCTGGTACAATTAGAAGTCAGTTCAGTTTGACACCATTCCACATGGAAAGTTAACTGGAGATATTGCAAAAAACAGGCATAGGGAATACAGTATACTGATGATTTGAGTCATACTTAAATGGACAACAGCAACAGGTTAGATTTAATAAGGAGAATACAGATTGGTTCTCCAGTAATAGAGGGGTACCGCAAGGTTTCTCTCTATTATCTGTTATTTAACATTTATGTTTGCTTGCTCACAGATATAATGTATTCTCTTGGTTTTCCTTTTAAATTTTATGCAGATGACATGCAATTTTATGATCCCAGTATAACTAGAGATGAAGTTCTACCAACTGATCTTACCAGGGTATGGTGAGAATAAATGACTGGGTTGAAGTCCATGGCTTTGTGCTAAATCATAAGACAACAATGGTCACATGGTTAGGTGAGTCGGTAATGCCAAAAATACCTGACAAGTATGAATTGCATGGTCATGCATTGCAGTTACATGATAAGAAACGTGACCTGGGGATAATATTGGATTCCAGTCTCTCTCTTTCTAGGCACAAATTTCAAATGTGGCAAAAGTGTCCTTTCTTGCATTGGGAATGATCTGTCCTCTTAAGTACATTTTATCCGTTGAGGATCTTAGGGAAGTGGTTCAAACGATTGTTATGAATCAGCTAGGTTACTGCAATATCCTTTATTTGGGACTTCCAAAGAAATTAGAGCATTGGAATTGCTTCAAAATGCTGCCATTCGAGTAGTATTTGGTTTGCCATGGGGGATTAGTTTGACTTTATATCAGAAGAAAATATATTGGTTGCCGATATATGACTGAATTCAGTTTAAAGTTCTAACCATGGCACATAACTCATTATTTACTGATGGGTATTGTCTTAGTAGTAAGCTTACATCATACACTCCAGTGCGTAATATGCGTTCAGCAAGTCAGAAGTACTGTTCCCTATACCCATTTGTTTCATTTAAAAACAATAACTTAGGAATTTTCCTTCGCAGTTCCAATGTTATGGAATAATTTACCTTTAGCAATACATCAGGAAGAAAATTACTTGAGGTTCAGGAAGAAATTGAAGGCTTTCTTCTTTGCCAGGGCATATGCAGACTCCATGATTATTTAAATGCTGATAACTTTGATAGTGCAATTTATATATTTTTTGTATTGTATTTTTATTTATTTTATTTGAATGTTATTCTTTTATAATTATATGTTATATATTGTGTATGTATAAACTGTAATCTGCCTTGAACAAATGGAAATGTCAGAATATAAAATGGAGTGTTTATTTATTTATTTAAAAATTCTTATATATTGCCTATATAATTTATAGTGGATCTAGGCGGTTTACAAATAAACAAAGAGAACATACATAACAATTAAAACATTATTATTATTATTATTATTATTATTATTAAATAGCAGTGTACTTTCAATGCACTGATATTTACGTGTATTGAAACATCTCGGGTAGATTTTGAAAGGCGAGCATGCTTCCTGGTGCACAAACATAGACGTGCTGATTTTATAACATGCGCGCCAGCACACAGATATTATAAAATCATTGGGCCACACGCAAGGGGGGTATACTTCTGCAAAATTCATGCGGTGACGCATCCCGGCCTTCTCCAGTTGCCTATCCCTTACCCTAACCTCCCTTCTCCTCTCCTCCCTGCCCCATAAACCCTATCCTATCTACCCCTCATTTTTTTTTTTACCTTTTGCTTCTCAACAGGAGCAGTAGCATGTTGCACGCCAACAGGGTGCCAGCATGCGCTTCCCCGGCAAAGTGGCAAATGGCCACTGTACTGGCTTTATCTGGGCCTGACACTTTGCCACGAAACGGGGTTACACGCATGGCTGGGATCCTTTGAAGATACACACATAACTCTTGTTTTTTACCCGTGTGGGGGATTAAAAATCAGGCCGTATGTGTATAATCTGCTTAGACCATATACAAGCAGGTTATAAAATACTGTAGTAGATCTCAGCATGGTCATATTTGCACATATATGAGGTCCCACGGAGTTGTTTGAAAGTAAGAGGCTTTGATTTTTGAAAATACAGTCCTTCTTTTTAATGTTTTATTCTAATAGCACGGGCATAGAGGGACCTAGCTGATGTCATCACTACAAGAACATAGCTCCAGCTAGGGAATTACAGAGATTTTACTACAGGAATGCATCAATTCCAGTGATGTCTCTATAGGAACACAACGCCATATAGGGAATTGCAGTGATGTCATTGCAGGGATGCAGCTCCATATGTAGATATGCATTGATGTCACTACAGGAATTTCATGCCTTTAATAACATTAAAATTCAAACTCCCTCTATTACAGAATTCTTCTATATGAAAATCTAATCTTTTTAGAGACCTTAACTAGGAATATTGGTTGCTGATAACAGTCCCTTTTGGGACCAAAATTTTAATTCTCTCTCAATATCAATACATTTTTCATTTTTCTAACATCTCTACCTTCTATTTTCACTTACACTTTTTAGAAGAGATATCATTTCCAAAATCAAAGCCTCCTTTTGTGATCCCATTGCTCAATTATATTTACTAAAATAATTTGCAGTAGCCCTACTTTATTTTATATATTTATTTTATTTTTTCTGATTTTTTTTTTTTTTCAATGAACAATTGATGCAAACATTTTGGACAGTCGAGTGAGTGAAATTGACTATTTGGTGATTAATAACCTGTGTTTCTGCAAGATGCTTAGAATCCAGGTGGACATTTTCTTTGGTTTATAATAATTAGTAAACTGGAGGCAAAGCAGGCCCTTTAACCTTTTATTTTAATTTATCACAAGCTACATAATTAAAAGAAAATAAAGTCAATTTATCTCATTGTAAAACAAAACCTATTTATCATTATAGGCTCTCTTTTTAAATCTCCAGAGGTCGGCGACATTTTTTGATTGAGTGCCAAAAAATATGCAACATCTGCAGCAGGCAAAATGGGGGTAGGGAAAATCTCCAGTTGAATGTTGTTGCTTCTGGTGGGGGTTTTTTTTCCAATGGAATACTGCATATGCTTCTGCTTTGAGAACTGTAGAATCTCTGTGACAACAGTACCGCAAGCGTATTCAAAACTCATGGGCTAGCTCTGTTGATCTGGCACAGCGCGAGACAAAATGTTCACAGAGCTGGCACAGAAATTGTACAGTTCTCAGATTGCAACCTTTCTGCATCTACTAGTGTGCCAGGTGAAACAGAATCACTTTCCACTCTCTGGCACGCATGCATACTCATCTTGCCTATTCAGTTAGGGGCAGATTTTCGAAGGCGCGTAAATCCAGGCAGGGTTACGTGCGCCGGGCCTATTTTCAAAAGGTCCGGTGGCGCGCGTAAAGCCCCGTGATGCGCGTATGTCCCAGGGCTCAAAAAAAGGGGTGGGATGTGGGTGGAGTGGGGGCGTGGATGGAGCCTCCAGGCACAGCGGCCATTTTCTGCTGTGCCCGGGATTCCGGGCCGGCCGTTGGCTGGAGAGCACAACTTATAAAATAAAGGTAGGGGGGGGATTTAGGTAGGGCTGGGAGATGGGTTAGATAGGGGAAAGGCGGGGAAGGTGGGGGGGGGGGGTTGGAGGGAACAGGGAAAGCCATCGGGGCTCCCCTAGGGCTCGGCACACTCAAGGTGCACTAGTGTGCACCCCCTTGTGTGCGCCAACCCCGGATTTTATAACATGCGCGCACATGTTATAAAATCGGGCGTAGATTTGTGCGCGCAATGTTGCGCACACAAATCTATGCCCGCACGTACCTATTAAAATCCGGCCCACAATTTCCAAAGGAGTTACAATATTTAAAAAGGGCTCCAGGGGCGATCCGGGAAACTACAGACTGGTTAGCCTGACTTCAGTGCCAGGAAAAATAGTGGAAAGTGTTCTAAACATCAAAATCACAGAACATATAGAAAGACATGGTTTAATGGAACAAAGTCAGCATGGCTTTACCCAGGGCAAGTCTTGCCTCACAAATCTGCTTCACTTTTTTGAAGGAGTTAATAAACATGTGATAAAGGTGAACCGGTAGGTGTAGTATACTTGGATTTTCAGAAGGCGTTTGACAAAGTCCCTCACGAGAGGCTTCTACGAAAACTAAAAAGTCATGGGATAGGAGGTGATGTCCTTTCGTGGATTACAAGCTGGTTAAAAGACAGGAAACAGAGAGTAGGTCAATTTTCTCAGTGGAAAAGGGTAAACAGTGGAGTGCCTCAGGGATCTGTACTTGGACTGGTGCTTTTCAATATATATATAAATGATCTGGAAAGGAATACGACAAGTGAGGTTATCAAATTTGCGGATGATACAAAATTATTCAGAGTAGTTAAATCACAAGCAGACTGTGATACATTACAGGAGGACCTTGCAAGACTGGAAGATTGGGCATCCATATGGCAGATGAAATTTAATGTGGGCAAGTGCGCGATTCACAAAGCAAAATGTGCAGCCAAGCCGCACATTTTACTTTCAGAAATAATTTCTTCGGGTACCGGGAAAGTGCACAGAAAAGCAGTAAAAACTGCTTTTCTATGCAATCTCTGACTTAATATCATGGCGATATTAAGTCAGAGGTCCCGAAAGTTTCCAAAAAGAAAAAAAAATTTGAAGTCGGTCCGCGGCTGTCGGGTCCAAAACTGGACGCTCAATTTTGCCGGTGTCCGGTTTCCGAGCCCTTGGCTGTCAGCGGGCTCAAGAACCGATGTCGGCAATATTGAGCGTCGGCTGTCAAACCCGCTGACAGCCACCGCTCTGGTCCAAAAGGAGGCGCTAGGGACTTGCTAGTGTCCCTAGCGCCTCCTTTTGCCTGTTTTTACTGCCGGGCCTCATTTAAATTCAGAATCGTGCACACAGGAGAGTGGCCTGTGTGCGCGTCGGGAGAGCGGGCGTTCACCCACTCTCCCGCGGACTTTACTGTATCGGCCCGATAGTGCAGCAAGGGCTGTGTGCTGTTCTGCAATTCATTTTACTAAAACAAGAAGTGTGGTTTGCATTTTAGTATAAATGAATTCTCAAATCTGACTGGAAGGTGCTTTGTGTTCTAATTGATATAAATTGGTCTTTAATTAAGGAGATAAACAAAATGTTCACATATGGCAGTCACCAGTAGAATTTCAATTTTCTCTGTTTTCTATTTTTCACAATTGTCTTAAAACATGGTACAAATCTCTGCTGGCCATGGTCCACAGACATTTGGGTGGATTTCCCAACTCCATAGATTACAAGAGAACTGCAGATTTTGTGTCTGTTTTTAAGATAGCTCAGTAAAAGATTGTCATCTAGCACAGTCTGTTTTTCCACCAGTCCTACATTGTAGCTGCTGATTTTAGATGGTTTGTTTTGGATTCTGACCAGTCATGGATTTAGCTTCATTATGTGTTTCAGAACAAACACTAACATAGTAAATGATGGCAGAAAAAAAAGACTTCCTAGTCTGCCCAGTGCTGTTCCCAACATCTCAACATAACCCAAACTCATGTTTGGTAATGCTATACTTTATTGCACAAATATAGCAATACTCTATTAAACTTCAAGAAGACTTCAAAAAATTTTTTAAAAACTGTCAGCATATTAGATACTTTTTTGTCTTTGACGGTCATCAAGGTAAGTTAAAATGCCTAGGAGGAGGAGGAGTCTAATGATAAAAGCACTGAACTAGAAAGCTAGAAACTGAAACTCTAGGGAGGAAGACTCAAAACCAATGTCAGGAAGTATTTCTTCATGGAGAGGGTGGTGGATGCCTGGAATGCCCTTCCGGAGGAAGTGGTGAAGACTAAAACTGTGATGGATTTCAAAGGGGCATGGGAGGGATAAACACTGTGGAACCATAAAGGCTAGAGGATGGGAATGAAGAGAAGAGAAGAGGCATGGCCGTGGCTTGCTGGAAGTGTGGTGATTACTTCCCTTACTCAATAAGCCTTCACATGGTTAATGCAACTCCAACATTGCTCTCTGCTTCACTGGCAAGGGGAAATGTGGAAAAGAGGATTTGCATTCAGACAACAACCAAGGACTGAACTGCACAGTCTGGGTAAACAAATAAGTGTGGGGGTACCTTGCTTATTGCGATGGTTACTACCCTAAACCAATTAAGCCAGATACTTCACTTTGAATGCATATCCAGCATTGCTCTCTGCTTCAACGGCAGGGGGAAATGTGGAAAAGAGGATTTACATTCAGAAAACATCCAACAAGGCATTGATCTGTGCAGGCTGGGCAAAGAAGGATTGGGGTAACTTGCTTGATGTGGCGGTACTACCCTTAACCATTAAGCCTTATGCGTCACTTTTAATGCAACTTCAACATTACTCTCTGCATCAACGGCAAGGGGTGGCAGGAAATTAGAATCAAACAGTTACCAACAAGGGCCCTGAACTTGGTGGTCAGTGAAACAGATAAGTATGGGAAAATAAGTGTGGGAGCTTGCTGGGCAGGCTGGATGGGCCGTTTGGTCTTTTTCTGCCATCATTTCTATGTTTCTATATAGAGACATACTGAATTCAGCAATCAAGTTTTGCTTCTGTTACTCTTGGAGTGAACCTGGTCAAGTTGCTTTCTCCCCTTGTACCTCCAAGGCTGACAACAAGATGCGTCTCATTTTCATTCTTTGGACCCAGCAGATTACCCCTGCTCCTTTGAGTCTCCAGTTCAATCAGAACCAGAGCATTCACAACTCCCCAGGAATTTGCCACCAATTTCATAATTCCCCTGCCCCTAACCACTAACACCACTAACATGGGTAAAGGAATACCCTAATGATTAGAGCAACGGGCTGAGAACTAAAGAAACACGATTCAGGTCCCATTCTTTTGTGACTTTGAGCATGTCATATTTTCTCCTCTGGCTTCAGGTATTCACATGGAGGATAACTTTCAAAACTGCTCACATGCATCCATTTACATGTGTATATGGGCGCATGCAAAGTTGCTACTGTATTTTATAACCTGCATGGATATGATATGTGCAGATTATAAAATATGAGTACATATGGGGTGCACATATGCTCACTAATTTAAAACCATGAGCCACACAAATTCAGATTTATCCAGAAAAGTAGTGGCACTTATCCAATTACGTTCTGAATTTTCAGGCTAAGTAATGGTACTTAGCTGGATAAGTCTAAAAAGTACTACCTGTCCATCTAAGTAGTGCTCTTCATACTTATCCGGGTATGTAAGATAGCCAGATAAGTCTAAAAAAATGCACTATTTATCTGGTTAAGATCAAATTTGTCTGTCTAAGTAGCAGCAAAAGTGCTACTTAGCCAGATAATTCGGAATTTAACTGGCTAAGTGTCCGCAGATGATATACCCACATGTTCGTACTTCAAATTTTAAAGGGATATGCAAATAATTTTACTCACGTTATTTAGATGCACTTACACATAAGTCAGGGAATTTTCTAACATGTGTGTGACAAAGAAATAACCAGTCTTACTAATTAGTCTACCATTTCACCCAGTCCATCTGCAGCTCATATAGACCCTCCTGGTTCTTCAGCCTGAAGTCCCCCCCCCCCCCCATTTCACCAAGACCCTTCTCCCAGTCATTTCTTTCACGTTTAAGATGTTTACAATCAATTACAGCAGATATTGAGCACTAGTAAATATACGCATGTAAAAGATTTACGCATGACACCTTGGCAGGTTGTAAAATAGCAACTTGCATGCAAAAATGTTGGTCCTTCCCAGAACTCCTCTGGCTTGCCCCTTTTTTTTACACATGTAAATTTACTCACAGTCCCTGATTTATGCACAAATGTTGCGGTTTCAAAACAACAAACTTGCATATATGCTATTTGACATGCACACGTGCTATCTTTTACAGGTGCACCTTTAGAAAATTCACTTTTTTCAATTGTAATCTCTTTGTGAAGGGATTTATACTTGAAAGCAAATAATGCTGGGAGTCAACTTGAACATCATTTGGAAAGGTAGGATAAAAATCCAAAATAATTATATCATCATAGATAGCCAATCATTGCAGCAACCAGGGTTTCCTCCAGAATCCTTCAATCATGTACCCTGAATTGGACCACTAGGTGTCACCCTTGAGCAATAGTCACTACTCTCTTCCCCTGGGGACTGTGAATGCTGCTTCCACAATTTTCCCAGTGGAAGACTCGACAATTGAACCAGTAGTACACTGTACTGCCACTGAGCCACTTAATATGCCATTCCCCATTAACAATATTATAATTAATAGGGATGTGGAAGATGAGAATAATTGTTTTGTTTTCTCAGGGTTTTAATTTTTTTTTTCAGTTTGTTTGAATTTTTTTTCAGTGCGGTTCATTTCTTTAACCAAAGAAAACATTAACAAACCAAAAAACAAACAAACCCACAAGCCGCTTTAATTGATCTATACTGCTTTAATTGGTTTTTGGACCAGAAAGCTGTATATAAAAAATTTTAAATAACCCTCTCCCTTCAAAAAATGGCCTGCCCAGTGCCCTCCAAGCCCATTTCTCCCTGCAAAGATAACTACCGGGCCCAGGCCTACTTGGCTGGGATGAGCTGGGCCTTCCCTGAGTCCCTCTGACCAACCTCCTACCCCACAAACACAACTGCAGGGCCTAGTCCTATCTGGCTGGTTTGAGCTGGGTCTCCCCAGGGCCTCCCTAGGTTCCCCTCCCCACACTCTTGAAAAATTACTGGGGCCGGAGACCTCCAAAGACCCTTCTTATATGCTATCTGATGTGTATAAAAATATATACATTAGCAAAAGGAACTTTCTTACGTAGTTTTTGGGGATGTGAAAAACTTAATTTCTAGATACGTGGAATTGAGGGCCAACAAACAAGTTGTAGGTGATACTTTTATATTGGACTAATATGATACATCTGTGATGAGCTTTTGAGAGTTAATTTCTGGACTGATCTGCTGAGAGATATAGGGGCAGATTTTTAAAAACTACTCGCGCAAACAAAAGGACACCGGATTTTAAAAGCTACGCGCGTAGCTGTGTGTATCTTTTAAAATATGGGGTTGGCGCACGCAAGGCTGTGCAAAATTGGCAGCCTGCGCGCGCCGAGCCGTGCAGCCTGCCTCCATTCCCTCTGAGGCCGCTCCGAAATCGGAGCGGCCTCGGAGGGAAACTTTTTTTTTGTCCCCCCCCCCACCATCCCCTCCCTTCCCCTATCTAACCCACCCCCCAGCCCTAACTAAATCCCCCTCCCCTACCTTATTTCGTTGAGTTCCGCCTGTCACCGGCTCGCTGTGCTGGAGCACTCGGCCCCGCCCCCGGACCACAGTCATGCCTCTGGACACGCCCCGAATGCTGCGCCGCCCCTGACACGCCCCCCAAGCAAAGCCCCTGGACTTGCGCGCGCCGGCATGCAAGTGCCCTGCACACGTACATCCAGCAGGATGTACACGTGCAGGGCTTTTAAAATCTACCCCTTAATGAATATAACAGTGCAGTTAGTATAGCTGTATTTAAAAAAGGATTGGATAAGTTCTTGGAGGAGAAGTCCATTTCCTGCTATTAATTAAGTTGACTTAGAAATAGCCACTGCTATTACTAGCAACAGTAACATGGAATAGACTTAATTTTTGGGTACTTGCCAGGTTCTTATGGCCTGGATTGACCACTGTTGGAAACAGGATGCTGGGCTTGATGGACCCTTGGTCTGACCCAGTATGGCATGTTCTTATGTTTTTCTTATATTATGTGGGGTTCCCATGGTGCAAAGGGCAGATATAATGCCTACTCACTCTTGCACTGACTCTCCAGTGCTTTCAAAATCAAGCCAGCGGCCCTATGGCCAGCAGCAAAGGGACATCATATTTAAAGCTAATGCACATACTGAATAATTAGGTGCTACGCTGGAACTGACCTTGCCACAGCATACAGAGTGCAAAAGTTAAAACTAGGAGAAGAGAAACATTGGAAATGCCAACAGATTTCTGAAATTTCTTACCCCTTGAATTTTTAGTAATGAACTCAGTTATGGAAGGAAAGTTTAAAATACAAACTATCACTGATATATTTTTAGCTGAGCTGCTGCCTTACAAAAAAAAAAAAAGCTGTACAGTACTTTGTTTGTTGCTCCGTTTTTCAAAAATACCTGTGGTATTTGCTAATGCTTAATTCAAAATTATGGGCCTGTTTTAAAAAAGAATTTACATGCGTCAAACTGGGTTTTATTCGAGTAAATGCACTTTACTCAAGTGGGCTTCTGATAAATGCTCCAATATATGGCATTGAAATGTCCATAGAATTTACTTGCATAAGTGCACTTTACACATGTAATTGGCTTTTGAAAATTGCTACTTTTCAAAATTCACCTGCAAATTTTTAACAATCTGGACACTTGTTATGTATGTATACATAATCACACAAATACATTACCCATAATTTTATCCCCCTAAAACTATCTCATTCATTCACACATTCATACAACATATCCCTGTGTGGGATACCTTAAAATACACTCCCACCCCCAATTACAATATGTTCAATATCAGTAATACAGTATATTATACCATCAATACATGTATTTACATATCCCCCAATTGCTAATCACAATTTTCAATATTGATATATCAATTAGATGTCATCACCCCCAGTTACAATTTGTTCAATATCATTAATACAGCATATTATACCATCAATACATGTGTTTACATATCCCCTGATTACCAATCACAATTTCCTATATTGATACGTCAATTAGATGTCATCACATTCCTTATATATCATTAATTACATATCTTCAAAAATTCCCTACAAGGACCCTTGTTTTGCCTAAAACGGCTTCCACAGGGGTTGTCTTATCAATGATCTTGATAAACCACTCTTCATCCCCTTGGTAGAATATGTCTCACTGATCATAATTTCCCTGTCAATATCATCAAGTGTCCAAAAATAACACCAATCTACAATACTCCTTTAACAATTATCTTCTCACGAACCCGACTTCAAAATTCTTCCAGCTTTCACTAATTTTAACCACTCCAGAATTATCTTAACTGTTAGCACATCTCAAATATATTCCACTGCAAATTTCATCTTGCTGTCCATTTGATATCCACCATTATTTCATTACCGGCTTGGTGAACCATTGGACGAAGGCATCTTGGAAACTGGTGGTAATGTAACTGCCAGGTTCTTATGGCCTGGATTGGCCACTGTTGGAAACAGGATGCTGGGCCTGATGGACCCTTGGTCTCCCCCAGTATGGCATTTTCTTATGTTCTTATGTTCTTATGCCTTAAAATAATCGTTTCCTTTGTAGGTTGGGTGCCAACTGCCCTTCCGGATTATGATAAATTGCAGAAGGACCTGTGAGACTGGAAAATTGGGCATCCAAATGGCAGATGAAATTTAGTGTGGATAAGTGCAAGGTGATGCATATAGGGAAAAATAACCCATGCTATAGTTACACGATATTAGGTTCAATATTAGAAGCTACTGCCCAGGAAAAAGATCTAGGCATCATAGTGGATAATACATTGAAATCATCGGCACTCAAAAAAGCAAACAGAATGTTAGAAATTATTAGAAAGGGAATGGTGAATAAAACAGAAAATGTCATAATGCCTCTGTATCGATCCATGGTTAGACCATACCTTGAATACTGTGTACAATTCTGGTAGCCGCAGAAAAAAAGATATAGTTGCAATGGAGAAGGTACAGATATATATATAAAAAAAAAAAAAAAAAAAAATATATATATATATATATATATATATATATATATATATATATATATAAAATATTTATTTATTTATTTAAAGGTTTTTATATACCGATAGCCGTTTGCACATCGTATCGGTTTACAGAAAACTAAAACTTTTTGACAGTGTCATTAAACAGAATTTTTTGGCACTGCCATTACATAGAACAGTAAACTTTGCATACAATAGATAAACATCAGCAAACAGAAACTGGGTAACTATTTACAGGGAATGATGGTTCCTAAATTGGGAGCAGATGAAGGAAAAATTAACAAGCGTACATTGTGAAGGTAATACATGTAAAGCACTGTAAATATATAATGAAATAAACGGGGAGAAGGGAGTTGAGAGAAAAGTCAGCAGAAGCACATTGTAAATGGTGATACAAGGAATGCATTATACACCGCTTGGGGGGGGGGGGGCATCAGGAGGATGGTTGTTGAGGGAGGGGTAGGCCTGTAAGAATAGCCAGGTTTTTAGCTTTTTTTTGAATTTGGGAGTAGATGTTTCAGTGCGCAAGTCTGGGGGCATAGAGTTCCATAGGGTGGGGCCGGCCAGGGAAAAGGCTCTGTTCATTGTGGAAATAAGTTTATATATATATATATATATATATATATATATAAAGACATAGTTGCAATGGAGAAGGTACAGAGAAGGGCAACCAAAATGATAAAGGGGATGGAACAGCTCCGCTATGCGAAAAGACTAAAGAGGTTAGGACTGTTCAGCTTGGAGAAGAGACAGCTGAGGGGGGATATGATAGTGTTTAAAATCATGAGAGGTCTAGAACTGGTAAATATGAATCGGATACTTACTCTTTCGGATAATAGAAGGACTAGGGGGCACTCCATGAAATTAGCTTGTAACACATTTAAAACTAATCGGAGAAAGTTCTTTTTCACTCAAGGCACAATTAAACTCTGGAATTTGTTGCCATAAGTCATTTGATGGAGACCCCTCACCATTTTTGTTGCCCTTCTCTGGACCACCTCCATCCTTTCTCTGTCCCTTTTAAGATACAGACTCCAGAACTGAGCACAATACTCCAGGTGAGGTCTCAGGAGGGACCAGTACAAGGAGACTATCTCTTCCTTTTTCTTACTGGATAGTCCTCTCTCTATGCAGCCCAGGATTCTTCTGGCTTTAGCTATCGCCTTGTTACATTGCTTCACTGTCTTCAGATTGCTAGACACTATCACCCCAATGTCCCTCTCTTGCTCCATGCACAAGAGCCCTTAACCCCCCAAGACATACAGCTGTTTCGGTTTACCACCCAGATGCATGATCTGCACTTCTTGGCATTGAATCCCAGCTTCCATATCTTTGACCATCATTCAAGCTTCCTTAAATCATGTCTCATTCTCTCTACTTCTTACGACATGTCCACTCTGTTGCAATCTTAGGGGTAGATTTTCAAATAGCGCGAATTGGCCTACTTTTGCTGGCGCATCAGGCGCAAGCAAAAGTAAGCTGGATTTTAGTAGATACGCGCGGAGCCGCGCGTATCTGCTAAAAACCTGGATCGGCACGCGCAAGGCTATTGATTTTGTATAGCCGGCACGCGCCGAGTCGCGCAGCCTACCCCCGTTCCCTCCGAGGCCGCTCCGAAATCGGAGCGGCCTCGGAGGGAACTTCCTTTTGCCCTCCCCTCACCTTCCCCTCCCTTCCCCTACCTAACCCACCCACCCGGCCCTGTCTAAGCCCCCCCCTTACCTTTGTCGGGGGATTTACGCCTCCCAGAGGGAGGCGTAAATCCCCGCGCGCCAGCGGGCCTCTTGTGCGCCGGGACGCGACCTGGGGGCGGGTACGGAGGGCATGGCCATGCCCCCGGACCGCCCCGGGCCGTAGCCACGCCCACGTACCCGCCCCCAAAACGCTGCCGACACGCCCCGAAAACGCAGCTGCGCTCGGTCCCGCCCCCGACACGCCCCCCTCTGAAAACCCTGGGACTTACGCGAGTCCCGGGGCTCTGCGGGCGCCAGTAGGCCTATGTAAAATAGGCTCACCGGCGCACAGGGCCCTGCTCGCCTAAATCCGCCCAGATTTGGGCGGATTTAGGCGAGCAGGGCTCTGAAAATCCACCCCTTAGTATCATCCGCAAAAAGACAAACTTAATCTTCTATCCCTTCCACAATGTCACTCACAAAGATGTTGAACAGGACCAGTCCCAACACTGATCCTTGTGGCACTCTGCTTAACACCGTTCTTTCTTCAGAGTAGGTTCCATTTACCATCACATGCTATCTTCTATCCATTAACCAGTTTGTAATCCATGCCACCACCTTGGCGCTCACTCCCAAGCTACTCATTTTATTCACAAATCTCCTATGCAGGACCGTATCAAAAGCTTTGCTGACATCCAATTATATCACATCAAGCACTCTTCCTCAATCTAATTCTCTAGTCACCCAATCAAAAAAGTCAATCAGATTTTCTGACAGGACCTTCCCCTGGTGAATTTATGCTGCCTCGGGTCCAGTAATCCTCCTGACTGTAGATAGTTCACTAACCTTTCCTTCAGCAGAGCCTCCATTAATTTTCCTACCACTGATGTGAGGCTAACCAGCCTGTAGTTTCCAGCCTCCTCTCTGCTCCCAGTCTTGTGAAACAGGACCACACCCACTCTTCTCCTATCACTCGGCACCTCTTCTGTTTCCAGGGATCTATTGAACAATGAGGAGAGTGGGTGTCTTTATCACAGGTCTTATTCTGCCAGAGCCCACAGTTATCGATTTGTTCTTGGGTTTTTGACTTTTGGATGTAGACATTTGTGTGGGAGTGGTGGATGATGCACAGGATCCTGTAAAGCTGGGGAAGGTGGATGCCTGTTTGTTACATGTCTTATTCTATCAGAGCCCACTCTAATCCATTTTCACCTGGGTTTCTGCAATCTCTGTGAGAGATGGGTGTGAGATTCTGAATGGTTCAAGGAAGAGGAGTTTAATTGAAACCTAGACAATTCCTCTCTTAGATGAATGAGCTCCATTTTAACTGCAGACAGCTGAAGGCAAAAGAGACAACCTTTGATTCTCCAAACGATAGGCCTTTGGACATAAGCTCCACAATTGTTGCATTGAGTGAATGACATTTTGTTAATTTATCACTAATTCCTTAAAATTATATAAATAAAGGTAAAATTTAGGTTCTAGCAAGGATGTTTCTTAGGTATTTGAAGTAGGGATGTGCAGCCAAACGTTTTCGTTGCGTACGCGATCCGTATTCGTGGGGGGTCAATTCCGTTTCATGCGGAAGTATGGAGAATTCAATAAGTTGTCGATCTGTAAATACGTTACTACTAAATTAACTACAACCCCCCACCCTCCTGACCCCCCACTATGACATAGTGAGGGCAAAGGTAGCGCCGGCGCCATTTTGAAGATTGGCAATATGGCCCGCATGCAGGAGGTCGCTCCCGGACCCCCGCTGGACTTTTGGCAAGTCTTGTGGGGGTCAGGAGGCCCCCCAAGCTGGCCAAAAGTCCCTGGGGGTCCAGCGGGGGTCCGGGGGCGATCTCTTGCACGCGTGACGTCGGGAGCCAGGAACCAAAATGGCGCCGGCGCTACCTTTGCCCTGTCACATGATAAGGGCAAAGGGCCACCGGCGCCATTTCTCTTAACGCAGTCGTGGCCAGAGAGAGGGAGATTGCGCCGGGACTCCCCCACTGGACCCCAGGTAATTTAAAACATTTTGGGGGGGTTCGGGAGGGTGGGGGATTTGTTTTAAAGGTTCGGGGTGGGTTTTAGGGTTTTTTTGGTGTGCCGGTTTTCCCTCCCTCCCCCGATTTACGATTTTTAAGGATTTAAAAAAAAAAAAAAAACCACGACGATAAGATTTCCCTCCCCCCCCCAGCCAAAATTGATCGTTAAGACGATTGATCACACGATTCACACCCCTACAAACTAGTATTCTGAGTTCTTGACTTAAATTACACACTTGGAATTATGAATAATAACTTAGCAAGTATAATTCCACCTAGAAAAACAAGTGTTAGAGTTCCAGCAACCCCCAAAACAAAAGAACAGCAGAAAACAGAGTTTTGTATTATTTTTTTCTTGTCTAGCTTTATCAATCTCCCCAGACAGTTAGTAACAGAGCACAGTTATACAGTCTCTATTGAAAACTTCAACTATCCAGCTACCCACATGAGAACAGATCCAGGTGTAGAGCCTGTTTGGGTTTGGGATCCTGCCCTATCAGAACTGCTGCTTTGCTCTCTTGCACTAGTTCATGCCTCCTGTTTGGGAAATACAGGGGATTTGGGGGGAAAATTGTATTAAGGTGATTGCAATGCAATAAAGGTTGCTTAGTTGTGCAGATTTGTGAAAATCTGTGCACAAGTTTCCGCCACTTGGCCAGATTTTGAAATAATTGGGAGGGGGGGGGGGGTGTAATCCAGGCAGTTCTTAGATTACCAATAAGCCCAGGATTATACAATATCAAGTAGCTAAAGCAGGCTAGATGAAGGAAGGAACCATTCAAATGCAGCCCCTTTTTCTGTGGGGTCTGGAATGGCCAGCCCACTTGATACAATATATAATCACACTCTTGCTACAGCGTAAGAGGCAGTCCTTTGAGTTTAGATGATAATTTCCCCTAACTCAGGGGATTCCAGAGGGAGAGTAAGTCACCCCGCACTGGGAACCAAGAGGACTCCTTTCATCCCCTGGTTGAAAGAACCTACACCCTGGGAAGGAAGGGAAGTTGGAGAGCTAGCCCAGGTTCTTTTCCCAAAGAACTTATAAATTATTTTATGGCCCCATTTTTTATGTAACCCCAGGGATGGGGTTACATAAATAAAATTAAAAAAAAAAAACAAAAACATCCATTTCTGATGGGTTTAAAGGGGCTGGGGTAAATGGGGAGAGTACGGGCTATTAAACCTGGACTGTTTGAAGGACCTAACTCTCGCCTAGGCAAACTGGTGGACAAACTGATGAAATTGGCAATGGTATGGAAATGCACCAGTTGTAAAATACCCTGACATGAGGTTGAAACCGATTTACATGGCTATGCAGACATAATTTAGAAGGATATGGGAAGGAGGGGACTGAGGTGCCCCTATGAACATGGTACTTTATGTGGCCACACAGGTCACACAAACCAAAAGCCAGTCCTGTAGGTTATATGTGCAAAAAGCTCCTATTTAATCTGGTTCTTACATTCATATTGGACCATAACTTGTTTTAGGAAACCTCATTTAATGTATGCCCCAGTTTCCAGGGTATCTCTATCTAAGCACGTGGAGGAGCACAACTTGAGATTAACTGGAAATTCCTAAAAGTGAAACAGGTAAATAAACATACACCTAACATAGACTTAAACTGTACAGTATGGATATGATTTACTATGGCCTCATCTTGTGACACACTGGATTAAGCACTCCATTCATGCAAATGCACATTTCCTGGCAGTGATGGAGTTGCCCTGGAAATCAGACCTGTTTCTCTATAGGTAGAGCTATTATCCTGGAGTGCTTTTATTGATCTGTTGACTCACTTGTCTCCCTCTTTCTCTTCCTCTCCCTGCTCCCCCAGTGCTGTATCTTGTATCAGGCAACCACTGTATTTTAAGGGGTCTGAACAAAGGTTTAAAAGAAAAGATTATAGACAAGCTAAACTTGACCAGCTAGAAAGTCGATACTCCCTGAGTGGAGTCTGCTTCAAACATATAGAGGATCTGTCTGTTTTGTAATTATTTTTCACTTTTTATTTTTTTCCCTCCTTGCTTTCCTCTATTGTTTTTGTTCTTGTTATAATCTCAGAAATTATGAACTAGAAAGTATCATGCTCTCCTTTGATTTACATTGGTAACTAACCCAGGGGCTTCATCATCAGCCTATAAACTGTGGTGTGGTGTGGCATGAATCATGATTTTTTTTGGCATGTGCATGTTGAATGTCAACAAAGGATAAATTCATTTTGATGATTTGGGCAGATACCAGCCAATGACTTTCATCAACAATATGCTGAGAATTTTCAAATTGAGGGTAAGATGTACTAAACAGTTTTTCCCTTTTTGTTTCTATAGGAAAAAATCCTTAGTATATCTGGTCCTTAGTTGGCAGAAAGCAGTTAGTGAGTGTTATTCAATTGTGTGTTTTATAAAAATTGTTTTATTGTGTGAGTGTACAATTTATAGACTGCTTTTATTGTAACATTTTCAGTTTATGTGGTATATGCATTTTTAAAATAAATATAAGCAATATTCTATAAATATCCTATTAAATTAAGTCTGTCAGCCAATCATGTTGCTAGATTATAGACTCTTAATTGTGAACTGCTTATGTAGTCACTTGTCAGATGTAGCATGCATCTATTGTCTTTCTATAGTGATGTACCCTGGAATGGTATCAAATTGATTCAACAGAATTCAGATTTTCCAAAAACTATGCTTTCTATCTTAGAATTTACAAAATACTAAGAAAATCATGCTGAGTTACCATGAGGTCAATGTACTAATGCATCGAGAGATCCACGGAAATTGCCTAGTAATGCTAAATATTTTTCTCACAATACAGGGTTATTTAAACATATGTAAATTGACTTTGTGTTGCTTATTTACAGCGGTAAAGATCATGGAAAATTCACAAACTGTATTGCAAAAAAACTTAACGAGAACCCCCTGAGTTTTGTGTAAAAACAGTATTAACCTTGTGGACACTGGGAGGGTCCTGCAAGGCATTGTTCAGGCCCATCTGAACTTGTACACATGCTATTATACAGGTGAACTCCTGCCCAGATGGGTTCTCTAGTCTCTGGGTGAGTATTCAGCTCACAAATTATCTTATTTTGGTTTCTAGAAACACCGAAACCCCACAAAATCCAATAGCAATGTCGTTCCTAGAAATGTACCTACAGACCAAATACAAAAGAAATGCTGGGATCATCAATCATACACAGACAAAGAGCTAACAACTAAGGCTTATATTCATCAAAGAAAAAAAGGGTGGGAGTGAAAGTGTTCAGCCGGCCCCATTGCGGTGGTGCGTTTTCGCCTGTCGTGGTTGAAGCTGCGCCACACTCTATTGCCACCATAGTGCCAATAGAAAAGCTGGTGTTAAATCCAGCGCTACTGCCAGCGGTAACGTCCGAAACATTATTACCCACAGTGGTACCGCCACCTCATTACTCTTAACCCCACCCAAACTCCTCCCTAACCCTACCCTGTTCCCTCATTTTAATATTGCCATCACGATGCAGGCGTTATCACGTGCGGTAACGCCCTAATGCACACGATAAGGCCACATCACGATTTGATGAACGACTCCTTAAATAGTTTATTAGAAATAAGGAGGTAGATTTTCAAAGGCTTGAGCATGGACAAACCAGGAGATACGCATATCACTTGGACGTGCACAGGCAGTGTGGAATTTAAAAGGCTCCCAGTATGCAGATACAAATTTTGGTGTGAAAAAGGGGGGGTGCATGGGTGTACCTGATTTTCCCAATGACACCAACGCGTAACTCTTATGCGCACAAGCGCACGCCATGTCAGCTTACATGTCAGCTTTGGATGACATGTAAGTAAAAAAATAAGAGTCTTGCCTAGTCAATGGGATTTTAAGGGTCAAGGCAGGTAGAGGATAAGAAAGTCAAACTAGCTAGGGGAGTATGGACGTCCTTTACTTTAACTAGGTAAACTTGGAATGGCCTGGGGAAATGGGTATTGGTATTGGCATCACTGCGAGTCTCTATTAAAATCCTTCCACTCATGCACTGTGCACAACAGCCTTTCACCTCCCATCACATATGGCAAGGGAATTAGATTCAGTCGGAAACCAACAAGGACATTGAATTTTATGGTCTGGGAAACAAATATGCATGGGGGTAACTACTGATGTGGCTATTACTACCCTTAACTAATAAGCCTGATAGTTTTGATGCAGCTCCAACATTGATCTCTGCTTCAACAGTAAGAGATAATGGGGAATTGGACCAGACAGCAATAAACAAGGGCCCTGACTTTTATGGTTTGGGATACTGATAAGTATGGGGGTGACCTGTACGGTGCAGCAGATACTACCATAAGCTTGCTTCTATAAGCTTGCTTATAGAAACATTTCTATGTTTCTATAAGTTTATCCAGATAAATTTAAGACTGCTTTACAGCATGACCAGAGTTAGCCTATGTTTTCTGGCTAGTTCTGAATATCAGAATTTCCCAGATAACTAATTGACTAACTTAACTCCGTTATGCAATGCCCCTGGAATGCCCTTACACTTTCTGGCTATATTTTAATTGGATAATGAGTTATTCCACTAAAATGTAGCTAGATAAGTGGCAGAAATATTCAAAAGCTATAAAGCTAAATGCTCATTGAATATAGTCTCCATTTATTTTATTCTCTGCTTTTTCAGCACCTCAAAGTAGATTATATTTGGGTAGTGTCGGTATTTCCCTATTCCCACAGGGCTTATAATGAAAAAGGTGAATTTTAAAAACTTGACATGTACCGAAATTAGGAGATATATGAATATGTCGGGCCGGTGCACGCTGAGCAGATTTTAAAAGCCAGCCAGATACGTGCGTACTTTCCGCTGTGCACAGAAATGAAAAGTTTTTTTTTACAAGGGACGGGGCGTGGGCATGGTCCAGGAAGGGCAAGGGCATTCCAAGATTTAACCATGACATTTGTGCGTGAATACTTACATGCACTAGCATGTGGCAGGGATCCCCTGCCGTGTAACTTTACTTCTGCTATGGATGATGTGCAAGTTGTAAAACAAAAAATTCTAGGCAGATCAGCGGGGTTTTAAAAGTCGAGACTAACAGGGGAAGGGAGGCTATTAGATTAGGGGGATTTGGAAGTCCTATCTCTTAAATGGGCAAACTGGGAATGAACTGGGAAAACAGCCAATGGCATCAGCGCATGTGGCTTTTAAAATCCCCCCCACTTATGCAGTAGAAGAAGCATTTGAGCACACAGGTGCGTGTCCACTTTAATTGTGCACACATGTGCGTACTGTCAGGCTATTTTATAACATGCACACATATATGTGCATTTGTTATAAAATGACTGTGTCCCTCCCACTGAATGTGTGCTGGAATGAAATTCACTGTCCCTGTTTGTACCTGAGGCAACGTGACCTGCCCAAGGTCACAAGGAGCAGCAGTGGGATTTGAGCGCTGGTTTCTTTGATTCAGCGCCTGCTGCTCTAACTACTAGGCTACTCCTCCACCCCATAGTGGAAGGAGTTTCTAAAACTTTAAAACATTTTTCCATCGTGGAGTTAGGGGAGCATGGGTGGGGGGAAACATGAGGTTTCAAAGTGGGGGATTCTTTTTGGAAGAAGAGATGGTGGGGGGGGGGGGGGAGAGAGGGAAGCTGCAAATCTAAGTCCTGCATATTCACTGTGAATATCTTAGAACCCTGACTGGCTGAAGGTACCCCAGGACTGGTTGGAGAAACAAGGTAATAAAACATCTTTTTAATTGGTCCCATAAAAATCTATCACAAGTTATAAAGATTCAGCTTGAAAAATATAGCCAACTTTCAAAAATTGGCTGGGGAAAAAAAACAGATGAGAAAAACATGTTTCCTTAAATGAAACATATGAAATGATTCTTTAGCTGATGAAAACACCCCTGTCAGCTTCATTGACTCAATCACTGTATTTTATAGCTCATAGAGTCATTTTGACACCTTTAAAAGTTTTTAAATAACACCGTAATAAATGTTGGTTCTGTGACATAAAATTGAACATTTTCACATGCACTGCTTTATTGTAATATTACTTGCAGTTTCTGGGTTTCCATTTGATTACATATTAAAAATATAGGGGCGGATTTTAAAAGCCCTGCTCACGTAAATCCGCCCGGATTTACGCGAGCAGGGCCTTGCGCGCCGGCGCGCCTATTTTCCATAGGCCTGCCGGCGCGCGCAGAGCCCCGGGACTCGAGTAAGTCCCGGGGTTTTTTGTCGGGAACGTGTCGGGGGCGTGTCGGGGGTAGGGCCGATCAACGTGGCGTTTTGGGGGCGGGACGTGGCGTTTCGGGGGCGGGCCCGGGGGCGTGGTTTTGGCCCGGGGAGGTCCGGGGGCGTGGCCACACCCTCCGGAACCGCCCCCGGGTTGTGTCTCGGCGCGCCAGCGGCCCGCTGGCGCGCGCGGATTTACTTCTCCCTCCAGGAGGCGTAAATCCACGGACAAAGGTAGGGGGGGTTTAGATATGGCCGGGGGGTGGGTTAGGTAGAGGAAGGGAGGGGAAGGTGAGGGGAGGGCGAAAGAGAGTTCCCTCCGAAGCCGCTCCGATTTCAGAGCGGCCTCGGAGGGAACGGAGACAGGCTGTGCGGCTCGGCGCGCGCCGGCTGCCCAAAATCGGCAGCCTTGCGCGCGCGTATCTACTAAAATCCAGCGTACTTTTGTTTGCGACTGGTGCGCCAACAAAAGTACGCGAACATGCATTTTTTTAAAATCTAACCCATATTGCATATACTGTAAGTGGTGAAATTTCCTTTTAAGATCGCTATATGGAAGTCCATTGTCATACTTTTATCAAGACCAAAGAAAAAAATCATTGGCTTTCTTTCTGTCATTAATGCTAAAGATTCTTCTTAGTAACTGGAAAGTGGAAACACGGTGATCTTATTAGTGAAGAAGCATGGTGGAATTTGGTATGTATAACATAGAAGTATGACACAATGGTGGCTGCTAGCAGTAAAAGAGTCACACACTTTAGGGTGAATTTAAAAAGCCTGACGTGTGCGTTAATTAGGGAGTGAGTGAATAAGTTGGGCTCGCACACGCTGAGCAGATTTTAAAAGCCGGCAAGACACACGCGTATCTTCTGCAGCGGGCACATCTCGAAAGTTTTCAAAAATGGGACAGGGCGTGGGCATGATTTATTTATTTATTTAACACTTTTTTATACCGACCTTCATAGTAAATAAACCATATCGGATCGGTTTACATAAAATGATCTGGGTGGGGCATGGGCATTTCGGGATGTGAACCAGAGATATGCTCGTAAACACTTACATGATCCAGTGCTCACTGAGGCCCCCTGCTGCGTAACTTTACTTCTGCTATGGATAATGCGTATGTTAAAAAATAAAGAAAAATAGGCAGATCTGCGGCCTGGGAGGGAACGGAGGAAGGCAGCGCGGCTTGGCACCCCCTTGTGCGCGCCGATCCCCAATTTTATAACAAGCGCGTGCCTGCACACACCATGTTATAAAATTGGGTGTACGTCTGAAAATCTACCCCAAAATGCTCGTATGATATAAAATAGACTAAACGCGTATATGTACGCAAATTTTATATGAACACATGCATGTGCGTGCAAATGCTGCCTCTACCACGTAAGTGGGGGGATTTTTTTTTATAAGGATATGCACAGACATCATACCATGTTTTCCCAACTCATTCCCAGTTCACAAAGTTAGGGATAACACTTGCAAACCCCCCTACCTTATTAACTTCCTGTCCCCTTGTTAACCCCAACCTTTAAAACCATGCTGACTAACCTATAGGGGTAAATCCCGGGCTTACGCACGCTGGGCCAATTTTCAAAGGCCTGGCCATGCTCGTAAATCTCCGGGATGAGTGTAAGTCCCGGGGCCTCGGGAAAGGGGCAGGGAGGGGGCGGGGTGTGGCGTGGTTAGAGGCACTTGGCATAGCGGCCATTTGCCGCTGTACCGTGGGATCGCATGCCGGCAGAGTGCCGGCGCGCGCAACTGCAGGAGCAAGGATTTGGGGGGGGGGTTAGGATAGGGCTAGGGGGTGGCAGGAAGGTTAGGGGCAGGGGTAGGAAGGTTACTATAGGGGGTAGGGAAGTTCCCTCCCAGGCCGCTCCTAAATTGGAGCAGACTGGGAGGGAAGTGTGGAAGGCCGTGGGCGTCGGCGCGCTCAGGTTGCACAAATGTGCACCCCCTTGCGTGCGCCGACCCCCGATTTCATAGCATGCGCGCACCGGCGGGCGCATGTTGTGAAATCGCGTGTCCACGTTTTTAAAATCTACCCCATATTTTTTTGTTTTTGTACTTACACGCCATCCATAGCAGTAGTCAAGTTATGCAACAGGGAACCCCGGTGCGTGCCCGTGCATGTAAGTATTTATGCGCACAACTCTTGGCCTTCCCCCCCCCCCCCCACCCAGCACACCCATGACCCGCCCACACCTCGCCCCTTTTCCTGACCTTTTGACTTGACACTGGGAGATAGGCGCGCACCCAGGCGCCTTTTAAAATCCACGTGATTTGCGCCGGCCCCACTTGTGCGCATATCTCCCGGCTTTGGCATGCATAGGGCTTTTAAAAATTCACCTTTCTTGCTATTATGAAAATGAGACGCGGTTTTAACCTCTCAAAGTGACCCCTACAACTTTGAAGACCCCAATATCAGGATAGAAATATGCATTCATTTGAAACAAAGGCATTTTTTCAGAAGAAAATCAGCAGTGCCTCCAAAAAAAAATAAAAAGTTTTGTTTGCATTCAATTTCAGTAGTTTGTGCATGCAATTCGAAATTGTGGGTATATAAAGCCTAACTTGCTTGGATTATTATAGGCAGACTATACATGCTTTTAAAGAAATAAATAAATAAAGCCATTTTGAACTTGCACATTAAAAGCTGTGCCTGCAAATTGTTAATTTGTGTATGCAAAAAGGGGTGAATTTTCAAAAGTTACATACCTAAAATTAGCATATATGTGCATATGTAGCTTATACACGTATGTAACTATTTTAGAAACTTCAAAAGTCTGTTTTGGTTTTTTTTGTGTTTGTTTTGGGCACACATTTCCTGTTCATAAAAGGGGCAGTCTGGGGCAATGGAATGTAAGTTGCTATTGTTTTAATAGATTTACATGACTATATAGGTAACGCATTTGTGTGATTTTACGCTTGCTAATTATTTAGCATAATCGATGTCTGTTGTCTGACACTGGTTGCGTGGGATGTCTCAGTGGACTGGGGAAGTTCAGAGTGAAGAACTAGGAGGATTTCAATGACCTGGAGATGGACTGAGTGAACTGGTAGAGGTACCATCAAACCGGTACTTTCAATTGCTTGCGCATGTTTTACAATATACCACATATAAATCAGGGTTTTATGCATGCAAAAAATGTGTGTGGTTGTTTGAAAAAAATGTAGGAAAGGCACATGCTTTCAGTGCATTGCAGGTATTCGCACATAACAAACATACACACATATATTGAAGAGGGGTAAACATAAATGTATTTTATAATCTGCATGTATCCGATACTCCCAGGTTACAAAATACCATAGTAGATCTCCATGCAACCATATATGCATGGACATGGTGCCATGTGGAGTTGTTTGAAACTGATCCTTCCAACAGTTCTGCGGAACTGTGTGCACAAACTTCCAAACATGAACAAATAAAATAAAACAAGAACAAATAAAGAACATAATGAAAGCAAACTAAAATTCCCACCAAAATGAAACGAAACAAGCTGAATCAAAAATATTTATACTCCCAGCAGATCATTACATGCATGTCAACAACAACTACTTGATATTCCTTTAGTACGCCATGCTCGTCTCGACTGCATTAGGGAACATGTCTTTTCAGCTGCTGGACCTACGTTTTGGAACTCTTACCACTTCAGCTTCGTAATATTAATAACACAAAGGAATTCAAGAAAGCCTTAAAAACTAATTTGTACATTCAAGCATTTAAAGACCTAATAACACCCGACACCGGCAGTTAGTCAATTAATATACTTCATCTCAGCAAGTGCGTACCAATGTTGTATGTTAGTGTTTAAACATTTATTGATTGATTTTATTTTGAATTGTCATTGATTAAATATCTATGCATCAATCTGTTATGAATGTTTTTATGATACCCGCCTGAACTTTGGAGAGTGTGGGATATAAGAGATTTTAAATAAATAAATAGATATTTGGCTTGCACATCCCTATCTCATGAACACTCTGATAAGTACTGATTCTTTTTGGATAAGCTGAGGGGATGATAGCTTCCAGTGATACTGTAAACAATGATGTAATAATAATTAACAATCATTGAACTAATATTTTACTGAACTAAGACCCTTCATTCTACCCTTACATCTTATTTCATAAAGAACAGAATTTATAGTTGCAACATGCTATATAAATGTACAAGGGTATAGAATGTATTCATGGCAGAATGGACAGACCTCATTTTTATTTTTTTTAAATGCTTTAAAAATTAAAAAGTGCAGTCAATTTTGATGTGGGCATCTGTCTGACTGTCACAGAAGCTGTCCAGGCGACAGTTTGCAGTTAAACTGCACTAGTGAACTGAGGTTAAGTAAATAGCATGCATATATATACAATTCTTCTTAAGAAAGAATTCTTTCCAGAACATTTCTACCACCTTCCACTGTTCATTAACTGGTGGATTTTAAAAGCCCCACGCTTGCCAAAGCCAGGAGATATGCGCGTGAATTGGCCCAGCATGCTGCGTGGATTTTAAAAACCACACGAGTACCTGCACAACAATTTTTTTCACAAAAGGGGGCAGGGCGTGGGTGTTGTCTGGTTGGGGGCATGGGCGGGCTGAGTCTGTACCATGAAGACTGGGCGGAAGTATTTACGCACTCGCTGGGGTCCCCTACCCTATAACTTTACCTCATGGACAGCATGTAAGTTGTGAAATAAAAAAAGAATAGTCAGCAGGGTTTTAAGGGTCAGGGCTAATAGGGTAAAAGGGAGCTAATTAGCTAGGGGAGTTAGGTAGTCCTTTCTTTTACTGGGACGAACTGGGAAGACGAGTAATTGCGTCGGCATGCGTACCTAGTAAAATCCTCCCCACTTATGCAAGTGAGGTGGCGTTTGCATGCACATACACGCGTCAATACGAAATCATGCACAGATGTACGCACGAATAGCTGATTTTTAAATGCACGTGTGTATATGCTCATATATGTGCATATTTTTAAAATTGCTGTGTCGATGTGCGCGAGCCTGCAAACATGCTCATATGCGCCCATGCACGGGTCTTAAAATTTACCTCAAAATGTGCTCTAAGAGGCCCGTGGGTTTTCATTATTGTTAATTTATATTTCTGGCAAATGAGTGGAGGGCAGAAACACACTAAGGGATGAATCCACAAGGAACCAGGTGTGTTCAGATGGATAAAAAGCATCTATAAACAAGAGCTGTCTTGAAATATCAAAAAAGTTTATTGTACCAGTTCAGTTGCCAGGTCTTGCAAAGGTTAAAGCAATATAATCAGTTCATAATCTCAGTACTGTAAGTCTCCTGGCATGGGCCGTGTTTTGCATCGGCTGCATCGGGAGGGACAGAAAGGGAGATCACTGAGATCTTCAACAATTGTGAAACATTGATTCTCTGTATTATGTATCATCACATATCATCCACACTGTTCCTTGTAAAGGCTTTGCCTATATATCTTCGGTTGTAAGTTATCTGTAAACCGGCACGATGTGCAAACGGGTGCCGGTATATAAAACTAAATAAATAAATAAATAAATAAATAAATATTTGAAACAGAAAAAGTATCCGAATCTTTAGACGCAGGTGTAGATGTCAAACCACGGCAATCTGTTTCCTACCCTCTTTCTCCCTGTCCTTTCCACCACCCCTGGTCCTTAACCCTCACCCTCAATCCGCACCCATCTCAGGTGCTCACACGCACCCAATCCCCTCAGCTCTCCTTTCACCCACCCTATCCACCAGCCTCTCTGGCCAACCCCACCACAGTGCCCCTTCTACTCAACCCCCCGCCCCACCCCCCACCAGCTCCTCTATTCAAGTCACTCTCAAAACACACACACACAAACATGTTTGGTTTGTCATATAATTTTATTCTTTTTCATTGTCTAACCAATAAAGCTCAAAGTGAAGTACAATGAAATTAAAACAATCATCATCCATAGCCTGCAAGGCAATTACAACAAAACATTCACACTGACTCCTTTATTCAAATCCCCATCAGCCCCTCTATTCAACCCCCATCAGACAGTCGCACACGCACACACACACACACACACACACACACAAACACATTGACCTCTCTGTTCAAATCCTCACCAGCTCCTCTTCTCAAACTCCATTCTAGCTTCTCTATTCAATTCCCCCAATACACACACATGATGACCCCCTGACCTCCTCGATTCAACTCACTTGCCAACCTTTGAGATTGTGAGATTTTTTTTCTGTCTTTTGTAGGTAGTATGCCACTCCAAAGCAGATTGCAATGAAGATAATGGTTAAACCTATATATATATATAATTCTTGAAGGTCTCATTCCTGTATGACAGATGTCAGATATCAGTACCTCACTGTCACCACTATCTTCAAACACCTCCCCTCATCACCTGCTAATGCCTCAATTTTTAGGTTTATATTCCTATTGTATTGCACAGAGTGACCCTAGTAGAGCTATAAGCACTAGATATATATTGCTATATTCTATTCAAACCCTCCAATCCCCTTTTCACAGTCACTCCCTGCCTGCTGATCAGCAGTAAGAAGGGGAGGAGAGCAGTAGTAGCAGCATACTAGGCCCTATCGTCCTCTTCCGATTGCAGCTTTTAATTGTGCTGAATACATAAGCCAACACACTTAAAAGCCGCAGTGGGGACAAGGCAGCAGAACAGGATGATGCGGTCCCCTCATGTGCTGCCCCTGCTCTCCTTTTCCTGTAGCCCAGTCAGCATCAGCATGGCCTGGGTGAGGAATAAGAGCCTCTTCACAATCCAGCTTAGGTTGTGGACCATACTTAATAGCCCCACTCTCTCAAGGCAATATTACAGAGACCAGCAAAATCCATGGGATGAGATGGATTTTGTGATCTTTCTTTACCATAGCTAAGGAATCATGGGAGTCTGGGAACTTTGGTGGTAGATATCAGACAGCAGAATTATTGGCCTTTTGCCTCAAAAGTACTTGTCAATAGGATGATGACAGTGTTATACAAAGAGCTAGGAAGGGAAAAAAAATGGGTTCAGGAGAAAAGCTAAAAGGTTCTGTCATGACCAGTTTAAGGGGACAGTGGGATGTCCAGGTGGCAAAACTGGAGAAAACTCCTGTGATATGGAACTGTATTCTTGCTAAAAATTCTGATGCACAACTGGGTTTACTCGAGTAAATGCACTTTACTTGAGTAAGTGGGCGTTTGAAAATTGCTACAATACATCCCATTGAATTGTCCATAGGATTTACTCACGTAAGGGCACTTTATGGCTCTTGAAAATTGCTACAATAATATGTTACATGTATGTGCATAATTCCTTTGAAAATTACTGCAAAGGTAATACTGAAATCTGTGGGAACAGAGTTACTAAGGGAATCATGGTATGCATCCCTCAGTTGAAGATTTGACACTTGGAATGTGCAAAACACACGCGATTGAAATAGAATCAGGAGGATAATCAGCCAGTTTTGCATTAGTTGGGTTTCTTTAGATTTTTTTCCCAGGTTCAGTGGGGAAAATTTGGCAAATATTCACAGTTTTGACAAAATCCAATTCAATTTTTTATACCCGGTGATGATTACTAGTAGCTTGAAATTTGACATATTTGTTTTTCACACCAAAAAAGGAAATAGTACATCTACATGTGCAATAACAATGCGTTTGAGTTAAGTTATTTACGACTGGGGTGGTTCACACCACTGAAAATTGTTGACCTATAACACTGGGGATTTTCCAGCAATGCTATCCAGAGCCTCATAACAAAGCACATTTGAGTTTATACCTTCTGTGCTCCATTGAAGTAGTCAGCGACATCAAGAGTGTGAGTTACGACTTGGAGATGCACAGAAGAGCGGCTTTGCACATAAAGGTTTTGTGCCACCTTTTCAATGTTGGAAACTAATGAATAGATTTCTAAATATTTAGATTATGAAGTCTGTTTTCTTTAAGCACATAAGTGTGTTCAGAGTGGTTAAATAGCATAGATGGATTTATTCAGTGTGTGATTACAATAAAATGCAATACCTGCAACTGGCTACATATGATAGACTTCTATGGTACCAATTAGATTCCATCACAAATTTACAATGGGCCTGATTTTTAAAAGCATTTACATGCTTAAAATTGTTTTTTAGACATGTAAATGTACTTTACTCGTGTAAGAAGGCTTTTGAAAATTGCTACAGTATTTGCCATTGAATTGTCCATAGGATTTACCCACGTAAGTGCACTTTATGTGCATAAATGGCTTTTGAAAATTGCTAAGATGGTATATCACATTTACATGCATAACTCCTTTGAAAATTCACCTGTTAATGTTGAAATGGTCCATCAAAACTTCTTTAACTGATGTATGAAATTTTATAAATTGAAGTTCCTACTAGTCACTTTAGCATTATTTGTTTTTTTGCCCAGACCCACTGAACTCGAAAGTTCTGAGACAACCTATAAATTTGCATCAGACGTTTGGGTCTTTCAACTCAATGAGTCTCAATTCTGATTAATTTTGTCAGATTTGTTGAAACTTCTAACACACCTGAGGAAAATTGACTAAATAGGTTCTTCAAAACTTGTACATATCTAACACAAAAGTATCAGGCTAGCAAAGGGAGCTGAGGGTGAGAAACTTGAGAGTAAAGTTGAGGAGCTACGACTGTTTTGAATGAAGGCCCATGGCACCTCATTATCCTCATTATTGATTGGCCCTGACATGAATTACAATGAAAGATGGGATGGGGGGGGGGGGGGGGGGGGGGGGGAAGGGAAGTGAATGGTAGACTGCACTAGCAGTACAGCAGGAAATACCCTCTCTCAGTCCAAGTGCTTTAAAATATGTGCATGTCAAGAAAACTACCAGTTTTACCAATTAGTCCACTAGTTCACCCAGTCCTTCTCCAGATCAAAACCCTGCTGGGTCTGAAGCCTGAACTCACCTCAGTTCACCGGTGTAAAATTAAGCGGGTAAGTTGTCAAATCTACATGCGTGTGTCTTTTAAAACAGCAACTTGCAATTGTAAATGTTGGCCCTGCTCCTCTTTTTTATGCACGTACATGTGCACACGAAAGTGAAAATATGTGTAAATGTTCAGCTTTTATTGCATATGAATTACACGAGTAGATGCTACTTATTTGCATAGTTGCTAATTTTTAAGCATGTAATGTTTTGAAAATTCAACCCTACATGCAGATAAAATATCTGCCTTTGTCATCAACATGGCTCAGAGAGGTGCCCAAGGTAGGGTTTGGTTGGGAGTGGCACTACTCACATAAGTTATCCTCTGCCAAAGCCCACTCCAGGATCATCTTCAAATGTATCTGCATTGATAACCTATGCAGAAAATTTACCTTGGAAAAAGTACCTGCAAGAAAGCAGGTAACAATTGGCAAGAATTATAGCTGCATAGTTTTGCTTTGATTATTCTGGAAAATCTTGCTGGTAGAAACTACCTGCAGGGTTTGTTGAAATGTGGGTAGTTTGATTATCTTCTCCTTAGCATTATGATGAGTGCTGTTAACATATATCATTCATTATTGTACTTCGAAAAACAAAACAGGCACGTACAGAACAGAAAATACTGAGAAAGAGTTATGCATTTCACAGGTCAGAGAGTTTGATTTGGAGAACATGGCCAAAAAGATATCAAACATCAATGTTCTATGCCAATTTTAGTAATCTTCCATTTTCATAGTGGTTTTTCTTTCCTTTTTTGAGGAAGCAGTGGCACAGACCTGTTAACATGCAACAATAATGCAGGCAGAGTGGCCAAACCCTTTGGATGAATGAATGGTTTAAACTGTATAACACGTGGTATTTTGACAGTATTGATATGCCAATTTATGTGCTTCATATATAGATGGTATATATAAATTAAAGTGCTTAGTTTGTCCTCACAGATTAATGATCTAATGGAATCTCAACCAATCGTTGTAGCCTGCTAATGGGTTACGAGTCATAGTCTTTGATGGCAGCTGCGGAGGCAATAATTAATGGCCTTCTCCTGGAGGTCTTACCCCCACCCAGGTGAACTATGGCACTCTCCTATGTTCTCAGTAGCTATTGGCCCATCTCAAATTTACAGTTCTTTGTGAAATTAATTGAATCTCTTGTTTTGACTCAATTATCAGAATATCTAGATGGGTCCTCCTTACTATACCCCAATCAATTTGGGTTCAGGAAAAACAGCAGCACAAAGCCACTGTTGCTGTTTCTGTTTGACACAGTGTGGAGAGGGTTTGATGAAAGGCAATATTATTTGTTGTTCTTGCTCGATGTAATGGCAGCTTTTGGCACAATCGATCATAAGATCTCGAAATGCCATTGGATATGTGCCAAAATGGATTGGATCTTATCTGGATAACAGATTTCAGTAAATTTGTGTTGGTGAAGATGTATCTGGATGGAATCATGTTCAAACAGGGGTGCCTCAGGGATCAGCATTGTCCGCAATGCTGTTTAATATTTATCTTATTACTTTGTGCAGACTGTTTGCAGGATTAGGTCTAAACTTTCTCATATCCACAGATGACATTCACTTTTTCATCCCCATCAAAAACTCTATATTCCATGCTTGAATTTTTGAAAGTATGCATAGGTACCGTTAACACTTGGATGCAACACAACCACTTATCTCTTAATATAAATAAAGCAGAAATCATTGAGCTGTCACGTACCAAGGATGTCCCAGATAACCTCAGTTTAAAATTTAATGGCCAAACAATCAGAATCTCTAGTCACACGAGACTTAGGAGTCTTTCTGGATTCTCACCAATGATGAAGTCACAAATAAAAGGTCAGATACGATCACGGTATTTGAAACTGAACATGCTCATACACTTAAAACCCCTCTTAAGCCAAGATGATTTTAGGTTAGTTCTTCAGTCTTTGATATTTTCTGCATCTCACAACTGTAATTCTCTTTTGCTGGGAGTACCCTATTCTATTGCCTGTCAGCACAAATGCTGACAAGCAGTAAAAAAAATGATCATATAACTTCTATGCTTTCTTCCTTACACTGGCTTCTTATTTCATCTAGAATAAAATGTAAGACAGTATTTTTTAAACAGGTGCTTGTTCGTTGGCCCACCCCCAAGGACATGGCCATATGCATGTATCTTATAAAATAGCCTGACTATGCACACATGTGTCCAATTTTAAGTGGACGGGCACCTATGCGCACAAATGCCACTTCTACCACGCAAGTGGGTGTATTTTAACAGACATGCTTGCCGATGCCATTACCAATTTTCCCAGTTTGTTCCTGAATCCAGAGCGGCCTGGGAGGGAACTTCCCTACCCCCCCCCCCCACCCCACCTTCCCTTCTCTTCCCCCGCCCTTTCCCCCCTACCTTTTTCTTTTTTTTTCTTTTGTTTTAAAACTTACTTCAGCCCTGGGGCTGAAGTAAGTTGCGCACGACGGTCAACTGCTGGCATGCGATCCCCGGCACAGTGGCAAATGGCTGCTGTGCCGGGAGCCTCTGACCCCGCCCCCCAGACTGCCCTGCCCCACCCCCTCCCCATCCCTTTTTGCAAGCCCTGGGACTTACATGCGTCCCAGGACTATAGGCCCGGCACGCATAACCTTTTGAAAATCCGGCCCATAATGTGTATGCTATAAAATGGCCACATCCATTAGCACAAGCCAGCATACATGCGTACATGTGCACTCGTGCGGCTGTTTAAAAGTTACCGACAAAGTTCTGTGGGGCATGCTTTGATGCTCTGACAATTTTGCATTTATACTTCTCAGGTATTTGATGTTAGTCTGCTATTGGCCTTGTGCCTCACAACGCAGTTATGTTACTTGATTTTAGGAGAGCCGTATACACCCTTTCATGCCTCATGTGTTGCATGGTTAAATGCAGAGTCAGCTTAAACTGGTCTTATAATATTTTATGGTGTAGTCACACTAGGGGGATAATAATGTTATTTCCTCCAAACCATTACCATAAATTGTGCTGTACAGGACAATTCATATGGTTGTAATCACAGATGTGTGAACTTTTAAGTAGGTTCAGCAAACAATCGATTGAGCCTGGGAAAATAAGAAGTTTTGTCGAATTATTTGTTGTACCTTTTTTTTTTTTATTATTATTAAAGAAAATCCCCATCAAATCCAAAGCAGATTCAAAAATCCACTTTCGAGTTGCTAAAAAAATTCAAAGCAGATGTTATTTGATTGTTGGATTTGCTGTTGAACCTCCTGAACAGGTATTTCAGATCCACTAT
Source organism: Rhinatrema bivittatum (assembly GCF_901001135.1). Classification (NCBI taxonomy): domain Eukaryota; kingdom Metazoa; phylum Chordata; class Amphibia; order Gymnophiona; family Rhinatrematidae; genus Rhinatrema; species Rhinatrema bivittatum. The sequence goes on from NC_042622.1 coordinate 57,179,737, forward strand.
CAGGTCCATATTCAAAAGCATTTAGCTAGCTAAAATCTAGCCGGTTACTGAGCTAGGAAGCTAGAATTTAGCCAGACAAGATAGGGGCGTTCCAGGGGTGTAACTGGGAGGAGTTAAGTTAACCAGCTAACTCTGATATCACTGGGCAACAAATTATTCTCAAAAGTCATGTTACGGAAATGAAATTAGTCAATTCTTATACATTTCCATGTGCTAAACACGAATGTGACTGTGAAAATGCAAAATTGGCTCTAGTTTTTTTGTAATATGCAATAATATAATTACATCTTGAACTGTATCCCAATAGCTCACTGGGCAACACATTTTCACAAAAGTCATGTTACTAAAATGAAATTAGTCAATTCTTATAAATTTCTATGTGCTAAACATGAATGTGACTGTGAAAATGCAAAATTGGCTCTAGTTTTTTTGTAATATGCAATAATATAATTACATCTTGAATTGTATGCCAATAGTAGGAGACCTACGGTTAATACCATTTGAAAAATGAAGTCATAGACTACGTCTTAGATTTCTTTGCTTGTCTCTTGTACACCTGTTCGGGAGCATCTCTGCGGAGTGTCCAGCAGTAGTCAGCCAGCATGAATATTTCAAATGCTCACCCTTTCTGACTGGGCTTCATATAGTACACTGCTGATGTCAGCTTACTCAGCAGCAGCATGGCAGTAGAACTGCATTGCATCAGAAAATGATGTAATAAACTCTGGATGATGTGTGCATGATGGTATTATGCAATATGATGCAATATTACATCATTCTAGGCTTATTTACAGTCCTACTAGATAAATTTACATGACTAAACATAGAAAGTGAACTATATTAAATATCTTCAAAATGAGAGCCAAAAAAACCTTTTTATGGTCATATTTGTGTTCAGCACATCAAGATACTACAGAGTAGGACCTTTTTAGGTCAGTAACACTTTCATTGTTGCCCAGTGTATTCAGAGTTAGTCGGATGACTTAGCCAGTTGTCTGGTCAGGCCAAACAGCTGTCCTAAGGTTAGCCGGCTATAGTTAGCCAGCTAACTTTAAGGTAGCCAGCTATACTCAATAATGCGGTATTGAATATACCTCCAAAGTTAGCCGGATAAGTTTATCTGGATAACTTTGCTATCCAGACTGCGTCTTAATATGGACCGCTTTGGATTTTTGGGATTTCTGGGTGAAATATGAAATTACCATTCAACTCGAAGAAGGCTAAAATTCACCTGGTTCAAGTTTGACTGAGAGTTGCCCAAGGATCTGCAAGTTTGCAATTTGTCTGCTCTGATCATCACTATATAATATTGCTAGTTTGACAATATTCAGATATGCAGGAAAGTTCTATATATTTTCACTTTTGATAAAGCATGTTATAAGAACATCTTTTTAAAGTTCTTAAATATTCCTTCCTATATTACAGATGCACCAGTATAGAATCTGGGACAGACACGGGAAGTGTGGCACTTAGATCTCATTAAGATGTTTGACCCTGTTCCAGACACAAAACTCATAAATAAACTGAGTGGCCAGGTCCTAAGATGATAAACTGGATTAGAAACCGGTTGCTTGACAGCCAACATAGGGGGGTCATTCTCCAAGGGAAAAATACTGCAGGAGTCTGAAAGCCATGGGAAATGACCCCGCAGTTTAGTGACTCACATGGTATTTTGCCCTGTGGGAAAACACTGCGACACACGGCAGAATACCACAGCCTGGAAAATACTGTGGTACACCTACCGGGAAAACACTGACTTTTGCCCCTATCACTTGATAAGGGCAAAGGCCAGGCAATGCTATTTTGGAAAATGGCCACTGCCCAGGCCCAGAACCTAGGGGGCATGTCGGTCCTCACTGGACCACCAGGGAGACTTTTTTAGATAAAGAGGGTTTTGCAGGTTGGGGAATGGGGGGGCCACTAGACCACCAGGGATCTCATGATGTGTAAGGGGGTATCCTGGGATAGAGAGGAGCTGGGGGGGAGGGGGGTTTAGACTGGGGGTCCTGGCTTCCTGCCCTCCCGGAGCTGGATTTTTTGAGTGAAGGGGTGGGACTGGAGGGTGTGGGATGGAGCTTGCACTATACTTGCAAAGTTTATTTTAAAAATGTTAACAACAATGCAAGGGCAGCAGGGAGTGGTGGTAGTGAAACAGGGGTTCAAGCAGATCCCTGAGGGTTTTTGTTACTTGGGTGAGGGCATTCTCAGCCCCTTTAAGAAAGGGCCCCTGGTGCAACTGGACATGCGTTAACATCTCAGTGTAACCGGGGAAAGTTAGCTACAACTCTTGTGGATTATCAGTGAAGTGCTTCAGGCAGCAGTCCAGGGTCCACATCAACATTTTTGAAAGTGGCATTGCAGAGGGACTGATAGGAAAGGTTTGTCTTTTTGCAGATGATACAAAAGATCTGCAACTGGGTGGACAGTGGACACTCCCGATGGAGTAAAAAAAATTAGGGATGTGAATCGTTTTTTGACGATTTAAAACAATCGTCAGATATATTTTAAATCGTCAAAAATCGTTGGAGCCGCGATACAATAACAATTCCCCCGATTTATCGTCAAAAAATCGTAAATCGGGGGAGGGCGGGAAAACCGGCACCCTAAAACCCACCCCGACCCTTTAAAATAAATCCCCCACCATCCCGAAGCCCCCCAAAATGTTTTAAATTACCTGGGTTCCAGTGGGGGGGTCCCGGCGTGATCTCTCGCGATCTCCCACTCTCAGGCCACGGCTGGGTTAAAAGAAATGGTGCCGGTGGCCCTTTGCCCTTACCATATGACAGGGCAAAGGTAGCGCCGGCGCCATTTTGGTTCCTGTCACCCGACATCACGAGTGCAGGAGATCGCTCCCGAACCCACGCTGGACCCCCAGGGACTTTTGGCCAGCTTGGGGGGGCCTCCTGACCCCCACAAGACTTGCCAAAAGTCCAGCGGGGGTCCAGGAGCGACCTCCTGCATGCGGGCCATATTGCCAATATTCAAAATGGCACCAGCGCTACTCTTGCCTTCACTATGTCGACATAGTGAGGGCAAAAGTCAAAATGGCGCCGGCGCTACTTTTGCCCCCAAAAGTCCCTGGGGGTCCAGCGGGGGTCCGGGAGCGATCTGCACTCGTGACGTCGGGTGACAGGAACCAAAATGGCGCCGGCGCTACCTTTGCCCTGTCATATGGTAAGGGCAAAGGGCCATCGGCGCCATTTCTTTTAATGCAGCCGTGGCCTGAGAGCGGGAGATCGCGCCGGGACCCCACACTGGACCCCAGGTAATTTAAAACATTTTGGGGGGCTTCGGGAGGGTGGGGGATTTATTTTAAAGGGTCGGGTTGGGTTTTAGGGTGCCAGTTTTCCCGCCCTCCCCTGATTTACGATTTTTTACGATTTAAAAAAACAAAAACCATGACGATCAGATTTCCCTCCCCCCCCCCCCAGCCAAAATCGATCGTTAAGACGATCGATCACCCGATTCACATCCCTAAAAAAAATGAAGCATGAATAAAGAAAGCTTGAGTGGGTGGTGAAGAGTTTGACAGTTAAGTTTTGATGGAAAAAAGTAGTCAAGCATTTAGGGTGAGGAATACAAGAAAGTGAGATGGGGGTTACCAGGTCTTTTGCACTAACAGGTGAATTTTCAAAGGAGTTATACATGTGTATGTAAAAATAAGGGTGGAGTGGACGAGTGGTACACTCAATGAAAAATGACCAAATGTAGAAGGCGTAGCGCTAGGCACATTAGGATCCATAAAAGTGACAAGACAATTCAGTCAATTACAAAGGATTGCGAGGCAATTCCACTTTTATTAATAAACGTGTATCACAAGGAGTTGATCGTGTCCAAATGTGCTGCAACTTCTGCATTTGGACATACATGTATATGTAACATTATCATAGCAATTTTCAAAAGCCATTTACTCATTTCAAGTGCACTTAGGGGCCGAATTTAAAAGCCCGGTGTGCGCAAATCCTTGGAGATATGCGCGTGGCCGGGCTATGTATGGGCCGAGCGCATTATCCAAGCAGCCCGGCCACATGCATATCTGCCGGTACGCGCAAAAGTGCAAGGTCTTTGAAATGGGGTGGGTCTGGGTGGGCTGGGGGCCAGCCTAGTGGCGCTGTCCCACTGAACCGCAAGCCAGCAGGTGCGCAGAAGCTACTACTGCTCCAAAGAGCAAGTAAGTAGCCAACAAATAAAAAAAAAGGTATTTGGGGGGAGGATTTAGAGGTTGGAAGGAAGAGGGGAGCACATGTGTGCGGATAGCTGATTTTATAACATGCAAGTGTCGATGCATGCATGCATGCTATAAAATAGACGCGTTCATGTGCGTGCGCCGGAAACCGCAAGCACATGGATGCCCACGGGCATGTGCGCTGGGAACCACGCGCACAAGGACGCCCCTGCGGTCCTTTTAAAATTTACATTTTAACACAGGTAAAACCTGTTTACATTTCAATGGTATATATTGTAACAATTTTCAAAAGCATTTACCCAGGTAAAGTGCATTTGCACATGTAAACCAGTTTTAAGCAAGTAAATACTTTTGAAAATCAGTCCCCGAGTGTCATACGTATGAGTGTTGGTGGGAGGTCATATGTATGCACCCAGAGCAATAGCTCCTAGCTCTTAGAGACTGAGTCCGGTTTTCTGTTGCTAACATGTCAGACATGGAAGAGCTGAGGGACATAATAGAGCAGTCCCACTTCCACTCTCACAGCCCCAGTGCTGCAGTGGAAAGGAAAGATCACTTAGAAAGAGAGCATTACTTTGCTGTTGCAAAACATGATCCTTTAACCAGGATCCACCCTCCAGGTGATGTGTTATCCTCTCGCACAAAGAATGTGTCTCCAGGGGCAAGTGCCTAGGTGAGAAGAAATAGGAGGGGTGTTATTTTTGGTGACTCAGTCATTAGAAATGTAGATAGCTGGGTGTGAGGATCACATGGTAACTTGTTTGGCTGGTGTAAAGGTAACAAATCTCACACATAACCTAGATTGGATTTTAGAGAATGCTGGGAAGGAGCCAGCAGTTTCAGTCCATGAGGGTACAAATAACATAGGATGGTGCAGGAGGAAGGTTCTGGAGCCAAATTTATGCTTTTACGTAGGAGACTGAGATCCAGAAACTCCAGGATAACATTCTCAGAAATGTTCCCAGTTCCATGCACAGGATCCCAGAAGTAGTCTGAGCTCCAGATTCTCAACCATATTTTCAAAGGCCTCAAGTTTTGGATCTCCCACTCCAGGTGGGCACCAATTGGACAGTCAGGAAACAACTGACAAATCTCTTATTGCTGTGGGTTTATCCTGCAAAAATAGTTTTATATGTAGAGATCTCATAAATTTAAATAAATAAGTATGTACCATATAAGGGTTCATTGAACGTAGACAGAACAAATTTCAATTCCTTATTTAAAACAACAGATTCACATTTTGTAATTCCACTAGATGACAAATTTAAGTAAGAACCATAATCAACTACACCCACCATGGACAGGCGTGTAATCGTAGCAGACTGTAACCTCTGAAAAGCTGTGGGCATGTTCTGGATTTCCCCAATGTTCTGCGAGGTAGAACTAAAAAAATCATGTGATCATATATCTTCTCCCAAAGACACCTTAGAGAGTCATATTGTATGTGTTCTACCTTATACCAGTTCTTATCAGATTTCTAAAATTATTCAGAAACATTGGCCTTTAGTTCAGTCTTTGCAACTCTTTTCAAATTCCACTCCTTTGTTCACCTCATCCCATTTTGTAGATCAAATATCTTCCCATAGCAGTGGCCGGCACCATAGATGTGGCCATTGTAAATTTTGTCATCTATCTCTAAATATAGATTCTTTTGTGCATCCAATTGCAAATAAAGTATATTCTTTGCATGCTCAGACTACCTGTGCTTCTTCACAGGGTCTCCCTGAATTTTAAAAGCCCGAACTGCGGGAAATACGAAATTTCCTGCGGCGGGCTGAAAACGAAGCCTGAGGGCTTCATACATCCCTAATACATTATTGTATGCCTTTGCTACTATATTTATGTGGGAAAAACTGTTTGTGTAGTTCATTTAAGAATTGCCGAACATTATAGTTCAATTTGGTGTAATTGTTTAGAATCTCTGCTTACATCCCATTGGTGGAGTCAAGGAGACCAAACTGATGTCTTGAGATTTTGTGTAATACAACAAGCTTTTTTTTCATATGGAGGTTATGTAGATCAATTTCACCTCCAACAGGAACAAAAGTGGATCTTTGAATTGAGTTCTTTAACATCGGCAGGCTTAAATAACAAAAAATAAAAAAACAACAAAGCAAAGACGGCGAAGCAATGTGACAAGGTGATAGCTAAAGCAAGAAGAATGCTGGGCTGCATAGAGAGAGGAATAACTAGTTAAAAAAAGGAGGTGATAATCCCCTTGTACAGGTCCTTGGTAAAGCCTCACCTGGAGTACCGTGTTCAGTTCTGGAGACCGTATCTCAAAAGGGTCAGAGATAGGATGGAGGATGGAGGCAGACCAGAGAAGGGCAACAAAAATGTTGCCCTTCTCTGCATCAAATGAATTATGAGGAAAGGTTGAAGGTGTTATGATATTGAGGTGTTTGATGGATTCTCAGGGGCAATAGTGATGGTATCTCCTACGGGGAGGAGCCCCGTAGGGAACTGTAGCACCAGGCTAGACTCAGATGCACAAACACAGAGAATATATCTTTTATTATACTGCCAGAGGTGGCAGTAGAGAGTGGATTAGATAGCAACAGTCTGTGATCCTCGGTGTGGGAGTCCCATCCCACAATGGTGGTGTAAGGTCCCGATGCAGATGTCCAGTAAGGCACTGTAGGTGAGTCAGACTGGCAGATGTTATAACACACTCCCTGGAAGCTGAGTAGATAGAGTCCTCAGTGAGCAGTAGAGAGAGGATAGATATTAACAGTCTGTGATCCTCGGCAGAGGAGACCCATTCCACAATGGTCGTGTAGGGCCCGATGCAGATGGGCAGCAAGGAGCTGTAAATGACAGACTGGGAGAAGTAGTACTCACTCTCTGTAACTGATAGGTAGTGTTCCAGCAGATTGAAGAATTGGTAGCAGGCACCAAGATAGACACACAGGCCCTCGAGGAGCGAGTACCTGTAATTAGGATAGGCACCTGGAAATAAGCAAAGGGCCCCTAAGGAGCGGGTACCCAGGTTAGTAGCAGAGTAGAAGCGGCAGAGCAGCTTCAGACCAGAGCAAATCCAATATGTTGCTAACTCGGCGAGAATCAGCAAATGGGCAACATTTTGAAGAAGGCAGCAAAGACGTCACTCGAGGGGGATGCCCCTGAGGTTCACACCAACACTGCTACAAGACGAGAGGTGTGCGCATGCACCCTAGGAGGCCTCAGGTCAACATGGCGGGACGCAGTGCCAGAGCCGCTCCGGGGAAGCCGGAGGGTGCGGCAAGGAGACGCTATGGACGCCATTCTCCCGAGGCTGGTGGAGAAGGCTGAAATAGAGGTGAGGCATGTCAGATGAAGCCATCTGAGACCAACGGATGCAACTGTACCCCCCTTCAAAGGGCCTCCTTCAAACCCCCTACCTGGTCCAGGTTTCCAAGGATGTGAACGATGGTACTGGTTCAGCATCTCTTTGTCCAGAATGTTAGACATATGTTCCCATGAGTTATTTTCTGGTCCAAAGCCCTCCCATGACAGGAGGTATTCCCATACTCTGCCTCTCTTCCGTACATCAAGTATAGCATCTACTTTGTACTCGAGGTCCTCTTCTGTGTCAACAGGAGGGGGATCTGGTGTCTTGGTGCTGAATTTGTTGAGTATGAGCGGTTTCAGTAATGAGACGTGAAACGCGTTATGAATCTTCATTGCTGGCGGAAGTTTGAGACTGTAGGAGAGATTGCCCAGACATGAGGATGAGGAATGGTCTGACATAGGGCCTCATTTTCCAATATCGCATTGGTAACGCATTAAGGGGTGTTTCCCATGCAAGTGAGGCTTTTTTCGTGCAGCGGGGAAACCTTGCATGACGCGATGTTTTCGCGAAGCGCGAAAACATCGTGGCACACGAAGTTTCCCCACTGCACGATAAAACACCCAAAGAATCATCAAAGTGTCCAGACAGCCTAATGGGGGGGGGGGGGGGGGGGGAGAGAGAGAGAGAGAGAGAGAGAGAGAGAGAGAGACTTGCTATAGTGTCTCTTCCCTAGACAGGGTATCCACTCTGACATTTTTATCTCCACGTCGGTACTTTAAGATGAAATCAAACCTGTTGAAGAACAGGGACCACCTCGCCTGTCTATGGTTGAGGTGCTGGGCGTGACGAAGGTATTCTAGGTTTTTATGGTCAGTAAAAACCATAATCTGGTGTTGAGCACCCTCGAGCCTGGGTCTCCACATTTCAAACACCATCTTTATCGCCAAAACTTCTTTATCTCCGATTCCATAGTTCCTCTCAACCAATGTGAATCGTCTGGAGAAGAAGGAACATGACTGCAGGATCTGGGAGACACTGGTTTGATTTAATACAGCCCCTACGCCAACATCAGAGGCATCCACCTCGACAACGAAGGGGTGTGTAGGATCCGGGTGATGGAGACATGGCTTGCTGGAGAAAGCGTCCTTCAGGTTTTGAAAAGCAGTGACAGCCTCTATAGACCAACTGGCAACATTAGCACCTTTCTTTTGTCAGAGCTGTTAAAGGCTCAGTTAGTAAGGAGTAATCTTTAATGAAGGTTCTATAGAAATTTGTGAATCCCAGAAACCTTCTGAGAGCCTTTAGATCAGTAGGTTGGGACCATTTCTGAATGCTCTCCAGCTTTTGTGGGTCCATCTGGAACCCCTTGTTGGACACTATGTACCCTAGGAATGGTACAGATTCCTTGTGGAATTTGCATTTGGACAGCTTAGCACAGTGGTCCCCAAACCTGTCCTGGAGGGCCACCAGCCAGTCGGGTTTTTGGGATATCCACAATGAATATGCATGAGAGAAAATTTGCATGTTATGGAGGCAGTGCATGCAAATTTTCTCTCATGCATATTCATTGAGGATATCCCAATAACCCGACTGGCTGGTGGCCCTCCAGGACAGGTTTGGGGACCACTGGCTTAGCATATAGACGGTTCTCCTGCAGTCTCTGTAACACTTTCTTGACATCCGTAATGTGGGTAATTCAGATCTTGAGAAAAGATCAGGATGTCGTTCAAATAGACAATGACACATTGGTAGAGTAGGTCACGCAGGATGTCGTTCATCATGTTTTGGAAGACAGCTGGGACGCTGCATAAGCCGAAGGGCATCACCAAATACTTAAAGTGTCTATCCCTGGTGTTAAAAGCTATCTTCCATTCGCCACCTGAACGAATGCAGACAAGGTTATACGCTCCTTTAAAATCCAGCTTGGAGAAGATCTTAGCCCCTTGTAGGTGGTCAAACAGCTCAGAGATGAGTGGTAAGGGATAGCGATCTTTGACCGTGATCTCATTTAGACCACAATAATCAATGCATGGATGTAGGGTTCCGTCCTTCTTCCCCACAAAGAAAAACCCTGCTCCTGCAGGAGACTTGGATGGCCTTATGAAACCTTTTTGTAGATTTTCTTGGATGTATTCCGACATCGCTTTATTTTCCACCACCGAGAGGGGGTAAACTCTTCCCTTGGGTGGTTCTGTATTCGGTTTCAAGTTGATCGCACAGTCATAAGATCTGTGTGAAGGAAGTATATCAGCAGCTTCTTTAGAGAACACATCTTGAAATGATGCGTATTGAGGTAGTAACCCAGACATCAACGGAATTGTAGGCATACAGGGTAATGGTGACACTTCCTTCAGGCATTTGCCATGACAATCTGGGCCCCAACTTGAAAGCTCCAGTGTAGTCCAGTTGAATTAAGGCATGTGCTTTTGTAGCCATGGTAACCCGAGTACTAAGGGGTGCACAGCCTTCTCAAGCATGAAGAAGGAAAGGGATTCCGTATGAAGAGCTCCAGTCCTTAAACTGACCAGTTCCATTTGGGTTACTTCACCCGGCAAGGGCCCCCATGAATAGAGGATAACAGAAGTGGAGGCTTCCTAGTCATAGTCATAGTGGGGATTTGCAGATGTTCCACTAGAGATCTCAGTATAAAATTCCCTCCTGCCCCAGAGTCCACTAGGGCAAGAATCTGGAATTCAAGTGGGCCATTTGTCAAGGAGACTGGCAGAGAGAGTGGAGGAGAAGGTGCAGTTAGACCTAAGAAGAGTCCTCCCACAAGACTTAGGTCTGCCCGTTTCCCAGACAGATAGGGCTTGTTTGTACTGCATGGCCTGCTTGACCACAATACATGTAGAGGCCTAATTTTCTCCACGTTCTTCTCTACTTAGAAGTCAGTTGACTACGGCCCAATTCCATAGGTTCTTCTTCGCCTACAACCGCTTTAGACTGAATAGGCTTAGGTATAGTCTTGACTCAGATTTCTCCCTGGCTTGGGCTTTTGGAACCTTTAACCTCTTGAACTTTATCCCGAAGTCGTTTGTCAATTCTTGTGACTAACTTCATCAGGTCCTCCAAGGTCTCAGGCATCTCTCAAGCCACCAATTCATCTTTCAGCCGAGAGTTCAGGCCTTCAAAGAACAGGGTCTTCAAGCATCTCGAGTCCCAATTCAACTCTGAAGCCAAAGTCTTAAACTCGATGGCGAAGTCTGGTAAAGGTTTATTACCTTGCTGTAGATGAACCAGTGTGGATCCTGTGATTGAGTACCTGGCTGGGTCATCAAATACGGATTTGAACAGTTCCAAAAACCCAGTAAGGTCCTTCAGGATGGGGTCATCTCGCTCCCACAGAGGAGAAGCCCAAGCTAGTGCTCTTCCATCCAAATAAGACAGGATATATGTAGTCTTGGCATAGGCTGTGGAAAAATTATTAGGTTGAAGTATAAAATGCATACAGCATTGGTTGAGGAATCCCCTGCACCTCCAGGCTTCCCCAAAGAAGCGAATAGGAGAGGGGTACAACTGACTTAACCATCACTTCTGGCGGTATTTCTTCTTTACCTGAGGTAGTAGAAGCATTCATCTGTGAGTACAGTAGATTAAAGGCCACAGACAAGCTTTCCAGCATGCTCTGTTGTCTGTGATTCGCTGGGCCAGGCCTGGAATGGCCTGCAACGCAGTGAGCTGAGCCGAATCCATGGAGTTAGCAATCTGTTATGATATCGAGGTGTTTGGTGGATTCTCAGGGGCAACAGTGATGGTATCTCCTACGGGGAGGAGCCCCGTAGGGAACTGTAGCACCGGGCTAGACTCAGATGCACAAACACAAAGAATATATCCTTTATTATACAGCTTGTCTGGTTCACCAGAGGTGGCAGTAGAGAGTGGATTAGATAGCAACAGTCTGTGATCCTCAGCGTGGGAGACCCATCCCACAATGGTGGTGTAAGGTCCCGATGCAGATGTCCAGTAAGGCACTGTAGGAGAGACAGACTGGCAGATGTTATAACACATTCCCTGGTAGCTGAGTAGATAGCGTCCTCAGTGAGCAGTAGAGAGAGGATAGATATCAACAGTCTGTGATCCTCGGCAGAGGAGACCCATCCCACAATGCTGGTGTAGGGCCCGATGCAGATGGGCAGTGAGGAGGTGTAAATGGACAAACTGGGAGAAGTAGTACTCACTCTCTGTAGCTGATAGGCAGGTTGAAGAATTGATAGAAGGCCCCAGGATAGACACACAGGCCCTCGAAGGGCGAGTACCTGTAATTAGGATAGGCACCTGGAAATAAGCAAAGAGCCCCTGAGGAGCAGTTACCCAGGTTAGTAGAACCCCGGAGGGTGAAGGTAGCTTCCAGCAGAGTAGAAGCGGCAGAGCAGCTTCAGACCGGAGTGAATCCAATCTGTTGCTAACTCGGTGAGAGTCAGCAAATGAGCAACCTTTTGAAGAAAGAAGCAAGAGACGTCACTCGAGGGGGACGCCCCCATGGTTCACACCAACACTGCTACAAGACGTGAGGAATGTTCACGCACCCTAGGAGGCCTCAAGTCAACATGGCGGGATGCCACGCCACAGCCGCTCCAGGGAAGCCAGAGGGTGTGGCAAGGAGACGATATGGACGCCATTCTCCTGAGGCTGGTGGAGAAGGCTGAAATAGAGGTGAGGCATGTTGGACAAAGCCGTGTAAGACCGACGGACGCAACAGAAGGATCTGAATATGTATACTCTAGAGAAGGTGCAGGGGAGATATGATACAGATCTTCAGAAACCTGAAAGGTTTAATGATGCACAATCAACAACAAACCATTTCTGTTGGAAAGAAATCAGTAGAACTAGGGGTCACATAATGAAACTCCAGGGAGGATGACTCAAAACCAGTGTCAGGAAATATTTCTTCATGGAGAGGGTGGTGGTGGATGCTTGGAATGCCCTTCCGGAGGAGGTGGTGAAAACAAAAACAGTAAAAGATTTCAAAGGGGCATGGGATAAACATTTTAGATCCCTAAAGGCAAGAGGATGGAAATGAAGAAATGAGTGCATGAGGGTAACTTGTTGAGTGGCGGTTACTACCCTTAACCAATAAGGGGTAGATTTTCAAAGGGCTGCACATGTAAACCCCAGAACACGCATAAGTGTCGTGTCAGGCCTCTTTGAAGGGGTGGGGAGGGGGGGGGGGCAGGCCGGGACAGCACCATTGATCACTGACCCGACTGCTGGCATGTGCAACTTACTTCAGGTTGGGCCCTGAAGTAAGTTGGAAAACAACAAACAAACAAAAAAGGAAAATGGTAAGATTATGGGGTTGTTGAGGATAGAGGAAGGGGAAGGAAGGTTAGGGTAGGGGGTAGGGAAGTTCCCTCCCAGTCCGCTCCTTAATTGGAGCAGACTGGAAGGGAACTGGAGAAGGCCGAGATGCGTTGCTGCGTGGAAATTGCTTTAGTCTCCCCACCCCCCTTGCACGCGCAGATTATAAAATCGGTGTATCCATGTGGGCGCGCCGGGAAGTGCACACACATGGATAAGCATGTGCACCTTTGAAAATCTACCCTTAAGCTTTAATGCTGTTGATGCAACTCCATCATGGCTCTCTGCTTCAACAGCAGGGAAAAAGATGAAAAGGGGAATCAGATTCAGACAGAAAACAACAAGAACACTGAATTTTGTGGTCCGGGAAAACAATTTAACATAAGGGTAACTTGCTAATGATGCTGTTACTATCCTTAACCAAAAAGCCTGAAACTCTTGATACAACTCCAACATTGCTCTCTGCTTCAATGGCAGGAGGTAACGGGGAATCGGACTCAAACAGCAACTAACAAGGGCCCTGACTTTGACGGTCTGGAAGGCTGAAAAATATGGGGGTGACATGTATGATGCAGCAGAGACTACCATATGCCTGCTGGGCAGACTGGATGGACCATTGGTTCTTTTCTGCCGTCATTTCTATGTTTCTATGGAGTGGGGCATGTTTCTTTAAACTCTGGTTGGCTAAACTGAGTGGTGTTATTTTTCCACTATTTTGATTGGTGGGTTTGAATCTGAGGACATATATTTCATTCCTGTGATATACATTTTACATATCTGTACGATGGCGTTTTTCTGAAACAAGGAGAAATGAATCATCGGTCTTACCTAACATCCAAAGTAAGTGTACGTTAGATTAAGTACTTTTTAAAAATCTTTTCAAGGGGTGTTCTTAGGTTTAAATATTTATGTATAATGTTAAGTGGTGTTGCTTTCTTTTAATGGTAGTATTTTATTTTTAGTGAACCTGACACAGGTGATTTTAGGTAATACCGACGATGTCCCTGAATAAACCACTGAGGCAAAACTTGTTGGGCTAAATGTTTGCATATTTTGACAACTGGCTCACACCATTTTGAAAATCAAGTTGAAATCTATCAACCTATAATATATTGGATAACATTGTCCCAATTATCCTCCACTGTTTCATGCACAGTTGACAGTCTTGAGGAATTGAGAATCAACCATATTGATGAGCAACTGAATCTTTTTGGAATAAAAGATGAAAAATGGAAGGGACTTTCACTGCTCTTTGAACATTATCGATATCCTTCTGAGTTTCATATTTTATTATTTGTAATTTTGAAGAGATAAATGTACATAAACTGTTCATAAAGGATTATTGAAATACAATAGATGGGGGTTATAACATAGCCTGGCTTGATATGATATATGGTGCTTAATAGGGTGGGTTTTCCCATCCTAATCACTTATGGAATATATATGTGTGAATGTATGTAGAGTGTTTGTGTGATGCGTGGCTTTGATTATATGTGGTGGGTGCAATTTCTAATTTTTGATAAATTGTATTTTTTGATAGCAATCTTTACAAAAATTTTGTAATTAGATGTGAGAAGTATAATAAATATTTTTTTTTTGCATTATCTTTTATTGTTATACATACAATTCCCTTCTGGGACATTTTATTTTTTATCTTGACTGTTTTGAAAAATTTAAAATGACAATTGAATCAGCACTGCCTCCCCAACTAGTTCATTTTCAGAGGGAAATTACCTGGTAGTTTTCCTTCGAAAATCTGTTTAAAAAAATGAGTTTTGTAAAAATATATATGCACTTTGCAAGTACTTGGCCTATCAAAACTACTCCCTTAGGGGTAGATTTTCAAAGGATACGTGCATAACCCCCGAAAACCTACCCCTGCGCATGCCAAGCCTATTTTTCATAAGCTCGGTGGTGTGCGCAAGCCCCAGGATGCACGTATGTCCTGGGGCTTCGAAAAATGGGTGGTCTGGGGTGGGGCCGGGGACAGGGCCGCGGTCCGGGTGCGTGGCGGCGGTCCGGGGGCAGTCAGGGGGCGAGCCGGCACGCGCAAGTTATGCCAGAGGCAGGCGTAACTCTACGAAACAAGGTAGGGGGGGATTTAGGTAGGGCTGGGGGGTGGGGGGACCAAAAAAAGGAACGGGGAAAGCCATCGGGCCTCCCCTAGGGCTCGGCGCGCGCAAGGTGCACAAGTGTGCACCCCCTTGCGCGTGCCGACCCCGGATTTTATAACATGCGCACGGCAGCACGCGCATGCTATAAGATCGGGTAGCGCGCACAAATGTACCCCACGCGCACAAAATTTAAAATCGGCCCCTTAGAGGATAAGAACAACAAAAGCTTTTTCTGTGGGTAAAATGTTTTACCGTGCACATTTTGATTATTTCCCATCCTAAGAGGATACCTTTCAAACACATGGGTGCAGCGGCACTTATTTTATTTATTTATTTATTTCGACAGTTTCTATTCTGCCGATCCACCATTCTCAGCAGATTACAAAACAACATACATAACATCAAAACACATTTCACTGACAACATAAAACTACTTACTTCCACTGTAAATGCATCCTGCATGATGCAGATAATAAGGAACCCAGTTAATCAAGATAAAGGTCATAAACCAGAAGGAAGCCTTAGAGAAGGACAAAGTAAAAAAAGAGTTTTACACACATATGGATGTGAGCAGATTTACGCTAGATTTTTATAACCTATGCGCACAGTATGCATTCATTTGATAAAATACATGTATCTCTACCCCGCAGAACACACAGGTATGTAGGCTTATGCGCGAATACATGAAATTCATTGAAAGCACGTACTTTTCATAACTATTTTACATATAGTTTACGTGTAAACTTTAAGTAAGACCTACTGATGCAAATTGGTGTAGTTTAATAAAAATATTTCTTCTACACCATCAAGGCATCCTTTCAGTTTACTCTCTTGATTGATTACTATGGATGCATGAAAAGTAACATTTTCAAGTTGCAAATATTTTTATGAATATTCTGCAACTTTCTTGAAAATAATTGTCATGTGCCTCAGTGGGAGAATTCCCACATGAATAGTGGAAGATGGTGAAATGTACCAGTTCCTGGAATGTTTCGCAATGTAGAAGATAAAAATAAGGAGGGAGGAGGTTGCAAAAGCAAATGAGCATCACCTAGCCTAGTCACTGCAGCGGCAGCAGGCTTCCCGCACCTGGCTTCCTCCTGGGCTTTAAATCTGATAAACAGGTGTCATCGACGTGACACTACGTTCACAGCATCCTCAGACCTAAGTGGTGTAAGGAGTGGAAGACCTGATCCAGGAGTCAAATCCAGGTCCTCCACATGGCAGTGAGTAGCAGAACCACTGCACTGCCAAACTCATGTGATCTTGAAAGAGTCCTAAAACTAGAATCAGGGAGTTGCATTACATACCATACAGTCATTATACTTGAACAGAATGAGGTTGGTATAAATTGCCCAATGGGTTCTTTACAATACTTAAAGATAACCATTAAAATATACAGAAACCACATGATAATTATAAGAAATATTTAATGTGATTTTAAAATAATGGCAGTCGCTTTGAACTTGGTCAACAGAAGCCAAAATGATACTGGGTGCCTAAACAAACAAATATAACAAAAATGGGGTGGATTTTAAAAGGGTTACGCGCGTAACCCTTTTAAACCTGCTCCTGCGTGCGCCGAGCGACGCGCGTATGTCCCAGGGCTTTGAAAAAGGGGCGGAGAGTGGGCGGGGCCATGCCGGGGGAATCGCGCGCCGGCACTTGGCTCTGCCTCGGAGGGAACGGGGAAAGCCATTGGGGCTCCCCTAGGGCTCGGCGCGCGCAAGGTGCACAATTGTGCACCCCCCTTGCGCGCACCGACCCAGGATTTTATAACATGCACGCGGCTGTGCAAGCATGTTATAAAATCGGGCGTAGATTTGTGTGTGCCGGGTTGTGCGCACAAATCTACGCCCACGCCTACGTCTTAAAATCTGGCCCAATATGTACAGGGTGTTTACAATACTACATTGGGCTTTGCAATATAAAATTCATGTGGGTTTTTTTTTTTTCACATAGCTTTTAAGTCAGACTTGTCAATTTTTGCTTTGAATATGTATGAGCCTAGCCAATGCCATTTCTGGAGAGGAGAGCAGTAGTGCACCCACCACCCCAGTGGCAAAAATAAATGTGGTCACTGATGCTCTCCTTCCTTGCTAGAAGCAAAATCTGTGCTTTACCAACTTTTACCCAACTTTATACGTGAGCTCCTCATCACCTGCATAGCTGCTCCTAATGTTTGTTTGATACCATTGCGGTGCAGTTCAGCATTCTAGCAGCATGACAATGTAATGAGCTGGTGGTGGTAGTGGTGACACAATTGCTATTGCTCGTGCACTGATTGAGTGCGTGCAACTGATTATTTGGTTTGAATAGAAAAAAGGGTAATCTTCAAGGAAAAGATCTACTTTTCATTTTACAGTGTTTAATGCAATCACAGCTTCTTCTTTTTTTTTTGACCCCATAGTAATTCCTCCTGCTCCTTTGTACTTCTAGCTCAATTGGAACCAGGTTGTCTTGAGCCTTCATTTGAAACTAGCAGGGGATTTTTCCCAGTGGGTTAACAGCAGGCTGGCCACAGCCAGGGCAGCTGGGAGAAGTATGCAGATGAGCTGCAGCTCTCCAGTGCCTGAAATTCTTTAAATGTGCCACAGCATTGAGCTGATTCTATTGCAGACTTTGAGGCACTGCAAAATGCAAAATGACTGGCTTTAGTTAGACAATAGCTCATTTATTATGCCGGAATAAACATAGCCAAGAAATAGAACAGTCCTGTATCTTTCTGTCCCATGGCTTAAGGACATTTTGCAATGATGGGCACATATCCAAGCATGAAGCACAAGTCTGTGACCCTTGGTCTTGCTCTGCACCTGGGGCATATCAAGTCTGGTCTTGAACAGCTTTCTGTCTAGGATTTCTGGGTAAATTGTGTCAGGAAATTCTCACTGCTCTATTATGCTTTCCTGTGGGAGCACATTAAATTAAAACAAAGCAGGAAAGTTGTTGAAATCTGGTTAGAACTTGATAACAAGACTAATGAGATTAGCAGGAGTTTTCTGTTTACTCGTCTTTGCAAACCTTGGGACATGATCCATCATCACAGCTTCTAATAGAACACTTATTATACAGACATCACTGGAAACAGCAACCAAATATGAATGTGAAGCTAGCTCATATTGACTTGGTGATATGCTGCTCACTACCATGCAGGGAAGCCTAGGATTTGCGATTTGGCTTAATTAGGAACAATAACAATGCTGCTTTGATGGCCACTAGACAGAGGAAGTGAATCTTCTGGGGCTAACCACTAGGGATGTGAATCGTTTTTTGACGATTTAAAACAATCGTCAGATATATTTTAAATCGTCAAAAATCATTAGAGCCGCGATACAATAATAATTCCCCCGATTTATCGTCAAAAAATCGTAAATCGGGGGAGGGGGGAGGGCGGGAAAACCGGCACCCTAAAACCCACCCCGACCCTTTAAAATAAATCCCCCACCCTCCCGAAGCCCCCCAAAATGTTTTAAATTACCTGGGGTCCAGTGGGGGGGGGGGGTGTCCCGGCGCGATCTCCCGCTCTCGGGCCACGGCTGCGTTAAAAGAAATGGCGCCAGTGGCCCTTTGCCCTTACCATATGACAGGGCAAAGGTAGCGCCGGCGCCATTTTGGTTCCTGTCACCCGACATCATGAGTGCAGGAGATCGCTCCTGGACCCCCGCTGGACCTCCAGGGACTTTTAGCCAGCTTGGGGGGGCCTCCTGACCCCCATAAGACTTGCCAAAAGTCCAGCGGGGGTCCGGGATCGACCTCCTACACGCGGGCCGTATTGCCAATATTCAAAATGGCGCCGGTGCTACTTTTGCCCCCACTATGTCAGTGCCTTTCCCTGGACCATCTCTAGCTTACTTATATATTTCCAGGATTATAAATCCAGAACACACTATTTGGCATCCCAAATCCATGACTCTGCACTTTTTTGCAATCCATTTAACTGCTAAGCATGGGATCAATCTCACCCGCAGGTCCTGTACCCATGCACCTGCCAGCTGCATTAGGTTCCAAGATATTTACATTAACCAGTTAGGGGACAATTTTCCATCTGCCTGCACTGGGGCAAAGTCCACAAGTACTTTCAACACCCAAACTTCACATCAATTTTCAAAGCAGAGGTGTGCCTGTACCTGCCACATTACCCACAGACATTCGTACTCGCTTTTTCTGCGGGTACTTTTTTTGTGCATAGTTTTGCATCGCAGTAACTCATTGGCTACTGACTTAAATATGTTTTCACAAGTGTTAAACTGCTCAAGAAAATTAACTGTTTGTGAAGCAAAAAAAAATTCTCAATATCTGCTTTGCGTGCTAAAAGGGGAAAAGCGCATGCTATAAATAACGTGCACTATTTGACATTTTTGTGTGCAAAAAGCAAAAAATGTTTTCTGATTAGTACATCAGCCTCCTAATGTTATGCTGCCTCAGCCATTATCAGAGCAAAGAAAAGTGGTGCTTTCCCCAAAAGGAACTGCCGAAGATTTATCCTTAAAGAAAGCTTTCAAGTGTTCAGGATCCAAAATTATAAACGTATTTCCTTGACACTTGATTATACATTTACATAGATACCTGAGGAAGTACTCTAACCCAAAGAAGTAACCTATAAATGCAGTTTTAAAAACTTCCTTCTAGTAGACTGTGTGGGCCGGATTTTAATATCTAAGCGCGGGCGTAGATTTGTACGCGCACAAATCTACGCCCGATTTTATAACATTCGAGCACAGCCGTGTGCATGTTATAAAATCCGGGGTCGGCGCGCACAAAGGGGTGCACACTTGTGCACCTTGCGCGCGCCGAGCCCTAGGGGAGCCCCGATGGCTTTCCCCGTTCCCTCCGCCTCCTCCACCTTCCCCTCCCCCTTCCCCTATCTAACCTGCCCCCCAGCCCTATCTAAATCCCCCCCTACCTTTGTTTTGTTATTTATGCCTGCCTCTGGGCAGGCGTAGATTGTGCATGCGATCCCTGGGCCCAGCAGCAGTGGAGAGGCCTCTCACCACGCCCATGCCATGCCCCAGACCGCCCCACTCCGCCCATTCCCCACCCATTTTTTCAAGCCCCGGGACTTACACACGTCCCGGGGCTTGCGCGCGTCGCCAGGCCTATACAAAATAGGCTCGGCACGCGTAATCCACCTGGATTTACACGCGTAGGCTTTGAAAATCTGCCCCTGTAGTTATACAAATGTCTGGAAAAATTTTCACTTTTGACCAAGGGAGGATAACTATAAAACTAGCTTGCCCGCACCCTTATATGCTATATAGACATACGCACGCACGCACATGTATTTGATATCATATGCGCAAACGCACACACACTATAGAGAATATTCTTAAATCTACCCAACAACATGTTCACATATCTAAAAGATGTATTTTCAACATAGCCAGTGGTTTTTGAGACTTATCTGGCTAAAAGGTAAATTTTAAAACCCAAGCGCAGGCGTCCATGGGCATGCAGTTCCCAGCGTGCGCACGCGGATGCGCCAATTTTATAACATGCACGTGTCGACACGCTCATGTTATAAAATCCGCTGCCCGTGTGCGCTGTAAGAATACCTAGTGCTGAGTGGATTGATAGCACTATGAAGCACTATGATAATTAAACTTACCAGAGGATCATCCAGCACGGATGACATCATTCCTGGAAGGATGGAACTAAGTTTGTTATTCTAACTGATAAGAAGAGGCCTGTGGCCTATAAATAAGAGCAAGCTGCCGTACACATGTTAAAATATATATTGATTGGCTATTAAAGGTAATGGGTGTGGATTATGCAGATGTCTGGTATCAGCAATCCCAGGACCCTTATAAGTCTGATTACACACGTTAGAGCGCTGGGCAGATTCTGAATTATACACCATTTGCTTTGTATTCACTTCTTCCCCGGGGAAACCACGCCTTTCCCCTTTTCCTCATTAATAAACCTTTCACTGCATAACTTCTTTGGAGCTGGTATTCATTGAATTATTGGTCAGAGGTTATCGCCATTAACATCGCACACGCGCACCTGATTTTATATCGGCGCGCGCATGTCTGTGTGAGTGTCTAGAGGGAACTTCCCAAACCCCCTAGCTAACCTGCCTCCATTTTCCCCTATCCGCCCCGACCCCTGAAACCTTGCTAACTAACTTCTTTTTTTTTTTGTTCTAATTCTTACCTGCTCTCCGGAACAGTAGCAGGTTGAGCGGGCCGGCCAGCTGCCATTGTGCGCCCAGACCCCGTCCCAGCCCGTCCCTTTTTCTAATCCAGTTCTTTGGTGCCTATTGGGAGATTCGCGCGTGGCCGTGGACCTTTGAAAATCCATACGTGGTTTTAATACGTGACGGGTTTTTAAAATCGAGCTGTAAGTGGCAGCAATTGGTAAAGCTCATTATTTCAAAAAGTGTTTCTCCCACTGATGTAAATGATATTGTCAGATTTTTCAGAATTCGCAGTACATCACCTGAGGAGCGGTACAGAACTGCAAGGATGAATGCTGGGCAAGACAAGGACCAATATTCCGCCTAACCAGCCCTCTCACCTGCAGGTTCAGTTCTTGGGTTATGGGGATCTGTAGATCTTTGCGGTGGCAGTACATCATGGTGAGACTATGCAGGTGGGAGCAAGGATATACAGGATGGAGCAAGGCTAGACAGGCTGGGTAGTCTAGATCAAGGCTTGGTACAGGAGCTGGATGAGGAAAGTCATGAAACAGAAGCTATATGAGGCACCAAGACAGGGGCTGCGATAGACAAAGATAAGGCAAGGTAAAGAGCACAGCAAGGGAGAGATACAATCAAGTCAGGGATTAGTACTAGGTAGAGGCTAATGCCAGACAATACATAGGCAGGACCAGGAACAGATATTAAAACTAGGATTGGGCAAGGCAGGATAAGACAAGGCTGACAAGAGCAGGACCAGATAGGGACTAGACAAGACAACACAGAACAGCAAACACAAAGGCAAATGGCAGCTATATGGAAGGCCTGTAGGCTGCTAGGCATGAGGTCCAAAGGCCAATAAGCAAGGAGAAGCCTACAGAGCAAGAAGTAATGTAAGGTCATGGAGTAAGATAAAAATTGAGGGTAGGCCCAAAGACCACAGGGTAGGGTACAAGATAGTAGAAGGTCCAAGGACCACAAGTCAAGGCAAGGAATAGTCGCCAGCCCAAAGAGCCAAAGGTGATTCTATGATGAGGCAAAGATACACTGGCAGGGCTGGGTTACATAGTGCAGGAGCTTGGGTATGGTGTGGACAGTGAGGAGGAGTTTGTCAAGACTGGAAGCCAAGCTCTCTGAGTACTCCTGGTGGAGTAAAGGCTGCAAGACAGGCTGATTCTGGAGGCCACTGAGGAGATGGCTTGGATAGCTCTGGGCAGAGCTCACTGGAAGCCTCTGCAGGTGGCATAGTAGTCGGAATCAGAGTTTGATGAGGCTGCGCAGCAGATGAAATCAGAACAGATATGACTAAATCTACAACAAAGGACCTTTGTTTCTCCACAGTCCAGCTTTCTCAAAGGGATACAAATAAAAGGGAGACTAGCAAAAAACACATTTCTAAATCTTATAATATCAAAATAAATGGTGCCATTGCCATTTGCAGTATAAGCTAATTTTCGTTCAAACACTTTGTTTCCACTCCTCTTCTTAGGAAGCCCAATTTTACAGCTTAGCACTTAAACTGGACATTTGCATGCACTTTGCAGTTTGCACACACAGAATTCAGCCATAATTTTCATAGTAGATTACACATGAGTCTGCTTTGAAAATTAGAGGGTATACACAAGCTCTTGCAGGCCAAACATATGCACATTTATGTTTGCATGGAAGCAAGTGTACATGTTCACACATACACATACGTGCATACTTTTGATTTGAGAAAGTGCATGCATAAATGTTTTTACCCACCCAAACTCCTTCTCTGGGTCTAATGCTTTATGAATATATATGCATTGGAAAATTTGCTGCTGCGTACTAATTAAATGTTGAATGTGGTATGCAGTGAAGTTTATTGATATTTTGAAGGGGGTGCTCTCCCATTTATTTGTTCATTGATAGAAGGGAAAATGTGCTCGTTTTCAATTGGTATGAAAATATCCAACAGAGTAGATCTGTTACTGGGGACAGATAAGATGAATAATGACTTTAAAACCCTGGCAGGTTTTGGCAACCATGATTTTAATCCAAAAATATGTAAAATCATGCAACTGAGGTGCAGAAATCCTAAGGACCAATTATCATTTTAAAGAAAAAGAATTAGCAGCCACAAATAGGAAAGAGACCTGGGTCATCATCTCTGATAATTTCAGACAGTCAGTCTCTCAACGTCATTGGGAAAACTAACAGGATACTTGGATGCATAAGATATCACTGTTAGGAAGGGGGGGGGGGGGGGAAGTAATATTACCACTGTACAGATATCTGCTGAGACGCCACAGTAAGTACTGTGTCTAGTTCTGGAGACCATCTGCAAAAGAATATTGACAAGGTAGAAGTAGTTCAAAGGAGGGACATCAAAACAGAGCATGGCCTGCACTTTAAGCCATATATAGAGAAGACACTTTTCAAAACTGTTTACCTCTTCTCCCAAGTAAACCTGCTGTCTGAAAATTGCCTCACTCAATTCTGCTGAAATTCTGTGCAGAGTTCATAGCATACATACTTTGAGATGGACTGAGGGAAGGCATCCATTGGGGCTATTATGAGTGGGTTCAGAAAATAATATTTGATTGGATTTTCATATCTATATGTATTATCTTCCATAGAAATTAAACCCATAAGGAAAGTGCAAAAGTCCATAGGCACATTAATGTCAATATTCAGCAGTGTAGCGAGCAGACACGTTATTCGGCTAAGGTTAGCCAGATAAATTGTCACAGAGTGCTGCCGATTAGGCACTCCACTGAATATGGCTGGGTAAGGTCCTAGCTATCTGGACACATTTATCCAGCTGACTTTAGGACTGTTCTTTGGCATGACTAGTCTTAGACAGATAAGTTATCCAATAGGGATGTACATTCATTTTAAAATGAATTGCATTCCAAGCCGAAGCAGGTATTTTCATTTTGGTTCATTTTACTTGAAATAAATGCACAATCCCACAAAAATCCCACATTTTTCAGATGCATTTATTTTGGAAAATAATGCATGGTATTTTTCCATATGAACAACAATAAAAAAAAAGTCAATAAAATGGAAAAATTAATTTAAAAATTATGCAAAAGTGAGAAAAGTGAACCAAAATGGAAAAAAAAAAAAAACCATCTCTGCACATTCTTATTTTCTGGCTAAGTCTGAATATTGGAGTTTGCAAGATAATTTATCTAGCTAATTTAACTCTGTCCTGGAATACCCTTGGAATGCCTCCAATTTATCTGGCTAACTTTAATCCAACTAAGCAGCCTGATAAATCAGAGCTATTTACAATGGCAGAAAATGTAAACCCTTAACCCATGGATCGTCCAGCTAAGTCCCAAACTTATCTGCACAAGCTATTTGAGTATTGACTCTTTTGTACTCATGGCAGTTTTCAAAGGGACAGTATATTAATATTTCCCTTTGAAAACTATGCACTAGTTTGCCGGTACAAAGTAGTTGCAGACGTTGCCCCTAGGCAGACAGTTTGAAAACTGCTCCACAGAAACTGAAGGAGATAAAGATATACTTTAAGGAGGAAAAAGGGAATGGTGAGATATGTTACAAGCCCTCAAACCCTGGGCTTTAATAAAGATACCAGAAGGAGGTAGCATTTTCAAGAGAATAAAAAGATCAGTGTTGTGGCATCATCATATGAAGCAGGAGTCCCTAAAAGCAAACATGAAAATATTTTCATTGAAAAGGTGGAAGACGCCTTGAACAGGCTTCTAATACAGACAGTAAGCAGCTAGATGGTGGCAGAATTCAAGCATGCATGAAACAGACCCAAAGGAAGCTTAGGGGCAAGGCAGAAGCAGGAGAGGATTAAACATGGAGCAGGATCTGCGACAGCACATTGGGCAGGTGCACAGGGGAGGACTGGGTGGATATTTAAGTTTATATAGCTGTGGAATGCTGAGATGTGCTGTTTGCAAAGGGAATGGCCTATGGTACTGGGAAAGGGCATGAAAAAGAAATCTGTGAAATGTTTGAATTCATGTCTCCTTAAAAACCAAGGTTATCTTAATTATTGTGTTTGTTCTTGACTTGCTTGTGATACACTACTACTGTTGCTTTAAATATACTACTTTGTCTCCTTACGATAGACACTAGGAGCCAAGGACTGAGATACCATCAGCTGCGTATATATAAGTGGTTTTCTAGTAATAGGATTGGACTAGCGTAAGCACTGTTGTGTAAGGCAGGTTATAACAGTGCTGTAATGAAAGCCGAGTAATGATTGTGCAGAATGAGGTATTTTCAGCACAGTGGAGTCTTGTTGGAATGATCAGAATAAGGAGGCTTTGTTTTGATCATTAAAGCAAAGCAATCAGTATATGAGAACATATTACTGTACCACTACCAACTGTTATCTCCAGAGTGGGCATTCTGCATGGGTGTTTCAAGAGCAGCAACTAATTTACTTTACAGCTTCAGAAACTGTTAAAAATCCAAAGGAAAAAGTAGAGCAAACATCTTGGGCCAGATATTAAATCTTACGCGTATGGGGTGCATTTGTGCACGCTACCCGGCGCGCACAAATGTACACCCGATTTTATAACATGCGTGCGCTGCCGCGCGCATGTTATAAAATCCGGGGGTCGGCACGCACAAGGGGGTGCACACTTGTGCACCTTGCGTGCGCCGAGCCCGAAGGGAGCCCCGGTGGCTTTCCCCGTTCCCTCCAAGGCCGCTCCGAAATTGAAGCTGCCTTGGAGGGAACTTTTCTTTCAGTCCCCCCTACCTTCCCCTCCCTTTCCCTATCTACCCCACCCCCCAGCCCTACCTAAATCCCCCCACCTTATTTTATATTTTACCCTGCCTCTTAAGGCATATCTTGTGCGCGCCGGCCAACTGCCGGTGAGCGAACCACTGTGACAGAGGACTGCCCCGGCCCCGCCCCCTTTCCGCTCCTTTTTCAAAGCACCAGGACATGCGCGTGCCGCCAAGCCTATGCAAAATAGGCTCGGCGCGTGCAAGGGTAGGTTTTCGGGGGTTACGCGCGTAACCCTTTGAAGATCTACCCCCTTGTGTGTAAAAATTGTTTGGAACTTTTGCCTGAAAGGGTTCAATTTAAGAACTGGAGAAAAAATCCGCAGTGCGTTTATCTACAAAAGTTTGCTTGCACGGTTCCTTTTTTTTTTTTTTTTTTTTTTATTATTACATTTTTTTCCCTTCCACCAGTTGACGTTGACAAAAGCTGTGCAGTTTCAAAATTTTACTAGTAAATTGACTTGTAGGCTTTTTTTGGCCCTTCCTTCTTCCAAAGTTTGAATCTGGCCATCGAAGTTTGCAGATGGGCAAAATTCCAAGCACAATGAATCAGCCACAGATATTTTGCTTGGGCAATGCTAATATGTTTTGTCATGATGTAAGGTATCTGCATCATTACAGTTTAAGTGAACATTTCAGTGAGTTGCATGAGGGTGTGGAAAACAGTCCACAAATCTACATGAAGTGATGATCCCATTGTGGTACTCTGCTGTCTTGTTGAAGTGTGTCCAAAGTTGCCAGCTACAGATGTTGATAACATTGTCATAAACCTAAGCGGTGGGGGCGGTGCATACTGCCATTAGAGGTTCTATCAAATATGACTGGGACACTGGTGCTTCTTTTGCTTATTCTTTACTACTACTACGAATCATTTCTATAGCTCTACTAGACATATGCAGCACTATACAAATACACATAATAGACAGTCCCTGCTCCTAAAGATGATACATTGCATATCAGCGCATGGGTGCACACTGGTGCATGTGCGCTGGCACATGCCCAGGGACATGGCCATTTTATAACATGCATCTCTGCAGGCATGTTATAAAATAACTTTGATGCATGCACATGTGTGACTAATTTTAAATAGCATGTGTCTAAGTGCACAAATACTGCTTCTACTGTGTAAATCAAGGAATTTTAATAGGGGCACGCGTCCATGCAGTTGCCAGTTTCACCAGTTCATTTGCCAGTTTACCCAGTTAACAGCTAGGTCCTCCAGACCCTCCTGGTTGAATAGCTTACACTCCCTCCAGTTACCCCAGACTCTTAAAACCACGCAGGTGGTGGCTCCTTAATTTTTTTTTAAACTTACACCTCGTCCCTAGCAGAAGTAAACTTATGTGACGGAGGTTCTGGGCGCACGACCAGGTGCATAAGTATTTAAATGCACATCTCTTGGCCATGCCTCAAAATGCCCATGTTCTGCCCAGACCATGCCCGTTCCCAGCCCTTTTTTTTGCAAATTTTTGAGATGTGCACGCAGCGGAAGATACGTGCACATCTGGACAGCTTTTACATTTCGGTCAGTGCACACAAGCCCGACTTATGTGTGCATCTCCCAATTGATGCATGTGCTGGGCTTTTAAAATTAACCTTAAAGCTTATAATATAGTCACGACAAATATACATGACAAATAAGAGGTTTAGGAAATGTAATTTATTATATGAAATTATTATTGGGCAATTTTATTTATTTAAATTTGTCTCCAAATCTTTCATATAGTACTGTAAGGTGGCTTACATTTACATGCAATAAAAATACAATAAAATGATACATACGATACATGATAGTAAATGTAAGAATTAATAAAAGAAAAATGTAAAACTTGACAGCCAAATTGTAACAAAACTCTCTATACCGGGACAAAATCTGCTTCTGTGGTACTCTCTTCTGATAGCTTTCGCGCCCATTTTGAAATCAAAACTATATATGTAATTTTGTAGCAAAAGAACCTTTGGATATTTGCATCTGCTTTTTGTATGGGTACTTTTTTCATGGAAAATATATATAGAGAGTTGAAAACGCAATCTATATGGATGATAATCAAATTGCTCACACTGGTGCATATATTCTCACGAAAGCCTACATATGTGCATATGCTGTGGGGTGTATTTTATAAAATACAAGTATATCATACACACAAGGGTAGATTTTCAAAGGGTTACGCGCCTAACCCCCGAAAACCTAACCCTGCGCATGCTGAGCCTATTTTGCATAGGCTCGGCAGCGCGCACAAGCCCCGGGACGCACGTATGTCCCGGGGCTTTCAAAAATGGGCGATCCAGGGCGGGGCCAGGGGCATGGCGGCAGTTCTGGGGCGGTCCGGGGCGGGGCGGCAGTTCAGTGGCGGTCCAGGGGCGTCCCAAATCCTCCAGCGCAGCGGCCTGTGCCGAGGGATGGTGTGCTGGCAGCCGGCCGGCAGGCATAACTTCAGAAACAAAGGTAGGGGGGATTTAGTTAGGGCTGGGGGGTGGGCTAGATAGGGGAGGGGAGGGGAAGGTGGGAAGGATCGGAAAAAAAAGTTCCCTTGGAGGAAACGGGGAAAGCCATCGGGGCTCCCCTTGGGCAGGCGCACGCAAGGTGCTCAATAGGGGTGTGCATTCGTTTTGAACTTAAATGGAAAACGCAACTTTTTTTTTTTTAACTTAAAAAAATGATGAGGCGTAAACGATCGGATTTCCAACTTATTCAACATAGGCCCCCCCAAGTTGGCCAAAAGTTCCTTTTGGGCCCAACGAGGGGTCCCGGAGCGAACCCGAGGGGAATCACGTGACGCCGCGTCACTCTGACGTGGCGCCGACGTCACGTGATTCCCCTCGGGTCCGCTCCCGGAACCCTCGTTGGGCCCAAAAGGCACTTTTGGCCAGCTTGGGGGGGGTCAGGAGGCCCCCCCAAGTTGGCCAAAAGTTCCTTTTGAGCCCAACGAGGGGTCCCGGAGCGAACCCGAGGGGAATCACGTGACGCCGCGTCACGTGCTCCTTGCAAAGGAGTTCAGGAATGGCGTCCTGACCCCGCTGGACCACCAGGGAGTTTTGGTAAGTCTTGGGGGGGGGGGGGGGGGAATTAAGGCGGGTGAGGGGTTTAAATTTTTATTTGCACATATGGACATAGACTCAACTTATGGAATTCTCCATATGTCCATATTGACCGCAAATGGGACCCCCTTTCGACTTATGGACTTATGAACTTAAACTTTTGGTCTGCACATCCCTAGTGCTCAAGTGTGCACCCCCTTGCGCGCGCTGACCCCGGATTTTATAACATGCGCACACACACATATAACATGGGCCGCACACACATACATGCCGGACCTGAAGTAAGTTGCGCGCGCCACAAGCAGGCGGCTGGCGTGCGAAGCTCCAAGACAGCAATCAATGGCGCTGTCCCACCCCGCCCCTCCCAGAACACTCCTCCCCTGCCCACCCCTTTCAGGAAGGCTGGCACTTATGTGCATGCCGGCCTTTACGCGCATGGCCAGGCCTTTTGGAAAATAGGCTCAGCGCGCATAAAGCCTGGATTTTACGAGCGCAGCCTATTTAAAATCTACCCATTATTTATCAAATTTATATACCATATAACCAGTCAAACAATAAAAGTGGTTTACAATTGTTCACATACATAATAACAAGAAATAAAACCCATACAGTACATAACAATAAAATAAAAAAACTGAAAACGATATGTATATGCAGAGGATATTTAGATTATTGTTCCTCTAGTTTCAAATTGGGAGGAAATTAAACCTTTTCTGGTTATTGCACTATTAAGAACAGTTGTTTTTGCTTTGGTGCTATCTTATCTCAATTACTGTAACGCCTGTAAAATTTTCTCATAAATTGCAAATAATTCAGAACACAGCAGCTCGTACAGTGACAGGAAGTACAAGGAGAATCCCGGCCAAGCCATTACTATTAGATCTTCATTGGCTTCCAGTGAGTGCCAGAAGTAAATTTAAAATCAGGTTTTGGCTTTTAAAACATTAAAAGGAATAGGTTCACCACAGTTACATAATCGTTTAACTTGGTATAAACCTAAGCAATGCTTGAGATCAATGTCAGGTCATTTATTGAAAGTTCAGATTGTTAAATGTTTAGACATTCCTGCCTGAAAGTAAAATCCTTTTCAGGAATGATCCCTCAACTCTGGAATAAGTTACCACCTATTGTGAGAGAAGAGACAGATTTGCTTAAATTTATCTAATAGAGCTTTATTTTACTTTATTATATTTTACTTTAAATTTTTATTTGCGTTTGATTGTATAAATTGTGTAATTTGATGTTGTAAATTGCTTAGGAAGATATACTCTGTTAGGTGATCCATAAATAATTTTTAAATAAATACAATAAATAAACACATAGAGATAGCCCCACACTAGGGTTGTACAGAGGTAAAAAATGTGTTTCATTTTTTATTTTGTTTTTGGGGATTTTTTTCCATGAATTTTGTTTTGTTTAATGTTTATTTTGTTTTTTTAGTTTAAACATTTAAAAAATGGACAAATAAAAAAAATAAGACCTCCAGTCCCCAACACCCATCCCTCCCACCCGGAAAAATGCCGCAGCCAGGATCCTCCCCAGCCCCCACTTATGTGGTCCAGGGGGGGGGATCTGCTAACGAGGTCTAGGCCCAGATTGAAGCCACAGATATGCCTAGGCTGAGGTAGGTCGCTGCAATCTCGACTGAGGCACTATGCAAGGCCCAAGCTTGAAGGCCTGGTCCCAATGTAACCGTCTCTTTTAGTCAGTAAGGAGGTCCAGACAACTGATCCGTAAAGATAGACGCCTCAGCTTTGGCCCAGGCCCGACACAGAAATTGGCCCAGGGGACAGGTACCGACACCTGGACATCAGTGAAGTTGCTAATATTATGAACAGGGTGGTCCATATTCAGAAACATTTAGATGGAGAACTCAATTTATTAGGCTAAATGAATATTTGGGCACTTAGCTCGCTGTATTTTAGCCAGCCAATAATTTAGCTAGTTAGAATGTAGCCAGGTAAGTTAGGGGCACTCCAGAATCATAGCTGGGAGGAGTTGAGTTTCTGGCTAAGTTATATAGATAACTACAGTATTCACAGTTAGCCAGCAAACTTAGGCCTGGATTTTCGAATGTCGCAGGCCTTTCTGAATCACGCAGTACTGGGGGGCGGGGGGCAAAGCGGGAGGCGGGCCTGCGAAAGCCAGCAGCGGTCGCACCACTGCGGTGTTATCACTGCCAGCTTTTACAAACCAATAGCGCCACCGCGAAAGGTGGTGCTATTGGGCTCGATACTGGCGGCGATAAGGGTTCTTACCTTTTCCCCGCCAGCGATGTTTCCGCCACATCTGCCCTGGTGCCGCCCCGACTCCTCCCCTTCCGGTTCTGCCGCCGCCCTGACTCCGCCCCGATTTAGCTATCGCACGCGAAAATGGACTTTTCCCATTCAATCCACATAGAAAATGACCCCCTTAGGCTTAGATTCATCCTTCTGTTTTAAATATAGCAGAATGATAAACCGCACTAAAAAAGGGCGTGGGGATGAAATTGTGCAGCCGGCAGTTCATTTTCACCCTCCATGATTGCGGCTGTGCCGCACCGTATCGCCCCAGTACCGCCAATGGAAAAGGTGGTGTTAATTCCAGCACTACTGCCAGCGATAATGTGTAAAACATTATCGCTTGCAATGGTACTGGAATTAAAATGTTCTTACTCCACCCAAACCCCCTCCCCTTTCCCGAATTTAAATATTATCGCCGCAATGCGGTAATTATTGCCTGTGATAAGGTCCTTACACGTGCAAAAATGCCAAATCATGGTTTGATGAATGACCCTGTTAGCCAGCTAAGCCTGGTCAGGCCTAAGAGCTGTCCTAAAATTAGCTGGATAAAGTTAGCCAGCTATTGAATATACCTCCAAAGTTAGCTGGATAAGTTTATCTGGCAAAGGGCCAGATTCATTAAGGCTTTTCTCCCATTTTGCATCTATGGGAAAAACCCTTAAATTTGAATTTTAAAAGCTTGGCGCATGCCAAAATCAGGAAATATGTGCACAAGTTGGGCCGGTACACACTGAGCGGACTCTAAAAGCCATCCGCAGTCGCATGTATTTGCTGCTATCCACACAAATGAAAGTTCCCAAAAAAGGGTGAAGAGTGGGTGGGGTCTGGGCAAGGCATGGGCGTTCCTGGATTTCACATTGAAATCTGCGTGTAAATATTTATGCGCACAGGTGCATGATGGGGTCCCTTGCCACCTAACTTTACTTCTGCTATGGATGATCTCTGGGATTTTAAGAGTTGGGGCTAACAGGGGAGAAGAGAGGCTATTAAACTGGGGGGGGGGAGGAGGGGGTTGGAAGTCCTATTCCTTACCTTGGCGAACTGGGACAAACTGGTAAAACTGGTAATGGCGTTGGCAGGTGTGCCTTTTAAATCCCCACTTATGCGGTAGAAGTAGCATTTATGCACACAGGTGTGTGTCTACTTAAAATTGTGCGCACATGTGTGTGCGGTCAGGGTATTTTATAACATGGGCGCATATATTTGTGTACGTTATAAAACGTTTACTTCCCTGGGCACGGGCCGATGAACGTGCGCACATGTACACCTGCGTGCTTGCTTAACATTTACCATCCCTGTGAATCAGATGTTAACTTTGCTATCGAGATAGTGACTGAATATGGACTTCAACATTTCTAAAGCGTAGTTAGATTATAACTGCACTGTAATAAAGTAGTGATTAGAGAACAGTAATTATAATGGAATCACAGTATTATTGCAGTATATATCACAAAATGAAGAACTACAGTATAGTACAGTAGTACATAATGTATATATATATATAAATATATGCATTTAAAATAATTTAAAATCATACATTAATACAGGTATTTAAAATCATACATTGATGCACACACATGCATACAGTAGGTTACAGTATATCTAGAAATGTGTAGCAGTAAAAAAAGAATCTATTGGTAAATTACAAAAAGACTACCATATGATACTTAATATAAAACAAAAATCAGCATGTGGTAAGTGATACAGTTTCAACCATTAAAACAAACTGTATGGCCGTATCTGCATACAGGAGCAGATCCTTTATTGATGGCCATGGGCAGCCCTCAGGCAACTCTACTAATATTAAATAAGCTTTCAAAACTTGCTGTACAATCCCCTTCATCACAATGGTGCTAAGTGAGCGAGATTGTCCTCAGAGGTACAAGTTAAAATTGTCTACAAAATAGTCCTCGGGCAATTAAAAAGCATCACAGTCGTCTTGCTAGCTTGAAGGTGAAGTTTAAAAGCCTGGCGCGCCCAAACCCAGCACATAAGTGCCCGAGTTTGGCTGGTGCATGCCGAGTGGATTTTAAAAGCCGCCCGTACTTGCCGCCACGTGTACAAAGGAAAAGTTCCAAAAAAAAGGGGGAGGGGTGTGGCTGTGCTCTGAGCGGGATATGGGCGTTCCTGGATGTCACATTGAAATCTGCGTGTAAATATTTTCATGCACAGGCGCATGCCGGTGTCCCCTGCAGTGTAAATGTACTTCTGTTATGGATGATGTGCAAGTTCAGGGTTTTAAGGCTCAGGGCTAAAAGGGGAGAAGGAATGCTATTTTACAACAAGCGTACATGCACACGTGTTTGCTATAAAATGGCCATGTCCCTGTGCGCGGGCCAACAAATGCACGCACATGTGTGGCTGCCTGTCTGTTTAAAATGTACCGTCCCTGTGCTCTTTGGGACAGGTTTCCTGAAATATAATGTAATTTACCATGCGAAGTCTTGGGTTTTTTTGCATTTAAGAAATGCCTAATGCAGTTTAACATGTCGCAGAATGCTTAACCGTATATCACGGATTCCTTTCTGCAACACTCCCCTGGGACAGCAGTCAAAGCTTCAAGTCTATGAAGTTGGAGGGGCAGTATGTGTGGCCATACCCCCAATCTACAATATGCTCTAATACTGAGCCTACAATGATATCATAAGCCAAATGTGGTAGGCACTGGCAGTTGTCTATGACACAAAACACAAAAACCACGTAGTATCCAAGACAATGATAAAGGTGCCCAAACCAGTCCTTGCCCCCACACTCCCTATCCGGTCAGGTTAACAGGATATCACTAATGAATATGCATGATATATAGTTTCATGCAGACATGCACTGCTTCTCACATATGCAAATATATCTCATACATATTCATTAGCAATAGACTGAAATCCCAACTGGCTGCGGGGGCGTGGAGGGGCTTGAGGCCTGTTTTGAGCATTATTGTTCTATGGCAGGAGTGGCCAGACCTCGAGAACAACAGACAGGCCTGGTTTTCAGGATATCCATTGTGAATGTGCATGAGACAGATTTGCATACAATGAAGGTGGTGCATGCAAATTTATCTCTTGTACATTCATAACCTTGTCCATCGCGTAGCTGGCAATTCATGTTGCTGCACTGTTATTTCAGCTACAGAAGAACGTGCTTTCATAATGCTAGATATAATTTTCAGAGGTAGTCAGAACTCTCTTCTCGCTGTAATATACTGATATAACCTAAACCAAACAGAAAGAAGAAGTTAGACGTGCATGGTAGGTAAAGTGACTCTGATCTTTTACATCTGGACCCCCCTCTCCCCTTCGTTTCTATTTAATTCCAAAGAGGCTCACAGAGATCCTAAGATTCTCCCACCCCCAGTTCTAAAGAGGCCAATTTTCAGTAGGCCGTTTAGTAGAAAAGTTATTCGGCTAAGATTAGCCGGATAACTTGCTCTGTAAATTCAGCGGGATAAACATCCCACTGAACATACTTGCTTAAAGTTATCCAACTAACCATAGCTAGAATTTTTAAACATAACCAGATTATACTTTTGAATATTGCTGGTTATGAAGGATAAATTTAGACTTAACCAATATATTCAAAAAAGAATACATCGAATATATCCGGTTAAGTTAGGTTCCATTAAAAAAAGTAAACTTGGTGGCCTATCCCCCGCCTCCCTCCCACCCGAGTTGCCAAAGTCCTATGGGGCCAAACTTGCAACCCCCCCCAAAAAAAAACCGGCACATTTAATCTTTAAAAAAAAAAAATTATTGGGGCCAGGGGTCCCCCCTCCCCCGCACCTACTTCCCCTTATACTAAAAAGAAATTAAATCTGGCAGCTTCCAAATTCCCCCACCCAACGCCCACCTCAACCCTTTCCCTTCTCACCCCCGCCCCGCACCTTTATTTCCAGTTGCTCTCCGGGACTGCGGAAGCTTCCTACTGCAATCTGTGACCGGCGCTTCTGGGGACACGTCTGCCATTGCTAGGCTACTACCATGGAGGCGTACGGTTCCATCGCAGTCATCCCAGAGACCAACTTGAAATAAAGCTACAGGGTGGGGGGCCAGAGGGAAAGGGTTGGGGGGAGAGTTGGGGGGGGGGCAGGTCTCTGGAGACTGCAAGATTGAAATTTTTTAGTATCAGAGGAAGTAAGTGCAGGGGGTGGGGGAGGGGGACTCTCGGCCCCAAACATTTTTTTTTTTAAAGAATAAAAGCACTGTTTTATGTGTGTGTGTGGGGTAGGGGGTTGCAAGTTCAGTCCCGTAGGGCCTTGGCAACTCGGGTGGGAGAGAGGAGGGGGGATAGCCACGGTTTTGGTTTTTTTTAATGGAACCTAACTTAACCGGATATATTCTTTTTTGAATATATCCGGTTAAGTCTAAAGTTATATGGCCACATGAGGCCACATAACTTTAGACCTGCTTCCAAGCAGGTCTAAAGTTATGCAGCTAACTGACTGGAGGATTTGTCATTTTGTTATAATTATAATGAAATGATACACCGTGGGGGAAAAAAAAAAAGGGACGGGGGGGGCTATAGTGAGCAGGCGGCCGCATCGCGGTGGTGCATTTCGCCTGCCGCTGTTGCGGATGCGCTGCACACTATCGCCACCGTAAAGCTAAATATCACCCGCAGCGTACAGGGGCCCTAAATTTCCTTAGCCCTGCCTAAACCCCATCCAAGCTCCTCCCCTTTCCCTAATTTGCAACTCGAGATGCAGTGGTTATCGCAAAAAATGACCCCCTTAGCCGGATATAACCAATATTCGCTATGTTAGTCACATAACAGGACCCATCCCTGGAACCCCCTTTTTTTATATCTGGCTAAATTATAGCTGGATAAGAGACTCAATATGCAGTATAATCCATTTAGACAGATAACACTTAAGTTATCCGTCTAAATGGCTTTTGAATATCTACCCCAAAAGGTCCATGTGATAGACTTGAGCATGCAAAACAACTTGCTGGGTACTTCAGTTCTTAAAAAGCAGTTGTACTGTCTTGAATACTGTTGTGATGCACTATATTCATGAAGTGAAAATAAACACTAATGTATTGATTTGGATGGCCCTGTCTTTGGAATCCCTAGTGTACTGTTCAAGTTCCTGGAACTCCAGACAGCTCTTGATGGCAAATGCAATAAATGATATGGCTTTAAGGCAGCACAAAGACCAGCAGGAATCCGTTACTCCTGACATAGAAATGGCTCAGGGACATAAGCACTTCTGCCTTGCATTCTAGCTGCATGCCGCTCTTCTTTTGCTGACATGGTAATTACTATTAACTTAATTCCTTCAGGATCATTATTATTGCCTTTATGCTTGCTTGTCAGTTCCTGCAGCGGATTCACTGTCGTAGCCACACTGTACTGGCATGCATTCGTTTGATTTTACAGCACTGGGCACTGTGCCCTGTCTCCTTCCTGCCATGAGGCCCTTTCATGGCTGATGAACTATACCTCCAGGAAACATAAAAGCAAAGTTATCGCCCTACTTGGAGGCATCTGCATGAAAAGATAAACTGGGAGTTAACAGGGAGGTCATGATTTGAAGAAGAAAGTTGCTGTTAATGACCATTATGTGTGCCACAGCTTTTAAGTTCATTATTTGTGTATTAAGTTTGATGCCAAAAGCAATGAGTAAAATAAAGGCCTGGCATGAACGAAACCCTAATCTTCACAATAACAATGAGGGAAGTGAGAAGGCCATTGAGGATTGACTTCTCTTATCCTGTTTCTCCCTTTTGCCCTTATTCCCTCTCTCTCTCCCCCACCCCCTGCCAATATCAGTCATGTTCATACGCAGAGGTGGGAGGGATGAAACAGGGGAGTCCCCTGCAAGTCCTCAAGAACATCCTTGGCTTGTAAGCTAATGGTATTCTTTTTTACTACCAGGAGAGTGAAATGATCCCATGTACAATGTTTAAGTGATTTAGCCTCTGAAAAATAACATTTATAATGATGATCTTTTCTTTTTCAGTGAAAAAGTTAGATACAACTTACCATTAACAACTAATTTCCATCCCTTCTAGATCTCAGTGCATTTCAGAAATGCTCAATAACAGACTGAGAGGAAGGAAAAGGAACAGACAGACAAGATATGGGAAAGCTGCAATAGGAATTGATATACAAACAAATATCTAACAAATATGACTTTTGATTCAGAATTTGTATCAGAATGATGAATGTTCAAGCTTAGAAATGTAACAAAATACTATCTATATTAATGATGGAAAAGTCATTTCCATTAAATTCAAACCCCTGAATTTGCAGAGGAAGGAGAAAATAGGCTTGATGTCATCAATTTGAAGCACAATCAAATCTAACATAATTTTATTTATTTTATTT
Organism: Rhinatrema bivittatum; assembly: GCF_901001135.1. Taxonomy (NCBI): domain Eukaryota; kingdom Metazoa; phylum Chordata; class Amphibia; order Gymnophiona; family Rhinatrematidae; genus Rhinatrema; species Rhinatrema bivittatum. The sequence goes on from NC_042622.1 coordinate 57,217,130, forward strand.
TATTTTAAAAGTGTTTATATACCGCGAAATAGCCAGGGTCTGGCCGTCTAGGCGGTTTACAGGAAACATACATAATTTAAAATATCTAACAGAAATCAAACAAATAATATACATTAAAACGAAACACAATCGAAACAAAGTTAACATAAAGTGCGGTATAGTGGGTTCAGCCTCATTGAAGCTGAACCCACAAAAAAAGCCCACCAATGGGCCTCTGTTTTCCAATAGGCACACTAGACCTGTGGTCAGAGGGTAGATCACTCCTACAGGCCAATACAATAAGGTGCGCCCAGCCTAGTGCATGGGTTTGCTCGCAGTTGGTTGCGCATTTTAGGGCCAATTTTAAAAGTTACGCGCGCACAAATGTACACCCGATTTTATAACATGCACATGCTGCTGCATGCATGTTATAAAATCCAGGGTCAGCACACGCAAGGGGGTGCACACTTGTGTGCCGAGCCCTAGGGGGGGCCCGATGGCTTTCCCCGTTCCCTCCAAGGCCGCTCTGAAATTGGAGCAGCCTTGGAGGGAACTTTTTTTTTGGGCCCCCCCCCCCACCTTTCCCTCCCTTCCCTTATCTAACCCACCCCCCAGCCCTATCTAAATCCCCCCCTACCTTATTTCGTTGAGTTATGCCTGCCTCTGGCGTGCCATGCTCCGGCACAGGCCACTGTGCCGGAGCACTCGGCCCCACCCCTGGACCGCCCCCAGCCTGCTTCCACACCTATGGCCATGCCCACGGCCCGCCCCTTTTTCGAAGCCCCGGGACATGCGTGCGCCACCGAGCCTATGCAAAATAGGCTTGGCGCGCGCAGGGGTAGGTTTTTGGGGGTTACGCACATAACCCTTTGAAAATCAACCCCTTTGGGCATGTGAGAATAGTTCCGATGCAATAAGGAGATTAGCACATCCAAAATACACACCCTAACAAACGCATACCCGAGAGTTCCCAGCGCATACACATTCCATGTAGATGAAGATGTTAGCTATTACCGCCCAATACAGGAAAGTGTATCTAAAGGCTGGGCGCCCAACACATATTTTTTAACACAGGGAATTCAACACCAACTCTGGAGGTGCAGTAAAGTTAACTCGCTGTCAAGGGCTCATGAGAAACATTAAAAAGATATGGTTCTCTGAGTTGTGATAAATGTGTACTCCTTAGTATCATTCTGACTCTTGAATTTATTGTTCGTGGTGGAGAAAAATATATAAATATTGATTTGTTCAAAAAGAAGTGCACTTTTCTTATGATGCCCCAATTAGATGCCCACCTGATATCATAAACTTCAGCATTAAACTCAGCACACCTCAGCAAAATAACCAAAAAGAAGCACAATCAAAATGGTCATTCATATTGATTGCCCTTTGTAACTGTGGCCGCCCAATGCAATAAACTCCTTTGAGCACCAGAAATGTACAATTCTCTCTTAGCCCACCCTTTTTTATGCTGCCCCAAGTGCCTTCTCATTTAAATACTGCATCGGGCACACAGGGGATGAGGCTGTGCACGCATTAGGAAAATGGGTACTCAATACGAGTGCCCGTCTTGAGTCCACTAATGATTAAGGGGCAGATTTTAAAAAAATACGCAAGCGCGTACTTTTGTTCGCGCACCCGGCGCAAACAAGAGTATGCCGGAGTTTAATAGATACACGTGTAGCCACACGTATCTTTTAAAATCCGGGGTCGGCGCACGCAAAGGGGTAAACATTTGTGCACCTTGCACGTGCCGAGCCCTGCGTGCGCTTTCCATTCCCTCCGAGGCCACTCCAAGGCCCCTACCTTTATTATAAAAGTTACGCCTGCCTGAGGCAGGCATATCTGGCACGCACTGGCAAGCTGCCGGCGCGCGATTCCCCAGCCCAGGAGCAGTTTCGGAGGCCTCGCCCACGCCCCTAAAACACCCCGGGCCGGAACCACGCCCACGGCCCCGCCCCCGGATGGTGCGCCACCGCGACACGCCCCCATCACGCCCCGGAACGCCCCCTAGGAAAGCCCCAGCTTACGCGCTGCCAAACCTATGCAACATAGGCTCAGTGCGCGCAGGGTGTGGAAGGGGCAGCTTTTCGGGGGTTACGCGTGTATCCTACGTGCGTACCCCTTTGAAAATCTGTCCCTAAGTCAAATTCCTATCATGCCACAGGGCATGGCAAGAAGAGGAAGGTATGGTGGTAACAATAACAGAGGGAGACAAAGAAAAACTTTGTCTCCTTTTGAAAAGACACCTAGAAGTGCAAATACCAGTATATCTAGTTGCACTAGTAGTAGTATTATCAGCACTTTTGCACTTAAGCTAATGAGAGATTTTTTTTCAAAGGGGTAAGCACGGGTACAGGCAGTGTAAAGCAAGAAGAAGCTGATGCAGGAAGAACATATGCTTCTTGCTTCTATTATTAGCTCTATTCGTATGGTGTAGAGACTAGGGATGTGAATCGTTTTAGGACGATTAAAATTATCGTCCGATAATTTTAATATCGTCTTAAACCGTTATGGAACACAATACAATACAGATTCTAACGATTTATCGTTATAAATCGTTAGAATCGTGAGCCGGCACACTAAAACCCCCTAAATCCCACCCCCGACCCTTTAAATTAAATCCCCCACCCCCCAATAACTTAAATAACCTGCGGGTCCAGCGGCGGTCCGGAACGGCAGCGGTCCGGAACGGGCTCCTGCTCCTGAATCTTGTCGTCTTCAGCCGGCGCCATTTTCCAAAATGGCGCCGAAAAATGGCGGCGGCCATAGACGAAAAAGATTGGACGGCAGGAGGTCCTTCCGGACCCCCGCTGGACTTTTGGCAAGTCTCGTGGGGGTCAGGAGGCCCCCCACAAGCTGGCCAAAAGTTCCTGGAGGTCCAGCGGGGGTCAGGGAGCGATTTCCCGCCGCGAATCGTTTTTGTACGGAAAATGGCGCCGGCCATACGCGTATGGCGCCGGCAGGAGATCGACTGCAGGAGGTCGTTCAGCGAGGGTTCCGGCGCCTCGCTGAACAACCTCCTGCAGTCGATCTTCTGCCGGCGCCATTTTCCGTACGAAAACGATTCGCGGCGGGAAATCGCTCCCTGACCCCCGCTGGACCTCCAGGAACTTTTGGCCAGCTTGTGGGGGGCCTCCTGACCCCCACGAGACTTGCCAAAAGTCCAGCGGGGGTCCGGAAGGACCTCCTGCCGTCCAATCTTTTTCGTCTATGGCCGCCGCCATTTTTCGGCGCCATTTTGGAAAATGGCGCCGGCTGAAGACGACAAGATTCAGGAGCAGGAGCCCGTTCCGGACCGCTGCCGTTCCGGACCGCCGCTGGACCCGCAGGTTATTTAAGTTATTTGGGGGGGGGGTTCGGGAGGGTGGGGGATTTAATTTAAAGGGTCGGGGGTGGGTTTTAGGGGGTTTTAATGTGCCGGTTTTTCGATTTTTCGATTTTTAACGATTTTTCACGATATTTTACCCCCCCAAACGGCAACAATACGATTCCCTCCCCCTCCCAGCCGAAATCGATCGTTAAGACGATCGAGGACACGATTCACATCCCTAGTAGAGACAGGAGAAGGCAGAGTACATGGAGGGTGGCATTGACACTGGCAATGGAAGTGAAAGGGCAAAAGCAGTACTAGGAGCAGAGCAGCCAAATGCAGCACAGTGCTCCTCCTTAATGAATCCTGAGTGATGGCAGCAGCAGTCCTGCAAGAAACTATGATTCAGAGGAATCATGTAGGGGCTTCTCAGAGAAGACAGAACAGCCAGTGGTGATTAGCTTAAAATGGTTTAAAAGAGGTTTGGACAAGTTTCTAGATAGGAAAACTCCATAACACATTACTAGCCAGGTAGACTAAAGAAAGCTATTGCTATCCTTATTAGGGAGTAACAGGAAATAGATCTATTTTATGGAATCTGCAAGGTACTTGTGACCTGGTTGGCTACTATCAAAGACAGAATGTTGGGGTTCAATGGACCTTGGTCTGATGAAGCATGGCATTTCTTATTTTCTTATGTAGTAGCTATAGAGAATTTGAAGGGTCTGGTTACTAGCATGATTTCATCTATTAGAGATGTGCATTTATTTATTTGTTTTGATTAGTGAACGCTAAATTGAAATAGTGCATATTAAATTGCAATAATGTGCACTAAATCAAGTGTACGCACTAAATGGAACTTAAGTTCCGCTTAAAAATTCAGTGCACACTTAAAAGAAGTGAACAAAAAAAAAATCTACCAGAAAGGAAAAAAGAAGTTTGGCTGCACATCCCTATTGCCTATTGACCAGTTAGAGAAGGCAGAAATCAATACTGCTGGAGCAAACAACATCTCATAGGAAGAGAAAGTAGTGGATGGCTTGAGTGATGCCCCTAGCCTTTTGCCTCTTAGTCCACTCTCAACCTCAGCAATAGCAGCAGCAGCATCCAAGCCTGTAGAAAGGGAGAGAATGTCCCAAAAGAAATCCAAGGTGTGGAGGCACTTCAGAGCAAAAGAGGACCCATGTTGGGCAAAATGCATTCACTGTTGTAAGTGCATTAGTAGAGAAAAGTACCAGGGCATCTTACCAATAATGGCATGCTGCATTATGTAATAAGAGAGCATCTGGTCTTCAGTGGGGGGTGCCACTACTGGCCTGACAACCTCATCTGCCAGTCAAAGAGGCAGCAGCAGCAGCAGCAGCAGCAGAAAAGCGGTAGAACAGGGGAAGTCTGTCTCCCAAGCTGATCTGCTGCCCTCTTCTGACAGTGAGGTGACAAGCAGACCGCCCCTAGCCCCATGTTAGTTGCAAGCCATCATGGACCAAGTCGAGTGTGCCACCACCTCACTGTCCCATAGTAGGAGGCAGGAACATCAAAAGTAGTCACATGTTACATTGAGAAAATGATTGCCCTTGATGATCAATACAGACAATAGAGAATGTGAGATTTAAGCAGATGCATATAGGGAAAAATAACCCTTGTTGTAGTTACACAGTGTTAGGTTCTATCTTGGGAGTTACCACTCAGGAAAGAGATCTAGGCATCATAGGGGATAATACATTGAAATTGTCGGCTTAGTGTGCTGAGGCAGTCAAAAAAAACAAACAAAATGTTAAGAATTATTAGGAAGGGAATGGCAAATAAAATGGTGGATGTCATAATGCCTCTATATTACTCCATGGTGAGACCGCATCTTGAATACCATGTGCAATTCTGGTCGCCACATCTCAAAAAAGATATAGTTGAACTGGAGAAAGTGCAAAGAAGGGTGACCAAAATGATAAGGGGTATGGAACGGCCCCCATATGAGGAAAGGCTAAAGAAGTTAGGGCTGTTCAGTTTGGAGAACAGACGACTGAGGGGGGAGATATGATAGAGGTCTACAAAATCATGAAAGGACTTGAAAAAGTTAATATAAATTGGTTATTTACTCTCTCAGATAATAGAAGGTCTAGGGGGAATTCCATGAAGTTAGCAAGTAGCTTATTAAAACAAATTGAAGAAAATTCTTTTTCACTCAGCGCACAGTTAAGCTCTGGAATTCATTGCCAGAGGATGTGGTTACAGCAGTTAGGTTTGGATAAGTTCCTAGAGGAAGAATCCATAAACTGCTCTTAATTAATAAGCAATAAATAGTAACTTGAGATCTATTTAATGTTTGGGTACTTGCCAAGTACATGTGACTTGGATTGGTCACTGTTGGAAACAGGATGCTGGGCTTGATGGACCCTTGGTCTGACCCAGTATGGCATTTCTAATGCTATGCAGCAGTTTTTAGCCCACAATTACAAGGTGCCCTCCTAGATATAATGCAGCCTGTATACTCAGTGCTGTGGTGGGATGCATATGCAGCTGGCCAAGATGGAGAGGGGAATTTTAAGCTTCACTAGTGACATCTGGACCAAACAGAATGCTACACACCTATCTTTCGCTCACGGCGCGCTGGTGGCAAGTGTCTGAGATACAGGCAGGAAGTCGCTATGTTTGTGTGTCTGTATAATGTATGCTGTTTTTATTTGGTGATAAATGTCAGCACAAAGAGGGGATCTCAAGGATAGGAAGAGAAGAAGGGGGCGTGGAAAGGAGAGGAAGGAGGACCAGAAAAGGAGAGAGGACCAGTGATGGAGAAGACGAGATGTGGAAAACTAACAAATGTTATGTGTGTGTGTGTGTATTTGTATTGCGGTTGGGTGGGGGGTGGGATGGACTGGGAATCTGGGCTAGGAAAGAGGAGGGAGAACAAGAGAAGTTCTGGGACTGGAGAAGGTTAGGATGTGAGAGAGGGAAGGAAGCGCAGAAAAAAGAAACGTAGGAAGGAAAGGAAAGGAGAGAGAGGTTCCAGGATCTGAGAGATCTAATTCTAGATCAAGGGAGGGCCTGGAGGATCGAGGCATCTTTACCCAGGCTCCTTCTCTCATCCCTAGCCATTCCATAACATCTAACCCAATCTGACATGTCCACATAAAGACACACACACACACAGCGCCAATCTCTTTCTTATATATAAACACTAACCCATTCTCGTTCCTCTCTCTCACACAAATATGCCCATCAGCCGATCTCCTTTTTCATCCCCAGCTGATTATTCTGTTTCCTCAGCCTCTTCTCACCCCACAATGATTATCAAACCTTCCTCTCTCACCCCCTTCACCCCCCTTTTCCTCCCAATATTCCCTCATCTCTGTTTTCATGCCCATGATTTCCATCTCATCTCTCTCTTCAGCCCTCATATTCACCCCTCTCATTTTCTCCTCGCCCCCTTATGATTTGTCTCTCAGCCCCTTTTCATCTCCCCAATGATCTCCTCTCATCTGCTCTTCATCCACATCCCAATGATCCCCCTTATCCTTCTCTTCACCCCCATGATCCCTTTCTCATTCCATTCTTCAGCCATAATCCTCTTCTCATCTCCTTCTCACCCCCACTGATTCCCTTCTCTTCCCCTACTAACCATATCTATCCCACCACAATCCACCTCTCATCCCTCCCCATCCCCATGATCCCTTTCCATCCTCTTCTCACCGCAACATGACCTTCATGTTCCTATTGCTGATCCAGGCTGGCAAGTGGAGAAAGAGGAGGAGACAGTGGTGCCTCAGGCCATGCCCTCCTCCTTTTCTGCCTGAACCTGCTTTGAGCCACCTATAGTACCATTAAGCTGTCTCATGCAGCTCAAAACATCAGTCGGGCAAAGGAGGAAGACACAGACTTAGCCATCACCACTGGTCTTCTCCTCCTGCCGTCACCGAACTCATTTGCCATCCTAGGCAAACGCACTGTATGCCTATTGCGAAATCCAGGCCCGCCGCTGAATGACTGAGGCTCCCTTCCTCTCAGGGGCTGTGAATGTGGCTCCCAGCCATCCCTGGAATCAAAGCCGGGTTGCCGGCGAGGCAGTGCGTAGCCCTGGCCACCCGGCCAGCAAGGCGGTCCTAGCACTACCCGTTTTATTGCTCACCGGTCACCCCCTCCCCCCCCCCCCTTTGCAGTTTCTCTCCTTTGATTTTTGAATGGCATTCATACTCACAGGAAGCTAAACTGAGGCAAAAGTTGGAAATGGGCTCTTGGGCTTGGGCTGCATTTGCACACCACCATGCGCACCAGGGGGGTAAGGCAATTCTGGTACGTGAGTGCCGCAAACTGGTCTGCTTTCCAGGGTATCCATGAATCTGCAGGAGATATATTTGTATACAATTGAAGCAGTGCATGCAGGTATTTCATGTACGTTCATTATGAATATCCTGAAAACCAGATCTGTTCCCAGCACTCGAGGACCAGAGCTGCTATCCTTGATGTGCACTGTCCTTACTCCAAAAAAATAAACAATCTCTCCTCATGGTCACCACTGTGCACCTTCCATTCTTATTTTAGCTTATTTCTTTAAAAACTGTTCCAGATGTTTTCTTACACTATATCATCTGCTTCTACCATGTCTTTGTTTTGTTTTTTTTTTCTTTTTATTGCTGTTCATTTCCTTTTCTTTACTTGTTCCATAGGCATTTCTTGCTCTGTTTTCTAAGCTGCAGTGAGCTTTTGCCAGCTGCTGATTCTGCCGGTGGATAAAAGAACTGAGTCATCCTGCTTCAGGTCTGCTGCGATTTTTTGCGGGGTGGCAAGGCAGCCATGGCCATCATGAACTAATCAGGGGACCACAACAAAGCTCTCATAATGAAAACACTGGGACTTAAACTGTAAGCAAACATGGAACTCTAAGAGCTTGACAGCCAGCGGTGAACACTCATACCTACAGGACCCAGATATTACTCAGCCTCTGCCCTTGATTACCACATCAAAAGCAAGCACCTCAAAGCAGTGGTAGTGCATCACTGGGGAAAATTAGATAGGTACTTGGCAACCAAAACATTGATGCATTTCCTTTCAAGGGGAGGACATTTATCATAGTAGTTGGGAAGAACCTGTCTAGAATATTAACTTTTATTCTTTTTGAAAGGTGTCAACTTGACTGGCTAAGCACAGGGACTTTGTGGCTTGGACTTAAAATATGATGATTCTCAAAGGATGCTAAGGGATCTATGTAAAATAAGTTAGTGGCTGTAGTCTAGTTTTAAGTGGACAAATATCTACTTTTCCATAACCATGGTAAGTTGGTCACCAATTTGGTAACTTTGTTGGATGCCTCAGTTAAAAAAAAAACAAAAACCCAGCACTGAAGCATGGTTGAAGAATTTGTTTCCTGGAAGCCTTCTTCACTTGCAGTTATTTTTTCCCCTTACAAGACTCGTGGACATTGTTTTCTCCAGTGGCCCCTGGTACAGATGTTCCAGTTCCTACTTTAGTGTGCCAGGAGCTAAGGGTCCGTATCTGACCATGTGGAAGGCGGTTCCTGTTTCCTGTCATAGTACCGGCACCTCCATATAAATATGCTGCCAGCTCTGTTCTCCCTTTCTCTCTCCTAATCGCAATGTTTCCATTCTGCAGAACTGGCAAAATGTGTTCACACACTGGGCTTCAGAGGGCAAACACAATGCATAGGTATGGGTCTCTCTCTGCCAAGGAGGAAGGCGAAAAAGAAGGTGAAGTGGAATTATACCCAAGCCAGTGACCTCAAAGAAAATAAAATACTTGCACCTTGTGATTAGAAAGTCTGCCCTTTGAAACAGAAGGCAGTAAAATTACCACATTTAAGAAAAGGAGACCCATACCATAAAGTTTCATTTTTCTGTTCAATACTTTAACCTATCAGAAAAACAGATGTAAAGGGAAGAGGTCAGGGGGCCCTTATTTACATGATTCCTATTTTGTTTGTCTGTAATTAATGCGTGTGTTTTTTCCAAGGTGAAAAATAACCCTGTCAGATTGCATATTACAAAACCTTAGTTACCTAGCAAAAACAAATGCCCACTGGGATGGCATTCTGACTCCTGTAATGTTATGTAGAGTGAAAACTAATAAAATGGTGTCAGAGGATCACAGGCTTTCACTCCCCCTACTGGGTGACCCCTTGATCCCAATTTATCAGCTGAGCCCAGGCAGATGGGGGATGCTGGTTCCAAGAATCTTGGCTCGGTGGTAAGTAATGTGCCTGATGGTACCAGTGGCTCTTGAGAAAGGAAACTTCCAGAGAAGTTAAAAGGAGCAGGGAGGGGGCTGGGGGTGGGAAGGGAGCACTCAGCAGGGAAAAGACAGTTCAGGGCAGCCTCAGTATGAAACGTCCATTCGCCCAAAATAGGAAGGTGGAAGAAAGATCTGACCACAATAAAAAAAATAAAAATAAATAGACCTGTGCCTCCTGGTGACACGGAAGCACGTTTCCACTGAAGGCCATCTGTGGCAAGCACGGTTATTTAATAAAATGCATAACCTTCTCGATTAGGATCTCCAGCGCAGCTCAGTTCGCCTCTATCCGTTAGGCGTGTGCACACTGATTATCCTCACTTTGATTCATTTCAGGGAGCGGAATTCTGTTTAATTGTTCCATTTTGTTTTTCATTTTATTTTGTTTCATTTTTTCTCTGACTGTGTGTGTGCAATTTATAAACAGAGTGCACAAAATCCAAGTAGCGTGCACAAAATTCTTTTCGCGCACGCTAAGGGGCCGGTTTTAAAAGGCGCGCACATGGACGCGCCAATTTTATAACATGGGTGTGTTTATGTGCACATGTTATAAGTTTCCCGCGCACACATGCACGCCGGATTTTAATGCCCACTCGCGTACATGCGAGCGAGTGGCCTGCTCTGCGCATGGGGGTGAATTTTAGAATAATACACGTGGCGACATGATCGGGCCTGAAGCAGTTCCCTCCCAGTCCGCTCCAATTAAGAACTTCCCTAACCCTAACCCTATCCTTCCTCCCTCTTCCACTCTCCTCCCCACCCCTAAACTAACCCTACCTATCTTCAATTTTTTTTTATTTTAATACTTACTGCTCCTCCGGAGCAGAAGTATACTCTCTGGGCCGGCCGGCTGCTGGCGCGCGCTTCCCCGGGACAGCATCTAACAGGGCTGTCCCGGCCCACCCCTCCCCACCCAGACCCTGCCCCCCAGCTCGCCCCTTTTTAATCGCCCGGCACTTCTGCGTGCACTGGGCCCTTTCGAAAATGCGCTCAGCACGTGCAGGGCCCAGTCATGTGCTTAACCCCCAGTTTTTACTCTCGCAGGGTCTTTAAAATCCGGGCTTAAGATGGCGACTTTCAAACTGGTGGGCTGGCAGACATTTTCACACATACATCAGCACATGCCCAGAGAAGTGCCCATTTTATAACATACGTGCGCATATGCGCACCTGTTACAAAACAGTCTGGCTTGGCGCACATGTGGGCTAGGGCATGTGAGCACAAATCCCGCTTCCATCGCGTAAATCCCAGGGATTTTAAAAGGGGTGCGCGCCCACACCACTTCCAGTTTACCAGTTCAACCAGTTACCAGGTAGGTCCTCCAATTCCTCCCTGGTTGGATGATCTACACTCCCGCCAGCCCCTTTAAACCCCTCAGAAATGGCTCATTCCTTTTATTTTTTAATTCACACATCATCCATAGCAGAAGAAAAGTAAGGTGACAGGGGGCCTTGACGTGTAAGTATTTATACGCACATCTCTGGTTCACGACCTGAATCGCCCATGCCATGCCCACACCCCGCCCCTCTTTGAAATGTTTGGAGATATGTGCACAGCAGGAGATACACAGATGTCCAAGTGGCTTTTAAAATCTGCCTGACTTGTTTGCGCATCCCCTAATTAATAGAAGTGGTACCCCCAAAACATTTTTGGCTCGTTTTTATTTTCTGTCCAGGGATGGGCCACTTTGGGTCCACTCCCAGATGGGGTTTTTTTTTTTTAAATTTCATTCTTAATTTCATTAAAGAAAAATAAAATAAAAAACCCCAAACCCACTCCAATCCTTCCCATTTACTAAAATAAGGAGCCCCCTCCCACCAACGAAGCCCCTGCCTGATATCCCCAGGACTCACCAAAAATCCCTGGTAGTCTAGCAGGGGCCGGGGGCTGCTATTAGTTAAAATGGCACTGGCAGCCCTTTACCCCTACCATGTGACAGGGGCTACCAGTGCCAATGGGCAGCCCCTGTCACATGGAAGGGGTAATGGACAGCCCCTGTCACATGGAAGGGGTAATGGGCAGCCCCTGTCACATGGAAGGGGTAATGGACAGCCCCTGTCACATGGAAGGGGTAATGGACAGCCCGCACCATTTGTCCAAAAAAAAAAAAATGAGGTTGATATTCAACCTCCGAACAAATATAAAATATATTTCATTTACCTTTTTTTCTATTTTGTTCTGAAAAGCCTGTTTTGTTGTATTTTTCATGCTGTTTCAAAATGAATGCACATTACAAATATCTGGTAGTCATCTAAGGGTCCTTTGGAAAGCTGATTGGTGTGAAGGTGTGGTTTCTAGTTTTTTTCTTTATGGGGGCAAAGGAACTTCCATTATGCTCAATATGGTCACTGAAATACAGATACTATAGATGGCATTTGGTAAAGATTGGTAAAGATTCTTGTAGGTAGAGGAGCTAAGGAAAGAAAAGTGGAGTCTTTTCAACTCTGTGTTAGAAAGAGGTTTGTTTGTTGTTGTTTTTTTTTAATAGGGCACAAGTAGACAGTTGAGAAGTTGTAGTGAACAGATCAACCGGTCCTTTCTAGAATCCTTCCCTGACTGACGCTTATCTGCCCCCCCCCCCCCCCCCCCCCCACTTCCTGCTTATCTTTTATAGATTGACAGATTGTTTGTGGTGCCGAGGCCTGCTTTCTTCCAGAATTACCCAATTTGATAAAATAGTCCCTGTGTTCAATTAGCGCCCCCCTCCCTAATCAGTCACCTTTCAGACCCTCCAAATATTATTTCTCTTGTCTGACTAGATTGTAAGCTTCATGGATAAGGAACTGTTTCTTATATATTTCAGTATAGCATTGTATATGTTTCGTAGTGCTACATGAATGGTGGAAGAAAGCTTTTATGTGTTGACTTCCATCTATACTTGTGTTCTTCACATCCTGAGAGCCATTCTTAGATGACTTCTATGCCTCTCTGAAGCCTCGAAGGGACTAGATTATAAGGGCTACAATATCCCAGTGTACAATGTTCACAACGGTCAACAGAAAAGCATATGGAGATAAGACTGACAAGCAAAAGCATATTAGCTTATTAACATATTATTAACCAGAAAATCTTAAAGCTTCCATAGTTTAAAATGTTAAATACTTGTCTTCTAGGCCTGAAGTCCCAGTAAATTCTAAGAATTTGTGCATTAGAATACATTTAACATGAATCTCAAACCCACCCAAACACCATTGACTGATAACAACTACAAGCATCTTTCTTTTATAGTCAACCTACATTACCTGGACAACACTCACAAAAGCATCACAACCAATTTTTATTTTTTTAGTCTTTTCTTTAGGTATTTTCTCATTTTGTTAACTTTGTTTTTGGCAGGTTGTAGGCATTTAAGGTGACAAAAAGGGTCTGAGGGGGCCCTTATTGTGTAACCTTTCATTTTTGTGCCACTTTCTTACTACACGGTGAGATCTTTAAATAATGTCTCTGGAACTGAAAATGAAAGACGACCCCTGGTCAGCTGAGACTGCTGGATTTCTAATGGCAAAATCTGATATAGTAGGGGATGAAACAAAGTGTTATTCAAACTGAAAATGTATTTTTTGTCTTTACTTTTTTCTTTATTTGTTTTTTAGAAATTCCAGCTAGAAGGGATAGAAAGGAATTAAACTACAAAAACTGAAATGTTATAAATCAAAAAGTGTTTTATATTGCTTTTCTGTACAAATACATAGAAAAACATTGCTGCGGTGCATGCTTCTTTTGGGAGATTCCTTGGGAGGGAAAGGGAGGGTCAGGTAGTATTTTTTGTTTATTGGTCGGGTAAGAATAGTATCAGATGTTATTTGTCTCTCAACCCATTGTGAGACCAGAGGTGAGGAAGGAATAGTCATTGCGTGTTGTAGTTATTTTAATTAATATTTATGCTGCTTTTATATCCATGCTGTATGATGTATATCTCATTGTATATTTAATGCATATACTTTTACTTTGAGACTTTTATTATTTGACATAATGTTATTGGGGATATGCACGTACAGTTTTTCATTTCCATTCATTTTTGCTTTTGTTTTGTTTGTGGTTTATTGCATTTTATTTCAAATAATCCACAAAATCCCCAGTCACTCTTTTCCCACTTGTTTGGCATTTAAAAATGGTGCTGCACTATTTTGTTGTACAGAGGTACATTCATATAACAAAACGGTGCTGTCCTCAGGGACCACTGGTGCCATTTCTATATGCTAATCTGGAGAGGCAGGAGCAAGTGGAGATCACTCTTACCCCATTTGGAATTATGGATCCCATGGATGGGGTAAGATGTGTCTGTGGAGTGATGAAAGACCCAGAGAACTTCATTGTTGAAATTGTGGGGGATTTTTTTGGCCCAGAGAGGGAAAAGATGGGGTCCATGTCTGAGTCTGGGACCAGGTCTGGTAGCTCTTTCATTGAAAAAGAATAAAAGTGAAAGAAATAGTGTTTGTTTGCCTTTCGTTTCATTTTGAAAATGAAACAAAAGTACATCTCTAGACTCTATGCATGGAGATTGTAAAATGAAATTACCAGACAGTTGGATTAGGAGAGAATACTAGATGTAGTGTACTTGAATTTCAGTACGGCCTATGACACACAGTTCTAGATATGTGATTTATAAACTGAGCATCCTTGGTATGGATCCTAACGTGACTAACTAGGCTAGAAACTGGTAGAGTGAGAAATACAAAGGGTAATGGTAAATGAAGTTCCCTCAGAGGAAAGGTGTGTTACTAGAGAAGTGCCGCAGGGATTGGTCCTTGGACTGATTCTTTTCAACATTTTTGTAAGCAATACAGTAGAAGGACTACCAGGAAAGGTTTGTTTTTTTGCAGATGACAGCAAAATCTGTAACAGAGTAGATACCCAGTAAGGTGTGGAAACCATGAAGAGGAATCTAGCAAACTTTGAGGAATGGTCTAGAGTCTGGCAGCTAATAATAAATGCTAAAAAATTCAATATCATATATTTGAGTTAAAAAAAATTCAAGGGATCAGTACCGTATAGGGGGTAAAATTCTTCAAAGCATGAAACAAGAGCAGAATATGGTGTTAATAATATCTAATGATCTTAAGATGGCAAAACAGGTAGAAAAAGTGATGACAAAAGCCAGAAAAATGTTTGGGTGCAAACAGAGAATGCAGCAGAAAAAGGACTTGATATTGCCCCTGTATAAGGCCCTGTGAGACCTCATTCTGAGTACTTTATACAATTCTGGAGACTGCACCTTGAAAAGGATATAAACCAAATGGAATTGGTTCAAACAGTAGCTTCTGAAATGATCATTGGTCTTCAATATAAAGCATATGGGGTCAGGTTAAAGCATATGGGGTCAAGTTAAAGCATATGGGGGTCAATTAAAAAATATAAACACATGTGTATCCCAAAGGAAAGTACTAGTAAACAAGAACAGCAATACCTCTCAATGTTATAACATATAAGAATAATGAGGTGAAAAAAATATATAAAGTACACAAAGAAAAACATTTTCAAAAAAATCTATACAATATCTCAAAATGGAGAACGGTACAGGAAAGATCAAGTGTTGTATTTATAATCCAGTCCCCTGCAGCAATGGGATTCAAACAATATCAGTGCATTAGCACATAAGATTGTAATCATTTAACAAATTCCATATTAAATGTGAAATAAATCTACTATAAAGTGTCAAAAGTCCAATACTTTTGTGCAAAAAACACTTATCTGTTCCATGGTGTGCTTTAAATTATCAGAAACTGAAGAGTGCAACCTTCACAATGATCCAACATGATCCATGTTTTGGCACAATGAGTGCCTTCATCAGAGGTTACTCGGAAAACAGATCTGAAAAACATAAAAACAATTCAGACAAAACTAGAAAAAACACACAGACACGTAATAAAAATAAACACTATACGGTCTTACCACATACCCACATAAGGAGGCGTATATGTCATTATATTTCAAACAAGGCAACAAGCTCAAGAAATGCCAAAACTGCTCCCAATGGGGTAGAATTTTAAACTTAGGTGAGTGAGTCCATGTGCGCACGCTTCCCAGCGCTCGCACATGGACATGGCTATTTTAACATCCGCGTGCGCGGGGGGGGGGGGGGGGGGATACATTTTAAATGTACGCGCAATGACGCAATGGTCCCTTTTCCTAGTTCCCTCCCAGTCCGCTCCAATTAAGGAGCGGACTGGGAGGGAACATCCCTACCCCACTACCCAGGGGCGGATTCCGGGTAAAGATCAGCCCGGGGATTTTCCCCCAAAACCGACCCAGAAGATACCTGTGGTCTGCCGAGCACAGCTCTGTCACGGCCGAGCTTGGCAGACCACGTGACCAGAGCGACCGGCCCACCGGGGGATGCAGGATCCCCTGATAGGCCAATCCGCCCCTGCCCCTACCTAACCTCCCTTACCCTCTCCTCCCCACCCTCTAAACCCTTTGTCCTACCTTTCTTTGTTTTTATTTTGTTGCTTACTGCGTGCGCACTGGCGATCCCTTCCCCAGTACAGTGGCAATGGCTGCTGTACCGGCCGCCTCCATCTTTGCCCCCTGGACCATCCCTTTAACTGGGCCCAGCTCTTCGGCACATAACAAGGGTTACGCGCATGGCTCGGCCCCTTTGAAGATGCGCGCAACACGCGCAAGGCCCGGCCACGCACATAAACCCCATTTTTTGCGCGCAGGGGGGGGAGGGATTTAAAATTTGCCTGCATTTGAAGACACATTAACCAATCACAATAAAGTATCTAAGATACGAGGCCCAATCATGAGGGAGCAGTGGCATACCATAACGACGGAAAAGCTAGACAATCTCTTAACATCAAAGCAGCAAACACCAATCAGAAAGAGTTTTTTTCCAATCCAGAAATCAATCACAGATGAAATATATCATACCACAATTGGAAGCATGCTCCCATTGCCCCTTACCACCAATTACAAAGCAGTAAAGAAAAAAAGCAAGTCAGAGAAATGCATTCAAGCTGTTATGTCCAAACCAAGGGCCACTCAATTTCTTTATTCAGCTCATTAGGTATTGAAATAATGAATCCATTTCTGCTCTCATTGCAGCAGTAATAAAGCAAAATTACTTCCTCACACCTATGGAATAGGTTTCTCTAGAACAGAGAAAATAAGGTCATCAAAATAATGGTTAAAAGAAATACAGTTTTGAACCAGAGGAGCTTCAATATGATGTAATGTTCAACCATTCTAACACTTAACGTACACTTCGTCTTCCCAATATGCAATAAGTGACAAGGGCACTAGATTACATAGATGACCCCAACAGTTGAACAACTGGTGGAGGTACGTAAATGAAATCTGCCAGATCATAAAATAGGTAAATTACTGCCCAAGAAATATTGATCACACACTGATCAATTTCTGCATGGAAAATGAAATATAGGACCAGAAACCTTGTATATCAGCAAATGATTTTCTCTGTATTATGAGTGAACATCTTAGTCTCCAATGTTTCAAGCATAGTGAAAAGCAAACCTGGGACCCAACTCAATAATAATAAGTAACTAAGTGCCAATGTTTCCTAATTTTATACTGAACATGAAAAATCTGTGGAGAGTAACGAAGCACACACATAAGCCCCATTTCAATGTCATATTTAGAAAGCTGAAGTAATAAATTGTGGTTTGCCCATTGGGCTCTTTTATAAGCCTTTTTTAGAAGATGCTTGGAGCAATGAGGAAGTAGGATCTTCTAAAAAAAACTGAATAGAAGGTGACATCTGATAATTGGCAAAGAATCTCGTTTTTATAGTCCTCTTTATTGATGACTACTATATCTCCGCTCTTATCTGCTGCCTTTACTTCGATGAACTGATTATTAGCCAATTCATTCTTAAACCAGTTACCTGTTCCTCTAACATCACCCCCTTTACCTGTCCGCTCTTCTCTATCCTTTTCTCTTCTCTTAGCCTCTTTTATTTAATCAGTTATTTGTTATAATGTAACTTTTTTTCCTTCCGATTTCTCTTCATCTTCTTCCCTTTCATTTTATGTAAACCGATATGATGTCCATACGAACCGGTATATAAAAGCGTTTAAATAAACAAATACAGCTGTATGCTTGTCCTGTGACAAATTGTGGATTAATCTTCATGAAGTATCTGCAATAACACTGAGATCTTTAAACACCTACGCCTGCCCGGAGGCAGGTGTAAATAACGAAATAAAGGTAGGGGGGATTTAGGTAGGGCTGGGGGCCGGGTTAGATAAGGGAAGGAAGGGGAAAGTGGAGGGGGCTGAAAGAAAGTTCCCTCCAAGGGAACGGGGAAAGCCATCGGGGCTCCCCTAGGGCTCGGCGCGCACAAGTTGCACAAGTGTGCACCCCCTTGTGTGCGCCGACCCCAGATTTTATAACATGCGCAAGGCTGCATGCGCATGTTATAAAATGAGGCGTAGATTTTTGCGCACCGGGTTGCGCGCACAATCTACGTCCGCGCGTAAGTTTTAAAATCTGGCCCTTAGTGTAGCTGGGTTTGAGAGAGGTTTGGATAGGTTCTTGGAGGAGAAGTCCTTTACCTGCTATTAATCAAGTTGACTTAGAAAAAAGTCACTGCTATTACTAGCATCAGTAGCATGGGATATACTTACTTTTTGGTACTTGTAGCCTGGATTGGCCACTATTGGAAACAGGATGCTGAGCTTGATGGACCCTTGGTCTAACCCAGTATAGCAATTTCTTATGTTCTTATGTAAACATACACATGTTGATAGTCTTTTTCATCTCTCAAAAAGTTGGTATACTAAGCTTGTTTCAATTCACTTATAAAATATGCCATAGATGTCTGGAACTCTTTTAATTGCTGTTCATAAACATCAGATGTTATACCAGGCTGAATTTTGTGTAATAATTCATCAACTTCCATTCTTAAAAGATTTGCTGTTGTTTTAGCTTGCTCAAAAATCAGAAGCATGAGGTCAAGCAAACACTTGTCAAAATTTGATTCCATTTCTGGACAAAACAAGTCTTCAGCATACAACAATGGTTCTTTATTTAATCATAGTCCACTTGGTATACGCTTTACTCTGCAAAACTCAACCAGCATACTGGCATGAAGATCTGTTTTAATTAAATGTTATTTAATCATATGACCTGTGTCCAACTATCAATGCCAGTGTCACCAGTTATAGTCAGGAACAACGGAGGAGCCTGCTAGACATCCCTCAAATGTGCATGCAGGTAACTAAAAACATCATCCCATATAGAAGCCATTATATCTAAAAGCTTATGCTCACCACAACTAGGTAGTACTAGCAAACAAAAAGAATATCTGAAAAATATATAAAGTACACAAAGAAAAAATTTTCAAAATTTCAAAATTAAATACAAAATCATTTTTAAATATAGTCAGATATACACTGTATTGTGCAGGTATGTGGTAAGATCATAAAGTATTTTTATTAAAAGGCCATGTGAGTTTTCTAGTTTTGTCAGACTTGTTTTGATGTTTTGCAAATATTCTTTCCAAGTAACCCCCGATGAAGGCAATCATTGTGCCAAAACATGGACATTGTTGGGTCATTGTGAAGGGGGTACTCTTCAGTTTTTGATAATTTAAATCATACCACAAAACTGAGAAGTGTCTTTTGCACAAAAGTATCAGATGTTTGACATTTTAAGTAGATTAATAAATATGATTTTACATTTAATATGGTAAATGATTACAGTCTTATGTGATACTATTTGAAGCCCATTGCAGGCAGGAGACAATGGATTATAAATATTGAACTTTATTTTTCTGATAGCGTTCTCCATTTTGAGATACTATAAAGATTTTTTGAAAATCAATTAATTATTCTTGTATGTTATACCCTAGAGGAAAGGCAGGATAGGGGAATATGATAGAGACATTTATCCAAACTCACATCACTCTGAACCTCTTCACTTCCTGGTCTTCCATGGAGAGTGGGACCTTGGATCACGCCTCAATCTTCAGGACCAAGATCTGAACTCCTAGCTCTTTCCCTTTGGGGTGAAATTCCATTCCATTCCAGCCTTGGGAGAGGCACCCTGGGCATCCCAATCTTCTTGTGAGTGCCTCCAAGTCTGCCAAAACCCTTGAACACAGGTTTATATTCTCCTCAGAATGCTCTCTCTGGTGGAACCTTCTCAACAAACACATAATAAAACACCTAATAGAAATTCCATTCCAAAACTTCCCATTACTTAAAATATACCATATTCTCATCCATATACCCTGCTATGTAGTAGCTGTTCAAGGTAGCTGTTGGCATAGTCAGTTTTACCAAGTACCCTAAAGAGAAATCAAGGGGCTCCCCTACCAAAAATCTTACCCAGGGCAAAACACTAGTGACACAGGCCCAATTTAATGGGCCCGTCACAAGCAGAAATGAAGAAGACAACAAAAACCATACTGATAAAGAAAGATATCTTACAAGCAATATTACCATATATCTCTTTGAAGTGTGGTCAGGAATAACTTAGCAGACTGTATGGGACAGGTCATCTTTCTCTTCCATCATCTTCCATGTTACTATGAATAGCAAAGAGGGTATTATGAAATATTTGAAGACCTAGTGGAAGCACAGGCAATCACTCAATTGGGTCCGTCTGGTAGGCTATAACTTACAAGGTAGGTAAAAGTATGCTTGTTGTTGATCCCTGCAAGTATTTCTACCCTCATAGAGGGTGGTCAATTTTCAAAAAATACATTTCAGTAAGTAAAACCATGTTTTTATCCCCATTCCATTCAGCAGACTCCGCTTCGCATTATATGCACGGTGTTGTGTATCAAAAATGAGTCCATTGCTTCAATATAAGCATAGTACTCACCATTTTCTCTCAGAAAAGAAATACCAGCAAATTAGGACCAAATTTAAGGGGAAAATAGGTACATAGCGGATGTAAGTCAGTTTGCTTCCAGTGTTCAAACACAATATCTTTTGTCCTGCAACTTTTGAAAGAGAAAATAAAATGACAGAAAAAAACAGAACTTGTGGTGACAGCGCTGTGGGATGTTTACCCCAAATGTTATCTTAAAAAAAACCCAAAACATCAAGTAAAACTGGCGCAGCATTTTCTATAATTGTTTCTCTTCCAGAATTTGTAAGAAATAAAACATGTGGGGGAAAAAAATGAACTGCTTCAAAGTTGGAAATACAAGGCAACTCTTGGAGATTTTGCATTCTTTCTCCCTGATCCTTAAATCTGGCTTTTAGTGCTTTTTCCAACCCATGGAAAGGGAAGAAAGATACAAATGGGAGAAAACCTATGGGAAAAATGTCTACATGGACAGGGTATTTGCATAAAGCACTTTGGAGCAGAATTCCCAGACCTTTCTTCTAGGCTACTCCCATGGAGGCTATAATTATTATTATTGCTACAATTAGATAAATGACACTCTCTCCAGAACCCTTTATGTTACAAACACACTTATTTACTTTGTGGTTTTTAGCATTTGAGGGATATGGTCATATAAAGCAGTCATGCAGTTTTGCTTTGTTTTTGTTTTTAATAAGTCGGCCAGTTATTAAAGCAAAGATCATTAATAATCCTTTTTTTGGAAATACATTTGATTGAGATGATGGACAAATTAAACATCTATGTAATAAAAAACTTCACAGTATAACTATTTCCTTTTCTTATGTCCCCCCTACCACCACCATCTATATTGAATAATACTTTCACACTTGTGATCTTGTGTCATACAAGGATGAATTTTACTAAATGTATTTATTTTCCTGAAGTTTGAGTTTTAATGATAATCACTACATGCAGGTCATCCCAATGCCTTCTTATGCCTGGGAAAATGTCTAGAAAATATGAACTCTCTCACCCTTTATAGCTCTGCAACTCTACTTCACAATCCATATTAACCCATTTTACTTTACATTTCTTTAATTTCAGAAGAAAAATAAATGCTTGAAGATTTTGGAATGGCACCTGCTTTATCCAGTTCCTCAACCACAGATATAATAAATAAGCCAGGATGCTGTGCTGATCACCATCACACGCATGAGATATCACCAGTCCAAAATGTCTAAAGTGTAAATATGTCTACCCTGGATGGGGCATATAAAATGATGAGAGTGTCCGGCACCTATGTGGCCCCAGACTTAGGGGGTCATTCTCTAATGCTATCGCACACGAAAAGTCCCTTTTCCTGTGCAAGAGTTAGCTCGGGGCAGGGTCGGCCCCGGAAGAAGAGTCGTGGTGGCACCGGGGCAGACGCTGTGGACACATCGCTGGCGGCGAAAGGTAAGATTCCTTATCGCCACCAGTTTCGCGCCGAATATGCCTGATACTTCAAACCAAATATGCCTGATACTTCACTTTTGGGGTATCAGGCAAATATGCCTGATACCCCAAACCAAATATGCCTGATACTTCACTTTCAATGCATATACAGCATAGCTCTCTGCTTCAATGACAGGGGAGAAGAATAACTGATACTTCACACATCCAGCAGAGCTCTCTGCTACAACGGCAAGGGAGAAGAAAAAGGGTTCGCACTCAAAACGCGGGGAGTAGCTGGCTTGTTACGGCGGATACTACCCCAAACCAAATGTGCCTGATACTTCACTTTCCATGCATATCCAGCATGGTTCTCTGCTGCATCGGCATGGGAGAAAGACTGATACATCACGCATTTCCAGCATAGCTCTCTGCTTCAACGGCAGGGGAAAAAAAAAATAAACAAACAAACAACAAACAACGGCAGGGGGAAAAAAAAAAACAAAAACAAAAAACTGATGCTTCACGCATATCCTGCATAGCTTCAACGACAGGGGTGAAGAAAAAAAGGATTCACAATCACAAAGCGAGGAGTAGCTGGCTTGTTACGGCGGTTACTACCCCAAACCAAATGTGCCTGATACTTCACTTTCAATGCATATCCAGCATGGCTCTCTGCTTCTACAGCAGGGGAGAAGAAAAAAAAAACCAACAAGAGCTGTACAACATAGTCTAGGTAAAACAAATAAGCATGGGTGTAGCTTGCTTATCGCGGCGGTTACTGCCCCTACTACCCCTAACTAATCAAGCTAGATATTTCACTTGCATGCAGCTCCATCACTGCTCTCTACATTAATGGTGGGGGTGGAAGGGGAATAGAACAAGGAGCTAAGAGTAACAGATAAGAATGAGAGAAAAAATGTGTGAGGCTTGCTGGGCAGACTGGATGGGCCATTCGGTCTTCTTCTGCCGTCATTTCTATGTTTCTATGTTTCTATGAATAACTACACCTTTTATGGTGCAATTGCTGCCGGCTATCGCAGGACCGCCCCCCTGCTTCACCCCCCGCCCCCCCCCCCCCCTGTTACCGCCGGATTCTCTAAGGTCTGTGACCTTAGAGAATCCAGGCCTTAGTGTCTCAGGTTTAGTTTCAGCAGCGTGGGTCAAGCACATGGTGTGGTGGACATGGGCCCAGAGGTAGACAGGGTAGTACTTCTCTTGACTGGAACAGGGAAACGACCCCAGGGTATCCCCTCTGTGGACCTTATTCTTCTTAGTAGTCCTATATACTGAAATCAGGGTCCATACCAGTGAATATTCCAAAACATTGAACTTTTATTCTGGGGAGACCAGCATATCAACTATACACAAGGTAACAGAAGGTAGTAAAAATTACTAAATTAGTCAGAGTTCACAGGCTTTCACAGTCAAAATACAATTTTGCAGAAATCAAATGAACAATGATCCGCCAGTTATTTCTAAACTTCAAAAAATTCTTCCAATCTTTTATAAGACTCTACATTAGTCCTTCCTCCCACTCCATAAGAAATATGTTGCTCAAATTCCTATTATGCCTCACAAAATCTGAATTTGACAATATTCCACCCCACAATCCATAGAATGCCTCATACTCAGGGGCAGATTGGCCTATCGGGGAATCAGGCATGCCCTGGTGGGCCAGTTAGGTTGCTCATCTGTCATTTCCTCTCAGATTCCTCTGCTTCCTTTGTGGCCCAAATGCACTAGCAGTTAGCTCCTTGTCTTTTTTTTTTTTTAATTTTAGATTTATATTCCGCTTTTTGCACTTTTTTCAGCGCTTCAAAGTGGATTACATTCAGGTACTGTAGGCTTTGTGTGCAAACGTGCTGGGCTTCAATTTCCGAGGGAGCAAAGGCAGACTGGTACTTGTTTCCAGCACCTTGATGATCCCTGTCTGCTGCATATATTTGAAAAAATAAAATTAAACTTTGCTCTGTTTTCCAATCAGAGCACTGCCTGCCTTTCTTTGATGCTCCAGTTGGAGCAACAGTTTCCTGGCCTCAACCCACCTTCCTGTCTCTTCCACCTTTTTTTTTTTTTTTTTACTAACGGGATGAGCTATCACCCCCAGGGCCCTTCCTAGGGAGAAAAAAAAAGCAGTCTATTGCCAGTTGTGCAGTAACAGAGCTCTGTTTCCATCCGGTTGAAACTGTCTGCCTGTAGCCTCAGAGATGGAAGAAGGGAAAGTAAGGTTGTGAAGGCGCTGGTAGGCAGCACTGGGACTGTAAACAGCACTGCCCTGGGCACAAGAAACTGAGTTTCTTTGTCCTCAGTGAATCCAGTAAAATTAAAAAAAAAAAAAAAAAAGCAGTGAAGGAGAGAGGGACCTGCTGGGACCATCACATAGCAGCTCTCCCACTATCACCAGGACAACAAAGTGCTGCAGAGCCCAGCAGCTGAATGTACCAGGTGTAGCCTGTAGGTAAGTTAAGGTTACCTGAAAAAATAAAAAAAGGCTGGGGTGGAGGAATGGGGGATTACAGCAGGAATTTGAGAATTGGGTGAAGGTAAGTGGGAAACTGAAGAAGGGTCAAGCATTCCTGGTGTTGGAGGCTTTTTGGCTCATCTAACAGCAGAGGCCTGTGTGTTCCAGGTCACATAATGTACCTCTCTAGGGGCAGCTTGGTGTGCTTTTGGGAGTCATTGAATCACATGGGCCTGTTAAAAAAAAAAAAAATCTCCAAGGCTGATATTTTCCTACAATTCGCCCCTGCTCACACTCCTTGATACGCATCAACATTCCCTCAGAATGAGAGCAGTACTCATATCATGGGCCATCAGAATTTTCCATAGGTCCAACACCCCTGTTCCCTGGCAGTTTTCATAGACTTCCCTCATGTCCTTGGTATACTCCTCCTTGTGAGTTGTCTCTCTACTCAATTATCCTCGTCCCATCTAGATAGGACCAAACTCTTGGTCCCTCCATGCTGTGGGCAAAACCCAGGCCTGGTCCTCAGTAGACTCTTTGGGAGAAAAATTCCACTTTAACTTTGGCTTGTCCCTTGAAGGGAAAGCCTATGCAGGGTCTACTCCAAAAAGAAGGGGTCCTTGGACTCTCCAGCTTTGGTTGGCTGCTCCCTCTTCTCCTAGTCCATGTTGGAGACTCCTCTGGAAATCACCCCACCAGATCTTGGACCCAGTTATATATTCTCTTGAACACTCCCTCTAAAGAATCTTCTTCCCAACCTTCTTAAAAGGAAGCAAGGTTACTTGTATCATCCTTATCTGTAAACCCTCCCATTAAAACAACCTACCAAAAGGGGTTTACAGCTGTGCCTCATGCCATCTAGTGGTAGTTCGCTGGTACTGCACCAATAACCCCCCCCCCCCCCCCCTCCCACCACCACCACCACCACCACCAAATTAACCATAAACACACCTTGGGGTTTATGGTTTTGGTTTATGGTTATGGTTTTCTTCATTTCATGCTTTTCCGATGTGGTGGCCCCACCATATATCATAAGGGTATGAAGCGTAACCTAAGAGAAGACGATTTTCTCTTCCTCTTTGTCCTTGGTCAAGTTCCTCTAATGCATTCAATGTCTAACAAAACTTAAAAAAAAAACAAACACACAATGAAAAATCGTGTTTCATTTTCATTTCATTAGAAAATTAAATGTTAACTATCTGCCAATTTTTAAAAAATTAATTTCCTTTCATTTTCAAAATGGAAAAAACAGAATCCTCAACATTAAAAAACTGAAAACCACCTCCTGTTCCAGGCCTTCCCCAATGCCTCTAATTCTCTCCAGATGATTCATACCCATCCGTGGGCATCTTTGATGTTGAAATTAGGCAGGACTGATCCTCAGACGCTCTTGCCCAAGCTCCCAGGTCCCATTTTCAAAATGGTGCTAGTCTCAGGGTTGGGCAGCACCATTTTGAAAATGGGACTAGCAGGGCAGGAGTAATTGGGGGATTACTCTTGTCCCATTTCAACACTGGAGAAGCCCACAGATGGTGCAAGAACCACCCAGGAAGAATTGGGGGCATAATGGAAGGCCCAGGCAAAGGCAGTTTTCAATTTTTAAAGGTTGAAGATATATTTTATTTGGTGGGGGGGAGGGTCCTTGCCTAGGGGGAGGGACCTTCCTTTCATTTTGTTTTTATCATTCTTTTCTTTTCACTTGAGTGTTTGTTTCATTTGTAATAAACAAAATGAACTGAAAATAACAGCAAACAAAATGAAGAACAAATAAAAAATAAAACGAAATGAAATGAAAAATATTCCCATGCACTCCCACAACTTTCTCCAGCTTATTTATTTTTATATTCTACACATCCTACTGAAAACAACCAGAATATTAATAATAATCAGATTATTTTGTGTTTGTTGCCAACAGGGAACCTCCCTCCCTGTTAAGGTTCCACCTGCCTCTCTCTATAACACAGACATCCTAGGACAGTGTTTCTCAAGGCACTCATGGAGTACACTCCTTAGCCAGTTGGATTTTCAGGATATCCACAATGAATGTGCCTGATGTAGATTTTAGTGCAATGGAGGCAATACATGCAAATCTATCTCATGCATATTGATTGAAGATATCCTGAAAAGCACTGGCTGAACTAGAGAGTACTCCAGGACCAGCTTGGGGAACACTGCCTAGGGGACCACATATTTCAGCTCCCTTCTGAGTCAGATGCAGGGACGGATTGACAGTGATCTGGACCCCCGGGGCTATAAGGGTCATTGGCCCCTAACCACCCATCCGAGGCTAGTGGAGAATGCCGAGGGCCCTTGGGCACTGCCCTATTGCACAAATGTCGGTCTGCCCCTGGCCTGATGCGAGTGCATCTGTCATGTTACTGTAGCACAATTCCTGGTAATCCTTCCTTCAGGGCCTGTGAATATTAGTTCTACAACTTCTCCAGCCTCTGATGTCCCAAGTAGCAGATGCTAGGTCCAGGTACCAAACTTAGGTCTTCTGAATAACAGTATGCAGCACTGTCACTGAGTCATTAGGCCAGCCCAAAAGACTTTTCTTAAAATGTTATTTTAATAGTGTGTCCATAATAAAAACTATGCACATAACTTCTGAAGAAAACAGAAAGAAAACAGAAAAGATTCTATAAAAGCAGAGAAACTTGTACGTTGATATTTTGAGGTTAATAAGTAAATATTGTAGCTATGTTAAGGTCGTACAAGAAAAATTGTAATACATAACGGGTTAAACTAAGTTCTACTGAAAAATAATGTTTTCCTAAGTAATCCTTTCTTAACTTTGGCTTAATTTTAAAACATTCATGCAAGGAAGAACACTGCAAGTTTGCTGATTATTTTTTTCCCCCACAGACGAAAATGACTTCTTTCAGGCTTGCTTTTGGTGTCATTTTTCTCTGGATAAGCTGAAATTCTGCAACGTGCATAATGATTTTATCTTATTCTGGAGTGAAAAAGCCCAGATATTTAGAAGCTGGAAGACCGTGCTAATAGCTTGGAAAGTGACTTGCATGAAGTCATGGGTGAGTGAGAAAAGATCCTGTGCCCACATATACAAATCTGGCAGAGAGATAAATGGATTTGTACCTTTAACCCAAGCTGTGGTGTGGTGTGACTCTGAGATCTTCTCTTTATTTTCCTAAAGTAATTGTTGGATAATAGCATGTGGCGATATACTCCTAGAAAAAGCAGAGGGTAGGAAATGAAAGGAGTTGTCTGACGACTAAACACGAGATCAAAGTTAAAGCAGTCTTGGCTGTAAGCAATGGGCTTCTGAGCATATAATCTCTGTCACCAACTCTCCCTCCCCACATGACCGCATTAAAAAAAAAAAAAAAAATGCATTTCTTAAAGTAGCTGAGCTGATCTCTTCTGGATGGTGATGAGGATGGAAATATTTAAATGGAGACAAAGGATATGGGCTTCTGCATGCACAGGGACAGTCACTAACCATGTGTACTGATTACTCTTTCATTGATGTGCTTGATTAAAAATCCCCTTCTCACTCTTTTTCCTCTCCATTGCTTCTTTTCTTTTCCTATATTTTATTTCTCATGTTCCTGTAGATTTCCACTCCCCAGTTATGATCGCAGTCTGGTATTCTTCTGGCAGGTCCTGCTTCCATTCCTTTTTTTTTTTTTTTTTTTTTTTTTACTTTTACTATGGAATATACACATTCCCAGAATTGCACAGTGTACCCCCTTCCTTCACTTTTGAATCCTTTAGAAATCAGAGGCCATAAGATTTGAATTCCAGTATCTATTGTTTCCTTACTTATCAATTCTCATTTGACACTAGGATGTGTATTTGTTTTGATCCAACTGGAAAAAAAATAGATAAATGAGTCAATGTTCTGTTCAACTTGGGTAATACAAACGGAGTGGTTGCAGTCCCTGAGAAATCCAAACTCTTTTCAGATCATTTGATTTTGTCCCATTAAAGTCTAAGTGGGAAGCAAAACGATTTTTTTTTCCACTCAAAGCCAGACAATGTAGAGCCGCTGGAGGATGGAATGAGGAAGAAACAGGACCAATCATGTTTCAGTACTTTTTCAACCAGCCTATCCAATCTGGCAAGCTGCATACCATGGCCTCCATCATTTTCTAAGGTGAAAGTGAATCTAAGAGCACTTGGAGCAGTAACTGTTTTGTTCTCAGTCACTTCTCTGGTGGATCTCAAAGAAAGAAGGCAGAGATTCTGGATCTCTGTGCTTCACAACTTAGAGTGAAAGAAAAGATAAGAAAAGAAAGCAAATCGTGCTGTTAGGAGTTGATTGTTGACACTGTGCCTATCTGTGGTTTGGGGTGCTAACTAGTAGCAGAGGAATGTCATCTCTGTGAGAGGGTTACAATTACCACTACAGCTGACCCTATGCTCATGGCTGAGATTGTCCATTTCTTGCGCTATGTGGAGCTTTTGGGCACAGCCGTGACTTAGAGGCAGCTTTCAAAAAGAAGTCAGCATGTGTTGAGTATGTGACTCATGCACCATTTGTTGAGTATGTGACTCATGCACCATTTGACATTTTTTTACAGGTGAATTTTAAAAGCCCCATGCATGCAAAAGCCAGGAGATGCGCAAGAATCTTTGGCCAGTGAGCACTGCACTGATTTTAAGAAGCATGCGGGTATGCGCACAAATCAAAAAATTTAAAAAGGAGCGGGGCGTGGGCATGTTCTGGGCAGAGCATGGGCAGGACATGGGCATTCCAGGAAGTTGCCTTGAAATGTGGGCAAAAGAATTTATGTGCACAAGCGCACATTGGGGTCCTCTGTGCATAACGTTTCTTCGGCTATGGACCTTGTATAAGTATTAAAATTTAAAAAACTAGGTGGGTCAGTGGGGTTTTAAGGGTCAAGGTTAAAAGGGTAAAAAGAAGGCTACATAACATGGGGGATTAGGAAGTCCAATCCATTAACTGGGTGAACTGGGAATAAACTGAGAAAAAGGACTATTGCGTTAGCGCTCGTTGTTTTTAAAATCCCACCTCCACTTAAGCGACAGAGCCAACATTTGCACACACATGTGCATGCCCATATAAAATTGTGTGCACCTGTACACGCACTGTACAGACAATTTTATCATATACGCACACATGTTATAAAATGGCCATGTCCATTCGCATGAGCCGGCATAAATGCGTACACGTACGCCCGCACAGCTGTTCAAATATTTCCATCCCCTTGTACATTGTCACTCAGCAAGGATCATCAGTTCATTCACTGTGATTAATTTGTGATTGATCCACTATCATTGCACAAACCACTATCATGTGATTAGTGCAGTTAGTATAGCTGTGTTTAAAAAAGGATTGGATAAGTTCTTGGACAAGAAGTCCATTACCTGCTATTAATTAAGTTGACTTAGATAATAACCACCGCTATTACTAGCAACGGTAACATGGAATAGACTTAGTTTTTGGGTACTTGCCAGGTTCTTAAGGCCTAGATTGGCCACTGTTGGAAACAGGATGCTGGGCTTCATGGATCCTTGGTCTGACCCAGTATGGCATGTTCTTATGTTCTTATGTGTACAAACATTAAAGCTCTAATAGCTCCTACACACTAGTGATCTGTTTTAATAAATTCCATCATATCACTGGCATCAAGAGTCAAACATGGCGATGGGAGAAGAAGAAAGAGGTTTCTTCCTTCAGAGAGACCTGGGGCCAGCACAAATAGTAGTAGTGATGATTTTTTTAAGAGAGGGAAACCAGCTAAAAAAGCAGGCTTAGCTAAGAAGGTGGAAAAGTATCCCCTACTCCAGTTTCCACTGTTAGAATGGGACAGGAGAAGAAAAGGTCAGACTTAGTGGAGGGTTGCAGCAGCAGCAGTGTATGTGTGTGTGAGGGGGGGGGGGGAGGTGATAGGAGTAGGATGTTATCAACCAAAACCAGCACAGTACTCCCTGTTTTGTTCTGACCAGGGTCTACAGTAGAGTTTTGCACAAGCTATTGATTCAGATGAATCATGAGGGATTGAAATAATTAAAAGAAGTTAGATATGGAAAGTCTAGTAGTTGAGGAGAGTTTGAAGAACCTAAGTACTAGCATGATATCTGCTAGGTAGCCACAGACAGTAAGCAATCCTGCTGGGACCAAGATCACCCCCTAGGAACAGCATGCAGTCAAGAGCATGAGGGATGCCTTCCTTTTACCTGCTGATCTACACTCAAACCCAACCCCAACTTTCAAACTAAGGAACGCTCTATCATTTGCAAACCCAACAGTATCAGTTTCATGGGAGACTGATATTAGCCATAAGACTCCGTCCTCCATTAAATGCAGCAGCAAGAAAGCCAAAGCAAAGGGAACATCCACTTCCCAAGCTGACCCACTCGGTTCCTTCCCCCCAAAAGTTAGAAGGCCAGCAGCCCCCAACCCCATGAAAGCAGCAATCTATCATGGATCAGATGGGGGGGGGAGAGAGTCTGTATTTCTATCCTGGGGCAAGAGACAGTCAGCATCAAAGTTGGTGATATTGACCATTGGGGAAATGACTGTTCTGGATGACCAGACCTTACAAGCGGTTGATTTCATAGGATTTAAATAGCTGTTGCATGTCTTAGCCTCAAATTAAAAAGTTTCTTCCAGGACAACATTTAGTTGTAGGTGATCCCTACTTTGTAAACTCAGTGTCATGCACCAGTGCGTATACAGGTAGCCAGGGCAGAGGGAAGTAACAGCATTTAATTTCACCAGTGATATCTGGACCAGCCAGCTATACATGCCTATCTCTCCCTGCTAGCACATAGATGGCAGTTGGATGAGGTAGGGTCAGAAAGCAGCCCTAGCAGGGAACATCAGTGTGGAACAGGTAGGCTGTGCTGAACATCCAGGTAATGGACTAGAGGCAGAACTCAGCAGATATATGATGGATGATAGAAGGCTGGTGGCTAGGCCAGAAACACATGACCATTTCTAGTTTTATGGTTACAAATGGTGGCAGGACCATGACCAGGACAGTGAGTGATGGGGCTATCAGAAGATCAGATGTTTTGCACACTTGCTGCACTAACAGTAAGGAACTCCCTGGGACTTGTAGCCTTGGAAGGCATCAGCTTTGTCTTGTGGGAACTAATAGAGAAGTGCAGAAAAATAGCATGGCATGTAAACCAGAGCATGAAAAGTGAGTAGAAGCTCCATCAGAAGAAGCAGTTGGGACAATTGTATACCAGTTTATTCAGAATGTAGGCATCAGGTGGAATTCTACCTATCTGATGATGTAGATAATATTGGAACAACAGAATTCATAAGCTGTGGATTCTGAGATCAGTGCGGAGTGCTCCCTGGGATGTCAGGACTGGTTACACATAATACAGGCAGTTCAAGTCTTGAAGCCCTTCAAGGATGCGACAAAGGTTCTGAATTCAACAGCCGTGCTGAGTGAGGTGATCCCCATAACCAATACCCTGGAAGAGAAGTTACAGGTTTCCAGCAAGAAAAGGTACAGGCAACAGAGGTGATAGTGCTCATAGATGTTTTGCACCTGCAACTGCAAAATTGGCTCAAACCCCTCACCCAGCTGAATCCTTACATGCCAGCCATGCTGTGTGACCAACAGATGAAAGGAGATATTACACTTCAGTCCATTGATGTGATTTACTGGAAGGAGAAGCTGGTGGCTAGGGCACAAGAATGAGAGGATCAATGGAGATATAGTGGAGGAAAGGACTGACTCCTCACACAATAGTGTCAGCATCAGCATCACCCTGAAAGCTACCATTTCCTCCCCCACCTTTATCTGCCATTCCTACATGGCCACCACAGAATGGGCGTGCCTGCCACAGGCCACAGCTTAGCAATTAGCAACAAAGACAAGTATACCCCCCCTCCAAAAAAGGAGACCCCTGCACAAATTGCAATCATACCATATCTAGGAGAACCCATCATGGTCATGGGCATAGACTGCTGGCATACAGGGCTACAGTCTGGCAAGACCTCAACAAGGTTGCCCAGAATTTCTTCTCCTTCCTGTCAAACAGCATGCCTAGTAAAAGAGTATGCTCAATGGCAGGGGATATCATAAGTCCACATTGCTCATGGCTGGCACCAGGGGCGGATTGGCCTATCGGGGGATCGGGCATCCCCCAGTGGGCCGATCGCTCCAGTCATGTGGTCTGCCATACTCGGCCATGACACAGCCGCGCTCAGAAGACCACGTGATGTGTCCTAGGCCGGCCTGGGCAGCGAATACCTGGGCCGGTCCTACGTCGTGAATCCGCCGCTGTCTGGCACTAGAGTTGATGGAAACCTTGGTCTTCCTTAACATAAACCTCCCTTTGCTGGGGTGTCCCTAAATGTCTGAGGACTGAGTGCACAACTACACCTAATCAATGTCCACAGTTTTTGGCATGAGCACCTTGCTGTGTTGTTGCTAGTTGCCATTCTTGCTGCCACCGTATAGCCTGTTCCTCGTTTCCCTCCTCTGTCCAGATTATAGCAGGGTCTTTTCCCTCCTCTCTCCAGATTATAGCAGGGTGTTTTGTTGCCTACCCTGCACCTCCCCCCTAAAATAATCATAAAAAATTGAAAACCTTTTTCTCCCCACCCATTTCTGAATGCTTTGGGATCTTAGAGCTTTACTGCTGCTGTGCTATAGTTGCCCACCTCCAGACCTGCTCCTCATACCCTGGCCTCTCTTTTGATTTAGCACCTTGTTGTGTTGTTGGGCCATTGTTGCTGGTCAACCTGCTCCTCCTACTCTGGCTGAGGCTCTCTTCTGGTTATCTTATTATTTATTTATTTATTTATTTATTTATTACGCAACTTACATTGGCAAGTCCAGTATGGATTATATAAGTACATTTATAAAAAAATCATCACAAACAGTAACATAATACAAGAAGTACAATAATAATATAAAACATGATCCTAAAAAATGTAAATAATATTGTTAAATGCTAGCTTAAAATAGTAGGTCTTAATCATCTTCAAAGTTTTATGTCTCTCTGAGATTGCATTTCTATGGGAAGTTCATTCCAAAGTCTCGGCCTAACATTAAAAAAAGCTTGTTTATGTGAAGTTTGAAGCTTATATCTCTCTACTATTGGAAACCTAAGTAAATGTATCCTAACTGATCTCAAATCACCAATTTAACTGCTATGCAAGTGAACAGCCTGTCTCAGCATATAGCAATTTATGCAAGATGACAGCAATTCTAAATTGGTATCTCCAACATATTGGTAGACAATGTAAAGAAAGAAGAATAGGTGAAATGTGCTCAAAATAACCAACTCCATTCACTATTCTAGCAGCAGCATGTTGAACCAGTTGCAACACTCAAAGAAGTTTGGTCGGGAGCCCAACCAGCAAACTACCACAATAATCCAAATTCCCTAAAACTAATGCCTGCAGAACTGTTCTAAACAGGTCAGGTTTCAAAAAATATCTTGGTGGTTTAAACATTTTTAACTTATAAAAAGAACACTTAACATGATATTGTATTTGAGGCTTGAATGTTAATTCAGAATCCAAAAGAAACCCCAGGTTACAAACCAGTATGTAATGCTAGTATTACATTATGATACCTTATATTCATCTATAAATGTATTTACTAACCCAGAGAATCTTTGTCTTTTTGATATTCAGCAACAACCCTCTAATATTCAACCAATTTTTAATAATGTCTAAACGATTGTCCAGTAGTATATGAGGCAGGGAACCATCCATATCACAAGGAATACATAGCTGAATATCATCAGCACACATATAGTATTGAATTCCAAACGAATGAATCACCACCAAGCAAATGAATCACCATACCCAGGGATACTGGATATGCAGACAATACAGAACCCTGTGGTATTCCCCCCCAAAACTATTCTCCATGCCGTTGCATTAAGTCCCTTGTAATGTGCTGCTTTTGATCCACCAAAAATGACTTAAACCACTGCAACACAAATACCCCAATCCCAAAACTAGTCAACTGAGAGATCAAAAATCGGTGACTTACTGTATCAAATGCAGATGCAATGTCTAAAATATACCAATAGGCCTGATAACCCTTTAGCCAACCTTTGATACAAAATATCAGTTAAAGATAACTAAAGATGCTCTGTATTGTGGGCCTTATGAAATCCAAACTGATGCTTATCTAAAATTGAGTCCCCCACCACAAATTCTTCAAGTTGTACCAAAACACATTTTTCAATAACTTTAGTCAATGTTGGAAGTTGAGAAATTGGTAGATAATTATTTCATTCTAGTAATGATGCCATTTCATTTTTTTAAGCAGTGGCTTTACAATAGCTTCTTTCAATTGAATGGGGAGATGACCTTCTGACAACAAAGCATTTACTATCATCCATAAAATACAAAAGTTTCAGTTCATACATTTTTTACAATAAAAAAGGACAAGGGTCTAAATGCACAGAGGATGATTTTACCGTACCAATAACATCTGAAAATTCACTTTCTGATAGCTCCCTAAAAACAGACCACTTAACTAATTTCATATCTTCATCAATTATTACAAGATCCATTTGCATTCTAACATCATCAACTTTTTCAAAATATTCAGCAAGATCCTCACATGTGGGGAACAGCTGGGTATCGACACTAGAAAAATGGGTCAACTTGCGCATGGTGTCAAAGAGTTCCAAAGGGTGATCGATTGCTAATTCAGTTTTTTGGACATAATAATTACCCCATGTCAATTTACATTGTCTTCTATATTCACATAATTGCATATGTGAATCTGTGTATGTGTATATCTGTCCTATTTTCTTCCCCCAACTTCTTTCTGATTTCCTCACTAGGGTGTTTTGGCCCTGTAAAATAAATATTTTACAAAAGAAAAACCTTCTCCCTTGCTCTTCCTTTGGATATCTTTGGGCTTTTCTGCCATCACATTTCTGTGTTTTTATGTTTCTGTGGCGCTTTGCAACTGCTGCCACCTTTTGTCCAACTGTTCCTCATGCCCTGCCTCTCTCTTAGTTCAGTGCCTTGCTATGTTAATTTAACTCCTCTTCCTTTCTCACTCTGAGCTCTGTTTTGGGATGTTGATGCCACTCCTTCAGCTATTATCCCTCACTCAACCTCTGGGATTCTTTATGCCACTCCTCTTGTGGCCTCACTATGCACCAAATGCCTGGGGGGTGCTGATGCCACTCCTTGTGATGCCTTACCCCTCACACTAGGGATGTGAATCGTTTTTCTAACGAATTGAAATATCGCACGATATTTCGAAATTCATTAGAAATCGGTTAAAAGAAAGAAACGATCAATTTTACCCCCGATTTTTCGTAAAAATTGTTTTTTGGGTTAGTGCGCGCTAACAAAAATATCAAAAAGTAACAAAAATAAACGTTTTTTTGTTACTTTTTGATATTTTTGTTAGTGCGCGCTAACATGAGTTAGCGCACACTAACCTGAAAAATGATTTTTCACTAAAAAAAACAAAACAGGGAAACACGGGCAAACAATTTTTTCCCACGGCCAGATGATCCCGAAAGCGGGAACGATTGGGCACCTGATTGATATCCCTACCTCACACTGTGCCTTGGGATCTTCATGCCACTGTTGTTAGTGCCCTTTGCCCTTCTGCTGGGGCTTGAAGTCTTCAAATCTCCATTATTGGTGCTTTCCCCCCTCTTTTGGATGTTTGCGATGTTCATGCCACTGTTGGTGGTGCTGCTTTGTTCTTCTTAACCATTCATGCCACCGTTGTTCATGCCCTGTGGCCCTTTTCTGACGTCACCATGTGTGATCATTTGCCTCTTTCTTGGAGCCATGGAGTGTTAATGCCACTGTTGTTGGTGCCCCTTGTTCCTTTTATGGTTCCTTGTCACCGTTTGTGAAGCTTTGCGCCTGTCACAATGCCTTGGGCTCTTCATGTCACCTTTGCTGCCACTTTCCCTCCACTCTTGTTGTTTTGGAGTGCTGTTCCTTCTGCTGCTGCTCGCCTGAAAATCTCATTCCATTTGGCTGGAAAACCCCAGTGTTCAACTCTAAAAAAGGATGCATTGTTCCCCCATTGACTTTACCAATAAAACAAATTTACCAGGGAACCAAAATGAACAAAACAAATAAAAATGGCAACCATACCAAAATAACAAACCAAAACAACATTTTTTTCTGTGCATATATTGAGTTGACAACTGTCCTCAATGAACAAACAAAAAAGCTCAGATATTTACCAAGAAGCAACATTCAAGCAATATCCCCCTACTAATCTCCTCCATTCTATGGGGTTTATGTATTAAAGTGCATTAAAACCAGCTTTATAATGTGCATTACCTGTCGGTTTGAATGCAGCCACAGCCAGTACATAAAACTCTAATGATGAATGTGCTAAACTAATTAAACACAAAGCATGGTAAGCGTACCCACCTAGCTATGCTAATCCTGCTGCATTAAGCAATTCAGGCTTCCCTGTGCTAACTGGCATAAAATGAAAAAGGTGGAACTGCCTTCCACCCCTTGAAATACCACAGGACCTCATCAACCACCCCGTTATCTCTCCCCACACAACACAAAATACATATAGCCATTCCAGACCCACACAATCCAAGCCCCAACCTTCCTCCCCCCCCCCCCCCTCACCCTGAAATACCAACAAGGATTCTAGATCTATCCATCTCCTCCTCTAGATCCAATTCATCCCTGAGAAAAAGTTTAATATTCTTCATCAGCAAGATGGAATGTATTTCCTTCCTGCTGGAAATGGTATCAAAGGTGTCACAATCAAAATGCTGGCACTGGTATTCTGGCTCAAATGGCAAAGCATGAATACGTAGTAGGGCCTTGCCACTGCCGATAAGTTTATCCTTATTTTTACAGTTAGTATGGGATTTTTGTATTTTGGGGTTTCTCCTTCTGTTTTTGACCTTCCATGTATTGGGGAAAGTCTCAGGGGAATAAAAACCCCTCTGAGCGTGTGCAAAGGGTCTTTCTGGTCTCTGGTAGATGGGTCACGAGGTGGTTAAGAGTGGGATTCTTTTGGAAAACGTTTGTGGAAGAGTTTTGTAGATATTTGGATCAGTGCTCTGCTAAGAGGGCTAGTTACCCCCTCCAAGAACTGGATTTGCTCTGAGGTTCCTGCAGGAGACTACTTAGTAGCAAGGCAGCGACTTTTAAAGTGAAAGTTTTGATCTAGAGATTTTTGTAACCAGTTCTAACAGTGAGGGCAGTACCACGTTGCTGTGGGAGTTGGAAGCTGGTTGTTTTATACCATGACCAGTAAACAGAGGGAAAAGGCTGGTGGTTTTTAATAAGGAGTTTTGAAGTAGAATTGGAGTCATCTAATTTTGGGAACAAGGGGATTTTTCCATTCTTTTATCTATGCTGGTTGCTGAAGAGAATTTTCCCACCCTCCATGGGGAAGAGATATTGGAAACTGGTTCAGTTAGAGAAAGAAGAGTGAACAGAGGAGGCACCGTGAATAAAGAGACCACTGCTTTTGTTATGGTTTTCATTTTGCTGTTCATGATTTTCGTGATCCTAGCCTGGATCTTGATTTTTAAGTTTTTTCAGTTGAATGCCATCATTGGACTTTGTGCTTTATTCAAGAAGATTCATCTACTGCGAGTATCTACTGATTAGAGAGAGAGAGAGCTGGGACCGAGTTCCAATACTGAACCAGGGGTCCAGAAGGTGGAACTTCCACCCCATCCCCACTGGATGAACCCTGGCATTTCCAGAGGCTATAAGAGTCTCATGTCTGATAGAAAGAGAGGCCCGTGTTGGTAAAGAGATGCCCTGGGAGCTCCCTTTAATTGGTACACCCCTCAAAGGGAGAGGTTACACATATGTGCTTTGAGAGAGGGGGACAAGTACTTTGGGGAGTGATCCAGAAGGACCATATGCGTGTCAGGAGGATATGAAAATGGTAGTTCAAAAGGCACAGAAGGGTCATAATGTTTTTCAGAAGATGAGGAGGACTCAAAGGAAGGGTGAGAGCACAGAATTTTGGGAAGAGGTTGAATGGCATGCTGAGGTGTAATGACATTTTCTGCCCATGCTATTCTGCTTTAAGTCGTCCCCCCCCCCCCCCCCCATAGGTAGTGTATTTTACCTTAGGTACAATGAGAGAGGAATCCACAAAGAAGAAATATATGTATGGGTCTATGGGCTCACAGTCTTTAGGGGGGTAGACAGTGTCCCCCACCCCAAAACTATCCAAGCAAGTGTTTCTTTTCCCCACCTTTACTGAATGCAATCAACACACTGGGTAAACATTAAACATATTTTACTTATAATTGGCAATGGAATAGGGCAAAGGTAAAAGGCAGCACCATAAAATGCAAGCACCCAGTATCACTTTATAATGCAAGGGTAGATGCCAAGCTCAATGACAGAAAATCCTCTCACACGTGAAAGTTGGGAAGCACAAACGTTGGTGGTTGAAAAAGGGTCCTCCTGATGCAGGAAGTGTTGGCTTCCGAAATACAGCCTGGGTCGGGTGTTCACTAATATAACAGAGCTTCAAAAACAATTTGGGACTTTGATTTTGGACAAATGGCCATAGGGTTCAATGCATCAGGCACTGAGATAAGTACATTACATATAAGAGTTGAGACAATAAGATTATAAGAATAAACTGCTATTTTAATTGCAACAAAAATTAAGAAAAAAGTGTGAAGACAAAGTATACAATAGTGCCAATGATTACATAACAAAAGGGCAAGACAATCACCATATGAGCTGTTGCGATGTAGTTAGCCCAAGTTACGATGGTCTTTAATTCATAAAAATGAGTGTGAGTGGCAGTACGTTGTAGTAATGAGAACACATATCAGTGTATGTTAATAGTGTAGCGTATGTTATTCCAGCTATAGTTAACTTGATAACACAGCAACAACAATACTTCATCATCCAGCAATACTGAGAGTCATACTTTACAGGGATATATACTGTAGCACGTGTGTTAGATTAGCCAGATACCCAGGGGTTTATCCCCTTCTTTATGGTAATTAGTCACTTTGTAACAAGGTGTAACTCAGTCAAGGAGGATTCCTTGGGGCCTATTGCAATTTAGATGAATCGCCCTGAGAGGCTTCCAAAGAGGGAGGGAGACAGTATGGGTGCAAGGTTTTGTTTTATTTGTTTGTCTTTTTGAAATGAGCTCCAATCTTTTATGCATGCACAAGGGGAACAAGCTGATACGGCTTTACTTTTGCAGATTCCTGAAATTGGGACCACTGTCTTAACAGGCAGTCCCACCCCACCTCACCCCACTGAAGGAATCTGTGTCCACTGAAAGGAGATGGAACACTATAGGATTATAGGCATTTCACACTCCATCTGATACCCCTAGAGCTTCTCTTAGCCAGTTATACAGTACTTATCTGAATCCCTTTGGGGAACAAAATCAGCCCAGGCTTCAGCGACTTAAGTAATTAGTATCTTGGGGGAACACCAACAGCACTGGTCAAAGGACATCCAGCTATACCTCTCTCTTGCTTTCTTCCTTCCTTCCTTCCTTTCTCTCTGTCAGCTCCAAGCACGCAGCTCTCTGCTTGGGTCTCAACCACACTCCCTCCTAATCTTTCTGCAATCATTTCCATGACTGCTGCAGATCTGTTTCCTGAACAAGGCAGAACAATCAAAAACCCTGTCTTTGCTCTCCTGATTGGCTGGGACACCCTCTGACGGGTCTCGCTTTGTTATTTTGGATCCCATTGGTTAAAGTTGTCATGCTGGGTTTTTTTTAGCCAACCAACTTGACTCATGATAGGATAAGCTTTGCTCTATTTTATGCTGCAAAGAGGATGAAGGCTGCCACAGGCAATCCTCGCCCTCCTGATGAAAACCAATGTAAGAAAAACCAAACACCTGCTCGCAGAGCAGGAGATAAAATGCAGCCAGAAACACAAGTCAGCGTAAGCTGACCACTATTTTAAGGAAGGGAGAAGAAGGTACAGCCTCGGAGCATAATTTCAGTGCTGTAAATACGGCAAGTCCGTCACTGACCACCTACTATCCCTAGCAGGCCTCTTCCTATGGCCTGCCCACTACCTGCAGACAAAGGGGGTTCAAACATAGAGATATGAGAGGTTCTAACTGAACAGGGATACATTACAATTAAACCCAATCTAACTAGATAAATGAAGCTTGACCGACGTGCCCACAAATGCGCAGTAGAGAGCAGCTCTACTGCGCATGTGCGGGCGAGCACGTCAGTCTTAGGCAGCGTCAAAAAAAACCAAAAAACATGGCGGCAGCGGTGGTAGCAGCGGCAGCGGGCAGCGGTAGCGGGCGGTAGCGGCGGCGGTAGCGGGCGGCAGCGGCGGCGGTGGTGGGCGGTGGCGGTAGCGGTAGCGGGCGGCAGCGGCGGCGGCAGCGGGGGCGGGCGGCGGCGGCGGTAGCGGGCGGCAGCGGAGGCGGTAGCGGCGGGCGGCAGTGGCGGCGGTAGCGGGCGGCGGTGGCGGGCGGGCGGCGGCAGCGGGCAGCGAGGGAGGGAGGAGAGAGAGAGAGAGAGAGGGAGGGAGGGGAGAGAGGGAGAGAGGGAGGGAGGGACGGACGGACTAAGTGGGAGGGACGAAGAGAGAGAGTGGGAGGGAGTGACTGAGTGAGAGGGAGGGATTGAGTGAGGGGGAGGGGACTGAGTGAGGGGGAGTGAGCGGGACTGAGGGGAGAGGGAGGGAGGGAGTGGGTGGGACTGAGGGGGAGTGAGTGGGACTGAGGGAGAGGGAGGGAGGGAGTGGACTGAGGGAGAGTGGTGGGGACTGAGTGAGAGGGAGAGAGGGGGGAGGGAGGTGAGTGAGACTGAGTGGGAGGGAGGGACTGAGTGAGAGGAGAGGGAGGCTGGGGAGGAGTGGGTGAGTGGGTGGGAGGGAGGTAGGGGAGAGAGAATGAGGGAGGTAGGGGAGAGAGAATGAGGGGGAGGTGAGAGACAGAGGGATGTAGCCCGTTTTAACGGGCTTAACGGCTTGTCTACTAGATAAATGAAGCTTGACCGATGTGCCGCAAATGCGCAGTAGAGAGCAACTCTACCGCGCATGTGCGGGCAGCACGTCGGTCAGAGCTTGCCTGTAACAAAAATGGCGCGGCGAGGAGCAGTAGCGGTGCCGGCGCACGCGAAGGAGGGAGGGACCTCTGGCGCGGCGAGGAGCAGTAGCGGCACGCGCGAGGGAGGGACCTCCCCCGGAGATCTTCCGTCTGCGCCATCCGAAGGGGTTGTGAATGAGCTGAGAGGGGGAGTGAGTGAGGGGAGGGAGACTAGAGGGAGAATGAGGGGAGGGGGGAGGGAGAATGGAGGGGGAGGAGAAGAATGAGGGGAGGGGAAGAATGAGGGGTAAGGAAATGGACCGAAAAAAAAAGGTAATGTAGCCCGTTTTTACGGGCTTAACGGCTAGTACAAATATAAAGGACAGCATAAGAAGGAAGGAAGGTTCTAAATGAGACAACACTAAAAGGTCACCTACTGAAAATAAAACATTTCTTATGATAGAAGGGGGTCGGGGGAGAGAGGAAAAAATATCACAAAACTCACTCCTACTCTGAAGAACAATAGCTTATCCTCCTTCTTTTGAGGGACACGGGAGGGGGGGGGGGGCTCCACTGGAAGGGTTATCGGGCTGTGTTACTGGGTCACAAATAAAATACAAATGCTAGCAGTTTGTATTTCCCTCCCTTTTTGACCCCGGTTTGGCATCTGCAAGGGAGGGGAGGGTTTCTCTCAAGGTTGCTGAAGGAGGGATGACCGAGCTGCCTCACAGTCTTCTCTTTAGCCTCCCCAGGTAATGCTCTCAGGAGTACAGGCAATGGCTCTCAGGAGCTTGCTCTTGTTACCCCCTTCCATTTTTGGTTCCCAGCTCCACCCTGCTCTTTTTATTGGGCTTCCTTGCTTTAGGACCTATGGCCTGTGTTGGCCTTTTCCTGGCTTCCGCTTGCCTGGGGGACTCAGTACCCATACTGAAAGTCCTCGGTGTAGACCGAGATATGGAAGGCACAGCTTCCGAACCTTTAGGACTCCCCGGGGTTCAGGCTGTGAAAAGAATAGGCAAATGGAGGAGGTTCCATATTACTTTGGGGAGTAAAAGGGGGGGTGATGATGGTTGTGCTATAATCCTAATTGGCTGAACTTCTTGGATGGGCGTCTGGGAGGGTCTTGAAAAGTGTGCGGCTTGGCTGCACATTTTGCTTTCTGAATCGTGCGGGAATACATAATAGGGTTATCAACATGCATTTGCATGTTGCGGGCGCTATTAGTTTGGGGGGGGGAGGGGAGTTGGATGCACGTTTTGGACGCGCTATTACTCCTTACTGAATAAGGGGTAAAGCTAGCGTATCCAAAACGCGCGTCCAAATGCCGGCAAAGAGTGCGCTCCATCGGAGCGCACTGTACTGTATCGGCCCGATAGTCTTTTCTTTTTAAAATATGTTACCGTTCTATGTTGGCACATGTATAATTTGTAATCTATACCAATTATAGTTTTTTCTTACTGTGCCTTTCTGTAATCCGTTGTGATGGTGAATTAATTTGATGGTATAGAAGAGTTTTTAAATAAATAAATAAATTAAATTAAATACTAACAGCACCAACCTCTAAAGGGGGAGGTTCCTTCTCTACATCCTCAGGAAGGGGGAGGGGGCTCTAGGGCAACCTGGTTGTCCCCCCCTTCCTGTGGCCCCTCTTCAGGAATAATCTTTATAGGGGGAAAGAGTATCTGCCTTGGGACTATTTTGCCCCTGGGAGGTGCTGATGGAAATACTACCTTTCTGGGTGCCTAGGAGTACCCCACATGTCTTCCTTCCGAGGGGGGTAGGTAACTAAGATGCTCTCCTCCTAATTCTTGTGGGTAGCTAGGAGGTGCCCCTTCTGGATTTTCTCTATTAACACCAGTAATCTTCCCTGTTGCTCTGGGGCTGTGAACCCTAATGTCATTTCCTCCCAGGGAGGGGGAGGAGTTAGGACATTAGGAGGTTTGTGGAGAGGACCCTTCTCCCTCCATTTTCCCATGGGATTTCTGCAGGTTTTGCAACCTGACCTTTCCTTTCAACT
The DNA here is from genome assembly GCF_901001135.1 of Rhinatrema bivittatum. Classification (NCBI taxonomy): domain Eukaryota; kingdom Metazoa; phylum Chordata; class Amphibia; order Gymnophiona; family Rhinatrematidae; genus Rhinatrema; species Rhinatrema bivittatum. The sequence goes on from NC_042622.1 coordinate 57,260,277, forward strand.
GCACTGGTAGGTTTTTTTTCTGTTATAGTCTCCCAAAGCCTCTTTCATGAGGATGGAACTTCTAGAAGCCTCCACCAGCGGTGACTCTCTAGGTAGGGCTTTGGGGGGGCAAGGCTTATAACCTCATGACCCCCACTTGCCTCATCTTTTCCATTTTCCTGCTCATCATTTTTTTTTTGTTTTAATGGAAAGAAAAAATATATAACAGCTCCAATTTAAAACTAAACACAGGAGAGAGAAATAGAGAAAAAAAAAAAAAAGACCAGGACTACGGCTAGGCTTGTTTCTGCACTGCTTTTGCCAATTTATTAATTAGTGCTTGGGAGCTCTAGAAAGAGAAACAAAAACTTAAACCAAAAAAAATAAAGCTTAACTTCAGCTTTAATACTTAACAACAGGTAGGGAGGGAGGGAGGAAGGGTTTATAAACACAAGTTCAAAAATGAATTTTCAGTTTGACCAAGAATGTGGGGAGGGGAGGAGTGCAACTTAGGCTGCAGTCCCAGGCAGAAAGAACAATAACCAAACAGTAAATAGGGAAGTGGGGGGAGGGGGAATAGACCTTTAGGTAAAGATATGATGCTAAATATAAAACTGAATGAACCTAATTTCTAAACTTGTGGGAAGGGGAGGGAAGGAGTAACTCAACTAAGATAAATGAGGAGTTCCAGAGGCTGGAGAGTAATGGAGACTGAGCTTTCGGTCCCAAGGGATTTTTTAAAGAGAAAACAAAACAGCACATAATGATTTAAAAAAAAAAAAAGAAGAAGAGGAGGAGGAGGAAGAACAGGGGCCGGGACTGAGGGAGGCTGGAGAACAGGCTCCTCAGTCTTAGTAAGGGGAGGAGACAAATCTCCAGAAAGGTAGCAGGGCTTGCTAGGAGAGAAGAAAAAGTATGAAAAAAAGCCTTCTTTTCCTTCTCATCCTTGTTTGATAGTTACTCCACCTTTCTAGTAGCTGGCCAGCCTTTGTCTAAACTCCCCTCAGCTGTGTCTCTAAAGCCTCAGGGAAGGAGCGGAGGAAGAAACTGAGCAATAGTTTCTTGTTGGCAGGAAAAATAATCTGCACCCACTCATTGCTTCCCCTTCATCTCTGGGAGCTCTGACCATGCAGCCTTCAGCTTGGATCTCAACCTTACTCCCTCGTTAGCTTGATGCAATCTGCCCCACAACCGCTCTGTTTCCCAGGCAAAGCAGAACAATCCAAAACAATGTCTTTGTTCTCCTGATTGGCTGGAACCCTCTCTATTGGGTTTCTCTCTCTCTCTCTCTCTCATGTTATATCCCATTGGTTGAACTTATCATGCAGTTTCTTTAGCCAATCAACTTGGCTCAGGATAGGCTAGGCTTTGCTTCCTGGTTTTGTTTCATCTTATTTAGAAGTTTCCCAGCTGCACAGATCAGAGTTTGGTCTTTAAACTGTAATAGCATTTCTGAGGCACTCATTTTGCTAAATACAGGACAAAAAAACAGTACCCAGCAGAGTTTTTGCACCTCTGTATCTAGATTGCTGCTGCTCTTGTGTAACCCCCAACTCCCTGTGTTGACTTAACACTGATGAGGCCATAAAGTATTTGTACCTCTAGGGCTAGATCACACAGGCTAACTCTTGCACAGTCTCTTTCCTCAGGGCCTGAATTCTTTATTGTGTGGGGGAAGGGATCTTCCTTCAGGGACTGGAGGGGGGGAGGAGGGGTGCCTTTGCAATACTTTTCTCTGAGAGAGTTATAGTCCCATTGTTGCTGTGAATTCTGTAGGGTGCCAAGAACCCACGGAGACTCTGCCTGAATGTCCAAACAAAATGCTTTTACTGAAGGTGAATAGATGAGTAAATGGCAGAGTTCAAAACAGTACTTAGCACCACAGCAGATCTTTCCTTTATCTGTGCAAGGTGTCTCTACTATCAGGACAGGGAAATGTTCACTCTCCAGGGCATGGATTAAATTACATTTCCAAGTGGGTAAGGTATCATTTTTTGGGCAGGAACCCTCCCTTCCCCCAGCTGGCACAAAAAAAAAAAAAAAAAGGATAACAAGGTCTCTGTATAGGAAGTCTCAATTCTTCTCTCTCCTGTGGTGAAGACTCCAATTGGGTGTCCTCGAAGGGGCAGCAAAAATCTTCCTCCCTGTTCTTCTAACAAAAGAGTTATCTTCCTCAAAACGGAGTCCAAACACCAGGAGACCTCTGCTGCAGGTCACTACCATTCCCCTATCCTCACAGAGGTCGCAGAGGGGCAGGTCTTCCCTATCCTGGGCCCCCCAGGGAGAGGCTTCCCCATGACCTCTTCCCAAGCAACACCCAGGGGTCTCGTAAGGCTCCTTACTAAGGAAAATGAAAAAAAAATCCCAAAAAACAACCTGGAGAACCACCTTGCAGCTAAGGTGGGGCCTGCGGGAGCAGCTTCCTCGACCTTGCCCAGGGACTGCAAACAGGTGATACCTGAGTCCAAGGGTAGACCTCAAAATCCAACGAGGGTGAAAAAATCTCCAACACCTCTTCTAACTTCCAAACCAAATCTCTCAGTAGAGAGCTGCTTTCATTATCTCTCTAGGGGGATGACCATCCCAGCTCCCTCAAAGGCAGATGCTGCAATGAATGGTACCTTCTCATAATTCTAAACTGCCTGCCTCTAGCTAAAAGAGCACAGTTACAGGCCAATACAATATCATGCACTCAGGCTAGCGCACACGTTAACCCACAGCTGGACACGCATCCATAACCCTGATGCAATAAGGGGATCAGTGCATCCAAAACACACATCCAAACCAGTGTGTAACCAATAGCACTCATCACATGTAATTGCCATGTTGATGAGGCTATTAGATACTACCCTTGATGTAAAAAAAAAATGTGCGCCCAACACACACATTTTAACTCTCAAAAAATTAATGCCGGCCTCGGAACTGGCGTTAAGTCTTGAGGCACCCCAAAACCTGAATAGAAAAGCAGAAATAAAATACTGCTTTTCTTTGGTTTCTCCAACTTAATATCTTGGTGATATTAAGCACAGAAAGCAGCAACATGGAAGAAAAAAAAAAAGTATTGATGGCAGTCAGGTTAGGAAAACAGATGCTCAATTTACGAGCGTACATTTTCCCAACCTGTGGCTGTGCACAGGTTAGGAAGAAGGATGCTCATAAAATGACTGTGCGCCCGTTTTCCTAACCGGCGCACAGTCACGTCTCCTGGGCACCCAATGCCATGGACGCACTAGGGACGCACAATTTATCCCTAGCGTGTCCTTTTTAGCGTGGTGGCTCATTTGCCTTTTGCATCGGGCGCCCAAGAGAGGTGAATGTGCATGCGGTAAAAAAAAAAAACGGGTGCCCAGTTTGGACGCACGTTTTTCATGCGCACTTTATTGCATCGGCCTGCTAGTGATGAACCCCAGTGGGTCATTACACTTGGTAAGTGGTCCCAAGGTTACACAGAAGAGCACCAAATAGAGGCATAAGCTCAGGGGAGCCGGGAGCCAGGACTCATTTCTTTAGCAGCCCTGTCACATAAGAACATGAGATATGCCATTCTGAGTCAGAGCAAACTCCATTGAGGCAAGCATCCTTCCTTCAACAGTGGCCAGTCTGGGCCACAAGTGGCTAGCAGATCCCAGAGAATAGAGCCAGTTCTTGACACTCACTCTCAAGGATGGACAGTGGCTTTCCCCAAGTCTACCCTGCTAATAATGGTCTATGGACTCTTCTTCCAGGAATTTGTCTAACCCCCTTTTAAACATTTAGGGATCTTAGTTTTCGGTTTTATTTTTCCTGGGAATTTCAATGTTAGAACACAAATGATATCAGTGGGAAAATGATTTTTCCCACCGATTTATCTCAGAGTCATTTTTCCACTGGCATCTTTTGATATAACATTTAAATTCCCAAGAAAAGAAAATAAAACTGAAAATGAAGATCCCTAGCTGTATTGGGTTCACTGACCACATCCTCCAGCAACAAATTCCACAGTTTGATTGCGCCTTGAATGAAAAAAAAACAACTTTTTCCAATTTGCTTTAAATCTGCTCCCAGTTAGGAATGTTCCCTAATCTTAATACCCTTTGAAAGGGTAAATAATCGTCTCCCATTTACCTATGCCCCCACTCTCAGGATTTTATATTATATAAACCTGTATCATCATCTCTCCTCTCAATTGTCTTTTCCAAGCTGATGAGACCTAATCTCTTCAGCATTTTTTTCATAAGAAAGCTGTTCCATCTCTCTTCTCATTTTTTTTGCCCTTCTTTGTACCTTTTCTAGTTCTGCTTCATCTTTTTTGAAACGGTCAACCAGAACTGCATGCAGTACTCAAGGCGCGGCCGCCCCATGGATCCCCTGCCAGCCTGAATTATTAAAGGGAAAACTCTGCTGGGATCTTCCTTTTGGAAATCGGCTCACAGGCCCCGTTAATGCAAAGTACCCGAGGGCCTGTGAGTACCCTGGGCACCTTCAAAATTGTGCTCAAATTGGAATGCAGAAAGGCAACAGCAGCAATCACAAGGCTAATGAAGGAGGAATGTCTCACTTGTCTCATGGGTTCTTCAAATAACAGTCCTGAAAACTGTCCCAAGAAGAGCTGCATCTTTCTTTTTAAAATTAACCTTAAACAACTGCTGTACATGGCAGCTGACAGAAATTACCATTACCGTGGTGCCTTCTCCGCTCCAGTCCAATCATCTCTGCTAGCAAAATGACCCCACATGCCTTATGTTCTTTTAGGATCTCTGGAAAGCAGCAGATAAGAATAATGGTTAAAAGACAAAGCCTGCAGGGGAATGTAATGATCTTCTTATCCAGACCTTGGATCTGCAAATAATGGTGGTCTTCTCTTTCCCTGAGAACTCATTTTGTTGGTTTGTCAAAACTGCTTGTGCTGCCGGCTGAGAGAAATAAAAAAGGCATGGCAGATCTGGGTGTGAACACAGCCAGGATCATGTCTCCCATACTAGGCTGTGGGTGAGCTGGTCCCACATTACTTCAAAACAACACAGAACTCATTTTATCCTTTGGTGAAGGAAGAGGCCATTTGATTTAAAAAGAATATGAATTATTTAGAAAGTCAATATGTTTGTAATATGAGAAAATATAAAGACCTCTTATTTCATACCCAAATTTACATGAACAGTGCACAGCTTTTAACCTTATGCTCCACACATGCTGATAAAAAGCTTGGAACAATAATTCTTGATAGAATCGCAGTGCTATACAGCATAACTGGACTTCAATGTTTTTCAATTATCACAATTTAACACAATGCTGCAAGAACACAGTATGGCATGTAGGTCATATAAATATTCAGTGTAGCTGTATCTCTGTATTCATCAGAAATTGGTTAAGCCAGACTTCAGCACAGATTCATGAACAATGTTCCCACAAATACAGTATGTAAAATTTTCTGGTTAGGCCTGGGAAAATTCTGTAAGTTTTCTTCTTGGCTGATCCATCTCATTGAACTCTGAAGCTTGAAAAACTTATAATGCCAGGAATGGTCTGTGGCTGATCAGCGTGGCATCAACAGTGCGTAGACAATGAAAGTTACAACCACACAGTGTTGTGGTAAACACATTTAAAACCTGTATGAGGTCACATTTAGCAGAGTGCTGGTGCTTTTCATAATGCAGGACTCAGAAATATGGAAAATAAGTCCACCCATCTAATTCATTGGTAGAACAGGAGCATATTTGGTGGACATAGCATTTAATACAAGAAAACTGACAGGATACAAGCTACAGTGGTAACTGAAGCCATATCATTTTTTTCTTAACCACAAACATATAAAGCTTTTCTCATGAGGCAGTAATCCTCCAATTGCTCAAAATAAAAGCAAAACTATCTTATTTAATGGCAGTCAATAAATTTCCAAGCTTTTTGTTGCTGGTTTCTTTCCCATCCTTCAGTTATTTTTGGTGAGAACTTGCCCTTATTTCACTACCTCAGAGTTTTTTTAGATCTACAGTTTCCATAAGCTTCCAGGAAATGATGATAACCTAGAACGGAACAGTTTTATTTTCCTAAGGAAGAAGATAATACCCCCGCATCATAAGATTTCAAGCAAAGCCACTTAGAACATTTAATATCTGGGCTTGTTTTTTAAGAAGGTACACATGCATACTTTGGAGTAAATTTTCAAAGAGATTTTTGGCATAAAAATAGCATAGATGCACGTAAGTATTGTAAAGGCCATCTTATAAATGTCAAGCATGTGCGCATAGGGGTCATTTTTAAGACCTGCAAGCGCCGATTTTATAATCGGCGCGCGCATGTGAGGGTAGTCCGCGACTCACATGTGCAGTTGGGGGGGGGGGAGGATTTTAGTAAAATATGTGCAGTGATGCAATCGAGCCTCCCCCATTTCCCTCCCAGTCCGCTCCAATTTTTTTATTTTAATACTTACTGCTCCCCGGGAGCAGAAGGAATCTTTGCATACTGGCCGGCTGCCAGCGCACACTTCCCCAGGACAATGGCTAATGGTGCTTATAAAATACTTACCTCCACGTATAAATCAGAGTTATTATGCATACATGTATTTTTTTTCATGCCTAAAAAATGCATGCATATGTTTATAAAATAGGTAGAAAAAGTACGCGTTTTCTTGCATTGGGAATATTCACATGTACTGAATCATACGTGCATACATTCAGAGCAGAACTACGCAGTATTTTATTAACAATACAGTTGATGCTGCGGTTTATATAATATTAGGATAAATCTCTGCATATTCTCTTATGCGCAAATACTGTACCACAAATAGGTTTCAAAGTTAGGCTTCTTGAGAATAGATTAACCGGTTGTTCAAGAGAAGAGGTGGGTAACTCCATTCTTTGAGGGCCCCTAACCAGTTGGCAGGGATGGTGAAAGCATATTTGGTGCTCTAGGCAAACCTGCTGTTGGCAGGGGCTCCAGCACAGCGCTCACTTCTTTGACAGTATCGGCTCTGGGACACCTTTCTTCTAGGCCTTAAACTGGCAGGAGTTTGCTGCCCACAAAATCTTGGCACGCTTGGTGACCACCTAGTTTTCCTAATGGAAGCACCAGCCCTGCCAGTTGGGTTTTCAGGATAACCCTAATAAATGCAGATGGCACAAATTTGCATTCAGTTGAGGCTGGGCACATGCAAATCTGTTTTATGCATATTTATTAGGCATGTCCTGAAAATCTGCCCATCCCATTTATAGTGTCAACTTTTTAATTGTGCTATAACCATGATCCAAAAGTGTACTTCTTTGAGTTTTGTCATTTTATTAAAAAAAAAAGAGGGAAATACATGTCAGAAATCAATTAATCTATTTATTAAAATTTGTCAAAAGTCATGGGCTGGATTTTCAAAAGGTTTACGCATGCCGGGTCTATTTTCAAAAGGCCTGGCAATGCGCGTAAGTCTAGGGGCTTTACTAAAGGGGCGGTAAGAGGGCAAGCATGGGTGGGGCAGTCTGGGGGTGGGGTGTGGGCGGGGCCAGAGGCCATGCCGCTGTATCGAGGGATCGTGTGCCGGCAGTCAGCCAGCATGCACAACTTGCGCCAGTTCGGAGGCAGGCGCAAAAGGTAAAACAAAAATTATAGGGGTGGTTAGAGTAGGGCTAGGGGGGAAAAGGTTAGGGGAAGGAGTGGGAAGGTTAGGTTAGGGGGAAGGGAAGTTCCTTCGCAGGCTGATTTCGGAGCGGACTGGGAGGGAACGGGGGGAGGCAGCGTGGCTCAGCACACGCCCCTTGCACGCGCCGGGTAGCGCACACACCTTTTTAAAATCTACCCCCATATATCTAGTGAGATTAAGTGGTTGGAATTGAATACAGCTCATGCCTATACGGAATCAGATTTTGACAGACTTAACCATAGGGTTCAGTCATGTTTTAAAATTTGTTTTCATACAAAAAATGATGTTGCCATTCAAATAACAGTACAAAGAGAATCTCTATGATGAGCTCATGACACACAGAATTGGAATCCATTTGCTACAAAAATAACAATTTTAATAAGTCCATATTAAAAGAATTCTTAACTCTTCTACAATATCACTGCCATTTCATGGAAGGTATTTTTACTATTCTTGCTGTATTTTTTTTTTTTAATATCACATATTGTTTATACCTTAGGGGTCGATATTCAAAGATATCTAGTTGCCAAAGAGCAGAGAGGGGGTAAATATTTCTCCTGGCTGAGTGGCTAAATCTAGCCACCTAGTTTGATTAAGATTTTGGCCACTAAAACTGTGGATGATACCAGGGTTAGAAGAAGAATTTAGCCAGTTAGCACTGATTTTCAGCACTAGCTGGTTAAATGTATCCAGGTAACCTTGAGCCAATGTTGGAGGCTTAAATTTAGCTGGCTATTTTTGCTGCCTAGCCACAGGCTTGAAATCGACCCCTTATAGATCTGTGGTGTGTAAACTGGTCTTTAACCCCACCCCCTTAGCCACTGAGGGTTTCAGGCTATGCCTAATAAATATGCATGAAATATATTTGCCTACACATTGGAGGCAGTGTATGCACATATACCTCATGCATACTCACACATTAGGGATAGCCTGAGAACTGGTTTCAACTCCACTGCCTTAGATTTCAAATTATACAAATGAATAGTAACAGACCTATTCAGACCTATTAGTAAAAATGTGTAACCTATTATTAAAATCATCCATTGTACCTGAAGACTGGAGGATAGCAAATGTAACCCCAATATTTAAAAAGGGCTCCAGGGGCGATCTGGGAAACTACAGACCAGTTAGCCTGACTTCAGTGCCAGGAAAAATAGTGGAAAGTGTTCTATCACAGAACGTATAGAAAGACATGGTTTAATGGAACAAAGTCAGCATGGCTTTACCCAAGGCAAGTCTTTAAGATCATGAGAGGTCTTGAACGAGTAGATGTGACTCGGTTATTTACACTTTCGAATAATAGAAGGACTAGGGGGCATTCCATGAAGTTAGCAAGTAGCACATTTAAGACTAATCGGAGAAAATTCTTTTTCACTCAACGCACAATAAATCTCTGGAATTTGTTGCCAGAGGATGTGGTTAGTGCAGTTAGTGTAGCTGGGTTCAAAAAAGGTTTGGATAAGTTCTTGGAAGAGAAGTCCATTAACTGCTATTAATCAAGTTTACTTAGGGAATAGTCACTGCTATTAATTGCATCAGTAGCATGGGATCTTCTAGGTGTTTGGGTAATTGCCAGGTTCTTGTGGCCTGGTTTGGCCTCTGTTGGAAACAGGATGCTGGGCTTGATGGACCCTTGGTCTGACCCAGCATGGCAATTTCTTATGTTCTTATGTTCTTATGTCTTGCCTCACAAATCTGCTTCACTTTTTTGAAGGAGTTAATAAACATGTGGATAAAGGTGAAACAGTAGATGTAGTGTACTTGGATTTTCAGAAGGCGTTTGATAAAGTTCCTCATGAGAGGCTTCTAGGAAAAGTAAAAAGTCATGGTATAGGTGGCGATGTCCTTTCGTGGATTACAAACTGGCTAAAAGACAGGAAACAGAGAGTAGGATTAAAAGGACAATTTTCTCAGTGGAAGGGAGTGGGCAGTGGAGTGCCTCAGGGATCTGTATTGGGACCCTTACTTTTCAATATATTTATAAATGATCTGGAAAGAAATACGACGAGTGAGGTAATCAAATTTGTAGATGATACAAAATTGTTCAGAGTAGTTAAATCACAAGCAGATTGTGATAAATTGCAGGAAGACCTTGTGAGACTGGAAAATTGGGCATCAAAATGGCAGATGAAATTTAATGTGGATAAGTGCAAGGTGATGCATATAGGGAAAAATAACCCATGGTATACTTACACAATGTTAGGATCCATAATAGGTGCTACCACCCAAGAAAGAGATCTAGGCATCATAGTGGATAACACATTGAAATCGTCGGTTCAGTGTGCTGCGGCAGTCAAAAAAGCAAACAGAATGTTGGGAATTATTAGGAAGGGAATGGTGAATAAAACGGAAAATGTCATAATGCCTCTGTATCGCTCCATGGTGAGACCGCACCTTGAATACTGTGTACAATTCTGGTCGCTGCATCTAAAAAAAGATATAATTGCGATGGAGAAGGTACAGAGAAGGGCGACCAAAATGATAAAGGGAATGGAACAGCTCCTGTAGGAGGAAAGACTAAAGAGGTTAGGACTTTTCAGCTTGGAGAAGAGACGGTTGAGATGGGATATGGTAGAAGTGTTTAAAATCATGAGAGGTCTAGAATGGGTAGATGTGAATAAATTATTTAGTCTTTCAGATAATAGAAAGACTAGGGGGCACTCCATGAAGTTAGCATGTTGCACATTTAAAACTAATTGGAGAAAATTCTTCTTCACTCAATGCACAATTAAACTCTGGAATTTGTTGCCAGAGGACGTGGTTAGTTCAGTTAGTATAGCTGTGTTTAAAAAAGAATTGGATATGTTCTTGGAGGAGAAGTCCATTACCTGCTATTAATTAAGTTGACTTAGATAATAACCATCGCTATTACTAGCAACAGTAACATGAAATAGACTTAGTTTTTGGGTACTTGCCAGGTTCTTATGTCCTGGATTGGCCACTGTTGGAAACAGGATGCTGGGCTTGATGGACCCTTGGTCTGACCCAGTATGGCATGTTCTTAAGGAAAATATTTCCGCTATAGCTTTCATCTTTGTATTTTAATATTGAAACATTTGCATTATTAACCTCAAATCTTACAGAGGTCCATATTCATAGGCATTAAACCAGATAACTCATAAGTTATCTGTCTAAATGCCGACTTTTGAATATTTGGGGCACTTAGCTGGCTAATCTTTAGCCAGATATTTCATCTAGCTAAAATGTAGCTAGATAATGTAGGGGCACTCCAAGGACATTTCTGGTAGGAGTTAGGTTAATATTTGTGCCTTAGAGCTATCCTAAAGTTAGCCAAACGTATCTGCCCGGCTATCTTTAAGATAGCTGTTTATATTCAATTGTGCAGCTGTAGTACTGACTATCCCTCCAAAGGTAGCTGATAAATTTATCCAGCTAACCTTGCAATCCAGCCAGTGACTGAATATGTATCTCACTGAATTTTACTGAGTATGCCATAAAGTACAAAATATGGCTGAAAAAAAACCATTTTTTTTGTATTTGTCTCTGACCTTTATTAGTACAAAATAGTAGCAAAAGGGCATTGAATTCAAAACAGGCTGAAACCCGCCCAGATTGAGTTCAGCTGTAAACTGTTTACATATATCTTGATAATGATAGTAGCTTGCAGGGACCTGTGCATTGCATTCTTACTTCCCTTTTATTAAAAAAAACATCATTGAAGATAGGTACAAATATTTTGAAAACAGCGTAGCCTTACAATAGGAATTACTTCCACAGGAGAACATATCATGGGACTTTGAAAAGTTCTTCTGGAAGGATTTCATTCAATAGGAAGAGACACATAAGTACTCCAGAAATGTTTTCATGAGTTGCATGCTCTTGTAACAAGCATTACTCATTAAAAAAAAAAAAAAAGGCTGACAGTCTTAAAATATTTTTCTTTAACAGGCGTTACTAGCAAGACCTGCAGTATTAATAATTCAAGAATGCTTTGTGTATCCTTTGAACTTAATCACACACTGATGGAAAAGAGGTGGCCACCAAAGCATGCAACAAATGAACAGCAGAGAAAGGTGAATAAATCCAAAACAACTTCTTTCATCTCTAAAAAAATTATCTTTTTTTTTTTTTAAATCTCAATCTTGTAATGATTGCTGGAACGCACACTTGATATTTTCCCAGCTGATTAGATCTGTGTTTCAGTAGCCCTGATGAGGTAACTGTGCTGGTCTTGAAGATTCCAATTACCATTTTCTGCTTATGCAATCTACCATGCTTTTGTAAATTAAGCAGCCTTTGTGAGGAAAAACCTTTCATAGGTGATATTTTGGGTTTTATTATCCCACTTATTTTAATTCCTGCCTGCTTTTCACTAACTAGAAATCAGTTTTGGAAATGCACTCTTATTTGTTTTCCGTCACTCCCTTTCTATCTCTGTCCTCTCTTTTTCACTGCCCTTCTTGTTTCTATTATAAAGTGAAGCAAGTTTATGGTCTCGCTAGTGCCAGTCAGTTAAAACATAATAAGGTCCATATTATTCAGTTCATTGTCCAGATAGCAAAGTTAGGCCTAGATTTATCATTTTTCTGGAGAGAGAGAGAGACTCTTTCTAAGGCTCTCATATAAGTCAACTATTTATACCACTGTAGGAGGATAAATAAGTAACTCAAGGTGAGGTTTTGGTGGTGGTCTAGGATTCTGGGGCCAGTTTTACATTCACATTGAGACGTATGAACTGCACAGTACACATCAGTGAACATTTGATGTGATATGGAATGAGGAAAGGTAAAAAAAGATGAGATTTCTACAATGTACTCTCGTCCTAGCTTGATGAACTCTCTACCAAGCATAAATAGTTGACTAATATGTGTGCCACCCCAGATTCTCTCTCTCTCTCTCTCTACCTCTATCTACTCCTCTCCACTCTCTCTCCCCTGCCTGAAATGTGATTTGCATTAAATATCGCAAATCCTGTTTCAGGCATATCGCACAGCTTAATGACAGGAAAAAAGGTGTAGCTATTTCCGGTGTTAAAATGTGCAATAGTGTAATGCATGCAATGTTAAACACCCCTCATTTTCATAACCCCATCCAAACTCCTCCCCTTTGAATACATTTCCAAAATTTACATTTGCATCATGTGATGTGAAAAATAACACGTTATGCCATTATCATGGGCGTTAGGACCCTAATGCTTGCAATAGCGCCCTAACGTGATTTGAAAAATGACCCAATCACCTGTATAAACTTATTCGGCTAACTTTGGCGGTATATTCCATAGTTCAGACGCACTATAGAATATAACTGGCTGTCTTAAAGTTAGCCAGCTAACTTTAGGGTAGCTCTTTGTCCTGACCAGACTTAGATGACTAAGACCTAGATTCATCATTTTGGTATAAATATAGCAAGAATAGTGCCCGTGATAAAAAAAAAAAGGGGGGACTTTTATTGCATTGAGAGAGAGAGAACCTCTCTAGAGGATCACAGAATAGTTAACTCTTTATACCACTGTAAGAGGGGGCACTAGTAACTCAGGGTGAGGTTTGTGGAGTGGGGTGGGTTTTGGGAGGCTATTTTACATGCACAGTCATAGGTACAAACAGCACAGTTACAATCAGTGAAGATTTAATGTGATTTGGAGGGATGAGAGGTGAAAGAAGAGCAGATTTGTATCATGTTTCCTCTATCTAGCTTGATGCACTATGGGGCAGATCTTTAAACCTGCGCGCTGGCCTTGGAGGGAACCTTCCTTCCGCTCTGCCGCACCTTTCCCTCCCTTCCCCTATCTAACCCGCCCCCCAGCCCTAACTAAAACCCCCTCCTTACCTTTATCGGGAAAGTTACGCCTGCCTCTGGGCAGGCGTAACTTGTGCGCGCCGGCTGACTGCCGGCGTGCCATCCCCCAGCACAGTGGCTGTTCCAGAGGCCTCGGTCCCGCCCCCGGAACGGCCCTTTTTCGAAGCCCCAGGACATACGCGCGTCCCGGGGCTTGCGCACGCCGCCAAGCCTATGCAAGATAGGCGAGGGGCAGCTTGGGGCAGGTTTTCGGGGGTTACACACGAAATGCTTTGAAAATCTGCCCTATCTACCTAGCTGCAATCAAGCTAGGTAGAAAGAACATGGTATAAATCTACTCTTCTTTCACCTCTCATCCCTCCGAATCACATTAAATCTTCACTGATGGAACCTGTGCTGTTTGTATGTATGACTGTGCATGTTATATTGCCCCCCAAAACCCAACTCACCCCACAAACCTCACCTCGGGTTCATAATGCCCCCTCTTACAATGGTATAAAAAGTTCAGAAATCAGTGAACCACCACACACACGTAATGTTAAACAGCCCTCATTTCCATTTACTTTGCCCAAACTCCTCCCATTTGAATACATTTTTCAAATTTGCATATGCATTTCGTTATGCAATATTTAATATTTATCGCATACGTTATGGCAATATCGCTGGCATTAGGGCCTTAACACCTGTGATAATGCCCTAACACGATTTGATGAATGACCCTGTAAGTTAGCTGGTTAACTTATATATCAGAGTTCTCTAGAAAACTTAACCGGCTAACTCAGCTCCTGCCGGTTACACTCCCAGAAAGCCCCTAACAGCCAGCTCAATTGTAGCCATCTAACTTACTAGTCAGCTAGAATCTATCCAGCTAAGTGCCCAAATCATCATTTAGGCAGATGACTTCTGAGTTATCCGGCTGAATGCTTTTGAATATGGACCTCAATATACTGCTTACGAACATGAAGCAAACTATATTTTCGGTCTTATTTGTTAGTAATAGAGAAGTATGAAACTCTTTCAAAGAGGTTTGCTACCCAATTCATTTATGGACATTGAGAGGTCCATATTCAGACACAGTCTGGCTAGGAAAGATAGCTGGAAAAACGTATCTGGATAACTTTGGCGGTATATTCATTAGTAAAACCGCACTATTGAATATAGCTGGCTGTCTTAATGTTAGCCAGCTAACTATAGCCGCCTGACTTTATGTCTTTTACAGCTTTACTTGTGAAATGCGTGTTCCCTCCCGATGCAGCCCTAGGCGAAACACGGGACCGTGTCAGGGGACGCTTATAAGATGTCTGTAATGTAAGTCAGTGGATTTGCCGTATTAAACAATAAAATAATTTTCTTTTCAAATTTGCATTGAATCGTATGCAAATCTATCTCATGCAAATTCATTATAGCAATCCTGAAAACCTAACTGGTTAAGTGTGCCTCCAGGAGAAGGTTGGGAAACACTGGACTAACCCACTAATTTGGGGGTCAGACTACACATAATAACTTGACATTGGTTGGCAGAGAAACACAAGGAAGTAATTTAGATAAATTTAGTCATTTGTGAAATCAGAACCCTTATAAAATTCATGGACAGCTTAATTAATAATGCTATAGTAAATCCTTTAGGAAATTATTTTTAGTTGGTCTGATCTTTAGTAGCTAAAGACTCCAGAGTTCTTTATAGAACAAAAATACATTTTATAAATTAGAAAGTGGTTTTTGAAAATTGTGTATAACTGTATCTATTAGCAACCGTAGATAAATAAGTACAAAATTAACCCTAAAAAGTATAGGGAAACAGATTAAGATCATAGATTAGGATAAATTACTAGTACTACTTTGTACCAGGAAGGGGAAGGATAGGAAATGATTTGGGCCTTTTTGTGCCATCTGCAAATAGAAATAATTAAGTACATTTTTTGTGAGCTTGATCAATAGCATCATATTAGATCTTTGTGGTAATAATTTCTAGTTGCTGTGGTTTACTTTTAGACCCTCAGCAACAAGAGTCCTCCAAAGGGGCAACACAAAACTACATACCTCATAGATTTATAAATATATTTTGTAGTCTATTTCAGTTTAGTTTATTAATTTGATTAATCACATTTCTTATAAAGCATCAGTGCAATGAAAGGATAAGATAAGGCACTTCAGGGGATTCAAGATGGCTGCCCGACAAGAGGCACATTTTTTTGGAGCTCCTCATTTCCACATAGTTTACTTCTCGATATGCTTCATACTGAGCCAGATTTTAAAACCTACGCACGAGCATAGATTTGTGCACGCAACCCTAGGCGCACAAATCTACACCCGATTTTATAACATGCACACGCAGCCTCGTGCATGTTATAAAAACCGGGGTCAGCACATGCAAGGGGGTGCACACTTGTGCAACTTGAGTGCGCTGAGCCCTAGGGGAGCCCCGATGGCTTTCCCTGTTCCCTCCGAGGCTGCTCTGAAATCGGAGCAGCTTTGGAGGGAACTTTCCTTCCACTCCCCCCCACCTTCCCCTCCTTTCCCCTACCTAAACTTGCCCCCATCACTACATAAACCCCCTCACTTACCTTTGTTCCATAAGTTGTGCCTGTCTCTGGGCAGGCGTAGGTTGCCAGTGCGTGATCCCCTGGCACAGCTGCTGTTCCGGAGGCCTCAGTCCCGCCTCCGCCCCACCCTGCCCCTGGACCACCCTGCCCCACCCAATCCCTGCCCCTTTTTTCATGCCCCTGGACACACGCGCGTCCCGGGGCTTGTGCATGTCTCTGGGCCTATGCAAAATAGGCTCGGCTCGTGCAGTAGCGGGTACTTGCGGTTACGTGCATAATATATGCATGTAACCCTTTTAAAATCCGCCCCACTAAGCACAAGGCATGGATTAGGGAGATGGTCCCAGTCACTTCCAAGACCAGTCTTTCTCAGCCTACCATTGAGGACTTCCTGACTCCGACGACTTAAGTTTCTCTGGCGGTGTCCTTGGCATTTTGGGCTGCGGAGTGGGCGGTTCCTTTGTCGGTTATTGATGTCACCCTTAGCCCCAGTGCTCCGTCAACTCCGCCTCTCTCCCTTTTGACAGCTACCTCCAGCGATCCCTCACTGTCATGTGGTCTCACTTGTCCTGGATCAGCAGTAGCTGGGGAGGGCTCCCTTGAAGAAGCTGCGGTAAGTCTAGCTGGTGTGTCCTTGGAGCGATCTGGGAAACCCAAGAATGAAGAGAACCCTGTGGTTAGACCTCAGTTGGTGACCCCGACACTGGGGGAAAATGTGGAAGATCCACACGAGACCATTGCTTCACAGAAGGGCAAAGGTATTGATTATTTTCTTGTTTGTCCAGTTTTGCCTAAACCTTTAGTGATAACTCTGGACTTTGTCTGATCTGCTTTAATGGTTCTTGAAAAATATATTTCCATATTGGTTGATGTTACCTTTACTTTATCTAATTGCATTCATGTGTTTAAAACTGCAATAGACTCTCATTCTCAAAGACTTTTCCCCTGGAGCTTCCCCAGCAGAGATTCACACCTCTTGTCTTCAGGGTTTCTTCCCTCTGGTTGGCTTTTAGAAATCTTTATCCAATTTCTAGATTCAGTCAACTTCTTTTCTCTAACTCCACAGATGCCTAAGGAATCCTCCACAACTCTCTAAGACTCTTCCCAAAATACCCGAGTAAGCATCTTATATAGATTCCACCCCACCTATCCCCTTTGGGGGAATGAACCTCCTGCTATACACCAGCAAGCTCCATCACCCAAACCTTACATGACATTTATCAAATCCTCCTTCTGCCCCTCCTGAAAAGAGAGGATGCTTGTTCTCTGCAAGATGTCTTCAACATAGAGCTCACTGACCTTTTGCTGACTCTAAGCAGGAACCCTTTAGCAGAAGAATCTTTAGTTATACATGCAGTTTACTGCCCAGTTTAAATCATACTCTGTTGTGGAATACTGCATAAAATCTGATTTTCAGAGTAACCACAATGTGCAAATTAACCTGCTTCTTGTATTAAATATATTTGATGAATATTCACTGCAGACATCCTATTAAAGCACACCTGTCAGAGAGTTTCGATAAATATCCCAGGAATATAAACATGTAAGTGTTTTAATAGTCTACTTATCTTCCAACTCCCCTTCTTCCTTACTAATAAGCTTATTATATCCATCAGCTATTGTACTGATATGTAAAATAAGCATTTTGCTCCTCTGTTGACTGGTCACTGTAAGTGTTCTCAGGACTGTCATAGGACTAAATAGCACCCCAGGCGACAATTGCTGGTGCTGGTTAGGGGGTGGGCGATGTCCCCTTCCAATGATGCACACTGACCTTTTCCAAAGATTCGACTGCACAGGCGTGACCATGCGCAGTGAGCAGGGGATTACCTCTGACGCTGATGTGGCAGTGGTGGCATGGCATAATTGTGCCTACTCCCCAACCTAGCACTACAGGCTGGTGTCCATCTTATTCACCACTACTGACAGTGCTGAGTGATTTTTCAGCAGCACACAAAACCCTAACCAGCAGAATGGACAGAGGTATGCATAAGTGATCATGGGCGGGATGGATCCTTGAGCTGACACCCAGGGGCAACGTAGAAGAAAAAGGAAATAGACCCTTCCTGCACACAATTCCTCTTTACTGCAAAAAGACAGTTAATTCAAAATAGAAATTCCTCTGCATAGGGTCACTTTCAGGTCTATCCTCTGAGGGATAGATAGATAGCACACTGCAGGTTTTCCCTAGCCCCAAATCCAACCTTGAAAGCAGGAATGCCCCAAGCCACTACTCTAAGGGGAACTGGCTCTCACAGGGAATTGAAAGAGTTAAAACAAGTTTGAAGCAGGTCAGAATGGGAGGCTGAACCCAAAAGGGAAAATCCCCAACTC
Organism: Rhinatrema bivittatum; assembly: GCF_901001135.1. Lineage (NCBI taxonomy): Eukaryota > Metazoa > Chordata > Amphibia > Gymnophiona > Rhinatrematidae > Rhinatrema > Rhinatrema bivittatum. The sequence continues at coordinate 57,278,493 of NC_042622.1, forward strand.
CTTTTCAATAAATAAGGGAAAAATAAAAGGGCAGGAGACAGCAAGCTCCTGTCCTTTTGAAAGGCTAATTCAAAATCCACAAGGATAGATGGTGTTTTCGAATGATAAACAGCTAGGACACACCATCTGCATCTCCCACATTGGAAAGCAAGACCCAAACCTCTCTTTACTAATTTCTGCATAAACCTTACTAGCTGGTTGGTACACTCCTGTTAGTTAGGGAAACCAAGGGTTCCCTATAGAAACATTGCATATAAGGTAGATTAAGACCATTAGGCCCATCTAGTCTGCCCAGTTTCCTTCCTTTTGCAAAAATGCCATAGATCCAGTTCTTTGCAACTAGACATCCATGTACTTTCTTGTTTCTACTACCTCTATTGGAAGGCTGGACTATGTAATAGAGATGTGAATCGTGTCCTCGATCATCTTAACGATCAATTTCGGCTGGGAGGGGGAGGGAATCGTATTGTTGCCGTTTGGGTGTGTAAACTATCATAAAAAATCATTAAAATCGTGAGCCGGCACACTAAACCCCCCTAAAACCCACCCCGACCCTTTAAATTAAATCCCCCACCCTCCCGAACCCCCCCCAAATGCTTTAAATTACCTGGGGATCCGGCGGTGGTCTAGAACGGCGGCGGTCCGGAACGGCCCCCTCAATAGAATCGTGTTGTCTTCAGCTGGCGCCATTTTTCAAAATGGCCGCCGCAATATGGCGGCGGCCATAGACAAAAATGATTCGACGCAGGAGGTCATTCCGGACCCCCGCTGGACTTTTGGCAAGTCTTGTGGGGGTCAGGAGGCCCCCCCAAGCTGGCCAAAATTTTCCTGGGAGTCCAGCGGGGTTCCGGGAGCGATTTCTTGCCGCGAATCGTTTTCGTACGGAAAATGGCGCCGGCAGGAGATCGACTGCAGGAGGTTGTTCAGCGGCGGTCCGGAACCCCCGCTGAACGACCTCCTACAGTCGATCTCCTGCCGGCGCCATTTTCCGTACGAAAACGATTCGCGGCAAGAAATCGCTCCCGGAACCCCGCTGGACTCCCAGGAAAATTTTGGCCAGCTTGGGGGGGCCTCCTGACCCCCACAAGACTTGCCAACAGTCCAGCGGGGGTCCGGAATTACCTCCTGCGTCAAATCGTTTTTGTCTATGGCCGCCGCCATATTGCAGCGGCCATTTTGAAAAATGGCGCCAGCTGAAGACAACACGATTCTATTGAGGGGGGCGTTCCGGACCGCCGCTGTTCTGGACCACCGCCGGATCCCCAGGTAATTTAAAGCATTGGAGGGGGGGGTTCGGGAGGGTGGGGGATTTAATTTAAAGGGTCGGGGGTGGGTTTTAGGGGGTTTTAGTGTGCCGGTTTTCCTGCCCTCCCCCTTCCCCCGATTTACGATTTTTTAACGATAAATCGGGGGAATTGGTATTGTATCGTGGCCCTAACGATTTTTTGACGATTTAAAATATATCGGACGATATTTTAAATCGTCAAAAAACGATTCACATCCCTACTATGTAAACACCTACATTCTCCACCAGGAAGTCAAATACTGACTATAGGAACTATGCTAAACAGGATCTAATTTTCCCTGCAATAGTCCCATATCACATGTATCAAATTTAGCATCCATTAAAGACAACCAGGTGACTGCAGTGAAGCTCCAGCCAAGATGTGTGATCACTTGCTTGGAAAAGTTCCCATATAACCTCCTGCCAGCAACAGGTCAAATACCACAGAAGGAAAAAGCATAACATTTAAATAAAATACTTTTATTTATGTTGAATGAATACATCTGTGACTGACATATCTGCAGATAAAATATAATAACCCACTGACACCATTGTTGTTAGGTTTGCTGCCTTCTAAGATGTAAGTGACAATGATCCTATTTTTAAGCCAAAAAGTCATTATTTCTTAAACTACTGCTACATGTTGACTAAGGGCTCTGGAAATGTAATGCAATCATTTTACTTTCTTTGAAATTAATCTGAAGTGCATTGTTTGAATTTTAAGCCTCTTTTAATCTTTCGTACCTCACTGTGTTGTGCACCTCCACAGCCTTTGAACAGCATTGCATTCCATGAGTATTAAGGTGAATGTGACGACAATATTGAAACATACAAGCTTTTTCAACAGTATCTGCAGTTATGTGAAGTGTCAATGCCATGTGCATGCTTGGAATCCTGTCGATTTTCCCAGTGGATTGCAGGGAAATTGCAGGAATAATTCAAATCAGGCTGAGCATCAGGTTGTTTGAGTTTGACTATAAAAAATATACACATCCCATTCTTAAACAGAGTTGAAAATAATCTATGCATCCATGGATTAGAGCCAAAATTCAATGCAAAACACTTTCAAAAGGAGTGTCCCTCTTATTGAGCCTAATATTTTACCATTTCCTATTTTTTTCCCTCCAGAAATCCACTTCCTCTAATGGGAGACACCCAATTTCCAGACAGAACCATTTTTTGCTCATCTCTATACCATCAACTCCTCTTCTGTTTCTGTCCTCCACTATCTATTGGTTATGTTGTATTGTTGAGAACTAAAATACAGTAGACATATTTTATAAAGTTAAATAGTATGATGCATAACTCATTGGGATTACATGAAGGAATTTTGGCACTCTCTATTCCCAAAGACTTGAGGGATTTGGCTTCTTGACAAATGCTACGGTGCTTCTCCGATTTGCTGGAAATGTGTTATCCATCTCACATTTTGTTCTGTACAAATCAAAATCTACCTTAATTTATGAAATAAGGACTACGGGAACCAAAAGCCAGAATATTTATTTTGTTGGGATCCCATTGTGGAATACATTACAAACAAAGTTGCAGGCAGAACTAAATTATGTAAAATTTAGAAAGAACTCAAAGGCAATTTTAGGAAGGTTTATGGCAATGAGGAAGTTAGTTTATCATTTATTTTATGTTAGAAATATTTGTTTTGCAGTGTTTTAAACATAAATGTTTTAGTAAGATCTGCTTAGGTCAGTTTTACTGGAATTTAACATAATATACAAATGTATAAATAAATAAAGTATGCAACTAAGCACATCTGTGCTCTTCAGTTTTCTCTCTTTGAGTTTTCTTCAGTCTGATAGAGAATTCAGAAGTACATTTCCTTTCTTAGAAATATAATTCCCTGGGGCAAGCCTAGTGGCTCAGAGAGAGTGCTGTGTACTACCATGCAGGGGACCTGGGCTCACTTCCTGGGCTGACTGGGAGTGGAGATGTCATGGAGGCGATGCTAAGAGCATCTGGGGAGAAGGAGTCCTAGTCTTCGTACAAAGACAACACTTAATAGTCAGACTAAGGGCCCACATTCGCCAGTTGCCAGAGGGAGCCATGCTCTGTGCATCTAGGCTTATTTTGGAGGGAGGTTATAAAATGGAGGGGAACATCTGGTAGTTGGAAATGAAGACTCACAGTACAATAGCCTAAACAGAGGATAGTTCCACCTGAGCTAAAGATAGCTGCCATGGTTAAAAAAAAATAATCCAATCCCACCATCCTTTTTTTTTTTCTTCTAACATATTTTCCTGACAACATTAGGGTGATGGTACTATGCCGTGGTATTTTGAACTAAAAGTCCTAAAACTAGAGATGGTAACTTTCAAACTGGCGCATGGGGGCACATTGGTGCACCCAGTGACGCAGCCATTTTATAACATACCCACACAGGTGTGCGTGTATTATAAAATTGCCTGTCTGCATGCTTATGTGCACCAAATTTTAAGTGGGCCTGTGCATGTGAGTGCAAATCCTACTCCTTACTCCGAGAATTTTAAAAGAGTTGCGCACCGACACCATTCCCATTTTTACCAGTTCATCCCCAGTTCGCCCAGTTATGAGATAGGTCCTCCAACCCCTCCCCCCCCCCCCCATAGTTTGATAGCTTTCACTTACTCCAATTAGCCCATACCTTTAAAATGCCAAAGATCTGCCTATTTTTCTTTATTTTTTAACTTGTCATCCATTGCAGAAGTAAAGTTACATCACGGGAGGGCCTCAGCGTGCACCAGACACGTAAGTATTTACAAGCACATCTCAGGTTCATGCCCCAAAATGCCCATTTCCACTCAGACCCCCCTCCTCCCCCCCCCCACACACACACACACGTTTTTGAAAACTTTCAAGATGTGTGTGTTCCAGGATAAATGCGCATATCTCGGCGGCTTTTAAAATCCACTCAATGCGCAGGAGCCCAACATATTTGCGCATCCTGTATTTAATGCACTGTTCAGGCTTTTAAAATTCATCTTATAAGTCACAGTTTCCAGATCATTATAACTCACTTTTCTCTGTCACAAAACACCATAACGTAACCATTTGGCATTTCAGAGCAAAGGAAAATGTATGTCAATAAACTGAATTATTTTGTTTGCAATGATTGATAGCCTTTTCTTGTCATTCTAAGAATGACATCAAGATAATTTCTTGATTACTATTGTGATTAATTTTGTTATAATGTTGATTGTATATACATCACTGTACAGTACAAGGCAAGCATAGATATTAAGACATACCAATGCAGGATATATGCTAGAAGAGAAAATAGTTCTCTGATCTAATTAGTTTATCATACCCTGATTTGCTTGCCTTTCATTTTTCTGCTTTGAAAAAAAGGATGATGGCTATATGCATATAATTCTGATTGAAAATAATATCCATATAGATTGAGCAGTGTGATAAAAATAAAAAGTAAAAATATATCTTTGTTTCTTTTATCATTGAATTGGTGAGTTTATTATATGCCCTACTATATAGAAGTGTTACCCGTCCCTATTCCCCCTTCGTTTCCCCTCTCCCCCTACTACGCCCTCCAATGACGCACCCTTTCTCCACATAACCCCAGCCCTCCTCATATACAAGCTCCTTATCTCATTTTACAATGCTTTCCCATCCCATTCCCATCCTCAAGCACTTTACCACCACATACAGAGCCCCTCGGCATTATCAATACCCCCAATACCACAGATCTCTAATCACCATCATGGCCTCCCCTCGCACCCAACTAATTGGATTTACCACCTTCACTATCATCCTCCTAAACGCGCAGTCTATTGTAAAAAAAAAAGCCACTATACTCAACGACATCCTCACTGACGACAGCCCCGACATCTGCACAATTACCGAGACATGGCTAAAGGACTCAGACGCAGTGTTATTAAACCAACTCCCAAACGACCTGTAGAACATTTACTCAAGTCCAAGATGCAAAAGAAGAGGAGGAGGCATTCTGCTTGCTGCTAAAAAGAAATTCAGTCTCACCCTACAACCTATTATACCCCCCTCCAAATTGGAGATAGGTCTTTTTAAATCACCCCTCCAAATCTGTCTAATATATGCTCCCCCAGGGACCCTTGAAAATAACCCCTCCCCCCTGACTGAATACATCACCAAAAATCTAGACATCACCTCCCCAGCTATCATCCTCGGGGATCTGAATCTCCATGTGGACCTCACCCCCCCTTCCCCTTCATGCGATTCCATCCTGGCCTCCCTGAATGCTCTAGGCTTCAAACAGATTATCACCAATCCCACACACAAGGCAGGGCACACACTTGACCTCATCTTCACCAACTCCCTCATTCAACCTGACCCCCCTAGATGTACTCCCATCCCCTGGTCCGACCATTTCCGCATTGATACCAGCTGCACAATAAAAAATACCCCCCACTCACCAAGAAAACCATCAACTTCTGCAAACCATGTAAAACAGACGACCTCATTAAAGCCCTCTCGGATGAACTTCCCAAGCTTATCCTTACTGATGCCAATACCACCCTTTCCTCTTGGCTTCAACTTACCAACACTGTGGCTGACAAACTATGACCCATAGGGATGTGAATCGGGCTTCGGATGATTGAAAATATCGTCGATTATTTTCAAAATCATTAGAAATCGGGGGCTCCCCCAAACGATAGGAAAACCCCACGATATTGATCGTGGGGGTTCCCTTATCGTTTTGGGGGAGGGCGGGAAAAACGGCACACAAAAATAACCCCAAACCCACCCCGACCCTTTAAAACAAACCCCTTAGCTTCCCCCACCCTCCCGACGCCCCCAAAAACTTTTTACAGGTACCTGGTGGTCCAGTGGGGGTCCCGGGAGCGATCTCCCGCTCCGGGCCGTCCTCCCGCTCCCAGGCCGTCGGCTGCCACTAATCAAAATGGCGCCGATGGCCCTTTGCCCTTACCATGTGACAGGGTATCCGTGCCATTGGCCGGACCCTGTCACAGGGTAGGAGCACTGGATGGCCGGCGCCATCTTGTGGTCCTACCATGTGACAGGGGCTGACCAATGGCACTGGTAGCCCCTGTGACATAGTAAGGGCAAAGGCTATCAGCGCCATTTTGATTACTGGCAGCCGATGGCCCGAGTGCAGGAGATTGCTCCCGGACCCCTACTGGACCACCAAGGGCTTTTGGCAAGTCTTGGGGGACCCTCCTGACCCCCACAAGACTTGCCAAAAGTCCAGTGGGGGTCCGGGAGCAACCTCATGCACTCGGACTGTCAGCTGCCAGTATTCAAAATGGCGCTGATAGCCTTTGCCCTTACTATGTCACAGGGGCTACCAGTGCCATTGGTCAGCCCCTGTCACATGGTAGGAGCACAAGATGGTGCCAGCCATCCAGTGCTCCTACCATGTGACAGGGTCCGGCCAATGGCATGGATACCCTGTCACATGGTAAGGGCAAAGGGCCATCGGCGCCATTTTGATTAGTGGCAGCCGATGGCCCGGGAGCGGGAGGACAGCCCGGAGCGGGAGATCACTCCCAGGACCCCCACTGGACCACCAGGTACCTGTAAAAAGTTTTTTTGGGGGGTCGGTAGGGTGGGGGAAGCTAAGGGGTTCGTTTTAAAGGGTCGGGGTGGGTTTTTTGTTTATCGGCTCGGGCGCAGTCGATAAACAAAACCGCGATCGGGACCGATGCAAAAAAACCCACTTGTGAATCGGAATCGGAATCCGAACCAATTCCAGTTCCAATTCACATTTCTAATGCCCCACACAATATCGAAAAATCAACCCTGCCAATAATAAAAAGAAACCATGGTACACTCCCGAACTTAGAACCATGAAAACTAACCTTAGAAAACTCAAAAAAAGATGACGCAAAGAGCAAGCCCCTGCCCTACAATCTAAGTTTCGATCCTACCTCCACTCCTATCGAGAAGCCACTGACTAAGCCAAAAAAGACTTCTACTCCCAAAGAATTCACCAATTCCAATTCAATCCCCAAGCCCTCTTTCAATACGTTTCCAATCTAATTACATCTCCTCTCAATCCCTCCCCCGACAATGACAACCAATCCAAATGCAAAAAACTGGCCTTATTTTTCTACAACACAATTGAGACACTGATGTCACACTTCACCTCCCCCCACATACCCACCAACACCCTTTCAGCTAGCACTATGTCTACCCCACTCATGCTCAATACCATCCAAGCAGTGAACACCACTGCTACACTTCCTTCCTTCGAGATTACCACCCCCTTAGAAATAGAATCTACTCTCAAGAAAATCAAACCTGCAGTGCATCCCTCAGATACCATCCCTACTAAGACCCTCCTCACCATTCCCAACATTATATCTAAACCCATAGCCAACATTATTAATAAATCCATATCCCTTGGCTCAGTCCCAACGCAACTTAAACACACCATTATAAAACCTATTTTTAAAAAACCCGCCCTTGATCCCTCTGAACCTGCCAATTATCGCCCTGTCTCCAACCTTCCTTTCCTTTCTAAAATCCTAGAAAAAATCATTAACAGGCAGCTGACTGACTACCTTGATGATCATCACATTCTCTTCCCCTCCCAGTATGGGTTTCGCAGACACCATAGCACCAAAACCCTTCTCATCTCCCTCTCTGAATGCATACTGAAAGCTCTTGACAAAGGGCAATCCTACATTCTTGCTCTCTTAGACATTTCATCCACCTTCGACATGGTCAATCATAATATCCTATTAAAACACCTCAAAGAAATCGGCATTTCTGGTACCCCCCTCTGCTAGTTCCAATCCGGCTAGGTTGAGAGAACATTGCCCAAATCTCATCTTGGAGTGAGTTTCCTCACTCCAAAGGTCATCAAATCTTCATGAGACCACTGTTCTGTTCGTAGGTGTCACGTAGAAAGTCAAAGTGGCCCCTAACCCCATACACTCTTACCTAATCCCCACCTCAAGTTACTAGGTGGGCCTACCATAGGGATACAAACACCTACCTATGGGCCATGACATTATGGCCAGTCTCTCTCTCTCTCTCTCTCTCCCAAGGCTCTGGACCCTTCAATTCACCTGAAATAGGCCTTACGGGAGACATTGCAAAGGGCGATGAAACCTTACCGCACGGTCACGGCAGCTATCGCACAGCCTAACGCAATTCAAAGAGGTGTAGTTCAAATCGGCATTACGGCTGTGCGATAGCTCTTCGCAGACAGGCTAACCCAGCCCACTCTCCGCCCCTAACTCCTCCTATTTTCTGAATTCGTATACACCATATGATATGGTGCGATCGCATGCGTTAAACACGTTTTCGCATGCGGTAAGGGCCTATCGCATGCGTTAACGGGGCTTTTCGCTTGCGATAAGCCCTTAACGCATGTAAAAACGCCTTATCGCGTTTTGATAAATGACCCCCTCTGTGTTGATGAAGGCATCTGTTATTTTGGTTATTTTGTTCTTGAAAAACATAGCTAGGTCTTGGCGTAAATTCTTAGGTTTGGTCATGTCGGCGTTGGTTTTTTCAGAAATGAGGTTGTTTACTATATTGAATAGAGTTTTGGAGTTATTGTTGATTTTTTTATCTTTTGACTGTAGTAATTACGTTTCGTATCTAGAATCATTTTTTTGTAAGCAGCCAGGTGTGTGCGGTATTTTTGTGTTGTCACCGGACACTAGTTTTTTTGCCATTCTTTTTCTTTTTCAATTTTCCTGAGGTTGGATTTCATGCTTCTTAGTTGTGAGTTGAACCATGGGTTTTGTTGTTCCTGGGATTCTTTATCTTTCTCCATCACTCTGGGTTTATGTTATTTGTGGTTTTTAATGTTATTTGCAACCAGGATTGGATTGCATTGTTTATATTTGAGAGGTCCAGATTTGCTAATTGGTTTCCCAGTTCTTGTTGTAGGAGGTTTGTTTGGAAAGGTGGTCGGTATTTGAAGGATTGTTGATTTTCGTTTGTTTTTGGCATGTTTATGTTTGCTTGCGTCTTGCATTGTAGTAGATAGTGATCGGACCAGGGGACTGGTCTGTATGAGATAGTCGTGTCTGAGAAGTATATATTCGTAAAAATCAGGTCGAGTGCATTACCCGCTTTATGTGTGGGGTTGTTCACTTGCAGGTTTAAATTTAGACTTGCTAGCATGTCAAGGAGTGTTTGGCAGTTTTGTGATCTGGGGCTTTAGTGTGTGTATGTCCCGGGGCTTGAAAAAACGGGTGGGGAGTGGGTGGGGCGGCGGCGGGACCGAGGCCTCTGGCACAGTGGCCATGCCGGGGGATCGCGGGCCGGCACTTGGCCGGTGTGCGCAACCTACGCCTGCCCAGAGGCAGGCGCAACTTATAAAATAAAGGTAGGGGTGTGATTTAGGTAGGGCTAGGGGGTGGGTTAGGTATGGGAAGGGAGGGGAAGGTGAGGGGCAGAAGGAAAGTTCCCTCCGAGGCCGCTCTGATTTCGGAGCGGCTTTGGAGGGAACGGGGAAAGCCAAGTTGGCACGCGCAAGGTGCACAAGTGTGCACCCTCTTGTGTGCGTTGACCCAGGATTTTATCATATGCACATAGCTGTGCGTGCATGTTATAAAATTGGGTGTAGATTTGTGTGCGCAACTACTAAAATCTAGCCCTATCTGACACCCTCCTGTCTCTTTCAATGATATGGGATTTGACAGGGATTTCCCTGTCTGCATAGATATAATTTAGTGTGTGTATTCATAAGCTAGTTCCCCTAACAAGATTGGTGTTATTGTCATACACAGCCCTCAGAATGGGTTTTTGCAACTGACAGTGATTGTCATATGACCTCTCTTTTCATGTTGTTTGTATCACAGTATGAGGGCATTTAAATTATTTTCTATGCCACTTTCACTTTGATGTATCATCCAGCAGTGCAAATGAATACGTACTGTGCTGTAAGCTTTTTAGCCTTAAACACTCTTATTTGTTACTTCTTAGAGTTACAGTGAACAGTATTTATGTATTTAATAACATAATGCCTCCAAAGATTTATGTAAAGCCCCCTTGACCGCTTACCTTACAGGGTGCTCCTGGAAGATAAGGGACCAACCTGGTGAGAGCCTCCCTTAGGAAAGACTCCATTGGTCCTCACTTTCTTGGCACCTAGTGCCTGCACCTGGGGAAGAAGGTGTTAGTAGGTAGGATTTCCCTCCTTTTACCCCAGGAAAACAAATGTGACTGGCAGTATGAACAAATATATACAGGTTCATTAGACTTTATAAGTATATACATTTCTACATGGTGGGCTGGTGGGCAGTTGTATCTAAACTACTGCCCTCTCCTTGGTGCCATTTCTGCTCTGCTGAGAGCTCCATGCCAATGGGGGGTTCATGCCCTCCTGGGGATCTGACTCCACCTCCCAGTGTGTTACTAGGGTCCAAACCCTCCTGGGGGACCTGTTTCTGCCTCTTGGAATGCTGGGGTCCCCTTCCTCCTGGGGACCTTTTGATCTACCACTGGGGTCTGCTTGCTCAAAGGAAACCCAGGGTCACTCCCCAGTCTGCCTCTGGGGTCCCGTTATTCATGGGGGACCACTCAATCTACCACTGGGGTCTACACCCTCCTGGGGGAACACTCCACCTCTGCATCTGCCACTGTCCTTCAGTTCTTCTTCCTTGGTAGGAGAGTTTTCCCTGGCTTGTTTAGCTTTCAGTAATTCAGGCCCTCCACAGTCTCAGCTTTCAGTGATTATAGTGCTGCTAAGCTCAAGCCTAGTTATTTGCTGTTACCCAGCCTGGATGGGTCACCTTCTCTCAGCCAAAAGGCCAAGACCCAGGCAGGACCATGGAAAGAGAATATGTGCACACCCTTCTATCCTGCCTGGCCTTTTTTCTGTTGTCTGAGAACTGCATATCCAAGGGTCTGACTCCCCTTGTTAGGGTGAGAATCTGTTTGCTTCCTAGGATTGTTTCCAGTACATTTTTTCCTCACAAATCCATCTCTCATTCAGAATTCTCCAGTGTAGGACTTATCCAGTCATAGTTCTGTAATTTAGGATTTTGCTAACCGTTGATTTAAAGTGATATTTCACTGTAAGTTACCAACAGTAATCCAGGGGGCTGTGGCATGCAAATCCCCTACCTGTGTCTCTGACTCACCTGTTCAATTGTCATTTAAGCACCTTCACAATAAGGGGTCTACCAACCTTTTCAATATCATTCTGTGTTTCCTGGACTGGTGGATCATGCTACATAGCTGCATTGTCCTCTTTTTTTTTTCTCTGCTGCAGTTCACTTAAATGGTAGCATGCTCTTTAACCTCCATCTCTTGGGAGGGGGGTTTCACTCTCCCCCAGTTAAATTTATTGTTGTCCTCAACAAGAAGCCACTCTCTTGCTTTAGACAAAAGTCTTAAGGCATTCCTTCATTACTTTTGGCTAATATGCACTCACTTGTTTATGTGCTACTTTCAGGGAGACATTCACTAGGTTTCCAGGGCTATCTTAAGTGAACCTTATTGTGGGCTTCACTATCCTGCCTGTCCTTCTGGGCTCTCGGGGTGGCAGTGGAACCAATTCCTCATCCTCTGTAGTTCCTGATTCTCTCTGGGGGTGAATCTCATCTGTGGCTCCTTTTTCCCTCTTTTGTTCCAGGTTGTCCATCCCTCTCTTGCCATCTGTACCTTCCTCATTCCTATCATTATTCTTGGGGACTTCTTGGATTTCCCTCTCTTGGGTTTCCAGCCCTGGGAACTCTCTTACTAAGTCCCCATCATGTTTCTGTTGGTTTGGGGTATGGTCTTTCCAATATGGCTCCCATGTGAATCTCATATTTCTCTTTCTGAATCCTCACTATCATATCCACTATGTCTGTCTTTCAGTGGCTATTCAGGGTCCCTACCAGTTCCCAATGGGGTCTCCTATCAAAGTCACAATGAGGTTTTGTCTCAGGTCTTACTATGCCCCTTCTTCTTGGTCAGGGTATAGGGGGTTCAGCTATAGCTTGGGTTTACTCTAGGGGAAATACCAACTGTCCAATGGGCAGGATATGATTTCTGTGTACCATTTTTACTGGTCCTTCACCCCACTTTGGCCTTATCTGGTAAACAGGCAGGTAGTCCAGATTTTCCTCAATAACATAGGGGGTAGACCTCCACCTATTAGCATTTTTGTGTCTCCCAGCCAGCCCCCAGTTCTCTAAGAGTACTCTGTCCCCTGCTGTCAAGTCATTCTTCTTCACTTTCTGGTCATATCAGTGCTTGGTGCTCTGGCTCAGTTTGATGGCAGATTCTGCAGCCAACCTATAGGCTGCCCCCAACTGTTCTTTTAGCCTCTTCACATAGCTTTGAAAGGTCTGAGGCAATGACCCATCTACTGAAACCCCAAAACACAGATCAATTGGCAACCGGGCCTCTCGCCCAAACATCTGAAAATAGGGTGAAAACCCTGAAGCATCATTATGGGGCGGATTTTCAGAGCCCTGCTCGCCTAAATCCGCCTAAAACCGGGCGGATTTAGGCGAGCAGGGCCCTGCGCGCCGGGAAGCCTATTTTACATAGGCCTACCGGCGCGCGCAGAGCCCCGGGACTCGCGTAAGTCCCGGGGTTCTCCGAGGGGGGCAAGTCGGGGGCGTGTCGGGGGGTGGGCCCGGTCGTCGCGGCATTTCGGGGGCGTGTCGGCAGCGTTTTGGGGGCTGGTACGGGGGCATGGCTACGGCCCGGGGCGGTCCGGAGGCGTGGCCGCACCCTCCATACCCGCCCCAGGTCGCGGCCCGGCGCGCAAGAGGCCCGCTGGTGCGCGGGGATTTACGCCTCCCTCTGGGAGGCGTAAATCCCCCGACAAAGGTAAGGGGGGGTTTAGACAGGGCCGGGCGGGTGGGTTAGGTAGGGGAAGGGAGGGGAAGGGGAGGGGAGGGCAAAGGAAAGTTCCCTCCGAGGCCGCTCCGATTTCGGAGCGGCCTTGGAGGGAACGGGGGTAGGCTGCGCGGCTCGGCGCGCGCCGGCTATACAAAATCCATAGCCTTGCGCGCGCCGATCCAGGTTTTTAGCAGATACGTGCGGCTCCGCGCGTATCTACTAAAATCCAGCGTACTTTTGTTTGCGCTCCTTTTAAAATCCGCCCCTATATGTGCAGTTTTAAACATACACGAAATAGCTCACATACTGACTCTAGTTCCTCTTTTGAGCTGGCTTCAATGTCCCCAACATGTTTAGAAGTGACCTATTAAACCTCTCAGGCTGGGGATCACCTTGGGAATGATAGGGTGAGGTGTGTAACTTCCTAACCCCAGCCACCTGCAACATCTCTTTAGTGAGTATGCTTTCAAAATCCTCCCCCGGTCAGAGTGTATCCGGGCTGGAAGTCCATAGTTCACAAATAATTTCTCCCATAATATTCAGGCAACAGTCTCTGCTCTCTGGTGGGGTATACCTGTGCATACCTGGTGAAATGGTCTATCACAACCAGAATGTTCTCTTTACACTGAAACTCCATTTCTAAAGTCAAGAAGTCTATACACACCAAGTCTATAGGGCCTTGACTAGTAATGTTTACCATTTCTGCTGCTCTGGGGGGCCGCGTGTGATAATTCCGCAAATTTTTAATTTTGTATTCAGGGGGCGGAGCAAATGTAAAGTAGGGGAGGATTTATTGTGTGCTGCGAAACAGCCGCACTGTTAGCGCAGCCAATAACACCTCTTTCATTTGCGTTACAGGTTTATTATGGTGTTTCCTGACAGGCCTGTTTCAGTATGATGGGGAGGGAGAGGGAGGGAGGGAGAGGGAGAGAGAGAGAGAGAGAGAGAGAGAGAGAGAGAGAGAGAGAGAGAGAGAGAGAGAGAGAGAGAGAGAGAGAGAGAGAGAGAGAGAGAGAGAGAGACTTACAATAGTGCCTCCTCCCTAGACAGGTATTTGTATCCCTATGGGAGGCCCACCTAGTAACTCGAGGTGAGGGTTAAGTATTAGTGTAGGGGGTTAGGGGCCACTTTCACATTCAACATGAGACGTACGAACAGAACAGTAGTCTCTTGTGAAGATTTGATGACCTACGAAGTGAGGAAACTCACTCCAAGATTAGATTTGTGCAATGTTCTCTCAACCTAGCTTGATGGACTCTCTACCTGGGTAACAACAATACACATGCTTATTAGCATAAGGTACACCCCTTTTGGGTATCGCATGCGATATTGGAAAATGAGGCCCCTAGTGTCTGGGTGGCTCTGATGGATTGGTTGTGCCCCCAGATTTCTCTCCTTGACCCTGAGCACATCACCAACTAACTAACTAACTAAATTAAGAGATCAGTCTGTTGTGCTTGTTGAATGTCCTGCAAAGTCAATCTTGGCATGTTGGTGGAGACCAGAGACACAACATCACAGTAGGCAGAAGGAATGCTGTTGGGGGTGATCCCCAAGCTTTCTGCAGCATGACATAAATTCTCAATATCACCTTCACTTCCATTCCCTGCCTGGTTACACAGTGCTGCCACTCCAGTCTCTGATACACTGTACCAATCCCCCTGGGTAGTGTCACTCCTGTGGGGCTGCCAGGACAGTGCATCCATGTCCCTGTTTACACTTCCAGGTCAGTAGTACTGCAAACTGAATTTGTAAAGAAATAATGCTGCCAACCACCGATGCCCAGTTGCATCTGATTTTGCAGTTCTTAAAACATAAATCAGTGGATTATTGTCTGTTTTTGCCTTAAACTCAACCCCAAATAGGTCATCCCTGAATTGGTCCACAACTACCCACTTAAGGGCTAAGAACTCCAGTTTATGAGCAGAGTGGTTTCTCTCAGTTTTTTTATATCAGCCATGTCCTTCTGGACATGGCTGATATAAAACTGTCCCTGAGTCCTCCAAGCAAGCATCAATATGGAGTTCATAGGATTTGCCTGGGTCAGCAAAAGCATGTATTGGTGCATTACACAGACACTGTATGGTCCTTCTAAAGGCAACCTCACATTCTTGAGTCCATCTTATGCCAAAGGACTCTGATACCTTGTAATATTCCCTCTTGTCAGTCACCCTATGTTTCTGCTTCTTGTTCATGGGTGGATAACCATGCATTAGCCTCAACAATGGATTTACAATCTTTGAGTAATCTTTCACAAACCATCTATAATAACCACTAAATCCAAAAAAGGAACGTAACCTTCTGAGGTTGGCTGGACGGGCCGGGTGGTGAGGGCAGCTATCTTATCAGGCTCTGTGGCCACTCCCTCCTTAGAAACAATATGCCCAACATACTTAGCCTCAGTTTGACAAAATTTGCATTTGTCCAATGATAATTTTAGGCTACACTATGCCAATCGATCAAGTATCTTAAGTAGCTTTTCTTCATGTTCCTCTAGGGCAGGGGTCAGGAACCTTTTTGGCTGAGAGAGCCATAAACGCCACATATTTTAAAATGTAATTCCATGAGAGCCATACAATATGTTTAAAACTAAATACAAGTAAATGTGTGCATTTTATGTAAGATCACACTTTTAAAGTACAATAAGTCTCTGAAAATATTACACCAGGCCTTAAGACACCAATACATCTCCTATTAGGAAAACGGACCAAGTCAGGCTGCTATAGAGTCCTACACAGAAACTACACGCCAGCAGAAAACCTCACCTGAATCACGTGCTGTCCCTCACCTAACATAGAATAAAGAGACCAAAACGCATAACAAGAAGCATGCAGAAAAAACTGAATTGGAAACTGCAACAAGCCAGTCTCTGTATGCAGTGTAACAAAGGAAAAAAGAAACATCACCCATCCTTATAAAACAAATCAAGAAATATAAAATCATCAGCAGTAAAACTGTACTAACAAAAAGAACATATTTCGAAACAGCTGATGATTGGAATATCCAATAATTAAAAACTCATATAAAACATTTCCAGATACCAACAAAATATTTCAAAATAGCAGACACAAAGACCCAGTAATGAAAAATAAGGATACAAAATTTTTTTTGCTCTGCATACCTGGGAACGTTTGATATCAGGTGTCCTGAGATTGTTCTGAATTAGCAGGAGGTGGGGTGGTTTGCTTGGAACTTTCTCCTCTCTCAGTCATATACCAGCGCTCTCTCTCACACTGGCTCTCAATGACACACCTATACACACATGCTCTCAGTACTCACATATACCCATGTTTTTTCTCTCTCACTTATATAGGCTCTTAATTACGCATTTACACACATGCTATCTTTTCACGCTTACACACACACACAGGCTTTCAATCACATAAATACATGCTGTCTTTTTCTCTCACACACAGACTCTCATTCACATGCTTACAAACATGTCCTCTCTTTCTCTCATTTACACACAGGCTCTCAATCACATACTCACATGCTCCCTCACCTAAATCAGCTCTCAATCACACACAGACACACATGATCTCTCTCTTACTTATACACACAGGCTCTTAATCATACATACACATGATTTCTCTCACACACAAAGGATCTCAATCATACACACATACTCTTTCACAAATAGGTTTTCAATCACAAACTTACACATACAGGTTCCCAATGGTAAACTTACATTCATGCTCTCTCTCTCTCTCACAGGCAGGCTCTCAATCACAGACATACTCTCTTTCACATGTACAGGCTCTCAATCATTCACATACATGCATCTCTCACACACACACACACACACACACACAAGAGGAAGTGGAGATGCATCTCTCACTCACTCACACACACACACACACACACAAACACACACGCCCCCCCCCCCCCCCCCGCGGCCCGGAAGAGGAAGTGGAGAGTATCGGGTGTCTGCGCTGCAAGAAGAGGCCACGCTAGTGCGCTCGGCATCGGCCCGAAGAAAAGAAGACTGCAGCGCGGCTCGGAGGAAAATGAAGAGGTTCAACCGCGGCCGATGGGACTCCGCCTCCGCGAGGGCTGAAAATGAAGAGGTTAGCGTTGGGAGGAGGCTGCTGCTGCCGCGAGTTCCCGGGGTGGGGGAGAGAGAGAGTGAATGAGCGAGCAAACACAGCTTGCTCGCTCATTCACTCTCTCTCCCCCCCACCCCCACCCCGGGAACTCGCGGCAGCAGCAGCCTCCTCCCAACGCTAACCTCTTCATTTTCAGCCCTCGCGGAGGCGGAGTCCCATCGGCCGCGGTTGAACCTCTTCATTTTCCTCCGAGCCGCGCTGCAGTCTTCTTTTCTTCGGGCCGATGCCGAGCGCACTAGCGTGGCCTCATCTTGCAGCGCAGACACCCGATACTCTCCACTTCCTCTTCCGGGCCGCGGGGGGGGGGGGGGAGAAGAGACCATGCCGGTGCCGCTGACTCCAGCTGTCCTGCCGCGTTCCGCCCGGGCTGACAGCATTTTAAGCCCAGGCGGAGGAGGACCGGGGAGCAGCTGGGTCAGCGGGAAAGTGTGGCGACTGTCTGCGAGCCAGATGCAACCCTCAAAAGAGCCATATCTGGCTCGCGAGCCATGGGTTCCCGACCCCTGCTCTAGGGTTTTCCTGAAGACTATCAGGTCATCCAAGTATACTAGCACTTCTAATAGGTTCATGTCCCTCACAGTCTTCTCGATTAACGTTTGAAATGTAGCTGGGGTACCTGAGACCTCATGGGGGAGTCGGTTAAATTGGTAAAATGCTAGTGGGCATATAAAGGCAGTTTCTCTTTGCCAACCTCGCTCAATAGTATTTGGGAATACCCACTGCATAGATCCAGGACAGAGAACCATTGACTTCCAGACAGAGAGTCAAGAGCATCCTCAACTTGTGGTGTATTATACTGGTCAGGTGTGGTCCTGGAATTTAGGGTATTGTAAACAATACAGAGACATACCGTCCCTTCCTTTTTCCTAACAGCTACAATGGGGAAGGCATAAGGACTATGTGATTCAGTGATAATCCCTGCCTGCCTGAGCTTCTCCAGTTGTCTTCTCACATCAACTAAGTCACCAGGGGCTATTCTCCTTGATCTTTTCTGGAATAGGGTGTCATCTATAAAACATATGTAGTGTTCTGCACCCTTTGCACACCCCACATCCTACTCAGACCATAAGAACACACTAGCATGTTATGCTAATTTTTGCTGTAATCTGGACTTCTAAGATGAAGGAATCTGGGAGTCCCTAAACTGGAAAACATTTGGGTCAATAGTCTTGGTACACCTCCCTTTAGGTTCTACTCTCTGTACAGCCTCCACTCAGCTCACTGTGGCCACTCTGATCCCTGAGGGTAATTAGACAAGGTGGTTAGACTCATTCTTCAGCCTGACAAACACTTTTGTGTCCATCCCCCATCTAGAATTAGTACACTATTTTGCAACAGTAATCCTGCAGGCAATCAGTAGAGATGTAAATCGTGTCCTTGATCGTCTTAACGATCGATTTCGGCTGGGAGGGGGAGGGAATCGTATTGTTGCCGTTTGGGTGTGTAAACTATCGTGAAAAATTGTTAAAATCGTGAGCCGGCACACTAAACCCCCCTAAAACCCACCCCGACCCTTTAAATTAAATCCCCCACCCTCCCGAACCCCCCCCCCCAATGCTTTAAATTACCTGGGGATCCGGCGGTGGTCCAGAACGGCGGCGGTCCGGAACGGCCCCCTCAATAGAATCGTGTTGTCTTCAGCCGGCGCCATTTTTCAAAATGGCCGCCGCAAAATGGCGGCGGCCATAGACAAAAACGATTCGACGCAGGAGGTCGTTTGGACCCCCGCTGGACTTTTGGCAAGTCTTGTGGGGGTCAGGAGGCCCCCCCAAGCTGGCCAAAATTTTCCTGGGAGTCCAGCGGGGTTCCGGGAGCGATTTCTTGCCGCGAATCGTTTTCGTACGGAAAATGGCGCCGGCAGGAGATCGACTGCAGGAGGTCGTTCAGCGGTGGTCCGGAACCCCCGCTGGCGCGTGCAAAGTTACGTCTGCCTCCGGCCGACGTAACTTTGCCAACAAAGGTAGGGGGAAGGGTTAGATAGGGCCGGGGGGGAGGTGGGTTAGGTAGGGGAAGGGAGGGGAAGGTGCGGGGGGATAGAAGGAAAGTTCCCTCCAAGGCCGCTCCGATTTCGGAGCGGCCTCGGAGGGAAGCCCCCCCCAAGCTGGTCAAAAGTTTCTGGAGGTCCAGCGGGGGTCAGGGAGCGATTTCCCGCCGCGAATCATTTTCCGTATGGAAAATGGCGCCGGCAGGAGATCGACTGCAGGAGGTCGTTCAGCGAGGCGCCGGAACCCTCGCTGAACGACCTCCTGCAGTCGATCTCCTGCCGGCGCCATTTTCCGTACGGAAAATGATTCGCGGCGGGAAATCGCTCCCTGACCCCCGCTGGACCTCCAGAAACTTTTGGCCAGCTTGGGGGGGGCTTCCTGACCCCCACAAGACTTGCCAAAAGTCCAGCGGGGGTCCGGAAGGACCTCCTGCCGTGGAATCGTGTTGTTCTATGGCCGCCGCCATTTTTCGGCGCCATTTTGGAAAATGGCGCCGGCTGAAGACAACAAGATTCAATAGCAGGAGCCCGTTCCGGACCGCTGCCGTTCCGGACCGCCGCTGGACACCCAGGTTATTTAAGTCATTTGGGGGGGGTTCGGGAGGGTGGGAGATTTAATTTAAAGGGTCGGGGGTGGGTTTTAGGGGGTTTTAATGTGCCGGCTCACGATTCTAATGATTTATAACGATAAATCGTTAGAATCTCTATTGTATTGTGTTCCATAACGGTTTAAGACGATATTAAAATTATCGGACGATAATTTTAATCGTCGAAAAACGATTCACATCCCTAATATCAATTATGGGGAGACAGTTCATATTCAGTTGCTATATGGTGCCCCAAAGCTTGAGATTTCCAAGTTAGTGTGAGTGGGGGGGAGGGAGAGGGGGAGAGACAGGAAGAGAATATCACCAGTTCAGCTGCCTCACAGATACCAGTTGAATTGGCCATGAATCGAACATCACTGCCAAAGAGTTCACAGTCTTAACCTCTATTTGATATGCAGTCCTCATGCCTTCCTACCTATTGTAATATGAAGGTCACAGAAGGATTTCAAGGAACCCTAATGGCATTTACTGTGTATGGGAGTTGGTCGAGATTTTATGTTCTACCACAAAAGAAACAAAAACTGCATATTAGCAGTGTGTAGCAGACCAGGGGAGCATTTCAACCTGACCTTCAAGTTGACTAGGTTATGAATGGGGCTTTAAATTACTGCAACAATTCTTATTATCCAGAATGCTATGTGTACTTCACAAGACTGCGAGCCTCTGTCTCGTGTCTTCAGGCTACAAAGAAGAAAAGAAAGAAAGTGGCAAATGACTGCAGTGTTCGTAACAATAAGTAAGTAGTACTGGTGAGAAATTAACAGCTAGTCAAAGCAGAATCGTTTGCAAAGGCAGGGCTTTGCAGGACCCCTCATTAGCTCCGTGCTTGTTTAAAGGTCTGTCAGTGCCCGGGCCCTGAGCGCAGGGTTGATGACAAGGGGATGATAGAGTGCCTGCTGAAGTTGTATGAGGCTGCGGGTCACTGCCTGGAAATGTGAGAAGAAAATGGACCCATGTGCTAATGACTTTCAGGTGTGCACACCAGGCTTGTCAGGGCAGCCTGGAATTAGTGCTTGGCATAAGGCAGGACCCATTGGCTGTCAAGTTAAACATAAACTAGGCCTCTTGTAAATAAACACGGGGAAAAGGAAGCGCTCACATCACGCTAGAAGTGCAAATCAACTGCAGCCGTGCATAATCTTGGAGCAGGAAAAAAAATTGTCCTTAACTGTCAAGAGTTAAAAATAATTCAAAATCTTCAAATCAGTATTCATTTTAATGATCCAGCAAGATAGGTTTTACTGCTTTCTTTCACGTTACATGTCTTATGTTCGTCAGCTTTGTTGTTCATTAGCTGTCTTTGCTATGATGATCAGCGAGCAACTGTCTTTCACAATTATGTTGAATTTCACACATTTTACGTGGACAAGTCCTATGGACAAGGGAGGGGAAGAAGGCTTTCTGGGGGGAAGGCGGGGGATATGGCTATCAGCTTACATCACCCTACTTCAAAACCATAAAAGTCGATCTGCCAAAGGTTGAACTCAAGATTAAATTACCATCTTGTACAGGATTATATTTCACTAGTCAACACACCTAGTAAAGAATATGACCAGCTACCATCAGATTTATTGGAAAGATCCAGGCTTATGCTGTTTAACATTTCAGTACAACAGCATAAAAAATTATGCAGAATTTGCCTTAGCTATAAAAATCCACTTAAGATATCATGTTTTTATTCTTTGCATGCTCTGTTGGAGAGTCTCAAAAGAGCTGTTTAATTGGAGTTTATGGGTTATAATTAATTATACTATATAAAGAATTACAGTACTTGTCCAATTACAGCTCTCTGTGGTTTACTTGTGAATAACCCATATACTAGTATAAAGCAATATTTCATTTGTTCTCTTAAAAAAAAAAAAATCTACACAGCAGCACATTTTAATAAACCCTCCTCAGAAAATAAAAGCCATTGATGCATTTAAAAAACACAGCAAGACCTGCTTACTCTATGAGCTCAACAGAGCTACTGAGCTTTCGAAAGACAGCCAAGTGTGGTTAGTGAGACAACTTCAGAAACCTCTAAGCTTTTCCGAATGACCCAGCTTTTCCAAGGAGTTCTTGAGAGTATAGAATTTGTTGTCTAGACGGTAATACATTTTTATACAATGCCAACCAGTATAGAGAATTAGGGGGGCTGTGCGAGGTATTAACATTGCTTCCGTCTTTGCCACACAAAAAATCTTGCAAGCTAAGTATTAGTTATTAAGAAAGGAAAGTATCTGTCAGTCAACCAACTATGAAACTTTGTAGACAATATCTCACAGAAGAAACCAGTTAAAAAATGCAACTAAAGCAGCGGTTAAAAAAAAATATTAAAAGATGTTAATGTTGTTTTTTAAAGTGCATGTTTTAAAAGCTTTATTTTCTTTGACTTGGAACATCTAACTACAGTTGTGGCCAATTATTTGGGGGTCAGAGGCAGGTATTATGGGCAATACTGCCTAATTTTAATTTTTCCAGAATGTTTAGCTATGTGGTGAGTTATTTGATAGTCTCCATCAGTAGGCAATAATGGTCTAAGTCATAACCACGACTGAAGGCATAAAGGAATCCCCATGCCAACCCATATATTTTACCAGCATCATATGCTTCCATCATATTCTTAACACATTTATAAAGTGTATACTCCAGAGAGTATAATCTCCCCCTGAAGTTAGCAACCAGTTTAGACTTCAATTAGAAGCATAGGTGGGGTTAGCAGATCAGAACCTCCTGATTCACCTACTCTTCCCATTTGTTCCTGCACCCTGTGCTGTCACTGGTCTTACTTGATGCGTGATCTTCTCCCCTCTTCTCCCACCATGAAGATCCCTTTTTCTCTCCCATGTATTCTTGCTTCTGCCTCTGTTTTCCAAGTTTCCACTACCCTCTAGGGGACAAGTATTTTCTCACAATCCTTGTGAGCCTCTCTCCTTTCATCTTCATATGATGACCCTGGGCCTCAAGCTCTCTTCATTCCTTGGAAAATATTACCTTCTGGTACCTTATTGAAACATGTTAGATATTTGAATGTTTCTATCATATCTCCCTTTCTCTTTTTTTCATTTAGATTTTGCATTTTTAGCTACTTAAGTTTCTCTGAATATGACATATAGAGCAGATCATGATGATTTTGGTAGCCCTTTCAATTGCCTCTATCTTTTCAGTGTCCTTTTATAAAGATTATTTCCAGAATTGCACAATGTACTCAATGTAATGTCTCAACAGAAGTAATATTACTCCTCCATTTCTACTAATGAGCATACTATTAACTTCCCTAACTGCATGGTCATACTTAATGGCTACCTTGGAATCATCAGAGATGATAACTTCCAGGTGTCCTTCCTATTTGATGACTCCTAGGTCTTCCCTTCAAAATGGCATTTGGTCCTTGGATTTCTGCACCAAAAAAGGAAAAGAATGCATTATGGGAAGGTCATGTTCATCCATCTGTGAACTAGAATCAGTGATTGGATTTACATGAAGTTTTAAAACAATACACAAATAAGGTCAACAATGTTTATCAACAAACGAATAGTAAATATCTAGTCTTCCATATTTTTTTTCACTATATGTGCTTAAGTAAAGAATGGCATTGGTATTTCTCTGTATGGCGAGAGTACACATTGCCTACTTGTTATTTTAAGTGTTATTACCAAACATTTGACCATTCCTTACATTTTTTTCAAGTCATCTTTCATATTTTCTATCTCTGGAATGCTTACTCAGTTGCAAATTTTCATATCATCTGCAAACAGACAAATTTTACTTCTCAGCACTTCCACAACATAACTTATAAAAACATTGAAAAGGATTGAAAAGGATTAGGCATAGCACTGATCCCTATGGCATCCAGTTAGACACTTTCCCTTCACCAGAATGGACTTTGAGTTCTGTTGTGCAATCATCTTCTCTCCCAATTTAAAATGTTTCTACCAAGTCTCAGATTAGTTAACATGCTCAACAACTATCTATGGAGACTGTGAAATGTGTTACTGAAATTCAGATAGGTCACACCTTCTGCATCTTCCTATTCTACTAGTCTAGTCACCCAAAGAAATCCATCTAGCTTGTTTACTGTTTGGTAAATCCATGATACCTTAAATATTGCAACCCACCAAGGTATTGCACTATTACATCTTTCAGTAGTGTTTCCATTTCTTTTCCCTATACTGATATCAATTAGGGAAGTGCATTTTCATTACAGTTGGTTTCTTGTCATTTTATCTTGCATTGTTTTGAAATAGTGCACACTAAGAAACAAAGTAGTACATACCAAATTTCAAAATTGCACCCACTAAAATAATAGAAACAAAGAAAATGATGGCATGAAGAGACCGTATGCCCAGTCCAGTCTCCCCACCAACATCTTCTGATCAAGTTTACAGACACTTCCTTTCTCTCAGAAATCCTCTTTGTTTACCCCATGTTTTCTTGAATTCTAATATGGGCCTTGTCTCCATGACTTCAACAGGGAGACTGTTCCATGTGTCCACCACCATTTCCATAAAGAAATATTTCTTTAGATTACTTAGATTACTCCTGAGTCTATCCTATTTCACCCTCCTCCCTTGACATCTTGTACCAGAGTTTTCTTTTTGTTGAAAAAAGTTTGCCTCCTGTGCATTTATTCCTTGAAGGTATTTAACTGTCTCTCATATAACCCCTTTTCTTCTATCATTTTAGTGTGCACTATTCAGAAATAGTGCTCCCTCTCTCCAAAATGTTATAAATGAAAAAGAAAATGGGAAAACATTGATGAAAATGAAAACTGACTCCCAAATGACATGGCCTGCACACACCTAATATACTTCCAGCTGAGTCCTTGCCAGTTTATCCCTCCTGCCTTATTTTTCCTGCTTTCCTCTTCCTATGTCTATTTATATTTTCTGAAAGCTGTTTTTGCGCTCTGACTTGTATGTGAGTAGAGGCCACTTATGCACATATATGCTTATTTTTATGCATGGAACATTTTGAAAATTCACTCCATTGAGAAATAGCACGCATGCTTTTACCCACACTGAGAGTGGTCAGTTTTCAAAAAATATTTTTGTGTGAGTAAGCAAGTGTTTAGCTTCATAAAAGACTTTGAAAATTGTCTTCTCCATGTAGTTTATGAATGTAAACTTTTTTCCTTACCTTTTCAGCTACTTCTTTAGAAAATAATAGCCTCTTTTTCTTCTTACCTTTATTTACTTTCCTAACAGAAAGCTTAATTGCCCTTATATCTCCTTTTAAATTTATGCACTGCAAGCATCTGAGCATTCCCATCCAACTAACAACTTCTTGAAGTACTCCTCCATTTTAACAAATTTTCCTGAAGTCTAGGACGGTTGTCTTAGAATGAGCTGTCACTGGCTAAACTCTAGTACGGACCACACCATCTGGTGGTCACTGGATTCCAGTTGATCATCCATTACAACATCAGAAACACTGACCCATTGGTAAGCACAAGGATCCAGAATTACCCCCTCCTGTATGTATTCCATGATCAGTTGATGGAACAGTTCTCCCTGCAGAGTAACCAAGATATCCCTGCTTCTAGAAGACCTCATAGCTGGGAGGTCCAAATCAATATCCAGCAGATTAAAATCAGCTAGTAATAGTGCCTCCCCTTTCATAGCAATTTGGGATAAGAACATAAGAACATAAGAAAATGCCATACTGAGTCAGACCAAGGGTCCATCAAGCCCAGCATCCTGTTTCCAACAGTGGCCAATCCAGGCCATAAGAACCTGGCAAGTACCCAAAAACTAAGTCTATTCCATGTAACCATTGCTAATGGCAGTGGCTATTCTCTAAGTGAACTTAATAGCAGGTAATGGACTTCTCCTCCAAGAACTTATCCAATCCTTTTTTAAACACAGCTATACTAACTGCATGAACCACATTCTCTGGCAACAAATTCCAGAGTTTAATTGTGCGTTGAGTAAAAAAGAACTTTCTCCGATTAGTTTTAAATGTGCCCCATGCTAACTTCATGGAGTGCCCCCTAGTCTTTCTACTATCCGAAAGAGTAAATAACCGATTCACATCTACCCGTTCTAGACCTCTCATAATTTTAAACACCTCTATCATATCCCCCCTCAGTCGTCTCTTCTCCAAGCTGAAAAGTCCTAACCTCTTTAGTCTTTCCTCATAGGGGAGTTGTTCCATTCCCTTTATCATTTTGGTAGCCCTTCTCTGTACCTTCTCCATCGCAATTATATCTTTTTTGAGATGTGGCGACCAGAATTGTACACAGTATTCAAGGTGCGGTCTCACCATGGAGCGATACAGAGGCATTATGACATTTTCCGTTTTATTCATCATTCTTTTTCTAATAATTCCCAACATTCTGTTTGCTTTTTTGACTGCCGCAGCACACTGAACCGACAATTTCAATGTGTTATCCACTATGACACCTAGATCTCTTTCTTGGGTTGTAGCACCTAATATGGAACCCAACATTGTGTAATTATAGCATGGGTTATTTTTCCCTATATGCATCACCTTGCACTTATCCACATTAAATTTCATCTGCCATTTGGATGCCCAATTTTCCAGTCTCACAAGGTCTTCCTGCAATTTATCACAATCTGCTTGTGATTTAACTACTCTGAACAATTTTGTGTCATCTTCAAATTTGATTATCTCACTTGTCGTATTTCTTTCCAGATCATTTATAAATATATTGAACAGTAAGGGTCCCAATACAGATCCCTGAGGCACTCCACTGTCCACTCCCTTCCACTGAGAAAATTGCCCATTTAATCCTACTCTCTGTTTCCTACTCTCTGTTTTCCATAGGTGCATGCGCAAGTCCATGTGCACGTGCTTCCCGGCGCACACACATGGATGCACCAATTTTATAACATGTGCGCGCTGGCGTGTGGATGTTATAAAATCGTTGGGCCGCGTGCACATACTCGCTGGATTTTGTAATCTGCACGCGCTTGTGCGTGTGAGGCACGTAAGGGGGGGGGGGGGGTAAAGTTTTGCAAATTTGTGCTGCAATACAGCTCAGCCTTTCCCAGTTCCCTCCCAGTCTGCTCCAATTAAGGAGTGGACTGGGAGGGAACTTCCCTATCCCCTACCCTAACCTCCCTTCCCCTTCCTCTCTCCAACCCCTAATTCCTGCCTTTTTTTTTTTTCCTTGTTCAACTTACTTCAGGGCTCGACCTAAAGTAAGTTGCGCATGCTAGCAGCCAGGACAATGATGAATGCCACTGGCCCGGCCTGCCCCTCCCCACCCAGGCTCGCCCCTTTCAAGAGGCCCGGCAGTTCTGCGCATAACTAGGCCCCTACGAAAATGTGCATGGCGCGGCCACGCGTGTAACCCTCGTTTTGTACATGCACACATGATTTAAAATCTGGCCATTAGTGAATATCCTCCATTTAATTCTCTTTTTCTTCTGTCTGTAAAGGAGGTCTATATTTCATACCAATATAATTGAATTTTCCATTACCTTTTCCCAATTAAGCCACAGTGTCTAATCCTTACAAGCTCCACAGTTCTATTGCTTTAATATTTTTTTTATATATATCACATCACTCCTCTTTCCTTTCTTCCTTTCCCTGTCATTTCTGATTATATCGTTACCCTGAATAATTATATCCCAGTCATAGTTTTCCATATACTGCATCTATATAACAGCTACATCCAAATCAATCTCCTCCATGACTAACTCTAGATTTAGGACTTAATTTTCCATATTATGGGCATTAGTACATACAGTAGCTTTCCAGATATTGCCTATTTTCCCCATTTCTATATGTCTTTAATGTTTTACTTACCTGAGGGCTGTTTTCACCCATTCCCAAAGATACTATATAAAATGCCTCCTCATTAGGTTTGCTAGTCTGTTCTGGAAGACACTTCACCCTTTCTTTGATAAGTGGATAAAATATCTGCTCAGCAGGAAACTGAAACACTCTCGTTGTCACCATATATGCAACCATTCATCTCCAGAATGTGAGCTTCTCTGCCTTGGCCTTCATCAATGACTCAGAGGATTGAGGCAAAAATCATCTGTGCAACTATCAGCTTCATCTTCTCTCTCAGATCCATGAAGTCACATTCGATATGTTCCAGGGAATACCTAGCATATCATTCATGCCAACATCGATGACCAACATTAGGTAATAGTCAGAAGGCTTGATGATTCTCATCAATCTTTTCATGATGCCTTGAATCTTGGCACCTGGCAGACAGAACACCACCTGGAATAGCATGTCAGATCTGTAGATGGATGCCTGTGTTTCCCATTGAAGAGAATCACCAACCACCACAACTCTTTGTTTCCTGGACACAATGGTTGCTAATTATATAGCTTTGGGACTTACAAGTGTATTCTTCCTCATCCTGGGATAGTTTTTCTTCTTCCACTTCTAGGGCCACATACCAGTTCTTCAGCTTGAGAAAAGGTAGATTCAGGGTGAGAATTCTACTGGCTTTGCTAATCAGTTTTCAGTTGTTATCTTGTGATTCAGTTTCTCTTCCCCTTTTCTGGAGTTTTCTATCTTAGACACCTCAAGAAACATTTCACCAATATAGTCCTCCTTGTCATATATGCTTCTAAGCCTCACCACTACCTCTCTCATTTCCACAATTTATTTCCTAAATGGGTTGAGCTGCAGGCATCTTTCACATCAAATCAGTTCCTCACTATAGATTAGGATATCCATCTAGACCAGTGGTTCTCAACCCTGTCCTGGGGACCCCCCAGCCAGTCGGGTTTTCATGATATCCACAATGAATATGCATGAGAGAAAATGTGCATGTTATGGAGGCAGTGTATGCAAATTTTCTCTCATGCATATTCATTGTGGATATCATGAAAACCCGACTGGCTGGGGGGTCCCTAGGACAGGGTTGAGAACCACTGATCTAGACAGAGCAGAAGTAGCAACTGTGGTGGCAACTTTGCTGACATGATGTTTTCCAGCCATTCTTCTGTTTTTCTTAGGGTCTTGGTACCTATAGAAAGAAAGGAGAAAAGAGACCTACTAATCCCCAACCTTTTCCTCAGCTTACCTGCAAGTATAATCAGCTAGCTTCCTTTCTATGAAATTAAGCAGCAATACACTGATTAATTTGTGAGGCTCTGTTTGCTTTCTTTCATGTATTTATGAGGTATGAAGTATTTATTTATATTACCTTTTAGTTTATAAAATGTATTTTTGTATCTATCTAGTATATAGTCTATAAAGAATCCTGTTGCCTTGAGTACAAAAGTTCAGACCAACTAAAATGAATTACCTGAATGATTTACTATAATATTACTAATTAAGGTCCCCTGAATTTAAAAGCTGTGTTTTTACAAATGACTATTATAAATTACTTCCTTATGTTTCTCTCCCAACCGATGTCAAATTAGTTTGTGCAGTACAACTCCCTAATTAGTGGGTTAGTCTGTATAGCAAGACTGGAAGGTGAGGTGGGTGGGCAGGAGTTGGGTTTGGAGAGAAGGTAGTAAAGTTAATTGTTAAAAAAATCTCATAACAGCAAAGGAGCCCTTTTCCTTGAAAACTTTCTCTCTATAAACTAAGCAGCAATAAAACTCCTACAGGAAAACAATGTAAATATATCCATTTTTCAAAACTAAAAGCTGGAAAGCAATGACAAAATATCATATTTTCACCTATAAGTCACAGAACTTGAATCAAAAGCCATACAAACAAATACATCTGTTTATAATTGAGCCTATTTAAGAATGGCAGATATTCTTTAGCTTGGCTGACTTGAAAACAAAACTCAGGCCCTGATTTCTAGGAAATATAATTAACAACACTAATACACCTAGGGCAGATTTTCAAAGCCCTTCGCACGCCGGGCCTATTTTCAAAAGGCCCAGGGGTGCGCATAAAGCCCTGGGACGCGTGTAAGTCCTGGGGCTTGAAAAAATGGGCAGTCCAGAGGGAACGTGGGCAGGGTGGTCCGGGGCGGGTGCATGGCCAGAGGCCTCTCCACAGCTGCTTAGTCGGGGGATTGCGCACCAGCCAACTGCACAAGTTACAGGTTTGTTCTTTTTCAGGCTGTGGGTGGGACAGGTAGGGGAAGGGAGGGGGAGGGGGGGAAGGAAAGTTCCCTCTGAGGCTGCTCTGATTTTGAAGCATCCTCGGAGAGAACGGGGAAAGCCAACTGGTCTCCCCAAGGGCTCGGAGCGCACAAGGTGCACTAGTGTGCACCCCTTGCACGTGCCGACCCCTGATTTTATAAGATGCGTGCGGCTGCCTGCTCATGTTACAAAATCAGGCATACATTTGTGCGCGCTGGGTAGCACGCACAAATGTAGGCCGCACGCGTACCTTTTAAAATCTGCCCCCTAATGAGCTCCATTAAACTTTAATCACATTTCTGCTTTGAAATTCTATACATAAAGACAGAAAACAAGAAATCTCACAACAGCAAAGCAGTTTTATTTTTTTTAATTCTTCTTTATTAACTAAACAGTAATAATAATCTAGAAAACAGAAAAACAATACAACAATTATGCTGTTTTCAAAATTAAAAGCTGAAAAGCAATGAAAGAATAGACTTTGGAATTATTTGAAACATCTGGGGATTTGTGAAATGATCCAAAAATTTGGGTTGGGGCAGACAGAAGTAGATAAGATAAGAAGAGAGGAGAACAAAGAGGAGAAATAAACATAAACTTTAAACATAAGAGATGGATGCGGCACGACAAGAAAAAACATAGTGAAATAATAGAGAGAGAGAACATCAAGTAAGGGAAGTGAGGTAAAGAAAAAGGAACTGAAAACTAAGGCACATTAGTAGGAGAAAAAAAATGGAAAGAACATGGAATGGGATAAGGGAAAGATGAGACAAAGTAAAAGAATGATGGAACCCATACCTAAGCTCCAGAAAAAAGAACTTCATTGCAAATGGAATTAAAATGTTACTCGCCAGAACTCTCCTGATGAATATTCATTTTAAGCTGTGAGCATGTGCATATGCACAGAGGTCATGAAACAAGCACACCCAGGAGAATATGGGATGTACAGAAAGGAAACTAGAATGCTTATCAAAGAACTACCAACAAATTTGCATTCTATGTTGCACATGAGAACATTTTGTACACACAGCAAACAAAACATTAGAGATAATATTGCAAGTACTGACCTATCTTTCTTGCATTTGTTCCCTTTGTTCTAAAACCAGTCTTCCTCCCTTATTCTTTGATGCCAGATCAGCCCATTTCTAGCTCACCAAATCAGGATGGGAAGCAGGTCAGACAAAAATCACTATGGTTTTGGCAACCAAAGTTGCTTTAACACTACAAGGGTCAAACAGGGAGTTGCATGTCCAGCTACTTATGTGCTATTTTGGGCAGATAAGCAAGAAAGAAAAGAGAAAATTATCAGTCACTGAATTAGATAATGTTTTGGTTTCCAGCAGAATTAATGATTAGGTATGCCAGCTCTGTGCTCCTTTTCCCTCCTCCTTCTCCTCCTCCTCCTCCTCCTCCTCCTCATTTTCCCCCCTACCAAATAAGAGTCATACTGTGGGCTGGCCAAGACAACACTGCACAGAAGACCACAAGTGCAATACTATCAGCACTCAGAGGATCTCTTGGACTACAAATCCTGTCTGGCAAAGAGTTGTGTTAGGAAAGAGAGCAGATTGCAGATTTGTGGTTGATGTTATCATCGCATGTTGGAACAGAAAGGGGTAAAGGGGTCTGTTGAAAACATGGAGTGTTGATCTCTCCATCTCTCTCTCTTTCTGCATTTACAGTTGGCTTCTTGGCTTTTGCTTTGTCCTTCATGCTGAGGCAAGTTAGGGCAGTCAAGTGATTGTGTTTATTTTATTGGCAGCATTTTACTTTCTTGGGGAAAGCCAGGAAATGACCAGCTTGGAGCTAGAGTCAAAAGAGAGGAGAGGAGAGGATGGTTCCAATGCTTCAGAACACACAAAGTCTATATATTATTCGCTAAGAAACTGTGATATAATAATGAATTTGGCCAAGTTTGGTTCTAACCCCTGACTGATCACTTTATCAGAGGGCATGCTCCAGAGTCTGGCAATGCTGATGTATAAAGAAAATGCATATTTTGAGAGAATGAGTAGCTGGTATTGATTTCATAAGGATTTCCCCAGTCTCTATGACAAAATATTAAAAATGTAACTCACTGAGAACATGGGCCAGATGTAGGAATGAAGCAAAATTCCCATCCACCTATTTGTGCAACGTTTAGTGGGCATAATTTTCCATGCAAGATTTTACCTATCATCAGGTAGGCATCATGGGTAAAACTTGCACAATACAAATGTGGAAGCCGTGGATTCATATTTGAACGTTTGATTTACTTTCACTGGCTTTGGTTTATTGTACAATAAGTTGTGGATGAGTCTTTTATATTTTACTCTTCCTTATGTGTGACCATATTGTTCTAGTTCAGTTGTATGTAATTTCTTAGTATTTGAAAATGAGTGAAAATACTTGAACTAAAATAAAATACAAAACTTGCATCATGTTGGCTGTCCCAGTGGCTCAGAGGCAATGCCTTATACTGCTATAGGGAGGTTTGGTTTCCAGATAAGATTCTCTGCTCCCCAGACCAAGTAGGGCTGGAGATGTCATAGGAGCAGCATTCACAGCCCCTGGTGGAAGGGAATTATCCTGAAATAATGACATCTGTGGGTTGGATTTAGGGCCTATAAATGCAGAGTTCCAGAAGGAACCCTAGGGCATGACCTCTGGATGAAGTCTGTCACTTGAATTACTGGGCTAGATCAGTGTTGCGACCATCGCTGCCCGACGTCTCCACTCCGCCCTCTTTACCTCTGTGGCGACTCCCTCCAGGTCTGAAGGACGGCTGGCTGCCCCAGCGTCTCTCTGCTGTCTCCCTCCGGCGTCCCCGGACCAGCTCAACGCTGCAGATCTGCCATGTTGCCTGAAGCCTAGGGCGTGCGTGCACGGATTGTAGTACCAGCAAGGGCGCAAACCTCAGAGGCGTCCCCCTGAGATGACATCATCCACTTCCGATATTTAAAGGTCTCTGTTAGCGCTACTAGTTGAGTTAGCAAAGGTTTGGGCTAAGGTTCAGATTGGGTTCCCTGCCTAAGCTACTCTGCCTCCTCAGACTTACCAGAGGTATCCGCTCTTCGGGGGCCTCACTCTCTCTCTCTTTGCCTTTCAGGTTACAGACAGGAACCGGTACTCGCTCCTCGAGAGCCCTTGTCCCTGACTATCTGCTGATTCTCTTCTGCCTGGAAGTCATCATTATCTACATCATTGTGAGTTACCATCACTCTCTCAGAGCTTTCCCTGGAACCAGGTACTCGCTCCTCTAGGGCCTATCCTTTCTAACTCCTGAGCTCCCTGAGACCAATATGTGAGTATTATCTAGTTCTGTTCATGAACTCTGCATACCCTGCTACTCATTGTCTATAGTTTCTCAACAGCTCAGCTTTCCAGGGATCGCTGTTACAGTATCTGAGGGACTTCAGCCCTACCGGGCACTTCAGCTCACTACTGCCACCTCTGGTGGTTTCAAGACCTGTTTAATAAAAGAACTAGTATGTGTCTGTCTCCATACTCTAAGCCTAGCCGGTGGTCCCTCTCGGGATCTTCCCCCGGGGGGCGTGGACATCTGCCACCAGCCCAAGGATCCACTTACTACTATCTCCGGCAGTCTATAACAATAGATTGCTAAGTCCACCTACAGAATACATCAGATTGATACTCCTATCTGATTGCTCCTCCGATCAGCATAGCGGATCATGACAATCAGCTTGGAGAGGATGTAAATTAATGAGCAAATTTTAAAATGGCCACGTGCATGGCCAGGCCTTGCACATGCCACATGATTTTTAAAGGGGCCCTGCCACGCGCACAACCCCTGTTACACACAGAAGTGCTGGGCCCAGAGAAAGAGATGGTCTGGGGGGCAGGGAGGGCGGGGATGGAGGCGCCCGGTACAGTGGCCATTTGCCGCTGTGCCAGTAAAGCACCTGTCGGCAATTGGCCAGTGCATGCAAGTTGCTTCCACTCCAACGGAGCAGTAAGCAATAAAACAAAAAAAAAAAAGAAAGTTAGGTGAAAGGGTTTAGAGGGTGGGAAGAGGAAGGGAGTATGGGTAGGGGCCTAGGGAAGTTCCCTCCCAGTTCGTGGTCATGGGATTTTATAACATGCGCGTGCCGGCCCGCATATGTTATAAAATCAGCGCGTCGATGTGTGCGCTCTGGGAAGCACACGCACATGGACATGTGTGTGCACACTTTTTAAAATGTACCCCATGGGAAAAAATCCCTGTGTATGTGCGAATAAAGAATCATGGAACCATATCCTAGCCCAGGTTCTGATTGAACTGGAAGCCCAAAGGATCAGGAGAAAATTGTCGGGCCCAAAACAAAACAAATAGAAACAAAACGTGTACCATTTCAGAAAGTCACTAGATCAGTAAATTAGGAGCTAAAGATATCCATCATCATCCTTCACCACCACTAAATTTCTTTTAGCCAGTTTGTCTTGTTTTATATTTGTTTATTATGTAGATTGTTTTTATTATGTTTCATTGATCTATATTCTATTCACTGTTTTGAGTGCTTGAATAGACTGGGGAAGTGGAATATATACTGTATTTTTTTAATTAAAATTAAATACATAAATATATCTATTACAAACTAGGTAAAAGTGCCAATTGAAGCCTCATATTATAGTTCATTATCGGTCCATCTTTTCCTAGATCTGCCCAGATCTCTTTATCCTATAGAGTTTTATCATTTGGGACCCTTCCATGTTCCATTCTTTCTACATGTTGTTCCAATCATTCTTTATAATATTTGAGTTTCTCATTCACAAAATAAACATAGGGAGCTCAGCTTTCAAAATTGTGTGCAGTACTCAACAAATAGTGGTATTACACACCCTTGCTTTGGTAGGACATTGCATCAAAACACTGACAAGGGACCAGGATTAGTAAAGTGTAGGGGATTTATCTTCATGTTTATACTCCTGAGGAAAATCCTCAGGAGTTTTGCATCATAGGACAGTGCATAAACTACAGTATAATTTTTCACATTTGTTGTGCCCCTGAAGACAATCCCAACATGGGAATAAAACATTGATATGAAATCTTTGGCTAATTCTGTAAATTTTGAACATACACTCCCACAGGCTAAAGCAGTTTCCAACACAATTAGGGATTCATCAAGTAGTGATCAGTCAATACAGCAGTGACAAGAACTGACTATGTCTTTTGTCAGAATTAACCTTCAAATATTAAAATCCTTCCTTGCTAGAAATTTAGTTAATTTTCTAAACAATTTACAGAACTTTGAGCTATTGTTAGTTTCTACTTATTGGCAAGCACAACATTCTATTAGCCACAATAGTCCTAGAGAAAACTGGATTGTTTGAGGTTGTGATACCTTTAATTGGACAAGAACAATATCTTTGGATGATTTTGTGGTTTATCCAAACAAAGGGATCACAACCTGCAATAAATGTATGCTAGCTTAAAAAGTGTATATGTAGAAAAACATTAAGCACTTTTAACATTAATAAAATTATAAAATAAAATATATGTTGGCTGCATTGGAATTGTGACTTAATAGAATTAAACTTGGAGAAATTTGAAAAGTTCTCCTATCTTTAGATCCCTTCTACTATGTGTGGCCATAGGCAAATTACGTTATCTCCTAGTGGTTTAAAAAAATATTTGTGTGTGTGTCATGTTCAAGTTTTAATATCATATTTTCTCTTTTGTCTTACTGTATGCATTTTTCCCCCAAAAGCTCAATGCGATTAGATCAAATTATAGCCTGTGATTCTAGTTCAATCGCCTGTGAAATTAGAAACAAAATGGTTTTGGAGCTGTTGGAGCTTTAAAAAAAGCCTTTTTTATCCACTAAACTTCCACATAAGTTTTTTAAAAAATATATTTTAAATCTAGAATACCTAACAATTATTTTCCTAATTCAAAAATACTATTTCCAGTATTAATTGACTTTCTAGTTTACAAATATACTCCTAGTTCTTTACACTGCTTCTCTATTAAAACATTTTTTTTCAGTTGGAAGATAATTGTAAAAGAGAACAGAGAGCAGTGAAATATATCTGCTAGGCTAAGATTACCATATATGGCGAAAGCTGCTACACTGATGGAATTGAGAAAGCAATATATTGTACCGTAGCTGGCTAAATTTTATCTGTGTTGTGGTGCTTCCTTATGATTGGCTAGCATAGTCATAGAGAGGTCAATTTTCAAAGGGTTTAGGTGCCTAACTGTTGGAGTTAGGATCCTAAATTGGCCCTTTTGAAAATTTACCAGGAAATAATCCAAAATTTGTGAACTGCTTAGCTAGAAATCCATGGATTTCTGGTTTCTGCCATATCAGTGATCCAGGGACTGTGGATCAAGAATTCTGGATTATGATTCAAAGGGGGTTTTGATCAAAATTGAGAGATAGGGAAAAGCCAACATGTATTAAGCAAAGGGAGGTCTTGCCTTACCAATCTATCATAATTTTTAGATGGTGTAAATATGCATATAGGTAAAGGTGAGCTGGTTGATACAGTGTATCTGGATATTTAGAAAGCATTTGAAAAAGTCTCTGATTAGACTACTCATGAAATAAAAAATTCACAGGCTAAGAGGAAATGTCCTACTGTGGGTTGGCAACTGCTAAAAGATAAGAAAGAGAGATTGGACTAAATAATCAATTTTCCCAGTGGAGAGATTGTTACGGCTGGGCTCCGGTCAGGAGTCGTGAACACCACCCAGAAGGGTTGCTCCAGGTTGAGAGAGACAAGAATGGCTAGTACAGGGTCTGGGTCCAGGCTGGGTCAGGGCAGGCGGCAGATAGCAGTGTCTAGGTTCAGGCTGGGTCAGGGCAGGCGGCAGATAGCAGTGTCTAGGTTCAGGCTGGGTCAGGGCAGGCGGCAGATAGCAGTGTCTAGGTTCAGGCTGGGTCAGGGCAGGCGGCAGATAGCAGTGTCTAGGTTCAGGCTGGGTCAGGGCACAGTAAGCAGGACAAGGCAGGTCAGAAGGCCCGTAGGCCACACACACACAGAAGGCCCGTAGGCCACACACCGTAAGCGGGGCAAGGCAGGTCAGAAGGCCCGTAGGCCACACATACACAGAAGGCCCGTAGGCCACACACCGTAAGCGGGGCAAGGCAGGTCAGAAGGCCCGTAGGCCACACACACACAGAAGGCCCGTAGGCCACACACCGTAAGCAGAGCAAGGCAGGTCAGAAGGCCCGTAGGCCACACATACACAGAAGGCCCGTAGGCCAGGTAAGAAAAGCAAGTAAGAAGGCCCGAAGGCCGCGCAAGGCAAGGCAAGGAAAGGCCCGAAGGCCGCGCAGGGCAAGGCAAGGAAAGGCCCGAAGGCCGCGCAAGGCTAGAGCAGGGAGCCCAGGAGAGCTCGATGCCGAAGCACCGAGGCAACTGTCAGGCAGGGTTATAAGGGCACACCCAGAACATAGAGTGGACGGAGGAGATGGACTGGGCCTGTCAGGAAAGCCAGCACTAGAGGGACCCCTGGTGGTGAGGCGGTTGCACTGCAGCCAAAACTGTAACAGAGATGTAAATATTTTGAGTGCTTTAGGGATCTGTATTGAGACTGGTGCAAAGTGATCAAATTTTGTAGGTGACACAAAATTATTCAAAGATGTTAAACCACAACGGACTGTAAGGAACTGTAGAAGGTGTTATGGAAGTCTCAGTTTATTGGACCCTTGGGCCGACCTGCAGGAGACTGGGAAAATATGGTCACTGTCTCTAGTATATGGCAGGCCAGGAGGCAGATGTTCAGGCTGGACGTAGAGGTGTTCTTCACCCTGGAAGCTGGTACTCCCCCGGGAGGAGCCCGTAGGAGCCCAACCGCTGGGACTTAGGTGGCTTCACACTTGGAAGCCGAAGCCCCCCCGGGAGGAGCCCGTAGGGGCCCGGCCGCTGGGACTTAAGTGGTAGTGGATCAGGACTGGGAACTGGAACCAGACTAAAACAGTAGGTCAGTACTGTAACAGGGCTCGGGTTCTGGAACCAGGCAGGAATTGTAGCAAGACTCGGGTACTGGCACCAGGCAGGAACTGTAGCAAGACGTGGGTACTGGAACCAGGCAGGAACTGTAGCAGGCAAGCAGGAACCAGGCAGGTACTGTAGCAGGCAAGCAGGAATGGAGTGATAGCGAGGCAGGTCGCTCCGGGGCACAGCGCAACAGGGATCCGGTACTCCCATCGGCGTTGGTGAAACCGGACATCCAAGACTTCACGTACTTGATACGTGACCTCGTCCGGTACCGAAGGGTCCAATGGTTCAGGAGCTCGGGAGTGGTATCTGGCTAAAATAAGAGGCTTCAGCAATGACACATGGAACACGTCATGTATGCGCATGGAGGGGAGGGTAGGTGTAGTCGGTATGAGTCTGCTCCCACTCGTTCGGCGACTCGGAAAGGCCCACAGAATCTTGGAGCTAGTCTTCGAGATGGAATACGTAGCTGTAGATTTTTGGTACTAAGCCAGACACGGTCTCCTGGGAGGAAGACAGGTGCTGGCTGACGATGGGTATACGCCTATTTCTTGGCGGACTGGGCAGCTTTACGGATCTTTCCCTGGATAGAAGTCCACAAGGAAAGAAGCTGGCGGGCTGAAAGTTGCACTGCTGGGAGTGCACTAGGTTCAGGTGAAGGCAAGGGCGGTCGAAGTTGCTTCCCATAGACGACCAGGAAAGGCGAACTTCCAGTAGCAGCATGCGTATGATTATTATATGAGAACTCCGCCCATGGGAATAACTTGGCCCAATTATCTTGGTGTTCGTTCACGAAGGAACGGAGAAAAGTCTTCAAGGTTCGGTTAGTTTGTTCCGTTTGCCCATTACTTTGAGGATGGAACGCAGACGAAAGACTAAGTTGCACATTGAAGCGTTTGCAAAGTGCCTTCCAATAACGAGCAGTAAACTATGGTCCTCGATCGGAGACTATATCCTACGGGAGACCGTGAAGTCTAAAGATATACTGGGCGAAAAGGTTAGCTAGGTCAGGTGCAGAATGCAACTTTGGCAGGGGGACAAAGTGCGCCATCATGGAGAATCGGTCTAAGGTTACCCAAATGACCAAATTCCCTCCTGAGACAGGGAGGTCCACAACGAAGTTGGTGGAGATGTGTGTCCAAGGCTCCACCGGGATGGGCAATGGTTACAACAGGCCCCTGGGCTTCCCGGTGAGCGGCTTTTGCATGGCACAAGTCAAGCACGAGCTCACAAATGCTTGGACGTCCTGTCTCACCGTCGGCCACCAGTAGAATCTGTTCAACAAGTCTAAGGTCCCTTTACAGCCAGCATGGCCCCCCGTGAGGGAGTCATGGGCCCAAGTGAGAACGGCTCTCCTGGAGTGACGTGGAACGACGGTCTTCCCTTGGGAGGACACCAAGGTTGTTGCCAAACTAACTTTCACAGGATCCAAAATAAACTGAGGCATATCAGGGGTCTCTTCGATCTCAGAAGAGCATGAGAGCGCATCGGCTAGAACATTCTTAGAGCCGGGTTGATAGCGTCAGGTAAAGTTGAACCGGTCAAAAAACAGCGACCACCGGGCTTGCCTTGGGTTCAAGCATTGAGCTTGCTTCAAGAATGCTAGGTTTTTGTGATCGGTGTAGATCGGAACCGGATGGTTGGCTCCTTCCAACCACTGTCTCCATTCCTCCAGGGCAAGTTTCACGGCTAGCAACTCTTTATCTCCAACACAGTAGTTGCTCTCTGCTGGAGAGAATTTCTTCGAGATGTATGAACAGGGTAGCAATTGTCCAGAATCTGAGTACTGGCTCAGCACGACCCCCACGGCCACATTGGAGGCATCAACTTCCACCACAAAGGGCCGGCTGGGATCCGGATGACGAAGACAGGTGTCTAACAAGAAAGCTTCTTTAAGGGCCTCAAAAGCTTGGCAGGCGGGAACAGGCCAATCCACCACGTTGGCCCCCTTTTGGGTGAGGGCAGTCAACGGGGCCACGATGCGGGAGTAGTTAGGAATAAAGTGACGGTAGAAATTGGAAAAACCGAGGAAGCGTTGCAACGCTTTAAGGCCCTTAGGTCGGGGCCAATTCTTAATTGCCGCCACTTTCTCAGGATCCATTTGAAAGCCTGTTTCAGAGACTATGTAGCCCAGGAATGGCAGGGACGTCTTCTCAAAGCTGCATTTTTCCAATTTCGAGTACAGCCCATGCTCCCTAAGTATTTGAAGCACTTGACGTACATGCTGGTGGTGTGAAGACAGGTCCTGGGAGTAGATTAACACATCATCGAGGTAAACAATTACGCAGATGTTCAGAAGGTCCCGCAACACCTCATTCATAAGGTGCTGGAACACCGCCGGGGCATTACATAAGCCAAAAGGCATCACAAGATACTTGTAATGCC
Source organism: Rhinatrema bivittatum (assembly GCF_901001135.1). Taxonomy (NCBI): domain Eukaryota; kingdom Metazoa; phylum Chordata; class Amphibia; order Gymnophiona; family Rhinatrematidae; genus Rhinatrema; species Rhinatrema bivittatum. The sequence goes on from NC_042622.1 coordinate 57,318,557, forward strand.
CGTCTCTGGTATTAAACGCAGTCTTCCACTCGTCTCCGGGACGGATTCTGACTAAGTTGTACGCTCCTCGTAAGCCCAACTTTGTGAAAATCTTCGCTCCCTGGAGCCGATCGTGAAGCTCCGGGATTAGCGGGAGCGGGTAACGGTCTCGTTTAGTAATGGAATTTAGACCTTGATAGTCTATGCACGGTCTCAGTGAGCCGTCCTTCTTGCTGACAAAGAAGAAACCTGCCCCTGCAGGCGACTTGGATGAGCGAATGAAGCCCTTGGCCAAATTCTCTGAAATGTACTCGGACATTGCCCAGGTCTCAGGTAATGAGACCTGGGCAATGCCTCCTTGGGGAGGCATAGTACCAGGTAACAAGTCTATAGCACAGTCATATGGATGATGCTGCAGAAGGATCTCTGCCTTGGTCTTGGAAAATACTAGGGATGTGAATCGTTTTTTGACGATTTAAAATATCGTCCGATATATTTTAAATCGTCAAAATCGTTAGAGCCGCGATACAATAACAATTCCCCCGATTTATCATCAAAAAATCGTAAATCGGGGGAAGGGGGAGGGGAAGGGGGAGGGCGGGAAAACCGGCACACTAAAACAACCCTAAAACCCATCCCGACCCTTTAAAATACATCCCCCACCATCCCGAACCCCCCCAAAATGCCTTAAATTACCTGGGGTCCAGAGGAAGGGTCCCGGTGTGATCTTTTACTCTCGGACCTCCGTGCGTTGTAGAAATGGCGCCGGCGCTACCTTTGACCTGTCATATGACAGGTCAAAGGTAGCGCCGGCGCCATTTTGTTTTTTTGTCCCCCGACGTCAGGAGCATAAGAGATCGCTCCCGGACCCCCGCTGGACCCCCAGGGACTTTTGGCCAGCTTGGGGGGGCCTCCTGACCCCCAAAAGACTTGCCAAAAGTCCAGCGGGGGTCCGGAATGATCTCCTACCGCAAATCGTTTTTCCATACGGAAAAACGATTCGACTGCAGGAGGTCGTTCCGGAACCCCGCTGGACCCCCAGGGGCTTTTTGCCAGCTTGGGGGGGCCTCCTGACCCCCACAAGACTTGCCAAAAGTCCAGTGGGGGTCCGGAACGACCTCCTGCAGTCGAATCGTTTTTCCGCTGAGGAAATGCACTTCTCAAAGGAGATGACCCTTGGAAGCCGAAGCCCCCCCCCCCCCCCCCCAGGAGGAGCCCGTAGGGGCCTGGCCGCTGGGACTTAGGCGGTAGTGGATCAGGACTGGGAACTGGAACCAGACTAAAACAGTAGATCAGTACTGTAACAGGGCTTGGGTTCTGGAACCAGGCAGGAACTGTAGCAAGACTCGGGTACTGGAACCAGGCAGGAACTATAGCAGGCAAGCAGGAATCAAGCAAGTACTGTAGCAGGCAAGCAGGAACCAGGCAGGTACTGTAGCAGGCAAGCAGGAACCAAGCAAGTACTGTAGCAGGCAAGCAGGAACCAGGCAGGTACTGTAGCAGGCAAACAGGAACCAAGCAGGTACTGTAGCAGGCAAGCAGAAACCAAGCAGGTACTGTAGCAGGTAAGCAGGAACCAGGCAAGCAGGAACGGAGCGATAGCGAGGCAGGTCGCTCCGGGGCACAGTGCAACAGGGATCCGGTAGGTAAGCCCGTTGCAAGGCAAAGACTGGGTGGCCGCGGCCAGCTTATCAAGGCCGCGGCGTCTGATGTCAGGAATTGGGCAGAGTCACCACTGGCGGGAAATGGCCTAGAAAAGCGCCCAAGTGGCGCGCGTGTGCGCCTAGAGACAGGACGTCCATGGAAGGCTTCCCAGTGGCTCAGCCCTCACAGGGACGCCGCCGAACAAGCCAGGAACTAGGCCAACGAAAGCAGGAACAGGTCCAGGAACGCGGAGGTAAGGGTCTGGTTGCGGCACTCCACAACAGAAGGATCTTGCCAGACTAGGGAACTGGACATCTAAGTGGCTGATGAAACTTAATATGGACAGGATGCTGGGCTCGATGGTCTGATCCAGCATGGGAAATCATATATTCTTATAATATAGCCTCTCTCTATTACAGTATGTAACTTATTGAGAGAAAAATAATTTTAAACCAAAAAAGTTGTTTCCTTTGTGATTTAGATGGCTGTATTCCTTTTTTTCTTAAAGTTTACTGGTTGCTGATCAATGCTTGAAATGAGAAGTACTTTTCTAGAAAGTTGTAGATACCTGTGTACAGGACACATCTTTGACAGGTAACCCCAATGAAGTCTAGTGGGATCCATAACCTTCCCAAGTACAGAATCATCTGTCACTTTTCAGCATAAAGCATTGTATATTTTCTGATGCAACCCATGGGAGATCTGAGAGTCACCAAGGAAGAGGACAATGTTTCTGAAACAGCAAAAATATGGAGGAAACAATGTTTTGTGATATTTCTTCCTCCGTAAGATGTGGTTTGTATTAAAAGAGGCTTAAATTTAACTATAGAAGTACTCTATAGCATCTCAACATATACCAGATGGCATTCATATTGAAATAACTAATGTACCGCTTTATATTGCAAAAGGACATGTATAATTTAGAAAAGACAGCGGTTGCCGTATGACTTTTCCAATCCCTGTTTTAAAAGCCATAGAGGAATTCATATTTATTTGCTTGTGTATTTCATCTTTCTTTGTAGCACTTCCAAGCTGGGATAACAAAGGAAAAATTGAAAGAGATAAATGATGCTGAACGTTTCAGTTACTTTTTTAGGTTTAAAAATAGAAAAATATTCACATCTTAATTGGAAAGTTTATGTATGGGTTTTGGAAGTTAATGTGAGTCCAAATATTAAGGAAAAATAGAATAATTGTTGGTTGTGAACTATTTCTACTCTATGACGTTTTTTATGCTTTTGCAAGTAAAAACTGTGCAAATGATCTTGTTTTGGGCTCAGTTTACCTATATTTCAGAATATATTGTACATTTTCTCTCAAACTTAGCAGAGATCCCTCTTGCAAAAATTTCAGCCTGGTACAAATTAATTTTCCCTGAGTTTGGAACTTCTGAAATATTGAATTTAAATGGAAACAATGACATACTCTTGTTTTAGTAAGCTGTTATTAGGATGTGACACTGCATTTGGCATAACAGAAGTGGCTAAATAAATGAATAGGAATGTAGTTTGTCCTGATGGAAAACAGTTCCTTTTGCTGTCTCAGTGACTTCATTCCACCATTAGGAGGTTGCTATAATATCATTTGCTCTTTTCTAAGAGCAGATAAACAAAGATTGGGTCCATGGGTTTTAAGGAGCTGTGACCAGGAGATCATTCAAACTGCTGCCTTGGTTTGCGGGCTTGGAGATGTACATGTTTGTAATGGCTGAACTGTTACATAATAAAGGATTTTGGAACAGCAAGAGATGATTCATTAGCTGGATAAGGTACCAAATCTTTAGCTCAGGGACAGTGTTCTGTTCTGTGGTATTCTACTTATTCAAAAAAGCTTCAAGACTAACCTGATTTTAGGTGAAAAAAATCTGGATCTGTAGACACAATCAGTTTCGTAGTCAGGCTGAGAGACGACAAGAGGAACATTTTCAATTGCTTGTGAACAATGTCTTCAGGATAATCCATAGAAAGTAAAATATTATACTGTTCATCTGTAGCAAATTCTGCAGCACAGTGAAACATAAAAGCAATCCCTGTCCTAATATATGGCATTTACTGCAGATGTTTTAGCATTTTGTCTTAGAAACATATCTGAATAGCATATCAAACTTTTTTTTCCTCCAAAAAGTTTCTTTTTCTTTTGAAGTTATTACATTTTGAAGTCACAACCATATGTATAGGCAAAGAGGCTGATTTTCAAATGTTTTAAGCTCTTAATGAGGAGATAGGCTCAAAAATGTATTAGGACTGAATCCCTAAATTTAGGCTCTTGATTTCCATAGAATCCAAAATTTAGGACCCTAAAAAGTAGGTGGCAGCATGCCCTTCCCATTGAAGAAAATAGGGGTCACTACTGACAAAACTGGTTGCTTTACTATCAATGAAACACAGTGGATGAGATGCTTATTCAAAGTAAGCTATCCCACACGTTTTTGGATCCAAGAAGCTATGGGATGCCTCCTTTTTCAAAGGGATTTAGCTGCTGAGCAATCAGTAAGGAGGCTTAATCCTAGGGAGTTAAAATATCCCTTCTCTGAGCACCTATATCTCTACCGCTAGCTAGCTAAGTTTAGGTGTCTAACCTTGAGCAATGGCATTGCTGTCCTAAATCTAGCCAGCTAGGTTGCAACTGAAAATTAGTGTAATGTAGGTGACAAAAATCAGGCAATCAGCATCCAGTAGAAAATCCAACCCTATCTTAGTAGCAGAGAACCCAGTATTCAAAGAATTGCCTTAAATGGTTGAGTACAGATGCACAAATAAGGCTCCTAATTAAGACATCTAAACTTAGGTGAGATATTGATTCAACTTAGGGGGTTATTTTCAAAGTCATGTTATGGCATTTTTGCATGCTAATTTCTAAAAGGGGAGGGGTTTTAATGCCAAAAATAACTTCACCTTTTTCATTGGTGTTAAGCTGTGCGATATGCCCATATCGTACTTTATGATTTTTTTGGCGAGAGAGAGTGCACTTCTGGGGGTGGCACTATAGTAAGCAGCTATTTATGCTACTATAGGAGGCCCACCTAGTAACTTGAGGTGAGGTTTAGGGAGTAATGTAGGGGTTGGGGCCACTTTGACATGCAGAGTGAGACGTACGAACAGAACAGTACATGCTTGTGAAGATTTGATGTCCTTTGGAGTGAGGAAACTCACACAAAGATGAGATTTGTATAATGTTGTCTCAACCTAGCTTGATGTTACCCAGGTAGAGAGTCCATCAAGCCAAAGGAACTGGCAACAAGACAGAGGAACACAAGAACTCAGGAACACAGCAGGAATCAGGAACGCTGAGGCAATGCACTTCTCAAAGGAGATGACCTATTGCCGAGGCACTGAAGGACATCCAGGAGAGCCTTAAATATAGAGCAGGCTATATTATCATCAGAAGGTGCCTATCCCCAATTCCCACTGCTAGCCCTTTCAATCGCCAGCAGTCAACGCGCACACCCTAAGGGGAATGGGGCCAGGAATGTTGGCCTCCAGTCAAAAGTGCTGCGTGGTGTGCTGCCACATCAAGAGGAGCAGGCCAGCACTGGGACACTGGAGGACTCTATGGGTGGAGGTCAGAGCAGTGGACCACGGGGCACACCCGCAGACCACTATACGCAACAGATTGCACAGAAACAAAAGCTCACTAAGAAAATACTTGACCCATGGAAGATCTGGCCTAGAGGAGTCCAACATCAAAATATTTTCTTGAAGAAACACATTATTGTTTTTCAATCAAACCAGTACATCTGTCTGTTTTTGTTAGAGTGTGAATGTGTGTGTACTTGTGTCTTTTTGTCTGAGCGAGAGTAAGAGAGTGTCTTTGTGTCTGGGAGAGAGCGAGAGAGAGTTGGTCTTTTGTATATGGAGGGGAGCGACATCCTCTATCCCCTCTCTCCCTTCTCCCACTCTTGGAAGGTATGGCAGATGCCCGCTACTAGTTTGGTGGCTCTCGATGTGTGAAAGGTTGGCCACCCTTGAATTAGGAGGCTTTTGGTGAAAAGTATGCAGAAAACTTCATTTTATGTGTTCATTTACCCACACTAGCATGAGGCACTCCTGGGCTGGAAATGGGGGGCAGGGAAAGCAGTTACACACATAATTTCAATTGTCAACAGTATGTGCGAAAATATACATACAGAAAGTTCCTGAGTAGGTGTAACTTTCTGCAAGTATGTGTATGCATGCACCGGGATAACCTATTAATTTTCAGTGGATAAATGTATGTATTAGGGATATGCATTCATTTGAAATGATATAGACAAAGTCAATAACCTAGTCTGTTATTTCGTGTCATTTTCAAAATGAAACAATTGAAAACTATTCAAAGGTTTGTCTTTTTCCTTCTATCATTTTTAGTGTGCCCTATTCAAAATAGTATGCATTATTCAAAATGGGGTGAATTTTAAAAACTCAGTACACGCCAAAACTGGGAGGTATGCAAGTATGTCTCGCCAGCGTGCACTGCGTGGATTTTAAAAGGGACCTGAATACACATGTATCTCCTAGTATGTGCACAAATAAGTTGCATAAAAGAGATGGGGCGTGGGTGTGGTCTGGGAGGAGCATGGGCATTCCAGGACTTTAACATGAAATGTGTGCGCATTTATAAGCATAAGTGCATGCCAGGGTCCCCTGCCGCAAACTTTACTACGGTTGGGGGTAGATTTTCAAATAGCGCAAATTGGCCTACTTTTGCTGGCGCATCAGGCGCAAGCAAAAGTAAGCTGGATTTTAGTAGATACGTGCGGAGCCGCGCCTATCTGCTAAAAACCTGGATCGGCGCGCCCAAGGCTATTGATTTTGTATAGCCGGCGCGAGCCGAGCCGCGCAGCCTAACCCCGTTCCCTCCGAGGCCGCTCCGAAATCGGAGCGGCCTCGGAGGGAACTTCCTTTTGCCCTCCCCTCACCTTCCCCTCCCTTCCCCTACCTAACCCACCCACCCGGCCCTGTCTAAGCCCCCCCTTACCTTTGTTGGGGGATTTACGCCTCCCTCTGGGAGGCGTAAATCCCCGCGCGCCAGCGGGCCTCTTGCGCGCTGGGACGTGACCTGGGGGCGGGTACGGAGGGCGTGGCCACGCCCCCGGACCGCCCCGGGCCGTAGCCCGCCCCCGTACCCGCCCCAAAACGCTGCCGACACGCCCCGAAACGCTGCTGTGCTCGATCCCGCCCCCGACACGCCCCCCTCCGAAAACCCCGGGACTTACGCGAGTCCCGGGGCTCTGCGCGCGCCGGTAGGCCTATGTAAAATAGGCTCACCGGCACGCAGGGCCCTGCTCGCCTAAATCCGCCCGGATTTGGGCGGATTTAGGCGAGCAGGGCTCTGAAAATCCGCCCCTTGGCATATAAGTAATAAAATTTAAAAAGTCTTAGTCAGCGGGGTTTTAAGGGTTGGTGCTAACAGGGTAAAAGGGAAGCATTTAACTAGGGGGGCTTAGGATGTCCTATCCCTTACCTGGGTGAACTAGGAATGAACTGCGGAAATTGGTAATTGAATTGGCGCGCATGTCTACTAAAATCCCCCCACTTTCGCGGTAGAGGTAGCATTTGTGCGCACATGCACGTAGCCATACAAAATTGTGTGCACATGTACGAATGTACAGCCTATTTTATACCATGCACGCATATACGCGTGTATGTTATAATATGGCCGCATCCTTTGGCACGAGTCGGCATATGTGTATACATGTGCGGCTGCTTGCCGGTATCAAAGTTACCGTCTATTTGCATAAGTCTGCTGTGAAAAATTGGGATAAAGTCTGCCAATTCAAACTACTCTTAGACTTTAGCCCCATGCAGGGTGTTATAAAATTACCTTCAATAAGTGACATTTTGCCATGCATGTTAAATTTTTAGTGACGCACATGTTAAAAAAATCGGTATTACAGTTTTTTAGTATTGGACTCAAAATGGGAAAAACCCTTCAGTACATAGGCCCCACTGTCAGTGAATGTGACAGGGTAATGCTCTGCTACCTGATTCACACGACCCTTCTGCCCTTAGGAAGAAGTTTATTATTTATATAGAGATGTGGATTCTCCTTTAGAGTTAGTTAGAGAAATGAACCAGTCTGAATGTATGAAAATAACCTCTTTTATTCAGATAAAAAAAATGATGAAGCATGTGAATAACTTTATGAAGCATTACAGTGCTTAAATCTCATTTCAATCAAACAGCGCAGAGCTAAAAGTGTGAATATTGTAACAATAGTAATTGAAACAATAGAAATTAGATAAACATCTACTAAAATAAACGCATGTCTAATACATATCTTGCTAATACTTGATAGAAATAATAGAAAGGGTTCTCATATGCAGAAAAGTAACATTTTCTTACCAGATCTCAGGAAGCTATTAGCCCGCTATTATCTGTCTCTCTCTCTCTCGTGCATGCGGTCAGTCAAAGTTCCGCCTGCATTGCCCTCTTTCTTCGTTACAGGTGGTTTAAATAAACAGAAAAACCAGGTAGGGGCTAGTCTGCTCCTTCTTGTTCAAAAAAGTTAACACATTTGCCCCCCTTCGGGGTATGACTCTGGAAGGCTTCCCAGCTCAACAAAATTGCCTTCGTTGCCCCCCACCCCAACAGGGCTAGACAGGAAGGGCTCTCATTTTTTTTTTCTAACTAAGAGCAAAGATAAGAAATAACAGTTCTTCTATTTTTTTAATTTTTTCTTCTTAGCTTCCAAGGATGCAGGTGTCGGTAATTGGAAAGCTGTCTGAACTTTAGAAAGCATCCCCTACAGAAAGAGGCCTCTTTCTAGTGCAGGGCCTAGGAAAAGCAATTCTTAGGTCTCATTACTAACTTAATACTACTGACTACACTGTATATACTTGATTACAGATAAACACATTTTCAGATTTAATAACATATTTTCTGACACCACAATATCTCATGATAATTCACTTTGGGGCGGATTTTCAGCGCCCTGCTCGCCTAAATCCGCCCAAAAACCGGGCGGATTTAGGCGAGCAGGGCCCTGCGCGCCGGTAAGCCTATTTTACATAGGCCTACCGGCGCGCGCAGACCCCGGGACTCGCGTACGTCCCGGGGTTTTCGGAGGGGGGCGTGTCGGGGGCGTGTCGGGGAGCGGGCCCGGTCGACGCGGCGTTTCGGGGGCGTGTCGGCCGCGTTTTGGGGGCGGGTACGGGCGTGGCTATGGCCCGGGGGGCGTGGCCGTGCCCTCCGTGCCCGCCCCCAGGTCGCGGCCCGGCGCGCAGCAGGCCCGCTGGCGCGCGGGGATTTACGTCTCCCTCCGGGAGGCGTAAATCCCCCGACAACGGTAAGGGGGGGGTGTAGACAGGGCCGGGTGGGTGGGTTAGGTAGGGGAAGGGAGGGTAAGGTGAGGGGAGGGCAAAGGAAAGTTCCCTCCGAGGCCGCTCCGATTTCGGAGCGGCCTTGGAGGGAACGGGGGGAGGCAGCGCGGCTCGGCGCGCGCAGGCTATACAAAATCGATAGCCTTGCGCGCGCCGATCCAGGATTTTAGTGGATACGCGCGGCTCCGCGCGTATCTACTAAAATCCAGCGTACTTTTGTTTGCGCCTGGAGCGCAAACAAAAGTAGGCTGTTCGCGCTCGTCTGAAAATCTACCCCTTTGAGCTCAATTTTCTAAAATATGTTGCTTAGAACACTCAGCAGAATGATGTAAAATGTAAAATGTGCGTATACACATGTAAGTTGCTGGAATACATGGAGAAGCTAAATTTTCAGAATGATAGAAATTTCCTAGAGGAAAATTATATAACCAGGTAGACTAAAGAAAGCTATTGCTGTCTCTGGAAGTAAGTAACAGAAATTAGATCTACTGTATGGGATCTGCCAAGTACTTCTAACCTTGATTGCCCACTGTCAGAGACAGGATGCTGGGCTTGATAGACCTTGGTCTGACCCACCATGGCAATTCTTATGTTCTTTTCTATCAGATTTGTCAATTAACCTATAGTGGCTTTTGAGTACTCTAAAAGTCCTATATTTGACAATCCTAGTCTGCCAGGGGCAGGGCTAGTGTTGCGACCGTCGTTGCTCGACGTCTCCACTCCGCCCACCTTACCTCTTTGGCGACTCCCTCTTTGGTTGATGGAAGATTGGCTGCCGCGGCATCATTTTGCCGACCTCCTCCGGCATCCCCGGACCGGCTAGATGCTGCGTTCCGCCATGTTCTCCTGAGGCCTAAGGGCACGTGCGCGGCGCGGCCCCAACTCAAGTACCAGCTGTGGCGTGAACCTCAGGGGCGTCCCCCTGAGATGACATCATCATCACCAGATATTTAAGGTCTCTTGTTTTGCTAGCTAATCGAGTTAGCAAAGAGTTTCCTACCTAGCTGCCTCCAGGTATCGCTGCAGATGGGATTCACTCTCCACTTACCTTGCTACTCTGCCTCCTCGGACTTTACCAGGGGTACCTGCTCCTCGGGGGCCTTGCTCTCGCTTTTGCTTTTCAGGTCGCAGTCTTGATCTGGTACTCACTCCTCGAGGGCCCACGTTCCCGGACCTGCTACTGAATATAACTTCTGCCGGAAAGTCACTGCTGCCTACAACACCAGTGAGTTACCATCTCTCTCTCAGAGCGTTCCCTGGAACCAGGTACTCACTCCTCGAGGGCCTACTTCATTCCAGCTCCTGGGCTGTTCCAAGAGACTATTGTGCGAGTGTTACCATCAAGGTTCTGTTCCTGAATTCTGCATACCCTGCCTACTCACGCCTTTCTCTACAGCTCAGCCATCCTGGGATCGCTGTTCCAGTGCCTGAGGGACTATGGGCTCTTCCAGCTCACCACTGCCACCTCTGGTGGTTCTCTAAAACAGTTTAATAAAAGAACTAGTATGTGTCTGTCTCCCAACTCTAAGCCTGACCGGTGGTCCCTCTCGGGATCTTTCCCCGTGGGCGTGGTCATCTGCCACCAGCCCAAGGATCCACCCACAGTTATCACAAATAATAACAGCTAGTAGAGGGCTAGGATGCCAAAAGTGGATGGGGTGGCAGTTTTGAAAGGAGGGATGAGATGCGAAATGGCAAGGGTGAGGCACAGGGCTGGAGGGCGTTTTGCATTTTTGGGAATATATTTCTTTGAGAATCTGGGGTTTTTTGTCATGTGGAGAGAGAGAGATAGATCATGTGATGACATCACTGCCTAGGGTGGCTGGGCGTCCTTCCACAAACACTACGACTGCCCCCAATCCCCCTGACCCTCCCTATCCTGCCAGATACCATTTTTATGCAAGCTGAGTGGAAAGGACCCTCTGCCCAGCTACCGATGCCTCTGGACAGAGGCAGTGCAGGAGGCATAAGCTATTTATTTGCCTAATTTTAGGCTCCTGAATTAGATGCCTATTTCTGAAAATCAGTGCTAAGCTCTTAACTTTGTTTCCCATCCCTAACTCCGCTTATGTAGCCACCAACTTTTTAAGTTCCTAACTTTAGGTTCCTATTGAAAATAGGTGCCTAAATTTAGGCACTCAGGTCTAGTAAATTTTCAAAAGGACTAATTTAGGAGCCTAGCTCCAAAAGCTAGGAGCATAAACTCTTTGAAAATTAGCCCCAATGTTTTTTGCTATGGTTTAACGTGCATACTATTTATTTATTTTATTTATTTATTTTTTAATTGTTTTTGTTATACCGAGTTTCATGACTGGCATCACATCAACCCGGTTTACAATTAACAATGTGTGAAAAGCATAAGGTAACGTGATAAAGCAAAAGTTACTAGGACCTTAACAAAGAATTTTAAAAGCCCTGGGCATGCCAAAGCCAGGAGATATCCACAGAAGTTGGGCCAGCGTGCACCATGCAGATTTTAAAAAGTGTGCAAGTATTCATGTATCTCCCAGTACATGTCAAAATCTTTTTTGCAAAAAATGGGCAGGGTATGGGTATTCTGGACAGGGCATCGGCAGTCCAAGATTTCTCAATGAAATCTCTGTGTATTTACACTCACAAGCATGGCTGAGGATGGTGTGTAGACATGAAACAAAAAAAATAAAGAGGTTAACAGGATTTTAAGGGTTGGGGCTAACAGGGTGAAAGGTGGGCTAGTTAACTAGGGGGCGTGTTAGGAAGTTCTAGTCTTTACCTGGATGAACTGAGGAAACTGGTAATTGTGTTGTAGGGATGTGAATCGTTTTTTGACGATTTAAAATATCGTCCGATATATTTTAAATCGTCAAAAAATCGTTAGGGCCACGATACAATACCAATTCCCCCGATTTATCGTTAAAAAATCGTAAATCGGGGGAAGGGGGAGGGCAGGAAAACCGGCACACTAAAACCCCTAAAACCCACCCCCGACCCTTTAAATTAAATCCCCACCCTCCCGAACCCCCCCCCAATGCTTTAAATTACCTGGGGATCCGGCGGTGGTCCAGAACGGCGGCGGTCCGGAACGGCCCCCCTCAATAGAATTGTGTTGTCTTCAGCCGGCGCCATTTTTCAAAATGGCCGCCGCAAAATGGCGGCGGCCATAGACAAAACGATTCGACGGAGGAGGTCGTTCCGGACCCCCGCTGGACTTTTGGCAAGTCTTGTGGGGGTCAGGAGGCCCCCCCAAGCTGGCCAAAAGTTTCCTGGGAGTCCAGCAGGGTTCCGGGAGCGATTTCTTGCCGCGAATCGTTTTCGTACGGAAAATGGCGCCGGCAGGAGATCGAGTGCAGGAGGTCGTTCAGCGGCGGTCCGGAACCCCCGCTGAACGACCTCCTGCGTGATTTTTTTAGAATTTTGGAAGGTAGATTTGAAAGTCTATGTTTAAATTAATCCATGCATTGATAATCATCTATTCCTATGTAAAAAAGATGAAGAATGGAGCCCGACAACGGCTGGTGTTTCGCGAAAAGATCGCTTCTTCAGGAGTCAATTGTATAAATTTCAATGGATCCCAAAATTTCTAAAAAAGTGATAGCATATCGGGAGTATACAGTTCTAAAGAAGTGATTGGTTGTCTTTTTGTTTTTTTCGTATTTACAGTGATAAGACACGTTGTGGTTCCTTTTGTTGTTTTTTATGTTATAAAATGGCCATGTTTGTTGGAGCAAGCCGGTATATGTGTGTACATGTGCACCTGCACGGCTTTTTAAAAGTTACCGGCCCCCTGCATAGCATGCCATTTTTCTGTGCTATGAAATGACCTTAGCAGGCATGCTAATCTTTAGTACATAGGTACTTATGAGCATTAACTCATCAAAGTTACACAACTTAGAATCACTATTTAAAAAAAAAAAAAACCCAACTGATAAAACAACTTTGACAAGGCTATAAATTGAAAGCTTTAGCTGTCCTTTGCAACTAAATCACTTTTTCTAAAATTGAATAACTCATATACTCTAAACACTTTGGATGCACTGTAATAAAATTGCTCCAGCCCATCCTGCATAGCCTGAAAATGTATGTCACTGCTCATCCCGTACCACTGAGTGAGGACTAGAATTTTGAATTACTTGGAAGTCATAAGAAGTTCCACTTCTTGTTTGGCGACCAAAACAAAAATGCAGTGAACAAGTTCCTTCAATGTGGTCAACTGTCTTATGCAAGCTATCATTTTTTTTTTTTGACAAGGTGCCCTATTATTTATTTATTGATTTTTATAATTTTTTTCTGAGTACTGTATCTTTGGCTGTGAGTGGTGAGCAACCGAGGATGATTCATCCCTTTCTGGTTGTAGTCACTGAGCAAGCTGTCAAATCACTACCTTCAAAATCTTTCCATTCACAGGCAATTTGTGGATTTAATCTATCAACCACTTTGGTACAGCAGCCAGGCGGGGATTGTGGCTTGCATTTCAGTGTGTTCATGGAAGTATAAGGAGCTTCCTGAGAAGCCAGCAGACACTCTTGAGTTATATTAATCCAGCACCCTGTAAATTGTCAAAAGCCTCTTCTTGAAAGAAGATAGAGGGAAATTTGTAAAGCTGTGGTAACCAGACTAGTTAACTGGTCAAGTCTGACCAGTTACCTTTTCATGGGTATTCAGTGCTATAACCTAAATCAGTCAGGTTTGCATGGAATATCCAATCTAAAGTGAACTATACATACATTGTAATCCTGATCTTTGGGAAGCCTCAGTTAAGAGGTTAAACATGATCAGCCAGCAGTGAATTTCAGTGCTCACTGGCTAAATTGTTACCAAGAATACCCTCAGAAGTGCCTCTTTGTAGACCAGCCAAATTAGAGCAGCCTTTGGATTCAGGCACTCAAATTTGACCAGGGGGGAGGATAGATTTTAAGATTCAGAGATTTAACTGATTAACTCCTGCATTCAATTAGTTAAACCCTTTGAAAATCCACCTCATAGCGTATGAAGCTATATTGGATAAGAAATCTTGTGGAGAATTTATTAGAGGTTGGTGTTAATTGAAGTTTGAAGGAATGGGATATCAAACATTTCTAATTCATATGCTGTTTGCAAACTGTTTTTAAAACACCTTGGCATGATAGTTACAAGGTAGAAACATAAAATAATTAATTGATTTATCAATTATTGAAAATGTATCTGCAATCCCAAACTGATACTACTGTGGTAGAAAAATAGCCCTGAACTTGCATTGTGTCAATGTGTGGTATATCTCCTTGTATCAAGAAGAGCATTAGATCTGTCATGCTAATGTGCAATTGTGCATCCCTTATTTCTCCATTGTATTGCTTTCTCTAGTCCTCTCTTCATCCTTGCATTGGTATTTTTTGCATTCATATATTATTTTTTTGCTTTTGAATGCATTTTTGTTTACTGTTGCCATTTAGTTAACAGAAACATTAACTCATTTGGGATGATGCTATTACCATTTTCATTTTGTACAATAACATTTATCTGGTGATACAACAGAAAAGGTTGTAATTACAGTACTTGAAAGCATAAAATGATCTACCAGTTTCCAGGTTTTCTGAAATTTTCTATTATATTTTTCAGCTTCAAACATACTACAGTCCACCAAATTTGTATCTCTAGAAAGGAGCAATCCTTCCAGTTGTGAAGGATGCGAGTTAGGGCCAAGGATAATAAAATATCTATCAATTTCTTATTACAGGCAGAAATGTCTTCCATAATTGCAGGTGATTTACAAACAATGGGCCGGATTTTAATTCACTTACGAGCTTGAAACCCAGCCTTATGTGTACTGGGCCAATTTTCAAAGGGCCCGGCCACGAGCGTAAACCCCCGGGACGCATGTAAGTCCAGGGGTTAGTGAAAGGGGTGGTCTGGGGGGCGGGGCGGGGTGGTCCAGGGGCAGGGCGGGGCTAGCGGCACCTGGCACAGCGGCCATTTGCTGCTGTGCCGGGGGATCGAGTGCTGGCAGGGTGCCAATGCACACAACTTGCTCCTGTTTAGACCCAGCATTTTATAACATGTGTGCATCTATGTGTGCGTGCACTCAATTTTTAAAAATCTACCCCAATAATATGAAATGAAAGCTCAGGTTGAAAATTTAAGGGCAGATTTTAAATGCCCGGCACCCGTAAATTTCTGCCTTTACGCGCGTGGTCGGGCCTTACACTCTCCAGACGAATGTTCCAAGAAGCCCAGCCACAGGCGTTAAAGGCTGGTATGCACTCAAGGGCCAGGCCTCTTGGAAGGGGCAGGCTGGAGGACATGTTTTGGGAGGAGAGGGGGAGGGCAGGACAGCACCATTGTTCTCTGGGGAGCTGAAGTAAGTTGGCAGAAAAAGGTAAAAAAAAATTTAAATGGGAGTTGGGGAGGAGAGGGGAAGGGGAAGGGACGGTAGGGTAATTGAAGCGGACTGGGAGGGAACTGAGGAAAGTAGCGATGCATTGTTGCTCAAAAGTAGCTGAAATATACACCCCCTAGTGCACGCGTTCTGCCAATTTTATAACAGGCATGCGCCGGTGTGTGCATGTTATTTATTTATTTAAAGATTTTATATACCGACATTAGTGGTGAACAACATACCGGTTTAAATAAACTAAAAGCAGGTGGAAATTACAAAAAAACAGGTAAGGGGATAGGAGAAAGAACAGACAAAAAGGCCGAAGGGGCCTTTGAATGAGCAACAAGGCATATGGAATATATTAGGGATGTGAATCGTTTTTTGACGATTTAAAATATCATCCAATATATTTTAAATCGTCAAAAATCGTTAGAGGCGATATATAATAGGAATTCCCCCGATTTATCGTCAAAAATCGTAAATCGGGGGAAGGGGAGGGGAAGGGGGAGGGCGGGAAAACCGGCACACTAAAACAACCCTAAAACCCACCCCGTAAGCCAGTACATATTACATTGCAAGAGGCAGGGTAAATCTAGAACAGCTGTAGCTAGCCACCTTGCAGGCCTTTCATTCTTTTCTAGAATATTGGGCTTTCCCAGCTGCGCCTCTCTATTTCCGATCAAAAGAGCTATGTTGGGTTGGCAGAGGGAGGCGGCTATGACTAAGGACACTAGGAGGCCCATAAATTTGGATATCCTGAGACAGATCTTCAGGTCATTAGACGTCATCTGCTCAGATACCTTTGAGTCCAATTTATTTAAATGTGCTTTTTTCCCCTCTCATTTTATGCTGCCTTGCAAGTTAATGGCTATTAATCAATTATACTTAGGGACTAGCCACTACTATTAATTGCATCAGTAGCATGGGTTCTTCTTAGTGTTTGGGTAATTGCCAGGTTCTTGTGGCCTGGTTTTGGCCTCTGTTGGAAACAGGATGCTGGGCTTGATGGACCCTTGGTCTGACCCAGCATGGCAATTTCTTATGTTCTTATGTTCTTAATGAGCTTACAGCCCACTCTGCGAATAGGCCTTCCCCCACTTGCTTGCAGAAAGAACACACTAGACTCGAACACAAGATACTTCACATTTGTATCCGCTAGTCAAAGACCGATCAATTTGGTATCGGTTCTGATATTATGCTCCATGCATAGCCGGGGGAAGCCACTTGTCCAGTGCTTTGTACCAGTATATATTTGAGTCTTCGCCCGTCATGTGATAACCAATTGCTGGTACACGCGGGAGGGGGCCTGCTAACCTGATACCAGTTTATTCCAGTCCTCCACAAGGCTCTGCAGTCAGCGGGAGTTGAAGTAGCGGGTTACTCGTCTCACTCCTTCAGGATAGGGGCCACAACCACAGCAGCAAGCTTGGGTTTGTCGGATAGGGAGATAATGGCCATAGGCAGATGGTGCTCAGGAAGGTTCAGTCGCTATGTTAGGCCGCTCGCGTACTTTAACTGTACATCATAACTCATTCCTCCCCCCCTTTTTTCTCTGTCAACAGATCACAGTTCGCGAATGTGCGTCGCTTGGATTATAGGCCACTCTTTTGTGCGTTGGGCGCATAGGAGGGCCCTTGAGCACCCACAGGGAGAACACCTGGGCTTCGCACCACTTCGGGTATCGTTGCTGTGGAAAGGTATACTGGGGATGAGGTGGGACCAGCTGTTGCTGACTATCATGGAGCTAATAAAGGTCTATCCCCACCCAAGTGCTATCATCATACACTTGGGGGGTAATGACCTTCCCATCACTAAGAGCGTTGAGCTCACGCAGAAAATTCAGAGAGATTTAGTAACTCTTTACAATGTATTCCCGCAGTCGTTCCTTCTTTGGTCCTACATTACCCCCCGTAGGATTTGGAGAGGGGAGCGTTCACATTGAGCTGTTGATAAAGTTAGAAGAAAAATTAATAACTGGATTAAAAAATTCTTGCCCACTATTAATGGTTTCTGTATCAAACACGAGTTATTGGATGAGAACTCGGGTTTATTCAGGCCAGATGGAATGCACCTCTCTGATATTGGGTGGGATATTTTCAAATCTGATATCCAGGATGCGATTGAGGCTATCTTACCGCTAATGGCCGCAGTCTAGTGCTTGGGTTGGGGTTCTCCCGGTAAGCGGTATTGCTATCGGGATCCGTGGCGCGGTGACCAGCCTAGTCACACCCCTGCACATAGGTTAAGTAGGGGACGGCCCTGGGGCCAGCGGCCCCCGGAGGGTGGAAGCAGGTGGCCTTGACTGGGGCCAGCGGCCCAGCAGGTCCTGCACAGATCCTCGATGCTTTGATGGCCAAGAGGGTGAGGGAGCACTGAGGCAATTAAACCAAACGACTCTGACTTTTACGGTCAGGTCTCAGGCAATGACACTGTGGCTTCAACGGCCAGGTGTCAGAGGTAGCTGCCCGGCTTCAAGCTTAGCATTTCCTTGCAAGGGGTAGTGCTGGTCACCAAGATCGAATTCAGTAAAGTTAATGAAGTTATACAAGTTGTATTATTATGCTATTATAGTTGTTGCTGTATTATATTTTGCTGATACTGTATTTATAAGGGCTGCGGCCATTATTTAACCAACCAATAAAACTTATCGAACGCTAAGCTGCGTGAGCCTTCGTTATTGGGAAGGGGTGGGGGTGGGGGCATGGTAAGGGATTGACGAAGCCTTTCAACTGCCCACATTGTGGTATCTGTATAATACCCCCAAAGGCGTTTGCCAGTTCCTGCACATGCACAGAACAGCGAAGCGAGCGAGCACCTTAATGTGGCAAAAATGGTTTGGAGCAGCAACAGCAGAAATGGTCTCAGTTAATAATTTTAAAAAATTGGAATGTTAGGAGGCACAGCAAGACAGCAAGGAGTGTAGCCGTAACATCCCCAAAGCTATGTTGTCAGTTTTAGGTCCATGTAGTATTTGAGAAATAACTTTGTAGGTAGAAAATGTAGCAATCTTAGGCCTGGATTTATCAAAATGCGGTACTTACTGCATGCGATAGCAAAAGGGGTGTGTTTTATGCTAATATAGGATTTATTGCAATTTGCAATACCATTTCAGATTCTGTGATCAGTGCCAGACCTGCATTCAACCACTGGGGGACCATTGTTGTGAGAGAGAGAGAGAGAGAGAGAGAGAGAGAGAGAGAGAGAGAGAGAGAGAGAGAGAGAGAGAGAGAGAGAGAGAGAGAGAGAGAGAGAGACTGGCCATAATATCATGGCCCATAGCCAGGTATTTGTATCCCTAGGGTAGGCCCACCTAGTAACTCGAGGTGGGGATTAGGTAAGTGTGTAGGGGGTTAGGGGCCACTTTGACATGCTACGTGACACCTACGAACAGAACAGTGGTCTCTTGTGAAGATTTGCTGGCCTTCGGAGTGAGGAAACTCACTCCAAGATGAGATTTGGGCAATGTTCTCTCAAAATCTCATCCAAGATGAGATTGCCCAAATCTCATCTTGGAGTGAGTTTCCTCACTCCGAAGGCCAGCAAATCTTCACAAGAGACCACTGTTCTGTTCGTAGGTGTCACGTAGAATGTCAAAGTGGCCCCTAATCCCCTACACTCTTACCTAATCCCCACCTCGAGTTACTAGGTGGGCCTACCCTAGGGATACAAATACCTGCCTATGGGCCATGATATCATGGCTAGGCTCTCTCTCAAAAAACTGGTCCCCCAGTGGTTGAATGCAGGACATACAACAGGTCTGGCACTGATCGCAGAATCTGAAATGGTATCACAATTTGCACTAACTTAGCTCTTCGCACAGGTAATTATCGCAAATTGCAATAAATACTATATTAGCATAAAGCACGCCCCTTTTGCTATCGAATGCGGTACTTACCGCATTTTGATAAATCCAGGCCTTAGGTACTGCAAAGTTTATTGGAAATAAGGATCCTGAGCCTTACTGTTTGAATATGGTTCGAGGATGACATGCTGAGCTGGAAGTGTCAGGTCCAAGGGGCTGTGGTTGGAGCAAAACAGGCTTAAGTAGGATACATCCAGACTGAATGGATATGGCAGAGCATGGGATGCTGCAGCTGGAAGTGTCAAGTCATGGAGGTGATGGCTGCTGCAAGACAGGTTCATACAGGATACATCAAGCCTGAGTGCAGCAGAAATGTCAGACTATGGTGCTCATGGCTGGAACAAGACACACGAAGGATACATCAGGCCTTAGTGGATATGATGGAATGGGATTCTGCAACTGGAAGTATCAGGCCATAGGGGTCATTGCTGTAGCAGGACAGGCTTATGCAGGATAGATCAGGCCTGAGTGGATATGGTGGAGTATGGCATGCTGCAGCTGAAAGTGTCAGGCCACAGTGGCAATGGTTGGCATATGGAATGCTGCAGCTGTGTCAGGCCATAATGGTAATGGTTGAAGTATGGCAAAATGTTGCTGTAAGTGAATAGGTCTCAGTGGTAATGGTTGGAACATGACATGCCACAATTGCAAGTTTTAGGCCACAGTGGTTAGGGTATGAAAATGGCATGCCATAGCTGAAGGCGTCAGGCCACAGTAGATGGTTAGGGTTTTAATATTGCTAAGGTGATAAAGCAATAACGGGCGGATTTTAAAAGCCCTGCTCGCGTAAATCCGCCAGTATTTACGCGAGCAGGGCCTTGCGTGCCGGCGCGCCTATTTTCCATAGGCCGCCGGCGCGCGCAGAGCCCCGGGACGCGCGTAGGTCCCGGGGTTTTTGGAAGGGGGCGTGATCCGATGACGCGGCGTTTCGGGGGCGGGGCATGGCATTTCGGGGGCCGGACCGGGGGCGGGGTTTCGGCCCGGGGTGTTTCGGGGGCGTGGCCGCGGCCTCTGGAACCGCCCCCGGGTCGAGTCTTGGCGCGCCAGCAGCCCGCTGGTTCGCGTGGATTTACATCTCCCTCCGGGAGGCGTAAATCCGTGGATAAAGGTGGGGGGGTTAGATAGGGCCGGGGGGGTGGGTTAGGTAGGGGAAGGGAGGGGAAGGGGAGGGGAGGGCGAAAGAAAGTTCCCTCCGAGGCCTCTCCGATTTCGGAGCGGCCTCGGAGGGAACGGAGGCAGGCTGCGCGGCTCGGCGCGCGCCGGCTGCCCAAAATCGGCAGCCTTGCGCGCGCTGATCCAGGATTTTAGAAGATACGCGCGGCTACGCGCGTATCTTCTGAAATCCAGCGTACTTTTGTTTGCGCCTGCTGCACAAACAAAAGTACGCGATCGCGCTTTTTTTTTTAAATCTACCCCTAAAGCTATAAGAAAATACAATTCCCAAAAACTGTGGACCAAAAACTAAAGATAAAATGGAATCAATCTAACAAAGTACAATAACTTTTATTATATAACAATAATTTTGAAAACTATTTTTCACCAGAAAATTGAACTCTCATAGCCCTTAACTGACAAATTATTTAAATGTCAGCTATTCAATTAAAACGCCACTACCACGTATATCATATACTCCAAATGCACACTAACCTTTAACACATACCAATCATACATTCAGAACATAAAAATATTGCAACTACTCCTAGATAAAATGGGCCAGATTTTCTAACCTACACGCGGGCGTAGATTTGTTCGCGCAACCCGGCGCGCACAAATCTACGCCCGATTTTATAACATGCACTCGCAGCCATGTGCATGTTATAAAATCCGGGGTCGGTGCGCACAAGGGGGTGCACACTTGTGTACCTTGCACACGCCAAGCCCTAGGAGAGCCCCCGATGGTACGCGCTGAGCCCTAGGAGAGCCCCCGATGGCTTTCCCCATTCCCTCCGAGGCCACTCCGAAAGGAGAGGCCCAATCTTATCGCTGCAAGGAGGTTGCTGATGAGATCATGGGCAACATTTCTCCCCCCCTCCTTGCCCTGGAACATACGCTCGTCCTGGGGCAAGGGGGAGGGAGAAATTATGCAACCTCCATGCGGCGATAAGATTGGACCTCTCCCAGTTCCCTCCCAGTCCAAAATCGGAGTGGCCTGCGGTACTTTAGAAAATGAGGCCCTATATCTGGATATATCCAGACCTGTTGCCCATGATATTGAACTGACATATTTCTAAAGAAAATTTTCAGGACTAAATTTCTATCATATTCAAATACAAATTAAACTAACAACTTTCCCCTTGTTAGTATTTCAGTCTGAATTGACATCTCCAATATCTCTGTAATATTCATTGAATGCTGCTCCTGCATTTCTGTTCCCGATGGTATCATTGTTTTCCTTGATATGAAAAAAGCCTTAGTAATCACTGGAATGATTTCCTTGGGAATTTTAAGACATTCCAACACATAAGTTTTAAATATATCCACAGGCGACATTTTCTTCACTTCTGGGAAATTAACCACTCAAAGATTCAAATAACGAAGGGAGTTCTCAATACTCTCAAATTTTTTCTCAGTTACATTGTCAGATTTAATTAAATTTGTTTGTATATTTTCCATCATTGTTATTTTTTCTTCAGCCTTCTCTAATTTTTCCTGATGTTGAATAACAATCTTTTCAGTATTTAATCCCCGTTTGTTGGTCTCTAGAAATGCCTGAGATAATGTGGATATCGCGGACACAATAGAGACTAAATCATTCCATATCGAGTCCAAAGTCACAATCGGGGATTTTTTTCAAAGAGAAAACAGTACCTGGAATTAGTGTTGGTATCTCATGAGGCTTGCTGCTTTCCTCGATGTTTATTGCCGATACAGCCATTGGGGGCCTCGGTATAGATCTGGTTCCCCCTTGCAGGGCTCCCACATCACCCTCACTCGCTCTATCTCCACCTTCTCCATACTGATCTTGGGACCTCATCTCCCTCCTCCCCATCCTCGAGGATTGCAATGTTTCGTCCTGCTCAGCCCCAGTCTGACCTCGCGGCAGAGACGGCATCTCTGGGGCCCCTGGGCTTAACAAGATCATCTTGGTCATAGAGAGAGAACCGAGCTCCAAGTTCTCTCTCTCAGCAATCCTCGTTTCCGGCATCTTAGGTGTGGACTCTAAGTAGCTCTCAATTTTGGTCTGCTGGGTGCCTTCATCTTTTTCAGGTATAATATTCTTCAGTTTAGCTTTGCGTTTTGTGTGTGGCATCCTGCAGTCCCAAGTTCACAAGGCAATTCGCAAAGGAAATTCACTATTCGGGGAGAGCTCCTCTAGTGTGTCCTATGAGTCAGCCATCTTGGCCGGCTCTGTGTCAATTTTCAAACATGCACACATCGGCGCGAACATGGTAGGAAATCCATGGGCCATAATCTGCATGCGTATGTGCAGGCAGTGCGCGCAAGGGGGGGGGGGGGGGGGGGAGAAATTATGCAACCTCCGTACGGCGATAAGATTGGACCTCTCCCTGTTCCCTCCCAGTCTGCTCCACACGCGTAACAATTTTAAAATTTGGCCGACAATGTATAAGGATTTTTTACAAGAATATATACCCCAACAGAGGCCACGGTTTCACTGAAACAGCTTTATCCAGGGGATTTGTTCATAGCATTCAAATGTTTCAGTCTTGTCTATGAAGCATATCTTGGAAAAGGTCACAATGTCAGAGACTGGGATTGAGAGTTCTTTTAATGATTTCACCTGCAGATCATCTCATAGGGTAAAGAGGTAGTCATTTCAAGTGTGGTGTCTAGGTATCACTGATTTTAAAAAATGCTTCCCATTGATACGTTGCTTTGCTATGTCAGTCTGGTTTCCTTGACAACAGATTCTGTTTTTCCTCTGACTTCACACATTAGTCATAAGCATCAGGGCTTGTTGTTATGGAAACTCCCACATGACCTGCCTGCCTCGGGCTCTATCTTTCCAATGCAGCCATGCTTTTCAATGGGAAACATAAACGGATGAAACAAATGACATATGTTTCATTCTTGGGACTTGATCACTCATTTTTGGAGGCAAACTAATCAAACAAATACAGCATATTCATAGTGTATCAGCCATTCATTTTAAACAAATGCACATCCCTAATCTCTGGCAGGGGTCAATCTGGATCACAGGAGTTACCCAGCAGATTCATTCCTTGTTGCTCTCTCTCTTAGGGATGAGAGATGGTTTTTCTCCTCTTTCTGGTCAATAATTATTTTTGAGTTTTATTTCCCAGGAACTTGTTCTAACCCCCTTTAAAGCCAGCTATGCTATTTTCCTTGACCACATCCTCCAGCAACAAATTTCACAGCTATAGTTCCCAAAACTTATTTCATTACTTCAAACAATGATTAGAAAAAAGTTTTTACAGAAGAAAATAATTTGCTGCGCTTTTACAGTCTGCCCAAGGTACACTTGTAGGGAGGAATTCCTTGTCACCAATACCTGCACTGCTGTTATGCAAAGTTGCCAGAACCACCGTGGGCAATGTCTATTTTAGTTCCTGACTCCTCTTTCTTTTCTGAATTGTTATCCAGCAACATTTTCAGGTACACGGTAATTTCTACTTTACTCTAACCCACTCAGTCAGATAAAGAATATGATTATTATCTAGTTATCCATACATCATTCTGGAATTCTCTCTTCTTTCCCAGTCTAGCATTTTCCAGTCTTTTACACCAAGAGCCACATGTATGATTATCTACCTGTTGGTGAGAGGTTGTATGTGTGCATCTGGTGCAAATGGTTTCTGGCTCTCTAATCTCTGGAGACCAGAGTGTCAGACCTGGAGTCACTAGCAGAAAGACAGCTATATAAAGGAGAACTTCAGGGACATAGTAGAGCAGGTACAACTCCAGTCTAGTGGCCCTTGTGCTGGTTTGGAGAAGCAAGGTCACCTGCCAGAGGACCAACACCTTAGTGTGGCAGGAAGTGATCCTGTAGCTAGGACCTGCCCCCCCAAGTTATGTTTTATCCTCTTGCACTGAGGATGTGTCTCCAGGACTTCGTGCCCAGGACTGAAGGATTAGGATGGCCATTTTAGTAAGTGATTCGATCTTTAGGAAGGTAGATTGTTGTATGGCTTGTGGATATGAGAACTGCTTGGTGGCTTACCTGCCTGATGCAAAGGTAGCAGACCCCTTACACACCACTTAGATAAGATTTTAGAGAGTGCTGCACAGAAGCCAGCTGTTGTGGTATATATGAGTACCAATATCAAAGGAAGGTGTAGGAAGGAGGTTCTGGAGGATACATTTAGGCACTTAAGAAGGAAATAAAAATCCAGAACCTCAAGGATTGATTTCTTACAAATACTTCCCATTCAACACAAAAGATCCCAGAGTAAGGTCAAGCTTCAGATTCTCAATGCATGGATTAGATGATGCAGAGAAGAGGTTTTTAGGTTTGTTAGGAACTGAGGAACATGCTGGTAAAGGGGAAGCCTATTCTAATAGGATGGGCTCTACCTTAATCAGAAAGGATTCAGGCTTCTGGTGCTAACTTTTAAAAAGGAGATAGAGCAGCTTAAAAATTAGAACTTAGGGGAAAGCAGCAGTAGAAATGGGCATTCAGATGAAATTTCCTATTTTGTTTCAAATTGGTTTCAAAATGGAATGAGTTAAAATCCAGTGAAATTAAATCGGAATCTCATTTTGTTTTGAAAACCTATTAAAAAAAAATTGCCGGTAGGGCCTAGCCTAGAGAGTAGGCCGAGATCCAAAGTAAGGGTCCAGGCCTACACTTGAGTATGATGCAAGGATCTCAGCCCCATACTTACCAAATCTGACACAATGTCCTGGTCCAGTCCCAGTGCTGGAGTCTCAGCTTAGGCCAGGGCCTGGACCCAGGCCTGATGCCCAGGTCCGACCTAGGTCTCGGAGCTCTTCTTCATCAACTAACACCATTCATTCACGCACAACATCCCCAGCAGAGGGTGCCAGTTTGATGTACGGCATTTAAATTAGCTGCCATACATCAAAATTGTGCTCTCTACTGGGGAGGATGCGCCGGAGTTAATTAACTCTGGTGTGTTTCTAGTGGACAATGTCAGTTAGAGAAGAAGAGCTGAAAAAAGAAGATGCTGAAGAGGAGCTCTGAGCCTGGGCCTGACTCTGGGCTAAGGCCCCGATAGGCCATTCGCAGCTTTGGGCCTAGGCCTGAGTCCTAGCCTAGGCTAAGGCTCAGGCATTGGGACCCGGTCTCTGTGCCGGGCCATGGCATCATGCCTGAACCCTGGTCTAGGCTGAGGCTCAGGCATCAGGTCCAGACCTGCAAGCCTGGGCCTTGCATAGGGCCTAAGCGGAAGTCGCAGTGACCTACCACAACCTAGGCCTTTGCAAGGCCAAGGCTTCAGACTGGGCCTAGGCGTCATGACCAGCCAATCCTGATGCCTGGGCGCAGGCTGAAGCCTCGGCTTTGTGTGTAGGCCTAGGCTGCAGTAGGTCACCATGACCTTGGCCTAGGCCCCATACAAGGTCCCAGCTTGGGCTTGGGCCTAGATTTTGTCTGCAGATTGCCCCCCAGACTGGGTAAGTTGGGGCTGGGGAAGATCCTGCTCTCAGCATTTTTCCAAGAGAGAGGGAGGGATGGCCCTGGGAGGTCCCATTCCTTTATTTCCTTTTTGTTTTGTTTTTTTCCGATACCTATTTAGACTAATGTACACTACTGATGTGACTGTATTTACAATAAAGTTTTTCCTACTAGGGTGTATTGACCAGTGATTGATGTCTGCCATGCATTAGCTATGTTGCATTACATTATTCCACCCAGATGCTAACATCCTAGACATTCCATTAACTGAGGATCTCTGTTGCTATATCCTTGTTACTCAAAGAAAAGATGAATTATGTATACGGCTACGCTTCATTTGGATTTCTCCTAATGCGAGGGTTTGAAGGGTTTTTGTACTCTTATTTTTTGGAGATACATAATTCTCACTCCTCATCTTAGCTACATCCTGGAGCCAACACCTTCTCATAGCTCTCCTTGTTTTGGCATATCCCAAGTGCATCCCCATCCTGGGAAAACATTGGACTGTACCACCTTACTATCTACATACTAGTGAGGCTATGGTCTTACATTTGTATTGGATGCATTCAGCAAAACTAATATTAAAGTGTTTACAAATATACTATCCAGGCATATTTCTCGACTGGGGAAAGTCCATAGCACAGAGGCTGTTTGGGCTATTAGCACTCTTGAGCAGATGGTATATGGACCAGCAAGGTGAAGTAATCTGCTAGAAAAGCTAACAAACCCCTGTTTGGACAAGAAAATCTTATTTGATGATTTTTAGGAAGTACAGCTTTAGGATACACCTTTATTACCTCATGAGGGAGCTGAGACCTGAAACAATGAACTCAGACTACTTCAGAGTTAGTGGTTCCAAAATCTATTCTGTGCAGGAAGAGATTAATTTACAATAGTCCCATTCTTACTCCTATTCACAGGCAGATTGTAGGTATTACTTACAAAAAAGAAAAAAACAGCAAAAACTTTACCACTATGAAACTCTTCTTTCTGGGATCCAAAAACCAGCTTGACAGATTCACAAGCACTTCTTGGACCATTTCAGCTGACTTCTGAGTCCCTGCTTATTTGAGCTGACAATGTAGCATCATAAGTAGACAAATATCTCAGATATAGCCAGGAAAATCCCATCTTGAAGGTCTGATCCCTTCAGATCCTTGGTTTGGAAAGATGAATTACTCACATTCACTGGATACATGAAACAGAAAGAACTCAAGAGGAAAAGACGTTCTTAAAGGTTGCTCTGCGTCTTTGCGTCTTCCTCTTGGGGGAGGGGGAGGGAGGCACAGCCAAAGATAGCCTTCGAGATTGCTGGTGAACTGAAATTTTCCATGGTGTTACAGCAGGTTCCGAAGAGAGATGTTAACTCCTGGGCTCACTTCTTCAGACACCTGCAGGAAGTTAGAAAAAGAGACTCCAAGAAGGTTCTAATCACCAACCCAGGGGGTTTCCCATAAAAATATTTTACAGGGAAGGCACCGAGATCTTTGCACAAGACACGGTTCCAGATTACTTAGCAGTACCTGGTGATTCTGCACCCGTGCTACACAGAGGAAACCTGGCAATATATAACAATTTCACTGAAACTTATCAGTATCGTATTTATTTAGAATAGTTATTGCATGCTAATAATCCAAAATGCATGCTCACAGTGGATTACAAACAGAGAACACTGAGAGGCTGACATTTGGAGGGGGGGGGGGAGGCAATGTGTGGGAGTGTTATCCAGGGAAAATTATGCAGATAACTTTACAGATATTCAGTGGAACGTACTGTTCCGCAGAATATACTGTTACCCTGCTAAAGTTACCTGGGTGACTTTAGGCTAGATATTTTTCTGACCAGTTAACTTTCCCCAAATAATGCTATCAGCACCCACAGGTTAAAATTGAACTATGCCATGGGAACTCTTCCATCACTGCTTCCTGTCATCAGATTACATTTTATGCAGATAATGAGTTACCCAGACAAAATTTAGCCAGACAGGGGGATGGGGGAAGGTGATATTCAAATCTTGGGTTTTGTCCAGACAAATCTTTTGTATATCGGCCTCTGAGATACCAATATCATAATTGCATCTGATTAGCTGTGAGTATTCCCAAGTAGATGTGAATTATTTTAAAAAAGAGTAGGAATCAGTTCAATTACTCAGTAAGGGCCGGATTTTCAAAGCTCTATGCGGGCCGGGCCTATTTTATAAAGGCCTGCCGATGCGCATGAAGCCCCGGGATGCATCTCTGTACCTGGGATTCGAAAAAGGGGTGGGGAGGGGCAGGGCAGACCAGGAGTGGGGCCTGGCACAACGGCCATTTGCTGCTGTGCAGGGGGATCGCGTGCCGGCAGGCTGCCGTGTGTGCAACCTGCGCCTGCCTGGAGGCAGGCTCAGAAGGTAAAATAAAAGTTGGGGGGGGGGGGGGTTAGGATAGGGCTGGGGGAGGGATAGGTTAGGTGAAGGGGTGGGAAGGTTAGATTAGGGGGAAGGGAATTTCCCTCACAGGTTGCTTCGAAATTGGAGCAACCTGGAAGGGAACGGGTGAAGGCCACAAGCATTGGCACACACAATTGTGCACCCCCTTGCGTGCGCCAACTCCCAATTTTATAACATGTGCCCACCTGCGTGTGCATGTTATAAAATCTGGCGTCCATGTGGGCGCGCACCGGGTAGCGCGCGCACATGTACGCCCATGCGCTTCTTTGAAAATCTACCCCTAAGGGTTTACCATTACTTTAGTGAATTAAAAAAAAAAAGATAATTCAATAAGGATTTAATGAAGATGCAAATCTGCATCAATGTTCAAGCAGATTCACCCGATTAAAAGACTGTAACTCTGAACACAGTCTGTTTGATTTTAAAAGCCCTATGCGTGCCAAAACCGGGAGATACGCAAATGACTCGGCCCTCCCTGCACAGATTTTAAAAACCACAATAGTATGTGCATAACTCCAGGTATGTGTACAAAATGTTTTTCTCAAAAGGGGTGGGTTGTGGGTGTGGTCTAGGCAGGACTTGGGCGGGCCGGGTCTGTACCATGAAGTCTGTGCGTAAGTCTTTATGTGCACAAGCATGCACCGAGGACCCCTACCATGTAACTTTACTTCTGCTATGGATGGCGTGTAAGTTGTGAAATAAAAAAAATAGGGTAGTCAGCAGGGTTTTAAGGGTCGGGGCTAATAGGGTAAAAGGGAGATGAGTTAGCTTGGGGGTTTAGGAAGACCTCTCCTTTACTGAGGCAAACTGGGAATCAA
This sequence comes from Rhinatrema bivittatum, assembly GCF_901001135.1. Classification (NCBI taxonomy): domain Eukaryota; kingdom Metazoa; phylum Chordata; class Amphibia; order Gymnophiona; family Rhinatrematidae; genus Rhinatrema; species Rhinatrema bivittatum. The sequence goes on from NC_042622.1 coordinate 57,347,475, forward strand.
CTGGAAAAGAGGTAATTGCATTGGCGTGCGTCTATTAAAATCCCCCCACTTACGTGAGCGATACGGCATTTGTATGCACATGTGCGCGTCAATATGAAATCATGCCCACGTACACACAAATAGCCAATTTTATAATGTGCACACGTATATGCGCATTTGCGTGCATATGTTATAAAATCGCTGCATCCATGTGCTCGAGCCCACAAACGCACGCGGGTCTTAAAATTCACCTCAGTATATGGTGCTGCGTGAAGAGCTTGGAACATGGAATTTGCTTTTCTTTTAAATTTTGAATTAAGATTTGAAATGGCACATATGAAAGGTATTAGCCTAATGAATTGTACTACAAAATTCCTGGGTTTTCAGTTCTCATTTCTAATTGTTCTAATGCTTTATATGACTGATTACTCAAAATTATTGCTCACCTGCATAAAGGATATGAAGAGGGCCAAAAAAATCCAACATCTCATATGTGTGAAGGAGGCTGGTAACTGTAGAAATCCTTAAGGGTCAGTATCCAAAAAAGAGATCATCTCCCTAAATTAGGCACCTACATTTAGGGGGATTTTCAACTTAAGCCTCTACATTTTTGGCTGAAAGTTAATCTAAATTTATGTGTCTAAAATTTGGGTCCCTAAATTTAGACTTCCAATTTATTCCTTTAGATTTAGGATCTCAAGTTCTGTTCACCTCCCTTAGCCACCCACTTTTTAAAAAGGTGATGCCAGAAAAAGACCATTCAGCTTTACTAGTCTGCCCATCCACACCAACTATTAGGGATGTGCAGACCAAAAGTTTAAGTTCATAAGACCATAAGTCGAAAGGGGTTCCCATTTGCGGTCAATATGGACATATGGAGAATTCCATAAGTTGAGTCTATGTCCATATGTGCAAATAAAAATTTAAACCCCTCACCCTCCTTAACCCCCCACCCCCCAAGACTTACCAAAACTCCCTGGTGGTCCAGCGGGGTCAGGATGCCATTTCTGAACTCCTTTGCGAGGAGCACGTGACGTCGGCGCCACGTCGGAGTGACGCGGCGTCACGTGATTCCCCACGGTTTCGCTCCGGGATCCTCGTTCGACCCAAAAGGAACTTTTGGCCAGCTTGGGGGGGGCCTCCTGACACCCCCAAGCTGGCCAAAAGTTCCTTTTGGGTCGAACGGAGGATCCCGGAGCGAACCCGCGGGGAATCACGTGACGCCGCGTCACTCCGACGTGGCGCCGACGTCACGTGCTCCTCGCAAAGGAGTTCTGAAATGGCATCCTGACTCCTCGCTGGATCACCAGGGAGTTGTGGTAAGTCTTTGGGGGGGGATTAAGGAAGGTGAGGGGTTTAAATTTTTATTTTGGATCAACAATCGCGATTTCCAACGTATTCAACATAGCTATGTTGAATAAGTTGGAAATCCGATCGTTTTCGCCTCATCACTTTTTTAAGTTAAAAAAAAAAAAAAAGTTGCGTTTTACCTATAAGTTCAAAACGAATGCACACCCCTACCAACTATTCAGCTTTCCAACCCCTACTACACCATTAGAGGTTCCCTAGGCTTGTCACAGGGGGATCTCTTTGTTAGGCTCCTAAATCTAGGAGCCTGGTAAAACTACACATACCTTAAGTTTAGCCACTCAGTAAAAATGTTCAAAAGGACCATTTTAGGTCCCTAACTCCACAAGTTATTTAACTGAATTCTTTGAAAATTACCACTTAGTTATTTTCAGAAATTCAAACCAGCAGCGATCAGAATGTATTAGGAAGGTGCTGTAGAAAACTAGAGCTGGCTAAAATGGTCTTAGCATACAGTACATAAAAATAAACCCTGGACTAATCAGATTCAATGGCTATACTACTGGCCTTTGAAATGTATTTGTTCTCTTCCTCTTGGGGTGCAAAAGGAAAACACTAGGAGACTTATGGGCTCGGAAAATCTGCTGTGAAAGTGCAAATGCAACTGAGTGCTGCTCAACGGGGCTCATTCACATCTAGCATGGCCTGGTTTTATTCAAACTAGAGCTCTTTCTTCCTCGCAGCCCCCCCTCTCACCCAACCCCCACCCCTGGGGGAATGTTAATCTGTACAGTATAAACATTTATAAACATGCACTAAACCATTACACTTCAACTGTCCCATAAACACTCTCAGCTGTGCTGCTCAGGCAGCGGGGTATCGCATGGAGATTTCAAAACATTTTGCAGGGAGAGGGCAGGGGAAAGAATCAGAAAGGGACAGGGAAGTCAAAAGGGAGCAAGTTTAAAACAAGGGCTTCATCAAAGCTTTTCAGAAGATTAAACAAAACACAAAGCATCTGATTTTACTTAGGTTTGTGCATAATTTCAACCAGTACATTATATCTATGACAAGAGAACACAATAGAAAGAACTTTTCTATACAGCAGAACTATCAAGACGGATGAGCTCATCTGATTTTTATTCACATTTCATAAATAAGAAAAAAAAGATGTGTGAAAATGTCATGGTGCCTCATTTCCTTCTTTGGTACAGAAATTTGCATATGGTTATGCCAACATTTGCCTTTTAATTTTTATTTATTTATTTTCCACCTTTCAAAGTGGATTACATTCAGGCACTATAGGTATTTCCCTCTCCCCAGAGGGCTCACAATCTAAGTTCATACCTGAGGCTTAGAATAGACTTCCTAAGCTGTTGAGTTATGCTTCCTCTCTTACCTTGTTTAATTTCCATCTAAAAACCCACCTTTTTTGAGGTTGCTTTTAAATCTTAAGCCTGTTGGTTTGCCTTCAGCGTCATTAACTAATTTTGACAATTGTCTGTTGACCAGTATGTATGTCTTGATTAGATTGTAAGCTCTATTGAGCAGGGAATGTCTTTTGAGTGTCCTTGACTGTGCAGTGCTGCATATGTTGAGTAGTGCTATAGAAATGTTAAGTAGTTGTAGTTAGTAGTAAAAGGCAAATGAGAACATAAGAACATAAGAAATTGCCATGCTGGGTCAGACGAAGGGTTCATCAAGCCCAGCATCCTATTTCCAACAGAGGCCAAACCAGGCCACAAGAACCTGACAATTACCCAAACACTAAGAAGATCCCATGCCACTGATGCAATTAATAGCAGTGGCTATTCCCCAAGGGGTAGATTTTAAAAAAGGGCGCCTTCGCGTACTTTTGTAGGCGCATCAGGCGCAAACAAAAGTACGCTGGATTTTAGTAGATACGCGCGTAGCCGCGTGTATCTGCTAAAATCCTGGATCGGCGCGCGCAAGGCTGCTGATTTCGTGTAGCCGGCGCGCGCCGAGCCGCGCAGCCTACCTCCGTTCCCTCCGAGGCCGCTCCGAAATCGGAGCGGCCTCGGAGGGAATTCGCTTTCGCCCTCCCCTCACCTTCCCCTCCCTTCCTCTACCTAACCCACCCCCCCGGCCCTGTCTAAAACCCCCCCCCCCCTACCTTTGTCGGGGGATTTACGCCTCCCGGAGGGAGACGTAAATCCCCGCGCGCCAGCGGGCCGCTAGCACGCCGAGACGCAACCCGGGGGCAGTTCCGGAGGGCGCGGCCATGCCCCCAGGCCCGCCCCCGAAACGCCGCTTCCCACCCCGAAAATGCCGCGCCGATCGGCCCCGCCCCGACACGCCCCCGACACGCCCCCCTCGAAAAACCCCGGGACTTCCGCGAATCCCGGGGCTCTGTGCACGCCGGCAGGCCTATGTAAAATAGGCGCACCGGTGCGCAAGGCCCTGCTCGTGTAAATCCGGGCGGATTTACGCGAGCAGGGCTCTTAAAATCCGCCCCTAAGTAAACTTGATTTATAGCAGTTAATGGACTTCTCCAAGAACTTATCCAAACCTTTTTTGAACCCAGCTACACTAACTGCACTAACCACCTCCTCTGGCAACAAATTCCAGAGCTTTAGTGTGCATTGAGTGAAAAATAATTTTCTCCGATTAGTCTTAAATGTGCTACTTGCTAACTTCATGGAGTGCCCCCTAGTCCTTCTATTAAGGTCACAAAGCACTGCAGCAGGATTTGAACTCTGCTTTGGAGCCTTCTGCTGTAACTACTAAGCTACTTTTCTCCATCACCCTCTCTCTGATTCACTTGCAACCCCAATCCTACCCATGCATACTCTCCCCTATCTTGTCCCCTCCAGTATCCTCTCTGGCTCTCTATCATACATGCTCCCTCATCACTCCTTATGCTCTCTCCCATCACCTCACTGATCTTTCTCTCTTCAACCCTTGTCCCTTCCTCCTACCAATCTCTAGATCTGGCTCTGTCTTGCCTCCTCCACCCGCATCACACCTCTAGCTCTCTCATTACTCCTAACCTCATCGCTACCTCTGATTCTCCCTCACATGCATCTCCACCATCACCATCTCTGCCCCAGCTTCATCCCAACTCTGGCTCTCTTCATCCCCCATCCCCATCACCACAGACCCCTCTCCCTCTGGATCTTTCTTTCACCCCAACCATCAACTTCTTTGCACCTTAAATTCTCTTATATGAATTTCTGTTCAGTAAGTAAATCATTAAACATTAGAGATAGTCCTTCCTTGCAGGAAACCAGGCAAGACATGGAGTTAACGGGTGAACACAGGCACTAAATAATGGCAGGATAACTTTAATCGTGCTCAGTTACTTCTGTACTCCAGCATGCCCAATGATTTCTGTCTTCTGAGCTCCCTGAGATTTCAGCTCAACAAATCTAGCCTTTTTCCATATAGGAAATAAAACATGTTGGAGGAGGAGACATCAAGGGCAGATGACAGAAATGTGTATGAAATTGGGTGAAAAGTTCAAAAGTTGTTGAGAGGAGGGTGCTGGGACAGACACAATGATCTTATAAGACCTGTTTTCTTGCAGGAAATCTGTCTACAAAGAGTATTTAGAGTGATTAATTAAGTATACTTTACTTACCCAGAATACCTATCAAAACTATATTCCTGGCTAAGTGGCGCTGCTGAATATCCGGCTATAGTCAGTGGGTGCCCCTTAGCCGGATAAGTTTTTAGCTGGCTAAGACAGGGGCGGGGAATGGGCGGATCAAGGAGGAGTCAAGTTGACCAGATACATTAACTGGCTAACACGATATGCAGAGTTAGCCGACTGATTTATCTGGCCAATTCTGGTCGTGCCAAAGGGCTTTCCTAAAGTTAGCCATTTATAATAACAAGCTAATTTTAAGATAACTGGGTATATGGAGCGGCATGGCTGAGCCATTGAATATACAACGCTAGTTAGCCAGCTAAGTCTAACCAGCTAAAAACAGAGTCATGTGGCAGCTGAATGTGGACCTCCTGGCTTTAGGAGAAACAGAGAATATGGTGGCATATAAGGACAATAAGGCCCATTTAGTTTGCCAAATTTAATACATATTTTATCATCCTCTGTCCTCTATCTGGTATCATGACACTTTTCAAAGCTATATGGCTTCATTAACAATAAGAACTAGAAGATGGATCATATGTTCCTGGAATACTATTGGAATATGCAGAAACTATTTCTTGTGACTAACTCCAGTGGAATACAAATCCATTATTTCTGGAGACTGTAACATTTTGGGAAAATACTAATGCATTGTTTGATTAAGATCTACTTAGACTATATAGGGTCACTGATTAAAAGATTTATCTCCAAATACATTAAATCCTATGGGAGTTGCTCTGATCCTCACCAAGATCTTAATTTGGGTAAAAATCTCTAAATGAGAATTATAATTTTAGCATCAAAACTATAATACAAGATTTTTTTTTATTAAAATTACCAAAATGTAACTGAACATTTCTTTATTTGTGGGGTTTTTTTGGCCAAACCTAGGAAATCTTCTCCCTTTTCAATGATTTCGTTTTTTAAGAAATGATCATACAAACCTAGTTAGATTCATAGTACCTCCCACCAATAAAGTTGCACTTCCTCAAATCAAGGATTTGCCATTCAGTAGATTATATACTGAGTGAATTTTTAAAATGTATGTGGGATTCGAAGGTCTGCTACCTAATATTCAAAGAGAACCTCCTCAAAAGGAAGTTTCCCTTTGAAAATGTGGGATCTGTCAGTATAGACTTTGCATCTGTGTTACAGTAGATGCAAAACCTGCACTGCTTCTGCCTTAGTACATCTTTATTTTTTCTATTTAAAAAGTAAGGCTACTTACCCGTATATCTTTTGAAGATATCCAGAAAAGTAGCAAGTTATTCAGCCACATAAGGCCGGATAACTTTAGGCCTGCTCTAAAGCACGTCAATGTTATCCAGCTAACTTAGGGCCTGATTTACTAAAACATTTCTCCCATTCTGTGTCTATGGGAAAAATGGTTAGTAAATGAGGCCCTTAGCTGATTATAGTTAAAAATTGGTTAAATTAGCCAGATAATTTAACTTCTTCCTGAAATGGCTCCCTGAACACCTCTTTTTTTATCTGGCTAGATTTTAGCCGGATAATGACTTATCTGATTAAAATCTAGATGGCTAAGGGGCTGAAATCACAAACCTTTCCATTTAGATGGATAACTAAGTTATCCTTCCAAATGTCTTTTGAATATTGACATCAAAATATATTGTGAGATCAAACTCCCAGCAGCCACTTCTCTCATGTCACAGCATGGAAAGGAGAGAGGAGGGAATAGAAGAGGGCATAAAAATGGCAGTGACAGAGGATTGGGTGTTTCTACAGAGCCAGCCATTTTTGTCAGAAGCACAAGTAGTAGTAGAAGTGAGAAGAAAGGGATTCCTTCCCCTAACCTTAAAAGAGATCATTTTAGCTACAGCAGGCCAAGAGTGAAAGCCAGCTCAAGCCATAAGAAATTAAAATGGGAGTACATTTTTTACTTCCACCAGTTCCTCTCACTTAGCTTTGGAGCAGAGTGTTAGGTTTTGTAGGTTTCATGGACCCTTGACCCGAGGTGGGAGTTGACACTACCTGAGGGGTTGGGCCCCACAGGACCTCACCATCGGGAGGTGAGGTGGAATGGAAACACAGGCAACAGGACCATGGCTGTGGCCCAGGAGGGAGGAGGCATAGAACAGCTGTCTGTGTCACAGCCACATGATTGCAGGCACCTGCACTGAAGCAGTACTGCGGGGTGCCCTGAGGAATATCGCAGTGCTGGGAAGGTCAGGAGATAGGATATACCAGAGGAAGGATCTCTAATGCAGAGACGCGCAGGGCAGGCCCCGAGGAGTGGGGAAGCATAGAAACAGAATCTCTGGTGTAGTAACACTGAGGCTACCTCGAGGAGCGGGGAAGCATAGAGACAGGATCTCTGGTGTGGTAATGCTGAGGCTACCCCGAGGAGCAGGGAAGCTTAGAGACAGGATCTCTGGTGTAATGCTGATGCTACCCCAATGAGTGGGGAAGCGTAGAGACAGGATTTCTAGTGTGGTAACACTGCGGCTACCCCGAGGAGCGGGGAAGCGTAGAGACAGGATCTCTGGCAAAGTAGTGCTGAGGCTACCCCGAGGAGCGGGGAAGCATGGAGACAGGATCTCTGGCAAAGTAGTGCTGAGGCTTCCCCGAGGAGCGGGGTAGTGCAGAGACAGAGTCCTGGGAAAGGAAGCACAGAGCCCCAAGGAGTGGGTACCTAGAGCCAGAGTCCTCAATTAGAGATCAGAGATCCAAGGCAGGAACTGTAGGTCCGAAGAACAGGAACAAGCACCAGAGGAGCTCAGGGAACTCGTTGCCAAGTTGGTTAGCGTAGGCAAAAGGAGTTGCTTAAATATCTCAGGCTTGTGATGTCATCAGCCGGGGATGACCCTGGAGTTTCCGCCATTGGGCTTTCAAAGGAGAACAGATGGCTTGTGCGTGCACCTAGGGAGGCCCGGAGTCGGAGTGTGGATCGGCCACATCCCAGCCACCATGTGGAGCACAGAGAGCCAGGAGGAATGTGGCGGTAGTGGCTGGCCACTGCCACGAGTTCACCAGGAGTGGAGAGCCGGGCATGACATGACGTGAGTTTGGTCAGCCGTGGCCATCCACAGATGATGCTCATAACACAGAGGCAAAACGTGGGAAAGCCATCTAAGATTGGGATTAGCAGGACAAGAGTAAGGAGTAGGGCAGCAGATGTGCAACTCAAAATAATAGCAGCACACGCCTCCATGATTACTGCTTCTGAGGTAATGGAGGCAATATTTTCAAAAACTGAATCAGAAATATCAAAAAGCTAGTAGCCAAAGAATTTGGGGACTTTAGTCAGTAGCATCTTAGCCTCCAATGAGGTGGTGGGGGAGGTAGATAATTTTGTCGGTGTTGAAAACAACCCCCAGGAAAAATTTAGAATGTGCAGGGGAAAAAGATACATTTTTATTTTTGGTTCATATTCAGGAGGTTTTTTCCCCCATGAAATCCAGTTTGTGGATTGTTTGATTTATTTCATTTGTGAGAAAAAAATGAATCAAACAATTTAAAAAAATATATAATTGACCAAAAAATGAAAACCAGGTTTCTTGGGGGCCTCCCGTCCAACTGCCTGGAAAAATGCCAGGGCCAGGATCACTCTGGGCCTTATTTGCCCATTCCAGTGGGAGTCTACCGGCAACGTCTAGGCCCAGGCTGAAACCTTGGCCTTGCATACGCTGAGGGAGCCATATGTCACCACGACCCGGCCAGGAGGCTGAATCCTGATGCTGGGGCCTTGGCCTACGCCAGAGCTTGGAGCCAGGCCTAACACTGAGACCTGGCATTAGAGGTAGCTGGGACCTGATGCTGGGGCCTCAGCCTGGGCCCATCCTGGAGGCCAGATCCTGACCTCTGGACCTTGGCCTATGTTGGAGCCTGGACCCAGGCCCAACACAGTGACCTGACCCAGAGTTGGCCGAAACCTGATGCCAGGGTGTTGGCCCAGACCCAGGCTCAATGCAACAACCTGGCCTCGCAATACCTGGACCTAAGCCTAGGCCTGAGCCCGGACCCAGGCCCAATGCCTGGGCCACAGTCTGGACCCAAGCTTGATGCTGCTACCTGGTCCTGGCATCGGGACCCAGCCTCCGGGCCAGGTCGTGGGAGTGGGCCTGAGTCCAGGCTGAGGCCTTGGTGTTGGGATCCAGCCTCTGGGCCGGGTCATGGCGGTGGGCCTGGGTCCGGGCACCAGCATAGGCCAAGGCCAAGGCCTAGGCATTGGGACCAAGGCTGCGGGATGTTCATGGCATTGGGCCTCAGTCTGGGCCTTGGCTCCAGCCTTGAGACTTAGCATCTGGGCAGGGTCATGGTGTTGGGCCTGGGTCCAGGCTCCAGGATAGGCCAAGGCCCAGGCATTGGGGCTCAGCCCTAGTGTTGAGACTCAGCCTTCGTGGCAGGTCACAGCATCAGGCCTGGGTCCAGGCCAAGGCCTGGCCTTGCCATCTTAACCACTGTTATTGGTTCCCTCTTTTGAAGCCTTGGGATGTTCTTGCCACTTGCTGCTGCTTTGCTCCTTTCACAATGACTTGTAGAATTCCTGCCACTGCTAGTTCCCTTTTGCCCCCTTTACAATGCCTAAGGCTATTCATGCCACTTTTGGTGCCACTTTACCACAGTCTTGGTACCTTGGAGTCCTCTCATTCCTTTTGATGTCTACCTACAAGTTTCATTAGAAATGATTAGAAAACAACAATTCTGGAGCTCAAAATAGGCTGCACTGCTTCCCCTATTGACTCTTATTGAGAACAAAAAACAAATGAAATGAACCAAACACAGACTTCCTCAAGAAGGGGAGGAGTTTCCAAGATAGGCATCGTTTTCTCCCGCTGAGGCTGGTTTGATCTAAATGATTTTTCCCCACTCAAAGAATTACCTTGTACGATATTGATGGGGAAATGGAAGATGCAAGCTCATACCTTCCCTGATCTTTCCTTACCAGCTATCACTGGCCCGATCAACAAGTTTGTCATCAGGGGAGGAGTCTCAGCTCAGCGTTCAGGAACCATAGAGATGTATTTGGGTGGTGTGGCATGCGAAGGATCGGCACAGTTCTCCTGGACTCTATCATCTCATTACCACTGGATGGCTGTCCTCTCCCCGATCAGCCCTTGCCTGGTGTCGGGACAGGGGCTATTGCATGTGCTGTAGTGGACTTGTGGCCAGAAGGCATTGCAAGATCTTCATTGGGCATTTCAGCAATTTTGCTGTTAACTGTGGTGAAGGGAGATGGAGGAATAGGAGTAGGAGGAAAAGGGCAAGGTGGCGCTGCCTCTGTTCCCCATGCTGTGGATACAGATGAATCATCATTTGCACCTCAGGTACTTTCAAAGGGTTTAGAAGATGTTGCTCTTTCTAAACCTGCAACCAACCATTACTTTAAACTCTATCCGAGAAGCAATTGCTGTTCTTTCTTCTCAGTTGGCACAATATGTCATCTCTCAACAATCTTTTCTATTTCCCTACAAACTTCACAAAAAGATATGGCAAAGCTCCAACCCCAGATTTCCTCTTTGCAAGAAAATGTTGGGACTATATCAAAGGGGCATTTGGTTTTGCAATATAAAACGGAATCACTGGAAAATGTGGTCAGATCTAAAAATGTTAGATTGATAAATTTTCCTAGACAGAAAACAGTGTCACCATCACAGATATTGAGAGGATACTTCATGGAGGTTCTGAAAATTCCTGAGGATATTCTACCACCTATTGCTAATGCTTATTATTTGCCATCAGCAAAGAAGACTTCTCATCCGCATCTTGAATAGCAACCTTCCTTCAGTGTCCTGAATTTTACTGACTTTCTGAAGAGTTCTGCTACTGCAGAAACTTTTGCCTCAACCTTAGGAGTTACATTTGTGGTGGATTTGGATCGGACTTGGTGATGAGACATTTCTTTCGTAATAGATTTGATTGTTTTTTAAATTTTTGAGTTAATATATTTCCTGATGTGGCAAAAGCAACTCAGTTTAGAAGAAAGAGATTTTTGCTGTTGAGGCCCACAGTGTTACAGCTTGGGGCATTGTTTTGGTTAAATTTCCCTAAATGTGTGGTTAAGTTGCAAGGGGTTAAATATATTTTTTTTGATCCCCAAAATTGTGTAATTTTATAAGCCAGAGGCAAACCCTTGTTCCCCCATTGGTTTCATCCTCTCCTATCCTCCACATTGATGGCTAAGTATATTTGCTTGTCGCTGAGCTTGATGCCATGACTGGTTATCTTATTTCTTCTGTTTTATTTAATTCCTCTTTTCTAAATTGATCTGGGCTAAATTTTGATTGAAATTTTCCTTATGTAAATTTTGATTGTTACCTTGATTATTTTGTTTTATTTGTACAAGAACTACCGGTATGTCTTAGAATTATTATATATATATATATATATATATATATATATATATATATATATATATATATATAAAATGGCGGTGGGGCCGCAGGAGCGGGAGGAGAAGCAGCGGCGCCGCGCGCGCGCGCGGTGCCGCTGCTTCTCCTCCCCAGATCTGCCGGCAGATCTCGGGGGGGAGGATGTCACTCCCGCGCCCCCCCCCACCGAGATCTGCCGGCAGATCTCGGGGGGGGGGGGGTCACTCCCGCGCCCCCCCCCCCCGAGATCTGCCGGCAGGAGCGGGAGGAGTTAATGGAGCCGGGTGAGGGTTGCGGGAAGTCGCGCTTACGGCGCCGGGAGGAAATGGAGGTGGGTGAAGGGAGGGAGAGGGGGACTGAGTGAGTGGGAGGGAGGGAGAGGGGGGACTGAGTGGGAGGGAGTGAGGGAGAGGGGGGACTGAGTGAGAGGAGAGGGAGGGTGGAGAGGAGTGGGTGGGGGAGGGGGGTGGTGAAGAGTGAGGGGAGAGAGAATGAGGGGGAGGTGAGAGACAGAGGGATGTAGCCCGTTTTAACGGGCTTTACGGCTTGTATATATATAATATATAAATGAATCAAATGAATAGAAGTGACATATGAAACAGATAAATCAACCATAATGAAAATGTTGCCTCTTCACATCCCTAATTAGGATGTGCTTTTATTTGAAACAAAAATTGAAATGTCAACAGAATTTTCTGTTTCATTTTGTTCTGAAAACTAAATAAAAATGAACAAAATTTTACTTCTTTTATTCATTTCATTTTCAAAAATAAAAGCCACTTGAAGCTTCCCCGGGGGTTGACCTCCCCCCACCCCCAGCAGTTGCTGCTGCTGTCCCTACCACTGCTGCCATCTCCACCACAGCAAAACTCTAGGTGGTAAATATATACATATAAAAAATCCTGCCTGGCCCTGATCCTGTCCCCCTGGAGCCCCCCCCACACCACACCTCATCTGGAATCTTCAGTTGCTCTTGCTCTGCTGGCACTCTATTTCAAAACAGTGCCAGCTGACCTGAGGTGGGTGCCAATGTGCTGTATGGACCATTCCATAGGGTGAGGGTAGGTTTCAGGGAACTTGTGAGCACTGGAGAGGCAGCATCGGGCCTGGGGCATTTTACAAAATGTTGTGCCTTTATTCGATAGGGCTAGCAGTCAGTCTTTAGTGCACACGTGAAACAGTGCATGAACTAAATACAAAAAGTAAATAAAATGAAACCAAAATATATAAATGCAATCAAACCAAAGCTATCAATGAAACAAAAATGAAGGGAAAAAAAGTACACCTGCTTACCACTATTATGTATTATCCTACTATCCATAAAGAACACCTATTAGAAGAAAGTAACTTGGCTTTATTGGTTCACCTCTTTACATATTTAGACCACACCACTCCAATGAACTCTTGAGAACAGTATTCAAACTTTCTGTATAGTGTCACACCTAGTGTTGCTTTTTCACCTCCTCCAAGTGACTCTTTTATTTTGAATAAAAACTCCTGCTATGCTGTATGCACCCAAACATTTTAATTTTTTACTGACAGTTATTTATGTTTTTTTTAATTTGAAAAGGAATTTTGATACTATACCAATAAGAGATATTATGCTATGCTCTTTAATGGATGACAAGTATATTTAAACGAAATGCGATTATGCATGAGCATGCCAAATTCTTTGACTATAAATGGAGATATTGATGTTTAATGGTATATACCCACAATGAAGTACAGAGTACAGCAAAAAATCAGGAGTATGGCTAAGTCTGAACCAACCTAGGAGAACATAGAGACTAATTTATGTAAAAGTTAAATATTTTGGAATAAAGTAAATCAGTTTTAGACTTGCGAGAATACCCTCTGCCTGCTTTTGCTATTCATCTTTGGAATACATCCTGGTTTTCCTGCTAGACGACTTGGGACCCTGGGACTTGCAGGAGGCTCCAGTGTAGGAAAAGTACTTCCTTTCTTGAATAAAGCTGGAAGCAGAGTCATGTATGGGATTTCAAAATGCTGAAGGAATGCCCAGAAGCTGAGGTAGGAAATGCTTGCTGAAACTGAGTGCTCCAAAAAGGCTGTTTTGTAGTAACTGAACCTGAGTCTTCTTCTTCGTCAGTGTAGTATGGGCTGGCAGTATAGAGTACAGATCTTGGTTGGCTTCTCCTATCCATAATTAATTGTATAATCTTGAACATTTCACCTAACTTCCCAGTGCTCAAATTTAGATGTCAAGGTCACTGAGTGTTAGTGCCAGTGGCGCCATGCCTTACCCATGGTCCGTTCGCTCAGGCCTCCCCAGTGTGCCGTGGTGGCAGGCTGCTGACATCACTCCCTGGGCCTGCCTGAATGCATGAGGAGCTTGGACGCCATCAGCCTCTACTCCTCCAGGCCTCCCCTAGCTCGCGTGCATGCCAAGGCCCTGCCTCTTAAAGGGGCCATGACAGGAAAACCTGGCCCAGCCCCTAGCTGACGTCAGGCCTCAACTGCTATATAAGGAGACTTCCCTGGACATTCAATGACTTGTCAATGAGTCTGCTTTGCTTCGGTGAAGTCCTTCTGGCTTCGGTGGTATCCTGAGTCCTGAGTCCTGTTCCGGTTTCCTGTTCCTGATTCCTGGGTCCGTTCCTGCCTCCAGAGTACTGTTCCTGCTTTCCGTGCCTTCTTCCCACTCCAGCTCCCATCCTTAGTCTCCTGCGGACGGATTTCCTGGCTTCAACCTCAGACTGGCTTTCGGCAACCCTCTGGTTTCTGACTCTGGACTGGCTTTCGGCAACCCTCTGGCTTCTGACTCTGGACTGGCTTTCGGCAACCCTCTGTCTTCTGACTCTGAACTGGCTATCAGCGACCCTCTGGCTTCTGACTCTGGACTGGCTATCGGCGACCCTCTGGCTTCTGACTCTGGACTGGCTATTGGCGACCCTTGGGCTTCTGATCTTGGACTGATCTTGGACGATTCTGCTGACGCTTACCACTCTCTACACAGGGGCCCATCTAAGACCAGCCGGCCCCCAAACTCAAGGGCTCAATCTGCAGGGAATGGGATTGGTATTGGCGAAGCTCTAGCCAGCCCTCTGCACCAGCCCGGCCTTCCCTTCCAATGGTGGGGGCCTGTGGGAGTTCGCCCTCTCAGGTTGTGCCAACGTCACCTCAGGGAAGGGGTCCACGCTCTCGTCCGGTGCCGTAACATTGATATAGGACATTTCAAGCATCTGAATCTTGGGCACTACACTAGTAGGCATATTATGGATGGCCTTCTAACCAGGGAAGTGGTATATAAATAGCTTAAAATAAATACTTACATTTGTACCAAGCTGTCTAGCAGCAAAGTACATAGATTCTTTTATACCCACATAAATGTTATGAAGTTTCAAAAAGAAACTAATTGGGTAGTTTCTCTTTAAAAATGTACTAATACTTACATGGGTATATGTTGCACTCACCGACCGGCTCCTTGCATCCCCCGATGCCACTCAACCGGTTCCCAGGTCCTCCCCGACGCGCTGCAGCTACTTGGCCCTCCTTTTCTCCTGCGCCGGGCCCTTCTTCTATTTGCACGCGCACGGCTGTAGCCACAACTTAAAGGGCCAGCAGCAGGAACTCCTGCGGGTCCTGCCAGATGACGTCAACAGCCTTGACCTATTTAGGCTTGGTTCCTCAGCACCTCCATGACTTGGCAACGAGTTCCCTTCGTGCTGTGTTTCCTTGTTTCGGATCCTGCGTTATTCTGCCTTCCAGTTCCTGCTCCTTCCTTCCAGTATCTGCTCCTGCTTTCCGGTCCTGTTCCAGCTTCCTTTTTCTTCTCCCCTCACACGGAACTCCCTGGCTTAGACTTTGGATCGGACTTCACGCTGTTTGCTTGCTGCCTGCCCAAGACTTCAGATCAGACTTCACGCCGCTTGTTTGCCACTTGCCCAGGATTTCGGATCGGACTTCATGCTGTTTGCTTGCTGCCTGCCCAGGACTTCAGATCGGACCTTCCCCTGCCTGCCACAGCCGCTTCTCGGATCTCTCTCCCGATACTGCGTCAGAGCTTCGACACAGGGCAGGGGCGGATTGGCCTATCGGGGGATCAGGGATCCCCCGGTGGGCCGGTCGTTCCAGTCACGTGGTCTGCCATGCGCGGCCGTGACGGAGCCGCACTCGGCAGACCACGTGATGCGGCCTGGGCCGACCTGGGCGGCGAATTCCTGGGCCGGTTTTCCTCGGGAATCTGCCGCTGACACAGGGGCCCACCTAAGTCCAGCCAGCCCCAGCACCCAAGGGCTCAACCTGCGGAGAATGGGGTTGGTAGTGGTGAAGTTCCAGATGGCCCCTGTCTTCCGTCAGCCTCGCCTCCTGATGTTGGGAACCTGTGGTAGGTCGTCCTCCCAGGTTGCATCAATCTAACTCAGGCCACGTCGAAGTTTCAAAAGTATAAAAGTACTCACATACTTTACTTCTGCTATATCTGAAGATGGAATTAGGTGGTGGAAACTGTGCACTTATATTTGAAAATATTATAAATGTGCAAAGATTATATCCCTAACATTACCCAGTCCTCCTCCCAGAATGCCTATTTTTTTTGAGGAGCTAAAAAAATATAAAGATGCTATGCATGGAGACAATTTTAAAACCCTTTGATCTAGTTTGCTAGATTGTCAGCTAGATCATACTGAAAATTGCCCTCCGCATGAATAGTAACAATTATGGAGAACTGTATTAATATATGTGGCGTTACTTATTTAAGGCAGTTCATAGCCCTGCACATCAATCATAATCAATTTGTTCATATTTTCTCTTTCCATGCCTCACGTCTGCCAAGGAATTTTCACAACATATCCAAAACAATCTACTTAGCAAACTACATAAATATCTTGCACAGCTGACATTTCAGTTCCCAGATTGGAATCTTCATCATATTAATAATACTGTAAACCAATGATCCATATTTCTAATCCAAATCTGCATCTCTTTTGGTATGTCCCCCTTGTTCTCTCATGTCAGCCAGATGTGATAACATCACCGTGGTGTTCTTTTCATAATGTGTTAACATTACCACAGGGAGTTTGCTCGCAGTGTCATCTCAATTCATTCCATTTTGCTCTAGTTTGCACACATCACACTAGTATTCTCTCCATGTACTGTATTAGCATTACTCTAGGGGAGCTATGAATATTTATTCCTCATATATCAACCTAATGTATCGTCATTATGGTGTGCTCTTCTAGTTAGATATCAATAATATCATCATGGAGACCGAATGACCATTCCTTCTCTATACCCTGCCTTGATCCAGCAAGAGTGCTTTACCTTAATGACCAAAACATCTAAAGCCATGTCAGCAGGATGATGTTGTCAGCATCATCTAGAGCAAAGATATAATCTGTCACAATCATCTTGTAGTCTATGCTGGTGCCAGGCACAACCAAACTCCATGTCCACGAGTATTCTAAAAGTAAGAGTGAGCACAGAACAGATGAGACACATCAGAATATTATATTATGATGAGAACTTGAGAAAAATGTATAGCAAACTAACAGATCAGGAAAGAATAAAACGAATCCTGTGAATGAGCCTCCATACTGCTTGTTTTAGGAGTGGATGCTGAATGCAGTAAGATAGCACATTTGGAAAACCAGATCTGTTCACAGTCAGTTATATAATATTACAACTGGTATTCAACATAAGTTCTGGGAAATGGGAAAAGATTTTCAGTCCTAGGTGCCTTACTTACTGACTGATTTGCTATTTTGTGTCTATGGGAAAATACCTTGATGAATCAGGCACTATTAGCTCCCTAAATGTAAATAAATAGCAGGCCTAAAAACAGGCACCTTAATTTTAGAATTCTAATGTTAGGATAATCCCTCTAAGCTATGAATTGGGTTTTAAACTGCACTGATTTATTTTACTGATTGTTTTCATAGGGCCTGATTTTCAAAAGAATTTACATGTTTAAAAATGGGTTTCACACATGTAAATGCACTTTACCCAAGTGGGTTTTTGAAAATTGCTATAATTATACCATTGAATTGTCCATAGTATTTAACTACGTAAGTGCACTTTAAACAGGCAAACAGCTTTTGAAAATTGCTACAATAATAGTTACATTTACATATATAAATCCTTTTGAAAATTACCCCCAAAGTATGTTATTTTAAGATGATGTTATTGTACTTGTGTATTATGTATTTTCATACATGGTTGTGCACTGTTCTGGTCAGCATTTGCTGTGTGTCAGGTATATAAAAGCAGGAAATAAATAAATAAATGCAGTAGTTTTCATCCCAAAACTTAAGCATCTATGTTCAATTGAAAATGTGCCTTACTTTAAGACCCTGAAATTTAAGGCACCTACATAAGATGCTCAGCTTTCATTCAATATCAGTCTCTTGGTTATTCAGTGGGATTTTAATATCCGCCTTTTGGGAACTTCCAGGTCCTGAACCAACAGATTCCCCACCCAAAAAAGCTATTGTCCTCACAGGATTCAGCTTTAATTTATTGGTTTTCATCCAGTAAACAGTCTCAGATAAGCATAGATTGAGATTAGTAACAGCCTTTTCTGACCCTGTTCTCAACGAAATGTAAAGTTGAACAATTTGCCAGCATGAATGTGGTGAGAAAGCCCCTCTTTTCCAATCACCTTCCTCAAAGAAATCATGTAGCTGTTAAATAATATGGGTGAAAAGAAATGACCCCCCTCCTACATCTAGCATGGTTTGGCAATTCCAAACAATTTCTTAATGATTTAAATATTTCCATTGCAGGACATGTTTATGTAATTCAGCCAGGCTGCTGAACCCATGGGGAAAATCACTGTGCATACTTTCCATCAATACAGTATATCATAAGCTGGAGATTTACAGATACCTTAGCAGAATACCGGACCACATTTTCCCAAAGGAATTATGGTTGCACAGTCATTGCAGGGTATTTCTTAGTACATCGTTGGATATGGAATGTTAAAACTCTTTTAAAAAGACTCAGCAGGCAAAAAAAAAAAGAACAACCTTTTGCGTCTTATGCTGTTTCCCAAGCAATAAGTCCTCAAGGACCTAGTTGCCAATTCTTTATCTTTGTGAAAGTGACTTCATCTTTTCTTGGCCCAAGTGTTACCACTGCTTTTCACTTTCTCTCCCCTATCATTATTCCGTGGAGTTGCATTATGAATTCACTCACTTAAATTTGCCATTATCGGACTTCCAGACCTTGACAAAACCTCACTCAAATAACAGCTCACACATGCAACGTGAAAAAGATTTTGGTCTGTGTAATAGCTGGGTTTGGAAGAAAGATGTCAGGGGTATCTCTTTTTTGTTGGACTTTACCAGTTTGGTGATTTTGCTGCTTAAGAATGCAAAATAAATAAAGTATAGGAATTCTTAGAAGTTGCCTGGTAATCTTTTATAAGCTTTCAAAAGCTGGCATAGGTGCAAGGGCGGTGTTATCCCATGATTCTTTGAATGCATATGATGGATCTTTAATACCATTAATGGAAGATGAACAGGCTTTGTGAATAGAAATCATTTTATGTTAAAACTAGGGATGTGAATCGGGCTTCGGACGATTGAAAATATTGGATGATATTTTCAAAATCGTCAGAAATCAGGGGCTCCCGATAAGAGAACCCCACGATTTTGTTCCTGGGGTTCTCTTATCGTTTTGGGGGAGGGCAGGAAAAATGGCACCCCAAAACAATCCCTAAACCCACCCCGACCCTTTAAAACTGTTCCCTTAGCTTCCCCCACCCTCCTGAACCCCCCCCAAAACTTTTTAGAAGTACCTGGTGGTCCAGTGGGGGTCCCGGGAGCCATCTCCCACTCTCGGGCCATTGGCTGCCACTAATCAAAATGGCGCTGATGGCCCTTTGCCCTTACCATGTGACAGGGTATCCGTGCCATTGGCCGGCCCCTGTCACATGGTAGGAGAACTGGATGGCCCGCGCCAAACCCCTTTCATGAATAAAAGTAACCCCCTCCCGGTCCAAACATCCTCACCCCATGATCAAACCTCTCCTACTACCTAGTGGGGACTGCTAGGCTCTAGGTCAGCAGCCGCTATTTTCCAAAATGGCACTAACCAGCTTTGTCCCATCAAATTGTTTAGTTTGCTTCAATAAAAAAATTGTTTTTTTTTTGTTTTATTTGTTAATTTGTTTACCATCAAAGTCAAAATCACTGCAGCCTATTTTGTCTGAAACATTGGGGGTTTCTCCTCAGTTCTAATGAAACTTGTGGGAGGACATCATCAGAAGGTAGAAAGAACTCCAAGGCATCTAGACTGTGGCAAAGTGGCACCATAAGTGGTATGAAATAGCCTAACAGGTACATTTTCAAAGTTGTGCGTGGGCGTCACATATGGACATGATTTTCTAACATGAACATGGCGACGTGCTCATGTTATAAAATCCAATGCCCGCATACACATGTGCACCCAATTTTATATTGGCACGCGCAGGTGCCAAATATTTGTAGAAACACATGACAACGGGACAGGGCCTACCCCAGTTCCCACCCAATTTGTTCCAATAAAGGAGCGGGCTGGGAGGGAACTTCCCTAACCCCCTAACTACCCTTCCTCCCTTTTCTCCTCTCCGCCCTGACCCCAAATCCCCACCTAACTATTCTAATTTGTTTTGTTTTTTAACTTACTTCCTCTCTGGAGCTGAGGTAAGTTCCACAAACCGGCCAGCTATTGACACGTACTTCACCAGGACAGCCCCTGTCCCGCTCAAAGCTCGCCCCAGGCCTGCCTCTGTTCAAAAGCCCGGCACTTCTGTGCATACCAGGAGATACGCGTGTGGCCGGGCCGCTCTGAAAGTGCGCTTGGTGCATGTGTGGCCCGGCCACGCACATATCTCCTGGGATTGGCACATGCCTGCTTTCAAAAATTGGCCCCTTAGGCACTGAAAAGGGGCAAAGGGGTGCCAGCAGGGACAGGAGTTCTCCAAGGCACCAAGCAAAGAAGCAGCAAGAGAGGGAACAACACATAAAGGCTTCAATAAAGGGTGCC
The DNA here is from genome assembly GCF_901001135.1 of Rhinatrema bivittatum. NCBI lineage: Eukaryota > Metazoa > Chordata > Amphibia > Gymnophiona > Rhinatrematidae > Rhinatrema > Rhinatrema bivittatum. The sequence goes on from NC_042622.1 coordinate 57,367,692, forward strand.
AAAAACAGTGGCAGGGACTCTCGAAGGCAGCATGAGAAGCAGACAGGGCCGGTGCAAGAGTATGAGGTAACCTGGGTGAATCTTAGAGTCTTGCGCCCCCATCATGCCATGTCCCCCCCCCCCCTTAAAAAATTAATGTTTTCCCAATTTCTTTATTCATCAGTAGATGGGCTCTGCCAGCAGCCCTGCTGGGACTCTCTCCTCTTTTTTTTTCAGCCAGGAGTTCACACTGGTGAATTTGATGCCCCCTGAGGGCTGGCACTCTAGGCAACCACCTAGTTTTCCTTATGGAAACAACAGTCCTGGAGGCAAAGTGGCATCAAGAGTGACAACAATCTCCTAAGGAACCAAGAAGGAGTAACAAAGCAGAAAGAGCTTGTCCCATATGCTGTAGCTGAACAGTCTCTTCCTGTTGTTGATTTTCTGCTGTATATTAGTTTTCTCTTCTTACTGAAACCTTTTCCAAATTCAGAACATGTAAAAGGTCTCTTGTGATTGTTTTCTGCTGTGCCTGCTTTTCTTCTTTCTGATTGAGTGCTTTGCTTTAGTCTGTATAAGCATTTTCTGTCTTCAGTGTCAGATCTCTCAAAGGCTGGTGATCTGCTATTGAGGCCACAGAATGGTTTAAATGAGACAGCCTCAGACCAATTGTTAGCCATGCTTCCAAGGATCCAGACTGGTCTTCTGAAAGCTTTAAAGGGGTTGCTGGGTAAGACCCATTGTTTTAGCAACAAGTTGGCTGAGCGATGCAAGGTGAAGCAAGACATCCAAGATGTACATCTGGCGCATGGCAGGTAGGCAGAAGGTCAGCAAGACCTCCAAGGAAATACATCTGTAGCATGGTAACTAGGCAGAGTGGCAGGAAGATCCCCAAGGTAGTACATCTGGAGCACGGCAGCTAAGCAGAATTGCAGTTACAGCTGCCAGTTAGGCCATGCCTGCACATATTTGATTAGCACAGCCATAGACATGAATGGGAAACATAAACAAATGAGACCATTTTTGTTTCATTTGTGGGTACCCTCCATTCATTTCAAGGATCCACAAATGAAATGAAAATGGACTCATTTTTTTTAATTTTACCCATGTGTTTCAAGAAAATGCAAATCCCTCGTAACTGAGCCTATACATACATATGTAGATCAACTCGCATAAAGTTATATCTCCTCTTCAGAATGTATAACTTATGCAGGTTAATTTACTTGCATACATTTTGAATCCAGTTCCAATTCCATCCCCAAGAATACCTCTGCAGTTAGCATAAAAGTACATGCATAACCAGGTTATGTATGAGTTTTTACATGGACAGAGCCATGGTCTATTTTGTAAGAGACATTTATACCCATAAAACCAGATTTTACACATGTAAATGGCTTTGAAAATCAACACATATATGACTATGGGAGGAAGAACAATTAATTACAATTGAGCAAGGTGGGTTCCATGATTTGCATGCGTAAAATACAGGACTTCTAACTGAGCTATCAACTGTGCTAAGTCAGAAATGAGAAAACCAGTAGGATGAGAAAATCCTTTCTAACAAAACAATAGTGTCTGCCCATGGCCTGCGCTGCTGCTGGTTTCCATTTCTCTAAGCCTGGGCCTCCTGAAGCTGTCACTGTCAAATTAACATCCAGAATAAGAATGTACAAATGGTAGGATTCCAACTTTCTTAGTAAGTCTTCATATCCTCAGGGACCACAACATATCAGATCTAAAAAATTTAATTCTGTTTGACCTGCTCTGCTTTGCAAGTAGTTGGGTTAGGTTGTGAAATAAGTATATTATTTTGACTTGCCAATGATATATATTTATATATAGAAAATGTTCACCACCTTTTTACTTTTTTTTTTTTTTTATAAACCGCTCCCCTGTTGAGTCGGGAATATTTCATGCTAAATTGTTTGAAGCTTCTGAAAAAAAAAAATGCCCTTGTGAAAGGTCAAAGGCAACCATCATGGTTAAAAACATCCTTCTGCTTTATTCTTGCTTAACAAGTTAACAGAACATCAATTAGTACTGCCCCTAACGCATACATATCCAGGGTCTTCTGGTAAACCATCTTGTCACAGTCTTTTGCATGATTTATTTTTCTTGAATTCTTTCTTTTTTCTCATAATGTGGTTTGCATTCAATTTAGACTAATGTAAAAATCCAATATTAATAGTAAGTTGCTGGATAATATCTAAATGGCGATGACAAGCAGTTTACAACAGGAGTTTATTTTTCAGATTTTTTTTTTGGGGGGGGGGAGAGAGAGGAGTCTTACAGAAGCAGACTCCTTAAAAGGATGTAAAATTTAAGAATCCATTTGGACAAATTTCAAACCCACTTGAATTTCAGGTTTTGGCAAAAGATGAGGAACTTTATGGTGTGCCCATTGTCCGAGTCCCATGTAATTCTGTTTTCCCTTGTCAAGAGGGATAATTTCTTAGCCATTAAAATAGCTCTCTTCCTGCTTGTTGTGTCCATAGCAGTCAATTGAAATTGAAAGGGGGGCAACCAGAAGAATCCTTCAACTACGGTAGCTAGGACTGAAGAAAACGTCCAATCTGATATTTGTTACTGGGTAAGGATCATATTCCCTTGAAACCCATATGAACTCTGGACATGGGGGAAAGGTCAATTTTAAGATTAAGTAGGAAAGGGTAAAGTATTTTCTTTGAGAATTGAATAGGAAAAAGTACCAGCATACACCAGCACCCCTGCTATTTGTATGCGTATATTTTCCAGTGCAATTTTCATGCACATTTTTTGAAAGTTAAAGGCATGCATGTAAAGCCTAATTCCAAGAAGACTCTACCCTCGAAACACTTCTCCCAGAATACACATGTTTACACACATAATCTCTGTGTGCACATAGATTTACATGCACACCGAGCCGGAAATATGCAAAGGCACCATTTTTGGGCAAGTAGAGTTGCCCTCAGAAAATGCAACCGTTGTGTTAACAAAATCAAGGCAAAGGAGAAGCAAGAGTTGTTGTGGTAGCTCACTCGCATGCAATGTAGGAAGAGGGGAAGGCCTGAGCAACCGGAACTGCATAGGAGATGCACCTCCTCAGCTTGTGTTAGGGCAAAAAGTACTGCTTGGTTTGGGGTGGCTATGCTATTTGCAGAGCTGCAGAATGTCTCTGAGGAATCCAGGCTCTGAGTGATGATAGCCTGGTGTATAGTCCTGACCCTGATGATTCAAAAGGTATATTGGGGTGCCAGGAAGGCTTTCCCGGCATTTAGAAAGCTTGCAAGCCAAAGGGCAGTATGGGATTCTGGTGGAAGACGTGCGAGCTTTTCTTCCTGTGTGTATTGATGTTATATGAAGTGAAGGTACTGAGACTTGGTGTTAACCTTGGTGACTAGAAGTTATGCCTGTCCATGGAAATGAATTACTGTGGAAACTGACCTGGAAGATAAATGAACTGGATTTAAGCTTTGTCTTAACCGTGAAGGTTTGCAACTTTGACTGAAGTTGCCTGTTTATTTATACTTGCAGTATAAGTCAGGGAGAGGTAAATTGTATTTATTTATTTATAAACTTATTTATTAGGGATGTGAATCGTTTTTTGACGATTTAAAACAATCGTCAGATATATTTTAAATCGTCAAAAATCGTTGAGTCGCGATACAATAAAAAATCCCCCGATTTATCGTGAAAAATCGTAAATTGGGGGAGGGGGGAGGGCGGGGAAAACAGGCACACCAAAAAATACCCTAAACCCACCCCGACCCTATAAAACAAATCCCTTACCTTCCCCCACCCTCCCGAACCCACCCAAAACTTTTTACGATTACCTGGTGGTCCAGTGGGGGCGCGGGGACCAATCTCCCTCTCTCGGTCCATTGGCGCCATTTTGGCTGCCACTCAAAAATGGCGCCGATGGCCTGATAAAATAAAACCCACCCGACCCTTTAAAAACAACCCCTTAGCTTCCCCCAAGCTGGCCAAAAGTCCCTGGGGGTCCAGCGGGGGTCCGGGGGCGATCTCCTGCACGCGTGACGTCGGGAGCCAGGAACCAAAATGGCGCCGGCGCTACCTTTGCCCTGTCACATGATAAGGGCAAAGGGCCACCGGCGCCATTTCTCAACACAGCCGTGGCCAGAGAGAGAGGGAGATTGCGTCGGGACCCCCCCACTGGACCCCAGGTAATTTAAAACATTTTGGGGGGGTTCGGGAGGGTGGGGGATTTGTTTTAAAGGTTCGGGGTGAGTTTTAGGGTTTTTTTGGTGTGCCGGTTTTCCCGCCCTCCCCCGATTTACGATTTTAACGATTTAAAAAAAAAAAAAAAACACGACGATAAGATTTCCCTCCCCCCCCAGCCAAAATCGATCGTTAAGACGATCGATCACACGATTCACACCGTGAAAGGGCCATATTCCTCGGTAGCCCCAAACTCTGGAACACCCTCCCAATGGAAGTAAGAACTCAACCAGACCTAAAAACCTTCAAAAACGAACTTAAAACCTGGATGTTCACCAAAGCCTACCAAAACACCCAATGACTCATACACACCCTCCCCAAAATATAACACAAATCTGGACTGAAACCTCCTCACCCCCGCCCTATTAACCTTTATTCAGACCCCCACCATGTTCCCCTTGCTACGTTAAGAATATCCCCCTCAATCTTAATAATGCTTTAAATGAATGCTGTATGTATAAATGAACGCTCTATGTACGTCAATGCATCTACTAACCTTCTAACACTTTATCCATCGAATACGAATTAACCAATATGAATACAATGTTAATCCCCATCCTAACCTCTTAACATCTTACCCATCAAAACTTGTAAACCGTTGTGATGGCGAAACCGAATGACGGTACATAAAAGTCGATAAATAAATAAATAAAATAAATACATTTAAAAATACAATTATTATGGCTTGGTGCCTGCTTCCCCCCATCCCCGCCCATTTCCTGGTTAGGAAAATTCTTAAATCAATGCCCCTTCCTCTTCCTTCTTCTCCCTATCCCCAATGTCAAACCATCCCTCACGCCCAGTACATTTGCCAACCCTTACGCTGCAATTCTAGCAGCTTCCGACTTTGTTCTGACAGCAGCACCGGAAGTGTAAGCTGACAATATGGCTGTAAGAGACTCTTCTGAGCAGCACTGGAAACTGCTGGGATCATAGCGCACTTCAATTCCAGTGTAGAATGGAGTTGGCAAAGGTTCCGGGTTGGGCTAGCGGAAGGAAGGGGGAGGAAATGGCATTAATTGAAGATTTTACCTAACTGGAGGAGTAAGGGAGGCCAGCACCAATCAATCATACTTTTAGATTTAAATAAATCTTGGCAGGTTGTGGGGGTGAGGGAACTCGGCCAGGCAGAGCACATTTTGTTTGGGGGGAGGTTTTCATAAGCTGCCTGTCTGCCAGTAAAGGAAACTGCCACCGAGTTTATCGGCGGCCATTTTCATTACGGGCAGGAGGCCAGTTATGAAAACCGACGCCGAGTTTATTTATTTATTTAAAATTCTTATATATCGCACAATGGGTAGGGGTCTATCCATCTAGGCGGTTTACATATTTGCACATACACAAATAGTAATACATATTGACAAACATTTCATAAAATCTTATACAAACATGTTAAAATTCATAAAATAAACAATTAAATTGACGAACTTAGTATAAGTTGTATGCTTGGGTGAAAAGATGTGTTTTTAACAGTTTCTTAAATTCTGTATGATTGGCTGTGAGACGGATATGATCTGGGAGTGTGTTCCACAATATTGGACCGGCGGCAGAAAATGCTTGTTTACGGGTTAATGCTAGACTTACGGATTTTACTGTAGGTACTTCGAGTTTACCGGCATCAGTCTTCATAACTCGGTGGTCTGCCGAGTTATTTTTATTTTTATTTTTTTACTTTAAAAATAAGTACAGAAAAGCAGTTTTTTCTGCTTTTCTGTACTTCTTTTACCTGCCCTCAGCTATCAATGCCTGAGAAGCACATTTATTTTTTTGCATGCGGAATGAATGAGTAATAGGCTCATTCACATGCATTTGCATGTCATGAGCGCTATTACATTCACTCCGCGTCCGACGCGGGTTAAATAGGTGCTAATCCCCCTATTGCATTAGGGGGTGGATTAGCGCCTATTTAACCTGCGTTGGAGTGCGGGTTATACAGTGCACTCGGCTGAGCGCACTGTATTGCATCGGCCCCCAAACGCATGGCTAGAGTTAGACAGAAAACGTATTTGGTTAATTCTTAATATTAAAATTAGCTGGAATAGTTTGCTGGCTAACTGATCCCCACCTCAAAATGCCCCTGAAACACCCATTTGTTATTTGTATAACATTTTGCCATATAATGATTTATCTAACTAAAAGTTAGCCAGATAAGTATCGGTGATATTGAAAACTCTGCATTTAGCTAGATTACTTGTGAGTTATCTGGTTAAATGAATATTGGTCACAGAATATTTATGTTATCTACTTAACTATTCATAAACCAGCCCTGAGACATCATTCTCAGCATGGTTTGTATTGCAGGAACTTCTAGCCTAACAATATCCTGGGAACATAAATTCTGCCTTCCAGAGTTTAGCTCTCACCAGAATGTCCTGCTTGGCGCACACTGATTAGGATAGCTAAGAGGGAAAAAAAAGTGTGAACAGCGTCTTTTTGTTTTGAACGCAAAAGGATTAGCTTTCCTCCAGGATAGAAAAGGGAAAAATCAAGTTAGTTATTGCTCAGATTCAAGCTAGGATTTTCTTCATGTATGTTTTATTTTCAGAAATATTTGGCAGAGTTCATCCACGTGGTGGAAGCCATTCACAGCCTTGGCTGAGGTCTCTACGCACAAGCAGAGAGCCATCCCCTGAAGTCTGCTTTCAATCTACTGGGTAGCTGCTTTGCACCTCTCAAGGTATTTGGGGACTTCATGCCACTCTTTCCCTTGCTTTCACCCTCTATCATTGCCTTGGGGGATGTTCTGCCTCTTGTGGTACTTGGTTTCTCTTTCATGGTATCTTGAGTTACTCATGATATACTTAGTGCCACTTTGCCCCTCTTGTACAGTCTGGGGGGGGGGGGGGGGTTCATGCCACTGTTATGGTGTCCTTTGGCCCACTTTTGAAGCTTTGGAGTAACTTAGCCAGTCTTGCTGCTGTTTGGCTCCTCTGACAGTGCTTTGGATAACTCCTTCCTCTGCTGATATTGGTTTTCCCCATTCCGGTTCCTTGGGCTCTTCATGCCAGTTTTGGTGCCAAGTTGACATAGTCTTGATGTATTGGCATGCCTTCACCCTTCTAATGCCATCTACCCACCAGTTCCATTAAAAATGTTTAGAAAATCTCAATTTGGGAGCCCAAAATAGGATGTGTAGTTCCCCCCCAGTGATTATAAAGGCAAACAAATGAACTAATGAAACAAACAAATGTCATTTCTTTTGTCTGATGTAGATTCAAGATCCAGCATTGACTCTGCGCAAGGAGCAAGCTTGGCCATCACAGATATCAAATCAGACTGGGCTATCTCAGGCAAAGGGTTTTCTGCAGGTAGAGCACCCCTCCTTGCGTAGAGAGTCCAGCAAGGCTTTGGCTAAAGTGTCTGCCATGAAGTCTGAATAGAAGCTAAATTAGATTTTGAGGTTAAACACTGAAGCAAAAGAGCACCTTCTTTAAGTGCATACTCAGCCACTAGCTTTGCTTCTGGCATAAGCTTGGCTTTTTTTAAAGTTAGTGTCACTTATTTGTTCACCTGTAGGCTGCAAACAACCATCTTTTGTAACTGAAATTTCTACAGATCTGGTTGCATCAGGGGAAGAACTCTCTCAATTCTGTCCAGAAAAATCTGGACCTTCTGCATATTCTGTTTAACTTGCACAATAATCCCAGCTAAGTCAGAAGTGTCCCATTCTAGCTCAAAGTTAGAGATAGACTTTGAAATATCAGGAGCAGTGTCCAACATGGAGCAATGTAGAGTATCTAATATAGGTACAGAAACACTGACAACAGTTATTTTACTTTCTTTCAATGCAGGGATCCAGGTAGCCTTAGCCAGTTGCTTGACCAGAAATGAGGTTCCTTCTCAGTTATGGTCACTTCATCTGGTGTCCCGAATCTCTTGATCAGTGCAGTAAAATACCCTTTAACATTTTGCAAGGCTGGGTAATCTCCTAATGGCCAAAACCAGTTCAGGGCTTCATCCTTGATCAGGATTTGTACAATTCAGTAGGGACTGCTTTGTAGTAATCAACTCCTCTTGTTGGTACCTTTCATTGATTCAAATGATAGAAATTCATCAGTCATATCTAATTTGCAGTTAATTCCTCTGACTGTATATGTAAAAGCAGTCCCGTTCCCCCCAAATCCGCCACAAGTTGAAAGTGTACCATCTTACCATGTGTATATATATATATAGAGAGAGAGAGAGAGAAAGAGAGAATATGTCACATTGACTCTATACAATCTCTCTCAACATTTTCCACGATAACGTACAGAAAACAGGTGTAATTAGATCTTTGTTTCCAGGCTCTCATTTCCATCCGCAGTCAAAGCAGGGAACAATGCTGCAGTTGTGTCAAATTGATTGAGGGTAGTAATCCCCATGCCCTCTGTTAAGGGTAGTAACTGCTGCTCCCTGCAGGTTTCCATAATGCACCCTTTCCTTCATTACCATCCTCTAGCATTCAGGGATCCACAGTGTTTATCACATGCCTCTTTGAACTCGTTGACTGTTTCCTTCTTCACCACCTCCTCTAGAAGGGCATTTCAAGCATCTACCTCACTCTCCATAAAGAAATATTTCCTGATTTTGGGAATTTAGCTTCTGGAGTTTCATTTCATGACCTCTAATTCTACTGTTTTCTTAAATTCTTTCTGACAGAAAAAGTTCAAAATTTGTGTATCATTAAAACCTTTCAGGTATTAAGCATGTGCAGGAGAAAATAAATGGTTTTTTTTTGTTTTATTTTCGGGATGATTTTTTTTTCTATGAATTTTGATTCATGGATTGTTTGATTTGTTTTCATTTGTGAGTAAAAAATGAATCAAACAATTAAAAAAAAAATGGACACAAAACAAAAACAAGGCCTCCTGGGGCCTCCCACCCGCCCATCCAAAAAAATGCTGGGGCCAGGATCCTTCCCAGCGCCCACTTACCTGGTCCAGTGGGGATCTGTCGACTCTGGCCTAGGACCAGGCTGAAATCTCAGCCTTGCATACACTGAGGGTGCAGTACATAAGAACATAAGAAATTGCCATACTGGATCAGCCCAATGGTCCATCAAGCCCAGCATCCTGTTTCCAACAGTAGCCAATCCAGGCTACAAGTACCTGTCAAGTACCCGGCAAGTACCCAAACACTAAGTAGATCCCATGCTACTGATGCCAGTAATAGCAGTGGCTATTCCCCTAATGGTTGGATTTTCAAAGGACCATGTGCACGCTGTGCGCATTTTCTAAAGGGCCCGGCCATGCATGTAACCACATATATGCACACGTGCTGGGACAAAAGAAAGGGGCAGCCCGGGGGGCATGGTCTGCACAGGGTGGGGAGGGATGGGAAAGTGCTATTAGCCACTGTCCCGTGGAAGCTCGTGCCGGTAGTCGGCCGGCGCATGGAAATTACTTCTGCTCCAGAAGAGCAGTAAGTAATCAAACAAAAAAAAAGAAATCCGGTAGGAAGGGGTTAGAGGTTGGGGAGGAGAGGAGAGGAGAGAAGAAGGGTAGGAAGGTTAGGGTTAGGGATAGAAAAGTTCCCGCTCCGTCTACTCCTTAATTGGAGCAGGAGGGAACTGGGAGAGGCCCGAATGCTTCACCGTGCATAGCTAATGAAATCCCCCCCCCCCCCCCCGTTTGCACGAGTCACGGGCCACCTGCACATGTGTGCGCAGATTTTAAAATTTGTAGCGCATATGCGCGCGAGTCTTAAAATCGACCCCTAAATCAACTTGATTAATAGAAGTTAATGGACTTCTCCTCCAAGAACTTATCCAAACCTTTTTTAAACCCAGCTACACTAACTGCACTAACCACATCCTCTGGCAACAAATTCCAGAGTTTAATTGTGCGTTGAGTGAAAAAGAACTTTCTCCGATTAGTTTTAAATGTGCCACATGCTAACTTCATGGAGTGCCCCCTAGTCTTTCTACTATCCGAAAGAGTAAAAAAACGATTCACATCTACCCGTTCTAGACCTCTCATGACTTTAAACACCTCTATCATATCCCCCCTCAGCCATCTCTTCTCCAAGCTGAAAAGTCCTAACCTCTTTAGTCTTTCCTCATAGGGGAGCTGTTCCATTCCCCTTATCATTTTGGTCACCCTTCCCTGTACCTTCTCCATCACAATTATATCTTTTTTGAGATGCGGCAACCAGAATTGTACACAGTATTCAAGGTGCGGTCTCACCATGGAGCGATACAGAGGCATTATGACATTTTCCGTTTTATTCACCATTCCCTTTCTAATAATTCCCAACATTCTTTTTGCTTTTTTGACTGCCGCAGCACACTGAACCGACGATTTCAATGTGTTGTCCACTATGACGCCTAGATCTCTTTCTTGGGTGGGAGCACCTAATATGGAATCTAACATTGTGTAACTATAGCATGGGTTATTTTTCCCTATATGCATCACCTTGCACTTATCCACATTAAATTTCATCGGCCATTTTGATGCCCAATTTTCCAGTCTCACAAGGTCTTCCTGCAATGTATCACAATCTGCTTGTGATTTAACTAATCTGAACAATTTTGTATCATCTGCAAATTTCATTTCCTCACTCATCGTATTTCTTTCCAGATCATTTATAAATATATTGAAAAGTAAGGGTCCCAATACAGATCTCTGAAGCACTCCACTGCCCACTCCCTTCCACTGAGAAAACTGTCCATTTAATCCTACTCTCTGTTTCCTGTCTTTTAGCCAGTTTGTAATCCACGAAAGGACATCGCCACCTATCCCATGACTTTTTAATTTTCCTAGAAGCCTCTCATGAGGAACTTTGTCAAACGCCTTCTGAAAATCCAAGTACACTACATCTACCGGTTCACCTTTATCCACATGTTTATTAACTCCTTCAAAAAAGTGAAGCAGATTTGTGAGGCAAGACTTGCCTTGGGTAAAGCCATGCTGCATTTGTTCCATTAAACCATGTCTTTATATATGCTCTGTGATTTTGATGTTTAGAACACTTTCCACTATTTTTCCTGGCACTGAAGGCAGGCTAACTGGTCTGTAGTTTCCCGGATCGCCCCTGGAGCCTTTTTTAAATATTGGTGTTACATTAGCTTTCCTCCAGTCTTCAGGTACAATGGATGATTTTAATGATAGGTTACAAATTTTTACTAATAGGTCTGAAATTTCATTTTTTAGTTCCTTCAGAACAATTTTTTCTATACCGGTGTATGGACCTAACCTTCACATCGGTTTACAATCTTTAAAACATAAAAATCATATCATACATAAAACAATAGTGATTAACAATCGCTAGTACCTTATAAAATTTCTAACAATAAATCATGCATCTACCGAAAAGCGGGTTCCACATCACTTATATATTGCTTCTTCACCACATTATCTTGGCTACTCAGGTGTTATTCTCACCAAACGCTTGTTTGAATAGCCATGTTTTTAGAAGTTTTTGAACTCTATCTGTCTGGATTCTAACCTTAGTTCCACTGGTAACATATTCCAAATTTTAGGGGCTGCTAAGGATATTGCCCTTTCTCTTACTGCTGTTAATCTGGCGGATGATAGTGATGGAATTGCCAATAAACTTTTATTTGATGATCACAAATTGCGCTGTGGAGTGTGTAATCATATAGATTCCGTTAACCATTCTGAATTTTCTGTATGTATTGCTTTATGAAGAATTGTTAGGACTTTGTATTGTATTCTTTCTTCAATTGGGAGCCAATGTAAGTCAATGAGTATTGGGGTTATATGGTTCTGTTTACAGATTCCAGTTAGCATCCTTGATGCTGCATTCTATATGCTCTGTGATTTTGATCTTTAGAATAGTTTCCACTATTTCTCCCAGCACTGAAGTCAGTGTTGCGCCCGTCAGTCGCAGACAGCTGCTACCAACTAGGATGCCTAAGTTATGCTCTTCGGGGGCCTTAGGCTCCTCGGGGGCCTTAGGTGTCCTAGTTGGTAGCAGCTAACCCTGAAGGTAAGGAGAGTGAGGCAAGGCCCCCGTGGAGCAGATACTTAAGTCATCCTGGAGCGAGAGTACACAGAGCGGGAGCGTCTGGTAATGTGGAGAGATCAGCATGGAGGATTCCTTGCTAACTCGTAAAAGGAATCGTGAGCGGATATTAAATACCAGAGCTAGTGACGTCATGCTGTGGGGACACCCCCGAGGTTCCCGCCATGACGCACATAAAGGACAGGGCTGTGCGCGAGTGCCCTAGGTGACTCCTGGAGAAAGATGGCGAACGCAATCGTCCATGCCAGACCGGGGACATCGGAGGGTAAGGTAAGGAGAAGCGGAGACAGCCATCTTTCCAAAATGATCTGAGTCACGTAGAAAAAAAGTGAGCAATAGAGGGCACAGCCATCTGTGACTGAAGGGCGTAACACTGACTTCAATTCTGGGAGAAATAGTGGAAACTATTCTAAAGATCAAAATCACAGAGCATATAGAATGCAGCATCAAGGATACTAACTGGAATCTGTAAACCCCTTCGGGGTTGCCTACCTATTACCAGAATGGCTATGGTACCCTCTCCTCAGGAGCCTGGTTCGTCTGGCACCTCCGCTCCTCGGGGGTTCCCTTCCACTACAACTACCAGCATCAGAGTGAGTACTGCCGCTCAAGTTCTGTCTTTGCATTGTCTCATCTCTCTCTCCATAGATCCTCAGCCTACCCCACACCACGGACCACTACCGGATCTATTGGCTTCTCCATCTAAGTTTGGGTTCTCGGCCTACCCCGCTTCGCAGACCACTACCAGACCCGTCTCCCTCTTGGGACCTGGTGAGACTGTGGAACTGTTTTTTCCACCCTGCAACCTACAGATGAACATTGCCATCTGGTTCCTCCTCTCCTGGCTGGAGTCATCATCCGCTCCTCGGGTTACCATCTACGTTGCAATACAATAAAGCTAATTGTCTGTGTCCATCTCTGCCTTGAGCTAGCCTATCACTGCAAGTCCCTGTGGGAGGTGACATATTTTACAGCGACCAAGGGCCCACATTTTAACGTCCAAAATACAATGGTCAGGCTCACTGGTCTATAGTTTCCGGGATCACCCCTGGAGCCCTTTTTAAATATTGGGGTTACATTGGCCACCCTCTAGTCTTCAGGTACCATGGATGATTTCAATGATAGGTTACAAATTTTAACTACTGAAGGCTGAGGCTGAGGCCTGACATGGAGGCCAGGTTCTGATACCTAAGCCTTGGTGTCAGCCTAGGCTGGGCTGGGGCCCAGACCACGCCCGATATCGCGGCCCGACCGGGAGGCCATTTACCGACACCCAGGGGCATAGAGTCTGGGCCCTATGCCAGGGTCCAGACCCAAGCTTTCCCCCTTCCTGGAGGCAGGATCCTGACACCAGAGCCTTGGCCCCAACCCAAGCTCGATGCTGTGACCTGACCTGGAGACTGGATCCTGACCCAGACCTGTTGCTTGGACCTTGACCAGGGGTCAGGGTCAGGCCCAGGCCTCAGAGCCCAGGTCTCAGAGCCTCTTCTTGGTCCTTTTTGTTCCTTGGCACCTTGCAAACCAGATAATGCTGTCTGCTGGGTCATGCTGGAGTCAATTAACTCTGGCACCATTTTGATGTATGGACCCGGCCTTCAGGTTGAGGCCACAGTGTTGGGCCCCGGCGTTGGGACCTAGCCTCCCTGTTGGGTTATAGTATTGGGCCTAGATCCAGGCCTAGGCCCTTGCATTGGGACCCATCCTTTGGGCTAGGTCGCAGCATGAAACCTGGGTCCAAACCCAGGCGAAGGCCGAGGCCCCAACATCACGACAGTCTCTGGGCCAGTCACAGCATCAGGCCTGGGACCAGGCTGAGATCCCAGCATTGAGACCCAGCCTACAGGCCAGGTCACAGCATTCAATCTTGGTCTGGGCCCTGGCCTATGCAATGGTCCTGGCATTGGAGAAAGGCCTCAGGGTCAGGTCACAGGATCGGGCCTGAGTCCAGCCTGAGGCCCTGACATCGGGACCCAACCTCCAGGACAGTTAGTGGAATCGGGCCAGGGTCCGGGCCCCAGCCTAGACTTAGGCCCAGACATTGGGACCCAGCCTTTGGGTCAGGTCTTGTTGTCAGGCCTGGGTTTGGGCCTAGGCCTTAGCATTGGGACCCAGCATTTGTCAGAATACCGACAAGTAAGGTAAGGTTTTGGGGTTTTTTTGTTTAATTTTTGGGGATCTTAGCCAAGGCTCTGGCATTAGCCTATGTCTCCACCAAGACCCTGGTGATGCGCTCGGGCATAGGCAACGGCCCCTGCTTTGAGACTCAGTCTATGCCCAAAAAGAATGAGCCTTATTCATAGCGTTTTGCAGTTTCATTTTAAAAAAATGCATATCCCTATCAGGTATCTAAAGGTCTTCTGCACCTTCTCTCTTCCATGGTATTATATATTTAGATCCTTCAGCCTCTCATCATATGTCTTCTGATACAGATCCCACACCATCATGGTCACCTTTCTCTGGACCAACTCCATCTCATCCTAATCCTTTTTGAGTTATGGTCTCCAGAACTGAACACAGTACTCCAGATGAGGTCTCAACAAGACCTATACAAGGGCATTATCACTTTCTTTTTCCTGCTGGTTATTCCTTTTTCTATGCAGCCAAGCATTCTTCTTGCTTTAGCTATCACCTTGTTACATTGCTTCTCTGTCTTCAGTTCACCACATACTATTACCCAAAGGTCTTACTCGCCATCATATATATCTCTTTCGGATTACCACACCCCAGATGCATGACTCTGCACTTCTTGGCATTGAATCCTAGCTGCCAATTCTTTGACCATTCTTCAAGCTTTCTTAAATCACTTTTCATTCTCTCTACTCTTTCAGCCTTGTCCATTCTGTTGCAGATCTTAGTATTATCTGCAAATAGACAAACTTTACCTTCTATCCCTTCCACAATGATAAGGGGCATGGAACAGTTGCCCTATGAGGAAAGGCTAAAGAAGTTAGGGCTGATCAGTTTGGAGAAGAGACGACTGATGGGGATATGATAGAAGTCTACATAATCATGAAAGGACTTGAACAAGTTAATGTAAATTGGTTATTTACTCTGTCAGATAATAGAAGGACCAGGGGGCACTCCATGAAGTTAGCAAGTAGCTCATTTAAAACAAATCAAATAAAATTCATTTTCACTCATTACATAGCTAAGCTCTGGAATTCATTGCCAGAGGATGTGGTTACAGCATTTAGTGTAACTGGATTTAAAAAAGGTTTGGATAAGTTCCTAGACGAAAAATCCATGAACTGCTATTAATAAGCAATAGTAGCTTGTGATTTATTTGGTGTTTGGGTACTTGCCAGGTGCTTGTGACTTGGATTGGCCACTGTTGGAAACAGGATGCTGGGCTTGATGGACCCTTGGCCTGATCCAGTTGGCATATCTTATATTTTTATGTTCTTAAAGTTACTCACAAATACATTGAACAGAACTGGATCCAAAACCAATCCCTGTGGCACGCCACTTATCACAGTTCTTTCTTCATGATGTCTCCTATTAGTCAATCAGTTTGCAATCTATGCCACCACCTTGGCACTCACTCCTAAGCTTCTCATTTTATTTATGAGCCTCCTATACAGGATTGTATCAAAAGCTTTGCTGAAATCCAAGTAGATCACATCAAGTGCTCTTCCTTGATTGAATTCTCTAGTCACCCAATCAAAAAAGTCAATAAGATTGGTCATACAGGACCTTCCCCTGGTGAATCCATGCAGCCTCAGATCCAGCAAGCCACCTGATTGTAGCTAGTTCACTATCCTTTTTTTCAGTGGAGTCTCCATTAATTTTTCCACCACTGAGGTGAAACTAATCGGCCTCCTCTCTGTTACCATCCTTGTGAAGTGGGACCACAACTGCACTTCTCCAATCTTGTGGCACCACTCCCATTTCCAGGGATCTATTGAACATGTCTTTCAGTGGACCCGCCAGCACATCTCTGAGCTCCCTCAGAATCCTGGGATGTACCTCATCTGGCCCCATGCACTTGTCCACTTTCATTTTAATTAGCTCATCCCATACCGTCTCTTCTGTAAATGGTGTTTGTCTACCCCATCCCCATCTATGGTTTTGTCAATCAGCAATGATCCTTCTCCAGGGTCTTCTTTAGTAAACACCAAACTGAAGTATTTGTTTAATATTTCTGCAGGTAAGAAGAACAATAGCAATAAAATATGTAAGGTGGTATTTCTGGAGCATGATTGGGAGGCACAGCGATAGCAGCAAGACCTCTAATGTGGTACATCTGGGGTCTGGCAAGTAGGCAGATTAGTAGCAGCAAGACTAATAAGGTTTTACTTCTGCAGCCTAGCAAGTAGGCAGAGCAATGGCAACAAGATCCCTAGGATAGTATATCCCTTGTATAGGCAGAGCAATAGCAACAAGACCCCTAAGATAGTACTGATTAATAGGGATGTGAATCATTTTTTGACGATTTAAAATATCGTCTGATATATTTTAAATCGTCAAAAATCGTTAGAGCCGCGATACAATAACAATTCCCCCGATTTATCATTAAAAAATCGTAAATCAGGGGAAGGGGGAGGGGAAGGGGAGGGCGGGAAAACCGGCACACTAAAACAACCCTAAAACCCACCCCGACCCTTTAAAATAAATCCCCCACCCTCCCGAACCCCCCCAAAATGCCTTAAATTACCTGGGGTCCAGAGGAAGGGTCCCGGTGTGATCTTTTACTCTTGGACCTCGGACCTCCGTGGTCTGTAGAAACAAAATGGCGCCGGCGCTACCTTTGACCTGTCATATGACAGGGCAAAGGTAGCGCCGGCGCATTTTGTTTTTTTTGTCCCCCGACGGCAGGAGCGTAGGAGATCGCTCTCGGACCCGCAGGGACTTTTGGCCAGCTTGGGGTGGCCTCCTGACCCCCACAAGACTTGCCAAAAGTCCAGCGGGAGTCCGGAACGATCTCTACCGCGAATCGTTTTTCCGTACGGAAAATGGCGCCGGCCATATGCCGTATGGCCGGCGCCATTTTCAGTACGGAAAAACGATTTGACTGCAGGAGGTCGTTCCGGACCCCCGCTGGACCCCCAGGGACTTTTGGCCAGCTTGGGGAGGCCTCCTGACCCCCACAAGACTTGCCAACAGTCCAGCGGGGGTCCGGAACGACCTCCTGCAGTCGAATCGTGTTGCCTTACGGCCGGCGCCATTTTCCGTATGGAAAAACGATTCGCGGTAGGAGATCGTTCCGGACCCCTGCTGGACTTTTGGCAAGTCTTGTGGGGGTCAGGAGGCCCCCCCAAGCTGGCCAAAAGTCCCTGCGGGTCCGGGAGTGATCTCCTATGCTCCTGCTGTCGGGGGACAAAAAAAACAAAATGGCGCCGGCGCTACCTTTGCCCTGTCATATGACAGGTCAAAGGTAGCGCCGACGCCATTTTGTTTCTACAGACCACGGAGGTCCGAGGTCCGAGAGTAAAAGATCACACCGGGAGCCTTCCTCTGGACCCCAGGTAATTTAAGGCATTTTGGGGGGGTTCGGGAGGATGGGGGATTTATTTTAAAGGGTCGGGGTGGGTTTTAGGGTTGTTTTAGTGTGCCGGTTTTCCCGCCCTCCCCCCCCACTGGACCCCAGGTAATTTAAGGCATTTTGGGGGGGTTCAGGGGGGTGGGGGATTTATTTTAGGGATGTTTTAGTGTGCCGGTTTTTGATTTACACGATTTACACGATATTTAAAAAACCCAAACT
Source organism: Rhinatrema bivittatum (assembly GCF_901001135.1). Lineage (NCBI taxonomy): Eukaryota > Metazoa > Chordata > Amphibia > Gymnophiona > Rhinatrematidae > Rhinatrema > Rhinatrema bivittatum. Next base: position 57,385,555 of record NC_042622.1, read on the forward strand.
GCGACTATCCGATTCCCTCCCCCTCCCAGCCGAAATCGATCGTTAAGACGATCGATCACATGATTCACATCTCTACTGATTAATCCTGCCAAATTTTCTTTAGCTAGTAGCTGTTCAAGTTCTGATTCAGGGAATCTCAGATAAGATTCCTCCCCAGAATCAGTTGTTGAAAATACTGCCAACATTGTCTTAGAGGCAATAACCAATGTAGAGGAATGTACAGTAGGGGTGTGCATTCGTTTTGAACTTAAATGGAAAACGCAACTTTTTTTTTTTTTTTAACTTAAAAAAAAGATGAGGCTTAAACGATCGGATTTCCAACTTATTCAACATAGCTATGTTGAATACGTTGGAAATCGCGATTGTTGATCTAAATAAAAATTTAAACCCCTCACCCTCCTTAATCCCCCCCCCCAAGACTTACCAAAGCTGGCCAAAAGTTCCGTGAGGGTCCGGGAGCGGACGCGTGGGGAATCACGTGACGTCTGCGTCACTCTGACGTGGCGCCGACGTCACGTGATTCCCCTCGGGTTCACTCCCGGACCCCTCGTTGGGCCCAAAAGGCACTTTTGGCCAGCTTGGGGGGCCTCCTGACCCCCCCAAGCTGGCCAAAAGTGCAGAGGTAAAAGTGCAGAGGTAAATTAAGTAGCCATCACTTGGGAGAACCATCACCAATGAACTCTCTAGAAATAGAATGGTGAGCTGAGATACAACAAGATAATATATCTCAATTGCTTAAGTAGGCCATAACTTTTGATGAGCATAAAAAATAATCAGTATGACTATGTGAGCCATGTCAAAGCATAATCCCTAGTAGAGGGATGCAAACCTCTCTGTACATCTCTAAAATTCTTAAATTTGAACAAGCTGCCAAGAACTGGAAACTACAACTGCAGAGGACCTATCTTTTAAGATATCCATGCATAGTCTTCCCCCAATCCCCCCCCCCCCCCAAAAAAAAAAAATAGACCTGGGAGAATGTTGGGCTCAAAAGGAACTTTTGGCCAGCTTGGGGGGGCCTCCTGACCCCCCCAAGCTGGCCAAAAGTGCCTTTTGAGCCCAACGAGGGGTCCGGGAGCGAACCCGAGGGGAATCACGTGACGCCGCGTCACTCCGACATGACGCCGACGTCAAGTGCTCCTTGCAAAGGAGTTCAGGAATGGCGTCCTGACCCCGCTGGACCACCACGGAGTTGTAGTAAGTCTTGGGGGGGGGGGGGATTAAGGCGGGTGAGGGGTTTAAATTTTTATTTGCACATATGGACATAGACTCAACTTATGGAATTCTCCATATGTCCATATTGACCGCAAATGGGACCCCCTTTCGACTTATGGACTTATGAACTTAAACTTTTGGTCTGCACATCCCTAATGTACAGCTGTTTTTGGCTGTTTTACTTTTGCTGCCCTACTCTATGCCTTTGCCTTGTTACTGTTTGCCTTGAAACAAATGTCAGTGAACCTTGAAGATGTACTAGAGCAAATTGACAAGCCAAAGAGTAAAAAATCACATGGATCAAATGGTATACATCCCAGAGTGCTGAAAGAACTAAGGTATGCGCGTAACCCTTTTAAAACCCCCCTGCGCGCGCCGAGCCTATATTGCATAGGCTTCCGGCGCGAAAGTCCCGGGGCTTTCTTGGGGTGGGCGTGTCGGGAGGCATGATGTGGATGGTGCGTCATCTGGGGGCAGTGCCGCGGGCGTGGTTTTGGCCCAGCGGCATTCTGGGGGCGTGGCCACGGCATCCGGACCAGCCCCCGGACCCGAACACGGCACGCAACAGCCGGCCCAGCGCGTGCAAAGATACACCTGCTTCGAGCAGGCGTAACTTCTGCGACAGAGGTGGGGGGGTTAGATAGGGCCGGGGGGTTGGGTTAGGTAGGGGAAGGGAGGGGAAGGTGAGGGGAGGCGGAAGGAAAGTTCCCTCCGAGGCCGCTCCGATTTCGGAGCAGCCTCGGGGGGAACGGGCAGCGCACGCTGGGCTCGGCGCGCGCAAGTTGCACAAATGTGCACCCCCTTGCGTGCGCCGACCCCGGATTTTATAAGATACGCGCAGCTATCTTATACAAGCCTGGTGCGCGAACAAAAGTATGCGCGCGCGCGCTGTTTCTTAAAATGTACCCCTATTTGTTTTATTTGTGGAATCCATCCATTTGTTTCAGGAGACCTCAAATAGAATGAATAGGGATTCATTCATCATGTTTTATCCAATTGTTTCAAACAAATGCATATCCCTAGTATATGACCCCACCTCTGATGATCCAGATTGGTCCTTATGGGAATCATTAGGTATGCTGTGATGCCAGGAAGGCATTCCGGGCATTTAGAAGGCTCAGAGGCCAAATGATTATATAAGATGCCGATGGAAGACCCGTGAGCTCTTCTTCTTGTTTATATTGATGTTGTGTGATATGAAGATATTGAAGTTCTGTGTTAACTCCTAAGTAGAAGTTTTGTATCAAGTATTCACTGTGTCTGTCTTTTTTTAAAATTTTCACTGTGTCTGTCTGTAGAAAGGATTTACTGTGAAAACTAACCTAAATTAGATAAATGGAATATATTAAAGCTTTGCATGATTTTTAAAATTATTTACATGTACAGTATAATATCCCATTTTATGCATCTATATGGTGTTTTTAAAATCAATTATGGGGTTTTGCAGGTAAAAGTATGTGCAAAATCTCATTTCACAACCTCATCAAAAAACAATTCCCAATATTGTGCAATCTGCCATATATTGGAGGAAGGACCTCAGTACAGATTTTTAAACTCAGTTTGGACTTTCACTCCACAGAGTTCTGCAAGTCTCAATCAGAGGTCCATATGACCTCCACCCTCCTTATTTTATTTAAATTTTTAATTTTAATTTTATACTGAAATTTTTAATTTTATAATCAATGACTATCATTGATAAAAATAAAACCCTGAAGCAGCTGAGAAAGCAGAATGCTGTCAGGATTAGGATATATGAATTAGCAGTATAGCAGCCATGACTTGATGTAAATCCAAGTGAAAATCATGTTGCAAAACTAAGTACAATATGAAGAGGCTGTTTTTGTGAACAACTAGTTAAATGATATACGAGAAGGTGAATGATGTTATAATTCATGGACAATGGACTGAGTAATGAAAGAATTATAAGTGAAAAGCCATAGTGAGTACATGGCCCTCTCCATGATTAAGGATTGATACTGACATGGATATGCATTGCATTTTTAATTTTTAACATAAAATTAAAAATTTCTGTATAAAATTTAAATTTAAAATTAAAAAAAAAAATAGGGAAGGTAGAGGTCGTATGGGCTCATGATTGAGATTTGCAGAATTCTGTGGGGTGAGAGTTCCAATTGAGTTTAAAAAGCTGCACTGAGATCCTTCCTCCAATACATGGTCGAGTGCACAATATTTGGAATTATTTTTTTGATGAAGTTGTGAGTACCCATTAGTTGCCATCTCTAACAAATTTCAAAACCTCATTTCACACATCCGTTTACCTACACTATGAAGAGGTGCTCTGGGGGAAACGGAGTAGGGACAGGGAAAGCATTTTCACACATCCTTTCAATTTACAAAAGTATGTGCCCAAATATGCATGCAGAAACTTACACTTTTTCAGAAGCAAGTATAACTTTCTGCACGTATGTTTATGTGGGACAACTTGCAAATTTTCAAAGCAGGTTTATGTGCATCAGTTCACTTGAAAATTTGGGTATTTTTGTACCTGCAGACTTTAGCCTTGCATGGTCTGATATAAAACTACCCTCCTAAGTCAGAGAATGTTTATATTTTCAATTTAATTATGAATAAACCAACACTGAGGCACCATTCCCAGCATGGTTTGTTCTGCAGGAGCTTCCAACCTGACAACTCAGATAATATGTGAGAATGGACTTGAAATGATGTTTCTGACAGAAGATAGAAATCTCATGGATTGCCGCAGGCCTGCCACAGCAATGCAGTTGACACTATTGAAGTTAATGGAGTGCTCAGGATTGCAATATTGTAATACACTAATAGATTGCTTGTCAGTTGTCAGTAGAGAACAGAGCTGGATGTCACTTTCCTAATCAGATCGGCACCAAACCTGTTTCCTCCTCCAACCCATTTAGAGCGAACTCAAATTGCAGTAGAAATGTCTTTTTCATTATTAATATATTATTTGTGCTATAAGGACATTCACAGGGCAGAAGTACAAGATCCGAAAGTATAAATAAGGATGAACTAAATGAACATTTTTGTATTTTCAGGTCAATTTTAAAAGCACTGCTCGTGCAAAAATGTGTATGTGGGCCACATGCGAGCAACGCGGGTTTTAAAAAGCCACAAAATACTCGTGTATGTACCCATGCATGAGTGAGAAATAAGGGGGTGGTAAAGGGCGTGGCATGTGCATTTCAGGGCGAGGCCAAGACTTACCTGCATACATCCATATTTTAAAACCCAAAACTGCAGCACACTTATACTTGATATCCACGTAACTTTACTGGTGCTCCTCATGAGGAGCAGGTCTGTAGATCTGGAGTTATAGGACCAGAGGGGTCTGAAAGACCTCAATATTAACTGGAAAACTGGAAATGTGCCTCGTGTGAGCATGTTCTAAAATCCACTCACATGCATGCATAAAAGCTGACAAAGTCCTATAGAAGACACGCGTGTGCTAGCTCTTAAACTTAGGAGCATACTTACACGTATTTGATGTATTTTACAACATACATGCACAGGTGCGCATGTAATTACATATTCCAGTGTATCTTTGCTCTTGCACATATATGGGTTTTAAAATTACAGGGGTAAATATTTAAAAAAATAATACTTTTATCTAAGTTAGGCCTGTATTTATCAAACTGCACTAAATATCACATGCGATAGGAAAAGGGGTGTGTTTTATGGTAATAGGCAGTTTATCGCAATTTGTGCTAATACCTATGTGAAGTGCTATCTTTTTCACATTTTGCGATAAGTGCCAGAGTTGTTGTATTTCCTACATACAACCCCTGGGGGGACCATGTTTAGTAGGAGAGAGAGAGAGCGAGAGAGAGACTAGCCATAATGCCCTCACACTAGATAGGTATTTATATCTCTATGGGAGGCCCACCTAGTGGCCGTTAGATAGCCAGATAAGTCCTTCTGATCCAGGGACTGAATAATGGGCTCACCATCCTTATGAATAGTTATGTGAGAAATCATCGCTGTGTAAAAATCCTGGCATAGAGTTAAAAAAAAGGGGGAAGGGCAGCATTGGTAAATTCTCTTTAAGATCCCTGTATATCCCAATGAAAATTAATACAGAATCAATGGTTGAATACTGATACACTTCTGCACAAGTACCTTAAATAAAATGTAATTTTACAAATGCACAGGGGGCGATAACTCTACTTTTTGTACTTGTCAGTTTTCTCCTGAACATATTTTCACATCACTGAGTGCAAATAGGACATTTATCCAGGCCTTTTTGAAAGACATGCGCATAGGTACTGTCGGTTTCCCTTTGAAAATCTGAGGCTGGCTAGTGCCACGAACGACAAATAGAGATTCCAGAATAAAACCCCCACTCGTGGTCAGCTGGCTCCATGCTCCCTTTATCCCATCACATTTCAGCTTGGGCAAAAGCAAAGATACTTTTACCTGTAGCTCCTGTTCCAATCAGTCCTTGCGCACATGGTTAGAGTCACACACCACGCGAAGCCCCATGACCTTCCGGGGTTCCCAGAGAAGGAGTGAGAGGAATGCCTTGCTTTTCACGTCCCTTAGGGGTTCCTTCCACTCTGGGGCTCTTCTGCTTAGCAGTCCAGTCACACAAAAGCCACACTCCACTCCAAAACTGTTCTTCAAAATAAACATTTGTACTGAAAATTGGTGGCACTGGCAGGAAGAAACAAAATCCCAAAGGCTGGTGCACCAGCTAGTAACGCACTACACTATACACCAGTCCCAAAATGCAGCACAAAAAAAACATAAATTCAATTTCTATCCACCCAACTCCACAGTCTCTCACAAAAGGTAAGGTCTCTGGGACAGGTATCCTTCCTTTCTGGACCCACCCAGTACCTTTTTGTTTCTTTCACTTCTGCTTCTCAATAGAGCCTCTGGCTGAATTACGTGGTCACTTTTCACCTCTGTGGGTTTCCCAGGTAGGCTGTCTCTCTCCAAAACCTCCTCAGTACTCTCACCCAGCAGTTTCTGAAGAATCCTTTTCTCTGTGGGGCTCCACAGACTCTGAACTTTTCTCAGAAACTCTTCTCTCAGCTCAGCCCGGACTCCCGGGCCTTCCCCCTCTTGGAATCCTGAATTTCTTCCTCTCTCCAAGCACCAGAAGAGAGCTCACTCCTTCTGGTCCTAACCCTACGGAGGAACAGACCCACCAAGGGTCCTCTACAGAGAGAGTCACTCACTCTCCCAGCCCTGTGCTAAGGCTGCCTCTTCAATTCTCTCCCTCTGGCACATGGGCACAGGAGTTTTGTTAGCACAACAGATCCCTCCCAGTAGAGAGCGGTGCACTTCACTCACACACCTCACCACACTACTATCAAACATTGGGGCAAGGTCTAGAGAGACCTCTATATCACACTGCTGGAACAGCAGACTAGGTGAGGTCACTGATGCCATAAAGGCAAAGAGCATCACCATGAGTAAGGGGCAGATTTTGGCGCCCCCTCACACCTGAAAAAAATGAGGCAGGCAATTTTCAGTCCTCGCATTTACTCGGGTAACTTATTAATTACCTGAGCAAAATCTTTTGAAAATTGTCCTCCATAAGACTGTACATGCTTTTGTGAACCAACCAATGTATATATATGATTATGAAACATCATCCGTCCCTTTAAAAAAATAAAGACAGGTTTATGTCTGGGTCATATCCTTTTTGTATGTGTAAAAAAAAAAAAAAAATCTCTTCTGTGACAATTTTGCCATTCTCCAGCGCGATGTTCTGATGTTTGTGCAAGGGTTTGGAGAGCCGAAGACATTCTGAATGCAAGGTTAGTGCTTGACCCTTTCTCCCAATTAAGGATGACTTTCAGCCGTCGAGTGCCTCTGTGTTTGCATACAACGGCAGACATTCAAGAAGCCTCATCTAATCTAGGCTCCATTAGAGGCATTTAATATTGACTTGACATGATTTGCTGCAGCTTTTGTTCATATTCTCTTCCATATCTCAGAGGAATCAGATATTGGTGGGGGAAGGGAGATAGTTGAGACAGGACCTTTTATCACAGGTTTCCGGATGCGATGAGCTTTACCATCCTCCTTCCAAGGTTAAGACAAATGAAGTAAATCAATATAATATCTTATTCTGTCTCCAACCTGCCCCGTCATCCGTAGGCTCTGAACTTTCTTATTCTCCCTCCTCGCACTTCCTTCCCTCTTTATCCCTAGCCCCGCCAATTTAGGGAAAAGACAAAGCTATTACCTGTTTGAATTTACATAAATGGGGTTAAAAATATAAGACTCAGTGTCGAGATATGGCTTGGTATTTGTCTTTGTGGTGTTTAAAGTTTGTTTATATTTAGGCTTGAGTGAGGACTCTATAAGCATCAGATGTCTGCCTGCAACATTTATGGAAAAAACTGGGGTCATAGGTTCAAATGTCAATAGACTTAACTCAGTTATTCATCTAATTTATATAGATAAAGGGCTTAATTCACCTTATTTGAGGCCAGAAAGGAGACTATGGAAAATACGTATTTGTGAAAAGTCAGTAAATTAAAAAAAAAATCACTATTCAGTTAACTGGGTGGTTAGCCATCCTTCAGAGGCAAATAATCTAATGGAGACGCCACTAAAAAAATTAAATAAAAGATACTTTACTACCTTTAATCCAGCAGAACGCAGGAACCAAGGCAGCATGGCTTTAGCAGAGGAAGATCTTCTCAGGTACATCTGATTGATTTCTTTGATTAAGTGTCTAGAGAAGTTGGCTGGGGGCTTCTGCTAGGTGTGGTGTACTTAGATCTTCACAAAGCTTTGATACAGTTCCCCTTAGGGGACTCATAAATGAACTGAGCGGCCTGGAGGTGGGACTGCAAGTTGGTAGAGTGGATTAGAAACAGATAGTGGTGATAAATGAATTTCACCGAGAGGAAAGGGAGGTGTTTAGTGAGGTACCTGAAGGATCGGTCCTAGGACCAGTTCTATGTGTTATTTGTGAGTGATGTTGCGGATGGGTTAGAAGGAAAAGTTTGCCTTTTTGCAGATGACCCTAAAATGTAAGGGTGTGCACAGACATTTGTTTCATTTCTGTTTAGTTTTTAGTTTTTCATTTTGTTTCTTTCTTTCTGTATATTTAAAATGAACAATAATGAAATTAGAAGCATCCATAAAAGCAAAAGGAAAAAACAAAATGAGAAAGGGTTCACAATAGCAGCAGCAGTGGGGCAGGAGTGACCAGGGAATGCTCCTGCCCTATGAAAACATTTTCAACAAAAGGGTCCTTGGGAGGGGGTAAGTGTGCTGGGGAAGATCAGGTAGTGACATTCTTATTTCTTTAAAAATGAAACAAATGAAAACGAAATGTATTTCATTAATTTTCCTTTCACTTCATTTTAAAAATTATATTAAACAAAATGGGCAATTTTGTTAGAATTTCTTATTTTCTTTCCAATCAGTGCTCATCCCTACTAAAATGTGAAACAGGGGACACCCACAAGGGAGTAGATAGAATAAGAAGTGACCTAAGAATGTTTGAGGAGTAGGAGAGTGCTTGTCACTTAGCACAAAAACAATGTACAGTCAACCATTTGGGGGTGTTTAAATCTGAGGGAGAAGTACATAATGGGGGATGAGATATTGATGTGCATTTTCCAGGAGAGAGACCTTGCAGAGATCATGCCTGAATGTCTCAAGATAAGAAACATAATGAATGCCATACTTGGTAAGACCAAAGTTCCATCAACCCCAACATCCTGTTTCATAAAGTGGACAATCCAGGTCACAAGTACCCAAAAGGATCCCAAAGAATAGATCCAATCCTTCCTGCTCATAACCAGGGATAAACAGTGGTTTTCCTAAATCTATTAGTGGTTATTAATGGTTTATGAACTTTTCTTCCAGGAGCTTGTCTAAATTTTTTAAATCCAGTTTTGGGTGTGTGTGTGGTGGGGGGGGGGGGGGAAGGGTGTTACAAGACTCTACAGACCCTTATGCCCTAGACAGACCAATATAACACTGCCCCTCCACCCCAAAACCCACCCTGAGTTGAAAGTGCCCCTCTTACAGTGGCAGATAGATATATAGTGTCAGATTGTATCTCTAACAGAGTCTTTCTCTCTCTCACACATATGATCATTTGTGAGAGTATGTGCACTCTTTTTAAAATGTACTTGTAAGAGAGAGACTGTGGTGTGTGATTTATTATATTTAATTGTGTCATTCAATGAAACTATCAGTAAAGCATTATTTTGGACACTGCCTACTAGGGATGTGAATCGTGTGATCGATCGTCTTAACGATCGATTTTGGCTGGGGGGGGAGGGAAATCTGATCATCATGGTTTTTTTTGGTAAAAAATCGTAAAAAATCGTAAATCGGGGGAGGGTGGGAAAACCGGCACACCAAAACAACCCTAAAACCCTCCCCCACCCTCCCGAAGCCCCCCAAAATGTTTTAAATTACCTGGGGTCCAGTGGGGGGGGGGGGGTCCCAGCGTGATCTCCCGCTCTCGGGCCACAGCTGCGTTAATAGAAATGGCGCCGGTGGCCCTTTGCCCTTACCATATGACAGGGCAAAGGTAGCGCCGGCACCATTTTGGTTCCTGTCACCTGACGTCACGAGTGCAGGAGATCGCTCCCGGACCCCCGCTGGACCCCCAGGGACTTTTGGCCAGCTTGGGGGGGGCCTCCTGACCCCCACAAGACTTGCCAAAAGTCCAGCGGGGGTCCGGAAGCGACCTCCTGCACGCGGGCCATATTGCCTATATTCAAAATGGCGCCGGCGCTACTTTTGCCCTCACTATGTCGACATAGTGAGGGCAAAATGACGCCGGCGCTACTTTTGCCCTCACTATGTCGACATAGCGGGAGATCGCGCCGGGACCCCCCCCCCCCACTGGACCCCAGGTAATTTAAAACATTTGGGGGGGCTTCGGGAGGGTGGGGTATTTGTTTTAAAGGGTTGGGGTGGGTTTTAGGGTTGTTTTGCTGTGCCGGTTTTCCCGCCCTCCCCCAATTTACGATTTTTTGACGATAAATCAGGGGAATTGCTATTGTATCACGGCTCTAACGATTTTTGACGATTTAAAATATATCTGACGATTGTTTTAAATTGTCAAAAAACGATTCACATCCCTACTGCCTACCTGATCCAAGTGTGGTTTGTTTGGCATACAGCACATAGCAGAAAGAGGAAACTGCAGCACAGCTCACTGGTCACCTCATACTGGGACTAGAGAAGACTCCTTTCCACCCCTAGTCCGAAGGACCTATACCTTGGGATGGGAGGAGAAGTAAAAGTTAGCCAGTGTCCCTGCCCAGAAGAACTTACAAATAATTTTGTGTCTCTCCATACTCGACTTCTACTTTAAGGAGGGGTTACATGTGAGATATACGAGACTCGCCATAAAACTGTAAGTTATTCAGCATAAAAGCTGTATAGGGACGTGAAAGCAGGACACACCTCTGTTGAAACATCGAATTGAACAGAATCATCAAGTTCACCAACTCCAGTTTTTGTTATTCAGCCACTTAAATGTAAGAGGGGAGGCAAAATACCCATTCTGTTACTACTATGAGAGTAATTTCTTATCTACACTTGACAGATTTTGCAACCAGTAGTTTTAAATTCAGCTATTGAGTGGGAGGCGTTTTTATAATATGCAAAAAAATCTACACTCGGATGGGAAAGCAGAAGGCATCCCTATTATGAATAGAAACATCAAGTTCATTATCCATGATCTAGCAGTTTCAGTGCAAGAGGGGAGGTAACTTGTCCGCTTATCATAGTGGAGGGGAAACATTTTAGTTATACTGGATAATGAGTGGGAAGCATTCCCATAATAATGCAGTATACACTCTGTTATAATGAATAAACCAGATGGCTTAATCAAAAATATTCTTTTAAAAGTGATATAACATTTTTTTGAAAATCCAGCTCTTGGATTGGTTCCCCCTTACATAAAGATAGGATGCAACAGCTAAGCATCATTTATGGTTTGTTCTTATGAAGAACGAGAGGAATATTAAGTATGAGTAAGGGAGGGTTCAACAGTAGATTATGTAAAAACATTTTGGATTGTGGGGATATTTTAAATTGTCTAAATATTGACTATTCGATTCTGTAATTGTTTTTGTTGTTCAATTCAAATTATGTCATTTTGTATAAGAAGAATGCTTGTTCAGACTATGGAGTCCACCAGCGCTTTAGAAACATGTGTCTTCCAGTTGGAAGTAATTGATATATTTTTTATTGTAGTTGAAACATGAACTACCTTGATTCGTTTGGCTCCTGAAGGAAAAATGACCATCTGAATAAGTGCCCACATCAATTTAAACAAGATAAAGCCATGAGATAAGTACTATTCTCAGAAGAATTGCAATTGCGCACTTTCAAGTGAAATTTTGATAGTAGTATATATGAACAATAGATGTGTTCCTCTGATGAAGCCTCACCAGGCAAAAGAGAGGCCTTTGTAGAGTTAAAATCTTGTTGTCAAAGAACATTGATGGTTTGCACAAGTTTATTGTATATTTCAAGGAATTAGGACACACCAATTTTAGTGGAGTGGAGGAGAAGCCTAGTGGTTAGAGCAGTGGGCTATGAACCAGGAGACCAGCGTTTGAGTCCTGCTGTCATTCCTTGGGACCTTGGGCAAGTCACTTTAGCCTCCATTGCCTCAGGTACAAACTTAGGGGGTCATTTATCAAAATGCGCTCAGGTGTTTTCGCATGCGTTAAGGGCTTATCGCATGCAAAAAGCCCTGTTAATGCATGCATTAGCACCATATCGTATGGTGTGATGCAAATCTGAAAAAGAGGAGGAGTGGGCTTGCCAGTCTGTGAAGTGCTATCACACAGACTTAATGCCAATTTTAACTACACCTTTTTCAGTGGTGTTAGTGCATTTTGTGGTATCTCCTGAAAGGCTGTTTTAGTAAGTGAGTGAGTGAGTGAGAGAGAGAGAGCCTATAGCATCCTCTCCTTAGATAGGTATTTGTATCCCTATGGGAGGCCCACCTAGTAACTCAAGGTGAGGTTTAGGTATTAGTGTAGGGGGTTAGGGGCCACTTTGACATTCAGCGTGAGACGTGCAAACAGAACTGTAGTCTCTTGTGAAGATTTGATGACCTACGGAGAGAGGAAATTCACGTCAAGATGATATTTGTGCAAGGTTCTCTCAACTTAGATTGATGGACACTCTACCTGGGTAACATCAAGCTAGGTGGAGAGAACATTGCACAAATCTCATCTTTGGGTGAGTTTCCTCACTCCAAAGGTCATCAAATCTTCACAAGAGACCACTGTTCTGTTCACACGTCTCACGCTGAATGTCAAAGTGGCCCCTAACCCCCTGCACTAATACCTAAACCTCACCTCGAGTTACTAGGTGGGCCTCCCATAGGGATACAAATGCCTATCTAGGGAGAGGACATTATGGCTAGTCTCTCTCTCTGCTCTCTCATTCTCTCTCTTCGTCTCATATCGTGGTTATATGCAAGGAAAATACATCAGGTCTGGCCACTTATCACACAGTCTGAAACACATTATTGCAATTTGTGATAAACTGTCTATTAGCATAAACCATGCCCCTTTTGCTATCGCAAGCAATACTTATCACATTTTGATAAATCAAGGCCTTAGATTGTAAGCCCTCTAGGGATAGGGAAATACCTACAGTACCTGAATGTAATCCACTTTGAAGTGCTGAAAAAAAAAAGTGTGAAAAGTGGAATATAAATCTAAAATAAATATAATCCACATGTGGTGCATGCAAGTGGGGGTAAAATTCTGCAAATTTGTGCAGCGACGCATCGTAGCCTTCCCCACTACCCTCCCAGTCTGCTCCAATTAAGGAGCAGACTGGGAGGGAACTTCCCTACCCCTTCCCCTAACCTCCCTTCCCCTCTCCTCCCTAAATCCTATCGATTCTTTTTTTTTTGTTTCAATACTTACTTCAGGGCCAAAACTGAAGTTCTGCGCGCCGGCCGAGGGTCCAGGACAGTGATGAATGGCGCTGTCCCGGCCCACCCCTCCCTGCCTCCTGGATGCCCCTTTGCGAGGCCTGGCTCTTATGTGCGTAACGAGGGTTACGCGCGCCAGGCCCGGACACACACGTAATCCCCGTTTTCCCCACGCGCAGGGGATTAAAAATCAGGCCTTCTGGTAGCACATGACATTGGTTAGCCTTGGAAGATTACCATTGTTTTTTGGGAGTATGAAAGGTTCTATTTATATTAAACAAAAATTACAAGGATATCACATAAACATTTTGGGGATGTTTTTATGCCAGTCATGATTAGAAAAACTTCTGCCTTTATGAATCCACCCAAAAGAGGTACAGTGAGCCAAACCCAGAGGCATATCAAGGGTCTCTCTGGCGCCCGGGGGCCAATGCATCTGTGTTTCCTCCCCTGCACCCCTCCCGCCCCCCATCATCCTCCTTGTAGAAATGCCTGCGGTCACAGAAAGTCACACTAATACAAACCCCAGAAAAGAAATGAACTGACAGACTGTTGTGAGCTGCCTATGGGGCAATAACTTCCCTCCCTGAAGACAGGCTGCAAAAGAGTTTCCTTTGCTCCTTCCCTGTGTGCTTGTGCAAGCAAACAAAAACAGCCTCTGATAAAGGATGAGACTGAGAGTCAAGGATTGTGATGTAAAATTTCTAAATTCTTCCAAAATTTCCAATTTTTCCACTTCTTACTATGAGGAAAAAAGGAAAAAGGATTTAAAATTTGTTCTTTTTTCCAGATTTCCACACATCACTGCAGTCTCAGTGCAGTGCACTGCCTGTCCCCTCACCAAATACAGAATAATGGATTAGGAATTAGGAATTAGAAAGAAAAGCATGGAGACAAAAGCTGAACTGGAAAGCCCCCAAAAGCCAGACTTCCTGCAGTAAAACACCAGAGAAATAAAAAATTGCATTTTCCCTGTACTTAAAAAAAACATATATTCAGATGCACATTTCCCAGAAATGGCACAGAGAAAATCTAATTCTTCCCCCTTCCCATTTCAGAGAAACAGAAGCAATAGAAGTTCTACCTTTCCAGCCCCCAACAGTCTTGCTCCTTCTCCCCTCCCAGTCTCCAGCAATCTTGATCTCCAGTCCCATCTCCCCACCCCACCAGATCTCCCAGCCAGTGCAATAATGCAAGAACAGAAACATCACCATGCTCATAAAACAAAATCAAGCAATATAAAACATTTATAATACTAAACCATACCAATAAAGACAGTATTTCAAAGCAGATAATAGGTATTAGGCACCCTAAGTGAATCTTACAGGTTTGTGCCCGGCCTTCCTCTTTCCACACCATGGCCCTGTGTATTATGCATTTATAATAAAATATTTTACATGAAAAAGGACACTCAAAGTACAGTCTTTTGAAGTAAAAAGTAAGTAAATGTGGATTTTGGGGTAGATTTTATAATGATTTTGGGGTAGATTTTATAATGAGCGCGCACGTCCATGTGAGCATGCTTCCCGGCGCACACACATGGACACGCCGATTTTAAACATACATGTGCCGGTGTGCGCATGTTATAAAATGCGTGGGCTGCGTGCACATGTGCGCCTGGATTTTATAATCTGCGCTTATGTGCGGGCAGTACGCAAGGGGGGGACTTTCGCAATTTCCGCGCGACGAAGCATTCGGGCCTTCCCCAGTTCCCTCCTGGGAGGGAACTTCCCTACCCTAACCTTCCTCTCTCTCTTCCCCTCTCCTCCCTACCCCTAAATCTAACCTACCTTGCCTCAGTTTTTTTTATTTTATTACTTACTGCTCCTCGGCTAATGGCCGCTGTCCCGGCTGGCCTCTGTCACACCCTGCCCCGCCCCTCCATACCCAGAACACGCCCACCCCCCGACCCGCCCCTTTCTTAGGGCCGGGCACTTGTGCTCGTATCGCAATTTACGCGCGTGGCCGGGGCCTTTTGGAAAATGCGCGCGTATGTGGCCGATTAAAAATTTGGCTGTAAGTTTGCCCTTTAACACCATATTTTATTCATATTCCCTCCATCTAGCCTCAGCTAAGGAAATTTTAGGCCGACTCCTGATTTGCAATGTTAAATCATGCTATTCAGCTTAAGGCTCAGTTTCTACATGTTTTCTGCTTCTTAACAACTCTCCTCCCCCCCCCCCCCTCCCCCAGCTGGACAACTTTGGGGCTTGCTTAGACTTAAGCAATTTTGACGATATCCCATCCATTTTATTTTTCCACCATTAAAAAGGCTCTGGGTATCAGACACCAACAAAGTCCTGTAAAGTAAACCACCATGGAGAACAAACCTCCTTCCACTGAGCAGCTTAGTTAGTGGAATTTTACACAGCTGTCCCTGGTAAACATATTAAAGATTTTGCTTCTCCACTTGTACTTAATGGCCACAGCCAGGGGGTATTGGTTTTAACTGAGAAGGATGGCTGCTTTTTATCTTCCTGGCCTGGAGAGGCATAAATTGCTATTCCAAATAATAAAAAAAAAAAAAAAAGTCCCAACAATTATTAAAAGATTCTTATCTCTTGCTCCCTATGTGGATAATGAGATCCTTCTCTGCTGGACTGAGACAGGCTGTCTCTTAGCTCACTTAATGAAATGGACCCATGTTTCCAAATTAGCATAGCTCTGACTCCTAATGTAACCTTTTGTCCTCTAGCTGTACATCAAGGCTCCTTACTTATGTCTTTTCTTATTATCACCCTGTAATTATGTCAATCCCCTTTAGTTTTCTTTGCCTGCTTCTTTGTACTATTTCATTTCCGAGCTGTTAAGGAGGTTGAGCAGACAGCTTGGTAAAAAGATACCATAGATGTTTCCTTAGACCATTTGTTTGCCTTTGTCTCCCCTGTTTTTAACTTTCTTGTGTTCAGCAGTGTCCCTTGCCTTTGGATTTGTTCATATTCACCAAAGTCATACCAATTGTATATCGTTTATCCTATGCACTCTTGTCATGGGATCCCCCTAACTTTTTAAATAGGTAAACATCAGGGAGACAATTTTCAAAGAGTTGCGTGGGGGTTGCATACATAAAATTAGCATATACGCATGTAGGTAGAATGTACACGAACATATCCTATTTTATAAAACTCGAATACACACGTACCTATAGTGCCGCGCATAAATGTTAGGGAAAAAAGGGTGGTTTAGGAAGTTCAGAAGTACACACACAAGTTACCATTTTGTAAGCAGTATACAAAAATACATTATTGAACTTATCCATATGCTTTTACACCTGATAACTGATGCGTAAAATTAAAAACACGTGTCTTTTGTTTATAGTTTTTGGGTGGGAGGTTTGGGTGAATTGATTGAGGATTCAGGGTAGAGAGTCTAACTGAACTGGCAAAAGTCTAGGCAAACTGGTGCAGGTATCAGCGAACGTACATAGGGCTGGAATTTAAAAGCCCTACACACATAAATTCTATTTTAAAAAGGCCCGAGGACACGCGTAAAGCCCTGGGACGCATGTAAGTCCCGAAGCTTGCAAAAAGGGGCGGTCTGGGGGCGGCGTGTGGGTGATCCGGGGGTGGGGCGGGTGCAGGGCCAAATGGCTGTGTTGAAGGATCGCGTGCTGGCAGGCTGCTGACGCACACAACCTGCACCTACCTTTAGGCAGGCGCAAAAGGTTTGACAAAGGTCAGGGGGGGTCAGAGTAGGGCTGGGGGGGGGAAAGGTTAGGGAAAGGGATGGGAAGGTTAGGTTAGGGGAAAGGGAATTTCCCTTCCAGGCCGCTCCGATTTCCTTGCGCGCGAGCAGGGCCGGCGCGCAAGGCCCTGCTCGCGTAAATCCGCCCGGATTTACGCGAGCAGGGCCTTGCGTGCCGGCGCGCCTATTTTCCATAGGCCTGCCGGCGCGCGCAGAGCCCCGGGACTCGCGTAAGTCCTGGGGTTTTTTGTCGGGGGGGTGTCGGGGGCGTGTCGGGGGCGGGGCCGATCGATGCAGCGTTTTGGGGGCGGGACGTGGCGTATCGGGGGCGGGCCCGGGTGCATGGTTTCGGCCCGGGGCGGTCCAGGGGCGTGGCC
Organism: Rhinatrema bivittatum; assembly: GCF_901001135.1. Taxonomy (NCBI): domain Eukaryota; kingdom Metazoa; phylum Chordata; class Amphibia; order Gymnophiona; family Rhinatrematidae; genus Rhinatrema; species Rhinatrema bivittatum. The sequence goes on from NC_042622.1 coordinate 57,402,724, forward strand.
GCGCCCTCCGGAAACGCCCCAGGGTTGCGTCTCGGCGCGCCAGCGGCCTGCTGGCGCGTGTGGATTTACGTCTCCCTCCGGGAGGCGTAAATCCGTGGACAAAGGTGGGGGGGGTGTTTAGATAGGGCCGGGGGGGTGGGTTAGGTAGAGGAAGGGAGGGGAAGGTGAGGGGAGGGCGAAAGAGAGTTCCCTCCGAGGCCGGTCCGATTTCGGAGCAGCCTCGGAGGGAACGGAGGCAGGCTGCGCGGCTCGGCGCGCACCGGCTGCCCAAAATCGGCAGCCTTGCGCGCACCGATCCTGGATTTTAGCAGATACGCGCGGCTACGCGCGTATCTACTAAAATCCAGCGTACTTTTGTTTGCGACTGGTGCGCCAACAAAAGTATGGGAACGCGCATGTTTTTAAAATCTACCCCAAAGTGCACAATTGTTAAGAAGAACATAAGAAAATGCCATACTGGGTCAGACCAAGGGTCCATCAAGCCCAGCATCCTGTTTCCAACAGTGGCACCCCCTTGCGTATGCCGACCCCTGATTTTATAACTTGCACGCGTCTGCGTGCGCAAATTATAAAATTGGGCGTATATGTGTGCGCGCTGGGTAGCGCCTTTTAAAATTTACCCCATACTTTTTAAAATAACTGCCTCTGCAATGAATTGTGGGTTATTGCACACATATAATTATGTGCATAAAATGTGCATAATTTTATAAAATGGGTAGAGAAAGTATATACATTGCTGCATTACAAATATATACATGTACTTTCAGGGCAGAAATACACAGTTTAAAAAAAAAACTATGCAGCTTCCACCAGACAGTTTATAAAAAACAAGTATAAATTTCAGTGAACTTACTTATGCAAGCAAATGGTGTACAGCAAACAATTTTGAAAGTTGAGCTCTTGAAGTTTATATGCAAATTGAAATCTTATTCTGTTAATTGATTTTTAAAATTAGTAAAATATTTGGAGAATGTTGACTGCATTATTTTAAATCATAAAATGGTTTAGAAAAATTATGCACTGTGATTTGCAGAAGCCATCAAATCATATGACTGTAGAGTAATATCCTTTCATTATTGGTTAAAAATTCATGAGGAACAAACCAATAATAATATAGCTTTAAACTGGCCTGATGCCAGACATCATGGTCTATGCTCACTGAAATTCTTATTGAGATAACTGAACAGAAAGTAAGATGTGAAAAGCACAGGATCACATTTTCAGCTGGATTTAGTCAACTAAGAGCTCAACCTTGTAAGTTAGGCCCCTCATTAGCCCTTTTGAAAATTTACTAAGAGTGAGTACCTAAATTTAGGTTTCTAGGTTCACTAGGACCTAAATTTAGAACCAGAAAATGTGGGTGGCTACAGAGATGGAGTTAGGCTGGGAAAACAAAGTTTGGTGCTTTGCATTGATTTTCTGCACTGGGCAAATAACTTAGGAGCCTACATCTAGGAAAATGAATATCAAGTTTAAATTTAGGGTCTTAAGCTTTGGGAGTTTAATTTATGTGAATTTTCAACTGAAAAATTAGGCTCTTAAGTTTGGCTGACTTTAGGACCTCAGCATTTTTTGATTATTGCCCTCTAAGCAGTTAACCAGCTAGATCCAATAGGGTGAAATTTTCACCCTACTGAGTGGCTAAAACTAGCCTCCCAATTTTACTAGGTAGTGGGATGCAGTTGCTCAAAACATGGGCTGGTCTGGAGGTGTTCTTACGCTCACCACCTTAGTGGGGCAAGTTGAGAGATTATTGGCTAGTTTGGGGAGTACATGGGCATGTTCAGGGGTAAAGGGAGGATATGGAAGGGGGGCAGACAGTGCATGGCTCTCCAGTCTCACCTTCATTCTCTGATTTCTCCTTCTCCCTTGCCCCCGGCTTGTGCCTTGAGAGTATGTATGACTTACTCGCCCTTATCAACGGCCCTGACTAACAGAATCTAATTAAAGTAGTTACTATCATGTTTGTACATTGAGGAGTCCATTTTCAGAAACACATGCTCGTCCATGCGTGCCAGATTTTAATATCCGCGAGCGCATGTGCACACGGGTGGCCTCTTTCCCATGCAACTGGGGGAAATTTTTGAAAAATAGGTGCGGTGACGCGATCGGCCGTTTCCCAGTTCCCTCCCAGTCCGCTCCAATTAAGGAGCGGACTGGGAGGGAACTCCTCTATACTTCTTCTACTCTGCCTCCCTTTTCCCCTCTCATTCTGGACCCCTAAAACCCCTTTCCCTACCTTTCTTTTCTTTATTTCAGAGCTTACTTCATCTGAATAGATGGAGTAAGTTCTGCACGCCGGCCGGCTGCTGGTGCGTGCTTCCCCGGGACAACGTCTAATGGCGCAGTCCCGGCCGGCTCCCACCCCTCCCTGCCCAGACCCCGCCCCTCGTCCTGCCTCTTTTTGATGACCCAGCACTTCTGCGCCTACTGGGGAATACGCACGTGGCCAGATCCTTTCTAAAAAGCACTCGGCATGCGCAGGGCCAGGCCATGCATGTATCCTCCGGATTTTACGCACGCCGGGCTTTAAAAATTCGAGCGTTACTGATGAGGTTAAAATTGACATTTGAGACACTCTTGAATTCTCCCTTAAATTTACACACCTATTTTTAATTAATTAATTTATTTGATTTATATTGCACTTTACAGCACTTCAAAGTGGATTATATTAAGGCACTGTAGGTATTTTCTAGGTTCATCTACAAAAATCTAGCTTTCTATAGCCACAGGAGTCTGAGCTTCAGGAGCCATCATAAATGACCTCAGGTATGCCAACGATACAGTTTAATTGGCAATTTAACGGAACATACATCATCGTATTCCTTGATATACTGCACAGTTTTAAACTGAATTTAATGGGAGTTATTGTTATAGGGAACAAAGACTTCTGGTCATGTTAACTGCTTTATACAGTAGCAGTCATGTCATAAAATATCAAGTCAGGTTGGCAATTAATGTGTACAACTCTTTTGTCTCTCCTGTAATTCTCACAAACAATTCCACACCTTCCTCCCACATCCTAGAAAGTTAGCCTCTGAACATGCTGTCAGCAGGCATCTTAAAGTGTTGCACTACATTCATATAGGGGTAGATTTTAAAAAGGTGCGCGCGCTACCCGACGCGCGCACATGTACACCCGATTTTATAACTTGCGCGCGCGAGGGGGTGCACAATTGTGCGCTTGTGCGTGCCAAGCCACGCTACCTTCCCACGTTCCTTCCCAGGCTGCTCCAAAATCAGAGGTTAGGGGGAAGGGAAGTTCCCTTCCAGGCTGCTCCAAAATCAGAGCAGCCTGGAAGGGAACTTCCCTTCCCCCTAACCTTTCCTCCCCCTAGCCCTACTCTAATCCCCCCCCCCCCCCCCCTGAAAATTGTATTTTACCTTTTGCGCCTGCCTCTGGGCAAGTTGCCGGCATGCGATCCTTCCGACACAGCGGCAATGGCTGCTGTTTTGCAGGCATCTGGCCCTGCCCACCCCGGACCGGCCCACCCCCAGACTGCCCCTTTAGTAAAGCCCCGGGACTTACACGCGTCCCAGAGCTTTTCGCGAGTCACGGGGACTTTTTAAAATCCGGCCCATATTAATCCTGCCTTAAGCTGGGACACTTTTTTGCGTGACATGCTCAGTGCTGGGTGTCTCGGTGAGGTGGAAATGAAAGTGAAGCCCAGATCTCCTGCATTTGAGAAGAAAAAAAAAAAAAAGCACTGAGTTCTGATGCCTTCCTGTTTTTATTATAGATAGAAGCTGGAAAGATTATGCTTTCTGCATGGAACATTACAGCTGAAACACTGACACATTTCATTCTGGAAGTCTGCTGCACAGAGAAAAAAAATGTTAGATAGTGGTTGATGAATCTGCCTAATTAAAATATATATGCGTAAAAGATTATCTGATTTTTAATAGCGCAGGGAATTATCAATAAAGTTTTATTTCTCTTTCATTCTAAGACTTTCTTAAGCAATAATACCCTCAAGGGTACCATGAGGGGGGCTAATGATGGCATATCTGTGAAGCAGAACATCTTGAGATCTGTCATTATGACAGCTACATTCAGTTCACTAGTAGATAGACAAGTAGTCCATGTAAGCAGAAAAACTTGCCAGGGATTGTACCGTGATAACCATATGCCTTAGGTACATTACGAGGCACACAGAAAAGTGAAGTAACTTATATTACTCTTGTTCTCTTGCTTTCCATACTCCCAAACTACAGTGAAGTGACCCATAACAAGGACGGTTATATTTGTTTGAATACACCTATGTATTTGCAAGACAAATGGACAGAGACCTACCACCTGCTGATTTTCAAACAAAGGTGAGAAAAATGAAATTTCATTATTTTAACAAAATAGCCCTGATAATCAAGAGGGTGATGGCATGACAAGCTACGGAGGCAAATGAAATGGAGAAGAAGGGAGATGATTTAAACCAAGAGAAAGTGGGAAGGGGTTGGGGGGAGGGCGGGGGACTGCTATAGGCCACGACTGCCATGGATCAAGTCACTGGGAACCCAAACTAATGAATACTATCAAAGTTCAGATGTTCCCAGTAAAACCAAACACCTCCATTCAGGAGAGAAAGGGGCCCAGATCTAATGGCAAGCCATCAGTTTTGATGGATATAACAGCTTCTCTTTCTAGAAGCCTTTTATCTTGATGCACATCACAGTTCCTCAATAGGGGGTCTGAAGTAGCCCCAGACTCTTCATGTTACCATTCTTTAGCAGTAATGACTTCCTCTGGAATATCTGCTTTGATACTTTTGTGCAATCAAAAGTGCTCTACATTTTCCCTCCTGGTTACTCAGCTGTGGTATAAAATATGACTCACCAGACCCAGGTATTATTTTTGGATGGACTCGTTCACTCAGCTGATCGGCACCTTGCCTCGGTCCCCAGAAGCAGGCCTTTTAATGATGTCCAAATAATCTGACCTCACCTTCAACTACTGAAAACAAACTTCAAGGCAGAGCAGTGGGAACAAGCTTGGCTAAGCCGAAGATCAAAGGAAGGTGTGTCATGCGCAAGGAGCATGCTTTAACTTGGAAAGTTCAAAAGGACAGGACTTTGATTTGAAGCGTAAGAACTCCTTTAAGAGAACACAGAAGGGATATACTTCCCTCTCCTCTAAAACAATATAATTATAGCTACAGCACTGTTTGTGGTAGTACAAGAAGGTGACTGTACACTGTTTGCACACAGTTGATCGTGGGAAATTGCTTTTAAAGTATTAGTGGAATTAAAAAAGCTAAAGTCTTTATGATTTATACCAAAATACATCGACCTGTCAGCTTCTTGGGTCTATTGTTGACCTATATTGTATTTTTAACTAGAATTATTTTATTTCGTCTACTGTGAAATTTGCTGGACAAAAAATGTGTACCTCTCTCCTATGGTCATGTCTACTGTTTTAACTCTTACCTTCCACCTAGGTCAGCCGTTCCCAAACTTGCCCTGGTAAGCCTCACAGCCTGTTGGGTTTTCGGGATATGCACAATGTGTAAGGGATATGCATGCATATGATACCTTTGTACATATTGAGTCTTCACTGAATGAAAATTTCTCTGTTGCATTTTCATTGTGGATTTCCTGAAAATCTGACCAGCAAAGGGATCACCAGGATAGATTTGGGAAACCTCCGACCAAGATGATCAGTATCTTGCTGTTCACTTTCTCTGTGAAAGCTGTTAGTGTAGCTAGGTTTAAGAAAGCATTTGGACAGGTTCCTGGAGGAAAAATCCATAAATCATCGTTAACCATGTAGACTTAAGGAAAGCCATTGCTTATCCGTGATTTTGAGCAAGAAGGATTGGATCTATTCTTTGCTATCATGCGGGGTACTTGTGACTTGGATTGGTCACTGTCGGAGACGGGATGCTGGTCTTGAAGGACCTTTGATCTGATCTAGTATGGCATTTCTTCTGTTTCTCTTCGCTGATTTTGTTCTTTCTCAGCCATTCCGTAGCATCCTGCTCCTTCCTGCCATTCTCTAGAACCATCCACTTCTTGTCTGCTCTGCCCATAGGCAAGCCTCTCTTCTTGCACTGATTCTTTTCCTTGTAAAGTTTTTCAGTATCTGGTCTTATTCTCTAGGAGTCTTTTTTTCTCTTTCTTCCACTCTCCACCACCTTGCACATACCCATTTCTGCCTGCTATTTATCTCCATGTTATGAGACATTCTTTTCTTGACTCTTGCACCTATTTTTCCTCCTTGCAATGTCTTATGTTACCTCAGCCTTACTTCTACATTTTTTTTTTTTTTGCTTACTACATTTCTTGTTATCTATTTTCTATCTTGCTTTCAAGCTCTATAATTCTATTCTTTCATGCTCTCTTCTAACGGCCTGCCTCATTTTCTCCAAGATTTTGAGTTCTTAGCGGAAATCCATGCCTGCTTTTTTGGCTTTTTTCATTTGTAATTGTGTCTGCCCAGCCTCTCCCGTTCAAACCTGGTCCCATTCCTTTTCTTGTTTTTTGGGGTTTTTTTTGCTTTCATCAACATGTATGTTTCCTATTTTCCAGGCTTTCATTAGCTCATCGTGTAGTGAAGCACATGACTGATCCGCCAGTGCTCTTCTGGCAATAGTGCCAGTTCATTTATTAATGTCCTGTGAGAAGAGTGATGCGGTATCTCAGTCACTGGTCGTGAAAAAAAAGAAGGTAATTCAAGAGTCCTTTGTTGTTCAGCCAAAAGCAGCAGAAGCCTGTGAAAGCAGGATTTTAATGTTCAGGTTAGCCTGGAAAAACAACAGGGCACAGGTCAAAATCAGCATTGGCTGAGGATGTCTTGAAAGTCTTTTCTAATTAAAAGTTGTTTGATAGGCCCATTATAAATCTGTGGTCAGCCCATGCCGGTCACTGATCTGGAATCTCTCTGAACTTGCTTTCTTTTCCTCATTGAGGAAAGTGGAAGGTGGCAGCAACTACTGGTCCTGATCAGGTAACTTTTTTTCCCAGAATATTACTACTAATCCCATGGATTTCTCCATTAGCATCAATTGTTCCATTTTCCCAATGACACAGATCTATTTCTGGCACCAGTCTAGTTTCAGTCTAGTTCTTTTATGTCCCCAACTCCTTTCCAGAAAGACACCGATTGGTAATCTCAGCAGAACAAATTCAAAGGTAAATTAACATCCTTTCATCCCTAGAGGTAGTCCCTTCAAAGTAGAGATGAGGCATAATGGGAAGACAGATTGTGGACTTTAACTCTCACTGCCTATATCATGTTTTGTGGTTCAATGAGTGGTTCTGAGTTCACAGTTCTACTTCACTAGAATATTAAATTAACTGGAAAATATATTATTTGTGGTGCTCAAGCAGTTCAGAGTCCTAATTGCTGTATTGGACTTCGATAAACTTTGACATCTTGTAGGTCATGCTATCTTTGTATTAGATCAATATCCAAAAACAATGATGTTCTGGAGCTTTCAAGTTCACATGAGTTCCATAATCAGATATGAACAAATTTGATTGCTTTACATGAAAAAGCCCTCTGATCTTCACTGAAATCTGAAACTTTTTTTAAGCAATCTGTGACTGGACTTCATATCTTACCACAGGGGTAGATTTTAAAACCCCTGCGCGCGTAAATCCTCCCAGATTTACGCGCGCAGGGCACTCGCACGCTGGCGTGCCTATTTTGCATAGGCTGCCGGGGCGCGCGTAAGTCCTGGGGCTTCCTAAAAGGGGCGGGAGGGGCATGTCCAGGGGGCGTGCCTGGGGGCAGGGGGCAGTCAGGGGCGGGTCCTGGGGCGTGGCGACGGTTCGGGGGCAGGCCGGGAGGGCGGTCCCGAGTCCCCCGGCACTGCGGCCTGTGCCGGGGGATGCCGGGGCGGCGCACGCAAGTTACGGTAGGGGAGATTTAGGTAGGGCTGGGGGGTGGGGTAGATAGGGGAAGGGAGGGGAAGGTGGGGGGACGCGGAAGGAAAGTTCCCTCCGAGGCCGCTCCGATTCGGAGCGGCCTCGAAGGGAACGGAGGCAGGCTGCGCGGCTCGGCGTATCTTATAAAATCTGGTGTACTTTTGTTTGCGCGCGCGTATGTTTTGAAGATCTACCTCTAATTCATTATGCAGTTGCTCCAAAGAATATGGGGTAGATTTTCAAACATGCGCGCGCGTCCATGTGCATGTGCTTCCCAGTGTGCACACATAGACATGCTGATTTTATAACATGATGCACCCGCCAGCGCATGCATGTTATAAAATTTGATGGCCACACGCACATGCATGCTGGATTTTAAAATCCATACTCATTTGTGCGGGCGGCACGCTCAAGGGGGGATAATTTCTGCAAACTCTGCTCAGCGATGCATTCGGGCCTTCTCAGTTCCCTATCCCCCTTACTAAACTCCCTCCCTCTTCCTCTTTCCTCCCCACTACCTAAACCCTACCTGTCTTTTTTTGGTTTGTTTGTTTTATGACTTACTTCAGGTCCCCAGGCCCCTCTGAAGAGGCCCGGCAGTTATGCGCGTACTGGGGTTCATGCGCATGGCTGGGGCTCTTTGAAAATTCGCTCTGCACACGCAAAGCCTAGCCATGCGCATAAACCCCGGGATTTACGCGCGCTGGGCATTTAAAATCTACCCGAATGAGTTTATGTAGACCTACTAGTACAATTTATATAGCTGTTCTGCACAGCAGGGTCATGATTCCTTGCAATTTACTGCTGCTTACTGAAACTGGATGCTCAAAAAACAACGTGACTAATTACAATGTAAGTTTATTTTTGGTTCCTCAGGGAACAGCTATACTTTATAAGTTAAAACTTATGAAACAAGACCATTAGCAAATTCTTTTTGAATTTCAAAACAGTCCTTAAAATACCACTCAATTAGTGTTATCAGATAGGAACTGGTAACTTCACCCTATTGCTGTTAAGTAACTTTAAAAACATTTCCCTCCACCCTACTGATCTTTCTGACCATCAGATAATTTACTGGGGCCTCTAATTTAATTGGCTCCTTCTCTAAATTTTCCCTCCAAATCTGGGTGAGAGTCAATTCAAAACCATGGACTTGCTCTGGAGCAACCTGGAATAATTTATAACATGACTGGATTAAAATTAAAATTAAAGTTTAGCAGATAGTACTAAAGTTATCCTTTGCACTGTGCAGACAATTTCACTGTTGAAAAATATCTGATAATTTTAGGTAGTGTTTGAATAAAACAAAATCCTCTTCCTCAGAGTTAGCAGTACTGGAGGCACACACATAACAGTTCAGCAATAACAGCAATGAACGGTGGCAGGCAAGTTAACAACAGCGATAGGAGCAAACTGAATGAAAGTCAAAAGAAGTAACAGGTAGCAGGCAGTTTTGTGGCAGTGTGATGTAGAGATGTGAATCAGAACCGGAATCGAAAAGACTTTTGGCAAGTCTTGTGGGGATCAGGAGGGTCACCCAAGACTTGCCAAAAGCCCCTGGTGGTCCAGCGGGGGTCCGGGAGCGACCTCCTGCACTCGGGCCGTCGGCTGCCAGTATTCTAAATGGCGCTGATAGCCTTTGCCCTTACTATGTCACAGGGGCTACCGGTGCCATTGGTCAGCCCCTGTCACATGGTAGGAGCACAAGATGGCGCCAGCCATCCAGTGCTCCTACCATGTGACAGGATCCGGCCAATGGCATGGATACCCTGTCATATGGTAAGGGCAAAGGGCCATCGGCGCCATTTTGATTAGTGGCAGCCGACGGCCCAGGAGCCGGAGGACGCCCGGAGCGGGAGATCGCTCCCGGGACCCCTACTGGACCACCAGGTACCTGTAAAAAGGTTTTGGAGGGTCGGGAGGGTGGGGGAAGCTAAGGGGTTACTTTTAAAGGGTCGGGGTGGGTTTAGGGGTTATTTTTGTGTGCTGTTTTTCCCACCCTCCCCCAAAATGATAAGGGAACCCCCACGATCAATATCGTGGGGTTTTCGTAGCGTTTTGGTGGAGCCCCCGATTTCTGACGATTTTGAAAATATCGACGATATTTTCAATCGTCCGAAGCCCGATTCACATCCCTAGTGTGATGCATTAGGCTGGCCAAGTTTCAGGAATACACAAAACAAATGCAGGAGCGAGGAACTGCACTTCAAGCATTCAGCAACAACAAATCAGGAAATGCAGTGGGGTTTAATGAGTACCAAACAACATAAGAATAGTTGTAAAATTAACTTTTTATTGGTGGCAACTCCATTGCTTTGAAAAGGCACAGTTTTAGACAGGGTCCCCCGACACGGACCCCTGTTTCGCCAAACACAGCTGCATCGGGAGGGACGTATTTAAAGCGGAGCTCATAAGCTGTAACAGAAAGAACAATTTAAATGGGGGGGGACTCATGGCAAAGGATCCAAAATTGAACAGCACAGATAGAAATTCATAATCAAATCATAATACGTATTATTTTAACATACTACTTTCAAAAGTAATACTCACATACAATTTTACAAAGAAAGGACAGGCAGTGCCGGCAGATTATACATTTAAAGAAACCAAAAATTGGCGCCAGGATTTTTTGGCCAGTCATAATGAGATAGACTTTAATAAGCAAAGTGACCAGTTCAAAAATACAGTAAGTAAAAAAGTAATCGGGAAGACAAGTGCAGGCAGATTACAGAAAAACAAAAACATGTAGTGTGCGGGGTCAGTAAACTTAACCAAACTTGTAAAGGTAAAAAATAAAGAAAGATAAAAAGAAATTAAAGAAATTAAAGATACAGGTTTTTTGGCACCCGATTATAAAAGCTACAGAGAAATTTAGAAAGAACACTTCATGAACAAACTAAAACACGATCACAAAACGTACAGCCAAAAATATCATCCCTTACAACAAAACATCTACAGCCCTATGTACAACCATTTAAACTGAAGTCGGGAAATAATAACACCATATTACAGCAACGTCAGAATTTGTATTTGATTCTGCTCGGTCCTTAATTATGTTCTTAACCGCGTTTCTTATGAATTCGCTTTTTGTTAGGACAAACTTCCCTCTGTGTAGTTATTCTGACGCTGTGTTTTAGTTTGTTCATGAAGTATTCTTTCTAAATTTCTCTGTAGCTTTTATAATCGGGTGCCAAAAAACCTGTATCTTTAATTTCTTTAATTTCTTTTTATCTTTCTTTATTTTTTACCTTTACAAGTTTGGTTAAGTTTACTGACCCCGCACGCTACATGTTTTTGTTTTTCTGTAATCTGCCTGCACTTGTCTTCCCGATTACTTTTTTACTTACTGTATTTTTGAACTGGTCACTTTGCTTATTAAAGTCTATCTCATTATGACTGGCCAAAACATCCTGGCGCCAATTTTTGCTTTCTTTAAATGTATAATCTGCCGGCACTACCTGTCCTTTCTTTGTAAAATTGTATGTGAGTACTACTTTTGAAAATAGTATGTTAAGATAATACTTGTTATGATTTGATTATGAATTTCTATCTGTGCTGTTCAATTTTGGATCCTTTGCCATGAGTCCCCCCCATTTAAATTGTACTTTCTGTTACAGCTTATGAGCTCCGCTTTAAATACATCCCTCCCGATGCAGCTGCGTTTGGCGAAACACGGGTCTGTGTCGAGGGACCCTGTCTAAAACTGTGCCTTTTCAAAGCAATGGAGTTGTCACCAATAAAAAGTTAATTTTACAACTATTCTTATGTTGTTTGGGACTCATTAAACCCCACTGCATTTCCTGATTTGTTGTTGCAAGTTTCAGGAATAGCCAGTAAAACAAAAGGAGGCTGAGGCTGGCAGTTCCTTATATACTATTTATTCACCAAAATAAAGCCACATAAAAACAAAGCAGAGCAGCAGAACTTACTTCAGATTTAATAGTGATGCAGCAGACCTTAACTTCAGGTTATATGAGCATCCTTCAATTATAAGCATTTGAGGCAACCCTATAACTCCTCTCTGGTTCCTAAGGCCTCCTCAAGCTCTCTGAGCCTGGGTTCCTATGGTAGGGTGAAGGGAACCTCCCTTCACCCAGATTCCTTTGTGACATTCTGCCTTAAGAAGGATTGGGTTAGAAGCCTGAACTGGCCCCTTAAAGGTAGAGTGAGGGAGTTGTCGGCACACTCCTCACATACCCTCCCTCTCAGCTCGGCCTTGTCAGGTCAAGCATCCGGATGTGTCTGGACTATACCCCACCTCTGCCTCAAGTGTCTCCCACTTCCAGGCGGACTGTCTCCATTACACATGAGTTATCTCTATATGGTTGAAAAATGGTGATAATCTCAACCCAGGATTACTGTATACGGGAGCTCAGAAAGGACTCTCACTTCTAGATTGGCTGTCCTGCAGGGGTCATCAAGAGGATGCAGGTGGTTGAACACTTCTGTTCATCCTCATGAATGCATCTCAGTGTCTCTTTTCTCTTGTAGTTAATGTGTCCTTGATACAGTAAATCTTGGCGAATAAGTATCTTTCTACAGCCGGAATCTACTAAGGCTTGGGTAGATGCTCTCTCCAGTTCAATTTGGATTATAAAGTTCTTAAGTGGTGCATGCAGGATACCCACAAAGTTGTAGGGATGTGCAGCTAAAAGGTTTTCGTTGCATTCGTGATTCAGATTCGTCGGGGCGCAAATGCGCTACATTCGGCCGTATGGCGCCCCGATGCGTTAATACGGCGAGTTAAATTCATGTCCCAGCTAAAATTAAAATTAACTACAACCCCCCACCCTCCTGACCCCCCCAAGACTTACCAAAACTCCCTGGTGGTCCAGCGTGGAGTCCAGAAGCCATGTCTGCACTCGTTTGCCGGTTTCATCATGGCGCCGATAGCCTGTGTCTCAGGGGCTACCGGTGCCATTGGTCAGCCCCTGTCACATGGTCACCGGCACCATCTTGTGCTCCTACCATGTGACAGGGGCTGACCAATGGCACCGGTAGCCCCTGTGACATAGTATGGGCAAAGGCTATCGGCGCCATTTTGAGTCCTGGCATCGGCCGGCCGGCGTGCAGGAGGTCGCTCCGGGACCCCCGTTGGACCCATAGGGACTTTTGGCCAGCTTGGGGGGGGCCTCCTGACCCCCACAAGACTTGCCAAAAGTCCAGCGGGGGTCCGGGAGCAACCTCCTGCACCCCGGCCGTCCGATGCCAATACTCAAAATGGCGCCGATCGCCTTTGCCCTCACTATGTCACACATAGTGAGGACAAAGGTGATCGGCGACATTTTGAGTATTGGCATCGGACCTTCAAAATGGTCCCGGACCCTCAAAATGGCGCCGATCGCCTTTGCCCTCACTATGTGTGACATAGTGAGGGCAAAGGCGATCGGCGCCATTTTGAGTATTGGCATCGGACGGCCGGCATGCAGGAGGTCGCTCCCAGACACCCGCTGGACTTTTGGCAAGTCTTGTGGGGGTCAGGAGGCCCCCCCAAGCTGGCCAAAAGTCCCTGTGGGTCCAACGGGGGTCCCAGAGCGACCTCCTGCACGCCGGCTGTCCGATGCCAGGACTCAAAATGGCGCCGATAGCCTTTGCCCATACTATGTCACAGGGGCTACCGGAGCCATTGGTCAGCCCCTGTCACATGGTAGGAGCACAAGATGGTGCCAGTGACCATTTGACAGGGGCTGACCAATGGCACCGGTAGCCCCTGTGACACAGGCTATTGGCGCCATGATGAAACCGGCAAACGAGTGCAGGGATGGCTTCTGGACTCCACGCTGGACCACCAGGGAGTTTTGGTAAGTCTTGGGGGGGTCAGGAGGGTGGGGGGTTTAAATTTTTATTTAGGAGGCCGAATAAAACAGAAATCTGTTAAATACGTGGAGACTCGCGATGCATTTCGCCTCCCCACGTATTTAACAGATAGGACAAAATAAGTTGCGGATTACAAATACGTGGAAAACGGATGCACACCCCTACAAAGTTGTAGCTTTGGAGTTTTGACAACATGTAATCTTAATCATGCTCCCATTTGTCAGTAACATTCTGGGGCTCTGTCTCCATCCTCTGTTCCTTCTCACATTGTTCCGCTAACTTGTGATCCTACTCCAGGTCCTCAAGCCAGGATCATTCTTTCTTTGAGTGACCTTCTGTCTTACAGAAAGAACATTGCCTTACCTGTTTCCCTTAAGGATTCTTCAATTTCCGCCTGCCCATTCTCCATGTTATGCCCATCGTTCGCAGATGGCTGTGACCGCTGTCGTTCACCTCCTTCTTTGCAGCTTTGACTCAATTGGGAAGTCTTGCAGCGTCCGCCAGCTATCGCCAGCCTGCCTACCATTCCCGGGCCTCCCTGGATGCCGCGGACACTGCCGACCACTATCTTGCCCTTGGAATCACCTAGGCGCGCGCGCACAGGCCAGTCTTAAGCACATCATGGTGGGAACCTCAGGGGCATCCCCTCCGGATGACCTCATCCTTCCAGGACATTTAAGCCAGCTGGCCCTGCCTACCTACGACTTGGCAATGAGTTTCCTCATTGCTGAATCCGCTTTGCTCACTATAGACTTCCCATTCCAGTTCCTGCTACTTTGGTGTGAGACGCTCTGGGTACCCACTCCTTGGGAGCCCTTCCTCGTCTCTGGCTATCCGCTCCTCAGAGGGCCTTTGCCTTAGACTACTGCTTGCCCCATTCCCTGGGGCTTCTCCTGGAACCTTCACTACTGTGAGTACCTCCGCTCTATGGACCACTACCATACCATCTCTAATGTGGACTTCTCATTGGTGTACCCCGTGCTGCGGGCCACTACCACACCAACTCTAGTGAGGAACCCTCATCGGTGTACCCTGCACTGTGGGCCACTACCACACCATCTCTAGTAAGGAACCCTCATAGGTGTACCCCGTGCTGCGGACCACTACCGTGTCATCTCTAAGTGAGGATCCCTCAACGGTGTACCCCGTGCTGCGGACCACTACCGTACCATCTCTTTTGAGGACCCTTCACTGGTGTGCCTTGCTCCAAGGACCCCTACCGCAACATCTCTACTGAGAAGCCTCATCGGTGTACCTTGCTCCGTGGACCATTACCGTAACTTCTCTACAGAGGTATTCTACTTGGGTATACCCCATCTCACAGACTCTTTTTCTCCTGCACTCCCTGCTTCAGGCAGTGCCTCTCTATTTCTCTAATAAAGATTCTGTTCCACAGCAGTGTCTGATGTCCGCTGAGACCTCGCCTCCCAATGGTGAGGCTCACAGGGCTCCTCCCTGTGGGCCGTACCATCTCTCACCTCGGCCCAGGGCCCACATACCTGCAAATCTTAACACTCCACACAGAAGGAACAAAAGGAAAATATATTCAAAGCCCCATTTCTGGGTTGTTCCAGCCTTCCGAGTTTTCCTTTTTTTTTCCATGTTTAGGATTGTCGCTGCTTCAAAGCATTATTTTTAAGGATGTGTACTTCTACCTTTGGTGTTGGTTGGATCACTAGGCTGACATCCATAGATTTGTTTCAGCCATACTGACACTTCTTTGCCATATGAATTTTCTGTCCACAGTTAAAACATGTGAATGGGACTGGTGCCTGGTGCCTGGTGCCTGCTGGGTTCCTCCATTTTCTGTACCATGCTAGGAAATTTGTTATGGATTGTCTTTCTAAGCTCCTTATGTTAGCAGGTAGGGATGTGAATCGTTTTCCATATCGTCTTAACGATAGAAATCGTGTGGCAGGGCAAGAAAATCGTCTTAGGCACGATTTTTTAGTTAAAAAATCGTTAAAAATCGTTTTTTCCGATTAGTGCGCACTAACTCGAGTTAGTGCGCACTAACTGGGAGTTAGTGCGCACTAACTGAAAATGATACAATTTGACACTTTTCAGGTCAGTTAAGGTCAGTTTAGGAATGAATATGTATTCCTATTGGCTGCCCTCTTATTTATTCATGTTACCAAGTTTCCTACTGACAGTATATGGGGGATGGGAAATGGAAACAGTTGGTAGCTTGACAAAACAAGTAATGTGATCAGTCAATGTGACTAGAACTTGTGCCCTAACCCTGATACCAGGGGTATTGTGATCTTCCTGCACACAGTGCCCTATCCCTATTAATACCAGGAGTGTTGTGATCTTCCTGCACACAGTGCCCTATCCCTAATACCAGGGGTGTTGTGATCTTCCTGCACACAGTGCCCTATTCCTGATACTGGGGGTGTTGTGATCTTCCTGCACACAGTGCCCTATTCCTGATACCGGGGGTGTTGTGATCTTCTTGCACACATCCCGATATCAGGGATAGGGCACTGCGTGCAGGAAGATCACAACACTCCTGGTATTAATAGGGATAGGGCACTGCATGCAGGAAGATCACAACACTCCTGGTATTAATAGGGATAGGGCACTGCATGCAGGAAGATCACAACACCCCTGGTATCAGGGATAGGGCACTGTGTGCAGGAAGATCACAATACCCCGGAGGAGTGAGGGTCAGGCAGCTCCCCCCTGTCTGTGAAGCCAGCCTCTCACTAGTAATGCAGGGAGGGAGCTGTCTCAGACTTCACCATCCTCCCCCCCCCCCTTACCCACACACCATTCACTAGCTGGGACATGGGGGAAGTCAGGAGTGAGGGTCAGGCAGCTCCCCCCTGTCTGTGAAGCCAGCCTCTCACTAGTAATGCAGGGAGGGAGCTGTCTCAGACTTCACCATCCACCCCCCCCCCTCACCCACACACCATTCACTAGCTGGGACATGGGGGAAGTCAGGAGTGAGGGACAGGCAGCTCCCCCCTGTCTGTGAAGCCAGCCTCTCACTAGTAATGCAGGGAGGGAGCTGTCTCAGACTTCACCATCCTCCCCCCCCCCCCTCACCCACACACCATTCACTAGCTGGGACATGGGGGAAGTCAGGAATGAGGGTCAGGCAGCTCCCCCCTGTCTGTGAAGCCAGCCTCTCACTAGTAATGCAGGGAGGGAGCTGTCTCAGACTTCACCATCCTCCCCCCCCCCCCCTCACCCACACACCATTCACTAGCTGGGACATGGGGGAAGTCAGGAGTGAGGGTCAGGCAGCTCCCCCCTGTCTGTGAAGCCAGCCTCTCACTAGTAATGCAGGGAGGGAGCTGTCTCAGACTTCACCATCCACCCCCCCCCCCCCACCCACACACCATTCACTAGCTGGGACATGGGGGAAGTCAGGAGTGAGGGTCAGGCAGCTCCCCCCTGTCTGTGAAGCCAGCCTCTCACTAGTAATGCAGGGAGGGAGCTGTCTCAGACTTCACCATCCTCCCCCCCCCCCCCCTCACCCACACACCATTCAGTAGCTGGGACATGGGGGAAGTCAGGAGTGAGGGTCAGGCAGCTCCCCCCTGTCTGTGAAGCCAGCCTCTCACTAGTAATGCAGGGAGGGAGCTGTCTCAGACTTCACCATCCTCCCCCCCCCCCCTCACCCCCACACCATTCACTAGCTGGGACATGGGGGAAGTCAGGAGTGAGGGTCAGGCAGCTCCCCCCTGTCTGTGAAGCCAGCCTCTCACTAGTAATGCAGGGAGGGAGCTGTCTCAGACTTCACCATCCTCCCCCCCCCCCTCACCCACACACCATTCACTAGCTGGGACATGGGGGAAGTCGGGAGTGAGGGTCAGGCAGCTCCCCCCTGTCTGTGAAGCCAGCCTCTCACTAGTAATGCAGGGAGGGAGCTGTCTCAGACTGGTATCAGGGTTAGGGCACTGTGTGCAGGAAGATCACAACACTCCTGGTATTAATAGGGATAGGGCACTGTAAGAGATGACTGTAGTAGATTGAATAAAGATCTGATGTTTCTGCTCTCCTCACACCAAACAAAAACAACACACAAGCAGAGAAGCCCTTCTTACAAAGCTGAGCTAGTGAGTTAAGTAGGAGGAAAAGTAAACATACTGGTGCCAGTGTGGCTACTTAAAAAATACACTTACCAACAATCAATTACATATATTTGAACTGTGTACAGTTCCAGCCAGGACCACCTTTCTAAAATGCACAGTGATTGGCAAATTCAACATGCACTAGCATTTCAGGTGCCTGCTAACAAAAATAATAAACAAACAAGTTCTAGTCACGTGAGTGTTGATCATTACATTACTTTTTTTGTCAAGCTTCCAACTGTTTCCATTTCACATCCCCCCAACCATATTGGTAACATCAATAGATAAGAGCACAGCCAGCCAATAGGAATACATACATACATATTCATTCCTAAGTGACCTTTACTGACCTGGGAAGTGTGAACACTTTGTTTCATTTTCTGTTGGTGTTCGTTAGTTTCCAGTTCCATTTCCCATCCCCCCAACCATCACCTCAGTGGTAACCTTGGTAACATCAATAGATAAGAGGGCAGCCAGCCAATAGGAACACATATTCATTCCTAACTGACCTTCAGTGACCTGGAAAGTGTTTATTTGTATCATTTTCAGTTAGTGCGCACTAAATCGAGTTAGTGCGCACTAACGGGGAGTTAGTGCGCACTAACTCGAGTTAGTGCGCACTAACACGATTTAACGATTTTTAACGATAAATTGTTAGAATTTCTATTGTATCGTGTTCTATAACGATTTAAGACGATATAAACATTATCGGACGATAATTTTAATCGTTGAAAAACGATTCACATCCCTATTAGCAGGCATTGATTTTGCCTGGAGGAAGGCTTCCGCCACTTCTAAAGCTCTTTCTAAGGTGAGACCGGTATGCTGGCAGACCCAGTTCTGCATGGACCAGTCCAGTCTGTCTACGAACTGCTCCAGAAACATTTGGTGGGCTGTTTCCAGTTTCAACTTTCCCTCTGGTTCTAGCTGGTTTCAGGGCTCTCCCTGGGCTGTAAGGCAGCCTGCTGGAACTGCTACCGTGGGTTTGTTTGTCTGTTTGTTTGTTTGTTTGTTTATTTATTTATTTAAAAGATTGTATATCCTGCACCCTTCAAGGTTTGGGGCAGGTTACAATAAAACATTCATAATAATTTACACGTAAAGTAAGATAACTAAAATAAAGTACAATAAAATGAAATAAAATACATGGGTATACAGATAAAACATTGGACTTGGAATGTACAAAGGCTAGGTATTATTGCATAATTCCAGGAATGCTTTTTTGAAATCTTTTGCTTTGGACAGAATTCTGAGATTGGAGGGAATTGAATTCCTAGGATTAGTCCTGAGATGGAAAAAGCCCTTTCTCTTGTTATAACCAGTCTAGTAGATTTCGGTGAAGTGGTGTGTAATAATTGATTTTTGTATCTTAGGTGTCTTGTGGGTGTGTATATGTGAAGACTGGCTGATAGCCAATCATTATTGTTATTGTAAATAAAAGGGATGTGAATCGTTTTTGAACGATTAAAATTATCGTCAGATAATTTTAAAATCGTCCAAAATCGTTAGAGTGCACGATACAATACAAATGCCTACGATTTATCGTCAGGGGCATTTGTATTGTATCGTTAAATAGGGCACACCAAGAAAGCCCCTAAACCCACCCTGACCCTTTAAATCGACCCGACCCGACCCATCGCTATTTTTTTTTTACGGAGGCCCGCGCCGCAAAAAAACAAAACAAAACCCACCTGACCCTTTAAATCGAC
The DNA here is from genome assembly GCF_901001135.1 of Rhinatrema bivittatum. Lineage (NCBI taxonomy): Eukaryota > Metazoa > Chordata > Amphibia > Gymnophiona > Rhinatrematidae > Rhinatrema > Rhinatrema bivittatum. Next base: position 57,422,195 of record NC_042622.1, read on the forward strand.
CCCCCCCCCCCCTCCCGACCCGACCCATCGCTAATTATTTTTTTACGGAGGCCCGCGCTGCAAAAAAAACAAAAAAAACCATCTGACCCCTTAAATCGACCCCCCCCCCCGACCCAACCCATCGCTAATTATTTTTTACGGAGGCCCGCGCCACAAAAAAAACCAAAAAAACCCATCCGACCATTTAAATCGACCCCCCCCCCCCCCCCCCCGATCCGACCCGACCCATCGCTATTTTTTTTTTATGGAGGCCTGCGCCACAAGAAAAAAAAAAAAAACATCCGACCCTTTAAATCGACTCCCCCCCTCCCGACCCCCCCAAAACCTTTTAAAGTTACCTGGTGGTCCAGGGGGTCCTCGGGGGGCCTCAGGGAGAGAGCCAGGGGGGCCTCGGGGAGAGGAGAGATCCAGGGGGGCCTCGGGGAAAGATTTCCCAGGCATCAGCTGTTCTAAAAAAAAAAAATATGGCGCCGATGCCCCTTTGCCCTTACCATGTGACAGGGTATCCGTGCCATTGGCCGGCCCCTGTCACATGGTAGGAGCACTGGATGTCCGGCGCCATCTTTACTCATCAGCCCATATTATACTATGGGCTGATGGCCGGCGCCATGTTTAAAGATGGCGCCGGCCATCTTTACTCATCAGCCCATATTATACTATGGGCTGATGAGTAAAAATGGCCGGCGCCTCCTGACCCCCTCAAGCTGGCCAAAAGTTCTTTTTGGGCCGAACGAGCCGTCCGGCGCGAACGAGCCGGGAATCACGTGACGCCGGCGTCACTCGACGTGCCGCCGACGTCACATGCTTCTCGCCAAGGATTGCAGAAATGGCGTCCTCACTCCTCGCTCCATCACCAGGGAGTTGTGGTAAGTCGGGGGGGGGGGGGGGATTAAGGAGGGTGAGGGGGTTTATATTTTATTTTGGCTCAACAATCGCGATTTCCCACATATCGAACATATCTATGTTCGATATGTGGGAAATCCGATCGTTTATGTCGAATCAATTTTTTAAGTAAAAAAAAAATATGAGTTGCGTTTTACTAATGCGGTCAATCCGAATGCACACCCCTAATGTTTATATTCTCATAAGAAAAACTGTTTGGTGCGTCACTAAATTGTGGATGATCTAGTATCATAATTTTTGTTTTTGTAAGATTAAGACTGAGTTTGTTATGAGCTAACCATGTGCTAATTACCCTGTTCCATGTATACTAATACTATGTGCAAACAGTTATCAGTAGTATATAAAAGTCTTTAAATAAATAAATAAATAAATAAATAATAGAGGAGAGACAGAGTTAGAAATTGAGCAGTAGATTTCCAATTGATACGAGTGGGGAAAAAGAATTGAATATCATCTGCATATAATTGATAGGTGATACCTAAGGTAGAGAGCAACTGATAAAGTGGGATAAGGTAAATATTAAACAGAGCTGCTGAAAGGGCGGATCTTTGTGGTACTCCTGTTTTTAAGGGAAATGTTGAAGAAAAGATGTAATTTATGTGTATTTTTTGAGTTCTGTTGTGACGGTAGGATTTGAACCAAGATTGTACTGTACCTGAGATTCCTATATTAGTTATTGGCTAGTCTGTGAATTAGAATTTTATGATTAACAGTATCAAATGCTGCAGATAGGTCCAAAAAGACTGAAATGTATGATGTTCCTTGGTCAAAACCTCAATGAATAATGTCAGTACTTGATAATAGAAGCATTTCTGTACTATGATTTGGTCTAAAGCCAAATTAGAATTGATCAAGTATGGAATATGTGTCTAGATAATCTGTGAGTTGTTTTAGTATTACTGATTCAATAATTTTTGCAAGGAAAGAGAGAGAAGAGTCTGGACAAAAGTCTTTGAATTCTGGATTATTAGTATTTGAGTTTTTCAGAATAGGTGTGACAATTGCGTTTTTCAAAGAGTCTGGAAAAATGCCGGTAATCAATCATGAATTTACAATATTTGCAATGAATAACTCTATATCATCTTTAACCAATTTAGGCCTAGATTTTCTAACTTACCGCGGCGTCGTGAATCTTGCGGTATATGGGGCAGGGGGCGAAGCAGGGGGCGGGCCTGCGAAAACTGGCAGCTGCCGGCTTTTGCACCCAATAGCGCCATCATAAAAGGTGGTGCTATTGGGCGCGAAATAGGCAGCTGTCCACGCTGTCCACGCTGTCTTCGCGGCATCCGCCCTGGTGCCGCCCCGAATCCTCCTGTTCTGGTCTTGTCGCTGCCCCTTTTTAGGGATCGCATGCGATCGCTTTGAAAAATAACCCCCTTAAGTAGTACAGTCGAACATAGTGATAGTGGATATGTTGAAGATTTCATTTTTGTAATGATAGTTAATATTTCAGTGCTTGCAACAGTTTCAAATTCATTCCAGGTATAATCTGGGGGAGCTAAAGGTATCCTAGGTTGAGTATATGGAAAATTGTCAACCAGCCTTTGAATTTTAGATACAAAACATATTCCTAATGTGTTGCAAAGTTCCAGAGTAGAATTCATGACAGGATAATTGTTGATGTTGTTTTTATTTGTAATGAAGGATCTCACAGTATCAAATAGAATTTTTGGATTATTATTAGCTTGTTTGATATGGCTAGAGAAATAGTTCTTTTTTGCGGAGTTGATTGCAGATTGATATTGATGAAGTTGAATTTTAAATGTCTCTAGATTAGCAGGTGATTTATGTTTTTTTCCACTTTTCTGGGGAGTTCACAGCTCTCTGCAGTATAGCAGCTGTTATGGACAATGTGAGCATGAGCCCCTTTTGCCACAGCACGGTTGGCACAACCTTGCGAGCGAAGCCCCAAGATCTGTGCCGACAGTTGGTAAAAAAAAGTCTTTATAGTGGCCAGGCTAGGGCAGAGTCTGGGATGGTCCAAGAATCATTACAGGTAACTGGCAAGACGTAGTCTAAGTCTAGGGTCAGATCCAGGCATCAAGCAAGCAACAGAGAAGGTTCAGAGCAAGACTAGCCAAGAGGCAGTACAAAGGGAAACAGGAAGGAGAAGGACAAGACCAGAGACAAACGGGACAAGGATCCAGGACATGGGGAAGACAAACATGAGAAGACAAGTAGGGCCAGGCAGGAAACAGGATGTGACAAGAATAAAGCAAAGCCAGAGTGAGGTAAGGCTGAAGACTAGGCTGGAGTGAGGTAAGACTGAGGACCAGGCTGGAGTGACGCAAAGCTGAGGACCAGGCAGGCCAATGAGTCAAGACTGAAGACCAGGCAGGCTGATGAGGCAAAACTAAGAACCAGGCAGGCCGACAAGGCAAGGCTGAGAATAGAGATGTGAATCGTGTGATCGATCGTCTTAACGATCAATTTCGGCTGGGAGGGGGAGGGAATCGCATCGTCGCAGTTTGGGTTTTTTAAATATCGTGTAAATCGTGTAAATCGAAAACCAGCACACTAAAACATCCCTAAAACCCACCCCGACCCTTTAAAATAAATCCCCCACCCTCCCAAACCCCCCCAAAATGCCTTAAATTACCTGGGGTCCAGAGGAAGGGTCCCGGTGTGATCTTTTACTCTCGGACCTCCGTGCGTTGTAGAAATGGCGCCGGCGCTACCTTTGACCTGTCATATGACAGGTCAAAGGTAGCGCCGGCGCCATTTTGTTTTTTTGTCCCCCGACGTCAGGAGCATAGGAGATCGCTCCCGGACCCCCGCTGGACTCCCAGGGACTTTTGGCAAGCTTGGGGGGGGCCTCCTGACCCCCCCAAGACTTGCCAAAAGTCCAGCGGAGGTCCAGGAGCAATCTCCTACCGCGAATCGTTTTTCCGTACGGAAAAACGATTCGACTGCAGGAGGTCGTTTCGGACCCCCGCTGGACCCCCAGGGACTTTTGGCCAGCTTGGGGGGCCCTCCTGACCCCCACAAGACTTGCCAAAAGTCCAGCGGGGGTCCAGAATGACCTCCTGCAGTCAAATCGTGTTGCCGTACGGCCGGCGCCATTTTGGTACCATTTTGGCTACCATTTTGACCTGTCATATGACAGGTCAAAGGTAGCGCCGGCGCCATTTCTACAACGCACGGAGGTCCGAGAGTAAAAGATCACACCGGGACCCTTTTTCTGGACCCCAGGTAATTTAAGGCATTTTGGGGTGGTTCGGGAGGGTGGGGGATTTATTTTAAAGGGTCGGGGTGGGTTTTAGGGTTGTTTTAGTGTGCCGGTTTTCCCGCCCTCCCCCTTCCCCTCCCCCCCCACTGGACCCCAGGTAATTTAAGGCATTTTGGGGGGGTTCGGGAGGGTGGGGGATTTATTTTAAAGGGTCGGGGTGGGTTTTAGGGATGTTTTAGTGTGCCGGTTTTTGATTTACACGATTTACATGATATTTAAAAAACCCAAACTGCGACAATCCGATTCCCTCTCCCTCCCAGCCGAAATCGATCGTTAAGACGATCGATCACACGATTCACATCTCTAGAGGACACTGCTTTATCTACTTGGTTTCAAAAAATATGGATGGTGATAGTTTCATAAATATACACTAATCAAGGTAACCGTCCTGGTTCCCCTTTAGTCATTAAGCTATAATCATTAATTACCCTTCTCTAATAATTGCAGTTCCACACAAAAAGATTTTTTTTTAAAAATGTACACCACATGTGTCTCTTAGAAACAAATCACTTACAGATCGATACTCTAAGGCCGCGGTAGAAACAGTGCGGCAGTGTCAGGCGCACCCTCGTTCCCCGCACGCACAGTTCTCTTCACCTACCGCTCTATACTCTCTTCTAATTGCATGCAAATGCATGCCGCGGCTGCGAAGCCTTAGGCAAGCGTTAGGCCCGCGCAACCCATTTTACTGTATAGAGCACCTATACAGTATCCTGGGTTCGCGGGCCTAACGCTTCACGGCTGCGTTGGTATCTGTCATTTCAAAGTCATTTCAAATGACATTTGAAATGACAGATACCAGGAAGTGGACAGTGGCCAAACATTTCACATTTAACTTTCTAATTAAGGCTAATAGCTGAATATCATGCCCCATCAGAGCTACTAGTCCAATTAATGCTGGAACTCAACCAACTGGGTAATCAGTGATGAATTAGCCATGTTGAGGAAACTGAACCCAGTGGCTCACTTGGATCAATAGGCTGTAACCTGTGTTGTCAGTAGGCTAAAAAGTACCTTCACCTTATTGCTATATTCTGAACTACCAATTATGCCAGGGTTGTATCACATTTGGAGTTCTGAGTGCCTTTAGAGTCAGCTCAAAACATAATGGACATTCTTTTAACTAATACCCGGCTAAATCCCACTTAGCTGTGACAAATCCCCCACCACCCACCAGCTCTACCACATTCCTCAAATTTCTACCCAATTATGAAAACACAATTAAGACAGAGGGAGGGACAGACCTTAGAGCTGCCAACTCGAATAGTTTTAGTGGCAACAGCCTCCTCAAGCTGCCTATCCATTGGCAAGCCCCCCCCCCCCCCCCAATACTCTCCCACCCTTCCCATTTCTCGCACCCACTCTCTTTCAACTGAAGTACTATCCATAGAACTTCCAAATCAAATGCTCAAGGGAGTGCAAGGCCCTTTGGTCAGCAAAATAGGATTTATCCATGTTATACGTGCCCCCTACTGAATCAGGGGTTTCTTTTGTCATGAGATTTAAATCTGACCATCAGGTATCACTCTTGTTGCTGACCATGCCTCCCCCTCCTCTTCTCCTTGCCTCAGCGGCTGTGAATGCTGATTTCGTAGCAGTCCTTGCCCTGGTCATCCTGGGATGTGGAAGATCTAACCTGGGAACTGAACCAGAGAACATCAGCATGGCAGTGAGCAACACTATCACTGAATCATGGGCTGGCTCATCAAATACTTATTTTTATAAATTTCTAAATCTGCAGTGAAAGTTCAATGTGATTTCACCACTTCCTGTTGCCAGCGTAAAAACTCTCACTTTGTTCTTGGCTACCCCTTTCCACAAAAGCAAAGGCAATATTTCCAATGTATGGAGCATTTTATGATTGCTGTGTGAGCATTACAGAATGGTAGCCTTAATTACTACCAATTTGCTGATGGCTTTGAATGTCTTTTTAAAGTTCCAAAGGGATGATTGATAATAATCAAAAAATTAATTACCAATCAACCCCAGCAATTAACATTAGTGAGCCCATTTGCATATATAGCTGATAATTTATGCTGGGGTTAGGAAAGGAAAATGTAAAGGTTTGTATTGATTCAAGGATAAAAGCCAGATACTTCTATCATTGGAACTTTGGACACATAGATGGATGGATGGGGGTTCTTAACTGTACTTGGATGAAGGACAGCAGTAACTGTCTTTGTGAAGAAGCCTGCAATGTCTGCCCAGAATTTCTGCTCTAGTGATGGGGAAGTTACAGCTACTAACTCTCATTATATAAAATGTAGTGTAATCTGAATATTTTTACTCAACAGACACAAAAGTCCAGCTCCTTGAAGGTTTTTCCACGTAAGTAGAAAATGGGAGAAAGAACTTTCTGAAACTGCAGCCTTTTGGCTTTTTCTGCTGAAATTTACTACGCTACTATGAATCAGGCCCGACCCAGATCACAATGGAAATTGTACAGCAGTAGGGATCACCATTCAGTATGAATGGTTCATTCAGAGTACACCGATTGCTATTGCTAATCTACTTATTGAGGTTACACAGCCAAACTAAAATGCCAGCACTGATAAATTACTGTTTTAGAAGCACAATTAAGAATCCATGCAGCATTTGAAAACTGTTAAGAAGGAAATGTGGCGGAGAAGAGAGAGAGAGGAAAAAAATCCCAATTTCCCATAAAGAGGGCAATTTAAATTTTCAGACTGTTCATTTTGGGAAAGCACCTGCACATTTACAGCAAGTTTTTGCTTGAGCAATTCCTGAAACACTTTACCATTCCTGGGGGATATTTTTTTTTTTTTGTGATAAAATCTATGATTTTGCATGGACTTTATAGGAAGGAAAATTCTAGGGATGTGCATTTGTTTCATCTGTTTCATACGTTTCCTATACAAGCATGTAATATGAAACGTATGAAACGAATGCACATCTAATTGCCATGTAATGGGAAATGTATGAAACAAATGAAACGAATGCACATCCCTAGAAAATTCTATGCATTGGATTTGCACTGATAATACATAAATGAGCCAGCATCACAAGCAACACTTCTTGTGGTGCCGGCTTGTTCGAGTTCTCTCGGAGCTTGGTACATGAACCTCAATGGGTGTTATTGTCCGATCCCCCACAAAACACGCCACCTGAGAATACCTCCCCTGATAATGTAGAAGTGTGATGCACACTGTATGACCATATTAAAAGAGGGAAGTTTTCAGACAACCAGTTTACAGGCACAACTTGCCTGTTCACTCATGTATGAGTTTAAAAAGTGTCCTCAGAATACACTGAATAAGAAAACATTTAATAGGCAGGAAGTCTTCCTCACCGAACAAGTTTGTACCTCTATGGAATACTGACGAGGCAAAAAATACAAAACTGAGCTCTAAAAATAACTGATTTACCATTCTATTCCTCTTTCTATAGGCAATTACAGTTATTGTTCTTGTTTCTTAGGAGACTCCCCCAGAAGACAAGGGGATGATATATATAATAGTCTAAAAGCAAATTTTAAAACAGTATTTTAAGAAAAATACAATTTTCAGCAGCCAACCACCTTGCCATCTAACTTGCCACTTTCCGGATGAACAGACTAGTAAAGGATGTTTTGAGTGCAAATGCAGAAGTAACTAAAATGAAACAAAAGGGCTGCATTTTGTAGGCAAAAAAATGGTGAAGACAGCGGCACAATTTACAATATTTACCACCTAATAAGGGAGCCAATACACTGTTAAAACCTTCCAACCTGATGAGTCAGTAATGGAAGTGACTGTGGCTTTCAAGTGAAAAATTAAAAAATGCACCATTACAAAGGTTTCTTTCAGAAGAACACAAGTGATGTCATTGAAGTCTGTGGAGAGATGCTATAGATGATAAAAGAGGGGAGAGGGTAAGAAGCCACTCCAAATTTCAGGTGTCTGGATTTTCAATGTACTCCAGCCAGCTTTGCTCAGCTCATGTGGTGGAGGGGTCTACACAGAGCCGGTGCTAGCATTTTTACTGTCCTGTGTGAACAATTACTGCGCTGCCCCCCCTCCTCATTTTTTTTTAAAGCACTGAACACCCCACCTCAGTTGAACCTGCAGAGCACAAATGCAGAATAAAGAGACTATAAAGTATAAACAAAAAATGAACTGGAAACCACAACAAGCCAGACTCTGTATGCAATACAGCAATGGAGAAAGAGAAACATCACCAGTCCTCATAAATCATTCATCAAACAATAAAATCAAGGAATACACATCAATCATATTAGTAAAACCATACTTATAAGAATATTTCCAGTGATGAAATGAATAGAATAACATTTGATAATTAAAAGCTCATATAATGTTTTAAAAATTTTCCAAACAACAATAAATTATTTCAAAATGGCAGGAACAGACATCCAATAATTAAAACTAATAAAGATGGAAAATTCACTGCTCTCCATTCCTGAAATGTTTTATTTCCAGTCATCCTGAGTAAGGCTTGGATTAGTGGGGCAGCACAAATTTCCTTCACCCACTTACACCCAGGAGGGCTCCCATTCACACACACTCACACCAGAGAGGTTCCCATATACACGCACTTACACCCTAGTCAGGTTCTCATTCACTCACACACACACATATACATACATAACCGAGGCAGGTTCCCATTCACATATACACACACCTCAGGCAAGTTCCCATTCACACACACATACACACACACACATACAACCCCCAGTCAGGGATCTTATTCACACACACACCCCATGCACACAGAAATACATACACCCCCCAGTCAGGCTCCAATCACACAGGCACACACACAGACACAGCCCCTAGTCAGGTTCCTACATACAGAAATGCCCCAGTCAGGTTCCCATACACATATACATGCACCCCCCCCCCCCCCAAGTCAGGTTCCCATGCACACAGAAATGCAAACACACACCAGTCAGGCTTCCATTCATACACACACACTCCAGACAGGGTCCTACACACACATACTCTGTCAAGCTCCCATTCACATACCCCCTCTCCCCCCAGTCAGGCTCCTATTCACACCACAACCCGCAGCCAGGCTCTCATTTACACAAACACACACCACATCCCCACAACCCAGTAAGACTCTCATTCACACACTCCATACCTCCATATCCCAGTAAGGCTCCATTCACAAACACCACATCCCCACACCCAAGTAAGGTTCTCATTCATTCACTCACACATACACACACACACACACACATATATTGGGAGCCATTCTGCTGCTCCTCCTCATGTGCTGGCCTCTGCACTAATCAAATCATTTGAGGCTAGCACTTCCTCTATGCTGATCTCATGGATGGTGAGATCAGCATAGAACATGTGCTAGCTGCATGTGCTTTAGACAGTGCACATTGGCACTAAGAAAGAGTAAGAGAACGGGCTCCTTCTTCTTTCTTTGGCCTTTTCCTCTTCCAGGCTGCTGGTTGGATAGTCCACTGGTGGCCTCATGAGCCTCCTCTTCTTCTGGGCCACTGATGGGATAGGGTGCATCGGCAGCCTCATAGGCCTCTTCCTCTTCTGGGCTGCCTGTGGGATGTGGTACCAGCGGCTTCATGGGCCTCTTCCTCTTCTCGGCTACCGGTGGGATGGGGTCCACCAGCAGCCTCATGGGTTGCTTCTTCTTCTGCCACCCCTCTGGGTCTACTTGTATGTGTTTGTCTTGTAAGAGGGAGGAAATTAAAAAACTTCCTAAGATCTAAACAACTGTAGTAACATAGTAGATGTAAGCAGATAAGAACCATTTTGTCCATCCACATCCATTCTTCCTGTTCCCTCTGCCTACACTAGTCTAGCTCTGTTTATCATTCTACCTTGCCTTTACCACTACTCTAAAAGAGATCTCTCAAATATAAGCCATACAAGCTTAACTTCCTGTACAAGATCTCATCCTTTATGCATTAGTTGAGAAATGTAACCAAATTGTCCTGCTGCCCATGCTAGATAACTAGCCACCGCCTCAAAATTATACCTGTAAGCACACCAAAACTCCACAAACTTTGTTGGTGGCATTTTTCTATCAGTTAGACATTAAGCCAGTTTATTTATTTTTTTATATTCTGCCTTTCAGACACTTCAAAGCAGATTATATTCAAGTACTGTAGGTATTTCTTTGTCCTCAGAGGGTTCACAATCTAAATTTGTATCTGAGACACTAGAGGGTGAAGTGACTTCCCGAACGTCAGACGGAATGGCAGCAGAATTTGAACCCTGGCTTTTCTGGTTTGTAGCCTGTTGCTCATTGAGCCACATTTAAAATCGAGAGGTGACTTGCAGTTTGACTGAAAGGCAGTGAACCAGGTCATATTCAATTTAAGCCACATCAGGTGATAGCCTACTGTGACTCAACTACCCATTCCACAACAGGAGATTCTTTTTTCAATGTCTATGAGACTTAACTTTGAGCCTAAATACAAAGCCTGCTTACACACAGTACACATATGTGTAGCAATCAGATTAGTCAGTAGGCAGGTGAAAGGGTAATTGAAATCAGTGGAGTGAAACCTCTTAAGTTGTTCAGTTAATTAGGCTGGACAGTTGCCTCCAACTTTGCCCTAAACTGACCAATCATTAGTGAGTAAGGGAAAAGGCTGCCACTGGCTTGTTGTCACCTAACTTGACAGTTTGGACCAGTTTAACAACTGAGAGCCTGAAACCAATAAAAATACTTGGGGAGGTGGAGGAAGGTGACAAACCCGTACATCATCCTTGCAGTTCTGCTATGTTAGAGGAGCTTTTATTGAAGGTCATTAATTCACATAGATTTACGACCTGCTCCCTTGAAGATTTTGCTCTGGATGAAAGAGCCCTAGGTAAAAGCAAAGAGAGTAATCCATGGAAAACACTAGGTCTCTCCCACTTGCTTCAAGCAGCCTGTGATGTGAGAGTTAATGAGGAGTGGAGGATTCTGCAAAATGTGTGCTCCTTTAAGTGGGACCTTTCTCCTAAGAAATAGAAGTAGAATTCTGGCCGAAGCCTTCCAAAGTTCAGTGAACAGTTGCAAAGGGATCTAGTAAGTAGAAAACAAAAAAGCTTTTGCCCTTAGCAAAAATTAAATGGTGCTGATGTTTAAAGTTTTTCAAAGTTTCTCCTATGTAGCCACTTCTATTAAGAACAAAACTCATATATTAAACAGTAATATAACTCAAGAGTAGACACATGGACGAGCATATTTAAGAAACAGGGCCATGACCACAATAAAAGATGCAGATATTTCATTTAAAAAAATAAAGGGTGAAAGTATAAAAAAGATTAAATAATTAAATAAAAACGACTAAAATTAAGATTTAATAAAGAGTAGAACCAGATCCAGGCAAGTTGATAGTTTCCAAGAATCTAACTAATTCTGCTGCTTTATGAGATCTCATCTCTCCCAAAGTACACATCCCAGAAAGGCACTAGCTGGTATGACATCCCTATTTCTTTTCTATCATCAGTTTAGTTAAATCAGAAGCATTACGTCTGGAATGTTTATATGAGGCAATTTTTAGACAGCCTGCAGGACTTGAAGGCTCCTGGGAACATTGTGCAAGCTAATTTCTAAGGAAAACTCCTGCAGAGCTTCCCTTTGAAAATTCAGTTTAGTGGTGAAAGTTTGTGCCCATGTTCTTTGCGCCTGCTTTCAAGCAGATGTAACGTGTGCTGTGGAAGTATGTGTTGGGATGACATAATGAAATCTCCAACCGTGCTTTCTCTCCCCTAACCTAACCCCACTCATTTTATCTCACAGGTAAGAAGTATGCCTGCTGTGAACAGATCATGTACTTTTAAATATATGTTGACTTGCATGGAAGGGGAGAAGTCTCCTTTCAGTGAAGTGGCTGGCTGGTAGGTGTCTCTCTTGATAACATGACCAGACCACACACTAGTGGCCGAATATGGATTTTAAATCAGCTTCTACTTTCACTGTAATGGTAGCGGACTCCTGGAATGCTGGCACCCTGCCCCCTGACAAGGTACATTGGCGCCCCCTAGGATTGGCCCCTAGCCAGTCACCCTTCTTTTCCACTCCAGCCAGTGACCTTGAGCAGAATAGGCAAGGGCCTATGGACAGCCACCCCAACTGGGCAGTCACCCTGCTTGTGGGAGTTGCTTGTTTTACACCATCAGTTGTATAGCCTTATCTTACCAAGTTACATGTGTGTGTGTGTGTGTGTGTGAAGGGGCAGCAGCTGAGGGTATAAATCCACCCGTGAGACCATGCAACTGCAACCCACAGAATTATAAAGTAACTAACATTTTACTTACTGCAACAATATAACTTGAGTATAACAAGGCAACTACAAATCCAGGAGAAACAAACTGATGTCTGGCAGAGGTTTTAAGCACAATAACTATCTTATTTTGATTTGCAATATGTTGGAATGCGGTAAAGTGAAAAACCCTTCAAAGCATTATTGCAATTGAATAGTAAAAATATCATTCTGTTTTACCTTAGTCTAGAATTCCAAATGCTTCCATGACCTTACAGTACATTGTACAAAGCAAAATATACAAATCTCTGCACAATATCAGTTTTATGCCATGGATCAACCCTGGTGTATCATTTCTCAAGCAAAAATGTGCTTTTATCTAACATCAGAGATTTGTTATTTAGCTTATTTATTTTATTATGGTATTGCCAGACCAAACATAATCTTTTTATGGCTTGGATTTCAAAAGTAATGGCTATTATTAGATCCAACTTTATCAATATAGGTTACTGTTATATTTGAAAGAGTGCGGTACATTTATATTTTTATACATACATTATCTCAGCAGTTCTTTAGGGCGGCTTGGAAATAGAATGGCTTTCATTCTGAAAGGTGAAATTTGCCTTCTGCTCCTGATTGAATCCCTCCCTCTGCCAGACTAAAGGTCAAAGGTGAGAGGTCAGAGGCGTCAAAGGGCTTGTCAGCAGCAGGTTGTTTCCATCAATCTAATGACATCCAGAGCTGACAAGAGTGCATCTTTCTTTCAGGTGGTGCATGGAAAAGGGAGAGGGCAAAGCAAATATAAAAGACACAAAGTAAACAAGGCATGATTGTGATGGCTTCCAGGACGGACGAGTGGGTTACCTCTCAGAGCAGACTCATTCCACAGCAAATTCTGGAGCGCATGTTACAAATGTGTGTGTGATTGATGTCAAGAGTCTCCCAGTTAAGGGAAGAATTCAGGAAAAACTTGATTTTTAAGCTAGTGGGCTAAACTGAATCATTTATTTTCAGGTATTTGTTCCAATTTTCAGCTCTCTCTAGATCCATCTGAGATCTGGGAGATTACTGAAGCATTTGGGTGTTTGCCTATGAGAGGGTTCCTGATGGGAGTACAATTTTCCCAATACTGACTCTGTGCAAACGCTCCATGTCACTGGTGAAAATGACATTATTTCTCTGCACCACAGTGTTTGGGAAAGTTTAATGTTAGCTTTAATTACACACTTGTGCACCAAAATGAGTTTTCAGAGCAAAGATTAGTAACATTTATAACGTGGGAGTCAGGAAATACAGCTCTTCTCCAGGTGCAAAAACAAGACATTTGATTCTCTATTTTCATGCTTTTCCTTCTTTGCCTTCAATATGTTTTTCCCATCCTGAAACTGCGCACAACAGAGAAAAGACTTTATTTGGAAAATTCATGGTCAATGTCATCTTTGGATAGTCCTTATGTTCGTCCCATACTACAAAGATCCCTGTTTGATAGAGGAGCAATAAAGAGCTTAAAGATACAAAAAAAATCCCCTCATCCTCCTTCTTCTCCAAAGGATCTGAAGCCAGTCAGGATAATAAAAAGCAGTAGGGGAAGTGGGGGTTCAATTTTCAAAAAGTGTTCACCGCTTTATTTAGGGCCATAGGTTTTAGGGTTCTAAACTCAGGAACATTTCCGATCAAACTTAGGCTGATAATTTACCTATAGTTAGGGGCTCTAAAAGTTAGTGCTATAAATTTAGGTTTGCAACTCATAGGCCTAGACTTAGGTACTTAAGGGGGTCATTTTCAATAGCTTTCGCACACGAAAAGGGTGATCGGGGCGGAGTCGGCCCCGGAAGAGGAGGAGGAGTCGGGGCGGCACCGGGGCCGACGCTGCTGAGACACCGCTGGCGGCGAAAGGTAAGGACCCTTATCACTGCCAGTTTTGCGCCGAATAACTACACCTTTTATGGTGTAGTTATTCGGTGCGAAAGCCGGCAGCCAGCGCACCGCAGTGGTGCAATGGCTGCTGGCTTTCGCAGGCCCGCCCCCCCCTCCCCCCCGGTCCAGGCCTAAGTTTGGTAGCTGGTATTGAAAATCAGTGTTAAGCACCTAATGTTTTTCACCTTCCCTTTTTTTTTTTGTCAAAATCATTTTTATTAAAACATCATAGGTACAAATAAAAATACTTACAAGGAGCAATTAGTAACTATATACATTACTAAAACAAGCTTGAACAAATCCCCTTATACTTCTTTTTATAATATATAAGAAAAAAAATAACTCTAATCTTAGCCCATCCTTGTAGCTGCCTACTTCTTAGGCATCTAAATGTAGGTGCCTAATGAAAATAGGGCACTTAAATATATGCAGCCCCCTTTTCACAAAGGGCCACACTTCCAATGCTGCAGAGCACTCTCCAACACATTGCAAATCTGGAAATCAGATTTTGTTGAGGGGGACAGCGACTGGCTAACCAATAAAAGCCCAGAGTCAGTCACTCCAAAATAAAAGTCCATTTTCCAGTTATATTCCCAAACAAAAGTAATGTTATAAGCAGTCCAATACTGCAAAGGCAGAGGACAGTTTAGAAAAACAAAAATCAGCTTCTTAAACTAGTTGACTAGAATGACAAAGGCTGGGACTCTGCCTTTGCTCTACACAAGGCTCTAACAGTCCCAATATGAAACAGAAAGGTCCTCTTCTTCCACTCAGAAATGCTGGCACCCACAGTGCCTGGTTGGTGACCCCCCCTGTCTCCTGGACAAACTCTGCCATCCAGATGCAGATGGCTCCCCTGCAGAAACACCCCCAACCTTCAAAAGGAAAAGAAGATGCTCCTAGAGCCATTCAGAGCCACAGCCCACAGCTTCCTCTCACTGCACCCTGGAAAGCCCCCCTTCCCTGTACCTACCTAACCAGCCTCTGATCAGTGATTCACCCTTTAGGGGCTGGACCTTCACTATCACTCAATAAAAGCAACACCTGCCATGAAACCTCCCTCGCTTGATCCTAAGGGGCTTTACATTTCGGGGCTCAGCCCCCTAGTCTGTTTTCACAGGAGCTGCTCCAAAATTATACACCTAAAGATTTTGAAAATGGATCCCCTAGGCAAGTTTTTTTTTTTTTTTTTTAAAGCTTTAAAAGCTAAAGAAATGGTTTATGTTGACCCTTAATAATCAGGAAGTTGCTGATGGTTTCAGTTTTCTCATAATGCTCTTTCTCCTTTAAGTTCTCATCTTTATCTCTCTGAGTGCAGTTTTTCCCCCTCCCATGCTGCATAACAAACGCCAATGTCTCTTTTCCTTAAACTTATTTTCCCCCAATGTTTTGATTTACAGCACATTTTATATAAAGCACCTTAAGAAGTGCTTTATATAAAATGTGCTTACCACCTTAAGTGCTTACCACCTTAAGAAGTGAGTTTGCTCTCAGAAAAAGCAACAATCCAAAATAGACAAGAAGCAAAGACAGAAGCATCAGAAAAAGAGAAAGAGAGAAAAATAAAGAGACAGAAAGAGAGATAAGTAGATCAATGCATTAAAAAGTGCAGTAAGATTTGTCGCATTGACTTTAGCGTCCTTTTTTGTGGTCAGCACTGTCTGTGTAGTGGGCTCAGATATGTGCTATGCTAATCACAGGGAAAGTGAATGCATTCAAAGGGCAATAAAGTGAGCCAGCAGATTGCCACCCCTTCCCCCTGGCTTATTCTGGCTTTTTTAACTGTTAGAAAGCCAACTTATATTGGCGTGCTAGCAGTTAACTATAGCCCAGGGACTTTAGTTAAATTTCATGCTCTAAAAACGCACATAGTATTTAATTGCAGCTACTGTAGGCTATGTAAATAGCATGTGTAATGACTAATGCTATATTGGACAGAAATTTACAAAGCAATTGATGTGGGTAAGAAGCATTTTATCCGTGCTAATTGGCTTTCTGAAAATTTCCCTCCCAGAACGCGTGCGTTGTTCCACGGTGCTCAAACGTTTAGCCACATTGAGAGAGGCATTCTTAGAGCAATATCTGCGTTGGGGGGAGGAAAATTGGAAGGATAACTTTCAAAACTGCTCGCATGTTCTCATGTTTACGTGTAATTGGGTGCACGGTAATTTACTATTGCATTTTGTAACCTGCGTGGAAATAATATGTGCAGGTTACAAAATACAAATACATAGGCACACATACATGTTCAAGTATGTAATACCTGTGGGGCACAGTTCGGACTTATCTGGAAAAGTGGTGGCACTTAGCCCGATAAGTTGGAAAGGCACTACTCGTCCATCTACATAGCACTTTTCAGACTTATCTGGGTATGTAAGCTAATTGGATAAGTCTAAAAGGCAAAGCGCTATTTATTCATATAAGTTCAGCTTTGTCTAAGTAGTGGCAAAGGCTCTACTTAGCCAGATAAGTCAGAATTTAGCTGAATAAGTGTGCACGAATGATATACCCGTGTATTTGTTACTTTGAATTTTAAAGGGATACGCAAATAGATGTTACTCACATTATTTAGAGACATTTACCATCTGTAAGTCGGCTATTACATGTCTAAATCAGGGGGCTTTATAACATGCGCTCAACAATGAAATTACCAGTTTTACCAATTAGTCTACCGGTTCGCCAGGCCATCTGCAGCTCATGAAGACCCTCCTGGTTCTTCAGCCTGAAGTCCCCCATCTCACCCAAATCTGTTCCCACCCAGTCATTTTTTTTCACTTTTGAGATGTTTCCGATCACTTAGACTAGATATTGAGCAGGGGTAGATATAGGCAAGTAAAAGACTTAAGGTGCGGCACTTTGGCAGGTTGAGAAATAGCAACATGTGCGTGTAAATATTGGTCCTTCCCAAGAACACCCCAGCCTGCCCCTTTTTTACACTCACAAATGTACTTGTGGTCCCAGATATTCGCACATATGTTGTAGTTTTTAAAATACACAGGAAAAGGATGTGTTCAAAAGCTTAAGTTCATCTGCAGACAAAGATGTCTTAATGCTTGAACTAAATGTATTAATGTTATTTGAAATAACGTGCAGTCTTGTCTTTATAAAAGCTGCAAGAGTACAATTCAATTAGAATATCAGGACTGTCGGTCCCCTGACACAGGTCATGTTTCACAATGGCTGCATCGGGAGGAACAGAAAATGAGATCACAGGGATTCGTTTCTTGGTGTGTTTATATCTTCTACTTGAGTGGTAGTTTTTAAAATACCATCTACTTGCACGTATGCCATTTTTTTGTGTGCATTGCTTTTTTTTTACATGCGTATCTTTTGAAAATTCACTTGTTAATCTTTTGCCAGCTGCATCCCATAGTGAGGCCTTAGTAAATATTGATATATTTATGTTTATACCCGATTCTTCCACTTGTTTTGCACTGCCTCTCTTTCTCTAAACCTCTCTTTCAGGTCTATCTACTAAATCACAGTAATATTTAACACATATCGTCAATGCATAAATCAATCACATATTTATACAAAAAGGGCCGGATTTTCAAAAGGTTACGTGCGTAAATGGCCTTACGTGTGCTGGGCCTATTTTAAAAAGGCCTGGTGACACTGTAGGGGGGGGGGGAGGTAGGGGGGGGGGGGGGGGTGCTTGCGGTATTTGTTCGACATTGTGGTGGGGGAGGGATCTGGACCACCCTCCTCCACATTTGTTTGTTGTTTGGAAAACCTAATAAAAATTGTTTGAACATAAAAAAAAGGCCTGGTGGCGCGTGTAAAGCCCCGGGATGCATGTAAGTCCCGGGGCTTTACAAAAGGGGTGGGTTGGTCTGGGGGCGGGGCGGAGCCTGAGGCCTGCAATACAGCGGCCATTGCCGCTGTGTTGAGGGATCGCGTCCCGGCACCCTGCCAGTGTGCGCAACTTGCGCCTGCCCAAAGGCAGGCACAAAAGGTAAAATAAAAATTTGGGGAGGTTAGAGTAGGGCTACGGGGAGGAAAGGGTTAGGGGAAGGGGAAGGGGTGGGAAGGTCAGGTTAGGGGGTAGGAAACGGGGGAAGGAATCGGGGAAAGGCAGTGTGGCTTGGCGCGTGCAAGTTGCACAATTGTGCCGACCCTTGATTTTATAACTTGCGTGTGCCTGCGCGCACCTTTTTAAAATCTACCCCAAAATGTTCTTTTGTACAAACTATAAGATCACTTCATAGTAACTTAAAAAAGGATTGCATAAGTCCTTGGAGAAGTCCATTACCTGCTATTAATTAAGTTGACTTAGAAAATAGCCACTATTTTACTATATTACTAGCACAGTAGCATGGAATAAACTTAGTTTTTGGGTACTTGCCAGGTTCTTATGGCCTGGATTGGCCACTGTTGGAAACAGGATGTTGGGCTTGATGGACCCTTGGTCTGACCCAGTATGGCATATTCTTATGTTCTTAATACATAAGAGAATGTTGTCTTTTACAAATTCAGACCTTTGCCTCTCTGTGATCATCTGTCCCCTCTTCCATGTGGTCTTCCACCTCTTGATAGAGGAGTTCATGATGGGAAAGGGCTGCCTTTTGAGAGGTGCTGAGAATCATGGATTTAGGCAGGGTGGATGGAGGCTGCAAGCTCTGCCTACATGATGGCTATGCCCTGCTCTATCACAAGAACCAGATCTCTGTTAGCAGGAATGTTTGAGCTGATGTTCTGTACAGGGAATACAAGTTACATTTGTAATGTGATTTCTCTTTTTCTGCTTTGTTGAGACCATAATCCACTGTCTTATGTGTTTCATTTGTTTCTCAACAGAACCTCATTTTGGTGATGCAACTGTACTTAAATATCTCCTGGGCTACCAAGATCTCCAACTCCTATGTGTCTGTAAATCAAGGCTGAACTATAAATTCTTGTCTCCATAGCTAAGGCAGACTTGGTGGTGTTTGAGCAGCTCTGCTGCTGGTGTTGACGGTCACTGGAGTATATAAGGGATACCATTTCCTCTTTTGAGTTTGGATGGACTCTGATTGTCTCCAAGGCCATCTCCATGGAATAAGGCAATCCAGGCAAAAGTTACCATTGATGACCTATCACTCCCCTGTCCCATTGTACTATTGCAGCTTTTATAAAGACAAGACTGTATGTTTTTTCAAATAACATTAATACATTTAGTTCAAGCATTAAGACATCTTTGTCTGCAGATGAACTTAAGCTTTTGAAAACATCCTTTTCCTGTGGATTTTAAAAACTACAACATATGCGCGTATACCTGGGACCACAAGTAAATGTTATGTGCTGGTAGTCCAACACCTGACACCACCGGTGTTTCAGCAGATTGCCTGCTTCAGAGGACACATTAAGCTATAAAGATTTGAAAATCAATGTCAAAGCAAGTCTTTCAACAAATAACAATAAATTGCCAAATGAGTAAAGCAATAGCTTCATTTGTTTAAAGAGGACTAGCATTTCTCAGCATTTTGACCAGAAGGGACCAGATCTAGGACTTTCATTTATTTATGTATTTATTTATGTATTTATTTATTTATTTATTTTAAGCTTTTTTATACCGGCATTTATGATAGAATCACACCATGCCGGTTTACAAGTAACAAAGGGAGTGAAGAAAAAGGAATCACTCAATATATAGTGAACCAATCACAATTTGAGTTCAAATAATTGGCCAATGACATACAACAAGCCATATGCACTAAAGCACCAGTGATATTTTGTTTCTGAGATAAGATGATACACCCTATTTAAAACACCAAAACGCTGATGCAGGAAGGTGGAAAGCACAGACCTGGGAGTTGGTGGTGAACAAGAAGGGCACAGATAAGAGTGACTTGCTCAATGAGCGGAGTTCATAGGGAAGGTTTCAGGGAGAGAGAAGAAAAGATATTTAATGGGGATCTGCAGAATTAGTGTATTTGCAGATAAGAAAGAAAAGTTTGAACTGTATGTGGAAGCTGAGGTGAATCCAATGTAGTGACTTAAGAAGAGAGGGGTTACGTGGTCATAGTGATGTTGAAGGAAGATAATTCATGCAGCCAATCTTAAATATATTGCAGAGGAGAAAGATGGTTCAGTGGAAAATCTGTGAAGAGCAAGTTGTAGTAGTCTCAAAAACTTTGCTTGGTTGAGAATGCATGTGGCTTCATGGGCAAAGTGGTGCATGGCTAGTAGAGATGTGATTTGGCCGAACCTTTTGGTTCGGCCTTCGTTATCGGCCCACCGCGGGAAACCCACCCACCCGAAACCCGCCCCAACCCTTCAAATTTAATTAATTGCAACCCCTCCACCCTCCCGACCCCTCAAGACTTGCCCGACCCCCCCCCCCCCCAAAAAAAAAAACTTACTGAAAGTCCCAGGTGGTCCAGCGGGGTCCCGGGAGCAATCTCCCCCTCTCAGGCCGTCAGCTGCCAGTAATCAAAATGGCGCCAATGGCCCTTTGCCCTTAATGTGTGACAGGGGCTATCGGTGCCATTGGCTGGCCTCTGTCACATATTAGGAGCAATGGACAGCTGGCGCCATCTTAAAAATTGTGCCCCCCCAAAAATGATAAGAAAACTACAAAAAATTTTGTGGGTTTTCTTATCATTTCGTCGCCCCCTGAAACGCGACAAAATAGGAAATATTATCTCTATTTCCTATTTCGTTGCAAATGAATGTACATCCCTAATGGCTAGGCGATGTTTGTGCGAGCATTAATGCTGCAGTTTCAGTTAAGATGGCCAGAATCGTACTTGTAGGATTTTCTTCACAGTGCCTGAGTTTTACATTATGCATCCAACAGTACAGGAGTGGCTGTCTTCATTGCAATGCATCCTTTCTGCCAGAAGTGCATACAACGTATGTTAGGTATGGCAAGGCAAGTAATGTATACAAATGTAGGTGCATGTATCCTAAACAGAACAGGTTGACCTGTGATTCTATTTAGGTCTCCTGGTAGTACCAGGACAGCCTTAGATACTAGAGGTGTGAATCGTGTAATCGATCGTCTTAACAATCGATTTTGGCTGGGGGGGAGGAAAATCTGATCGTCGAGTTTTATTTTTTTTTAAAAATCGTTAAAAATCGTAAATCGGGGGAGGGCGGGAAAACCGGCACACCAAAAAAACCCTAAAACCCACCCGAACCTTTAAAACAAATCCCCCACCCTCCCGAACCCCCCCAAAATGTTTTAAATTACCTGGGGTCCAGTAGGGGGGTCCCGATGCGATCTCCTCCCGCTCTCTGGCCACCGCTGCGTTGAGAAATGGCACCGGTGGCCCTTTGCCCTTATCATTTGACAGGGCAAAGGTAGCGCCGGCGCCATTTTGTTTCTTGGCTCCCGACGTCACGCGTGCGGGAGATCGCCCCCGGACCCCCGCTGGACCCCCAGGGACTTTTGGCCAGCTTGGGGGGCCTCCTGACCCCCACAAGACTTGCCAAAAGTCCAGCGGGGGTCCGGGAGCGACCTCCTGCACGCGGACCGTATTGCCAATCTTGCCAAGATTGGCAATACGGTCCGCGTGCAGGAGGTCGTTCCCGGACCCCCGCTGGACTTCTGGCAAGTCTTGTGGGGGTCAGGAGGCCCCCTCCCCCAAGCTGGCCAAAAGTCCCTGGGGGTCCAGTGGGGGTCCAGGGGCGATCTCCCGCACGCGTGACGTCGGGAGCCAGGAAACAAAATGGCGCCGGCGCTACCTTTGCCCTGTCACATGATTAGGGCAAAGGGCCACCGGCGCCATTTCTCTTAACGCAGCGGTGGCCAGAGAGAGGGAGATCGTGCCGGGACCCCCCCACTGGACCCCAGGTAATTTAAAACATTTTGGGGGGGGGTTCTGGAGGGTGGGGGATTTGTTTTAAAGGTTCGGGTGGGTTTTAGGGTTTTTTTGGTGTGCCGGTTTTCCCACGCCCTATTTTACGATACAATACAAATGCCCCTGACGATAAATCGGGGGCATTTGTATTGTATCGCATATCTAACGATTTTGGACGATTTTAAAATTGTCTGACGATAATTTTAATCATTCAAAAACGATTCACATCCCTAGTAGGTACCTGAACTGCTTCCAGTCTCTCCTCCCTGGCTATGACACACCATGACACTAAAAATCCTCCAGAGGTTCTGGTTGCATGATGATGGCGTCTGACCAATTTTTCTTCACCCGACTCTTGCAGTCTTGCAAACATTTTTTGCCCATGTCCACTGTCCTCTTGACTATCCTGAAGCTGCTGACACTTCTGATAGTGTTGGGCCAGATCTTATAATTCATGGATTTATTGCCAGTTTCTTTGCCAAAAAAGGACTTCATATGACTGCAGGATGTTTTTTGTCAGCAGCTCATTCTCCTGCATGTGGAAATACACATTTGATATGATGTAACCCGTGAAGTGGTACTGGTGCCCTCTCCACCTGATAGACTTTCAAGCTCTGACTTTTCAGACTGTTCACTATCTTTAACTGTCCTTTGGCTCGCTACTGCTGCTTCCATCATTTCTCCTGTCCTCTCCTACGTATCCCATGCCTAACCTATTCCTCTCATCACTCCTTTCACATAATCTAACATATGGCCTCTTCCTCTCATTCACTCTTCTTCAGTTGAAGTACTACACATACACACACATACAGTACATACTTCTGTAACCCTGAATGACGCACCCAGGAAAGGACACAAAGAGAAGAAACTATTACAAAACACAAAAAAAAAAAACCATTCAGAGCTAAACTGATCTTTGTTCTCCTGAGACCAGATGCTCTCTGACTCTCTCCCTCCTCATAAGTACTGACAAAGTTTTAAACAAAATGGTCAATTTTATAGGCTGAATGAGTGTTGTTCCATGATATTTGCTAACTCTCACATTCCTTATAAAAAGCATTGAAAGCAAAAACCCCATTTATTTGCACTTGCTTTCCCATAATGTTCTCTTTGTGTATGGAGGCTGCACCTTTTTTTTAGTCTATATATCTTTAGTTAGTAATGATTTTGTAGTATTTGTAATTGAATGTTTGTTGTTTTAATTTGTTTTGTTTCATAAGTTTTGTATTGTTTTAAGTTTTCTGAAAATGTCAATGTTGCTCATGTGAGCTACCTAGAATAACTCTTCTAGAAACATAAAAACATAGAAATGATGGCAGAAGAAGACCAAACAGCCCATCCAGTCTGCCCAGCATGCTTCACAGTTTTTTTTTCTCTCATACTTATCTGTTTCTCTTGGCTCTTAGTAACCTTTTGGTTCTATTTCCCTTCCACCCCCACCATTAATGTAGAGAGCAGTGTTGGAACTGCATCTAAGTGAAATATCTAGCTTAATTAGTTAGGGGGAGTAACTGCCGCAATAAGCAAGCTACACCCATGCTTATTTGTTTACCCAGACTATGTAATTCAGTCTTTGTTGATTGTTGTCTGTATATAGATCCACTTTTCATCATTCCCCCTGCCATTGAAGCAAAGAGCTATGCTGGATATGCATGAAGTAGCAGACTTTCTCCCCTGCCGTTGAAGCAGAGAGCTATGCTGGATATGCGTGAATTAGCGGTCTTTCTCCCCTGCCGTTGAAGCAGAGAGCTATGCTGGATATGCGTGAATTAGCGGTCTTTCTCCCCTGCCGTTGAAGCAGAGAGCTATGCTGGATATGCGTGAATTAGCGGTCTTTCTCCCCTGCCGTTGAAGCAGAGAGCTATGCTGGATATGCGTGAAGTAGCGGTCTTTCTCCCCTGCCATTGAAGCAGAGAGCTATGCTGGATATGCGTGAAGTAGCTGTCTTTCTCCCCTGCCGTTGAAGCAGAGAGCTATGGTGGATATGCATGAAGTAGCGGTCTTTCTCCCCTGCCGTTGAAGCAGAGAGCTATGCTGGATATGCGTGAAGTATCAGGCTTATTTGGTTTGGGGTAGTAACCGCCATAACAAGCAAGCTACCTCCTGCTTTTTTGTGAATGCAAATCCTTTTTTCCACATTTCCTCTTGCCGTTGAAGCTTAGAGCAATGTTGGGCTCTTAGAGCAATGTTGGAGTCGCATTAACTGTGTGTATGTTTATTGAATAAGGTATTATCTTCAGGTAGTAGCCGTCATTCCCGCGATCCACCCACTCTTCATTCATGTCCTCTAGAATTTATGGATCCACAGTGTTTATCCCATGCCCCTTTGAAGTCCTTCACAGTTCTGGTCTTCACCACTTCCTCTGGAAGGGCATTCCAGGCATCCACCACCCTCTCATTGAAGAAATACTTCCTGATATTGGTTCTGAGTCTTCCTCCCTGGAGCTTCAAATCGTGACCTCTGGTTCTGTTGATTTTTTTCCGATGTTTTTCTTGTTGCGTAGGTGGGCTATAATTTTTGTAAATACAGTAAATACATAACATTTCCTTTTAGGTGCCTTAACTCTGCTTAGGCCCAATAATTTTGCTTATTTTTTTCCTGCCTCATTTCTACATTCTTAATTTTAGTGAATGCCACAAAAAATGTCTCTGATTTAAGCCATGATCAGTTTGTCCAAGATGGTATTATATTAAGAAAAAAATATTTTTGATCTTTAGAGAATATACCCTATGGTGTCCAAGTATCCTATAGTTCAATAGACATTGTAACAACAAAGTCCTTATAGGCACACAGACATCTGGCAGAAATTTAATATATAGATGAACTACAACTGAGTAATAAATAATAGCAATATTATTCTTTTCAAACTGCCATGAAATTCTGAAGCACAGAACTCTATCCCAGAGGCTATGAGCACTGAGCTTCATTCACCCCTGTGTTTTGTTTGGAGTGCTAGGATCGCAAAGCATGATGGGATCCTGTTATGATGAACAGTGCTACACTAAGTAAATGAAAACTATCATAATTAAATTCTTCATAAAGAGTTATTACTAACAGAAGACCAGGCAGGCTTTCACCATTTTTTTCAGCTGTCAATCAGCGCCTTGCTGCTGGTTTTTTATCAAGTAAGGTAGGGCAAACACCAAGGACAGAACCACTCTAAAAAGCTGTTTTTATGCCACCACCACAAACTGCTATTGATTAGCAGTCTCTGAGCTTGTCAATGCTTCGTTTATTGATGGAATTCATTTTAGCTTCCACTTTGTGTCTTGATTTCCATCTTTTCATTTGCATGTGAACCACATCTCAAGGAAACGTAATGGGAGGAGGACATCAATTCACTCCATCTCTCCCTACTTCTGATTACTGTGCTCTTCCTTTTCTAGTTCTGTTCCGGTCAAACCTTGGGTTAGAGTCACAGTAGTACATTTTTCTGCACAGCCAACAATATTGTTACAGTACAGATGCTTATTATTTGCCATAGCAAGACAAGCCGTCTAGGCAACAAAGTCTCATGGGCAGGGCAATAAAAAAGGCATTTTTATGGGCAAAATTCTGTCATAGCCACAAAAATGGGCTGTGATTATTGCCCAACTTCTATGTGTACTTGTTGCAATATATTTTGTAGGCATTTCCATGGATGAAGTTAGTTTTGGGAAACCAAATGATTGCATGCATAGTTTTGGTTATTCAAAACTGCCTGTATAAGGTTTTGGGGTTTTTTTTCACATTACATTTTGGATCTATTTGCCACTCTGCTCCAAAAATGGCTGAAATCATAATAACAAAAACATAATCCAGCAATACATTAAAAAAGATACAATAAAGTACATCAGAAAATACAATAATATCGACAGCATCAAAAGTTTTGATTTTTAGTTAAGGAAAGAGTTATACCACTTACAAATATGGCTTGAATTAATGTCTTAGCTGTTTTTCCTTGGTCTTCTTTTCACATTTAGTCCACAAAGCTCGAGAACAACTTTGTCTTGAGCAGCTACTCATGGTGGAGTGCATTTACAGTGATCATGAAAGCAAGGTCCCTGCCTCTGTTTTCCCCAGACTTGGCAGCTCAATATTTTCATTTCCATCTTTTGAAAATCTGCTTTTTCACTTGAGCTACCAAGTTCTGCCTTGAATGAGCCCAAGGGAATGGCCTGGCTTTGATTTTTGCAGCAAACCCCATTGGTAAAACCTACCTGCGTGGTTTGCCAGATTCTATGTAATTTGATTATCTACCCTTTAATGACCAGCATTCCCTAAATTTTACAGTTCAGTCACAATAATGTATTACCACAGCAGATGTGTGTGTTTGTCTGTAACTGCATTACTGAAAGAACCTACTCAAAAGAGACCTTGTAGTGGGCACAGATTAGCAAGCAATTTAACTCATACTGGAACCCAGTGGTTTTAATTCCTGTTCAGGATTGATGGAAATGTCAGATTTCCCCCTAATCTGTTGGAGAAATCATTTTCTTTCCCCAGTGAACAAGGGGAAATCAGTCAGGGCAGTTTCCCAGCTGATTGCCCTCCCTGTGAGTTATATAAGTATGTGCATTTGGATGCTCTAAATGAGAAAAACGTGACAAATGACTCCATTTTCAGTTTGGTTGATTCCAAATGAACTGAAACATTGAGTTATTCAAAAATGTCAGAAAACTTTTTGACTCATTCAGTTCAGCAAACTATTTGCTGAAATGAATGATCTAAAAAAAACAAAACAAAAAAACAACAAAAACCCAACAACTCCCTTCCCGGGAAACAAAGCCCCACTGGAAATGGGCCAAAAACAACATGAATTGAACCAGCAATTTTTCCCTGCTGGTTATCATCTAGTGTTGGAAGCTTCTACCTAACTTACCTCTTCTTCTGTCCTCTATCATCCCATTGGAGCAGCAGCAGGCAGCCTTGATTTGCTGGCATACTTAACACACATACTTCTGCATTGATTACTGCCCTCTCAAATACTACCCACAGATACAACTACTCTCTGCTTTGACATCAGTCTCTGCTTTGGCAGCGTGGGGGGAAAGGGGAATTGGATTCAGAGGACAACCAACTCCAGGCCCCAACTTTTATGGACTAGGGTATTGATATGCAGTACTGCTTCTTAGGCCAAGTTCAAAACAAAGCTGAACAAGCAGCATTGTCTGAATTTTCAAGAAGGCTCAGAGAGAGAGAGAGAGAGAGAGAGAGAGAGAGAGAGAGAGAGAGAGAGAGAGAGAGAGAGAGAGAGAGAGAGAGAGAGAGAGAGAGAGAGAGAGACTAATTATAAGGCCTTCATAGTACTCAACTATTTATATCACTATAGGAGGGTCAGCTAATAGCTCGAGGTGAGGTGTTGGTGATGATTTAGGGTTTAGGGGACAGTTTTACATGCAGAGTAAGACGTACGAACAGAACAGTACACTCTTGTGAAGATTTGATGTCCTTTGGAGTAGGAAACTCAAGACAATGTTCTCTCAACCTAGCTTGATGGACTCTCTACCTGGGTAACATCAAGCTAGGTTAAGAGAACATTGTACAAATCTCATTCCTCACTTTGAAGGACATTAAATCTTCACAAGAGTGTACTGTTCTGTTCGTACGTCTCACTCGGCATGTAAAAGTGCCCCTAACCTCTACACTACTACCTAAACCTCACCTCAAGTTACTAGGTGGGCCTCCTATAGTAGCATAAATAGCTGCTTACTCTGGTGCCACCCCTAGAGGTGCGTGCTCTCTCTCTCTCTCCCTCCCTCTCCTCTCTTTCCCCCCTCCCCCTCTCCTCAGGCCCTTCCCTTGCCTAAAAATGCCCAAAATTGAATTTTCGAAAAAAATTGCAAATTGCATTATGGACATATTGCATGACATGACACAGCTTAACACACTTGAAAAATGTATAGTTATTTTCAGCGTTAAAAATGTGCAATATCATACGTCAAAAATATCAGCGTTAAAAATGTGCAAAGCCAGCCCACTTTTAAAAAATTCCCATTCTCGAATACTTCCCAATCCCTCCCCTTTTAAAAATTAGCATTGCACTATGCATTTTGGTGCTTTTTGCATGCGTTAAGGGATTTTTTTGCATGCAAAAATTTCCTTAACGCATGCAAGAATGCCATAACAAGAGTTGATAAATAACCCGTTTTGTTAGAAATTTGCAACTGCTTTCTTTGCAGATCATTCTTTGAGTTAAACAATGATGGTAATTTTGATTATACAAAATTAGGCACATTGACCCTTTCCCTGCCCTTTACAACTCCACCCCTCCCCTTTGGGAATTCCTCTTAAAAATACAGTCAAAGTTACCCACAGTGTAGAACAATATTTTAGGGGTGGGCAATAATCAAAGCGAAAATTTTCATAGGTAAAATGTAATTTTATCAACAGAAAGGGCTTTCATTATTACCCTATATATAAGTAATTTTCAAAGAAGTTAGGTGGATAAATGTAACATACTATTGTAGCAACATTCAAAAGCCCACTTACTCGAGTAAAATGCATTTACTTGAGTAAAACCCAGTTTTACACATGTAAATGCGCTCTAAAATCAGGTCCTATGTTTCTAACACATTGGAGTATATGCATTAGAGAATATAATCTAAATGATACTTATCTGAGAGAAAGCAGGGATATGATAGATAGAAACATCCAAATAAGAGTACAAGAACATAAGACTTGCCATACTGAGTCAGACCAAGGATCCATCAAGCCAAGTATCCTGTTTCCAAAATTGGCCAATCCAGGTTATAAATACCTGACAGGATCCTAAGGAATAGATAGAGTCCAAGGTGCTTATCTCAAGTATAAACAGTGGATTTCTGTAACTTTACCTTAATAATGGTTTATGGACTTTTCATCCAGGAACTTGTTGAAAATGTTTTTATACACAACTACACTAATAGCTATTATCACATCCTCTGGCAATGAATTCCAGAGCTTAATTATGCATTGAGTAAAAAATATATTTTCTCTTATTAGTTTTAAATGTTTAGTAAATTTCAATATGATAGATACTACAAACATTGTTAATGTT
The DNA here is from genome assembly GCF_901001135.1 of Rhinatrema bivittatum. Classification (NCBI taxonomy): domain Eukaryota; kingdom Metazoa; phylum Chordata; class Amphibia; order Gymnophiona; family Rhinatrematidae; genus Rhinatrema; species Rhinatrema bivittatum. The sequence continues at coordinate 57,451,235 of NC_042622.1, forward strand.
GGGGATCTGTAGGAAGGAACACTAGGGAGCACTCCCGATCCCCAGGAGAAGTGTGCCCTTGGACCCCGGCGAACCAGGAGAGGAGCTCCAAGGAAGCGCCGAGGCAGGTGACAAGTCCCGTCTGGGCTAGGACCGGAAACCCAGGCCCCCGCTGACCTGCGCAGCCTTGGTGAGGCCAACCACGCAACCACTCCAAGCCTTTTCGGACCTGCCGCCGGGAACGGCAAAGGTGGCAGACCGGATAGGAGACAAGGGCGGATGGAGACTATGGGATTGAAGACTCAGACATGGAACTTGGAATGAAGACTCAGACATGGAACGTGGAACATGGAACGTAGACGAGGAGACTTGGAGACAAGCAAAGTCCCTCAGGTGCCCTACACAGCCCGTGGGCTGGTCACTGACCACACTGGAGATGCAGATGAGGAAAGTGGACACAGAGGGGGCAAGCAAGGCCCTCAGGTGCCCTACACAGCCCGAAGGCTGGTCACGGACCACACTGTCCCCTACGCGCCCTACATAGCTGGACGGCTGGTCGCAGACTATGAGGGGAGCGGGACATGCTCAGGGCATCTCACAGCACAGGCGCGAAGTAACCCCTCAGATCCTCCGGAGTCGGAACAGGATATAGACAAGGATAAAACTTGGAACTTGGAAACAAGAACTCGGATTAAAAGCAAGGAACCTCCGGAGGCACGGGTTATTCAAGACCTGGAGCATCAGGACTGGGAACATCTCAGGACTTGAACGCGGAATATCTCAGGACTTGAACATCAAGACTTTACTCACGGAACATGATTTGGACATCAGGACTGGAACTCAGACATCAGGACTGGATCACGGACATAAGGACTGGATCATGAACATCAGGACTGGAACAAGAAGACACGGACGATGAGGAATGGAATGCCTTGCAGAACTGAGAAAGGACATCATTGAAGACTCCTGGACCAAGCTGGAATGGAGGAACCAGGAGCAGTCCAACTCAGGAACTGACTCCTTGTGAAGGCAAAGCTTGAATGACTGCAGAGCCCTTTTGTAGGACAGGACAGGAAACTCCCAGGTGATGTCATCCAGGTGGGACCAGAGGGACCACTCCCAGCTGGCCCTTTAAAGCCGGAAGAGATGCGCAGCCTCGCGCCTAAGGACAGGAAGGGAAGGCAGCAGGACCCTGGACAGCGGCCCTGCTGATACAGAGAGCAGGAGGAGGAGAATGGGCCACAGGCAGGCCCCGATGTGGGAGGCAGCTTCCTGCCACACGACGGAGGCAGAGGCAGAGCGATGGTGGCATCCTGCCACAGAGGAGCAGGCCTCCCGGCCTGCAGGAAGACGATGGCGCTGGTGGCTCGGCTCGCAAATGGAAGCTGAAGTCTGTGGCTCCCCGCCACAGTGAAGAGGAGGGCAGACGGTGGCTCCCTGCCATGAAAGATATCGGCAGCGGCTCTAGATGCTCAGGGAGGTCCGGGGATGCTTAGAGCCAGAGCCTCTGGCCACAGAGGGAAGAGGCCTCCCGTGGCTCCGGCCATGGGAGGGGTCGCAATCGTTAAGGATATGGTATGATCAAAATTATTAAATTGAGTCTCAGTAAGCACTAAGCAGGGGTAACTGGGTAGATTTAGATGGTCAATACTATGAATAGTATATTTATAAGCATTGCTTATTTCAAGAAGTAGTGTTATTTCACAAGGAAGACTATAAAAACCGAGCCGACGATTTAACTAGTTTTACTATGTCTTTTTGAGATGGGGCCAACGTAATTGTACATAATAATAAGTGAGGTTGCATATAGATCGATACAGATGTAATATGATATTTTCTGTTTTAGCCTCCATTCCTTTTTGGATCATTCCTAACATTCTGTTTGAAACCCACTACACAGTGATCTGAGGATTTCAATCTATTGTCCGCAAGAACTCCAAGATCCTTTTCCTGAGTGGTGATTCCCAATACAATACCCAGCACTGTGTACCTATTGTTGAGATTATTTTTCCCCACATGCATCATTTTTCAGTTTTCCGCATTAAATTTATCAGCCATTCAGATGCCCTGTCTCCTAGTCTTACAAAGTCCTTCTGCAGTTCCTCAATCCACTGCTCTTTTAACAGCTTTGAACAATTTTATGTCATTTGCAAATCCAATCACTTTGCTTGTCATTCCCTTTCCCAGATCATTTACGGATATGATAATGGCATTTCTCTATTTGGAAAACTGACCATTGAGTCCTACCCTCTGTTTCTTGTATTTTATCCAGTTTCTAATCCATACTAGGACACTGCTTCCTATCCCATGACTTTGTAATTTCCTGAGGAGTCTCTCATGTAGGACTTCCTCAAATGCTTTTTGAAAAGTTAAATACATTATATCAATTGGCTCACCTTTATCTACATGGTTAGTTACAATTTCAAAAACATCTAACAACTGCTAAAGCAAGATTTCCCTTTGCTAAGATCATGTTGACTCTTCCCCATTAAGCCCTGACTATCTGCATGGTAGGTAATTTTGTTTTAAAATGTCTGACTCACCAGTTTCCTGGATCACCCATGGAGCCCTTTTTAAAAATCGTCATCACATTGGCCACCTTCCAGTCTTCAGGTATCATGGCTGTTTTAAATGATAGGTTTCAGATTACTAGTATCCTCTGTATTAACAGTGATTCCATTAATTTGCCTTCCACAGAGGTCAGACTTACAGGCCTGTAGTTCCCAACCACCTCTTTGCTTCCACTTTTATGAAGAGGAAGCACATCTGCCTGTCTCCAGTTCTCCAGAACTACCTCTGGCTCTAAGCATATAAAAGGACCACCAAATAAGCTGTCAGACCATCTTTAAGTCCCCTTAATATCCTTTGATGTATCCCGTTCAGCCCAATCGCTTTATCTACGTGGGCCTCAATATTAAAAAATACCTGTTTTGTAAGTTAGTTGAATAACACTTATCTGGCTAATTTACATAGGATTCTCAGCAGTGCAGAATATCTATGTACAAATCACTATTTGGCTGGATACATCTTATTTGGTAAGTTAGACTGCCCCATTACACCCATATTGCCCCTGACGTATCCAGCTACCTACTTAGCCAGATAAGTGACTTATTTGGCTAAGTGAAATCATTGAATGTATGATGCCAGATATTCAGTGGCTGCCACTCAGCCAGATAAGTTGTATTTATTTGTCTAAGTAGCTTTTGGATATTGGGTTCTTCAAGTTTAGCTAGGTTTTATGAACACACTTTTCTGAGAATAGTTTGAGGTGTAGCTCATTTCCAGTTCTATTTATGTTCATTGTATGTGCTCCTACTCCTAGTCCTTGCTCAGTGAACACCAGACAGAAATATTTGTTAAACAATTCTGCTTTTTCCTTGTCATCCGCTATATATTCTTCCCCTTCGTCTCTGAGTCTCAGAACGCCACTTTTGCACTTCATCTTATCACCAACATATCTAAAAAAAAAAAAAAAAGTCATGCCGTATTTGCTGTTTTTTCTTCCATTTGCATCTTTGCATTCTGATTTCTTTCCAAGGTTCTCTTAGTTTTTCCTGCTATTGTCACCTGTCTTCCAATCTCTGCAATCTCTTGTAGTTTATGAGCACTATCCTTTTTTTTTCCTTTCCTTTTCAACTACTTTTTTAGAAAAACGTAATGGCCTATTTTTCCTCTTTCCTTTATGCACTTTCCTAACAAAAAAAAGTTAGTTGCCTTTACAATATCTCCTTTTACTTTTACCTACTGCTCTACTAGTTCCCCTAGATTTTCCCATCCAGCTAATGACTTCATGAGCTACTCCCCCAATTTAATAAAGTTGGTTTTCCTGAAGTCTGGGAAATTCCACTTTGAATGAACCTTCATTGCTTGTACTCTAAAACTGAACCACACCATCCAGTGATCACTGGATCCCAAATGATCATCTACTACATCATCAGAAACACTTTTCCCCATTGGTAAGAACTGGGCCGGTATCACTCTGTCCCATTTGGGTACTGTTACCAGTTGCTGAAACAGTTTTCCCTTCAGAGAATGCAGGGTTTTCCTACTCATAGATGGTATGGATGTATTCTGAATATCTTTATAAGAGATATACCTATAAATGTACTTTAAATGTCGATTATCCTTTTATTAATACTGAATTTTTGTAATTTCAGAAGGAAGGGGGCTCAACAAAGTTTCCAGAATCACAAACTATCCAATATTTTCAAGCTATTTAAGATTGAGGCTACCAATTTTTGAGCTGCCTTCATTGACATAGGTTTGCATTGTGAAATTAAAAGAAGTCCCCAAGGGCTCAAAGGTTTGAGGATTAAACAGAAATATGTTGGCTTTGTTTTGTTTTTTCTTTGTTTACTAAGGAAATATTTTATTTCAGGAAAAAAAATGGTTTTATTTTCCTACTCTTAGGCTGGTCAGTCAGAGGCGCTGATGGGTTCAGCTTTAGAAGGCTTTTTTTCTCCTCCCCTTAAATCCCATCTGTTAGACTGGAGGAGGTCATCCTTACATTGATTTTGGATTGGGTAGGGGGAGGGAAAGAAAGGATGGAAGCAAAGAGATTTTAACAGTGGATAACTATAAGCTCATGACTGCAATATGAGGGGAACGCTTGCTCACTGCAATGTAGAAAAAACAATAACAACTGTCTCTTTATATACTTCTTAGATATACTTCCTAGTAATACCTTGCTTTCACAAGCATAATATGTTTGAATCTTGCCAAAGCTTAAGTACCCATTAATGGACAAAAGTGGTTTGCTAAATAATTGATGTTGACAAACTTCCCTGTGTATGTTTATAGATCTCTATACTGTACTTTGTGTTTGCTGTGCTCAGGAAACTCCGAGACAGTAACTGGAGGCGCTCCTATTTTGGGTCCCACCATCTTCAGAGGAAAGGATTCCTTATTGAGGGAAATAGGCTTTACTCCTTTGCCAAGCGAGGTAGTCATGCTTGGCAATGCTTAACTGACTGGAAAAGGAAACCGGACAAGCTCCTACAGGGAAGAACTTGGTGATATGAAGATGAAGTTAGACTCTAGAGAAATCTACTGACCATCACGTTTGCTATCAGGAGGAAATCTTTTGTTTTCTCTGAGCGTGCTGGGGAGGGAGGGGGGGTGGTCGGAGGGAAGGAGCCTCCCTCTGAATTAACAAGAGGTGATAGCTGTTAAGCAATTAAAAATACGACAGCATCATTTCTTTAGCACTGCTTTATGTATGCAGTGCTGTGCAAAAGCACAGAAACGACAAGCTCTGCTCAGCAGGTTGCATTTAATGGGCCTCTTGTTTTTTTTTCCAAACTAAATAAATATGTATTTATTTTAACATGTGGAGGGAAATTTTCAAAGCTATTTACATCACCCAGATAAAATGTCCATCTGACAACTGCCAACCTTCGATCTGGCTACAAGTTCTTGCAGGCTTCTATAGACGGCGAGGAGGCAGTCCCACCAGAGGAGTGTTTAGTTTGGGAGAGAAATATAACACACATAAAGGTGAATTTTAAAAGCCCGGTGCATGCCAAATTCGGTAGCTGCGCACATAAATAGGGCTCATGCGCACCCAACGGATTTGAAAAGCCACCCAGATGTGCACGCACATCTCACCCAATTTAAAAAAGGGGTATGAACTGGGCGAGGCATGGGAATTTCGGAGCATTGCCAAGAGATGTCCATATAAATACTTCCATGCTCCAGCGTGCACCCAGGTCCACTGCCACATAAGGTTACTTCTGCTATGGAGGAGGTGTAAATTGTTTAAAAAAAACCCCTGCCATTTTGGAGGGTCTTAAAGGGTCTTGGGTATCTGGGAGAGTGCAGATTATTAAACCAGGGGGGGTTTATGAACCTAGCTCAACACTGGGCTAACTGGTGGATGAACTGGTGAAATTGGTAATAGCATAGATGCCCACCGGTTTTAAAATACCGTGACGTACAAGGTGAACTCACACCACTCACTTAAACTTAGGCAGACAAATGCATGCATTCAGGCTATTACCATCCCTGATTCCATTTTTGAATTTGTGTGCATTATTTTCAATTGAAGTTTCACCTGCACAAAAAGCAGGGGTACCCATGGACAATATTGAAAGTGAAAGAACGACCATGCTTCCTTGTAGAAAAAATAAGTTCTAATGTCTACAGCTACAAAGTAACAGTGGACTTTGTACCTAGATGGAGAGTTTGAAAATTGCTCTCATATTTCTTTTGATGAATGTACTACCTTAATAAAAGGTAAAAAAAAAAAAAAAAAGTGGGGAGGGAAAAAGAAGTGAAAAGTAAAAGACCTGGTACACTTGTCAGCTTTTATTATGCAAGCAGAGAGGGGCACTGGTCTCTCCTATGTGACATCAGATATTACAAGGAGGTGACGAGGAAGTGTTATAATGAATTAATGTACTCTAGTAATGAGCATAATATGTATTAGCCAGTTAGAGCAGCTACCTACCATGGCTGTATTACAAAATGAACTTGCAGGATTGGTTGTAGCCATTAATCTGGCTGATTTAATGTGAAACGCCGTGGGATAATTTTCTTGAAACAAAGGGAAACTGAAATGATTCTTATATTCTTATGATTGACTTCATGGTAAAAAGTCTGAATATGAGCTGCTTCCCTTTTTTTTTTTTTTTTTTAATGCTTTAGCAGACCTAACGTTATCAGGGTATGTGCAGATGGGGGGAGAGGGATGGGAGGGAATTAGGTGCTATGCCTGCACATATGTTAAAGTTATTTATTGGTTGGGGGAGTGGAAAATCAGACCTGAAAATTTTTTTAAAACATATACTTATATTCGGAATATAGTCGATTAAGGATAAAGTTATCCTGCTGACCTGGAAGGTTTTATTTTTTCAAGCTAGGTCGAGAGTACATTGTACAATTCTCATCTTTGTGTACCTTTCATTACTCCAAATCACATAAAATAATCACTAATGTCAATTGTGCTGTTCGCACCTCTGACAGTGCATGTAAAACTGCCCCCCCAAGCCTAGCCCACCACCAAAACCTCACCCCAAGTTCAGAATGGCCCCTCTTACAGTGGTATAAAAAGTTGACTAATACGTGTGCCTCCCCAAAGGCTCTCTCTCACTCTTTCCCTCCCTCCTCCCCCTGAAACTGTATTTGCGATATTTATCACAAATCTCCTCTCAGCCATAACGCACAACATAATCCCCAAAAAAGGTGTAGTTATTTCTGGCATTAAATCATGCGATAGCGTGCGTTATGCTATTGCACACAGCATTAGGCACCCCTCATTTTCATTTACTCCGCCCAAACTCCTCCCAGTTGAATACATTTTTAAAATTTGTATACGCATCCCATGATATGTTATTTATCGCATGTGTTATGTCATTATCGCGGCCGTTAGGGCCCCAATGTCTGTGGTCAGGTCCTAACATGATTTGATGAATGACCCCCTTAGCTGGATAAGTAGTGATATTCAGACTTATCTGGATAACTTTAGACCTGATATTGAGCATGTCTAAAGTTAGCCGATTATCTTATCTGGTTAAATATAAACTTATACAGGTACATTCAATGACTAAGGGGGTCATTTATCAAAGTGCTGTATGGCGTTTCGCATGCGTTAAGCCATTTTTGCATGCAAAAAAACGCCATTAACGCATACGAAAGCACCATAACGTTTGGTGCAATGCAAATAAGAAAAAGGGGAGGATATTGGGGCAGGAATTTTGGCCAAGTGAGCTGGGCTCACAGTTTTGTGAAGCTGTATTGCACAGCTTTAACTACGCCTTTTTCATTTGCATAAAGCCGTGTGATAGGGCTTTATCACGGTTGTGATGTTTTTTGCACATGCTGTTTTGAGGGGGGAGAGAGAGAGAGAGCCTAGCCTAGCCATAATGGCCTTACGCTAGATAGGTATTTATATCTCTATGGGAGGCCCACCTACTAACCCGAGGTGAGGTTTAGGTATTAGGGACCACTTTGACATTCAAAGTGAGACGTATGAATAGAACAGTGCTCTCTTGTGAAGATTTGATGACCTTCGGAGTGAGGAAACTCACTCCAAGATGAGATTTGGGCAATGTTCTCTCAACCTAGCTTGATGGACTCTCTACCTGGGTAACATCAAGCTAGGTGGAGAGAACATTGCCCAAATCTCATCTTGGAGTGAGTTTCCTCACTCCAAAGGTCATCAGATCTTCACAAGAGACCACTGTTCTGTTCATACATCTCACTTTGAATGTCAAAGTGGCCCCTAGCCCCTACACTATTTATTTATTTATTTAGAATTTTTATATACCGACATTATTGATAAAAATATCAAATCATATCGGTTTACAATAGAACAGAATAATCGCAGTTATGGCGTTACATAGAATAAGTAGTCAAACATTGAAAACAAGTGAATATAAGTAAAATTATAAATATAAATACTTATGAGTAAGCAGTTCCAGTGAACCGCTATAACTATTATAACTAACAGTTAATTATAACTAAGAATAAGGTGTCATCTGGAAACAAATAACAATTAACAATTGACAAGTATGATGAAGCAGCATAGTCAGTGATGAAAAGCGATACATAAATTGGGTCGTTTAAACTATGTTGCTATGAGAAGGCGGGAAAGAGAGGGTGTGGATACCTAAACCTCACCTTGAGTTACTAGGAGGGCCTCCCATAGAGATATAAATACCTATCTAGTGTGAGGCATTATAGCTAGTCTCTCTCTCTCTCTCTCTCTCTCTCTCTTTAAACATGGTTCCCCCAGTGGTTGTATGTAGGAAATACATCAATTCTGGCACATCGCAAAGTGTGAAAAAATTATCGCAATTTGCCCTAAGATAGTGCTTCGCAAAGGTAGTAGCACAAAACTTCCTATTACCATAAAACACACCCCTTTTCCTATCGCATGTGATATTTAGTGCATTTTTATAAATCCAGGCCTAAGTTAGCTGAATGAGTTGTATCCTGTTAACTTACTTAGCGGCTATGTCTAAATATGGACCTCTTGATGTCTAAAGGCTTTAATCAGCAAATACTTTTTTCCAGAGGCAAAGAATGGAGAATAAAGTCCTAAAATGCCATCTAAAAAGTAAATTAAATATAAAAGTTAGCATATGATGACGGATAAGGACTATAAGGCTCATGTAGTTTGCCCAATTTAATTTCTGGTACAATGCCATAGAACTCAGTTAATTTTTCCTTCAATTCCCTTATGGTTTTTATCTTCAATATCAACTCTGGGAAGCCTGCTCCATGAAGAAATATTTTCTGATGCTGTTCCTGAGTCTAACCCCTTATAGCCTCATACCTCTTTTTCAAGAACAGTGGTTCCCAAACTTGTGTTGGGGAACTCCCAGCCAATCGGGTCTTCAGGATATCCAAAATGAATATGCATGAGATACATGTGCATGCACCGCCTCCATTGCATGCAAATTTATCTCATGCATATTCCTTGTGGATATATTCAAAACCTGATTGGCTGGGGATCTCCCAGGACAGGTTTTGGAACCTCTGCTCTAAGGCATTCCTTTCTCTGAAAAAGGTTTGCTTATTATGCATTATTTTTACCTTTAACATCTTTATCATATGCCACCTGCCAACTCTTTTCTCTAGAGTATACAGATTTAGGGGTTGATTTTTAAACCTGCACGAGCTCATCCATGTGCGCTCAGTACCCGATACGCACACATGGACATGCGATTTTATAACATGCGCACGCAGGCGCATGCATGTTATAAATTTGGGGGTCGGCGCGCACAAGGGGTGCACAATTGTGCACCTTGTGCGCGCCGAGCTCGCGCCAGGCCGTGCTGCCTTCCCCTGTTCCCTCCCGAAATCGGAGCAGCCTAGGAGGGAACTTCCCAAACCCCCAACCCCACCTTCCCTTCCCTTCCCCTACCTCCCCCGCCCTTTCCCCCCTACCTTTTTCATTTTTTAACTTCTATTTTAAAAATTACTTCAGCCCTGGGGCTGAAGTAAGTTGCGCACGCCGGCCGGGCCGCTGTGTCGGAGGTCTCTGACCCCACTCCCGGACCACCCCTTTAGTAAAGCCCAGGGACTAAGACGCATCCTGGGGCTTTATGCGCATCACCGGGCCTTTTGAAAATAGGCCCAGCACGTGTAAGGTACTCTACACGTGGAAATCCACTGGATTTACGCACGTTGAGCTTTTATAATCCGGCCATTAGGCTTTAAGTTTCATCTTCTATGACTTGTGTATAGACCCTGTAATACATTGGTAGCTGTTCTCTGGACTACTCCCACCCTGCCAGTATCCATTCAAAGATATGACCTCCAGAATTTGATACAATGTTCTAGATGAAATCTATACAGAGACATTATCATCTCCTTTTTCTACTGGTCATGTCTCTGCTTCTGTATACTAGTATCATTCTGGATCTGGTTGCCACCTTATTATACACTTTTTTGCTATCTTCAGCTCATCAGAACTGATCACCCCTAATGTATCTCTCCATCACCCCCCATTGTATAATGTTCCTTTAGAGTTCTGCAAACCAATGTATGATTCTGTCTTTTTTTTTTTAATTGATTTTTAACTACCAAGCACTTGACCACTCCTCGTTTTCTTAGAACACATCTCATTCTGTCTACTCCCTCAAGGATGTCCACTCTTTTGCAGATCTTAATAATATTACTTTTACTGGCCTTTCTTCTTTCCAGCTTGTTGCAAGCTTCCAAGTTCTCGCCCCCTGTTGATTGTGACTTATTCCTACTTATTGTTATCTTTCGTTTACGTGAATTTGTTACTCTAGTTTTCTTTTTTCCCTTTGTTAAACTGTAAACCGATCCGATATGGTAATTTACTATGAAGGTTGGTATAAAAAACTGTTAAATAAATAAATAAATAAATAAATAAAATCTTCACAAACTTTTCCTTATAATTCCTTCAAAATATTGCTCACAAACAGGCTGATGCAATGTGGACATGTTTTTTAAACATGCGCACATCCACCTTTCCTGGGGGCCTGATGCAATGTGCACATGAGCTGCCGCGCTAAAATGGACATGCAATGGATAATTTGTGCATCCCTAGTTAGGGAGAAGTGTGTGCATCCACAACAACTTGACCAAAGCTCCCTCCCCTCCACCATGCAGAGCTGTTCCCGATTGGTCCTTTTTATTGACAGGACAGCCTTCTGAAAGGGGATTGGTCCCTTGACTGACATGTGACAGTGAATGGGCCAATGGGGCAGTAAGTGAAGCAGTGAATCAATTAATATTAAGTGCCACATTGTGTGCAGGTTACCAAAACAGACACGCTGATCACCTTATTGCATTGGGGGGGGGGGGGGGGTGTTTATGGATGCACGTCCAAAACACGTGTCCAAGCACTTGTTAACCTGGGTGCTGGGCTCAGCGTACGATATTGCATCAGCCTGTATGATATTTAACAGAATTGACTCCATGTCCAATCCCAGAGGCACTCTACTAATCACTCTTCTTTCTTCTGAATAAAATCAATTTACCACTACCCTCTGTCATCTATCCCTTTCCCATTTCCTAACCCAGCTCACCACCTTGCAGCACACCCACAGTTTGCTCAGTTTATCTATGTCTTATATGTTGACAGTATAAAAGCCTCACTAAAATGAAAGTACATCACATCCAGTTTATGCCTCAGACTGCAGCCATATCCATGATTTTTACAGAACTGAATCACACTGTTGCCTGCTTGATTCATTTTTGAGTTCACGCATCCATTGTGGTGGTGGTGGTGGTGGTGGTGGTGGGGGGGGGGGGGGGTCGAGGAGTCAAAATTACAGCCCTAAGACGAGAGAAGCCATCCTAGCTGTTGACTGTTGGCTTTTTCATCACATTTTTTTTAAATCTAATTTGGGGGCGATTTCGAGTAGCCCTTGTAATCACAAATTACATGAATCCTTTTATTGTGTGCATTTTATAGCTAATTTTCAAAGGGAAACTTTACAAATAGTTTCTCTTTGAAAATGATCTAGTTTAAATTATACAGGTTAAAAATGCCAGTGAGTTGTGCAGCTGCTCTTTGAATGGGTGACAGGGAGATAAAGGACCCATGCTCCCCAGAACATCCAGAGCCTGTGTAACATCTGCTGCCTGTTTCCACTGTTTTCATTGTGACTGAACACCTCTGTAGCCCTCATTTCCTGGCGAGATGGCCTAGATCTGCCCTTAGTGACATCATCGAGGCACTGGAATTTGAGACATTGGACAATGCTGAAGGTGCCATGCACTGTGTGGCATGTGCCTTAGCAACACTCCAAAGCGGCTTGCTCCTTTGTGTGCCCCTTCATGAAGCCCCTGAGTTGAAGCCAATCGAAACTCCTGGAATCTGTATGTTGATACATAAGTACCATAAACTTTCTTGATCAAAATTACGGCATGTGCAAATCTTTTTTTCTAAACAATGGCCATACCAACTATTGTGGACAAGATATTTATGGTTCCCTGCCAAAGACTAATGGTTTTTCAATAAAAAGCAGACCTTGCTGTCTTAAATATGTACTCACCAATGCTTTATAGATGCTACTAACAGCATCTATGGACTCATGTATTTTTCTAAATGCACAATCTATAAGAAAAAAACAACTATTATTCATGATTTACTTGTAAATGATTCACTTGATTGTATGTTTATCACAGTGTCATGGTTATCGGACACCAATACTATCATCTTCAATCAAGCTTGCCCCCCAAACTATTTGGCAATTTCAAGACCGAGGCCGAATCGCCATTGGGGTGGCATCCTTGCATTTTTAAAACACACTTTAAGTTCAATCCAAATGCATAGGGAACCATGTGACCCATGAACTTCTTTTGATTTCAACTAATTCTTAAACTTCTGTACAGTATACTGTCCACCTGGCTCATTAGCACATACAAATTCTTTCTACATTATCATATGATCCCAAAACAACAGTCAACCTGGGAGACGTCAATCTCCATTTTGATGCCATTCCACTTTTTATGCCAGCTCAAATATTATGTGAAGCTGTGCTAGGAATGGACTTGGAAGAGCTCATTAATTTTTCAACAAACAAGCACGCACATACTTTGGAACTGCTGTTTATCAATCCCACCTTGATTGATATGTCTACTCTAACATTAATGCAGAAACCCATCCCCTGGTAAGATCATCATTTAATTTCTTGTAGTTTCACACTTTCAATCTCTGTAGTTTCAAATATGAGGCATTCTATTGCTATACTTAAAAGAGGACATATCAATCCAGATACTTTTACAGATGTTTTTACTCCTAAAATATTATCCCTCATTCTGATGACTTTGAAACAGCAGCAATCAATTGGAAAGAATATATAGATAATGCTATTTAGGAATCAGCCCCATTAAAATGTATACGCAAAAGAAGGAAAAGCAAGTTTGCTTACCATAAAAGGTGTTTCCGTAGATAGCAGGATGAATTAGCCATGCTGTCATGGGAACTGTCAATCAGGCCCGGGAGGCAGAGCTTCAAAGTAGATTTCAGAGGTTTGTCTCTGAGGCTGCGCGTGAATTCCCATGCAGAAAAGCAGAATCTCCTCAGTCTGTAAGAAAGCAAGCGTAAGCAGGATCCAGAGTGGTGTCGACTGCGCAGGGAGATGGGTGGGTCAGCATGGCTAATTCATCCTGCTATCTACGGAAACACCGTTTACGGTAAGCAAACTTGCTTTTTCCCGTCGATAGCAGGGCTGAATTGGCCATGTTGTCATGGGAGCCCTAAGCTCCCCATCACGCTGTAGTCTGAAGTTGCATTGGTTTTGTAAGCGTGATCTAGCCAGGTGGCAGTCAACTATGTTTCTTAGTGCTTTAGTGAATGTAGAATCACACGTCCCAACTTTGCATCTTTAGCCATGTGCTGGTCCAGGCAATAGTGGGACGTGAATGTGTGAAGGGATGACCATGTAGCCACCTTGCAGATGTCCAATGGTTGGACATATCTGAGGTTTGCTACTGAAGCAGCCACTGCCCTCACTTGGTGATCCTTGGGAGGAGCAGAGAGGTGAGAATTCTGTTTCTGGTGACAGTACTGGTTACATTGAGCAATCCAGCTGCAAATAATACATTTCGCTACTGGTAATCCAGGGGCATTTGGATTGAAGGAAACAAATAACTGCGAGACTCTCAATGGTGAAGTGGACCGTTGCTTGTAATAGGCCAATGTTCTTTTGCAGTCTAGCATGTGCAAAGGTTTTTCTCTGTCATTATGATGCGGTTTAGGACAGAAAGTAGGCAGTTCTATTGATTGATTCAGGTGAAATTGCAAGACCACCTTCGGCAAGAAGGATGGATGAGTCCTGAGGATTACCTTGTGATGGTAGAACTGAAGGTAAGGACTATAGTGAACTAGAGCTTGTAACTCACTGACTCTGCGAGCTGACGTGACTGCTACCAGGAAGATGACCTTCCACGTAAAGAATTTAAGGTGAGCGGAGTCCATGGGTTTGAATGGAAAAAGCATAAGCTGTTCTAAGACAAGGTTCAGATTCCACGCAACTGGCAGTTTGGAGACAGGAGGCCTTAAATGTGTGAGACCTTTAATGAAACGAGATGTTGTTGGGTGTTCGGATATCAGTTGACCTTGAAGTGGTGGAAGGCCGCAATGGTACTGAGATGAACTCTGACAGACGCTGTGGCAAGGCCTGCCACGTATAACTTGTAAAGGTGGTTCACTAGGAGTTCAGAGGGACAGAGTAATGGATTGATGCCTTCTGAACCACACCAATCAGAGTACTTCTTCCACTTGAAGGAGTAATTCCTTCTGGTCGAAGGTTTCCGTGATGCTATGAGGATTTCTTGTACCTTGCACGATATTCCCTGTTCTGCTAAGAGGACCCGTTCAATCTCCCTGCTGTTAGGTGAAGGGAGGAATGCATTGGGTGAAGGAAGAGTCCCTCATCTTGAGACAGGAGATCCTCTCGATTGGGCAGTAGGATTGGGTTGTCTATGGAGAGCTGTAGGAAGTGTGTGTACTAGAGATGGGCTTCATTTTTCTGGCTCGGGTTGTGTTTCAGGTCGGGCGCTTTGTGGGAAAACTCGTTTTCCCACGGATCATTTTTTGCCAAAAATGAAGCTGGAACCCGACCCGAACCCGGAAAAATGAATAACCCCCCCCCCCCCCCGAATTGGAAAAAACCCCCACCCCAACTCTTCAATTTTACTTTCTTACCCCCCCCCCCACCATCCCGATCCCTCCCCAAGACTTACTAAAAGCCCTGGTGGTCCAGCGGGGTCCCACGAGCGATCTCTGCCTCCGTGTCGTCGGGCTGTCGGGCCAGCTACGAATCAAAATGGCGCCAATGGCCCTTTGCCCTTACGATGCCACAGGGCCTACCAGTGCCATTGGTCAGCCCCTGTCACATGGTAGGAGCAATGGACGGCCAGTGCCATCTTGTGCTCCTATCATGTGACAGAGGCTGACCAATAGCACAGGTAGCCCCTGTGACATTGTAAGGGCAAAGGCTATCGGCGCCATTTTGATTACTGGCAGCCGACAGCCTGAGTGCAGGAGATCATTCCCGGACCCCCGCTGGACCACCAGGGACTTTTGGCAAGTCATGGGGGACCCTCCTGACCCCCAAAATTGTCCAAGTATGGAAATATCTTGATACCCTTCTGTAAGGATATGCCACCACCACTGTCATGCACTTTGTGAAAACTCTGGGTGCCGCTGAAAGTCCAAACGGAAGAACCTTGTATTGGTAGTGTTGTGTTTTGAACTGGAAGGATAGGTAACGCCAGTATTGGAATATGCGTATATGCATCCTTCAGATCTATTGAACACATCCAATCGTTGTGTTGCAGCAGAGGAAGAATGGATTTGAGGGAAATCATCTTGAATTTCTCTTTGACCAGATATTTGTTCATGAGACAATTTGGAAAATTGTCTCATGAACAGAATCATTTTTGGCTCAGACTATATCTCAGCTTTGTTATTTTTTCCTCCTGGACCTCTTCTAAATTGTCTGAATTAGAGAAGAGATTGGATTCTGTTGAGTCTCAAGTGTCTGCTATAACTAATACCATTACTACTTTACTCTGACACGTATGAAGCTTCATTGGTTGTCAATTGCTTGGAGGCCACAAATCAAAGTTCTCAACTTGATATATAAGCTACTAAACAATGAGTCATCCACCTGGATAGCCTCAACCCTTCAGCTATACAAATCCTTGTAGCAACTGCAATCAGCAAGTAAAGACTTGTTAGAAGTACCAACTGTGAAATTAGCCAGACTTGAGATCATGCGGAACAGAGCCTTCTCAGTGGCCGGCCCATGACTGAGGAACAATTTGCCAGAGTCTGTATGCATGGCCTCATCAATAAAAACATATCTTTTTGAACAGACTTTCCTAAACTAAATGGGTTGTTTTCCTTTTTGTTCCTCTGACATTTATTTTTTTGTAATTCATCTGTGATAATTTGAAATACAATTGTTTTTATGATTACGTATGTGATATCATGTAAGCCGCTGTGAACTTATGAACAAAACACGCGGGTCAAAAGAATGTTTAAATAAATAAATAAATAAATAAATAGTGTGTGTACCTTTGAAAATGCCAACTCTCTGGCTGGAAAGACATGAAACAAATAAACAATGAGGGTGATGATGATGATTTATGTATGCAGTTTCCGCCAACCTAATCATAAGCAAAGCAATGCCCCCTGTTAGTGTGATTAAAATTATGTATATTGTGAATCCTATGCATACGTTTTAGCCATCAAAGGAGGGCAATATTCAGCCAGGCCAACTAATTCAGGTAAATTGCTCCTTTGCCTAGGTAACTGGCTTTGAAAATTGCCTTCAGCTATGTGGACATGGATGGTTAGTAATCAGCAACTTAGCAGGCTAAAGTAGTAACTCTCACTTATAGTTCAAGTTTCAACAGCAGTCCTAAAAGAAATGAGAAAGGTAACATGGTAGAATAGGGAAGCATTTCAAGTACAACATGGAAGAGCTGTCCAGGACACTTCTATCTTCCCAACTAGAGAAAAAGCAATATTTGACTAGAAAATGTAGGCTACACAAACTGGAAAAATGAAGACAGAGTTAAAAAAAGAAAGTAAACAAGTTCCTGTCAGATTTATAATGGTGTTTTTCAAGCTAAATGATTTCAACAACCTCCTCTATAGGATTACGAAGTGACCCAGGCCATCCTGGACAGGCTGGGTCAGTCCTGTTTGCTTAACCCCTTTTCCGCTACATTCTGAGTATTCCTGCTCTTTAACAGGAAAAGAAATGCAAATCCCAGAATGTACTGTGATGGGAATTAAAAAGATAAGGCTGATTCTTCCTGTCCACTATGACCTGATTAGCTTTCATTATTATTATTATTATTATTATTATTATTATAAAGAAGAAGAACACATCACATGATTGAAAAGGCTGTTAGAGGTTAAGGTTTGCAAGGAAACCATTTTTGGTTCAGTTTCTTATTTCAGTTTGGTTGTTATTTTTCATTCCTTTTGATTTCCAAATTCATTCGTTTCATTCATTATGCCATTTTCATTCATTTCCATTAAAACTCTTTAATTTCCATTAAAGTCAATGGGGGAAGCAATGCATCCTATTTTGAATTCTAACATTGAGGTTTTCTATTCAAGTTTAATGAAATTTGCACATAGGCATCATCAGCAGAAGGAATAGCACTTTAAGACATCAAGAGTGGGAAAAAGTGGCACCAATATTGGCCAAAGGCACTGTGAAAGGGACATAGCATAAACCGCTAAATGAAGCGATAGTTACGGTTCCTTAGCGATAGTTTTGGTTCCTTGTAAACCGGGGTGATATGTATACTATACAGGAACCCCGGTATATAAATTCTTTAAATAAATAAATAAATAGCAGAATATCATGAACAGCCTAAGGTACTGTGAGAGGGTCAAAGCATCATGAACCATGGCAAGAACACTTCAAGGCACTATGGGGAGGGGAAATTGCTACCAAGAGTGGCAGGAATCCCTAAGGCATGATGAGTGAGGCAAAGCACCAAGAGTAGCAGGATCATTGAAGGCACCAATAGAGGGGCAAGAGGTATAAACAGTAGAATGAATATCTAAGGGCCTGATGTTCAGATACTGAATAGCAGGATAAGTAGGACTCATCTGGCTATCTAGTGGCTGCTGGGGGGTGGGCAGTGGACAGATTGGGGCGGTGCTATTGTTTGACTAGAGGGTGACACTCCCTTTCACATATGGGTCACACAGATGGCCAGTATGCAAGGAGGTAAGGTGTTTAAACCAATTTTATAATTTCAGCTGCAGCTGGAAGAAGGCCACAAGCACAACACCTATGTGCCAGACCCTGTTCCTGCCGGAAACCCTGTATCTTCTCCAGTATATGGATTGCAAGGATGACTTCACCAAGGATGGTGAATTCAGATCCCTCTATGGCAGCCTTAAACCATCTGCATTATGTGTAACCAATCCTAATGCCACAGGAGGTGATCCAGTCCAATCTTGGTATCCACAGATAACTCATGAAGCGGTATCTGTTCCTCCACTAACCTTTGCATAGTCAGATAGTGAGAATTCTGCCTGATGCTTACATCCAGATTGTTATGGCCGCCGGCCATGGCCATCCGTGGCAGGCTCAACTCACCTCTTGTCATGCTTGGTTCACTACCCCAGGTACACTCGTGGCATTGGCCAGCCGCTGCCGCTGCATTTCTCCTGGTTCCCCGTGTTCCACGTGGCGGCCGAGACACCGCCGACCAGCGTTCCAACCCTGGGCCTCCCTAGGTGCATGTGCACGCCAGCTGTTCTCCCTTTTAAGGGCCAATGGCGGGAACTTCAAGCCAGTCCCCGGCTGATGACATCACAGGCCCGGGATATTTAAGCTACACCTCCAGCCACCACTAACTGACTTGGCAATGAGTTCCCTGGTTCCTAGTGGTGCTTGTTCCTTCTCTATGGACCTGCTGTTCCTGCTCTTCTGTTCTCTGGTTCCTCTCTCAGTGCTCCTCGGGGCCTGGCTCAGTGGTATTTCACCTGGACTCTCTCTCAGCGCTTCCCGCTCCTCAGGGCCTGGCTCAGGCTCAGCGCTACTTCACCTGGACTCTCCCTTAATACTTCCCGCTTCTCGGGGCCTGGCACAGCGCTATGTCACCTGGACTCTCCCTCAGCACTTCCCACTCCTCGGGGCCAGGCTCAGCACTACTTTACCTGGACTCTCTCTCAGCACTTCCCACTCCTCAGGGCCTGGCTCAGCACTACTTCACCTGGACTCTCTCTCTGCGCTTCCCGCTCCTCGGGCCCTGGCTCAGCACTACTTCACCTGGACTCTCTCTCTGCGCTTCCCGCTCCTCGGGCCCTGGCTCAGCACTACTTCACCTGGATTCTCTCTCAGTGCTTCCTGCTCCTCTGGGCCTGGCTCAGCGCTACTTCACCTGAACTCTCTCTCAGCACTTCCCGCTCCTCGGATCCAGGCTCAGTGCTACTCACCTAGACTTTTTCTCAAGCGCTTTCCACTCCTCGGTGCCTGGTCCAGAGCTATTCCATTTGGATTCCTACCACAGTTTTTCTGCATTGCTATCCTACTGGTACCTGCTACAGTGGGTTCCCCGCTCTAGCCCTTATTCAGCATACCACAGTTCAAGCCTCCACACCTGCACAACTTCATCTTGAGGCCATTTCCACATGGCCCTGTGCTACAGTCTTCGGAGCTACAGTGGTCTTGCATCCCTGGAGACTCTATCTCCTTCCCCCTCCGAGAGTGCTCCTGTCTTGGACTATGCCTTACCTCTCTGACACTCTCTGCATCCAGTCTCCTATTTTCTCCAGGACCAGCCACACAAAGGTACCAATGAAGTCTCAGCTTGTCTCTGTTCCTGGCCAGCCTTGCCTCCTGACGGTGGGGACCTGTGGGGCCCAACCCCCCCCACGGGAGCAACAACCCCACCTCGGGCTGATGCAGAGGTGACCTCACTGCTTTTCAGAGAGCTACTGCTCATGCTTCACGCGCCAATCAAAATGCCCCATTATCTTTCTGGGCCTCTCTATTGTCTTGGGGGTGATATTCAAAAGATGTACATGGTTTGAGTATTTCTCTTCTCATTTCTATAGGTAAAAGTGGGCAGAATTAGGTTGGAAGAGGGTAAGTACATGCAGAATTTTTGAAAACTAACTTGGACCATGGACATTGCTCTTTTTACATCTGATTCAGGACAATGCTGCTGCTTTCCTTGACTTCCTGCCCAAGCCATCCCTTAGTTCCAGGTGCAGCAAGTGCACAAAGCATCATCTGCCTTGGTAGCCCCCATTGTCCTGCCCTGATCATGTTCCTGCCACGATCTGTAACAAAAAACTAAGCAAACCAGTCTTATGTTTCTAGCCTAGCTGCCAGCCCTCCATCATTCCCTTTATTACTGCTAAGATATGGGCTGATATATGGCTCTGGTCCATCACCTGGGTGTGTAGCACAGCTCAACTGTACCCCGCTGGTCCATTACCACTAAAACTGTAGCCTGATTCTGTCTCATCCAGTTGCCAGCAATGTGCCATCAGGAAAAAGTAGGCGTGCATAGACTTCTGGGTGGTCCCGATGTCACTGGTGAACCTAATGCTACTTTTCTCCGCCTTGGCCTGCTGTGCCTGCATTTGGGAATGGCAGTAAATGTACAGGGTGGGGTTCACCTGCCTACTAAATGTTGTCCAGAAGGGAATTTTGTAATTGGGGATAAGTGGTGCAGCAGCTGCTTAAATCCCATTTTCTAAATTACATGTAGGGGCTGGTCATCCAGGGCACTCATTACCCTGATGCACCATGACATCATTTTCGGTGTTGCCTGTCTCTTGCCCTGGTACAGGGATGTGGAACACCACCTCATCTGCTCCTTAGTGGCTTGCCACTGCTGACTAGGGATGTGCATCGGGTGCCCGATGGTTTGCTCTTTCGTGTTCGTGTGGCCACGGGAAAATCTCGTTTCCCACGGATCAGCGTTTGTTTTTGTTTTTTTAGTAAAAAATCATTTTTCTGCTTAGTGCGCACACAAAAAAATAACAAAATAAACGTTTTTTTGTTAGTGCGCGCTAACTCCCGTTAGCGCGCACTAAGCTGAAAAACGATTTTTCATGAAAATTCGGGGGAAAAGTGTTCATTTCACGATTTAACTGATGTATAATGAATTTAAGATATTTTAATTTGTTATAAAAACAATTCACATCCCTACTGCTGACATGTGTGTGTGTGTGTGTGTGTGTGGGGGGGGGGGGGGGGGTAGGGGTAGGAAGAGGACTGCTAGTCTGCTTTCTCACCTTGGGAGATAGACATTCCATTTGCTATGACTTTCTTGCTGTTGCTGATTTGAGTGGATGATAGGGTCCTCAAATGTGTATTGGCCTCCCCTAAAACCAACAGTAATGGATGTTGTTTTTGCAAATGATATTGCATTCCTCCTAAAGATAGCCCAGTACCTTTCCTCTAATAATGGCCTTCCAAAAGTGCAAAAGACCTCCCTAACTCTAAAGTGCCTCTACAGCTATTGATGTTGTGCTAGATCCCCTCTCTGGATCCTTGGGTCTACTGCTAGGGCTGGTATAGAGGTCAGAACAGGAGCTAAAAGACCAGGGGCATCTCTCAGACTCTGGATTGCCTGCTATTCTTGGGGGTGATCTTGGCCCCCACAGGATCACTTATTGCATCTGTGGCTATGCTATCCATTTGATGCTGGCCACCCCATATCGCACTTGAAAATTGTCTAGGTTCTTCAACCCTCCTCATCTACTAGATTTTCAATATCCCTTTCATCTAATTCTTGGTCAGAACAGAATCCAGAGTGTTGGGCTGATTTTGACTGATGCCCTCTTACTGCTAGCACATCCTCACTGCTGCTATAACCATCCACTGAGTCTTCCTTTTTCTGCCCCTGTACCATACCATCAGTGGAGATGGGAGTAGATGACCCTTGTTCTACCTTCTCAGCAAACCATGCCTATTTAGCTGGTTTCCCTCTCTTTAAAAATATCTACTGAGCTTGGTAAGAAGGCTCATGGTCCTCTCATCACCACTGCTATTTGTGGTTGCCCAAGGTCACTCTAGAGGATGTTTTTCACTCTTTCTCACCCATTGCCACATTTGTCTCTTGATTCCAGTGATATGATTGATGGGAACTATTAAAACAGATCACTAGTTGGTAGGGGCTTTTAGTGTTTCAATGTCTGTATATACCCCAGTGTGGACACAGAAATACAGCAGGTCAGTTACTCACTTTTGTCACAAACAGAGCATAATGAGAGAACTGATGATGCTTGCTAAATGACTATGTATACTAAGAAAAGAAGTCAAACAGTGCAATACTCACAGTATAAGAATCAGTACACTGTCACACTGAATCTTTTACACACAGAAAGCAAAAGGCTGCCTCTAAGTCATTGCAGTGCAGAACAACTCTATTCACTATAAGAACAGACACATTATCTGTCTATATCTTTCCTGAAGTCACTGGCACTGTGTCATTTGTAATGGCAGTCTTACCCTGATGATACACGCTTTAATCTTCTCACAGAGATTACTGACTAAGTAGTACCACAAATCACAAGTAGACACAATGTCAGTGAATGATTCTAACAGCACACTTTGCTTTCTCCTGTAGATTAAAATGTTTTACTATTTATTTACACTAAGTTTTGAAGCAAGACGCTTCAGAATCCTCCCTCTCTGAGATTTAACAGAGGAATAATGGCAAACTAAATGGTCACTGTTCAAAAGTGCTCTTAGTTTCACTTTCACCTAAAAAATTATGAAATCATGACATGCAGCTGCCAGCTGAGTTAGGGTGGTCAAAAAAATGAAGAGAAATGATTAGTTATGCTCCTTTCTTTTCCCATCCATAACAGGCTCTGCTGTTCCTGGCTTGAAATAAAAAAATAATTGTTTTGCTCCCCTCATAGATTTTAAAAGGACTGGACAGAAAAAGCCAAATAAGACTAGGATTTTTAGGGGGGGGCCACAGCCATTCAGTGCGATTGACTTGAACCGAACCAAAATTTGATTCATTTGTTTCATTTTTCCATTCGGATTGAAAATGCACATCTCTATCAGAAGTTAAGATTCTAACACTATCTAGTAGGGTAGACTAGGAGTTAAAGTAATGTTTGAAAATTGGAGACTTAGATTCAAACCCCCTTTCCAGAACTTGCTTTAGGGCACTAAGCAAAGCCTTCTGCTCAGATTTAGATCATCAAAATCTTTAGGATAGGGAGCTTAAAGCTTTGGGACTCATCATACAATGCTTCTTATACTAAAATAGCTCATGCAAGGGACATGATATGATCATTTCTACAAAGCTCAATCCACTGTGAAACCACAGTGGGACAGGGGTAAGAGATCTATGTTAGACCTTGGGGACTGATATCCAAAGAAATTTCGTCTAAATCAATCCAGTGTCTCTTTTTCATTTGGATCTTTGGATCTAATCTAAACCTAAATCTGTCTCATCTATCCCTGGTATGTACTACTGCTATTTTTAATTCACAGTAATTACCACACATACACACAAACAAGCAGAAAAGCATTCCAAAAAACATTTGCTTATATGGAGGGAAATAAATGAATTCAGACTGATAAGAGTTAAAAAATACAAGGCATTTAATTTAGTTCCCCAAAATGTAATAACACCAGCTGCTCCTCAACCCCCCCCCCCCCCCCCAATACATTCCTGGGCACACATATGCACACAAAGCCTGGTTATTTCATAAGCCGCTACTCCCGTCACCTCTCTATAGTTGGACGCAGACCTCCAGCCCCTCTGTTCTTCCAGCCTGGCTCCAGAAAGTCTCAGGGCAGAGTTTGACTCTCACACAGCCTAGACGGAGAGGAGAAAAGCTTCCCCCAAAAGCCTCTAAATGGCTTGTTATAATGTCTCACCGTAGGATTCCAGGAATTAATTTGTGTCTGGCCTTTCAAACCGGGAGGGACTATCCCAAACAAGACAGATGCCCCCCTCATTAAGAACTATTGAGAAGAATGAGGGGGGTGGGAATTGGTGGTGCTAGTAGTTTGGTTTAATAAACCCAGTGATATTTTACTCAGGCAGAAATGTGATTGTGATTAAAATCGAAATCAGGGTCCTGCTTAATGCAGCCTGCATGTGTTTGGGGTTTATATTATTGTTATTATTTTTATCGGTTCTGTTACTTGGGAGATGATCATGTGGAAGGAGAGTTTCAGTCATTTACCTGGGTAAATGACTGAAACTCCTCAAAGTAGAAGTGAGGGTCCACAGTTTGCATTAATTTTAATGGGGTTAAAAAGAGGGGTTGCTGGGATTGGGGGAGAAGGAGGGTAGATCAGGGGACTAAAGCAACACACATATACAGAGGATTTCCTAAAATACATGTACTATTTTACCTCCATCTACCCTTACTGTCTACACAAGGAGGAGATGCAATGTCAAAGGTGCTTTTAGCATGCATACATTATGCGAGCTGATTTTTAAACGGACACTGCCCAGGGTGTTTCTTTTTAAAAATTAGCTGAAAGTGCATGACATAGAAGTACCCACATGCTTTGCAGTCTACTTAAAAATTGTCTCCTAGGTTTGTGTTTAATGTCCTTGTAGTGGTACTCAGCAGGGATACTCAGGAACAAAATTCTCATTTCTGTTTGTTTGTTTTTTTAATTTTATTTCAGGGTAGGAAGGGTGGTTAACCTATCATGTCCCAAATTTTTTAAGAAACTGTGCTCTAAATAGGTCACTGGGACACAATGGGTTAAGCATTTGCTTCATTTAAAGGGTAACTTTAAAATGAGCATGCATGCACGCCCATTGTCTATATGGGCACGCAGCAACATATTCTGAAACTTTGTATCCTGCAAGTATGCACACGTGTTATAAAATAAACCTTGTGCATATATGTGAGCCCCTAATTTTATGCATGGACAAAAATAGCTGGGAAGAGTCGGCATTTACACGCACACGTGAGTAAATTCTAAAACATGCGCATGAAGGAAATGACCAGTTTAACCAGTTTGTCTACAAGTTTGCCCAGTCTATACCTAGAGTAGCAAGACTCCCCTCCTCCCAATTTACCCATTCTGCTCAAACACTTTATATGTGGCTAAAAATAGTTTTTTTCAAAATTACACCTGATCAATAGCAGAAGTACATTTGGGCGGGAATGGACGGGGCATGCGCAGCATTTCCTGCGCTATATATATATGCACATCTCCTGACCCTGCTCCAGAACGCCCAGGCCTCACCCCATCCCGCCCCTTTTTTACTCAATGAGAGATATTTGCGCTTGTGCTAGATGAGCGTGCATCTGCCCTTTTTGGCATGTGCATCTCTTTTAAAATTCACCTTTTGATGTCTACTTCTGCTCGTATTGTTTGCCGAATAAAATAAAATCGAACAAAATGAAATGAAATAGGAAATGTTGCTGACATTTCCTGCTCCGTGTCAAACAAAAGCACATCCGTACCTGAGAAGAGCGGGCAGAAAATCAGCACTGGTGGTTCTAGATCAGTGCTGTGCAGCTATCTGCCCAAGCTGTTTATACTATATTTTGGTTTACTTGAATTAGGTATATATGAAAGGTGTACCACTTACTATATGAAAATAGGAACAGGGTAAACTAATCCAAACTCCTTTTTTTTAATATGAACCACAGCTTGCTTTGCTGAATAGAGAGGGGGAAGGCAGACATACGTACAGAGTTACAGTGTTATGTGGTTCAGTCTAGGATTAGGCTATTCTTTAGCTCATGAGATCCCTAAAATTACGGAACTGTGCACAATACTATTTTGCACTTGTTCTGTGATGTTTAATTCATAAGAGGAACCTTCATTTTCAGTTTTTACTTTTCAAATTTTTTTCCAGGAATTTATCAGGGTTTGTTATGACAAAAACAAAAAACAACAGAAAATCAGTGGAAAAAAATGTGACTTATTTCTCTGGATAAATAAAACAATTTTAAGCAGATTCACCCACTCACCAGCATCATCTCTATCTATGTCCCCATCCCCTACCAAGCATGTGCCTTTCTCTCCCTGTCCCTCTTCCCCCCAAGAATCTCCCTCTTATTCCCCCCCCCCCCCCCACACACACACACAAAGGCACTGCAACATCTTTCATCCTTCCTAGTGGTGGCTCCAGGCTTTTTCTCTCTCCTTCCTCAGCATGCTGAGGCTCCCACGCTCTGCAGTGCTGCAGTTTTGCTTTTATGAAGAGCCAGGGAGCCTGCTGGGAAGTACTTCCGTGTGTACTTCAAATGCTGCACTGGCAGGCACCAAGCACTTTGGCTGCCTAGGGTAAAGGGAAGGAGGTGCTTGAAACGTTACATCAGCGGCGTTGGAGGGCAAGAACCTCCGCTGGTGGAGGGTGAGACTTGAAGTGCCTCAGGTGCTTTGGCCCGCACTGGCTTCCAGCAATTGCTGGAGGTCTTGAGAAACTGCATCTGCTGCTCTGGAGCTGCTCTTTACTCAGCCTAAAATGACGGTGAAAATCAATTTAAAACGATTGTCACTTTTGGAAAAATCTGTTAATGTATGGGTAAAAATTGGTTTAAACTGAAAATGAAGGATTCTAATGATAGTTCACGATTAAAGATGCAGTTGTGAATATACAGACATTCGCATATCCCTGAGGCTCTGAATCTCTCCTTCTCTCTTTTCCCCACTTAACCCTCCCTCCCTTAAGGGTCAATTTTAAAACCCCGGCACGCGCAAATACCAGGAGATACGCGCGTGGCCAGGACGTGTGCGTGTCGAGCGCATTTTTCAAAGCAGCCTGGCCACGCGCGTTTCTTCCAGTATGCGCGGAAGAGCCGAGTTTCGGCAAAGGAGCAGGCTGGGGGAGGTGCCGGGGCGGGGTCTGGGTGGGGCCAGCCGGGACAGCACCATTAGGTGTTGTCCCGGTGAAGCGCGCCCCGGCTGGCTGCCAGCACGTGTAACTTACCTCTGCAGGTAAGTTTTAAAATACAAAAAATAGGTTAGTTAGGGAGGGTTTAGGGGTTGGAGCGGAGAAAGGGAAAAGGGAGGAAAGTTAGCTAGAGGGTTAGGGAAGTTCCCTCCCAGGTGGATTTACACGCGTAAGGGGGTTACGCGCGCTGGCCCTTTTTTCAAAAGGCCCGGCAACACACGTAAAGCCCCAGGACATGCGTAAGTCATGGGGCTTTTCTGAATGGGCGGGCAGGGGGCGGGATGGGGGCGGGGTGGGGTGGATGGTCCGGGGGCATGGTGGGGCAGTCCGGGGGCGTGGCGGGGCAGTCCGGTGGTGGGGCAGGGGCGGGACAGAGGACTCAGGCACACCGGCTGTGCCGGGGGATCTCGCGCCGGCACTGGGCCAGTATGCGCATGTTATGCCTGCCTCTGGCAGGCGTAACTTCTGAATTAAAGGTATGGGTTTGGTTTTTTTTTGGGCTGGGGGATGAGACAGTTAAGGAAAGGGAGGGAAAGGTGGGGGGGGGGAATGGGGAAAGCCAGCTGGTCTCCCCGAGGACTCAGCGTGCGCAAGATGCACTAGTGTGCACCCTCTTGCGCTCTCTGACCCCTGATTTATAACGTGCGCAGCTGAACATGCATGTTATTAAATCAGGCGTCAGGGATGTGCAGAGCAAAATTTTATGTTCATATTTCTTATGTCCGAAAGGGGGTCCCACTTGCGGCCAATATGGACATAAAAAAAATCCAATGAGTTGGGTATATGTACATATGTGCAAAAAAAAAATTTAAACCCCCTCACCCTCCTTAATCCCCCCCCCCCAGACTTACCACAACTCCCTGGTGATCGAGCGAGGAGTGAGGACGCCATTTCTGCAATCCTTGGCGAGAAGCATGTGACGTCGGCGGCACGTCGAGTGACGCCGGCGTCACGTGATTCCCGGCTCGTTCGCGCCGGACGGCTCGTTCGGCCCAAAAAGAACTTTTGGCCACATATCCAACATAGATATGTTGGATATGTGGGAAATCGTGATTGTTGAGCCAAAATAAAAATATAAACCCCCTCACCCTCCTTAATCCCCCCCCCCCCCCGACTTACCACAACTCCCTGGTGATGGAGCGAGGAGTGAGGACGCCATTTCTGCAATCCTTGGCGAGAAGCATGTGACGTCGGCGGCACGTCGAGTGACGCCGGCGTCACGTGATTCCCGGCTCGTTCGCGCCGGACGGCTCGTTCGGCCCAAAAAGAACTTTTGGCCAGCTTGGGGGGGACCCCCAAGCTGGCCAAAAAGTTCGGCCCAAAAAGAACTTTTGGCCAGCTTGGGGGGAGGCCCCCCCAAGCTGGCCAAAAGTTCTTTTTGGGCCGAACGAGCCGTCCGGCGCGAACGAGCTCGTTCGGCCCAAAAAGAACTTTTGGCCAGCTTGGGGGGGTCCCCCCCAAGCTGGCCAAAAGTTCTTTTTGGCCAGCTTGGGGGGGACCCCCAAGCTGGCCAAAAAGTTCGGCCCAAAAAGAACTTTTGGCCAGCTTGGGGGGAGGCCCCCCCAAGCTGGCCAAAAGTTCTTTTTGGGCCGAACGAGCCGTCCGGCGCGAACGAGCCGGGAATCACGTGACGCCGGCGTCACTCGACGTGCCGCCGACGTCACATTCTTCTCGCCAAGGATTGCAGAAATGGCGTCCTCACTCCTCGCTCCATCACCAGGGAGTTGTGGTAAGTCGGGGGGGGGGGGGGATTAAGGAGGGTGAGGGGGTTTATATTTTTATTTTGGCTCAACAATCGCGATTTCCCACATATCCAACATATCTATGTTGGATATGTGGGAAATCCGATCATTTATGTCGAATCAATTTTTTAAGTTAAAAAAAAATATGAGTAGCGTTTTACTAATGCGGTCAATCCGAATGCACACCCCTATCAGGCGTACATTTGTGCGCGTCAGGTATCGCACAGTAGAGATGTGAATCGTGTGATCGATCGTCTTAACGATCAATTTTGGCTGGGGGGGAGGGAATCGGATTGTCGCGGTTTTGTTTTTTTAAATATCGTGTAAATCGTAAATCGGGGGAGGGCGGGAAAACCGGCACACTAAAACATCCCTAAAACCCACCCCGACCCTTTAAAATAAATCCCCCACCCTCCCGAACCCCCCCAAAATGTCTTAAATTACCTGGGGTCCAGTGGGGGGGTCCCGGTGTGATCTTCCACTCTCGGGCCACGGGTGCGTTGATAGAAATGGCGCCGGCGCTACCTTTGCCCTGTCATATGACAGGGCAAAGGTAGCGCCGGCGCCATTTTGGTTCCTGTCCCCCGACGTCACGAGCGTAGGAGATCGCTCCCGGACCAAATGGCGCCGGCCGTATGGCCATATTGCCATACTGCAAAATGGCGCCGGCCGTATAGCCGTATGGCTGGCGCCATTTTTCAATATGGCAACACGATTCGAGTGCAGGAGGTCGTTCCCGGACCCCCGCTGGACTTTTGGCAAGTCTTGTGGGGGTCAGGAGGCCCCCCCCAAGCTGGCCAAAAGTCCCTGGGGTCTGGGAGCGATCTCCTATGCTCGTGACGTCCGGGGACAGGAACCAAAATGGCGCCGGTGCCATTTCTATCAACGCACCCGTGGCCCGAGAGTGGAAGATCACACCGGGACCCCCCCACTGGACCCCAGGTAATTTAAGACATTTTGGGGGGGTTCGGGAGGGTGGGGGATTTATTTTAAAGGGTCGGGGTGGGTTTTAGGGATGTTTTAGTGTGCCGGTTTTCCCGCCCTCCCCCTTCCCCTCCACCTTCCCCCGATTTACGATTTTTGACGATAAATCGGGGGAATTCCTATTATATATCGCCTCTAACGATTTTTGACGATTTAAAATATATCGGACGATATTTTAAATCATCAAAAAACGATTCACATCCCTAGCGCACAGTCATACACAAATGTAGGCCATGCGTGTAGCTTTTAAAATCTGCCCCATAGGATTTCTAAGTATATATGGCCTGTTTTATCCCTACTCTGCCACCTGCACAAATATCATGTGCAAAGTAGGTGGATGTTTTTAATGCGCTTACTTTTGCCCCTGCTTTACATCACAATACAGGTTATTGAAACCTGCCCTCTAAATTTATCCTCACTCTCCTTCAGAAAATCAAGACTGCAAATTTATAATAAAAGTTAAAAAACATGCATATGTGGCCTTCTCATCAGAATGTCATTGAGTGACAGCAGATACAAACAAAATGGCCCATTTAGTCTGATCACTTGAGGTTCATGTAGTTGGGTAGGTGTGCATGCGAGTTCCTAGCTGCAACCCAACACCAACTCCCTCTCTCAAATCTTCTATCTGACTTCCCCACCCTTTCCCTACCATTGAGAGGTGATGTTGAGGGGCCGAGGATGGTAGTTAGGGCTTTTAATGTATGACTGTGCTATTTTTAATTTGTTGGTATTTATTCTAATTTGCTCTGATGCTTTTGATGTTGAGCGGTATATCAAATACTATTAAACTTAAACACTCCATAGCCTCTCACGCATACTCAAAATCTCTTACAGTGATGGCCTCCACCATCTCCACTAGTAGGTGTTTTCCATTTTAAAATCCATTCTCTTCATGCCCATTGAAGTTTGGGCTTATTTCATAGTCCTTACATTCAAGTCTCCCAGCCTTTCTGGAGACCTGATTCAATTACATCACTGTTGCTTAGCATTGTAACCACTGCTCCATGCAGGTTACATAAATGCCTTATAGAAAACACAGGCATTGCCATTACTGTTTTTGGGCTGTAACTGCTGCTCCATGCAACGCCATCTTGGAAGCACAATGTTGTTGCGAGCTGAACCTGCTGCTCCATGCAGGTTACCACTTGCTTCGGTCCTGTCATCTTGCCACCAGGAATAACCATAAAGTAACTTTAAATTTAGGTTAAAAAAAATGATTTAGAAATGTATGCAAAATTAAAATCTTTATTTCAACATAAAATATTTGGTTTGCCAAAAAAAGAGATTGAGAAATAAAAATAGAAGTACCAGTTAGGTATGTCATTTGCAAGCTCCTTTAAAACCATCTGAGATGAAAATTGTTACAGAAATGCACATTAAAATAAAATAATAAATGGCCTGTGCTGAGAAGCAGTCAAGATTTTAATTCCAGCCAATGGCTTATGCATTCAAAGCCTTGCTCTAGTACAGAGATTCTGGTTGGAAAGTACGGTAGCTGACAGCGTTAAACAAAAGAGCTGAGAACATGATCTAGACCAAAAGAGTGAATACCTGGTCCACCTTCATATGATTGGCCTTGTTATGTGAATCATTCCCTGGCTTAGCATTGTTTAAGCTACTTAGCACACCACTCACCTCTTTTCTCCTGGTTACATATAACCTGCAGAATCCATCAATCTTTGCAATGGCCTTACAGAGAAAAGAAAAAGCCATAGTGAATTGTGAAAAAAGAAATACGATCATTAACATCTCAATATCCTGTCATGACACTTCACAAATTATTTTAGATTTCTTTGCCAACATAAACAAGTTTGTTTTGGACTCCCCCAAATTGCTTGCTAATTGTGAGCAGATGCCTTCACTTTCTAGCATTGTTAAGGAAATTATTTCCTAGCCAATCTCTTTCACTTAGTGGCTAGCATGAGTCTGCTGATGTATGCCAGAGGTACTACTGCTTTCTTACTGAAGCCAAGGTAGACATTATCAGGAGGAGTACAATGTCCCTCGTGGATCTGAGAACTGAAAACCAAGACGGGAAGGGACAAAGAGAGGAAAGAAACCAGTTCAGCATTTTCTAAAGTAATACAAAGAAGGCTGAGGCTACAGTTTCTCCTCTCAGTGAGAGAAGGTTTGGCAACAAGTACAGTCAGGCACAGCTTCCCTTCTTTTCTGTATATAAAGGCATTCACTATTTGTGACGGGGAAAACTAGGTTTGAAAGTTCCGAAATGGTGTGCACTAGTGCTCTGTGTCATGCACGTCAAAAGGGATGATTTGCTACTGTGAAGTTCAGGTCACGACAATGTTGGACAAAGACGATTCTGTGGAAAAGTGAGGCTGGTAGCTTTATTAATGATTAATGGAAACAAATATATACTGTGCAAAATTAGCATTCAATATATTCATGAGTGTTAATCCTTAGTTCTTGAGGGATGCAAACATGACAGGTTTTCAGAATATCCAAAATATCTAGATTGACCAGAAACGAGGCTTGCTGGAAGCAAATAAATCTCCAGACAATTCATTGTTGGTATCCTGTAAACAAGACATGTTTAAGATGTTTGAGCCCTCTCCATGGAACAGGTCAGGATTTCTATTACTTTTTTTTTTGGTAAGATAGACATGGCAAGGAGGGGGTGAGGAATGAATGATTTGCATACCTTGCAAAAGATATAAAATTTAATCTTCTCCACTCTATCTTTTGCTCATAGGTTGAGGAAGACTCGTTCAGTTCACTTGTGCTCACATCATTGGTCCCATATGATTTATTGGATTTCCTCAATATCCGAACTAATTTTCTTTTACAATTTTTGTAAAAACTACTATTCTAGAATATTGTGCCCAAATCTGAAAGGATGTTGTATTAAGTTTAAGTTATAGGTGTTTGGAAGATACCTCTATAGAATCCATTGAATACTGTATGTTTTTAATCAGGGTATTTTTCTCTCATTAAATTAAATCTTGCTTCTGTTATCCATTCACATCTATGCTTTGTTCTGAACCAGTGGTCAATTCAAAGTTACCTTCTTTGGCCAAAGAACTCAGTGGAATATATTTTGGGTTTGTATATTAAAGTGGCAGAAACTGGAACAAGTTTTGGGCAGGAAAGAGAGGGTAGAATTGTTTCTAGGCTAGCACCAGGATTGGATTATCAGATTTCTGGGAATTCAAAACCTATGCTATGGCCATTTGGTATGCACAAATAAGATAATTAAAGGCAAACTTGCATGTTAAATCAGGATCAGAAGATGACAGCCTATGCACACTAAAATTAACAGGTAACTGCATGTAAATGAAGGA
This sequence comes from Rhinatrema bivittatum, assembly GCF_901001135.1. Lineage (NCBI taxonomy): Eukaryota > Metazoa > Chordata > Amphibia > Gymnophiona > Rhinatrematidae > Rhinatrema > Rhinatrema bivittatum. The sequence goes on from NC_042622.1 coordinate 57,484,065, forward strand.
ATGCCATAAGCAAATTAGGCTTTAGCAAGGGCACAATAGCATGGTATGTCTCCTCGATACACGTAATACCTTCCTCATGAGATTGCATGCTATTGAAAGGCCTTGGCTGCCAGTATGCATGGAGGGAACAGATGTACAAGGTTGACAGTGTAAAAGTATACTTGCAGGCCTCTGAGACATAACAGATCTCCCTGAACTTCACTTTGGAAACAAAAAGAATCCAATGCACATTATTTTTAACTTCCTACAAAAATTCACATTTATTCCCACAACAAAAATGTCTTCTCAAACAAAAGGGTAGAACTGGCACATGATGACTGGTGTTCAGACATTATAGGACACCTCAAATGTATAACATAGTAATGACTGCAGATAAAGACCAAGTGGTCCATCCTCTCTGCCCAGCAAGTTGCCCATGGTAGTAACTGCCACTTCATGCTGTTGGGTTTGTGGCATATTGTGGAATCTTGGTCGAAGTGGCGATGACTCCTCCCATGGGGAGGGGCCCTGTGGGGAACCACAATGATAGGCTAGACTCTAGTAAGCAGACACTGAGGAAAGAAACCTTTATTGTACTGCTGATGTAAGTTGAATCTTGCTTCAAGGAAGGGATAATACTGTAGGTCAGCGATATCACAGTAAGCTCAGACACTCTCTATAGATGATGGTCTCACCCCGATGTAGCAAGGCTGGGTAGTGTTCTGCAGCGTGGGATAAGCCAAACCTGAAGGGTGGAATAAGGAGAGCTGGAGCGTAGCGATACTCACAGAGTGGCAGTGCTGGTAACTTCCTTGATAGAAGAGTGGAGAAAGGGGTCCGAGGTGCAGGATACCCTGAGCAGGATAGGCCCTCGAGGAGTGAGTACCTAGGAGCGCCGAGGGATCCTGGAAGAGAGTAGATGGGACCCCCGAGGAGCAGGTGTCCTTAGGTTAGGTAGATGAACCCCCCCGAAGGGCAGATAGAAGCGAGAGCCCCTGAGGAGCGGGTACCCAGAGTTTCCATAGGAGCGAGTTACCCCGGAGGGTAGAGAGGAATCCAAGCGAGCAGCTTAGAAGCGGTCAGAGTAGCAAAACCGAAGTCCTTGCTAACTCGTTGGGCTAGAGTGGAGCGGAGGTTTAGATACCCGGAGGTACTGATGTCATACGGTCGGGACGACCCCGAGGTTCCTGCCATGAAGTATTCAAAAGTGTAGGTGGCGTGCGCTCACGTGCCTAGGAGGCCTCAGGAAGAAGCATAGCGGATGGGGATGCCCATGCTATGTCAGAGACGCCGAGGGTTTTGGCAGTCAGCACCAGAGGCAGCCATCTTTTCCAGGGAGGAGGAAAAGGATAGAAGATAGGTGAGGCAGAGCGGTCGCAGCCATCTGCGACTGATGGACGCAACATGTGCAAGTTATCCCTATGCCTTCATTAAGTATAGTAACTAGAGATGTGTATCGTGTGATTGATCGTCTTAACGATCGATTTCGGCTGGGGAGGGAGGGAATCGGATCGTCGCGGTTTTGTTTTTTAAAATATCGTGTAAATCATAAATCGGGGGAGGGCGGGAAAACCGGCACACTAAAACATCCCTAAAACCCACCCCGACCCTTTAAAATAAATCCCCCACCCTCCCGAACCCCCCCCCCCCCAAAATGTCTTAAATTACCTGGGGTCTAGTGGGGGGGTCCCGTTGTGATCTTCCACTCTCGGGCCACGAGTGCGTTGATAGAAAATGGCGCCGGCGCTACCTTTGCCCTGTCATATGACAGTGCAATACTTATGGCAGTTTATCTAATATATCACACAACAACAATATTCAATAATACATAGTGACATATAAATATGTTTCTCAATCTTTATTAATGAAAAAAGTGTTAAAAAATCCCAACCAATTTTCTTTTAAATATACCCCGGATCACCACATTTAAAAATTCACCAATACCATACTCTTTCACATCCCACTCATTCAACACATTCACACATCAATTTGTGCAAAGAAATTATGAAATTCACATTAGATATACAACAGATGTCTCATATTTCTTTGATAAGCAGAAAAGAGTCCAATTTCACCAAGATTCTTCTTTGTTCCCAGAACGTCAAATACTTCAATATATCTTTATCCTCTCGACATGTTTCGCCTCTCTTCAGGCTTCTTCAGGAGAGCTTTTATAAAGTCTCCCACTGCTTATATCCTTGTCCTCAATTGTTATCCAAAGGAATAGTTTCTCTATAAACATTTTACAAATTTAATTAATATCTTAAAAAAATTTCTTTACTCTCAACATTTCTCAAAACTATTCTTAAACATTTCATCATTAGCTATATTACCTGTTTTAGTTATAGTTTAGTTTTAGTTATCGCTTTGGTTAAATGGGCAATGTGAATCAAGAAATAATCTTAACTGCTGTGGATAAAAAAAAAAAACATATCTCAGACTGTTAAATCGCAATACATATTTACAGGGGTATCGGATTGTAATCTGAGCTCCCATATTCCTAGCCTCCTGACACATAGTTAAAAAACGTTTCCTCCTTTGTTGAGTAATCTTTGTCAGGTCTGGATAGATCCATAACTTGTGTTTGCCCTTCTCCCACTTCCTCCCAGTCTGACTTATTTATCCTTTGCCCACAAGGAGTAGGGATCAGTTTGGGGGGGCAGGGGAGGGGGAGGGCATCAATGATTTTTGCACAGGATACCATTTACCCTACAGCTGACCCTGATGGCATGCATGGGATAAATGTGATGAAACAAGTGGGTGAAGTATCGTGGATGAGGCACATGAAGTCTGATTGCCAGCATAAGTTCATGCACATTGCTGTTACTGATATTGTTTGTCTGTCCAAAGACCAAGGTAGGCATTTTGAGTGAGTCTGAAGAGAGGTATAGACCTCAAAAGCTTCTTCAGCTCACAAATTATTTTGATTTGATTGCAGAACTCTTTTCTTTCATTTCTGATGTCTTGACAAATCTAGCCAATAGAGATGTGCAGAGGGACGTCATATGTTGCATTCGGGATTCGGATTTGTCGGGGGGCAGATACGTTGCATTCGGCCGTATGGCACCCCGATACATTAATACGACGATTTCTATTCGCTTCCCTGCTAAAATTAAATTAACTACAACCCCCCACCCTCCTGACCCCCCCCCCCCCAAGACTTACCAAAACTCCTTGGTGGTCCAGCGGGGGGTCGGGAGCGATCTCCTGCATTCGGGCCTTCGGCTGCCAGTAATCAAAATGGTGCCAATAGTCTTTGCCCTTACTATGTCACAGGGGCTACCGGTGCCATTGGTCAGCCCCTGTCACATGGTAGGAGCACAAGATGGCGCTGGCCATCCATGTGACAGGGGCTGACCAATGACACCGGTAGCCCCTTTAACATGGTAGGTCAAAGGCTACCGGCGCCATTTTGGAACCGGCAGCCCAGAGTGTGAGTACAGGAGATGGCTCCTGGACCCCCCGCTGGACCACCAGGGAGTTTTGGTAAGTCTTGGGGGGGTCAGGAGGGTGGAGGGTTTGTTTAAATTGGCTTCTTTATGCGGCCAAATAATTCGGTGAAGATTCGTGTATTCATGGGGAATCGCGATACGTTTCACTTCCCCACGAATACAACGAATATGGCCACATCCGTTGCGGATTGCCAATACGAAGGGACCAAATGCCCATCTCTACTAGCCAATGCTGGGTGCTTGCAGAGCCTGAAATGGTCAGATAATGGTGCCCTTCTGAGTCAAGGATCTTCTCTGGGTTTCCCCTTTCCATGGACCATTTGCTCACCAACTAGATCCTCTCACTCTGATTTTTCAAGACCTTTACTGTCATAGAAAACAGAAAAACACACGCATATCTAGTTTTTCATCTCCTGGTATCATCTTTTCTTCCTTATTCTCTTCTACTGAGGTCCAGTTGCTCTCTCATCTCTCTCCTTAGCAGTGACAAGCAACCCTATGTGCCTGGTTTACTTTGATACAATTTTGAAATAAGGAGGTTTAGCTATGGGGAAAAATGAATAAGAGTATGCATGGAAAAATTCTTGTTTATTTTGTTTCTCCCTTTCTTTACTTGCATTTTTTCATTTTGATTCATTACTTTACCCATGCAAATGCATTTTTCCATGTGTAAGGTTGTATTTACATGCATAAAATAGATTTTGTGCATGTAAAAATATACTCATGCATAGAAACAAAGTGAAATGAATGCATATCCCTAAAAGAGGACTGTGCAAGCTCTATTTTGCATGCATTTGCTATTTAAGATAGCATCCACATCCCATTTAGCCTTCAGACATACATAGCATGTCGCCGTTGCAATACGTTTTGTGCTAGCATGAATGATAACATTGTATATATGTGTTAGAGGCTAATTTTTGAGGAATGCTTATTAAAATTCAGTACGTTGTTCATAAATAATGTTTGAACACGCCTGTTAAATTTTAAAAAATGCTTATGCTACAAATTTTTTAGCGCAAGTTTTAGTACATAGGCCCCAATTAATAAATTCAAAGATTTTATATGGTGTATATTCTTCCAACCAGAGAGCTGTCAGATAGCAAATTTTTCCTTGTTAATTTAATTACATTAAAAAATGTCAGTATTCCACAGAGCCCGGATTCAATCTTAGTTGGTTCTTCAATCTTTTTAAGAGAGGTCAGACATGGTGTGACATATGACAACTTTGAGACTTTAACAGAAAATATCTCAGTGCAGGGAATTGATTATATTAATATTTAACCTTCACCTTGTGTGGCTTGATAATAGACTACCTTCTTTTCATAATCATACCTCTCAGTGAAATAGGAACACTCATTAATAGAAAGAAAGTTGTCTACAGATATCAACTTAACAATCAAGTTACCCCAACACCTCCTGGATCGCTTCAACTCTGACAGTTGACTTACTATAATGACTGCATAGTCAGGCACTGTGGCTGTTTTGGTTTTTTGTTTTATTTTGTTTCATTTTGTTTGTTTGTTTATTTCATTTCTTTTCATTTATGTAAAAATGAAAAAGGAAACAAAGACCAAAATTTAAAAAAATTAAAGAAAATACAAAACCAAAAATAGGTCTGCGGGCAAAAAACACCTCCAAGTCTCCCCAGTCCCACTACAATAACCTCCTTACCCTTCTGTAAAAAAAAAAAAATGTACACAGGACAGGAGCTATCCACAGCTGCTCTTGCCCCACAGCTGCCGCTACTGGAAATGGCACTGGTTGATCGAGGTTGGCACACAAAATAGAACCTGCCAGGCCTAGGCAGAAATGTACAATGACACCAGCTTTAGTCTGCTGATGCCATTTGCAATGGAGGCACCTGCAGGGCAGGAGTGACCAGGGATTGTCCCCGCCCATGAAGAAATTTTCATAAAAAGGTTATGAGGATAGAAGTGGGTCTTTTTGTTGGCAATGAGATAGCCTTTTTTTTTTTAATGAAATGAATGAAAATGAAGAAAATTTAATGCATTAATATTAAAAAAAAAAAAGAAACAAAACAGGACAATTTGTGAAAATTTCCATTTTGTTTTCAATAAATTAACATTCTTAGTGGCTGCCTCAGCAAAGATTCTATGGGGCAGATTTTCAAAGGGTTAAGCACGTAACTTAGGCGTGTAACCCCGAAAACCTGTTCCTGCAGGCGCCGAGCCTATTTTTCATAGGCTCGGTGATGCATGCAAGCCCCAGGACATGCGTATGTCCAGGACTTTGAAAAAGGGGCGGGAAGGGGGCGAGGCCATGGGTGGGGCATCGGTCCAGGGGCAGGACTGAGGCCTTGGCACAGCAGCTGTGCCGGGGGATGGTGCGCCGGCAGCTGGCCAGTGTGCGCAAGTTACGCCTGCCAGAGGCAGGTGTAAATCGTGAAAAAAAGGTAGGGGGGGATTTAGGTAGGGCTGGGTTAGATAGGGGAAGGGAGGGGAAGGTGGGGGGAGTGGAGGGAATGAGGAAAGCCATCGGGGCTCCCCTAGGGCTTGGCGCGCATAAAGGGGCAGATTTTAAAACCTGCGCGCAGGCGCAGATTTGTTCGCGCAACCTGGCTTGAACAAATCTACGCCCGATTTTATAATATGCGCGCACAGCTACGCGCATGTTATAAAATCCAGGGTCGGCGCGCGCAAGGGGGTGCACAATTGTTCAATTTGTGCGCCCCGAGCCGCATAGCCTGCCTCCATTCCCTCTGAGGCCGCTTCGAAATCGGAGCAGCCTCGGAGGAAACTTTCTTTCCGCCCCCCCCCCCCTGCACCTTCCCCTCCCTTCCCCTACCTAACCTGCCCCCCAGTCCTACCTAGAACCCCCCCTTACCTTTGTTGCGCATGTTGCCGCGCACATGTCATAAAATCCAGGGTCGGCGCATGCAGGGGGTGCACAATTGTGCAACCTGCGCGCACCAAGCCGAGCAGTCTGCCTCCATTCCCTCCGAGGCCGCTCCGAAATCGGAGTGGCCTCGGGGAGAACTTTTTTTCTGGCCCCTCCACCTCCCCCCACCTCCCCCTCCCTTCCCCTACCTAACCCACCTCCCAGCCCTAACTTAATCCCCCCCCACCTTTGTTAAGAAAGTTACGCCTGCCTCAGGCAGGTGTAACTTGTGCGCGCCTATGGGCTGCCAGTGCGCCATTCCCCGGCCCAGGGGCTGGTTCGGAGGCCTCGGCCACGCCCCAGAATGCCCCCGGGCTGGCATCACGCCCATGGCCCTACCCCCAGAATGTCCCCGACTGCTGCGCCGCCCCCGACACGCCCCTCAAGCAAAGCCCCGGGACTTACGCGAGTCCTGGAGCTTTGCGCGCGCCGGCTGCCTATGCAACATAGGCGCGCCGGCACGCAAGTCCCCTGCGTGTGTAAATCTGGCTAGATTTACACGCGCAGGGCTTTTAAAATCTGCCCCTTAATGAGTAAATCCTATGGACAATTCAATGGCATATACTGTAGCAATTTTTAAAAGCTCATTAAAATGCATTGAGATGTGTAAAACCATTTTAAGCACATAAATGTTTTTGAAAATCAGGCCCATAGAGAATACATTCAAGGGACAGTAACTTTCATACCGGTGTGCGGGCTCACATGTAAGCACATTTGTCAGCCTGTGCCCAGGGATGCATCTATTTTATAACATACAGGCGTATATGCAAACACATATGCGTTCAGTTTAAGTGGGCACGCACCTATGCATGCAAATGCCGCTTCTACCGCATAAGTGAGGGTATTTTAATAGACATGCATGCTGACATCAGTGCCCGTTTTCCCAGTTCATTCCCATTTATGGAGGGGATGTAAGTCATAAAATTAAAAAAAACTAAACAGATCAGCGGGGTTTTAAGGGTTGGGGATAACAGGGAGAGGGAAGGCTAATAAACTAAGGGGGAGGGGGCTTGGAAGTCCTATCCCTTAACTGAGCAAACTGGGAATAAACTGGGAAAATGGGCAATGATGTTGGCATGCATGTCTATTAAAATGCCCCCACTTATGCGGTAGAAGAAACATTTGCACATATGTGTTCGCTGTTAGGCTAATACACACGTATACGTCTGTATGTTATAAAACAGCCGCGTCCCTGGGCACAAGCTGACAAGCTCGCTTACATGTGAGCCCACCCACCAGTATGAAAGTTACTGTCCCTAGTAGCTAAGGCGTAAACTCCTGGATAGCTGTGTTCTGTAATTAGTATCAGGCATGGTCCAAACCATGTCATGCGTTGCCTATTGAACGTATGTTTCCCAATCCTAGAAAGCATTTCAGAATATGATGGATGATATGGCTTCTGTTTTTTGGTTTGCTTTGGTTCAGGTCATTTTCCAACCAAATTCCATTTTTATATTTTTTTCATTTTCTGGGGTTTCTTTTTTTTTTTTTTTTAGAAAATAGTGTGTGCACTATTCACAGAAAAGAAGAAATTGAAAATTTGGGAAATTTACAGAATAAGTTGATTTTCAGTTCAGATGAACCAAATTGAACCAAAAATTGGCTCATTCTGATCAACTTTCCAATTCAGATGAATACACGTCCCAATTATTCAGTCCAAACTTAAAACGTATCTCTTCAGACCAGATTATCAATTGTCTAACCCATCCCTTTACTTTTGCTTTTGCTCATTCTTCGTCTGATGATGTTTGTCATGTTCTTGCATTATTGTTCAGTACCCTGAGTAAGACACCATATAAATGTTCTAACTAAATACATTCAGATAGCAAGGTGTTCATATCAAATTTCAATCTTCATTTATGTAAATATCAAGTTCTAAACCAGATTTATTTCTAGTTCTTCTATTTATTGGCCAAAATACTGTGGGCCAGATATTCAAAGCATGTTTAGTGCTGCTAGATAGCAGGATAAATATGACTTATCTGACCATGTAATAGCCACTGAATATCCAGTTATGTTCAGCTGCTGGGTCATGTGGCTTCTTCCAGGTACATCCCAGTATGCCATATGGCCACATCATGAAGAAACTGGGCAATCTGACACAGTAAATATCTGGTAATCAGCTAATCAAATATCCTTTTGTAGCTCCTCCAGCTCAATCTCCTCTCGTTGGTCTTTCCTACAGAGGCAGCACTCTGATGAGCAAGACAGTCCATCCAATTACCCCAAGCTATGGGATACATTCCTGCTATTCAGCATCAGGAAGCGTCATTACATACACATATTCCATTTCCTTTAGGTGCACAGGACAGGATCAAACGCACCACAAGTGAAGGAGGGATGGGAGCTATGAGACCTGCCCAATGGGATGTGGTCAACTGGGTCTGGTCCTTTGTGTGATTAGCTATGGTGGTCTGCAGAGCAAATATCTCCCAGACTTTCACCTTATGGTCCTATATGGATGCAATACTATGCACGTACAAATAGTATGAGGGCTTCACGTGGCTCAATTAAGATGAAGCCCTCAGGGAAAAATGGTTGGTAATCCCAGGGTCATGTGGAAGACCCAGGATACCAACTTGAGGCTTACCCACATGTCTAGGCATTTGCATGATCCCAAAGCTCACAAGGTGAGACAGGGGACACACCCCTTTCAAGGACCAATTGGTGGCATTTAGCAGGTTAGAGGGAATTCTGCACCTTCAAATATCTGCTGATGATTTAAACAAAAAAACATCTCCTCCCTCATGACTGCCATTTCAAACATGTGTGCACAAGCTGTGTGGCTCCACAACCATTGAATAGAAGGAAATTGGCAAAAAACAGAAATAAACTTACCAACACACAGTTATTGGCCGGATAATGTGATCATCCTGACAGGCTAACCTTCCATCAAGTGTAGAATTTAATTTGTAAACAAAAATTAGTGACCTGCACTAACCATGTGTCCCCATATGGGGCTGGACTGAATGGTATGAATAGAAGGAAATTGTCACTGTTGTGTACTAGGTACTGCAATGAGTAATAATTCCATTTTGTGTTACTGTCCTCTATTTTATAATATAACCTATAATACAAACAGAGGCCTAGATTTATCAAAAAGCAATATTGCATGCAATATAAAAAGGGGCGTGTTTTATGGACTCTCTACCTGGGTAACATCAAGCTAGTTTGAGAGAACATTGTACAAACCTCATCGTTGACTGAGTTTCCTCACTCCGAAGGACATCAAAGCTTCACAAGACTGTACTGTTCTGTTCATACTTCTCATTCTGCATGTAAAAGTGGCCCCTAACCACTACACTACTACCTAAACCTCACCTCGAGTTACTAGGTGGGCCTCCTATAGAAGCATAAATAGCTGCTTGTTATGATACCACCCCCAGAGGCTCTCTTTCTCTCCCTCCCTCCCTCCCCCCCCCCTCCTCCTCCTCCTGCATCTCATGCCCTTCCCATAGCCTAAAAATGCCCAAAATGGAATTTGTGAAAAAATCGCAATTTGCATTATGGGCATATCTCACAGCTTAACACCAATGAAAAAGGTGTAGTCATTTTCGGCATTAAACTGTGCGATATCATGCGTTATGGCTTTGCAAAGTATGAAGCCAGCCCATTTTTACAAAATTCCCGCCTCCGACTCCTCCCCAATCCCTCCCCTTTTAAAAATTTGCATTGCACCATGCATTATGGTGCTTTTCGCATGCGTTAACACATGCAAAAATGCCATAACATGAGTTGATAAATGATCCTGAGAGATTGTAAGTAGATGGATATAAAGACTGAAATTCTGACTGTTTTCTATAAACACCATTTGCTAAGTGCCTTTGAAAGGTAGAAATGGTGCCAGAAAGTAATCTTTTGCTGATTTTGAGGGCCTCTACCATGGCTGATTGGGAGATCAGGAGATATGGCTTTCAGATATCTGGAGTCCCGAGCCATCGAGTTGTTAGGGTTTCTGAAATGGCTTCAAGATTTCTTATAGCCGTATTTGCAGTACATTCCATTCTACACCCTTTCTTACAATATTTGTTTCTCAATTGGCAATAGTTCCTAAGGATTCAGGAAAATATAGGTTGATATACAATCTTTCTTATCCCAAGGGTTACTCTGTGAATTCCTTCATCCCACAGGAAGAATGTACTGCTTTGACTGCTCCTTTGTGCTACTACGTAGCTGTGGCTGCAGCTGCAGTGCACCCATGGCAAAAGTGGACATTGAGTCAGCTTTTTGCCTAATGTAGGTGAACTCCTATGAAAGGTGCATGCCAATGGGGTGATTTATCTTGTGCACTTATTTCAAAATGTTCAGCATGTTCTTGCACTGGGTAGTCGCACAGCACATTACTTTCCTGAAATTATTTCCCATTGTGGTAGCTTTACAAGTTTGGAGCAGCAGTTTGAGCAACAGTACAGTGGTGTTCTGGTGTGACAGTGCTGCAATTGTCAGGTGATTAATTCACAGTCTGCAAAATTCCCCCTTGGGTCTGTGCTTCTCCATGAATTTGTAATAGTTTGTTTCTACCTGAATAGCAATCCTAGAGCATGCCATGTACCTGGAACTCACAATGAGATAGTGGGCTCTCTTTCTTGTTGAAAGCGATCCTGGTTCTGAGAACTGGCGCCAGAGGCAGATCGGATGGAACAGCCCATGCCATAACATCTGTGGGATTTTGAAGTGAGGATGTAAGGGACATGTTGCGATAGTTCATTGCCTCTGCTACCTGGAGAGCCTGTACTTGAGGGTGTGAAGCAGTGACTTCATTCTTAACTGGTAGAGATTTGGATGCTGGGATAATCCTGGAATCCTTAGTGTTGCCATACATCCTGGAGGCTAAGAAGGATGGTGTCCTGGGGGTAGTGTTAAATCCCATTTAGCAGGTTTGGTCTTCTTTGCTAAAGCCAGGAACTAGTCTAACCCTACAACCTCCTTTATGGAGAAGTAGTAATAGTTGGGTGGGTATGTGAGGTGGGTCTGAGCATCGAAGGGTGATGTTCAATTACTCATGTTCTACTCGTCCACCTCTGGCACTTTTCTGAGCTGCATTCATGATGGCCTTCTTTGTGGCCTTAAGACTGAGAGAACTGGTGGCAAGCACCTCCAGAGTCACTGACTTGGGTGGCATGGCCCTTTCTGCAGTATCAGTCACTGGTAATTTGTTGAGCTTATTGATATAGCATTCAAAGACTGCCCAAAGTAATAGAAACTAGCGCCTTTCTCTAACGGCAATTCCCAGCTTCACAAGATGCCAAGTTGCTATTTTCTAATGTAGCTGCCTATCTAGTGCTTCAACCAATCGGAGTGTATCTTTCTTATTTATTTATTTATTTATTTATTTATTTAAAAGCTTTTATATACTGCAAATTGGGCAGTAGCCTACCGTCTAAGTGGTTTACAATAAAACATTCATAATTAAAAGACAAAACAAAGCAAGTCATAAAATACATCACATTTACAATGCATCATAGTTCATACCATATATAGCTATTTAAAACTAATACAGTAAAGAATTTCCTGTTGAAAATGTGTTTAATGGTTAGCAGATATTGTAGGCAATGGTATAAAGGTAGATTTTAAAAGATTTATTGAATTCTTTGGTACTTGCAGTTAGACAAATTTGTTCAGGAATGGAGTTCCAGAGAGTCGGACCTGCGACGGAGAAAGCTCGTTTGCGAGTTAATGCCAAACTTGCAATTTTTACAGATGGTATTTCTAAAATGCATTTGTCCATAGAGCAAAGCTGTCTGGTAGGTTTGTATATTCTTAATAGGGAGCAAAGCCAAACTGAGTTAGAGCTGTATAGTAGATTATGGATAATTGTAAGAATTTTGTAAGTAATGCGGTAAGATACCAGTAGCCAATGAAGATGCTGCAATACAGGTGTGATGTGTTCCCTACGAGGTAGATTAAACAGAATCTGGGCTGTAGCATTTTGGACAAGTTGTAGGGGATGGATGGCAGATGTGGATAGTCCCAAGTATAAGGAATTACAGTAGTCTAGGTTTGTTAAAATTAATGCTTGTGTGACTGAACGAAAATCTGACGGAAGTAATAGGGGTTTTAGTTTTTTTAACATTTGTACCGTAATTTGAGAAAGGATTTCTTTACTATGGCTGATATGTTATTGGTCATAGATAATCTGGAATCAATGAGCATGCCTAGGTTTTTTGCATATGATTTTATTGGTATTGCTAGACCTTCAAATATGAGATTTTTGGGAGGTTGATGGATTGAGTCCGGAACTGTAGATAGAAAGATTAACTCTGTTTTTGAAGCATTTAGCTTTAGTCTGTTGTGAGAGAGCCAGGTTTTTATTGTTGTTAGGTAGAGTTGAAGTAGAGAGAAGGTTTTTGACCAGGATTCAGAGAATGGAATAATAAATTGGATATCATCTGCATAGATTTTGAAGTTTAGGTTAAGTCCAGCTAAGAGATGACACAACGGTAAGAGATAGATGTTAAAAAGGAGTGCAGAGAGTGATGATCTTTGTGGTATACCAGTCTTGGTGGTGTACCATTCAGATTTTGAGTTTCCAATCATGATTCTTTAAGGACAGTCTGATATAAAAGAAGAGAACCATTGAAACACTGATCCGTTAATGCTTATTTGTGTCAGGTTGGATAGTAGAATATCATGATTTAAAGTATCGAAGGCTACAGATATGTCAAGTAATACCAAGAAATAGTTCATATTTGAGTCGAAGCCTCTAATAGAATCGAAAGATGAAATGAGTAAAGATTCCTTACTATGTCCTTTTCTGAAACCATGTTGATTGATGTGTAATATGTTGTTGTCATCTATATAGTCAGAAAGTTGATGAAGTACAATTGATTCAATGATTTTAGCTATTGAAGGTAGGGTAGCAATAGGTCGATAATTTGATATGTCTGATGAATCTTGATTTTTATTTTTGGGAATTGATAAGATGGACTTTTTTTTTAAGAGATGCTGGAAATATACCTTGTGAAAGTGATGCATTTACTATGTCAGCAATCGAATGAGCAATATGGTCTTTGATGTTTCTGAGTAAGTAACCAGGCCAAGGGTTAAAAAGACTATTTGAAGGTTTTGATTTTGTTAGTATATTGACAATAGTACTGTTATTGATAGTTGTAAATTCAGAAAAGGAACAGGCTGCTTCAGGTACTGTAGGTTTCGGGATAGGAAGTATGGAGAATTCAGTTGAGATATCCTCTATTTTCTTTTCAAAATATTTTGCTATGCTATTACATAAATCATCAGTTGCAGTATGAGATGGATTTTCTTGCATTGCTATTAATCCTTTTACGATAGTAAATAATACTCTCAGGTTTTCATTGGCGCTCTTAATTTTGGTTGTATAGTATGTTTTCTTAGCATTTATTATTTCTTCTTTGTATTTCTATAGGTAAGTAAAATAGGCTTGTTTGCGTGCTGATAGAGATTTTTTTTCGCCATCTACGTCCCAAGTTGTGTAGTTTACGCTTAGATGTTTTTAGCGAGTCAGTATACCACGTCGAGGTAATTTTTGAGGATTTCTTGTAAGGTTTTAAAGGTGCCGAAATGTCCATGTTCTCTATTATACTTTTATCCCAGAAAGATAGCATTTCTGTCACATCAGAGTGTGGTTTCTGACTTATTGTAGGTATTAAGAAATCAAGGAAGGTTTCGGTATTAATCTTTTTGCGTCATAAAATTATGTTTTTGTTGTGTTTTAAAGTAGTACTATTGTTTAATGCTTTCTTATTTTTTCCTACAGCTTTTATCATAAAATGGTCTGACCATGGGACAGGGGTAATTTCAGTTGAAAAGTCAAAAATCGATTGATTGAAGCAGATTTGGTCAAGAGTGTTAAGTAATTTGTGAGTTGGTTCATTTATTAAAGTTGCCAAATTAAGGCCAGAAAGTACATCTATTAGGTTTACTACTGAGGATTGTGGCTGTGGGTTATTAAAGTGCAAATTAAAGTCTCCAGTGAGTATGGTATTTGTTAGATCACAAGGTAATGTTACAATTATTTCAAGAAATGTGGATAGGTGATTTGTAAGTGTACCTGGAGGACTATATATTAAACAGATGTTCAAGCTACTAGTTCAGATTAAAAGAATTTCAATCATACTTTCATTTTTTGGGATTTTTTTTTTACAAGGGAATATAGAAGATTTAACAATAGCCAATAACCCACCTCCTCTTCGGTTGGGACGTGGTTGTGACATGGAAATATATTCTTCTGGGCACAGATTATTTAAGATAATTGTATCATGTTCATATAGCCAAGCTTCTGTTATAAGGACTATATCTGCTGATGTATCTGTTATTAGATCATCTATTATGGGAGATTTTTCCTGATAGACTGAGCGTTAATTAATAATATAGTTAGAGATGTGAATAACAAAACAGAGGGTTCGGTAGAACCTTAGTTGTAGAAATTGAGGCTAGTTGGCGAGGTCTTGTTGTATGATACATAACTTGAAGTGGTCCATATCTTCCATTTCCTGTAACTGTTGGTATATTCATGCTTTGATCTTGAACAGTCCGGTTAATTTCTGAAATAGAACAAAAGCAGAGGTTTAATATGAATATGGCAAATATGAGATGCGCACTAAGGGGCGCACAAAGGGGCATGCCCCTTTTTCGCACACCTTCGGCACGCAACACTCCGTCATCGCAGCTGGGTCCTTAAGCCGACGCCTCCTGATGACGTGGGAGGTAGGGCGGGACAAGCCCGCATGGCTAAGGTTGATCAGGGTGTTTTAGCTCAAATGCACATTAGCAGCGAGTTTCAGAGAGAAAAACTCCCGCGCTGAAGCTGGGAGTGTGCAGAGAGATTGGCTCCGAGGCAGATTGGCAATAGTTGAGTTCAGCGTTGCAGCTGGGTCCTTAAGCCGACGCCTCACCTCCTGATGATGTGGGAGGTAGGGCAGGACAAGCCTGCATGGCTAAGGTTGAGCAGGGTGTTTTAGCTCAAATCCACAATAGCAGCGAGTTTCAGAGAGAAAAACTCATGCACTGAAGCTGGGAGTGTGCGAGCCTCCTTCAGCATAACAGGCCTGGGCGTTAGAGAGCTGGACCTTGTGATACACAGCAGGCCTTGGAGGAGAGCTGTCTTTGGCAAGAATATGGTATGTCTTGCGCTGTGCCAGAGTAAGAGCCGCAGAAGCGGCCAGGAAGGGCAGGTCACTTTGACAGCCCTGGAATGGCACCTGAAATGGGGCAGGTTCAGAACCCTCCCCATGGGGAGGTAGGGGGTGGAGATGAGTACGTAAGGTTGAGGTTTCGCACCAGATTTTTGTCATCTTTGTTAATAATAATAAAGCCATGATCAACTTATTCCAAAGCAATATAATGCAGTGCTTGTAATTCTTGTGGATTAAATGACTCAGGTTGAGGGGCGGATGGGTTCCGGATGCCCAGATTATATGCCTTTTAACTATATTTAGACATTTAAATTTTAAAAGCCTGGCCAGATTATTGTAGATCTGTCAGAATAGTTATATCAAAAGCTGCCTGTGCTAAACAATAGTGTAGCACACCCAGTTCACTGAGATCCATAATAGTGGAAGCTGCTAAATAAGGCGAGCTCTCAAAAATTTTAGACACTCACTATACCCTGAGAATGAAATGTTACAGAAAGTAGAAAGAAGGGGAATGAGGGTGCTTTGCTCTATTCCCACTGCCAATTAAACTATTTAAAAAGATATAATTTTGGTAAAACTGCAGTGTTAGGGTGGTGACTGAGAATATTAACTAATGTCTGTACCACTTTGCTTTTGATGTCAAAGTTACAAGCCAGTGCACAGGAAGCTAAATTGTCCAGACTAGATCCCTAGATCAGTTGCAACTGCCAGTTTGAAGGATGTGAGCTTTTACCTGTGAACATTGATTTTTTTTTTTTCAGCAGGACATCAATATCTCTTAACCTCTCGCCTTCACTCGACAACCCTATCAGCAAAAAGTCAATGGTGATTCAACAGAGCTAAAACAAGCCCCTTCTCTGTAATGTTTACTTTTTATACCACCAAGCTGGAGCGCAAAGCAACCAGCAGGAATGAAATGTAAACAAACAGATGATGTGAACTTCACAAAAAAATTATATATAATTTAGTGAGTGATATTGGAAACAAGAGTTCTGAATGTTGGGTTTTTGCTCTCTCTTTACAAAGTGTAACATAAACTCCCTAATCTATCCCGCCTCGCCCTTCCCCTCCCAAAAGTCAAAGAAATAGCTGGTTCTCTATGGTCCCTGGGAGAAACCTCATACAGTTTAAAGAAATATTTTATTAAAACCATAAGTTTTTGTTTGAGAAAAAAAAAATTGAAATCCGGAGTTTATTTTCCTTCAGCAATGCTGTACAGAGGCAACAGGAATTGAGATTTTATTTTTTCTTCTGCTGTTTGTGTGCCCACTTATTAAAGACATATGTGGCCCGGATTCCTTGGGTAGGTGCAAAGGAGTGGAAAAAAAGGTGTAACCCCCCTGTCCCTTGACCTGTCTCCTTGCCCTCAGGACTCTTTCGAACAGCTGTGCAAAAAAATAAAGGGAAGGTAATTTAACTACCCAAATCCAGATGTTCACTAAATACACACCCTGCACAGCTTTTACATGGTTTATTTCGTTTTCTCAAACCATTTTTCACCAGCCTGTTTTTTCAGCTGGAAAACTTCTGGTGTAATGTTTTCAAAAAAATATTACATTTGGCATTACAAGAAAACAGAGCCTTTAAGACATTAAAAGGACAATATCCTTGTTTGAGTTGGCTGAGAAAAGTAGGGATTGAGGAATTCTAGATCTCTGTACCACCCAAAGAATAGGTAAAAAAAAATTTCCACTCCTAAATACAGTTTACATGGGAACTTGAGAGCTGGTTTAATTGAAGAAAAAATATCCCTCTCTTTCTCTCTCTGCTCTCCAACCTACTGCAGGACATCTTTTGGCCATTGACATATCTCCTTCTAGTACTTAGCACTACATATGCAGTATCTGTCATTTGGAATACCAGCTGAAAGTCAGACTGCATGTTGGAAAGCACCCTGGATATGTTCATTTGAAGGCCTGTCTGCATATTAGGCTACTTGAAGACAAACAACACAGTCATTTGGGAACAGACATTACACTTTCTCAAAGTCTCGCTGAACCCAAAAAAAAAAGTACAATGGGTCACAGACAAATTCTTTGAGCCCGAAGGCATTCTTTCTACAGATGAGATTTATGCAACTGAAAATGCTGTATCTGTCAATCCTACTGACTGATTCGGTTCTTTTCTTTTCCCTCTGCGTGAGAGCACAAAAAAAAAAAAAAAAGCCTGAAAGTTTTTAATTTATCCTGGTACCTGGAGATAGACTTTTTTTGTCCAAACTTCTGCTTCCTACAAGATTGTTGACCTCATAATGCATCAGTGTGGTGTGTGCATTTTACTAGCTCATTCTTTGTGGCCAGCCATGTTACCAACAAACATGTATAGTTCAATGTTGCAGACTTCATGGAAGAAAAAGCATTCTTTCTGATTTCTCATAGTGAAACTGCCTTTATTTTCAAGTTCAACAGCACCTGTCAATATGCAATATCAATATAATTAGCAGCAACATATAAATATTGTCAATGGAAACCATCTGGCAAGAGGATTCATTATGACATGTGGTTAGTGGGGACTACATTTTATCATTAATAGGCTTCAATTTGCTAAGTCCACAGTGTTTCTAGTCAGCAGGGCATTACTAGTCAGACTGAATATTTCTAAGATATTGACATCTAGGGATTGATATTGAAAAGCTAGCCGGCTAACCAAGCCCTGGATTCATCATTCCGCTATAAATATAGCGGAATGATCACCCTTGGCCAAAAAAGGGTGGAGGGGCGAAAGTGTGTAGCCGGCCGCATCGTGGTGGTGCGGTATCGCACGTCAGAGTTGCGGCCGCACTGAACACTTTTGCCCCATAGCGCCAGTAGAAAAGGTGTAGTTATTTCTGGCACTACTGCCGGCGATAATGTGCGAAGCATTATCGCCTGCAATGCTACCGGCCCCTCATTATTCAAAACCCCACCCAAACTCCTCCCTTTTTTATTTTAATGTCAAATTTAAATATTAAAATCGCAATGTGGTAATTATCACATGCATTACTGCGATTTGATGAATGACCTCTAAGTTAGCTGGATATACTTAGCCAGCCAACTTGGCCAGGATATTCAGCAGTATGATCGCATTCCTGAATATACCTGAATAACTTTAAAGTTAGCAGGATAAGTATATCTGGCTAACTTTAGACCTGTTCAGTAGCAGATCTAATTTATTCAGCTAACTTAGGGCCTGATTCACTAATGCTTTTTCCCATTTTGTGTCTATGGGTAAAATGCTTAGTGAATGAGGCCTTTAGCCAGATAAGTGTTAGGGTTTGTGTGGACCCTTGGCCTGAGGTGGAGTTGGCACTACCTGTGGGGGGTGAGCCCCTCAGGTCCTCACCATTGGGAGGCGAGGCCGGATGGGAAGCAGAGGCTGACAGGAACTTCACCAGTACCAGTCCTCATTCCCCGCAGGTTGAGCCCTTGGGTGCCGGGGCCGGCTGGTCTTAGGTGGGCCTCTGCATGGCTGGTCCCGAAGAGCGGCCGAGGTAGGATCTTAGGTCCGAGAAGAGTGGAGCTGGAGATGATAGGCAAAAGGGCAATCTAGTCCAGTTTGAGGTCAAAGGCAGGCAGCAGAAGGCGATGGTCACGTCCAGTCAAGGTCAAAGGCAGGCCCAGATGGGCCAGAGCCGGAGACATCAGAATGACGTCTGTAACTGAGGTGTGGAGAGGAGGCGGCTGAGCTGAGATGTAGAAGCAGGCACTTCAGAGGCCGGAGCCTCCAAGGCAGGCACATGGAAACCAGGACCTCCGAAGCAGGAAGGCTGGAGCCAGGACCTCTGGTGCAGGAAAGCTGGGGCAGGGACCTCCGAAGCAGGAATGCTGAGGCAGGAACTAAAGGCAAGGATGCTAAACAGGAACCTCCGAAGCAGAGACGCTGAAGCAGGATCCAGAGAACTCGTTGCCAAGTCAGTCAGCTGGAGCTAGAGGCGGTCTTTAAATAGGCCGGGAGGCCTGACGTCATCAGAAGGCCTGGATTGCTTTTTCCCGCTGTTGGCCCTTTAAAGGGAGCCAAGGTGGCGTGCGCGCGCATGCCTAGGGAAGGCCCAGATGGAAGCAGCAGTCGATGGTGTCTCAGCCGCCATGTAACCTGCAGGAGGGCTGGAACAGGAGAGGAGTGGTGGCAGCAACTCGCTGCAGTTACAAGGATGCCAGAAGCCAGAGGGAGCGAGAGGCTGCGGGTGAGTGGTGCTGGTTGTGGTTTGCTGTGGCTGGCGAGCGTAACAATAAGTGTGAATATCACCACCTCTTATAAAGCTCTATTACAGGGTAGCAGAGGGTTGTTCTCTGCTGAATGAGATTCAGCAGAGCTGGAAGGCAGCAAATCTTAGCCAACCTGCTGCCACTAAATATTTGCCAACCTAGGCACAGGCATAATGGTTGCCTATGAACAAACTCAGGGATGGTCCCAACCACTACTTAACTGGCAAACTATTTATCCAGATAAGTGACAGCTGCTGAGCATGGCCGGATGTTCAGGCACCATCACTTGGACAGATAAGTCCCTACTTATCCAGCTAGGTAGCACTGAATATCAGGCCCCTGTTGTTTCCCCTTTGGTACAAGCAATTGATAACATGATGCAGCAAGAAAAATGTTGCTTATTTTCCTAGGATGTTCAATATCTTTGTGAGAGACATTGTGGAAGCGTTAGAAGGTAAAGTTTGTCTATTTGCGGAATGTAAGAACATAAGAACATAAGAAATTGCCATGCTGGGTCAGATCAAGGGTCCATCAAGCCCAGCATCCTGTTTCCAACAGAGGCCAAACCAGGCCACAAGAACCTGGCAAGTACCCAAACACCAAGAAGATCCCATGTTACTGATGCCAGTAATAGCAGAGGCTTTTCCATAAGTTGACTTGATTAATAACAGTTAATGGACTTCTCCTCCAAGAACTTATCCAAACCTTTTTTGAACCCAGCTACACTAACTACACTAACCACATCCTCTGGCAACAAATTCCAGAACTTAATTGTGCATTGAGTGAAAAAGAACTTTCTCTGATTAGTCTTAAATGTGCTACTAAGATCTGCAACAGAGTGGACACGCCAGAAGGAGTAGAGAGAATGAAATGTGATTTAAGGAAGCTTGAACAGTAGTCAAAGATATGGCAGCTGGGATTCAATGCCATGAAGTGCAGAGTCAAGCATTTGGGGTGCACTAATCCAAAAGAGTTGTATATGATAGGGGTGAAATATTGTTGTGCACGAACCAAGAGAGGGACCTAGGGGGTGATAGTGTCTAGCGATCTGAAGACAGCAAAGCAATGTGACAAGGCGATAGCTAAAGCCACAAAAATGCAAGGCTGCATAGAGAGAGGAATAACCAGTAAGAAAAAGGAGGTGATAATCCTTGTTGAGGCCTCACCTGGAGTACTGTGTCCAGTTCTGGAACCCATATCTCTAAAAGGACAGAGACAGGATGGAGGTGGTCCAGGGAAGGGCAACCAAAAAGGTGTGGGGTCTCTATCAGAAGACTTATAAGGAGAGACTCAAGGATCTAAATATGGATACCCTGGAAAAGAGGAGGTTCAAGGGATATATGATAAAGACCTTCACATACCTGAAATGCTTTAATAACGCATGAACTTTGAACCTTTTCTGTTGGAAAGGAAACTCCATGGATGATGACTCAGAACCATCAGGACATTTTTCTTCATGGAGAGAGTCGTGGATGCCTGGAATGCCCTCCCAGAGAAGATGGTGAAGACAAGAACAGTTAATGAATTCAAAAGGGGCATGGGACAAACACTGCAGATCCCTAAAGGCTTGAAAAAAGGGAAGGTTTAACATTTCCACTGGGGGTAACCTGCACAGAACGGCAGTTACTGCCCCTAATAGAATGCATGGGAGAAACCTTCATGGAACTGCAGTTACAATCCTTAACAGAATGCATGGGAGTAACCTACACAGAACAGTAGTTACTGCCCCTAATAGAATGCATGGGAGAAACCTTCATGGAACTGCAGTTGCTATCCTTACCAGAATGCATGGGAGAAACCTATACAGAACGGTAGTTACTACCCTTAACAGAAGCATGGGGGTAACCTGCATAGAGCATCAGTTATTACCATAAGAAAATTGTTGGGCAGAGTAGATGGACCATTTGGTCTTTATCTGCCATTACTATGTTACTATGTTACATTGCCATTTTTTTTTCTTCCATAGATACTGAATGGAAGAGAAAATTGATAAATCATCCCCTGAGTAATTGTGGCAAATAGGGATGGTCCAAATGTTTTAGAGGGTAATGTTCCCATTTATAATTTTAGAATCAGGGCCACATAGGACATTTCAAGTCACCAAGAGGGCTGAGATGGTGCCTGCCTACCCTAACTTAAGGTCTGCGTACACTGAGTGGGAAAGGGGGAGTATGGGGGGGTGGGATTCCCCTTCAGAGCTTGTTGCTGAGCAGGGAGGTGGAGAGAGAGGGGCATGCCTGTCCCTTTCAATGACTGGATTGCTGGAGTGCGGTAATCCAAAAGATCTGTATGTGATGGGGGGGTTGGGGGTGGGGGGAAGTGAAAGGCTGTTGTGCACTGAGCAAAAGAGGGACCTTGGGGTGATAGTATCTAGCAATCTGAAGATGATGAAGCAATGTGACAAGGCAATAGCTAAACCGTAGGTTAACTGGAGTGTGCTTGGTGGGGGGAGATGTCAGTGTTCTTCCATACACTTTGTAGAGAACGTTGATTCTAAGCTGATCCAGTTCTTTTTGGGGTAGATGATTAAAAAAAGCTTTCTATTCCAAAAACATAATGAAACTTTATGAAAAAATTTAGAAACTTGATGACAATTTTGGGAAGGATGGTAGAATTTTGAATTTCTACCTCTAGGGATGTGACACTGACTACAGTTTGCAATTTAATATTGCTCAACCCTAGAAGAAATTAGGGGCTTTATGTGTTTTATATCCAATTCTTGACAAAATGTAAGGACAATTAAAATTGTTTCAGAAATAACCAACAACATGTAAGGTACAGAGCACCTGATTTCCCTTTTTGGATGCTTTGCAACAGTATTTAATTAGAGAAGGTAAAATTGATAAACATATTAGAATCAATGACCATTTACAGTTAGGAAGACTGAAGGATAAAGTGAGATAAAGTGACTTATCTAAAGTCTCGCAGATTGTCTATGAAAGAGGTCATACGAGAAGAGAGTGGTTGTCTTCAGGACTCACTATCAACATTATCAGTAGGAAAGTGAACAAAATCATTAAGATTTCTGTTTTTTTAATTCAGTTCCATAGTCATTTCTCAGAAGATGTTAGGTAGTAAAAGACTTTGGTCGCTCCCGTTACTTAGTAACAAAGTAAATGACAGTAGATAAAAATCAAACAGTCCATCCAATCTGCCCAACTTTGCTAATGGTAGTAACTATCACTCCATGCAGGTTCCCCCATGTAGAAATGTTACATCTAAAGTTAATGTTACCCTGTTTCTTCATTACCATCCTCTAGCCTCTAGGGAACTGCAATGTTTATCCCATGCCCTTTGGAATTCCAGTACTGCTCCCATCTTCATCGCCTCTTCTGGGAAGAAAGATATTCCAGGCATCCACCACCCAGATGTTGGTTCTCAGTCTTCCCTCTTGGAGTTTCATACTGTAATCCTAACAGAAAATGTTTGATGTTTGTGCATCATTAGAACTTTTGAAGGTCTGTATCATATCTCCCCTGCACTTCATACTGCAGGTCTTTCCATACTGACTCCACACCATTTCAGTTACATTTCATTGGACCGCATTCATCCTGTCTTTATCCTTTTTGAGACAAAGTCTCCAGAACTGAATCTAAAGTAAAATGAGATGCAGACCTCATGCATATATAGTAAAGCATAAATACATAGAAACAAAGTAGCAACCATATGGAAAGGCCATCAATCTGCCATCATCCTATGTTTTTGGCCTGCATGTCTATAGCAACTCATTGTTGCTCATAATAACAGATAGTAGATGATGGTAAATAAAGACCAAATTAAGCCATCTAGTAATACTATGCCCAATTTAGATTCATCCACCTCGGGCAGATAAGCATAAAAATTCCTATATGCAATCCAACATTAAGTTACCCCCACATCCTTTACCCAACATTGCCTGCCATATTTGTCCCATGCTTACCCAAAGTATGTTAAAACTGCTGACCTCCATTATAATGGATTTAAATTTGGAGCTGCTTATAATTGTGATTTCTTCTTTCTTATTACCACACTGTTATTGAAGTTTATATGATGTAGCTCCTAAAATTATCTTCTGAAGCTGTCTTGAAGTTGTAATCGAAAACTAAATAATTAATAAGCTGAAAAAAAGAATGCTAACCTTGAAGTTGTAATCGAAAACTAAATAATTAATAAGCTGAAAAAAAGAATGCTAACCTTCAATATCTCCATTAGTAAGTAAATACTTACTAATGGAGTATTACTAATGGAGTATTACTCCATTAGTAATACTTACTCCATTAGTAAGTAAATACTTACAAATAGCCAGCTCAAAACCTGGCTATTCAAACAAGCCTTTCCCCAACACCCTTGATGAATATTGAATTGTGATGGATCATGACCTGAATTTGACTATGACCTTGTTCTTATGACATTATAGTTCACTTGTTGTTTGTTCCTATGCTTCTCTGCTCTCCTTATGGATTTTTGTACCCCTTACCCTTCCCCTGTTACTTGTAATTTCTGTTGCTTTTGTTCCATGTAAACCGAGGTGATGTTTCGACTAACATCGGTATAGAAGACTTTTAATTAATTAATTAAACAAATAAATAAATAAATAAATAAATAAATAGTAAGTGATTTCAGGCCTTGTCATCTTTAACTTTGATTCTTACAAGACCACTGTTTAACCCAACATCAGGCCCTCTTTCATGTCATAGTAGTAATTACTAATTACTCATTTTTGTAATAATTTCCCACAGCCATCATGGGGCTGTTGTCCATAAAACCCAGCCCCCCCAAGCCCCATGAAGGTTACCTGCATCATCATGATGGCCTGATACAGTTATAACACTATTGTTTGGGTTGTAACTACTGCTCTGGGCAGGCTACCCCAATGCCTCTTTGCATTCCCTTTTGCCATTAGGGGCCCTCTCTGCTTATCCCAAGCTTTTTAAAATTCCATTAGTGTTTACGTCTTCAACACCTCCTCTGGGAATACTTTCCCTGCATTCACTACCCTATGCATATAGAAATATTTTTAGATGTTGCATTGACTTTAATGGAGCTGGCCTTAAATTCTAATTGCAATTGGTGGCAAAATGGAAATAAGAAAGATTTCCCTCAAACCGCTATCACTCTAAAATAAGCAGCTAGCCCGTAAATTTGAGGAAAGAATGTTGTACAAGCAAGGTGTGTGGCCACAAGAAAAGGTACGCACCTTGCATTGTAAATCCTCAACATTCCTACAAACATACCAGAATAAAATATATTAGGAAAAATAAGAATAAAAACCTGGGAATAAAGCCAAAAGAGGAAGCAAGAGATCTGAGATACAGACAAGCCCATTTTTCGATCAAATCTAGCTGGTGTTGTTTTGAAGTGTTAGTGTCGCCTTTGAGGTAAGGAAGAACTACATTAAGAATATACATCTGCAGTAAATGGTGCACAACATTGTATCCTAAAGTGAAACCACTAAAGGTTAGGAATTTACCTTTAGCAGTACACAAATTGCAAACAGGTCATAGTTAATCATGTCTTGAGTACCTACCTACAGTGCACCTATGCAGGCCAAGCAATTCTATTAAGTGTACTTTGACTGGTTTGTCTTCCAGTGATGTGATGAGCCTTTGCCACATGGCTCCTAAAAAATGCACTCTATTTAGCCAAGAATTAGACCCTGTAAACATTCTCAATCACTTTATTGCCATGGCTATATTATTTATTATGACAGCGAGCAATACACTTTGGTTCAATAGCCTGTTTGAGGGGTTATACCAATCCTTGGACTCGTGTGTCAGCGCTGAGAAATTCCAGCAGAAGTCTTTGTGCTTTTACAAACTTCCCCTGCAACTTCAAATCACTTACAGACTCATGCTCTCTCCTCTTTTGCCCTTTTTTTAAAAAAAAAATTATTCTTTGTTCATTTCATGCAGTTTCAGACCAGCATGAAATGGAGTAAAGGTGAAATTGTTATTGGCAGTGTGCAGTGTTTGTGCTATGCTGTACTATACTCCAAATAATCAAACGGCGCCTGACCTCTGTCATTTGTTTGCAGCAAGTAATTCAAGTCATCAGTACTGTTAAAGAAAATGATTTTCAGTTATCTTAAATACCTATAAAATGAATAATAAAAATGGTGAGAAAAACAAACATTTCAGTTCAATCCTGGATTCCTGGAATGCCTTTTGTGATGTCATAAAGGTCTCGCGGGCATGTCAATGTCTAAAGAAGCTTCTATGAAGCTTCCGCCAATTGTGTCCCAGTTTGCAGACAGAAAAAGACTGAAGTACAAGGATGTACGTACCTCTAAGTTTGATGGCATAGAGATGAACTAATAGCGTGATACATGTTCAGTAAATTATTGACAAACAGCAAAGAATTTTGCTACTCAAACAGGAGAACAGCCTCTGAAATGGAAAACAAAATAACATCATTATTACTTCTACCCAAATAAAGGTGAATTTTAAAAGCTGGCGCATGCCAAAACCCAGGAGATACGCACACAAGTCAAGCCAGCATGCAACGAGCAGACTTTAAAAACTACCCAAGTATGTGCATGCTTGCCATTCCACGTACAAATGAAAAGTCCCAAAAAAGGTGTGGTCTGGACAGGGCTTATGCGTTCCTGGATTTCACATTGAAATTAGCACATAAATATGCATCCACTTAAAATAGCATCCGCGCATATACGCATATGGGGGTAGATTTTAAAAGGTGCGCGCGGGCGTACATGTGTGCTCGCTACCTGACACGCACACATGTACGCCCGATTTTATAACATGTGTGCACAGGCGTGCGCATGTTATAAAATCAGGAGTCAGCGCGTGCAAGGGGGTGCACAATTGTGCAACTTGCATGCGCCAAGCCCACTCCGAGATGCGCTGCCTTCCCCCTTTCCCTACCCCACCCCACCTTCCCTTCCCCTACCTCCCCCGCCCCTTCCCCCCTGACTTTGTCTTCATTTTTTTGTTGCAAAACTTACTTCAAGTTGGGGCTGAAGTAAGTTGTGAGCACCAGCCAAGCAGCCATGCTGAAGCCTCTGGCCATGCCCCCACCTCACCCCACCCCTTTTTGCAAGCCCCGGGACTTACCTGCGTCCCGGGACTTCATGCGTGTCTCCAGGCCTTTTGAAAATAGGCCCGGCGAGCGTAACTCTTTGAAAATCTGGCCCATATGTTATAAAATGGCTGCGTCCCTGGGCACAGAATGATGAACGCATGCGCATGTGCACCAGCGTGCTTGTTTAAAAGTTACTGTCATATAATGTATTCTTAAAAACTGAAGTTCTTTGAGGTACTATAATCTATGATCTCACAGAGAATCCATGCCAGAAGTTAGGATTCAAACCCAAAAATCAGAATACTTTGCCATGACCATTAGATCTTTTCATCTGACTCTACACTTGATGAGACGTTGCTTCTGTTGTCTAAAGCAGAATGTGAATAGTTGGTACATTTTATCACAGCAGTCTGGGGAAATTTGGCATGTGCTCCAAATACAGATATATCACTATCAAAACTGTGAGGAAAAGTTGTGTTTGTTTGTTTGTTTGTTTTTATTTACCTGGAATTACCTTCTTTAATCCTTAATCACTAAAAGGTGAATTTTCAGAGTTGTGCATATGTAAATTGCAAATAGCACATAGTTGCATAAATACTATTTTATAAACTTCAAGCATGCACGTGCATTCCAGGGAAAGACCAACATTTACCCGTATAAGTTGCTATTTTATAGCCTGTGAAAGTGATGTGCATATATACGATACCTGCGTATATTTTATTTACACCCACTAATTATCTGGCGTATGTGAAAATAAAACTCTTTATAGCCAAATACTGGCTGGTGAGGGGTCAGAGTAAATGGGGAAGATCTGAACCTGAAGAACCAGGAGGGTCTTGATGACCTAGAGATGGACTGGGTGAACTGGTGAACTAATTGGTAAAACTGATAATGTCCTTCACGCACACATATTACAAAATCTGATGACTTACATGTGCAAAAGCCGACAAGTGCTAAGCAAAATATGCAAGTTAAATCTTCATGTGTAAATGATTAAAATTTGGAGCACAAATATTTGCATATAGGAGATTTGTGCCAATTATCTGGATATATTTTGTCACTGGGTAAGTGGCAATTTTGCTGCCATTTAGCTGTTAAGTCTCAAAATCTGCTACTTAACCTGCTAATATAGCTAGATAAGTGTTAAAATGTTACTTATCTGGCTATGTTGAAAATGTATGCTGTGTATCTTTTAGATAGGCGAGCTTGTTGTTGGGTAGATTTAGGAATATTTTATATAGTGTGTGCACATTTACACGCAAAATATAAAATACATGATCATGAGCACACGCGTCCCTACACGTGTGTATAAGAGCATGCGCATGCACATGTTTTTAAGTTATCTTCCTTGGCTATTCTCCCATTTTACTATAGGAAAACAACTTAGGGATCGATTCAAAAATGATTCAGTGCTTCACTTAGGTCACCAAATTTTGGCCACCTAAATTTAGGTGAATTTGCAGACAAAGATAGGCACCTACATTTTCAGCTGAAAATGTATCTAAATCTAGGTGGCCAAAAGTTGGTTGCTCACATTTAGACTTGCCAGGGGTGGATCTATCATTACTAGGCAAGGTTAGGCAGCAGCCTCAGGTGGCAACATTTCTGGGGTGGCAAAATGTGCTTCTCAAAACACTCCTGCAGCAGCTGCTTCACCTTGCCACAGACATATGATTACTGAAGTGCCTGTGGGCTTTGCAGCAGACTTCATCCTTCTGTGGCCCAAAGCAAAGCCCATCAGGACCGCAGCAGACCCCCATCCCACCTCGGCTGAAGAGAGGCTCGACGGGATCGTGGTGGACTCCATCCCACTGCTGCCTGAAGAAGACAGTCTGGAGGAACTGTGGTGGACTCCATCCCACAATAATCGAAGGGTGACTGGAAATCAAAAGATCCAAGGTATGGAGAATGGGGAATATTATTATTCTTAATTGTTTTAATTGTTGGGTGTTATTTGATGTTTTGAAATATGTTATCGTTTTTCTGTGAGTTTTTTAATTACATATTTTTGTTTAATTATAGAATAATGTTTTGTTTCACAGCTGTTTAGAAATATAGGGACAGTAACATTTAAACATGTGCGCAGGTGCACATGTGCGCGCATCCGTTGGCCTGCGCCCAGCTAAGCGGACATATTATAACATATGCACAATTGCACATATACATGTATATGACATAAAATAGCCTGAATACACACATGTGCATGCAATTTTAAGTGGACACGCGCCTATGCATTCAAATGCCGCTTCTACCACATAAGTTGGGGGATTTTAATAGACATACATGCCGAAGCCATTACCAGTTTTATCAGTTTGTTCCCAGTTATGCCAACTTCCAAACTCACTAGTTTAATAGCCTCCTGTTAGCACCGACCCTTAAAACCCTGCTGATGTGTTTAGTTTAGTTTAGTTTTTTTTGTTTTACGACTTACACGCATCCATTGCAAAAGTAAAGTTACGTGGCAGGCGGCAGAAGGTGGCAGATGAAATCCAGGAACACCCATGACCCTCTCAGACCATATCCATGCCAGGTCCCTTTCTCAGAACCTTTCATTTGTGCAGGTAGCGGGACATCTGCACATACTTGGGCAGCTTTTAACATCGGCTTGGCACGCCCCGGTCTAACACACTCACGTATCCCACGGTTTTGGCGAGCAGCAGGATTTTAATATTCACCTTTTATTCTTTCTAATAGTATATTATTATTATAATAGATGTGCTATATTTCTTGATTTCATTATTGTCTTATGAGAAATGATGGTTTCTCTGTTTTTCCAATGTTGCACTGTAAATAGACTCTGGCTTCTTGTGGTGTCCAGTTCAGTTTTTGACCGCTTCTTTCTATTTATACTTTATGGTCTTCTTTATTCTGTATTTAGTGAGGGTCTATCTGTGATCTGCATATGTGACTGAGATGAGGTATTCTTTTGGCATTCCGTTCTGGCTTGTTCTGTTTTCCAAATAGGAGGTGCACTGATGTTTTACAGCCTGGTGGAGTATTTTCAATGTTGCCTTTTCATCAGGAGGATTGTTACTGTGAGTGCTGGCATTTAGTGCTGTTTCGGTATGGGAGGTTTGCATTGGAATAGTGTAACTGTAATTCAGTTTACTCATGGCTTTCTGAGAGCCAAGCCCACATTGAATGCATGTTACAATAGGTCTAATAGAATATGGGTTCAAAGTGATTGTTTTTGAAGTGTTTTCTGGTTGGCACCACAACTGTGCATGCAAAATAATATACATGTTGTGATATTGAATGTCCTTTTCATGTAAAATCTGTTTATAAATGCACAATTTTTAATTGTATACAGTGAGGACTGGAAATGAGGGGGTATTAAGGCTGTAAAATTCATCTGGGACACCTAATACACTTGAACTGACCTGGAGAGAGTTTGTCACACACAGACCCCCCCGCTATTCACCCATCCCCCGCTTCTCCAAAGGGCAAATGCTGGGGAAATGTGGGAGGCAGGTCATAGGGTTCACCTGTGAGTGTTGCAGTTGCCAGCTTCCTAGAAATATTATCACTGACACGCTATCAGACACTCCTCTGGGAACTCCGACCCCCTGCTTTCCGCCTCATGAAGAATTTCAAATCACTGAAAATGACAGACTTCAAAGAGAAACCCCTTGGCCCTATGGATGATTTTATCTATACTGTGCATTTTCAGGGGGTGGGGGGAGCACCCTCTCATCCCTCGCCTCAGGCTTGATATTCATTTTCCAAATTTTGAGCACCTAAGTTAGGTGCCTAAAATTGAAAATCAGCATTAAGCAGCAGCTTGCAACCTAGGTACACAGTCGCACATTTGCGTGCTTGCATCAGCCTGTGCCCAGGGACGCGGCTATTTTATAACTTGAGCACGTATGTGCATGCATGTTATAAAATAGCCTGGCTGCGCACACATGTACGCCAAATTTTAAGAGAGCGCACGTGGCGGCACAAATCCTGCTTCTACTGCGTAAGTCAGGGGATTTTAAAAGGGGCATGCACCAACGCCTTTCCCAATTTACCAGTTCATCTATCAATTCACCCAGTTATCAGCTAGGTCCTCCCAACCACCCACCCAGATTGATAGCTTACACTGCCCTCAGATACTCCAGACCCTTTAAACCCCTCAGAAATGTCTCCATTCTTTTATTTTACAAGTTACACGTCATCCATAGCAGAAGTTACTTGGCAGGGGACCTTGGTGCGCGCTGAGGCGGGTAAGTATTTATGCACGTATTTCTCGGCTAAGCCCTGACATGCCCATGTTGCACCCCATCCACATCCATGCCCTGCCCCTTTTTGGGAATCTTTGAGCTATGCGCACCACGGCGTTTACATGAGAATCTGGGCGCTTTTTAAAATACAGTCGGCATGCGCAAGTCCGACTTATTCACACATTCCCCGATTGAGGTGCACGCTGGGCTTTCAAAATTCACCTTTTTAAGCTCCTAACTTGCTTCCCCTGACCTAATTTCACCTACTTTTTGGTTGCCTATGTAGGTGTGGTTAGGAATGAAGGAGCCATACTCCGTACCAGGGCTTAGTTCAGTTAAAGTCTCTCTAAACCTTGGCATGGATTTTTCTAAATGTGTGGGAGAAAATAAAAAAATTTACTGTCTGAATTGGTTATTATCATTTCTAAATTCCAATTTCAAATTTAATCTGTGAATGTAGTCCTTTGACATTATCTCAGGGTTCCCTCTTTTATGGGAGTGGAGGATGGAGGGTCAAAAATAGGCTGCCTAGGATGGAAGGTTCTTCTGTCACTAGCTATCCCCTTCAAAAATACCTGTGGTCTACTGCTTAACTCCACAAGCTCCCAACCACCCATCCTGTCCTTTGGTGTACAGACTAGGAATATGCATTCACTGTACATGAATGGCACATCCAAACTGAAAAAGGCCACTTTTTGTTCACGCTGAATGGAAAAAACTGAAAATTGCCTTGCACAAAAATACAGGAGGATTTTCAGGTGTTTTCATTTTGTTAAAAGAAATGGTCTCCCCAGCACCCACAGACCCCACCAATTATTCCCAAGGCTTCCCTGGGGTTTTCCCCAGGCCCTTTCAATTCCCCTCCATTCCCCCAGAAATATGGTGGGGCTCAGGCCTACCTGGGCCTACAGTTATATCACTGTACAACATAATGGTGCTGGCTGGCCCTGAGACTGGTGCCATAGTGACATCACTTGGAGCTATCCTCAGGGCTGCTGGCGCCATTTTTAAAAGAATCACTAGAGGGCAGGAGCAATTGGGATCTCCAGGGAAGGGGGAAGTGGGGGAAGGGGGAAAGGGTAAGTGGGGGGCAGGAAGATCCCTAGCCATGGAATTTTTTGAGGACATAGGAGGAAGGTCAGAGAGGCCCAGGGAGGCCCCTGACTGGGCTCAGCTCAGCCTAGCTGGGCACACCTGAGGTCTCGACACCAGAGCCATCTACCGGGGGAGATCTCCATGCACTCCTAAATTCAGAATACTCGTAAAACTCCATGCCGAAAAGTTAGGCTGTCATCTCAACTCCCAAAGTTAGTGGCTAAACCCTTTAAAAGCGGATCCCTTAGTAAAGCAGGCCCGTGGTATTAATCACAGATTGATGCACGTACACATCATTTCCTTTGAAATGCGAAAATGAACTGTAAAGCTCCTTTCAGATCTTCTCTACAGCTTCATGTCAACCCTAGAAAGGGCCATAAAATCCTAAACTGCTCACCTGAATCAGCAGATACAAGTTTTTCTGGTACGCAGAACCCCCTTCATGCAGCCAGTGTATGACCTTACTAGATAGGATTACAAACAAACCTTCTGATTTTGCTGCGGTATTATAGCTTTACATAAACAGTTTCAGGCACCACTTCTGATTGCCAAAACAAGGAACTAAATAAATCTTTGCCCAAGATTTATTTATTTTTTTCTCTTTTCATGAAATCATTTCTTGCCAAGTTAAACTGTCATAATTAATGACCTTCATGGGAAATGTTTTCATTGGTACTTTGACGTTGCATCCAACTCTATATTCTCTTGCTGACACTGACAGGAAGCTTCTGTATCAAGCCTCCCACCCCCCTCCCCCGATAGCATTCAGCTCCATGAAACAGCCTTTTAAAGAAACAAAAAGTACATTCCAGTCAGCGTAAATTCTCCGTGGCCAAACCTTTTCCACACACCTTTTCCGTTACTGGAAGGAGTAAATAGCACGGCTGCTAATTTTATATTCACTTTGGGTGCTTAAGACATATTAATGTCCTCAACAAGTCCCATTCATTCAGAGGAGCTCATTCTTCCATTATAGGCGTTAAGTTAAACTTTTTAGCTTACCCAGTGATGCAGGCAGGGCTCCGCCCTCTCTGGGCCACACTTTGAATGTATTATTGTCTTCTTTAAGCATTTCCATAGCAAAACCTTGACAAACATAAACCTTCCTTGCTTACTCTGTGTCTCCCCCCTCCCTCACTTCGCTCTGCTGCTGCTTCTTTTTTCAGGTGTATCCGTCAGGAGATTTGACTTCTTAATGATTTATGTCTGAAAAGGTACAGAGGTGCTCTATGCGGCCCATGTTTCTTGCCTATTTTTAAATGTCCTCACTTCGTGCTGCAGAGGCGGAGCACTGTTTGTTTAAACTTTCCCTTCAGATGTCAGCCTGCAGTGGGTCACTCGACATGACAAGTGCACTTGTTAATCTTTTCCTCTTTAACTAAAAAAAAAAAAAAAAAGAAAATACATTAAGGAAGGTCTGCTGTAAGGTCTGTGACTAATTCTGAACTGGATTTCATAGAAAGTTTGACAGACTTCAGAACATACTTTTTTTCCCTAAATTCATACTATATTCCTAACTTCTCAAAAGGAAGTACAACAGAATTTAAAAGAAAGGCAGAGATAAAAAAAAAACACCTAATCTACCCAGTAATATACATAGTAAGAACATAAGATATGCCATACTGGATCAGACCAAGGGGTCTATCAAGCCCAGTATTCTGTTTCTAACAGTGACCAATCCAAGGGCCTCATTTCCTAAAGTATCGCAGGCCTGCGATACTTTAGGAAATGAGGGGCGGGCCTGTGCTAGCTGGCAGCAATCGCACCGTCTCGGTGCGATCGCTGCTGGTTTCGCACCCAATAGCGCCACCATAGGAGGTGTAGCTATTGGGAGCGAAATAGGACGCGAAAAGGTCCTTACCTTTCCGTCGTTCGCAGTGGCTTCGCGGAATCGGCCCCGGTGATGCCCCGACTCCTCCTCTTCCGGGGCCGACTCCACCCCCATTTTGGTATCGCACGCGAAAAGGGACATTTTGCGTGTGAAACGTCCCTTACCGCGTACGATACTTGTAGAAAATAAAGCCCCAAGTCACAAGTACCTGGCAAGGCCCAAACATTAAATAAATCTCAAGCTACTATTGCTTATTAATTAATAGCAGTGTATGGATTTTTCCTCTAGGAACTTATCCAAATCTTTTTTAAACCCAGTTACACTAACAGCTGTAGCCACATCCTCTGGCAATGAATTCCAGAACTTAACTATGCGCTGAGTGAAAAAGAATTTTCTTCAATTCATTTTAAATGAGCTACTTGCTAACTTCAAGGAGTGCCCCCTAGTCCATCTATTATATCTGAGAGAGTAAATAACCAATTTACATTAACTTTTTCAAGTCCTTTCATGATATTGTAGACCTCTATCATATCCCCCTCAGTTGTCTCTTCTCCAAACTGAACAGCCCTAACTTCCTTAGCCTTACCTCATAGGGCAGTCGTTCCATGCCCCTTATCATTTTGGTCACCCTTTAGAGCTGGGAAAAATCATGGTGCATCCAGTCTACTCAGTTATTCTTGCCTGCATTGTAAGGATGTGGCCCCGTTGCCAGCTGTATAAGCTTGACTGCTTGTAGGATATTCACTTCTTCTTGAAGTCAGTTTTTTGTTTTACTCATTGATTCTCTTCCATCCTGGGTAGATGAGCCTACAAGATCCCATACATAATCCAGCACCTTGCCCTGCTCTGCATGCCATAGCCACAGGCTCTGTAATAAACTGAGGGCCCTAACCCATATTGTCACACATTAATCTGTGTTGTTAGTAAATGGGGCCTATTTTCTAAAAAGTCACATTAGTGTCCCTTAATGCGTGATAGCATATTGTCACATTTTGGTAACTAGGCCTCCTAAAACAGCTTCCAAAACCAGAGAGGCTGTTACCTGAACATTCAGCCTCCTAGATCCCAGTGGCAGTACAGGACATACTGCTATCTCTCTATCTCTCTGTCTATCATGAAGAAATCTGCATTCACAAAACAATCTGAATCTCTGCTGCACTCATATCTACCTGGTAATAGGAAACCTAGCACCGCCCTGGATCAGGAAGCTACGCTGACACCGTTATAGCTCCAGGTAATAAGAAGGAGACTGAAACACCTCTGTTCTGTACCACTGCATGTAGGAATTTGTAGTTCTCAATGATTCTGATTTCCCAAAAGAAAACAACATTAAGGGCCAGATTTACATTTTAGGCAAAAACAGGGCAAGTTGTCCAGGCCTGGCTTTTTCCCTAATTTCTTTGTGATACTGCACAAGATTTACTTTGAAGCTTTTTTTTTTTTTGCAAGATTTTTTAAGAGTACATATGTGGAAATGGATATGCAAAGAATAGACTAGAGTGCTAATTCTACCAAGCCATGGTATTCAAACAACCTGTCTGCCCTATGAGTTGGTTATTCAATGTAGACTTTGAGAGTTGTGATACCTTTTAAAGGAATTATCCTGGGTCTACCACAGGTATTAACACTGACAAGTATTACAAACAATATACCCGTGTATTTCAATGAAATTTATCTTCAATTTTTATTCTTTAACAAACCTTTAAAAACATAACACATATCTGTTTATATCACCCATACACACCACATTCACTCACACAACAATAAACTATTAAAATCCAACAATACAAACTTGTTACACTTTAACAATACTATTGCAACATTCCCTAATTTACAATGTAAACATACTCCTCTTTTATTATTTACCCCAATTTCTACCACTGTTATATTTGACACAAGTTTCCTTTACTATTGTAGACAATCATTTATAATTAGAATTCCTTATTAGATTCATATTTCATAAGTTACATCCCAAACATAATGAACATTTACAATACTCTTTGCTTATATCCCGTCTGAGTTTCTTATTAGATTGCCGTTCTCATTTTCATGAAATTCATAACTTGTATCCCAACACAATCGATATCGCAATTTCTTTAATCTTATCCCGACAGGAAGCTCCTGTTTCTCCTGTGGGGAACTGTGGAACCAGGGGGTCTCAATCAAGAGATAGAATGGAGTATTTTTTTATGACTCCCCTTTCATTTCGGTTTCGGCGTCTTGGTTGCTAGGTAATAATATGGAGCTATCATATCGCGATATTTTAGGGTATTGCAATGGCGCGGGGAAGCTTGAAAAAGAACCGGTAATAGGAAGTAGGTAGTGCGCAGCCGCGGCGTTTTCTGTCAAGGAGAGACGCTTTGTGAAGTATGGTGGTTTTGAAGCAAGAGGTGGTTCATATGCAATAAAGTAAGTGATTTTTGTTTGTAAGTTCTGGATAGAAGATAACTTATGGCAATATTTTGGATAGGATAGGTTAAAGGTGGTTTGTCTGTTACAGAGGATGATATGATGGAACAATGGTCGACAAGGGCTATGAAATACTTGTTTGAGAACATAATGGAATGATATAGTGACATAAATTCCAGGTTAGTACAATGGTTGAAAAAAATGAGAGCTGGTTATGTGGAGACATTGTGCAGCTTGCAAATATTGTTTTCTGCTTTTTATTCTATTTTATTCTTGAATTTGTATAGACGTAAAGCAGTTTCTGATGAAATAGACAACGGTAAAGCAGTTTTTGAAGAAATACATAGCGGTTTAAATGGAAGTTATAGCATTGGAGCATGGGTAAGTGCGTTGATAACAATGACTAGGGAAATAAAAAGATAATTTTTCTAAATTGTCTAAAAAAATTTTTAAATATTTATTAGGAGGAAGAGCATTGGTGTAATAGATGCATGCATTCATTTGGTACATGTTTTTGTTCTAAGGTTTCTGGTAATGCTGAGATTTGGGCAATGAAGTTGAGATTCATGATTGAAAATTATTATGTGAACAAAATCCCCTGAAGAAACCAACGGGAGAAACAGGAGCTTCCTGTCGGGATAAGATTAAAGAAATTGCGATATCGATTGTGTTGGGATACAAGTTATGAATTTCATGAAAATGAGAACGGCAATCTAATAAGAAACTCAGACGGGATATAAGCAAAGAGTATTGTAAATGTTCATTATGTTTGGGATGTAACTTATGAAATATGAATCTAATAAGGAATTCTAATTATAAATGATTGTCTACAATAGTAAAGGAAACTTGTGTTAAATATAACAGTGGTAGAAATTGGGGTAAATAATAAAAGAGGAGTATGTTTACATTGTAAATTAGGGAATGTTGCAATAGTATTGTTAAAGTGTAACAAGTTTGTATTGTTGGATTTTAATAGTTTATTGTTGTGTGAGTGAATGTGGTGTGTATGGGTGATATAAACAGATATGTGTTATGTTTTTAAAGGTTTGTTAAAGAATAAAAATTGAAGATAAATTTCATTGAAATACACGGGTATATTGTTTGTAATACCTTTTAAAGGACCTACAAAATAAAGATGTAGTATACAAGCTTTTAGACTGCACTTGACTGTTGTTCTTCTGTTGCCAGATGTTATTCAATGTAAAAATAATACTTTATTTTATTTGTCATTTACACCTATGGATGCAATGAGCAGATGAGTGGTATAAAATCATTTAGTCATATGACTGCTTCTTGAATTTTGAAAAAAATTCAGTGTCTGTGAATGTTGCTGACATAAAAAAAGGTTGAGCATATTACACCATTTATATATTCAGGCATCAGTCTATAGCAGGGGTGGCCAACTCCAGTAATTGAGACCCACAAACAGACCAGGTATTCAGGATATCCACAATGAATATACATGAGATAGATTTACATGCCTGTTTGTGGCCTGTTTGTGGCCTTTGAGGACCGGAGTTGGCCATCCCTGGTCTATAGCCTTCTTCAAATGTAGTATATCAGACAATGCCGAACAAAGGCAAAAGTTTGCTAGATGATTAACTCACAAATTATCTCTCAGCATAATTGAATTAGGAGTTTCAGGAACTAGAAGCAATATATAGTAGTAAAGGGTTTCAGTTAACGCTCTAAGAGGTCCTTTTTCCCTGTTGAACAATACAATAATATTCTAGGAACATATTCACAAACTCAATTATGTATAAGATAAAACATGTGTTTCAAAACTTTCTATTGGTATAAACTGAATATTGCTGAAATATAATCAGCCTGATATAGAGAAGTGCACCAAGTCATGCTCAAAGTGTCTTTTTGCACTATTTACTTTTTGAAAGAAACAATGATTTTGCAAATATTTGGTTATTATTTACTTGTTTGAGGGGGAACAGCAATCACTGTTGTATTCTCTGAGAGGGAAATAATCATAGCTCTTTTCATGGATAAAACAGAGTTTTATCTGCAGAAATGAGCTTTTGAAAAATTCTACAACTACTGCTATTTATCATTTCAAAATCACTATTAGACACATGAGACACTACACAGAAACAGTCCTGCTCAATGGAGCTTACAATCTAGTCAAGACAAACATACATGAAGCGTATTTATTAGCTCCCTACAGAGGATCCTTGTACAACAAAAGAACACTGGCCTCATGGCCCACTAGAGCCATTTTGAAATCGGAACCCAATGGAACAGGAGGGCCTGGGAATCACTCCCGCCCCTTAGACCTCCAGATGGGATAACTGGTTAGAATTGGCCCAATGGAGACTGGGGGGGAGGGGCACATGGTTGGGGGGGGGGGTGTCTTTTGTGGCAGCAGAGGGAAAGGGAGTAAGACAAACCTAACATAATTTTCTTTTTCTATTGTTTGTTTTTTTTGTTTTTTCTTTTGTGTTGTTTGTTTTCTATTTTCAATAGATGAAGCAAAATGAAACAAACAAAATGAAAAGAAATTTAAAACAGAAAATAACAAAGTGAAAAACAAAACCTACAAAATGTCCAATGCGCATTGCGCACCGCTCTACTATTTTTCTCTGCTTTCCAGACGTTTATCCTATCCCCAACCCTCTGTGATCCCTTTTCAGCTTCCAAAGTGTCTCTAATTGTCCCAGCAACCTTTTTTGAAAAATGTACTGATTTTTTTTTTCTTGTTCTTTTTGGTTTCTTTTCTTTTCGTAAAGGTAACACCCAAACTACATCCAACAAATTTTACAATCAGAATCCTCCTTGAGGTGCTGCATCTCAGCCTGTGGTTTGCTTCAGAGATAAGCCATACAACACCACCAATACAAACACTGTTGAGTAATGTATGGTCTACCATGGACATGCCAACATTACCAACACAACTTTTGAATACTTTGCAGATATTGATTCAGTAATGAAGCTGATTCTTTTAGGTTTTCTGATTTATCTTTTTGAGGACAGTTTTCCAAAAATGTTAAAGTTGGGGTGTGAAAAATGCTCCCCTCTCGCTTCTTTGGGCATAACTACGCAAGAACAAAAGAGTGCTAATTTTGCAACTTCGCTGGTGCTTTAAAGTGGGTGCAAAGTGCCTGGCTTGCCACTGTTCTCCAAATTTTCAAAAGAGTTTCCCTTTATAATTGTGCTTGCAGGCTCTCGGGGTGCAAAGTACCCAATGGGCCTGCAAGCCACATAAAAATGTTTAAAAATGCCCCCACTTTTTGACTGATTTATCTTACACAACATACATTTGTGCTAGTTATATTATGTTGCTACATTATTTGACTTTTCTATGACACCTTTATCGTCTTTATCAATTTATAATGAATTCAAATATAAATCGTTTCAACATTTATGGCAGTAGAAAATGAAGACAGAAAGAACATATTAAAGGGAGAGGAGGATCAGAGACTAAAGCTTTACAAGGATTTGGAACTGGAAATACTGAGAAGGCAAAGAGAAATGTAATTAGCAGGAAAAAATAATAAAATAAGCAATTAAGATATAGTGAATGAGCAAAATAATACAAATGTGGTGTGAACTGTTATTAGGGGAAAACAACAAACGCAGAGAATTACACGGGTGTCATGCCTCATAATTAGAACCTGCCATCGCCAGTTACATGCAGGATGTGTACTAGGCTTATTAAAAAGAAAGACGTTCCCCCATTCTGTGCCCGTGGAAGAAAGTCTTTATTGAATAAGGCCCATCGAACCCCAAACTATATCATCCACGGTTCCAGAAGATATGTCCTCAATAGCACTATTATGGGCTTCCGTCTCTCTTGCTTCTTTTTTTTTCGGCTGCATTCCTAAGTCTTCTTTCTTGAATAAAATCTGTGCAAATATTATGACAGCTCTTTCTTTTTTTTTTTTTTGTAGATCTCCCTCCAGGAACCCATTGATCAGCTGCCCATTCTGTACACATACTTTACATGTGTCCATACAATGTGCGTGTAGGGTTTAGATGGGGATCAGCAGGCAGCACAGCACTACTACATTTTTTTTTATTTTGTTTTTCAAGAACAAATAATATTTTAAAAATGAAGGGAAAAACCTGAATGAAAAACAAAACAGGAGTAATTGTTGGTGATGCCTGCCGTACTGATGGTTTGATTAGAAATGGTGCTGGCAGATTGAGGCCAACACAATTGTTTTTCTTCCATAGAAAATGCTAAAAATGGTGCTAGCCTGGATCTGGGTCTGGCTGGTGCCATTTTGTATGGAATAAATTAACGATGGTGTTGGCCTTGATCTGTCGGTGTCATTTCTAAGCACATCACAGTTAGGGCAGGAGTGAATGGGGATTGCTGCTGCCCCATGAAATAAGAAAAAATATATAGTAAGCGGTGTGGGGAGACCTCATTATTATTTTATTTTTTTTTTATGATGTTGAAACATTTTTTTAAATGAGATGAACAAAAATTCTTTTCTTTTCTTTCATTTAAAAATAAATTGGAATGAAAAGGGACATTATTTTTTAATTTCCTATTTCACTTCAAATGAATGCACATCCATACTACTTATGCTGGGACTTGTCACTGTGGGGCCAATTTTAAATGTTACGCGCATGGGGCACATTTGTGCGCGTTACCAAATATACACCCGATTTTATAACATGTGCGTGCAGCCACGTGCATGTTATAAAATCAGAGGTCGGCGTCCGCAAGGGGGTGCACACTTGTGCACCTAGGGCCGGATTTTAAAAGCCCTGCACGCGTAAATCCGGCCGGATTTACACGCGCAGGGCACTCGCACGCCGGCGTGCCTATTTTGCATAGGCCGCTGGTGCGCGCACAGCCCCGGGACGCGCGTAAGTCCCGGGGCTTCGTAAAAGGGGCGGGGAGGGGGCGGTTTGGGGCGGGACTGGGGGCGTGGTCGAGAACTCCAGACAAGCCCCCGGGTCGGGTAATGGCACACCAGCAGCCTGCTGGCGCGCGCAGATTTACGCCTGCTAAAAGCAGGCGTAAATCTGCCAACAAAGGTGGCGGGGGGGGGAGGGGGGTTAGGTAGGGGAAGGGAGGGGAAGGTGCGGGGGGGGGGGGGGGGTGGAAAGAAAGTTCCCTCCGAGGCCGCTCCGATTTTGGAGCAGCCTTGGAAGGAACAGGCAACGCGCGCCGGGCTCGGCGCGCGCAAGTTGCACAAATGTGCACCCCCTTGCACGCTCCGACCCCGGATTTTCTAAGATACGCGCGGCTACACGCGTATCTTATAAACTCCAGTGTACTTTTGTTTGCGCCTGGTGCACGAACAAAAGTACGCGCTTGCGTAAATTTATAAAATGTACCCCCTTGCGCGTGCTGAGCCCAAGGGGAGCCCCGATGGCTTCCCCCATTCCATTCAAGGCCGCTCCAAAATCGGAGTGGCCTTGGAGGGAACTTTTTTTTTTCGATCCCCCCCCACCTTTCCCTCCCTTCCCCTATCTAACCCACCCCCCAGCCCTAACTAAATCCCCTCTCCCTTTTTTTCAGGAGATATACCTGCCTCGGCGAGCGCTGGCCGGCTGCTGGCGCGCCATGCCCCGGCACAGGCCGCTGTGCTGGAGCACTCGGGACTGCCCCCGGACCACCGCCATGCCCCCGGCCCCGCTCCCAGACCACCCCGGACCGCCGCCCCGCCCCTAGCCCCACCCCCGGACCGCCCATTTTGGAAAGTCCCGAGACATACGCGCTCCACTGAGCCTATGCAAAATTGGCTCGGCGCGCACAGGGGTAGGTTTTCGGGGGTTACACGTGTATCTTACGTGCGTAATCCTTTGAAAATCTACCCCTCTGTGTGTAAGAAGCTTCCAAAAACTTCAAATCCATTTTAGGAATTCTTTGCAGTGAGCATTGTAAGAATGTCCTATGGCCCTGATCAGCTATCAGTCCATGATATTTTTCATCTGCACATGTACAAGAATTTATACCTGGAACTCTTTTCAACCAGTGATGGAACAATGATTACTTGGGTCCCCTGTGCAAATCTTTATTTTGCCTCCCTAACCCTTCTATGCACACCCCCAAACCCCGCATATTCCTAAATTAGAACCATCAAGGATCACCTATTAGTCACTTCACATCCATCTCCCAGCTTCTTCATGATCCTGATGTCGTCACTCTCTCCCCTTCTGGTCAACAGCAAGGTTTGGTTGAGTTTGCTGCCCAGGAAAGCTGGGCAGAGATGCTCCCAAACACACTCTTCCCTCCTTCTTGCTCTCACTTCTCTCAAGATTAATGGCTTGCTCCAAAAATATAATGGGAAGGCTTCTGTGCAAGGCTTTGTTGAAATTGCCTAATTCGTTCTGGACGAATGCACATCCCTACTGGCAACCACAGAGCCTCTCCCTGCAAGGGCCCTAGTGCAACTGCCATCCCCTAATACCTTCCCCAGTACTTTTGCCCCTGCTACATAGGTAACAGGAACATTCTATATTTAAGTATAAAAAACACAGATGGACATAAGCAAGAGGAGTTGGGGGCAGGGACAGTATGGCTGGGAGGGTTTTCTCAAGCCCCACCAGCTGAAGATAAATGCTTCCCTCATCTTCCAATGGGGGGGGAAGAAAGCCACTGCTCAAACCACCCTGCCTCTCAATGAAGCCACAGAGGATGAAGAAAGCCACTGTCTTTGGTAGGCGGTGTCTTTGGTGCCCACCAGGGCTGGGATTAAAGAGAGCGCTGCCCAGGGGCGGCTCAAAGCAATCTGCTGCCCGAGGCTAAGGATGAAATGGTGCCGCTCCCCCCCCCCCCCCCATCCCCATGGCCCGGTGCAGGTGAAATCACCGAGGGGCCAGGGCACGGGGAAGGCAGTGGAGGGTGAAGTGACTTTCCCAGGGTCACAAGGAATGGCAATAGGATTTGAACCCTGGCTTCCCTTGCTTGCAACACACTCTCTAACCGCTCAGTTTTTGGGCCTGTTATTTTTTTTGTTCTCAGTCTTCGGTATCTGCACTAGGGGGTGCCGGCAAAATGTTTAATGGGTCTTTAAATAGGACTCCTCCATTCCCTATTGCCTGCCTCCCACCCTCCAGAATCTGCCCCCTGGGGGTATGAGAGGTTGGTGAATGGTGGGAGTCTGTGTATGTGTGACACACTCTCTCTTAGGGCTGATACAAGGGTATTAGATGCCCTAGACAAACCTTACAGCCTTTCATTCCCCTTTCCCTCCCTTCCCCACATAAATAAAACAAATGCCTTCTTTTCCATTTTAAAATGTATTAACTTCCCCAACCTAAAAAGGCAGATTGTATGTGGAAAATAGACATTCAAAGTACAATCTTCTGAAGTAAAATTATCACTTACAACAACATATATATTATATAGGCATACACTGCAAAGAAACACACTTTCAATAACTATAGTTTAATAGACTTAAACTACATTTCTCATAGTAATCAAGGCAGTTTACTGGATCCCATATGGTATTAGGCCTATGGTAAAGTGCACTGGGTGTGGACTTGGCCCACAGAAAGCCAGGAATAAACTGAACTACAGTTCCAGCATAGTAAGCTTTCCATAACATAACTGCCAGAACTAAACCTATGAAAAAGCCAAGTTATTCCCTCCCATGTAATGTGCGCCCCGACTATCGCCTTTTTAACCTGCAGTTTAGCCACGTCTTTAACCTGCTAAATTACCGCCTACCCTTACCCCTGCGTTAGAGGGTAGGCGGTAAAGTTTGCCCGTGAAATTTCACGGGCAAACTTTCCCCCAGCCCCCGCTCACCTGCCCTGGCCGCGTCCATGGGTGCCGGTCTCCCGTACGGGCCCACGCTGACAGGGACAGGGACATTGACTCACAAATGTCCCTTCACTTTCTCTTTCAGCATGCCTTCTCCCGCTTTGGCTCACAACCCTTCACTCTCTCCTCCAGCATTCCTTCTTCCGCTTTGGCTCATGTTGTCCCTTCATTTTCTCTTTCAGCATTCCTTCTCCCACTTCAGCAGCCCGGGGCGGATCGGGCACTCTCCGCGAGGCGGCTTCTAGCAGCCCCCGCTGGCGAAGATGCATGAACGCACGCCTGTACTTCCAATTTGGGTGCTCAAGGCACCTTCGCTGGCTTGAGCACCCAAATGGGACGTACAGGTGGTGTGAGCTCATCATGCCAAAAAAATTGCCCCGGCAGGCAACTGGAAGATTGCCAGAGCGGCGGAGCCAGGGCCGGGAGGGGGGGGGGGGGCGCGGGAGGGGGCAGGGCGGCGGCTCCCCTACCTTTCCTGCATGTGGGGCAGCTCCGGCTCACCTGCCTGCCTGCCTCCCTCCGTTCCGTCGCTCACTGCCTCCCCAGCGCCATCTTGAAGCTTGTGATGTCACCCCTGACCCTTGAGCGCCCAAACGCCGGTGAAGGTGCATGAACACACTTCCAATTTGGGCGCTCAAGCAGCGAAGGCGCATGAGTGAATGACAGATACCAGCGCACCCATTTTACTGTATAGGCGCTGTATAGCACTCTATACAGTAAAATGGATTGCGCTTCATGGATGCTTCTTGGACGTGCTTTGGACGCGGCTTGCATTTGCATGCCATTTAAATACTGTATCGAGCGGTATGTGATCCGAACTGTGCGTGCGGCAAATGAGGGTGCGCCCGGCACTACCGCACTCTTTCTACCGCATCCTTACTGTATCGGCCTGTTAGTGAGTAATCTAACCTTTATCAGTCTGTCTCATCTACAACCTGCACTGGGAACC
Organism: Rhinatrema bivittatum; assembly: GCF_901001135.1. Lineage (NCBI taxonomy): Eukaryota > Metazoa > Chordata > Amphibia > Gymnophiona > Rhinatrematidae > Rhinatrema > Rhinatrema bivittatum. Next base: position 57,528,935 of record NC_042622.1, read on the forward strand.
TGCAACTGGAACTCCCTATTCTATCGTGTGCTGCTATCATCTACCATTGGGAGATGTATCTCCTCTGCCGAAGGTTCCTGGACTGCTACTACTGGATCACCTCACTACTGCCACCTCTGGTGGTATCATCCAGCTGTATAATAAAAGACAAATCTCTGTGTTTGCGTGTCTTGAGTCTAGCCTAGTACTGTGGTTCCTCACGGGGCTCCTCCCCGTGGGCGTGGCCATCACCACAGAACCCAAGAATCCACTCCAACACCTCAAAACCATAACAGCAAGTCTCTTTCACACACACACATTTTGGACCTTTACTCTGGCTGCACAGCAAGACCTCTTCTGCTGCCGGCTGCAGGGAAAATGGCAGCATCTCAGACCCTCTTCTGCCGCCAGCTGCGGGAAAAAGCTGGCAGCACCTCAGACCCTTTTCTGCCGCTAGCTGCAGGGGAAACGCTGCTGGCACTGTAGGTCTTTTCCTGCCAATGGCTGCGGGGAAAACGCTGGTGGCACTACAGTGATTCTTCTTTGGCCACTGGATTGTCCTTTTGCTGGCAGGGAGTGGGAACCCCACAGCACTTCACAGTTCCATGCCACCACAGGACCTTTCTTTTGCTAGCAGGGAATAGAAACCCCTCCAGCATGTAACTGTTCCATGCTGCCAGCACTGCAGGTTTTCCTGTCGACAGAGTTGTTTGCATGAATGAAGGGTGAGCAGGGCCAGTGCAAGGGTATTAGGTGCCCTAGGCAAACCTAACAGCTTGGTGCCTCCTTCCCCTTCCATACACAATTTTAAATTATGCATTTATAACAACTGATTTTACATGAAAAATAACATTCTGAGTAAAAATAATATACATGTTGTTGTGATAGTTACAGGCACTGTTGTGATGCCAACAAGAAAACTGAAATGTGGAATTCGTATGGCATTAAACCTATTGTAACATGTTTCATGTGGGCATGGTCCTCCCGTATCAACACAGTACTATCTGCCAACACTCGGAACAGTAACAACCCTACATATGACAAGGAGTACCGCAAATATTACACCAGAATCTAAAATATCAATACACTTCCTATCAGGAAAACAGAACAGGCCAAGCTACTACAGATCCCTACAGAGAAACCATATGGTAACAGAATGCTTCATCTCAGTCTCACATGCAGAACACAAATACGGAATAAAGCCACCATAAAGTATAAACAGAAATGTGCAGACAAAAACTGAACTGTAAAACACAACATGCCAGACTCTATACAGTGCAACAATGGAAAAACAAAAATGTCACCATTCCTCATGAAACATCAAACAATAAAATCAAGATATATAAATCATTAATCATATTAGTAAAATCATATTAATAAAATAATTTCAAAATAGCTGATGAATACAATATCCAATAACTAAAGACTCATGTCAATTTTCAAAGCTTTTTCAAACACCAATAAAATATTTCAAAACCGCAGACACACCAAACACCACCCAATAATTAAAAATACGGAGAAAAAATCTCACGCTCTCCATACCTGGGACTTTTAATTTTCACTCTGAGTTTGTCATAGATTAGTGGGAGGAGGTAGTGGCTGTGATACACAGACTTTCTCCTCTCTCACAACATAATGGTTCCAGCTGCACCTGAGATAGGCGCTGAAATGATGTCACTTCAATGCTGTCATCAGGGTGGCTGGCACCATTTTTATATAGCTGGGTACCAGGCCAGAAGGAAGGGAGTGAGCTTTACTCCTGTCCTTTTCATCTTTTTTAATCTGCATTGGCAAGAAGGGAGTAAGTAGAGCCAGGGAAAGGGGGCAGGAAGGGCCCAGGGAGGCCCCAGTTGGGACTGGCTCAGCTCACATGGGTAAACCCAGGCCTCAGGCTAGATTTTACTAGAGGAAAGGTGGTGGTTAAGGGAGGACCCAGCTGGGTAGGCCCTGGCCCTAGATTTTATTTTGCAGGGTGGGTGAGGAGTTGGAGGACCTTGTGGAGGACCTTTATTCAAATTGGATAATAAAAATGAAAATGCCTAAACATGTTTGGGTAGTTTTGTGAGAGGCCATTTTTTGGTTCATTTCATTTAGAACAAACCAAAAAATGGCCTCATTTATTCTGTTTAACACATTCATTTTAAACAAATGTGCATCCCTATTTTTTTTTACTGAAACTACCACTGCTGGTGCCTGGTGGTTCAACACCACCCACCATTAAATGGATTTCAAATCAGTTTGAATTCAGTTTTAAATGTATTTTGGAGACAGCACCTGAGGGCTGTGTTCTTAAAAAAAAAAAATGTATTTTTAACAAGGCAAACCAGAAGAGGTTGTTGTGAGGTCTCTGGCCTGGCATGATGCTCTTGTGGGAGGGCTGGTGCGGCTTTGATAACTGGAGGGTCTAGCTGTATGTAGTCTTCCAAATGAAGGGAAGGTTTTCGTGTGGCTGGCTCTGAAGTGAAAAAACAATAACTATAAAACTTCTGTTTCCTTAGAAATATAGAAAAAAATGGGGTGGGAGCATGAGTTAATTGTGCTTTTATATACTGTTATACTTGTCAGCATGCCAGACTCCACATTTCTTCCAGGGTTGAAATAAAAACCTCCAAATTCATGTGGTTATGAAAGAATATTGCCACAAGAGCTAAACTGCAGAATTATAGAGTGGGAACGAGTCAATCTCATGTCCCTACTGCTTGGGAAAGGTTAGAATTATCTTCTTTAATTTTTGTATGCTGCTTTTCATTTCCAACCACCAGCTGCAGAATCTGAATTCATTGATTTGTACTTATATTTTATTAAAGTATTATTACTACATATTATGTACAAGCATTGGATATGCATAAAATCACTGTTAGTAGGTAGCACAGAGTAGGGGTGTATAGATATTTTTTTCATTTTGTCTTGTTTTTCATTTACCTCTTTTTTCTCTTTTGTTTCATTTCATTTATTGGAAATGAAATAAAATAACAGTACAAATGAATAACCATCAAAAGCCCAGAGGCAGATACTCAGCGCCATTTGTCTGACTAAATTAGCCGGATGAAAGCTGATTTTCAGCATGATCTGACTAATATAGCCAGACAACTTTAGGACTTATGCAGCTAATTTTAAGATAGCCAAGGATATTCAGCAGCACGCCCATGCTGCTGAAAAGCCCTGCAAAGTTTATCTAGCTAACTTTTCTGACTGGATCAGTAGCTGAATATAGACGTTTCAATGCCTAAAAATAAAAAAATTCAAAGTCCCCCATGTGTGCCCCTCCATGAAACTGGGCCAATAAATTGAAGTGAGTTGGCATAGTATATTAAGAAACACTCATAATATTCAGTTTATGGGCAGGTAAAACTGACCCTCAGCAGCACCAGGCAAACTTGTTCTAAAAGTGTGAGAAAAATCACACAACAATCACTATTGAAAAAAACTCATCTCCTATACGACTATCTAACACAATCAAATCCGGACTGCTGCGCAATCACCGAAACATGGCTGAAACCAGAAGACACGGCTCTATTCAACCAACTCCCTACACATACTTACGACATCCTCTCTATCCCCAGATTCAAAAAAAGAGGAGGCAGTCTATTATTAGCCACAAAAAAAGAGCTAGGGCTATCTCTACAGACCACCATCTCATCATCCTCTCTCGAATTCACATTTTTCAAATCTAAACACCTTCAAATTGGCCTTACCTATGCCCCTCCAGGAAGCCTAGAATCGGACCCGTCTCCTTTAATTGAACTCCTAGCCAAACACATCAACACAGATACCCCTGCTATAATAATGGGAGATTTCAACCTCCACGTGGATAAAACCCCTCAATCATCCAGTTGTGAAACCTTTCTCACCTCACTTCAGTATTTAGGATTCAAACAAATTATCAAAGATCCGACGCACAAAGCGGGACACACACTGGATTTAATTTTCATAAATGAAAGCCTCACCACTGCCTCATCTACAACTTGTTCCCCAGTTCCCTGGTCAGACCACAGGTTGATTTCTACAACTCTCAAGTTCATCCAACCCATCCTCCTACCATTACAAAAAACCACAGTCCAATTCAGGAAGTTATGCAACCCAGAAACCCTCAGCCCACACCTATCCTCTGCATTAGACAAACTAGACCTCATGGATGCCAATTCAGCCACAACCTCCTGGATCAAAATAACTAAGGACGTAGCAGACCTAACATGTCCTTTAACCACTAAAGCTCTCCACTCTAATGCAAACAACAGGAAACCCTGGTACACCCCTCAGCTTAAAACCCTGAAACAAGAAATCAGGAGACTCGAACATACATGGCGAAAAAATCCTTCCCCATCAAACCTGGAAGCTTACAAATCTCTCATGCACCGCTACCGGATATCCATCCTCCAAACAAAGAGGGATTTTTTCTCACAGAAAATACACCACTTCATCTTCAACCCTAAAGATTTATTCTCTCTCGTTTCATCTCTCACTAAATCTACCCCCACGACTATCCCAGATGATCAAGCGGCCAGCAAAGCCTCAGAGTTAGCCACATATTTCAAGAAAAAAATCACTGATCTGATCAGACCTTTAAAAGCCAATAACGCTCTTCTGCCGCCACCAGCCCACTACTCTCATTATCAACAGAACACTAGTCTTGAAACTTTCGAGCCGACGTCATCCTTAGAAATTGAAACAATCCTAAAGAAGCTCAAACCCGCCTCGCACCCCACAGATGCGATACCCGCCAACTTACTCATCGCCATCTCAAAAACAGTCGCCAAACCAATTGCTGACATTATTAACTGTTCACTAATGCACGGTTCAGTTCCTGACCCTTTGAAACTCGCAATCCTAAAACCACTGCTGAAAAAACCCAACCTGTCTCCAGATGACCCCGCCAACTATCGCCCGATCGCTAAACTCCCCTTCATTTCCAAAATCTTAGAAAAAATAGTCAACAAGCAACTCTCGGAGTACTTAGAAGATAACAAAATACTAGCCCCCTCTCAGTTCGGCTTCCGAAAAGCCCGAAATACAGAAACTCTCCTAATCTCTCTAATGGACACAATTTTGTTGAATCTAGATAAAAAACAACCTGGCCTACTCATTCTCCTCGACCTATCGGCCGCATTTGACACGGTAAACCACGCAACGCTTCTGGATCGGCTATCTAACATCGGCATCAAAGGCACTGCTCTCAGCTGGTTCAAATCTTTTCTACATAACAGATTTATAAGGTCAAATTCAACAATGACGAATCACACCCAGTTCGCTCATCTTTGGGAGTCCCTCAAGGCTCTTCCCTATCCCCCACCCTCTTCAACATTTATCTATTACCGCTTTGCCAGCTTCTCTCCAAACTAAAATTAACCCACTATATCTACGCAGACGACGTGCAAATATTCATCCCGGTTACGGAATCACTACAAAAAACACTAGAATTCTGGAACAACTGCCTCTAAGCCATCAACAACCTACTCATGAGCCTTAACTTGATCTTAATTCCAACAAAACTGAACTACTCCTCGTCACACAGAAATGTAACTATGCAACGTCTAACATACCCCCTACTAGTCAACTATCCTTCTCTCAAGTTAGAAACCTCGGAGTCGTCATGGACAATCAACTAAACCTTAAGAGATTCATTAATAATACCACTAAAGACGGCTTCTATAAATTGCAAGTCCTGAAACGACTCAGACCGCTCCTCCATTTCCAAGACTACCGGGCAGTTCTCCAAGCAATCATTTTTTCAAAAATTGACTATTGTAACTCCCTTCTACTCGGCCTCCCAACCAACACCATAAAACCATTACAAATGCTTCAAAACGCCTCACCCAGGATTCTGACTAAGTCTAACAAAAGAAATCATATTACCCCCATTTTGAAAAATGTATACTGGCTCCCAATCAAGTTTAGAATCTATTACAAAGTACTAACAATCATACACAAATCTATACACAAGCTCATTCCACTGGAACTCAATATCCCTCTTCAGCCATATATACCCTCCAGACAGGTGAGAACAGCCTATAGGGATACTCTCCTCGCCCCAACCATCAAAACCTCATTAAATAAACGTACTCTATCCACAGCAGGCCCCGCGCAATGGAACTCTCTACCACCAGATCTCTGGAAAGAACCTTGCCCTATCGCCTTTAAAAAGAGACTCAAAAGTTGGCTATTCGAATAAGCTTTCTATCCATACCAATAATTTTCCACTCAATCTTTCCAAATATGTGCACTTTGTACCGTGACTCCTGTATATTTAGCCAGGTCCTTTCTAGAACCTCATTCTTTATTGTACTCTTTGTTCTTTAATCCCCAGTTACTTGATCCAAGTTTATCCACCTGTTCGATGTAATTGCATTCTGTCATGCCTGTTTAATGTTATAATGTAAACCGAATTGATATGTAACTTTGCTACATGAATTTTGGTATATAAAAATGTTAAATAAATAAATAAATAAGTGTTATGACCAGAGGGAATGTGAACCCTTGGACTGACGGGAGGTTGTTGATAACCTTAGGAGATGGCCCTTCAGGTTCCCCCGTCAGGTGGCGAGGCAGAACAGAAGTTGAGACTGGCTGGTTCTTCAGTGCCAAAGACTTGGATGGTCACGGAGAGGGTGGAGAGGCATGAAGTCGGAGCAAGGGACAGTTGGATCTTCGCCACTGGAGACCCACGTTCCCCCGCGGAGAAGCCCGTAGGGACCCGGGCCGCAGGGACTTAGGTGGACCTTTGAGAGGTCAAAGAGGCATGAGGATGGTGTAAGGGCCAGCTGGATCTTCGCCACTGGAAGCCCGCGGTCCCCCCAGGAGAAGCCCATAGGGCCGCTGGTACTTAGGTGGGCCCTTGAAGGAGGATGGTCCAAGAGAAGTCCGAGGTTGAGTACCAGAGGTCGCCGCTTGCCAGTCCAAAGTCACACACAGTGGGATCACCGCTTGCCAGTCTGAAGTCACACACCGAGGAATCACCGCTTGCCAGTCCGGTCACACACCGAGGAATCACCAAGAAGAAGCAGGAACCAGGAACCGAAGCACCAGGAGACTCACCGGAGCGAGCAGACTTGTAGCAAACAAGTTGTCAAGTCGAAGTGTGAGTGGAGGAAGTCTCCTTATATACTTCCCCTAGTCTGGTCCATTAGGAACAGCTGCAAGCAATAAAGAGGACGAGGCCCCTTTAAATCAGCCCAGGGGGCGCGGCCTCGGGCCTAAGGAGGAGGCAGCCATCTTGGATCCTCGGAAGCCCTGCAGACTGACCCAACACCACGAGGGGAGGCCTGGGGCGTCTCCCCCGCCGGTCATCACCAAGGGAAGGTGCAGCAGGGTGTGGAGATGCCCGGGCTGGGTACCTCGGCGCTGCCGCGACGGCCTGACGCCGTGGCTCAGATAAGGGGTCGTGGCCATGGGCGGCTGCGGCATACAACAAAAAGATACATGGAACTTTACAAATCTGGTCCATTCAAGGGTAAATGTTTAGACTGTCCTTACTGGGGCACGGACTTTGCACCAGGTTTGAAAGGAAAAAATAACCGCACAATTTCCTTTTCAAATTTGATATTTACTCATCCATGGGCAAATTTTCTTTGGAAAGCAATGTGCATAGACTTGAAAGTGCAATCTATGCATATTATTTTCTGACCCTGATCAACATATACCCTGGGAAGAAACTCCACTAAATACAACACGTGAACATAATCATATTGAAGGAGGGCAATTTCCAAACAGCCAGTTTACATGCATAAATTTTTCTATTTACCTGCATATATGGCTTAAAAATTACTCTTCTAGTGAAGAAGTATGATGTGCTATCATGCAAAAGGGCACGAAGTGAATGAGGACTTCCAGTGACTCCTGTGACATTCACTTCTTCAACCAAGGAAATAATTCCACTCGGTTTACAGTCCGTCTTATCCCAGCTAATTGTCCATGTCCAAAGTGGATAGGGTTAGGCCTTGGAGTCAGACTTTTGATTTACAATTTACTTATGCTGACATAGAGGAAGAATTTGACATTACAGAAGTGATGAGTGCTGCAAGTGTTTGCTTTTATGATGAGAATATGGTACCTGATTTTTATAAGTTTAATATCGATGGAAATGAAAAATTATAAATTTTGAAATCAAAATCTGAAAGCAAGGGAAAGGGGTGATAGAATCACCCTGATCACTCTAAAACACATTTCATAGTATATTATTATATCTTAGACATGGAAGATAGTAATTTTCAAATAGCCCATAATGGCTAACATCTGCGGCTACATTTTGCTCACAGACCTTAGTCCAGAGTTTCAAACCAGACTTATACATACAAGTCCACATTGGAAAATTGTGGGTTGTGCTGAGTATGTGTGGGATGAACGCATGGAATTTATATCTGCTCAGGAGCAGGTATAACTTACTGTGCAAACCTTTACCTGTAAACTATTGAAAATCAAAAACATCTGCATAAATCCTGAACACCCCCCCCCCAAAAAAAAAAAAACCAAAAAAAAAACCTGTTTAGTGTTTGCATAAAAGCATGCATGAAATCACTTTGCTTGCATATTCAGGCATGGATTTGTCAATAGGCATCCTAGGCCTCAGGGGGGCACAGGAGTAGGGGGCACTGATTGTATATGAGAGAAAAGGGTTTGGTGTCAAATGTGCGTGTGTTTGGGTGGGATGTTAGAGAGGGGATATAAGGAGCCGCAGGACCTGAACATGGTAGAGATGCCTCGTTCTTCTCCTCCCCACCCACATTTCAAATCCTGCCTCACTTGATCCTTGGATTCTATCCTCTGGATCATGGAACATCCCTTCCTTTCCTAGGAACCCATTCCCAACTCTTCTTACTCTCTCCTCCCCTTCCTTTTTCTCCCTCCTCTTTCAATATCTCAGATTCCTTATCTTTCCCATCTCCCATCCTCCCCATCCCTAATCCACTTTCCTTCTTACACTTCTCTTTGCCCCATTTCTGATCCTCCTTCCCTCTTCTCTCCATCCCTGAGATCTCCTTCTCGTACTGATATTTGAGATCCCTTTCCTTCACCCAATATAAAGAAAATAAATTATATAATAATTGTACTGGAAAACTATTTTTATAAGAACATAAGAAGCTGCCATTCTGGGTCAGACTGAGGATCCATCAAACCCAGCATCCTATTTCCAATAATGGCCAATTCAGGATTCAAATACCCAAAGATTAAATATGCTACTAATGCCAGTAATAGGCAGTGGTTTTTTCCTAAGTCAACATGACTAATAACAGTTTATAGACTTCTCCTCCAGGAACTTGTCCAAACCTTTTTTAAACCCAGATAAATTAGCTGCCTTAACCACATCCTCTGGCAATGAATTCTAGAGCTTAATTATGTATTAAGTAAAAAAGAATTTTCCTTGATTTGTTTTAAATGTGCTACTTGCTAACTTTCTGACGTGTTCCCTAGCCCTTGTATTATCTGAAAGTTCTAGTCCTCATGATTTTATAGATTTATATAAAATCATGAAGCTGTCTCTTCTCCAAGCTGAACAGCCCTAACCTCTTTAGTCTTTCCTCATAAGGGAGCCATTCCAGTCCCTTTAACATTTTGGTAGCCCATCTCTGTTCCTTCTCCAGTGCATCAGTTTTTTGTTTTGAGATGCGGTGACCAGAACTGAACACAGTAAAGGTGCGGTCTCACCAAGGAACAATACAGAGGCATGACATTCCTTGTTTTATTAACCATTCCATTCCTAATAATTCCTAACATTCTGTTTGCTTTTTTTAATTGCTGGAGTACACTGAGCTGACGCCTAGATCTTTTTCCTAGGTGGTAACTCCTAACATGAAACCTAACATCGTGTAACTATAAAGTTATTTTTCCCTATATGCATCAACTTGCATTTGTACACATTAAATGTCATCTGCCATTTGGATGCCATCTTCCAGTCTTATAAGGAGTTCTTGCAATTTATCACTATCCACCTGTGATTTAACTATGTTATCTGCAAATTTGATCACCTCACTCATCGTTCCCCTTTCCAGATCATTTATATGTAGAACCCCTACTGGTTTTGGCCACCAGATGTCCCTGTCCCTGTGGTACAACACTTGTTAAGAAGACATCCACACCTTCAGTCCCTACAACCTAGAGGTCCTGGATTGGATGCCTCATCTTTATTTATTTAGTCTAGCCATTTTTACGATACCGTGATTTCAGTTTGTGGAAGCAATCAGAGAGTAAGGATGTATTTTTTCCACACTCTGGTAGGACCTCCCAGCCTTTCCCTAAGGAGTTTTCTTTAGAAAAGATACCTCATTGTGCACGCCCTGCCAAAGGGTCCTTCTCAATATAAGTTACAGAGAGATAGATTTGTAAGCCTGATAACCTTTAGGGGCAAAAGGACTCTCCCTAGGGAAACAGTGAGCCTACTCTAAACCCTAGGTAGGGAAGCACCAGTGATAAATCCTTCTGCGAGAGACAGTGAAGGCAGAGAAGATCCAGTTTAAGCTTTAAAGTATTTATTGGATTTGAGTTAAATGGAGAGTTTCTTTGGATCCCCCTTCTCCACTGGGATTTCAGAGCGGAAAGCGTGCCTGATCCCACTGGCTTTTGCTAAGATCAATTCCCCAGGAAAAAGAACAATCAAGGACGAAAGGAACTATTAAATTAAAGGAAGGAAAAACAAGAATCAGGAGATCCCATCAGGATTTCCTTCCAAGGACAGGCTGGGTGTCCAAGGAGAAGAAGATGTGCAAAGGTAGGATTTTTGCAATAAATCTGGGAATACCTCCACTAGGATTCCCACACAGCCATTGGGAGAGTTCTGCACATTTAAAATCACCATGGGCTCTATCCAGAGGTCTGTAAAAAGGACACCTACCTACACAGAACTATCTTCTATCACCATTCAGATGTATTTTCATCAATTTGGATAAATGGACTTTATTTAACTTTACCAATCAGTAAACTTTATTTTAACACCCAGACCTGGACCTGCCTGCTTATTATAGCCTCTTACCTCATGGGAAGTTCCTAAAGTACAACATATAGACTGGTGACTTTTTATCATTGTCTGGGTCATAAGTAAGAGCTTTCCCTATAAAAAAAGAATCCCCCCAGGGATTGAGGGTTGGCGTGGGATATACCATACTAGCTGAAGCAGCCCCAGAAGAGATACATGAGTCGTGTGCCCTTAGGAGTAGCAATCCTCCCAAAAAAGGGGTTATATATAAATATATTAAAAAGTAGGGATGTGAATTGGGCTTTGGACGATTGAAAATATCAGACGATATTTTCAAAATCATCAGAAATCAGGGGCTCCCCCAAAACGATAGGAAAACCCCACAATATTGATCGTGGGGGTTCTCTTATCGTTTTGGGGGAGGGCAGGAAAAACGGCGCACAAAAATAACCCCTAAACCCACCCCGACCCTTTAAAACTAATCACTTAGCTTCCCCCACCCCCCAACCCCCCAAAAAAACTTTTTACAGGTACCTGGTGGTCCAGTGGGGGTCCCTAGAGCGATCTCCCGCTCCCTTGCCGTCGGCTGCCACTAATCAAAATGGCTCCGATGGCCCTTTGCCCTTACCATGTGACAGGGTATCCGTGCCCTTTGCCCTTACCATGTGAAAGGGGCTACCGGTGCCATTGGTCAGCCCCTGTCACATGGTAGGAGCACAAGATGGCGCCGGCCATCCAGTGCTCCTACCATGTGACAGGGTCTGGCCAATAGCCACATGGGGGGTCGGGAGGGTGGGGGAAGCTAAGGGATTAGTTTTAAAGGGTCGGGGGTGGGTTTTTTGTTTATCGGCTTGGGCGATTGTTTTTATTGTTTTTAAAATCCCCCCTCGGGGGAGGGGGGATTTTAAAAACAATACAAGCCGAATAGGCCTTTCTGCCACTTCGCCCAGATAACAATCGGATTTCCTAACCCCTCCATTATTTAGCCTCCCTTTTGCACTTTTAACCCTTGACCCTTAAAAGCCTGCTGACTCGCCTAGCTTTTTATATTTTAATACTTACATGCCCTCCATAGCAGAAGTAAAGTTACTCGGTAGGGGACCCCTGCGCGTGCTTGTGTGCATAAATACTTACATGCATCTTTCAAGGTAACTTCACAGAATGCACATGTCTCATCCATGCTCCGCCCAGACCCCACCCCTTTTTTAAATTTTTTGATTTGTGTGCGTACTGGGAGATGAACGTGTACTCGTGCGCTTTTTAAAATGTGTGTGTGGTGTGTGCCGGCCTGAGGCACATGCGTTTCTCCTAGCTTTAGCACATTTAGGGCTTTTAAATTTAATTTTGAAATCCCTGTGATTTCTTTCATCCTATATATTTTCCGTCTGCGAAGTATGCCAGGTAAAGAATCCCAGCGGCACCAGCACATCATGGAAGTTTCATAAATTTACTTGCAATTACCATGGGGAGTATGAAGATTGCTCTCTCCATTAAATCCCTATACAGTTTCACAAATCAATTTTGTGTTCAAAACTTAAGTAAAGCAAATGGATGAGAATCTGGAGACTATTGATGCTCTACAGCTATGTTCAATATATTCATGCTAGAGCAACAAGAAGCATACTTTAGAATCTGGTAAGTCAGGACTGATTAAATGAAAACCCCTTTTGAGCTGAAGGAGGGAGGAATGTGATAAAGCTCAGTTTATCCCACATCTCTCATTATCATCCATACATAATCACACACAGAAATCATCAAGATGGCATTGTGAAAAGAAGAAAAAGATAGTATTTGATGCAAGAAAAAACAGGAAAAGAAAAGAAAAAAATGTCTGTTTTCTCCTCTTCTGTTCATCCTTTAAATACAAGGATGCCAAACCTCCCCAAATTTTCCCAGTTGATGCAAATAAGAAGCACCATTTCCCTATGCAAAACATAGAACTAAGCAAAGAAACTTCAGGAACTATGATGACATGCATACACAAATTATGATGCCAGATAAGCACTGACAGGACCATTTTCTGAACCTACTGCAATACCATACACCTTCCTTTATTTCAGGCCCAGGATTGACTCTAGAGGGAACAAGACCTAGGACCAATCACCCAGAGTAGGGTACCCCTGAGATTCAGTAGCAAGAGGGAGGATTTATTTCTGGCCTGTCTGAAATATTGTACATTGCTTTGGGCGATTTTATCTGTAAAGCGATTGGGAAATGATGTTAAATAAATAGTAGCTACTGCCTCTCTACACCACATGGGACACTGCAGCTCCTAGACTGTTAATACTCTTGCGGGGAGGAACAGGAAATGATGCTAGACAGCAAGTGCCAGGGGTGGGGCTATTGTGGTAGCATGGGGCCACCCACAGGATGGGGTCTGTGGCAATTACCTCGATTCACTCTCCTCTTCCAGGAATAGATGTTCTCAGAGGTTGCAGTCTTTTGTTTACTGCTATGGATCCTCTATGCTTGCCCCTTGTTTTCTTGAAATCTGACACCATTTGTATTCTCACCACTTCAGTTGGGAGGCTAAAGTCTCTCAGGATCTTAACACACAAAAATGAAAGCTGGACTTGAAAATTTAGACGGTAACTTTAAAAGGAGTTGGCACCCTTATATGTGCATATGCGCACGAGTGCAATTGCACACTCAAGATTTAAAATACACCCATCAAGTGTATGTGTGCTTCTAATTTTAAGTAAATTTACACGAGCAAACTTAAAGGCAAATTTTAAAAGCCCTGCACACACCAAAATTGGGAGATACGCGCACAAGTTGGGCCAGCGCACACTGAGTGGATTTTAAAAGGCCCCCGAGGATGCGGGTATCTCCCGATGCACGCACAAGTGAAAAGTGTCTGAATAGGGGTGGAATGTGGGCATGGTCTCGGTGGGGCGTCAGCATGTCAGGGTTGGCCAAGAACTGAGCGCATAAATACTTACGTGTCCTTGTGTGTGACGGGGTCCCCTGCTGCATACATTTACTTCTGCTGTGGATGGTGTGCAAATAGCAAAACAAGAAATCTAGGCTAGTCAGCTGGGTTATAAGGGTTGGGGCTAACAGGGGGGAAAGAAGCTATTAAACTGGGGGTTTGGGAAGTCCTATGCCTTAACTGGGTGAACTGGGAATGAACTGGGAAAATAGCTATGGTGTTGGCGGGTGTCCCAAGTAAAATTCCCCCATGCATGCAAACGTTTAAAATTGTATGCACATGTATTTGCGTCCAGCCTATTTTATAACGTGTGCAGATATGCATGTACGTTATAAAATGGTCGTGTCTGAGTGTGGACACACATTGACGAGTGCAGGCACATGTCGCCTGCGCCTCTTTTTAAAAGTTACCGTCCCTGTTTGCATGTCTTCCTTAGGACTTTGTCAGCTTTATTGTGCGCACGTAAGCAGATTTTAAAACATGCTCATGAGAAGGCCATTCCCAGTTTTAGCAATAAGTCCCCCAGTTTGCCCAATCTATCTCAAGATCATCCAGACCCCTCTGGTTCTTCAGTCTGCACATCCCCCAGATGACGCAGACCCCTCACCCAGTCGTTTTAAGCCTAAAAAGAGGTTTCTGCAGACTTACATTTCATCAAGAACAGAAGTAAATATAGGCGGCTACCAGCCCACCACGCACTGCGGCCGCTGGATTTAAAACACGGATTTAAATCCAAAAACCTCTGACATGCCCTGACTTCACCCCTTTCCCCCCCATACATTTGGTTGCTCGCGCATGCACACGTACAAACATAATTGGGCCATTTTAAAATACAAGTCACTCGCGCTTGGCCCAGATAATCGCATATGTGGGCAACTCTTTGAAAATTCTCCCCTTAGATTTCAGCATAAGCTGTATCGGAGATGGCTCAGAAAATGGGATAATACCCTAAGTAAACCAGCCTAATCTAAGCTTTTATCTGAGTTAGGATATGGTCATTTTGCCCAGTGCACAGCTCTGTATTCAAGTCTAATCAAATATCATAAATGTCATATATGTGTTTTCTGCTTTCTCTATGAAATGACTGTCCAAACAGCATTACAATACTGCATGTCAGAAAAGAGAAACTTGTTCTTGCTAGTTGCCAATTCACTTTTATCCCATTTGTATTTTTTGGAGGAAGGATATTGGACCCATGTGATAAAACAAGAGACTTGGCAAAGGTTATCGGTTTTCATCCTCCCCCTCTCCTTCCCCCACCTCATCCTTGTGGTTTGGATTTCAATCAAACTGCAAAGAAAGAAAGAAAAAAAAAAACTGGACGGCAGCGACTGTCCGCCAGTTTAACAGGCTTTTTTAGAACCAGATGTTATCTGTTTCCCATTGTTCTGCCCACACTATCCGGTTTGGATCTGATTTGTGAACATCATTGTGTGCTCGCTATTACCTGCTAATGTTGAAATTAAAACCATACTCCATGGGTTGACAGCATGCCCTAAAAATCAGGCAGAAACCAACGTCGGTCCCCGATGTGGAAGATTTGTAAATCTAATTAGTAAAGTGCAATTTACGGTAATGCTAAACTGTGTCTATAGCACGTACTGTTATGCCATTTTCCTGGTTTGCTCTTCTATATCCTCCTTCCACACTTTCTCTCATTCCTGTTTTCTCACAGCTGCTGCCTTCTCTTGGCTTGATGATTCCGGGGGAGCCCCCGCCCTTGCTCTAAGCAGGGTAATGTACCCTTACCAAAAACCCAGCCCCTAGGGCCTGAACCAGTCTTTCAGTCAAAGTATCACCATACACTCCCTCTGGCCATTAGATGACCCCCATGCTTTCTGGAACCTCTCCCCTTTCATCATCCCTTTAGCAATTTCCTTTAGGAGTAAATAACAAACTCTCAACATCATACACTCTGCCGTCTTTTCTGTGGCACACAGGGGCCACGTACATTTAGCAAAGCAAAGACGTATTAACTATTTCCTGCCCACTTCAGAGCCAATGCAATAAAGTGCACCCGGCCTAGTGCACGGGTTTACGCATGGTTGGGCGCCCGTTTTGGATGCGCTAGACTAAAGCCTGATACAGTAGGCATCCAAAATGTGTGCCTTAACAAATGCATACCCGATGTAAATTCCATGTAGATGAGGACATTAGCTATTAGCCCCGATGCAGTAAAGCGCTGGGTGGGCACCCAACACACACATTTTAACAAGGCAAATTTAACTTCAACCTCGGAGGTGGAGTAAAGTCAATTTGCAGTAAAGGGCTCATGAACATTTTTTTTTTTTTTAAAAAGGCTCTCTGTGTTGCAATAAATGTGTCCTCCTCCTTTCTATCATGATACTTTAACTTACTGCTTTTGGTGAAGAAAAATAACTGTATATTTTGACTTGATTAAAAGAAAACCCGCTTTTCTTATTTTATTTATTTATTTATTTAACATTTTTCTATACCGGCATTCGTAGGACACATCACGTCGGTTTACAAGTAACTGAGAAAGGAAATTACAAAAAACAGGGAAGGGGGCTAACTGGATAATATATAAAAGTACAGATGAAGAGAGTCAAAGAGCAGAGTTACAACTTTTGCATTCATGCTAGGGTTAGATATGCAAGTGAACTATAAACAATGCTAAGGAGGCATGTGCACTTAAGAACTTAGCATATAGAACTTATTTACAGTATGAAAGGAGGCAAGTGCACGTATATACAGATAAATGCTGGTGCGGGGGGGAGGAAAAAGAAGGAGGGAGCGGGAAGGGAGAGGGGAGAGGGAAAAAGGAGCAGGGGGGTGTGGAGGGAAACAGGGGTACAACTGAGCAAGGGTATTTTTAGGGAGAGCTTGCTAAAGGGTGAAGAGGGCGGGGTAGGGAGGAAGGGGTACAGGGAATGTATAGGGGGGGTCAGGGAGAAGGTAGGTAGGTTGAACGGGAGCTGAGGGGGTTCAATGAGGGAAAGGACTAGGTTTGAGAGGAATTGGGGTATGCCTGTTGAAAGAGCCATGTCTTGATTCCTTTTTTGAAATGGCTCAGGGACGGTTCTAGGCGGAGTTTGGCGGGGAGGGAATTCCAGAGGGTGGGGCCCGCAATGGTGAAGGCTCTATCCCTGGTGGTGGTGAGGTGTCCAACTTTAAGTGAAGGGGTTTGGAGAGTGCCAGCAAGGGAGTTTCTAGTGGGGCGATTAGCTTGGCGGAATTGTGGCATATCTTCAAGCCAGGGTGAGTTGTTATTGTATAGTGTGTTATGGAGGATGGTAAGTGTTTTGTATTGGGAACGGAAAGTGATGGGGAGCCAGTGGAGGTCTTGGAGAATAGGAGTGATATGGTCAGTTTTTCTGGTGTTTGTTAGGATTCTTGCCATGGAATTTTGAAGGATTTGAAGGGGTTTAATGGTGGAGGCTGGGAGGCCTAAGAGAAGGGAGTTACAATAGTCAAGTTTGGATAGTATAGTGGTTTGCATAACAGTGCGGAAGTCGTGGGCGTGGAGAAGGGGCTTCAGTTTTTTGAGGACTTGAAGTTTATAGAAGCCCCCTTTTAGGAGTGATTTAATGTGAGGTTTGAAGCTTAGTTGATTGTCTAGGGAGACACCTAAATCTCTGACACTGGGTGGCAGTGTGTAATTTTGTGAGGCATTTTGGATCATTTGGTGGATCGAGTCGATTGGTTGATTTGCTAGGATGAGGATTTCAGTTTTAGAGGCGTTGAGTGCTAGATGTAGATTGGAGAGGAGAGAATTGATGGATGTCAGACATTTTTCCCAGTACTGAAGGGTTTCATTGATGGATTTCTGAATGGGAATAAGTATTTGTACGTCGTCTGCATATAAGAAGAATTTTAGTCCTAATTTGGAAAGGAGGTGGCAGAGTGGAAGTAAGTATATATTGAAGAGGGTGGACGATAAAGATGAGCCTTGGGGAACGCCTTGTGCGAGGGGATTGTGAGTGGATTCAAAGTTATCAAGCTTGACTGTGTACTTTCGGTGATCAAGGTATGAGGAGAACCAGGATAGGGCTGTGTTAGAGATGCCTATCTCCGCTAAGCGTGAGATTAGGATTTGATGGTTCACAGTATCAAAGGCGGCAGAGATGTCAAGAAGGGCAAGTATGTAAGATTGGCCGTGATCCATGCCTTTGAGGATGGCCACACAATTTAGACGTCCATAGCAAGGGGTGCCTAATATTGTGCTGAGGTCGCTGAAGTGTATTATAACAAAAAAAGAAGCGGGATGAAAACGGACACCTGTTGCAATTGGGTGCCCGATGTAATAAACTATTGAGCGCTATAGATGTACGATTCTCCTTTAGCGCTCCCCTTTTAGCACTGCCTCTCAGTTAAATATTGCATCGGGCGCCCAGGGAATGTGGCTGCGCGCACGTGAAGACAATGGGCGCTCAGTACTAGCACCTGTTTCCAGCCCCTACATATGCAGTCCTAAGAGAAAGATATCAGTAAAGAAAAAGCTATCAAATAAAAAGCTCATCATTAGGTACGTGAGCTGCCACAGCTTCTTCCTCCATCCGTCCTTTGATTGACTTCAGGGTTGCTAAAAGTAAAGTATAACCACACTGACTCTAGGGGTAATTACAAAGCCCTGGAAAAATGCACTTTAATGCTGCTCATTTACCCCTACTTCTCTGCACAATCAAGCAATAAAGTGGATCTCAGGCTCAAATATGTGGCTGCACAAGATAAGCTCATTGTAATATGTATTTGTCAGCTATTGGGGCTTACATAACGTTCAGCCTTGAAAAAGAGTAACTCTCATTCAATACTTATAATGTACAGAGGTGCAGATGATTGTGCCATAAACTATGTTCAGTGTTAAGAACAAATCTTAGTTTCTGCTCTAGAAAATAAAGGAATATCTTAAGCCATCAAATCCACTTATAACTAAAAGGTTAGCCATATCAGATGAGAGGTGAATACTAGTTGGAAAGGGTTTATTGAAACTTGATCAGGGATGACTTTAAAATGTTGAAACCCTTAAACCCTGGAAGGAGCAGGGGGGCCCCCCAGATATCAAGGGATTCTCCCCTGCTACCGCCCCCCCCCCCCCATCATCCCTGTCCAGTACCTCCCCTCTTCCCTTGGCCTCTACCTGTATCATTTTCCCTCTCACCTTGGGAGATATTGAGCCAGCACCTCAACAGTAGCAGAAACTCAAAGTCTGTCTGCATGAGCCCTGTGAGCCAGGGCATGCTCACAGGCCCTGCAGTATGCCTGTCCCCTCCTTCTCCTCCTGCATGGGTTTTCTGTTAAGAAGGAAACCCATGTGAGGGACAGGGCCATTGCAGGGCCTTTGCGCACGCACTGGCTCTCAGGCCTTGTGCTGAATTTTCCTCGAGTTGCTGCTGCTGCTGCTATAGGATTCGGCTCAAGAGGAGAGCCAGTGGTAAGCCCTGATGGCAGCATGACACCTATCAAAATTTACTCATTTAGAACAGTAAGAAGTTTCCTACATTTCCTATGTAAATATCTGGGCCTGATTATGAGTGTTTGAGATGTGATTAAAATATAAATGTAGGAAAAAGTAGACTTAGAGAGACGATGTGCATATTTTTCATAAGTTTCAAGCAATTAGGGTTTGCCAAAGTAGTTTTTGAAAGGCAAATATATCAAAAGCAGAACTTTAAGAGCAAGATTTTAATGGTAAATTTTGGTCACTTTCGATAAATAAGGGAAGGCTGTTAAAATGTTGTTAGGCCTGTTATTTGAAAAAGTAAATGAAGAGGGCTTATTTCTGCTTGTTTTATATTTTTTTAATGTTTGTGTGGTTCCCCCTTGGTCTAGACTATGAATTACCCCTATGCTTGGAGTGGGGAATTGTTATGAGTGCATCCTCCAGCAGCTGTTACGACCCGCGGGCACGAGGCATTCGGATCCTGTTACGCTCCGAGGCGCGGGGCCTTCGGATTCTGTCACGGGCATGGAGGTGAGGTCGTCTCTAAAACAGGAGATGTGAGCCCTTGGGCCACGGCATGACCCAGGGAGGAGCCCCAAGACACACCACGGGAGGTGAGCTGGTGCGAACACGGGTAGCAGGAGCAGGACAAGGCTGAAGCAAGGACAAGGATACTAGGTCTGATCCTCTACCGGACCTGCATGCCCCAGGATGACCAACAACGCAATGTTGATTGATGAACAGTCCTCTGACCGTTCCAAGCCCTTTCGGACCTGCCACTGGGTATGGCAAGAGGCGGCAGGCCGGACAGAGGATGAGGGCAGACGGAGTCCTTAGAACACAGAAGACTTAGATGAGGACTGAAGCGAGGACACTGTAGACGAGGACTGAACGAGGACACAGTGGTCGAGGACTGAAGCGAGCACACTGTAGACGAAGGCTGAAGCGAGGACACTGTGGATGAAGGCTGAAGCGAGGATCAAGTGCTGTGTCGAGACTGCGACATAGCGCACACTACACAGTCCACCCGCGGGACTGGTCGTGGACCACGCTGGGCTCGAAGCAGACTCCAGGAGCAGTAGTGGAAGCTGATACCGGAACATGACGAAGATACTGAAGAGGCCTGCACTGGGACATGCCCTACACAGACCCCCGCGGAACTGGTCACGGACCACGGTGGACTCAGAACAGGTTCAAACAGAAACTTGACATGGACAGATGCAGGTTTGCAATAGTCTCTGAAGACCGGGACAAGACTGAAGCAGGATTTGATTCTCAAGGATTAAAAACAACGGACTGAAGCAAAAAGTCTTCCGGAGGGTTGCACTGCGGAGATTAGGATGGCCTTATACCGTGAGTCGCCTTTCATAGCCCACCCATGGGACTTGTCACGGACCACGATAACGGTACGCCAGGAAAGTGACATCAGGAAACCAAGGCATGGAGGCAGAGGCTAGACAAAGGCATCAGGAAGGACATCAGACATCAGGGATATGGAGTCATCAGAAGACACGGACGAAGGACATCAGGAACTGAAGACATCTGGAGGCATGGATGAAGGACATCAGGAAACTGAGGACACCTGGAAGCATGGAAGAAGGATGTCAGGAACACGGAGACATCTGAAGACACCGACATCAAGATCAGGAACAAGACAACATGAAGCCATCATATCAAGGAGACCACGGAGGACCTGGATCCATGAAGGAGCACAGACGACTGTGAGACTCGATCCGAAGGCCTGGAGTGACTGAAGAGGAATCCCTTTATAGGGCTGAAGCAGGAAGACGTCATCAGGTGGGACCAGTAGCACTTCCTGTTGCTGGCCTTTTAAATACAGTGAAGAGGCGCGTGCTGGTGCCTAAGAGAAGCAGGAGAGGTAACACAGGACCACGGACAGCGGCAAGCTCCTGCGCACAGCTGAGAGGAGCAGGCAGGCTTTGGGGCGGCCTCCAGTCATCCGACGAGGACCCAGGGGATGACGTCGCGGCTCCCTGCAGCAGAGTCAGGCCGGCGGCAGCTCTAGGCCGCAGAAGGAGGTGCAGGTGGGCATGGCCTCCAGGCCGCATATGGATGGCGTTCTTGCAGTGGCCTAGACAGGGCCATGAAGATGGAGGCTCCCAATGGCATCAGCCCTGCCGCACAGGGCAGGAGACAGTCGCGGCCTCCGGGCTGCAGAGGACGGAGTTGGCGGCATCCTGCCATGTTAGAGAACTGGTGGGTGGCAGCGGTGGTCAGCCCGTGACTGCCGCAAGGTGGCTCCCGGCGGCATCAGAGGTGAGAAGCCTGCTCACGGAGAATAGCTCCGCGGGCAGGAATCATAACAGTACCCCCTCCTTAAAGACCCCCTCCTCAAGCCTCATATCAACAGCTAGAGGGGACAAGGTATCAGTCCATACTGACAGGGGAAGATCAAGGGTCCAAGAACAGACGTTGGAAGATTCTTGGCTAGGAACTGTAGCGTTGGTAATCCTGTAGCGGAAGTCATGATGAGGACTGTTGAAGATCCTGGCAAGATGTAAACAAGACACTGAAGACATAAGACAAGCAAGGCATGAGATTGCAGGACAGCAGGCTTGCATCTCACGTTCTAGAGATCAAGGAGGCAGAATTCAAAGGCAAAACGTCTAGGAGGAACAGAAGGCATAGCCGAGTATTAACTTGTAGTGAAGCCCAGATCTTGATTCACAGTGGTAACATGAAGAGAAGTTCAAACTGGATTCTATGGCTGTAACAGTGGAACTCAGGAGAATATGTAGACAACTTACTAGCTGACTTTAGAATAGCCATGGTGACAGGAGGACTCGAATGGAAGTCCGAAGCACAGCATTCAGATGCTGGAGAGTTAATTCTAGAGGCAACTTTTTCTAAAGAAGATGGTGAATTCTCTATCGAGAGAAGGCTCACAGCGAGGGTCGTAACTGGGAGACTCACAAGATCTTCACCATTGGAAGCTCGAGATCCCCCCAGGAGGAGCCCTTGAGGAACCGAGCCACTTGGGCTTAGGAGTAAACACCTGGGAACAAGTGTGCGATAAACGTTTCAAAGGACATGAGTTGAGCCAGAAGTCGGAACCAGAAAGACCCACAATCTTCACCATCAGAGACCCGAGATCCCCCTGGGAGGAGCCCTTGAGGATCCGAGCCGCTTGGACTTAGGTGGGGTCCGTGGCAGGCGGACGTCTGAAGCTAAGAAGGTAGCAGAGACTAAGAAGCACAGGATTGTTGCTTCCCGGCTGGCATGGCTAAATGAAAAAAAGTCTTTATAGTTTGGTACAAGGGTGTTGCATATTGGGAAATCCATAAATACTTCAAGCACTCACAACGTAGTGAAGTCTCTCTCAGAGTTGATGGTCAGTAGGTGTCACTATAGTACTAAGCAAGGAACTGTTTGGTGATGATAATTGTTCCGATGACTGTGAAGCTGTAGTCCCTATAAGCTGGAACAAGGAACATAATAGACTATAGGTGCCGCTGTGGCACTGTACAAGGAACTGTTAGTCAAAGGAAAATACTCCTTTAGGACAAAGGCCAGAAGCCACTTGAGATGGACGGAGCTTCATGAGACTAGACTTAAGATGGCAATGGATTCCAATGGGTACGAGGAACCACCACAGACAGAGGGTCAAATGTAGGCACTGGAGGGCATACTTGCAGAAGTGAGTCACTAATGGCAGAAGGTGTTCCCTTCAGAGAATGAGTAGACCAGCGGTGCAGGCTTACTGGACCATTAAAAGAGATAGTGTCGTCCGTAGCTCAGCAAAGGGGCTGCACGGCAGAATAGATGGCAAAGGGTCAGGAATTTCCAATCCTGATTGAAGACTTGAAATGCTGCGTGTAGGACGTTGGAAAACTCATGGTGGCGAGCTCATGGGTGCAGGATAGCTCACGATGGTGATCCTGAGTAGAATTCATCTTTATGGAATGGAAGCTGGATCAACTATGGATTCAAGGAGATTCACAGGGAGGTGACATCTGTGAAAAACCAACAAATAGTCCATAGCTGGAGTCTCACTTGCAGATTTGAAGAGGGACTTCTAATTGAAGATGGCTCCTAGGGCAAGCGCTAGGACAATGCAAGCAGGAGCAAGGTCAGAAGCGAAGGGATGAAGATGCATCTAGGGTGCAGGCGCCTCCTGCTGGTCATAAAAACACTAGGCGTAACCTGTAGAGAAAGCTTCCGGCTGAGAAGACTCCAGAGCCAGCACTAGGCCAGTGCAAACACGGGATGAATGGACAGAGATGAAGTGAAGACAGATCTCGGGTGCAGGTGATCCTCACTTCATCACTTCAGGTCCTGGCTTTCCCGACCAGCAGGAGGCTGGTCAGGAAAGCCAGGACCTGAAGTGATGTAGAGTACAGTTCGAAGACATGTACTCCCTAAAGCTTGAAGATTCTCGAAGTTGAGGATGCTGGTTATTGAATTTGGAACCTGGGTGCAGGTGCCTCCTGCAGGTCGTATGAAACCCAGGGAGCTGAACCAAATCGGAGTGAGAAGAACAGAGATGAACACTGGAACCATGGCAGGCATCTCCTGCCAATCGAGGAAGTTCCAAGACGAGTGAACGCAGAGATGGTCTGGATGCAGGCACCTCCTGAAGGTCGTGGGAAACAGACAGCTGTAGTGGCGAGACATCAACAACAACAACAAAAAAAAGATTTGACTAAAGCAAGCGTTAAATGTCCAAGAAGCTAGGAGCAAAAATTCCTCTGGCCAAAAGCAAGCTGAAGAAAGTCCAGAAACTGAAGAAAAAATTTCCAGGCCAAAAATCAAGGCAAAAAGTCCAAAGAAAACTGGAGCCCATCAGGCACAGCTCACCAAGCTCACGACCTTCAGATTCTGTTATGAGTGCGTCCTCTGGCAGCTGTTATGACCCATGGGCATGAGGCCTTCGGATCGTGTTACGCTCCGAGGCACGGGTCCTTTGGATTCTGTTACGGGCACGGAGGTGCAGTCATCTCTAAAACAGGTGATGTGAGCCCTTGGGCCACAGCATGACCCAGGGAGGAGCCCCAAGACACACCGCAGGAGGTGAGCTGGTGCAAGCATGGGTAGCAAGAGCAGGACAAGGCTGAAGCAAGGACAAGGATACTAGGTCTGACCCTCTACCAGACCTGTATGCCCAGGATGACCAACAACTCAATGTTGATCGATGAACAGTCCTCTGACCATTCCAAGCCCTTTCGGACCTGCTGCTGGGTACAGCAAGAGGCGGCAGGCCGGACAGAGGATGAGGGCAGACAGAGTCCTTAGAACACAGAAGACTTAGATGAGGACTGAAGCGAGGACACTGTAGACAAAGACTGAAGCGAGGACACTGTGGACGAAGGCTGAAGCGAGGATCAAGTGCTGGATCGAGACTGCGACGCAGCGCGCCCTACACAGTCCACCCGCGGGACTAGTCGCGGACCATGCTGGGCTCGAAGCAGACTCCAGGAGCGGTAGTGGAAGCTGATACCGGAACATGACGAAGATACTGAAGAGGCCTGCACTGGGACATGCCCTACACAGCCGCCCCATGGGACTGGTCATGGACCATGCTGGGCTCAGAGCAGGTTCAAACAGAAACTTTACATGGACAGATGCAGGTTTGCAATAGGCTCCGAAGACCGGGACAAGACTGAAGCTGGTTTCGATTCTCAAGGATTAAAAACAATGGACTGAAGCAAAAAGTCTTCCAGAGTGTTGCACTGCAGAGATGAGGATGGCCTTGTACCGTGAGTCGCCCTTCATAGCCCACCCGTGGGACTGGTCACGGACCATGACAATGGCACGCCAGGAAAGTGACATCAGGGAACCAAGGCATGGAGGCAGAGGCTAGACAAAGGCATCAGGAAGGACATTGGACATCAGGGATATGGAGACATCAGAAGACACAGACGAAGGACATCAGAAAACTGAAGACACCTGGAAGCATGGACGAAGGACGTCAGGAACACGGAGACAACTGAAGACACCGACATCAGGATCAGGAACAAGACAACATGAAGCCATCATATCAAGGAGACCACTGAGGATCTGGATCGACGAAGGAGCACAGACGACTGTGAGACTCGATCCGAAGGCCTGGAGTGACTGAAGAGGAATCCCTTTATAGGGCTGAAGCAGGAAGACATCATCAGGTGGGACCAGTAACACCTTCTGTTGCTGGCCCTTTAAATACAGTGAAGAGGTGCGCGCCGGCACCTAAGAGAAGCAGGAGAGGTAACACAGGACCACGGACAGCGGCAAGCTCCTGCGCACAGCTGAGAGGAGCAGGCAGGCTTCGGGGCGGCCTCCAGCTGTCTGACGAGGACCCCGGGGATGATGTCACAGCTCCCTGCCGTGGAGGTAGGCCGGCAGCGGCTCTAGGCCGCAGAAGGAGGTGCAGGTGTGCGCGGCCTCCAGGCTGCATACGGATGTCATTCTGGTGGTGGCCTAGACAGGGCCATGAAGATGGAGGCTCCCAATGGCGTCAGCCCTGCCGCACAGGACAGGAGACAGCCGCGGCCTCTGGGCCGTGGAGGATGGTGTCGGCGGCATCCTGCCGCGTTAGAGGACCGGTGGTTGGCAGCAGTGGTCAGCCCGTGACAGCCGCAAGGTGGCTCCCGGCAGTGTCAGAGGTGAGAGGCCTGCTTGCGGAGAGTAGCTACGCGGGCAGGAATCTTAACAGGAATACCACATGAGAAATTATATGTACTAATATGATTTATCTTCAGGTTCATAGCATGAGTGGGGGATGAGACATGGTCCCAGTCCCCTCAATACCACAATTCTGTGCCCTTCCAAAACAACCTCTCACTTGTGGCACCACAGACCAGATAAAATCATCACACCAGAATAACACAGTAATTAACCTTTTTTACTAGTATTATGTAAGTAGAGAGTAAATCCAACCAGAATATTAAATAGGAAAAGTACAGCATTGAAGTGTATTAGAAACTTGTAGTTTCTTATTTTATATCAAGCAATGCTAAAATAATGCTGGGTATGGCCTGTTAGCCAGGGCAACAAACATACTCATATAGATAGTAAAAAAATAGGGAATGCTAATAGAGAAAGGTGGTGGGAAAAGGCAGTGAAGTACCCAACTTTCAGAAACTGTCTTTACCCCTGAGTACTCAAAAAGGGGAGAGGGAGGGGAACAGATACAACTCAATATCACCAGTTTGTAAAGGATGCACCCTGTCCCAAATACATAATTGTGTGGGGGAAAAAAAATCAAGAAAATGAAGATGGTGGAGCTGGCTAGATGATAAACCAAATAGACAAGCACTGCAATATGTGCAAGATCTCTCTCTCCTGAGGAGCTTCCCGAGATGGTTTACTTGGTACTAAACAAAAAGGTGGCCTGGTTTCAGGCTCTTACAGAAAGACTATGATCTATCAGCTTCTGTTTCCCAGTGCTATCTCATGTGGCTGTACCTGTCAGCTAGGGTTTATGCTTGATGTCAGCTGAAAGGCTAAAGCAGTTAAGATGAGATACTGAATTTGTGACAAAGGCAAGGAAATAAACCTTCTCCCTCCCCTGCTAAGATACTTTCTGTGCAAAGTTTAGATTACTTAACTCAGTCTCTTAGGAGGGTGATCCAGCCTTGTGCTCCTGCACCTGGTTAGAAAGTATCTCACTCTCTCAGCTCCTGGCTCCTCTATTTCTTGTTGGGATTTTACATGTAGGTCAGCTGTGAAGCAAGAACAGCTGTCTGTCTCTCTATTTCCTCACAGCATAGACTTCTGTCTCTCTCTCTTGATAATTAGATCTTCAGGAGATCTGATTGCAGGGCTTCCAGATGCAATCTGGCTCTTGCCTCCAACTTCTCGCTGTCCCCACCCCTCACACACAGACAGAGTCAGCCAATTTGTACCTGTCTTCCTTAAATGGTCTCCTAGCATTCCTTTAGCTTTTTATTCTGCTGGCTATGTAGTGCTGTTTTCTGGGCAAGCTAAACAGTACAGCTCTTTTCTCAACTTGTTAACACTGTGAGTGCTGGATGCTGGTTCTTGCAGAACATCTGTCATTCACAGGAGAGCACATGGGTTTTTGACGTATTTTTATATTCCTTCACCTTGGCAGTGGCGGCTTGCAGTCTCTGCAGGGTTGAAAACCCTTTTTTGACAGGTCCAAAACACATCACTCACATCCAGATGCAGCTTGATCCACATTGTAAGGCACCAACACATAATAAGCTCATGGGGGCAGGAACCTGGTTTATAAAAGCTTGCTATATTTAAGAAAAATAGAGAAAATATCAAATATACTTCCTTAGGAAACAACATGAGCTGCATGGCCATGGCAGTGTTGGACTTATAGCAGACTCAAGCAAAAGTAAATCTATTTGTGTCAGAGGGCTCTGGGAACTGAATAAAAGATGTGCCTGTATTTTGGTGAATGGGGTTTGTGAGCAGATAGTAGGATATCTGTGAAACTTGAACAGTAGCTCTCATCTTGCACACTCCACCAGATATCTGTTAAATATCTGATAAATATCAGAGTGAAGTTTTTTTTCCTAATATCAATCAGGCCGATACGGTAAAACCCACTCTCCCAACGTGCATCCAAGCCACTCTTCTGTGCGCCATCAAGTATTTAAATGAAGGCCCACGGTAAAAGAAGCGGCAGCTGTCAGCGGGTTTGACAGCCAACGCTCAATTTTACCAGCATCGGTTCTCAAACCCGCTGACAGCCACGGGTTTGGAAAACGGACGCTGGCTAAATTGAGCATCCATCTTCCGACCCACGGGCCACGGGCCGATTTTTAATTATTTTTTTTTAATTTTTAAATTTTTTTAAATTTTGGGGCCTCCAACTTAATATCGCTATGATATTAAGTCGGAGGGTGTACAGAAACACAGTTTTTTCTGCTTTTCTGTACACTTTCCCGGTGCCGACAGAAGTTAATTTCTGTAAGTAAAATGTGCAGCTTGGTTGCACATTTTACTTTCTGTATGGCGCGGGAATAACTAATAGGCCCATCAACATGCATTTGCATGTTGTGAGCGCTATTAGTTTCTGGGTAATAGCGCATTGAAAATGCGCGGCCAATAGCGGGCTAACAGTGCACTCCACGGAACGCACTGTATTGTATCGGCCTGGATGTTTATTATAGTTACTATTTGTGTTTTTGACTCTCTTCAATCTCTAGAGGCCAAAAGGAATCAAGGAGAATTGAGACTGTGCATGTAATACAAAATGTTAATGTTTTTATCTGAGCTCATATTTAGATCAATGGTATAAACTACAACTGTTGGGTAGTTTCCAGTGTCTTTCAGATTAGATACCTTTAAACAGTATGCACTAGGAATGGTTTGATGTCTAACTGTTTTGCTCCTGACCTAACAACCTGGTTTGACCCCATAACTCAGTTTTACACCCAAGAATTAAAACTGGCCATCTTGACTTTGGAATCAGTTGCCTTTAGATGCTAGGGTATTGCAGGATTATTTTGCTTTGTGCAAACTAGCAAGGATGTGACTATTTATGTTAGCTGTAGGCTAATATATATTGTGCTACTTCTGTCTTGCATTTAGTCAATTTGGATTTTATATTTACTTGTCTTTTTTGGTTTATAGCCAAGAAGATTTGATGAACATTGCACAAATCTCATCTTTGGGTGAGTTTCCTCACTCCGAAGAACAGAATAGAACAGTGCTCTTCACAAGAGAGCACTGTTCTGTTCTGTTCGTACCAGTGGCGTAGCCAGAATTGATTTTTTGGGTGGGCACAAGGTTAACATAGGTGGGCACAAGGCATGCAGGTCTACTAGTTGTTTTCTTACTGATAAATAATGCCATATACTGCACCCTAGAATGGCTTTCTAAGTAGTTTGCAACAGCCATTATGTGTCATGTATGAAACTTTAAAATAATTTACTTCAATTATTTCAAGTATAGAAAACAATCAAATCCAATCATATAATAAAACAAAAATTAATGTATTCTTTCATGAACCATCTTTGCGAAACCCAGAAATCTTCATAAATACAATAAAATATAATTAATCATCAGAACAGGTGCAGCGCAAAGCTGTGGCAATTCACATTACAAGTAACATGAAAAAAAAAATTCAAATTCTGGTGTAATCTCAGCAAAAAATAACCCTCCACTGCTATTTTGTGAAGTAACAAACTCTTGCAAAGAAAGAGGCATCTGGAACCTTGCCAAACAATCACAGCACTGACTCTCAGGATTCAAACAGCAACCTTATGAAAAAGCAGCAATGCAAATACTACACCAGGCCCTAGAACATTAATACATCACCTACAGGAATAACAGAACAGGCTGGACTACTACTACAGAGAAACTATATGCTAGAAATACTCATTTCTGTCACAAACAGGCAAAACTGAGACCGACCCTTACCTAATATAGAAATAAGAGACTATAAATTAGAAACAGAAACATGTAGATAAAGCCAAAATAGAAAGCCTGAGAAACTAAAATGTCTGAACAGTGGAATACTTAAGAAAGAGCAAAATACAAAAATATAAGAATGCACATTCCCAAAGATGACATATTTAAATTGCTAACATCTCTCTCTCTCTCTATATATATATATATACATATATTTTTTTTTACCTTTGTTGTCTGATCTTTGTATTTTTCTAATCAGTTGGTCCTGGTCTCTCTTTCCCATTTTTTCCCTTGTCGCTCATTTCCTAATTCCTCTTCAGTGTCTTTTCTACTACTGTCTTCTTCCCTTCCACACACACACACACATATATATATAAATGCTTTCTCTCACAGACTCCCTCACACACTCAGGCTCTAACTCTCATATGCTCTCCCCCCCCCCCCCCCCCACAGCTCACATTCTCTGCAGACACACATACAAGCTCTCACTTTCTCACCCCTCCCCAGGCTTATATTCTTATGCACACACAGACGCACATCCAGGCACCCATTCTCATCCACACACACAAACCCATTCTCCCATTCTCACCCACACATACACACATTTAAGGTCCCATTCTCACCCACACATACACACTTTCAAGCACCCATTCTTACCCACATATTCAAGCTTCCATTCTCACCCACACACACAAACCCAGGCTCCCATTCTCACCCATATATATACACATTCAAGCTTCCATCCTCACCCACATATTCAAGCTTCCATTCTCACCCACATATTCAAGCTTCCATTCTCACCCACACCCACACACAAACCCAGGCTCCCATTCTCACCCATATATACACACATTCAAGCTTCCATCCTCACCCATATATACACACATTCAAGCTTCCATCCTCACCCACATATTCAAGCTTCCATTATCACCCACACACAATCAAGACTCCATTCTCACTCCCATACACACCCAGGGTCCGATTTTCACCCACACACACACAAGGCTCCCATTCTCATCCTCACATACACATTCAAGCCTGTGCACAGTTTCCGCTTCCTCCCCCCAGAGCAGGAAGATCAGCTGGCCTCCTGCTATCTTCGGGCCATATGGCCGACCGATCTTCCTGTTTGGGGGGGGGGAGGAGAGCGGAAGTGCCGCGCACAGCTTCCGCTTCCTCCCCCCAGAGCAGGAAGATCAGCTGCCTCTCCTGCAGCCACTGGCCTCCTGCTATCTTCGGGCCGTATGGCCGACCGATCTTCCTGTTGGGGGGGGGGGGGGAAGAAGAGCGGAAGCGCCGCGCACAGCTTCCGCTTCCTCCCCCCAGAGCAGGAAGATCAGCTGGCCTCTCCTGCAGCCACTGGCCTCCTGCTATCTTCGGGCCGTATGGCCGACCGATCTTCCTGCTGGGGGGGGGAAGCGGAAGCTGTGCGCGGCGCTTCCGCTCTTCTTCCCCCCCCCCCCAACAGGAAGATTGGTCGGCCATACGGCCCGAAGATAGCAGGAGGCCAGTGGCTGCAGGAGAGGCCAGCTGATCTTCCTGCTCTGGGGGGAGGAAGCGGAAACTGTGCGCGGCGCTTCCGCTCTCCTCCCCCCCCCTCCCAAACAGGAAGATCGGTCGGCCATATGGTTGTAGGACCGCTTCCCCACGTGTGCCGTGATGGCGCGCGAAGCGTGGGTTCTCCTCTTCACTGTCGCGGGGATGGGGTCCCGCGACAGCCTTGCAATTCCGGTGTCAGTTGGGTGGGCCTGGGTCTAAATTGGGTGGGCAGCTGCCCACCCAGGCCCACCCGTGGCTACGCCACTGGTTCGTACGTCTCACTTTGAATGTCAAAGTGGCCCCTAAGCCCTACACTAATACCTAAACCTCACCTCGAGTTACTAGGTGGGCCTCTCATAGAGATATAAATACCTATCTAGTGTGAGGGCATTATGTTCTTTCTCTCTCTCTCTCCCTCCTTAAAACTACTAAATATGGTATGTGCTTTGCATAGGTATTATAATTTTGATAAATCCAAGCCTTAATTTGAGTTTACACCCAAGAGATTTTGCATTCCGTTGGCTTTTACTGGTATCATCTGCATAAACTGCAAAACCTGAAACTTTATAAAAATCACCCTTTTTTTTTTTTACCACAGTACTAGTAGGAGTGAGAGCCCATCAAGCTAACTGGATTACTATTACTGGGAATATGTGTTTTCCTCCTTCGTCCAGAAAGTGAGGAGAGAGTGGTCTTTGAAGTCTGGAGAGTGACCTCTGTCTTTTTTCCACCCTGCTAATAAAAGGTATGCTTACAATATCACTCTTGTATCCCTTGCCTGTTTTTGCTGGCCAACACATTGCTTTCCAGCAAGATGAACATAACACATCCCATGAGAAACCTTGGGTTAAGTTTATTTGGTTTTTAGCTATGTTGTAATCAGCGCTGTTTTCCTGACTTCGTTCACCAATTTTTTTTAAAGGTTATTACTGTTTGAGAAGACAAAGATTTACTTACTAGACCAGAGGAAACAGGCTCTGAGGGATTTCTGCTTTTCCACTGGAAAATGGGCCAACTCGTCAGCAATCCTTTGTTTCATTAAGGGTGGCAGCTCTCACTTCTCAAGGTGCTCTGTTAGTGCTGAACCATATATGTACATGTTATCCCCATAGTTTATATATTTATTTATTTAAAAAAAAACAAAAAACAATTTATAGATTGCCTAGACCCAGTTCAAAGCAGTTTACAAAAATTTACAAACATAAAATATTATAACGAACACTGAACAACTAAAACTAATGAAAACAAAGACAAAACCAGACCTTATGTTGATAAACTCAAAGAAGCTTTATCAATGAGCAATTCTGCTTCAACCAGCTCAAAACCTGTGGATCCCAAAAGGCTAGAGGATGGAAATGAAGAAAAGAGTGCATGGGGGTAACTTGCTGGTGTGGCGGTTACTACCCTTTACCAATAAGCCTTCCTACTATTGATGCAACTCCATTATTGCTCTCTGCTTTAACGGCAGGTGGAAAAGGGGAATTAGATTCAGACAGCAACCAACAATGACATTGGATTTTAAGTTCTGGGAAAACAAATAAGCATGGAGGTAACTTGCTGATGCGGCTGTTACTACCCTTAACCAACATGCCTGATACTTTGGATGCAACCCCAACATTGCTCTCTGCTTCAACAGCAAGAGGTAACAGGGAACTGGACTCAGACAGCAACCAACAAGGGTCCTAATTTTGATGGTTTGAGAGACTAAGGGGGTGACTTGTATGGTGCAGCAGATGCTTCTATGTTTGTATGAAATAAAATGTCTTCAAAAGTTTTTAAAAACATTTAGTACAACCTGTTAATCTCAAGCTGTCAGGTAAGCTATTCCAAAACATTGGACCAGCTAGTTAAGCAGTGGCCCACATTTTATCAAGAAGCTTTCCAGTTACCATACAAGGAGTGTACATGTAAATATTTGTGTTTGATTTTTTTTTTTTTGGGGGGGGGGGGGGGATATTCATTTTTTTTTGTCTCATTTGATATTCAGTTTGATTCATTTTGTTTATTTGAACAGGAATAAAATGGAAAATTAAGGAAAGGAAGGGGTCAGATTCTCTCCTTCCCATGCCAGAAACACTACCAGGCTGTGAAATAAAAAAAAGAACATGATTCCCCCCGCCCCCACCTAGGAGCCAGTCTGCTCCATTTTAAAATCGGGACTCAGTGGGGGCAGGAAAGACAAGGTCCTGATTTGGACTACAGGAATGTCACAGATGAGGTAAGTTGCATCAGGGTGGGATATGAGAAGGCCAGGCAGAGGGGTGTTAATTGTTTTGTTTTGGTAGTGCTGGGGCAGCAGGGTTTGGCAGCAGCAGCAGGAGACCAACTGGGAGCCCAGGGCTACATTATGAAATGAAAAGAAAATCTCAGTGTATTTCATTGAGTTTTTCATTTTGTTTTTGTTTTCAAATGACAAGAAACAAAACAGAGTTTTGTGAATTTTATGTTTGGAAATGAATGCTCTTCCCTTAAGTTAATAAACTGTGAATATAATAAAAGAATAGCCTAGTGGTTAGAGCAGTAGACTATGAACCAGGAGACCATGGTTTGAGTCCTGCTGTCGCTCCTTGTGACCTTGGGCAAGTCACTTTACTCTCCATTGCCTCAGATACAAAAACTTAGATTGTAAGCCCTCTGGGGATAGAGAAATACCTACAGTACCTAAATATAAACTGATGTGATATCTCAGATTTAATGTTGGTATATGAAAATTCTGGATTTTTGAGATGGAGCTTCTATTTTCTTCCTGATTTGGCAAAGAAAGTGAATATTTTTAAACCGATAACATTGTATAGCAAGGGTGACTATTTTTTCAGACCCTATCAGGTAGATTTTTGTGCGCGCAAAGGCTTTTAAAATCTACCTCTATGGTCTTTTCTTCTGTAAATTTTCTGATCTAAGCAAACGGATGGATATCTGAACATATTCTGCTTGTAGTATTGTTTTCTTCTTGTGTTACAGGCTGGTTTGTGGTTTGCAGTGGTAGTGGTAGTGGTATTGGGGAGGAGAAGGCGGCAGTCGATATATTTGTCTCTGTCCCATTGGGATTTACTTCTACACAGAAGAGAGGCCTGTGTGTTCTGGGATCTCCTTTTCTAGTACCAATCATCCATACTCTGCTCTTTGCTTTGTCAGCACCCAACCAATTTTTGCCAGAGAAAAAAGAAACATTAAGCTTTATAAGTTCAGTTCTATTATGGCAAAGTGGTAACTAACTACTCCTTGTGCAGTCCTAAGTCTCCCTCTAGCCTATTACAAGGAAATGTGTTCAGATTTTGGAATGGAATGGGTGTGGGTGACAATTTTGCTGAACCTGGTATTTGAGCAAATGATCTCTAGTGTGAACTTAAGTGGAAACTTTCATTATTTATAAAATGATCAAAATTATTTTGCTATTGACAGAAGCCTCATAAGTTTGCTGTTCCAGTATTGAATCCACTGGAAAAAAAATTCCATCATTTCTTTGCAAAATGAGTGGAAACATCTTTAGAAAAATAAAAAAAAACGAAAGGACCGAAGCAAAAGTATCACCGGAGCAGAGCCATTTTTCAATCTAGCTTCCAACATTCTCCTGCTAAAATCATTACAAAGGCCGTTTATTTTGAAAATTGAAAGATTGGGAAGAGTTATAATGAGATATTATGTGTAAAAGTTGCACATAAATTTCCTGTTGTCATATTTTGGGCTCCGCTAACGCATCCCCTTGGCAGGCCCTGGAGAAGCTGATCACTTTAGTATAGATTGCATGAGCTTCAGTAATATTGCCCAAGGACAGAGACACTGGGTGGCTGACTTGGCTACATGATGATTCAGAAATTAGTGGGGCCTTTTATTGGCCAGACTAAATTGTTCTGAGAAAAAAATACATTTTTATTGTGGAAGAAGAAAAGATGATTAGAAATAAAGACTTCTACTTTCTTTAATATACTTCACTTTTTCTTTCAGTTAGGCTTTTCACAGTTTTCTTCATCTTTGTGTCACCCATTTATTACAGGTGTCTTCTGTATGTGATGTGCACCACCGGTGCAGTTATTTACATACTGACAGATTCTCTCCCTTAATTGCTCCCTTGCCATTCCTAAGAAAGGAGATCTGGAGTCTCAACTAGATCCAACCAGCTTGGTGGACCAAATACCGTAACTCTTCAGTCCAAAACAAAATGCAGGTCAAATTATACCAAATCACTTAGAAACCCCACTGAAACATGATAAATAAATCAATGGGGCATATTTTGGTCATTATCTGCCATTGTTTGCTACTGTATGTTACTGTATCTTAGTATATTGCAAAAAATTGTAAAATCTACAAAAAATATAGACACTAGGAAGGACATTTTTTAGTCATGATCCACAGAGCGCAAATTTTGGTTTGCACATCCTGAATGGCACAAAAGCATTTTAAATGTTTGACTTAATTTAATTTAAGTTTTATTTCCTTTTTGCTTTTCATAGCTAGTCGGCCATATCAAAGAGGATTATATTCAACTACAGCAGGTATTTTTTCTGTCTCCAGAGGGGAAAATACTTCAGGATTCTCTAAGCCTTGGTACTCTGCGCTGCAGCTTAGTAAGTCCCATGTTATTTTCCTTGGTGGGAAAATATTGCAGCTTAGCAGAGCCCCTTAAAAAAGCAATAGGGCCACAGGCTGTGGGCCTACCATCAGTCAAAGGTGTCTGAAGTAGGGATGTGAATCGATTTTTGACGATTTAAAATATCGTCCAATATATTTTAAATCGTCAAAAATCGTTAGAGCCGCGATACAATAACAATTCCCCCGATTTATCGTCAAAAAATCGTAAATCGGGGGAAGGGGGAGGGGAAGGGGGAGGGCGGGAAAACCGGCACACTAAAACAACCCTAAAACCCACCCCGACCCTTTAAAATAAATCCCCCACCCTCCCGAACCCCCCCAAAATGCCTTAAATTACCTGGGGTCCAGAGGAAGGGTCCCGGTGTGATCTTTTACTCTCGGACCTCGGACCTCCGTGCGTTGTAGAAACAAAATGGCGCCGGCGCTACCTTTGACCTGTCATATGACAGGCCGGCGCCATTTTGTTTTTTTGTCCCCCAACGTCAGGAGCGTAGGAGATCGCTCCCGGACCCCTGCTGGACCCCCAGGGACTTTTGGCCAGCTTGGGGGGCCTCCTGACCCCCACAAGACTTGCCAAAAGTCCAGCGGGGGTCCAGAACAACCTCCTGCAGTCGAATCATGTTGCCGTACGGAAAAACGATTCGACTGCAGGAGGTCGTTCCGGACTCCCGCTGGACTTTTGGCAAGTCTTGTGGGGGTCAGGAGGCCCCCCCAAGCTGGCCAAAAGTCCCTGGGGGTCCAGCGGGGGTCCGGGAGCGATCTCCTACGCTCCTGACGTTGGGGGACAAAAAAACAAAATGGCGCCGGCCTGTCATATGACAGGTCAAAGGTAGCGCCAGCGCCATTTTGTTTCTACAACGCACGGAGGTCCGAGGTCCGAGAGTAAAAGATCACACCGGGACCCTTCCTCTGGACCCCAGGTAATTTAAGGCATTTTGGGGGGGTTCGGGAGGGTGGGGGATTTATTTTAAAGGTTCGGGGTGGGTTTTAGGGTTGTTTTAGTGTGCCGGTTTTCCCGCCCTCCCCCCCCCACTGGACCCCAGGTAATTTAAGGAATTT
Organism: Rhinatrema bivittatum; assembly: GCF_901001135.1. Classification (NCBI taxonomy): domain Eukaryota; kingdom Metazoa; phylum Chordata; class Amphibia; order Gymnophiona; family Rhinatrematidae; genus Rhinatrema; species Rhinatrema bivittatum. The sequence goes on from NC_042622.1 coordinate 57,565,667, forward strand.
TGGGGGGGTTCGGGAGGATGGGGGATTTATTTTAAAGGGTCGGGGTGGGTTTTATAGATGTTTTAGTGTGCCGGTTTTCGATTTACACGATTTACACGATTTACACAATATTTAAAAAACCCAAACTGCGACGATCTGATTCCCTCCCCCTCCCAGCCGAAATCGATCGTTAAGACGATTGATCACATGATTCACATCTCTAGTCTGAAGTATCTTCCTCCTCTCCCCTCAAGTGTGGAAAACTCCCCAGGGATCTCTTAAGACTCCCTGTCCCACCTTCCCCCTGCCACCCCCGAGTTAGCCAAAGGTAAATAAATAAAAGTTTAAGATGTTTAATCATGAGTGGTGGCAATACCCCCTCCCACCCAAAATCCTTCCCTTTGTCAAAAAACCCTATCTGGACCCAGACCCCCAGTACCTTGCCAAAACATCCTTGGTGGACCCCTGAAAAGCTACCTCTGCCTGCCCCTGCGCACGCTGAGCCTATGTCCCGGGGCTTCGAAAAAGGGGGCAGGCCATGGGTGGGGCCGCAGTCTGGGGGCGGTCTGGGGGCATGGCCGAGTGCCCTGACACAACGGCCTGTGTCGGGATCTGGCACACTGGCAGTCGGCTGGCGCGCAAGTTACGCCTGCCACAGACAGGCGTAACTCAACAAAATAAGGTAGGGGGGAGATTTAAGTAGGGCTGGGGGGTGGGTTAGATAGGGGAAGGGAGGGAAAGGTGGGGGGGACCAAAAAAAAGTTCCCTCCAAGCCATCGGGCCTCCCCTAGCGCTCGCAAGTGTGCACCCCCTTGCACGCGCCGACCCTGGATTTTATAACATGCACGCGGCAGGGATAGGGCACTGTGTGCAGGAAGAGCACAACACTCCTGGTATTAGTGATAGGGCACTGCATGCAGGAAGATCACAACACCCCTGGTATCAGGGATAGGGCACTGCGTGCAGGAAGATCACAACACTCCCAGTATCAGGGATACGGCACTGCATGCAGGAAGATCACAACACTCCCGGTATCAGGGATAGGGCACTGTGTGCAGGAAGATCACAACACTCCTGGTATTAGGGATAGGGCACTGCATGCAGGAAGATCACAACACCCCTGGTATCAGGGTTAGGGCACTGCATGCAGGAAGATCACAACACTCCCAGTATCAGGGATAGGGCACTGTGTGCAGGAAGATCACAACACTCCCAGTATCAAGGATAGGGCACAAGTTCTAGTCACATTGACTGATCACATTACTTTTTTTGTCAAGCTACCAGCCGTTTCCATTTCCCATCCCCCAACCATCACCTCAGTGGGAACCTTGGTAACATCAATAAATAAGAGGGCAGCCAGCCAATAGGAATACATATTCATTCCTAAACTGACCCGATTTAACAATTTTTAATGATAAATCGTTAGAATTCCTATTATATTGTGTTCTTTAACGATTTAAGATGATATTAAAATTATCGGACGATAATTTTAATCGTTGAAAAACGATTCACATCCCTAATTGTTATTAATAATATAATTACAATCATCATGAGTACATTGTATACCAAATGTACACAACACAGGGCAAAGACATACAATGCAAAGTCTCTTCTCCTTAGAGCTTAACATTTAATCTAGATGGATAGACAAGACACACACAAAAAAATCAAGAGAATTAGCGTTAAACTAGTGATACCATGATCGGGAAGAAAGAAACCAGGTGAGTTATACAATAAGTGGGATTACCTGAGGAAGGGGCAATCATAAGTGGGAAAAGCTGTCTTAGCTTGGCCTAATTTATGGAATTCCCTTCCAATTGATTTAAGACTACAGTCTAATTATCAAAACATTCAAAAAAGATTTAAAGTCTTGGTTATTTTCACAAGTGTTTGGAAAGGATACAACTTAATGGTAGTCGTATTTTATTAGGGCTGTGTTTGATTAAGAGGGTGATGTTTTTTATGCTGATGTTTTTCTTCTATGCACTTTGGGGTAGATCTTTAAAAAATACGCGATCGCGTACAAAAATACGCTGGATATTATAAGATACGCGCGTAGCCGCACAGCCACGCGCATGTTATAAAATACGGGGTTGGCGCGTGCAAGGGGGTGCACACTTTACACCTTGTGCACGCCGAGCCCTAGGGGAGCCCCGATGGCTTTCCCTGTTCCCTCCGAGGCCGCTGCAAAATCGGAGCGGCCTCGCAGGGAACTTTCCTTCTGCCCCCCCCCACCTTCCACTCCCTTCCCCTTCCTAACCGCCACCCAGTCCTATCTAAACCCCCCTCACCTTTGTTCGCGAAGTTGCACCTGCCTCTGGGCAGGCGTAGGTTGCATGTGCCGGCCGAGTGCCGGCGCACAAGCCCCCAGCACAACCGCTGTGACAGAGGCCTCGGTTCCGCCCCACCCACTCCCTGCCCATTTTTTCAAGCCCTGGAACATACGTGCGTCCCAGGGCTTGCGCATATCGCCGAGCCTATGCAAAATAGGCTCGGCATGCACAGGGACAGGTTTTCAGATTTACACGTGTAACCCTTTGAAAATCTGCCCCTAAGTATATCCCATGGTACTGATGCTAGTAATAGCAGTGGTTATTTTCTAAGTCAACTTGATTAATAGCAGGTAATGAACTTCTCCAAGAACTTCTCCAAATCTTTTTTAAACCTACCTACACTAACTGTACTAACCACATCCCCTGGCAACAAATTCCAGAGTTTAATTGTGCGTTGAATGAAAAAGAATTTTCTCCGATTAGTTTTAAATGTGCTACATGCTAACTTCATGGAGTGCCCTCTAGTCCTTTTATTAACCGAAAGACTAAATAACCAATTCCCATTTACCTGTTCTAGACCTGGCATGATTTTAAACACCTCTATTATATCTCCCCTCAGCTGTCTCTTGTCCAAGCTGAACAGCCCTAACCTCTTTAGTCTTTCCTCATAAGGGAGCTGTTCCATTCCCTTTATCATTTTGGTTGCCCTTCTCTGTACCTTCTCCATCGCAACTATTTCTTTTTTGAGATGCGGCGACCAGAATTGTACACAGTATTCAAGGTTTGTATAGGTCCATGTCCTCAGGGAGAAAGGTTGCACTAGTCCTGGGTTTTAACCCATTGCATGGATGACCTGTATAGTTCCTGTTGCTTAAGAAATTCAAATAACATATCTCTACATTTAATGAAAGTAAAATTAATTAGGACTGCCTTAGTCTCTATATATAGACATGGAGCTAAAAGGTACCCCTTGGGTTTGGAAGCCCATGAAAGATCATTTTTAAATCATGCCTCCTTTGCCCTGGTTTTATTCTGCTCCTTTCAGTTAGAAACCACATGATGAATAATCACTTTCCATCTGAACTCTGGGTGTGCATCTTTTTAACTTTCCAACTTTGTCTAAGGAATTTGCATTCATCATTTCAGTAAGTCACTGCATGGCTTTTAGATGTAATAGCATACAGACGTCCATGGCACATTTAAAGCCATGATCTCCCTGTATGCTCTGTTGAAGCTCATTTTGCATCATTAACCCAATGCCGCATTAAAGTGGTACTCTCAACAGAGCATGCTGCTGCAGGTGGTTCTGAAGGAAAGATGCAAATAGTTGGGGAGTTATTTTTGTTCTTTGGAATGTCGGAGCATTGTACCTGAATCATTTATATGCATCCCTAATTTTTCAAGCAGAAACACATGATAGCCTCTCCAAAATTCCAGGATTCTGATGGTAATAAAAAAAAAGAAAGACCTTAAAATAATACCTTCAGCATAGGCTAGCCAGCTGAACAACTGTGGCCAGTGTATTACAGACTGCTATAAAGCTGCATCATTTCTATACTTTAGATATTTCAAATCTTCGTTAAAATTTCCCATTTAATTTCAAATGAATGCATATCTCTAGTATTCTTTCTCTTTGAAAACTGATGCAATGTCTAGGGGGGTTAAAAGTATTCCAGGACTTTGTCTTAATGCAGACAGTTTGAAATCTGCCCCTTAAAGCCTTAGGCAAAAGATGTGCTTTTGCAAAATTGAAGAAGCAAACTGACTTGCAAGTTTTTGGTTTATTTTTGGACAAAATCTTGGCTGTTTTCTCCTTCTATGAACCTGATTAAACAAGCTTTACCTCCATAGACACGGAATAGGAAGAAAGACTTAGAGGTTCATTTTAATACCCGCGAGTGTGCGCACACGTGTGCGCGTTTGCCCGCACGCAAATGGGCATGCCGATTTTATAACTTCGATTGTATATTGCAGGGCACATGTGTGCATGAATGCCATATTGCAGGCATAAGTGGGGGGAATTTTAGTCAGTACACACGGCGACACATTAAGCCTATTTTCATGTTCCCTTCCAGTTCACCCCAGTAAAGGAGCGGACTTCCTAAACCCACTACCTAACATGCTCCCTTTTACCCTACTTTTCTCGACCCCCTAAAACCCCACTGACTATTCTCATTTTTTTTATTTCAGTACTTACACACAGTCCATAGCAGAAGCAAGTTGCACAGTTGTGGGATCCTGGTATGCGCTTGTGCATGATACTGAATTCATGGCATTGTCCTGGCCCACCCATGCCCCATCCATTCCCCGCCCACTTCCCACCCAGACCCCACCCATGTCCCGCCTCTTTAGCTTAAAACCTTTGTAGTGCATATACCGGGAGATACGCGCATGGCCGTGGGCCTTTTAAAATCCACGTGACCCATATGCTTACTAGTCATGCACGTATCTCCCAACTTGGCTGTGCATAGGGTTTTGAAAATCTTCTTGTTAATGATTCCAGCTCATATATCTGTGGGAAAACAATCAAAACATATTAAATCAAGCAGTAACAGGGTAATTTTCAAAGGAAAATGTTAATATAAATGTAACATGCTATTGTAGCCATTTTGAAAAGCCCATTTTCCTGCATTCAGTAGATTTATCTTGGATATTTTATGATGCATGTATGATATTCATACGTGTTATAAAATACGCTTATCTCTACCCTGCAATATACGTGCGTACATAGGCTTTTGCGTGAATACATGCAATACATTGAATCCACATATATCAAATCATTGTATTTTATCCGACTATTTTTAAAATATATGTGTATATTTTTTGTTTGAAAGTAAAATAGGACTTCCCACGTAAGTCCCAATTTACATGTGTAAGTTGGTGGATAACATGTGTAAGTTGGTATATAACATGTGCATGTTGATGAAATTACCAGTTTTACCAATTAGTCCACTGGTTTGTCCAGTCTTTCTCCAGGTCCTCAAGATGCTCCTGGTTCTTCAGCCTGGACTCCCTTCATTTCACCCAGACTTCCCACCCAGTTAGTACTATAAAATAAACATGTTTAATAACACTTACACCAGATTATTATCCGGTGCAAAACTAAACGTGTTGTAAAATGTACACATGTATCTTCTAAAATAGCAACTTAAGTGAATAGCTATGGGCTCTGCCCAGGAATGGCTTTAGACTGCACAGGAATGCTTCTAGACCAAATCATTTGAAAATATACAGAATACACAAGTAGAGGCTACTTACACGTGTTTAGGCTAATTTTTACGTGCTTAGCATTTTGAAATTAGCTACAATATATGCTATTAAATTGCCAATAGGTTTTATCTGCATTAAGTGAAACTTAACACAGGTAAATGGGCTTCTGAAAATTGCTATGCTAGAACGTTACATCTACATTTTCCTTTGAAAATTATTCTGTTACTTTATGCTAGGTAAGTACAGAACAAATGTGGAAAACACGACTTTGCCAAATTTGATTCCAAGAAATAGCGGAAAGATCTCTGTTCATTTCCGAGAATTCAACCTAAGACTTACTAAATTAAATAATTACTACTACTAGGCATCCTTACAGAGCCTTTACTTATTTATTCAGCTATTCATTCCTTTAGGGTCCTCCGAGACTAATAGAAAAAGGAAAGAAAGCAGTAAGTCCATCACCTCTGATGACAAAAAGAAAGACAAATTCTTAATAAAGTGTGGATGATGGCACCCCGAGGGGACAAGCAGAGTTACTCTTGGACTTCCACCCCAATGGGCAAAACCGACAGACAGCAAATGTTATTGTTATAGCCTAGCAATACAGGGACCATAAGTGCAGAGAACCAGCAGCTAACACAGGCGTAAAGGAAAACCAGGCAGAAAAAAAACCCAGCAATACTGTATATGCAAACAAAGAAGGAGCTGTTCATAGAAAGTGAGAGAATGCCTCTGCAAAGGTGCACATATAAGTTAACTATTTATACCACTGTAAGAGGGGCCACTAGTAACTCGGGGTGAAGTATTGGTGGTGGGATAGGTTTTAGGGGGGGCAGTTTTACATGCACAGTCAGAGGTAAGAATATAGCACATTTGCCATCAGTGAAGATTTTCTGTCATTTGGAACGATGAAAGGTAAAAGAAGAGTAGATTTGCACAATGTACTCTTTACCTAGATTGATGCACTGCTACCCCCTCTTACAACGGTATAAAAAGTTAACTTATATGTGAGCCTCCACAGAGGCGCTCTCTCTCACAATTTGCGATAAAAACGTTTTAGGCTTGGAAACGCAAGCAAACGTAGGCACAATACACAGAAAAAAGGTGTAGTCATTTCCAGCATTAAAACCTGCGTCGCTGTGCGTTCTATCGCACGCCACGCTAACTGGCCCTCATTTCCATTTACTTTGCCTAAACTCCTTCCACTTGAATACAAATTAAAAATTTGCATGCGCATTTTGCAATGCAGTATTAATCGCATGCGTTACGGCGTTATCGCCTGTGTTAGGGCCCAAACGCGCGCGATAAGGCTCTAATGCGATTTGATAAATGACCCTCTTAATGTGACGTTAACAATGGTGGTATTTTTTCCTTTAGCTGCATGGATTATGCTCAAGAAACTAGCATGAATGAGAAATAGGAAGAATACAATTTTTTTTCTTTTTCTTTCAACAAATTGTTTGGTACTATGGAGGCAATAATCACAATGATTTAGATGGGTAAACTTGTGTTTACCCTCATAAAATCATGGCCTGATTATTAACACCCCCTCCCCCCACCACTCCCACCACCATGGTTAAAAGCACATGTGATAATGAGCTGAGTTAGATGTGAAAGGAAATTGCATATGGAGACTGTATAATTAATCCCTGCATTTAATTTCTGGTGCATACTTTTGCGCCTGCACCCAAACATATCTAGTACATTGTGCCCATGATCTGTGTACTGGCCACATTTTCTAAAGAAAATTCCACTAGGAATTTCCTTTTGAAAATGAGCTTGCAGTTTTGTGGGTACAAAGTAACCACAGTACTGCCTTCTCTGCAGTACGTTTATGCATTGTTTTAAACAAGGGCACAAGATGCAACAAATAATTTGATTTTTTGTTTGGCTCATTAAAGATGTTTGTTAGTTAACACTGGGAAGAAATGTTTTACAGCAGTAGCCCCAAACATTTTGGAACATCATGCCTAAATTCTGAGATTAATTTTGGATTATCTGGTTCAAGAGGCATTGTAAGGCACGGTTATTCTCTGTAGCACTAATGGCATGGTTTATTGCTTATCAGTATTTCGTTTGTATTGTTGGTGATCTATACTTTTTTGTTTTTTAAAATGTTTATTTCTTGAATGTATTTATGTTCTCTTTAATTTGTAATGTTATGTTTTAGATTGAACACTGTTGCACGCCCCGTCCGCACCCGGCCCGCACACTGACCTGCTCACCTCGCTAGCTCATCTGCAGGTCACGGGTCGGCCTCCCCAGCGGCAGCCGCGAGTGCCTCCAGGCCTCGGCGTCCTGCGGCGGCAGTCGCCAATCCTTCCACTGCACACCAGGCCTCACGCCGGAGTTCGGCGTCCTCAGTGGCATTGGCCACGCCCCTACGTGCTTGCGTGCGGACAGCCCGGTCTCTTGTAGGGCCAGGGGCGGGTCACTTCCTTGCCTTGGCAACCGAGTTGGCACTGTAAGGGGCAGATTTTCAAAAACCGTAAACCTGCCCCAATTTCCCCCTGCGCGCGCTGAGCCCTGAGACGCACATAAGTCCCGGGGCTTTCCTGGGGGGGGGGGGGTGTCGGGGGCGTGTTGTGGTGGTGCAGCATTCGGGGCGGGGCCACGGGCTTGGTTCTGGCCCAGGGACATTTTGGGGGTGCGGCCGAGGCCACCGAAACAGCTCCCGGGCCAGGGAATCGCGCGCTGGCCAGCTGGCCGGCACGCACGAGAGGCAGGCGTAACTTTTAAAACAAAGGTAGGGGGGTTTATATAGGGCTGGGGGGGTGGGTTAGGTATAGGAAGGGAGGGGAAGGTGGGGGGGGGGAAGGAAAGTTCCCTCCAAGGCCGCTCCAATTTTGGAGCAGCCTCGGAGGGAACAGAGACAGACTGCGCGGCTCGGTGTGCGCAGGCTGCCTCTTTTGGGCAGCCTTGCGCGCGCCGACCCCGGATTTTAAAGGATTCGCGCGGCTATTTTATTTATTTATTTATTTTGGGTTTTTATATACCGGCATTCGGGAACGCAGTCCCATCATGCTGGTTCACATAGAACAGGGGTGCATCATAAAACATAAACTAAAAACAGTGGTGCGGAAAATGCAGTTACATATAACAGGGAGATTGGAACTTGGCAGAGAAAGAAGAGAAAGGACAGGTTATTAATTCAAACATGTAAACAATAATGGAGATGGTTAATCATGGTGTAATTGGAGATAAGGATTGGCGAGGATGAGATATATTAGTTTGAGTCCGGGAATGCTTGTATGAATATCCATGTCTTTAGTCTTTTTTTGAAGGTATGCGTGTATCTATTAAAATCTGGCGTACTTTTGTTTGTGCCTCGTGCTCGAACAAAAGTATGCGCGGGTGTACTTTTATAAAATCTACCCCTAAGTGTAATAGTTTGCCTCCGCGTTCACAGCTTGTTCCATTCTTGTTCCAGCCTTGTTCCAGTGTTCTACTGTTCCAGCGTCTTACTGTTCCAGCCTTGTACAGCATCCTTCTGTTCCAGTGTCCTTCTGTTCCAGCGTCTGTTAGTCCTGTCTCCCCAGATAGTACCCTCGGACTGTTTCTCTGTTACTGACCTCAGCCTGCTCCTTGACTATTCTGCTCGCTGCCTGGATCTTAACCTCTGCCTGCCTTGTGACCTCATCAGACCTCTGGAACCTGACCCCTGCTTTGTTAACTACTTCTCAGATTGATCCTCGGATTCTGAACCTGGTTGCCATTGACCACGTCTCCTGATTCTGGCTTTGTCCCTTGCCTTGTCATCGCCTACGCTGTACTGGCCTTCCTTGGTTTTCCAGACCTACAGCCTAGTGACCAACTGTGCTCCCTTGCTGCTCATGGGCACACCTCTCTACTACCTCTCCAGGAGACCCTGTGAGGCCCACCTAAGTCCAAGTGGCCCGGGTCCCTACGGGCTCCCCCCAGGGGGACCACGGGCTTCCAGTGGTGAAGCTCATCCTAGCCTCTGTCTCCTCCTGTGCTCCACCCCCTGAGGGCAGGTGCTTCCTGTTCCTACCAGGGAGCCATTCTCCACTGCTCCAGGACAAGGGTCCACCTCCATGCGCCATGGATTGCCAAGGCCATGGACTCGGCAGAGTCTCACACCTCTAGGGCCCTACCGGGTTTGGCCACCACAGTCCAAGAACATTGCAGGGCTTTGGAATTGCTAGCCTCTTTGGTGGAAGAGCTTCGTTCCCAGCTGCGAGATACAGCTCTGGCCAATCCCGTGGTCCTATCAGCCTCTATGCTACCCAAAGCATTGTTGGCGCTCCCTGCACCTCCTCAATACAACGGGGACCCACGCTCCTGTCATGGCTTCCTCAACCAGTGCTTCATGCAATTTGCACTGCAACTCTCCTTGTTCCCGAAGGAAACCACTAAAGTGACCTTCATTCTTTCCCGCCTAGAAGGGAAGGCTCTTGCATGGGCCTCTCCATTGTGGGAATGCTCTGATCCCATGCTTTCCAAGCTATACGAGTTTGTTGCTCTCTTCAAGCAGACCTTCAGAGACCCAGGCTGCCATGCTATAGCCAGCCATAATTTACTCCACCTCCGTCAAGGGTCACGGACCCTCTCTGAGAATACGGTGGAATTCAGGACCCTGGCTACTGAGCTCAGGTGGCAGGAAGATTGTCTGCAAGCCATCTTCCTAGATGGACTCTCCAGTGCTCTCAAAGATGCTCTCCATCCGTGAGACTCCCACATCTCTAGAGGACCTGATTTCCCTTACCGGGAAGATCGACCATTGACTCCAGCAAAGGCGCCTGGAAGTAAAGGCTTCCCGCTCTCCTACACCGCATCGCACATGTGTCCAGAGTCCTCCAGCCAATACTCCATCACTGCCACCTCCTCCCATGGTGGAACCCATGGAAGTGAACCATGGGCGATTGTCTCCAACTGAACATCTCTGTCAGAGGAAGAAGGGTCTTTGCCTTTACTGTGGTGCTTCCGGACATCTTCGGCAGTCCTGTCCGGTCCATCCAGAAAACTGCAACGCCTGAGCCCGGCGGGGGTCCCAAGCTTAGGCACTACTGTCACCGGCCCCCAACTCCTGCTTCCAGTCTCTCTGGGCATCGAGGCCTACTTCTTCACCACCACTGCTTTTGTCGATACAGGAGCAAGTGGCAGCTTCATCATGGATGACATTGTCAAGCTTCTGAACACTCCTCTCCAGCCACTAGATGTGAGCCTTCACATCGCCTCCATCCAAGGAGAACATCTTCCAAGGCTCATCACCCATCGAACAGTGGCTGTCCGTCTTACCGTGGGCACTCTCCATGAGGAGGAGATGTCCTTCTATGTGTTAAAATGTTCCACACATCCAGTCATCCTGGGCTGCCCTGGCTCCAGGACCATGAACCCCAGTTCGAGGGGCATTCCTTGCAGTTGTTGCAGTGGGGTTCCAAATGCCAGAAGACATGTCTACATCAAGTACCTCCAGCTGATTCTGTCTTGAAGTCTACCACCCTATCTGGTTTGCCAACCCAGTATGCTGAGTTCGAAGACATCTTCTCAAAGCAGAAGGCGGACACCTTGCCTCCGCTATGCAAGTTGAATTGCCCTATAGAACTTCTGAAAGGCATGACACCTCCCAAGGGCAGAACTTATCCATTGTCTCATCCAGAAACCCTAGCCATGTCTGAGTATATCAAAGAGAACCTAGAAAAAGGGTTTATTTGACCCTCCGATTCTCCCACTGGAGCGTTGAGCCCCCTTGTATTGACTACAGGGGGCTCAATGCCATAACCTGAAAAGCCAGTAACCCCTGCCCCTTATCAGTGAGCTGTTTGACCGCCTTCAAGGGGCACGGATCTTCACCAAGTTGGATCTGAGGGGTGCGTACAATCTGGTATGGATCCAACCTGAAGATATCTGGAAAACCGCATTCAACATGTGGGATGGTCACTATGAATATACCGTGATGTCCTTTGGGACTTTGTCTTTGGAAAGGCCAACAGAGAGTAGATCAGAGGATATATAGCAGGCTATAATAATAACACTGGAACAAATTGTAAGTAAAAATATTGATGATATGCCACGTCTTTAGAGGTTGTTAAAGGCCAGGTGTTTGCCATTGAGTCTAAGCTTGCAGGCTATGCAGAGAAGATCAAGGCATTGGAGTCTCAGTGTTGCTTTGCAAGATTTTAAAGTGGCTTTAGTTCAAGATAGTCCTGCAGTACAATGCAAGCTTGAATTGATTGAAGATTTATTTATTTATTTCTAAGCTTTTTTATACCACACATGCAGAAAAAATTGGGCAGAGCAGTTCCAACATCATAAACACAACCATAAAATCATACAAACAAATATTAAATCAACTGTAAAATTTGTGGACCTCTTGCGGTTGTGGCGAGAGTGACTCAACCTACGGTGAAGACCCAGTAGGCTCTCACTGACAGCTGGTGGAGCTACACAGGGAAGACACTGACTAAGAGCTTCACCTATACCAACCGCTTTCCTCTTGGGTTGAGCCCTTGGGCTCTGGGGACTTGCAGGTCTTTAGGCAATAGTCACTGTAGCCATCGAACCAGGGTCAGACTAGGGGCAAGGGAAAGAAGCAAGCAAAAATGGTCAGTGTCCAGGCAAGGGTCAGGGTCAGGCGGCAAACAAGAATGATCAGTGTCCAGGTGAGAGTCAGATCCAGAAGTCAGTTCAAGGGGAGATGAGGAGATGAGGCAACAATGCTGGGCTGGAGAGATGAAGCAAGGCTGGGCTGTAAAAATGAGGCAAGGCTGGGCTGGAGTGATGGAGTAAGGCTGGGGTGGAAAGATGAGGCAAGGCTTGGCACTGGAAATTGGAACAGCAACAGACAATACACCGCAATGTAGACAACCGATGCTGAGGTGGCCACTGTTGGAAACAGGATGCTGGGCTTGATGGACCCTTGGTTTGACCCAGTATGGCATTTTCTTATGTTCTTATGTGCGGCCCTGAGCACATGCCTAGGGAGGGTCTGAGGAGTGCTGGTAATGGCAGGATCCAGAACTGCGAGAGAAGAGACTGGTGACATCATTCCACGAGCGCATGGCTGCCTGGCTAGCAGCATCATGGTAAGTCCAACGGGGACTTCCCACAAGCTGCGACTCCTAACAGTACCCTTTTCTTAAGCCCCCTCCTCAAGATCCTGGATTTGGGCTTCAGGGGAAAGAAATAGTGGAAGCACTGAGAGGAGAGGATCACCTTGCTGGTGGCTGAAAGGAATCAGTAAGTTTTTGCTTGGGACATCGTCTTTTTTGAAAGTATTGGGGCACAGTTAACTATTTGGGAATATTATTTAGTGTGTTTGTGTGTTTGTGCTTTTAATAGTCAGTAAGGCAGTGAATAAACAAGTTAGACTGTTTGTATTTTTAAATAGTCAGTCAATAAGGCAGCTAGTAAGCAGTAGGTAGTGTGTTTATTTTTAAAAGTCTGTAAGGCAGCTAGTAAGCAGAACTGAGTGTTTGTATTAAAAAAAAAAACACAAAAAGTAGCCAGAAGCTAGAAATAAGCTAAGAGCAGTGTGTACCTAAGTAAAAAGGTTGAAAAGTTCAGTGTGATTTAGTTTGAATAGGTGATTTAGTTTGAATAGGTACCAACATTTGTTAATGAAGAGAGCAGTGAGTAACTCTGGCTGACTAACTGTAGTTAGACTGTAAATGGACCTATAAATCCAGGCATCAGATGAAAAGAAGGAACTTGGAGGTGCAGATGTTGAGTGCTTAACCATTCTAAGTCATCAGTCCAGAATTGTAGGGCCGGTCTACATTTCTTGTCAGTGTGTCTCTTTACCTGAGCTGCTTACCTTGGAAATCAAGCAATTGGTTCATAACCAGAGGTCTTGGAACTGTTGAGCCTTGAGATGAACCACTGGACAAGTTACTGAGAGAGTAAGTGGCCACAGGAACCATGGGTGCTTGCTGTAAACCACATGGAACAGGGAAGAGTTGGTGGCACTACTGACATGATTATTGTGCGAAAACTCAACCTATGGTAGAAGAATGGACCAATCATCTTGTTTCTTGATGACATATAGATGAAGGAAAGTCTTAGAAACCTGGTTAATTCTCTCTCTTTGGCCATTCCTTTGTGGATGGTATGCTGTGGTAAGATCTATGGTAATGCCACATTTTTTCCAGACCCCCTCCAATAACGGTCCATGAACTCAATGCCTCTGTCTGATGGCAGTCCACTTAGCTGGAAACCATGTTGGCAAAGAGACAGGCTAGCTCAGGAGCAGGAGGTAAGTTTGGGAGAGGAATGATGTGTGCCATCTTAGAGAATCTGTCTACCACAACCCAAATTGTGGTGCTGCCATATGAAAGAGGGAGGTCCATGATAAAATCAGTGGATAGATGGATCCAGGGTTTCTTGGGGGCTGACAACAGCTGTAACAACCCCCAAGGTCCGGCACAAGCAGTTTTATGTTGCATGCAGACAAGGCAAGATTCCATGTAGCTCTTTGCATCGGTTTTCATCTGTGGCTACTAGTAGTGGCACTGAAGCAGTTCAAGAGTATGGGCTATTCCAAGATGCCCTGTGAGGCAAGATTCATGAGCCCATCTTAACACTTTCTCACAGAGACACTTGGGAACTATTGTCTTCCTCGGAGGCACTGGGGTAGTGGCAGCGACAATGAATTTTGCAGGGTCAATGATGTGTTCTGGAGTCTCTGTTGCTTCCTCCATCTTGAAAGAGCAGGAGAGGGAAGCTGATCTCTGATTCTTAGCTGCTAGATGGTAGCGGAGCTTAAAATCAAATTGATTGAAGAAAAGCGACTACCGAGCCTGTCAAGGATTAAGTTGCTGTGCCTGTTGAAGGTGCTCCAGTTTCTTATGATCAGTGTAGATCATGGTCTTGTTTTTGGTCCCCTCTAGGAAATGCTGCCGTTCTTCCAGCACCAGTTTCACTGCAAAAGGTTCATGATCTTTAATCATGTAATTCCTCTCTGCTGGAGAGTACATCCTGGAAAAGAAGGAACATGGCAAGCGGTACCCTTGATCACTGCGTTGACTGAGGACAGCACCTACCCCAAGATAGAGGCAACTACCTCCAGGATGAAGGGGTGATCCAGATCCGGGCCCCATAAACAAGGTCCTTGAGAGAAGGCTTATTACAGAGCCTTGAAGGCATTAATGACTTTTGTGGACCAACATTGAGTTTTTGTACTCTTCCTGGTCAAGGTAGTGAATGGTGCTGCAAAGGGTGGATATCCAGGAATTAAATGGTGGTATTAATTAGAAGAGATGAGATTCGGCCAAACCTTTTGGTTCGGCCTTCATTATCGGCTCGCCACGGGAAATTTTGTTTTCCCGCGGTTCGGGCTGATTTTATTTTGGATGCCCATGAACCGAAGCCCGAAACCTCACCCCAACCCTTCAAATTCAATTATTACAATGGGGGGGTTGTAAAAAAAACAAAAAACAAACCCACCCCAACCCTTCAAATTTAATTAACTTCAACCCCACCCACCCTCCTGACCCCTGCAAAACTTGCTGAAATTCCCTGGTGGTCCAGCGGGGATCCAGAGAGCGATCTTCCCCTCTCGGGCTGTTGGCTGCCAGTAATCAAAATTACGCCACCTTAAAACATGGCGCGGGCCATCCATTACTCCTACTATGTGACAGGGGCCAACCAATGGCACCGATAGCCCCTGTCATACGGTAAGGGCAAAGGGCCATTGGTGCCATTTTGATTAGTGGCAGCCGAAGGCCCGAGAGGGGGAGATCGCTCCCAGGACCCCGCTGGACCACCAGGGACTTTCGGTAAGTCTTTGGGGGAGGGTTGCGCAAGTCTTGGGGGGTCGGGAGGGTGGGGGGTTGCAATTAATTAAATTTGAAGGGTTGGGGTGGGTTTGGGTTTTGTTTTGTTTTTTAATGTGCCCTTTCTACCCCCCCCCCCCCCCGAAAATGATAAGAAAACCACACAAAATTTCATGGGTTTTCTTATCATTTCATCGGCCCCCCAAAATGCGACGAAATAGGAAATATCGTCTCTATTTCCTATTTCGTCACAAACAAATGCACATCCCTAGTAATTAGTGAACCCTAGAAAGTGCTCTAAACCCATAGACCTACTGATTTGGGGCCAATCTAGGATGACTTTCTGTTTTGCAGGATCGATATGGAAACCAGTCTGGGAAATTAGTCCAGAAAGGTAAGCTGCTCTTGCTCAAAAAGATATTTCTCAAATTTTGCATACAAGTCATGGTCTTGGAGTCACTGTAGCACTTGTTTAATGTGCTCTTGGTGCAGAGTCAGGGACTAAGAATAAATGAGCATATCATCAAGGTAGACTAGTACGTGGGAGTACAAGAGGTCTCAGAAAATTTCATTTACCATATTCTGAAATACTGCTGGGGCATTGCAGTGCTAAGGGCAGAACAAGGTACTCATAATGTCCATTTTGTGTGTTCATTGCAGTTTTCCACTCATCTCCTTTCCTGATACAAATGAGATTGTATTCTCCCTGTAGATACAGCTTGGTGAAGATCTTGGCTCCTTGCATGCAATCAAAAAGCTCTGAGATGAGAGGTAATGGATAGCGATTTTTCCTTGTGATGGCATTGAGGACCCTGTAATCAATACAGGGCCTAAGGGTATCATCCTTCTTCCCCATGAAGAAAAAACCTGCTCCAGCGGGGAAATAAGATGGTCAAATAAAGCCCTTGGTCAAGTTCTCCTTGATATAATGACTCATGGCCTTGATCTTTGCAACAGATAACACTGGTAAACAAAGTTTTTGTTTCCTTCAGGCTTTTTGGTGTTCCAAATAGATTTTTTGATGCTGATCACAGATATTACTTAGAAATTTGTACATTACGTAAGGTTTTTGAGAAACGGCCAATTTTGTGTTACAATAATTGTGAAATCTTAAAACATAATCTCGCATACATATATTTTCTTGTTGGACAGTAGTTTTTATGATTTAAAAAATTCATGTCGTATTTTTGACGGCCATAAGCAATGTAACATGTAACAGAGACTAACTTTTTAAAAAATACACCAAGAAACTCTGCCTGATCATGCCAGAACTTGCTCAGGCAAGCCCCAGCTCAGCTGCAAGATTCCAACTTGTTTCCATGACGACGCATAAAAGAAGGTGTTTTCGTTGGCCCACAAATCCGAGCTGTGATGAAGGACAGCCACTTTGATGGTCTTCTGCAAGGTACAGAATGTGTTGCATGGACAGGCTTCAAAAATGTCACTTGTAACTTTCTAGGCAACTATAAGGCAGATTGAAAATCTGCTTCAGGCAATCAAATTGATGAAGTACAACATGTCATTGAAGATACATTTTCTTCATTCCCACTTGGACTTTTTCTCAGACAACCCTGGCGCTGTGAGTGACAAACATGGTGACAGGTTTCATCAAGATATTGTCAAAATGGAGAAACGGTATCAAGGCAAGTAGAACACCTCCATGCTGGGTGACTACTATTGGACTCTCATCTGCAAAGCGTCGGACAATGATTACAAATGAAAATCTGCAGCAAAACATTTTTAATTTGGTTTTCTGGTGCTAACATTGCCATTATAGCTTATGCTGCTACAGACACGTAACAATGCTTAATGTATATCACACCTTTCTGGCAAACGGTACGTGATACAGACATAATAAATGCATATTTGTGTTCAGCTTGCTAAAATCTACTTGTTTCACCGAAATTTCCCAGAAATTTGTTTACCAGAGTAATGGTTAGTCTCCATCCCGTGGGGGTACCTTGTCTAGGAGAATGTCTATACCACATCATAGGAGCAATGTGGGGGAAAGGTTTCAGTCTGCTACTTAGAAAACACATTGGAGAAGTTGGCATACTGTGGAGGTGGCCCTGGTAAGGTGGCAGCCACAATCATACAGGGCGACATGGGACCAGCGGTGACACAAGAAGTGAAAGAGGTGGAGCCTCATTGTGCCAATTCCAAAGAGTTCCAATTGATCACAAGCTAATGTTGAAGCCAGGGCAGGCCCAAGATAACTAGATTCACAGCTCAGGGGATTACGTGAAAAGCAATGGTTTCTTTATGAAGAAAACTGGTGTAAAGAGAGAGAAAAACTGTCATTTCAATGAGATGGCCTGGAAGAGGGTTTGACCTAGAATTGGAATAGTTTCTTTTGATTTTGTTTTTCTACTTTATAATTTTGTATTTGTTTCCAAGTGTTTCCTAATACAAAGAGGGGTAGATTTTAAAAGGTGCGCGCTGGTGTACATGTGTGCGCGCGCTACCCGGCGCGCACACATGTATGCCAGATTTTATAACTTGCGTACGCAGGTGCATGCAAGTTCTAAAATTGGGGGTCGTCGCGTACAAGGGAGTGCACAATTTGTGTGCGCCGAGCCCGCGCTGAGTCGCGCTGCCCTCCCCGTTCCCTACCCCCCCACCCTACCTTCCCGTCCCTTCCCCTACCTCCCCCACCCTTTCCCCCTACCTTTTTCTTTTTTTTTTTCTTGTTTTAAAACTTGCCTCAGCCCTGGGGCTGAAGTAAGTTGCGCGCGCTGGCCGACTGCTGGCATGCGATCCCCCGTATAGTGACAAATGGCCGCTGTGCCAGGAGCCTCTGACCCCGCCCTGCCCCGCCCCCGGACCACCCCGCCCATGCCTGCCCCTTTAGGAAAGCCCCGGGACTTACACTCATCCCGGGGCTTTACGCTCATCACCGGGTCTTTTGAAAATAGGCCCGGTGTGCGTAAGCCCGGTTACGCGCGTAAATCCTCTGAAAATCCGGCCCAGAGTTTTTTGCACTAAATAATTATTGACAACGTATTAAATAAATAAAAGAAAAAGAAAATTGCCCTCTGTATATCACATCTATGCCTATGCTTGCAGTATGGTGAGGTGTTTCTAGGGGTAGGGTTGGGGAGCAGTTTGCACTTTGCACTGACAAAAGTATGTGTGAATTTTTTTTCTTTGCAAAACTACCTACATAAATTGCAGTGTAAATATGTGTGGGTAGTTTTTCTGGGATAATTTTCAAAAGGTAAACATACATGTATTTTCCCTTTGAAAATTAACATTACATTTATTGGTAAAAAGTACCCACAGATATTGCACCAATGCTGGCAACAATGGGCAAAAATGTCAGATAGATCTTCCTAAGGACCTGATTCATTACAAGGTGAATTTTAAAAGCCTTACGCATACCAAAGCTGGGAGATATGCGCAGAAGTTGGGCCAGCGCACGCTGCGCAGATTTTAAAAGGAGCAAGTACGCATGCATCTCCCAGTATGCACACAAAACCTTTTTCAAAAAAGAGGCGGGGCGTGGACATGGTCTGGGTGGGGCATAGGCGTTCTGGGATTTTTGAATGAAATCAGCACGTAAGTATTTACACACACAGGCATGTACCGGGGTCTCCTACCGCGTACTTCTGCTATAGCTGGCGTGTAAGTCATGAAACAATAAAACTAGGCTAGCCAGCAAGGTTTTAAGGGTTGGGGCTAACAGAGTAAAAGGGAGGCATTTTAACTTGGGGGGGGGGGTTAGAAAGTCCTATCCTTTACCTGGACAAACTGGGAATGAAGTGGGGAAACTGGTGCGCATATCTACTTTATGCGCACATGTACGTGCATACAGCCTATTTTATACCATGCGTGCATATACGCGTGTATGTTATAAAATGAAGGTGTCCATTGGCATGAAGCAGCATACGCACATACATTTGCACCCACACGGCTGTTAAAAAGTTACCATCCCCATGAATCAGGTCCTAAGTAAAGCGTTATCTAGCTAAGGGCTTCATTTACTAAGGCTTTTCTCCCATTCTGTGTATAAGGGAAAAATGCTTACTAAATGAGACCCTAAATTTATAGGTGTGAAAATTGCACTGAACAAAGTGACTATGTTTAGCTGCTAATAGGGATGTGCAGAGGGACTGCATACGTTGCATTCGGTATTCTTATTCTCGGGGGGCAGATACATTGCATTCGGCAAGGGGGGTCCCCGATACTTTCATGCGTTCATTCTTATTCGTTTCCCGGCTAAAATTGAATTAACTACAACCCCCCCACCCTCCTGACCCCCCAAGACTTACCAAAACTCCTTGGTGATCCAGTGGGGGATCTGGGAGCCATCTCCTGCACTCACGCCTTTGGCTGCCGGTATTCACAACGGCACTGATAGCCTTTGATGTTTTTCACAGTGGCTACCGGTGCCATTGGTCAGCCCCTGTGACAAAGTAAGGGCAAAAGCTATCGGTGACATTTTGATTACTGGCAGCCGACGGCCCGAGTGCAGGAGATCGCTCTCGGACCCCCGCTGGACCACCAGGGACTTTTGGCAAGTCTTGGGGGACCCGCCTGACCTCCACAAGACTTGCCAAAAGTCCCTGGTGGTCCAGCGGGGGTCCGGGAGCAATCTCCTGCACTCGGGCCGTCGGCTGCCAGTAATCAAAATGGTGCCAATAACCTTTGCCCTTACTATGTCACAGGGGCTACTGGTATCATTGGTCAGCCCTTGTCACATGGTAGGAGCACAAGATGGCGCCGGCCATACATTGCTCCTACCATGTGACAGGGGCCGACCAATGGCACCGGTAGCCCCTGTGACATAAGGTCAAAGGCTATCAGCGCTATTTTGAATACCGGCAGCCGACAGCGTGAGTGCAGGAGATGGCTCCCGGACCCCCCGCTGGACCACCAGGGAGTTTTGGTAAGTCTTGGGGGGTGGGGTCAGGAGGGTGGGTTTGTTTAAATTTGCTCCTTTAGACAGCCGAATAATTTGGTGAAGATTCGTTGTATTCGTGGGGAATCGCGATATGTTTCGCTTCCCCACGAATACAACGAATATGGCCCTATACATTTATTTTATTTATTTAGTAACTTTTATATATCGGCATTAGAAAGGCACATCATGCCGGTTCACATAATAACAAAAGCGAAGGAAATACATTATAACAAGGGGATATAAGTAGGTCAGAACAAAAGTAAAAGGTCGGAAAAGGGGAAATATTAAACTAGTAAACAAATAAAACAACTGATAAATATGTACTAAAGAACAACTGATGATTACAAGCTCTAATATAAGAGGCAACATAATGATATATTAATATAAAGTGGAGGTACAGGTAAGCTCCAGCAGAAGAGGCAACATAGTATACAGTAGAGATGTGAATCGTGTCCTCGATCGTCTTAACGATCGATTTCGGCTGGGAGGGGGAGGGAATCGTATTGTTGCAGTTTGGGGGGGGGGTAAATATCGTGAAAAATCGTTAAATCGTGAGCCGGCACATTAAAACCTCCTAAAACCCACCCCCGACCCTTTAAATTAAATCTCCCACCCTCCCGAACCCCCCCCAAATGACTTAAATAACCTGGGTGTCCAGCGGCGGTCCGGAACGGCAGCGGTCCGGAACGGGCTCCTGCTATTGAATCTTGTTGTCTTCAGCCGGCGCCATTTTCCAAAATGGCGCCGAAAAATGGCGGCGGCCATAGAACAACACGATTCCACGGCAGGAGGTCCTTCCGGACCCCCGCTGGACTTTTGGCAAGTCTTGTGGGGGTCAGGAGGCCCCCCCAAGCTGGCCAAAAGTTCCTGGAGGTCCAGCGGGGGTCAGGGAACGATTTCCCGCCGCAAATCGTTTCCCGTACGGAAAATGGCGCCGGCAGGAGATCGACTGCAGGAGGTCGTTCAGCGAGGCGCCGGAACCCTCGCTGAACGACCTCCTGCAGTCAATCTCCTGCCGGCGCCATTTTCCGTATGGAAAATGGCGCCGGCCATACGCATATGGCCGGCGCCATTTTCCGTACGGAAAACGATTCGCGGCGGGAAATCGTTCCCTGACCCCCGCTGGACCTCCAGGAACTTTTGGCCAGCTTGGGGGGGGCCTCCTGACCCCCACAAGACTTGCCAAAAGTCCAGCGGGGGTCCGGAAGGACCTCCTGCCGTGGAATCGTGTTGTTCTATGGCCGCCGCCATTTTTCGGCGCCATTTTGGAAAATGGCGCCGGCTGAAGACAACAAGATTCAATAGCAGGAGCCCGTTCCGGACCGCTGCCGTTCCGGACCGCCGCTGGACACCCAGGTTATTTAAGTCATTGGGGGGGGGGGTGGGGGGGGGGGGGAGATTTAATTTAAAGGGTCGGGGTGGGTTTTAGGGGGTTTTAGTGTGCCGGCTCATGATTCTAACGATTTATAACGATAAATCGTTAGAATCTCTATTGTATTGTGTTCCATAACGGTTTAAGACGATATTAAAATTATCGGACGATAATTTTAATCGTCGAAAAACGATTCACATCCCTAGTATACAGGGGAAGGGACTAGTGTAAGAGGTATAGTACAGAAGGTCTGGTGTAGAGTACAGGGGAAAGGGACTGGTATAATGGAGTATATTACAAATAGAGGTGCAGTAATGCAGTGGAGGTAGATTAGTCAGGGTAGGCTTGATGGAATAGCCAAGTCTTCAATTTGGATCTAAATTTAATAGGGCAGGGTTCTGATCGAAGCGTCATGGGCAGGGAGTTCCATTTGGTGGGGCCTGCAATAGAGAGAGCTCTTTCCCTAGTGGAAGTGAGGCGAGCTGTTTTTAGAGAAGGTACTTGCAGGGTTCCATTATGAACTGATCTAGTAGGACGGGTCTGGGTGACAGGGCTGAATGGTATATCGAGTCAAAGGGAGTTGTGTGAGAAGATGGATTTATGTATGGTGGTTAGTGTTTTGTGGAGAATTCTGAAGGGGATGGGCAGCCAATGAAGGCCCTTCAGAATGGGGGTGATGTGGTCTGTTTTGCGGGAGTTAGTGATGATTCTGGCTGTTGCATTTTGCAACATTTGGAGCGGTTTGATCGTGGTGTGTGGGAGGCCTAAGAGTAGTGAGTTGCAGTAATCGAGTTTAGCAAGTAGGGAAGTTTGAATAACAGTGCGGAAGTCTTGAGAGTGTAGCAGTGGCTTAAGTTTTTTCAGGACATTTAGTTTGTGAAAACCACTTTTAAGGATGGAACTTACATACTTTTTCATGTTAAGTTGTTCATCCAGGAGGACTCCGAGGTCTCTTACAAAGGGTTGATTTAAAGCAGGTTGACAGATAGGATCGTGAAGTGAATGTGGTTTGGAATGGGGGGAGATTAGTAGTAGTTCCGTTTTATTCGTGTTCAGAGCGAGGTGGAGGTTCGTTAGTAGAGCATTAATAGGGATGAGACAGGTTTCCCAGTACTTCAAAGTGTCAGATATTGAATTGTGGATGGGGATTAAGATTTGGATGTCATCAGCATAGAGATAGAAATTAAGTTTGAGATCTGTTAAGAGATAGCATAGGGGGAAAAGGTAGATGTTAAAGAGGGTGGAGGAGAGGGAAGAGCCTTGTGGGACACCTTGAAGTAAGGGGAGGGAAGTAGAGATAGCATTGCCTATTTTGACAGAGAAAGTTCTGTTTGAAAGGTAGGATTTGAGCCAAGCTAGTGCCAAACCAGAGATACCAATACTTTCTAGACGGACAAGCAGGTGATTGTGGCATATAGTATCAAAGGCGGCTGATATGTCCAGGAGAGCGAGAAGGTAGCTGGTGCCCTTGTTCATTCCTATAAGGAGGTGGTCGGTGAGTGTAAGGAGGAGTGTTTCAGTGTTCAGATGTTTACGGAAGCCGAATTGTGCAGCATGAAGGATATTGTGGTTTTCTAAATAGTCCATGAGCTGTGAGTTGACTACTCTTTCCATTATCTTGGCAATGAAGGGAAGGTTGGATATAGATACATTGCGGATTACCAATATGTTGGAAATGAATGCACAACCCTAGCTGCTAAAAACCCCCCCGAGTGTTCTAAGAGGTGGGATTAGGGGGATTAGCCTTCTAGCGCTGAAATTTCAGCATTAGTGGGCTCAATTCCATGGGTATCCCTGTTCTCAGGGACTGCAGGAGCAAATCTAACTGGCTGGCTATACTATAACCAGCTAAGATTAGGTGAATTTGCAGCCACACTTTAATAGACTATGTTGCATCTGAAAATTCACCTAAATATAACCATCCACATTGCCAGCTATCTTGATGCTGCACGCACTGTTAACAACTGGTGCCTTAATACTTCATAGGAAAAACAAGCATAAAGAGCAACAGGGGTTTAAAATAGATGCTTTGCTGAGAAAAAAAAACTGAGAATAAGAGTATGTTTAAGGTATGCAACTGGAGAAAACTTTATTTGGTAGCTGGTGAGGTGTAGGATAACCAACTCCTGTACTGTACTTTTATGTTGAAGGTAAACATTAAAGGACAGGCAGAATACAGTTTCTAGATGTACTGAACTATTAGAATCAATTACACACCCTGCAGTTCCACAGAAAAACAAGACATTGGCATAGCAAATAGAGCTAATGATAACAGCACAACAATGTTTACTTGAAATGAGTGTCAATGTACACGTTTGGCCAAAGTGAATATTGCATAGACCTAGAAAGTGATCCTTAAAACTAATGTTTGGTTTAGAAAGTTGAAGTGTGGTCAGGTTAATGAGACAGAATGAGACTGGCCACATTTCCCTGGGCCAAACTCGGTGTGTGGGGGGAGGAGGAGGGAGGGGAAGAGTTGTGGATGACCATGAAGCAACATCTGGCATGTTTGGCCTTTACACTTCAGGTCTTTAAACCATATCTTGCACAGCAATATTGAAGTGAACCAGGTGTGAGTGGCTTTATGAGTTGGCCAAAACCACATCTTACATAGACGGCACATTCTGCAGGCGGCTGCTTTACTCTCAGGGCAGGGAAAGTCATTTTTTCCAATTGGTAGCTGATGTTTACATGGGCTGGGAGCCTGCAAGGTCGACTTCAGAACCTGAAAGCCCCATCCTACACAGTAAACCTTCAAAAAATTTCATAAGTCATCAACATAGCTATTTCTATTCTAGTCAGCATCCGCAGCGTTTCCATTTTGTCCAGTATCCAACTTGTATAAAAAAGGAAAACATGCTTTCAAGCTTGCTGAGTTAAAGCATAGTTTGAAGTAATTTCCATATCTGAACTTTTCTTTATTCCCTAAAAATGTTTTCCACACTTGTTTTGTACCTATTCCATATTTTACTTGTTGAATAAACATTTTTTCCTGTAGACACAAAATGGGAAAAAAACCTGTAAATAGGACCCTGTAAATACTACACCACTATTTATGCCAAGGTGAGTTTTATTGATTCTATGTTATTAAAGAGAGAGAAATGCCAGATATAAACTAGTTTATGCTGGAACCAAAAATAAAAATAGTCAAAAATAGAAATTTGCTTCATGGCCATGTAGAATAAGACAGGGATGGGTTAACCTTCTTCCAGTCCAAATCAAATCTAACTTCATCTCTTCAAATTGTTGACTTCAGTTTAGGTTAACACTAATCAATTTTGATTCCATGAAGTCAAACTGATATTTACTCCCTCCAATATTCCAGATTTATTCATATTTGTTCAGATTTATGCAAATATTTTCAGATTCAAAATTTCCATTTGTAATGAAAAAAATAAGCACAATCTGACTATTCTGTAGCTTTATTCAATATCTACCTCATCCCCCTCTGCTACCTTCTCTCCACACTTGGTCTTTCATACAGGGTACACACCCCTAAAATACACTTGGGCTTCCACCATAGGCTTTGCTACTCTCTGTCTCTCCAGGTTCGACTGGTTATCAACAGATTCGCCCTCGATCTAAAAAAGAGAGAGATTCTGATACTAGGCTGCTCCATAAAATTCACTATCCCAAATACCTTTTCATTCAATAAAAACACTCTCCAGAAAGCTCACAAGTTAGGAGTCATAGTAGACCCTGTCCAGGGAATGAAATCTCCCACTGTCTCTGTAATGCAAAGTTCTTTTGCCAAAATGAAGCTACTCCAGCATAATAAACCTTTTCTTAACCCTTCTGACTTCCGAACCATCCTTCAGTCATTCATTTTCTCTTTCCTGGACCTCTGCAACTTTCTGTACACAGGTTTACCTCAGAACACACTTTCTCTACAGATAATTCAAAACTCCACAGCTTGTATGCTAAGCAGGGCACACATACCCAAACACATCACTCCCATCCTACACACATTACACTAGCTCCCTATAAAACTGAGTATTCAATATAAATTATCTTCCATTATATACAATGTTCAACAGCTTAATAAGACTACATCCTCCCGCCGGATCCTTTGCTCTTCCAGTCAACACTTCCTCAAAATGCCATCTCTATACCAGGAACGCCTTAACTCCACTAGAGAAAGACCTTTTTCAATAGCTTGCCCCACCTTAAGAAACACATTACCACTATAAGCTTGCAGCATTAATGACCCTAAGAAATACAGGCAAGCCCTTAAGACCTTTCTATTTAGTATTTACCAACACATTAAAAAATGACCAACAATGTCAGACCAGTACATGAAATATATGACTCCTACTGCAGTTTTGTTCCATATTATTATCGTTGTCTCTCTTGTTTTTATTTAAAGCTGTGCCTGCCTGCATTTTAATTGTTAAGTTGATCTATCAGAAATTTGTGCGTGTTCTTTTGGAACCTGCCCCAAACTTTGGAGGGCATGGATATAAATAATTTCAAATAAATAGATAGATAAGTAAATAAATAAATAATGATTCTAATTAAGTATAAAAGATCCAACTTAGGTAAATGGAGGAATTCATGCAATCATGAATAATTGAGGCACTTAAGTCAACTTGTGGTTTGTCATGTTTTGATAAGGCTTGTACTTAATCTAAACCAATTCATCCATTCCACTATATAGCATAGTAATAAAAAAAATGGAACCTTACAGTTCCAAGATGTAAACCTCATGTAACTGAAAGGTCTAAGTCCTTAGCTTCAAGTTTTGTGAATGCCTGTATTGGTTAGTCTGTTTCCATGTTTTATGAAGAACTTCATTTTAAAAAGGAGTGGAGGTACATTAGTTTTCTTGCTTTTCAACTGGCATGGTTGCTTGAAGGAAGAAGAACCATGTTTGGAAGCCTAAGGCATGGGTTGGAAAAGATCATCTGGAAACCAGAACCTTTACAAAAAAAAAAATCTGCATAGGGGCTTTTATCATGGACATTAGAAGGTAAATCATGCAAGCATGTGTTAAAGCATGTAAAAACACTAAAGGGGTTGATTTTGCACAAGCTTGAAACATGAGTGGTATTGCCAAGGATCAAAGCTTCAACTCTGGGTATTGTCACATACATTCATAATACAATCTTCTTTTTAAAAAAAAAAAATCTTTCTAAAATGAAGTGTCTCATTTATTTACTTCATGCTTGGGTCAGAAATAGCTGAACAGCATACAATCTGCAAGCTCTTAAGGAGTTTCCTTGGAAAATGTCATTACCAATAGAGGGATTAGGTTTGTAATTAGATGTCATTATATTATAGCACATGACAAACACTAGTTAAATGGCTCAGAAGATGGGAAAAACTATTGATACACACAAATCATGCTTCACATTCCATTATAAATGTTGAGAGCAATTTTAAACAGTCTCCTCTAGACATCAAGAAGACTTGTCCTGAATAAAAGTTTCTAAGTGTATTGGGTCTACAAAAATAAACTGATTGCCCTGATATGTAATTATAATTATGTACTTGTTAGGAAATTTTAAGAAAAAAGAAGCACCTAAAGACATAACATGAGACTTTAACTGAAGGAACTGCCTTCTCTTAATCTGGTCCAAGTACAGATCCCTGAGGCACTCCACTGTTTACCCTTTTTCACTGAGAAAACTGACCATTTAATCCTACTCTCTGTTTCCTGTCTTTTAACCAGTTTGTAATTCACGAAAGGACATTGCTTCCTATCCCATGACTTTTTAGAGTTGTGCCCGTCGGTCATAGGCAGCTGCGACCTTTGCTGCTCACCTCCTTTCTCTATGCAGTTCCAAGTCTGGGGAGAATGGCAGTCTCCCCTTCCACACGCCAACCCTCATAGTGTGTCCGGGACGGCATGAGTGCTCCCGGCAGCCATCTTACATCCGGGGTTACCTAAGGCACGCGCACACGCACTCCTGCCCCCTTCTTGAACACATCATGGCTGGGACCTTGGGGGTGTCCCCACCGCATGATGTCATCCGCTTACCATACTTAAGCTCAGCTGACTTCTTGCACTATGAGTTAGCAAGGATTCCGGTCCTGCTATTTCCGCCACACTGGGACTCCATCTCGCTATCCTACTGGGTGACCTAGGTACCTGCTCCTTGGAGGCCTTGCCGCTCTCAGGGCTATCCGCTCCTTGGAGAGCCATTACTCTCTGCTTCCCTGTTCCAGTGACTTCCTGCATCGTCCTCGGATGACTCTGGCTGTTCTTGTTCGGACCTCCTCAGTGCCTGATCCTCCATCTACTTCCACAGTACTGGCATGAGTACAGAACCTGCTCATCTACCTTTGTGGCACGGATCCACGGGTTACCCCGCCTGCAGGCCACTACCGGTAGTACCGGATCCCTCCAGTCTTGTGTAGCTTTCCATCGGCTTCTGGCCTACCCTGCGCTGTTGACCACTACCGAGCGCCAGCACAAGCTACACCTAGAGAAGGTATTCATCGGACTACTCCACACTGAGGATTCTACTCAGACTGACCAGCTGCAGGTCACCCTCTCGGGTGCTGACTCTATTGATCCGCTCTTCAGATCCTCATTGGCTGTATAATAAAGTTATTTCCTCTGTTGTCCATCACTGCTGAGACCTTGCCTGTTGTGGTAAGGGCCCACAGGGCTCCTCCCTGTGGGCTGAGTCTTCACTCACCACGACCCAAGGGCCCTAGAAGTTCAAGACATACAGAACGTAACATTTAGTTTTCTTAGAAGCTTCTCATGAGGGACTTTGTCAAACGCCTTCTGAAAATCCAAATACACTACACCTACTGGTTAAACTTTATCCACATGTTTATTAACCCCTTCAAAAAATGAAGCAGATTTGTTAGGCAAGACTTCCCTTGGGTAAATCCATGCTGACTGTGGTCCATTAAACCATGTCTTTCTATATGCGCTGTGATTTTGATCTATTTTTCTCAACACTGAAGTCAGGCTCACTGGTCTATAGTTTCTCGGATTGCTCCTGGAGGGTTACCATTCTAGACAAATTAGACAGAGTTTGGACAACAATTTGCCAAATATCCTTTAGAGAATTATCCCTAGATCCAGGTGTAACACTTGCTTCAACAGTCTCTGTTCTTGTAGGAAGAGAAACTGAAATTGGTTAGTAGGTGTATCTAATAGAGTTCATTATTTTATTTGTTAAATACATAAATAAATAAATAAAACAGTATCTCCTCCTTACATGCAGACTTTAGCCCACATTTTTAAAGAGGAGTTATGCACATAAGTCTGCTCTGAAAATTATCGATTGTTTGCAGCATCTTGTGCTTCATACATGCACGATGTACATATGCTCCTTAGTAGATGTAAATGTGTGCGCATAGATTAAATTTGCATACATACTTTTGCAAAGTATGCATAAAATTGGTTTCTCCATCCCAGCTCACCTCCCCAAAATGCCTCTTTCTAGTGCTTATAAAAGTATGCACAAACATACAAGCAATTTTCAAAAGCCCATTTACACACATAAAACTGGGTTTTATGAGCTTAAATATGTTTAAAAATTCAGCCCATTATGTATTAATTCAATTACAAGTCCAAGGCACATTTTTATTAATTCATTTCCAAGGCACTATAATCCATAATACAATTACATACAACTAGAAAGATTCTTATGCTTTCCTTTACTCAGTCTGAATAGTGAATATATCTTTGTCTCAGTATGCGTATGTATGTAAACAATGTAATATCTTTATATATTTCTGTTTTTAGTGTGGGGGATTTAAACTCCCAGGGTTTGTCCAACTAAGTCCCAATTTGTTTCATTTGTTAAACTGAAGTGAACATTAAAGTAAAATATGGAAAGAAACAGCTCCCCCTCCTTGGATGACACTTATTCCTTCTGTGAGGGTCTCCATTGTCGAAAGGGACAGGAGAGACCCCCAATCGCTCCTGCTCCACCGACTCCAGTTTAAAAATGGTGCCAAACCCAGTGCTATTGTGTTGCGTGGCTATATGCTAGTACTTGCACATATGTGCTTTCCTGTACAAAGTTTTCCATGAAAATTAGCTTGCAAGATGGGTTGTACAACGTACCCATCAAGGCCAAGTCATTTTTGGAAGATGAGTGACTCTGTTCCCTGCAAGAAAAACAGCAGTCTTCCTTTGAAAGTAACTTTCTTATGAATAAAGGAAATCATTCTTTTTAACTATCAGAAGATTGTGTCAGATTTCCTGTTTATGGCATGTCATAGAGTAAAACAGCACGGGGTTGTTCTAGATACATTTCCTACTTTTGCATGACAGGAAAATAAGTGACCACACTATGGGAACTGTGCAGCTACAGCAGAGACTGACAAGTGTTCAGAGAATCTAGTCTGAGGCAGGGGGACAGAGCAAGTAAAAGAGTATATTTGGGCAAATAACCCTTTCTGAGTAGATCAATAGATGCCTTTGTGGGGGAGGGGTGTTAGTGGAAAATCTGTGGTAGAACTTCCTGCTGCATGCTTTCAAAATCTTTTAACTGTAGGACATAACCTTTTGACCATCCTGAATATCCCCTTTCGCAGCAACAAAACCCATATATCCCAAGAAATTGCTCTCCCCCCTGAACATAAAAACCTTAGCCCTTGGTGGAGATGAAAGAAGGCATTGGAAGGAACCTGAATCTCCCAGTTTCATATTGTCATCATGTGACCTTTCAGTTCTCCTGAAAACCCTACATGGCACAATTTAAGCTAATGACCATGATATAGCAGACACTACATGGGTTGGGTGCTGGTACTTATAAAACAGAATTAAGAGTTATATTCCTGTGGCCGACCCTATGGGCAGTAACTAGATGGCCCTAGGTCCTTTAATTAATAGCAGCTTAGTGGGATTTTCCATTCCTTTTCATATTCTCCAATGAACTGACTATGATTGTCTATCCCAAGGGTATAAGATAGCACTAGAGAATTAGGTAGCGTGGTCATGGAGCTATGTTTCCTTTCACCTTGCTGAGTTGGGCCCACGAACCCAACTTGGTGTTTTTCCTGCATTTAGAAGAAATTCCTCATCAGTACACTCCCTGTCTGAATGGATCTGCCTCATTTTTTAAAGAAGTAGATAATTTTGGGAACTTTAAGTTTGGATGAGGTTTTTTTTTCTCATTCTGGTCAACCTCCACTCCAATCCAGAAAGAAGGGGTTGGAGACCCATGAGTTACCCCTCTATTCCTTAGAGGAAGCTGGACCAGTGACAGCACTGCCCAGCATAGGATCTTTGGACTTAATTTTGAATTTTCCCCTTTTTGGTTCTTGTGGAGATTTTTCTCACTCCCCTCCTCACAGAATTGAAGTTTGGAGATGGAGAATTTTGTTCAACACTGGAAACATCAGACTTCTTCCAAGAAGTCACACAGAGTGGAAAGAGAGTATGGGATTGAAACATTAAGATATCTGGAGTCTCCCAACTGGATCTTGATCCAAAGGGACTAGGACACAGGCTATGGGCAATAGACAGAACTTTGGATTCAGATAGGATCTTTTCGTGCTTTGGAGTTTCCCAATAGGATTCCCCCTACAGTTTGGGGCTTGTACACTGATGAGTAAAAAGTGGCAAGTTCCCTGAACGAAGGGTTACATGCCTAATCGAAATTTGTACTCTGTAACAGTTGCACTGGGACATGTTCTGACTAGACAGGAGGTACGTAAGGTGGTCAACAAGAAAATAAAGTTCTCAGTCTGTGGCCCCAAACTATGGAATTCGGCACCCTTGGAGGTAAGAATTGAGGCAAACTAACTTAGTTTTAGGAAGAAGGGGAAGGTGTGGCTCTTTCCATTGCAAAAAGGGTCTCAGTATCTGGCTACTTTCTGATGGAACAGATCGGGGTGGGTAGAAGGTGGTCGCTTTGTTAGATATGTTGTGGTAGGGTTTTGTTTTAACAGGGGTTTTACTGTTTATCGGAATGGTTGTTACATACACTGTAATTTTATTTGTGTTTGTATTTGTGAACTGCTCTGGCTAGATCTGGTGCTTGTTGTGCGGCCTATAAGAAACAATAAATAAATAAATAAATACATTTGTTGTGACTTCTGGCAACATAAAAACGCTTTTACATTTTTTGGTGTCCCAAAAATTCTAAATACAACTGACTTCTGAGTGCAGAAAGCTCACTCTTCAGCAACCCTCCTGTTTTAATGCATACTATGCACACAAAGTATTTGGACGTGAAGCACTGCCGCAATGAGGCCCTTGAAAATCCACTTTACATTCATTTGGCAGAAACCCAACAGGCCTGACCCGATGAAGGGAGAGCACAGATCTCGCATGCTACTCACAGATGTACGGAGTTAGTCCAGTAAAAATGTATCACCTAGTAGGAATATAAGCAACCAAGGCTTTCGTGTCATTTCATGTCACTTTCTGTTTTGCTTTTTCATTTTATTGTTGTTTCATGTTATTTTCGGTTTTCAGCACAAGCTTAAAACCATTCGGCATGTTCTAAAGCCATTTTATGCTGTTCAAATGGTTTAGTATATGCTACATGCTTTTATTGCATGCTAAAACCTGAAAATCACATAAAATGAAAGCTTTATTCTCTCTGAGAATAACATACAATGACCCCACATGCGTCGTCCATGTTTTCAAACCACTACAGTACACAGCCCGCCATCAACAACTTGTTTAATCCTTATTTTTCTTTCTGTGAAGAAGAGCAAGAAAGTTGTATTTGTAAACCAGTTAAAATCATCTCTGCTTTTCTTCCCATGGAGAAAGCCCTAATGCTATCTTTTTATTTTTAACCTGGCAGCGTTAGTCAATAAGCCATAAGCCCTATAGGAAGAGGAATTGCTGTCATCAGACAGAAAAAAAGGCCTCCCAGTCCACTTCCCTAACAACCTATTTTAATAACAAGAGCAATAACAGGATTTATTATGCATGCAGCTCTCTGCAATCATTTCTGAAGAGAAAATTAGTTTGAGGCCTTGGGCGACAGTTGAACTCTCAGAGACACCTAAAATAAAAAAGGAAAAGGGGGGGAAAAAAGTAAAAAAAAAAATAAAAATTAAAAGCAATAGGAAAAGTTTTTGAAGCAAACTACTCCAGTAAACTTTTTTTTCTTGTAGCAGCACGGATGTGTCAACGAGAGTTTATTTAATGAAATTTGGGCTATGCTTATTTTACACATCTGCATTTGGTCTGTATTATGCTGTCAAGGCAGTTGGTAAGATGTATCAGACCAATGCCCGGGTTGTGGATCAGGCTACAAGTGCCATTGTGTGCTGTGATTTTTGGTTCTGACAATATTTGGAGAGACAGTTCTGTGCATGGTTAAACTTGTAAGACTGAATGTACAGGATGCCTTTTTCACAACCTTATTAGCCTGGGTGTCAAAGATTTACATTATGATCAGACACACATCAAGTACTCAACTCTACTGCCAAGTGCCAGCTCAGATCTAAGATGCATCAAGAAAGAACAGAAATCTGGGCCACACAGATCTACTTTTCTCATTTTAGAAATTAATGGGACTTACAAACATACATGATAGGTGGTAACTAACAATTAAAATGTAGACAAATATTTCTGTATTTCTGTAAGTTTTGTTTCTTGCTTAAAATAGTGGTTCTGGACTCACGCATGATATTTCAGAGCCCTTCAGTGTGGCTCTTTCACAATATTCCAAAAATTTATGTGACAAAATGAACTTTTAACTGATGAGCAACCAAAATGGTGTGTGGGGTCTGTATTCGAAGACCCTTGGGGAGAAGCTGAAGAATCTAAATATGTATACCCTGGAGGTGAGGATGTACAGGAGAGATATGATACAGACATTCAGATACCTGAAAGGTGTCAGTTATTCACAAACTTCAGAACTTTTCTGTTGGAAACTGTAGAATTAATGTCCCGATATGAAATTGAATGGGGTTGACTGAACCAGCATCAGAAAATATTTCTTCACAGACAGGGTGATAGATACCTGGAATACTCTGCTGGAACAGGTAGTGAAGACGAGAACAGTATTCAAATTCAAAAGGGGATGGGGTAAACACTGCAGATAATGCAAGCTAAATCAAAATAATGCACACTAATAAAAAACAAAAATTAAACAAAAACACATTTAAAAAATGAACCAAATAAATAAAACTAAAACGAATCAATAAAGAAAATGAATTTTTTTCTGGCTGCACATCCCTAAAATCTAAGGACACAAATTGACTATGCTTAGATTTAACCAGATATTCAGCCACAACTTCAGCAACAGCTGAACATTCTGACAAAGTTAAGTGGTTAACCTTTTATTTATTGTATATTTAGCTCAACATTTTTCAATGGTAGTTCAAGGCAAGTTTCATTCAGGTACAGTAAGTATTTTCCCTATCTCCAGAGAGCATATAATGAAAAGGGGTCATCTACTATAGTGCTACATTTTACCACAGGAAGGGTGAAATATCATGAAGGCATTCCTATGACATTGGGCCCCTCTCCAATATAATATTGCAGCAATTTCTATGTGATATTTTTATCACAGAAAAACTGCAATAAAATCTACTGCAGGGAAATTGGAAAAAAATCATGATGGTGGCCCAAAAATAACCCTTTCTCCTTCTGTGTCCAAACCCCTTGGGGAAATGTTTAGATCCCTAGCCACCCACCCTTACCTGTCAAGGTTGCAAAGTCTTAAAAAAGTTAAATAAAATAGAAATGAATGTTGCAAGGTGATGCCCTACACCTTTGCCAAATCTCTACCCTTTTTTCAGATTTGCCCCAACCAAATACCCCACAAATCAAACACCCCCACACTATTAGTTCCCCATCCCCTCTACATACAACATAATCCATAGTAGTCTAGTGACACCATCCCTACCACCCCTTTGGCAAAGGAATCTCTTCTGGTTTAGAGACTCCCTCCTCTGCCCCCAGACCTTGCTTATTCTGGTGGTCCTGTGGTGGCCAGGAACTCTCCCTAGACTCCAGACTGGTCAACACCATTTTCCAAAATGGCACTAACTGGCATTTGCCCCTATCACATTAGTGTCCCGATCCCCCAGGAATTAGCTAGCTATAACTCTTCAGTTTTCATTAAAATAATGTGGCTTTCTTATTTTGAGGTAAGCTGGGTTATTTTTTATTTTTTTAATTTTTAATTTTCAAATTTCACATAATTACATGTAATATTTCTCAATTAGAACATGGTACACATACTCAAAATATATACTTTTCCATATATTTATTTTATTTGTATTTATTTATTTTTATTTTTCATGTTTTTATATTCTGACCTTCCTCAAAGATATCAAGTCGGTTAACAGTGCAACAAATACATCTCAATTAACAGTACAATAAAATATGGCATAAAACAATAAAATTAATACATAAAACCATTAAACGTTTCATATTTCTCCAGTTTAAATACTAAAATGAACAATTATTCCATTCAACATAAGTCCCTCAACCTGGCACTAAGGTAACTTCTTGAGCCTAAAATTCCTAAAACCTCGGTAATAATTAATTGCTTAAATGTATATATAAAATTTCGTGACCTAAAATCCTTAACTAGGCTACAAAGCACTATTTCCTATACTGACTCATATTCTTGAATTTATTAATAATAAATCTAAACATATATTTTGATACATTTAAGAATATATATACCTAAATATAAGAAATATTTAGGTATATAGGCAATAGACATAATGAGCGAAATAAACAGTA
The DNA here is from genome assembly GCF_901001135.1 of Rhinatrema bivittatum. Lineage (NCBI taxonomy): Eukaryota > Metazoa > Chordata > Amphibia > Gymnophiona > Rhinatrematidae > Rhinatrema > Rhinatrema bivittatum. Next base: position 57,600,774 of record NC_042622.1, read on the forward strand.
TCTATCATCAAGTATCCAATAGGTGGGGGCAAAACTTTACATTATTTATGTCAATCCTTCCCCAGGGGTACTATGTGAGTGACCAATCAGAAAATCCCTGAGCTATTCAGGTTCAAAGAACACATAATTGTTATTAATATATTTAATACAACATTTACTAGGATACTTCAAAACGTATCGGACCCCTAAACTTAGAACCCTATCTCTCATAGCTAGAAATTCCTTTCTTCAAATTTGTGTTGGCTTCACTACATCAGGGTATATCCAGATTTCTGCACCGTAAAACAAGGCTAACCTGTTTCTAAGAAACAATTTCAATACATGGTTTTGGTCTATAATTAATGCAGACTATACCAACATAAATTTTCTTTCTTTAATTTCTGAGTCTATAGATAACTCCAGCAATTTGGAAATATCCAGGGTATTCCTCCTCTCTTCATCACCTTCATCTCCTCTTTGAGGTAAATAATAAATCTTTGTACAAACAGGTAAATGGGAATCTGGTATTTTCAAAACCTGTTTCATATAGGTTTTAAATAGCTCAGCTATTTAAAACCTTCTGATAACTGGAAAATTTATTACCCTTAGATTTAATATTTATTACCCTTAGATTTAATATTCTCAGAGTATGTTCCAATTTTTCCATTTTCCTCTCCAAAACCAGATCTGACTTAATAATATTTTGTTGTATATTTTCAACTTTTGTTATTCTTTCTTCATGACTCCCTATCTTTAAGTTGAATGTACCAATCAAAGAATTATTAATCATAGTCTGGTTCTTGGCTTCCATTATTGTGTTAGCTAATGATTTCAATGTGGATTTGATTGCTTTCAAAGCAGTCCAAACATTTCCTAAGGTGATTTTTTTCAGGCTGGCCAAGGTTAATACTCACAGTCACTGGGTCTGACTGGCCTTCTCTCACCTCCCCAGAGGTTCCTGGCTGCATTATGCCCGTTGTTGTTCCTGTGGGCTTCATCTGACTCTCTACTCCTTGAGAGCCGAATCTCTGCTCAAACTGATTGTTTCTTCTTCCCGGGGTCTTCCCTCCTTCTGCCCCGGGCTCGGTTACCAACCGGTCTGCCTCCCCAAGCATTTGATGGAATTTGCTCTGGGCTTCTGCTGTTTCCGGTGAGTCTTCGATCTGTGCAGGGTGCGCCAGTCTAATCGGCTCGCCAGGGCTCAGAGTAACATCCAGGGTGAGAGGGGACAGCATTTGCTCCTCTGACGTCCCCCCAGCGACCAGCCCCTCTGGCGCTCAAGTTGCTCCCTCGGAGAAAAAGCCCTTGATATGTCTTTTAAAGGAGTCCATTTCGGGTAAGGCAGACAGTGCTCCCCTAACTCGCCCCTTCCTCTTTGTGTGGGACTTTTTTTTCCAGTAGAAAAACATTTATAGGTACAAAACGCCGAGAGCCTGCTTCCTCCACGTCCTATCGGGCAGCCATCTTGCCCCCTGCTTCAAGCTGGGTTATTTTATTACCATAGGATTCCTTACACATTAGCTGCTTTGCATGCATTTGGAAACTTTATGCATGCAAATGCATGCAAAGCAGCTAATTTCAATAGGCGGTGGATATTTTAATCAAAATATTTCTGTGATTTATGATTATCATATGATAAAAAATGTTTTATGTGCAATAAATGCAGTTTTTCATGCATTAATCACTTATCATGATTTAATAAATGTACCAATAAGTTTGTATGTGAGACAATGGAGAGTGGATTGTCTTGCTCAAGGTTTCAAGTAGGAATGTGCTGGGAAAAAAATTCATTTTGTTTTTTAATTTTGTTATTGGGTGTTTTTTACACGAATCTCAATTTGTTTAATGTTTATTTAATTTTCTTTAGTTTATGTAAATGAAATAAACATAAAAAAATACATCCCAAAAAAAAGATAAAAAAAAGAAACAAGGTTTCCAGAGGTGCCCCTACTACCCATCCTTCCCTGGCTGCCTCGTACCTGGTCCGGGGGGGGGGGGGGGGGGGGGGAGGGATCTGAAGAAGAGTCCTAAGCCAAAGCCTGGGCTTTGCATAGGCCTAGGCTGCAGGAGGTCACCATGACCTTAGCCTAGGCTCCACACAAAGGCCCAGCTTGGAGGCCAGTCCCAATGCTGAGGCCTAGCCCCAACACCGAGGTCTATACCAGACACTGATCCTAAAAACTAGGCCTCAGTCCAAGTCCAGGCCTGATGCCAGAACCTAGGCCTAGGCCAAGGTCCAAGACTAGGCCCATACCTGATGCCAGGGCCTGGCCTGGAGTCCGGATTCTGATTCTTGGGCCTCAGCATAGGCCAAGGCCAAAGCCCAGATCCGATGCCAGAGCCTGGCCCAGAGATTGGGTCCCAATGCCTGGTCCTCAGTGGAGATCCAGGCTCAACACTGGGTCTTGGCCCCAGTGCTAGAGCATTGGCCTAGGCCACAGTGATCCTCTTCTTTCTTTTCTTCTTCTTAAAAATGACATCTTCTGCTAGGGACGCACTGAAATAACATACCTCTGCTGACTTCCTCCTCAATGGAGGGTGCTATTTTGATGTATGGCATCAGGCCTGGGCCTGGGCATTGACCTAGGCTGAAGACCAGGCATCAGGACTTGGAATCTGGGCCAGACCCCAGAATTTGACCTGGAGCAGGTCCTGGTTCTGGATGTTGGTACCAGGCCATGTCCTTGCATTCCCAACAGATGAGGTAAGTGGGGGCTGGAAATTTTCCTGATCTTGGCAAATGTTTTTGGACCTGGGCCTTTGTTTGGGTCTTGGCCAAGGCCCCTGCAGCATTGTTCCATGGCCTATGGCTAGGTGAGGCCCCAGTCTCGGGCTTAAGCCCAAACCAACGTGCAGGCATCACATTCAGGGGTATGCAGCGGCCCCTGCTTTTGCTCATGACCTATTCCTAGGCAAAGCCCTGGCCTCAGGCCTGGGCCTAGGCCTAACTGGTTAATTTTTTTTTTTTTTAAACGAAACTTGGAAACCAAAAAAATATTGTCTGATTTTAAATCGTTTTGAAAACAATATAGGAAATATTGTCATTTCCTATTTCTCTTCTAATAAATGCATAGCTCTAGTTTCAAGGAGTGGCAGCAGGATTTGAACCCTGGCTTCCCTGGTGCTCAGCCTGCTGTTCTAACTACTAGCCTAATCTTCTGCTCCTTAATGGCTCTTTCAGTAAGAATGACATATAATGACTACTGAAATGTTTAAGCTGAAGACAGTTTATTTATTTATTTGATTTATCTTCCACTTTTCAGGCACTTCAAAGCAGATTGCATTCAGGTAGTGTTAGTATTTCCCTGTCCCTGGTGGGCTCACAATCTAAGTCTGCACTTGGAGGATGAAGTGACTTGTCCAACATCGTAAGGAGTAACAGTGGGATCTGAACCTTGATTTCCCTGGTTGGCAGCCCACTACTCTAAACATTAGGTTAATTCTCCACGCTTGGAAACCAGGTTCACTGATAATATGATTTAGTACTGAGTAGCAGAAGTATTACTAGTTTCCTAGAAGAATCCTGTACTGATTATATCCCTACCTAAGAATGGACTAGGGATTAGATATGGGCATTCAGGAGAAACAAAATAGAAAATGAGACAAAATTTCTTATTTCATTTTGGATCATTTTCAAAACAGAATGAGTTAAATTCTAATGAAATGTTGTTGGAATCTTGTTTCGTTTTCAAACCTATTTAAAATAAAAAGTCACCGGTTGGGCCTAGGCCTAGGCCTGAAGCCGGGACCTCACCTAGGGAGTAGGCAAGACCCAAAGCAGGGGTCCTGCACTATACCTGGCCTATGCCTGAACGCCTGAGACATGAGCAAAGGCCCAGACCCATGAAATTTCCCGATGAATCTCCTCCCCCATCATACTTACTAAATCCAACAGCACATCTTGGCCCAGTCCTAATGCTGGGATCTCAGATCAAATCCAGATCCAATGCCGGGGCCCAGCCCGGAGGCTCGGTTCCAATGCCTAGGCCAGAGCCCCAGACCAGGCCTGATGCTGCGGCCCAATCTTAACCCAGACCTGATGCTTAGGTCTGACCTGGAGGATGGATTCAATGCCTGGGCCTCATCCTAGGCCCAGGCTTGGACACGGGCCTGACAACAGAGCCTGGCCTGGAGGCCAGGACCCAACACCAGGGTCTCGGCCCAAAACCAGATATGATGATGGGACCCGGCCTAGAAGCCGTGTCCCAATGCCTGGAGCTCAGCCTAGGGTAGTGCCTGGATCCAGACCCAACCCCATGGCCCACCCTTGAGGCTGGGTCCTGATTGCAGAGGCAATGGCCTGGACCAGGGTCTGATACCTGGACCTGGCTCAGAGGATGGGTCCCAATGCCTGGGCCTCAGCCTAGGCCAGGGCATGGGCCCAGGCCTGAAGGCTGGATCCTGATGCCGAAGCTGAGGCCTGGATTCAGGCCCATGAGACTAGGCCCAGATGTATGGGTCTTGGACTTCGCCAGGGCCCAGAACCAGGACCCTTGCTGTAGTCTGACCCAGAAGCCAGCATCCCAATGTCAGGGTCTTAGCTGAACCCAGACCTGATGCCTGGGCCTGGCCTGGAAGCTGGGTCCTGACTCCTGGTCCTTGGCTTAGGCCAGGGTCAGGCCAGGAGGCCAGGTCCCGACACTGGGGCCATGGCCCAGACCCAATGCTGGGGCCTGGCCCGGATGCCGAATCCCAATGGCTGGGCCTCTGCCTAGGCCAGTGCTAGGTCCCAGGCTTCATGCCACAGCTCAGCCCGCAGGCTGGGTCTCAACGGCAGGGCCTTGGCCCAGACTCTGGTCCGACACTGGGGCCTCCACCCAGACCTGAAGGCTGGGTCCTAATGCTGAGACCTTGGCTTTCGGGCCTGGATCCAGGCCCAGGCATCATGACCTAGCCTCCAGGCTGGGCCATGGCATCGGGCCTAGGCCTAGGCCTGGACCTGGGCCCTGGGGTAAAGCCTAGGTCAGCAACCTACCATGGCCTGGGCCTACTCAAGACATTGGGTCCAGTTGGCCTTGACTCATAGGCCCAGGCCAAAGCATGCAAAATGTTAACCTGGTCTGTACAAACATGTTGTGCAAATGCTTCTATTTCAGAATGGATGAGTGAATATTTCCTAAAGAAATATTGTAGATATATATTTTAAGAATAAAAAGTGATCCTTAAGAAAAGCAATGTACTATACTGATCATCTGTCAAGCAGATGATTCCCACTGTCCTAAGCTCTAGATCTTTTTGTAATAAGCATGTACCATAGCAATAATATATTTCTTTTTCAAACTTATTAGCTGTGTACCATTACAATTATGAAAGTTATGCAGTGAAAGCATGGGATTTGAACATCTCATTTATTATTAACACATTCAAAATTTCCACCTTACAAATTTTACCATATAGAAATATTTTAGTCCCTCAACCGATGGATTGTGCAGAAATAATCATAAAAGCTCTCAAAAGACCATCAAAGCTAAATGCCAAAAGGAATAGTATACAGAAAGTGATTAGAGAGGATGTGGTTGGTGGAAACTATAGGGAGCATTTAGAAGTGCAGCGGAAAAACACTGAGGCATGGCCCAGGTTAGACAGTAGAAAAGAATGTGGGCAACAGTATGATGGTGAGAAAAATGTCAGTTACCCAAGGAAGGCAACAAAATGTCACCATAGAAAGGTGTCATCAGATTGAACTTAAAGGCAAAAGGAGGGCAACAAGGTGGATGAGTATTCCATCAAACTATTAATTGTGTAACTTTGTGTTAACTCCTCTTGAAGGCCTGAAGAACACTATACTCTGTGTGCTGGATTATACAAAATAATACTTGGAGTCAGTAAGGAACTAAGTTTTGCTCAAAGAACTGGAAGAAAAAAATATTTGGAAAAGAAAATGGAACTATATGTCATCTCTTTGTTGTTCTTTCTTTTTTTTTAATTTATAACTTTTTTATTGGCCACGTATCCACAGCCTATACAAGATTCCACTAGCATGAGTAAACAGAACATGTACAAAAACAATTATGAAAAGTGAAAGGCAATAACATCATCAAGAACACGTCGCCGTGATAGGTTTTTAACCCTAAGTTCCCCCCCCCTCCCCCTCCCCCCACTGAGGTGTACCACTGTTGTCCTACAAGCAGTATTTAGGTATATCGATGCACAATTACAGTTACAGCCATGAACAAGACAAGTAAAGGGTAGCTGAGTATCACCGCCCAAAATAAGGCATCATAACTCAGGGCAAAACTCAGGCATGCTAGAGTGTCACTTGCTACCAGCCTCCCGTATTATTTTGCATCCATCTATCATAAAATCCCCATATCCTGGAAAAAATATGTACAGACTTATTTTTATAGGCAGTAATCCGCCCAAGGTTATGCATATTTCGGACCTCTGCCTGTACCATCAATAGGGTAGGTACCTTTGTGTCTTTCCAATATTGTGCAATGAGGCATTTGGTCGCTGTAACCACATACTTAATAAAGTAATTATGAAACTTATAAATGTCTTTAAGGTCGTCATTCAACAATGCCTGAGACGGCGTCAATCGAACTGTAATGCGTAAAATAGTTGTAATCCAAGCAGAAATCATGAGCCACAGGGACCGAATCCTAGGACAAGTCCACCATAAATGAAAAAATGTTCCTTTTTCCCCACAGTTCTTCCAGCACAGTCCGGAAGAGCTCGGCCTCATATGTTGTAGCTGGGCAGGTGTGATATACCAGCGAAAGAACACTTTGTATCCATTCTCGATATGTTTAACAGAAATTAGTCCCTTCCACAGGCCCTGAAACACCCGCAGCCAGTCCTCTCGGGTCCAGTCGCAATTTAAGTCTGTTTGCCAAGCTCTAACATGAGATGCTGAAATGGAGAAACCACTACTCAATAAGCCATAAATGTTAGAAATATGTTTATCCACCTTATTAGCCTGTCGGCACATGCTTTCAAATGTGGGTATCCCTTTTATCAAATCATTTGTTACCTGGCTACTATTGTAAAAATGTCGAACTTGCAAGTATTTAAACAGATCAGCAAGCATCAACTTATGTCGGACACGCAGCGTCTGGAAGGGGAGTAACCCCCCAGGCGTCCACACATGAGACCATTGCGTGATCCCACTAGAAATCCAATGGGAGAAAACCAAAGGATGTCCAGCAGGCCGAAAGGCCTTATGATGGAATAAATGGGTGCTGTGAAAAAATTTTTGCATTCCAACTAAATGTTTTCTCCATTGTTCCCAAAGCGATAACGTGACCTCTACCGTATCAGGTAGCTGCCCGCTCTGGGGCCATGTAGCCCGCCTCTGCCACAGAAGCGCAGTAATAGGCATATCCCCTATGAGTGCTTGCTCCAACTGTACCCAAGGCTTGCTAGGGTTAGTCTGATGCCATTCTACAGCTGCTTTAAGATGAGCAGCTCCCTGATATCGAGCTAGATTAGGCATTCCCAAGCCGCCCTGCAGCCGGGGCAAATATAAAGTCTGCTTCGCAATACGAGCTCGTCTGCCTTTCCACAAATATTTATTCAATCGGGTCTGCCATTTGTTCAGAAGCTTAGCTGGGACCATAATAGGCAAGGTTTGCAGTAAGTACAGCACCCGGGGAAGAATATTCATTTTAACCACCGCCAATCTCCCTAGCCAAGATATATGGTAACGGTCCCACTCTTCGAGGTCTTTATAAATTTTTGCCATTAAAGGCGGGTAGTTGAGTTGGAACAAGCTATCACTCACCCCCAAATAAACTCCCAGATATTTCAATTTTTGCCGAGCCCATTTAAAAGGGAAGCTGTGCTGTATCTGTGCTTCCATTCCCAGGGGTAAAGACACATTAAGCAATTCGGATTTATCCCAATTAATGGTAAACCCCGAAACAGAGCTAAATGCAGTGAGTTCTTTAGAGACTTCCCGCAGCGATGATATAGGATCAGTAATGGTAAACAGAATGTCGTCTGCGAATAATGAAAGCTTGGAGGAAAAGTCCCCAACCTTTATCCCTGAGATTAATGGATTATTCCTGACCTTTTGGGCGAAAGGTTCCAGATAGAGTGCAAACAGTAATGGGGAGAGAGGACAGCCCTGTCTCGTCCCCCTCTGTACAGCAAATGATGAGGAATACCCCCCATTTATTTTTAAACAAGCTGTAGGTGCCTCGTAGAGTTTACGGATCCATGTAAGAAACCTATCTCCTAACTGAAAGCGCTGCAGTGTCTGGAATAAAAAGGGCCAATGTACATAATCAAAGGCTTTCTCAGCGTCTAATGCCAAGAGTGTCATCGGGATTCGCTGAGATCTCGCCCACCCCATAGCGTTCACAGCCTTCCGGACGTTATCAGATGCCATGCGTCCCGGAATGAAGCCTGACTGGTCTTGATGGATTAAATCAGGGAGAAAAGTGTTGAGCCTATGGGCCAATATTTTTGCGAGTAACTTCATATCCAAGTTTATTAATGATATAGGGCGATACGACCCGCACACAGTAGGGTCTCTCCCCGGCTTGGCCAGAAGTGTCACCCCCGCCAGATTCGCCTCCCGAGATAGAGATCCCTGGGCTTGCAAATAATTAAATAACTTTACCAGCGGTGGTACTATCGTGACGGCAAATTTCTTATAAAAAACGGCCGTGAAGCCGTCCAAACCAGGGGACTTACCCAACTTCAGTGCCCGTATGGCCCACATTACCTCCGCCGCCGTAATATCCCGGGTTAAAAATTTTTGAGCATCCGGGGGTATCTGGGGAAGCTGTATGGATGACAGATAACGATCGATCTCTGCATGGTTGATATTAGGGTTAGCAGCATATAAGGCTGAATAAAATCGCAGAAATCTTTGCCGGATATCAGTATTAGAGGTAATGATGTTCCCCTGTTCATCCTTCAATTTGACTATATTAAGCACAGATTGTTGGGCCTTTAATTTCCGTGCCAGATATCTGCCAGCCCTATTCCCTCCCTCATAAAGGCCTGTTTGGCACGCTCCATGCCAAACGCTACCTGGGCTGCCTCAAGTTCCACCAATTGCATACGTAATTTATCCATTTGTGCCAGAAGATCCTTGTTGCCAGACATGGAATGTAAAAGTTCCAACCTTTGTAACTGCTCAAGAACTTCAGTCTTGGCCCTCTGTCTCTGTCTTTTCATATGGGCACCCCTGGCAATGAGCCGACCTCTAACTACTGCCTTCAAACAGTCCCATAGCGTGGACGGGGCCATGTCTGGGGTCTCATTGATTTGCAAATATTCCTGAATACTCGAGCTTAAAAGGTCACAAAAGGCATCATCCGCCAGCAAGCTGTCATTAAGCTTCCAGAATCGGATGCCTTTATCCATAGCAGAAAAAGCTATCTGCAATGATACTGGGCTATGATCTGACCAGGTAGTGACCCCTATTGCCGGCGTACTAACAGCATTGGAGCAGCTTTTTGCTACCAGCAGATAATCTATTCTAGAATAGGTTTTATGAACCTTAGAGAAAAATGTATAGCCCCTTCTATTGGGATGCCACACCCTCCACGCATCAATTAAACTGTACCGGCGAAGAAAGCTGTGGAAACATTGCCTATCTTTCTTCTTAGTTTGAAGATTCCCATGGGAGGTATCCAGTCTAGGATTGGAGGTCAAATTAAAATCGCCCCCTATGAGCAAGTGACCCTCAGCACATTGATCAATAAGCTTAGATAAGCGGTCAATATAAGCTCCCTGAGCGTTGGTGGGAGCGTAAACACTGAGCAGTGAGTACTTCTCTCCTCCTATCGCAATAATTAGCATAAGATATCTACCCTCGGGGTCAGAGTAGCAGGCCAGCTCTTCATACATTAAATCTCTATGAATCAATATTCCGACCCCCAGATATTTATGGGACAAAGGCCTGGCCGCCCAGTATTGTCTATTATAAGTCGCATTTTGGAGTAATCGTTCGTATCTCTTTTTTAAATGTGTTTCTTGAACCATCCCAATCATGACCTTATGGTAGTCTAAGTCAGAGAATAAAGATTGTCTCTTAAGTGGCGAGTTCAGCCCCTTGACATTAAGGGACCAAATGGTCATATTCGCCATAGTGGTGGGTTAGAAAAGCCCGTAGAATGTGTCCCAGCGTCCCATTGTGCATTGAATCTATCCTTCCATTTGATTAGCAATTTTTGCTGAACCCTCATACAGAAAAATACAGCATAAATACCGTTACCCACCTCAGTCCCCCCCCCCCCCCCCCCCCGCTTTCCCAACCCTGCCACAGCATATTCCTCTCTCAAGGAACATACTGCTTGTTTAATGGAGGAAACAGTCATTCCCACCTCAGCCTGCAACCCGACATCATATAGAATAAAGTAGATTCATCAAACCGAGCCTTAAGGCTCCCCTCCATAAAGCTCAAAAGGAGCCTGCATCCACGAACCAGATAAAGAAGCATTCAGTAACAAAGACAACTTTTAAACCTAAAAATAGACACAGAGTCACCGCTCCGTGTAGCTGTCCTGTAACGCCAATAGACTAGCGCCCATAGCGTACGCTGTATCAATCTAGGCCAAGTCCACACTCCATCGTGAAGAATATAAGAGTAACTCCAAAAGAGTTTCCCAGCTTGTAAATTATCATCCATGGGGTTCGGCTGCCGTTTGGCGGCGCAGCCTTCGATCTCCCCTAATCACTCTTTGCCATCTTGGCGGGTCATCCGTGCGTGCAGGGGACGGTGGATGGGCTGCCAGTCCAGCGCAGTCAGGATAGCCCGCCTCTTTTAAAATTTGAGAGGCTTCCGCAAGTGTCCGCACCCTATGCATTTCCCCTTTGACGGCGAAGCTGATCCCGAACGGGAACAGCCATCGATAACGAACATTTTCCTTACGGAGAATACTGGTGATAGGTTGAAAGTCCCTTCTTTTCTTGATTGTAGACGGGGCGAGATCAATAAAAACCATAATCTCGTGCCCTTCCCATTTCCACGAGATCTGCTTTCTCGCTATGCTAGCGATTTTTTCTTTGAGGCCAAAGTCCGCATAACAGGCTATGATGTCTTTAGGCACATTCGAGTTCCGTGGGCCTTGTATTCGATGTGCCCGAACTAACTTAATCTCTGCTTCTGACATCGCAGCTGTGTCTGCCTCACCTGCATTGAGCAGCATCATGCTGATCTGTACTACCACGGCTGCACTATCTGCGTAGTCAGGGAGCTCTGGAACACCACGAAATCTTAGGTTTTGCCATCGGGATCTATTTTCAAGGTCTTCTACTTTATCTTGGAGATATTCCAGCTCACTGTGTAGGGTGGTCATTTGCTCCCGCGTGGTTTTCAGCCCGTCACTATTAGCTTCAGCTCGGGTCTCCACTTCGAAAATTCGCCGTCCATGTTCGGCGATATCCCCATGCAGCTCTTCGATCGAATTCTTAATTTCCACAGTATTGGCCGCAATTTCTTTTTTCAGTTCTTCGAACCAGCCCCGCATTTCGGACTTGGTAGGTAGTTCAATCGGACCCTGCGGCGATTCTGCCCGGCTGTTCGCCGGAGTCGCAGCGGCCTCGTGCGCATCCGCCATGTTGTTTTCCTGAGGTTCTCCTTCCAGCGCTAATTTATGATACGAATACTTCTTTAAATCACAGGCTCTTCGTCGGGTCGTCATCTGCTGCTGATCTTATTGCATAAAAAGGATAATGGACGCCGCAAATGTCCAGCTCGGAGGGTGGATGAACATAGATATTGTCAGGCTGCAGAGGAGACTCGGGTTTAGGCTGCCATCAGTCTCGACAACTTCATTTCCTCCAGATTGTATTATTTTTAGGTAATGGCTCTTACCCGTGCCACTACAGTGTCAAGATACTTCCTTTTTTGTTTTTATTATTTTATTTATGTATTTAGTGCCTCACGGAGAAAGTGGCGATCAGGAAGACTGCAGAGAGTGGATTTCAATCGCCAGCAGCTCTCCTGTTTCACGATGAACAGCTATCCTCTTTTATGGGGGGCTATTTTGTTGTATGTGTTTTCCTCTTTAATTAGCTGCTCTCCCCCGCTTCAGTGCTGTAGCAAAGTTCTGGCTTCTGTTTGTTTCTTCTTCTTTTTTTCTGTTTTCTTTTTTTTTTGTTTCCCTTCCGTCCCCTTCTTCTTCCCCTGTATTATGTTCGCGGCGAAAAAGGCGGCTGGGAAGAGGGCAGAGCCAGGGCCACACTCTCTAACCACTCTCCCACTTCTCCGCCCTTTGTTGTTCTTTCTAATTCCTGTTTTTCATTAGGCAATTAATGATATTAACAATTGGAAACACAGCCAGCACAGTGGACTAGTTGAGACTCCACCATGAGATACATTTCCTGGCACTGCTGCTGCCTTTGTTGGCCTTATTCCTAGATGCTGTCTCTTTTTGTCATAATATATTTACATTTCTTATATATATTTTCTTTTACTTACCTGAAACAAAAGATGTGCTCCCTATATTGCAATTCCTCTCGCTGTAGTGAATGCATTTAGCAGCCTTCCAATAGAGATGGGATAAACACAATAGCACACAGTGGGCATGGGACAAACATGGAGGTCTGTTTACCAATGTTTGGTGCATATTATCGAGTATTATTAGTGAATAGGCCCCATTAGAAATAATGGCATCCACAGCAAATTAACATACATCACTGTGTTCTGCACCTTACTAAATAGACCCTATAGAGCAAGGCAAATCATGGGAAAGTGAGGAGCACGTAAATGATATACAGTATTGATCTAGATAAGGCTGTCTAGGGAAGCTTTTGGCACTCTATCTGTGATCAATTCCTATAGTTCTATGGTAAATATAGCAAAGTGGCACCCACTAATGTAAGCATGTCTGATGCTGCCAAGTTTTTCTTTCATATTCCATGTCTGGTTTTATATAATCGGTTCCTAGCTAGTTAAATTAGTCTGAGCATCACCTCTCACTTTCTGCACTGATCCTTGATGCAGAAAAAATGAGTCACAGAAAAAAAAGTCTTTAGTCCACAAGGTGCAGTTCTTAAAAGCGCATTGTGGAACACAGCTAAATAAAATTCTTCAAGAATATGAATTGCAGCTAATTGTAGAAATAAATTAAAACCCAACAGCCATAAATCATATGCTGTAGCATTAAGGCTTCCTTTGTGGGAAAAGCCCTTTTGCAATATGGAAAAAATAAGAGAATATCTTTCAAACAAATGTGTGCAGTGGCATATATGTGTTGTGCTTGGAGGTGGACCCTTGTCCTGGAGCAGTGTAGAACGGCTCCCTGGTCAGACCCAGGAAGGACCTGCTTCCAGGTGGCGGAGCACAGGAGGAGACAGAGGCTAGCTGGAGCTTCACCACTGGAAGCCCGCAGTCAACCCAGGCTGCTTGGACTTAGGTGGGCTTCGCAGGGTCTCCCAGATGGGAAGTATAGAGGTGTGCCTTATAGAGGTTTGACCTTATGGTCAAAGTCTCTTTATGACTCTATGGTGAATCAGAGTCTCTTCAGGCCTTAACCTCTGCGCCATGAGCGAGGTCTGGTGTGCTGAGGAAGACCTGGCAACTGCCGCTGTGGGACGCCAAGGACTGGAGAAGCTTGCAGTCGCTGCCGGAGAGGCCAACCCGGGACTGCATTGGAGTTGGAAAGGTGAGCAGGTCCGTGCGCTGGCTGAGCGTGGATGGGGCGCGCAACAGTACCCACCCCCCCCTTCTAGGCCTCCCTCTACGTGGGCGAGATTTCTCAGAGTCAGCCCTGTGGAAGGTTCTGTGGAGGTCTTTGTCTAGAATGTTGTGGGAAGGTTCCCACGAGTTCTCCTCGGCCCTGTAACCCTCCCAGGACAAGAGGTATTCTCATCTGCCTCGACGCCGACGGGCATCGAGGACTTCTCTTACCTGGAGGGTAGAGTCAGGTTCAGTGGAGATCCAAGGTGGCGAAGGATTTCTGCGAGAGGGCCAGGATAGGACTAGCGGCTTCAACAAGGAAACATGAAAAGTGATATGAATGCCCATGGCACATGGCAGTTGTAATTGGTTGGACCCAAAAAACAACAGGGTAGGCGATCCAGTACAGCCGTGTGGAAGTAACAAAGTGGTGGATGCCACAGGAGGTCTTTCTCAAATTTTATTGCAGGAGACGTAAAGGAGACGGATCGTGCTGTTGTTTAAATAATATATGTGCGCGTTGGAATTGACTTTGACCATCTGTCCAATGATTCTCTGATACACAAGCCCCTGAGGCAGCCACCACTGGTGGCGAAACTCGGCCAGAGTCGGGCACTTGTATATGATTCTTTACATCTCCTGCAATAAAATTTGAGAAAGACCTCCTGTGGCATCCACCACTTTGTTACTTCCAGTTGTAATTGGTTGGACACTGCTCCCACTCTTCGTAGGACTGGAAATGGATCAATGAACTTCGGTGCCAGACAGTGTGAGGGGTGAGGGGAGTCGCAGTCTTATGTGTCGAGTGCTTAGCCATACCTTCTGGCCAGGACGGAAGAGTGGAGCAGGACGTCTGTGGGTATCTGATGAACGTTTGGAACATTTGGCGGCCTGATTGAGGTGTTCCTTGACTTGGTTCCATACCTGTAGAATAGTGTGAACCATAAACTGAATGGCTGGCGAGGGAACAGAGAGGGGTACTGGCAGCGGTAACCGTGGTTGTCGACCAAACACCACGGAAAATGGTGATACATCGGTGGCAGCAGCAACGTGGGTATTATGCGATAATTCTGCCCAAGGCAGAAGATTGGACGAATTGTCCTGTTGGTTGTTCACATATGAGCGGAGGAAAGTCTTCAGGGTCTGAATGATTCTTTCTGCTTGGCCGATGACCTGGGGATGGTAGGCCAACGTAAAATTCAAGGTGATGTGAACTTTTTACATAAAGAGCGCCAGTATCGTGCAGCGAACTGTGGTCCTCGGTCTGAGATAATCTCTTTTGGGAGGCCATGGAGCCGAAAGACATGTTTTAGAAACAATTTAGCCAATTCTGGGGCCAACGGAAGGCTTCGCAGGGGAATGAAGTGACCCTTTTTAGAGAAGCGGTCAATGATAACCCAGATCACTTTATTGTCCTGTGACGGTGGAAGGTCTGTGATGAAATCCGTGGATATGCTTGACCAAGGTTTGGTGGGAGCTGGAAGCGGTTGTAGAAGACCCCATGGTTGCCCTGTAGGGGGTTTCTGTTGGGCACAGTGGGGCATGAATCTACATAGTTGCGGGAGTCTTGCACCATACTGGGCCACCAGTAAAATCTCCGCAACATCTCGAGGGTTCTTGTACTACCTGGGTGTCCTGCCAACTTAGAATCATGGGCCTACTTAAGAACCTGCTCATATAATCTACGTGGAACGATGGTTTTTCTGGCAGGGACCATGGTGGTCGCTGCGAGGGATTCACAGGCTGGGTCAATGATATGTCTTGGGACATCAGGAATGTCTTCGGATTCGAAGGATCTAGAGAGCGCATCTGCGTGGAGATTTTTTGAGGCTTGTTGGTAGCACAGTTCAAAGTTAAATCTCTCAAAGAACAGCGCCCATCGGGCTTGTCTTGGATTCAGGAGTTGTACTTCTTTTAGATGTTTGAGATACTTATGATCAGTGAAAATGGTAAATTTGTGTTGCGTCCCTTCCAACCAGGGGCGCCACTCTTGGAGGGCCAACTTGACCGCTAGTAGTTCCTGATCTCCGACAGTGTAATTTTGTATAGATGGATTTCTGATTACAGGTGAGAACTTGTGTGACTAGAACGAGCATGGTATCAGTGTAATCTTGGGAGAAAATTGACTTAACACCGCCTCAGCTCCGATAGCAGATGCGTCGACTTCTACTATGAATGGGCATCTTGGGTCTGGGTAGGCAAGGACCAGAGCAGAATATTTCTTTTAGTGTTTGAAAGGTGGCTTGTGCCTTGGGAGTCCACACACGGGTGTTAGCCCCTTTCTTTGTCATGGCGGTGAGCAGAGCAGCTAGGGTAGAATAATTAGCAATAAAGCTTCTTTAATACTTCGTAAAGCCAACAAAGCATTGCAAAGCACAGAGGCCAACTGGCTGGGGCCAGTCTCGGATCCCTTGAAAAGTCTGGATCTACAGAAAATCCTCGGTCGGAGATGATATACCTAGGAAAGGCAGGCGGTTTAGCTCGAAGATGCATTTTTCCAGTTTGGCATAGAGTTGGTTCTCTCTTAGGCGTTGAAGTACAGTCTTGACATGATCACGATGTGATTGCAGATTTTTCGAGAAGATCAAGATGTCATCCAGGTATACAACTACAATGGAATGAAGAAACAAAGAAGATCGGTGTATCAAGGGACTTTTATTAGAACTTGCCCGACTCTGGCCGAGTTTCGCTCACACAGGAGCTGCCTCAGGGGCTACTGAGAATAAAATTAAAATCAAAACACACATACATAAGATATATTCAACATCAATGTATGTACATACATGGAACTGAGCTGTTATGTCATGCTTATAAAATGAAACACTCAATTATGTGCACATAAATTAACAACATAAAAAACTATAAATGAATCAAATGAAACACATAGACATTTATAGAGATATATAAATACATGAATACTGTGCTGAACATGAATAATTAGTGTCAGTAGATGAGTTGATTACAAATGTGTTAATGTGTGTGTGCTTCTATACTTTCATCATAATGGCACAAGAAACATGGATACGACACAGGGATAACGTGAAACTGGTGGTGAATAGACATGGTTGCAGTGTAAAAGAAGGATACCTGTATAGATGGATTTCTGATTACAGATACGTCAGTGCAAAACCATCATACTTTGTACATAGTGGGGCAGATTTTCAAAGGGGGTATGCGTGTAAGATACACGCGTACCCCCAGAAAACCTGCTCCAAGTGCCCCCTCGTGCGCCGAGCCTATGTTGAATAGGCTTGGTGGTGCGCGCAAGCACCGGGACGCACGTAAGTCCCGGGGCTTCCTGGGGGTGTGTGTCAGGGGCGTGTGCCATGGTGGTGCGTCATCTGGGGTGGGGCCATGGGTGTGGTTCCGGCCCGGGGGCATTTCGGGGGCATGGTCGAGGCCTCCGAAACTGCTCCCGGGCCTGGAAATCACACAGCCAGCGCTCGTGAGTTACGCCTGCCTTGGACAGGCGTAACTTGTCAAATACACAGGCCGATATAGTAAAGCGCGGCCACAGTTACCCCATTTCTAACCCGCTGTGTACTCACAATTTCGCCGCGTAAGTCTAACCTGCGATTCACTATCTGTTTTTACCGATCCTTACCGCTTCTTTAACTCGACACATATCCCTTTCTGCCCGCGGCATGTATATGTATGTAAACGATCCGATTAGCTATTCCCTCCCATACAGTAAAGTGCGCCCCAACTATCGCCTTTTTAGCCTGCTATCTTGCCGCATCTTTAACCTACTAATTTACCGCCTACCCTGACCCTTGCGTTAGTGTGGTTCACTGGTTGCTCAGCATATTCAATTTAAAGCTTTAACCTAGGTATTTAAGGCTCAGTATGATCCCATACATTCCATTGCACTGTCTGTATTCACAATAATGTAATTATCTGATTCTACCACCAAAAGCCGCCCAGTCCCAAACCAACCCAATCCACAGAAAAAAAAATGCTTCTCGCACTTAGCCGCCCAGTCCCAAACCAACCCAATCCACAGAAAAAAAAATGCTTCTCGCACTTAGCCGCCGTCCCAAACCAACCCAATCCACAGAAAAAAAAATGCTTCTCACACTTAGCCGCCCAGTCCCAATCCAATCCAATCCACAGAAAAAAAAATTCTTCTCGCACTTAGCCGCCCAGTCCCAAACCAACCCAATCCACAGAAAAAAAATGCTTCTTGCACTTAGCCGCCCAGTCCCAAACCAACCCAATCCACAGAAAAATAAATGCTTCTCGCACTTAGCCGCCCAGTCCCAAACCAACCCAACCCACAGAAAAAAAAATGCTTCTCGCACTTAGCCACCCAGTCCCAAACCAAACCAACCCAATCCAAGCCCAAGCAGAGAGAGACGAAATTTCACAGTCCCAAACTTTCCCCCAGCCCCTGCTCACCTGCTCTGGCCGCGGCCACGCAAGCCCCCAGTAGCAGCAGTAGAAGTAGAAGGGCGGCGAGAGAGAGCGGCTTCAGCAGCCCCGCTGGCGAAGATGAATACGTGCACCCCTGTAGGTCCAATATGGGCACTCAAGGCAGCAAAGGCGCATGCGCACACGCCGTGACATCCGCCGTCCAGCCAGTCACGGTGTGTGCGCATGCGCCTTCGCTGCCTTGAGCGTCCATATTGGACGTACAGGTGTGCACGTATTCACTATAGCCGGCGGGGCTGCTGAAGCCACTCTCTCTCGCCGCTGTCTCTCAATGCCCTCTCTCGACGCCCTTCTACTGCTGCTGCTGGGGGCTTGCGTGGCTGCGGCCAGGGCAGGTGAGCGGGGGCTGGAGAAAAGTTTGGGACTGTGAAATTTCGTCTCTCTCTGCTAGGGCTTGAATTGGTTTGGTTTGGTTTGAGACTGGGCGGCTAAGTGCGAGAAGCATTTTTTTTCTGTGGATTGGGTTGGTTTGGGACTGGACGGCTAAATTTCGTCTCTCTCTCTGCTGGGGCTTGGATTGGATTGGGTTGGTTTGGTTTGAGACTGGGCGGCTAAGTGCGAGAAGCATTTTTTTTCTGTGGATTGGGTTGGTTTGGGTTGCGCTCCCTGCCTCCGATCGCCAGCTGCTGGGGCTTGCTGGAGCCGGGCGCTCAAGGCAGCGGGGTCTGTAGGAGAGCCATCTACTTCCTGGTACCTGTCATTTCAAACGTCATTTGAAATGACGTTTGAAATGACAGGTGCCAGCACACCCAGGATACTGTATAGGCGCTGTATAGCGCCTATACAGTAAATGGATTGTGCTTCATGGACGCGTGTTGGACGCGTGTTGGACGCGGCTTGCATTTGCATGCCATTTAAATAGAGTATCGAGTGGTAGGTGATCCGAAGTGTGCGTGCGGCAAACGTGGGTGCGCCGGGCACTAACGCACCTCTTTCTACCGCCCCTTACTGTATCGGCCCGAAAGGTAGGGAGGGTTCAGATAGGGCTGGGGGGCGGGGGGGGGGGGTTAGGTAGGGGAAGGGAGGGGAAGGTGAGGGGGGTGGAAGGAAAGTTCCCTCCAAGGCCACTCTGATTTCGGAGCGGCCTCGGAGGGAACGGAGGCAGGCTGCACGGCTCAGTGCATGCAGGCTGCCTATTTTGCACAGCCTTGCGCACGCCGACCCCGGATTTTAAAGGATTGCGTGTATCTATTAAAATCCGGTGTACTCTTGTTTGCGCCTGATACGCGAACAAAAGTACACGTGGGCGTACTTTTTAAAAATCTACCCCAGTGATTCTAAAAAAGACATCTTGGTGTTATGACAAAACACATCCTTTCTTGGGATACAAACAACAATCATAACTCAACAAAGCAGTACATACAAAATACAATAAAACATATATAATGGTAACATGAATTTTGGTTGTATGTAGATATTGAAAATACCAATGAAAGACGCTCTCTATGACGTATATTTACAATAAAAAGTCCATGGTTTTATCTGTGTGTAGTCAGTTTTAAAGATCAGTCTCGTATGCCAGATTATGTCTTATGGTCTCTAAAAGGTGTGCATGTCACGAGCGAGCCCTCCGGCAGTTGTTAAGGACCGAGGGTTGGGAGGCCTTCGGCTATGGTTATAGGCACAGGGGCACAGTTGTCTCTATAGCTGGTGAAGTGAGCCCTTGGGCTACGGCATGACCCAGGGAGGAGCCCCAAGCCACACCGCGGGAGGTGAGCTGGTGCGTGCATGGGTAACGAGAACAGGACAAGGCTGAAGCAAGGACTAGGGAAGGTAGACCTTGGCACTGTCTCTCAGGGCACCCTACACAGCCCACTACTCAGGGCGGACCCAATGGGCTCGTCACAGACAACACTGTCCCACTACGTGCCCTACACAACCTAAGGAGGCTAGTCACGGACCACGTGGAGAGCGGGACAAGCACAGGAACGGAATCCAGCCAAGGTGAGACTCCAATGATGGAGCCGGTGTCATCTGGAGAACCACAGGGACTGGCAGGTCAAGAAGACTTGGGAATGCTGAAGACGGATCCAGCTGTGAGGAGACTCCAATGACGGAACAAGTGTCATCTGGAGGGCCACAGGATCTGGCGAATCCAGGAGAACTTGGAGTGACGAAGGAGGGCGGAACCTCGGAGACATCAGGAAGAGTGGAACAACAGGAAGCGAGACATCAGGAAGCCTGGACAAGGGACCTCTGGAACACAGAGACATCTGAAGACACTGACATCAGGATCAGGAACAAGACAACATGAAGCCAAAACATCAGGCACCGGAAACACGAAGACATCTGGACGAAGAACATCTGGGACATGGAGATGGCTGAAGACCTGGACGAAGGACATCTGAAACATGAAGATGAAGCCGTCAAAGCAGCAGGAGACCACGGAGGACCTGGATCGATGAAGGAGCACAGACAAATGTGAGACTCAATCCGAAGGCCACGAGAGACTGAAGAAGAATCCCATTTATAGGGCTGAAGCAAGAAGTCATCATCAGGAGGAGCCAGCAGCACTTCCTGTAGCTGGCCCTTTAAATGGTGTGAAGAGGCGCGCGCCGGTGCCTAGGGGAAGCCTGGAGCAGAGAGCAGGACCCTGGACAGTGGTGTTCACCTGTGCAAGGCCAGGACGCAGTAGGCAGGCTTTGGGGTGGCCTCCAGACTGCACGATGATGTCCGGGCGGCAGCGGGCTTTCCCCTGCCGCTCGAAGAGGACCCATGGTGGCGGCTCCCTGCCGCAAGAGCGCTGGAAGATGCGGCCTCCAGGCAGCAGGTCTCGGCGGCAGCATTAGGCCATGAAGAAGGCAGGGAGAGGCAGGCATTAGCAGAGGCAGCCTCTCTGCCCAGCGAGCACCCTGGGAGCGGCTCCCTGCCGTGAAGGAGGAGCAGCAGCGTCAGCCGCGGCCTCCGGGCCGCAGAGGCAAAGTCAGCAGCGGCGGCCAGCCATGAAGAACGGCTCCCGGCAGGCTCGGCCCTGGAGTGCAGGGCCGAAAATGGGGGCGGCACCCAGGCCGCGGAGAAAGGCGTCGGCGGCATCCTGCCACAGGACTAGACTCTGCTGGTGGCATTCCCAGCCGCAAAAGGTGAGAGGCCTGCTTGCGGGGAATAGCTCCGCGGGCAGGAATCGTAACAGTGCATGAAACATAAAAAGAAAAATATAAAAATTGAGACAAAAAATTAAGGAATTCTTGAGATCATGTATATCTAATAGAAAAAATGAATTTGGGTATCAGAAATAAAAGTCAAAACCTATTTGGAGGGTAAAATTTCAATCTTAAAATCAAGTATTAATAAAAGATAAGATGTGAAATTATTAAAAAAATGTGAAATTGTCCCCTATTACTACTCCATTTATTAAAAAGATTTAGTAGCAATCTGCTTTGTGATTAATGTACCATTATGCAGCCAAAAGGTAAAATATAAAATATAAAACACCTGGGAGGGAAATTAAAATACAAATGTTTAAAATCTAATACAAATGTAAAAAGAGGTAATTATAATTATTTCAAGGGTAAAAATTGAATATTAAAAAAAATATTAAAAAAGAGAGGGTAAAAACTGAATATTGAAAAACTATTTGGAGGGAAAAACTTTGATCTTAAAACCAAGTACTGATAAAAGATGAGATGTAAAATTATTTTTTAAAATGTGTGAAATTGTCCCCTATTCCAGCTACAGTTATTAAAAAGATTTAGTAATCCCACCAGGCCAGGGTCTCTGATGAACATGGGATACCAGATGGAATGGCATAACTCCAGGAGATGGTCGACAGGAGTGAGGTCCAGGGCAAGCAACTGAACAGGACAGTGATGTTCCAATTGGTGTTGATGTTCTTGGAATTCTTTGATGTGGGGGCTTGAACTCACATGCTTGGAATCAAGCGTTCTAGCTAGCATAATACATGCTTGTATAGGAAACGTAGGAAACGAATGCACATCCCTACTGGGCACCCAATTGTATTACGCTAGCTCTTAGTTCCAGAAATGTCTTATGTCTTGGCTGTGTTTCTTTGGCTAAATCAGGAAATATCTGTACTCTCATACCCATATGTTTCCTGCTGATTTTGAAAGAAGACCCTAAGCACCCAGACTCTATCAGAATCAAGTAAAAAAGAAATAATCATGGTAGCTGATTGGGCCTCTTCCTCAGCTGATGACTCCAATATTTTCAATAGATTCAAAGGAGCATTGAGGATCTCCAGGTCATTAAGGAGCAGCTGATTGTCCTTACCATTTATGGCACAAATCTTTTCCTTTTACCTTTTCCCCCTCAGATACATAGCCAAGCAATAGCCTGCATTATTATTATTTGTAGGGTGACACAATCTCCATGGATCAGAAAGTCCAGCTTTCAGCGACAAATCTTTTTAAATTATGATGGAGCAGGAAGGGGATAAATTAGTAGAGACCTGTCTATCCATAGTCAAATTGAGAGGTAGGACCTGAAAGGTTTTAATGATGCACAAACTTCAAACCTTTTCCGTTGGAAAGGAAACTGTATAACTAGAGGTCATGGAATGAAATTCCAGGGGGGACAACTCAGAGCCAACATCAGAAAATATTTCTTCACAAAGAGGGTGGTGTGTGCCTGAAATATCCTTCTGGAAGAGGGTGGTGAGAACAAAAACAAAAAAATGTGAATTTTAAGAGCCCTGTGCACGCCAAAACCAGGAGATATACGCACGAGTTGGGTCAGCATGTGCCAAGTAGATTTTAAAAGCCGCCTGAGGATGCACATAATCTCCCACTGCACACGCAAGTAAAATGTTTCTAATAAGGGGGAGGAATGTGGGCCGGGCGTGAGCATGTTGGGGCCTGGCCAAGAGATATGTGCATAAATATTTACACATCCTTGTGCACGCCAGGGTCCCCTGTGCCTAAATTTACTTCTGTTATGGATGTAAGTAATAAAATAAAAAATATATAAGCAAGGCAGCGGGGTAGTAAGGATCAGGGCAAACAGGAGGAAGCGTAGCTATAAAATTAGGGGGGGTTTGCAAGTCCTACCCTAAACTAGGTGAGCTGGGAATGAACTGGGAAAACTACCTGTGGCGTCGGTGCGTGTCCCTAGTAATATTTCCCCACTTATGTGGTAGACGCAGGAGTTGCACGCACATGTGTGCATCCATTTGAAATTATGCGCACAGGGATGTGCATCCAGGCTGTTTTATAACGTGTATATGTTATAAAATGGACACGTCCAAGGGTACGGGCTGACAAACGTATGCACATGTGTGCCCACGCGCCAGTATTAAAGTTACCGTCTAAGCGAATTCAAAAGGGCATGGGATAAACAGTGCAGATCCCTAAAGGTTGGAAGTTGGAAATGAAGAAAAGGGTTCATGGGGGTTTTTTTTTATAGATTTTTATGTTTTTGGTATTTTGTTTTGTTTGTTTTCTCATTTTCTATATAATTTAAAAATTAACACTAACATTCATTTGTACATAGGCTCCATAGTGGAGGGCTATGCAGGCAAAATTGTTTTCAGAACTGAAGAGAGCATGGGATGAGAACAGAACAGAGAATCTATAGCAGAGAGAAAACAAGGATACAGTTTGGAGATTACATAGGGCCCTTGATATTGCAGTACAAAGGGAAACTGGACAGACAAGGTGAACCTGCAGAGTTTTTGGGTTTTTTTTATGTGTTATCTTGTTCTCTCTTTCCTTCTGGTGCAGTGATGTGATTGGTTTGCTTTTCACTGTTGGTTCCTTCACATCATTCATTCAAAATACAGTGCAAAACAGCTGTTTGTACTTGTTTCCTGTTCAGAATACTGTACGCTTTTCAAAGCATTTCAGGCGTTACAGAATGAAACCGGAGTTCAGTCATTATTTGCCAGACAGCAGAGGAGAAGCTGCCTGATAAGATTCAGTGTCTGTAATGAAGCAGACAGACATGATAACAAAGCAATAAATCATGGCATTATTCCCGGGTAAAAAGAAAGCCGGCTGAAACTAGCAGACTTTGGTCAGAAGTCAGCAGGCATGACTGAACGTGAAGGCTTGTGCACTCCCAGACACTTCTGGATGCCTTCCAGCTGATACAATAAACAGAGAGCACACACTGCAAGCCAGGAGAAACCAAAGTGGTTGAGCTGCAGTAAATCAGCACCTTCTCAGTGTTATCGTTGGTGGGGGAGGGAGAGGGGGGCACCACTCCTTCAGCGCCAGCTGACTATTAGTGTCAATACACTGTTTTTCCATATGAATTCAGCTCTTCACAGCACTGCTTTATTCGGTCTTAGAAAAATTAGAAGTGGTACATCAGTATACAGTACTGAGAGGCTTTCTCCTGCAGCTAGTCACTCATCCTCTACTGCAGGAGAAGTGGAGGACGAACCTAGCAGGATGCTCAGGTGCCACCTAGGATCATGGTGGCATTGATTAGATCAGTCTCAAACATCTAACTCAGTTCAGCTTGTGATAAGGGGTAGAGGTGACTGGGTTCCTGCTCATTAGTAGTAAAAGTGTAACCCCAAGGCCAAATTTTCAAAGGCCCGCGCGCGCAAATACCGGTGGTTACACGCATGGCCAAGCCCTGCTCGCACTGCACACATTTTCTAAAGGGCCTGCCCAAGCACGTAACCACCGATACGCACACAAGTGCAGGGCCCTGAAAAAGGTGTGGGCCGGAGGCCATGGTCAGGGCGGAGAGGAGTAGGGCGGGACGGATGCTTGCAAGGACCCAGCAGCCATTAGCTGCTGACCAGGGGAAGCGTGCGCCAGCAGATGGCCGGAAAACAGAAACTACTTCTTCTCTGGAGGAGCAGTAAGTAATGAAATTAAAAAATTTAGGGTGGGTAGGTAGGTAGGTAGGGGTCAGGGTCAGGGTGGAGAGGGGAAAGGGAAGGAAGATTAGGCAGGGGGGTAGGGAATTTCCCTCCCAGTCTGCTCCTTAATTGGAATGGACTGGGAGGGAACTGGGGAGGCTTGATTGCGTCGCCGTGCAAATTTACCGAGAATTAAACCCCTCCCACCGCGTGCGCCGCCTGCACATGCGCGAGCGGATTTTAAAATCTGGCACGCATGTGCCATCTGGGAACCGCGAGCACATGGACGGCCGTGTGCTCCTTTTAAAGTGGACCCCATAGATTTCAGGATTCCTCATAATTTGGTAGGGGGAAGAGGATTTCTGATCGCTTTCCTTTTTTAAAACTATTTTTGCTTTTCTTACCATTGCCTGTATTTGTCAAGTATACCCAGACTTCAACCTTCCCCGAAGCCATACAAAAACCTCTCATAGGTAGGACTGACCTCCCGGACTGTGATTTATTAGCTGATTTTTTCGATAAAAAAATCTAAAATCTTCAGCAGCAGATCGGGCCTATTTCAACAGACCTTTCTTGTATAGGTCCAAGATCAGTGGTTAGCTTTTGACATGACGTCATCAAAGGAGTTGGAAACCAAAGTTTCAGGTTTGAAATCGACCTTCTCAATACTGGACCCCTGTCCTTTTCATGTTATAAAAAATGTGAGGGCCATAACATTTGGAGTCTTGAAAAAGATGATTAATAAGTCCTTAAGTGATGGTGTTATCCCAGAAATATGGAAACAGGCTACAGTAAGGCCTATTAAGAAGGAATATAACTTGCCATCCACTGAGTTAGCAAATTATCGCCCTATTTCAAACTTACCTACGATAGCAAAAATTTTCGAAAAAATTTCACCTGACCAGTTAGAGGACTATATGTGTGATAGACAGGTACTGGATGCATATCAGTTTGGTTTCCATAAAATCATTCGATGGATACTTATTACTAACCGTGATGGATACCCTATTGGGCTGCCTGGACCAAGGTCACTCTGGTATCTTGGTATCTTGGTGCAGTTGGATTTGTCTGCATCACACCCTTCATCACGACACTTTGTTGAGTACTATGTCCTGTATTGGTGTGGGAGGCACTGTTTTAAATTGGTTTCAGTCATATTTGACCAATAGAGTGCAAAGAATCCAAATTGGATCTAGTTACTCTGTAAGGCATAAAATGAAGTGAGTGTGCCGCAGGGCTTGGCATTGTCATCATCATCAGTGCTTTTTAATCTGTATTTGGCTCCCCTAGGAGCTATCTTTCAGTCACTCAATGTCAAATATTTTATATACGCTGACAACATTCAATTTTTCCTACCACATAGCTCTAGTAGGGAAAATACCTGAAACTAGATTGCAGGAAATTATTAAACAATTGCAAGTATGGTTGATTAATCATCGCCTATTTCTGAATATGAACAAAAGAAAGGTTCTGTGGGTAGGAAAGGATTCTAGCCTAAGAATCAGGAGGATATTAGGTTATCTACAATGCATTTAGTTCCAATACAGTCAGAAATAAGGAGCTTAGAAGTCTTTTTAGACTCCCATTTATCAATGAAATAACAAATTTGTCATGTTATGAAAACCGCATATTATAAACTTAAGCTAGTACGACCCTTAAAAATGTTATTACCTCCAATATATTTAGGGCAATTGTACAAACATTGGTACTCAGCCATTTGGATTACTGTAGCACACTGCATATAGGACTCCTAGATAAATTGCTGCGTGTGATGTAATCTGTCCAGAAGGCGGCTGCCAGAGTTATAACTGGGACTTCCAGAAGGTAACACATGACCCCAGCCCTTAAGGATTTGAATTGGCTCCCAATTAAATGGAGGGGTTGGTTTGGGTTGGCAACAGTCATTTCTAAGCTCCTGAACAGTGCTCTCTCATGTGTATTGAAAGATTATATTGTGTCATACACTCCAAACCATGCTCTGAGATCTGAAGGTGCCCAATTTTTAGTTATTCCTCCAGTTAAAAAATGTAAAAGGGACCAGACAAGAGGGCAGGTTTTCTCCTCAGTCGCAACAAATGAGTGGAATAAACTGTCACCTAGTCTTAGACTTCAGCATGATTTTAAAGTATTTAGAAAGGAATTAAAGACATTGCTCTTTGAGGAAGCTTTTGGATAAAGTGGCATGATTTATTTTATACAATTATTTTAAATAGTCCATAGATGTATGTTTTGGTTTTTAAATGTTGTATTTGTGTTATATGTTCTGTTGATTTTATGATTGTTTCCTTGTAATCTGTGCCAAACTGACTTATGAAGTCTGCGGAATATAAGTATTTTTACATAAATAAATGTGTATGTGGGTGTGGGTGTGCGTGTGCGTGTATGCTGTTGGTTGGAGGAGGGGGTGAATTGGGATTATTCTCTGTGAGCAAGCAAAGTGGGAATATGAAAAATAGAACAATAGGGAGAGGAGTGTTAACTGTACCATGAAGAAAGATAAAATAGAGTAAACTTTGGAAATGATGTCAGGGAAAGGGGATGAAATATGGCTGACATATCATCTAACATCCTCCTATAAGCCTCAGTATCATTTTCATTCATGTTAAGATTACAGTTTAATTAAGGCAGGGTTTCCCAAACCTTTCTTGGTGATGCCATAGTGAATTGGATTTTCAGTATATCCGGAACTAGAGTGGACACCGTGGGATTGGGGATTGGGCTCCATGTGGGAAATGCATATAAAACGGGTAAATGCACATAAAATCACCGATGAGCAGACTAGATTGGCCTATTTGGTCTTTATCTGCTGTCATTTTCTATATGACTATGTTAATGAATATAGTATGCATTAGGGATGTGCATTCATTTTAAACTGTATGACTGTACAACATAATGGCACTAGCCAGCCCTGAGACTGGTGCTAAAGTGACATCCTGAGCAAGTTCAGTGCCATTTCCAAAAGGAAGACGTCAGGGCAGGAACAAAAGGATATTTTTCCTGCCCCTTTATTCAGCATTGACTCCACATGGAAGGGGTTAGTTGGAGCCAAGGAGGTCCCTGGCTCCAACAAATATTCCAGAGGGGGTTGGAAATGCACTGGGAGGTCCCAGCTGGGCTTGGCTGAGTCCAGTTGGGAAGGCCCGGGCCTTGTGGCATTCTTGAGGTCAGAAGTGAGGGTTTGGGGAGACCCATTTCATTTTTTGGGGGGAGAGGAGGTGGATTTGCTTTTCAGTTTAGGAAACAAACCAAACAAATCAAATTAAATAAACAAAACAGGGAAAAAGAATCCCACGAAAACCATTTCCAGCATTGCTAGCACAGGACTACCGAAAACATACCACGATCCTAGCAGAAGAAAGTGATTTTAAAAGGTACTGGGATGGGGAGAGAGCTAAGGTTGAGGTAATAGGGTAGAGGAAGAGAAGCAGTGGAAGGGGTCTTTTTATTTATTTATTTACTTATTTTATTTTTATTATTTTCAACAAATACAAGTAAGAAAACACTTACTTCCAGAAAGATGAAAATGACACGGGGTGGATTTTAAAAGGGTTACGTGCGTAAATCCTGAAGATTTACATGCGCCGAGCCTATTTTGTATATGCCCGGCGACGCGCGCAAAGCACCGGGATGCGCGTATGTCCCGGGGCTTTGTGAAAGGGGCAGGACGGGGGTGGGGCATGGGTGGGGAGCTGGCCTGGGGTGGTCCGGGGGGGGGGGGGGGGGGGGGGGGGGGGGGGGGGGGGGGGCAGGACCGAGGCTTCCGCACAGCGGCCATTTGCAGCTGTGCCAGGGGATCGTGCGCCGGCAGCTGGCAGGCGCACACACGTTATGCCTGCCAGAGGCAGGATTAACTTACAAAATAAAGGTAGGCGGGATTTAGGTAGGGCTGGGGGCGGGTTAGATAGGGGAAGGGAGGGGGAAGGGTGGGAGGGGGGGGCCAAAAAAAAATTCCCTCCAAGGCCGCTCCGATTTTGGAGCGGCCTCGGAGGGAACGGGGAAAGCCATCTGGGCTCCCCTAGGGCTCGGCGTGCGCAAGGTGCACTAGTGTTCATGCACATGTTATAAAATTGGGCGTGCATTTGTGTGCACCGTGTAGTGCACACAAATGTAGGCCACGCGCATAGGTTTTAAAATCTGTCCCATAGTGAATATATAAAAAAAAACAGGAAAGTAATCCAAGGAAAATAAACTATATATGCACATTTTCCAATTTAAGTAATATTAAGCAATAGGGGGGACAGAATACATGGGAGATAAAGGTAATCATATACAAGCAACAGGCTTTAACGTGGTCAAGGCTTCACTATCTTAATGATCTTCCCAACCTAGGTGTTGTCTAGAGACAAGTTGGTTACGTTCCTAGAATTAATGAACAATTTCAGTTGTTCAGGTAAAAAAACCCCAAAAGATTCATCCTGCGAACGTATAACACATTTGCATGGATATCGGAAACAAAAAGTAAAACCCAAAGATACTATCTGAAATCTTAGAAGAAGAAAATCTTGTCTCCTCTCCTGAGTTGCGCTTGCAAAGTCTGGATAAATACGGACTTCCTGGTTGTAAAAACGAGCAGATATGTTCTTAAAATATCTCCTCATAACTTCACTGAGTTCCTGCTCAGACACAAACGTAACTAGGAGGGTAGCATGGTCATATATCTCTACCGAGGAATTTTCCAAAAATTGGGTCAAATTCTCTAGCACCTCAGGATGATTTTGAGGAAACCTCTCTTTACCAGAAACAGGCAAAATGAACAATTTACTTATACAGGGTATTTTCCCATTTTCAAATTTAAGTATTTCCATAAAGTAATTTTTTAAGGTATAATAAGGTTCTTACTCCATCACTTTAGGAAAATTTAGAAAACGTAAGTTAAGGTGCCTTATGTGATTTTCCGGAAATTCTATTCTGCGTGAAGCATTAGCAAAATCCTTTAACATCTTAACATTACAATTCTGAATCTTAGAAGAAGAGGATTCAACCGTCTCTAACTGAGTTTCAAAGCTAGTAATCTGACCATCAACTCTGGTTTCCAAAGAGTCTAGTCTTGTATTAAGGTCTTCCAGCTTTTTGAATGCAGGTATATAAAAATTAGGGATGTGAATCGTTTTTCAACGATTAAAATTATCGTCCGATAATGTTTATATCGTCTTAAATTGTTATAGAACACGATACAATAGAAATTCTAACGATTTATCGTTAAAAATCGTTAAATCGTGTTAGTGCGCACTAACTCCCCGTTAGTGCGCACTAACTCGATTTAGTGCGCACTAACTGAAAATGATACAAATAAACACTTTCCAGGTCACTGAAGGTCAGTTAGGAATGAATATGTGTTCCTATTGGCTGGCTGCCCTCTTATCTATTGATGTTACCAAGGTTACCACTGAGGTGATGGTTGGGGGGGATGGGAAATGGAACTGGAAACTAACGAACACCAACAGAAAATGAAACAAAGTGTTCACACTTCCCAGGTCAGTAAAGGTCACTTAGGAATGAATATGTATGTATGTATTCCTATTGGCTGGCTGTGCTCTTATCTATTGATGTTACCAATATGGTTGGGGGGATGTGAAATGGAAACAGTTGGAAGCTTGACAAAAAAAGTAATGTAATGATCAGCACTCACGTGACTAGAACTTGTTTGTTTATTATTTTTGTCAGCAGGCACCTGAAATGCTAGTGCATGTTGAATTTGCCAATCACTGTGCATTTTAGAAAGGTGGTCCTGGCTGGAACTGTACACAGTTCAAATATATGTAATTGATTGTTGGTAAGTGTATTTTTAAGTAGCCACACTGGCACCAGTATGTTTACTTTTCCTCCTACTTAACTCACTAGCTCAGCTTTGTAAGAAGGGCTTCTCTGCTTGTGTGTTGTTTTTGTTTGGTGTGAGGAGAGCAGAAACATCAGATCTTTATTCAATCTACTACAGTCATCTCTTACAGTGCCCTATCCCTATTAATACCAGGAGTGTTGTGATCTTCCTGCACACAGTGCCCTAACCCTGATACCAGTCTGAGACAGCTCCCTCCCTGCATTACTAGTGAGAGGCTGGCTTCACAGACAGGGGGGAGCTGCCTGACCCTCACTCCTGACTTCCCCCATGTCCCAGCTAGTGAATGGTGTGTGGGTGAGGGGGGGGGGAGGATGGTGAAGTCTGAGACAGCTCCCTCCCTGCATTACTAGTGAGAGGCTGGCTTCACAGACAGGGGGGAGCTGCCTGACCCTCACTCCTGACTTCCCCCATGTCCCAGCTAGTGAATGGTGTGTGGGTGAGGGGGGGGGGGAGGATGGTGAAGTCAGAGACAGCTCCCTCCCTGCATTACTAGTGAGAGGCTGGCTTCACAGACAGGGGGGAGCTGCCTGACCCTCACTCCTGACTTCCCCCATGTCCCAGCTAGTGAATGGTGTGTGGGTGAGGGGGGGGGGTGGATGGTGAAGTCTGAGACAGCTCCCTCCCTGCATTACTAGTGAGAGGCTGGCTTCACAGACAGGGGGGAGCTGCCTGACCCTCACTCCTCCGGGGTATTGTGATCTTCCTGCACACAGTGCCCTATCCCTGATACCAGGGGTGTTGTGATCTTCCTGCATGCAGTGCCCTATCCCTATTAATACCAGGAGTGTTGTGATCTTCCTGCATGCAGTGCCCTATCCCTATTAATACCAGGAGTGTTGTGATCTTCCTGCATGCAGTGCCCTATCCCTGATATCGGGATGTGTGCAAGAAGATCACAACACCCCCGGTATCAGGAATAGGGCACTGCGTGCAGGAAGATCACAACACCCCCAGTATCAGGAATAGGGCACTGTGTGCAGGAAGATCACAACACCCCTGGTATTAGGGATAGGGCACTGTGTGCAGGAAGATCACAACACTCCTGGTATTAATAGGGATAGGGCACTGTGTGCAGGAAGATCACAATACCCCTGGTATCAGGGTTAGGGCACAAGTTCTAGTCACATTGACTGATCACATTACTTGTTTTGTCAAGCTACCAACTGTTTCCATTTCCCATCCCCCATATACTGTCAGTAGGAAACTTGGTAACATGAATAAATAAGAGGGCAGCCAATAGGAATACATATTCATTCCTAAACTGACCTTAACTGACCTGAAAAGTGTCAAATTGTATCATTTTCAGTTAGTGCGCACTAACTCCCGTTAGTGCGCACTAACTCGAGTTAGTGCGCACTAATCGGAAAAAACGATTTTTAACGATTTTTTAACTAAAAAATCGTGCCTAAGACGATTTTCTTGCCCTGCCACACGATTTCTATCGTTAAGACGATATGGAAAACGATTCACATCCCTAATAAAAATCATCAAATAAATAAATAAATAAATAAATAAAGAGCTGCTGAACCCGGCCACGAGGTTCCAGAGGGCATCCAACATAACCACCACTGGTTTTGTTGGTATCTGGAAAAACTCACCTTCTCTTCCAAGAGGGGAGACGTCCACCTCCAGTGCCGGTCTCATCGAAGTAGCCTCAGTCCCTCCACAAGCTCCAAGGCTCTCAATCGGCGTCGAAACTAAGTGAAATCCCCCATGACAGACCAAAAGCCTCCGGCAAACGGGGGGGAAGAGAAAGACTGTGTCAGCAGGCCTCCCTTCTGGCCCCTACCTCCCGCATTCTCTCCAGCAACGTCATTGCCCGGTGCCACGGACAAAAGAGGAGAGCCAGCACTCATGAAGATCCGTGGGACTTAGGGTGATCTCTCTTGGTAGTTCCGACGCTCCCTAGCCAGGATCCACAGCGGGGGAAACAAACCCACTCTTCGGAAGCTGTTCCAGGTTTTTAAGCTGTTATAAGGCACT
Organism: Rhinatrema bivittatum; assembly: GCF_901001135.1. Classification (NCBI taxonomy): domain Eukaryota; kingdom Metazoa; phylum Chordata; class Amphibia; order Gymnophiona; family Rhinatrematidae; genus Rhinatrema; species Rhinatrema bivittatum. Next base: position 57,633,354 of record NC_042622.1, read on the forward strand.
GTCCAGATGGAAGAGCAGCATCAGGGGGGTAAATGCGAACTTTCCTCCTTTCTTTTTGCAGGCATCTTGAAGGAAACAGTCTTTATGCCAACATCTTGCCTCCCCCAGAGGGGTCATTTTTTTTACAAAATATGCCAGACAGCAGAGTGGGCATGGGAAGGGGAAGAGACAAGCCCTGGACCCCAACCACAGTTATATTTTAAATGCTGGCAGAGGGGTTTGGGGAGCTTGGTCAAGCAGGACCCTTTTTGTATATAGTGGGTGGATGTCAGTGATTTGGACTGTTAGGTGCATGATGCACTTTTTTTTTTTGCTTACAGGAAAGCCACTTAACCAACTGTTCCTTTGAATATATCCAGTTAAGCCTCAAGCTATCCAGCAACACGTGACCAGATTCCTTTAAAACTTAACCACTCATATTCAGACATAACTGATTAGGTTTTAAAGTTATCTGGCTGCGTGCAGCAATATAAATTTAGGCTAGTATATTCAGCAGGAAGTTTATCCCGCTGAATATCTGGGACAAGTTATCCAGCTAACTTTAGCCACAAAACTTGTCCACTCGCCGGCTGAATATTGACCTCTAAATAACTAAATGCCATCATCAACAGCGATGTTCTTGAATAATCCTCTAGCAACTTCGGTACACATCTGGGAAATTCTATGCACTCTTTTGATGCCCCTGGCTTGTGAGCAGAGGACGCAGGAAGTCACAAGCTCTTACTGGAAGAGAAGGACCATGCCCTGCAGCTTGAAATGGAAGAGAGAGAACAGCTAAGGTAGAAGGAACCCCTGGCCCATGGCAACATGCACTTGGCGGCGGCGCCTCTGAGATCAGTGGAGCTGCGGGGCTTTCCTAGAGCCACCTGCATAAAATCCAGAAGAGGGTAAGGAATTGCTTGCACTTTATAGTGGCTGGTGCACTCTATTTCATTTACTCATCTCTAGAAAATGCGCAACAACAACAACGCCAATCTGCCAAAACCCATTCCAAGATGACTGAAAAAGTTATTTTATAGTTTCAAGTTTCATGACACTGTTTAATTTTTTTTTTTAAGTAGAAATTGCCATTTGCCACCTGTTTCCAATTTAGAGATGATTTCTTGTTAATTAATATCAGGTCCTGGGTAATTAGCCATTCCCTTGAGAATTTCTGTCATTTCCTTTTGGCATTCATAGCAAGACTAATTTTCAGAGGAGTTAGGCACCTAAATTGACACTTTTCAAAATCGACTGGGGGGTGAATGCCCAACGTTATGTGCCTATCTTCACTAGAGTGTTGATTTTAAAACATCTGCGCATGCGTCCATATGTCCGCGGTTCCCGGCACGTGCACATGGATGCGATCATTATGTAACGTGTGCGCGTTGGTGCACAAATATTATAAAATGCAATATCTGCGTGCACATGCGCGCCGGGTTTTAACATCCACGCGCGCATGAGTGGGCAGCCCACAACTCGTGCACACAGAGGAAGAAATTTCAAAAGTATGCGGGCCGACGCAATTGGGCCTTTGCCCAGTTCCCTCCCAGTCAGCTCTAATTATTAAGGAGTGGACTGGGGGGGAACTTTTCTAACCCTAACCCTATCCTTCCTCCCTCTTCCCCTCTCCTCCCCGACCCCTAAACCTACCCTAGCTTTCCCCATTTTTTAAATGTAATATTTACTGCTCTATCTTCCACGCGCCGGCTGGCTGTCTGTGCACGCTTCTCCGGGACAGAGCTTAATGTTCATTGTCCCAGGCGGCCACCCGGTCCACCCCTTTTTGTTGGCCCAGCACTTCTGCACGTAACAGAGGTTACACGCATGGCCGAGCCTGTTCTAAAATGCACACAGTGTGCGGAAGGCCTGGCTGCCTTTAAAATCGGGGGCCTTTAAAATCGGGCCTTAGGTGCATAAAGTTAGAGGCCAAAAACAAAACTTGGGTGAGCCAGGAAGTTTGGTGATCAGTACTGGTTTTCAATGCTAGCTGCTTGATTTGGTGAACCAAATCTAGGTACTGCCATAACAAGCCGAAATTTGACTGTCCCTCCCTCCCCTTGCATTTTTAAATTGTGTCAGGGGTGCTGACAGCCCCAAAGCATCCCCCCTCTCTCCCACAATGTATTAAATGTTATGCCAGGGGCACTGCCAGTTCCCACCTCTGCCCTCCTCCCCCCAATATCCCCTCCTTTGGAGACATAGAAAACATAGGCACAGGGTCCTGCCACCCCCAGTGTCATTCCCCCTTCAGATCCCCCTCCCCCTCCTTGCACTTGTCAGAAACCCTTCCCAAATCCAAGCTAGGAGGAGGATACAGGCTTATTGCATTCCAGTCTGTCTTCCCCCATTGCTCTGACAATGACGCTGCCCAATGCCCATACCCCCCTCACCCCAAGAACATTGCAGAAGTCAGGGAGATACCAGAACCTCAGAGGCATTAGGTGGCCATTTACAGTCAAAGCTGAAATCCTAAATCTATTTTTCCAATCCATGGGTAGCCCAAGTTTTACAAGTATTTTTACCCTGGTTAAAAAGAGGTCTGTGTTTAGGTCACGGGAGGAAAACAGGAAACATAAATTTGATTTTCAAATGTATGCTCAATATTGTGCCCCCCAACTGGCAGTTCACACGGACAGCAGGTGCACAGCACACATGCATTTCGTACACACATACTTTGTAGTAGTTCATTTTCAAAGGGAGACTGCCTGAGTCTAAGGAGTAAGCACACTCTGCAGCTAGGCGACCTGTTGCCTGCATTATGCCTTGTTTGTAGAAATAAACTGTAATGTAATTGCAAAATATGGATACTAAGCACAAATTTATACAATAGGAATGCCAAACCTGTTTAAATTGAGCCACAACTTAATTAAAGCAGCACTTTATAGCTGGCTTGAAAGTTGCATATCACAATAGAGGAAAAAAAATGTTTATATATTGTTTCCTTCTGTTCTTAAGTGTTTTGATCAGGCCTGGAACTAATTCTTCGGCCATGCTGAAACTTGCGCTAGAGGAAGGATAAAGGGAAATGGATAGAGAATGGAGGACAGTGAATGCTGGATAATGCAACACTAGCAGCTTTATAAGAGATCTTTTGTGTTCTGCACATTGTGAACCAGCCCATTCAATGCTGAAAACAGTTCTTGTTTCAGGGGGGGGGGGGGGGTTGTATTTAGTTTGGCATGGAAGTATCCTCCTGCTCCTTTTTGGGCTTCCAGCTCACTCAGAGCCAATTGGCCTCTGTTGGCCTACATCTGTATGAAACTTCATTCAGAACCACTTGGTGTTTATTCCTCTTTTTTTTTTATATCCCCCTCCTGTCTCAGCTCAACCAAAGCAGCACTAGTCCTTGGCCAGGGCCTCAAACATTAGGCTTTCCCCAGATTCTGAGTCTGGCCACTGGGTGTCTCCATTGTGTCATGACTGAGACGCCCTATCCCCAGGGGCTGTGAATGTTGCTTCCAGAGCATCCCGAGCCCTGGCCTGAGAATAAAACCCAACTTCTCCATGTGGCAGTGTACAGCAGCCCTGACAGTGAGCCACCAGAGTGGCCCACGTTGCAATTTTAAAGAAGCATAAAACTCATTTTTCATTGACAAGGTACCACACATCTTGAGAACTTCTCAAATATGATTTCAGATGGCTGGCAATGCATTAACAAAGTGTAAGAGAGACTAGGAATATGAATGTTATGATTGTAATCAGCACTGAACAGATTTGTTTTGGAAGCTGTGGAACATAAAAATGCATAAATAAATAAAATTAAAATGTGGAACAAAATAGAGGCAGCAAAGAATGGCTCCAAATTTCATTTCATGTAGAACTGATATTCCACTTTCCCCGAAATAAACTTCAGCTCAATATGAATCACATAGTTAAAATGAACAGATCAACTAGAATTACATTAAATCTAGATACTACAGAATCTCATTAAAAGAAAAACATAATTCCATTCTACAGTCATTAGACGCCTAACAAATACATAATAAATACATTATAAAACATAATGAAAACAAATACTCATAAAACTATGTAAACATAACTTAAAATGTGCACAGTCTGGGGAACTGTTGCACAGACATAAGAGAAAAAATACAGGACTCCTTCTACAGTCAAGTCCATAAAAAAAGCACATCAAGCAGCACTGAATTTTCAAAAGGCTCATCACCTAGTAAAAAGGTTGCTAGAAGTAAATTTTTATGGGTTATCATAAGACTTGGGGATAACTGCACAGAGCAGCAGCTGCTACCCTTAAGAGAAAAATGGGGTAACCTGCACAGTGGGGCAGATACTACCATAAGAAGCTTGCTGGATAGACTGGATGGACTATTTTGGTTCTTTTCTTCCATCATTTCTCTGTTTCTCTACTAGAAACATAAGAAAATGGATATAAAATACTATACCAGTGATATTATATACCTGAAACTTAGATCATCTAATAAGTAATGACGTAATTGTAGGAAACGAGATTCTTTTTAACATGCGTGGGAGTCATGCCTAGTGATGATAATTTCTTGAACAGGAATAATATTCCAGATATATTAAATAACTGGGGTCAGATTACCTTTAGGTTCTACAGTCATTTGGCTTAGTTTATCCAATAGAAGAATTTCAAACAGGTTAGAGGGTTTGAAAAATTGCTCTCCCCTCCTCACCCCACCCCCCCTCCATCACTGCAGATAAAGAGCCCATGTTGGTCAAAGCACAGGCTCTTGGCCACAAGGACTGTCACGGATACATCCACATGGGAATTGACTACTCCCCTTCTTTTCCAGTTACATTGGCTGTCTGTGAAGCTACAATGTAAGTTCAAACTTCTTCAATTTGCATTTGTTTTCAAGATTAAAGGGGTCATTTTCAAAAGCGATCACACGCGATCACTAAATGGGGGCGGGGCGGAGTTGGCCCCGGAAGAGGAGGAGTCGAGGCGGCACCGGGGCCGACTCTGTGGAGACATCGCTGGCGGCGAAAGGTAAGGACCCTTATCACCGCCAGTTTTGCACCAAATAACTATATCTTTTATGGTGTAGTTATTCGGTGCGAAAGCCGGCAGCCAGCGTACCGCAGTGGTGCGATGGCTGCCAGCTTTCTCAGGCCCGCCCTCTGCTTCATTCCCCATTACCGCCGGATTCTCTAAGGTCGCAGACCTTAGAGAATCCAGGACTAAGTTGGAAATCATCTTCCAGAAACTCATGTTCACCATTTCATTATCATCTGCAAATTCTATCTCCGAAGCTTTTTCGGCTTGTGAAGTTACAAAATAGGCCATTTTCCACAAATATGTCTAAACTGTGTAATGATCTATATTTAACCATCAGGGAGGAAACTAATTTAATGAAATTCCATTATAAAGAGAAGACATGGTTGTCGATTGATTTACACTAAGAAATTCACAAATTTTAATAAAAATTTTTAATAAAAAGATTTTTATAAAAATTAATTTTATGACCTGCAGTAACATACTATTGTTATGATGGATGATTTTAATGTTTTTGTTTTAAATTGTTCTTATTTTTCTTACTTGTGTTGTATATCATTTTGGAATATTTATTTATTTATGTATTTATTTATTTATTTATTGTTTTTATATACCGACATTCATCAAAGATATCACATCGGTTCACAATGTAACAAGAACATACACTTGGGAAGCGTTTTACATCGAACAGTATTTAGTTATGATAAGATAAAAGACATAGCAACTGCGGGAAGAGGAACTTGGGAGGGGATTTTAAGTATAGACTTGAACAATTAAATACAATATAGTAATTATATACATTATAAACAAAATACAAAGCAATGTTGTGGATGGTAGAGGAGCAATGTACATATAAATAAGTTCTTACAGATGAAGGGTAATATCTTATTGTTACATCTGGAAAGCGATTCATACATTTTTTTAAATAAATAAATAAATAAATGTATATCTGTGTGGAACTTGTCCTCCATACATGTTTCGCAGGCCATGCTGGCAATTATCATCTAGAAATTTACTTTCACAATATTGCCATCAACTCCATCTTCCATCAGCTAAAGCCTATCAACAGGCTAAATTATAGAATAGATCGTTCTCTGTGATAATCCCTAAGTTATAGATTGATCTTCCTTTGTCAATCAGAGAGAAGAAAGACCAAATCGGTTTGGCGCAAAGTAAAGACTTGGTTGATGGTTTCTGAGGTATGATCAGTCTGAGCTGGTACCAACAGTGGACGTTGAGCTGACATAATTTCTGGAAGTGGTGGTATTCTATGTACAAATGGTTTTATTGTTAATTTTAATGTTTTGTTTTTTTAAATTGAAGATTTTATCATACAACCTGGAAAGCGATTCCTAAACTTTATAAATAAATAAATAACTTTTACCTGCAAAAAACAAAAGGGATGGAGCTTGGTCCAGGGAGAGCAAGTACGTGCAGGAATTCAATTTCAAAATACCGCATATAAAATTATATTAGCTTTTTTTCTGTCATTTCATTTTAAGATGACCCAAGATGACATGGGAAATGTCATTAACATTTTGTTGTTTCAAATGACTGCAAATCCGTTTATTTATAATGGAGGACAAGCACATCTGAAAGAGTTACTAATGCCTTAAAATCAATGACTGGAATGAGCCAGGCTACTGCATGGTGGTATCAAAATGCCTTCCGAACCAAAATCTCTCATAGTGATTAGCTATTCTCTGATTCCTTTATACTGTTCTTCAAATTATAATATAGGCAGTACTAATTTTTGAATTTGTTTTGTTTCTATATTCTTCTGAGATCAACCCTGGCACTTCTGAAGGCTTAAAACACACAGCATTGATTTCTGAAGTACAAAGATTGCCAATGTTCTTAGTACTGTAATTGGAAGTTAAATTAGCTATAATTATATTAAGAGGTAATTGTGAAATATGTGTATCCACCGATGCTAAGACTTTATGAACTGAAAGACTAGATTCATAATGCTTGCAGGATCAACGCTTACAGTCGGCCAAACAAAAGCTCACCCAGGAGGAATACTTTCAAATGGAAGATGCATTATTTCTGCATGACTTATTCATCTAGGATATTGGAGGTTACAAGTCCAACGGTCTGGAGTTAGTTTTCTGCACTGCCGCACGGGTCTGCTGAGGTTTAGTTTCCAGCTCAGGCTGACTGAGGTGAGGCATGCTGGGTGGAGCAGCTCTCACAGACTGTGATGAGCAAGGCAGAAGCAAATACATCTCTTAAGATGGCACTTAGGGGCCAATATGTAAAGCACATAAATGGAAATACAAGTGTTAATACACATGAAATATAGCAGCATTACCTATCACATTTGCTTAACTTGCACTGTTGACATACGTAAACTAGCTTGCACTAGTGTTAATGCAAAATTTGTGCTAATGAGGTAATAGGATGCAAAAGTATGCAAAATAAGTCATTATCTATTAGCACAGTGAAAAAGTGCACATGTTAAAAAGTGTAAAATGTACAGTTACATTAATGACATTTATGATCATAAAACAACATGGCGCCAGCCGGTCCTTTAACTGATACTATTTTTACAGTGAAACAGGCAGGGCAGGAGCTATCGAGGATCACTCCTGTCCATTTTAGCCTTGGATTGGAATGGGTAAGGGATGGCCAAGGGGTTGTGTTTTTCAGAATTTTCAGCACATAATGCATGCTATATTTGCTAAGTCCAAGCAGGGCGAGCCTGTCTGGCACTGCGGACATAACTGTAGTCAAGAGAGAGAAGGAAAGGCGGGCATTAGGTAAAGGGAGAAGGAGAAAAGAGGGGGGAGTGGGAGCGAGGAAGAAAGTAACCAATGGGGGGGGTAGAATTCAAATAGGAGCGTGGGATTGGAGGATAGGGAAGGAAAAAGGAAAGGAGGGAGGAAATAACTGCCAGTCGGTGAGGAATGACCGAGGCAGCAGGTTGTGGCTTGTATTGTCTTCTGGTGGGTGAGCTGAGTAATTAAAACAATAATAATAATATATATATACTCCATTAATTCATTACACCTTCATTTAAAGCATAAATAATATGGAAGCCGTAATTAGGCTATCCTAATCCTATCCCTAGGTAGGCTTTCCAAGAGGAAGTTTACTGGTTTAAAAAAAAAAAAAAATTTTTTTTTTTTTATTATTACTATAGCTATCGCAAGCCAGTTAGTAATATCTACTTCCTGTTAAATCAATCCAACATATATACCTTCATAATTTTCCTGACAGGCTGTTAATTTACCTTTTGTTGTGGTAATTTTTCTGTCAGCGCCGCGGCATGCCTAAGAAGGCCAGGGATCGGGGCCGCGCCTCCGTGGCTCCTGCTTCCCGCCGGGCACCCTCCCCACCCGCCCAGGCCTCCCACCTGCCTGCTTCGTCTCCTCCTCGCCGGCCACCGCGGGTTTCCCACCCGCCCGCCGGTTCGGCCCTCCCCCCCCCTCGCTCGTCCCCCCCCACGGCGGTGCCTCCTTCCTTCGGCCCCTTGCTTGCGGATTCCGGAGAAAGCGGCCCCGAGTCCGAGGATCCCCCCCCCCCCCTGTGCCGAACCCGACGTCTTCGCGGCCGAAATTTCTTTGAATGCTTCGGCACTGGAATTTAGTTTTCTTCCCGCGGCGAGCCCCCCCCCCCTCCCGCTCCCCCGACGATCCCGCTGCGCGCGCTTCCTCCCTCCTCCCGCCCCCCCCCCGCCCCGGCTTCCCGCCGCCGTCTCCGCCGCCGCGATCCTCAGTTCAGCGGCCCGCCCCTTTATAGCCTCGGCCCTTCCCCCCCCTCCACCTTACCCGCATCGGACTACTCCTGCGGCCCCTGCCGCCAGCTGGCCCCCCCGCGGCGCCCCCGCCCGCCTTTACCCATCGCGCAGGCTAACCCCAGCCCTAGTGAGGCCGCCTGCCCCCCGCTGCGCCCCCCCCCTGCCGCGTCCCAAACCCCTCTGTAAGCGCAGCGCCAGCGCGGCCTCCTGCCCCAAGCCGCGCCGCAGCCTGCCTCGCCTCATCGCCCCGGGGAAGAGAAGCTCCAGCGTTGCCTCAGGCCACACCCCGCGCCCTTGCCGGCCCCGCCTCCATGTCCCGGGGAAGCGCAGCACCGGCGCCGATGACAGCCCTTCTTCCCTCCCACCCTAGTTTGCCTACTCCGGTGCCTACAAACGTTAGCAGGGGCAGCCACCTGAACAATGCGGGCCTCAGCGAGGGAGAGGCCCCCCCCCGCGGGCCCAGCTCGGCTCCCTTAGCCATTCCCCGGCGCATATGCCCTACCCCTGGGGATCGCAGCTGCATCCCTATCCTTCAGGGTAGGGGGAGGTCGCGTGCCTCCAGGGCCTTTTCCGGGGCCGAGCACAGGTCACTCCTCAGCTCGGCTCCCAGCGCACCCTGCGCTCCCCTCTATCGGGGATCAACCGTGCCCCAGCGGGGGAGGGATTTGAGGGGATGGCCAGCTTGGAGCGCCCGCCCAGCGGCATCCGGTGCGAAGGACGATTACCCTTCCCCTGGGGTTCGTTACACCAGGTACTCGCCTTCGGTGGGGAGTAGGGTGAGTAGGGCACCTGCGTCGCTCCGGGGGGGACATCAGGGTTTACTAGGAAACCAGGGAGAGGGAGATAGAGGAGGGAGGGAGGTGTGTTTCCTTTCAGATCCAGACGAGGAGGCGTTTCCAGGGACATCAAGACAAGAAGCTTGGAGAGAGCGGGAGTTCCCTGCCGGATTACCCCGACCGGTGCGTAGTAGATCAGGCAGCCGCAGAAGGATTCCGGCGGAAGAGCAGTTGAGCGGGGAGTCGGATGAAGCAGGTAAGAAGACGCAGAAGTCTAGGAAGAGCAAAAGGGAGCCCAAACGCAAGAGACCTTGCTCACCATCGAGTTCATCCTCCAGTGACTCTGAGTCTTCAGAGTTTTCTTCCGATTCGGGCCCCACATATAGGAAAGTATTAGAGGAGGGGCCATTACATGGAGCCGGGCAGACAGCTAGTCCTACGTTGGCCGAATTATGGGAAGGGGTCCCTAGGAAGTTGCGCAAGAAAATCAGGAAACGACGGTACGTGAATATTTTTAGATTGTTGGAAGGGAGGAGGAGGGTGAAGAAGGGTAAGAAGAAAGATAAGAAGAAGCATTCTAGGCCTAAAGGTGTTAAGGTGGCTAAGAATATAGTTAACTGGGTACGTGGATTTTTGAGGCTTGCCAGTGTAGTTGGGCACTATGACGCTTCTCAATATGGGGCTTTGCTATCATACGCCGATAGTATCCTTGGAGCGTTCAGAGATTACGAAGGTTGGGCATGGCTCAACTACGACGAAAAATTCCGAGACAAAATGGCAGGCAACAAAGGGATGTCCTGGGCGGTGCAAGATATTAATTTGTGGTTAACACAAATGACGTACAAAGGGATTCCTGGGAGCAAGGCTATGAGCACAGGCAGTACAGGTAAGAGTGGTAGCGGGGGAACAGGGTTCAGCGGTGGATTAGGTCAGCCCTTTCGTGCGGGAGGTCAAGCCACCCGCCACACGGCAGACGGGAAGCCAAAGGGGGCGGGCAATGATACCTGTTGGCGATTCAACAGGGCAGTTTGCTTGTTTCCCGACTGTAAATTCAGACACGTGTGCTCAATTTGCGGAGGAGGACACTCGGCACTTAAATGCGTTCAAGGGAGTAGTGGAACTCCAGGAAAAGTTGGAAAGGTCTAATACCTTACTCAGCGTGGCGGACTCTCCAGTGTCTGTACAGGCGATGACCCCTTGGTTGGAGAAGTATCCGAATAAAAAGGTCGCGCAGTTTTTAAGGGATGGGTTTAAGACGGGTTTTGTAATCCCTTACGTGGGTCCAGGGTCTGGGGGTACCGGTAGGAATGCTCAGTCGGCTAGCAATCATGCTCATCTGGTAAGGGAAAAGATAGAGGCGGAAATCCGTATGGGTAGGGTGGGAGGACCTTTTATTGATCCGCCGTTTGTTCACATGCACTTATCCCCGGTAGCCGTTATACCGAAAAAGGAACAGGGGAAGTTTCGTTTTATATTGAATTTATCGCATCCCTCGGGTAGTTCGGTGAATGATTTTATCCCGCGGAGTTGTTGTTCAGTTAGCTATACTTCATTTGATACAGCGGTCAGCTTAGTGTTAGCAGCGGGGAGAGGTGCGTTGCTCGCAAAGGCAGATATTGAAGCAGCGTTTCGCCTACTACCTATTCATCCGGCTTGTTTTCCTCTACTAGGTTTCCGATTTGAAGGGCGGTATTATGTGGATAAATGCTTGCCGATGGGATGCTCGGTGTCTTGCGCCTTTTTCGAGGCATTCAGCACATTCCTGCATTGGGTTACTGAACAATGCACGGGGGGAGGGGGTATTTTGCATTATCTGGACGATTTCTTATTTGTAGGTGCAGAAGGGACGGATAGATGTCAGAGGCTCTTGAACGGTTTCCTACAGGTCGCGCGCCAGTTTGGGGTGCCAATTGCGATTCAAAAGACAGAGGGCCCGGTTTCTCGTTTGGTGTTTTTAGGGATCGAAATAGATTCCATAACATTAGAAGCGCGTTTACCAGCGGATAAATTAGACACTTTGAAAAGGTTAGTAAGGTCGACCAGGCAGTTAAAAAAGGTGACGTTACGTCAGATGCAGTCCCTGATCGGTGTGTTAAATTTTGCTTGTAGGGTGATTCCCATGGGTAGGGCTTTTATTCGACGGTTGTCCGGCGCAACGGCGGGCATTAGAAGTGGACATCATTTCATCAGAGTGACGTCTAGAATAAAAGAGGAATTGGGAGTGTGGGAAGCTTTTCTGGCTTCGTTTAACGGAGTTTGCATTATGCAACAGGACGAGGTTTCCAATGCAGAGTTGGAGCTGTATACGGATGCAGCGGGAGGGATTGGATTTGGTGCATATTTTCGCGGACAGTGGTGCGCAGAGCAATGGCCGGAGGATTGGAAGGAGCAGGGATTGACAAAGAATATTACTTTTTTAGAATTATTTCCGATTGTGGTGGCATTATATTTATGGGGAGGGCAATTGGCGAATAAACGGGTGTCGTTTTGGTGCGATAATTTGGGAGTAGTACAGGTAATTAATCGTCAGTCAGCAAAATGCCCTAGGGTATCTGAATTATTAAGGGAATTGGTATTTAGGTGTTTACAGTTGAATTTGACCATTCGTGCGCGACATGTGCCTGGGGAATTAAATGTGATAGCTGATGCTCTCTCTCGTTGCAAGGGGCAGGAATTCCGAAGAGCGGCGCCTGGAGCGAAAGAGATGGGAGAGAAGTTCCCAGATCAGCTGTGGCGGTGGGGTTGCAGGCTTGGACGCTGATTCGGAAGTCACTGGCGCAGTCCACGTGGAGGGCATATGTGAGAGGATATGGGGTGGTAAGGGGCTATTTAAATGGGGAAGGATGGCACAGGGGACAGGCACGGGAAGATCAGCTGGTTCAATTCATTTTGTGGGCCAAGACTAGCGGTTATTCTTTGGCGGCGGTCCGGGCGCACTTGACAGGATTTTCCTTTTTCCAGAAGTTATATGGATGGGGAAATCCTGGGAATAGTTTTTGATTAAAAGAATCTTACGGGGCTGGAAACGGGAGCAAGGTGCGTCGCCCGACATGCGTCTTCCCATCCGGTACAGGGATCTCAAGCTGATAGTGGAATGTTTGCCGGAGGTTTGCTGGTCTGAATATGAAGTGCTGCTGTTTCAGACAGCGTTCATACTAGCATTTTTCGGAGCAATGCGGGTAGGAGAGTTGGTAGCATCTTCCAAATTTAATGCCGGGGATAGGGGTTTGAAGGTTCAAAATGTCTGGGTAGGTGAAGGGATGGTCACCATGTGTATTCATCGGTCCAAGGTAGATCAATATGGTAGGGGCCAATTAATAAGATTAATTCCAGCAGCGGACGAGTGCGTATGTCCAGTGGGGTACGTCAAGAAGTTCATGGTAGTGAGACCCGCAGTTGATGGGTTATTCTTAGTTCATAGGGATGGATGGCCGGTGACGGTCTATCAGTTCGTTCAGGTTTTGAAGAAAACTTTGAGGTGTTTAGGTTGGGAGGGACGACATTTCACGTCACACTCGTTCAGGATAGGGGCAGCAACTTCCGCAGCTGAGGGAGGATTGCCGGATAGAGCAATACAATCCATAGGGAGGTGGAAATCAGAGGCTTTTCAGTCTTACGTTCGGCAGGAAAAGTAAGGGACGATGCTTACAGGGTCAAACCGTCAAAAAAAAAAAAAAAAAAAAAAGTAATTAATAATATACAATTACCTGGGGAAGGGGGGGGATGACATGGACCAACGGTTTAAGTGAATGTTGGTATGGGTATTCATTCTAATATGTTCTTTTCAGAAAGAAAGTCAGTGCGGGGAAGGCAAGAATGTGTCTGGGTCGTGGGCCATTCTTTTATCCATTGGGCCGCGAATAGAGCGCAACGTAGACCGTACGGGCTGAACTTGGAATTGGAAGAGCGGAGCTGGAAGATTGTATGGATCAGTCAGCGAGGCATGAAATGGGACAACTTGTTATCACTGGTGGAACAACGTGCATTGGATTTGGAACTTCCTAAAATAGTGCTTATTCACTTGGGGGGAAACGACGTGGGAGCAGGATCTTGTAAGGACTTGATCGTTAAGATTAAGAAGGACTACGGTACTTTGATGAATGCCATGCCTGATACCCATTGGGGATGGTCGGACATCATCGTTCGCTTTAAATTCCTGCAGTCTAAATTGTGGTGTAGGGGGGTTAAAAAGTTAAATACACAGGTGGGCAAGTGGGTAGTTAGACAAAGGGGTTTTTGGGTGAGACACGAGTGGGCTTGGGAGGTGATTCCGGGGTATTTTCGTTCCGATGGAGTGCATCTCTCAGATATAGGTATCGATTTGTTTAACACTACGATACAAGAGGGTTTAACACAGGTAATTGGTACTATGAGGACCGCAGTTGGGGGAAACAATGACAACTAACGTAGTTATTGTTTTATGGCGGGAAACCCGAGCCTCAAAGGTTGTTTATTGCATTGGGTTGTTAACTTTATAGAGGGGGGGGGGGAATCTTGTGCAGTGCGGGGGGGCTGCTGCACGAGATTGCCAAAGAGCAAGAGGGGGGCCGATGCTCGGAGGCTTTACAGGAGGACGCTCTACCACTGGAAACGGTGGGGGGCGCTGTTGGACTGTTTACTTGGGGATGCTCTACCACTGGAAACGGTGGGGGGCGCTGTTGGACTGTTATACGAATGGGGGGGAAAGGGGGGGATTGTTATATGATATTATAAGTACTTCGGCGAGGCTCGGGTTAATATAAGAATAAACTGCGGCCTTTATTACTCCAAAGAAAGTGTGGTGTGATTTGTGGGAAAGTGTTAAAATGGAAAGGGGTCTCGAAAAAGGGGGGGGGGGAGAAGGAATGAGCGAATCTTGTATCTAGCAGTTAGTCCAAGCAGGGCGAGCCTGTCTGGCACTGCGGACATAACTGTAGTCAAGAGAGAGAAGGAAAGGCGGGCATTAGGTAAAGGGAGAAGGAGAAAAGGGGGGGGAGTGGGAGCGAGGAAGAAAGTAACCAATGGGGGGGGTAGAATTCAAATAGGAGCGTGGGATTGGAGGATAGGGAAGGAAAAAGGAAAGGAGGGAGGAAATAACTGCCAGTCGGTGAGGAATGACCGAGGCAGCAGGTTGTGGCTTGCCCACCCTCCCACCCTGTACTTTGGAAATGTGTATTTCTTGGGAACTGTTGTATTCGTCGCAGTGGCGGGAAACCCGAGCCTCAAAGGTTGTTTATTGCATTGGGTTGTTAACTTTATAGAGGGGGGGGGGAATCTTGTGCAGTGCGGGGGGGCTGCTGCACGAGATTGCCAAAGAGCAAGAGGGGGGCCGATGCTCGGAGGCTTTACAGGAGGACGCTCTACCACTGGAAACGGTGGGGGGCGCTGTTGGACTGTTTACTTGGGGATGCTCTACCACTGGAAACGGTGGGGGGCGCTGTTGGACTGTTATACGAATGGGGGGGAAAGGGGGGGATTGTTATATGATATTATAAGTACTCGGCGAGGCTCGGGTTAATATAAGAATAAACTGCGGCCTTTATTACTCCAAAGAAAGTGTGGTGTGATTTGTGGGAAAGTGTTAAAATGGAAAAGGGGTCTCGAAAAAGGGGGGGGGAGAAGGAATGAGCGAATCTTGTATCTAGCAGTTATAGCACACACTATTTCCTGAAATGACAAACCCAAAAATGTTAGGGTTTTTTAGAACCTTTAGCAATTTATTTTGTTTGAAATAGAACTGAAAATAGGAATCTCCAGTTCAGATGGCACATTTAATTTAAACAAATGCACATCCCTATAAGTGCATTGATTTTGGTTGGGGAACATCCAATGCAATCACTAATATCATCTGTGCTGCTTGTGCTGGCACTAATATCATGTACAGGAATTGTTTCTCCCCTTAGATCCTTCCTCTTCCATTCTTGCCTAATCTGTTTTTTGTTGCCACATGCATTGGCAATGGCATGATGCAATTTTAAACAGATGACTAGTGGCACTGTGTCTGGGGTATTTAGTGTTCCAATATATCCAAATAGTGAGGACACGCACACACACACAGCTGACAATTACATTTCTTGTGAAACAAAACACAGACTGCTATAGTGTGTGTTTTTACTAAGCATGACACATATACAAATGCTGCAGTGCTGCTGTATACCTGCATTCAGTAAGAGGGATAAAAACACAGATTTATCCTCCTATCTTCTGGAGACAATGAAACATAGCAGCTCTTCACAACCCTCTAACTCCTATTTATACTGTAGTCCTACTAGAGAGAGAGAGAGAGAGAGAGAGACCAGTATTTCCTATCACATACTGATAAAAGGCAACAATACCTAAGCCTGGTAGCCTACCTTCCTCTCTCCTAAATCCCAAGTGATATAGAGAAATGCTTCTAAATGGTGACTGTGCTTTCAGGTTAAAATATGAGGAAGTTATTGTCAATCCATGCAGCTACCTGCTGGGATTGACTGGTTGAAAAACGTTTTTCACCTTGATTGGTTCTGCTCCTTCTTTGCCCCTTCTCATTCTGTCTCCACTCTGTTTAGCTTAGGGAAAAAAACACCTGAAGTTTTGTTTTCTCCATAGACTTTAATGTATCCAAAAACAAATAGAAACAAATATATTTGGTGTTTTTGAAGCCCCGTCCATCTGTTTTGTTTAGAGTGGAACAAATCAAAAATGGCCTTTTTTGGTTTGGATTACTCATTTGTTCCCACGAATGCACATCCCTAATATGGGACCTGTGACAAATAAGCCTGTGTAAGACTTGTGTCCCCAAACCTTACTTCAATACAATATTCTCCATCATTCCTAGTGCAAGGTTTCCCTTCTCTCTCTCCCCCAGGAGAAGAACAGAACTTCTTACCTACATCTGCCTTTTCCTCTGCCAGCTTTAATGTGAATTTCATTGAGCCTCACAGTTTCATGGGGCCTGCTGGCACCACAGTATTAGACTTCAGAATGAAGTTGACAGAGGAGGAGGAGGCAGAAAGAAGTAAGTAGAGTTGCTCTCCTATCATCAGAATGGAAAAAGGGGGACATTTTTGATTTGTGAGGCCCTGTGTGATCACCCCATTTCACACCCCAAGGGAAAGATCCTGTGAATATGCCTTAGTCTACAAATAATTCATTATAAAAGAAGCCCCAAAACAAGATTAGCAGTTAAGGGTTAACATTACATCTAAATAAAATGATATTCCCCTGACAGACTGGCTGGAAAGGGGGGAGGGGGAACTTGAGAAGTATAGATTTAAACAGCTTGATTTCTCTATATTTAATTTTGTCCTTTCTCCAGCCAATACAAGAGACCCCCTATTTATATTTTACCAATTTATAATAACAGACACCTTACAAGAAAGGAAATATAACACAAGCAAAAGGTTACAAGAGATTGTAGGTGTGAAGAACATATGTAAGATGGTAAGTCCTACAGACATCTGCTATTTTCTTTAAAGATGCAATTACTAGGAATGTGCATTTGTATAATCTGAATGGGGAAAATGAATGAGTCAATTTTTGATTTGCTTCAGGTCATCCAAAGCAAAAATGTCTCATTCCAAAAATGATGAAAATGTTTGGATTATTCATTTTGGCAAAAAGTACATGATATTTGTGAATACCACTGATATTTGTGGAATAGAACATGCTATTTGTGAATAGCATGCCATGAAAAAGTATACAATAGGGATAACTTAAGGGACCAGCGCTAGGTATCTGACCTGGTCCACCTTCAGCCACCCAGAGGAAGGGAATCCTGGCCCTAAGGAGTTTCCCTTAGCAGGGAGATACCTAGGCAGGCTCAGGAAAAAACAGCAAGGCCTTAGACAGGAAAAGTAAGAACTGCTAAGATCTGCTTATGTTTAACTGCCTCATCCTTATTTCATATACTGCTGAGGTAAGGAGGCCTTTTTGCTTCCTTTGTGCTGGAATTAATAAAAGTTTGGTGAAGAAACGGACTCCTCTGTCCTCCAACACTTTCCCCACATTTCAGGCTCCCCTCCCCCTCAACAATGAAATTCGGTCAGAAAACTGATTGAAAACTCATGACCCAAACCAAACCAAAAAAAGGCTGCACATTCCTACCAATTATACTATTGAAGTCCATATTGTATGTACTGGTAACCTAGGTATGGAAAAACAGCAATGGGAAAAGAGTGGAGGCTCGTAAGAAATTCATAGCAAAGAAAAAGTAAACCCCATTGGTGCTTGGGTTTATTTTGTAGCAATATAAAAAGGAACTGTCAATTGATGTTGTTGTCCTGAAGCAAACTGAATTTGACCTTTATACCTGAAGCAATAAAACTGGTACAGTCAGTGCTATCGTCCTGAAAAGCTCCCCATACATTAATGTACAGTAGACTTGGAATATTTGTTCAGAATAGCAGGATGAGAGAATGCAATTTCATATTAGCAGCTAAAGTCTCAGTCAGTTCTGCAAAAACAATGTTTGAAAACTGTCTTGCGTAATCTTACTCCCAAAGGAAGATCCGGTCTACAAAAAGGAGATATTCTCCTAAAGCACAAGGAGAATGAGTGTCTAATGTCAATCAGGTTCATTTTTTCATTTCTCTTGATCCTCCAGTGCTGTTTGGGTTTGTTTTTGCTAACTAGGAAATCCTGCAAGCTTTCTCGCTTAACTTCTCTGATTCGGTGTCTAACCTTATGACTATGATTCAATCTTTCTTTTCTAGCAGGAGTCCTTTTCAGGACTTTGCCAGAATGCTATGGCAGATAGAAACCTTTCAGATTCTTTATGAAACCTACTTTGGGGAGGGAAAGGATAAATTTTATCTGTTTTATAATGTATTAACTTGATTTGATTTTATTTGTTTGTAATTGTAAACCGTTATGATTGAACACAGAATGGCGGTGTATATAAATGCAATAAATAAATTACTACTTACCTGATCATTTCCTTTCCTTTAGTGACGGGTAGGTCCATCCCAAAGAGTGGGTTTTGCACCTCTGACAGCAGTTTGAGATGGAGCAAAAGCTGACCTCACAGCCATATAGTCCCGCCCTGACATCAGCCCACCAGTATTCTCTGTAAAAGTCAAACTGTGGACAAACCTGATTACACTTGAACATTATTAGCAACAGACAACCATTCACGTTTCTCAACCAACAGAAACACTGAGCTCAGCCAAAAGAAGGAACATATCTAGCAGACTAAGGGCTAGAGAAACCACTTATCAGTTATCAACGAAGAGCAGGAATCATACTCTGCATTGCTCGCCCTAAGAAGACTAACCTTGAAATCCAAATCTGGCAGCCAAGGGAGGGTCTGGGATTAAACTACCCTTCATTAAAGGAAGGGAAATTATCAGGCAAGTAGTAATTTCTCCTTCCTTGCCATTTAGGTTGGTCAATCCCAATGAATGGAATGTACCAAAGCTAATCCCAAAAAGATGGAAAGCTGCCAGTGGCCCAGTCAGAACCACCCAAGCAAAGGTGTTGTCCTCCCTAGCCCTAACATCCAAGCAGTAATGCTTGGAGAAGGTCTGCAACAGGACCCGCCTTGGTGACAGGCCCTGGTGTCAGGCCTGGGCCTCGGCAATAGGACCCAGATTCACACCGAGCCCTGGCATCAGGCCTAGGCCTTGACAATAGGACTCAGCCTCGGGCCTGGATCTAGGCCTAGCACTTGGTAATGGGCCCCGGCTTTGGGTCATACCCCCGCATTGGGCCTGGGCCTAGGCCTCAGCATCCACGATGGGACCCTGGCCCCAGCGCTGAGCCTACCCCCTCAGTACCTGGAACAGGCCAAGGAGGACTTTTTTGTAAATATATACAAATACTCCAAAATTTTGGGGCATTTTTGTGGGAGGCTATTTTTGGTTTGTTTCATTTGGAATGAACTAAAAATGGTCTCATTCAGTGCGTTTTACACATTTGTTTCAAAAAAATGCACATCCCTAATTTTTATTCTCTAGCCACCAGGGATCCACTGTGGCTAGAAAATGAAATGAAGAAATTAGGTAACCTTTGTTACATCTAAAGTGTGCATCTAAAGTGTTACATCTACATTACAAGCCACACACTGGTGATCAGGATAGCACCAGAAGACTCCCATACATGGTGAGCCCTGGTTGGATCATTTTAGCCGCATCACTGCTTGTACAGAGTAGATCTATGCATTAATAAAACTTTTGATTCATTTTGTTTCCCCCTTTTTCTTTTTGGTTTGGCTTTGTTAGGGGCATTTTATGATTTTTTTTTTTTTTTTTTAGTTTTCACAGCATTTTGAATTAGTTCACACTATATTTATTTATTTGATTTATATTTTGCTTTTCAGCACTTCAAAGTGGATTACATTCAGGTACCATATAGAGTGTTTCCCTGTTCCTGAAGGGCTCACAATCTAAGGGCTTGATTTACTAAGACTTTTCTCCAATTCTGTGTCTATGGGAAAAATGCTTAGTAAATGAGGCCCTAAGTCTGAACCTGAGGCAATGGCTTGTGTATCTGAGGCAGTGACTTGTCCACCTGAGATGATGCACATTAAATCAAACGTGGTGTGGACTAACTCAAAATACGGCACACGAAACAAAAAAATATAAAAAAAACATTTCATGAATTTTCATGTTTGGGTTTAGAAACAATTTGAAACAAAATAGTGTTGTTAGACATGAAAGCACATCCTAGTGCAGAGCAAACTAGCTTACGCAGCAGGAGCCACGAATGTGACAGAAATTACAGCATCCTTGCTGGTTCTTAAGATGGGCGATTTGTAGTGAAAAAATCAGGCTTAGTTGGGCCTAAAAGGTGTGTGAATAAGGTGGAGAAAGCTGTTACAGGCTTTCTCCTTGAAATCGTTGTTTGTGGGTAAGGAGGGGGAGAAAAGGAGAAGCAAGGCCAGTGGTCACAGCTGTCTGTGTTTACCTTCTGTATGTTTCTGTACTTTTATCTCCCTTTTCTTCACTTGTTTTGAACTTCTTACAACTTAAAAAGCCTTCGCCAATGGGTGCATTTGGTTTTCAGAGATCTAAAGCCATTTCAAATGCTCATTTGTCTCTGGAGATCTTTCTGCTTTCTTTAGTTAAACCACCTCCTCCCTTTTCTTTTTTTTAAACTTTAATGCCATTTTTGGTTCTGTCCCTCTTTTAAGGGTTCATAAAGCAAGTTTCACTGGTAGGCTACAGATTCGGATTCCAGCTCACTGTTCTCCTTACGTGCTCCAGGCAAGTATGTTCACAGAAAAATCAGCGCCCACTTTCTTAACACATGCATGGCACCCACAAGGGGGAGGGGGGGGGGGGCGCGCCATGCAATATGTAAATTAGGGGGTCACGCTAGGAAGGAGGTGCTAGGGTCGCTTGCGCGACCTTAGTACCTCCTTGCTAATGTGACCCGCCACGGCTGCCGGTTATGAAGACCGAGGCCGGTAAACTCGGCCTCGGTTTTCATAACCGGCCGCCTGCCAGTAATGAAAATGGCCGCCGAGTTTTTCGGCAGCCGCTTTCATTACTGGCAGATGGCCAGTTATTTTTATTTTTGTTTTACTTTAAAAAAGAAGTACAGAAAAGCAGTTTTTTCTGCTTTTCTGCACTTCTTTTACCTGCGCTCAGCTATTAACGCCTGCTCCAGGCAGGCGTTAATAGCTGAGCGATAAACGTGCATCTGAGACGCACGTTTATCTTTTTTGCATGCGGAGTGAATGAGCAATAGCCTCATTCACATGCATTTGCAGGTGATGAGCGCTATCTCATTCACTCTGCGTGGGAAGCGCGTTAAATAGGCGCTAATCCCCCTATTGCATTAGGAGGTGGATTAGCGCCAATTTATCGCACGTCCGACTGCGGGCTATACAGTGCACTCGGCTGAGCGCACTGTATTGCATCGGCCCCTCAGTTACAGAAAGACATCTTAACAATCTGCTACCTCTTGCCTGCTCCCCTGCCTTCTGGTCTTCCTGGAAACACCGGGGCTGTTCTTGCCAGTAAAGCTCTCACTGAAGACCTGGCCAAAATCCTGGGCCGGATTTCTCTGGACACAACTGTTTTTACTCTGCTTTTTTTTGCAATCTCTTCTTTTTACTCCTTGCCCTTTCACATTACTTGCCTGGCTCTTTTAATGCTTCCTCCCTCCCTTTTGTCTCTCCCCTGTTCGCTCTGTCCCTGCATTCATCCCTAACCATCTCGTTGTCACATGCCTAATGCATGCTTTTAGCAACAACCAGATGATAGCTTTCCTCTTCCCATATCCAGTTAATTAGTTTCAATTCATTGGTTAATTTTCCAGGCTGAGATTAATGGGTTATTCAGCTAGTGACAGCCTGAATGTACACAGCTGTAGAGCTGAAACAGGTGTGGGTTTTGGGGTGGGAGTGAGGGAGCATGTGTGTGTGTGTGTGTGTGTGTGTGTGTGTGTGTGTGTGTGTGAGTGTGTGTGTGTGTGTGTGTGTGTGTATATGTATGTGTAGAAGAATGTGTGTGCATATGTGACCCAGTTGCACCAGTATGATTTCAGCATTTTGGCAAACTTCCACAGTAAAGCTAGGGTTTGTGCACTTTTCTACTTCCTCTGTCCTCTTTCCCCCAAAAAGCATCAGATTTCAATTTCCTTCACAAACTTGATCCCATTTAAAGGTGAAAGCTCTGTATGTGATAATCTTACAACAGAAAAACTGTTGGCCTGTGTGAGTTTCTTTTCTTGTGCATCTTAAGTGCTATGAAACCTAACAGCTAAGGACAGGCAAGCAACTGAAAGTTGAACTTGAATCAGGCGCATTTCAGACCAATTCAAGCACCATGGCAGCTCTGGATTTTCCCCAGATCTGATTTTTTTTTTTTTAACTCCAGAGCAACTGGGAAAACTCTTGAGCATATCTGTTGGTTCAAAATAATCCATCCCTGGATTTCATCAACTCCACGCCAGCTATTTCACAGATCTAAAGTGAATTTTGCCGACCATAGCTAGTGGCATTCCTTTAAAAAAAGAAAGAAGTGCTGCCAAGTGATTTGACAGCTGACTGAATTTTTCAGGTGCATCGAATTGTTCTGTGAATATCTCTTACAGGAGGGAAATTTTAACACATGTACCTTTTGCAAATAATGAAAAAGGCACTGCCCATGTTATTTCTCTTTGCAAATGATGGAGTGCAAAGTATGCAAATTAAAAGCATCCATGTAGTTTGCACCTGCTCTTTTTGAGGGCAGCAAAGGCAAGGGCCAAGACAGCATGTGCTTGTTGGAAAATCAAATACCACTGATCTAAACAAGCCCACAGGAAGAGGGATGCAGGGAATAGCAGCCACATGTACTTTTAGCTGCATTTAAGGAGAACACATTTCAGTTGGGCCATTTTACCTAGGTAAATAAATATTTTGTCTCTCATAGCTGGTGGCATTTTTTAAAAAATTGAGGGGATGATTTTCAGCCACGGAGTGGCTAGTTAAGTTAGTCGGATACAGCTATCCTGCTAACTTAACTGGGATATACAGCGGTGCGGCAGTGTCGCTGAATATACCCGGCTAATTTTAGGACAGCCCTATGGTACTACCAGAGTTAGCCGCATAACTTATGCAGCTATTTCCACTGCTCCCTGAAACGCCTCCCACCCGCCACTAGAATGCCCCTGGCTTATGAGGCTAAATTATAGTTATGTGGCTAGAATTTAGCCACATATGGCTTCCAATATTGTCACTTTCTCATTTAGAAGGATAACTTTTCAGGTATCTGTCTAAATGACTTTTGAATATTGACCTCAAAAAAATTAAGTAC
Source organism: Rhinatrema bivittatum (assembly GCF_901001135.1). Taxonomy (NCBI): domain Eukaryota; kingdom Metazoa; phylum Chordata; class Amphibia; order Gymnophiona; family Rhinatrematidae; genus Rhinatrema; species Rhinatrema bivittatum. The sequence goes on from NC_042622.1 coordinate 57,656,532, forward strand.
AGCCACCCAATTTGTCAGCTCTATAACAGGGTATCATCAAGATAGGGTGAGATAACTTAGTACAAAATTTCATCTTTGTGAGACTTTCCTCACTCCAAATGATGTCAAATATTCACCGAGGTGTACTGTGCTGTTCGTATGTCTCACTCTACATGAGAAACTGGCTCCTAAACCCTAAACCACCACCACCACCTCACCTCGAGCTAATAATGGCCTTCCTATAGAGATATAAATACTTGGCTACTATGAAGGCCTTGTTGATAGTGTCTCTCTCTCTTTCTCTCTCTCTCTCTCTCTCCCTTCCTCCCTCCCTCCCTCCACTAGCCCAGAATTACATTACAGCCATGCCCCTCATTTTCATAAATCACACCCCTTCCAAAAATTTGCATTTGTGCCATGCACTAGCGTTAATATCGCATGTGTTAACGCCATAATACATTTTGATAAATGACCCTATAAGATTGTATGGTACCTTTATGTGTGTAGACAGCTCTACCGAGACTCTGCTAAAGGATCATATCAATTGATGATGTTGGTAGAGAAACAAAATCAGGTTTGGTTGGATTATAGCTCCCCCAATATGGATAATTTAATGGTGGAATCCTGACTTATAAAAACGTAGGTATGTATTTTGAGTTGTCCTTTCTAGATGCAGCATACTTTCACGCTTGCTCCTCGCTTTTTTGTGAAAAGTACCTTTGTGTTTCTTGGAAAGAAACTTGGGGTATGGCATGGAAGAAAAGGTGCCCTTCTCCCGTCTTAAGGATTCCAGCTTTTAACCTTTTTGTTTTAAGGAAGAAGTTCTAGCCAGTCTTCTTTCCTTATTTTGGCTTACCCTTTGGAAACGGGTTTATTTTCACCCTCTGACTGCATTCCCTTTGGATCCAAGGATTCATAACAACCATCTAAAAAGAGAGTCAGATCCTCTCACCCTGAGAGATCCATCAACCTTTTATGGTCACTGAAGGAATTAATCATTGCCTCATCTCCTACTTCTTGGCCTTGGGCCTCTTCTTCAGGGTCTTTCTCCCAAATGGGAGAGTCCCCACATCCCACCATCCTGCAAAATGGCTATTCCAGGCTCTTTACATCCTGGAGGTCCCTCTCTTCCTCCATGCCTTACTTAGCAAGGTCAGTTCCCACCAAATTGATCCAGAATGCATACCTTCCCAGACCACTCCGCAACCAATCATATCCTCTTATTTCTCTTAAGAGGATACCCTCCCAATAACCCTTAACATACAGACAGGTTAGCACAACTGAATAAACATAAAACATCAGTTGCTCAGTATCACACCAACCAACAACATTTCTTTCCCAAACTCTTCACAAAAAAAGACAACACCCAAAATGTCTTGTATTACTTATCAGGAATGGGATCACAATCGGTGACCCTCCCCTTCCCATAATGTCAATTCAATTGGATAAGAGAAGCCTGAATCCTGAAAAATCCTGATATTTGGGAGGGAAATTCTAAATGAGCTTTACAGTTGGCCAAGGATCAAGGATGGACTAAAACAGTGATTCTCAACAGGTATGTTGGGATACACTGGTGTATCACGAGATCCTGGGAGGTATTTCACACGGCCAGCAGGAGCATCCTCTCTCCTCCTCTGCCCAGGTGTGAGTCTATTGACTTCTCCTATATCAGAACTGACAGAAGGCTACTCTCACTTTCTTCTCCTCTTTCTGGCCCAGTGGGAGGCAGTTTCCTCTTTCACTCAGATCAAGAAGTAATTCTGCTGATGTTCTTCTCACTTTGTGGAGTTGAGGGAAAGAAGGTTGGGGATGCTAGGCAGGGAGAGGTAGAAGAGAGATGGAGAATGGGGCGTGCTGAGGATGGGATAAAGGATGGGATAAAGGATGGGATAAAGGGGTTCAGGGTAGCTGGGCAAGGAGGGAGAGGAGGGAGAGGAGGAAGGAAGCAGGGAGAGAAACAGGGAAGCGAATGCAGGGAGGTTCAGGAATGCTGGGAAGGGATGTGAGTGTGAGGGGATGATTGAAAGGGAGTAAGTGGATGATATGGGCATGGAGGGGGAGTGATCGGGTGCAAGAGCCATAATATGTAATTTTTGAGAATGTGCATTTCTGTTGTATTTGTACTTTGCTTAGTGTTAGAGGAAATGTATTTCTGGTTCTCCAGTTTTGCACTGCATGCAGAATGGCTTTTTGAGGTTTCCATTCCATTTTTTGTATGTACATATGTAATTTGTGGTCTTTTATTCTGATTCAGTGAAGGCTGATTCCGTGTGTTTGGCCGAGGTGAGTATTTTACTAGAATGTAGGCATGCGTTTTTTGTTTATCGGCTGCGTCTGAGCCGATAAACAAAAAACCCACCCCGACCCTTTAAAACCAATCCCTTTGCTTCCCCCACCCTCCTGACCCCCCCAAAAAACATTTTACAGGTACCTGATGGTCCAGTGGGGGTCTCGGCAGCGATCTACTGCTCTCGGGTCGTCAGCTGCCACTAATAAAAATGGTGCTGATGCCCTTTGCCCTTACCATGTGACAGGGTATCCATACCATTGGCCGGCCCCTGTCACATGGTAGGAGCACTGGATGGCCCACACCATTTTTAAAGATGGCGCGGGCCATCCAGTGCTCCTACCATGTGACAGGGGCCGGCCAATGGCACGGATATCCTGTCACATGGTAAGGGCAAAGGGCCATCGGCGCCATTTTGATTAGTGGCAGCCAATGGCCCAGGAGCGGGAGATTGCTCCCGGGACCCCCACTGGACCACCAGGTACCTGTAAAATGTTTTTGGGGGGGTCGGGAGGGTGGGGGAAGCAAAGGGATTAGTTTTAAAGGGTTGGAGTGGGTTTAGGGGTTATTTTTGTGTGCCGTTTTTCCCGCCCCCCCCCAAAACAATAAGAGAACCCCCACGATCAATATTGTGGGGTTTTCCTATCGTTTCAGGGGAGCCCCTGATTTCTGATGATTTTGAAAATATCGACGATATTTTCAATCGTCCGAAGCCCGATTCACATCCCTATATTTTACAATGTGCCTGGTAGTAATGGAAGTTTGTGTTGCTGTTACTGAGATGACACCAATGTAACCCCATTCTCCGGTGCTGTCCTAACACTGATGGGGCCCATAAAATAATTCCTCTTCTTTTGGAGCTGGATATTTCAAGCAAGCTCTATCACTGTCTCTTTCCACAGGGCCTGAGTCCTTTTTGGTTGGGGGGGAATGGCATTTCCTTTCAGAGGTACCTTTATTCTTCTTTTCCTTGGGAGAGGTATGTTTTCTTCTCCCCACTGTGGGTGCTGTAAGTTGTAATAAAAAGTTGGAGGCTTTTGTTTAGTGTCCAAAATGAAAATCTTTATTGATGGCAAATCAGGTGAAATAAGGGCTCAACACAGTCCCCAGCACCACAGTAAAATCTTTTCTCTCAGTCTGTGCATGGGTCTCTATTACCAGGGCTGGGGAGACACTCACCTGCCAGGGCTTGGATTTAGTGAGGCCCCAGGTGGACAGGGGTATCCTTATCTTTGGCAGGAATCCCCTCCAACACTGATACAAATGGGTAAAACACAGTTTCTCCGCAGAGAATCTAAATTCCTCTCTCCCCAAAGGCTGAAGCCTCCATCAAAAATCCCAAATTTGATGTTACTCACGATTATCACCATCCTTCTCTCTTTCTTTCTTTAATATCACAATGGAAGGGATCCTGATGGAACACAGGAGCTGTCAATGAGCTCGCTTTCGGGGGGGGGGAGGGGCGGCAAACTCTTCCTCCTGGATATCCAAAAAAACAGCCTTTTCTTCCCCAAAATAGATCCAAACATCAGAAGGACGCTGTTGCAGGTCACCTCCATTCCTCTGCTCCCTGAGGAGGTTACAGAGGGGCAGGTCTTCCTTACTCAGGAACCCCCCCCCCTCCCAAAGAGAGGTTTCCCTGAGCACACACCCTGGGGTCTCACAGTCTTCTTGCAAAAAATGGAAAACTCCAGAAATAACCAGCCAAGACAGACCACTCTGCACCTCAAAAACCAACAGAGAGAAAAAATCTCCAGACTTCCTCCAAACCTCTGAACCAAATTCTACCACCTCCACAGCTCACAGGAGAGAGCAGCTTTTATGACCTTACCCAGGGGGATGGCCATTCCAGCACCCTAAAAGGGAAAGGCTGTATATGAATGGTGCCTCCCCCTAATTACCACATTATACTATACTAGCTGAACAAAATCTACTCGGGTCTTAATGGTAATGTGCCCAGGGGGCCACTGCACCAGAATCAGAATATCTTTTTTTGTATGGGGAAATGTCTAGTTCTGCCCTGCACCCATTGTTGAAGGGTAGGGAACTCCTGTGGATGCAGAGAATATTTTTACATTTAGCCCTGTGACAGTCTTGCGTTCAGTGTGCATGTGAGCATGGGAACCTCACCTGTCAGGTGTGTCCCAACAGAAAAAAGGTTGAGAACTATTGGACTAAAAGATGCATTAAGAGGTACAAAGTCATAGATTTATTGAAAAGTTAAATGGATTGCATAAAGAGTTGTAAATAAATAATCTTTTTCCCTATCCATCACCAATTGTCAGTAAAGTTGGGCTGCAAACCACAGGTCAGCTTCAAGCGTGATCACTACTGCTGTACTCAAAGACTTTTAACAACGCTCAGGGCCTTGGAGATAAGTCCTCCCCGCTTCCCCACCACCTCTGCTAGGGAATATTAGAACACAGAGGGAATTAAGAACTGTGAAAGAAGTATAAATATCTTCCGTGAGGAGCTCAGCCCAGGGGTTACTTATGAAATCCTGAAACCATGAGGAAAGCCATCTTAGCAGCTGTCTTTCTGGGATGTCTTGCTAACTGGGGTGCCACCTGTCCTACTTTTATTGGGGATGGAGCTGTCTGTAAAAGCAGCTTACTATCCGACCTGTGGTCTACTTTTGTCAGTTGTCTTTTGGAACAGTGGGTGACAAGGTGGGAGGTTGCGTACACTGAATGGGCATCCCTGAATGCACACTCTGAAATGTTGCACAAGGACCTAATAAAACTTTGGCACAAGTTGTGTGGCATGACTGTGGGTTGCATCAGCCCTAAAGCTGTGCCTGTTTGTTGAAAGGGTTTATTCGAGAAGCCTACATCATCAATTTTATTAGTCATTAGCTTTAGCCACAGGCTAAAAATCTGAGTGCCCCACAACATGTGTTCATTCTTTTGTATTTATCACAGAAACAGTGCTCCTCATAGGTGAGCCGTGCTCAACTTTCATAGTCTTTGTGCACCTCCAAGATCATGTCCTGCTTACATAACCTTGGGACCGAAATGGGACAGGCCTTTGTACCCCACCACATTTGTTAGGTGGAGAAATGCCCTCATCCAATTAACTAGGTTCATCTTTTGTTTTATCATGTCTACCTCATCTCTTTTCTTCTCTTTTTTTCACCCCACACTTTTCTTTTCCTTCTGCCATGCAGCAATCAGAGCTCACGCTAAGAGGGTGTGGGCCCCAGGGTGAATCCGCTTGAGCAGGGCCCCTCCACCAGGAGGCTGGAGCATCACTTTAAGGCACGCTAAAGTGTTTTAGTGGCTTAAAGCCTTTCGTTGCACGCCACACGCAAAATTAAGCAAAGCACACATGTTGTATAGGGATGTGAATCGTTTATCTGACGATTGAAAATATCGTCCGATATTTTCAATATCATCAGATATCGGGGGGTCCCCGATAGCGATAGGAAACCCCACGATTAATTTAGTGGGTTTTCTTATCGTTATGGGTGGGGGGGCACGGGAAGAAAGGACACAACCTAAAAACACAACCTGACCCTTTAAAATGAGTTTGTTAGTATCCCCCACCCTCCGGACCCCCCCAAAAAATTTTTAAATACCTGGTGGTCCAGCGGGGGTCCCAGGAGCATTCTCCCGCACTCGGGCTGTCGGCTGCCACTAATCAAAATGGCGCCGATGGCCCTTTGCTCTTACCATGTGACAGGGGCTATCGGTGCCATTGGTCGGCCCCTGTCACTTGGTAGGTGCACTGGATGGCCCGCGCCATTTTTAAAGATGGCGCCGGCCTTCCATTGCTCCTACCATGTGACAGGGTCCGGCCAATGGCACGGATACCCTGTCACATGCTAAGGGCAAAGGGCCATCGGCGCCATTTTGTTTACTGGCAGCCGACGTCCCGAGCGCAGGAGAATGCTCCCGGGACCCCTGCTGGACCACCAGGTATTTAAAAATGTTGGGGGGGGGGTCCGGAGGGTGGGGGATACTAACAAACTCATTTTAAAGAGTCGGCTGTATTTTTTGGTTATCGGCTCGGGCGCAGCCGATAAAAAAAAAACCCGATCGGACTGCAAGATAAAAATTTCACGATGTGAATCGGAACCGGAATCTGAACCGATACCGGTTCCGATTCACATCTCTAGTGTTGTATCAAATATACACAAGTAAAAATATAATGTGCAGTACAATGAAACAACGCAAATTATATACTGTATGACATAAAACTGAACTGAAATGAACGCATGAAAAAAAAAAGTTTTTTCAAACAAACCTTTAATTTATACAGGTGGAAGAAACAGAATCACACTATTATGATGTGAATTTCAGGAGTACTGCACGTTGCATTACAGTAAGTGGAAATACCTGCTAATGAAATTAGCTCAATGAATTAACAGCAACACATTTTGTTTATGCAGTACACGACCAAGGCCAGAAGGGGTTAACTGCCCCATCTTGGCTCTCACTACAAGTTGAAGCAGCTCTAGCCGCCCCAGGTGTATTCTGTATTCTTGGACTCTTTTTAAGGTTTTTTTTTGTTTTTTTTTTGCCAAGGCTCGCAGCCAAACCCATCAGTTTGGTTGATGTTGAGCACTGCCAGGCTCAAAAGAGACCTGTTACTGAGTAAGCCCTGCTCTGCACCCTCGCTCTTGAGTTGGATTTACATGCCAAAACATGAGGCACAGGGAAGGGGACAGACAACAGAGCTCTTCTTCTGATGACAAGCAGGCCTGGGAAGATGCTGAATCAGTGTTTCACCTGAAGGCAAGACGCAGTTCATGGCTGGCACTGGGCAGGTACAGCACATCCACGGAAGCGCAGGTGCCTCTGTTTCATGGGGCTGGCACACAGTTTGGCTTGGACTCCGACTACCTGCACTGCCACTGGAAGGCATGTTCATATCAAGTACAGACATGCCGGCTCCTACCGCTTGTTTGCAGCAGCAGGAAGAAAAGTCTCCTTGCATTAATCTATGATACAGACGTCCGTTCACTGAAGCACTAGCATTTTCCCCTCAAATCACCTCTAATATGAATAGCAGACTTAATGAAATCCATTCCATAAAAATGTTGTCTATATTAGCAAATGCCCTGCGCCCAAGACAATTTACAATTACAAGTATATCTACCGCTAGCTTTAGCTACAGGTGGTATTATTTAAAGCACCTGCTACCACTGCACTTAATTGCTTGCTCCTAGCAATGTAAAAATGTGTTTTCCTTTAAACGCCAGCACAATGCAGCATTCTGCCTGAACTGCATTACAGCTGTGAGCAACCGAAAGGGAGCTTCGTGAATAAGTGATGGATGAAGTTCCATTCCAACAGAAATGATGCTGATTAACTGCAAACTTGTCCCAATATTTTGTGGGGCAATAAAGGTCAACAAAAAAAGAAAAATAATATACCTCACTATATGACTAGCTTTCAGGAGTATTAGCTTCTGAATTCTAGTCAAAACATGTATTGTTAGTCCAATATGTCACCTTATATATTTTATTGTTCACTTTTATTTCTGTTCATGGATGTAAACTAACATGGCAGCCACTGCCAGACGAGGTTATCAGATATTTTGTGGCAAGGTTCCTGTCATCATTTTTGGCCACTTTATAAAACAGTGAAGCCACTCTCCACTTCAGCTTCCAGTGAAAAAAACATCACTCCATCTTGTGGCCAAAACAACGTTTCTTGGGGCGGGCCCTTTAGTTGCTGAATTAATAGCCCAGGGCAGTAACAGAAGCCTGGGGGGGGTGAGCAGTCTGGCTCTCCCTTACTCTTCTCAGCAGTGAATATGGAGAAGTCGCCCCTGGCTGCTGGCCCACATTTACCTGAAGTTTAAATCTGCCCATAAACCCTTCACGGGCGTTTTGGCTCCTCTTTCTCTGTATGCTGGATATCAACTGCTATATAAAAATATACATCCATCAGCTGACACTTGGATTATTCCATTTTATGTCTAAAATGTGAATGAGAGGAAACCATGTTCTAGCAGAGTGTTTTTTGTGATCTATTAATAAGCAAATATGTCTCTCAGATGAGAATTATCTCCTGTTGTGAGAGAATGAAACTAATGGCTGTTTTGGAAGAGTAGCTACCTGGAATTCTTCATTTATACTAAAAGTGACATGCCTGTGAAAAATGCATGTCCCAAGTCAGAACTTCTACTGTGACCTCAGTCTGCTGTGCTCGATCAACAACAAAACAAGCTCTTGTGACATTGCCTTCGTACGCAAGTGGCAACTCTCAGTTCTCTTTAACAAGTAGGCCGGTGTGGCAATTCATAATAAACCAATTTACAAGGGAAAGTCAGTCAGAGGTGGGACTTGAACCAGGGACTCCAGGCAAGTGCACTGCTGCTGGCAGAGTTTGGGGAGGAGCACTGCCAGCTCACTCCAGCAGAAGCATTAGTCATATTTCCTTTCACCCTTCACACACCTTTGAAATCCTTCTCCTTAATTGCAGCTTGTCCCCCAGTGACAGCAAATCATAAAGCAGAGCAGCCACACCTTCACCTGGAAGAAAAGGCTAGCAAAAAAATTCAGGCATTAGCCTCGGAAAAAAAAAAAATGCTCACAGCACATAATAAAGAGGACAATTTTCAAGGCCTTTTCCCTGGGTAAAATATTGACGGACTTGCGTTTAAGTTGGCCAGCTCTGCCCAGCTAATTTTTAGCTGAATTAGAAAGAGGCATTTCTGGGAGGCTACATAGATCAGGGGAGTAAAACAATGCACTTTGGGACCCATGCAAAAAAAAAAAAGTGCTGAAAGCGGGTGCTGAGCTTCCAGCGCCCACCTTCCTAACACGCCCCCAGGCATCTCTCCTGGGGGCCCCATGCAATATTTAAATTAGGGGTCGCATTGTCAAGGAGACGCAAGAGTCAATTGTGCGCCCCTAGCGCCTCCTTGACAACTGTCAGCAGCCATCCACCAGTTAAGAAAACGGGCGCTGAATTTATCGCATAAGGGGATTAGGTTAGGCCTTAAACAACCCGCGTCCAACTGCAGGTTAAACAGTGCGCTCAGCTGAGCACACTGTATTTCATCGGCCCCTTAGTGCTATTTACCCTCCCAACTTGGCTAACCAAAGAGCAGGTGCAATTTTCCAAGAGAAACCGAGTTCCATGCATAGTTTCTCTTGGAGAATTGTCTACAAAGGACATGTGGTAAAGTTTTCTGCACTTTGCAACCGTGTGGGCTACTTGAAATTTATCCCCAAATTGTATTCATGCCTTGATTGTCAGTGTTTGGTCATTTTTTGTTTCTGCTTTGGGCTGGTCTTGAGAAAGAGCTTAGGAACACAAAAATTATGAATAAAAACTAGGAGAAACAAGGTTTGCTTTACTGTTCTTATTAGCCTTGGGTGCCTGTGGATTTTAAAATCTGTTAGGTGAAATCAATAAACTAATATAGTTCCCAAAATCAAATTCCTTGTGATTTCAGCAAGCAGTAACAAGAAGTAAAAACGCTAGTTGTATGGAAAATTAGATAGAGGTAACTGCTATATGTAATTTAATCTACTGCTTTCCTATTAGAATAGGCCAACATTGATTGACATATGAATGTGCACACTAAAAAGTTTTGGTTAGGTTTGTTCATTTATTTCATTCATTGTTTTTTTTTTGGCACCCTTTTCCAGATTGCTTCATGTGTTTCAGTGGTTTAGGCATGTAAATGCGATTGCACGCACATAAAATTTGATTCTATGCATGAAGTTCCAAAATTTCCATGCATAAAATTTTCACGCATAAATTACCAAAATGAACGAAAATGAATGCACATCCCTAATAGAATCGAATCAGGGAATCCTGATCCCAGAAAGTCCCACTGCCAAATGCCAAATGCAGTGGGTAAAAATCATCCCATTTTGGCCTCATCAGTCTCTAAATTCTGTTTTGCTAAAGGTTCCACTAATTGCTTCCTGCCATGCAATATTACAAATATTAACTGAAGTAGCAGGTTGCAGTAGAAAATAATTGGTTTGAGTTATGACAACTTTGTTGGGCTATTTCTGTTCACATCTAGGTCTGCTCCTAGGAATTTGGGGAAATAACTGAGGAACAGATTAAAGAGCAACTTTAAAGCTACTTAGGCAGGCAGCCCCAGTATCCACCCAGGCATCTTCCTGGTTGGATCCTGGGTGGAAAAGGAGAAAAAAAACCAAAACTAGTTTCTGGATAAACAGCTTTGTGTTGCAGGCCTCAGCCATTCAGTGACAGATTTGGGCTTTTGCTGTCCCTAGGCACTATGAATTGCCACCTCTTCTTTCTCTCCTCAGACTTTTAATTACTTGCCCCCAGCACATTTCATTGCTCCCCTCCAGCCTCCATCCCCTGCACGTCAGACCTCTCATCACTTGGCCTTCTGGATCTCCAATATCTTGACTGCGATCTCGACCTCTCATCATTTCTCTCCCACCACCCAGTGACCTCATTGCTCCAGTCTTATCAACAGAAAAGGTGTGCCTTCATTTTCGAATGACATGAATAATGCAATGGAATACTGTTTTACTATGTGTCATTTCAAAATGAAGCAAAAAGAAAAAAAAAACAAGAAAATGCAAAGGATTTTCCTTTTCATTTCAGAATGCAGCCCCCTGGCCCACCACTACATCTGCTCCCCCCCCCCCCCCCCCCACACACACACACAGTGCCTCCCCTGGGCCCTACTCATCTCCCCACCCTCCTTGTACATGTTTTACTAGATCTGTGGGGAATCATAGAAGTCAAAATGGGGCAGAAATTATTCTCAGTCACCTCTACCTTGCTGGGTCCCATTTTCAAAATGGCACTGGTGAGCCCTGAGACCTGCGCCATTTTGTTGATCATACAAAATACAGCTGTACAACAAATTATTGCTAGGCTCAGGGCTGCTCGGTACCCTTTTGAAAGTAGGATCAAGTAGGATAGGAGTGGCTGGGGATCATGTTTGCTCTGTTTAACTTCTATGACCCCACAGATGAGACAAGATGGGTTTGAGGAGGGTAGGGGATGGGAAAGTCCTAGAGAGGTAATATTTTTGCTTGTGGGAATGCTTAGGGGAGAAAGGAACTTGGCGGACTTTGGTGTCCATTGCCTCAGCTTCTTTCTGTTTATTAAACTTTCCAAAGAAATTCAAATCCAAGCTGCAACTAAAGCTGCCGTTTTCTCCCTTGTCAGTTCCATCACATTCACCCTTTCCTAGATGACTCTGCCTTCACCATGGCTATCCAAGTCTGGGTGATCTTCCACTTGAAATCCTGTAACTCATTCTACAGTGGGATCCCTAACACACTTAACCACCAAGTCCAGCTTATTCAAAATGCAGCAGCTGTTAAATACGGAGAGTCAGCAAATTTGACAATATCTCACAAGTCCTGAAATCAATACATGGGATCCTCATCCTCACCCCTTTTCGATACCATATTTGAAGTTCTTACACTAACATATAAATAAGACCCTTAAAGGCTGCGCACCAACTTTCCTCACCAGCAGCCTCACCACCTATACATCCTCTAGCACACTATGCTCTCAACATCAAGGATGATTGGTTGGGCTGGCTCCCAAGAAAATGTGCCTTGCCTGTACCAGAAAGGGGACCTTCACATCATGTGCTCCAACACTCTGGAGCGCTCTACTGCCCTGCATCAGACTAGTCCTGGAGTATTTATCCTTCCAGAAAGTAGTGAAAACTTGGTTTTTCAATTGGGCATTTGGTCATGGTCAACCCATGTAGCAAAAGCAAACCATAATTTCTGCCCTCTCTGAACGCTCTCATATAATCCCAATTTGCATCAATACTAGCACCCTTCTATCAATATCCTGCCTTCTCTCTCTCTCTGTCACACTCTGTGCCCAGTAACCATTGTACCTGTTTGATCTGTTTGTCCTTTGTACTATATATTCCAGGTACTCACTCTCACCCCTGCAAAACTTGCTACTGTCAGTGTCATCATGATTTATCCACATTATGTATTCATTGTCATACTAATTTGATTTGTTGTTGTAACATGCTTTGAACTCTACTGTTGGAAAAGTTTGACGTAAATAAGCAATGATGATGATGATTTTGTTCTAATAAAATGAAACAAATTGAAATAAACGTCAAATCAAACAAATAATTAATAAAAGCAAATCATTTTTATTTATTTATTTGTTTATTTATTTATTTTATTTGGGTGTTCGATTTTACACATCACATCGGTTTACATTCCAACAAAAATGCAGGAAATCAAGCGTCTGTGACTGTGAATGGTCTTCGTTGATATAACTTTTGATTGGTTTCTCGACTGCTCGTTCTATTCTCTGATTGGTTCTTTCTCAAATCATTAAATGGTTTAAATGGTCAAAAAAATGGCGGATCTTGTCATTCGCTAAAGCTGAGACCGAGTGGCTTAATATGCAGCCAGGCAGTCATTAGGAACGTATGTATTATCTGTGCAGCGATACAAGGTAACTCCTGATATTAACATGCATGTCAATGGCATTACTTGCTCTTTTATTGTAGACACTGCATTTAACTTCACTGCCCCTGATGAAGCCTAAAGAAACACGAGCCGTGTCGGGCCGTGCTGTTCCAGATGGTGTCCAAGTTCTGCTATGATAAGTGTTTCATTACTGCCTATTAATGGTTCTTTATAAAAAACCTAAAAAACAAAACAAAAAAGTTTTCAAAAAAGTGTTCTCCAAAGAATCGATCAAAACCCAAGTGGGGAAACCGATGATTAAAAGCTGAAAATACAGTCTTAGTTATTCAAGTGACTGTAAAGCTTTAGAGTTGGCAAATCGAGGGCTTTCTACCATATAAAGAAGCCTGCCTTTTTTATGAGGTGTCCTCACTTAATCCAATATAGACTACACAGTGGTAGCTAATTATATTCAGCTTACACACATGCTTTTGCTTTTGGACACAAGATATATATATCCAGCTGTTGGTTCCAATCATTTTATCAGCAAACTATTTCTTTTTCTTTTCTTTTCCCTTTTTTAAATTTAAAATTCAGGCAGGATGGGTCTGGCATTGTTCATCGTGCTGGAAATACCTTCAGACAGCATGAAAGTTGCCCTTTAGAGAATTAAAACAACAACTTAAAAACAGAAAAGGAGTGTGGTGTTATCTCATTGAAAATAAAATCAGCTAAAAGCAAACCAACAAAGCAGTTGGGTAGAGAGCATTCATAAAAGTGGAAGAATCTTCAATACACAGGTCTGTCCTGAATTCTTGTGTTTTAAACATTCTGAGGACAATTTTCAAAGCTGGGTGAAGTGGCTTCGCTGAAAATTGCCCTCTGAGCCGGTAGAGGTCTGCCAGCTTTCACAGTTCATATCTTCTTATCCGGATTCAAAAGAAGCCTTCCCTCGGGGGGGGGTACTTAGGTCAGAGGAGTAAAACATAATGCTGATGTTCAGTCTTCAGTAGTACGTGCCTGGCCATCTGCAGAAACAGGAGGTGCAAAGTACACAAGAACTTTTAGGGTGCATGCTTTGCAGTTTCTAATTTTCAAAGGGAAACCATGCAGGTGGCTTCCCTTTGAAAATTGCCTGCAAGGCATGAGGTCTAAAAGTGCCCACATACATTGCAAACAACACGGGCTATTCAAAATTGTCCCCTCTGAAACTTTAAAGGCATCAGCTCTACCTAGTTTGCCAGCTTTTAGCTAACTGAAAACTAGTGTTTTGAAGCAGTGTAGGATGTGCGTTTATATTCATACCACATGCACGTTTAATCTACAACATTGTACAATACCCTGGGATTACAGTTTTCTTTTAATACTTGAATATATCTCTACTAATCCCGGAAACATAAGCAATGACTGCATGTGAACTTTTTCTGATCATTGGTATCCTTTGACTGTTCCAACTCTGCATTCTTACTTTTCAGTTTTTGCAGTCCGGGACTCTCCCATTAAAGCATGATTTGAGCTACGTTTCTCACAGTGCTATGAATATTTATCACACTTTTTCTCTCATGTTACTTTACCTGAAATATTCACTTTTTCTTTGAGTGATGCTGCGGCTTTTCAGAAGCTCCCCCCGGCCTGGCTCTCAGACACCGCATGAAAGGTGTACGGCACAGAACTGCCAGCAATATTAACACACAACAGGATCACTCTGTGCCCACATTGTGGCTTATAGCCACATCCGTTCTTCTTTAAGAACCTTTTGTTCTGCATTAGGAAGACTTAACACAAATGGCCGGAGTCTGTGCCGTGGAAAAAATGAGTTTACATAATGCGGTGTTGTCAGAGTAAGTTAGCTTTATGACTTGTATTAAAGGAAAAAAAAAACCCTAAATGCTGCTTTAATTAAGCAAGAAAAAAAAATTGGAGAGCATTATATTCCTGTTTCAACACGTAGCTGTCAGCACCCTGCTAACTATCTGAATTGAACTGTGCCTCCATCTCAAAGCTGTAAAAATCTGACAGCAAAAAACCCAGCTTATTTCTTAAAGGAACAGCAGGATTCATTTGCGTTTATGGATCTCTTTTGGCATTGTGAAATACTATAAGGGGGAGGTTGCTTTCTCTTCAAATCCTAGTGCTCCCACATTCTTTAATCTCTTCTCTCTGTATGTACCCCTAAATAAATATACTATATACATGCATATACACACATATATTTATTAAAGATGTGTGTTTATCGATTGCTTGACACCAGCAACCAATCCAACTTCACCGCAGAGCCATGGCAACTCATATCATAACTCCACTTATTAACTTAATGGAATCATAATAGATTCCTGAAGCAAAACTTGGAAATGCACTGGAATGCCTACATTTCTCTAGCAGCTGCAGATTATGTACAGAGGAAGTTTCAAAACATTTTACCCAGGCTCCTAAACAGTTATCCATGTAACAGGCACTGAGTACTCTTACCATTAAGGCCCGTGTGAACCCTTAGTAAGAATGTATAATTAAATGAAAGGGGGGAGGCCATCATTCAAATGCAGCCCCTCCCTTTGAGGGGTCTGGAATGGCTGTTCCCCTGCAAAGGTTTTTTTAAGCAGCCCTCTCCAGGGACTCTGGAGGCAGTCCCTTATGGTTTGCTAGCAGATAGAAGTGCAGAGAGGAGTTTTTCCTGTGTTGATTTTTCACGTCCAGTCAGAAGAGCCTGCCTGGGAAACCTGACCAGGGTTGGGAGGGTGTTCCTTTCAATCCGCTTACTGGCTTTTTGGGATTTTCTCTCTGGGTTGTTTTGCAGGTTTTTACAATTGAATCGCTAGGAGACTTGTGAGACCCTGAGTACCACCTGGGCTTAGGGCACGGGGAACCCTGTGTCTGAGGCTGCTCAGGTTAGGGACAACCTGCCCTCCATTCTCTCAATGAGGACGGAGATGGTAGTGACCTGCTGCAAGGAGGAACTCTGGGGTTAACTTCTTTTGAAAGGAACAGGACTTAGGTTTTGAGATCCAGGAGTATCAGGTTTTGACTGTCCCTTCCAACCCGTTTGGAGCAGGGAGAGCTGCCTGCTTCACTGGGATCCCTCTTATCAGGAATCTGAAAGAGACCAGGAGACTCTAAGAGGTTCAGAACAGCTGCTAACTGTGAATAATAGAAACCAACAATCACTGCGGACACCCATCCAGCATCTTCACCCCATGGGGAGAGAGAGAATTTGACTGACTGTGCAAAAGACAGTGTTAACATTTTTACCAGCCTCGGAAGGGGTTGTTCCGCTCAGCTAAAGGAAGCCTTGCCCACAGTGGAGCTCAACTTATCCGAGTCCTGGAGGGTGGAAGTTTCTCTGGCCCTGGCTCAGAGATTCTTGCACAGATAGAGGGGAAAGACTGTAAGGAAAAAGAGAGATCTTGTGGTGCAGAGGGTTTTGTTATTGCTGCCATTCTACAGATTTATTACCCATCAGTAAAAACATTTTAGTTGGACACTAATACAGTGATTCCAGTGTGTTTATTGGGCTTAATCTGCACATACTGACATGTATGAGAGATAACACTCCCCAGGGGTAAGTGTCTAATCAACACATCTCACACAATATTGCCCTGGTCTGATCACCAATTAATAAAGGCGGAAATAACCTTCCTCAACCCAACCCACAAAGTATTGGAAATAATCAAACCTTTACCTTCAGGAAAAAGATAGACAGGGAGATACTTTGCAAAAACAATAGAAAATAAGCTACATGATCTAAATCAAGCCAATGCCTCCTCTGCATTTGACTCCTGGGATAAGATCAACAATCATCAAAGAGACAAGGACTAAGCAAATACTTTTATGGGAAATAGTATCAGACTCAGTCGTGCTTTCTCAACTATAATCTACAGGCTCTTGCCCGCAATAGGATACAACCAGTATCATATGAATGAGCACCTTTTTCACCTCATATACCTTTTCCCATTGCTTTAAAACTAAATACCTTACCACTATATAATATATGTTTATGTACCTTTATTTATGACACCTAAAATTTATTAAACTTGTTACAGACATACCACTATTTATTATTCATTTCATAATGCTAAAAATTAACTTATTGGCAAACATTCCGCTCTTACAAATCCAGTCAAATTCGGCAATGACATTTCTGATACTTTCCATATTGATACAGGTGTCCCTCAAGGCTCAGCTCTGTCGGCAACACTTTTCAATATCTATATGATCCCACTGTGTAAATTACTGGTAGAATTAGGGATTACCTTCTTCTTATATGCTGACAACATACAATTTTACATTCCATTCTCCAAATCAATTGAAAGTACAGTATTGACCCTTTCAACATATATGAAAGCAATGCAACAGGAACTAACACAACTTAAACTAACTTTAAACATCAAAAAGACTGAACTCATTTGGTTAAGCAAAAACACTTTAATAGTAAAACCACCAGCTCTAGACCTAGGCAATATCCAAACCTTATGAGAACCTTATGATGAAAAAGCACATCAATAAATTAGTTATTCCAAGTTGCGAATATTACAAAGATTGAAACCTTTCTTAACATTCAAGAACTTTCATACTGTCTTGCAAACCCTAATTTTCTCAAACCCAGACTACTGTAACTTATTACTACTCAGTCTTCCAACATGTTTGTAAAACCATTACAATTATTACAAAATGCTTCAGCAAGACTTTTGTTAGGAACGAGAAAATTTTATCACATTACACCCTCAGTGATCTCTCTACACTGACTGCCAATACAAGCTCAAATACATATTAAGGTATCAACATTAATATTCAAAATCATGAATTCCAGTAACACCGGTATGGTAGAAGTGACAATACAACCATACACACCTCAGGGAACACTAAGATCTCAAAATAAAGGACTATTGTATTGACTGTTCCCACAATACGGAGCACACACCTGATACAAGTAAGAGAACGTGTGTTTTCCATAGCGGGTCCAAAACTATGGAACTCCCTACCTGAGACACGCAGTGAATTCCAGACAGAAAGAGATTTAAATGTGAGCTAAAAACTTGGCTATTCAAAAATGCATATAACCTAACTTAAAACACCTGAATGTAGAAGGCAGCAAGAAAGTCAAAAGATACTAACTGAAGCACAAAGAGAAGGAATCGATATAACGTAATAACTAAAATGTGAAATCCGTTATATTATTTTTATTTTATTTTATTTTATTCTCTTTTAACTTTCTGTGCTCCTTGACCATGTCTTAAACCTTGAGTCAAATGTATAGGAACAATTCGACTGATAGATATTAATGCCTGTTAATGCAAACTATCTCTGTAACCTGTTAGTACTTGTTGATTTATAACTATGAATGTTACTTTTGTAAACTGTTGTGATCATTTACATGGAACAACGGTATATAAAATATCTAAATAAATAAATATTCTGGTCACCTCCAGCACTCAGGGCCTTGAAAGAGCTCTTTCCCCCATAGAAAAAGAATCTGCACCCTGGTGAAAGAGGCTGAAGAAATAGCTAGCCAGGGTTCCAACCCTGAAGAGATAATAAATAAGTTTATGGCCCCTTCGGAGTGCAGCCTGCCTCCTGGGATAGGATTCCATCCAGGTAAAATCAGGGACTGAAAACTTCCCTCCTCCTCTGCAAGTCAATGTACCTGCACTGTGAATCAGCACGTGTCTTTTGCTTGCACTGCAAAGGGGCTGGGCTGGGGGCGAGGGAGGGCAAAGAGATTGATTCAGTGCCACTTAGTTAGATAAGTAAGGACTTATTCAGCTAAGTGATGGTGGCTGAATACCTGGCTGCATTTAACGGCCAACACTTATCCTGTGCTACTGAATATCCCATGTAAATTAGATGGGTAAATCTTATCTGACTAACTTACTTAAATGTTTAGTTTTGAATATCTACCTCATAGGAATTTTATTTTTAAAACCCTCCATGTGCTTTAAGATGAAACGTGTCAGGGTCAGCTCCACAGCCTTAGGTGTTCAGGGCCAGAGGATTTAGTGACAGAGCCACATGGGTTGTGAAGCAATGCAGACCCTCCAGTTATTATCAAGAGAAGAAAGATTAGGAAGGCCTGTCCCACAGGGCTCCCCCCAAGACTTGCCAAAAGTACCTGTTGGTCCAGCAGGGTTCCTGGAGCGATCTCCTGCATTCGGGTTGTCGGCTGCCAGTATTCAAAATGGCGCCGATAGCCTTTGCCCTTACTATGTCACAGGGGCTATCGGCGCCATTTTGAATACCGGCAGCCGACGGCCCGAGTGTAGGAGATCATTCCAGGAACCTCGCTGGACCACCAGGTACTTTTGGCAAGTCTTGGGGGGGGGGGGAGTGAGGAGGGTGGGGGTTGTAGATAAATAACTTTAAAGGGTTGGGATGGGGTTTTTTGGGGGGAACAAATGTATTTTTGACATATGAATGGATTGGGGGCCCCTGAGAACGGATGCAATGGATTTAGGCCCCTACGAATCCCAATCCTGAATGGGACGAATCCGTCCCTGCTGCACATCCCTACAAAAAATACTGTTACTTCAAAAAAAATAGGGAGGCTTAGGTGTACTGAATATATCCTGGTATTATGCTGCTTCTCAATTGAGGGCGCTGATTGATTGGCATAGGGCCAACCCCCCGAAACTATAGGTTCAACTTGAGCAGGCTATACTGGGGAAATTTTCTATTTCTGCTCTAGCATGGCAGCCAAAGAAGTCTTGGCCAACAGATATAACTTTATCACCAGCTATGCTTTCTACCCTTAATACCTGAGACAAATGGAAGGGACATTTAGTGGGATCATGTACATATTACTATAGCACTCATATTTTTTCTAATAAGTTTTTTACACGGGTCTGGGAGGCTCTTTCTTCTCTGAATGGAAGAATAAAGGTATTAGCATATGGGCGCACCTATGGGACCCTTGGGACTAACCACTTTTCCCTCACTGCAAACGAAATATGACCTCCAAAAGAAAGAGATATTCACTTATCTACAATTGAGACACTTTTCTGTTACTCATGGCCTAGCAGCTGACCTACAGAAAGGAGTACCAATATTTGAAACTTTTTGTAGACAAGTTGACAAAGCTACTAAAGTTCTTTCAAAAATGTATTTGCTTCTTACTCTGATCTCCCATATAAACCCAATCATCTAAAAGCATGGGAAATAGACTTAGGAAAAACCTAATTAATATTGGGATGATATACATGGGATATTGGGGAAAGGGATTATCTCAGTTTCTTTTATTGAAAACCAGTATAAAGTAATCTATAGATGGTATCTATTTCCGGCCTGCTTGCATCAGCTATACCCTTCTAGGTCTGATAGATGTTGGAAAGGCTGTGGACAATTAGGATCATATCTCTGTCAATGATGGTTATGCCCAAGACTACAAATATTTTGGAAGGCGGTCTCTGCGTGGTTTTCAAAAATGCTGGGGTTTGAGGTTACACTCTTGTTTCAAATGGCTCTATTGAATGACTTAGCTAACATTGCAGATTCAAATCATCAGAAGTTGATGCACTATATATTAATAGTAGTGTGTGAAGTTGCGAGATTATGGAGGGACTCTGCTTCTCCAGGGTGTCTTAAATTACAGGAACAAGTAGCTAAATTGTATCAGTTGGGAAGAATTACTGTCCATAAAAACAAGGTCCTTCCTTCTTTTATAAAAATATGGACTCCCTACACTAACTAGGTAACATCTTGAGAGATCCAAAATATGCTTTAACATTTTTACACATTTATTACAAGTTTATGTATGGTAATACTGTCATTTATGCATAATAGGAGGGGGAGGGGGAGTGTAAATCTCTGTATAATTGAAACAACTACACACAAAGTCTTGTGATCCTTGATTTGGATTTCTATTATTGTTTAGTACAATTGTTTATTAGACAATGTATCATGTTGACCATTCTGTAAATGTTATGGTTGTTGAATAAAAACTACTAATTATAAAAAAAAAAAAGGAGCGCTCGGGTTTTTAAAAGCCCGGTGCATACCAAATCTGGGAGATACATGCGTGACTGGGGCTGGCTTGCACCACACAGATTTTAAGAAGCATGGGTATATCTCCTGGATGTGCATAAATCAAAAAGTTCAAAAAAAGGGCAGGGCATGGTCTGGGCATGGCATGGGTGTGTTGGGGGAAGACCAAAAGATGTGCACATACTTATGTGCACACCGGGGATCCCCACTGCGTTACTTTATTTCTGCTATTGTTGGCATGTAAGTCAAAAAATAAAAAAATCAGGGCTAGTCAGTGGGGTTTTAAGGATCGGGTCTAACAGGGGACAAGGCAGCTGTTTTTTTGTTTTTTTTTTGCAATGCAATAAAAATTGTTTAAACTAAAACTAGGGGGATTAGGAAATCCTATCCCTACACTAGGTGAACTGGGAACGAACTGGGAAATGGTAAGTAGCCTCGGCATGCATCCCATATAAAATGCCCCCAATTATGCAGAAGATACGGCATGTGCACGTACATGCGTGTGTCTATATAAAATTGAGTGCACATGTATGCGCATACAGCCAGTTTTATATCATACGCATATATGTGCGCTCGCTTATGTTTTAAAATAGCGGCATACATTGGCGCAAGCCAGCATACGCGTGCACATTTGCACCCGCGCATGGGTCTTAAAAATTCACCTCTTTGAGTCTTTCTTTCACTCAGCAATGCTGCCATACCCAGTACTCTACACCTTGAAGTGTTATTACCACTGTTGCGGGCTTCTTTGCACCTCTCATGGTGCCTTGGTTTATTGATGCCACTTTTGTGCTGCTCTGTCTCTTTACCATTGTGTTGAGGGTTTTTCTATAACCTTTTCTGCTTCATTCCTTCTTTGTGCCTTAGGATGTTGAAGCCATTCTTGGTGCCAGTTTGCCTTTCGTGCTACCTTCTAGAGTTCATGCCATTGTTGTTGGTGCCCTCTTTTGGATCTTTGGCATATTCTTCCCACTCTTTCTGCTTCTCTTCCCCTTTCACAGTGCCTTGGAGTACTCCTTCCACTGCTGGTACCTCTTTGCCCCTTTATGGCCCCTTAGGCTATTCGTACCACTTTTGGTGCAACTTTGCCACAGTCTATATCTTTCAATAATTTTCCTTTAGAATTGATGAGAAAACCTCAATTTTGGAACCCAAAATGGGTTGCAGTGCTTCCCCATTGACTTCAATGGTATACAAATGAACAAATAAATAAATATTTATTTTTACATTTGAAATAATTGAATGGACTTGACTAACAAAATGAATTAATTGAGCCAAAATAAAAATGTTACTTCTGCACATTCCTACCAGGTGCCACCTAAGAAAGGCAGATACTGCACCGAATCAAGGCTGAAAGTGAGCCTGGTACCCTAGCTTCCAGGGCTGTAGGGAAACATTAAAAAAACCCCAAAACCCCACAGTATTTCATATAAGAAGCTCTGAGGGGAGACCCAAGCTATCACAGGACAGAGGCTTGAATTCAGAAGCAGAGCTGTTAGTCAGTCAAGAGTTGAGAAATGAAGAGTACAGAAGCAGGCTAGGCATTTGCTGCCTCATATGTTTTAAAAATTATTGTTTAAAAGAAAAATAGCATAATTTGTTAGTGTTTATGTGAACACTGACAGGGACCGTGCTACCTACAATCCTGAAACCTGTTTTTTTAAATATATTTGGAAATGTTTGTGCGCATGGAAATTCATGGAAACTATTTACATGTTATTTGAAATTTAAGGACTGTGCTTATCCTGACTGCCTCAAATAAATATATGTGTTAAAATATATATTATAAAAAAAAACAGAGCAGTGTACATTTTCCCCACACATTACTTTTATTTTATAATTCTCAGTCTTTAACATACAGTTGAGCTTAAAATGTCTCTGAAAAATAGGATTTGTGAAAAGGAAGGAAAACATTATCTCAAAGAGATAATTCTGTAAGGTTAATTTTGGAGCAAAATCAAGGGAAAATGTACTCTAGTGGAATGAGTTTGAAAGATGGAAAGTGTGTTTATAGAGACTTGCAGTGTGAACTGGGTGCCCATATAGAGATTGTTCCTTCTGGGACCATTTGGGTATTAGTGATATCTGAGGGGATCCTGCCTGCTCAGCCCAGACAAAGAAACAAAACAAAAAAAAGAAACATACCAAGCTCTGGGTTCTGTGGCAAAGAAAATGGGAAAAGCAAATAAAAAAAGAAAACAATTCAATTATGCCGATTGAAGGATATGTAAACTAATAATCACTGATAGCAATACATTGGAAATGGGAATGAATGTGAAATGTGAGCCGTGCATTTGTTTGACATGAATGCTTATTTTATAATCTGCTTTTGGTTCATTATGAATGGAACAAACCAAAATCAAGTTACCCAAAAATATCCACAAATTTTCAGATATTGTCATTTCATAAAAAAAAAAAAAAAGGCCGCCCCAGATCTCCATACCCCCCTCCCCCCCTCCAAGAGCTGAAATAGGACCTCAATGGTCCCTGTTTATCCCTATCATGGAATCTTCAACATAAAAAAGGGGCAGGAACAATCCTCAGTTATTCCTGCCCCACCGGCATCCGATGCACAATGGCTCTGGTCATTCCTGATGCTTGTGCCATTTTGTTGCATGGTTGTATGAACATCTGGCACATCAGCAGCGGTGAAAGACCAACATCCACATTGGAATTTCCAGGAATAAACGAGAGGTTCCCCAAGCAGTAGTGGCTTCAATAGTACAGTACAGTTGTGCTCTGCTTCCGCTCCCTCCTGACGCAGCTTGGCAAAACACGGTTCCATGTCAGGGGACTATGTAAGTCTTATTATTTAAACCGCAGTGCCATCCTGAAATTGTTCAATACAATCCTGCCTATTTCATCATGTGAATGTTTCTGTGGATTCTGATAATTTTGCTGACCATCCTCTTGTTTATTCCTGTATAAATATAGCACCATATAAAAAAATGGTGCCAGCTGGAGCTGAGACCAGCGTCACTTTCTTTTTTTCAGCGGTAAGCTTTATGACTATAAAACCCTGCTGCCTGTCATAGGGCTGACTGTCACTATTGTGCATCGGAAGCCGATAGAGCAGGAGTGACTGGGGATAGCTCAGCTTTTTTTTAAATATCTGCCCCTTATTTTCTGCTAGCTTAAAAGATTATTTATTTAAAATTAATATAATAAACTTTTTGCAAAGAGGTGTGGGTTTCATTTAAGGTAAACCAATGGCTATTAATCAATTTTACTTAGGGAATAGCCACTGCTATTAATTGCATCAGTAGCATGGGATTTTCTTAGTGCTTGGGTAATTGCCAGGTTCTTGTGGCCTGGTTTTGGCCTCTATTGGAAACAGGATGCTGGGCTTCATTGGACCCTTGGTCTGACCCAGCATGGCAATTTCTTATGTTCTTATGTTCTTATGAAATAACCCTACTTCCTGTTCCAGCCTCTAGGAGAACCCTTGTGTGGGTGGGCTTGCCCATATTAAAGTCAGGTAAAAAGTCAATTGTGTAAAAACCCCCTTGAAACACAACTACAGGAACCTTCTGCTTATACTTTCCAGACGCCCCATTAACTCAGCCGCCTCTAAAGTGGGAGAGGTTCCATTTCCAAGGATGGGGGTTAGCATCCATCTTCAGTCTTCACGGGACAGAAGCAGTTCCCAGTTGCTCCTGCCCCATTGCTGCCACTCAACAAAATGATAGCCTCAAGTCAGCTGGTGTCATTTTGTTGTATGGCCGCAGCAGGGCAGGCATGACCAGGGATTCCTCCTGCCCCTTGAAGACTGCAGATGGTATAAAAGTCTTTGGGGGGGGGGGGGGGTTGGGTGCTGAGGGGGATGGCAACAATCGGGAGGAAGGCTTTCAAAGTGATTTTGGTGTAACAATGTGGCAGTAGCAGGGTAGGGACAGAGTTGGCAACATTCAGAATGAAATGAACCCCCCCCCCCCCAAAAAAAAAAAAAATGTTGGTTTTCTTTTGAAAATATAAAGAAACATTTTAAACAACATTTTAACAAAATGTCCTGTTTTGTTTTCAGTGAAAGCACACCCTCTAGTCTTTATGCCTGTGCAACAATCTATGGCATCTCTGTTGAGATGGACAAGTGATGTTGACATCTCTTCACTGGGAACTGAACTGAGACCATCAACTTGTTTCCTATGTAGCACTGGCTCACGCTTTCACATGAGACCTTCACTCTTTTCCCAAGTGAATATGAACTCTTGGTTCCAAGGGATGTGGTTTCCCACAGGAAGTTCACTTACAGATCCTGAAGTGGACAAATCAAGGTCTTTGTTGAGCTCAGTGCATGCATGGCAATTTCTGAAGTCCTCTGACAGGCTGATGCAGAGATAAACCACTTTCCCTTCCTTCACTTTTCCTGGGGCAGATTTATCTGACCCTTGTTTATAGCAGGACATCTGGCACTTGACATTCCACTGTCCCCAGGAAATTCTTTCCTAGATCCTCTCTCTCCAGTTTGGAGATAACTTAGGGAGAACCTTTTAGCTCACCCTATAGCCATGTAAAATTAGTATGCGTGTAGGTTCGGTTTGCACAGAGAGTACTTTGAATCCACAGTAATGGGAGGTGTTGCTGAAGGTGGTATTGGGGACGGTTTACATTTATGCACATATTTTTTTTTTATTTTTACAGAAGTATCTGTGTAATTTTTCCTGGAAAAACAGGATGCACAAATTAGCAGGTGTTAAATGTTTGTGGGTAATTTACCTGGGAAAATTTTCAAAGTGAAAGTATGCACATATTTGCGCTTTCAAACTGAATGCAAAGTCCATTTATAATAAATACCCGCAGACTTTACACAAGGGATGTGCAGGGAAAAAAATGTGTTTTCATTATTTGGTTCATTTTTGGGAGGTTTTTCTCCCATGAATTTTGGTTTATAGATTGATTCATTTCATTCATGTGAAAAGAACAAATCAAGCCACTAAAAACAAAACCTGAAAAAGCAGTTAAAAAAAAAAAAAAGAAAACACAACCTCCTTCCCACCCTCCTGTAAAAATGCTGGGACTAGTATCCCACCCGGCCCCAGCTTACCCAGTCCAGTGGGGATCTGGCGGCAAGGACTAGGCCAAAGCCTTAGACTTGCATAGGCCTAGGACGTGGTAGGATCACCACAGCCTCCGTCTACTTAAGGCCGACACCTCGGCCTAGGCTAGAGCTCTGACTCAGGCCCAACACTGTGGCCCAAATATGCATATGTAGAATACATGCAAGACATCGAAACCATGTATGTCAATGCATTGAACTTGTGTACTTTTCCTACCGATTTTAAAAATATACATGAGTATATTTTATGCACAAAAATACAGTAGGACTTACTCGCATATTTTCAAAAGTGGGTCGATTTAAAACATGCATGATTCAAGGAAATTACCAGTTTTACCAGTTAGTCCACCATTTTGCCCAGTCCTTCTCCAAGTCATCGAGACCCTCCTGGTTCTTCAGGCTGAACTTTCCCCCACACCCCCCCCACAAGTTTACCTAGACCTCCCTCCAGTCAGTACTACACAATAAACACATTTATTATCACTTACGCCAGATACTTAGGGGCGGATTTTAAGAGCCCTGCTCGCGAAAATCCGCCCGACGGCAGGCCTATGTAAAATAGGCGCACTGGCCTCGGCCGGTGTGCCTATTTTACATAGGCCTGCCGTCGCGCGCAGAGCCCCGGGACTCGCGTAAGTCCCGGGGGTTTCCGAGGGGGGCGTGTCAGGGTGCGTCGGGGGCGGGGCCAAGCGGTGCGCCATTTTCTGGGCGGGACGCGGCGTTTCGGGGGCGGGCCAGGGGGCGTGGTTTCGGCCCAGGGCGGTCCGGGGCGTGGCCGTGCCCTCTGGAACCGCCCCCGGGTTGTGTCTAGGCGTGCCAGCGGCCCGCTGGCACGCGGGGATTTACTTCTCCCTCTGGGAGGCGTAAATCCCCCAACAAAGGTAGGGGGGGGTTTAGACAGGGCCGGGGGGTGGGTTAGGTAGAGGAAGGGAGGGGAAGGTGAGGGGAGGGCATTAGCGAATTCCCTCCGAGGCCGCTCCGATTTCGGAGCGGCCTCGGAGGGAACGGAGGTAGGCTGCGCGGCTCGGCGCGCGCCGGCTACACGAAATCGGTAGCCTTGCGCGCACCGATCCAGGATTTTAGCAGATACGGGTGGCTATGCGCGTACCTGCTAAAATCCAGCGTACTTTTGTTTGCGCCTGATGCGCCTACAAAAGTACGCGAGGGCGCCCTTTTTGAAAATCTACCCCTTAGTGTGTGTATTATATTGACATAAAATATGGAACATGTGAATAGAGGCTACTTATGCTCTTGTATGTTAATTTTTACACGTATAAAGTTTTTGAAAATTCACCCCGTAGTTTTGGATTTTCAAAACTATCAATGTTGTTTAGGTTAGAAAATGTATTCACAGAAAAAGCAGAAGCAAATCTCTGTGAGCACTTTTGCTTTGGGTAGTTTTCAAAGGGGAATTACGCAAATAAGGGCAGATTTTCAAAGGGGTACGCGCGTAAGATACCTGCGTACCCCCTGAAAACCTACCCAAGTTCCCCCTGCGCGCGCCGAGCCTATGTTGAATAGGCTTGGTGGCGCGCGCAAGTCCCGGGACATGCGTAAGTCCCAGTGCTTTCCTGGGGGGGCGTGCCGGGGGCATGTCGGGGGGGCGTGTCTGATGGTGCGTCATTCAGAGACAGGGCTGTGGGCGTGATTCTGGCCCGGGGGCGTTTCGGGGGTGTGGCCGAGGCTTCCAAAACAGCTCCCAGGCCGGGGAATCGCGCGCCGGCCAGCTGGCCAGCGCGCGCGAGTTATGCCTGCCTCTGGCAGGCGTAACTTTTAAAACAAAGGTGGGGGGGGGTGGTTAGATAGGACTGGGGTGGGTTAGGTAGGGGAAGGGAGGGGAAGGTGCAGGGGGGTGGAAAGAAAGTTCCCTCCGAGGCCGCTCCGATTTCGGAGCGGCCTCGGAGGGAACGGAGGCAGGCTGCGCGGCTCTGCGCACGCAGGCTACCGATTTTGCGCCGACCCCGGATTTTAAAGGATACGCGCATATCTATTAAAATCCGGCATACTTTTATAAAATCTACCCCATACTTTCTCTTTGAAAATTAGTGCAAAATCCACTGGTAGAAGTACCTGTAGACTTTTCATCTGCATGCACAGTTTTGAAAATTGCCATCCTAAGGGGCCGATGCCCAGCGCACTGTATAACCCACAGTTGGACGCGGGTTGTAGAGGCGCTAACTAATCCCCTTATGCAATAAGAGGATTAGCGCCTCTACAATGCACGTCCAACGCAGAGTGAAACTAATAGTGCACATCACATGCAAATGCATGTGAATGAGGCTATTAGTTATTCACTCACAATTAAAAAAAAAAATGTGTGTCTAGGATGCATATTTTAGCGATCAGAAATTAACTGCTTTTCTGCTCTGCCTCCTACTTAATATCGTTGGGATATTAAGTAGGAGGAACAACTCTTTAAAAAATAATTTTAAAAAAAAGTTTAAAAAAAGCACTGGCAGTGGGGTGCAGGAAGCGGATGCTCAGTTGACAAGTTCTGTTTCCTGAACCCCTGGCACAAGCACAGGTTAGGAAAATGGACGCTGATAAATTCAGCGTCCATTCTCCGAACCTGACTACTGGCACCAGAAGGAGTGTATAAATCAATATTAAAGTGTCGGGTACTTAATATTAATTTATTCACTCCTTCACTTATTGCCCACTGGTCCTTTTCACTGACATTTGTCAGTGAAAGGACCAATCCCCTTTCAGGACAGCCTTCTGAAAGGTGATTGGTCCTTTCACAGCATAGATTACTGTAACTCCCTGCTTTTAGGGCTACCACAATCTACGATTCGGCCACAGCAAATACTGCAGAATTCCGCTGCTAGAATCTTGACTGGAAAAAAAAAGCGTGACCACATAGCCGGAACACTTGCCAAGGTACACTGGCTTCCAATTGAACAAAGAATACAATATAAGGCCCTATGTATAATCCATAAACTTATCCACAATGAAAAAGCAGACTGGCTTAACACTGCACTACGCGTACATGTCCCGCAAAGAAACCTGAGATCTGCTAATAAGGCTCTACTAACTGTCCCCTCTGTCAAATCAGCACTCCTCACGCAAGTGAGGGAAAGAGCACTGTCACTGGCAGGTCCCGTGCTATGGAACACCATGTCACTAGAAATAAGGCTGCAGAGAAATTTGAAAATATTCAAAACCAATCTGAAAACCTGGCTCTTTAAACAAGCTTTTTATAAAGAGAAGGAGAAAAACAGTTGATCTATAAGGATTCATCAAGCTAGAAGTTATCTCAACCTACAAACGCATATTAATATTAAATTCAAGCCGCCTAATATATTCTTGACAAACAGGCTTAACTTACTCACATAGTTTATTATATTATATTGTTACCATACTATGATGATACATGATTAATTTGTAATCTATACCACTCATATTTTACTATCGTACCTTTCTGTAAACCGTTGTGATGGTTACCTAACTTAACAACGGTATAGAAGAGTTTTTAAATAAATAAATTAATTAATATTAAGTGCCCGACACTTTAATATTCATTTATATACTCCTTCTGGTGCCCATAGTCAGGTTTGGAGAATGGATGCTGAATTTATCAACGTCCATTATCCTAACCCCTGCATGTGTGCTGGTTAGGAAAATGGGATGCTGATAAATTTTCTTAACCGGTGGAAAGCCACCGACAGTGGACTTCTCTCCGGCTCATGCTGTCAAGGAGGCGCTAGGGGCGCGCAATCGCCCCTAGCGCCTCCTCGACAGCGTGAGCCCTAATTTAAATATTGCATCGTGCCCCCAGGAGAGGTGCCTGAACACACAGGGGTAGATTTAATAAATCTACTCCCGCGCATACTTTTGTTCGCACTCCAGGCGAGAACAAAAGTATGTGGGATTTTATAAGATACACGCATAGCCGCGCGTATCTTATAAAATTCGGGGTCGGCCCACGCAATGGGGTGCACATTTGTACACCTTGCGCTCGCCGAGCCCTGCGCGCGCTGCCCATTCCCTCTGAGGCCGCTCCAAAATCTGGGTAAACGTTTGCATAATAGAACAATGCTCAGACTACTTCTTGCATTGCTTGCTCCTCCTCCATCTGGTGTGATGGGGACGTGTCTGCTTCCTTTTCCTCCTGGTCCAGATGAGACATTGCTGACCACTCCCCTGCTAGACCTGGGCAAAATGCAGCTGTTTCTTACCCTGCTGAACCAAGGTAGAATGCAGCTGCTTCCTCCTCCAATGGGCCTGGGTGGAGTGCTGCTTTGTCTTCCTTTAGAGATGTGCAGGCAAAAGGTTTTCGTTGCGTACGCGATACGTATTCGTGGGGGGGTCAATTCCATTCAATGCGAATGTATGGCGAATTCAATAAGTTGTCGATCTGTAAATACGTTACTACTAAATTAACTACAACCCCCCACCCTCCTGACCCCCCCCCCCCAAGACTTACCAAAACTCCCTGGTGGTCCAGCGGGGAGTCAGGAAGCCATCCCTGCACTTGTTTGTGGTTTCCTCACAGCGCCGATAGCCTGTGTCACAGGGGCTGCCGGTGCCATTGGTCAGCCCCTGTCACAAGGTCACCGGCGCCAACTTGTGCTCCTACCATGTGACAGGTCATGTGGCAGGAGGTCGCTCCGGGACCCTCGTTGGACCCAACCGGAACTTTTGGCCAGCTTAGGGGGGCCTCCTGACCCCCACAAGACTTGCCAAAAGTCCAGCGGGGGTCCGGGAGCAACCTCCTTTCATGCCGTCCGTCCGATTCCAATACTCAAAATGGCGCCGATCGCCGCCATTTTGAGACTCTAAATCGCCGTCCCGCCAATACTCAAAATGGCGCCGATCGCCCTGCGGGACGGCGATTTTGAGTCTCAAAATGGCGGCGATTGGCGCCATTTTGAGTATTGGGATTGGACGGATGGCATGAAAGGAGAACCCCCCAAAATGTTTTAAATTACCTGAGGTCCAGTGGGGGGGTCCTGACGTGATCTCCCTCTCTCTCTGGCCACGGCTGCGTTGAGAAATGGCGCCGGTGGCCCTTTGCCCTTATCATGTGACAGGGCAAAGGTAGTGCCGGTGCCATTTTGGTTCCTGGCTCCCGACGTCACGCGTGCAGGAGATCGCCCCCGGACCCCCGCTGGACCCACAGGGACTTTTGGCCAGCTTGGGGGGGGGGGCCTCCTGACCCCCACAAGACTTGCCAAAAGTCCAGCGGGGGTCCGGGAGCGACCTCCTGCACGCGGGCCATATTGCCAATCTTCAAAATGGCGCCGGCGCTACCTTTGCCCTCACTATGTCATACGCGTGCAGGAACCAAAATGGCGCCGGTGCTACCTTTGCCCTGTCACATGATAAGGGCAAAGGGCCACCGGCGCCATTTCTCAACGCAGCTGTGGCCAGAGAGAGAGGGAGATCGCGTCGGGACCCCCCCACTGGACCTCAGGTAATTTAAAACATTTTGGGGGGGTTCGGGAGGGTGGGGGATTTGTTTTAAAGGTTTGGGGTGGGTTTTAGGGTTTTTTTGGTGTGCCGGTTTTCTCGCGCCCTATTTAACGATACAATACAAATACCCCTGATGATAAATCGGGGGCATTTGTAATGTATCGTGCACTCTAACGATTTTGGACGATTTTAAAATTATCTGACGATAATTTTAATCGTTCAAAAACGATTCACATCCCTAAAAACCAGACCACAAGAACCTGGCAATTACCCAAACACTAAGAAGATCCCATGCTACTGATGCAATTAACAGCAGTGGCTATTCCCTAAGTAAAATTGATAAATAGCCATTAATGGACTTCTCCTCCAAGATCGTTGAGTATCCAGAAAAGTCAGATGGTGGAGGGAGGCATGGAAGGAGGGAGGCAGGGAAGAACAGAAGCATTTGCTTAGTTATAATTTCGCCACTGTCCAATTATGGAAGCTTTAGATTCAAAGGAGTTTTATTAAGGTGAGTCAGTGCATCAGAAAAGCTTGACAGGTGTCATCCAACAGCAGTAATTAGTGCAGGCACGAGACAAGGTAAAATATGAGAAGCCCTTCTAGATTATGTCTGTCCTGAGAAAACCAGGCCACTTGGCAAACCATGCCAAGAGCGTCATCCTTTACCCTGATGACTTTAAGGTTTCACATGCATTAAAAGTTTGATAAACTTTTATTGCATAAAAAATATTTCAGGATAACTAGTACTGATTCCTATGGTAGGGATGAAGCTTTAGAAAAAACAACTGATTCTTATTAGTTAAGCAACAGTAAGTACCAGCAATTTCAACATTTCTGGATAAATTAGCCAACAGAATATAAAAAAGAATCCAATATTTTGAATAGTAAATGAGATCTCTTCTGTACTGTCTGAAATCTGTGCAATCATCAGCCTGATATACCTAATTTAATAAATAAAATTGGCACAGACAGCTGAGGAGTGACTATTGAATAATATTTTTACAAGCAAGGAACATGAGGAAATGTACAACTTTTATTCTAAACACATGGAAAAATTCAGGACTCAATTCAGCCAAAATAAATTTTGTTTTTAGAGACTAAATAGTAGAAAACAGTCAAGTTGAAGGCATTGTAATAGCAGGTATTCAGGGTGTGCAGGAAGAGTGCCGCCATAGATTTTCTACTAATGCCATCTGCCACACACCTGCCTACAAAGTCTGATTCACCAAATTATACACACACCTTTTATTCACTATTATGAGCTGTGAGACCCAGCCTGAGGCTGATGTAAGTCTGGGTCAGAGTGTTGCCACAGTCGAGCAGCTCCCACTCTTGTCAATGGGAACAGTTGTGACATTCTGAAAAACTCTTCTTCCTTCCAGCCTGGAGGAGTTTACTTCAAACAAGTAGGAAAGCTCACTACCCACAACTGGACACCAGTATTACAGGGAGGTGGAATTTTTGGTGAAGATCTAAACAGCACCTCCCTGTGGCAGATACCTTTCCCGTTATTGTGGCCAAGGTTGCTGAGGTGGTTGGTGGGATGTTTCCATATTGCAAGGTCTCTGTTTGGAACCTCACAAGGTGTACTGTTGATGCCCTCTTCCTAACTGGGTCTCCTATGCAGAAAAGGGGTCCTGGACCCTCCCAGCAAAGGGGTAGATTTAAAAAAATACGCGCGCACACATGGATGCACACGGGGGGGGGGGGGGTATAGCAAAATTGCGCAGTGACGAGATTGGGGCCTTCCCCAGTTCCCTCCCAGTCCGCTCCAATTAAGAAGTGGACTGAGAGGGAAGTTTCCTACCCCCTATCCTAACCTCCCTTCCCCTTTTCCCCTTCCTCTCTCCTCCCCACCCTCTAAAACCCTTTAAAAATTGTTTTTACCTTTTGTTTTACAAGTCATTTCAGGGCCCGACCTGAAATGACTTACGCACGCCAGCAGCCGGCCGGTGCGCAAGGCTCTGGGACAGCGAGGAATGGCACTGTCCTGGGCCGCCCCATTCTGCTCCCCGGACCATCCCCTTTTGAGGTCCCAGCACTTACATGCATCCCAGGGTTTTAAAATTGGCCTGGCGTGTGTAACACCTGGCCATGCGGGTAAACCCCAAGATTTACGCGTGCCGGGGTTTTAAAATCTGGCCTAAAGTCTCCCAGGTGTAGGGAGAGAAGCAGGGATAAATTTAGGAGAAATGTCCTGAGTGAGGATGTTAGCCTGGAGAATCTCTGAAATAAAAAAATGCTGAAGTAAAATATTTAACAATTTAATTTTACTAAAAGAAAAAAATTAGCTGACAAGAAACAATACACAGTGAGGCCAATATTTAGCACTACGTAGCCAGATAAATGAGAACATAAGAACATAAGAAATTGCCATGCTGGGTCAGACCAAGGGTCCATCAAGCCCAGCAGCCTGGGAGGGAACAGGTGAAGGCCACGAGCGTCGGCGTGCACAAGATGCACTAGTGTGCACCCCTGATTTTATAACATGCGCGTACATACGCACGCGTGTTATAAAATCGGGCATCTCCTCCAACAACTTATCCAAACCTTTTTTGAACCCATCTACACTAACTGCACTAAGCACATCCCCTGGCCACAAATCCCAGAGTTTAATTGTGCGTTGAGTGAAAAATAATTTTCTCTGATTAGTCTTACATGTGCTACTTGCTAACTTCATGGAATGGATACTTATCTGGCTAAGTTGCAGGCACTTAATATCTGGCTATGTTCTTCGGCTATCACTTAGCTAAATAAATATTTATCCAGGTGGGCAATGGGCGGATAGAGATGGGGTAACGTATCTGATTATCTTAACCAGATAAGTGCCTATATTCAGTCTTATACAGTTAAGTTAACCAAATAAATTAGGGTTGCTCAATAGTAGGTCTAAAATTATCCAGATACAACTTATCCGGCAAACTAGAACTTATCTGGTCATATTCAGCAGTATATACATGCCGCTGAATATCCCTTCTGAGTTAGCCATAGAAGTTATATCCAGATAACTTAGCCAGATATCTTTGAATATTGGGCCCCTGTATTTAAGACTTTTCAATAAGTATCATTGAAATAATACTGCAAGACATTTTTTTTCTTTTGTAGATATGCTTAGGCAACACTGACATTTTACCAGATTCAGACTCCTTTCTTTAACATAGAATTGCTGTGAAAACAATATTAACAATTGTTTTTTCACTTTTGCAGAACCTTAAACTGAAACCGAGTCAGATAAATATTGTATTTGTGTTTTTTTTCTTTTACTGTGACTGTGTTTGTTGTAATTACTCTGACGATGTTTGTACCGACAGATTATAATTTAAGAAATTGAGTCTTTGTATTTCTTTCTTTCATGCTCTTCCGATACGGAGTCCTTCCCTGTAAGTATTTGTTCTTTCTCTGTGTGTGTCTTTTGTTTCTTAATATTTCTTCTCCTTCGTGTTACTTTACTTTTGAACTGAATGAATGTCCCTATTCTAATTTCTGGGTAGACTTGGTGTGATTTCTCAGATGTATTGTGTTCACACTTATCTCTGTCTGTTGTTGTGTGACTCTAATGTGACGGTCTTTGGTATGGCAAATATCTCTTGATGTCATGGGCATGTGGCCTTCATCCGCTAGCATCCACCTCCAGGAGGGGGGGGGGAGGTTCCTAGTGATTGATTATAACAAATCAATAATAAAGCCTACCCTAGTGAGGGTGTCAGACTGCTTGGCAAAAACGTATTTGTTAACGACTGAAAATAACTTGAATTTCTTAGGGGGAATAGCACATACTCTTTCACAGTCTTCCCACTCCCCTCTAACAAGAACAGGCAAAATTAAACTGCATTCCAGTTCACTTCCATTACTGTTAACTATCCTGTCCTATTTTATTTTTTATTTATTTAAATTGTTTTTTATACCGCCTATACAAATATGCATAAAATCTAAACAGTTTACATTTAAAATCAGAGAAAAATACATTAATTTAAACAAATTAAAATAGCGGTAAAAAAATCCAAAATTATACACAATAAAAGTTTGAGAAATTAATCAAATTCAGGTGTAAAACAGTATTAACAAGAGTATAAAATGGATGGACAGGAGGCACTTGGAATTAAATACTTTCTCTTTCCAAACCTCTTAGTTATCCAGTAGCACAAGAATTACCAGTCCCCAAGACTGATCCCTCTCTGGTGAAGGCTGGCTTCACCAAGTTTTAAATGAAGTAAGGCAAAGCTGGTCACCAGCGCTATTGCCTTCTTTTAGCACCCCAGTCTCTGTGTGAAAACCCTTTTTCTTAGAGAGCAGATCCTTGCTCTTGTGACATCACACAAGTAGTGCCAGTTTTTAAAAGTGTCGTGCCCCCTTATTCATGTACCTCTCTAGCTCCCGAGTATCCTGGCACAGGTGCCAGCCACTTCCAATTAATTTTTATCATTTTTTAAAAATAATTGCATTGTCTCAAAAAATCCCAGGGGACTGGTTACTGTACACCCCTGCTATGCTTACACTAGGCATCTCACTTCCAAAAGCCATGAGGCTAGCCTTGTGCTTTTGGGTTTGTTGCAGGGAGATATACAGTGAGCCTGCAGGGAAAACCTGGACTGGTTTCTTTCATGATCTGGAGCTCTTGTGGCCAGAGACATTTCTGGCCACATTAAAGTACCCAACCACCCTGGAACAGGTTATGTGGGCTAGGACTGGCCACCCCATCACTAATCTTGGCCCAAACACTTAATTTTCATTACTTTTCCCAGGGAGGCATTTCTGCTTGTCTCCGGGTCTTCGCTCTGTCTCTCCAGCACATCAGCAGGGTCTATCCCAGGGCCCCTTGCTGCTAGACAAATTTCTTTTTGTACTGTGGTCAACTAGGAAGCAATAGGGAGTAGGGACCCTTATCACCATGGCAGGGGCTTCCTCAGGGCCACCCAGTTGCTTATTTTGTCTCTTCTTCACATCTCCTCGTTTCTTTATTTTCACTGTTTCTTCTTTTCTTTTTTTCTTTTTCTCCCCCATGGCACTGCAGTGACCCAGCCCCTTTAAGGGTCACCATGGTAATGTCATCATGGCTCGGCCTGCTGGCCCAACTGAAGCCTGATCTCTGTGGTGGTAGCTTTCCCAAGATTCTTCGCTACTTTTTCCTGCCTCCTTGAAACATCCAGCACTATAACTGCAGTGGCAGGGACCTTTCTTCACTGCCATAGCCAATGAAAAGAGCCACAGCAGCAACACCAGTTGTTCTGGTCCCTCTTCCCCTCTAAGAGAGCATTGAGAAGTAGCAGAAAGGCCTCCCCCTGGCTGCTGGCCCTGTCTTTGTCCCTGCAGGATCCAAAGAAAATGTTTGTGCAGCTGCTGTTCCTCCTTTCCTTTTGCCTCAGGAACCAGAGAAAAGGCTCCTATGGCTGTTAGCTTCGACCTGCTTCTCTTCAAGCAGCCTGAAGTTGCTACTCCCTGTCATCCTGTGTGGGGGTCCCTTCTCCAGCTAGTCTGCCAATGCCAGAGGGCACTGCCGGAGGCATGGATGCCAGCCCCCCCACCCACCCACCTCTCCCAGCAGCAGGTAATAATGTTTTATTATATATTTTTTATACTGTCTATAAAGGCACTCAGAGTTCATCATGTCACTCCAGCCTTATGAATACCAAAGACCAACCAAAAGTTATTATATGTGAAAGGCACTAAGGAACCAGTAAGCAATCTACTTGAAGACACATGCACCAATAGTGTGACAGAACATCACAGCCAGGAGGCTGACAAAACAGTAGGGGGTGTGCATTCATTTGCAACCCCTTTGGTAATCCGCAACGTATAGGGCCATATTTGTTGTATTCGTGGGGAAGCGAAACGTATCGCGATTCCCCACGAATACAACGAATCTTCACCGAATTATTTGGCCATCTAAAGGAGCGAATTTAAACAAACCCCCCACCCTCCTGATCCCCCCAAGACTTACCAAAACTCCCTGGTGGTCCAGCGGGGGGGTCTGGGAGCCATCTCCTGCACTCATGCCGTCGACTGCCGGTATTCAAAATGGTGCTGATAGCCTTTGACCTTGGCTATATAGTCATTACGATTCTGAATCACTATACTTCCTCCTTTGTCGGCTGGTTTGATGACAGTGGTGTTGTCTGAGGCTAAGGAGGAAATTGCCTCGCGTTCACAGCGTGAAAGTTTATGGTACTTGCTTACAAGCTGCTGTTCTTATGAAGAGAAATCATGCAAGACAAGTTTTTCAAAAGTGGACACTAGAGGATCTGTGGGCCCTGGTAGTTCCCAACGTGATTTACGAATCAAAATAGAACTATCGGGGGCGGACGGGATGGTAGAGAAAAAAAGCTTAATTTTAAGAAGCGTAGAAACCGCTAATAAAAGATACGTGTTAAATGCATTGTATTGTATTGAGGGCACAAACGAAAGGCCCTATTGTAGTACATGATGCTTGGATGGAGAGAGTGGTCTAGAGGATAAATTATAGACAGTAGAAGAGGAACAGGTCATTGCCATAGATTGAATGTGCATGTCTGGAAGTGTGTAGTACTGGCCGTGGAGTCCAGTGGTTTGTTGCATTGATGTGGTTGCTGCTGGGGGCGACGTAGGGGTAATGTCTGGTGCATATCTAAAAAAAATGAGGATGATGAAGAAGAACCCTGGGTGAAGTCTGAGGGAGGCAGAAACTTCAATGGCGGGACTGGAGGGGCGCATATTTCAACCCCGGAAGAATCGTTAGATGAGGAGTCAGCGAAAGTAACTTTTCTTTTAGAGGAGTGAAAGGAAGAGGACATCCACGGATAGAAAGATAAAAACTTGCACATAGTCCGATGCATCTCTTTGGAATTTCTTAAATTTATTAGATTTAAGGTCTGTGTGGAAAATTAAAAATATACAGGTAAATGGTTTCTCCACCCCCAACTTTGCCCCTAGAATGACTCTTGCTAGAGTGTGTAAAGGTCCACATAAAATTGATTCTGTACATACGTTTATGTGCCCAACTTCCCCAGGCAATTTTCAAAAGCCCATTATCAAAGCAAAAAGCTAAGGCTATCAAATTATGATTATTCAAAGGCTTGCTGAAAGCAACAGGCAAAAAAAAAAAAAAGCTAAACTACACTCTGTTGCAGTTGTACCTCAAAGTTAACATCCGCTTTAGGAATCAGACCTGCCTCTCCCTCAAGAAGTCATTATACCAAGTTGTCTCTTTTCAGAACTTGTTCAAATTAACTTGCAGCAAGATCCTGTGGTGGTAGGAAAAGCAGGGATTGGTAGGGAAATCATTAGTTTTTCCCGGTCTCTAATTAGCATGATGGAACATTTTGGTGAGTTTAAGTTGCTTATCTCCAAGAACCAAAGAGTTAAATAAACATGGGTGGCCTAGCTGGTCTGTAGCTGGTTACCCAATTCCCTGTCCTCTAAACTTCAGTGAGACACTTAGAAATAGTCTTGGATCCAACTATTATACTTGGACGCTAATGCGTGGAGAGAATCCCTTGTCTGCTATTTATTATTTCCTGCTACCAAAAATGAGGACAAATTCTAGAACTAGCTAAGTGCTGGTGTACTTGAAAACCCTGCCTCTAAAATTTGTATTTTACAGATTAAAGATGTGAATATCATCAAATCACTCTCCCGCACACAATTTCTTGGATTGTAAAGTAAATCTCCACTATAAATACTTCACTTATAATAACTGTAAAACCAATCTGTTCTCTCTCTTAAGCATCCGTATTTCCTATCTTTCTGTCCTCTCTCCTTCACATATTTTTTTTGTTTCTTTCATAGCCAATAAAGGAACTCCTGATTCTAAGTAATAAAGTTATTAAATGTTTTTTTTATCTTTTTACCTCAGCATATTGAACTCAATTTTTGCATTTGAAACTAGGAATATTTTTAAATAAAACAAGTGGAAACACACAAAAAAATTCACAGAAGTGATTTAAAAAAAACAAACAAACCCAAATTTCACACCACACTCACATTCTTTTCCCAGGACCCGGGGAAGCATTCCTCCAGCCCTTGTTGACCACTTGACTTGGAAGCCTATGTGTACATCATGTAGCAGTCATTTCTTCCAGAAGACTTCATAAAAGCAATTTCAGAGACTTGCCTTCTGTAGTTCATATACCATTCTTCTTAACCACACAATCAACTTTTTAAAATATCCATAATGATAATGCAAGAGACATATCTTTATAAATTGGAGACCCAATATATTCAAATGTAGCTCATAGGACATAAAAAGATATAAGATGTTGGAAGCAAAGGACCTTGTGTTCTACCCACTCTGTCCATTTATGCTCACGTACCGTGCTGTCAGTTTTTACTTCATGTGGGTACTTTGCCCTCCATACATCAAGGAAGTTCCTTTGTGTCTATTTCATTCATACTTCAATTCTGCCATTATGTTGGCTCTTATAACCTCTGCTGGAAATCTGTTCCAGATGTCCACTGAAAAAGTATTATTTCAGCCTCCCTCCCTTTAGCTTTATCCAGGGAGCAATTCTGAATGTGGCCAGAAA
Source organism: Rhinatrema bivittatum (assembly GCF_901001135.1). Lineage (NCBI taxonomy): Eukaryota > Metazoa > Chordata > Amphibia > Gymnophiona > Rhinatrematidae > Rhinatrema > Rhinatrema bivittatum. The sequence goes on from NC_042622.1 coordinate 57,696,092, forward strand.
AGCAGCAGAACCATTGGTAGATTGTATGCATGGACCTGTAGTTCATGATCAAAAGGAAACTCCCCCATACAATTTATATAACCATAGTTAGGATTGCTTTATAATTCTACGTGCACGCGTACTTTTGTTCGCGCCTAGTGCGCGAACAAAAGTACGCGTGCACGTAGAATTATAAAATCTACCCCTGTGTGTTTTTGGGCCAATTTGTTGTGAAAGCTAAATCACCACCACGAGTTGGATGTTGCAGCTGTTCCAGCGCTAAAAATTTAAAAGATATGATATCATGATTAAAGGACATAATGGCAAAGCTCGCAGATTCAAAAAAATTTAGAATGAGATAAGAAAGACCCCATCAGTAATGGAAAGTTAACCCAATACCAGAGAGGTTCCTGAGGCAGCCGGGACACGAATCGTGATCACATCTAACTGCACTCTGTTATCAGCTTCAAGGCAACTAGAACAGCACTCTGCTATCTGCCTTAAGGAAAGTACTTAGAATTTATCTTTGTCTCAAAATGAGATTTACCTCTCTGAAAGGAATATTATACATTTTTAGAAAAATTCTTGAAAAAATACAAAAAAAGAATTTTGCACCAGTGGTGGTAAGACTGATGATTAAAGATGATCCCATAAACGGTTTAAGTAAGGAGCAGATAAGCCCCAAACACCGCGAGATGTTATGAAGGTCTATAATACAACCACACCTGGCATATTTAAATGATGGGGTATTGCATCGAATATTGGCAACTTTGTAAAACTTAACAAGTTAATTGTTGATGTGGTGCTTTACTATATATGATTAAAGGCCTGCCAGTGTGCAACTAATGATGCCTCAGGATGGGTGGACTTCAAACAGAAGTGATATTCAATAATTCTTGCTTGTAACTGACGAGTGGTCTTACCTATGTACACTAATGGGCATGGGCACAGAATCGCGTAAACAACACCAATGGTGTGGTGTTGAAGGTTATATTGTTTTGACATAACTGGATATATAAATTGTTGGATAGTGAGAGAATGACTGCATACAGAACACTGGGTGCATGGATAGTCACCCTTAATAGAAGTGGTTTGTGCTGAGGTTTCTGGTTTAAACTCAGAAGAGACTAGCAAATCCTGTACATTCCTTCCTTGTGTGAAGGAAAAACAAGGAAGCTCTTGAAAAATGGAATGGGGTGAAAGTACTTTCAAATGATCCTTGATGATGGAAATAATTTTACCAATATGAAAAGAAAAAGGTAATATACAGGTAAGATGGAAAGCTGTATCCTTGGAATGAGGTATAAAAAAAAGATCAGGGTTAATGTACAGAATTCTTTTAAAAGCTTGCTTAACGGTTCGTGCTGGCTACCCCTGATCACGGAAAAGTGCGGATAAAATTTTAGCTTGTTTAATGAAGTCTTGTCTACAAAGCCAAAAAAATTGTCCCACTGGAATGTTGTCTCGCAGTGGGCGGGGATGGTGACTGGTATAGTGGAGGAGAGTGTTACGATCAGTCGGGTTGTGATACAGTGAAGTGCTAAAAGAAGAGGTATTGGTGCAAACAGGAATATCTAAAAAAAGAATCTGGGAATGGTTTAATTGATAGTTAAATTGGACGTGGGCATTATGAGTGTTGAGCCAATCCAGAAACAGAAAAAAACTGAATTTCAGTGCCCGTCCATATAAGGAAAATGTCACAAATATACCGAAGCCAAATAAGGAGTCATGAATGTGGTCGGTTTCAAACTGAGAAACGTATAGGCAGGCAATAGAAGGGGCCATAGTGGCCCCCATCACCATGCCCTTGATCTGTTGAAAAAGGTACCTAAAAAATAAAAGTAGTTTTTAGTTAAAGCAAGTGGCGTAAGAGATACTAGAAATGAGGAAGGGATGCATTCATTAATGTATCAGAGGGCCAAAGTGGATTCCACAACAGCTATTGCTTCGTCTTGGGGGATGTTAGAATATAGAGAAATAACATCCAAAGTAACCAGCAGAAAAGGTTGCAAAGGGAACGGGAGGGTGTCCAACATAGAAATGAAGTGGCTTGAGTCACAAACATAGGAGGGTGCCAAAGATACAAAGGGTTGTAAAAAAGAATCTACGAACTTGGAAAGAGGTTCCAAAATGGAACCAATCCCTTCCACAATAGGATGGCCGGGGGGGGGGGGGGGGGGGGAGGGGGGGGACGACAATCAAGAGATTTGTGTATCTTAGGTAGGATATAAACTGTGGGAGTAACAAGGAATTTTTCAATAAGAAAGTCAGCCTCCTTGTTAGTGAGAAAATGGTTCTCCAACCCATAGTCTACAAGTTCTGAAATTGAAGTATGCAAATGTGGTGTCGAATCATAATGACTACATAGCCTGATCTTGGCTATATAGTCATTACGATTCTGAATCACTATACTTCCTCCTTTGTCGGCTGGTTTGATGACAGTGGTGTTGTCTGAGGCTAAGGAGCAAATTGCCTCGCGTTCACAGCGTGAAAGTTTATGGTACTTGCTTACAAGCTGCTGTTCTTATGAAGAGAAATCATGCAAGACAGGTTTTTCAAAAGTGGACACTAGAGGATCTGTGGGCCCTGGTAGTTCCCAACGTGATTTACGAATCAAAATAGAACTATCGGGGGTGGACGGGATGGTAGAGAAAAAAAGCTTAATTTTAAGAAGCGTAGAAACCGCTAATAAAAGATACGTGTTAAATGCATTGTATTGTATTGAGGGCATAAACGAAAGGCCCTATTGTAGTACATGATGCTTGGATGGAGAGAGTGGTCTAGCGGATAAATTATAGACAGTAGAAGAGGAACAGGTCATTGCCATAGATTGAATGTGCATGTCTAGAAGTGTGTAGTACTGGCCGTGGAGTCCAGTGGTTTGTTGCATTGATGTGGTTGCTGCTGGGAGCGACATAGGGGTAATGTCTGGTGCATATCTAAAAAAAATGAGGATGATGAAGAAGAACCCTGGGTGAAGTCTGAGGGAGGCAGAAACTTCAATGGCGGGACTGGAGGGGCGCATATTTCATCCCCTGAAGAATCGTTAGATGAGGAGTCAGTGAAAGTAACTTTTCTTTTAGAGGAGTGAAAGGAAGAGGACATCCACGGATAGAAAGATAAAAACTTGCACATAGTCCGATGCATCTCTTTGGAATTTCTTAAATTTATTAGATTTAAGGTCTGTATGGAATTTTTCTAGATTCAAGTGGAAATCACCCAATTGTGTGGTAAATGTGTAAATCGGAAGTGATGTCTTAAGGTTTTCAATTTTAGTGTTCACCTCTTCTTGTAGAGAAGAGGCCACCTGCTTAGTTGTCTCGATAATAAGCATCATCAAATCAAAAGAGCATTTATTCAAAATCTGGTTCCATCCAGATTAGCAGAATGTAAGCAAGGCTCCTTATTAATTCTTAGTCCATGAGGAATGTGGTGGACCCGGCAGTACTCCATAAGTGTAGCTGTGTGGAGTTCAGCTCTTGTAGCTCACTTCTGAGTGGCAATGATATCAGTCCATGTAGGAAGATGGGTCAGAGATGAAGTATCCATTAAGAAAGGGGGAATCACAAAAAAGAGCCTGGTAATCTTATTATGTATAACTAAAGATATCCATATAGGTTGTGGAAGCCATAAAAATCCCTGCAGCTGTTGGGCGAGAGCACATTACAAGAGCGGAGTAAATACACACAACTAGATAAAGAATTGCAAAGGAAAATGGTGGCAACAAAGTACAAAACTGTTTAATACATGTCCATAGAGGTATTTATTTCAGAGCGACAGGAAATCCAGAGTACAATGAAAAAGTGTTATCCAAGGAAGCCCCAACAGAGGCAGGCATAACTCCTGCAATAAAGGTAGGGGGGGGGGGGGATTTACATAGGGCAGGGGGATGGGTTAGATAGGGGAAGAAAGGGGAAGGTGGGGGGGAGCGAAAGGAGTTCCCTCCGAGGCCCCTCTGATTTCGGAGTGGCCTCAGAGGGAACGGGGAAAGCCATTGGGCCTCCCCTAGGGCTTGATGCACGCAATGTGCACAAGTGTGCACCCCTTTGCGGGCGCTGACCCCCGGATTTTATAACATGCGCGCAGCCCTGAAGTGTTGACCTGGTGCACCAACAGAGGAGCTTCTGATGAGCTTCTGTTCAACTCTTTTCCTGGCAAGGTAGACGATGCTGCACTGTGAGAGGCAGTCCAACTGCAACTTCTAAGAGACTTAAGCAGTTCCTCCATTTCATAGGCCCCGAACAGTCTGAAACATGGCATAATTTTGTGAACTGATGAGTGTTTACTATTAATGGTGCCGTCTCTCCCGACACAACCTTTGGACAAAACACGGGGTCCATGTTGGGGCACTTGGATCTTTTGTACACAAGGAGCTGCCTTTCTAATAAATTGAACTGAAATATCTTCAAAGCGTGGATGACCCCTTATTTCCTCCACACTCTTTATGACTTTATGATATTATATTGAGTGTGGTTCTTCACTCCAATTGTTGTTTTTGGAATTTATCATAGTTTTGTGAATGACATTTTGAGGAGACAAGGGGTTCTTTTTAGGTAGCACTGAAAAGTGCTGATGTGTGATTGCAACAGCAATGAGCAATTGAAAAAAAAAGAAAAAGAAAAAGAAATTTTAGTAGAAAAACTTGAAGGAAAAAAAAGAAGGAGAGACTGGAGTGCACATCCATGCTGTGCTCACACAAAAAAATGACTGAGAAGGCTCATGAGGCAATGCCCACCCAGAAACGTCCACACACATATTCAGTAGAGCTCAAAGCTCTACCAGCTTGGAGAGACAATGTGTTGGTGTGATATACATTAGGATGCATACTTTTTAAAATCCTATGTGCATGTTCTACTCACCCTAGAAATACCTCCTTTTAACCCAAATAAAATTATACCTGCATGTACTCTTAGCCCTGCAGAGAAGGGCAATTTTCAGCCAAGTCAGTTTGAACTGAGCAAATCACCCAGGTAAATAGCTTTGAAAATTGCTTTCCACATGTGCTGTCATGCAAGGTCACTACACCATTAAGTTTAAGTGGGTCATCAGTGGCTTGAAACAGAGAATCAAGCACATCAGTTCAAAAGCGAAAGGGTTAAATATGCCAAACTCATCCTGCTTTCTGATTTTCACCTGTGATATTGTCTTCACTTTCTCTATAGAGCTTTTGCTAAGAAAAAGCTAAGATCATTCATAATGCTGCTTTTCTTTTGTTGAATTGGATTTTCAATCAAAGCTAGTACAAGCAGCAGCATTTTAACTCTCGGAGGCTGGACATAACAGACAGAGTCCCTTTAAGAGAAAGGGGGCTTCCATGCATCACAAAGCCTGCTAGACTTTTCCCTAAAGCAAAGTCATTTAGATAATGAGTATAAATAGTCAGGCAGCTGAATGCAAAAGAAGTGTGATGTCTCAAGGCTTTTTTCACTTCATAAAGTCTTTTAAGCATCATTATTTGCTCAGTAATTGTTTATAATATCAATTCCAGTTAATTTTATGTTTCTCATTCCCAGCAGCCCCTTCAGGTTTTTTTTTTTCTCATTTTTATCCACATCCATATTTTGTGCCATCACTGATGAGGTGGAGTATCTACCAGATCTGCATTATCTGACTTGATTATGCATGTTATGCCATGTTGACTTACAGTATAAGTAATTGTACTGGGAAATCTTACCCTAGGAAAACAAATAACAACCAGGTTGGCTTATGGTACTATATATGTCTGACTGAAAGGGAATGTATGCATGAATAAAAATACAGTGGCCGCCAATGCATGAAGTTGCATTAAGCAATGGCATTAACGTGCCAAAATACGCATTAACAAATAGGCCCCTTTGAAATTAATGGGGCCTGCGGAAAAAGTATACAATTTGACACATTATTGTTTAATGCATCTTCATGATTAGAGCCCCTATATTTCTTCTTCCAAAAGCATTTCATTGGTAAATGCTGACTAGAATATCTGAAATATCCTCCATTGTAACATAAACGTATCCAAAATTGCACTTCACATCTCAATATTCTTCCAGATTAATCAGAAGCAGATATTGACATTTGTTGACATGAACATCAAGATTTAGCTACATATCATATCCAAAGTCAAAGTCAATATTTCCACACAAAGAACAATGCATCATGTTCATTAAAACAGAAGTTAACATACTTACTTTTGTTGTTCTATACTAGTATTTTCAGTAATTCCTGCAGCAGGCTCTTTTTAAAAGAAAAAATTATTCAAAACATGCAATTTTCCACAGAGAAAAAATTTTGTATAGAGAGTCCACCAGGAGTTTAGTGAAACTCTGATTTTTTACAAGCAGAAAATACAATTTTGCTGTTTAAATAAAGACGTTCAGCCAGATTTATAGAAGTCAAGCTAATAATATCTCGGTTTGTAAAGAAAAGAAAGAAAAGGTTTGAAAGTCAGTCCTGCCAGCCCTCTTATCTTTGAAGCAAAAAACTCAAATGTTATATTTAGTAGAAGTTTCTACAGAGTATTGAAGTACAGCTGAGGAATGTGATGCAAGTTTCCACCATCTACTTAATTACTGATCACTGTGGAACTAAATTTAGAAAAACAAATTATTTTGGAGGATCTTCTGAACTGTTGTATCATATTGCCCTACCTTCTTAACAGCAAATGTTATATTGGTTTAGAATGTTTTGTTGAGTTCTGAGCAGGTGAATAGTAATTTACTGATTCCTACCAAGATTGTTCTTAGTTGATCTGCTGCCAGTACATGCTTCAAGTTTACAATAACATAGACAAGGCATTTCTTAAAAATAAGTGCACAAAAGCAGTACTGTATAATTGCTTGACGAAGCTGTGCAAAGTCACAGAGATTTTCCATTTTTTCTTTCTTTACAGATCATTGAATAAAATACTGTGGTTTCTATGTCAGTCTGCTTGGATATGTAGAAGTAAAGATCAACAAACAAGCTGAAGGTGATACCTTTCTATTGGGCTAACTATATATTTGTGACTAACATTCACAAGTTTTCCTCCCTTCTTCAGGTCAATGCAAAAGGAGATAGGATGTTGTTGCTTGAATATCCTGACCTAGAATTTCCCTAGCAGTCTAGGATAGACATCAAGAACATAAGAATCTAAGACATGCCATACTAGGTCAGACCAAAAGTCCATCAAGCGCAGTATCTTGTTTCCAACAATTACCAGGTCAGGTCGCAAATACCTAGCAGGATCCCATGGGGACCCCAGGGATTAGCAGTGGATTTCTGCAACTCCACCTTAATAATGGTTTAAGACTATTTATTTATTGAGAATCATTTGTTAACCGCCTTACTGATAAAAAAAATCTTTCTAAGCGATTTACAACATGTAGCAATATAAAAGCAGCACAAACCTTATTTAATTACATAGCTATTCTCCCAAAAAAAGAATCCCTGCTCAGGAATATTACCCAGAAGACAATAATTCCAGATAAATAACTCAGCCTTCAGAAAACATTGCTTATTAACCAAGTTTTTAACAGCTTCCAAAATTTAAAAAGATCTTTTTCTCCCTTTAAAGCTAGACAAGCACTTGTCTAAACTGTTTCTAAATGCAGCTACACTAAACAGCTTTCACCCCAATCTAGTAAAAGTCTGACAGTGTTTAGCAGTATGAGCTGCGTTTATTGAGTCCTGGATTATTTTACTCAGAATGGCACTGAACTTTTGTAAAACTGGAGAGGAAGCCATTTTATAATTGTAGCCTTGGAGTGCTAGGTCAATCCATGCACGGCTTAAAGAGCTCTTTGAGGTTGGGGGAAGATCACTCGGCAAGACTCTTCAGCAGAGAAAGCGCTCAGCTTGATGTTGCAATATCAGAAAACATACTTTACAGACAGGTGTCTGTGTTCTAGGAAATTTACTTTGTGGTAGATGCTGTAACAAATATTAACAGAAAACAGGTTCATTGGGGGCAGTTTACCAGGGGATTTTCAGTGAGAAAATGGGCATTTACCCACAAAGTCACTTTGAAAATCTCCCTCCCCGCTAACCAGTGCAGGGAAAAGCATATGTACTTTCTACAGCACGTGTACTTTTCTTCATGGGGAAAAAGGGCAGTGCCAGGGTTGTCCTAGAAAAGTAAGACTGAGTAAGTTGTTTTTTTTTTTTTTAATTCCACACGCCCTTCTGTAGGGGAATTTGCACCTGCAAACTCTATGAGTGCTTATGTGACCATGGTAACCATCAGGGAAGATGTTTCTAAGGAAAATCCCTAGGAACTAAGTAAAATGTACTTGGATGTGATCAAAGAAGGTTGCTATTCCAGGACATCAGGGTTGGAAGCTCATCCTGGAGGCAATCGTCACATTCAAAGTATTTGAGAAGTCTTTTTCTGAATTGGGAAAATAGGATTCCTTAGCTTTGAGGGGTATGTTGAGAAGAAGAACTGTTCAGAGCATGGAGAAGCTTTCCTGGACTTATTTTTTGCTTCTAATAAACTCCTTTTTGATTTGTGGAAAGCTATAGGGAGTTAGTTAAAATGGACCAGAAGAATTTGATTGCACAGGTGAGAATAATAGTGAAACAAAGTAATCACCAAAAATTAAATGAATAAATGTGAATCAATATGAATTTGCACAAGAGCTTAGCATAAGACGTTTTAGCCATTAAATTATAGCATGTTGTCTTGCCTCTTTTCCTTAGTTTGCTTAGTAGTAACAAGCTGAGAAAAGAACAAGAAACATCTGTTTATCTGTCTAATAAAGTCCAGTGCTTGAACTGTATGGAGTCCTATGTAGGGCATAAATCTTGCTAAAATTTCAAGTTCTAATTAGAACAAATGGCCTTGCAAAACCTAAACTAGAGCCAGAAAGGAGAGTATAAAGTTAATTGTAGTTAACACTGTTCCTCAGATTCATCAGAGAAAAAGCATCATTAGCCATTTCTTTATGTTTTTCTGGGCCTGTTTGTCTTCCACTTTTTCACAGATACATCGACTCACATAAGGAAGACCATAAGGGAGGTATCTCTTTATAAATCTTTAACTATTTTTTATTATTGTAATGCTATTTGCCTTTACTGATAATCACTGTGATATTATCTTCACAGATTTTTACCATATGTTACAATGTTTAGCAAACTAAGATTTTGCTTTTATAAATCTGTTTGTGTGTTCTGTGACATAGTATACTACCACTCATCCCACCATTTACATGTTTGGAACACAAATTTCAGTGTAGACTGTATATTGTTTTTTGGACTGAGATACCTTTTTGGTGGCCCTGCAGGATTTGTCCTGCCCCCCCCCCCTCCCCATTCCACAGAACCCAATTTTTCAGCATCCTATGCAAGTAGTCCATTGCTCTCCAAGATTGGGAAGGTGACCCACTTAGACTGTAAGCCCTCTGGGGAAGGAACATGTCGTTGTTACCTGAATATAACTCACCTTGAGCTCAGATTTGGCAAGGTGAGTAATTAAATCCAAATCCATCACTAATATTTATTTATTTCCAATTTTCCCTGATGAAGTTTACAGGACACACCCAGCGGGTATGTGAATTACAGAACACAACACCTGGTGTTCAAGCATATAATACAAAGTTTAAAATGTGCTGTAAAATCTAATAGATCTAACTAACCAAATCAAATTTGGTAAAACAAAGTTTTTGTGAATTTTATAAATGATGAGTAAGAGTATAATGTTAGACTGTATGGTATAGTGGGATCCCAAATTGGCCCCTTACTAGTGGAGTTGCTCATTACTGTTATGGACACAGTGGTCTTAAATCTGGTGATATATAAGCAACCAAAAAAACAAGGTATCCGAATTTTATCCACAATGTGCTACTCTCCACAACAATTTGACAATAATTTTTGAGAAAGTGTTTGACAAATTTATGTTATTGAGAATGTGTACAACCGCATCAGCAAGCCAGACGACGGCATTGAACCCACTTGCCGTCCGGACTTCTCATCATGTGCGGTGTGATGTTATATCAATTTTTTTTTTTTTTTATCCTTTTTAGATAGAGGTGACTTATTGTATATCCTCTAGGTCCCGTTTGTAAGTTTGAAATGCATCAATAGCCCGCTCTGTCCCAAATAGCACCCGACAGCGGCCGGTGTTTCGCGATCAGAATCGCTTCATCAGGGGCAAATTTCACAAACTATATTACGGCAGATGCTTTCTGTTGGACCCAAATGTCTCAAAGAATTTTACAGCCGTACTGGTGAGCCAGCAGTGTAGGAAAAGTGGTCTCAACAGAAACCCCCCAGGGCTTGAGAAGCTATTGAGAGGAAAAAGAGAGCTGCACTCAAAGCAAATACCTGAAAAGGTCCATGGGAAGGGAGTTCCTGTCTCAACACCTGTCTTGTTTTGGGAAGGCAGTGCATTGCTGCTGAAAGTTACTGAAATATATTTTTGTGCAGTTTTGGGCTTTGTGTTGCTGTTTTGTGCACTAACAATTGGTGTAACATTATTTTGGGACATTTTTTTACCTGCCATCAATGCTGGTAAAGAACTTATGATTTGAACAATAGTTTGCCGTGCTTTTTGTGCTTTCACTAGGTTGATGAGCATAAGAACCCCAGTAAGGAAAATCCCTAAGAGTCTTGAAAGAGAGAGATTTCTTTCCCCACTGTGTAGGAACCCCAGGACCTCATGGTGCCTGCACTAGGCCATGAGCCTCTCCATGAGTTCCTGTGCCCAGGATTAGATCGAGATAGGGCTACATTGGTTTGGTTAATTTACTACTCAAAAACTCTTCTATCTTCCAGTAGTTTCCTTTCCACTACTATTGGTGCCATCTTTATTTAACTAATAAAAAGTCTAGGTTTTATCTATGTAGTACTGGAAAGGTAATTGTGAACTAGAAGTTGTATATGCATGCTGTTTCAATCTCTTCTAGTCATGTTGCACCACAATTCTGCTGAGCCCTTATTGATGTAAAGGAAGTCAATAGCTGCATTCAGTCAATTAGAGTGCTACCTCAAGTGAATGTTGCCTATCTATTAATTCAGTCATTTGGTCTTCTTGGCTAAACCTTGGCATGTGCTAATGGAAGGAATACCTGATTGCAGATGTATATCATCACAACACTGTGTGTGTTTTGTTGGAATACTTAGAACAAGTATCAGATGGATGAAGTCACTCAGTTTTCCATCCCTTATGTCTCAAAAACACCAGAAGTATGCTTAATGGCTTAATACAACACTTTGTCAAGCCTGCTTGCTTATTAACTTCATTCTGAGACCCCCAACCTAAATAAAGTTCATAGAAATTTAAAAAAAAAAATTAGCAAATGATAGCACTGTAGCTGAGAACACAGCATGTACATTAGAAATCTCAAGATACAGCTTGGATAGTAGCTTTCTCCATTTTTGGTTGAGTTTATTTCAATTAGAAAGATGCATTTGCAGTGCCATCAAGCATTATGAGAGCCTATTGCCAGTAGATGGGTCTAATGATTTGTTTTCTGATGTGCTGCTGTCATGTGATTTTCTTTTAGACAATCATATATATTGGGGCATATACATTAAAGTTTAATGTGCACATTAAGGGCTTTTTTTACATTGTAAAAATAGGGTGCTACATGATAAAGCCTTTGGGCCTGATTTTCAAAAGCCTTTATACACTTAAAACTGGGTTTTACATGTGTAAATGCTTTATCCATGTAAGTGAAAATTGCTACAACATATGCCTGCGGGAATGAGCGGTGATTCCCAAAGGCCTGGAGACAAACCAGACTGACTCCAGCCTTCTTAAAACAGTAAGGGCCAGATTTTAAAAGGGCTACACGCGCCGGGCCTATTTTAAAAAGGTCTGGCAATGTGCGTAAAGCCCCGGGACGCGTGTAAATCCTGGGGCTTGCAAAAAGGGGCGGGGAGGGGGCGGGGCATGGACGGGGTCAGGCTGCCAGCACAGTGGCCATATTTGCCTCTGTGCCAGGGATCGCGTGCCGGCTGACTGCTGGCACGCGCAACTTACTTCAGCCCTAGGGCTGAAGTAAATTGTGAAATAAAAAAAAGCAGAACAAAAAAGGTAGGGGGGAAAGGACGGGGGAGGTAAGGGAAGGGAAGGTGGGGTCAGGACACATCTGGTGGAACATAGGACCTGAGTGACCACCAAAAAAATGAATGCGCTGTTAGTACAACATTGTCTAGGGGCCGGTCATGATTTTGACACTTTGAAATGGGACATAATTGAACATATCCACCCTTCCCCGCGAGGCAGCAATCACCAAATGCAACAAAATGTGAGGGAATAATTCTGGATTTTTCATTTGAACACTATAGACCCTAATAGTCTTAATCTTGAAGTTGAATGGTACACTATTATTTAACATTTGTTTTACATGAGATCACATATTTGACTTTTTTTGACATGGTTGAATGGTCGCAATCCTCACTTGCGTTTTACTGCAGATATTCAAACAGATCACACCCAATTTATAGACATCACTATCATTAAAACACCAGAGAAGTTCTTTACCACTTTATATCGTAAACCAGTTTCAAGTAATGCTTTTCTACATTTTTCCAGCGCTCATCCTCGGACTCTCAAAGAAAATGACTTACCTGGCTAAAATGTATCCGCTTTGAATGGTTTGGGGGGTTTTTCCAGCTAAGCCCTGATGTAAGCTGGACAAGCTCATTTGAATATTTCACTAGGCACCTAAATATAGGTGCCTATAAAATGGGCAACTAAAAGGCTGTAGGAAAATGTAGGTGCTAATCATTACTTTTCAGCACTAAGCTCCTACCTTAGGTATCTAAATTTAAGCATACAAATTGCAGCCCTAAATTTAATAGCCTAAGGATTAGATGTCAACATTTAGCCAAATTTTCAGCTAAAGACATAGATACCATAAATTTGGCTGAAAATAAATTCCTAAATTAAGAATACAAGAAAATGCATAGTAGGCCAAACCAAAGGTCCATAAAATCTAACCTTCTGTCTCCAACAGTGGCCAAAGATCAATCCAGGTCACAAATACCTGGTAGGATCCCAAATAATAGTTCTAAACCTTCTTTCTCATAGATAAGGAAAAGCAATGGCTTCCCTAAGTCTCAACAGCTAATAATGGTTTATGGATTTTTTTTCTCCAGGATCTTGTCTAAAATGTTTTTTAGCTTAGCTACACTAACAGGTGGATTTTCAAAAGGATTTATATGTGTAAATGTAACTACTATTGTAGCAATTTTCAAAATCCAGTTATGTATGTAAAGTGCACTTACACAAGCAAATCCTATGGGCAATTCAATGGCATATATTGTAACAATTGTCCTCTTACTCGAGTAAAGTGCATTCACTAGAGTGAAATCCATTTTTACATGTGTAAATGCTTTTTAAAATCAGGCCCTCACTGCTTTAATCACATTCTGTGGTGACAAATTCCACAGATTGTGTGCTGAGTGAACAAATACTTTAGCTGATTTGTGTTAAATGTGTTATCTGAATGCCCTATTGGAAAGGGTAAATAACTATTCACACATTCCACCCCACTCATGATTTTATAGACCTTTTATCATTTATTTGAGATAGGGTGAGGTAATTTGCCTTTAACAATCTCTAAGTGGGAATTGAACCCTGGCTTCTCTGATTCAAGGTACATTGTTCTGACCACTAGGCTGCTAAGCCACATCATAAATAATTTATAGTCCACACTTACCTCTCAGCCCTCTTTTTTTGAGGATGACAAGCCCTAACCTGTTTACCTTTCCTCATAGGGGAGTTTTTCCATCCCCTTTATCATTTTAGTCACTCTTCTCTGTATTTTTTCTAGTTCTGCTCTATCTTTCAGGAGATGGGGCAATGAGAACTATCCACAATGGGGCTGATTTTCAAACCCTATGCGCATGGGGGTGGGGGTGGGGGGGTGGCTACATGTGCCGGGCCTATTTTATGAAGGCTCACGCGTAAAGCCCCGGAACACATCTACGTCCCAGGGATTTACAAAAGGGGCAGTCCAGGGGTGGGGTGGGAGCAGGGCCAGAGGCCTCCAGCACAGAGGCCTTTGCTGCTGTGTTGGAGGATCGCGTGCCGCCAGGCTGCTGGTGCTTGCAACTTGTGCCTGCCTCCAGGCAGGCGCAAAAGGTAAAATAAAAATTTGGGAGGGTGTAGGATAGGGCTGGGGGGGATAGGTTAGGGGGAGGGGTGGGAAGGTCAGGTTAGAGGGAAGGGAACAGGTGAAGCTCGTGGGCGTTGGCGCATGCACCCCCTTGCACGTGCCAACCCCCGTTTTTATAAGCCTGCACGCACGTGTTATAAAATCGGGCGTACATGTGCGCACACCGGGTAGCGTGCGCACATGTACGCCCATGCGTATGTATGAAAATTCACCCCAATATGGAAGTACAGTAGCACCATCCATCAATACTTCCTAATACCGAATATTCTATTTGCTTTTTTGACCATCGCTGCACACTGAATCAAGGATTTCAAAGTATTATCCACAAGGACTCCAAGGTCCTTTTCATGGATGGCAATGCGTAATATGGAATCCGGAAGCATGTACCTATAGTTTGGATAATTTTTCCCTATATGCATTACTTTGCCCGCATTCAAATTAAATTTTATCTGCCAATTAGATGCCCAATCTCAAAAGGTTCTCTTGCAATTTCTCACAATCATCTTGCAATTTGACTATTTTGAATAATGTTGTCTCCTTGTTGCAAATTTGATCACCTCTGCTACTGGCAGCTGTCAGTTAGTTTATCTATGCACTTCTGGTATTTGTCTCTAATATAAATAGAGTTAGAAAATGATCACCTCAATCCTTGATTCCTTTTACAGATTATTTATAAACATATTAAAAAGCACTGGTCCCAATGTTAAAAACGAATACACTTAGGGCCGGATTCTATTTATTTATTTATTTATTTATCTATCGCATTTTATATACCGTCGTTCGGTTTTGCCATCACAACAGTTTACAAAGTTTAAATTTTAAAATTAAATTTAAACTAAATTTTAAATTTAAAAAATTTAAAAATTTTTAAAGCCCTTCGTGTGCTGGGCCTATTTTAAAAGGCCCGGCCACACGCATAAAGCCCCGGGACGCGCATAACTCCTGGGGCTTCGAGAAAGGGGCAGGGCGGGATGGGACAGGGGCAGTTCGAGGGCAGGGCAGGGCTAGAGGCCCCCAGCACAGCGGCCATTTGCCGCTGGGTTGAAGGATCGCGTGCCGGCAGGCTGCCGGCGTGCACAACCTGCGCCTGCTTCAAATTCATGTTCAGATCGAATATTTTAGTTTAGGTTATTTTTGAAAATTCTTGTTTTCTCTGCCATTTGGAAGAGTTGCCATGTGAGCACCTCAGACAATATCATATACATCACTGCATTTACTTAACTAAAATTGCCAGCGGGAGCAATCACAAGCAAATTTTCAAGTTAAAAGTATAGTAATTTGTAAAAGCCTAAGAAGTTTTTCATTTCTAAGGGTTTAAAACAATAGCTTTCATATGAATGCATGAAAATGCATTCTTCACTTGGGAATATTTCTGTGAACATTTAGGGCCTGATTTTTAAAGCCATTTCTATGCATAATATAGGGGGTCATTTTCTAAGGAGTTACCGCAGGAGATAAATTCGCAAATCGCGCTAACAGCCGTTAACGCGATTTGCGAATGCAAATCCTTAATTTAGTATTCAGGGGGTGGAGTTGGGGCGGAGTTTATGTAAAGAGAGAGAGAGAGAAAAAAAGATTTGGGCAACATTCTCTCAACCTAGCTTGATGGACACTCTACCTGGGCTAGGTTGAGAGAATGTTGCCCAAATCTCTTCTTGGAGTGAGTTTCCTCACTCCGACGGCCAGCAAATCTTCACTAGAGACCACTGTTCTTTCCGTAGGTCTCATGTTGAATGTGAAAGTGGCCCCCAACCCCCTACGCTCATACCTAATCCCCACCTCGAGTTACTAGGTGGCCCTCCCATAGGGATACAAATACCTGTCTAGGGCATAGGCACTATAGGAACTCTCTCTCTCTCTCTCTCTCTCTCTCTCTCTCTCTCTCTCTCTCTCTCTCTCTCTCTCTCTCTCTCTCTCCTGCCTTAAGGATTGGATAGCCTTGCTTTAGCTAGGGTGGGAGATGAGGCCAGCTTGGCCACAAGGTTTTTTTTCTCCTTAATCATCTATATCTTTTGAACATATCCAGTTAAGTCCCCAGATACTTTGACATCTAAGTGGCGATGTTCAAAAAATAGCTGTATAGGTTTCAAAGTTATCTGGCTATGTATCCATTGATATTCAGTGGGATGTTTATCCCACTGAATATCCTGGATAAATTATCTGTCTAACCTTAGCTGGATACATTATCTGTTTTAGGCTTCTTTCAATAATGGCTTACTGGCCTTTTGTTAAGTACTAGAAAGATGATTTTATGCAGGAGTTTATAGAACTCATACTTGATTTTATCAAGAGCCAGCATAGTTGGAATACAGCATATATACTAATAAGAATGGCATGTCTTTCACAGGACAGGTACATTTACAGTGCCATAAAATGTGCCATTGATTCCAATTTATTCACCACTGACATCTTAATGACAAAGCCAACTCCTGCTTGCCAGGGAGAACCTTCTGAATAGCCAGCACAGTAAACTGTGTAACTGGAAACATTCCTCGGTAAATTGTGATCGGCCAGATATCCTAGTTTCACTGAGGGCTGCTATGTCAGTGTTCCAGTTCCCTGACTATGATGGCAGTCCCTCATTCATGATGATCACAGCTGTCTGAAACTGTTCATATATTCCAGGTGGTGAGAGTACTGTCTCTCTTCTCTGATACTAAATTTTGTAACTGCATGTCTGAATATTCAGCTGGCAGTGGTAGGCCAGCAAGAATTTAATGGGACACGCATTTCTTCTTTCTCATTCTTTGTACAAAGAGAGCAGTGTTGTCCCTATATAGGGCTCTTCTGGCTCCTGGGCAGAATATGGTTGTTGCAGTTATTCCAGTTCAACAAGTGACCATCATACCTGAGCTACTTGTGTGTAGATCTGCGACAAGGGGTTTTCAGTGGCATATTTAATCTGTGTCCAATCCATTACCATGCACCATCTTCAGCAAGACTCCAACTTTAAAAGTATGGGGGAGAGGTGAAATAATGGAGTATATTCTTTAGTAGGGGTGTGCATTCGTTTTGAACTTATATGTAAAACGCTACTTTTTTTTTTTTTTACTTAAAAAAGTGATGAGGCGAAAACGATCGGATTTCCAACGGATCGGATTTCCAACAGGCTGTATATAATGTTCCGCTCCCGGAACATTAAACATTATTTTTTGTTTGTTTTAATTCCTGGACAAGAAAGGTCTATAAAACAAAGCTTCCAGACAGTTATTAGTAAAGCACACATGGTCATATTTATGGAGTGTCTTGTTTGTTTTTTTTTAAGTTTCTGAAAAAAACTCCATGTCCCTTCTTCCCCCCCCCCCCCCCCAGCTGATCCTGCTAGTGCCTTGTCTTTTTGCCTCCTACACCTGCTGCTCTTCATATCAAGACGGGCGAGTATAGTGCTTTTTCCTTTTCCCTTAAACCCCCTCCTCTCCTTTCCCCTCCTCGCTCCCCCTCTCCCCTTCTCCCTGCCCCTGCATTTAATATTAATATTGTAAATAAGTTCATATGTTAAGTTCTTAAGTGTACATGCATCCTTAACATCCTGATGCATACCTATTCTTAACATGGATAATCATCATCCAGTTCGTTTTACAAAGTTGTATCCCTGCTCGTTGACTCTCTCTATCCTTGTTCCTAGTTCATTGTAATATCGTTGACTCTCTCTATCCTCGTTCATTGTAAATTCCTTTCTCAGTTAATTGTGAACCGACATGATGTGTCCTACGAATGCCGGTATATAAAAATTGTTAAATAATAATAATAATAATAATAATAATAGTGTAACTCCTTTTTCATTAGGACAGATAGATTAGTAAAGGGGAGATACTATTTGTTATAGACCATCCATTTGAGGGAGCTGAGATAGCTTTCCTCCGGTAAAGAAATAAAAGCAGCTTCCCACAGTACAAATTGGGGCAGTGCAGTTGAGTTTAAAGTTTGGAGGAACTGCAGGACATTTTTTTTTTTTAGTTGGAATTTGGGCCTACCTCTGGGACTCAGGCAATCTACCCTGGTGTTCCTGAAGGAGGTCAGGATTCTGCTCTTCCAGTCCACTCTCTAGCTGGTAGGGTTGGCATCCCGGTTTGTTTGAGGTTTTGCTGAAATTTTCCTTTGTAACAAGCATGTGAGTTCCCTGGGAGTTGCTTGGAGATAGGTCATGGGGAAACCTTTCCCTGGGGTTCCGAGAAGAGGAATGACCTGTCCCTCTGCAACCTCCTGGAGGATAGAGGCATGGTGGTGACTCAATGCAGAGAACCTCTGGTATTTTTGGACTCAGTTTTTGGAAAGAGACTTTTGGTTAAAAGAGCTGAGAGGAAGTGTTTTGCTGCCCCCTTCCTACTTTGACAAGAGGAACATCTGATAGCTGTGTGCTCCTGAGGAGATTATATTCCATCAAGGATTCAAGAGAGAAATGACAGAGAGAGGAAAAAAACTGGACATTTGAAGAACTGTGAGAAGAACAATATTGACTAATTGTGGGAGTCTTCACCCATAGGGAAATAGGAAATTGGGACTCTCTGTGCATAGGCTGTTTTATCAATTTTTGCCAGCTTTGGAGGAGTTTTTCCTGCCTACATAAGGATAACCTGCCAACTTGGGAACCTCATTTTTTCCATGCCTTGGAAGGTGAGTGTTTCCCCTGCCCTAATAGTAACAGACTCTTGCAAAGGTAAAGGAAAGACTGTGAATGGCAAAGAACAATCTGTGATGCTAAGAACTAGGGGTGTGAATCGTGTGATCGATCGTCTTAACGATCGATTTTGGCTGGGGGGGGAGGGAAATCTGATCGTCGTGTTTGGTTTTTTTTTAAAATCGTTAAAAATCGTAAATCGGGGGAGGGCGGGAAAACCGGCACACCAAAAAAACCCTAAAACCCACCCTGAACCTTTAAAACAAATCCCCCACCCTCCCGAACCCCCCCAAAATGTTTTAAATTACCTTGGGTCCAGTGGGGGGGGTCCCGGCGCGATCTCCCTCTCTCTGGCAACGACTGCGTTAAGAGAAATGGCGCCGGTGGCCCTTTGCCCTTATCATGTGACCGGGCAAAGGTAGCGCCGGCACCATTTTGAAGATTGGCAATATGGCCCGCGTGCAGGAGGTTGCTCCCGGACCCCCACTGGACTTTTGGCAAGTATTGTGGGGGTCAAGAGGCCCCCCCAAGCTGGCCAAAAGTCCCTGGGGGTCCAGCGGGAGTCCGGGGGCGATCTCCTGCACGCGTGACGTCGGGAGCCAGGAACCAAAATGGTGCCGGCGCTACCTTTGTCCTGTCACATGATAAGGGCAAAGGGCCACCGGCGCCATTTCTCTTAACGCAGTCGTGGCCAGAGAGAGGGAGATCGTGCCGGGACCCCCCACTGGACCCCAGGTAATTTAAAACATTTTGGGGGGGTTCGGGAGGGTGGGGGATTTGTTTTAAAGGTTCGGGGTGGGTTTGAGGGTTTTTTTGGTGTGCCGGTTTTCCCGCGCCCTATTTAACGATACAATACAAATGCCCCTGATGATAAATCGGGGGCATTTGTATTGTATCGTGCACTCTAACGATTTTGGACGATTTAAAATTATCTGACGATAATTTTAATCGTTCAAAAACGATTCACATCCCTACTAAGAACTATTTGAACTGTGCCATTTACCTACCTGATTCACCTTCAGTAAAAGTTTACCTTTGGACACTCAAATCTTAGTTTCCTGCGTTGTTACATTTGCCGGCCACAGAGCCCACGGTCGGCCTCATTTACCCGACACCACACCATTGTGGCTGGGTCAGCCCCAGTCTTCCTGATAGTGGTGGGGAGCCGCTGCTGATGCAGCCACTCTTCTTTGTGGCTTTGAGTCGCCAGCCCGATGCCACCGCCACATCCCTCTTCATGGCCAGGCTGCGGTCAACACCTCCAAATCTTTGCAGCCAGAATGCTGCCAACTTCCTTCTGCATCCATTGTCCTCCTAGGTGTGCATACACGAGCATGCCTCTCTTCTAAATTTAAAGGGTCCGTGGCAAGAAAAGCCCAGCAGCTCTTGCTGATGACATCATTCACCCAGGACTATATAAGGCTGGATTCTGCCTCCAGCCTTTGCCTTAGCAATAGTTCTTCTCTCTTGTGAGCATGGATTACCTTCCTTGAGTTCCTGAGTTCCTTCCTGCCTCCCATGTTCCTCGCCTTCTCCCTTCATTCCTCGGACTTATCTTGGCTTTGACTTCGGACTGGACTGTGACCACGAGGTATGCCACCTGCCTCGACCTTTGCCTGGACCTTGACCTCAAGCTTCTCTGCCTGTTCTGGACCTCAGCCTAAGCACCGGCTTTATCTCTACACCTGGACTTCCTTCATTGCAGAGGTCCTACCTAAGTCCAGCTGGCCCCAGCATCTGAGGGCTCATCCTAAGAGAAATGTAGGTTGGGCCTCACCATCCAACAGTGGGGACCTGTAAGAATCTTCCCCACAGGTAGTGTCAACTCCCCCTCGGTCCAAGGGTCCATCATGCATGTTATTGGCACCTACAGCACTAACAGTTGGTAAAGGATTTATACTTCTCCCAGAGTTACAGTGTCACCCCTGCCTCTCAGGGCCTTGAAAGAGGAATTCCTTCCCCTCACCAGTAAACAACCTAAGCTCTAGGAAAAGAGACTTGTGGGAGAGTTAGTATGAATGCATCCAGCTCCAAGAGCTATAAATTATTCTATGGCCCTTTTGGTAATTGAAAGCTAGCCCAAAACAGGGTTACACAAATATAAGGTAGGTAATTGTTTAAAGTTTGTATGTCCCAATGTAAAATGCTAGAAAGCTATTCTGATTTGAGTAGGTGCCAACATTTGTTAAACAGGAAGAATAGCAGAGGGTCACTCAGGCTGACTAATTGAAGTGTAAATCAGCAAAGAGGTTTTGTAGTACTAACTTGCCTTTGAAGTACAAGATATTTTTCAGGGGAAAAGCTCAATAACCTTCAATCCTGTGGGAGTATTGAGAAGAGAAGAAGATTGTGCTGCTGGCTGAAGGTGATCAGTGAGTATTGCTTTGGGAAATTTTAGGATTTAAAAGGTTTGGGGGAGAAGTGAAACGTTTTGGGAAGAGGTATATTCTTTAGTGTTTGGGCCTGAAATAAAAAGCAAGCATAAGGTAGGCAAGTCTAGTGTCTGTCTTTCCCTCCCACCCATGCTTAGATCATTCCTTGATTTATAGGCAAAGAGACACTTTCACATTAAAAATCAATCAGGGTTTTAGCTGGAACACAGGTTTGCCCCAGCCTTTATCAAGATTTTAATTATCCCCAGATTAACAGCGAGAACACCACATAAATTTAAAGGACTCTAATTTACTCATTCCTACTCCCTTAGAAACCTAAACTTAACTAAGAACTTGACAATATTAAAGTAAAAACAGCACTGGAGGCTGTCCAATCTTTTGCTCAGAGTGTCACATGTATGATTTGTTTTACCCGTTAGTGAGAAGTTGTATATGTGCATTCAGTGCAAAGAGCTCTGGTTCTCAGAGAACAAGTGCAATCTCTAAAGGATAGAGTGACAGACCTGGAGGAGCTGAGGTAGACATAGAAATATATAGAGGAGACATTCAGGGACATAGTAGCCAAGTCCCAACTCCAGTCCAGCAGTCCCAGGAGGAGGAAGGTCACTTGGTCAGAGAGTATCATCCTGGTGTTGCAGGAAGTGATCATGTAGCAAGGGCCTGCTCTCCAATTGATGCATTGTCTTCTTGCATCAAGGACGAGTTTCCCAGAGCTACTGCCCGAGAGATAAGGGTTAGGTTGGCTGTCATAGTTGGTGATTATATTATTAAGAATGTAGACAGCTGGATGACTGATGGAAATGAGGATTGCTTGGCAACGTATTTATTTATTTATAAATGTATAGTCTGCTTATCTTAAATGCTAAGGGGCGGATTTTCAAAGGCCCTCGCGCGCCGGCGCGCCTATTTTGCATAGGCCGCCGGCGCGCGTAAAGCCCCGGGACGCGCGTAAGTCCCTGGGCTTCGTGTCAGGGGCATGTCGGGGGGCGTGTCGAGATGATGCACCGTTTAGGGAGCGGGGTGTGGCGTTTCGGGGGCGGCGGCGTGGGCGTGGTTTCAACCCGGGGGCATTCCGAGGGCGTGGCCGTGGCCTCCGGAACAGCCCCCGGGACCGGACCACGGAGCGGGGCTCCCGGCCGACGCGCGCAAAGTTAAGGGGGGGTTTAGATAGGGCCGGGGGCTGGGTTAGGTAGGGGAAGGTGCGGGGAGGGCGAAGGAAAGTTCCCTCCGAGGCCGCTCCGAAATCGGAGTGACCTTGGAGGGAACGGAGGCAGACTGCGCAGCTCGGCGCGCGCAGGCTGCCGATTTTGCGCAGCCTTGCGCGCGCTGACCCCAGATTTTATAAGATACGCGCGGCTACGCGCATATCTTATTAAATCAGGCATACTTTTGTTCGCGCAGCAGGCGCGAACAAAAGTACGTGCTCGCGCAACTTTTTAAAATCTGCCCCTAAGCGTATTACAAGTGTATGTACATATTTTACACAAAACAAATTATAAAAGTATAAAAACAAAAACTTGCTTGCATGGTACAAAGGTGGTGGATCACTCATGTCACCTAGATTGGATTTTAGACAGTGCTGCGGAGGAGCCGGCTGTCATGGTATATATAGACACCAACAAAATAGGAAGGTGTGGAAGAGAAGTTCTGTAAGCCAAATTTAGGCTCTTAGGTAGAAAGCTGTAATCCTGAACCTCCAGGTTAGCATTCTCTGAAATCATCCCTGTTCCACACTCAGGTTCCCAGAGGCAGGCAGAGCTACGGAGTCTCAATGCATGGATGAGATAATGGTGCAGGGAAGAGGGATTCAGGTTTGTTAGGGACTAGGCAACCTTTTAGGGATGGGGGAATCTTTTCCGAAAGGATGGGCTCCAACCTAACCAGAATGGAGCAAGGTTGCTGGTGCTAACCTTTAAAAAGGAGATAGAACAGCTTTTAAACTAGAACAAAGGGAACGCAGACAGTTGCTCAGCAGTGCATGGTTCAGAGGGAGGTATCTTCAAAAGATACTAATGAAACAGGAGAGTTAGGGTATCCCAACAGAGAGGTTCCAATAAAAGAAAAAGTAGTCCGTGTGCCTATAAGTAAAGAACCACCTGAGTGAAAAGATTCAAATTATCCCTGTCAACTGATAAACAGGTTATTAATACAAACAAAAAACATATTTTGAAATGTCTTTATGCCAATGCCAGAAGTCTAAAAAGTAAGATTGGATACTAGTTAGAGTGCATAGCACTGAATGAAGGGGTAGATATAATTGGCTTCTCAGAAATCTGGTGGAAGGAGGATAACAAATGGGACAGTGCTATACAAGTTTACAAATTATATTGCAGTAATAGGGTGGATTAATTTGGTGAGGGTGTGGCACTTTATGGTCTGGATGGCATAGTGTCCAGCAGGATAAAGATCTTGCAGGAGATTAAATGCATAATAAAATCTTTATAGGTAGAAATCCCATGCGTGTTGTGGAAGAGTATAGTGATAGGAATATACTACCATCCACCTGGCCAAAAAGATCAGATGGATGATGACATACTAAGAGAAAATAGGGAAGCTAACAAATTTGGCAGAACAGTAATAATGGGAGATTTCAATTATCTCAATATTGACTAGGTAAATGTAACATCAGGGACATGCTAGATAGGTAAAATTCCTGTATGGAATAAATGACTGCTTCATGGAGCAATTGGTTCAGGAACTGAAATGGGAAGGAATTATTTCAGATCCAATTCTTAGTGGAACACAGAATTTGGTCCAAGAGGTATTAGTGGTGGGGCCACTTGGCAATAATGACTTAATGACTGGAAAGGGGATAATAAGTAAACCCACAGCTCTAGCACTAAACTTTCAAAATGGAAACTTTGATAAAATAAGCACAATAGAAAAAACTGAAAGGTGCAACTACAAAAGTTAAGAGTGCACAATAAGGGGTAGATTTTGAAAGAAGCGCGCATGGCCTTCATGTGCGTGTGCTACCTGGTGCGCGCACATGTATGCCCGATTTTATAAAATGTTATAAAATCCAGGTTCGGCGCACACAAGGGGGTGCACAATTGTACACTTTGCACGCGCCGAGCCGCGCTACCTTCCTCCGTTCCCTCCCTCGGAGCAGCCTGGAAAGGAACTTCCCTTCCCCCTAACCTAACCTTCCTACCCCTTCCCCTAACCTTTCCCCTCCCCTAGCCCTACTCTAACCCCCCCCCCCCGACTCTTGTCTTCCCTTTTGCGCCTGCCGGCAGCCTGCCAGCAGACAATCCACTGACACAGCAACAATGGCCGCTATGTTGGAGGCCTCTGCCCCCACCCCCACTATGCCCCACCCTGCCCACACCCCGCCCCCAGATCATCCCTTTTGTAAAGCCCCGGGACTTACACTCGTCCTGGGGCTTTACGCACATCGCTGGGCCTTTTTAAAATAGGCCCGGCACATGTAAGACCCGTTACACACGTAAATCCTCTGGATTTATGCGCGTAACCCTTTTAAAATCTAGCCCTAAGTGTGAATATTGTTTAAAAAATACTATTTTAGAAGCACAGTCCAGATGTATTTCTCACATTAATAAAGGTAAAAGGAAGGCTAAATGACTTCCAACAAGGTTAAAAGGCAAGGGGCAGGATTGCATAAATGTGTGCGAACTCTTGTACTCTTGTTTGCACCAGGCGCGAACAAGAGTACGCGGGATTTTAATAGATACGCACGTAGCCGGGCGTATCCATTATAATCCGGGGTCAGCGCGCAGCCTGCCTCCGTTCCCTCCGAGGCCGCTCCGAAATCGGAGTGGCCTTGGAGGGAACTTTCCTTCCACCCCGCTGCACCTTCCCTTCCCTTCCCCTACCTAACCCACCCCCCCGGCCCTATCTAACCCCCCCAACCTTTGACGGCAAAGCCGGCCGGCAGCCCCGCTCCGTGTTCCGGTCCCGGGGGCTGATCCGGAGGCCGCGGCCACGCCCCCAGAACACCCTGGGCCGAAACCACGCCCGCGTCACAGCCCCCGAAACGCTGCGTCACGCGTGGCACGCCCCCAAAACGTTGTATCACTCCGGGCATGCCCCTGACATGCCCCTTTTACAAATCCCTGGGACTTACGCGCGTCCCGGGGCTCTGCGCGCGCCGGCGGCCTATGCAAAATAGGCGCGCCAGCGCGCAGGGCATTTAAAATCCGCCCCAAAGTAAAAGAGGTTTTTAGCCAAAAAACCTTCCTTCAAAACTTGGACTGTTAAATGATTGAGAGGTTATTGGGGCACTTAGGGAAGATAAGGCCATCACGGAAAGATTAAACAAATTCTTTGCCTTGTTCTTTATTATTGAGGATGTTGGGGAGATACCTGTTCCAGAAATGGTTTTCAAGGGTGATGAACTAAATCACAGTGAACCTGGAAGATGTAGTGGGCCAAACTGACAAACTGAAGAGTAGCAAATCACCCGGATCAGATGGTATACCCCCAAAGTTCTGAAAGAACTCAAAAACAAAATTTCAGATCTATTACTAGTAATTTGTATCCTATCATTAAAATCATCTATTGTACCTGAAGAATGGAGGGTGGCCAGTTGAACCTTGATATTTTAAAAGGGCTTCAGGGGAGATCTGGAAAACAAGTGAGCCTGAGTTCAGTGCCAGGAAAAATCATGGAAACTATTGTAAAGAATAAAATCACAGAACATATAGATAGGCGTGGTTTAATAGAACACAGCCAGCAAGGTTTCAACGCAAACAAAAATGAAAAAACAAAATGAAATAAAAATTTTGTTTTTCTTTGAAAATGACAAAATAAAAAAGGGGGCAATTATTCAGCAGCTGAGCAGCTTTGCTATTTAGCCGGATAAACTTATGCGGGTAACTTCGCTCTTCCCCAGAATGCTCGTGACTTAACCAGGTAAATTCTAGCCGTAGAAGTATTTAAATATGCTGGTTTAGTCATTTAGGGCCTCAATTTCTAAAGTATCGCAGGCCTGCGATACGTTAGGGAATGAGGGGCGGGGGGCCGAAATGGGGGGGGGGGAGGGGCGGGCCTGCGCTAGCCGGCAGCGATCGCACCATCGTGGTGCGATCGCTGCCGGTTTTGCACCCAATAGCGCCACCATAGGAGGTGCAGCTATTGGGTGCGAACTCGGATGCAAAAAGGGCCTTACCTTTTCGGCGTCCACGGCGTCTTCGCGGAGTCGGCCCCCGGTGATGCCCCGACTCCTCCTCTTCCGGGCCGACTCCGCCCCCATTTTGGTATCGCACGCGATAAGGGACGTTTTGCATGCAAAACGTCCCTTTTCGCATGCGATCCGGGTGGAAAATGAGGCCCATAGACAGGTAACTTTTCAGTTATCTGTCTATATTGCTTTTGAATGTTGACCTCCAAACTCCTTGTTTCTGTGTCATTTTCAAATGAAAGCACCTCTCTAACACTTGCTCCAACAGAAGATCGGCCAATGTGGTAGGAACTTTGCAGATCTTTGAAGTGTGAACTAAGTAGAGTAATTCAGTACCATACAGTATATATTTCACATCCCTCAAATTAATTTAAAATGCATTACCTTTGAGTTTCTCATGCATTTGAAATGTGAATTGAAAGCACCTAAAGCTAGAATTATGCAACAAACTCGTCATCAAACCCAAACCAGATAGATTTCAATCTGGTTTAAGTTGGACATTAAATTCCAGTTTCCCCCCAGATCTAATGCACCCTCCCAACCAGAGCCGTAGCCAGGCATTCTGGTGCCTATGGCCAAGTGAGAAACTGCACCCTCCCTCATTATGCAATACGACTCCATGAGATGGGAGCCTCTGTTAAATGTTTGTACAGCAATGCCCACAGCTGGTGCAAGTGTATTAAGCACCCTAGGAAAACCTTACAGCCTTGTACCCCTCACCCCAACACACGCCCCATACACACTTTTAAAAATTATAAATTTATAATGAACAGTTTTAACATAAAAAAGGACATTCAAAGCAGGCTTCTGAAGTAAAAATATCACTTACAATATGTGTATTATATTTACATGCACTGCTGTGGTGCCAATCAGAAAATCCGGGAAAAAAACCAAGAAACACTTGGAGCTCATATGGTATTAGGCCTACTGTAATGTGTCTTGGGCATGAGCATGACCCTCAGAGGACCACAAAAATAAGGAATTACAGCACATTGAGCACAATAAACTTTCTATGTCAAAACAACACTAAGTGCCAGCACTCAAACAGCAACAACTCTACGTATGAAAGTTTACACTGCAAATATTACACCAGGCCTACAACACCAATACACTCCCTATTAGGAAAACAGAACAAGTCAAGCAGCTATAGATCCCTACATAGAAACTACCTCACCTCAGTCACACATGCAAACAGATAGACCCTCAAATGCAGAATAAAGAGACCATAAAGTATAAATAGAAATGTCAGAAAAAACTGAACTGGAAACTGCAACAAGCCAAATTTATTTTTTTTTTTTATATTTATCATTTTACAAAATTTGTCAAGCATAACTTGAAATGAAATACATACACTTCACAGCATTTAACAATTAACTTAGACAAAATTGACAAAAATAATTTAACCAAAATGCATAATATATTATGTTCCGCTCATTCTATTCTTAATAGATTATGATAATAATACTACTACAGTGAATTCTAGAAAAAGAAACCTCAATTGCAAGCTGCGTTTTATATCATTAAACCCTCCATAATGGTCCAAAATTCACACAACTTTAGGTAATTTTTTATCCAAATATTTAATAGATAGTAGAGATGTGAATCGTGTCCTCGATCATCTTAACGATCGATTTCGGCTGGGGAGGGGGAGGGAATCGTATTGTTGCCGTTTGTGTGTGTAAAGTATCGTCATAATCGTTAAAATCGTGAGCCGGCACACTAAAACCCCCTAAAACCCACCCCCGACCCTTTAAATTAAATCCCCCCCCCAAATGCCTTAAATTACCTGGTGGTCCAGCGGCACACTAAAACCCCCTAAAACCCACCCCCGACCCTTTAAATTAAATCCCCCCCCCCCAAATGCATTAAATTACTTGGGAGTCCTCCGTAGCGGCGGTCCGTGGCTAAATCGGGGGAAGGGGGAGAGCACGAAAACTGGCACACTAGATCGTGAGTTCTTCAGCCGGCGCCATTTTTCAAAATGGCCGCCGCAAAATGGCGGCGGCCATAGACGAAAACTATTCGACGCAAGAGGTCGTTCCGGACCCCCGCTGGACTTTTGGCAAGTCTTGTGGGGGTCAGGAGGCCC
Source organism: Rhinatrema bivittatum (assembly GCF_901001135.1). NCBI lineage: Eukaryota > Metazoa > Chordata > Amphibia > Gymnophiona > Rhinatrematidae > Rhinatrema > Rhinatrema bivittatum. Next base: position 57,724,395 of record NC_042622.1, read on the forward strand.
CCCCAAGCTGGCCAAAAGTTCCTGGGGGTCCAGCGGGGGTCAGGGAGCGATTTCCTGCCGCGAATCGTTTTCCGTACAGAAAATGGCGCCGGCCATACGCGTATGGCCGGCGCCATTTTCTGCAGCAGCAGTCTCCTTCTTCAGCCTCCATGGCCAAGGAAATGACTTCTGGCCACAAGGGGCCAACCCAGCTCTGACCTTGAACTCCTTCTGGCAGGGCAGGGCAGGGCAGGGCAGAGTGCACTCCTCCTCCTCCTCCTCTGAAACAGTACAGCCCTGCCAAAATCAACAGCGGGGTCTTAGTAATTGGAAAAACAGGGTGGCCCCACCACAATCAACAGCATGGCTGGTGGGGCCCTGTCAACCATGCTGTCGATTTTGGTGGAGACATGCTGCTTTTTCTCTTATTGAGGACACGTCAGCCATACTGCTCTCACTGGCAAATGGCAGCGCTATGGCACCCTTCAGTAGCAGCGCTTATGGCCATGGCCATATTGGCCATAGGCAAACTATGGCTTTGGCTTAAATCCCAGTTTTATATGCATAAATGGCTTTTGAAAATTGCCATGGGAGGGGGGGTGGGTTGTTTGTGTGGAAAAAAGAACACACAAAAGTGATTTTGTGCATACTTTTAATGTGTTCTGGGGACAGAGCTGGGGTGCGGACAGAACGTATGCACATAGGGGTGCATTTTAAAAGAAAGCGCGCACGCGAACAAAAGTATGCTGGATTTTATAAGATACGTGCATAGCCGCGCGTATCTTATAAAATCCGGGGTTGGCGCGCGCAAGGGGGTGCACATTTGTGCAACTTGCGCGCGCCCAGCCATGTGTGCGCTGCCCGTTCCCTCCAAGGCCGCTCCAATTTCGGAGCGGCCTCGGAGGGAACTTTCCTTCCACCCCCCCACCCCGCACCTTCCCCTACCTAACCCACCCTCCTGGCCCTATCTAGACCCCCCCCCTACCTTTATCGGAAAAGTTACTACTGCCTCTGGGCAGTAGTAACGTACATGCCCCGACACAGGCCGCTGTGTCGGGGCACTTGGCCACGCCCCCGGACCGCCCACACGCCCCCAAACATGCCCCGATCCGAAACCACGCCCCCTGGCCACCCCCCCAACCGCCCATTTTTGCAAGCCCTGGGACTTATGCGCGTCCCGGGGCTTGCGCGCAGGGGGGTTTTAAAAGGGTTACGCGTGTAACCTTATGTGCGTAACCCTTTTAAAGTCCGGCTCATACTTTTGATTTTGAAAAATATGCTCATAAATATACATATACACCTGCTCCGTTTTGTGTGTGTATGTTGATACCAGTTATGTGCATACCTGCACATTTTCTAAACAGCTTTATGCACATAAATCCACTTTGAATATTCTAGCTAAAGTCTGTGCATAAAAAGTACCCACACCCTTCAGCCTATGTGGGCTGTTTGAAAGTGAGCATATTAAAGAGATTCACCCATCCCAACTTAAAAAAAGAATATGAGATAAAGTTATGGAGGATCTAAGTGCCCTGCTCCCAAATATACAGACTTCTTTGTCACAGTGGTTCTCTGTCTGATTTTCAGGATATGTACAATGAATACACATGGGATATATTTGCATGCACTGTTGCCATTGTATGTACATGCATCTAATACATATTCATTGTGGAAATATCCTGAAAACCAGACTGGTCGGGTAGCCCCCGAGACCCGACAAAGTTCCACTGCTTTGCTGCATGCCCTTCTCTCTCTGTAGCTCCAACAATTTGCCTAGTGTATGACAAACAATTACCAGACCTACTCCACTGTGATGTGGCAGGCTTGCACATCTGGGTAAAGCCATCATATTCTACACAGCACACTCTCTTTACTAATTGATGGATGACTCTAGTTGGAGCTGAAACATTTTCCACACTGAGCTAAAACACACCAACAGCATGAGTACAATATCTCAGTTATAAAGAATGAATATTGCCCTTCGTTTAGTTGTTAAAAAGAGCTTTTCATTCATACAAGAGAGATAATAATCATCCCTCTTCATGGATGAGGTACCCTATATTTAATCTCTGTCTTGTTCCCTTGCTGGAGACAATGTAGACATGATTAGTTGTACTTTCTTTTTGCTTATTGGTATGTACTAAAAGATATGCCAACTTGTTTACTGTATATTAATATTGGCAAACAGCACATGCTCACATTTTAGATCCCTTCTACTCCACAGAGAAAAGCCATGAAAGTAACTAAGTTTATTTAATGACCTGAGCCAGCTGATAATAATCAGGTTTGGCACAGAGAAATACTCTTATGTTCCAAGCTAAACTATGTCGGGGTTTTTTTTTTTTTTTACTAACAGCACTGCTCCTACCATTTATTTTTACCATTTAGAAAAGCTTTCCTATCTGCCCCCAGTTTCACCTTTGTATTTCCACCAGTTACCTTGTTTTTCTCTTTTTTAATTTTTAAAATCTTTATGCACAAGCTTTGGAAACATTAGGATTACAGGGCACCCTCATTCCTAGGACTGCACACGCCCTGGCACGGGGCTTTTCAGCAGGGGGCTCCAGGGAACCCAAGGGCTCTGGGAGTGTCCCTAAAGGGCTCCACCCAATTTTATAGATATTGTGGGAGGGGAGGAGGGAGAGAAGGCTGGAGGTCTGCAGGATTTCTAAAGAGATTTGTAACGGGGTCCCTTAATGAGGAAAAAAAAAGTTGAAACCCACTATACTAGCAAATAAATGTTTTCTCTGCTCAAGCCCCCTCATCTCTAATTAAAGCTAACAAAGGTTTGCCTTTTATTTATTTTCACAAGACTTCAAAGTTCATTAAATGAATTGCTTATGGTTCTTTGAATCTGAGTTGTCCTGAAAGACCTTCAGGATGCTGTCCAATTACAAGCAACCCCAGCCTTGAACACTGCAACGAAAGACGCAACATAGATATCTATCGGCTCAGCCTCCACTTGTCGTCTTCATCTCCATTCCTGGGCAATACCCAATTCATTAATGGTTCTCTTCTGGCTGAAGAACATGGCCTGTTACATTTGAAGAAAAGTACAGGGCACGTATGCTCTGCAGTGCCAGTTTTAGGCACAAACTAGCTAAACTATAACATAGGGCCTCTAAATCCCCCCCAAAATACTTAGTTTTACTTATTTTTATTGGTAATGCTATGGGGCATTGTGATCATATGCTAGACATGCTCTCAGCATGTCTTAATCTGGCCCTGGTGCTCTGGCAGGTGGTATCTGGGACTCCCTCTTCTATCACCAGTGACTATCAGAGCTGTCTTTGTAGCCAGTTTATGGTGTGGAAACAATCAGAGAATCTGTAAATTGACCCTGTAAGCCATGCTTCAGCAGTCGTCTAGTAATGATATTATAATGGGCTCTACATTTTACAAAGCAATATCTCCTATTGCTGTTCAAGGTGCAGATCCACATTGTCCAAGGACCAGATGTCTCAGTTCTCTTCTTCCACAAATCTAGCTATTAATCTTTCACTCTCTAAACATGGAAGCTAAAATGTCTGCCTGTATGGGCACCCTCCGAGTCCAGTTTGAAAGGCCTTTGTGGCCCAATGCCCCCAAGCCCCCTGACTCTCCAAAGAATAGTCTTCAAATCCCAATGTCCCACCTACTCCCTCCTTCCCCAATCCGCTAGATACCCCTTTTGCTACTCCATCTGAAGATTCTAAAAAAAAAGATGGGGCAGGAGAAAGAACAACTCCCTCCTGCTGTACTGGTTTACATGGCCAAACTGGTGCTGGATAATCGTATGTGCTGTTTTGTCCTGCAAATGCAAGGCCCTTCTTTGAAGACTTGGTGGTGGAGAGAGGGGGATATTGGGCCTCATGGACCCTTCTTTAGTGACTGAGAGGAAGGGGAAAATTGGGACATAGGGTGACCTTCTTTGGACAATCTTGGGGGCAGGTCAGAGAACCAATCAGGGTTGACATTACCAGCCATAGTAAAATCTTTTCTTAATGCCCTATGTACTAAAGGCTTTACACCCAGCATTTAGTGCATCAGGCTCTAAATTTTCCAAGAATGCCTGCATTGAAATCAACGTTAAAATATATCAACACATTACTTTAACATAGCTTGGTACACAGACTCTATTGTTTATAGGTCTGCGTAGCCCAGGACACTGGTTCCCAAATCTGCCCTGGAGGAACCCCATCCTAATAGGATTTCAGGATATCCACAAGGAATATACACAAAATAGATTTGCATGCACTGTTTCCAATGCACGTACATTTATTTCGTGCACATTCCATGTGGATATTCTGAACACCCGACTGGCTGGGGGGGGGGGGGGGTCCCCTGAGACAGGTTTGGTAACCACTGGCCTAGGATATCCCTGATGAGCATCCCAGTGAAAGCCATGAAGCCACTAGAAGAATTTCACCATCGATCTGCAGAAGCATTTGATGGAATGGGAGTAGCAGGGCAGTAAAGGCTGTAATATATCATCAGCCTTGGCTGCTGGCCTGTATAGATCAGAGCTGCATTAAGATCATTACAGCCTGCCTAAGACTGATATGAACAGAGTTATCCAGCTGGAAGAAAGAGAGGGGCAGCTGATAAAAATACACAGAATGAGCCAAGACAAATGTATTTAAGTTTCCAGCCTGCTGCTAGCCACTGTCAGACTCAACTAAACCGCTTTTAATGAAGGCAAAGCGAGCCCCCTTAGCAAGGTAAAGCTTCGGTCAGGGAGGGAAAGGAGGGGAAATACTCCAAGACTGGAAAGCGAAATACATTTTAAACCTAGAGGACTGCTGAATACAGGCAGAGCCAGATTTAAGATTTTGCTGCCCAAGTGCCCATAGTAAGGAATGGAGAGAAAGGGAGTGTGTGTGTGTGTATGTGTTTGGAGGTGGGGGGTGATGCATGGTCCTAAAGCAAATCAGAGCAGGCTCTTCTCTGGCCTGGGCATTTGGCACTTACAAAATTTGGCAGTAGGTACTTGCCTGTATTGCTTGTTTTTAAATCCAGTCCTGATTACAAGATACAGCCCCAGTCAAATACCTTTGTTTGCTGAACTCTAATACCCTTTAACAAAGCTTCAGTTGACATTTCTTGTAATATAGAAAGGGAAGGGCTGTTGGCAGCCCATCAAACAGCATCCACTAAGACAGTAGTTCTTAGGGACCTGCCTGAACAGTTTGGCTTTCAGGATATCGACAATAAATATGCCTGAGATATATTTGCATGCACATTGTATGTAAATCTATCTCATGCATATTCATTGTGGACATCTTGAAAACAGGCTGGGATTGGTGGGTCCAGAGGAGGGGGATTGAGATGCACTGTGCCAGGAGAATATATATACCCAGTGAGACATTAGGGGGTGTGCTGTCATTTATTTTCTTTCATTTTGTTTAGAATAAGCTGAATATTTTAGTGTACAATAAAATGATTAATGCACATTAAGAGGGTAACTTTCATACAAATACATGCAGTGGCATATATTTGCCTCTTTGGCTGCAAGCAGATCTACGCAAGTAGTTTATAACCCTTGAGTATAATATACGCACATTTTATAAATATGGTATCTCTACCCTACAACCTACATGTGTACAACAAGCTTACACACAAATACACTCAATGCATTGAAACTACGTGTATCAATGCATTGAACATGCTTTCTACCTATTTAAAATATTTACATGTGTATATTTTACATGTGCTAATAAAGTAGGATTTACATATGTAAGTTGGCCAATTTTCAAATATGCACATGTAAATAAAATTAACCAGTTTACCAATTAGTCCACCGTTCATCCAGTCCTTCTCCAGGGCATCGAGACCTTCCTGGTTCTTCTGCTGGGAACTCCTCCCCAGTTCACCCAGAACTCCAACCCAGAGAGTACCACACAATAAGCACATTTAATATCACGTATACCAGATAAATAGCAGGTGCAAAAATACGCAAGAAAGTTGTCAAATGTACATACATGTCTTTTAAAATAGCAATTTACGTACATAAATATTGGCTCAGCCCCAGAATGTCACAAGACTCCCCTTCTTTATGTGCATTTATGAAAGCAGGAGTATTTTCATCTTATTTTAAAATATAAGTAGAGGTTACTTGCTCCCGTATATACTAATTTTTAAGCACGTAAATTTTGAAAATTTGCCTCTAAATTGAATAGAATTCACTACATCGATTTAGTACACATTAATGCACACTTTCGGGCGGATTTTAAAAGCCCTGCTCGTGTAAATCCGCCTGGATTTACGCGAGCAGGGCCTTGCGCGCCGGTACGCCTATTTTCCATAGGCCGCCGGCGCGCGCAGAACACCGGGACGCGCGTAGGTCCCGGGGTTTTTGGACGGGGGCGTGTCGGGGGCGGGGCCGAACGATGCGGCGTTTTGGGGGCGGGATGCGGCGTTTCGGGGGCGGGCCCGGGGGCGTGGTTTCGGGCTGGGGCGTTCCGAGGGCATGGCCGCGCCCTCCGGAACCGCCCCCGGGTTGGGTCTCTGCGCGCCAGCAGCCCGCTGGCGCGCATGGATTTACGTCTCCCTCCGGGAGGCGTAAATCCATGGATAAAGGTAGGGGGGTGTTTAGATAGGGCCGGGGGGGTGGGTTAGGTAGAGGAAGGGAGGGGAAGGTGAGGGGAGGGAACGGAGGCAGGCTGCGCGGCTCGGCGCGCGCCGGCTGCCCAAAATCGGCAGCCTTGCGCACGCCGATCCAGGATTTTAGAAGATACGCGCGTATCTTATAAAATCCAGCGTACTTTTGTTTGCGCCTGCTGCGCAAACAAAAGTACGCGAACGCGCTTTTTTTAAAAATCTACCCCTAAATGAGGTTTAATGTGCTCTAAAAAACTTTGTGTGCATGAAAACCAAATGAGCTAAAATTAAATAAAATCTTCCCCCACCCCCAAATAAAAAGAAACAAAACCGATGAACATTTTCTGGCTGCAGACTTCTATGAGCCATGAGGGATTGTGCTTGCTCAGTGATAAACCATTTCATTCTCCTTGTGAACAGGTAGATGCAAATCTCTTCAGACAATTGAACAAACCTGGAAAAATGTCCTAATTTTTTTTTTAATTGTGTATCAGCCTTTTCTGAAAGAAAATCCCACAAAACCTAAATCAAATTTGATCAGACTGTTCAGAATTCCCCGCTCTGTAAATAAATGGTCAGTATAGTTTATTATGCTCCTCCACTCCTTAAATTTTAAAGTAAATGCTAATTTGAATCTGAAAATTAAACTGTTTAATTTCCCAAATGGTTGCAGCCCTGCTTCAGTGATTGTGCACTGGGTGGTTATCACAGCAACTAAGAGTTATATGCACACAAGTGTACTTTTCACATCCATAGGAGCGAGCAGACAAGGGATGGGTGAACCACCTCAGATTAAGTCTGAACCCCATCCAAACCATGGACAGGGGAATGGCTTCCAGATAACCAGAATCAATCTAGGGCAGAATGGGAATCACTCTAAACTATTAATGACTCAAATATGACTCCATATGCATCAGAATGGATGCTGTTGCTTTTCCAATTTTATAGAGCATGTTAGGCAACGCACCCTTGCTGACCAGGAGTTCAGTCTCCTCTGTGACTTAACCTCAGCACGACACTTTTGACTCATGGGCTTCACTGTAATGGTGGCCATGTTTCTTCCCTCCCCAGGAGGCACTCTGTGATGTTACCAACCCCTGCCAGCCCTCCCAGCTCCTAGTGAATAGCAAACTTGGCTATGGGAGTGACCTGGCTCAGCTTGAGTTGAGGATTTGTTGCGAGCACTGGAGCTAAATCTCAGTTACCATAAGTGGGGAAAAAAATAGCCAAAGATGCCTGCATTTTCCCTTCGTATTAGCATGGGAGCGTCCAAAACCGGTCCTGATTAAAAGCATTAGCAAGCAGAAGCATCTTTCTTCATTAAAAGTAAAATTAGAATAAGCTTACGGGAGGAGAGGTCAAAAGGAAAAGTTGCAGGGCTGGATTTATTGTTTATGTGCCTCTAGTAGAAGTAAGGAGCAAGGGGGAGAGGGTGAGCGGGGGGTCCCTTCCAAGAGCAGAGGGAGGAGGGAGAGACTCTTCCTTGGAACATGCAATGTGCTGAAAGGGGTGGATCATTCTTCATCCCATCAGAACTTTCTCGGAAGCTGGACTAGCAGCGCCGTGTCCCTCCTGCCTTTTTAAAGGCATAGGGGTGTGCTGGCAGCAATTCTAGTTACAGACACCATAAGAGGGAGAATGGAGTCTGAAGTTAGTGATCCAGTTACCTACATAAGGCTAGTTGAATTTTGTAGGTATTTAAAAAAACTAAATATAAAAAAATCAAGACATAGATCTTGGTGGTAAGAGAACCTTAAACACTGCCTGATTTTGAAGGTCCAAAACAAATTACTGGTATGAGAGATTTCATGCTCCTGTTTTTGAGAGTTTGTTGCTAACAGAAACACCATAGTGTCAGACAGTCATTTCCAACCCCTGCCCAGATTCTTCTGATTTCTCTAACACTGCAGCAAGCAATGGCAGGAATATCTTCAGTAAAGAGCTGTCTTTAAAGCATGCTTCCCTTTATGTAAGTTACAATGAGATCCTTAGGTTATTTGTGTGGAAACCACCCTGCAACTTCCAGCTCATGTAGTAGAAGCTCAGTTTGTTTTTGTTTTTGTTTTTTTTAATTCTCTTTATGCACTCAGTTACTGCATAAAGGAAATACAGTACAAAGCTCAGGATGTGTTCCAGGTACAACCCCGGACACACACACACATATTGAGCTCTCTATTCTATTTTCTCTGAGCAGTAATTGAACATTTTGTAAGTGAGTAACCCAGTTAACCGGGCAGGGATGGACGGAAAACCACACAGGCACCCCGCAGGTCTCATTATTTATACAGTGACGTATCAGCTGAGGGGTGCTCTAATGCATCAGGTCTGAACTGGATAAGTTCCACCAAAATACAATTATCAATTGCTAACCAGAAGTTCACCTGAAAAACCAGCTATATTGCCATCCTCCGAGCTGTGAGACAACAGAGCGCTTATTTGTTACCCAGGGCGCTACCTCTAATAGACTACCAGTGAAATAATATTTGCTTCCCAACACCACTTTGAATCCTACTCACTTTGTTAAAACGATTGCCTCTGGCTGTCTCCGCTGGTCTAATCTAATAGTTTCTAGTTTGTACAAGCCAAGCGCTTTCAGCCAACTACATAAATAACTTAAAGAGAAGAAGACACCTCTGCAGTGCTCTGCACCGGGTGCTATGGAACATGACAGATCAGTAAATGACGCCTCACTGCAGCTCACCTGGGAAGCTCTGTCAGTTGAATGTGAGTAATTACAATATTGTATTTGGGCTGAAAGGGTTGTCTGTCTTCCTTTAAAACAGGGCTAACAAGAAAAATAATTCCTGACTGATTCCTCCTGTGTATGAAACTGATCTAAGTGGCTCTTTTCTCTCTCTCTCTCTCTGTACCAGGGAAAAAAAAAAGACTTTTTTTTTCCTTGTTGCAAGTGTTAGCTTTGAATAGAAAATGAAGACTGCAGAATGTTAAAGGGAGGGACTCCCTGATGTGAAGGAGGAGGGGAGGTAGTATATTAAAAGGAAAGAGGTCTGAGTGCTTTCTTTTCAGCCTCCCCTCCATCCCAGCCTTATAAAAACAAAGCAAACTAAAATATTCTTTGGCAGGTTGGCAGTGCAGCTCAGCTGCTCCATCAGGGGATTCTGTGGTAGGGAGAGATTAAGGGTGGCTCACATTAAGGCATATGTGTGTTAAAGAAAACAGAAAGCAAAGTCTAAACATTAGGTTGAGGTTTAATCTGTGAGGGACCTGCTTCTCCAACCTCATAAAACTTTAAGGTATCCAAAAAATGAGTTTTCCATTTCTAAATGCCCTTTTCCCTCCTACAGGTGTTACATCTTTGGATATATTTAACTCTCTAGTTCAGTGGTCCCCGAACCTGTCCTGGGGAGCCCCCAGCTAGTCAGGGTTTCAGGATGAACTTAGAAAATGTGCATAGATTTTCATGCACTGACTTCTCTGCATGCAAATCTATGTCATTCATATTCATTGTGGATATCCTGAAGACAGGGCCCGTGCTAGCTTTTTTGCTGCTCTGTGTGAACAATTATTGTGCTGCCCGCCCCGCCCATTCATTCTTTTTCTGTCCCAGACCCACCAAAAAAAACAAAAAAAACCCCAGCTCCCTTCAGTGATACAAACTTTTAAAACTGACATCACCAATCACCACCCTGCTCCCCTGAACCCATGACTGGTGTAAGGGCATTAGATGCCCTAGGCGAACCTTATAGCCATACACAAAGCACCCCCTCCCCCCTGCTCCATTCCACACACACACACACACACACACACACACAGTTGTTATGCATTTATATTTTACATGAAGAATATCAAATTACAGTATCCTGAGGTAAAAATATCACTAGCCGTATATTATATTTACATGCACTGCTATGATGCCAACCAGAAATCACTGCAAAAGACACTTGGAACCCATGTGGTATCAGTCCTTTGTGATGTGTGTTGGGTGTGGGCCTGACCCTCTGAAAGCCCAAATACACTAATATACTTCCTATTAGAATGTCTCACCTCAATCACACACATAAACCTAACCTGTCTAAATTTTAAAAAGGGCTCAAAACCTGGCTCTTTACATTAGCATACCCAGACGTTGACCAAATTTAGCTTGACTTTAAACCCGCAGCCCACCCTTTCCCCCTTCCTTCTCTCTGCCTCTCCTTTTCTCCCCCTTTCTTCACCCCAAGCAAAGACTCCAAAATAATAGTGTTTCTCCGGCCTAAGCAATGACGCCTAAATTCTGTTATAAGTTTCCCCTCACCCTCCTTTAAGCCTACCCTACCATTCCTCCCTCCCCCCCCCCCCCCCCCCTCTCCCTGTCACTGCCATCACTGGTCTGGTACCTACCAGCCCATTTGTACATATTGTCTATTGTTAATTTATTTTCTTCAAATGTTCCTATCAAATTTCTCTCTTTCCCTATCCTTCCTACTGCTGTCCTCTCTCCTCCTTCATTACTGCTCCCCCTTCCCTTCCCTATTTATTGTATTTCTCTCTCTTGTTATTTTGTTACAATGTAAACCAGCATGATGTTCCGACGAATGTCGATATATAAAAATCAACAAATAAATAATAAATAAATGCAGAACATAAGCAGACCTTCACCAAATACAGAATAGTGCAGCCATAAAGTAGAAATACAAATGCACAGACAAAACTGAACTGGAAACTGCAAGAAGCCAGACACTCTATGCAGTGCAGAAATGAAAAAACAGAACCATCACCATTCCTCAAACATCAAACAATAAAATCAATAAATAAAATAAATACATAATCATAATACTAAAACATACTAATACTATTATATCAAAAAAGCTGATGAATGAAAGATCAAATAATTAAAAACTCATATACAAGTTTTTTAAAATGTCCTAGACACCAATAAAATATTTCATAACAGCAGACACATCAAATAACACCTGAAAAATAAAACTAAAAAGGATTTAAAAATTCATGCTCTCCATACCTGGGGACGTTTGATTTCCAGTCACCCTGGAATTGTCGTGGTTTAGTGGGAGTGGAATGCATAAGATTTCTCCTCTCTTTCTTATATATATACACACACACACACACACACATACAAGCTCATACACACATATGCTCCCTCACAGATAAACCTGCAGATGTCTCCAGCTCTTCTTTGGTTGGGATCTGCCAGCAGCCCCAGGCCCTCATCTTCATTTCAGCTGCTGGCAGGTTGGAATCCAACTGCAGCCCCCATTTTCTCTCTCTCTCTCTCACACACACACACGATCCAGGTAGCTTCCATTCTCTCTCGCTCTCTCTTCACGCATACTTACACCCCAAACAAGCTCCATTTACACCCACACACCCCAGGAAGGCTCCCATCCACCCAAATCCCAGGCAGGTTCCCATTCTCACACACACACACACCCTGCCCATCCCAGGAAGTCTTCCATGTATGCATATGCACATACACACACACACACACACACACACCCATCCCAATCAGGCTCTCATTCACACACACACACCCATCCATCCCAGGTAGGCTCCCAATTCACATAAAAAGATACACACACACCCATCGGAGGCAGGCTCCTATTCACATATACTATATATACCCATCCCAGGCAGGCTCCCATTCACACACACACATACACCCATCCCAGGCAGACTCCCATTCACACACATCACACATACACATATGCAACCCAGTAGATGCGACCCAGTAGGGTCCCATTCATACAACCACCCATCCCAGGCAGGCTCCCATTCACACACCCATTCATCCTAAGCAACCTTCCATTCACACACCCACTCATCTCAGGCAGCCTCCCAATCACACCCACACACTTCCCAGGTAGTCTCCCATTCACACACATACATACACACATGCAGACCAGGCAGTCAGTGTCCATGGGTCATTCTTCCTCCTCTGCTGCTGCCAGCCTGTACCTCCTTCTTTGTGAAGAACAGCTGTTCTGTGGCTCCTTTTCATGTTCTGGACCTTGGTAAAAAAAACACTTGCGGTGCTAGATGAGAATATAGGAAGTATTTGCACCGTGAATGTTGAATCCTGCGAGGCTAGCACATGAGGAGGAGCTGCCCGATAGGCTTCCTCTTCTGCTGTGGCCTCCTGCTTCTTCCGCTGCTGGTGGGATCAGATCCATCGGCGGTACCACAAGCCTCCTGCTTCTTCTGCCGCCTGTGGGATAGGGTCCACCAGCGTCAACATAGGCCTCTCCCTACTCCCGACGCTGCCCCACTGGGTGTGCCACCCTGTGCAATTGCACGGTTTGTACACCTAGTAATGCTGGGCCTGCCTGAAGACCTGACTGGTTGGGGTTACTCCAGGCAGGGCAAGTGCTTCCATTAGGCAAACTAGATTGTTGCGTACCTTCCAAAATTTTGGGGGTGGCAAAATCCATCTAGCAAGAGTCTCAGAGAGATTCTGTGCCAGAGCCAATGCTTCCAAAGAAGAGACGGTTCTGCTACAGCCATTGCCGCTGGTAGGAAGGAACACTGTGCTGGAATTGCTGCCAATAGGTAGGTTAGAGGAGGGGGTGAATAACTGAAGGATCGCCTAGGGCACTAAATATTCTTGCACCAGCCCTGCCCCCAGGATAGGTTTGGGAACCACTGCTCTAGATCATTGTTTCTCTGTGGACCAGGACGGACCCCCCCGGCAGCATTTCTGCTGGTCCACAGAGCAGCAATAATTGAAGGATGAGGAGGAATCAAAACCTGCTTTACAGCTGCCCATGCTGCATTCTACTCTGCAACCACAGCCAACAGAGACTTTTTCAAATTCTATCTATAGCCTTGCAGACCTTTTTTCCCAAGATCGTGGGGCCTCCAATTCTAGGACAGGATCAGCTATAGCTGAATGTTAATGAGCTGGAGTGAGACCAAGTGAGATTCTGCTTTACTTTATGGCCTTGCCTCCAATACGAAGCCATGAGGAGGTGGGACCAGAGAGTGGAGCAGATACTGATTCAATCTTATGCAAGCTCACTAACATTCAGCTGTAGTTGCTCACCTCCCAGAAATTTGGTCTTGGGACCAGTCTAGGGGTGGTGGTATTAATTGTAGTAGTGTTGTTGGTTGATAGAGGGGTGGAGACAGAGGAAGGGATTATTTATCTTTTTTTTTTTTTTTTTTTTAAATGATGAATGGGTAGCTTACTGGATGGGGGCAGGGAAAGAAAAGAATGTATTTTTCTTTTTATTAAATAACCAACTGATGGCTGACTGGATGGGAGAAGAAAGAGAGAAGGAGAATTTTTTTTTGTTTCGAAGATCATCTCATGGCTGGCTAGGAGGGAAAGGGATGTTTCTTTTCTGAAGACAATAATGTTAGCTGGTTAGGATAGGGAACAGGGGAAAACAGAGGTGATTTTTCATATGAGCCATGCTACTATAGACCAGGTTCCTTCCCCAATGATCTTGTCATGTGTTGGAGCCTTGCAGTGAACTGTATCTAGATCTGAGTGATGTGTTTTGACCTGTCAAAGGGAAGGTTTTCAACTTTACAAAAGCTGCAAGCGACCACAGCCAAGGTGAAGTAATATAAAAGTACGTCAAGGAACCCTCTACTGTGAATGTCATTGTTCTGCAGGGACCAGCATCCAGCACTCATGGTGTTGACAGGTTGTGCTGTTTGAACTGCCCAGAGAACAGCACTGCATAGCCTGCAGAAGAGGAGGCCAAAGGAATGGTGGGTGACCATTTAAGGTAGAAAAGGCACAATTTGGCTGGCTCTTTCTGTGTGTACAATGCAGGATGGCCAGGAGTTGGAGCCAGGAAGTAGGAGCCAGGAAGAGAGAAGTGCATCTGGCAGTCCTGCAATCAGTTCTCCTGAAGAGCTAATTATCGAGCAGGCGAGACAGATGTCTGCACTCTGAGGAAATAGAGAGACAGAAAGCTGTTCTTGTTTCATAGCCAAGATACATTTAAAATCCCAACAAGGGACAAAGGAGCCAGGAGCTGAGAGACTGAGAGACTTCTTTTACAGAGATATCCAGGCCCAGGAGCACATGGCTGGATCACCCTCCTAAGGGACTGAGTTAAGTAATCTAAAATTTGTACAGAGGGTATCTTAACAGAGGATGGAGAAGGTTTATTTCCTTGCCTTTTGTCTCAAATTCAGTATCTCATCTTAATTGCTTCAGCCTTTCAGCCAAAGTCAAGTATAAACCATTGCTGGTAGTTACTGGGAAAGAAAACTGGTGGACCGTGGTCTTTCTGTAAGAGACTGATACCAGGTCTGCATTCTATTTAATACTAAGTAAACCTTTTGAGGAAGCTCCCCAGAAGAGAGAGATCTTGCACATACTGCAGTGCTCATCTATTTGGTTTGTCTTCTAGCCAGTTTCACCATCAAGAGGGACGTCTTCATTTTCTTGATTGTTTTTTTTCTACACAATTTTCTGTTTGGGACAGGGTGCACCTTTTACAAACTGGTGATATTGGGGTGGATCTGCCCCCCCCCCCCTTTTTGAGTACCGTATTTCCACGCATATAACCCGCGGGGTAATGTGCGTTTTTACCTACCCCGCATGCCCCCCGCGGGGTATAAACGTGGGCGGGTTATCCAGAAAAAATTTTACAGCAGCGGTTAACATCTCTCTCCCCCCGCCCCGGCGCTTCACGCTGTATATCCCTCCGCCCACTCCGCCGCGGGCATTGACTCGGCTACACGTGGACAAACTTTCCGACCAATAAAGTTTCCCGACTCTGAATAGAAGCGAAGGAGGAAACAAAACAAAGCGTCAAGGAGAGCGCGCATCTGATAGGCTGCAGCTGAGAGGAGTCCGTCCTATCCCTGCGCCCGGCCGCTTCCTGATTGGTCAGGAAGGAACGAGGGGACAACGAGAGAGGAGGGTCAAACTCCCTCGGGAAGCAAAGCGCCGGCGATGTGAGAGGGAGCGGCTCGCACCCCGGGGCAGGCCATGAAAATGCTGGGCATGTACGTACCGGAGCGCTTCTCGCTGAAGGCGTCCAGCGTGCAGGACGGCATGGGGCTGTACACGGCGCGCAGAGTGCGCAAGGTCAGTGTGCCGGCGGCCCCGCCCCCTCGGACAAGCGCCCTGTCTGCCCGCGGGTTATATGAGGAGGTGGGGTATATTAAAGGTTTCTTACATAAATTTTGAAAACCTGCGGGTTATGTGTGTGGGCGGGTTATATACGTGGGCGGGTTATTGTCGTGGAAATACGGTACTCAGGGGTAAAGACAATTTTTTAAAGCTTTGCACTTCACTGCTTATCTCCCCAACCTTTCTCTATTAGCTTTCCTTATTTTTTTTACTATCCATATAAGTTTGTTGGTCTCCCTAGCTAGCTAGAATGTTCTAGTTGGATTTACTATCTACTTGTTTGGGAAGAGCACAGAATTGTGGTTTCAAAGTTACTGGGATCCTGTCTCATCCCCCACTCAGACTGCAAACCTGAAGATAAATCATATTTGTGAATATAATTTCTCATGAGGTTCTCCCCACTCCAAGTTTAAGGGTAATTCATAGTCTGGACCAAGCCGGGGGGGGGGGGGGGGTGTCACACATAAGAGCAACTTTATTTTTTAGAAAACAATTTTCGTAAACTGGCTAGTTACATTATTAAAATGGCACAGACCAGCTGCAGGGCTACAAAAGGTTGAAAAATATGACTATATTATATTATTCATCCCTGTTTCATGTTTTACTTTTACACCCTTCTCATTAATTACTGTTCCCCCTTTTCTCCTAGTTCTTTGATATAGCATGTTTACTTACCATAAATGGTATTTTCCATAGATAGCAGGATGAATTAGCCATGATATGTGGGGAGGCATCATCAGGCGGAATTGGAAGGACTCACCTCTCCAAGATAGTAGAGCTTTGAGTTCTTTTGAGCATCTGTAGGAGTTCCTGAGTGGGTGTTGCCTCGAGAACCTCCTCAGTTTGTTTCAGAGCTAACTAGTGATATGGAGACATGGAGACAGCAACTGACCCAGAATCCTCTGCTATCTTAGCCTTCCTGGCTATATGAACTTTAACTGCCCTACTGAGCCTGACCTGGAGGAATTCCAAGGATACCTGGACAGCAGTTGAAGCTGGTGACACATTCTGATGCCTAATTATAGGGTCACAAAAGCAGAAGGCAACGGTTGGAACCTCAGGCTAGACTGTCACTACAGGGGCACCATTAACAGGGGCATCTGTAAACACAGCCTAAGAAGCGATAATTGCCCTGACCAGCAAGATTCTAACAGAACAAAGGACTATCTAAAGAGTGATGGTAAATGGGCTCCACCTTGGAGAAATAATCAGTAGGGGTGTGCATTCGTTTTGAACTTATATGTAAAACGCTACTTATTCTTTTTTTTAACTTAAAAAAGTGATCAGGCGAAAACGATCGGATTTCCAACTTATTCAACATAGCTATGTTGAATACGTTGGAAATCGCGATCGTTGATCCTAAATAAAAATTTAAACCCCTCACCCTCCTTAATCCCCCCCAAGACTTACCAAAATTCCCTGGTGGTCCAGCAGGGACATAGCTATGTTGAATACGTTGGAAATCGCGATCGTTGATCCTAAATAAAAATTTAAACCCCTCACCCTCCTTAATCCCCCCCAAGACTTACCAAAACTCCCTGGTGGTCCAGCAGGGAGTCAGGAAGCCATTCTTCTATTCCTTTGCGAGGAGCACGTGACGTCCGCATCACGTCGGACTGACGCGGCCGTCACGTGGTCCACCGCGGTTCCGCTCCCGGACCCCTCGTTGGACACAAACGGAACTTTTGGCCAGCTTGGGGGGGCCACCTGACCCCCCCAAGCTGGCCAAAAGTTCCGTTTGTCCATAAGTCGAAAAGGGGGGGCCTCCTGACCCCCCCAAGCTGGCCAAAAGTTCCGTTTGTGTCCAACGAGGGGTCCGGGAGCGGAACCGCGGTGGACCACGTGACGGCCGCGTCACTCCGACGTGACGCAGACGTCACGTGCTCCTCGCAAAGGAATAGAGGAATGGCTTCCTGACTCCCCGCTGGACCACCAGGGAATTTTGGTAAGTCTTGGGGGGGGGGGGGGGGATTAAGGAGGGTGAGGGGTTTAAATTTTTATTTAGGGAACCGGTGCACGTATGGACATAGACTCAACTTATGGAATTCTCCATATGTCCATATTGACCGAAATTGACCCCCCCTTTTCGACTTATGGACTTATGAACATAAACTTTTTGTCTGCACATCCCTAATAATCAGGGTAGTTTAGGGATAATCTATCATACTGTTGACAAAACAATCTATGCAAATGATTCTCTAGGTGGTCACACAAGTACAGAATTTCTGACCTAGTATTGTATTGTATTTTACCTATAAAAAAAGGATCAGTTCATGTATACAATGAGATGCTGGTGGTCAGTTTGTTAGAGAAATTGCATCCAGCATCTCCCAAGAATACTTATATTGCTCAATAAAAAATTATACTTTCTACAAAATGAAAGTGTTCTTGTATCCCTGGATAAGCGTCATGAAGCATGGCTTGGCGCTTAACACTAAAGGGTAGATTTTTAATCTTACGCACGGGTACATTTGTGCGTGCTACCCGGCGCGCACAAATGTACACCCGATTTTATAACATGTGGTGCTGCTGCGTGCATGTTATAAAATCCAGGGTCAGCGCGTGCAAGGGGGTGCACACTTGTGCACCTTGCATGTGCCGAGCCCTAGGGGACGCCCGATGGCTTTCCCCGTTCCCTCCGAGGTCGCTCCAAAATCGTAGCAGCCTCGGAGGGAAGTTTCCTTTCACTCCCCCCCCCACCTTCCCCTCCCTTCCCCTATCTAACCCACCCCCTGCCCTATCTAAATCCCACCCTACCTTTATTGCAGAGGCAGGCGTAACTTGCAGCCAGCCGGCGCGCCATCCCCCAGCACAGCCGCTGTGCCAGAGGACTCGGGACCGCCCCCGGACCGCACCTGGACTGCCCCGGACCGCTGCCCCACCCCTGGACCGTCCCTTTTTCAAAGCCCTGGGACATACGCGTCCCGGAGCTTGCGTGCACCGCCGAGCCTATGCAAAATAGGCTCGGTGCGCGCAGGAGTAGGTTTTCGTGTATATTAGACACGTAACCCTTTGAAAATCTTCCCCTAACTGTATAGTCAACTCTCCAGGGAGAAGGGTGGGTATCTCATGGCAGGTATCTTATGGTAAGCAATAAACATGTTTTGTTTTTTTTTGTCAATAAGCAGGCTAAATTAATCATGATATGTGGGAAGTCTCAACCTGAGGGTTGCAATGGAAAGTTACTGAAAGAACAACCCAGTCTCCATTGTGGAGAGTAGATTACTAAGAGAGTATGTTATGCAACACTGCCTGCCCAAAGGTACTGTCAGCATTTGACAGATTATCCAGACAGTAGTGAGACATAAAAGTATGCACTGATGACCATCTGGCAGCTTTGCAGATGTCTTTCAGAGTAAATTCTCACAAGTAGGCTATGGAAGAAGCCATAGTTCTAATTTGATGAACTTTTACTGGATCATCAAAATCAAGCCCTGCTGAAGTGTAACAGTGCTGAATATATTTGGTTATCCGGTTGGACCAAGTGAATTTGGAAACTGCTGTTCCTCGACTGTTAAGTTCATATGAGACCAAAAGTTGAGAATCTTGTTGATGTGGCTGAGTTCTCTTATAGTACACCAGAGCTCTTTTACAGTCTAGGGTGTGAAGATTTTTCCCACTATCATGAGCATTTGGCTGCAGGAAGAAAGTCGGCAGCACAATGGATTGATTGATGTAAAAAGATAAAACTATCTTCAGAAGGAACTTCGGATGCATACGGAGTATCACTTTATTGTGAAAAAACTACATGTAAGGCTCACTGCTCGCTGACGTTACAGTGACTAGGAAGACCACTTTCCATTTGAGATATTTCAGTGACACCATTTTAACAGTTCAAAGGGCAAGTTAATCAATTGGGCGAGGACTATGATGAGATTACATGGTGCTGTTGGTTTACGCACTAGAGGTTTCAAGTGCCACAACACAGCCAAACCTTAGATCTCAGTGATAGGGTGAGGCCTCAGCGCTGGACACATCCTAGGGCTAGGCCTTGGTAATAGGATTAGGCTGCTACACTGGGGCTAGATTCATCACCGGGCTCAGGCAGTTTTTTGACCTGTGAAGACCTGGTCAGGGTCACCAGAGGCCTATTATTTTTTATTTTATCAGTTTATATTTGTTTTGTTTTGTGGGGGAGGTTTGTCTTATTTATTGTTTTTTGTTTCAGTTTGGCAAATGAACTGAACCAAAAATACATTAAAAGAGCTGAATATAAATGATTAAAAAAAAAAAAATCCCCTATAACAAAAAAACAAACCAAAGTGAATAGTTTGGGGCCGCATATCCCTCACTCTTCCCTTCCCCACATCATCCACTGCTCTTTTGCTCCTCCCTCATCTCTTTGATATCCTTGTTCTTTCCTGGCTCTGCCAGCATGTTCTCTCACCTTACTCTGGTTTTCTCACTTCTCCACCTGCCCTCACTCTTTCTTCTCCATCTCACCTACCACCTCCCCCACACCAACTTCCTCCACTATTCACTGAGGCCACTGCTTTGGCGTCTTCCAGCGCACTCCCACCAGAGTTCCAGGCTCCTCTGCATCATCCCTAGAGGTGAAATGAAGATGAAAGCAAGCCTATTGGCACAGGAAGAAGGGGGGAAGATGAAGAATGCAGCATCATGGGCAAGGAGGGTTTGATAGTGGACACACTAGGAGAGGAAGGAGGAATGCAACAACAGGAGTGAGGAAGAGGTAAAAGAAAGAAAGAAGAAATATATATTTTTGGAGTGGGCAGAGTGCTTTATTCTTGAAAGAGCTTTATCATAATAATTTATTGACCCTTCAGAATACAGTACTTTCCAGATTTCTTGAATTTTCCATAAATCTATTTTTAAAAGTATTGCGCATCTCCACACACCTCTCTTATTGGTAGCAGCCTAAATGAGGCATTAAACTTGGGTGCTTTAGAATAATAATCATTAAACCAGCAGGTTGGTGGTTAACTGCTTTGATAACAGCAATGAAAAAAAACAAAAACCCAAATGGCTATATACCTCTCATGCTGACAACATTAGTTACTTTTTAAGCATTTTCATCTACAATATATGGAAAGGAGTTAGACCCATAATTCACCAATTCTTCAAAGTTTATAATTAATGCTATAAAAACTGGCAAACTCAGTTTGACAGAAATTGCTTGTTTTATCCTCCTCCAAACACACGCACACAGCTTAAGCAGAACAACATAACATATAATTTCACTATTGTGGAAGACTGACATTGACAACTGTCTCCCAAATTCCCTTGTCTTGCTGGCACCTCTCACAGCTAATTTCCTGAGATGTAGGTGTCTCTGGCATTGTGTCCTCTGTTTAGGATTGAAAATTCTAAACATCTGTTTCCTTATCGTTGACGATTTTTTTTCTTCTAATTTTTTTTAAATTTGGATATATACAAGTTTCTTTTTCTCCAAGCAGAATTCCAACTCCTTTTTCAATCACATCATTCTACAAATGTGAATTCTGACAGTTTCTGACAAGTGGTCATCCATGCTGCCTACGGTGACCATCAAGTTCCACCGAGAACAAAGAATATTATTATCAGTAGATAGTTACACTTGGATAAATTGAAAAATTGGGAATGAGACTCGCATGGTCTGTGAGGAATCCATGATTTGAACTCAAAGATTTGTGCAATTTTCCAGGCTCTTAATATGAAGCTTTTACCATTCTTCCTCTTCTGCTTTCATCAGGATTGTCTTGGCAATGAGTGGACAATAGCATTTGCAGGCATGGGCATCAAAACATTGTGCAGCATAGGGCTTGATTTTCTTGGCCCTCCCTTTTCCTGCTGCTAGAGAGACCTGCCAGGTGACATCCTGGACTAGTGCCGGACCATTCCTTTTTACAGCGAGGCATGAGGCACGCAGTCAAAGCCGCATACCAAAGGGGCACGCCCCTTTGCATGAATTTTGGGGACGTTTGGACCTAATTTGTGAGTACACTCCTCTATGTGATGGACCCTATGGTTACATCACCATTAAGATCTGGGTGAGCCTTTAGTTCACCTAGAGAGAGTGCAGGTTAGTTGTGAGGGGGAGGATACCAATCAAATATAGTCCCTCTCTTTGAGGGGTCTGGAATGGCCGTCCCCCTGAGAGTCTATATAGAAGCTCCCTTCAGAAAACTCGGGAGGCAGACCCTTTAGGTTTTCTGAGAGTTAGGAAGAAGAGAGGAGTTTTGCTTGAGTTGTATTTTTTTTCAGGTCCAATCAGAGGACCCAGGCAAACCATGCCTTGTGCTTCTAATCAGGATTAGGAGGGGATTCCTTATCCAGTCCACTCACTGGCTGGTTAGGATTTTCCCTCTGGGTCTATTTTTCGGGTTTAAGATTTTAAGTGATAGGAGCCTTGTGAAAGCCTGTACACTGCCTGGGCTCAGGGCAAGGGGAACCCTGTTCCTGGGGCTGACAAGGTTAGGGAAGACCTGGTCTCCAAACCCTCTATGAGGAAAAGGAGGTGTCAGTGACCTGCTGCAAGGAGGAACTCCGGTGTTAAATTCATTTGGGGATAAAAGACTGAGTTCAAGATCCAGGAGGACGTTTTGGCTGCCCTTCCTTCCTGTTTGAAGCAAAGATAGCTGCTTCCTTCAAGTGGATCCCTCTTAGCAGGGATCCAGAAAGGAGACATAAAGAGACTATATGTAAGAACTAAGTAGATCCTGAAGACCTGCTAACCATGAGTAAAGGGAAATCAAAATTCATTTCCCTGAGGAGATTTGCTCTCTGTGCCACAGATTCTTTACCATTTTTATTAGCTTAGAAAATTTTCTTTACCATATCTAAAGAGACCCTGCTCACCTGGGAAATCTACTATTACCTAATCCAAGAGAGTGGATGTTTCCCTGGCCCTGACATATGAGCTCTGCACAGATAGAGAGAAAGAGACTGTAAGAGAAGAAAACAAGACAATACTGTGGAGCTGCAGCTTCGGATATTGTGCCATTCACATTCATCACCGTTGCTTGCATAGTAAAAACTTTAATTTTGGACACTAACACAGTGATTCCAGAGTATTTATTTCACACTCACTACACCCATCACATGGATAAGTACCCTCTCCCAAGGGAAACCAAGGAAAGAGAAATGTGTAAAAAGGACTCCCTCCCCCCCCCCCCCCCCCCACCTATAAATGATTCAGCCCTGGAAGTAAGAGAGCCTTAGGAGAGCTAGCCAATGAGTGACTCCAACCCCGAAGAGAAATAAATTATTTTATGGCCCCACCTGTGCAGGATAGGCACTCTGGGGTGGAGTTGCATCTATATCTACTGAGTGGCCAAATGGGGGAAAAAGGAAGGGATCTCTTAGAGCCATCACAGCTGGTTCTACTTCTTCTTCTAAATTGACCCAATTGACTAATCAGGAATCTTTGACGCTAAGAACTGCACTAATTTGGGTCAGACTGGGCTTCACATCTTAGATGCCAGCTTTCGTGTATCTTCCCTTAGTCCAAACCCTCGTACACCGCCAGCAGTTGGGGGTGAGAATGTCAGTTTTTCCTTGGGTACTGGCTCTAGTACCGATATTATTCCTGATCCAAATCCAAGTGATGGGAGGAGTCTGACTTTGGTGCAGCATTTAGAAGGTGCAGTTGGGGGTATATCCCAGTGCCCAGTGCTCACCCTATGAATCTGCCCCCACCCCCAAATCAGCTGTGATCACTATGGACTCTCTTTGGTCAGCTATTGTAGGATTTGGGAAATCTTTATCTGATAAAATGGACTTTGTGGTGTCTAATTATTGAGATCTTAACAGTCAATGAAAGAATATGAAGAAAAATTTAAAGAGCTGGACAAACAAATATTGGATTTGAAAAAGTGTGACTCTCTGATGATTAAAGACAAGGACTGGTCATGTTGGCAGATAGAAAATTTAGTTTCCATGTGAAATTAAGATTTGTTAATTTCCCTAAATGTGGTATTATCTCTATTTTAGTTACTAAGGAAATTTCATATGCAAATCTTGAATGTTCCATCTGATTCTTTTCCTCCTATTATAAAGGCATTTTATTTGTCTGATAAAGCTGTGCGCGCATGTTATAAAATCGTGCGTACATTTGTGTGCGCCGGGTTGCATGCACAAATATACACCACACGCGTACCTTTTAAAATCTTCCCCATAGTGCGAATGCAAATTTTTGGGAGGGGTGTGATCAGGGAAATATCACAGAGTTTTAACACCAGAAATAACTACACCTTTATTCCTGGCATTAGGCTGTGTGATATGCCTGAAATGGCCATAACATAATTTGTGAGAGAGAGAGAGAGAAAACCTCTGAGGAGGGGTTCATAGTGTACAACTATTTATATCTTTATAGGAGGGCCATCTAATAGATTGAGGTGAGGTGTTGGTAGTACTTTAGGGGCAAATTTTCAAAGGCCCGCGCACGCCGGTGCGCCTATTTTGCATAGGCCGCCGGCGCGCGTAAAGCCCCAGGACGCGCATAAGTCCCAGGGCTTCCTGTCGGGGGGCGTGTCGGGATGATGCGGCGTTTAGGGGGCGGGGCGCGGCGTTTCGGGGGCGGCGATGTGGGCGTGGTTTCGGCCCGGGGGCATTCCGGGGGCGTGGCCGCGGCCTCCGGAACAGCCCCCGGGACCGGACCACGAAGCGGGGCAGCTGGCCGACGCGCACAAAGGTAAGAGGGCGGTTTAGATAGGGCCGGGGGGGTGGGTTAGGTAGGGGAAGGGAGGGCGAAAGAAAGTTCCCTCCGAGGCCGCTCCGAAATCGAAGCGGCCTTGGAGGGAACAGGCAGCGCGCGCTGGCCTCGGCGCACGCAGGTTGCACAAATGTGCACCCCCTTGCATGCGCCGACCCCGGATTTTATAACATACGCGCGGCTACGCGCGTATGTTATAAAATCCAGCGTACTTTTGTTCGCGCCTGCTGCGCGAACAAAAGTACGTGCTCGCGCAAGGTTTTAAAATCTGCCCCTTAGGGTTTAGGGGCCAGTTTCTCATGTAGATTGAGATGTACGAACAGCACAGTACACCTTGGTGAAGATTTGACGTCATTTGGAGTAAAGAAAGTCTCACAAAGATGACATTTTGTACTAGAGTGAATTTTAGTACATATGCGCAGCAATGCAACAGGTCTTTTTCCCAGTTCACTCCCAGTTCGCCCCAGTAAAGGAGAGGACTTCTTAAACCCTCTAGCTAACTTGCCTCCCTTTTATCCTATTAGCCTGAGCCTTAAAACCCCGCTGACTAGCCTAGTTTTTTTTGTTACACGACTTACACGCCATCCATAGCAGAAGTAAGGTTATGTGGTCGGGGACCCCAGCATGCGCTTGTGTGCATAACTACTTATGTGCTGACTTCATGGCGCAGTCTAGGCCCCACTCAAACCACGCCCACGCTCTGCCCTTTTCTCAGAAAACCTTTTTTATGCGTGTACTGGGAAATATGTGCGTGGCCATGGGCCTTTTAAAATCCGTGCAGTGTTCGTGGGTCCCAATCACCTGCAAAATATCCCGTTTTTTGTGCACACAAGCCTTTGAATATCACCAGTATATGTGCATACTTTTACTCACATAGGGGAGGTGAATTCTAGTGGGTGCAGACTGGTGGAGTTGAGATTTAATGCACATACTTTTTATTTTATTTTATTTTAAAAAGTATGCATGCACATTCTCTTGGCAAAACTACATGTACCAGATAGCAGGTTAAATTGTGTGGTCATAGTTTTGCCAGAATAATTTTTAAAGTAGACCTATTCACATTGCCCGCTTTGCAAATTGGTATAAGAACATAAGAAAATGCCATACTGGGTCAGACCAAGGGTCCATCAAGCCCAGCATCCTGTTTCCAACAGTGGCCAATCCAGGCCATAAGAACCTGGCAAGTACCCAAAAACTAAGTCTATTCCATGTTATAATTTATGTATATTTTTGCTGGCTAACTTATGTGCAATATTACAAAATTATCCCTATAATGAACAGCCCTACTCCTTGGAGCTTACAATCTAGTGGCAATTGGTAGACATGACACACAACAAAAACATATAAATAGTACCCATTAAAAATTTTCTCCTTTGTCTGGGTAAAATATTTAGCCAGATAGTGTCATATAGAGCGCTATCTGGCTAGATTTGTGTGGATAAGTCAGTCCATACAAATAGCAGGTCTAAAGTTACCCTGGTAACTTTACTCAAATATGCAGTGGAAAACTTATCCAGATAAGTTCCACTGAATATCCAGATCGAGTTATGAGGGTAATTTTACCTGGAGAACTTACTAGTTTTGCAAATATGGACCTCTTTGGATGAAAGCTTTATATCAGAATTATAATTCTTTTTCTTAAGTTAAAGAGTATGAAGTGTCTGAAGTTATCTATTAGTAAAACCTTCATCTTCAGTTTTTATTTCATTTTTCCTATGAATGTATCAGTGTTTATTACAATAAGAGCAAACAAAGGAGAAATCAGTGGAAACAAGGACTCATTATTTTTACTGGTAAATATTGTTTTTGCTTTTATTGAAATAAACACTGATAAAATTCCAAGGAAAAGTAAAATATAAACTGAAAACGAAGGTCCCTGTCTAATAGGGCTGTGCATTTGTTTGAAATGTAAAATGCAATGAATGAGACCACTTTCATTTAATTGGTGGACCTCCAAAGTTAATGGAGGGTGCCCATGAATTAAATAAACATTTAAATATAAACATTCATTTAAATTTTGCATTGAGATTTATGGCCCATGGGAAAAGTGCTGCAGTGAGACTGGTAAGTAAAGCAACCAAGAAATTCCTGAGTGACATAGTAGCCAGAACACAGCCAAGGCAGTAGAAAAGGGCAAGTAGAGACAAGACAGAGGACCAATCAAGGTGAAGCTGCCCTATACCTAATGATAAATCGTGGGGATCTTGCTCTGCTATGCCTTCCTACCATGCCTCTGATGTAGCCAACTTGGGTGTCTTGCTGCCACTCTACCTTGCTACTATAATCCTTATGCCACACCTTGGAGATCTTTCTGTCATGCAGCCTTGCTGCCACACCCCATGCTTTATGCCTTGGGGTGTTCTTGCCCCTGTGGTTGGCTGCGTTGCAGCTCTCACGGTGCTTTGGGGGGGGTCTTCATGTCACTCTTCGTGCTGTCTTGTTCCTCTGTAAGTTCCTGGTGGTTTTTTGTCTGCCACCTGTGCTGCTTTGTTCTCCCTTCATGGTGCTTTAGGATGTTCATGCCATTCTTGGTGCTGCTTTGCCCCCTCGTGCTGCCTTTGAAGGTTCATGTCACAGTTATCAGTGCTCTCTTTTGAAGCCTTGGAGGGTTCTTGCCACTTTTTTTCTGCTGCTTTGCTCATCTAAAAGTGATTAGAAAACCCCAGTGCGGAAGTTCAAAAATAGGCTGTATTGCGTCCTCCATTGACTTTAATGGGAAACCCAAAAAACAAATGGAACAAATAAAAATAGTTTTTTTGTTTCATTTGAAATGACCCAAAAAAATGGAAGTGACCTACAAAACAAATAAATGAATTGAAACAAAACCTTTGCCTCTGCACATCCCTATTATCTATAAATACCATATACACTGTCAGGAAATATTTCTTAGGGACGTATGAACCTCTTTATAAGGTTCACAAACAAATTCAGTAAACCCATTTAAAATCCACAGATTTATCAAATTGTTTCATAGACTGTTTTGAATTTCCACATATATTGCCAAGATCTCTGATGGGAAAAATCTGGCCCATTATTTTTTTCCTGCAAATCTCTGGAAAATCAGTGGAATTTGTCCAACTTGAACCAAGCTCAAATTCATCTGGTTCCTTTTAGACTCTGGTTAACACATATATACATATAAACATTATTTTAAATGCAAAAAATTGTTTTCATAAAGAACTGCTATATAAACCTTTAACAGATATATCCTTCGTCTCTATGCATTTCCTTTTCTAAGGTGCCTTGCCAGTTTTATCTGGCTAAATTTGAACAGCCACACCATATTGATTAATCCTAGTCTAAAACTGCCACTGCATAACTAAATGTCTTGCTTTGTTGCTAGATATCAGCTCCAGCCCTCATTTTCAGGGTCATTCATCAAAATGGGTTAGGGTGTTATTGGGGGCATTAGGGCCCTAACACCTGCAATATTTTATTTTTTGCATCATGGAGATATATATATATATATATATATATATATATATATATATATACAAACTTAGTCAAAGGGGAGAAGTTTTTCTTGTAGTTCAGCTGTGTGATATGCCAGATATGGGATTTGTGATATTTACTGCAAACCCCATTTTTTGAGAGAGAGAATGCTTCTGGGGTGATATTATGCATTATGCATGTTTGTCATGTATTTATACCACTGTAGGAGGGTCATCCAGTAACTCAAGGTGAGGTTTTGTTGGTGGTCTAGGGTTTGGAGACCAATTTTACATGCACAGTCAGAGGTACGAACAGCACAGTACACATCAGTGAAGATTGGATGAGATTTGGAGGGAGGAAAGATACACAAAGATGAGATTTCTACAATGTTCTCTCGCTCTAGCTTGATAGCACCCAAGTAGAGAATGTATAAGGGATGTGAATCGTTTTTTGACGATTTAAAATATCGTCCGATATATTTTAAATCATCAAAAATCGTTAGAGCCGCGATACAATAACAATTCCCCCGATTTATCGTCAAAAATCGTAAATCGGGGGAAGGGGGAGGGGAAAGGGGAGGGCGGGAAAACCGGCACACTAAAAAAACCCTAAAACCCACCCCGACCCTTTAAAATAAATCCCCCACCCTCCCGAACCCCCCCAAAATACCTTAAATTACCTGGGGTCCAGAGGAAGGGTCCCGCTGTGATCTTCCACTCTCGGACCTCCGGTGCTTGTAGAAATGGCGCCGGCGCTACCTTTGGTTTTTCCGTACAGAAAAACGATTTGCGGCAGGAGATCGCTCCCGGACCCCCGCTGGACCCCCAGGGACTTTTGGCCAGCTTGGGGGGCCTCCTGACCCCCACAAGACTTGCCAAAAGTCCAGCGGGGGTCCGGAACGACCTCCTGCAGTCGAATCGTGTTGTCTACGGCCGGTGCCATTTTGCCCCCTGCTGGGGGTCCAGCGGGGGTCCGGGAGCGATCTCCTGCTGCGAATCGTTTTTTCCGTACGGAAAAACCAAAGGTAGCGCCGGCGCCATTTCTACAAGCACCAGAGGTCCGAGAGTGGAAGATCACAGCGGGACCCTTCCTCTGGACCCCAGGTAATTTAAGGTATTTTGGGGGGGTTCGGGAGGGTGGGGGATTTATTTTAAAGGGTCGGGGTGGGTTTTAGGGTTGTTTTAGTGTGCTGGTTTTCCCGCCCTCCCCCCCACTGGACCCCAGGTAATTTAAGGCATTTTGGGGGGGGGGTTTGGGAGGGTGGGGATTTATTTTAAAGGGTCGGGGTGGGTTTTAGGGATGTTTTAGTGTGCCGGTTTTCGATTTTCACGATTTTCACGATTTTAACGATATTTAAAAAACCCAAACGGCGACGATCCAATTCCCTCCCCCTCCCAGCCGAAATCGATCGTTAAGACGATCGATCACACGATTCACATCTCTAGAATGTATGATGCTAGGGTGACAGTATATTGTAGAAATCTCATCTTTGTGTATCTTTCCTCATTTCAAATCACATCAAATCTTCACTGATGTGTACTGTGCTGTTTGTCTCTCTCCCTCTCCCTTTCCCTCTCCTTATGAAGTGGAAATATCATGGGTGTGATAAATTTAATGCATGTTGTGGTAACTCAAAAATTAGATCTAGCTTCACCCCCTTTTTATCACAGGCACTATTAATGCAAAAATTATAGCAAAATGATGAATCTAGCTGCAAGTTTGCTGTATGAATGAGTGGATCCCGACTTCCCTCCACCCAGATCTTCTGTCAAATGGTTATCAGTTCAATAAAAAGTAAGAAATAATGAAACTTCTCTCCTGTGCTTAAGGCGACCAGAGTTGTATACATTGGCATCAATACAGGAGAAACTGAGCTTGAGTCTAAAGCAATGTAACATTCAGATAAACAGGCTTGCCAAACAGGGTCAGGTCAAAACATACATGCTCCATGTTTGGCTGATACCATATTCATGACAAGTAGCTTGTTCCAAACCTTGAAAAGATTAAAAAAAAAAAATTTGTTCCCACACATTTCATCTGCTGGGAAATTCTGTTGAAAAGTTTGTTAAACATCAGGGCCTAATCCAATGCTTTGTTTCCTGGGGGGAATTAATTGCATAGAGTCTAATATCTAATTTTTAAAAAATTAAGATATACAGTTACATGGCAGGACAAATTTTAAGATTGCAGAAAGCATATATATATATATATATATATATATATATGTATTGATATAGATACAGTTATATAGATATATACGGGGAAATTTTAAATCCCCGGCGCATGCCAATACCTGGAGATATGTGCGTGGCCGCCGTCGTGCACGCACCGAGTGCTTTATCAGAGTTGCCCGGCCACACGCGTATCTCCCAGTATGCACAGAAGTGCCGGGCTTTTAAAAGGGGGCAGAGTATGGATGGGGAGAGGACAGGGGGCAGGGGCCAGCAGGGACAGCACCTTTTATGCTCTGTCCTGGTGAAGCACGCCAGCAACTGGATGGCTTGCGGAACTTACTGCTACTCCTGGGAGCAAGTAAGTATTAAAACAAAAAAATTTTGGGTAGATACGTGGGGTTTAAGGGTTGGGGAGGAGAGGAGAGGAGAGAATAGGGGAAAAGGGAGGAAGGAAACATAGGGGGTTAGGGATGGGAATGCCCCGATCGCGTTGCTATGCGCTTATCAAAAAATCCCCCCTTGTGCGCGTGCGTTGGCACCCGCACACATGCGCGCACGGATATAAAATCGAGCACGCATGTGCGCTCGGGTATTGCATTTTATAACACGCGTGCGGCAATGCTCATGTTATAAAATCGACGCGTCCCTTTTAAAATGTACCCCATATATATCTAAATATATATGTAAATGCTAAATTGAAAACACAAATATCACCTCCCTTAATAAATATACACACCACCATTAACTATTTTTCCAAAATTACAAAATGGATTTTATTAAGCTTCATTGAACTGTCCTAATGCTCTACTTATTATGTAAAATTGTCCTAATTTTATTGGTATATTTATGTAAAGTACAACAGAAAACATTCACTCAAACACACATACCATCCTAAAAACAAATATTACAATATCTCTGTAGAACAAAGCAGATACAAATAGCGTTGGTTTGGGTGAAAATGTGATGGGATTATCATCTTGTGAAGAGATCACTGCAATAGTTCTGGTTCCCCCTGAGGAAGCCCTTAACAGGGCAAAACAACAGTTTTTTTAGGGGTTCTTTGTTCATCGGTTAACTTTGGGACATATTTCCCCAAAGTGCAATGATCATAAGAATACAGAATAATCAGTTAAGAACATGGGACTGTGGGAATAGAATTGATATGTGTCTTTGTGATGGTTTCAAGGCTTAATCGAAGTAATAGTGCTGTTCTTTGTACATTGAATTACACAATATAGCCTGAACTTTAAAAACGCCGCGTGCGTAAAATCCAGGAGATACATGCATGGTTGGGCCTTGTGTGTACCGTGTGCATTTTAAAAATGGTCTGGCCACACGAGTATCTCCTGAAATGCACAGATTGCTGGGCCATGAAAAAGGGGTGGGCTGGGGGGTGGGATCTGGGCAGGCAGGGGCGGGGGCTGATCGGGATAGCAGCCATTAGGCCCTTTCCTCGGGCAGAGTTCGCCGGCAGCCAGCCGGCGCACAGAAGCTACTTCTGTTCCAAAGGAGCAGTAAGTATTAAAACAAAAAAAATTGAAATAGCAAGGTAGGGGTTAGGGGTTTGGGAGGTGAGGGGAAAAGGTAGAAAGGGTAGTTAGGGGAATAGGGAAGTTCCCTCCCAGTCCACTCCTTAATTTAGAAAAATCCCCCCCCCCCCCGGTTGAGCATGTTAGAGAACCCCCGCCTGCACATGTGCATGTCGATATAAAAATCAGCCGCACACGTGTGCATGGGAATTGTATTTTATAACACGTGCGCAGCGACACGAACATGTTACAAAATAGCCACATCCATGTGCGTGCACAGGGAACCATGAGCACATGGATGTGCTCGTCGCCTGGGTTTTGAAATCGAGAAGCATTTTGAATGCTTTTTAAAAAAAATATTTAAGTACATTTGTATTTGCTTTGTTCTACATACTATGATATTTGTTTTTAGGATGGTATGCATGTGTGAGTGAGTATTTTGTGTTGTGCTTTATATAAATATACCAATAAAATTAGGATAATTTTACATAGTAAGTAGAGCATTAGGAAAGTTCAAAGAAGCTTAATAAAATCCATTCTGTAATGTTATAGTTGCAGCCCGAGGCTGCAACTATAACATGCAAAGAAATTACGTTAACTCAAGATAAGTATTGAGAAGAAAGTTAAAATATTGAAAGTTTTAATACACGGAGCACTTACACATAAAAAAATATAAAAGGACTGACCAATGATTAAGTATAAGGCAGAGTGACAAAATGGTATGGATTATCACACTATGACGCCTAGTATGAAGGTCATATAACGTATGCGCTATTGAATATTAATTATTGAGATGATGGGATTTTAGGATAAAGTGTGGTTAGTATATTGATCCCTTGCTCATAAGAAAATTTAATGGTCGATGACAGGGGAGTAATTGTGTATACAATAGGATCTTCATCAATACAGCTATCTACTTCAGTGAGTAACTAACCTTGTCAGTCTGTCTTAGCTTCAGTGCTCAGGGTCTGCATCCGGGACTTTCCTCTACTACCCTGCGCTGCCTACCATCTACTCGAGTGTGGGACTGGTCTCCTCTGCTGAGGACTCCTGGACTACTTCTACTGGATTACTCACTGCTGCTGCTCCCTGGGCAGTACCACCAAGCTGTATAATAAATACAAATTATCTGTGTCTGCGTGTATAGAGTCTGGCCTAGTACTGCGGTTCCTCACGGGGCTCCTCCCCATGGGAGTGGCCATCTCCATAGTACCCAAGAATCCACTCCAACACCTCAAAACCATAACACTTATATAAAGAAACCAATAGGAATATTTGCTTTCATTTGCTAGTCACCATCCATGGAGAAAGAAAATATTACAGTGGGGAAAGTTTTAAAATTAAGATCAAGAGGCCTCCCCTTCTGGAGAGTGCATACGCAACATGAGCAGGAGGAGAGCCCATGGGTTATCAGGGAGAGTTAGAGAGGGGAAGGAGGGGCAAGGGGTGGGTACGGGAGGAGTTAGGAGAATGAGCCCAGGGTTAGAAGAGTTGAGGAGAGGAGGAGCAGCTCAGGTAGGACTGCCCACTGCCGACTTGAGGTTGGGAAGGGGCCTGTAGAGCTCCATTTGCTCTTGTCGGATTTCAGCCTTGCCTACCTGCCCACCCTGATGTTGAAGGCTGGGAGGCAGCCTGTTGATCTGTTGAAGCATAGCAGGAGGTGACCAGCCATGGCTGAATTTGTCATGTCAAGTTCACCGCAAGGGTGGTGGCGAGAGCAGTCAGAGTAGTCCATCGCATGTGCATCCCCAATTAACCATCAGGCTAGCGACACTGCAAACATTGTTCTAGGTCTTGGACTTCAACACAACGCCAGACCCTGACTTTTCGGATCAGGGTGCGGTCTAATATTCTGAGAGCATATGAGACTTGATGCAATGCAGGACTGCTTCCACAGCCATTTCCAACTAAATTACATTGATGCTATTGACTCTGAGTAATGAAGAAAGATGGCCACCCAGTTAATTCGCTGTATCTTAATATTATTGCCTGCTTATGTGTTATTGAGTCATAATGTCATAATGTTAAATGTCTTATGAAGGTGTTCAATGTTATGCTGCGGATTTATGTTTTCCATAAAGAAAATCAAATTTCTGCAGATTGGTATGGCTTATGTGGTTTTTGGAATGTGTGGGATTGTGTGTTTGGACATGAGCAAGTGTCCCTCTGTGCATGTTGAGACGTTTATATTCCACTGTGGAAAATTTTCAATAACAAGCGGATTATATGGAAAGTGAAACCAGCTTTAGGCAGTATGATTATCCCCAGTTGGTTATTAAATGAGCATACAAAAGAGCATTATATGCAAATAAGGAGTTACTTCTCCAACCCTCTAATAAGTGTTAGGATTTGTGGACCCTTGGCCCGAGGTGGGATTAATACTACCTGAGGAGTTGAGCCCCGTTGATCCCCACCATCGGAAGGTGAGGCTGGTCGGGAACAGAGGCAAACAGGAGCTTCACCAGAACCGGCCCTCGTTCCCCACAGGTTGAGCCCTTGGGTGCCAGGGCCGGTTGGTCTTAGGCGCACCTCTGTGTGGCTGGTCCCGGAGAGAGTAGGCAGCTGGAGGTAGAGAGTGTCAGTAAGGTTAAGTATAGTCAAAGACTGAGACACTCTCGGAGGGAAAAGGAGAGAAGGCCTCAAGGGGTGACAGGCCACTGCAGTTCCGAGGATAATGGAGCAAGACCATGTGGGAGTAACCCTGATGAGAGGAGGTGCAGAAGTAGAGGCTTGTGCTCTGACAGGCTGAAGCAGGGCTAGAGCAGAGGATCCGCTGTAGCAGGTATGACTAGAGAGGTAACGCAGAGGGGCTACCTGAGACACGGCAGTGCAATAGCAGGACCTTGCAATGTAGAAGCGCTGAGAGGTGCCCTGAGGAGCGGGGACCCAGAGACACAGCCCAGCAATGTCACAGCGCCGATCCAGGTCTTGAGTGAAAGCACTGAAATAGAATCTCTTAGAGATGTGAATCAGAACCGGAATCGGTTCGGATTCCGGTTCCGATTCACATGTGGGGGTTTTTTCATCTGGCCTGATCGCGGTTTTGTTTATTGGCTGCGCCTGAGCCGATAAACAAAAAACCCACCCTGACCCTTTAAAACTAATACCTTAGCTTCCCCCACCTTCCTGACCCCCCAAAAAACTTTTTACAGGTACCTGGTAGTCCAGTGGGGGTCCCTGGAGTGATCTCCCACTCCTGGGCCGTCAGCTGCCACTAATCAAAATGGCGCCGATGGCCCTTTGCCCTTACCATGTGACAGGGGCTGACCAATGACACCGGAAGCCCCTGTGACATAGTAAGGGCAAAGGCTATCAGTGCCATTTTGATTACTGGCAGCCGATGGCCCGAGTGCAGGAGATCGCTCCCGGACCCCCGCTGGACCACCAGGGGCTTTTGGCAAGTCTTGGGGGACCCTTCTGACCCCTACAAGACTTGCCAAAAGGCCAGCGGGGGTCCGGGAGCGACCTCCTGCACTCGGACCATCGGCTGCCAGTATTCAAAATGGCGCCGATAGCCTTTGCCCTTACTATGTCAAAGGGGCTACCGGTGCCATTGGTCAGCCCCTGTCACATGGTAGGAGCACAAGATGGTGCCGGCCATCCAGTGCTCCTACCATGTGACAGGGTCAGGCCAATGGCATGGATATCCTGTCACATGGTAAGGGCAAAGGGCCATCGGCGCCATTTTGATTAGTGGCAGCTGATGGCCCAGGAGTGGGAGATCGCTCCAGGGACCCCCACTGGACTACCAGGTACGTGTAAAAGGTTTTTTGGAGGGTCAGGAGGGTGGGGGAAGCTAAGGGATGAATTTTAAAGGGTCGGGGTGGGTTTAGGGGTTATTTTTGTGTGCTGTTTTTCCCGCCCTCCCCCAAAACGATAAGAGAACCCCCATGATCAATATCGTGGGGTTTTCCTATCATTTTGGGGGAGCCCCGATTTCTGATGATTTTGAAAATATCATCCGAAGCCCGATTCACATCCCTAGAATCTCTGATGTAGAAGTGCTGCGCCAGGCCCCGAGGAGCGGGAAGCACCGAGACAGGGTCCCAGGTATGGTAGCACTGAGCCCAGCCCTAAGGAGTGGGAAGTTTGGAGACAAGGTCTCAGGTGAG
This sequence comes from Rhinatrema bivittatum, assembly GCF_901001135.1. Taxonomy (NCBI): domain Eukaryota; kingdom Metazoa; phylum Chordata; class Amphibia; order Gymnophiona; family Rhinatrematidae; genus Rhinatrema; species Rhinatrema bivittatum. Next base: position 57,759,905 of record NC_042622.1, read on the forward strand.
GTAGTGCTGTGCCAGGCCCCAAGGAGTGGGAAGTGCAGACTCAAGGTCCCATGTGTGGTAGCACTGAGCCAGGCCCCGAGGAGCGGGAAGCACGGAGACAGGGACGCAGTTGAGGTAGTGCTGAGCCAGGTCCCAAGGAGTGGGAAGCACAGAGAAAGGGGCCCATTTGAGGTAGCGCCGAGCCAGGCCCCGAGGAGCGGGGAGTGCAGAGACAGGATACTGACGTGGAGCACGGGGATCCAAAGAGCAGGAACAACAGGTCCAAAGTACTGGAGCAAGCACCAGAAAGGAACCAGGGAACTCGTTGCAAGTCGGTTAGTGGTGGCTGGAGGTGGTCCTTAAATATCTCGGGCCAGTTATGTCATTAGCCGGGGACGAGCCTGCAGTTCCCGCCATTGGCCCTTTAAAGGGAAGACAGATGGTGAGCGCGCCTAGGGTGGCCCAGGGTAAGAACGCTGGTTGGCGGGGTCCCAGCCACCACTTGGAGCACATGGAGCCAGGAGGAATGTGGCGGCAGCGGCTGGCCACAGCTGCGAGTGTACTGGGAGTGAAGAGCCAAGCATGAGATGACGTGAGTTGAACCGGCCATGGGTGGCTGCGCCGGCAGTCATAACAATAAGAGCACTACAGATAGGTTAATTTGTGGATTAGCTTACTCAACCTATACAAAAATGGTGCAAGAGATTATTTTAAAACATTGGCATGTGTTATCCATATATGATACATTCAAGAAGAAAACCATTTTCATGAATGGTAGCAACCTAAGGGATTCATTGGTAAGAACCTGTTCTTTTATTCACAGGGAAGTTCAATCCATGTGAGGGCAGCAACCATGTGGAAATTTTTACTGCTTTTCTGTGCACTTTCCTGGTGCCGGAAGAAATTAGCGCCGACCTTTGGCTCGGCGCTAATTTCTGAAAGTAAAATGTGCGGCTTGGCTGCACATTTTACTTTCTGTATCCCGCGCGCATACCTAATAGAGCCATCAATATGCATTTGCATGTTGATGGCGCTATTAGGTGCCGTGGGTTGGACGCGCGTTTTCCTCCCCTTACTGAATAAAGGGTAAGGGAAAACGCGCGTCCAATAGCGCGTCCAATAGCGTCCAATAGCGCATCCAATAGCAAGCTAACAGTGCGCTCCGTCGGAGCGCACTGTACTGTATCGGCCTGCAAGAGAGCTATAAAAACATGAATTATACAGCATCAAAACTGTATTCAAACAAAACAAGGTTGAAGCCCCATTGATACAACATTGGCTGGACAAGGGTCATACAGAAAGTGAGTTACATTGTTTTATTATTCATCAGAACCAGTTTAATAAAGGAGGTAATGTATCACTTGTCTTCTGACATCATGAACAGAGATGGCAAACAGCCCCCAAAGGGCTTAATATGGCTATTAATGGGAAGCTTTCCATTAAAGACATCTTTTGAATACTGCAGAATCTTGAATGAGCATCGTCATCAAAGGCACAACACATTTTCTAAGGCATGTGATATGCCTTCTTCCCATCATTTTCTAATTCTATAGTGTGATCCAAGTCACAACTTCCAAATATCGGCAACAGATTTTGCATATTGCTCAGATGGGGGTCACAGGAGACAGAGTGACTCTGGCATTCTTCTATATCTTTACATACCATTACTTGTCATTTCTACTATGACTACACTACAGTACACTACAGTCTTTACTCCAGTATTTACTTTCTGAGAAAGGTAAATGTTTTTCATCCTAGGAAGAATTGGAAGCTGGGATACATGGCAATTATCAAACTATGGCCTAGATTCATCATTTTGCTATAAGTTTTGCATGAATAGAACATAAGAACATAAGAACATGCCATACTGGGTCAGACCAAGGGTCCATCAAGCCCAGCATCCTGTTTCCAACAGTGGCCAATACAGGCCAATCCAACAGTGGCCAATCCAGGCCCGTGATAAAAAAGAAGTGTTGATAGGGTAATTTTTGAGTTATCACAACATGTGCTATTTTTAGCACTTTGGAGAGAGAAAGAGAGAGACTATAAGAGGGTCATCTAGTAACTAGACATGAAGCTTGGTAGTGGTCTAGGGTTTGGGGGGCAGTTTTACATGCACAATCAGACATACGAACATCACAGTACACATCAATGAAGATTTGATGTGATTTGGAATGAGGAAAGGTACATAAAGATGAGATTTCTACAATGTACTCTTGCCCTAGCTTGATAGCACTCCACCCAAACTCCTCCCCGTTGACTAAATTTTTGGACTTTGCATGCGCATAATGCGATGCGAAAAATAACGCATGCTTTATGGCATTATCATGGGTAGTTAGGGACCTATCGCCCACGATAATGCCCTAATGCATTTTGATGAATGACACTGTATAACCTAAATCATATCCTCTTTGCTCTCAAGGGCAGTAATATTAGGTAGTCCAAGACTGCAGTTTGCCCATGGGTCTTTCTCATGCTTCAGGTACATGTTATGACTTTTCAAAGGAAATATTGTAACATTTATTCAATTTTACCACAGCTTGCACATTTCTTCAAAATGGAATGGAAATTTTATACGACAAATTACCAATATGTCAGAAATAGAGGACAACAAACAATCACATTTGAAAAAAACTCTAGTAAAACAATAATTCAATGCATTCAACAATATTAATTAAGACCTTCATAATAGGCACTCCTGACATTGAATGCCTTCACTTGCCTTAGACATAATAATTGGTCTGTATGGACAAAGTTTTGGGGCAGATTTTAAAACCTACGCGTGCGGCGTACATTTGTACGCCCAATTTTATAACATGCACGCGCAGTCGCATACATGTTATAAAATCAGGGGTCGCCGTGCGCGCTGAGCCCTCGGGGAGACCAGCTGGCTTTCCCCATTCCCCCCCCCCCCCCTTCCCTTCCCCTACCAGTCCTGCCACCAGCCTGAAACCCCCTGTACCTTTGTCTCAAAAGTTACGCCTGCCAGAGGACCACCCAGCCCCACCCCCAGACCGCCCATTTTTTCAAGCCCTGGGACTTACACATATCCTGGGGCTTTATGCGCACCGCCGGGCCTTCTGGATTTACCCATGTAGGGCTTTTAAAATCTGACCCATTGTGTGCATATTTTTCCTATCTTTTTAATACAAATTATTGCACGTTAAAAACAAGACAAACTATCAGGATCCTGATCCAAAATTGCCCATGTTAGCTTCCCACTGTGCCCTAAGCAGAAAAAATCTTGTTCTTTGAAGATTTGTTTTGGCGTAATATCAACTAAATGTCACTGCACCTGACACGAGAGATTCTGATTAATATTGTATTTTCATAAGCAATAATCTTCATTACTAGAAGAGAGAAAATTCCAGTTGACAAACATATATACCTCAAAAGGCAAGTATATATATAGATATATATAGTCCATATACCCGTGTAAATACAGAAACAGCACAAGTCAGTAAAATCAGACTGTAATGAATTTCTTTATTCCAAGACAGCATTTCTTTCAAATTGGCACCAAAAATTAAAGTGAGGGCTCCACTATTTCTGATTTTATCATCTATTACATCACCTATGTGTATTGCTATTAATTTGGTCACAAATCCTAATATTTAGATCTCAAGCATACATTTCTTGCTCAGCTGATTTAAGGCAATGACATTTTTAATACAGAAAAAATATTTTTTTGTGAGCACGAGAAATTATCCTATAGTGATAATCCCATTTATATCAATGATTTGTGCTAAGTTTTCTTTTATTTGAACCCAATCCTAATATGACAGACAACTCTGCCAAGTTTTCTTAAATAACTGAATACTATTCAATATCTAGATTTAAACCCTGTGAGAAAGATGTATTAAGTGAGTAAATCCAGACCTGCTCCCTACGATTCAGCTGAACTTGACAGTCACCACCTCTAGGGGACGATGGTATTTGTTCAATAATGCCCCATTTGAAATCCTGGAAATCATGTGAGTGCTCCAGTGTTCCATTAAAGGTGAATGAAGTCTCTTTGCGTTTAGACAACTCCAAAGTTCCACAAGTCGGATTTTAATCATTCTTTTTGTACAGTTTTAAACAAGAACTTTTAATATAATAGACCACAAAAGAAGAAAGGTAGTTAGTAGGTCTATGAATCTTAAAAGATCTACCTGAAGCAAGATCCTACCAGTTTGTGCCAGCTTCAGCTTGGTTACAGAAAGAACTCTAACCGCATGGCAAATGTCCAGTCGGAAAGGTAATGTAGTAGAGGTGATAGATGGAAGGTGGGATTTAACCACATAGTTTTTGATGTTATGCCCTCAAGTTAAAACTGTTCTAGATGTAGATGAAAAAATTGGATGCAGTTATATGAAATGGATGGAAATTGTATAATCATCACAGTGATATTTTTTTATAAAGACTGCCAACTAAGACTAAAACTGGCTAGGATAATTTAATGTGTGCTGTGGACATGTTTAAAATGTCTACTATTCAACAAGTAGTGACAGGTAGACCCAATGAAATTAATGCACAGTGATCATTATCATCTGAAAGCCTTTGATGGGTTAGAGGTCTTAATCCAGTTTCCAGTAGGGGTGTGCATTCGTTTTGAACGCATATGTAAAACACAACTTTTTTTTTTTTTAAACTTAAAAAAGTGATGATGCGCAATGCATCGCGATTTTCAACTTATTCAATAGGGATGTGAATCGTGTCCTCGATCGTCTTAACGATCGATTTCGGCTGGGAGGGGGAGGGAATCATATTGTTGCCGTTTGGGGGGGTAAAATATCGTGAAAAATCGTTAAAAATCGTTAAAAATCGAAAAATCGAAAAACCGGCACATTAAAACCCCCTAAAACCCACCCCCGACCCTTTAAATTAAATCCCCCACCCAAATAACTTAAATAACCTGCGGGTCCAGCGGCGGTCCAGAACGGCAGCGGTCCAGAACGGGCTCCTGCTCCTGAATCTTGTCGTCTTCAGCCGGCGCCATTTTCCAAAATGGCGCCGAAAAATGGCGGCGGCCATAGACGAAAAAGATTGGACGGCAGGAGGTCCTTCCGGACCCCCGCTGGACTTTTGGCAAGTCTCGTGGGGGTCAGGAGGCCCCCCACAAGCTGGCCAAAAGTTCCTGGAGGTCCAGCGGGGGTCAGGGAGCGATTTCCCGCCGCGAATCGTTTTCGTACGGAAAATGGCGCCGGCAGGAGATCGACTGCAGGAGGTCGTTCAGCGAGGCGCCGGAACCCTTGCTGAACGACCTCCTGCAGTCGATCTCCTGCCGGCGCCATTTTCCGTACGAAAACGATTCGCGGCGGGAAATCGCTCCCTGACCCCCGCTGGACCTCCAGGAACTTTTGGCCAGCTTGTGGGGGGCCTCCTGACCCCCACGAGACTTGCCAAAAGTCCAGCGGGGGTCCGGAAGGACCTCCTGCCGTCCAATCTTTTTCGTCTATGGCCGCCGCCATTTTTCGGCGCCATTTTGGAAAATGGCGCCGGCTGAAGACGACAAGATTCAGGAGCAGGAGCCCGTTCCGGACCGCTGCCGTTCCGGACCGCCGCTGGACCCGCAGGTTATTTAAGTTATTTGGGGGGGTTCGGGAGGGTGGGGGATTTAATTTAAAGGGTCGGGGGTGGGTTTTAGGGGGTTTTAGTGTGCCGGCTCACGATTCTAACGATTTATAATGATAAATCGTTAGAATCTGTATTGTATTGTGTTCCATAACGGTTTAAGACGATATTAAAATTATCGGACGATAATTTTAATCGTCCTAAAACGATTCACATCCCTATTATTCAACATAGCTATGTTGAATACGTTGAACCTAAATAAACACTTAAACCCCCCACCCTCCTGACCCCCCAAGACTTACCAAAACTCCCTGGTGGTCCAGCGGGGAGTCAGGAAGTCATCCCTGTATTCCTTTGCGAGGAGCACGTAACGTCGGCTTCACGTCGGAGTGACGCCGACGTCAAGTGTTTCTCCGCGCCTCCGCTCCGGGACCCCCGTTGGACCCAACCGGAACTTTTGGCCAGCTTGGGGGGGTCAGGAGGCCCCCCAAGCTGGCCAAAAGTTCCGGTTGGGTCCAACGGGGGTCCCGGAGCGGAGGCGCGGAGAAACACGTGACGTCCACGTCACGTCGGAGTGACGCGGACGTCACGTGCTCCTCGCAAAGGAATACAGGGATGGCTTCCTGACTCCCCGCTGGACCACCAGGGAGTTTTGGTAAGTCTTGGGGGGGGATTAAGGAGGGTGAGGGGTTTAAATTTTTATTTAGGGAACCGGTGAACGTATGGACAGACCCTCAACTTATGGAACTCTCCATATGTCCATATTGAACGAAATCGACCCTCAACTTCAACTTATCAACTTATCAACGCAAACTTTTTGTCTGCACATCCCTAGTTTCCAGTGAACAGATGCCCATGTCAATAAGTCTGCTTTCATCCTTGCAGAGAGGCCAAAAATATGATCAACATGAAAGCAAATGATCCATTTATTATTTCTCCTTAAATCAGGATTTTGAGATGAAGTGCCATTGTCCTTATCAATGCTGTTTATGTTCTCTAAATCTATAGAAGATTTTGATTCAGTGTTATCAATCCAAATGGCAATTCCTGTTGCCAGCTGACTGCATTTTCTCTGTGGTCAGAAGTGTATGATGGTATCACATAAAGAGAGGGACATGGGGATAATGGTAAAACAATGTCTAAGTAGTAAATTCTCATTAGGTTGCCTGCAGGCAAAGGTGCATACATATTTTCCAGCTGGTTTCCATAAATCAAGTCAATTTTCAAACACAAAGAAGTTCATATTCAGTAGCTGGATGGCTGGCAAATTTAGCTAGATAAACTTATCCGGTTAACTGAGCTGGGATAGTCAGTGGTGCAGATGTGCCGCTGAAAATACCTGGTTACTTTAAAGATAGGTTGATAAATTTATCCAGCTATTTATCTGGTTAAGTTAGCCAGATAACGCTGCCCTGCTATCAAACCACTCCTAACATACCCATATAAGTCTTATCCTGAGGCAGGGTCCTTTCACCAATGTTGGGGCCCAACCCAAGGCCAGGTCTCATTACCCAGGCCCAAGCCTAGGCCCAGGGCCCTTGCTGGTGCCTGACCCAATGATGGTTCCTGTTGTCATGGCCAATGACTAGGCTAAGACCTGACATTGGGTCCCATCGCCATGGCCCAGGCCCAACATCTGGGCTCCATCACTGAGGCCCAGGCCCAGGCCTAGGCCTATATCCAGGCTCAGAGGCTCAGGACCAGGCCTTCCATTATCATCTTTCTTCTTCCTCGACAAAAAAATGATGCTGTCCACCTGAAGTTGGAAATCCTATTGAGGCAGCATAGATAAAACTGGTAACTTCTGGATATGGCTACAATATAGAATTAAGAATTCACATTCATACAGAAGAGTTTTGAGGGCAACTTAATCATAGACTGCCAACTTTGTCATCGCACAAAGAGCATGCTTGTTGCACAGGCACTGTTTCAAGTGTTCAAATGCAAAATTTGCTTTATCCAGTCTGGCACTAATATCATCAATCATGTTAATGGAGTTAGACCAGAAACTTCCAGTATAGTAGAGATGTATATTCATTTGAAATGAAACAGGAAATTGCAATTAAATTTATTTATTTATTTATTTATTTATTTAGAATTTTTATATACCGACATTCTCGATAGACATATCGAATCAGGTCGGTTTCCATAAAACAAAACAGTCGCTGATAAGGCGTTACATAGAACATGAAAAAAAACATGAAAAAAACATAGAAAATGAAAAAAAAAACAAAACCCAACAAAAGAGGATTCCCTTCATTTTACATTTTTTTCATTGAAAAAATTATGAAGCAGGGCTAGATGTTGCCACCCCCCAGCCCTGCTACTGCCAAAAAAAGTTCCCCCTTCCAGCTCAATACTATTCCCCATAGCCTCCAAGTCCCCTCTATGATATTTCTTATACCAGTGTTTCCTAATCCTCTCCTGGAGGCACACCTAACCAAAATGGATGAGATAGATTTGCCTACCCTGGAATGGTATCCAATATATACAAATCTATCCCGTGTATGCAAATCTACCCCATGCATATTCATTATGGGTATCCTGAAAACCTGACTGGTTAGATGTGCCTCAAGGAGCGAGTTGGGAAACATTGTCTAAATTCCATCTGCAGGTTTTCAATGGGCAGGAGTAATACCCAGTTCAGCCTGCCACGGTGCTCCTGGTTATCAAAATGGTTGCTGGACAACCTGAGGCCAGCATCATTTTGTTGTATGGCATAACCTCAGTCTTTTTTAAGGAACATAGTCAATTCAAAGGGCTAAGGGGATGGTACAAGACAAATGTGCCATCAAAGCACAATCATCTGCAAAAATAGGATAATGATTGTTAATTTCATGAACATTTAGCAAATACTAGGCAAGCCGAAAAAGAAATTTGACTGAATGACACCACAGAGGACAGATTTGTCCCACGGTTATATGACATTTTGTTGGGTAAGTCATCACATTAACTGAGTACAGGGTGCCCTTGCAACATGCTGTTCACACAAGCCTAACCGATGCCATTTACCAGAAATCACATTCATCAAGGAGCAAGTTTCTGCTACAAGGTCAAACCAGTCCCTTCCCTGATTCAGAATGGAAAATTTCCCTCCCAGCACGGGAACCTGCTCCTCTCACAAAGCACAAAATGCGGTAATTTAGGAGTGCTCCACCCCCGAAGGATGTAGAGAATAATCCACATGGAAGCCAGAAGAGATTTACATTAGTTCATCTCAGTAAAAGTTGGCAAACTTCGCTGTTGAGAAAATATTGCCAGTTGTGTCCTCATCAGACCCTCTACTCTGGGTAATGTTCCCATTTTAGCCCATGATACGTCTGATGCTATTAACTTTGCTCAGTCTAGAACACCTAATAGTTTTCAAGTCATTCTGCTGATTTTTCATTAGTTGGATCAAAGCTAGGTAAGCAATCAGAGAACAGTTTGAATCACTAGGATAAACAGCCTCCCCCCCCCCCCCCCCCAGCCTCAGTGTTGCTTTTAGACTTTCTGCTCATATTAACTCTTTTAACGTGACCGCTTCACTTAGAGGGGGAAAAGCCTGCTTCTTCTCAGCATAAAATAATGCCTCAAAGAGCTGACGAGCTCACTCAAAAGAGAAAGCATCACAACCGCAGTCCCAGAGCTATAAGCTGCTCTAACTGTTTCACTCTGCAAAACTTCACAGCGCTCTTTATATATAGAAAAAAAAATATATGAATATTAACTTACAAGAGAGCAAAGTCATTAATTATCTTCCCAAATTCAGTGCCTAGCTTTTCTTGGCAACAGATTAGTGGACTGCCTAGTTTTCAGCAGGTTTTATGCAGCATGATAGGAGCGTGCCAAGCTCAGACGACACATTTAAAATGTTCAGCGTTAGAGCCCTCATGTGCACACCAAGGACTCCAACAGCAATGTTGTTTCCAAATGACAAAGGGGGGAAGAGAAGGGGGGGGGGGGGGGAGGAGAAGCAAACTCCAATAATAAAAGCAACATGTGGTCTTTAACTTTTCAGCCTTTACCTCAAATGAACCTTCATTAAATTTGTTTCGAGACTTATGGCCTGTTTTGAGATCCAAGCCCTCCACCCCTCCCCCCTCCCTCTTCTCTCTGCCCCGTCCCTTTAAGGATGAACTTTTCATACTCAGTCTTTAGAAACATATGATTTACACATTAGTCAACTCAAAGAATCCTTCATATGTTTGTGGTTATTTTGTTTTGGTTAGTTTGAGCAAGTGTGAGGTCTGTTTGTGATCATTCTGAATAGCCCAAGTCCCCCAGGATGTCGCTGAAGTTGTGTGACTCATCTGATGATCTAAAAATACCTGCGTGTTAAAGGTGAACAGAAACCAATCATGTAAAGCATATTTTTTTGTTTTTTATCTTGTAGATGACTGTGATTTAGCTTCCATTTTTCTCTTAGCTTTTTCGTTGGTTTTATAGTCGACTGTCACTATGGATTTCTGATCTGAGTGCTGACATCTGCAGTATCGAGACAGAGTGTGGACGGACATCAGCAGTGAAAAAAGGTTTGCAACTGGTTCATGAAATCAGCCTGCCAAAGAAACTGGACGTGGAGTTCCCTTAATCAATGAAAACATCTTAGATTTTCACCAGATCCACTGGAAAATGTTGACTGAATTCACCAGCAGATATGGCAAAAATAAGAAATTTCCATCTAGTACAGATGTGTAAATCTTTCAAAAATACGTTTGATGGGGCTAGCCTGTAAGTTTTAGGGGGGCAGGGACCTAGCTGCTAGGGGACACTTTCAGTTCAACTCCCACTTTACCTCACAACCCTAAGTTCAGGAAAAGATAACATGTTCTCCACAGAATTAGGCTTTTATTTATCAGATTTGGCAGGATTAGCATTTAGAAGATAACAACAATACATGTCTCTAACATCCTGGCTCCTAAGCACCAGTTTACCCTAAAGAAAGTTCTGTACCATCGGTAGTTTCAAACATGCCATAAATCTTAGCCCACCTAATATATTCAGACCACTGCAAATACTACAGAACTCGGCTGCCAGAATACTTACCAGTAAAGGCAGAAGAGATCATATCACCCAGACACTTGCAGATTTACACTGGCTCCCAATAGAACAGAGAGTTCAATTTAAAACACTATGCACAGTTCATAAGCTAATTAATGATGAAAATTCTGACTGGCTAAACACCGCATTACGATTACATGTCCCTCAAAGAAATCTCAGATCGGCCAATAAAGCTTTGCTAACAATACCCTCAGTCAAAACAGCAAAGTTGACCCAAGTTAGAGAGAGAGAGAGCACTATCTTTGGCAGGACCATTATTATGGAACACATTACCCCTGGAATTAAGACTAATGAAGGAACTAAAACTCTTAAAAAAAGGCTTAAAAACATGGCTCTTCAAAAAAGCATTTCACAGTGAGGTAGCGGAATAATAACACATACACAAAGCAGGAAGTCACCAAAAAAAAGCAGAATTGCTTATTTATTATTTTCTCACAATTAAGTATTAAATTAGAAAAACAGTTAATCGTAAATGGTAACCACACCCATTCCCCATTTAGAGTATATTATTGAACTATGTAACCGTATAATAATGGCACTCTATGGATAATTGAGAAACCACATATTTGTGCCTAACTGTAAACCGTTGTGATGGTGCACTACTAAACGACGGTATAGAAAAGTTCAAAATAAATAAATAAATAAATAAATAAATAAAGACTTATGGCTAAGTTACTTACACTTGATCCCAACTTCAGGAAATTTCCCTCTTTTTACCTCTGAAGCAGGCTCTGGCTGGAGGTCTGGAGAACTGTCTTGGGAAGAAGCTTGCATCCGGGTCTTGTAATGGCATAAGAACATAAGAAATTGCCATAATGGATCAGACCAAGGGTCCATCAAGCCTAGCATCCTGTTACCAGCAGAGGCCAAACCAGGCCACAAGAACCTGGCAAGTACCCAAACACCAAGAAGATCCCATGCTACTAAGAACATAAGAACATAAGAACATGCCATACTGGGTCAGACCAAGGGTCCATCAAGCCCAGCATCCTGCTTCCAACAGTGGCCAATCCAGGCCATAAGAACCTAGCAAGTTCCCAAAAACTAAGTCTATTCCATGTTACCGTTGCTAGTAATAGCAGTGGCTATTTTCTAAGTCAACTTAATTAATAGCAGGTAATGGACTTCTCCTCCAAGAACTTATCCAAACCTTTTTTGAACCCATCTACACTAACCACATCCTCTGGCAATAAATTCCAGAGCTTAATTATGCATTGAGTGAAAAAGAATTTTCTCCAATTAGTCTTAAATGTACTACTTACTAACTTCATGGAGTGCCCCCTAGTCCTTCTATTATCTGAAAGTGTAAATAACTGATTCACATCTACTCATTCAAGACCTGATTTTAAAGGCCTCTATCATATCCCCCCTCAGCCATCTCTTCTCCAAGCTGTAGAGCCTTAACCTCTTCAGCCTTTCCTCATAGGGGAGTTGTTCCATCCCCTTTATCATTTTGTTTGCCCTTCTCTGTACCTTCTCCATCACAACTATATCTTTTTTTTTAGATGCAGGGACCAGAATTGTACACAGTATAGAGCTTCTGGGCTGTCTAGGGGGCTTGCTTCCAGTTCTGATACTAGCAGAGCTGCTGGGCTGTCTAGAGGGCTTGCTTTTGGGTCTGATACTGGCAGAGCTGCCAGGCTTTCCTTGGCTTCACATCACCTCTAACTCTGTGCCACTGTCTGATACCAGGCATGGTGTTTCCTCTCTCCAGTCTCCTGGGCATACCTAGTCTTTTACCTACTTGATAGCAGGAGTTGCTGGGGCTGCTTTGGATAGGCTCCCTTTCTCCTTATTTGCCCCTGACTTACACTTTCCAGCTGATAAATATGCATAAGTTCAAGCATAATCATGTAGTAGGTGAAGGGTCTTTGCTGCATTGCAGGTCTTTTCCCCCTTCCCTATTCTTTGGGGGGATTCTGCTACGTCTGGACAAAGGCTGTCTGCCACTGTGAGCATATTTCAGAGTATTCCCCCTTCATCCAAGGGTGGGGGCCCCTATGACATCTGGACTTCCCTTGGCAGGTCCATGACTTCCGCATATGAGCCAAAGTTGCTGCATTGTCCTTCTGCCTTGGTTTTATTTACAGAGGAACATACACATAAGCAGATCTTGATAAGTATCCTTCAGTTCTGGTTTAAAGTTCTCATCTGGGCAAAGTTTCTTTTCTTTAGCTGTGACAGTATTTTTGGCTTGTCAGCATAATTGTCAGCATCTTGGCTATTGTTTTTCATTTTGGGTGCTTTTAGTCGTTAAACAAGGGATAGCTCCCTACAAGCCCAGTGTCTCAGAGGCAGTGCTGTGCACTGTCCTGCAGAAGGACCTGGGTTTGTTTCCCAGCTCAGGTCTTCTGCTCCTCATATCAGCTGGAGATGGTGATACTATGGAGGCTTTATTCACAGCCCCTGGGGAAGGAGTCATAGTAATCATGCAATGGAAACACTAGGGATGTGGATTCATTTCAAACAAATGTCAAAAATGCAGTGAAAGATGCCATTTTCAATTCATTCCAAAGGAAAAGAACTGAAAATATCCTTCTATGACCTTGTACTGGGGCCAACCCTGGGACAGCCTAGTGCTGAGATCCACCCTGTAGTGAGGCCTACACCAAGCCTCACTACAGGCTTGGTGTAGGCCTCACTACAGTGCTGGGGCCTGCGCAGAACCATCCCAGCACTGGGGCCTGCCCCAAGCTATCCCAACACCGGGGCCGGCCTGGGAACCAGAGTCCAGGGTCTGGGTTTGGTCTTTCTCCCTTCCCCCCTTTAAAATTGCAGCGACTAGGGAGCTCCACCCCTGTCCTCATTTACCCTCCTCCCGGATCCTCCAAAATAGACAGGATTGATGTCCAGTCTCTTCTGCCTGGTCTAAGATGTTTTAAAAATGGCACAATCTGCCTGGAGGATGGCACCAAAATATGCCTGCATATTTGTATAGCTGTATAGCAAAGTTATGCCAACCACACCAGAAGAAGTTGTCAAAATGATATCACTTCTGTACCATCCTCTAGGTAGCTCTGTTCACAGTCTTGCACCTGTTCATACTTTTCTTTTTACCAAGCAAAAAATACCTCTCACAAACAAACCAAAATTTAAGCCCACATGAAGTACAGGGAGAAAAGAATGTCTCTGTACTACGTCACCTTTAGAAGGCCTTTTAGGCTGTAGCATACTCGTGTTCCCCAGGGTTCAGCACTGTCCACAACTCTATTCAACATCTATATGCATCCACTATGCAAATTACTATTTGATCTAGGAATCACCTTCTTCCTATATGCCAATGACATTCAGTTCTACATACCTTACACCATTTCCGTTGACAATACAGTACAGATGCTGGCATCATACATGAAGGCTATTCAACATGAATTATCCAATCTCAAACTATCTCCAAACATGAAAAAAAAAATCATTTTGTTAAGAAGAAATCCTCCAATGACATCTCCGCAGACTTTTGACTTGGGTTACTTCACCATTATGCCCTCAGACAAAGTGCAAGACTTAGAAGTACAAATTGATGACAACCTAACCACGGAAAAACATGTAAACAAATTAATCAAATTAGGCTATGCTAAACTACGACTATACATAGACAGAAACCTTTGCTGACTCAAGAAAACTTCCATACAGTTCTACAAACCCTCATTTTTTCAAACCTAGACTACTGCAACTCTCTCCTAGTCGGAGCACCTAAAGGTCTTATTAAAAAAACTACAGCTACTACAGAATGCTAACAGGATCCAGGAAATTTGATCATATCGCGCAATCACTGATGGCTCTGCACTTGCTACCAATATAATTTCAAATCCATTACAAAGTTTTAACAGTAATACATGCCTTCCTCCCTCCATTCTGACAACACTGGCCTGGTAGTGGTGGCATTCAACCATACATGCATCAGAGATCACTGTGATCTCATAATAAAAGATTACTAGTTGTATCATCATTACAGAATACATATCTGATAAAAATAAGAGATGCTACACTTTGGAACTCTCTACCTGAAACTCTACGTCTGACACTGAAACTAAGAAATTCAAACGTGACCTCAAAACATGGTTATTTCAAAATACCTACAATCTAACTTAACTTTCCTGAAATCTTCACCTACCTCTACAAGGACATTCTCAGTATTAATTAAATTACAGATCTCACCACCACTGTCTTTCTAACCCAGCCCTAACATTTAAATGTGATACACCCTCTCTCAACCCCCCTCTCTATATCCCATCAGCAAACACCTTCTCTCAACCCTCTCCCTATATCCCATTAGCACCTCTTAACTCCTCTTGTGAAAAATGTTTCCTATTTCCTGTTACCTCATCCCTGTATATCTCTCCTTCCATTACTGTCTTAAGCAATGTATGTGTCTATCGCTAAATGTATGATATATGAACACTTCGAATTACTATAATTGGCTTATAATATTTGTGTCATGATGTAAACTATTGTGATCTTCATTTGGAATGATGATATATAAAATGGCTAAATAAATAAATAAAATAATTGCTGCTGCACCTACAGACAGGGAAAAACATTGACTACTCAGTGGATGATTGCAAGGAGCATATACAATAAACACATCTTTTGTGTTACTGTTGTTTGGTGTCCTTTTTATTTCCCAGAGCTGAGCCCCAGGAAGACTGCTACAGGCGGAGCCTTACCAAGGTGGACTCTTCCCTGCCCTGACTCCAAAGACACTGTTGCTGGATAGTCCTTCAGAGTGGAACTGCTTACAGAGGTTTGGGATGCCTACAGCCAAGGCTTGAATCTACTCCAGTCCTTCCCCCATTTCCCCCCTTCCCCCCCTTCCTCGCTCAACCCTACTATCAACTCTTCTGCAGTTGAAAAGTATTTGCGATACAAAAAACATAACCAGCCCAACTGAACTTTTATGATATGAAGGAGACGAATTAGTAGGGATGTGAATCGTTTTTCTAATGAATTGAAATATCATACGATATTTCTAAATTTGTTAATATATCGGGTAAAAAAAGAAATGATCACTTTTCCCCCCAAATTTTCATAAAAATCGTTTTTCGGGTTAGCACGAGCTAACGGGAGTTAGCGTGCGCTAACAAAAAAACATTTATTTTTGTTATTTTTTGCTATTTTTGTTAGCGCGCGCTAACATGAGTTAGCGTTCACTAATGGGAGTTAGCGTGCACTAACCCTAAAAACAATTTTTCAGTAAAAAAAAAAAAGGGGATCCGCGGGAAAATTAGATTTTCCTGTGGCCAGATGAACCCAAAAGCGGGAATAATCGGGCACCCGATTCACATCCCTACTAATTAGCAAAAGTCCTCAATCTTTCTTAAAATATTAATAACCTTTATGGTTCTCATTGGGAGTACTCAAAGGGAGACCAAATGTGAGAGAATATATGCATATTATCATGTCTAATAGACTTCAATTTTTTCATATAATGAATCACCTTCAATTTTTCACATACTACAGTCCTGTCTGGTAGTAAATTCATTCTTCATCTAGAAGCTAATGTGCATCTAGCAGTTAAAGCTACATTTTGAAGAAGCCTGTTCTGAAATGAGGAGAAATTGGAATCAGGCATATTCAACAGCCAGAATGCAGGGTTCCCTGGAACATCACACTGCAGTATCTCTTTGGACAACCCAATTACCACTTCCCAAAATCATGTAGCCAGTGGACAGGGCCACCATATGTGCCAGAAGGAACCAAATTGGCAGTACTTACGCCAGCAGGAACCATCCATAGCGGGATACACTTTCTGTAGTCCTTGAGATGTCAAAAACCAATGGTAAAGCATTTTATAGCTATTTTCAAGCAAGGATGAGGACAAAGAGCTCCACTTAACTGAGAAAAAGCAGGCATCCCAAGTTCTCTCATCCCACTCTACAACCAAATCCGCCTCCCAAGGTAACATAAGGCGGAACTTAATGGTGGACGAGACGTTCAGAAGGGCATATATTTTTGAAACAATTCCTTTGATACAGGGAGTCTTTTCACAATATGTTTCCAATAAAGATTTCCCCATTAGCAAAGTAGAATGGACCCGTTTAGATATTTAAAAATGTAATAATTGAA
Source organism: Rhinatrema bivittatum (assembly GCF_901001135.1). Classification (NCBI taxonomy): domain Eukaryota; kingdom Metazoa; phylum Chordata; class Amphibia; order Gymnophiona; family Rhinatrematidae; genus Rhinatrema; species Rhinatrema bivittatum. The sequence goes on from NC_042622.1 coordinate 57,776,546, forward strand.
GATACACAAAAAGATTACCAGCCAGGTCCCAAAAATTCCCTTGAAGCTCAGTAAAATCACATACCTTATTCTCATTCCACACTTGCCATAATAGGACCAGTCCCAGAGATGCTCATCGCAGGAATGCCGGATTCTCAGCCCTCCATTGAAAATCTGAGATATATATCTGGCGACAAAGCATATACAGAGTGAAACTGAGATAATTATTATTCTTTTACTACCTATTTCTTTTAGTCTCTTTTAACTTCAGTATTAATGCACATTTTTAGTTTCTAAGTTATTTATTTTCTTATTATTCATTTTAGTCACTAATTATAATTACTGTTATTTTAGGCACAATTGATTTTAAGATTGTATGTTTTAACTTTTGTACTTCTATAATTTGTAAACTGTTGCGATGGCTCATCTTAGCGATGGTATAGAACACTTGATAGATAAATAAATAAATATATATATATATAAATATCTAATTGGGGTACTAAAATAAAAATCCCTGGGCTCTATTAACACCAACTCCATTTTTTTCAGATTAATAATCTGAATTCTGTAAATGGAGACATCTGATAATCTACCATCTTCCGCCAGTATCCCAACCAGAAAAAAAGAATGAAGATGAATATAGAACTGGTTCTATTTCCACTCATTGTATTCTTTTTTCTAATATATGACAATCTATAATAGCTTTCAGCTGAGAAGCCACATAATATTTTAGGAGATTTGGGACCACCAAGCTCCCATCAACTTTGACATGAAAGAGAACAGACGAAGCCACCTGTGGAAGCCTTTTTCTCCAAATAAGATCAAATATTTTTCTTTGCCAAGCTTGAAGTACAGTCTCTGAAATAAGACAGGGAATTGTCTGGAATAAATAGCATAATTTAGGTAAGAACATAAGAACATGCCATACTCGGTCAGACCAAAGGTCCATCAAGCCCAGCATCCTGTTTCCAACAGTGGCCAATCTAGGCTATAAGTACCTGGCAAGTACCCAAAAACTAAGTATATCCCATGCTACTGATGCTAGTAATAGCAGTGGCTATTTTCTAAGTCAACTTGATTAATAGCAGATAATGGACTTCTCCAAGAACTTATCCAAACCTTTTTAAAACCCATCTACACTAACTGCACTAACAACATCCCCTAGCAACAAATTCCAGAGTTTAATTGTGCGTTGAGTGAAAAAGAACTTTCTCTGATTGGTTTTAAATGTGCTACATGCTAATATCATGGAGTGCCCCCTAGTCCTTCTATTATCCGAAAGAGTAAATAATCGATTCACATTATCATTTACTCATTCTAGACTCTCATAATTTTAAAGGCTAATATCATATCCCCCCTCAGGCGTCTCTTCTCCAAGCTGAACAATCCTAACCTCTTTAGTCTTTCCTCATAGGGAAGCTGTTCCATCCCCGTTATCATTTTAGATGCCCAAGGGATGTGAATCGTTTTTTGACAATTTAAAAAAATCGTCAGATATTTTTTAAATAATCAAAAACCGTTAGAGTCGCGATACAATAGAAATTCCCCCGATTTATCGTGAAAAATCGTTAATCGGGGGAGGGCGGGAAAACCGGCACACCAAAATAACCCCTAAACCCACCCCGACTTTTTAAAACGAATCCCCCACCCTCCCGAACCCTCCCCCCCAAAATGTTTTAAATTACCTGGTGGTCCAGTGGGGGTGTCCCGGCGCGTTCTCCCGCTCTCGGGCCATCGGTGCCATTTTGGCTGCCACTAAAAAAATGGCGCCGATGGCCCGATAAAAACCCCCCCACCCGACCCTTTAAATTGACCCCTTAGCCTCCCCCACCCCCAAAACCTTTTTAAATTACCTGGTGGTCCAGTGGGGGCACGGGGAGCGATCTCCCACTCTCGGGCCATCGGCTGCCACTAATAAAAATGGCACCGATGGCCCTTTGCCCTTACCATGTGACAGGGTATCCGTGCCATTGGCCGGCTCCTGTCACATGGTAAGAGCACTGGATCGCTGGTCTCATAAGGTCCTCCTGCAATGTATCACAATCTGCTTGTGATTTAACTACTCTGAATAATTTTGTATTATCTGAAAACTGATTACCTCACTCGTCATATTCCTTTTCAGATCATTTATAAATATATTGAAAAGCATAGGTCCCGGTACAGATCTCTGAGGCACTCCACTGCCCACCCCTCCACTGAGAAAATTGTCCATTTAATCCTACTCTCTGTTTCCTGTCTTTTAACCAATTTGTAATCCACAAAAGGACATTGGCACCTATCCCATGACTTTTTACTATTCTTAGAAGCCTCTCATGAGGAACATTGTCAAATGCCTTCTGAAAATCCAAATACTCTACATCTGCCAGTTCTACATATTTATTAACCCCTTCAAAAAAGTGAAGCAGATTTGTGAGGCAAGACTTGCCTTGGATAAAGCCATGCTGACTTTGTTCCATTAAACCATGTCTTTCTATGAGTTCTGTGATTTTGATATTTAAAACACTTTCCACTATTTTTCCTGGCACTGAAGTCAGGCTAACTGGTCTGTAGTTTCCTGGATCGCCCCTGGAGCCCTTTTTAAATATTGGGGTTACATTAGCCACCCTCCATTCTTCATGTACATTGGATGATTTTAATGATAGGTTACAAATTTTTACTAATAGATCTGAAATTTCATTTTTTAGTTCCTTCAGAACCCTGGAGTGTATACCATCTGGTCCAGGTGATTTACTACTCTTCAGTTTGTCAATCAGGCCTACCACATCTTCTAGGTTTACCATGATTTGGTTCAGTCCATCTGAATCATTACCCATGAAAACTTCTACGGAACGTATATCTCCCCAACATCCTCTTCAGTAAACACCGAAGCAAAGAAATTGTTTAATCTTTCCGCGATGGCCTTATCTTCTCTAAGTGCCCGTTTAATCCCTTGATCATCTAACAGTCCAACTGATTCCCTCACAGGCTTTCTGCTTCAAATATATTTTAAAAAGTTTTTACTGTGAGTTTTTGCCTCTATGGCCAAATACTTTTCAAATTCTCTCTTAGCCTGTCCTATCAATCTCTTACATTTAACTTGCCAACGCTTATGCTTTATCCTATGTTCTTCTGTTGGATCCTTCTTCCAATTTTTGAATGAAGATCTTTTGGCTAAGATAGCCTCTTTCACCTCACCTTTTAACCATACTGGTAATTGTTTTACCTTCCTTCCACCTTTCTTAATGCAATGTATTCATTTTTATGGCTGCTATTCTCCCCAACCTGTTATGAATCAGAAGGTGGCCCCGCTCCAAGGTAGAGTCAGCGCTACCTAAAAGGAAATAATCCCCTAGGACTCTTCCGTCGAAGGGCGAGGCCAACTGCTGTAGCTGTTGAAAGAAGACTTCACCCTGGAAGCTCGTGATCCCCCTAGGAGGAGTCCGTAGGGACCCGGCCTCTGGGACTTAGGAGACTCCCTTGAAGACTGAAGAAAGGTCTAGATGAAAGCGCCTCCTGCGGGTCGTGGATTCCAGACAGCTGGCGCCTCCAGCAGGTCATAGTAGTCTTGAAGAAGGAGTCACAGAGTAGGTCAGAGCCAGTCCAAGGGTTCGGTACACAAGAAGGGTTGAAAGCCAGTCCAGGATCAATATCAGGAGAAGGGCCCAAAGCCAGTCCAAGAGAAATCAGGAGAAGGGTCGCAAGCCATACCAGGATCAAGCCACAGAAACACGAACGCCGGTCCAGAGGTCAGAAGCCAAGAGACAATCCAATGGAGCAGGGAAGCAGAGCGGGACAAAGAACCAGGAGCATGAAGCTCAGGACGAAACCCAGCCAGGAATCTTGATACCAAGGCAAGGTCTGAGGATCAGACCTTGCCTTAAGTACAGGAAGTCAAGGGAGGAGTCTCAGGAGGAGCCATGACTATTTCCTGTCATGGTTCCTTTAAGAATTCACATCAGCTGCGCGGCCGGCTCTAGAAGAGGCAGAGGGGGAGGAGCCAACCCAGCTGAGAACCATGTGGCTGAGCCTGGCCGCGGCAGCAGCTGCAGGAAGAAATCAAAGAGGGCTGCTGCTATCACAGGAGCCCTCGACAAAGCCCGACGCCTCCGGTGAGTTACTTTCACCGCAGCCGCCGGCCCAACCCAGGTTGTGGCCCGCCGTGGCCGGCGGCCATGACACCCGGCCCCGGTCACGGCCTGCCATGGTTGGCGGTGCTAACACAACCATGGAGAGGAGTATCCTTTTCAATCTGTTGAATGAGCAGTCTATAACAAATATGACTCTTTGCCCACTTAAAGTGAAATGCACCTTTCAACCCAAGGACAGCCTGCTCTGAGAGGTATAGTCTCAATATCTCCAACATTCATATTCAGTTTAAAGCTCAAAACTGTCCCAAATTTCTTCATTTCAGTAAACACAACTGTCAGAGAGGACTCTGGTTTAGTAAGAGTAAGTATGATATCTTCTGCATATAATGACCTGTGCCTATTTGGATTCCATGCACATCCGTACTCTGCCTAATCCTTTCAGCAAAGGGTTCTACACAGGGATGGTACATTTCAAACTGACGCACATGCTCAAATGTGTGCGCGTTTATGGGCGCATGCACATGGATGCATTCATTTTATAAAATGCACGCATAAATAAATAGCTGGGTGGTAGCAATGTGGAGGTCGATTGATCATTACTTTCAGGTTTCATGACTACATTCCCTATTTTTCATGATCTCATGCAACCCAGGTTTTTGCTTAAATTTACTCATGCTTCTTTTATTGTTTATTTTCTTTGTAGATTACTAAATTTTTAATGCTCCTTATCTCTTTTTGTTATGGCATGCTTAATTCCAGCTGTAATTGTGGATGCTCCTTCTCCTCCTCCCTCCCCCCTTCTGCTTTGTTATTGTTATTGCTCTTGTGAAACTTTAATAAAGAAATTCTAATTAAGAAAAATTTGTAGAGCAAAGCAATGGATGGAACAATCTGAATAATTTTTCATTGTGACTTCCTGTACTTTCTTACAATTCACTATTCCCATTGCTCTGCCACCTGCTTTGATGCCAATGCTCTCAAAAGTCTATAACTTTCATTTCTAGGTTGTTGGTATTATCCCTTTCTAAACCTTCATATCCTTTCCCAAACTTCCAAGCTGTCTCCCTTAATTCCCCTATCCTGCAAGCTGTTATTATATACTTTATACACCTGTTACTTTACTTTCTTTTTCCATGGGAAAATGTCTGTTCAGCAAGAGTAGTGCTAAGAAATAGATTAGTTCCTAAAACCCGTTGATTACCTTAATAATAATAGACTCTATTCACCCAAACATTTCTGGCAGAAAGATATTCAGTGATTTCAGAAGATAAAAGTAAACACATCCAATGTTCAAAAGAAACATGGTTCAGAGGTCTTGCATGTTTTGGAGAAAACCAGATAAACTCCCTTCATGTAGATTTATTGTTTCTTGTACTGATCTTTTATACCACTAATTCAGATCATTTATCCATTCTAAGTACTGTGCCACCATGAACTGATCACAAAATGGGTTACAAAGGGGTTGGGATTCATGATGGCTGATCAGGAGATGGCTGTGGGATTTCTCTCAGGTGTTTTGCTTCAACATTACCTTCTACTGGTTTCTCTTACCTAAATGGGTGGCAAGAAGAAGCCGAAGCCTGAGTTTCACCCCCACAGCCCACCTGATACCTCCCTTGACAGATCCAATGGACTCCTATGTTGTCAGCAGCAAACCACCACCGGGAAGCCAGAGAGAGAGAGGGAGGGGAATTTGAGCTCCCTTCTCTCCCTGGCTCCCTTTTACCCTTGAGCCAGTGGAGGGAACCCCATCTGGGAATCCTGCTACTGTTAGAGCCTCCCAAGAACCTTTAGGATCACCGCTGGACAATGAAGCCAGTGCAGCAACCCTTGCGGAAGGTGGTAGGGAAGGCCCTGCAGTGGTCAGTCCTGTGATCATTTCTGGACATCCGGGTGAAGCGATGGTTGACGCCAAAAGATTGTGGAGAAACGAAGGACCCAATGTTGCCATGCTAAGTGAGTCACAACTGTTACTCAGCTGTTGTCAGTGAAGAGACCTTCTCTTTTTCATTGGAATCTATATGTGACACCATTGTGGACCTTGGGAGTTCTATCTCCCAGCAGCTATCCCCATTAGTTAAGAATTGTATTGATCTCGATAAGCGAGTTCAAGTATTGGCCAATACTTCAATGGATCTAGGTCAGCAACTTGTGTCAATTCATTCAGATATGAATGCTGTTAAATCAATCCAAGAGGCAATTATTAAAGAAATAAATCTCACCTTAAAAATGAAAACTTTTGAAATTATAGTAAGGAGTAAAAATATCAGGTTCATAAACTTTCCTTAACTGCCTTTAATATCTCCAAAAGAGATGTTTAAGAGATATTTAATTCAGATCCTACATGTTCCTGAGAATGCTATTCCTCCAGTGTCTAAGATTTACTATCTTCATCTTGCACCTTTTAAAAGGAGATCAGATGAAGTTCATAGGGATGCTTCACTGCCTTTAGTCCGTTCTGAAGGTCCAGTTTGGATGTATCTGCTTTGCTTGAGACCTCGGATACTGAATTGACTGTCCCAGCAACTCTTATAATTTCATTTGTTCTTGAACCAGACAAGCTGTTAAGATTGTTCTTTCGACATAGATCTGAAACCTTTTTGCAATTTAAAGTGAAGATGTTTCTTGATATCTCTAGACAGACTCAGAAAAAATGAAAGCAATTTCTTCTTATGCATTCGCAGGTTCAACAGGTGGGAGGTGTCTTTTTTCTAAAGTTTCACTGTAAATGTTTGATCGAGTACCAGAATAATTTGCAATCATCGGCTCCCCCGAAATCTCTCAGTCCTAGTCTCTAATACCAGTTCTCTATTATGTAGTAGGGCTACTTAAATATCGATCTTTTCCTTCCCTTAAATTTATGATAACTTTGGGTTGGCATCGGTTCCTCCCAGTTTGAGGAATTATCCCTTGATGCATCATTTTGTTATATTTATAGTAGAATGATGTGTCACAAAAAAAAAAGGGACAGTGGGGGCGATAGTGGGCAGCCGGCTGCACCGCTCACTATCGCTTCCCCTAGCGCCACAGGAAAAGGTGTAGTAATTTCCCGCAGTGCTGCCGGCAATAATGTGAAAAACATTATCACCCGCAGCACTGCCGGGAGATAACTCCACCCAAACCCCTCCCACACTCCTCTTCTTCCCTTAATTTTAATAATACCGCCATGATGTGGCCTTTATCTTGTGCAATAAGGCCCTACCACATGCGATACCAGCACATCGCACAATAAAGAATGACCCTATTAGTTTGGAAATTGAAATAATTGTATGGTGATGTTCTTATATTCCTTGCAATACTTGTGCCTTTCAATGTCCTATTTTCTTTCAAGATTTATGTCTTGCAGTTATTTTGGAAATACATAAATAAAAAATAAAAAAAGGTTTACATAAGAGAAAACAATATAATAAAATATGCAACACAAAACAAAAAAAAACATATAAAACATTTTTAAACAAATTGCTGAACTTTACTAACTATTCATTTAAAAATTATTTGAAATTCATTTAGCTGTCTTCATAACCTTATCTGAGCTCTTACTAATTTATCTCCCCACAATACCTGAGTCCATTGGTAATTGTCATGTTTTTTATGTACTTTATTTTTTATTAATTTATAAGGGAAATTACAAGGAAAACCTTGTACAAATATTTTAGGAAGTGTTCAAAAGAAACATATAATACAAGTATTAAAAATAACAAAACCACAAAAAGCATCATGAAGCCACCCCAATTTCACGCCCACAACTAAGGGGGACCCAATACCAAGATCCCAAGAAAAGAGAAAAGCAAAAATAAGGAAAGAATATCAAGATGGCTTTTTGGAAAGATAATTCCTAAGTCAGGAGAGCATAGCAGAGATATCATGTAATACTACTTGACCCCACAGATACAATTTTATCACTCAAAAAAAGCATTAGTTGACTTGGCTCAAAAAGTATACAAAATAGATTACTAAACTTAAAGAAACACTTGCATGGAAATTTGAGGAGAAAAAGTTGCCCTTAATTGAACAATTTTCAGCCTCATTAATAAGAACTGTTTTCTCTTTCTCTGAGTCACTTTTATCACATCTGGAAATATCCTAACCAGGACATTGAAGAAAAAGTTCCTCTTGGTTTTTAAAAAAACAATTTCAAAGCCAGTCTCAATCTGGGTCTAAGGCGAGCTTAGCAATCAATGTAGATGAGCTAGCAGATCTTTATCAGACTTCTCCACAAAAGTTGTTAGTCATCTGAAATTGATGATAAACCACTTTGAAGATATTCACCTTCCACCTTTTTAGACGGTGGAAGGTAGAAAATCCTTGCCACTGATCGGAAAGACTGCTCTGGGATTTTCAAGATTTGGAAAAAGTGATGTTTTTGACTATTATTCTATATTTATAACTAGCTGTACCCGGCCACGCGTTGCTGTGGCTCAGTCTGGTTAAATGGAAAAGAAAGAAAAGAGAAAGCGCACATTTCGAATATGGTTAATTTCACAATGCTTGTGGGTATACAATATTTTTTGTTGCTCCATTGTCTGTGCAGATATAGACATTGTCTGATTTGCTGACTCTAGAACACGCAACATATAATTGTCCATGTGAGAAGCAATCCGTGTCTAGATGTAAACCGTATAATTCTAGAAATGAAAAAGAATGAAAAAAGAAAAAACAAACTATACTCACTAAATGAACGGTATGGTAAACGACACAGCTCAATTCCAACGCAATATCACACGAAATAATTAAATCAAAATGAAAATAAATCAAAATCTATGAAAATTCAATTTAACAATGCAATCGGAAACATTGAAATGGAATCGTAAAATATTTAGTCCAAGCCGTTAAGCCCGTTAAAACGGGCAAGATTTTTGTCCCCTCTCCTCCTATGTCTTTGCTCTGCTCCGCTCCCCACCTCCAGCACCACGAAGGGCCAGAGGCTGCGGCGGTGGTAGGAGCTGCAGCGGTGGCCGAGGGGGATCTTGCAAGGCGTAATGGTCCTGCCATCCCAACTCCTTCCCCCCTTCCCCGGTGGCAGAGGGACAGGCTCAGACCCCTTTCACTCTATCCTTACAGGCTCCAACTCCTTTGCTCTCTCATTCCCCTCTACACTGAACCCCTTCCACTGTAACCTATAAGTGGAGAGCTGGGGGGGGGGGGGTAGAGAATCTCTCTCTCATACAGCCCCCTACATAGACTTCCTCTCTCTCTCTCTCTCTCTTGCACATACGCTCTCCCTCTGTCCCTCACACACGCACGCCCAATCCCTCTCACACACATACACAATCCCTCACATAGTCTCCCTCTCTCTCTGGCACTCACACTCGCCTTCAGCGCACATTACCACACTTCTCTCTCACACAGTTAAAACAAGCGGGATTTTTGTCCCCTCCCCACCTAAGTCTTTGTTCTTCACTCGCAAGAGCTTGCAAAGTTCGCACGCCAGTTGTGTCTGGGAGAGAGAGGAAAACACTCCGCCCCCCCCCCCCTCAAAAAGGGCAGGCGGCAAGCACTGCAACAGATTTGGGACATGTTGCCTAGCTTACTTTGCTCTTTCTGGCAGACCTGTGCCTTTAAGAAATCCGATCAGGGGCTTGAGAGGGAGGAGGGAGCAGGGCTCTGGCTTTCACTTTCATCACGGTGCTTTGCTGGGAAGGGGGGTGGAGCGATGCCCATGTAAACTCTTCCCGTGGCAGCTGAGACCCACGGGCAGGCTGACAGCACTGCCTTCCCCCTCCCCCCAACTCCCCCCCCCCCCCGCAGTTGAGGGATATTTACTTGGCTTCTCCTTATCTGCGAGACTCAGGGGGCAGGGGAGGAGGGCAAGCTATTCTCTGTTCAGCTCTTTGCGCTTTGGTTGCTGCAGGCTGCAGCTGCTTGTGATCTCTTCACAGCCACTTTCTACTGCATTTATTCTGCTCCGGCCGTCCCAACTCTTTCCCCCCCTTGCCTGGCGATGGACAGACTGGCTCGATGACTCTTCTACCCTTTCCTCCTCCTGTGTGTAACTGTCCGGCAGTCCCTACTCCCTCCCCCCTTCCCCAGTGGGGGAGGAACAGGCTGAGCCATTTCTCGGAGTGGCGACTCGTCTGCCCTTTCCTCCTCCCCTCTGTGACACCCAGCACGTAGCGCAGAGCTCAATGGTCTGCACATGCGCGGTAGAGCTTCTCTCTACTGCACATTTGCGGGCTGTGGGTCAGAGCCCATTTATATTATAGATAGCGTGTGTTGCTTGTATGTCCAATAGATGGTGCTGTTTTTCCAAAAAAACATGTTTTTACCTGTCACAGGTGTGACAGCTATATAATATAGGTATATAAAAACATGTGCGTATTCAAATGCAACATTGTGTCAAAATTTCAAAGCAATTGGTGAAGAACTTTCGGAGATTTAAGATTTTGAACAAACGAACATTTGCATTTTTATTTATATAGAACAGATAGATAGTTCATCTCCATTTTCACCTCCTTAAGCATGCTTTCCACAACATGAGGGATATTACTGAAACATTCTATTTCAGACATGTCCTTTGAAACTCTTAGAAAGTTGGGACACATAATAGTGCCAACTGACTTGATCTTAGCTACCTGCATAGTTGAAACCAACTGCCTGGCTGATGCAACAAAATGATCCCGGTCGCACTGGATGAAGGCAACAAAATTACATCACTTTGGCACCATCCTCCAGGTGCACTGCATCTTTTTTAAAGTTCTGGACTTGTAGCAGGAATGAGGGTTTTTCACTTTTGCCTTTTAGGCTTTTCCAAAGGACTCTAGAAGAGGGTAAATGAGGGCCTAGAAAATTTGAACATAGGGGTGGGAAGGGCCTAGGCCTGGGCTTTGGACTAGATTTATTTTGTGGCAGGAGTGGGGCATCAGAGAGGCCTGGGGGAGACCCAACGGGGCAGGCCCAGGTTTAGGCTTAAATTTTGGTATGGCAGAAGGGTAGTGAACATGGAGTATTGCCCCTATGACTCCATTGGCTTCTGTATGACGTATCTCATAAAAAAGATCTTCCACTGGACTCATCAGAGGACAAGTCAAATGTTCCAGTCTTCTTTGGTTTATAACATCAAAATTGAGCCATGCATAGATATACATAGACTTGGACTTATTCTATTCCATCACATTTGAATTTTTTTAACTTGAACTGTTTCAATTAAACATAAAAGGATTCCATGGAACAAGTAAACTTGCACTATTTTGAGATAAACAAACTACATTGCAAGGAGAATTTTAAAGAGTCCATACATGAATCAACATCTTTTTTAGTATCACTAACCAAACTCTGAGTAGTCTCAGAGATCCAAATCATCAAATCCATGCTACATTTATTTAAAATAACATTCCACCATGATATGAAGCCTTCATTTTCTAAAAATAATATATGGTTCTTCTTTAATGATACACAATTCTCTAGCTAAGCATTTCACTTGAAGTTATTCAAACAAGGTGGATGCATGAAGTTCAGAACGAGTCATGTGTTTATGTAAGCAAGTTGACTTATTCTATAGAACCTCACTATTATTTCATAAAGAACAGAGATGGATTTAGAAATTAGATTCTCTCTCACCAAATGGGCTAAATGCAAGAACTGAATGTTGTTTTTTTTTTTTAAATGCTGTACTTTTAAGGACAAACTCTTAGAGCTGAAGTGGATGGTATATAAGCTATTATACATGCATGGCTTTCTGATGGCTGTATATTTCTAATGGTGGCTGCATATGTTTGGCTCTGAGCGATTATGGTTTCCCCTTAGTGATAAGCTTATTCTTTATCCTTTAGTTTGGTTTCCTGTTTTGTTTTATTTTTTTAAGCAAAGAGGGTTTTTCATGTAATGTTATTCTTTAACATGATAGTTTTGAAGTTGAGCTGTATCACTATCTAATCAAGCTACTGTGCATGCACGGCATTGTGAGGACCATGTGTACCATGAGAGTTGTTTTTACTGTCATTGTTGGTAATTATATTTTAGATTGGGTTGTTAAAATCTATCAAAATCAGGATGGTTTGATTGTTATATTGTACCTTTCAGCACAGATTCTAACAGCTGCTTTGAATTAGAGAGTACATAATGCTACTGAGCATGCACAGCCTTTTTCAGTGACATGTGTTTATGTTGGTCGCTGTAATTGTGGGGTTTGTTGAGTGAATTTGCTTCTTCCTTCTTGGTGATACCTTGGATTATATTGCTCGACCTAAATCAGAAAGGTATAGGATTTTATTAGTAAATGGTAAAAGGGGAGTAATTATATGTATGGTTGGTTATTGAAATAAGACAGTAACTTTCAAATGAGCGCGTAGGCTCCTATACATGTGTGTATGGGCACGCAAGCACTCATACTCTAAAATTGTAAATTATGCATGCAATTGCACATGTACGATTTAAAATGCACCTACTCCACGTATGTGTGCTCCTAATTTTAAGTTGTTACTTGCATGGCTTCCTTAGGACTTTGTCAGCTTTAACGTGCGCAGGTAAGCAGAGTTTAAAACATGCTCATGAGAAGAACATTCCCAGTTTTACCAATTAGTTCACCAGTTTTTTCAGTCTATCTCAAGATCATCTAGACCACTCTGGTTCTTCAGCCTGCACTCCCCCCAGTTTACGCAGACCTCTTGCCCTGTCATTTTAGGCCTAAAAAGAGATTTCTGCAGACTTACACCTCATCAGGAGTAGCAGTAAATATATGTGGCTACCAAGCCACCATACACTGCAGATGCCAGATTTAAAATAAGGATTTATGCGCATAACTTTTGGTCCTGCCCCAGAATTCCCTGACATGCCTTAACTCCACCCCTTTTCCTTCTACTCACTTATGTGTCTACACATGCATAATTTGTGGTTTTTAAAATGTGTGTTGTTTGTGCTTATTTATTTATTTTAACATTTTTCTATACCGATAACCGTTTGTACATCGTACCGGTTTACAAAAAACAGAGTATACCCTTTACATAGAACATACATTGTAACATAGATTTATAACAATTTCAAATGATTAAAGGAACTTAACAATAACTGTGTAGGATGAATAGTAACTAGAGAAACTAAAATAATAAGGTGAATAAATGATAACTGGGGTGGAATAATACTGTTAAAAAATGAGCAAATTCCGGTGTACATATTGTGAGGCAAAATGAGCAATTCCGGTGTACATATTATGAGGTAATTACCAATGTTTACAGGATGGATAATTATGAGAAAGGACAATATAGGTTTTGAGGTAACTCAAATAGAGTAGATATTAAAAAGGACATCATATATGAGTTTCATTAGTTAGTAGAGTCAATGTATGGATAAGGTAAGGACAGTCTGAGGGAGACTAAGAAACTGGGTGCAAAAGATTAGACAGAGGAGGACAAAAGAAATCCAGAGAATGGTGTGCTTAGGGAAAATGGTGTGCTTAGGGAACACACAGAAGCAAAGCAGAGAAAAGTAAAATAAATTTGTGTAGCCCTGACTAAGCAAGGGGGCTGGTACAGAAGGAAGCAGTACTGTTAGGGCTGCAGAGCACTGAAAGTTAAATGCTTGCTGGCTCAAAGAAGAGTACACAAGAAAAAAAAGCTGAAACTGCCTTTAAACATAGAGTTGTCTATGAGGTCTAGACAAAAGTCAGATTTACATTTTTTCAGCCGGTTAAGGAGACAAGCTCCACTTGAAGTTAGGGCTTGTTCTCAGTGTAGATAGCACTGGACATGCAGGAGGGTTTTTTTCCCTTATTTTTTACCTTCATATAAATAAAAAGGAGAGAAAATAGTGGTACAAGGAAGCAGTGCAGAAAAAGGGTGCAGTCCCTAAAAACTGCAGCTGTGAGAGGCCTGGGTAGTACTATGAAAAACCTGTCCTGGAGTCATACATTACACTTCAATACAGGTGAAGGAAAGAAGAAGCTAGACTGCTTGGGAAAAGTGAGCAGGCATTTACTTCTGCATGATAGGAGATCCCTACGCTCAAAAGCCAGACAAGAGGGAGATCCTGAGACTGGAGATGTGTCAGATGGAAAGGCCAGCCAGGTTAGTTGGGCCAGGGAACCCACTCCCAGATGCCATAGATGCCCAGAAAGAAGAATGGTTACAGACAGTAGCTGAAATATAGGTGATGGCCACAGAGATGGACCAAGTGCTAAGTGAGATGTGTCAATGCATTCTTGAGGAACTGAGAGGTTCTGTTACAGTTGGAGATACTTCCAAGAGCCAAGAAACAGATGCCATGGAAAACCCAGAGAGAAGGGGGCTGTGGAGACCCCTGAAAGAGGTGCCATAGAGAACCCAGAGGGAGTATAGTAACTGAATGAGTCACTTGACTGTGGTTCAACACTTCAGAGAGATTCCACTTCAGAGAGGGGTAAAAGTAGCAAAGGGGCTAAAGCCCACACAAATCCTGAGTGGCAAGGGCCTGCAAGAGGTAGCATCGATGGCCAGAGAAAGGCAGCATGGAGGAGCATCAGAGAGGTGCTGCCAAGAGGACTGATGGGAGGGCCACAGAAGCCATAGAGACCCCAGTGAGAGGGGTCTACAAAGAAGCTCACATCAGCCTCAACCAGGCGTAACCATAGTAACAATGGAGAAAATTGAAAATTGGAGTGCCCCAGTGTTCTGATGGAGATTGGTAATGTTTAACATATATATAGATGATGATCTGGAAAAAGGAGAAAGAGGTGATCAGATCTGCAGGCGACACAAAATTATTTAAAGTTGTTAAAAAATGAGCAGACTATGAGGAACTGCAGAAGAATCTTGCCAGACTGAGGACCTAGGCATCAAAATCCCAGATGAAATTTAATGTAGATAAGTGCAAAGTGATGCACATAGGGAAAAATAGTTCTAACTACCTACATACAGAATGTTGGGTTCTATGTTAGTATTCACCACCTAGGAAAAGGATCTTCAAGTCAGTGTGGATTGGACAATATGTTAAAATCAGAAGTTGTCATAGAAGCAAATAGAATGTTAGGAATTATTTGGAAAGGAATGTAGAATATCCTAATGCTTCTGTAATGATCCATGGTCCTACATCACCTTTAATATTGTGTGCATTTATGGTTGCCCCATCTCAAAAATGATTGTGGGACTAGAAAAAGTGCAGAGAAGAACAGCAAAAATGCTATAAAAGAGATAGAAGTGCTCCTTTATGAAGAAAAATTGAACAGGTTAGGGCACTTCAACTTGGAGAAGAGACTACTGAGAAGGCATACAACAGAAGTTTTAAAATCATGAATGGGGTAGAACAGGTAAACAGGGAATGGTTATTAACTCTTTTAAACAGTACTAAGATTAGTGGAGACTCCAGGAAACTAACAGGTACTAGATTAAAAACAAATTGGAGATAGTATTTTTTACTCAGTGCAAAATCAAACCAAGGGATTTGCTGCCAGCGGATGTGGTCAATGCCTCTAGGAGAGCGGGAATTAAAAGGGGTTTGGACAAGTTCCTAGAGAAAAAGTCCCTAAACTATTATTAGCCAGATAGGCTTGGGAGAGCAAGCGTTTATCTTCAGGAGTGAGCAAAAAGGAATGGATCTACTGTTTGGGATGTGCCAGGTAATTCCAAGTAATCTGGATTGTCCATTGCTGGGGACAGGATGCTGGGTTTAATGGACTTTTGGTCTGACCCAGCATAGCATATCTTATGTGCATCTGTTCTTAAGAACATCTGAGTGCTTCTGGGTGTGCTTTTCCACTATTTGTCCTCCAGAAGCCAAACAGAAACTGGGCACATTGAAAGCATTTGCTGTAGCTCAGTTTTCTTTTTGATTTGGGTTTTTTTTTTTTTTATATTTTTTGCTGTCTTACTATTTTAATGGTCATGGAATCAAATGCATATGCCTAGGCCTTATCCTATCAAATCTGGGCACATGGGATAAAGAAACTTTCAACAACTTTAAGCAAGATAAAGTTAGCAGGATAATAATCATTTCCTGCTGTCTAATCAAATCATAGTGATCTGTCTGTCAAAGAGAAGCCACACAGAACATAAAAAATCTAAATGCATTGATTCCAATATTTAGAAATGTTTAAATCATAATCAGTTTTAACATCATGACAACCCCCAACATGCTTCTATGTGAAATGCTGTGTTTACCCCCGAGGAACAGGCCTTGCACTGCCAAACCCTGCTGGGCTGCATGAGTTCACTATTGATTTTGGCCCCACTGTATTTTTAAATTTGGAATCAAACTAGTTTATCAGCATTTCTATGCCATGTGATCCTTATGTGAATTTTGGGCCATTATTATTTGATTTTGTATCTAGGTGGTGTTGCCCTGCTGCCGGATGTAGCAGTTTCTGGGAGTACTCCTGTCTATATGCTTGAGTATTGAGGTGTGCTATAAATCAAGAGAGCTAAATGCAATGAAATCAGTCCCTTGAAAAATGACAGCAATCTTGCATACAGAAATCCATGGGCATTATTGCTGAAGACAATGGACACACTGAGAGAAATTGGATATATAAGTGGTCAATATGAAATAATGATGGGAGCTATGGATCTTATCTTTCTTTATTAAATTGCATTTTTGAAGGTAATAATAGCAGATGAGAGAATACAACTTGCATAGGATTTTGACAAGGGGAATAAAGTTAAGAAACTTTTCAAAAAGACCACGCAGGCTCTTTAGAGATTCTATAGACAAAATCGCTTGTCCTACACATGGAAGTTCCAACAGTAAAATTCCATACTACTGGCTAAAGAGGTGAACATTAGCATTAGAACATGTCACTTTTTAAAGGATATATATGTATACACACCAAACCTTTTGGGTCCATAGCATGAAATAAACACCACACTTGCGCTTTAAGAAGGTAATTTTATAACAGCCAGCTTAATTTATGTGTTGGCAAAGCACATAATTTACTCCAGTTTTCAAAGTGAATTTATGCGCATAAGTTTGCTCTGAAAACTAACCCTAAGAACGCACACCAACTAAACCAAACAAAGTTACACCTGGACTTTGCAAGGCATAACTTTTTCAAATCAAAAGCATGCAAGTAAATCTTAACTCCACCTCAACTCTTCCCCTCAGAATGCTTATTTTTGTCTGCATAAAAGAATTCTTGAAATCAGGTTATCTGCACATTTTTATGCACACAGCCCCCCATACAATTTTATAACAAACTATTTACATGCATAAACCCATGTTTTATGCATGTAAATGGCTTTGAAAATTACCCCTTAAAACAGCAAGAAATTAATAATCAGGTCATTCATATGCATGGCAATTAGTAGATGTTCATGAAATTTGCCACTCATCATGAGTAGCCTCTGTGGATTCTAGAAAACATTAAAACTCTTCTCTTGCACCTGAGCCATCATGACATTTGTGCTGTCTCTCTTGTCAAGTAGGATTTATTAAAGGGATGTGCATTTGTTTCAAAACGAAATGAAAAACATGATGAACATTTTTGTTTTGTTTTGTTTTGTTGGCAACTGCAAATAAAAAATGAATTTCATTTTCCTTTATTTTGGTTCATTGGCACTAAAGTCTATAGGGGAGCATTAAGCAATGCATTTTTTTTTTTACTTAGTCTCAGACAGCCTGGAGCCAATGGAGGATGGGGCAAGAAACAGAGCCTATCACATGCAAGCATTTTTGTAAACAGCCTATTTTGGCTTGTCTGATTTTATTTTTTCACCTGAAATTGAAACAGAAAGCTAAGCTGTTCAGAGAGCCAACATACAGGCTGTGATACTCCTTGCTTCTCAAAGCTGAGAGATCCTGGAAAAGTTTATAAAAAAAAACAATTGAAAAGTGAGCTGTTAGCCTATTACTGCTTCATTGCACTGCTATGCTACTATTTAATACTGTGCAATGCATTGTGCAATGCTACTAGAGGCTGTAAACTGCTATACAGTACATCAGCAGGGCCGAGGGCAAACACAGTCGCTATCAGGCTACTATAATATGTGTCTGCACTGCTCTGCACTGTGATAACTTGCTCTCTGACTGTGCAAAGGTGATATACAGAAACGCAGTAGACAAAAGTCTGAGTTATTCAATACATTATCAGCCATGCATTACTGTTTCTGAAAATGACTGTCTCTAGGTGTGTGTGTGTGTTCAGTCACTGAATTGTATACATTGTAACATTATGACCCCCCTACCCCAGTGATCTCTTAAATAATAAGTCCATCGTATCAATGGCATTAAAAGGCAGACATGGGAATTGGAGAAGACAGAAGCTTCAAGCTTGCGCAAAGGAAGTTTGTGCCACAGAGAGCTGTGGCCAGTACTGGCAGCAGTGGTGATGATAGCTATAGGATCAGCAGCATACCCCCCCCCCCCCCCCCCCCCCCCCCGGCTGAGATCAAGCATGATTTTGTTTAAAGAAGGTGAACCCAGCTGGAGATGCAGGATTGGTTGAGAAGCTGGACCAGCAACCTCCTGCTCCCATATTCACTGTTGGTATGGTGAAGGGGGCAGAAGGAGGATATCAGCAGAAGTCAGTGCAGCATTCCCTGTTCTGTCTGGTATCTCGGCCTGATCTGTCAATATCCTACCAATCGAGATGAACAATGTTTGGGATCTGACGATTTAAAGGAAGAGGATATTGGAAGTCTGCTAACTGCAGAGGATGTGGAGTGATGGGGTGGGGGTGGCATATCATTGTTCTGGGGGAAAGAGGCAGGCAGCATTGAAGACGGTGACATGGACCATTGGGGAAATGATGATTGCCCTGGATGACAAGACCCTGCTGGCGGTTGAGAACATTGGATTGAAGCAACTGATCCATTTATTAGACTCCAATGGCAAAGTTCCTTTTAGGACAACTTTTATTAGGAGCATGGCCCTGCACTGTGCGCTCCGTGTTGAACCGGAAGGTAGTGCTCCACCTGACCAAGGTGGAGGTAAATAATATCCCGTTCATGTCTGTTCCAGCCAGCGTGATATGCATGTCTAAATCTCCCTGATGGCAGGTGCAAGTAGCAGCCCTAGCTGCAGGGCACAGGTAGGTTGTGCTGCTGTACACCCTGCTGATGGATATCATCCATACCTCGGTTGATATCTTTGAGGTATAATGGAGAATGATGGAGTGCTAGTTAGGTCAAACAGACAGAAATATTACAGTTTTTTTTTTTTGTTTGTTTTTTACAGTTGGTAGCAACTTTGAGGATAATTTTCAAACCTATTCACATTACCTGATTTGTGCTGTAAGTGGATGTGTGGAGATGTATCCTAGCATTTTATAAACCATGCAGTAGGTTGCTACACAATTTTATAAAATACCATGCAGTTCAGCTCTGAAAGTATATGCATATGTTTCATACATGTTAATATTTGCAATGCATTGAAAGCATGTACTTTATCGACCTATTTTATAAACATACTCTACATGCATATATTTTATGTGTGAAAAATATATATAGACTTAAAATCCTGATTTATATGGTAAGGCAGGTATGTTTTAAAATATGAGCACCTACTTGAAATTACCAGTTTGGCAAAACCTCCACAAGTTAACCCAGTCCATTTCCAGTTCACTGAAACCCTTCTAGTACCTCCCTTGGATTCACCTGTTTATCCCAATCTCCCACCTAAAAACAGCAGACAACAGACGAGTCTGATATCAATCGCTCTATGTAATTATCAGGTATAAAATTGCACAAATAAGTTGCCTAATATATTCATATAAGTATCTTATAAAATAGCAGTTTAATCACATACCTTACAGTCCTACTCCAGGACAACCCTAGACTATCCCTTTTTTGCTCAAGTAAATATGCACTTACAACTAAAAATGCACAGGTACTTTTGATGTTTATAAAACTGCATACATAATAGGGATGTGCAGCAGGGACGGATTCGTCCCATTTGGGAATCGGATTTGAAGGGGCCTAAATCCGTTGCATCCATTCTCGGGGGCCCCCGATCCGTTCATATGTCAAAAATACATTTGTTCCCCCCCAAAAAAACCCATCCCAACCCTTTAAAGTTATTTATCTCCAACCCCCCACCCTCCTGACCCCCCCCCCCCCCAAGACTTGCCAAAAGTACCTGGTGGCCCAGTGGGGTTCCTGGAGCGATCTCCTGCACTTGGGCTGTCGGTATTCAGAATGGCACCGATATAGCCCCTGTGGCATAGTAAGGGCAAAGGCTATCGGCGCCATTTTATTTATTTATTTTTTATTTTTATATACCAGTGTTCCTGTATGAAATACAAATCACATCAGTTTACATTAAAACATTGAAACAGATCGCCCGAAGACGGTACATGGAACACGGGGTACAAAAATTTTGAATACTGGCAGCCGATGACCCGTGTGCAGATCGCTCCAGGAACCCCACTGGACCACCAGGTACTTTTGGCAAGTCTTGGGGGGATCAGGAGGGTGGGGGATCTATTCGTTGGTGATCCATTGTATTCGTGGGGGTTCGCCATATGTTTCGGAACCCCCACAAATACAAAGAATATGGCATATATGTTGCGGATTCACAATACATCGAAAACAAATGCACACCCCTAATACATAGCATTACAGGCTATTTACATGCATATATGCTAATTTTCCATGTGTAATCCCTTTGCAAATTTACTCAAATGTGATCAGAGCAATGGTCAATGGGGGTATAATATTTGAACGGTCGTGGGATGGCCCCTCAATGAGCCGCGCTTAGCCCGAACGCCACCAGCCCTCCAAGATGCTTCCTGGACCTCTGAATGGCAGGTGCACTGCCATCACTGTGCTGTGCCACACTGACCCCTAAGGAACATGTGTGCACAACAGCCTGGCTATTATAGGCCCCACTGGGGATTATGGGCTGGGGATTTAAATCATGCTCCTAGATACTGCTTCAGCAACAAGTCCTCCTGTGTTGCAGTGCATGTTGCTACCTCTCTGTGCCTTTCTTCTTATTGTCCTGCCTTGCCTCATCTCATTCCTGCCTAGTCTCATTGTCTCCCTGCCTTGCCCTGGCTCTCTGTTACCTTGCCTTATCTGCCTGCCTGTGTGTCCCTGGTGTCTTGTCTTGTTGTAGCCATCTGTCTCTGCCTGACTCCTGTTTCTGATCCTTGCTACGGATATTGACTATTCTTCTGGACTGCACCTGCCCTGACCCCAGCTTGGACCTTGACCTGCCTTCTTGCCACCTACCCAGACCTTGGCCTGGACCCACATACCAATTTCTCGCTGCCTGCCCTAACCTTGTCCTGAAGTCAGATACTGATTGCTCTCTGCAGGCCCAAGGGCTCACATTTGTGACAGTTTGCTGAGGCCATGAGCTTGGTGGACTCATGTCTGCTCAGGCTGTCTCAGGGTTGGCTCTCCAGGTCCAGCAGCAGCAAGAACAGCTCAACAACATGACCGGCATTCTTCAAGGCCTGGCGTTCTGAATGGAATCCATGCAGGTTCATTCCCTTCCCTCAGCCACTCCAGCTAGGCAACTGGGACTCATGCTACATCTCCTGCCACTGCCCAGGTATGAAGGCGATCCCAAAGGCTGCTGAGGGGCAGAATGAATTGCAGACTGTCAGCTTTCCCTTGGAAAGAACTAAGGTTACATTTATGCTGTCTCTACTAGCCAGCCCTGTCCTAGCCTGGGCATCATGATCTGGGAATGGAATGACCTTCTGCTGGAAAATGTGGACAACTTCCTTCAACAATTTCGGCAAGTGTTTGATGAACTTGGTCAGGCCTCATCCACAGCTACAGAGCTGCTATGCATCAGACAAGGCAGCCATACTGTGGGCGATTACGCCATCCAATTTCACACCCTGGCCTCGGAACTCCATTGGAGTGAAGATAGCCTGACTGCCATCTTTTGGTAGGGCTGGAGGAGAGTATGAAAGATGAGTTAGCAGGTCAGGGCATTAGAGGAAATAATCGCCTCGGTCATACAAGTGGACCTCTGTTTCCAGGAATGAGCCCAAGAGAGATAGGCATCCCACTGACACTTCAGACTGGCAACCAGGTTTCAGCGACCTCAGGTCACCACAACAGATGCCTCACCTGCTTTTCCTCAAGAAGAGCCCATGCAATTTGGCAGATCCTGTATCACTGAGAAAAAGAAACAGAGGCATCGGTGGCTTAATCTCTGTCTCTATTGTGCAGCTCAGGAGAACTTCACCAGCTGTTGCCCTGAAAAGGTGGGAAACTTGCGAGCCTAGTGTTGATTGGAGAGGCAGCCTAGGCTGGCCTTCACCTTTGCCTCAGTTGCTCATGTCAGTTAGCTTCATCTCTCAGAAGACTGAGGAGGAAAACCGAAGCTAGAGGTAACCTTATAGACGAGACCTTGGTCTCCTGTACAACCTCCCTGCAGTGACCCAGGATAAGTCAGTTACTATATCTTCTGTATATGGCAAACCCATGCCTGGTCGCCTGTCCTTGGCCACCCTACTTATCACGATCTAAACAGGGCTCCTGCACAAGGAAAGTATCTGCTGTTACATTTTATCCAAGGCCGTCATGACCATCATTCCTGGCTTGCCTTGGCTCATGCTCCATAATGCATCCATAGATTGGGAAGCTCTGCAGATTGCTCACTGGGGACCCTCCTATCAGCAATGCTGTCTCTTCAAGGCGTCCCGCCAGTAACCATAGTTCAAATGCAGAGCCCAGACCTCCCGGTCTTCCTTCTCCATACAAAGCATTTGTTGATATTTTTATTAAAAAGCAAGCAGAGACACTGCCAATCCACGGGTGTTATGACTGCAACTTTTTAATGGTTTTTTTGGAGGGAAGTGCTAGGACCCACAACATTTGTTTTTAAACTTCAGGGGAGAGGTGTGTGTGTGTGTGTGTGTGTGAGAGAGAGAGAGAGAGCCAGGCTGCTGAGCCCATAATAGTTTTTTGTTTGGACCGTTTATAACACAACATTTTATTTTCAAATATCCAGTAAGTTGGAGAGCAGCAAAGTGACACAGATGGGTAATTTTAGCAGAGTGGAAGACAAATTCTATTGAATATTTGGCTAAATTTATCAAAATAACTTGACCCAGCTAACTGTACCGCTCACTGGCTTACAGACTATTCACTCAATGGTGTTTCTTGCAGGGGCAGGGAATGGCATCAGGGGAGTTGCTGCTCATGGACGCATGTGGTTGCAGCATAAAAAATCATTTTACCGCCCCATCCGGGTGGATTCTTACATGTAGGCCACTCTTTGTGATCTATGGGTGAAAGAGGTGTAACATCATCCAGTCTTACACTCTGGTGCACCGAAAGAAAATGGTGGCTAGAGTGCAGGAAAGTGAGTGCAAGAGGCAGAGGGGCAGTGGGAATACAGCAGAAGAAAGACAGCTCCCTCGCTGGATTGTCAGCTACTATGTCCTCCTCCAGGTGCAGTTAGCTGGATAAAGTTATTTGATAACTATTTTCTCCTCCAGGCAGGCGTTAATTGCTGATCGCTAAATGTACGTGCTGGACGCACTTTTTTTTTTTTTTTGCATCGGGAGTGAATGCTAATAGCCTCAATCACATGCATGTGATTAGCGCTATTAGATTCACTCCACGTTGAACATGCGTTGTAGAGGCGCTAATCCCCTTATTGCATAAGGGGATTAATTAGTGCCACTGCCTATATGACCTGCGTCCAACTGTGGGTTATACAGTGCGCTCATCTGAGCGCAATGTATTGCATTGGCCCCTTTGTTCTTTTGTCTTCTCTTGTCTAATTTCATTATTTCATTTATTGTTTGCTATTTTATCTACTTTTATATTCTGCAATTGCTGTATTTTCTTTTTTGCATGGTAAAACTCAATACAAACATTTGAATTAAAAAATAAAGATCCCAGCATATATTGCACCATATATGCTGTTTAACATTTGTTAGAGCCCTACTATGGCTTGATGTATCTCCCAGTTAGCCAGATAAGTACCACTTTTTAGACTTATCTGGCTAAATTAGCTGGATAAATTAGATCTGCAATCAAGCATATATAAAGTTAGCTAGATAAAATTTATCTGGATAACTTATCTAGCCAGATATCTTTAAATATTGACCTCCTGAACTTTAAAACATAACTTGGTAACAGAGTAGAAGAAAGGTCATTTGGTACATTCAGTCTTTCCAAACTGCCCCTACATACACTGTTTTATCAAAAATATATCTTCCACCTGTCAGCTATACAAGTTTGACTGCCTGCAGGACTTTGCTCCCTCTCTTTCTTTTTCCCTTGCTAGGGCATATAACAAACCATCCTCCTTCCTCTGTGTTGTCTCCTCGATGGTCTGAATTTAAATTTCAAAATATATGCTGACGACATACAATTCATCATACCTTTTACCGACTCCTGGACTAACACGTTCTCATTACTTCAAATCTACTTAACAACAATAAGAACCTGGCTATCTCACAACAGATTGAAACTAAATACAGCAAAAACTGAACTAATTACTTATCAACAGTACCAGATTCCGATCAACCTCCTAAAACGTTTACATTTGACGGACAATGTATATCTATAAAGCACCATGCAAGAAACTTAGGTATAACTATTGATTCAAAATTAACACTATCCAAACACATTTCAGAAACTGTCAAAAAATCCTTTTTAAAATACATATGCTCAAAAAACTTAAACCGTTATTACTATCATCTGATTTTCGAACAGTTATACAAGCTTTAGTACTATCAAGCCTGGATTATTGTAATGCACTATATATAGGTCTACCTCTATCCACACTACACCCACTACAACTAATCCAAAATGCAACCGCAAGAATGATCTTTAACTTACCACGAAAAGATCATATCACCCCCATATTGCAACATCTTCACTTGCTTCCTATAACTCACCGAATCAGATACAAAATCTTGACTACCATCCATAATTTACTCTACAATCCCAGCTCCCTATGGCTTTGTTCCATGTTACATATATATAATAGGGATGTGAATCAGGCTTCGGACGATTGCAAATATCAGACGATATTTTCAAAATCGTCAGAAATCAGGGGCTCCTCCAAAACGATAGGAAAACCCCACAATATTGATCGTGGGGGTTCTCTTATCGTTTTGGGGGAGGGCGGGAAAAACGGCACTCAAAAATAACCCCTAAACCCACCTCGACCCTTTAAAACTAATACCTTAGCTTCCCCCACCCTCACGACCCACCCAAAAACTTTTTACAGGTGCCTGGAGGTCCAGTGGGGGTCCCTGGAGTGATCTCCCGCTCCCGGGCAGCTGGCTGCCACTAATCAAAATGGCGCCGATGGCCCTTTGCCCTTACCATGTGACAGGGTATCCGTGCCATTGGCCGGACCCTGGCGCCATCTTGAGCTCCTAACATGTGACAGAGGCTGACCAATGGCACTGGTAGCCCCTGTGACATAGTAAGGGCAAAGGCTATCAGCGCCGTTTTGAATACTGGCAGCCGACGGTCCGAGTGCAGGAGGTTGCTCCCAGACCCCCGCTGGACCACCAGGGTGGCGCCGGCCCAGGGCGTGGTCGAGGCCTCCGGACCAGCATAACTTTGCCAACAAAGGTAGGGGGGGGGGTTTAGATAGGGCCGGGGGGGTGGGTTAGGTAGGGGAAGGGAGGGGAAGGCGAAGGAAAGTTCCCTCTGAGGCCGCTCCGAAATCGGAGCGGCCTCGGAGGGAACAGGCAGCGTGCGCTGGGCTCGGCGTGCGCAGGTTGCACAAATGTGCACCCCCTTGTGTGCGCCGACCCCGGATTTTATAAGATACGCGGCTACGCGCGTATCTTATAAAATCCAGCGTACTTTTGTTTGCGCCTGGTGCGCAAAATCACGTATTTTTTTAAGATCTACCCCATAGTGTATATACTATAAAGGGACCTACTGTAATTCTATTTATAATAGGAAAAGAAATGGTCAGCTTGCATTGACTTCTGCAATAAAGCCCCTTGCTGTTCATGGTGCAGCTCCTTCACATGTGTCTGCCAGTTTTGGGAGCAACTTCATACCCCGTGGAGTTTCCAAACTTTCCATTGAAAATTCGGGTCATCAGGTATTTTTGTACCTGCATAATTTATTTTGCCCCTGCTGTAGTGTGGGTGCAAAGTATACAGCATGTGGGTATTTCAAAATAAAAACCCCTGTATGTACTTTCCTGTGCCTAACCTAAGACTGCCACCAGGTCTGCCCATTTCTGATGTGGGCAAATGTACGTGTGTAAGCACATGTACTTGTACCTGCATTGAGGGGAGACATTTTCCAATAGAACCATCTAGCTGATTAATCCAGGTAAATGTCATGTGAAAACTGCCCTCTATAGGTACTGGGCAGTGTCAGAGTAATAAATGCCCCATGAGATCCTTACTGGGAACAGATAAACAATGAACAGAAGATTTAAGCAGATTTAACTGGCATTTAACACCATTGCTGGTGCCATTTGGTTAGATATCAATCAGCATTACTTGTTTAATATAAGATACCAATTGTAACAATGAACTGGCTTGCTCAAAGTTGTTTTAAAATAACATGTAGATTTGGAGAACTGAGAAGTGCTTACATGTTTAATCATGTACCGAAAGCAAAATAATCCATTAATTGCTTTCAAGTTAATTACATTTAAGCTAGATTTATCTTTTGCATAGTTAGGTACAGTATGTAATCCCAGTAATGTAGCTGCCTGTGAACAGAGTTATTAAATATATCCAGCACCACTGCTGCTGCTGCAGTGCTCACAAGCCTCAGAGATATGGGGGGAGGGGTGTGGAATCATCAAACATTCTTGGACTGCTCCAATGCTAGAAAAGGCATCTTTAGAGAGAGCATTATCCTTCAAAAATTGTTCCATCATGCTCCATACCATTCTTTGCCATAGTGGCATTTTTTCATGATGACATATAATGGGACTTGACAGAATAGGTGAATAGTTAATTATTCATAGTACATGAATATACAACAATTGGCATACAATAAAAACAGTACTGTGCATACTGCTATATGCACATCTGATATAAGAATATGCCAAAAGTCTAAAAAAATGAGGAAAACATGAAAGCTATGGTTGCTAAAATGACTTCAACTTATGTATTTATTCAAAAGTGGTTGATTGGGCAGCACAATAGTTAGTGACAGTATTGTGCACTTCTAAGCAGGAAACTTGTTCTTTATGCTGATTGTGCTCTGTGTGTCCTGTGGATGGAACATTCCTAATTCTAGAGGGAGGGACTTTGATCTATCACACTACAGGATAGTGAAACCTATGAATGACAGCAAAGGCAACCACCTTCTGCACCTATTTATTTATTTTATTTATTTAAAAACTTTTCTATACCGTTGCCAAGTTAAATACCATCGCAACGGTTTACATGTAGGCACATATTTAATGTAGGTAAAAGTGTACTATAGTACATTCTAACTGGTGCCATCAAAGATTCGGTTACAATATATCATTAGACATAGTCATTTAGAGAAGTAGTTCATGACCAATTGTACCAAGGTACTTACACGGGTAGTTTTATCACACCTAGTATTATAGTTATGCTTATTGTGGTGTAGAGTTTATAGACTAATCTACTGTAGAGTTCTAAGTACTGTGTGTCGGTGCCTTTCTGTCTTTTCCTGAATAATTTCTCTCTATTTTCTCATCTCTTTGTAAAATGCTTGTTTAAAAAGCCATGTTTTTAAACTTTTCTTGAATGCCTTGAGATCACTTTGTAGTCTGATCTCTGGAGGCATTGTGTTCCAGATTATGGGTCCTGCTAGTGATAGGGCTCTTTCTCACTTGTGTCAGTCTTGCTGTTTTAACTGATGGAATGGTTAGGAGTGCTTTATTTGCTGATCGGCGGTTCCTGTGTGGAGTGTGTACCCGTAATGCTGTGTTCAATTGGTAGCCAATGTAACTCTGCTAGGGTTTCAGTTATATGATCCCTCCTTCTTTCTCCGGTTAGTATTCGAGCTGCTGTGTTCTGAAGTATTTGCAGCGGTCTTAATGTCATATTAGGTAGTCCTAGCATAAGGGCATTGCAGTAGTCCGTGCTGGAGAAAATTAGTGCCTGTAGAATTGTTCGGAAGTCATTTTGAGTTAGTAGTGGTTTAAGTTTTCTGAGTACCATGAGCTTTGCATAACCTTTCTTTATTTTTAGTGATATGTGTTGTTTCAAATTGATTTCAGGATCTATAATTATTCCCAGGTTACATACTTTTCCAGTTAGTTCAATTTTCTGGTTGTCTTTGAGTGTTATTGAGGTTTGACTGATTTCAGAATTTTTTCATTCTAAGTGTAGAAATTCTGTTTTAGTACAGGAGCATCGGTATAGAAAAGTTAAAAATAAATAAACAAATAAATAAATAAATAAATAAATAAATATTAATTACAAGTTCCATTTGTGTCAGTAGTTGTTTTATAATGCTTAGGTACATGTTGGCTAGGCTTAATGTTTTCTCTAAAGTGTCCTCTATGGGTAGAATTAGTTGGATATCGTCGGTGTAAATGTAGTGTATAATTCCTAGCCCTGCAAGTAAGTGGCATAATGGCAGCATGTATATGTTAAAAAGGGTCACTGATAGGGCTGATCCCTGTGGAACTCCTGTTTTGAGATTAATTTTTTCTGATAATACCAATAACTGTTATTGCTAACATAGAGGATGCAATTTCCCTTAACTTTTAAGGAAAGATTGGCCACTAGCAGCTTCGGTAATCCAACGTGACCAAGAGTCTAATCAAAGAGGTCAACCTGATAAAAGATTTCTCATTCAGTTCTTGGCATACTGAAGATCTAAGATCAATAGTAGAACACAATGGGAAGGTTGGTGGGGGTAGGAGAGGAGATTTGAAAACAAAAAAGATAAAAAACATAGCTATGGTGTTTAACCAACATATTGGGGCCAATGCAATAAAAGCAGGTACAAAATGTCTGTGAGCATGTTGTACCCATGGGCAATTTTCAAAGGAAAAGTACTTAGATAGTTTGAAAATGTCCCTTTTGCTGCATAAAATAATATGTGATACAAATGAAAAGTATCGCTGCAAGCTTGAATTCACAACAGTCCATACATACACATCTGCATATGGGGAAATATAACTATTGGTATAATTTCCATCATTTTTTTTGAGTGTTTTCTTTATAGTGGTGCTAAGAGGAGAAGGGAATATTTTCATATTTCATTAAAACAATGTCTTTCCTTCCAGTTTAATGAATTCTTGTAGCCATCTAGTTGCCTGTTAGTGTCATATTTGAAAATGTAGCACTTGTGCCATTTGTTTTTATTTATTTATTTAGATTTTGACTGTAACCTTTTCATTAGACGGTCAAGGTAAGTTACAGTTCAGGTAGAGTAGTCATTTCTCTGCCCCAGAAGGCTTACAACCTAAAATTTGCATTGGAGGTAATGAATGGCCCCAGGTCACAAGGAGCATCAGTGAAAGAAACAAGATTTGAATCCTGGTTACCCTGGTTATCAATCCACTGCTCTAATCACCAGGCCTGCTGATAATGCCATTTTCAAATCAGGACCCAGTAGGGCAGGAGTGACTAGGATTTGCTTTTGTTTTATTTGGACTTTAGTGACCTGACAGGAGTAGGAGGTGTTTGAGGGGAGGGGGGCAAAGCGGAAACTCTGGTAGTGAAAGGGAGTTCAATTTTTTAAATTTCAGTGGCGCTGAGTCTTGTTTTATCAAGGGGAGCTGCAACTCAGCCCTTTCATTTCCTTTTGTTTTTTCAGTTATTTTTACTTAGGGATGTGTTAGAAGGGGGTCTGTAGGGGCTGGAAAAGGAAGTCCATGGCCCAGGCACATCCTGGGGTCTAATGGGACCTGTGGAGACAGTGACACTGTCTGGGCTTGGCTCAGCACAACTGGGTAAGCACAGGCCCCAAGCTCAATTCTTTCCAGCAGGGTAAGGGTTAAAGAGGCCTGGGGAGGCCCAGTTTGGTGGACCCAAGCTCTGGGTTTGATTTTATGGGACAGGAGGGAGGTAAGAGGGCCTAAGGGAGGCCCAGTTTTTAATTTTGGTAGGGGTTTTTGGCATATAATGTGGTTTTATTTTCAGGTCAGGAAATGAATGGAAAAAACATTAAATGAATGGAAAAACGAAATGAAAAAGCAAAAATGAAAAAATGAAAAAATGAAAAAACAAACCAAACTGAAAATTTTGGAGCTGTATATCCCTATTTCTCCTATTTCTTTTAATGATTATTTTATTTCAAATAAAACAGAAACAAACATCAATTGATATGGAAAAATCCTGCAATAAAACCCAAAAGAAAACATACTTTTTTTTTTTTTTAGTGGAGTCCCCTAGTATATCTCAAACAGATTGAGCCCCTGTTTTGAGCTCTAGTGGTAGTGTACAAAAGATGCTGTGAGAAAATGTTCCAGAAAGAGTATGTCAATCTGGAGCTGGAGTTTGCAATATGAGATAGAGTGTGTAAGCAGCTGCAATAAGTGGAGCTGAAAAACAGAGAATCCCCCAGAGGAATGACTGAAATGCAGATGACTGGAACGACTGGAATGCCAATCTTCCAGTGAAGTTCTGAGCTCCTTGGAGGAGTATGGAACTGTTTTATAAGACTGTTTCGAATCAGCTTTGTCAGGATTACACATCCTCCTGCACTATATGTACATTGCGATATTGCTTGAAGTGCAGTATTTGCTCATTATTTGTTTTTTAGGAGTATGGAACCCCCCATCTGTGAGAGCTTTCAGTCAGTGAGAACATTTAGAAGAGTAATGAAAAGAAAATCCTCCTAGCATATATACCTTTCTATTTTATTTTGTACCTCTGGAAAAGAAGAATTTACTGGGTAGTATCTCCTAATATAGAGGAACACTCAAGAGAATGTCAGAAGATCATTTCCTTGGGATAGCTGAAGAGAAGTCACATAGTTTAAAATTCAGGAGCTTTACTCCAAATATATCTAACATATGTGAAGTTTAAGAGCAATGAATTAATGATTAATATGTTGAGTGGAGATTCATGATCTCAAAGCTCCAAGTTAAGAAAGGTGTCAGGGAGGAGTGATATGTAAAATCTGGGAACTGTAAAGCAGAATGTTGAAGCTGAACTGGCTATACAGTACAGATAATTTAAATATTTTATTTATTTAGCTATTTTCTATACCGGCTTTCACGACCAGGGGTCGCATCAAACCGGTTTACATTTAACAAGTCGTGCATTGAACAGAGAACTTGAGCAACTAAACTGGTGCAAGAATTACAGTTACAATAAACAAGGAAGTATACAACTGGGAGAATGGGAAGAAGAAGAAGAAAGTAGAACAATTGATAAAAACACATTTACAAAGGATCTTTACAAAATACGCAGCATTAAAGCCAAGTCTGAGTGAAGTCCTGGGCTGAATTAAGTCGTGGATGAATAAGAGAATGGAGTGATGGTCTTTACAATGGAATTATGGGATGTCGTGAACTTGGGATGATGGAATTAAGGGATGATATTAACATGGGTTAATCTGGGATCTGAAAGACTTTTTTAAAAAGCCAGGTTTTTAGCCTTTTTCTAAAAGTTAGTAGGCACGTTTCCTGGCGCAGCTCGGATGGGATGGAGTTCCATAAACGTGGTCCTGCTGTTGATAGTGCTCTGTCTTTGAGTGATTTATGTTGGAAGGCTTTGGCGTATGGAACATGTAATGCTTCTTTGTAACATTCCCTAATTGGTCTGACAGTGGTGTGTTTTTCCAGTGGAATTTGTAGATTTAATGGTGCGAGATTCTGGATGACTTTGAAGATGGAGGTGATGGACTTGTACATAATTCTGTATTGAATAGGTAGCCAGTGAAGGGCTTTCAGGATCGGGGTGATGTGATCGAATCTCCTGGAGTTGGTCAGAATTCTGGCAGCTGTGTTCTGCACCATCTGTAAAGGTTTTGTATGAGAAGCTGGGAGGCCTAGTAGAATAGAATTACAATAATCCAGCTTGGAAAATATAATTGCTTGTAGAATTGTTCTGAAGTCGTGGGAGTGGAAGAGTGGTCTGATTTTTTTGAGGATGTATAATTTGTGGAAACAGTCCTTGGTCGTTTGGTTAATGAATGGTTTTAGTTTAGGCGGTTATCGATGATAGCTCCTAGATCTCTTACGTGTGTGGTTTGCAGGTTGGCTGGTGGGTTTGAGGTGATGCTGTTGTTTTCATGGGCTATGATGAGGAATTCCATTTTTGAAGCATTGAGAATCAAGTTCAGACTGTTGAGGAGGTGTTTGATCTCAGTTAGGCAGCTCTCCCAGAATTCTAATGTGTTTGTAATGGATTCTTTTATGGGGATAACGATCTGCACGTCGTCTGCGAATAGGAAGTGTTTCAAGTTTAGTTTGGTAAGGAGGTGGCAGAGTGGGAGCAGGTAAATATTAAAAAGGGTTGGTGAAAGGGAGGAGCCCTGTGGCACCCCTAGCGAAGAAGGATGGTAGTGAGATTCTTTGTTATGGATTTTAACCTTGTATCCTCTGTTCTCCAGGAAGGTTTTGAACCAGGTCCGTGCAGTGCCTGAAACTCCGATGTTTGCCAGTTGGTTTAGTAGGATGTGATGGTTGACCGTATCGAATGCCGCCGAAAACTCAAGTAGAATTAGAAGGTATGCGTGACCTTTGTCGATGCCGGCTAGGAGGAAGTCTGTGAGAGAGTGTAATAGCGTTTCCGTGCTTGCTGCTTTGCGGAATCCAAATTGATTGGGCGATAGTATTTGGTGATCCTCCAGGTAGTTAGATAATTGTGTATTTACTAGTTTTTCCATGATTTTTTATATGAACGGGAGGTTGGAGATGGGGCGGAAATTGCTGGGATCATTGGTGTTAAGGTTTGGTTTTTTGTAGTGGCTTGATTGATGCCATTTTAAGGTCATCTGGGTAGATACCCTGTGCTAGGGAGCAATTTATAATGTCGGCTAGAGTTTTAGAAATGGTATCCGGGATTAGTAAGAGTATTTTGGTAGGGATTTGGTCGAAGGGGTATGATGATGGTTTCATTTTTTTCAGGATCATTAGTATGTCAGCAGTAGTGATGGGTTCGAAAGAGTTGAGAGTGATGTCTTTGTTTGGATGAAGATATGAAATATTGGAAGGTCCGTTTGCGTTTGGTGTCAGCTTATTAAGGAGGTCAGAGATTTTTCTATTGAAGTAGAGAGCCAGTTCGTCTGCTTTAGTCTGAGCTAGGTCCTCTGGTATGGCTGGAGTGATGGTTTTTGTGAGACTGGACACGTAATTGAATAAAGCTTTCGAGTCAAATATGAGGTGATGGATCTTGCGGGCGTAATAGTCTCTTTTAGTTTTCAATGTGCTGTTTTTGTAGAAGTGGAGGGTTCGTTTGTATTCCTGTAGTGATGCAAGTGAAGGGGTTTTTTGCCATTTTTTTTCCTTCTGTCGTAAAGTCAATTTGAGTTTTCGCAGTTCATCGTTGAACCATGGTTGACTCTTAGGTGCATTGTGCTTGAGAATTTTTGATGTTAGGGGACATAGCGTGTTAGCTACTGATTCTGTTATTTTAGACCAGGATTGAACGGCTGAGTTGGGAGTGGAGACGTCAATGAGTGAAAGATCTGGGGCTAGATGCTTGGCGAGGTGTTCCGAGGGGCATGTTTTCCTGTATAGAAATGATTGAGGGGGGGGGATAATTGTAGCTTGGTTTTAACAGTGAGAATGAGGTAGAGATTAATGTATGGTCTGACCATGGGACCTTATTACACTCCGGGTGTTCTGGGAGTGAGATGCCGGAGTTAGTAAAGAAAAGGTCCAGCGTATGACCCGCTTTGTGTGTGGGTTTGTTAATTTGTTGCTTGAAACCCAAGGCTGCCATAGCCGTGAGAAAGGTTTCGCAGTTGGGAGAGAGAGGGGACTTATCCACGTGAAGATTAAAGTCTCCCACGATAATGGCTGGTGAGTCTAAGTTTAGGTGAGTTGTTATGATTTCCAGAATAGGAGAGGAGTCAAATTCTAGAAGGCTTGGGGGGGCGTAGACTAAGAGAATTTGAAGATATTCAGATTTAAAGAGGCCTATTTCGAGTTTGGTTGGTGATTTGATCGGATGATGAGTAAATCTCAGAGATTTTTGTACTGCAAGTAAAATACTTTCCCCCTGCTAATAGTAAAAGGAATGCAGTTCTGGAAGATTATCTGGCTTAACACCGTGTTATACAGAAATAAAGTACAAAGAGAAAAATATTGTATGTCAATTTACATTTGAAATCTGTGTACAAAGACTACTTATATCTAATAAACAGAGATATATCACTGGAATAGTGGTAGCAGAGGAAAGAGAAGGAGACCGACTTGGGATTATGAATTCCACTCACCCCAGAGACAACATGCCCTCACTGCCAAAAAGTAGAGGTGTGCATCCGTTTTCCACGTATTTGTAATCCGCAACTTATTTTTTGCTATCTGTTAAATACGTGGGGAGGCGAAACGCATCGCGACTCCCCACGTATTAAACAGATTTCTGTTTAATTCGGCCTAAATAAAAATTTAAAACCCCCCACCCTCCTGACCCCCCAAGACTTACCAAAACTCCCTGGTGGTCTAGCGGTGGGGTCCGGGAACTCACTCACACCCTCGGTGCTAGTTTCATCACTGCGCCGATAGCCTTTGTCACAGGGGCTACCGGTGCCATTGGTCAGCCCCTGTCACATGGCCATCGGTGCCATCTTGTGCTCCTACCATGTGACAGGGGCTGACCAATGGCCGGTAGCCCCTGTGACATAGTATGGGCAAAGGCTATCGGCGCCATTTTGAGTCCTGGCGTCGGACGGCAGGTCACTCCAGGATCCCCGTTGGACCCACAGGGACTTTTGGCCAGCTTGGGGGGGCCTCCTGACCCCCACAAGACTTGGCAAAAGTATAGCGGGTGTCCGGGAGCGACCTCCTTTCACGCCGGCCGTCCGATCCCAATACTCAAAATGGCGCTGATCACTGCCATTTTGAGACTCAAAATCGCCATCTCGCCAATACTCAAAATGGCGCCGATCGCTGTCATAGTGAGGGCACCGCGATCGGCGCCATTTTGAGTATTGGCGGGACGGCGATTTTGAGTCTCAAAATGGTGGCAATTGGCGCCATTTTGAGTATTGGGATCAGCCGGCGTGAAAGGAGGTCGCTCCTGGACCCCCGCTGGACTTTTGGCAAGTCTTGTGGGGGTCAGGAGGCCCCCCCCAAGCTGGCCAAAAGTCCCTGTGGGTCCAACGGGGGTCCAATGGGATGTGGCAAATTTAAACCCCTCACCCTCCTTAATCCCCCCCCAAGACTTACCAAAACTCCCTGGTGGTCTAGCGGGGAGTCAGGACGCCATTTCTGTACTCCTTTGCGAGGAGCACGTGACGTCGGCGTCACGTCGGAGTGACGCGGACGTCACGTGATTCCCCGTGCGTTCACTCCGGGACCCTCGTTGGACCCAAAAGGAACTTTTGGCCAGCTTGGGGGGGCCTCCTGACCCCCCCAAGCTGGCCAAAAGTTCTTTTTATTTAGGATCAACAATCGCGATTTCCAACGTATTCAACATAGCTATGTTGAATAAGTTGGAAATCCGATCGTTTTCGCCTCATCACTTTTTTAAGTTAAAAAAAAAAATAAGTTGCGTTTTACCTATAAGTTCAAAACGAATGCACACCCCTAAAGTATAGTTTCAGGGAGTCTGAACGTGGAGCCAATCAGGGGGAAAGAACTACTTGCAAACTAACATTACGGTTATTGAGGGAGCCAGAGGAGGCTATTTAAAGTTTTCTTGGTGAGAAAGATAAAGGAAACTGCCTCTATGGCAAGTTTCTTCTCTCTTGCCCAGATAAATGCACTCATGCTGTAATCATCTGCTTTTGTTCTTTTGTGAAAGAATATTGCACATCAGCATGGGTCAAATTGTCTATACAAAACCAGTTGAAATTCAATTACAAGAAGCCTGTGAACTGCCTAGAACTCTGAGCCCTACTCCCCTCCCATGCTTATCTCTTCTTTCCAGTATCACTCCACACAATATCAGGTGTCAAGTTGCATCAGTAAAGATTATCACCAGTGGGTATCTAAGGACATTTTTGCAATTACATTCAGACATGTTTTGCTCTCTTGCTATTCATTTATAGCTTCTCATCCTATTTGGCTGTTCTTGCTTTCACCTGACATCACCATGGAAGTAAGGTAGGGAGTGACATAGGCCTGGAATTATCAAAATGCACTAAATATCGCATGCGATGGGAGAAGGGGCGTGTTTTATAGTAAGAGGTTGTTTATCACAGAGTGTGCTATCTTAGTGCTTCGCATAGGTATTACCACAGACTGTGATAACTTTTTCACACTTTGCAGTAAGTACCACAATTGTTGCAATTCCTACCTACAACCACTGGGGGGGGGGGGGGGGGAGAGAGAGAGAGAGAGAGAGAGAGAGAGAGAGAGAGAGACTGAGACTAGCTATAAGGCCCTCATTCTAGGTAGGTATTTATACCTCTATAGGAGGCCCACCTAGCTACTCGAGGTAAGGTTTAGATATTAGTGTAGGGGTTAGGAATAGGGGCCGCTTTGACATGCAGGGTGCGAGGTAGGAACAGAACAGTGCACTCTTGTGAAGATTTGATGACCTTCAGAGTGAGGAAACTCACCCAAATATGAGATTTGTGTAAAGTTCTCTCAATCTAGCTTGATGTTACCCAGGAAGAGAGTTTGCATTAAAGCTGTGCGATATGGCTTTGGAAATTACGAAGCCAGCCCACTTGGCCGGAAATCCCGCCCCAAACTCCTCCCCTTTTCCTAATTTGCATTGCACCGTGCATTATGGTGTTTTCGCATGCGTTAAAGGCATTTTTGCAGGCGTTAAAGGTGCTTTTCACATGCGAAAATGCCTTAACGCATGTGAAAGCGCCATATAGCACTTTGATAAATGATCCCCATAGTTAGATGATTTCCCTATGATCTTTTTTCTTGTTGATGACCTGAGAAAACTCCTATCAGACCTTGATTTTTCATGCCATAAGTGAGTACTACTAATACCCTTTTGCAGCTGTGAATTTGTTCAAATGATGCACTGCTCTGTAATGATTCCTTACTGGCCAAATCTGAAGGTGGATTGGCAGCACCGAAAACATCTGAGGCTGTTGTAGCATGGTGGGGGGTATCCATGTGGAGTCTTGCCCTTGTTCTCTTTTGTATGTGGGCAAGATGACTTGAAAAGTGAAAAATTGAATATTTTAGCATTGTAGCTGCCTCTGACACTTTCAGGAAGAGGCTCTGTTGGTTTCACATTGGCAGCAAATAAGACACGAAGTCATGGATTGTCAGTTTTTTGTCATTAAACAAGTGCCTTGATGAGCTAAAGGCAGTGACTATGATAGACAGGGAGACATCGCTCGCGGGACCCCGCTGGACCACCAAGGCTTTTAGTAAGTCTTGGGGAGGGATCGGGATGGTGGGGGGGGGGGGGGGGGTTTGTAATAAAGTAAAATTGTAGGGTTGGGGTGTTTTTTTTCCAATTTGTTTTTTTTTCCCGATTCGTTTTTTTTCCGATTCATTTTCCGATTCGTTTCCTCCGATCCGTGCCGCTGAAAATGATCTGCGGTAAAACAAAATTTTTCAACAAAGCGCCCGAACCGAAATCCGACCCGACATGGAAAAACTAAGCTCGTCTCTACTATTTATATCGGTAATTATCTTGGCTGCTCAATTTCATTATATCTGTTAAATGCCTCCCTCATTGTTTCCTCCCCCTTCTCTGTAATTGGCCATCCTAAGTCATGTGACATTTTGGTGCTGTTTTTGTACTTATTTCAACTCTTATGATGGCCGCCTTTGCCACTGCTAGCAGTCCTTAGATATTTATTTGAATTTCTATGCATGTATGTGCTTTGGTTGTGTAGGTTCTGGTGGTTAGTATTGGTTGAATCCACTGTTGGGATGAATTCTGATTCACTTATTTTATGTTGCAGTTTTTTGTCCCTTCCGGTGCAGCATCATAGTGAAACAAGGACATATTGGGGATGAATGACTTTTTAAATATTTTATGTTGTATATGGACTGCTTTACTTTAAATAAAGATATCAACACCATTTTTACTTTGTGGATTATAATATTTCCTTAAAGTATTACTACCTCACTTTTGCTGGCTATCAGTCAAGTTAACTAAATATGCTAGAAGAAGAAGACCATACTGATAAAAGATTTAGTTCACACAATCCATATAGAAATAAATAAAATATCATTTTGATGTACGGCAGCTAATTGAACTGCTGTACATCAAAATGTCACCCTCTGCTGGGGAGGATGTGCCTGAGTTAATTAACTCTAGCACGTCCCAAGCGGATGCCACCATTTCAAGTACGAAGATAGTAGAAAGAAGATCTCTGAAGAGGACCACTGAGGCCTGGGCTCCGGGTCTGGGCCTGATCCTGGGCCAAGTCCCTGGTGTCAGGACCCAGGTCCCCTGCTTTGGATCTCAGCCTATTCACTAGATGAGGCCCCGGCTTTGGGCCTAGGCCTAGGCTTGACTGGCAATATTTTTTTTTAATCAATTTTCAAAATGAAACAAGATTCCAATGAAATTTTGTCAGAATTTAACTCATTTCTTTTTGAAAATGACCTGAAACAAAATAGGAAATTTTGTCTCATTTCCTATTTTGTTTTTCCCAAATGTCCATCCCTAATTAAAACTGTGTTTTACACATGTAAATGCACTTTATATGTGTAATTGGGCTTTTGAAAATGGCTACAATATATGCTATTGAATTGTCAATAGGTTTTAGCAATGTTAAGCACACTTAGCATGGGTAGATGGCTTTTGAAAATTGCTACTAAACTATGCTACATTTCCACATTAACTCCTTTGAAAATTACCTCCTAAAAAGTAAATGTTAAAAGCTTGGCAAGCACCAAAACCAGAAGATACGCGCACAAGTCAGGCTTGCATGCGCCGAGCGGATTTTTTAAGCCACTGGGATACACACATACATGCCACTGTGTGCACAAGCTTTCCAAAAGGGGCAGGGCAGGCCAAGGGCATCCGGGGGTTTTACCATGAAATGTGTGCATACATACTTATGCGAACTGGCGCGCACTGGTGTCCCCTGCCATGTAACTTTATTTCTGCTATGGATGACGTGTAAGTTTTAAAACAAAAAAATCTAGGCAAATCATCAGGGTTTTAAGGTTCAGGGCTAATGGGAGCAAGGGAGGCTATTAAACAAGGGGGTCTGGAAGTCCTATCTCTTAAATGGGCGAACTGAGAACGGTGGGAAAACTGGCAATGGCGTCAGTGTGTGTCCCTTGTAAAATTGAGCCCTCATGTATGTGCGTCCAAGCTATTTTATAACATGTGTGCATATATGTGTACATGTTATAAAATGAGCACTACTCGGGGTGTGGGCTGATGAACATGTGCACATGTGTACCCATGTGCCTGTTTAAAAATTACCGTGTAAGTGATTTGCCAAATGTCGCAGAAAGCCAGTGGCAAGCTTTGACTCATAAATCCACTAAACCATTTCTCCTCCATCATGACTAATTACCAAATAGTGAAACTTGTTCTGTTTGTATCATTATTATGAATCCAGTAGTAAAATTTATTTAAATATTTTCTATACGCTTCCTCAGATTAATGAAGAACCACCCAAAGTAGTGTACAAACTAGAAATATATAGTACCAACATATAAGACTATAAAAATCAATACAAAACCAATATTTAACAGACACATAAATATATTCAAACATTAGAGACTTAAAGGTGAATTTTAAAAGCCTGTGTGCCAAAATTAGAGGATACATGAATGTCAGGCTCTCTCTCTCTCTCCCTCTCCCCCCCCCCATATATCTGGGACCATTAGCAATGGTCCCCCAGTGGTTGAATGCAGGAAATACAACAGGTTGGCCCTTATCGCAGAATCTGAAAAGGGTATCACAATTTGTGCTAACTTAGCTCTTCACCCAGGTAATTAGCACAAATTGTGATAAATGCTATATTAGCATAAAACACACCCCTTTTGCTATTGATAAATCCACCCCACAGTGAGCAATAGCTCCCTCCCCAATAAAAAAAAAATAGCATCTACAGCTAAAATGTGCCAAATTCTTCTTGAAGAAGATAGAAATAATGAACAGAACTACACTTCTCCATTACTATATATCCAATAACAAATACATTGCGAGTAATGTCACTGGCTGGACTGCAAAGTTAGCTGGAGTAGAGAAGTAGCCTAGTAGTTAGAGCAGAAGGATGCTGACACTCCTTGTGACCTGCTGACAGTCCTTGTGACCTGCTGACAGTCCATGTGACCTTGAGTAAGTCACTTCGCTTATTTATTTATTTATTTGAAGCTTTTATATACCGAGGTTTAGCACATGCCTTCACCCCGGTTTACATTGGAACGAAACAATGATACATAGAACAATTTGAGAAACAAAAGTATATGCAACTAGCATATGGAGAAGGATGTAACAGGAAATAACTAAAAATAATTTAATTCAAATAACGAAAATGAAAATAGAAACGAAAAATGAGGAAGGTATATACAAACTCGTGCTCTGAATACAAGAAAGTCTGAATGGGAAAAGAAGGAAATGAGGGGGGGATGGGGTAGGTAATGGAAGGAGGAAGGGGTAGGTATGAGGAGAAGAGAAGAGGGGAGAAGGATGAGAAGCTTAAGGCATCACAATTGTGGATTGCTTAAATCATCATTTAAATTTAAATTTAAATTTAAATGAGGCTTAAAGCCTCATTTACTAACCATATTTCCCATAGACATAGAATGGGAAAAAAGCCTTAGTAAATCAAGCTCTTAGATTGTGAGCTTTGTGAGGACAAGGAAATACTTGGTCCTAGAGTACCTAAATGTAATCCGCTCTGTAGTGTCTGAAAAGTGGAATATAAATAAAAAATAAATAAATAACTTTGGATGAATATTCAGTGGTTCAGCCACACTACTGAATGTAGTTGGATACCTTAGATCTCAGAATAAATTTATCTAGCTTAAAAAAATGGTAATGGAGTTCACAAGGGAGGGTTTGATATTCGATCTAGTGCTTACAAATGAGGAAAATGTCTCTAATGTCTAGTTAGATGCCCACCTGAGCACCAGTGATCATCAGACATTATGGTTTGATATTGCAAATAAGATAAAGAGAAGCCACACGAAGACCTGAGTTTTGAATTTATAAAATACTGACTTTGTCAAAATGAGGATACTCCTGGAGGAAGAACTGGAAGACTGAGAGATAATGGGTGAGGTGGAACAACATTGTAGGGATGGGCAGAGGGACGCCATACATTGCATTCTGGATTCATACTCGTCAGGGGGCAGATACGTTGCATTCGGCAAGGGGGGCCCCCGATATGTACATGTGTTAATTCTTATTCATTTCCTGGCTAAAATTGAATTAAGTACAACCCCCCACCCTCCTGACCCCCCAAGACTTACCAAAACTCCCTGGTGGTCCAGCGGGGGGTCCGGGAGCCATCTCCTGCACTCACACCCTCAGCTGCCGGTATTCAAAATGGCGCCGATAGCCTTTGACCTTCTATCTCACAGGGGCTACCGGTGCCATTGGTCTGCCCCTGTCACATGGTAGGAGCAATGGATGGCCGTCAGCCCCTGTGACATAGTGAGGGCAAAGGCTATCGGCGCCATTGGTCAGCCCCGTCACATGGTAGGAGCAATGGATAGCCATCGGCCCCTGTGACATAGTGAGGGCAAAAGCTATTGGTGCCATTTTGAATACTGACAGCTGATGGCCTGAGTGCAGGAGGTCACTCCCGGACCCCCGCTGGACTTTTGACAAGTCTTGTGGGGGTCAGGAGGGTCCCCCAAGACTTGCCAAAATTCCCTGGTGGTCCAGCGGGGGTCCGGGAGCGATCTCCTGCACTCGGGCCGTTGGCTGCCAGTAATCAAAATGGCGCTGATAGCCTTTGCCCTTACTATGTCAGAGGGGCTACCAGTGCCATTGGTTAGCCCCTTTCACATGGTAGGAGCACAAGATGGCGCCGGCCATCCATTGCTTCACCTCAAGGATCATCCCTTTCACTCACACTTTTCAATATCTATCTTCTCCCACTCTGTCACCTACTAACCAACCTCAAGCTAATACATTTCTTATACGCGGATGACATACAAATACTCATCCCTATAGCGGAATCTCTCCACAAAACTTTGTCTTATTGGAACAATTGCCTCTCAGCAATCAACAACCTACTCGCCAGCCTCAACCTGGTTTTAAACACCAACAAAACTGAAATCCTCCTTATAGCGCCAGAAAATTACGTCCCGCTCATCCCTCCTACTGCTAGCCAGTGTCCTATCACCTCAAGCGACCTCACTTCTTCACAAGTAAGAGATCTGGGTGTGCTACTAGACAACAGACTCAGTCTCAGCAAGTTCGTAAACAACACCACAAAAGAATGCTTCTTTAAATTGCAAGTATTAAAAAAATTAAAACCACTCCTACTCTACAGAGACTTCCGCCTGGTACTACAAGCCATCATCCTCCCGAAACTGGATTACTGCAACTCACTCCTTCTGGGCCTTCCCGCCAGCACCATCAAACCACTTCAGATGGTCCTGAATGCTACAGCCAGAATTCTCACAAGCACCAACAAAAGGGATCATATCACCCCCATCCTACAGCACCTTCATTGGCTGCCGATTAAATACAGGATTCACTTCAAAACCCTTATGATGATACACAAGGCCCTACACAACATCTCTCCTCTCAACCTAACTTTTCAACCCCAACAACACATAACCAAGAGACCGACTAGAAGTGCGTACAAGAACATGCTTCTCACCCAGCCGGCAAAAACCTCCCTGAGGAAACGTGCACTTTCCACGGCGGGTCCTCCACTCTGGAATTCACTCCCTCCGGACTTTCGCCTAGAACCTTGCCATATTACATTCAAAAAGAAGCTAAAGACTTGGTTTTTCACCCAAGCGTTCCCGGAGAACTAAGACCCGAAGAATACAATGTCATTATAGACATTGATCCCCTATCTCCTTCTGTACATTGATTTCTGAATAGTTCTATATTGCAGTTCAATTAGACATGACTGTTCTCTGTAAGTTCCTTTAAGTTCCTGTTTGTTATTTGTTTCAATGTAAGCCGCCCACGAGGCGACAGTTTTTATTTCCATGTAAACCGGTGTGATATGTATATTATACAGGAACACCGGTATATAAAAATAAAAAATAAATAAATAAATAACTAAATAAATGTTGAGGTAAGATGAGGTAAACAATGCATGTAGATTAGATTTTTAAATCTAGATACAGGGCTCAAGATAGCGGCGTGAGCAGCTGGGAGGAAAGCCGCTACTGATTTTGTTCCTACCTTACTTGAGATGCCAGCTAAAAGAATAGGCAAAGTGCAGGTTTTTCCCCCTGATCCTGCTTTGCCTGATATCCAAAAGCAGATTACTGACTTCACAACTGCTCTGGTGGTTAAAACGGGCAACGAAATCCTCGCTGCAGCATCTGGAGAGGGAGCTCCAACACTGCCAGGGGAAGTTACTCTCAGTCCCCTGGATTACCGACCCCCACCGGCGCCTGTATCCCAGGCAAACCTCCAGCACGAGGCGCTTCTTGATGACATCACCCACTCGTCAGAGGGGGAACACCGAGATGGAGAAAGGCGAGACTTTCCTCAAGCTTGCTGGGGGCAGCAGTTTCGCTGGGCCTGGAAGATCTGGAGCCATTATTGTCTCCTGTGGACCCGACTGAGGAAGGAAAGAGGTTGCTGGAAGTTCTATCAATGGAGACCCCAGGGTCGTCATTGGAGCGGGAAAGGGGTGAGTTTCTAATCCCCCCTAAACCAGCTACAGTGACTCTGGACTTGCTATGTGACTTGATGGCCAGTATTGGCCAGTTTGTTAAAGATTCAGACTGCAGATATAAGAAAGTGGAAGTTGAAGTGCAATCCTTGAATCTTAAGATGGATGGGCAGTTTAAAGAAATTGGAAAAAGGCTGTCTGAGGTGGAGCAAAAAACAGCACAAGTTCAAATGGTCAATATTAAACTGATTAAAGATTTAGGATCCCAATCCAAAAGACTGGAATCGTTGGAAAATTATACCAGACATTTGAACTTCAGATTCTTAAATTTTCTGCGTGCTTTGGGGGAAGATACCCAAAGCACATTAAAGAAGTTTTTCCTGGAGAATTTGAAATTTGAAGAATCTAAATTGCCTATTGTGAATAAAGCCTATTTCTTGACAAAGATGGATAGGAAAGTTGTAGGAAATCAACTGGGAGTGTTAGAGAAACTCACACATTTTATAGAGTTTGGCGATAGAGATACTGGACAGGGGTACACTGTTAGTATCCTTTGTTGTAGAAAAATATATTAGTAATGTGATAAGGGCATATTTTCAAAATTCGGCA
Source organism: Rhinatrema bivittatum (assembly GCF_901001135.1). Lineage (NCBI taxonomy): Eukaryota > Metazoa > Chordata > Amphibia > Gymnophiona > Rhinatrematidae > Rhinatrema > Rhinatrema bivittatum. Next base: position 57,820,761 of record NC_042622.1, read on the forward strand.
GTAAATTTATATGGCCAGTTGGTTAAGATTTTCCCAGACTTTGCTAGGCCCACCCAATTAAGAAGAAAATAATTTATCAATTTAAGATCTCAAGTAGTGGCCCTTGGCTACTCATTTGTATTAAGATACCCTTGTAGGTATCTTATTAAAGGTAATGGGGAAAGTTTTGCATTTACAGCAGTAGAACAACTTAAATCTTTCTTAAATGCAAGGAATGTAGTTACTGTCTTCGAGCAAGCTATTCAAGGTAATCATTAAATGTAAAAGACCACTATAACCGTTAAGCCAGTTATTCCTTGTTAGATATAGTAATTATACTCCCTTTCAAATTTTGGGCCTTTTTCTTCTCCTTGTTTCTTCATTGAAAAACATATATGGTATTTTGTTAATTCTTATGGAAATGCACTATCATATGTTATTTCTATATGTTTTTCTCTTTCCTGTAAAGTATGATTTATGAATACTTTTTGAAAAAAATTTAATAAATTGTGAATTAAAAAAAAAATCTAGATACATAGCTTTGAATGAAAAAGTACCCTCAGAAAAAGCAAAATTCTGCAAGGACTTTTTGGGGGACAAATTTCCTAGGGCAAACATGATCATACTTCTCCTATGAGAATAAGTCCATGGAGAAAAGTAATAGCTGAACTTGCATCAGTGATGGTGCTTTTGAAAATTGTCCCCAAATTGCAATATTCAATCCTCAATAACAGGAAGTCTGGAATGGACCCAAGATGACTGAATGCTGATATTGATTTCCTTTATATATTTTCCTATTGTTATTTCCTTCTATTTTTCCCCTTGATGGGCAAGAGGAAAGGGAAGGTCCACATCTACCCAAGTGCTATGATTGGACCCATGCATCACCATCTTCTCCAGCCCTTAGACTCCCTGAGTGGCTGCAGACGGTGGTCGCTGGGCAATAAGCAAGTTGAAGGTTCAAATACTGCTGCCCCAGACCCGGATGTCACACTTACCCCGGTTTTCCTAGCTCTTCCCACACATTTTCTTCTGTAAAAGGAGTTGTGTCTACCCCATTCCCATCTATGTTCTTGTCAACCAGCAACTGCCTTTCGCCAGGGTCTTCCTTAGTGAACAGTGAACTGAAGTATTTGTTTAATATTTCTGCCATTTCTTCGTCTGTCTCTATATATTACTTCTTGTCGCCTTTCAATTCCACTATACTACTTCAAGCCTTCCTTCTTTCTCTGATATATCTGAAAAATGTTTTGTCTTCCTGAACGTTGTTCTTTTTGCCTTTATTTTTTTAGCTACCTCTTTTGAGACCCAAATTGGTTTGTTTTTCCTTGTACATTTTTTTACTTTTCTAACATATAGATTTGTTACCTTTGTAATAGCTCCTTTTAATTTGGCCCACTGTTGTTCCACCTTGACAATTTTCTCCCAGTCTTCTATTTCTTCCTCCAGGTATATCCCCTTTTTCTGGACCACCTCTAGCCTATCTCTGTCTTTTTGAGATAGTCTCCAAAACTAAACACATTACTCAGGGAGGATAACTTTAAAACATGTGCAAGCGTGCCCATATATGCAGCTATATGGACATACGCATGCATGCACGCACACTATATAAAATGCACCTAAACGTAGCCGGATAAGTAAAAGAAAAGCGCTATTTAGCTGGATAAGAAAGCTAGATGAATAACTAGCATATGAAGACTTATCCAGTCATCTTACTTATCTGGCTATGTAGCACTTTTTAAGACTAATCTGGATAAGTGACAGAGGAATCAAACATGACTTTTTATTCTTGGAAGCAGAAATAGCTGTAGACATTCAAGGGTAAACTGAGTGGTGAGAGTAATCTAATTCATTCTGATGGAATTTGGAGAGCTTGAGTTTCTTGAGATCATGTTTATATTAATCCAAATTATCTAATAAAACTTGATGTTGTTCCGAAAAAAAACTTCTGAAGTTAATGAGGCTTGTAGCTGTGAGGATACATCATGAATTTCAATGTTAATGGTCTCAACATTATTCTGAGGAATATTGATGATCAGTATCATTAGGTCAAGTCTGCATTTGTTGATGATAGAGTTCCAGTGAGTCATGAAATCTTCATTTTCAGAATATAGCCTTGGTTCCTTAAGAACCTGTAGCCTTCTAGGTATACGATGAGTATGGCAAAATTCAATGAGCATGTCAGCGTGTAATTTGGTGTGAATTTGATGTTGGGTGAGGCATTGTAAGGTGTCCCAGAAAAAAAATCTAATGATGCTGCCTCAGACTCAGAAAAAAATAAATGGGCAATCTAACAACTTCTGCAGATCAGCATCTGAAAAACAACAGATCTGGCAGGTAGGAAGACAAAAAAAAAAACAACTATTGAAAAATAGATAACATTGGCACCCTTTGTGTGCCAAATGGGTGAATGATTGAGACGCCCGGGGAACCTCTTTTTCAAAGAGGTCTAGCTCCTACATCCGGCTTGCAGATACTCAAAAAGATTAATTTAGCACTTAGTACTCTGTAACATCCATCATCTGTTTTCACAGCTTTTTCTACTGTTCCTTTCTTCTGTTTGGTACTTTCAGTTAAGGACAGTTTGACTGGCTTTTTTGGTTTTGTGTTTCTCCACTCATAAAATACATAAATGAGTAAATACTTTTAAACCCCACCTCTTTGAATGTGCATATATTTCTGCATGATAGTGATAATAAGCATGTTCTCCCACCTTTTTGAAAATGTTATTTCCATGCACAAAGGCTACTTATGTGCATATATTTTGTCCACTCTAACTGGCTAAATACACTTTAAAACAAATAGCCTGTGATGCCACTCTCCCTTTTGGCTCACATTTAAAAAGATGAGATCTGACGATGGCCAATCTAGGTCACTTGGAAGTACCCAGCAGATCCTAATGCTCCCTGTTGCTCATTCCCAGAAGTGATGATACCCAAGTATATCTGGCTAATAGTTGTTAATGGACATGTCCTCCAGAAATCTGTCTAAACATTTTTTTAAACCCAGCTATACTTCTGGCCTTGACCACATCCTCTGGCAATAAATTCTACAGCTTAATTGTGCATTAGCCAAAAAATATCCAGGGCAGGCATGCTGTTATCATCTGATTGCTAAAAAAAATTTGAAGTTTATTGTGGAGACAAAATGAAGTCTCTACTGCATAGAATATTATTAAAATGGAAAGATATGAATTGGGATTAGAATGCATGGATGATGAGTGTAAAGCTGCAAAAGACCTCAGCATTACTGAAGATCCCCTATAACAGCCACATTTATTTCAACAGTGTGTAATGATATTTGTAATAATGAAAGCAGAATTTCTGCAGGTCTTTGCCAGATAAAGAGATACCTGACAACAACAAAAAAATGTAGAACAATATTTTTTAGTTCCTTGGGGGATCTTTTCTATTCCTTCTGGGAGCAATAATTAAATTGCTCTCATTGGTACAGCCACCATGACTAATTTACCTGAAGGGTTTGCACAAATAATCAAAGCATAGCATAGTTTTGCTTTGCTTATTATCTCAGAAATAAATGCCCATAGAGAATAACACCTCAAAATTACATGTGTTGAGGTCTCCCCAACCTATCCCCCCCCCCACCCCCGAGAACAGCCCCTGCAATATGCGAGTAAAAGAATGCATATCACATATACTTTAACCCACATACAGGATGGGTAATTTTCGGAAAGCCAATTTCCTGTCCTTTATCAGAAGATATGTTGAAAGAAGGAATGAGAAATGTGAAAGTGGCCACAGAGACCTTGGGGACAGATGGGAGGGAAAGAAGAGCAAGAATCAATAATAGAAGAGAGATAGGGACATCTATTGCATTGCACAAGAAGATATCAAAAGGGACATTAATCACAATCACCAGGGGTGAGGGGAGGTCGAACAGATTTAGAAGGTGAATTTTAAAAGCCCTAAGTGCATCAAAGCTAGGAGTTACGTGCATGTCTCAGGCCGGCACATGCTGCACAGATTTTAAGAAGCACCTGAGTGTGCACATATCTCCCAGTATGCACACAAATGTAAAAGTTCAAACAAGGGGGCGGGGTGTGGGCATGGTCTGGGTGGAGCATGGGTGAGTCATGGTCGTTCCAGGAAGGTCTCTTGAAATGTGCTCTAGGGTCCCCTAACTGCGTAATTTTACTTCTGCTATGCATAGCGTGTACGTTTTAAAATAAAATAATCAGGCTAGTCAGAGGAGTTTGAAGGGTTGGGGTTAATAGGGTAAAAGGGAAGATAGTTAATTAGGAGGGTTAGGAAGTTGGGAGCCTTTATCTGGGCAAACTGGGAATGGACTAGGGAAACTTGTAATTGTGTCGGCACACGTATCTAATAAAATCCTCCCACTTCTGCTGTAAAGCTAGCATTTGCGCATACAAGCATACGTCCATACAAAACTGTGCACACTTGTACGCGCCTACAGCTGATTTTATATCATACCTGCATATACGCGCGTATATTATAAAATGGCTGCATCCATTTGCATGAATTGCCATATGCACGTACATGTATGCCTGTGTGGCTGTTTAAAAGTTATCGTCCCTGTTTATTATTACCAGGAGTCAGCAAAGTAGCCCGAGAAGCAATACGAACCCCTGATGAAGATTTATTGTCAAAATTCAGTCCATGTTGAGATTTTCTCATACCACCAGTGGATGCATGGTACCCATATAAGATGAGTGATTTCAAGGAATACTGAGACTTAGGACAAGTGACCATCATAAATGCCCTTTTAAGGAATATTGAGATTTAGCAAAATAAATATTGTCAAAACATGTGATCCGGTTGGTTGGAGGTAAACAATGATGATTACCTCCAATTTGCAACCTTTGCAATTATTACTCAATTCCACTGCCAGATTAGTGTCCAATACAAAACAATTCGATAATATTTCACCTGTTTTGGCTCATTTAAAATGGCTATCAATTTCAGAGCATGTTCGCTATAAAATTGCCATGACTATCTACAAATTACTGAGTCCGGACTCTCCTCCTTGGACTAATGCCCTTCTCAGAATATACCAATCCACCTGGCAATTAAGGTCATCACAGCGTGGTTTATTGGATGTACCTTCTGTCCGTCATACCCATTTTGTGTCCACACGAGAAACTGCTTTTTCTGTAGCTGCTCCTTCGACCTGGAACACCTCACCTTATGAGGTCCGAATGCAAGAAAACCAAAAGAAATGTAGGCTTTCTTTAAAAAGCTTGCTCCTTCAATGTTCCTAGAACATGACATAGTCTGTATTTTTGTTTGTATATGATATAATTTTATGTATGTTTTATTGTAAATCGCTTAGGCCAAGAAACTTTTGTGTTGAGTGATCAATAAATTTTAATAAATGAAATGAAATGAAAACAAAATGATTATAGTGTCATCACCAAATGTTCTGGTGTGTTAGCCTGTGTATGAGTATTTCCTCCTTCCTTCTTTAAATTTTATTTGTGATCATTTCCTGAGTGATTGGTTATATTCTAGTGATTGTTTTGTCACTCAAGTGATTTTTTGAATATTCAGTATTGTCAATAAGGACTTAAACAGGAGCAATATTGCCTCCATTTTTCTACTGACCATATCTTTCCCCATGCATCTTTCTAGTTTTTGCCATTACATTATCTCCCTCTTTGGCTACCTTGAGATCATCAGATATGATCAACTCCAGATCCCACTCTTGATTCGTGCCTAGAATAATTTTTTTTTTCACCCCTATATTATACTGCTCCCTTGAAGGTAAATTTATAAGTCTGATGCACGCCGAAATTAGGGGATGCATAAATATGTTGGGCCAGCATGTGCTGAGCAGATTTTAAAAATTGCCAGGATATGTGCATACATGCTGCTGAGCGCACAAATAAAAAAATCTCCAAAAGGGGGCAGAGCGTGGTCATGGTCTGGGTAGGACATGGGTGTTCCTGCATTTCACTATGAATTTTGCACGTAAATACTTATGTGCACTGGTGCCCACCGCGGTCCCCTGCTTTGTAACTTTACTTCTGCTATGGATGACGTGCAAGTAGTAAAAAAATTCTAGGTAGACCAGCAGGGTTTTAAAGTTCGGGGCTAACAGGGGAACAGGGAGTCTATTAAACTTGGAGGGGTTTGGAAGTCCTATCCCTTAATTGGGAGAAGTAGAAAAAAACTAGAAAAACTGGAAATGGCATCAGCTCGTGTGACTTTTAAATGTCTCCCAATAACGCAGTAGAAGTGGCTTTTGCACGCACAAGCAAACATCCACTTAAAATTGCATACACATGTGCACACGGTCAGGCTATTTTATAACATGCACGCATGTATACACTAGAGATGTGAATCGGAACCGGAATCTGTTCGGATTCCGGTTCCGATTCACATGTGGGGTTTTTTTCATCGGGCTCGATCGCGGTTTTGTTTATCGGCTGCGCCCGAGCCGATAAACAAAAAACCCACCCGACCCTTTAAAACTAATACCTTAGCTTCCTACCCTGTCACATGGTAGGAGCACAAGATGGCGCCGGCCATCCAGTGCTCCTACCATGTGACAGGGTACGGTCAATGGCACGGATACCCTGTCACATGGTAAGGGCAAAGGGCCATCGGCGCCATTTTGATTAGTGGCAGCCGACACCCCGGGAGCAGGAGATCACTCCAGGGACCCCCACTGGACCACCAAGTACCTGTAAAAAGTTTTTTGGGGGGTCGGGAGGGTGGGGAAAGCTAAGGGATTAGTTTTAAAGGGTCGGGGTGGGTTTAAAGGTTATTTATGTGTGCCGTTTTTCCCGCCCTCCCCCAAAACGATAAGAGAACCCCCACGATCAATATCATGGGGTTTTCCTATCATTTTGGGGGAGCCCCCGATTTCTGACGATTTTGAAAATATCGTCCGATATTTTCAATCGTCCGAAGCCCGATTCACATCCCTAGTATACACATATGTTATAAAATGGCTGATTCCCTGGGTACAGGCCGACGAACACACACACATGTGCGCCTGCACGCCAATTCAAAAATTATCATTTTGGGTTTTTGCAGCCCAAATGTATGCTCCTACATTTTTTAGCATTAAATCTTAGGTGCCAGACTCTAGACCATTCCTCAAGTTTAGCTAGATCTCTCCTCATGTTTTCCATACCTTCTTGGGTATCTACCTTATTGCAGATTTTGGTATCATCCTTAAAAAGACAAACATTTCACGTACGTCTTTCAAAAATTGGAAGAAGGATCCATCTGAAGAAAATAGAAAAAAGTATAAGCATTGGCAAGTTAAATGTAAATCATTGATAAGACAGGCTAAGATAAAATTTGAAAAGAAGTTGGCCACAGAGGCAAAAACTCATAATAAAAATCTTTTAAAATATATCTGAAGCAGGAAGCCTGCAAGGGAGTCAGTTGGCCCATTAGATGATCGAATAGTTAAAGGGGCACTTAGGGAAGATAAGGCCATCTCAGAAAGACTAAATTAATTCTTTGCTATAGTGTTTACTAATGAGGATGTTGGAGAGATACCGATTCTGGAGACAGTTTTCAATATTCAGATGAACTGAACCAAATCTCGGTGAACCTGGAATATATAGTAGGCCAGACTGACAAACTAAAGAATAGCAAATCGCCTGGATTGGAGGGTATACACCCCAGGGTTCTTAAGGAACTCAAAAATGAAATCTCAGACCTAGTATTAATAATTTGTAAACTATCATTAAAATCATCCATTGTGCCTGAAGAATGGAGAGTTGCCAATTTAACTCGATATTTAAAAAGGGCTCTAGGGGTGATCCTGGAAACTATAGACTGGTGAGCCTGAATTTTCTGTCAGGAAAAATCATAGAAACTATTCTAAAGAAGACAGGAAACAGAGAGTAGGATTAAATGGTCAGTTTTCTCAGTGGAACAATGTAAATAGTGGAGTGCCTTAGGGATTTGTACTTGGAACAGTGCTTTTTATTGTATTTATAATATCTGGCAAGGGGTATGATGAGTGAAGTGATCAAATCTGTAGATGACAGAAAATTATTCAGAGTAATTAAATCATAAGTGGATTGTGATAAATTGCAGGGGGACCTTGCAAGACTGGAAGATTGGGCGTCCAAATGGCAGATGAAATTTAATGTGGACAAGTGCAAGGTGATTCATATAGGGAAGAATAGCCCACCCTGTAATTACATGATGTTAGGTTCATTATTATTATTATTATTTATTTATTTATTTATTTATATTCCTCTATTTGGCACTTCAAAGCCGATTACATTCAGATACTGTAGGTATTTCCCCATCCCAAGAGGGTATACAAAATAATTTTGTACCTGAGGCAATGGAGGGTAAAGTGACTTGCTCAAGGTCACAAGGATTGATAGTGGGATTTAGGCTTTACCATCCAGGAAAAAATTCTAGGCATCATAGTGGATAATATATTTAAATCATTGGCTCAGTGTGCCATGTTGGTCAAAAAAGCAAACAGAGCATTAGGAACTTGGAATTATTAGGAAGGGAATGGGGATTAAAATGGAGAATGTCATAATGCCTCTTTATCGTTCCATGTTGAGAACACACCTTGAGCAATGTGTGCAATTCTAGTCACCGCATCTCAAAAAAATATAATTGAACTGGAGAAGGTTCAGAGAAGGGCTACCAAAATAATAAAGGAGATGGACCGGTTCCCCTATACATAAAGGTTAAAAATGTTAAGGCTGTTCATCTTGGAGAAGAGACTGCTGAGGGGGATATGATAGAAGTCTATAAGATCATGAAAGCACTTGAATGGGTAAATGTGAATCTCTTGTTTAATTTTTTAGATAATACAAGAGCTAGGGGGCTCGCCATGAAGTTAGCAAGTACCACAATTAAAACAAATTGGAGAAAAATTGTTTTCGCTCAATGCACAATTAAGCTCTGGAATTCATTGCCAGAGGATGTGGTTAAGGCATTTAGTGTAGCTGGGTTTTAAAAAAGTTTGGATAAGTTCCTGGAGGTGAAGTCCATAAACTACTATTAATCAAGTTGACTTACAGTAAATTTTCAAAACCTGGCACACGCAAATACTGGGAGATAAGCAGGGGCCAGGCTGAGTGCACCTAGAGCGCATTTTCAAAATGCCCCCAGACTGCCCCTTTTTGCAAGCCCCAGGGACATACGTGCGTCCCGGGGCTTGCGCAGACTGCCTAGCCTATGAAAAATAGGCTCGGCATGCGCAGGGGCAAATTTCTCAGGTTACGCGCGTAGCCTTTGAAAATCTGCCCCTATCAGTTTAGATCAGGTTACAATACTGAAATGTTACTATTATTCCTTTTCGAGATTTTTAGGTAGGGGTTTGACTCTGCTCAGAATTTTTATTAGTAGTTTTAAATTTTCCCTCAGCCTTTGATATAAATTATCATAGTATTTTGATGCAAATTCTTAGGGAAATATGGATTAATAATACTGTCCTCAATTAGTTCTCATCATATCTTGAAGATTGTAGCTATAGAGTGGTACATTCAGGAGCTCAATCGGCTGTATTTAAGTCAAGACAAATACAGGTGTTCAACAGGGATCTGCTCTATCGGCTTCACTGATTAATATTTATCTTGCTTCAATTGGCCATATTTTTGCAGAGCTAGATGTAGAATGTTGAATTTTCATGGATGACATTCAATTTTTCATTCCTATTAGAAGGTCATATACTGGTGCACTCATAAAAATCACAACATGTTTAGAAAGATTTAATTTGTGGTTAACTAATAATAGACTAGTTCTAAATATGTCCAAATCTGAGATTCTATATTTAGCTAGATATCCATCAGAAAGCATGCCTAAAACACTGAAATATTGATAGAGCAAATATTGCTATCTTTGAAGAGGTCAGAAACCTGGGTATCATAATAGTTACCAAGCCTTCTCTTTGTTCACAGATTAAACAAGTAATCCGAAATGCTTATTATAAACTTCGGATACTCCTTATTATATATAATCCGAAATGCTTATTATAAACTTCAGATATCCCTTTTTGAACAACAGTGACCTTAAAACTATAATCCACTCCTTGGTCATGTTATCAAATGATTATTGTAACTCACTTTACTTGGGTTTACCTCAAAACTCCATATGGTCTTTTCAGTACATTCAAAATTCTGCAATTAGAATTATTGAACAAATTCCTATCCATCAATACATTACTCTATATTTGATGAAACATCATTTGTTGTTTTTATTATGGTAGAGTGAAGTTTAAACTGATCATGTTGGTTTTTAAAGGGATCAAGGGAATTACCCCACACAGTTTTAATGCTGCCTTGAAATTATAGGGGTGTGCATTTGTTTCCTACGTATTGGTAATCCGCAACATATAGGGCTATATTCGTTGTATTCGTGGGGAAGCGAAATGTATCGCGATTCCCCACGAATACAACAAATCTTTGTCAAATTATTCGGCCGTCTAAAGGAGCGAATTTAAACAAAATCCCCACCCTCTTGACTCCCCCAAGACTTACCAAATGTCCCTGGTGATCCAGCTAGCGACCTCCTGCACTCAAGCCGTCGGCAGACAGTATTCAAAATGGCGCCGATAGCCTTTACCCTCACTATGTCACAGGGGCTACTCGTGCCATTTGTTGGCTGTAATTGCTGGACAAGGTTATAAAGAAAAAAGTTCCCTCCGGCTCCGGAGTCACCAAATGCCAATGTAGCGAAGGAACCACCAGGATACTCTAAAGTCATCGGTACGTTGCATTGAGGAGCGATATTAGTATTTCCTAGGGTCAGCTCCCCGATGAGACCTAGGACCTGGCGTTTCCCAGCCGCTCCCACATTGAGCCAAGAAGTGCCCCTTGTTGCTGCAATATAAACAGAGGCCTAGTGAGCGTCAGCGTCTTCTCTCCTCCTGGGAAAGGGGACCTCGCCCCAACTGCATGGGCTCCACCCCTTGACTGCCTGAAGGCTTAGGAGGGGAAGCCATCGGTCAAGAAAATGCGGGTGCCAAGTTTGTCAGTCTTTGGGCAGATCTCCCTTCATGGAAGCGTTGTTGGAGTCGACGGTCGATCCGTCCTGCCAGGTCAATCATTCCACCTAAATTGTCTGGAAGATCTCTTGCCACCAGCTCATCTCTAAGGCGTGGGGACAGTCCTTCCAAGAATATCCCATGAAGGCTTTCCTCCCTCCAGTCTAGCTTGGTGGCCAATGTGCAGATTCAACCGCGTATTTGATTAGTGAACGGGTACCCTGGTGTAGCCGTAGTAACTCTGCAACTGCTTGTGGACTTGCGAGCAGGCTCATCAAATACCTGTTTAAAGATAGACATGAATTGTTCCAAGTCTTCAAGGATGGGATCCTTACATTCCCACAACGGCAAGGCCCAGGCTAGGGCCCTGCCCTCCAACAGGGAAATGATATAGCTGGTCTTCACCAGATCTGATGGGAATTGTGATGGAAGCAGAGTGAAACGTATGAAACATTGGTTGAGCACTGTTTTGCCTCCCCCGAGTACCTGGGCAGGTCTAGCAGCTATGTGGAGGTCGCAGGTCCAAAGCTCAGCATCTGAACAGGAGCAGGGGGTGTTACCAGAGGAGTAGCATCCAGATGGCTTGCCAGTCTCTCTACTGTGGCCGTCAGCACATCTAAGCAGTGTTGCTGCTGTTGTAGTCGCTGAGCGATGCCAGGAATGGCCTGGAGGCCAGCAAGGTCCGCCGGGTCCATGGCCTTGCAAACTGTTACAATCGTGGACCCTTGGGCCGGCTATAAGGTGGTGATGTAGCGCTGAAGGAAATCCCACAGTGGAATCGTAACCGGGAGGCAGACTTGAAGCAGAGATCCGAGAGAGTCTTCACCACTGGAAGCCCGCGGTCCACCCGGGAGGAGCCCGTGAGGACCCGAGCTACTTGGACTTAAGAAGAAGTTGGGGCTGGAAGACCAACAGGAACTTCACTACTGGAAGCCCATGGTCCCCCTGGGAGGAGCCCTTGAGGACCCTAGCTGCTTGGACTTAGGAGTGGTCTCCGAAGGACGAAGGTCGAGAAGAACTTCAAATCAAGGCGGGCTGTAGAGATGTCAGAAGTAGAATCAGGCCAAGGGTCAGAGCAGGCGGCGGACAGCTGAAGCCAAAGATGAGCCGAAGACAGGAACCAGGAAGACGATCCGAAGTCAAAGCCAGGAGAAAAGCCAAGGTCAGGAGCCAGGAAGACGATCCGAAGTCAAAGCCAGGAGACAAGCCGAGGTCAGGAGTCAGGAAGATGATCTGAAGTCAAAGCCAGGGGAAAAGCTGAGGTCAGGAGCTGGGAAGACGCAGGAACAAGACGAAGACAGCAACTAGCCAACCTCATTGCAAAGCAAGGGTTTAAATCCCTGCCGGCATCTGACGTGTTGTCGGGGGCAGAGCCATCTTCTCCCACGCTGGTCCATTTAAAGTTGGCGTCCTTGCGCGCACGCATGCCTAGAGGGGCAGAGCCTGAAAGTCAGCGTCGGCATCTCCCTCGCCGAGGGAGCACCGCGAGCAGGAGCCGGCCAGGCCCAAACAGGCCCCAGAGAGGTCGCAGCGGCCCAGAGCGTCCCCGAGGTAGGGAGCGGGACTGAGGCACGCCTCGGAACCGCAACAATTTTTTAATATAGCACCACGCCTCCTCCCCTTCTTCCTACCTTGTCCTTCCTGAATGGGTCTGTGCAGGTTCTTCCCCTGCTTCACAGACTCAGAAAAGAATACTTCCCTTGTTCTCCAGTTCTTCAGGGTCACTTCAGGGGCAGAAATCCCTAGCTGAGATGTTTATCATATTTCATTCCTTGACGTAATGAATGTATTAATGTTTATAGTTTTCTGAAAGCTCCTCCTCCCACCTTTATGATAAATAAGGATGCTGCTGTGCTGATCCTTGTCAGAATCTCATGCAATCATCATACCAGGAGGTGTAAAGCATGAATATTGCACAAATAACTAACACATCTTGAGAAAGGAGACCACCTTAAAAATCAAATAAAATATATTAGGACAAAAAGACTTAAGAGCAACAGAGAAAGCCAAAGAAACAAGCAACTTGATATTTTGAAGAATCTAGGTAATACTGATGCCTTCATAAGCCAAATTTAACAAGCAAATTGTTCAAGCTTGATTGGGATAGCATTGGCCAGTCATGCTATTTGTTACTTTTCTTCACTATTGAGCAGCATCATGAGTGGTCCATATTCTCCATTCCATTATGATGCTGTATGGCAATAATCTGGCCATCTGCATAGGGTTGCATGGCACTGAGACCATTAGAGTCTCACTGGACTATAACAGCAATCCCTCTCAAAGTCTGAACATGTAGTAGTCCCAAAAGCTTGCATCTTTAAACATACATCAGTTCTTTAAAGGCATTACCTCTGCCCAACTACTTTATTACTTGGGTTTCATTTTAACTCATTTCATTTTGCATGGTACATCTTTTCTAATGACAAAGAAGTGCAAATGATTGTCATTGCCTTAACAAAAATTGTGACAGTTTCATTTGCTCAGAAGTCCTTGCAATTAGGAGGATGCAAGCTTAAGAAGTTTGCGATCCAGTTCAATGAACCAGTGCAAAATCCTCAGGTTGGTCAAATTAGTTTGCGGACCACAATTTAAAAAGTTAGGCCACTTATTGCCACAAGATGAAGTTGATCTGTGGGAATCTGCCAGCTAATCCAGTCAAAATTTGTATTAAACTTTCACAGATCAGCAGATTTACTCAGATTTTGCTAAATTATATATGAGGGAAACCCCACAAATGACAGAATAAGGGTAAGTCCATAGATTCTGTCAAACTTCAACCAGCTGCAATCCCTAGCAGAAATCCAGATATATCCTTATGATACCATTGTTCTTAAGCTAGGCCCTATCTTCCCCACAGCATTCTCCTCCATAGGCTTCTATGGCATTTTCCTCAGTAAGAGCAGAAATTTTGTCCAGTCCAACTAGGAAACTTCATCTTTCTCCCTTATTAGTAAATCAGCATAGTAAGCAGCAGCTACAATCTGGGCTTGGATACAGGAACCTTTTTGGATTGTGGTTAACCCACATAAGTAGTAATAATTTTCAGTGAACCTTTCTGAATATGGAAAGCTATTCTGGCAATAATAAATAGCTTTGTGAACCCAACCACGAAACATTTACAGATCTACCTTATTACAGTGAAAATGAATCTTTTCAGTTGAACAGAGAAGTTGGAACTCTAGTATCTTATTAGTCTAGGGCAGAAGTAGGCAACTCTCATCCTCAGGAGCCACAAATGGTCTCATTTTCAATATAACTGAACTCTGAAAATGTACCATCTTAAAAACAAATGCATGCAGATATATCTGCTGAATATTCAATGTAGATATCCTGAAACCAGACTTGTTTCTAGCTTTTGAGTGTTGGAGTTGCTGACCCTTGACTTAAAAAATGGGGATTATATTAATGGATGAAAGAATTTTTTGGCACCACAGTTTGTACAATGCCCTTTCTTTTCACCTCTTAAGATCTAGCTTCAGATTTTGAAGGTCTCAAATGCTGTAGCCCTCCCTTCCTCTGTACTTTCTAGGAATGGAGGAATTGGGGTTGAGGAAAGGTAAATTCTAGGGCCCCCAGGAATCTAGGGGTCTGATATTGAAATAAGGGAACCTAGGGTCTCCTTCTAGTAATGACATTTTTGGTTTGGGTGTCTATCCACATCACAAAATCACTACACAGTTCAGCATGATCAGAAACGCCATACGGCTGGAATAAGAGGAGTAGTAAAAAAAAAAGAGAATGGATGACCACTAATTGAGGGTTAGTCTGATAAACTTATCTAGTCTTTGGCCTGATCAGACTTAGCCAGCTAAGGTTTTGCCCTGATCAGACTTAGCCAGCTAAGGCCTGGATTTATCAAAATGCATGTGATAGAAAAAGGGGTATGTTTTATGGTAATACCTATCTTAGTGCAAATTGCTGTATTTCCTACCTATAACTACTGAGGGGACCATGAGTTTAGTAGTTTTAAGTTCCTGGAGAGCCAGCTTGGCTATGGGTGGAAGGGAGGGAGAGAGGGAGGGACTAGCTATAATACCCTCACACTAGATAGGTATTTATATCTCTATGGGAGGCCCTCCTAGTAACTCGAGGTGAGGTTTAGGTATTAGTGTAGGGTTTAGGGGCCACTTTGACATTCAAAAGTGAGACATACGAACAGAACAGTGCTCTCTTGTGAAGATTTGATGACCTTTGGAGTGAAGAAACTCACCCAAAGATGAGATTTGTGCAATTTTCTCTCAGCCTAGCTTGATGGACTCTCTACGTGGGAAACATCAAGCTAGGTAGAGAGAACATTGCACAAATCTCATCTTTGGGTGAGTTTCCTACTATTATTATTATTATTTGCAGGTTTTTCTATACCGACCGCCATCAGAGATATCATGCCGATTTACAATTAACTAGGGAAAAAGAAGTGGGAAGATATCAGTTACAAAAAACAGGGGTCATAAAACGGGGGGTGTGAGAGAAGAGGCGCACGGGAGGGATAGTAGCAGGCAAGAGGATAGATGCACTTAATACTTGGGTACAGATAAAGATATACAACGGCCGACATAGCTACACAACAGCTGAAACTAGCTGCTGTGTGGTTACGTGTGGTAACTAGGGATGTGAATCGTTTTTTGATGATTTAAAACAATCGTCAGATATATTTTAAATCGTCAAAAATCATTAGAGCCGCGATACAATAGCAATTCTCCCGATTTATTGACAAAAAATCGTAAATCGGGGGAGGGGGAGGGGGAGGGCGAGAAAACTGGCACAACAAAACAACCCTAAAACCCACCCCAACCCTTTAAAACAAATCCCCCACCCTCCCAAACCCCCCCAAAATGTTTTAAATTGCCTGGGGTCCAGTGGGGGGGGGGGGTCCCGGCGCGATCTCCCGCTCTCGGACCACGGCTGCGTTAATAGAAATGGCGCCGGTGGCCCTTTGCCCTTACCATATGACAGGGCAAAGGTAGCGCCGGCGCCATTTTGGTTCCTGTCACCCGACGTCACGAGTGCAGGAGATCGCTCCCAGACCCCCGCTGGAACCCCAGGGACTTTTGGCCAGCTTGCGGGGGCCTCCTGACCCCCACAAGACTTGCCAAAAGTCCAGCGGGGGTCCGGGAGCGACCTCCTGCACTCGGGCTGTATTGCCAATATTCAAAATGGCGCCGGCGCTACTTTTGCCCTCACTATGTCATGACATATGTCACTATGTCATGTCACTCCTGGACCACCGCTGGAGGTCCCCCCAAGCTGGCCAAAAGTCCCTGGGGGTCCAGTGGGGGTCCGGGAGCGATCTCCTGCACTCGTGATGTCGGGTGACAGGAACCAAAATGGCGCCGGCGCTACCTTTGCCCTGTCATATGGTAAGGGCAAAGGGCCACCGGCGCCATTTCTATTAACGCAGCTGTGGCCCGAGAGCGGGAGATCGCGCCGGCCCCCCCCCCCCCCCACTGGACCCCAGGTAATTTAAAACATTTTGGGGGGTTCGGGAGGGTGGGGGATTTGTTTTAAAGGGTCGGGGTGGGTTTTAGGGTTGTTTTGGTGTGCCGGTTTTCCCACCGATTTACGATTTGACGATTTTTTAACAAAAAAAACCATGACGATCAGATTTCCCTCCCCCGCCAGCCAAAATTGATCATTAAGACGATCGATCACACGATTCACATCCCTAGTGGTAACTGTAACAAATGTTGTTAACAGACAGTGGACCTATTTACAGGAGAATAATTCTATATTTAACATGGGAGGTAGCTTGAGAGTTAATAATGCAGCAGCAATTTAAAAGTATAGCATCATAAATCAGTATCAGGAATACAAAGTACAAAGTTAATAATTACAGCAAGATTTGAGAGTACAGTATTTGAGAGTCCAGTATTTGAGAATCCGGATTTGTGCATCTAGTATCTGCATATGTGTTGTGCATTAGAAATTGAACGTGGCAAAGGTTAATTATGCGACATAGTATCTACATGTGAGATCTGCAGCAGAGTGGTACATGGCAAGGTTACGGGAAGCCTTGTTTGAATAGCCAAGTTTTGAGCCTAACCCTAAATTTTTGCATGCACTGCTCGAGTCTGATTTCAAGTGGCAGAGTATTCCAGGCATAAGGGCCAGCAATGGAGAATGCTCATTCCTTGGTGGACTTGAGGTGGTGCTGTTTATGAGATGGGATGTGTAGGGTACCTTCGTAGGAACCTCTGGTGGGTCTGTTGGTTTCGTGGAAGCAGATTTTGTCTTTCATCCATTGCATGTCTTGGTTGTAGAGGGTTTTGTGTAATAAAGTGAGTGCCTTGAAGGTTATGCATTGATGGATAGGGAGCCAGTGTAGGCTTTTGAGTATGGGGGTGATGTGGTCAAATTTGCGAGAGTTAGTGAGGATTCTCGCTGCTGAATTTTGCAGTAGTTGGAGGGGTTTGAGTGTGGCTTTGGGAAGGCCCAGAAGAAGGGAGTTACTGTAGTCTATTTTGGACATAACTGTAGCTTGCAGGACTGTTCGAAGGTCACTGAGATGGAGGAGGGGGTCTATGTTTTTTTAATGTATTGAGTTTAAAGAAGCAATCTTTCATGATTGCACCAATGAATTTTTGTAGGTTAAGGCGATCGTCTATTATGACACCTAGATCCTGGGCTGAAGGCGAGAAAGTCGCGTTGGCATAGGGGGTGGTCTTGGAATGGATAGGGAGAGTGATTATGATAAGTTCGGTTTTAGCTGTATTAAGGGCAAGGTGTAGCGATGTCAGGAGACTGTTGATGAATGAAAGTGCCTTTTCCCATCTTTGAATAGTGGAGGTTAGGGATCGTCAGTATATATGTAGTAAGTGAGGTTCAGGTCTGAGAGGAGCTGGCAGAGGGGAAGTAGATAGATGTTGAATAGGGTGGTTGACAGTGAGGATCCTTGTGGAACGCCTCTAGAGAGGTGGATAGGTTTGGATTCATAGTCATCAATTCTTATTTTGTAGATTCTGTTGTTGAGGTAGGATTTGAACCATTGGAGGGGGCGCCAGCGATTCCAATCTCACTGAGGTGTGCTAGGAGTATGTTATGGTTAACCGTGTCAAAGACTGCTGAGATGTCTAGAAGTGCCAATAAGTAGGAGTGACCTTTGTCAAATCCTCTTAGAATGGTGTCGGAGAGTGACAGTAGGAGGGTTTCAGTGTTGTATAGCTTTCGGAATCCAAATTGGGATGGGAATACGATATTGTGTTTTTCAAGGTGGTCAGAGAGTTGAGAGTTAACGGTTTTTTCTAGTACTTTTGCTAGAAAAGGGAGGTTGGAGATGGGACAGAAGTTGGCAAGGTTATTGGGGTCGAGGGTGGGTTTCTTGAGGAGGGGTTTGATGGTGGCTTGCTTAAGAGGATCGGGGATGATTTCTGTTGAGAGTGAGGAGTTTATGAAATCAGCAATGTGCTTTGCAATGCATTTGGGGATCATTAGTAAGGCTTTGGTGGGAAGTGTGTCAAAGGGGTATCTGGTGGGTCTCATTTTTTTGAGTATATTTTCTATTTCTGTTGATGATGTCATTTTGAAGGAACTGAGCGTAGTCAGTGTAGAGGAAGGAAGAGGAGTGTGTGGTGGGGATGAGGTGGGAAAGAGTTGTACGAGTTTTGAGACTTTATCATTGAAGTTATGGGCAAGTTTATCGCATTTGTTTTGAGTGTCAGAGTCAGTCAGATTGATAGAAGGAGGCTTGGTAAGTTCAGCCACGTAGGAAAAAAGTGCTTTAGGATTGAATTGTAGGTCATGTATTCTTTTGGCATGGAAGTCTTTTTTGACTGTAAGGATGTCGGTCTGATATTTGTGAAGGGCTGTTTTGTATTTGGCCAGGAGGGAGGGGGATTGGTCTTGGCGCCATTTCTTTTCAAGGTGTCTGAGGGAATCTTTGAGGGTTTTGAGATTGGTGTTGTACCATGGTTTCTTTGTGTTTGTGGAGGGGCTAAGTGTGTTGGTGATGAGGGGGCATAGGGAATCTGCCATGGCGGAGGTGATATCATTCCATGATGCAAGGGCCGTGTTTGTATCTGTGCAGATGAGTTTGTCAAGGTTGCTGGAGAGGGATGAGCTGAGGTCTTCACTGCTACCTGATTTCCTGAAGTGAAAGGTTTTTTTTGGGAGGGGGGTTGGGGTGACTGCAGTTCATCATGAGGGGGGTTGTGAGAAGCGAGTGGCCAGACCATGGTATATGTGTGCATGTGGGGGAAGTGCTGTGTTGGATGTGTGAGTTGATGAAAATTAAATCAAGGGTGTGACCGGCTTTGTGGGTGGGAGCATTAACTATTTGGGAGAATCCCATGGTAGTGAGGGCGGAGAGGAAGGCCTTGCATGAGGGTGTACAGGTGCTGGTGCCTACGTGAAGGTTGAAGTCCCCAAGAATGATAGCGGGGCTATCCAGATTAATGGATTGCATTAGAAATTCAGTGAAGGGTGACGGGTTGTTGTCGAGGATGCCAGGGGGAGCGTAAATGAGACAAATTTGGAAGGAGGAGGACCTGAATAGTCTGACTTCGATTTTAGGTAAGTTGGTGGTAGGAAGTGATGAAAATTTCAGTTCTTTTTTAGTTGCTAGGAGGAGGCCTCCTTTTCTTTTAGGACGGGGTAGTGAGAAGATGTTGTAGCTGTGTGTCGGTAATTGATTAAGAAGGACAGTGTCAGTTTCTTTTAGCCATGTTTTGGTGAGGGCAAGTATGTCGGGATTAGAATCGAGTAGGATGTCATTGATGATAGGCATCTTTTTGGTGATAGATTGTGAGTTGCATAGTAATAGAGTGAAGGTTGTGAGGCCAAGAAGTTGTGTGAGAGGAGAAAGTATGATGGGGAGAAGGTTTCCTCACTCCGAAGGTCATCAAATCTTCACAAGAGAGCACTGTTCTGTTCGTACGTCTCACTTTGATAGTCAAAATGGCCCCTAACCCCTACACTAATACCTAAACCTCACCTCGAGTTACTAGTAGGGCCTCCCATAGAGATATAAATACCTATCTAGTGTGAGGGCATTATGGCTAGGTTCTCTCTTTCTCTTTCTCTCTCTCTCTCTCTCTCTTTCAGGCCCTGATAGCTAGGCTGGCTCTTCAGGAACTTAAAACTACTACAAACAGCATTTGTGAAAACATCACAACACACAATAAAGCCCTATTACACAAGCATTAAAGGCATTTTTGGCATTCAAAAACACCATATAGCACTTTCATAAATGACCCCCTAAGATAGTCAGCTAATTCTGAATATCAGAGTTAGCGAGAGAAATTAGCCAGCTAACTCAACTTCTCCCAGTTACACCCCTGGAACGCCCCACAGTTAGCCAGCTAAATGCTTCTGAATTTGGACCTCATCAGAACTTACTTTAGGTGTCTCATTGTTAGGATCATAAAGTTAGGAAAATTTTCAGCCAAAAACTTTTTTGACTGAAAAATACCTAAATTTAGGTACCTAAAGCTGAGGAGTCTAAATCAAATCTCAACTTTCTTTTTTTTTTTTTGCAAACTGACCCCTAAGCATTTTTCCCTTAGACACAAAATGTGAGAAAAGCTTTCATAAAAAGACCCTTTAGTTTACTTAGAAAACCAGACCTATTTGTAATCCTCAAGAACCAGAGTTCAGAACCCCTGAGGTAGAAGACTCCTCCAGTCACTGTCATGATTAGCCCTGACAAGACTCCATTGCAAAGGAACAGCCTAATATACAAAGGACAAAAATTAAGAAGACAATATAGAATGACATAACATACTGTATTTAAATTTATTGAACTAACATGAAAAGTGACATAACAAGGAACACAGAGTCAGAATTTTTTAATGGAAAAATTATGAAATCTAGGTTTACAAAACAGTGCTAATACTTCAGAAGTTGGCATTGGAGTAGCACACAGCACCATAGTATCCAATCACACAAACCCGTTGTGATAAAAAAAAAATCACTCTGTGCCAACAAACCATTTTCCACAAATTTTGCTAAAATGAAAAAGTCTGAATGAAATATAGAACATTGATTTGCAGTCTTGGCAGAGGTTTGGGAAAACAGTAGCAGGAGGCTTCAGGCCAGTAATTTATGTTTCAAATATCACGGCATGCATTGCCTATAATTTCAGGGGGAAAATAATGATAATAATTTTATTAAAGCATACACATTTGCAGGTCATTGCGTATTGGAGAGAAAAAGTTGACTACGCCTAGATGGTTGGTTACAATGTATTTTGATTTTTCCAAAGAGTTTCAGACATGAAATGATTGGCATAATAAAACCCATAATTATTAAATGTCAATGCATTGACTGAGAAGAAGTGCACCACAGTTCTCTTTACCTGAACTGTTCTCCTGAACAAGCATTCTGGAGTATAAAAAGCTGATTCCAGTGGGTTCATAGTAGACTTCCAGTGATTAGAACATAAGAAATGTTATGTTGGGTCAGACCAAAGGTTCATTGAACCCAACATCCTGTCTCTGTCAATGGCCAGTCCAGATCTCTAGGAAGTGCTTGACAGATTCTAAAAAGTAGATTAATTTCTTGTTGTTCACTCCCAGGCATAAGCTTTGATTTTCCCAAGTCTACCTAGCTAATAGTTGTTTATGGGCTTTTTTTCCTCCAGGAATTTGTCCAAACCCTTTTTAAATTCAACTATGCTAGATGCCTTGACCACATTCTCTGGCAAAAAAGTCCACAGATTAATTGTGTGTTGAGTGAAAAAACATTTTCACCAATTTGTTTTAAATCTACTACCTGTTAATTTCTAGGAGACTGTCCTAGTCCTTGTACTTTTCGAAAGTAAGTAATTGTTCCCTATTTGTTCCACCCCAGTCATGATTTTATTAACCTCTATCATATCCCATTGAGGTCATTGTTTCTCCAAGCTGAAGAGACCTACTCCATTTAGCCTTTATTCATAAGGAAGCCATTCTAACCCCCTTTAACTTTTCTAGTTCTGCTATATCTTTTTTAAGACAGGGCAACCATAACTGAACATAATGGGGTAGATTTTCAGACCGCGCGAATAGGCCTACTTTTGTTTGCGCTCCAGGCGCAAACAAAAGTACGCTGGATTTTAGTAGATACGCGCGGAGCCGCGCGTATCTGCTAAAAACCTGGATCGGCGCGCACAAGGCTATCGATTTTGTATAGCCGGCGCGCGCCGAGCCGCACAGCCTACCCCCATTCCCTCCAAGGCCGCTCCGAAATCGGAGCGGCCTTGGAGGGAATCCTCTAACGCCCTCCCCTCACCTTCCCCTCCCTTCCTCTACCTAACCCAACCGCCCGGCCCTGTCTACACCCCCCCTTACCTTTCTCCGGGGATTTACGCCTCCTGGAGGGAGAAGTAAATCCCCGCGCGCCAGCAGGCCTCCTGCGCGCCGGGCCGTGACCTGGGGGCGGGTATGGAGGGCACGGCCACGCCCCTGGACCGCCCCGGGCCGTAGCCACGTCCCCGTACCCGCCCCCAAAACGCTGCCGACATGCCCCCGAAACACCGCGACGACCAGGCCCGCCCCCGACACGCCCCGACACGCCCCCCTCGGAGAACCCCGGGACTTACGCGAGTCCCGGGGCTCTGCGCGCGCCGGTAGGCCTATGTAAAATAGGCTTACCGGCGCGCAGGGCCCTGCTCACCTAAATCCGCCCGGTTTTGGGCGGATTTAGGCGAGCAGGGCTCTGAAAATCCGCCCCAATGAGGATAACTTTCAAACAACTCTATGTGGCTCCATACACGTGCATATATGGCCACACGAAGATGTACTAAAATATTGTATTGTCCTCTCACACCAAGGATATGTCTCCCAGGGCTACTGCTTAGGAGGGAAAGGTTAGGTTGCTGTCATAATTGGTGATTCAATTATTAGGCATGTAGACAGCTGGGTGGCTGGTGGGCGTGAGAATCTCCTGGTTACGTGCCTACTAGGTGCAAAGGTAGTGGACCTCTTGTGTCACCTGATAGGATTTTAGACAGTGCTGGGGAGAAACCAACTGTCATGGTACATATGGGCACTAACAACATAAGAAAATGTGGGATGGAGATTCTGGAAGACAAAATTAGGCTTTTAGATAGAAATCTGAAATTCAGAACCTCCAGGGCAGCATTCACTGAATTGAGAGGGAGCTATTTTAGATCTAATTCTTAGGCGAACAAGGGATTTGGTGAGAGAGGTAACGGTGATGGGACATTTGGTAATAATGATCATAATATGATCAAATTTGAATTAATGAGTGGAAGGGAGACAATAAGTAAATCCACAGGTCTAGCACTAAACTTTCAAAAGGGAAACTTTGATAAAATGAGAAAAATAGACAAAAACTGAAAGGTACAGCTACAAAAGTTAAGAGTGCACAACAGGCGAGGACATTGTTAAAAAATAAAAGCAAAACAAGCTCTCACAAAATAATTGTATTTCCATTCAAAAATTGTCAATATCTCTGTACCTTATTTTCAGAGAAAGCTCCAATTATTTATGAAAGATGGACCATCATAACATCCCGCGGATACTGAACTTTTTATATTTTATGTGTTTTCACCATAGACAGGTCATAGGTAGTCATTGCCATTGGTCCAAGGTTCATTCAAATTTTTTTTTACATTTTTTTCATATGCTTATAAAAATTAGGAATATTCCAAACTCAAATATAAAGTGTCCGTGTATTTTTTTACTCAATAGTATATTGAATACTTAGGGAAGAAAATTATCCTATGTTATTATATACTGCTTATAATAACAAAACTTATAAACGACAATTTTTAAAGGGGGAAGTGGAATGTTTCATAAATTTTTTTAGGCATTACTGGCTTGTAATGCCTTTAAACTGGTTTAATCATAAACTTTCCACCTCCGACCTTATTTGATTTTTTTAAATTTATAGAGTGCGCTATGAAATCTCTGGGAGATTGATTCCTATGGTTGCATGTCTAAATTGTGATGATAATACCGACTTATGTAAGAAACCATTTTTAAAAGTCCACCCGACAAGGCCTTGTTTCTGACCGCGTCACGGTCTTTCTTCAGGGGATGTCAATGGACCTAATGAATAGTCAGAATTACTTATCTGAAGACGGATTACTGAAGACTCTCGCTGGTGGTTAGACTGCTCCTATGTTCTCCATGCTGTAGCTTCCGTGAATCGGTGTCCGTTCAAATATTATATCGGCTGATAAGCTCTTAAATCTAGGAGCTGTAGACGGGAACCGGGCTTCTGGCCACCAGCGGGATGCAACTCTAATCTCCACTTGTTTAGCTGTTCCTCTGGTTTTTTTGCGAGCTGAAGAACGCTTCGCTGTTCTTCCGTGTGAAACGCTGATTTACACTCTCGGTAACGCTCTATGTTGCCGGGGATTTTTAAAGGAGTTCAAATCCTCCCCCTGTTACTCTGATTATCCAATGAATATTGAGACGTAAGCTGACGCTGTGATGTGCTTACATTCAGATTAAAGTACTCCGGTCCAGCTCTTCATTAAGTCCATGTGGGGATTGTGTCTTTAGGGTGAATATCCAAAATGCTTCTCGACGATTCAACAATGATACTCGATCTCCCCCTCTGGGTGACTCTTGGACTTGATCAATTATCGTCCATTGAAGATCTTTGAATGTGTGATGTAATTGCAGGCAATGAGTTACCATTGGAGTTTTAACATTTTCAGTTTTTATGCGGGACTTGTGTTCATTTAGTCTGAGTCGTATGCATCTGGTTGTTCTGCCTATATATACCAATAAACACGGACAGATAATGGCATATACAACGTAGGACGATTCACAACTAGTTAACCATCTTCTATACACTTTATATTGGGTAGTTGGTTGCACCCAATCTTGTCCCTCTATGGTATTATTACAATGGGTGCACTGGCCACAATTGTAATGTCCCGTTTGAATTAAAGGTTCCTTATTGTAAGAGTAAGCATGTACCAATTTATCACGTAAATTGCTCCCTCTAGAGGTAACTATTAATGGTGGATGATGAAAAATTTCATGCAATTGTACCAAGTGCCAATGTTGGCATATTGCTTGTGAAATAGCTTGTGTAGCTGTAGTGTGCTTTAAGACACATATTAATTCTGGCTGTTCTTTATGAGGTTTATATGGTAATAAAGATTCTCTGTCCGAATATTTAGCACGTTTATAAGCCTTTTTTATGGCTTGTTTTGGATAACCACGTTGACTGAATCTCTCTGCTAATATATTGGCTTGATGTTCGAATGCTCCCTTTTCAGAACAAATTCTCCTAGCCCGAAAGAACTGGCTTGCGGGTAATCCATGTTTGAAATTGTAAGGATGATAACTGTGGAATCTCAATAAATTATTCCGATCAGTAGGTTTGCGGAACATCGTCGTTGAAAATTGGTTATTGTTCTTAATCACCAGTACATCAAGGAAAGATATTTGAGAATCTGAATATTGCATTGTAAAATGTAAATTATTATCTACTGAGTTAATCCAAATGTTAAATTGATTGAGTTCCTCCTCCGTGCCTTGCCATAGAATGAATATGTCATCTATATAACGATTCCAACTTATAATATGCTGCTTCCAATCTGAGTTATATATCCAACGTTCTTCAAATACTGCCATATATAAATTGGCGGTTGTAGGAGCTAAAGGAGACCCCATCGGGACTCCGTGGATTTGCTGGTAAATGTTTTCCCTGTAAATGAAGTAATTATTACGCAATACTAATTCTGCTAGTTGTAAAATGCAAGTGGTAGTAATTCTGAGATGGTCTACTCTGCATTCAAGTGTTTGTTGTATAACCCTGAGTGCTTCAAATTGAGGAACATTTGTATATAATGCTGAGACATCCATGGTCACAAGTGTAAGATTTTTTATAGGCAAACCGGTATTATTATGTTGTTGTAATTTCTGTAGAAAATGAGATGTGTCTTGAGTAAAGGATTTCATTTGTCTTATGTATGGTTGAAGCAAACAGTCTACAAATGTGGCTGGTGCCTCCACCACTGATCCGTTTAATGACACTATAGGGCGTATTGGAGGATGAAGTAAACCTTTATGGATTTTTGGAAGAGAGTATATAGCAGGTATCCGTGGGTGTTCTACGATCAGGTACTTTTTCTCTTTAACTGTAAGGCATTTAGAAGATTCCACTAAAGTTCTAATTTATTCTCTCAAAGAAGAAGTGGGATCACTCTCCAATAAGATATAATATTTTGTGTCTTGTAAGTGACCCAATAGAGCAGCATGATATTGTTCTGCGTCCTGGATGACAATGCCTCCGCCCTTGTCTGCAGGTTTTATTACAATTTGTGTAAGATTTTGTAAGCTTTTCAACGCTTGTCTCTGAGATAATGTAAGATTATTATGTTTATTATATGTAGTATGGTATTCTTGATTTTCATGCTTTTCCAACTCCTTCAAAACCATCTTGTGGAATGTTTTAATAACTGGATCAATAGGTCCGGGTGGATTCCATTTAGATGGTGAATGAACTATCGAATCATCTGTATTTTCCAAAATTGGACTTTTGGAAAAGTGTAACTTCAAATTAAGAGATCTTATAAATTTCTGTATATTGATCCGTGCTTCAAACGGTGAATGTAACGTTGTGGGTACAAATGTTAGACCCATATCTAAAACTTCTTTTTGTGAATCTGTTAACTGGACTGAGGACAGGTTTACCACTGCGGTTGTTTTTTCTGCTGTGTGCATGTGTTTCTCGTGGTGGTGCTTCGTTCTTCCGGGGGACTCGTCTTGCGTCGGCCTCTCTGTTGATTTAATATACCTCTGCCTCCCCGTTTGGGTAAAAAATGTGTGCTGTCCGTGTCTCTATTTGAAATATCCCTTTGTTCAGTGTCGTCTGATCCACTCGAGATATCATCAGAAGAAAAGTTAAACTGGACTCTATTCGAAAAATTTTGTTGAGTCCTGCTATTTCCCCACCAGTTATACACTTTATCCATTTTATAATCCGTTTGATCTCGTACAAATTTGCTAACTTTTATTTCTTTTATTGATGTCTTTAGTTGTTCTAAGTTGGTCTTAAACTCATTCAGTTTTTCTTCTAGCTTAACTGTTTCCATTTCCGTTTTTAAACGATCTGTTTGTACTTGTATTTGTGTAGTTAATTCGGTACTAAATTGTTTAACCTGTCTTACTATTAAGAGCATCAGGTCTAAAGAGCACTTATTTAGTATTGCCATCCAGGTCTGCATAAACTCTTTATTATCTGTAAATAACATGGGTTCTTTTTGCACTCTCAAGCCCCTAGGTATTATTTGTTGTTTAATGTACTTGGTGAGTGTTGTGCCATGTAATTCTACTCGTACCAACTTTTTGCTGAGTCGTGTGAATTTGTCCCATGCTGATGTAATGCCTATGCCTATCTCCGCTGGTTCTACATCTGAAAAAAGAGATTGTTGTGTTTTGATTTCTGGAACATGAGCGTCCGAGAAGCTAAAAATTTATGAAACATTCCACTTCCCCCTTTAAAAATTGTCGTTTATAAGTTTTGTTATTATAAGCAGTATATAATAACATAGGATAATTTTCTTCCCTAAGTATTCAATATACTAATGAGTAAAAAAATACACGGACACTTTATATTTGAGTTTGGAATATTGTTGATATCGCACAGTGTCTTGGAAGTATATTTTGGAGGTGTATAGATTATAAAAATTAGGAAGCATACTTTCCATTCATTGTGCCCTGCCTGGCATGATACCATGTTTCAAACTGCTGCTTAAGGGGCCTCTTGTAATCCTAGTATTGTTAATCCTTTATTCCATAAACAAAGGTTTATTTAATGCTGACAAACTATCTCCTCATCAGCCGGCCATAGTTTATTCAGAGTAGTTAAATCACATGCATATTGTGATAAATTGCAGGAGGACCTTGTGAGACTGGAACATTGGGCATCCATAAGGCAGATGAAATATAATGTGGATAAGTGCAAAATGATGCATATAGGGAAAAATAACCCACGCTGTAGTTACATGAAAGAAATCTAGGTGTCATAGTGGATAGGGATGTGAATCGTTTTTGAACGATTAAAATTATCGTCAGATAATTTTAAAATTGTCCAAAATCGTTAGAGTGCACGATACAATACAAATGCCCACGATTTATCGTCAGGGGCATTTGTATTGTATCGTTAAACAGGGGGTGGGAAAACCGGCACACCAAAAAAACCCTAACACCCACCGCGAACCTTTAAAACAAACTCCCACCCTCCCGAACCCCCCCAAAATGTTTTAAATGACCTGGGGTCCCGGCGCGATGATCCCGGCGCGATGTCCCGCTCTCTGCCCACGGCTGCTGTGAAGAGAAATGGCGTCGGTGGCCCTTTGCCCTTATCATGTGACAGGGCAAAGGTAGCGCCGGCGCCATTTTGATTCCTAGCTCCCGACGTCACGTGTCCAGGAGATCGCTCCCGGACCCCTGCTGGACCCCCAGGGACTTTTGGCCAGCTTGGGAGGGCCTCCTGACCCCCACAAGACTTGCCAAAAGTCCAGCGGAGGTCCGGGAACGACCTCCTAAACTCGAATCGTTTTGCCGTACAGCAAAATGGCGCTGACCGTACGGCATGGTCGGTGCCATTTTGCTGTACGGCAAAACGATTCGAGTTTAGGAGGTCGTTCCCGAACCCCCGCTGGACTTTTGGCAAGTCTTGTGGGGGTCAGGAGGCCCCCCCAAGCTGGCCAAAAGTCCCTGGGGGTCCAGCGGGGGTCCGGGAGCAATCTCCTACGCTCCTGACGTCGGGGGACAAAAAAACAAAATGGCGTCGGCGCTACCTTTGCCCTGCTGTCATATGACAGGGCAAAGGTAGCGCCGGTGCCATTTCCACAACACACCGGAGGTCCGAGAGTGAAAGATCACACCGGGACCCTCCCTCTGGACCCCAGGTAATTTAAGGCATTTTGGGGGGGTTCGGGAGGGTGGGGGATTTATTTTAAAGGGTTGGGGTGTGTTTTAGGGATGTTTTAGTGTGACGGTTTTCCCGCCCTCCCCCGATTTACGATTTACACGATATTTTAAAAAACAAAACCGCAACGATAAGATTCCCCCCCCAGCCGAAATCGATCGTTAAGATGATCGATCACACGATTCACATCTCTAATAGTGGATAATACATTGAAACAGTCGGCTCAGTGAACTGTGGCAGTCAAAAAGCAAATAGAATGTTAGTAATTATTAGAGATGTGAATCGTGTGATCGATCGTCTTAACGATCGATTTCGGCTGGGGAGGGAGGGAATCGGATCGTCGCAGTTTTGTTTTTTTAAATATCATGTAAATCATAAATCGGGGGAGGGCGGGAAAACCGGCAAAAATCGTTAAAGGCGATATATAATAGGAATTCCCCCGATTTATCATCAAAAATCGTAAATCGGGGGAAGGGGAGGGGAAGGGGGAGGGCGGGAAAACCAGCACACTAAAACAACCCTAAAACCCACCCCAACCCTTTAAAATAAATCCCCCACCCTCCCGAACCCCCCCAAAATGTCTTAAATTACCTGGGGTCCAGTGGGGGGCTCCCGGTGTGATGTTCCACTCTCCGGCCACAGGTGCCATATGGCCATACGGCAAATGGCGCCGGCCGTATGGCCATATTGCCGTACTGCATTACGGCAACACGATTCGAGTGCAGGAGGTCATTCCTGGACCCCTTCTGGACTTTTGGCAAGTCTTGTGGGGGTCAAGAGGCCCCCCCAAGCTGGCCAAAAGTCCCTGGGGGTCCAGCGGGGGTCCGGGAGCGATCTCCTACGCTCGTGACGTCGGGGGACAGGAACCAAAATGGCGCCGGCGCTACCTTTGCCCTGTCATATGACAGGGCAAAGGTAGCGCCGGTGCCATTTCTATCAACCCGTGGCCCGAGAGTGGAACATCACACCGGGACCCCCCCACTGGGGGGGTTCGGGAGGGTGGGGGATTTATTTTAAAGGGTCGGGGTGGGTTTTAAGGTTGTTTTAGTGTGCCGGTTTTCTCGCCCTCCCCCTTCCCCTCCCCCCTT
Organism: Rhinatrema bivittatum; assembly: GCF_901001135.1. NCBI lineage: Eukaryota > Metazoa > Chordata > Amphibia > Gymnophiona > Rhinatrematidae > Rhinatrema > Rhinatrema bivittatum. Next base: position 57,850,619 of record NC_042622.1, read on the forward strand.
CCCCTCCCCCTTCCCCCGATTTACAATTTTTGACAATAAATCGGGGGAATTCCTATTATATATCGCCTTTAACGATTTTTGACGATGTAAAATATATCGGACGATATTTTAAATCGTCAAAAAACGATTCACATCCCTAGTATCTATTTAATGCTTGGGTTCTTGCCAGGTACTTGTGACTTGGATTGGCCACTGTTGGAAACAAGTTACTGGGTTTGATGGACTCTTGGTCTGACCCAGTATGGCATATCTTATGTTCTCATAAACTATAATCACATATGCACAGATTATAAAATAAGTATATGTCTTTTCCTTGAATTTCATTATGTGCAAATATCTGCAATAAATTGAAAGCACGTGCTTTAACTACTTTTGCGTAAAACCCTGTTTTCAGGTGGAAGTTTATATATTTTAATTACATGTACATATAATTGAAATCATCAATTTGTGGAAACCTCCATCAGTTCAGACAGCCTTTTTCCAGTTCATTGAGACCCTCCTAGTTCTTCACTCTGATGTCCCCCTAGTTCATCCAGATCTTCCACCCACCAATAGTGAACTATGGACAAATCTGAAGCAGGTGGCACCTTATAGACTAACCAATTTATTAAGGCATGAGCTTTCAAGGACAGAGTCCACTTCATCAGATGCATGAAGTCTAGTGCAGCATCAACTACAACATTCAGGGTTCATTCAACTGCTTGTCTTCCAATGTAATATATGCCAACACCTGCCAGCAGTGTCCCTCTGCTCTCTACATCGGACAAACAGATCAATATGTAAGGAAAAGAATAAATGGACATAAATCTGACATTAGAAATGGCAAAATTTAGAAAACAGGGAAACATTTCAACCTTCCAAAACATTTCTATCTGATCTTAAGTGTACATACTCCTAAAAAGGAACTTCAAAGGAACACTCCAGATTGAAACTGATAAATTGGAATTTATCAAAAAACTTAACACCATCACCCTAGGTCTGAACAAAGACAATGACTTCATGTCATACTACAACTATCCATGAACTTAACTGCTCTCAGATCATTCTGTCTTTTCACACCTTAGTTTTCAGTAGTATCTTACTATAACACTGTTTCCACATCCTTCCTGCTTAATTTAATACCTTCTCTTTGTTCTATATCTTCCCCATCCCCATATATTTTACCCACCTCTGTACTACACTTTATGCATCTGACAGTGGACTCTGTCCTTGAAAACTCTTGTCTCAATAAATTGGTTAGTCTACAAGGTAACACCTGCCTCTTGTCATTTTTACTACACCAGACTATTCCACTGAGGATCTGAATAGATGAGTATGATTTCAATTGTGCAAAATAATTAGCAGGTGTAAAATTATGCAAATAAGTTTCCAAATGTACACGTGTAAGTCTCTTATAGCAACTTGTAGTTTATTTCTTGGCTGCAGTCCAGAACGACCCTAGCCCACTCCTTTTTCATGCATAAATGTACATGTGAGACTGAAAATATGTGTGTACAATTGAGGTTTATAAAATATCGTGTATGTGAGTACAACCTATTTATGTGCATATATGTTAATTTTACATGAAAAAATGTTTTGAAAATTCACCATAATAATCATGGTGCGGTTGCATCATAAATCTATACATGGGGTACTATAGTAGATAATGGGGCGGATTTTCAGAGCCCTGCTCGCCTAAATCCGCCCAAATCCGGGCGGATTTAGGCGAGCAGGGCCCTGCGCGCCGGTGAGCCTATTTTACATAGGCCTACCGGCGCGCGCAGAGCCCCGGGACTCGCGTAAGTCCCGGGGTTCTCCGAGGGGGGCGTGTCGGGGGCGTGTCGGGGGACGGCCCGGTCGTCGCGGCGTTTAGGGGGCGTGTCGGCAGCGTTTTGGGGGTGGGTACGGGGGCATGGCTACGGCCCGGGGCGGTCCGGGGGCGTGGCCGCGCCCTCTGTACCCGCCCCCAGGTCAAGTCCCGGCGCGCAAGAGGCCAGCTGGCGCGCGGGGATTTACGCCTCCCTCCGGGAGGCGTAAATCCCCCAACAAAGGTAAGGGGGGGCTTAGACAGGGCCGGGTGGGTGGGTTAGGTAGGGGAAGGGAGGGGAAGGTGAGGGGAGGGCAAAAGGAAGTTCCCTCCGAGGCCGCTCCGATTTCGGAGTGGCCTCGGAGGGAACGGGGGTAGGCTGCGCGGCTCGGCGCGCGCCAGCTATACAAAATCAATAGCCTTGCGCGCGCCGATCCAGGTTTTTAGCAGATACGTGTGGCTCCGCGCGTATCTACTAAAATCCAGCGTACTTTTGCTGGCGCCTGATGCGCCAGCAAAAGTACGCCTATTCGCGTTATTTGAAAATCTACCCCATAGTGCATTTCTTTTTCCTTCTCTAAGTGCATGACTCTTATACAACTGTTGTAACAACTGAAAATATGATGTATTCAATTACAATTCAACAACACAACATCATAAATGGAAACTGAATTCTAAATTTGTGCGAACGGAAATCTCAAAAATTGTTTTGCTTTGAAGAGCTTACTTATGAAAACTTTGAACAGTCAAATACGTTTAGACTGTTATATCCGCTTTTTAATCATTGATTTCCATTCACAGTTTAGTTATTTGCAATATTTATATATTTGTATGTAATGTTTTTAAATTATATGGGACACTTACCTGAAGCTTTTCATTGCCTTCTTTTTGAACCAGCTAAATATTATGAAGAGCCGCTGCTCTACCCTGGAACTCAGCCCAAGAGCCGCCGCTCTGTCCTTGTTTAATTTGAAACCGGCTTGATGCTGTGAGAGCCACCGCTCTGCCCAAGAGCCGCAGCTCTGCTCTGCCCAACACGGCTCGTGTTTTGTTTTGATACTTCCTCAGGGCATGCGGTGATGATTCACGTATTTTCTACAACAAACAAGATAGTAATTTGTCTCTCGTATACCATTCAATGTTTATCTTACACTTTAAATATTAGTTAATCCATTGTTATATATGGTCCTTGCAACGTGGCGTGACTCTGTGTCCTCTTCTCAGGTACAGCGTTTCCATCAAGGATCCTCCATTTTGATTTTTTTTCCTTTTTTTATACGTTTCAACTCACTTCAGTCACAACCAATCACGGAAAGCCTAATGTGGTACTGACCAATCACTTGCTTGTATCGTTTTAAATGAGGGACAACTATTCAACACTATCATTCATACCATGGGGTGTTTGGGCGGTTAGTTTAAATATCCACCATTGTTCCCAATAATTAAGTTGATATTGAAGATCTCCTCGATCAACACAGCTCGCGTTTCGTTTTAATACTTCCTCAGAAGCATGCGATGATGATTCACTTATTTTCTACAACAAACAAGATAGTAATTTGTCTCTCATATCCCATTCAATGTTTATCTTATACTTTAAATATTAATTAATCCATTGTTACATATGGTCCTTGACTCTTACACAAGGCTACCTTTGTAGCGATCCCAGTAGGAACCTAAACTCTTCCCCCGGGTAGAATATATTTGGGACAAAGTCACACATTTACTTACATCTTCCACCCCCACCATCGATGCAGCTCCAGCACTGCTGTCTGCATCGATGGTGGGGGTGGAAGGGAATTGGAACCAAATAGTCACCAATAAGGACCCTGACCTCAGCGGTCAGAGTAACAGATTATGAAAACAAATAGGTGTGAAAGCTTGCTGGGCAGACTGGATGGGCCGTTTGGTCTTCTTCTGCCGTCACTTCTATGTTTCTATGTTTCTATTATAAGTGACAATTCCTTCATACATAGAATAAGCATGACAACCCAAAGACATTTTTAAGGAGAGGAAATAAAACCATTTCTATAATGATTCCTGGAAGGGCATCACAAATTCTGCATTTGGTACAGGCACTGATATTCACATGCTTAGGTGCCATCCTTTAAAAGTAGAAAACATGCTAAATACTTGTAACAAAGAACACAAGCCAAAGGGCATTTGTTCAAAAGGTAAACATATTAAGGAAAAACCTTTTTAAAATCAGTAAATGGTAGGCAAGTATCCCATGCTGGGAATAACCAGGACAAGTGCACATATACCTGCACTTGTTATTTCTACAGATCGAATTACTATGGATTTTTAAAAATATTTACATGTTTAAAGGTGAATTTTAAAAGAGTTGCATCCACAAAAATTGGCAAATGTGCGCGTATATAGAACATACGCATGTCCGTCCTATTTTATAAACTTCACATATACACAAATAAATTGGCACACTAGAGGCATGGCAGGGATTCCAGGTTAGGTCCAAAGTTACATGCATAACTTGCTATTTTATAACCAGTGCAAATGTGCACATTCGGCTGTCGCCTGCACCCATTTACTTCTGCTATCTGTTGTAAATCAAAATAACACTATAGCCAATTACTGACTAGGTGAAGGGTCTGAAAAATCTGGGGGGAGTACAGGCTGAATAACCAAGGGGGTCTAGATGATCTATAGATAAACAAGGCAAACTGGTGGACAAACTGGTTAAACTGGTCATTTCCTGCATACGTGTATGTTATAAATTACCTTACTCGCACGTATAAAAGACAATTCCTAAGCAAATTTGTGATTAGCAGATGTTCGCGCAAGTGCTTAAAATTAGAAGCAAATCTGTGTGAGAAAAGGTGTATTTTGTATCATGTGTGCACACAATACAAAATGCTAGCACATGTGTGCTCGCACCCACATATGGGCATCTGCTCACTCATTTTAAAGTTATCCTCATAAAGGTGAATTTTAAAAGACATGCACGTGCAAAAATTGGCAGATGCATGCGCTATATAGCACATATGCATGTCCGTCTTATTTTATGAATCTCAAACATATGAGCTCAAGTATGAGGTGGGGCATTTCGGGCATGGACAACAGTTATGCGCATAAGTTGCTATTTTATAAGCAGTGCAAGCAGTATGGGGCAGATCTTTAAACCTGTGTGCGGGCGTAGATTTGTTCGCGCAACTCAGCGCGAACAAATCTACGCCCGATTTTAAAACATGTGTGCGCTGCCTCGCACATGTTATAAAATCCAGGGTCGGCGTGCGCAAGGGGGGTGCACAATTGTGCAACTTGTGCGCGCCGAGCCGCGCAGCCTTCCTCTGTTCCCTCCGAGGCCGCTCCGAAATCGGAGCGGCCTTGAAGGGAACTTTCCTTCCACCCCCACACCTTCCCCTCCCTTCCCCTCCCTTCCCCTATCTAACCCACCCCCCAGCTCTATCTAAAACCCCTTCCTGACCTTTATCATGAAAGTTACACCTGACTCCGGGCAGGCGTAACTTGCGCGTGCCGGCCAAGTGCCGGTGCGCCATCCCCCGGCACGGCGGCTGTTCCAGAGGCCTCGGTCCCGCCCCTGGAACACCCCTGGGCCGCTGCCCCACCCATAGCCCCGCCCCTGGAATGCCCCTTTTTCGAAGCCTCGGGACATACACGTGTCCCGGGGCTTGCGCATGCTGCCGAGCCTATGCAAGATAGGCTCGGCACATGCAGGGACAGCTTGGGGCAGCTTTTCGGGGGTTACGCGCGTATGTTACACGCGTAACCCTTTGAAAATCTGCCCCTATCTGTACAGCTGTTACATGAACTCATTTACTTCTTTTTTTAAATTTATTTATGCGGTTTACAAATAACAATTCAAGAATCCACTTGAAGGGCAATAAATGAGACAAATCAGAAAGAGAAAAAAGAAAAAAATACAAGACAAAAGGAAGAACATTATACAGAAATCATATATACGACTCATCTATAAAAGGATCCAAGAGCACAACTCCAGGAAAAATAATACAATAAGCTAAGGAAATTACTAGCAAAAATAGGAAGCTAATACGTGTATGAGCAGACTTTCATTACTGGACATCCTGCGCTCTACCTTCAGAGATCAGAGAAGAGCTTAAAATGAACCTAGATTTATCACTCAAAAAAAATGACAATTGAGATGGTTGAAAGAAAACATAGGAAGCATTTTGATATTTAATCAAACATTTGCAAGGAAATTTAAGAAGGAAAAAAGCATCCAATTCTAAAATCTTGGGCCTCATTAACAGAGATTGCCTCCTCTTCTTCTGCATTTGTCTGGCGAGATCCGGGTACACATGAACTTTTAAATTTAGAAAAGTTTCCATATGATGTCGAAAAAAACATTCTAAGAATCCAGTCTCTGTCAGACTCCAAAAGGAAGGAGACAATAAGAGTTGCCGGAGTAACCATATCTTTCTCAGAAGTTTCAGTATTGTAGTGAGAGCCAATTTAGCTGGGTCAGTAGGGGAAAGAATCTGTATATTGTTTTGATCAGGAGGACCTTTCTTAAAAGATGGTATATAGTATATCTTTGAGATTAACGGAAAAGCCTATAAAGGAATTTTGAGAATATCCATTAAATATTTTTCCACATATCTTTAGGTGAGATAAATGACTCCTTTGGAAAGTTTATACAATGGAGATTTCTCCCCCACGTTTCATTTTCCGTTTGCTCAGATCTATCTAATAGCAGTTCATTTTCTTTATGGAAAGCCTGCTGTAGAGCAGATGTACTTTCAAACTGAACTTTAAAAGTCTTACAGGATTTTTTAATCTCTGGTTTCATTTTCCATAAGTTTCAACCGGGTATCCAAAACATTTATACAATTCAATACTGGTTTTATCTGAGCTGAGATATTATTATTTAATAGGGCTTCATTTTTCGCCTGCCACGGGAAATTTCATATTTCCAGGGGTTTGGGCCTTTAAAATTCAGGGAGACCTGAATTTTGTTTTAGTATGCATTAAACCCAAAATTGAATTTTTCCTGAATTTCCTGGATGAATGCTCATCCCTATTATTTAACGTCTGTAATGCTTCCCAGATAGCTTCAAGGGTAAATGTAGTAGGTCTTACCATTGCAAATAATTGGATCCGAGGTAGTTCAATAAAGTCCTCTCCAAGCTGCCACAGGGCAACACTTCCAGTAACCTCCTCTGAAATGTTGAGATTCTCCAGCGGCTCTGGGGTGCTTCCAATGGGTCCCACAAGCTCAGAACAAGGCTCGACACTGCCAGCCTCTTCTACCAGCGCCATGCCTCATTGTGGGTCAAGCAGTCTCGCCTCAGCAGGATTTGCAGGGGCCGTATGCTCCTCCAGGGACAGAGTTATCGACAGTTCTGGGAAGGGGTCGAGTCTAACTTCCTCATAATCCATCTCCAGTGAACTCATTCCCGAAGCAATGGCTCTCCGGTTCACATGAGCATCCATCGGACCCACCAGAGGACTCGGTGAAAGAGCCACCAAGACCTCCCGCTCTCTTGCCCTCCATTTTCATCTGGAATGAGGCATATTTCAAGAAATGTAAGACCGAAATGGACACGAGCTCAAACGTGAGATGCTAGTTCTGCCATTTTTGGATCCTCGAGCATGAAGCCATTTACTTCGCTACTTATCAGGTGTAAGTCAAAATAACACTCCTTATAGCCAATTAATATCTGGGTGAAGGGTCTGGAAAATTTGGGAGGCTTGCAGGCTGATTAACCAGGGGGGGGACTAGATGACTAAGAGATAACCAGGGCAAACTGGTGGAGGAACTGGTTAAACTGGTCATTTCCTGCCTGTGCACATGTTATAAAATGTTCTCACTTGCATATGTAAAAGCTGACATTTCTTAAGGATATGGGATATCATGGTTAAAGATATAGTTGATGACCTAAGCCCAATACAAACAAAAACAATCTAACTAGATCACTATACCTCGAAGCAAAAGAAACCATGGTATAATGAGGAAGTAAGACACGCTAAACAATTATTGAGAAAATCCAAGAATCATTGGTGGAAAAGCCTGTTTTCAGAATCTCTTGGAAAATACAGATCACTCCTCTCTCAATACTGGGTGCTAATCAACAAAGCAAAAAAAGAATACTATGCCAAACAGATTCATGGGCAATTTTTAACTCTAAATTATTCTTCACTGTTGTTAAAAACCTAAAAAAGGACCCATCTTCTTCTATCTCGAGCAACAACCACTCATCAAAGAATGCCTGCAACGAATACGTCACTCATTTGGTTGAAAAAATAACTAACTGCTCACCAACCATAGATGAAGAAAAATATGAACCAGCCAAATGGACCGCTTTTGACAGCGTATCTAATCTACAAATCACTCATATCATCACTAAAATAAAACCTGCAAATCACCCACCTGACCCCCATTCCAGTTAGCTCCTTAAAACTAATAAATAGCACAGTCATCCCAACAATCACATCCTTAATCAATCAATCACTCTCGGAAGGCTTAGTCCCTGATATGGCAAAATAAGCAGTGATAAAACATCTACTAAAAAATAATACTAGCTGTTCTGAAAGTTGGGAAAATTATAGACCAATATCCAACCTGCCCTTCTCTCAAAATTCTGGAGAAAGCAGTACTATCACAACTAGAAAACTATCTAGATGACTAGCACATTCTACATTCAAACCAATTGGGGTTCAGGAAAAATTGCTTAATCCTTAATGGACCCCATATTACGGAGATTTAACAATGACAAATCCTATTTCCTGGTACTACTTGACCTAACAGCAGCCTTTGACACCATTAACCATACCCTGCTATGCCAGCAGTTGAGAAAATCAGAAATGACAGCAATGTAATGAAGTGGTTCTTCTCATTCCTATCAAAAAGGTCATTCCAAGTCAAACTGGACAACCACATTTCCAACATCTTCCCGATTGATGCAGGTGTCCCCTAGGGTTCAGCTCTCTCAGCAACTCTATTCAACATCTATGTGCTTCCTCTGTATAAACTTCTAACTGATCTAGGAATCAACTTCTACCTATATGCCGATGACATTCAATTCTATATACCATACACCATATCTATTGAAAATGTAAAATTAACTCTAGTGACACACATGAAGGCTATAATAACAAGAACCACCCAAACTTAAAATAACTCTAAACACTATTAAAACTGAAATCATTCTACCTATAGTGACTCCTCAAATACTTGATATGGTAACTTCAACATTACACCCTCTGACCAAGTACAGGAAAGTATACAGATTGACGAGAACCTAACAGTGAAAAAGCACATAAATAAATTAATCAAATCAGGATATGCCAAACTGCACTTACTACATAGACTGAAACCATTGCTGACTCACGCAGACTTCCACACGCCGGGTCCTGCAGACCCTCATCTTCTCAAACTTAGACTACTGTAACTCACTTCTACTCGGAGTTCCCAACTGTCTTCTAAAAAAACTACTACTGTTACAAAATGCCACAGCTAGACTCTTAACCGGTTCAAGGAAATTCAATCACATATCACATTCTCTGTTAGCTTTTCATTGGCTACTTGTACAATCCACAAAGTCCTAACATTAATACACTCCATCATCCATTCTAATAGCTATGGTTTGATTAATGTAGCTCCACAATCATACAGGCCACAGAGATCATTAAGATCTCAAAATAAAATACTAGCTGTGCCATCATTAGAGAACTCACAGCTAGTATCATTTTAAAATCCCCAATTTATGTGGTAGAAGCAGCATTTGCACACATTTGTGCACGCCCACTTAAAATTTGGTGCAGCCAAGCCATTTTATTACATGCGCACATATACGCACACAAGTTATAAAATAGCCTCACGCTTGGGTGTGGGCCAATGCACGTGCCCCCATGTGGGTTCACATGCCAGGTTGAAAGTTACCATATTTGCGTACATAAATGGCATTTGAAAATTGCTACAGCAGTATGTTACATTTACGCATGTAACTCTTTTGAAAATTCACCAGATAGTTTTCTGCCCAGATTTAAATATGGTTCCAGAAATGCCATACCCACTAAGCTGGAATACATTTTGAGTATGTTAGCTCTACCCATGTTATCCACAAAGTTACACTCGTAAAGCCTAAGTAAATGTTTTAAAAATTGCTCCTCTCTCCCTTCCCCCCAGTGTACAAGACAAAAATAAAAAATAGGAAACTAATGTGACCCCCGTTTTTAGGGTGGTAGATAAAAAATTACAAACATGATTGTAGTTTAAACTAGGCAAGGGATAATTTCTTTAGCCAAATATAAAACTCACTGTGTCTTGTTAGTTTGAATCTTCTTCATACAAGATATTCTTGGTGTTAAAATTTATCAGAAAGCAGGGCCACTTTCAGCCAGTGAGAGCTCCCCAGATGCTTGTGCCTTGCACACAGTATCTCTCTGATTAGTTGGAAAGGAGTCAATCACAACATTATGAGTTGTGATTGGCACCTTTCCATTGTTTACCACTGAGTACAGTGAACACGGGTTGGAGAAGGGTAGCAATGACTGGTATGTGGTTACTTTGTACAGGCCAAAAGGTTCTGCTTTAAAAAATGTTCTAGAAAATCTGCAAAATCCTCCAAGTCTCACTACCATTAATTTAAACAATAATAAAATATGCTATACTATTAATCTTCTAAGTGGACTACTGGGACTGGATTGGAGACAGTAAACCTTTCTTCCAATTGGTTAATGGAGTGGATATAGATGACCCAGAAATGTATGCTATAACAATTACTTTGGCAACCTGTCATAAAATAATGATTTGTATATTTTGTAAGTCTACAGGTTCGTAATGGTAGTACTGAATTTCTGAGTGAGCATATCGTGAGCAGTGGCCCTGGTGCATTAAAGACCTTTAGCCTTGCCTTTGGATGGCATCTCTAGAAAGGTGTAAAAATATTTGCATTAAATATGAACAATCAGAAAAGTGGACTGTTTTTTCCTTTCAAATTTTCATGAATACATTTCACCTTTTTGTGCAAACTCATACTAGAAATGACTAATTGATTAGTTTTCTGGGAGTGTTCCACAATTGTCAGTGCTTCCTTTTCTCCAAGGCTCACTTTAACTGCAATTTAAAACTTCAGCCATATTTTTACTGCTCATGTGAAAGATTTTGTATTAGATCCTACAGAAAATGCTTTTACAAAAAGGCAAGTAATAACAAATTCTTACAAAAATAACTTTTACAACAAAAGTCAAGTCTTTAGCCAAATATTTTCTTTAATCATTTCTTATTCACCTTTCATATTCTCATGAACCCTTCAAGGGGGTGTAATTAAGTGAATGCCTAGGCGCTCCATGTGGGATATGCAACAGCAATAAAACATAAGTAATGGCAAACATAATATAACTCAAATATATTTTTAACAAATATCAAGTTAAACATATTAGGGCAATTTTCAAAAGGATTTACACATGATAATTTTCAAGGGAAAATATAAATGTAACATACTATCATAGCAATTTTCAAAAGCCCATTTACCGGTGTTGAATTCACTTAATTTGAGTAAAACATATTGACAATTCAATAGCATATATTGTAGCAATTTTCAAAAGCCTGAGAAAAAATCTTAAATCTTGCTTTGGCACATAGGGGCGGATTTTAAAAGGCCTGCGCGCCGGCTCGCCTATTTTGCATAGGCCGTCGGCACGCGTAAAGCCCCGGGACGCACGTAAGTCCCGGGGCTTTCGAAAAGGGGCGGAGGGGGCGTGCCCGGGGGCGTTCCCGAAATGACGCGGCGTTTTGGGGGCGTGCCGCGGCATTTTAGGGGCGGGCCGGGGGCGTGGTGCCGGCCCGGGGGCATGGTCGAGGCCTCCGGACCAGCCCCCGGGACCAGAGGACGGAGCGGGGCTGCTGACCGCCGTGCGCAAAGGTAGGAGGGGGTTTAGATAGGGCCGGGGGGGGGTGGGTTAGGTAGGGGAAGGGAGGGGAAGGTGGGGGGAGGGCGAAGGAAAGTTCCCTCCGAGGCCGCTCCGAAATCGGAGCAGCCTGGGAAGGAACAGGCAACGTGCGCCGGGCTCGGCACGCGCAGGTTGCACAAATGTGCACCCCCTTGCGTGCGCCGACCCCGGATTTTATAAGATACGCGCAGCTACGCGCGTATCTTATAAAATCCAGCGTACTTTTGTTCGCGCCTGGTGCGTGAACAAAAGTACGCGATTGCGTATTTTTTAAAGATCTACCCCATAATTCTTTAGAAGATGCTTCAAATGCAAAGGGCTGGCTCCTCGCAAAGCTCTGGACACCAAAACTAGCCCTGGGCTTCACACATAACCTATAAATTTCCCTGAGAAGAGGGGAAAACCGATATCTTTTCTTTTTTGTTTTTTTGTCCAAATCATTCTTGCATTTGCATTCTGCATTCTTTGTAGTCTTTTTATGCTCTTAAAGGTGAATTTTGTGTGTGCATCAATTGGATGCACACACAAGTCGGCTGGTGCACATCGACCAGATATTAAATGCCGTCCAGATATGCGTGTTTCTCCTGATGCACACACATCTCAAGATTGTTCAAAAAGGGGTAGGGTGTGGGCATGATCTGGGGTGTATGGGCATTTTGGGGCGTGGCAAAGAGATGTGCATGTAAATACTTATGCGCCTGGGCGTGCACCCAGGTCTAGTGGCACATAAGTTTACTTCTGCTAGGGGCAAGATGTAAGTTAAAAAATAAACAGAGCCATTTCTCAGGGGTATAAAGGTCTGGGGTTACTGGAGGAAATGCAGACTATAAAATCAGGGGGGTTTGGAGGAACTAGCTACTAACTGGGTGAACTGGTGGATGAACTGGTAAAACTGGCAATGGCATGGGTGTGCACCCCTTTTAAAATTCCCCAACTTGCGCAGTGGAAGCAGGATTTATGTGCATAGGCGCGCACCCACTTAAAATGTGGAGCGTACAGTCAGGGTATTTTATAACATGTGCACAAGTTAGAAAATGGGCTTGTATCTGAGTGCACACTGATGCACGCATGGCAAAGAGTGCCCGCACGTTAGTTTAAACATTATCATCTTATTTGGTATACTCATAAACAATATGTTACAATACTCAACAGCTGAAATTATCTCAATCCCTCAAAAAAGGACACATCTGTCTCACTGGATGTAATTTATAAAGTGCCCTATTTAGAAGCATTCCTAAATGTGTTACTTCTGTTTTTTGCAAGCAATTCACACTCTCTAATGTGGGAGGGATTCCCATACTGGCATATCTATCCATAAGCTCACCATTTTATTCCTATTCAGTTTCATCTTATTAACTATCATCCCTTGTAATAGTGTTTGCATAAAATGATTCAAACATCTAATAACATCCCCGTTGTTGTTTTGCAATGGCAAATGCATAAAGAAACCCCTTCCAACCAGCCTCCCTATTCATTTTTCCTTTTGGATGCAGATAGATACTAAGAAGGGATGTGAACAACAGAGATGACCCTTAAGGAGCCCTCACTTGTAAGAGAGTGTGGAGAGCAAAGACAGTCCCCAATGCCTACAGTACCTGAACATAATTCACTTAGAAGTGCCTGAAAAGTGAAATAGAAATCAAATAAATAAAATAAAGACTGAAATCAAGCTACTAAATATATATATATGCCACAAGATACCAGTTCAGGACTAGAGAAAGGGTCATGTTTCCTAAGAGAAGTGCAATGAGCTCGAGTCAGTAATTATTCTCTGAAGAATAAATGTTCTTTCTTATTTTAGAATAATTTGGGCAAAATTATTATTTACATTTATTTATATTAAAACCTCAGCTAAAAAACATCTTGAAATATTTTAGCCCGTGCAAAAGCTGATTTAGTCTTCTTTTTGCTGTTTTGTTTTCCTTTTCGGTCTGCCATTGACATTTGAATAGCATGGTTGGCACATTAGGCTGTGTGCTGCTCAGCCATTGCCGATGTTCTCTAATAATCAATTCTAATTGAATAATTGAGCAAGGTAATATGCCAGGGAATAAATCACACGTAAGGATTTATCAATATACATTATGCACATTTAGTGGCACAGAGCAATCCTCTGAGGCAATGAAAAGGGTTTTAAGGAGGGAGATATTACACAGATTACAAAGTATTACAGTACACCGGGGGCATAGAGGCAATCAGATTGCGTGATTGACAAAACATTCCCCTACTAGGAGCAATCTTTGCAGTTCATGCACATTGCTCTCTGTTCTGCAAAATTTTGGGGCTAGGCAAAGGGCTGAATACTTAGATATATTTGAACAGAGGTATGTTTTCTCATGCTGCAAAGGCCAGCATAGAGGATATTTGGCTCTGTCACCTTGAAATGCACTCCTTTGCCCGCTAATATTTGCACACCTTTGGATTTCAAAATCCAGAGGCCAGAGTATATGAAACTAAAGATTTGTGACAAACTTATCGGGTCATTCACCAAAATGCATTAGGGCCTGAACACGCGTTAAATGGGTCTAACGCAGGCAATAAATATTGCAACATAAGTTAGCTTGCAAATTGTTAATTTGCAAGCTAACTTATGCTAACAATTTGCATTAACTCCTCCCACTTAACAAGTGGGAGGAGTTAATGCAAATTGGGGTCTCCTACCACAGAATGCAGTAGATTAACGCACAGTAACATGGGATTTAATGTCATAAATAACTACAACTTTTTTGTTGCGATTCAGGGGAAAAATACTTATCACATGACTGCGGCCGCTATCGCAGATCATGGCTATTATCGTGGCGATTATCACAAGCAATAAAAAGAGGTATTCTATCAGATACACCTACCAGGCTCTCCTGTGCCAATAAAAACACATGTTCTTAATTGGCCTGTCTGCCTAAACCCATAATGTTTGTGGCAAGTTTACTTGTTGGGGGATACTGGATGATTCAGGATGCTCGCCACAGACAACAACAAGAACAACATCAACTACAAGAACAGGCAAAGGAAGTTCTAACCTCTCCTAGGGAAGTCCCTGCACCGGACGCCAAGCCACTGGCTCCACAGGGAGAGAATCGGGGCCCATGGCAGCACCTGGTATGCAAGCGGCCACAGGGAGCACATTTTTTCTCCCTGAGCCTCATTGCTGGGCATGCCAGAGGATTATGTGATTAGCAGGTATCACCTCAGCTCTTGGGCTATCCTGGGATTATATGAAGAAATCTGAGGGTATCTGTATTTGGTCATGGAAATGACCCATGCTGTGCCGGGCCTCAACAAATTATTGGCCACCCTGCATTTCATGGCAACCGGCTCCTTCCAAACGACAGTAATGGTCATGGGGGGAGTGTTCCAAACCACTTTTTACCACTGTCTGGACCAGGTCATAACAGCTGTATCTGACCACATTAATGGCTACATAGCATTTCCTCTAGACAGGTAGTACTTGATGGGCTTGAAGAGAGGCTTTTATACCTTTGCCAACTTTCTCAATCTTCTGGGAGCTATCAACTGCACTCACGTGGCCATCATTCCACCCCATGACAGGGAGGAGATCTTTCACAACAGAAAGCTCTTCCACTGCATCAATGTGCAAGTGGTCTGTGATGCTCAAATGTGCATCCTCGATGTGATGGCCAGGTAACCAGGAGCCGTGCATGATTCCTTTATACTTAGGCAATCGGGCCTGTGTAAAAAGTTTGAGGATGCCCTCTATAGTGATGGTTAGCTCATAGGTAAGAGAGATGCTTTTTTCTCTATTCCATCTCTGAATATGTGTTTGTAGCACACAGCACGGACATGGGAGGGGCAGTAGGGGATGTAACAGAATCACTGACATGACAAGTGGCTTATACAGTTATGTCTGCAGGCCATTGCCCCAGGGCCTACCTTTTCTCCCCATGCTGTAGAGGCTTGTTAATCTTGTAAGGGCAATCAATGCACTTTCCATAAAGCTTGTAGTGAGAACAGGCACTATACACTTTCTATGTGTTCACTTTAAAAAGTGGCCTGTTCCTATCCTCCCATTTGGAGCAGTTGAAATCTCACTGGTTATTCACAAGCTTGAAGTGTCCACACTGCTGGTATTGCCAGATCATGTGTGGCCTGTTAGTGATGGGTCAGCCAAGATGTCAGGTACAGTTTGTCTATTTCTGGAGGACATACTGCAGAGCAATCAGGGACTTTTCTAATCAGACCATGAGGTAGTGGTTTTTCTGCTAGGACAGATGTGGCAGCTCTTATGTATTCCTTCAAGGTTGGCTGACTGCTACAAATGAGTAGCCTTAGCTTGGTTGTGAGGGGCTGCCACACATTTGGAGGAATCCCCAGGTGCCATGTATTAGTCTAGAAGATCTGACCTGGAATCAACTGCTGCTATCCTAGATATATACTGTTCCAGAAAAATGTGGCATGCACTTAGGGTAGGGAACTAGGCTTTATGGCTCAGGTTAAGCTACAGGCTAGCTTCTACTGTCTTATAGCATGCTGGGGTTTGGCAGCCAGATCTCAAAGTGACTGTGCTGTGATTGATGGCCTAAATCTGTCTTTGGTGCAGGAGATTCTGGCTATGGTTGCAAGACCTAGCTTCTCACCCCTGTTACTATTCATAAGATGCCGGCATTCTCAAAAGTAGATTTTGCTGTTTGGACAAAATGGGTGGAGCTTTAATGTAAGATTTATCCAGCTAGCTAATGACTTTTACAGGATTATTCTACAGCATAACCATGCTGCTGAATATCAACCCATTAATTTTTTATCAATATTTTATTTAAAGAAAAGTATCCCTACTTTACACCTGTTGAAAGTAAGCATTCTTCATAGAGCTATTTAATATTTCTTTTTTTATAAGTACAATGTTCTTTTAAAGTAACCTTATAAGTTGAATATTCTTAGAGCACTTATTTTTCATGAGGAATATATTCATAAGCCTCTCCAAAAGAAAATGCTCAAATGCCAGTATTTTTCATTCCTCCAGTTCTTTTAAAAAATGGTGGACATCAATCAAGCAACTGTCATTCCTAGTTCCTACATGCCTTACGCCTTATCATTCATCTTTGTGCTATATGCTTGCTGTTTCCTGTGACTCCTTGCCAGTCACAGGAAATGGTGAAAAAATTCTTATCTCTGCTGACTTCCTGAATGTACCCTTTCCTGACACTATTGACTATGTTCAGGCATGTATTATCTTTCTTCCCTCACTGAAGTGTATCAAGTAAGAATTCAAAGGTCAGGCACATTATGTGTGACACTAACAATAATATCAAACACAGTTCACAAAATATTTGGTTACAAGAAATAACTTTTCACAGAGTAATATCATCTCCACCTCATGGTAATATTTAGGGGTTTTATTTTTGTCTATCTGCTTTATTACTTTGATGTATGTATACTCAGTAAACTTTCATTAAAACAATGAATACAAAAAAAAATCCAGTATTTGCTCAACTGGCCAAGTTGTGTAAATCTTAAAAGCCAATGTGCCAATGCACGAGAAATTGGGTGTACTATTTGCAAAATAGCGCAGAATATTTTTTTACAGGAACTGATATGCAGATCAACCTGCACCAGAAAATTTGCAAAAAAATAACCTCACTTCATTGAATTGGCATTTTTTTTTTATAACATATGACCCACAAAGCTCATTTTGCTTGTAGATGTTCTACGCATAATAGTTAATGAGCTGCTTTGCATGATTTTGCATCATAGCAGCTCATTAACTGTTATTTTGAATATAAGTTTGCTTGTGTAAAACTATGTATGAAATTGTATTCCCTCTGAAGGAAAAACATTTACAAATACTGCTTTGCATGCCAAAACCTGGAATAGGCCTGGATTTTTTTAAATCGCAGGCCTTAGTGAATTGCGCGGTACCGGGGTGCGGGGGGCGAAGCGGGGGGCTGGCCTGCGAAAGCCGGCAGCGATCACACCACCACAGTGCTATCGCTGCCGGCTTTCGCAAACCAATAGCGCCACCGTGAAAGGTGGTGCTATTGGGCACGTTACTGGCGGCGATAAGGGGCCTTACCTTTTCGCCGTCAGCTATGTCTTTGCCGCGTCCGCCCCAGTGCCGCCCCGACTCCTCCCCTTCCGGTGTTGGCTCTGCCCTGACTCTGCCCCGATCTAGCTATTGCACACGAAAATGGACTTTTCGCATGCGAAAAGTCCCTTTTTGTGTACGAAAGCTATACAAAATGACCCCCAAAGTGCACTATTTAGTTCTTTAGTGCATAAATTGCCATCAGTGCAGTTTGCCACAAAATACTAGTCCATCAACCTCTTTATCATTTATGCAACCTTTTCACAAATGGCACAATATTTACAATTTCAGTTAAGTTATACCACCAAGTGCATAATGTTAATTAAACATGCATCCAAAAATAGAGGTATGGGGATTCCAAGATGGCGCCTGAGCAGTGGCAGCATTTTATTTCAGTTCCTGAAATGTGATGCATTCTTTTTCTTTTATTTCTATTACCCTTGCTCTTTGCCTTCTGACATTGAAAGAGGAACGGGAGACCTGGGCCTCATCCTGTAATCCAGGTGCCTCCTTTCAGAGCGGGTCTGATTTATGCCTTTGCTTTGTGGTTTTCTTTGTAGTCTGGTGAAAAGTCGTTAAGGGGAGGGGAGCTCATGCCTCCATCTTCTCTTAACTCAAGTGTGTCACTTAACCTAGGACACAGAACTCCCATCTGTAGATTGGGCCTTCCGGGCTTTGCTTGTAATGTCACCAGCAGACAGCGGCAGTTCTATAATGAGGCAGGGTGAGGCGGCCACTTCAGGCGGCAAACTTTGGAAAAGGCAAAAACTGCCCCCCCAAAAAAAAACTCCTCTAGCGGCCACCTCACCCTGCCTCCAAAACAACAAAGGACCCATGCAGAATTCCCCCCTGCACAGCCAGGGTCTCCTTCATCTTTGCCATTTTCTGCTGCATGCCCCGATAAAGAAAAAAAAAAAAAAAGATAAAACAGGAGGGGCCAAGAGGGGAAGTGCGGAGTCGCAGCCCCAGTACTCTCACTGCCACTGCACCGTGGAAATAAGAAAAGAAACAACGAAAGAAAAAAACTAAAATAAAGAGCGAGCCTGCCGCACTTGCAATTCAAGGCAATTTGAGTTCCATGGATGCGATGAAGAAGCCTAAGAGATGCGAGCCGCGAATAAAAAGAAAAACAAGAAAGGAAGGGTAAGCCAGAGTGGAGATGAGCAGCGTTGGAGCACTACCAAAGCCCAGGCCTGCCGATTCTCTTCCTGCTGCCACTGCTACTGGAGCCGCCGCTGAGATAGGGAGATATGGAGAAGCCTTGCCGGCATCGCTGCCCTTGATGTCACTGCTTCTGCTCGTTGTCAAAGGAGCAGTGCCCGAGAGAAGAGACAGAGATTGTGGGAGGAATCAGCCGACCAGCAGTGGTAGGTGGTATCAGCAATCACTGCCACTGCCGATGGCATCCTCCTGCCACGCCAGGCTGTACTTCTGGGCCCAATGTGCCTCCTGCCTTAGCCGCAACGTGCCTATGGCCAATATGGCTACGGCCATAGGCGCCGCTACGAAAAGACACCAATGAGAGCAGTGCAGCCGGGCCGCTAGAGTGTCCTCAGCAAAAGAAAAGCAGTGTGCGTGGCCCTGCTGGCAACGCTCCTGATTCTGGCGAGGCCGTGCTGCTTTTCCATTTACTAAGGCAGCGCTTACCATGCCAACAATTTTGGCGCGGCTGCGCTGTTTTGGAGAAGGAGGAACACCCCTGCAGGAAGTAGTCCAATGCTGGCGCGGCCCCATGACTGGAAGTCATTTCCTTGGCTACGGGGTGCTGAAGGAGGAGATTGCTGCTTCCTCCTAGATCAAGGAGTAAGTGAGTGAGAGAACATGTTTGCGAGAGAGTGAGAATGAGCATGTGTGCTTGTGTGTGGGACAGTGAGAGTATCTGTGCTTGTGTGTGGGAGAGTGAGAGAGCATATATGTGGGAGAGAGAAAGTATGTTTGCATGTGTGTGGGAAAGTGAGAGAGAGCAGCATGTGTGCATGTGTGTGGGAGAGAGAGAGCATGTATGTGGAAAAGTGAGAGAGAGCATGTGTGCATGTGTGTGGGAGAGAGAGAGCATGTATGTGGAAAAGTGAGAGAGAGCATGTGTGCATGTGTGTGGGAGAGAGAGAGCATATATGTGGAAAAGTGAGAGAGAGCATGTGTGCATGATTTGTGGAAGAGTGAGAGGAGCATGTGTGCATGTGTGTGGGAGAGAGAGAGCATGTATGTGGAAAAGTGAGCGAGAGCATGTGTGCATGATTTGTGGAAGAGTGAGAGGAGCATGTGTGTATGTATGTAGGGGCATGACAGAGCATGTGTTTGTGTGTGTGTGTGTGTGTGTGTGTGTATGTGTGTGTATTAGAGGGAGCATGTGTGTGCACAACTATCCCAGTTACTCTCTGCCATAACAATTTCAGGGCATCTAGAAATCAAAAGTTCCAAGGTATGGATAACGGGGAATTTTTTAAAATCTTTATTTTAAATGTTGGGTTGTATTTGATGTGTCTATTTTGAAATATTTTATTGGTGTTTGGAAGATTTTTCTTATTAACACTTTATTAAGTTTTATAACATAATATAAGATGATGCAAAACAAGAAAATCATTATCTTCCAGAAATTATCACCTCTATAATAATAAGGAAATATTCATGAACTAGGGCACATAATTTTGGGGAACACAGTTATAAAGGTATATAAGCTAAAACAAAAACAGAAAAAAAATATTCCCACCTGGGATTACTGATACCCCATCTTCAAATTACTTTTAAGTCTTATCAATTAAGAAAGTTTCCAAATGTGTTGGATCCAGAAAGATAAACTTATTACCCTGAAAGTAAATAACACATTTACAGGGGAACTTTAGGTAATATGATGCTCCTAGGGCTAACACTCGGGATTTCAATTGTAAAAATTGCTTCCTTCTTAACTGAGTTTCCTTAGATGCATCTAGGAAAATCTGGATCTTTTGACCACATAACAAACTCTCCTTGTATTTGAAATACTGTCGAAAGAAAATGTTTTTTATCTGAATCTAATATGAATGTTACTACAAAAGTAGCTCTTGTATTTATATCATCTGATTCAAGGAAAGATGATACATTAGGCTAGATACAAGTGCAAAAATATCAAAAGACCCTTTTTCCTTAGTTACACCCCTCTTCTTAACAGGAAGATAGTAAGAATTAGATAAAAAATTCTTATCAACTGAAAACTGAAGAACCTCATTTGCATATTTCTTAAATAACTCAGCCCCCAAAAGTAGACTAGTTATAAGAAAATTCAATAAGCGTAGATTTTTTTTAACGCAATCTATTCTCCATAATTTCCCATTTCTGATGGATAATTAATTTATCTTTAATGCATGCAACTGAGGTAAATTGCAGGTTGATAATAGCTCGGCTCTAGCCTGCAATTTAATGTTAGATTCCAATCTGGAAGATCTCTTTTCCAATTCTTTAAACTTTAAAGATGCTCCTTCAGTATAAGGACAAAGTTTATTCACAGTGTTTGATAAGGAGTTGTCAATTCTGGATTTTAATCTCCAAATATTTCTAAGAGGTATCTCAACTGGCTCATCCTGATTGCTTAATGCGGACTCCTCCTTAGGAAAATTTAAATGAAGAGGATTAGGAATAGGGTAGCCCATACTAGCTGCAGACACTTTAGTCACAGTTCCTGTTATAACCAGATCACCAGCTCTCATAGGCCAGGATTCATCATTCTTCGCAGAACGATGAATCCTGCAAAAATGGGGGGCTGGGGGGTGAAGAGGGGGCGGGCCTGCGAAAGCCCGCAGCCTTCACAGCATGGCGGTGTGCCGGCTGCCGGTTTTCACACCGAATAGCGCCACCATAAAAGGTGGTGCTATTCGGCACGCTACTGCCAATATTGTTAGTAACATTATCGCTGCCAGCGAAGACACCGCAGACTCCAACTCCTCCCCTCCCCCTAATTTGCATGATATCAAATGCGAAAAGGTCCTTTTCGCATACGATAGAGGCTTATCGCATGCGATACGTCCGTATCGCGTGCAATAAGCCTTTGATAAATGACCCCCATAGCTTGTACAGTACCGGGGTTAGCCATCACCCTTAAGTCCCCCTGAACATCCTGAGGATCTAAACCACACTGAGAGCTAAGGGAAGTATTCAAAGAAATGCTGGGGGTCAACCAACAACATACCTGATGAAACATGGGGCTTAGGTGGTGGAGATCGCTCTTCGGAAAAGAGATCCCTGCTAATTTTGTACTCAAGTACTGCAGTGGTGAATTAGCTTTATGGACATGGATGTCCATTAGCCTGCGCATAGAGGTGGGAGTAGATACAATCGCCAAGATTTTTCCTTTCCTTTTATTCCCCATACCGTTGTTGGCTGAAAAAAATGGCATAAGGGGTGTGCCCCTTTGGCGCGCAGCTTAAGTGCACCAGTGGCAGTGCGCCACTGCACGCCTTGAATCGGGCACAGTTATCCTCCAAACTGCCCATGACTCAGAACCCTTGAAGCCTCTGGGTCCCAAGAAAGGGTAAGGAAGATAGCATCCCCGGAAGATTTTTCTATGGGTTTTTAATTACTGAATGTTATTCTATTAATTAATTGTTTTGAATTATTAATCTTATTGGAATGGTTTTAATAATTTTGTTTTATGAGGATTGGTAATGTTTCTGTTTTTTACATTGTTGCAGTGCATAGAGAAATTGGCTTCTTGTAGTTTCCAGTTCAGTTTTTGTCTGTACATTTCTATTTATACTGTATGGTACTCTTTATTCTGTATTTGAGGATCTATTTGTGTTTTGCATGCGTGACTGAAGTAAATTATTCCATTAGTGTGTAGTTTCTATGTAGGGATCTGTAGCAGCTTGGCTTGTTTTATTTTCCTAATAGAGGGGTATTACTACTTTAGGCCTGGTGTAATATTTGTAATATTTCATAGGGTTGTTATTGTTTGAGTGCTGGCAGTTAGTGCTATTTTTATATAGAAATTGTTTTTTCTCGTGGCTCTCTGAGGATCATGCCCATGCCCGAGACGCATTACAGTAGGCCTAATACCATATAGATTCCAAGCGTCTCTTGCATTTTGGCTGCGTTTTCTGGTTGGCACCTCAGCAGTGCATGTAAATATAACATATATACTATAAGTGGCATTTTTACTTCAGAAGATTGTGCTTTGATTGTTCTTTTTCATGTAAAATCTGTATTATAAATGCATAATTTTTAATTGCGTGTGAGGAGGGTGTGATGGGTGGGAGTGCAAGGCTATAAAGTTTTCCTAGGTCCTCGAATGCCTTTGCACTGGCCATGGGCATTCCTGTACAAACTAGAGATGTGAATCAGAACCGGAATCAGTTCGGATTCCGGTTCCGATTCACATGTGGTTTTTTTTTTCATCGGGCCCGATCGCGGTTTTGTTTATCAGCTGCGCCCGAGCCGATAAACAAAAAACCCACCCGACCCTTTAAAACTAATAGCTTAGCTTCCCCCACCTTCCTGACCCCCCAAAAAACTTTTTACAGGTACCTGGTGGTCCAGTGGGGGTCCCTGGAGCGATCTCCCGCTCCCGGGCCGTCGGCTGCCACTAATCAAAATGGCACCGATGGCCCTTTGCCCTTACCATGTGACAGGGAATCCGTGCCATTGTCCGGACCCTGTCACATGGTAGGAGCACTGGATGGCCGGCGCCATCTTGTGCTCCTACCATGGACAGGGGCTGACCAATGGCACCGGTAGTCCCTGTGACATAGTAAAGGCAAAGGCTATCGGCACCATATTGATTACTGGCAGCCGATGGCCCGAGTGCAGGAGATCGCTCCCGGACCCCCGCTGGACCACCAGGGGATTTTGGCAAGTCTTGGGGGACCCTCCTGACCCCCACAAGACTTGCCAAAAGTCTAGCTGTAACTGCTGGGACCCTTATTGGTAGTCAGGTATCCTCATCTGCCTCAGTCGCCTTGCAGAGAACTCAGGGGGCTTCAACTCAAAGAAATCTTGAAGGCTGTTTATGGGGTTGGCAAGGCTGTCATGACTAGATTGCTTTAGTGATGGAAAAAAGACTGAAAAATAAAGTGGCTTTGGAGAATTTCAAGGTATACAGGGAGGAATGACTGACTGCTTTGGAGAACAAGTTGAGAAAGTTGTGGGGTCCCGTAAATCTGTGATCAAAGACAATATTTATTATTCAAAATGAAAAATCTAGAAAACTCAGGCCTGTATTTTCCATTCTCGCAGAGAATGGAGAATCCTGGCAGTAACGGGGGGCGGGCTTGCGAAAGCCAGCAGTGATCGCACCAACATGGTGATATTGCTGCCGGCTTTCACACCCAATATGCCATCATGAAAGGTGGTGCTATTGGGGGCGTTACTGGTGGCGATAACGGATCTTACCTTATCGCCATCAGCGAAGTTACCGCCGCGTCTGCCTCCTCGCTGCCATGACTCCTCCCCTCCCTGCCCGACTCCGCCCCCAGCAACCTATCGCACGTGAAAAGGGACTTTTCACATGCGAAAAGTCCCTTTTCGCATGCAATAGGCTTACAAAATAACCCCCTCAGTGAGGTGAAATAATTTGTATTTTACAAATTTTCTTAAAGTGCAGTAGATTACTTCTGTATTGAGCATACTATTTTCCTCTGTTTAAGAAAAAGAGATTGGGGTCTCTCAGATTAAATTATCTCCGATATCTGATGACAGTTTGGATCTAACAACTTTCTTGGAAATATTGGATAAGGCATTGGCAAAGTTTTCAACTTTCATAGTGTCCTTAATATTGGAGCTGGGCAGAGACTGGTTACTTGCTGTTAGTATTTCACCTGTTATGCTTATCCTACCATCATGATGCCTCCCCACCAGCAGAGGCCCTCAGTGTGCCTCATTGCTAGTTTATATCAAGTTTCTCCTCACTGTCCTTGCCACAGTCCTATATAAACCTGCCTTGTCATTCTAACCTTTTTTTCTCATGATGTCACTTCTGGCTCTTTCACCTGACCCTTGTTTTTGCCTTGCCTTGTGGCCTTCGGGCCTTCTATCTCTTACCTTGCCTTGAGCCCTTGGGCCTATCTTGCCTTGTTCTATGCCTTGAAGCCTGTGGCCTAGTCTTTCTTGTATCCTGCCTTGAGGCCTGTGGGCCTATTCTGCCTGATCTAAGCCTTGCTGCCTTCAGGCTTCCATGTTCTTTGTTCAGTGATTCCCTAGTCTGCCTTGTTAGTTTTGTCCTGTCTTTTATTTATTTATTTATTTATTTATTTATAACTTTTTCTATACTGAAGTTCAGGTAACAGAGTTACTTATCACTCCGGTTTACATTGCAACAGATATAAATATTAAACAATGACAACAAGTGTCTTACAGAGAACAGGGAGAGACAATTTGGATAACATAACTGGGAACAAGAACATTACAAACTATTAATGCGAAACAAGTCCATGGAGAGGGAGATTAGCTATTGGTGTCGACAGTCTGTGGGAGTTGAGGAGTACTTAGTAAGTTATGGGAATGCTTTTCCATAGTTATGGGAATGATTTTTCCTTAGTAAGTTATGGGAATGCTTTTCCAGTATCTGGTCCATCCTGCCATCCTGCCCTGTCTTGTGTGCCTTGTCCAGCCTGCCAAAAGCCTGCCCAGCCTTCTTTCCAGCCTGCCTTGTCCAAGCCTTGCCTGTGTGGACTCACCACTATGATGTACTGCCGCCGAAGAGACCTACTAGCCCCAGAACCCAAGGGCTCAGCCTGTGGGGGAGGGGGCTGGCAAGGTGGAAGACCGGTCCTTGTCTTCTTCAGTCATGACTTGTAGTCCTGTGAGGAGGGTTTCCTGGGCTTTGGAGTCCAAAACACTTGTAGGGTTTTTTTTAGGCTTCATGCTGATCTTTTTCTTTGGATGAAAATTAGGGCATTTCCTGACCTAGTCAAGATTTCTCAGCAAAAACTGAAGCAAGTTCTGTTGATGAGACCAAGGGTAAGTCAATTGAGTGCATTGTTTTTCTTATAACTCCCATGTACATGTTTGGTTAAGTTTAATAGGGATGTGCATTCATTTCTAATGAATGCCAAAAATGCAAGGATGAGACCATTTTGTGTTTATTCTGAATGGAATGAACCAAAAAAAACTTTGTATAAAGATACCTGAAAATATTCGGGTATTTTTGTATTCATGGAATTTTTCAAAAAAATAAAAAGGTCTCCAGTGGTCCTGGCTGCGCCTCTCTGGGCCAAAAAAACAACTGGCCTGCCTGGAGCTAGCCTGAGACATGCCTCATACCTGGGCCTTCCCGGAGCAGATCTGATGCTGGAGCTGGGGCCAAGATCAGGGCCAGATCCCTCCTACCTTCTATTTAAAAATGCTGGGCCAGACAGCACCCACCTACCCCCCCCCCCCCCCTCCCATTATCCCCTTCCCAGATTCTCATTCCTAAGGGCAGGAACAACACCTTAAGTCATTCTGGCCTGGATCCCAGCATTTTAAAATGGCACCATTTACTTGGAGGTTGGTACTGAAGTAACATTTCTATGGCTGTATGTAAACCACCTACACAAGAGTCCTCCCATCCACTATCTGCTTGCTTGTGTCCTAAGGCCAAGAGGAATAGATAGGAAATCTCAGATGTTAATTTGTGAGGGGCAAATGTAAAATTCCCTCTTCCCAATTGAGTATGTAATTCTAGGGGCCCATGACCCACTCAACATAAGTGTCCCAATGGCTGGGAGGGGGAGCAGGGGTAAAAAAAAACCTTGCCAAGTAATCTTCAACAACATTTTATTATTAACAACTAAAATATGAACAATAATTTATGAATTATTTGCTTGTTATACTGAATTTTATCAATACCTTTTAACTTTTGCTTCTTTTCTTTCCAGCATGAACTGGTTCATAAAATATCAACAGCTGTATTCTACCTCTTTTGAAAATTGCACCATTTACTTGGAGGGGAATCCTCCGATAAGGGTGAGCAGAAAAGGGCGAAGATCAAAAGGGCTTCAATAGAAGAGCGCCGCGAACAAAGGCGCAGCTTAATAAAAGCAACAATGAAAATCGGCGAACCTCATAACGGTGATGAGATTAAAGGCCCGTGCTAATAAAGGTGGTGATGACTATGGGCGTCTCATTGCCATTATGAGGTTTGCCGTTCTTCAACTTCACCCTATCCTGCTGTGCTCGACCTTATCGGAGGATACCACCGCTCCCGAGCCCAGCCGCTCCCGACTCTCTCTGTCCCCCCTGAGTCCCTCCCCTCCTCGCCTTCTTCCCAGGCTCCTCGGCTCTCCTGGTAGTGTCTGCGCACTTTCCTGCTGTGCTTGCCCTTACTATAGGCTACTGCTGCTCCCGCACCCGGCTGCCCTCCCCTCCTCCTCCTCTGCCGCCGGCTGCCCTCTCCTCCAGGGAAGGAAGCAATGACAGTGGGTCATTGATGACATACAGATAATAGTCCAGTTCCTCGGAGCTGCATCTTGGGTGGGTCAGTCCCTTCTCCGGGCACTTGGTGCTGGCCAGCTCTTTCCTGGGCATCGCAGGTTGAGCAGGGGCATCGAGCCAGACAGCGCCCCAAAGGTTATGCGCATGGCCAGGCCTTGCACGCGACGTTTCCATTTTTGGAAGGGCCTGGCCACACACGTAACCTCCATTACCAGCTAAAATGCCAGGCCTCTCCAAAGGAGCATGCTGGGGGGGAAGGGTCTGGGCAGAGGGGCAGGCCAAGACAGCACCATTAGCCGCTGTCCCAGGAAAGTGCGCACCGGCCGGAAGATACTGCTCCTCTGAAGCAGAAGTAAGTATGGAAAAAAAAAGGGGGGTTAGGTAGGGATAGCTTAGGGGTTGGGGAGGAGAGAGGAAGAGGGAGGGAGAATAGGGTTAAGGTTAAGGAAGTTCCATCACAGTCCACTCCTTAATTGGAGTGGACTGGGAGGGAACTGGGAAAAGCCTACCTGCATCGCCGCGTGTATTTTTTTAAGATTCTCTCCTGTTGCGCATTTTATAACACGCACGCACCAATGCACAAGTGTTATATAATAGCCATGTCCATGTGTGCTCGCTGGGAACTGCGCGCACATGGTTGCCTGCATGTTTTTTTAAAAAATTGACCCCTAAGTGTAGACCTGCTCTCAGGGTGTCTAAACTTAGATGTAAACTTATACAGCTAACTCCGAATATCGGTAGTTAGCCATATAAGTTATACAGCTAACTCTCTGCCCCTGTTCCACCCAATCCACGTTT
This sequence comes from Rhinatrema bivittatum, assembly GCF_901001135.1. NCBI lineage: Eukaryota > Metazoa > Chordata > Amphibia > Gymnophiona > Rhinatrematidae > Rhinatrema > Rhinatrema bivittatum. The sequence goes on from NC_042622.1 coordinate 57,878,512, forward strand.
ACTTTTTATGCGTGTAACATTTAGCCATAAAAGGGAATTATACAGCTAAGCAGTGGCTGCTGAACACAGGCGCATATTCAACAGCTGCTACTTATCTGGCTAAATAGTGCAGAAGGTGCTTTGAATATTGGGCCCATTATATTTAATTATTATTTATGTATTTATTTATAACTTTTTTTATACCGAAGTTCAGGTAACAGAATTACTTATCACTCCGGCTTACATTATAACAAGTAGAAAACAATGACAACATATGTCTTACAATGAACAAGGGAGTGAACAACTTGGATAATATAACATAACATAACTAGGAACAGTAGCAGTATGCACTATTAGAGCGAAACTAGCGCATGGGGAGGGAAATTTGCTAATGGGGGGGAGGGGGAAGGAAGGTTGTTCATGGAGGGGGGGAGGAGGGAGACATTTCTTATTGATGAGTAAAAACATGAGCATAGGTTCTGGACGTCAACAGTATGAAAACAGTCTATGGGAGCTGTGGAGGACTAAGTAAGTTATATATTAGTAATTCTATAGCTTAGGTAGTCACACCGAAAACAATTTTCAAAAGTCAAGTACTGATTTATCTGGGTAAAAGGAGTGTCTGGAACGTATCCCCCTTTAAACTCTCAAAGGCATGCACAGAGTTCCACCATGCAGTACTTTTAGCTGCTCTAGGAAGAAGCATTCCTTGGGACACGTTTAGGTCAGGGAGGAGAATAATGTGGCTAGAATGCATTTCCGAATGTATGCATGGTGTTTTCCACAAAAAAAGCAGACGGAAGTGTCTGTGGATGCTTCATCCCTGCAGCAATTTTCAAAATAAAAGTATGTTTTACTTTCATCTTGAAAAGATGTGCAAAGGCTGTGGTTAAGCAGCACCGATGGCCTTTCCAAGAGTTCGAAAATGGCCTTCTTATTATATTTATTTATTTATTTATTTATTTAACATTTTTTATACCGACCTTCAAGGTTAAATACCATATCAGGTCGGTTTACATTGAACAGGGGTAGATCAGTGTAACATAACATAACAAAGGAACAACTTTTTATAATTAGTGGAGGTAAAGCAGAAAAGTAAGAAAGTTACATAATAACAAGGACCATGAACTAGGAAGCTGAATTCAGCTGGAAAAAGAGAAACCTTAAGAATGTATTAAATTAAAATACTAGGAGACTAGTAACTGATGAGAATATTGAAGGGGCGAAGTTCCAAATTCAATGCTGAGTAGTTGTAGTTGTCTAGTGAAAGTTTGAAGGATCAGGGAAGGCTTGTAAGAAGAGCCAAGTTTTGAGTTTTTTTTTAAATGTTGGTAGGCACGGTTCCATTCTGAGTTCTGCAGGTAGGTTGTTCCAGATGGCTGGACCTGCTGTGGAAAAAGCTCGGTCTCTGGTGGAGATGAGTCGTGTAGCTTTAGAAGGTGGGGGTTGTAGTGCTCCTTTGTAGGTTTCTCTCATTGGTCTGTTGGAAGTGTGGAGTTTGAGTGGGAATTCGAGGTCAAGATGGAGGAAGCTATGAATTGATTTGTGAATTAGAGATAAAGCTTTGTGCAGAGCCCTGTGACTGACTGGTAACCAATGTAAATTACGGAGGACGGGCGTAATGTGGTCTCTCTGGTTGGTGCTTGTTAAAATTCTCGCTGCAGCGTTTTGTATCATCTGTAAGGGCTTGGTTGTTGAGTTGGGAAGGCCAATGAGGAGAGAGCTGCAGTAGTCAATTTTGGCAAATATTAGGGATTGAAGAACAGTCCTAAAGTCATGAAAAAATAGGAGAGGTTTGAGTCTGTTTAACACTTGAAGTCTGTAGAAGCACTCTTTAGTTGTGGTTTTGATCATATTCTTTAGGTTAAGACGGTTGTCTATAATTACTCCAAGGTCTCTCACATGAGTGTGGGTGAGAAGGTGTTTGTGATGGATCTGTGACGAGGGGTTTTCTTGGTTGGAGGAAATGAGGAGGAGTTCAGTCTTAGAGGCATTGATGACCAGGTTTAGACTGTTGAGGAGATTAGTGATGGCTTGTAAGCTGTTGTTCCAGAGTGCGATGGATTTGTTAATAGATTCTGTTATGGGAATCAAAATCTGGACATCGTCCGCATAAATGTAGTGAATAAGGTTAAGACTGGTTAACAGTTGGCAAAGGGGAAGGAGGTAAATATTGAAAAGGGTAGGTGATAGGGATGAACCTTGTGGTACGCCAAGGGAAGAATTTGTAGATGGTGATTCTTTATTGTTTATTTTGACTTTAAAACTTCTATTACTGAGGAACGACTTGAACCAATTGTGGACTGTTCCTGAAATGCCTATGTCTGAGAGGCGATTCAAGAGGATGGGGTGGTTGACTGTGTCAAAAGCCGCCGAAATGTCTAAAAGGATTAGGAGAAAGGAGTGTCCTTTGTCTAGACCCATAAGAATATGGTCAGTTAGAGATATGAGTAGGGTTTCTGTGCTGCGAGATTTGCGAAACCCATATTGGGAAGGGAAAAGTAAGTTGTGATCTTCTAAATAATCCGAGAGCTGGATGTTGACCAATTTTTCTGTGATTTTGGCTAGAAATGGTAGATTAGAGATAGGGCGGAAATTTGCCAGCACACCAGGGTCTAGGTTAAGAGATAGGGCGGAAATTTGCCAGCACACCAGGGTCTAGGTTAAGAGATAGGGCGGAAATTTGCCAGCACACCAGGGTCTAGGTTATATTTAGAGAAAACAATCATGTCTTAATTGGGCCTAGGGATTTTTTTCCATTTGGTGTATAGGGGGGGGGGGGGGAACGCTTTAGTAAATCAGGACCAGAGAAACATAAGATACCAACATAATAATTAATTGTCAACAAATAAGGATTACTGTGACCAACCCAATTGACCCTACCTATTGGACCGCCACAGATCTTATTCCGCTTCTACTCTTTTAAACCCTAGTCATTCCCACAGTTCTGAAGAGTTTGGAAATATTAAGAGTCTCTGTTAGGAGATATTATACGACTGAAACAGCAAGTGCATTTTGGGTTGGGATTGAGCTGCTTTATGAAGCTCTGTAGAGAGAACTTTACTGTCCCTGTCTGCATCATGTCTGCCTCTAATCCTCAACTTTCAGTCATTTTCATAAAGACTAACAGCAACTGGGTGCACGAAAAACTGGGATAAAAAAAAAAGGTGCTTTTTTTTCTGCAGAGGAGGTAGAGCGTTGGTCCACCGTAAGAAGCAGGTGTTATATCCATTCCCAGTGGATATTATTTAAATACCGAAATGCCATTAGTTCTGAGATGCCGCATTTTGCAGTACAATAAATATATCACATTGCATTAAAGCCCAGGGTATTATGGTGCATCCTGCAATGCATCATTGTGAGTTACTTGCTGTCAGCAAAGGTTGTTTGAAAGGGAAACGAGGGAAGCACCTCTCATGGAAGGCAGAGGAAATACTGAATAAAAAGGAAACAAATAATGCAATTTATTTTTCCTTTCAGACCCTGTGTTGGATAAAACACTGACCTCCACCCTTTTCCTCTCTTAAGAATATCCAGATGGGATAGAAAAAAAAAAAAAAAAAGACTAGGGAGATGAACAACGCCTTCCAAAACGGGCCCTTTTTTGTACATACGTTTGCTGTAATGATGTTTGTCTTTGTCCAGAGAAGTGAGAAGAGAAATGGGACTTCATCTCTTGCTTTTGCTAATTCTTCACATTTTACATTAAAATGTAGCTAAATATTTATCTTTTCAGAATAATTGGGTCCTTATTAGGACCCAAGCAGGATGCCACAGATTTCTGAAACTTAATCAAAAATTGAATTATTGTAAATACTGTAGACATTATAGACTCAATATAATTTATATATGGGTACGATATGCTTGATTCACTAACAATGTTTTTGGTGTTTGTGAAGGCAAAAATCAGGAAATAAATTAAAAAGCTACTGTCATAGTAGCACATATTCAGGAAATATTTGGCAAAAAAAAAAAAAAGCTATCCCAAAACAAGCTGTCCCACATTCACTACTAATGAGACAAAAAAAAAACCCAGGTGAAGCAACCCTTCTTGTTATTCAAGTGCCTTCATACTAAATATTTGGAACAAGGAAAAAAGCTCTAAACTCCTTAGTCCACGTATAATCATAGTCACCCCTAGTATACATTTTTAAGTCCAATTGTACAACTGGCTTTTTAGTCCAATTCCACAACTAGTTGTTTTTTTTTTAATGCAATCAAAACTCTAATGAAAGAACAAAGGGACTTGCCTGCTTTATAGTTCCACATTCATCATGACACACATCCTCAGTCTGATAATCACAAGAATCTTGCAAAACTAAACAACCAATATGGTCCCGTGTTTCGGAGAAGACCTCTGCCTTAGAGTAATCCTTTAGAGGATGACTTTCAAACAACTCTGTGTGGCCCCATATACACGCATATATGGCTGCTCCAAGATCTACTACTGTATTTTATAACCTGTGTGCATCAGGTACACACAGATTAAAAAATATGTGTATGTCTGCCCCCTAAAATATTGGTGTATTTTTCTTTACATCTGAATATCTGCAATGCATTGAATGCATGCACTTTTCCTACCTATTTTAAAAACATGCGCATGTATATTTTACATACAAACCCTGTTTTACATAAGGAAGTCTGTATATTTTAATATATGAGTGCATTATTGAAATCACCAGTTTGTGAAAACCTCCAGCAGTTCACCCAGTCCTTCTCCAGTTCATTGAGATCCTCATAGTTCTTCACTCTGAATGCTCCACAGTTCATCCAAATCTCCCATGCAACCAATAATGAGGATGGCATCATTTTGATGTACAGCCATAGAAATGCATGGCCGTGCATAAAAATGGCTCTGGCCACACCGGTAGAAGGTGATTAAGTGCTGTCACTGTGGTACCATCCTTCAGATGGATGGAATCAGTTTTTTATGTGCTAAGACCAGAAATAGCAACTGGAGGCCCTGTTTCAGGCCTAGGCTAGGCCTCAGGTCCAGCCAGCACTAGGTCTCAATAACAGGGCTAAGATTTGACTCTGGGTGCAGCTGGGGCTTAGTTTCAGTGACAGGACTAAGCCTGAGCACCAGGCCTGACCCAGGTTTAGTCTCAGTGCCAGGCCTAGGCCTCGGTGCCATACTTAGGCCTTGGTACCAGGTCTAAGTTTCAGGCCTAGTCAGTTTTTTAGCCAAAGAAGGCCCAGACAATGAAGCTGGAGGCCCCCTTTTTTTCATTGGGCCAAGATTTAAATTTTTATTTTTGGGGGGGGTATTTAATGTTTTATTTTTTTGGTTTATCAAGTGAACCAAACTGAAAAAAAAAACATTAAACAAACAAAATATAAATAAAAAATACCCCAAAATGAAAAAAGCAAAGCAAACCAAAAATTATGGTGCCGTATCCCTAGCAGTCATGCAGATTCCATTATTTCCTTGTGAGTCTCTACATGGGCAGGATACTTTTCAAAAGCCACTGATTAGCTCTCTGAAAATTTCCCACCATTTCCCCAACTGGCTAACTTCCAGGTGTGGACAAATTGGAATAAGTTAAAACAATAACATATCCATTACCTGGCATTCTATGTGTAGTATGAATGAGGAATACTAGCTATATATCTGTACATTTAATTGAATGATTCAGAAATTATTATCTGTAGTTGTACTAAGTAATGCTATAAGAAGTCAGTGTGGATGAGTCCTGCTTACCAATGTAGCAGTGCATTTTACTAGTAATGTTAGGATCTTACTATCCCTGGAATGCTGGGGGATGCAGGGTCCCACAGAGAGCTCTGTGCTGGACTTGATCTGTGACAATACAAAATATATCGAACCTTTGTCTGTAAGAAAAATTACACTACAATAATATAACACGATTTCTCACTTATTAATTGGACTATGAAAAATATGATTGTGAGACTCATGTTTAAACACAAAAAAAACCATTTCCAAGCGACTGATGATTATACCTTTCAAGCACATAGAAGCCTCTTGCTCTAATAGGGTTACCTTGTGAATTATTAGGACCCTGTGCTTTATGATGGTCGCTGGAATATGACTATCATATTTTTCATTGTCCAATTAATAAGTGAGAAATCATGTTATATTATTGGACTTGAGCTGTGTGCATGTGCCGAAGGCTTTGCATGCATGCAGAAAGAGTGTGAGGTAAGACAGAATGAGTGTGCATGTGAGAAGAGGGAGGAAGAAGCAGAGTAAAGCTGTGAATATAGGTCAAACTGGGCTTTGAACAGGATATGAGTGAGCTGGAGCCCAATTCAAGAAATATTTTTTCCACAGGCACAAAATGGGGTGGGGCGGGATTTTATGTATGAGTGAATTTTCAAAAGGTTTAACTGTGCATTATTGAAACAGTATTTTTTTTTCCCATTCTGGGTCTATGGAAAAAATAATTAGTTGAGTTGGGCTCCGCCTCATATCCTATTCTGAGCCCAGCCTGACCTGCATTCACAGCTTTGCTCCTTTTTTCCCCTCTCTCTCTCTCTCACTGTCATTCTATCACACTTCACACTTTTACTCCACATACTTTCTTCATGCATGCAAATCCTTTGACACATATACGTATCTTCTCTGCTCAAACATACTACACATCTGGAGGACAATGAATCCCTAGGCTACGTGGGGCTAGAAAGACCCTTACAGTACTGGTAAAATGCACTGTTACATCGGTAAGAAGGACTCATTCATACTGGTTTCTTTTAGTATTAGTAATAGTTAGTACTACAACAGACAATACTACAATATACTATTACATATAGTAATTTCTCAATTATACAATTAAATATATAGATATATAATTCATTTTTTAAAAATCCTCTTTCATATCACACACAAAATACTTGCTGATGGATCCACTTGTCAATTTCTTCTTGGTTCTGTCAAAATGTTTGTACATTAAAACAGAGCCCCCTGTACTACTGCATGCATTGCTGTGACCTCAGAACAGAATGTTGCTTGATAACTCGAGCGAAATAACATCTTCTCAGGAAGTATAATGCAAATCTGCATTGTAAAACTGTATGACAGAGGTTCCCAAATTATGGTTAGCAGGACAGCTGAAGCCAGCTATATTGTATGTAAAGCAGTAAGGATTTGGTTTGCTGTTCTGGTTTTGTTTAAAGGACCGATGTCTACTTTTGAAATGGAATAAACCATTGTTTCTTGGTGGAAAATACATACATTTATCAACTAGTCTGTGACTTTGTGGATATGAACATGTTTCAAAAGCTAATTCTGATCAAGTCATAGGGGGCAACTTGCCACCATGCTGACAATATATATATCAGTGACACTGTTTTAGCAGTTACTAAATTAAACAGTAAAAAAAAAAAAAAAACGTGAATGTCACAAAACTATCAAACAAATAGGCATTCAACAAAAAATCCACAACTATATATTAGCAGGATGGCAAGAACCCAAAACAGATTACACCGGTATTAACTGCGTTGTGACAAGTTTGCATTAGCGCGAGCCTTGACAAATAAGGCTCCCAGTTTCTGGTTGGATTGACTCAAGTTGTTCTAAAACCTTAAATCATTTCCCATGAATGCATGACCTTTCTTCTTTGCCGAACTGTGATATCTCTAAGCCCAAGTGTAAAAAAAAAAAAACAAAAACCTAGAAACAGTTGAAATTCATATGTTCTAGTTTTCCAAAGATCATTTGCTTTGGCCTGCATCAGCGATTCCACTCTTGCTTTAGAAGTGTGAAACTGGCTGGTGGCTGGTATTTCTTCTGCGGTTTCTGCTAGCTGTTCCATCTGTGTAAACTTCAGACTGCCAGCCTGGGAGCTCAGCAACACTTTCCCTTGAAGGAAAATGAAGTTCCCATTAAGTGGTACTTTGGAAGCTTGCAAAGAGCAGTCCTCAGATCTGGGGTGTTTTCTCTGTTCCCTCCCCTTGTGTGTCTTAAAGGCATTCTGTAACGGAAAAGAATACAACGAGGACAATGTACTGCCTACTGTCAATCTTACGAAGGAGAAAAGTAAATCTTCCAGCCAATTTAGGAATTTGAATCAGGCGCACTTCTTTGCACAAGAATACCAGACGTGGCTTGGTTGGCACACATGTGGCCAGACACAGTCACCTGACCATGAGCTGAAGCCCCTGAACTCCACAAAGGAACCATTAGGAAGAAGGTCTGATAGAAAAGAGGACAAGAAAAAACATTTCTGAAGTGGCTTAAGAGAAGTGAGAATTTAGCTTAAAAACAGTTTAGAGAGGAATTTAGACAGGCTCGTGCGCCAGGAGGTGCTATGGTTCGGTTATTCCCTCTTCTAGAACAGCTCAATCTAAGCCACATGCACTGCACAATACATTGGGCCCCATTTAGAAATGATTTTTGCCACAGAAGCAGGATGGAAGAAAATTACTGGCCATTTTGTGCAGCCTTCTTTACCATGGTTTTGGTATTACCGGAGTAAAGAGGGGAAAGGAAGGGGACGGAATATGATAGACACATGCAGATATCTAGCAGGCTGTATGTTTGTCTTGTTTAGATTGTAAGCTCTCTTATATGTTTATTGTACAGTGCTACGTACATCGAGTAGCGCTAAACAAGCGATAAGTAGTAGTAGTAGGAAAATACAAGTTAGTGCAGTTTTCCACAGAGAAAGAAATTCAAGGACAAGGGGTCAGGGAAGAAGGCTAAGAGGAAATATTTCTTTAAGGAGAAAGTGGTAGATGTCTGGAATAGCCTGCCAGCAGAGGTGCTGGAAACCAAAATTCACAGAACTGAGACATGCTTGGGATGGATGTAGAGAGCAGAGCAGTGATGAGAACAGTGGGAAAGGGAAAAGTTGGGTAAAAGAAATAAGTGCTATAACGGGTGAGTTTTAAAAGACCAGCACACGCAAAAACTGTCGCGTGGCTGGGCCGTGTACGCACCGAGCACATTTTAAAAACTGCCCGGCCACGGGCGTATTTCCCGACATGCGCAGACATGCCGGGCTTGGTGAAAGGGACGGTCTGGGGCGCCAGGTGTGGTAGGCTGGGGTGGGGTGGAGCATGGGCCGGCAGGGACAGCGCACGACGATAAGTGTAAAAACAAAAAAATATTTGATTAGTTAGGGTTGGTTTAGGGGTCGGGGAGGAGAGGGGAAAAGGGTAGGTAGGGGTATAGGAAAGTTCCCTCCCAGTCTGCTCCTTAATTGGAGCGGACTGAGAAGGAACTGGGCAAAGACCCGATTGCGTACCCATGCGTACTTTAAAAAATTCCCCCTCTGGGTGAGAGTCATGACCCGCCCACACATGCGCACACTGATATTAAAATTGGGCGCGTATGTGCCTGTGGAAATCATATTTTATACCATGCATGTAGTGACGTGCACATGTTATAAAATCGCTGTGTCTATGTGCGTGCCGGGAACTGCGCACACATGGATGCATGCGCGCGCGACTTTGAAAATCTACCCCTAAATGTTGGTTTAGGTATGGAAACCTATATGCTCATCCACCCAGAATAGTAGAAGGTCAAAAAGGAGAGACAATAAAACGTATTTTCTATGGAGCTTGGTCAAGCTTGTACAGTTCACACGTGGGAGATATCATTGGTTATAACAGTGTAAGTAGGGATAACTGGGACACACTGGGCTGGTCATTTGCTCCTTATCTGTGTTACTAGTTTACTGTTACTGGACAATGGTAATATACTACTACATCTTTACAATTCTTATTCAGATGCTGGAATATTGCATGAGTTAAAATACAAAGACGAAAACTTTCAAAATGATGCACATGCACACATTGACGCATGTGCTTCAGCGCGTGCCCAGGGGCACGGCGATTTTACAACATGCGTACAGATATGCACGCATGTTATAGATCACACCCACACGCCACGCTCCTTTTAAAAATCTAGTGAGATGTGTGTGCAGGGGGAGACACGTGCGCTTCTGGGTGGCTTTTAAAATTCAGTCGGCATGCGCAAGCCCAACTTCTATGCACAACCCCCAGTTGATTTGCCAGGCTTTTAATATCTGCCCTAAAAATTGTTGTAAGAACAGTCACTAGCTGTATCTTATAAAAAAAAAAGAGTTTAAGGAACTCTTATAACATGAATACTAAATAATACTAGGTATATTTTCCATGACATCCCCAAATTGCAGGAAACATTAAACAATGGGCTTTTGAGAAAAACAACAATATGAATTTTTACCATTAAAATAGCATTAAAATAAAATAGTACAGATGGGCCTATCTAGAATTAATTTTTCTAGAGGGCAGCTTGATCAATCATATATGTTAATGTTTCCCATATATGATACATGTGCATTTACATATTTTTCATTGGCAAAAGAGTATGGTGGAGTTTATCTATTTCATTTGGCAGGTATGTGCATATAGTACTGAGTGGTGATATATGGAATTCCTGTCATAAACAAGATACATTCTATAATAACTCACATTCCTTACTAATGTCTTCTGTTTATCTGATTTATATGGGATTCATTGCAAGTGCTCACTTCATTAGAGACTCTGATAAGCCTCATATATCCTTCCTTATGTCATTCTCATTTGCCTGTGGTGTAAAGAGCGGGCCCATACCAGTATTTATTGATCACATTTTAAAGAAACAAATTGTTTATTTTGGAGGCATAAAAGAAATAAAGGTCTGAGATCATTTGATCAGGTTTGCAAGAAATGCTTATGTTACCATCAACTGAAACTAAGTGGCCTCAGCCAATCATGGGGACCATCTTCAATTATTCATTCAAAATTGAACTATACGGTGGTTTTAAATGATCACAAGTTGGCAGTCCTTCACTCCAACGCACATGCAATAGCAGCATGACAGATTTACGTAGTTACTGGGAAGCAGACTCATGATCTCTGATTCAGTAGGTCTAAGATATGCAACTCACAGGCCTGTCCTTTAGCTATCCCCTCACCAGAAGAAAGTAAATTGACTTTACCATAGTGTGATCTTCAGCGTTTGCCCCAACTATAAATTCTGATCTTATGAAGACAGGTGAGTAGGGCAGAATCTATTTTTACTCTTGAGAAGACCTCTCCATCCAGCCTTAATACCAGTCAGTTCTGATCAGCATTGCCTGCCACCTTTAGAGCTCATCACCAACTAAAGTAACTTTGTTGGAAGAAGACAACTGTTGGCTGACAGATCATAAGAACATAAGAAAATGCCATACTGGGTCAGACCAAGGGTCCATCAAGCCCAGCATCCTGTTTCCAACAGTGGCCAATCCAGGCCATAAGAACCTGGCAAGTACCCAAAAACTAAGTCTATTCCATGTAACCATTGCTAATGGCAGTGGCTATTCTCTAAGTGAACTTAATAGCAGGTAATGGACTTCTCCTCCAAGAACTTATCCAATCCTTTTTTAAACACAGCTATACTAACTACACTAACCACATTCTCTGGCAACAAATTCCAGAGTTTAATTGTGCATTGAGTAAAAAAGAACTTTCTCCGATTAGTTTTAAATGTGCCCCATGCTAACTTCATGGAGTGCCCCCTAGTCTTTCTACTATCCGAAAGAGTAAATAACCGATTCACATCTACCCGTTCTAGACCTCTCATGATTTTAAACACCTCTATCATATCCCCCCTCAGTTGTCTCTTCTCCAAGCTGAAAAGTCCTAACCTCTTTAGTCTTTCCTCATAGGGGAGTTGTTCCATTCCCCTTATCATTTTGGTAGCCCTTCTCTGTACCTTCTCCATTGCAATTATATCTTTTTTGAGATGCGGCGACCAGAATTGTACACAGTATTCAAGGTGCGGTCTCACCATGGAGCAATACAGAGGCATTATGACATTTTCCGTTTTATTCACCATTCCTTTTCTAATAATTCCCAACATTCTGTTTGCTTTTTTGAATGCCGCAGCACACTGCACCGACAATTTCAATGTGTTATCCACTATGACACCTAGATCTCTTTCTTGGGTTGTAGCACCTAATATGGAACCCAACATTGTGTAATTATAGCATGGGTTATTTTTCCCTATATGCATCACCTTGCACTTATCCACATTAAATTTCATCTGCCATTTGGATGCCCAATTTTCCAGTCTCACAAGGTCTTCCTGAAATTTATCACAATCTGCTTGTGATTTAACTACTCTGAACAATTTTGTGTCATCTGCAAATTTGATTATCTCACTCGTTGTATTTCTTTCCAGATCATTTATAAATATATTGAACAGTAAGGGTCCCAATACAGATCCCTGAGGCACTCCACTGTCTACTCCCTTCCACTGAGAAAATTGCCCATTTAATCCTACTCTCTGTTTCCTGTCTTTTAGCCAGTTTGCAATCCACGAAAGGACATCGCCACCTATCCCATGACTTTTTACTTTTCCTAGAAGCCTCTCATGAGGAACTTTGTCAAACGCCTTCTGAAAATCCAAGTATACTACATCTACCGGTTCACCTTTATCCACATGTTTATTAACTCCTTCAAAAACGTGAAGCAGATTTGTGAGGCAAGACTTGCCTTGGGTAAAGCCATGCTGACTTTGTTCCATTAAACCATGTCTTTCTATATGTTCTGTGATTTTGATGTTTAGAACACTTTCCACTATTTTTCCTGGCACTGAAGATCAGCCAGATTCACTTCATTTCGGACTTTGCCTGTCATTCAAACATGGGCCCCCAGAGGTACAAGACTAGTATAGTAATCCCACTGTTCCATTCCCCTGATCACTATAGTCATTTAGTAATTATTGCTATGATTTATGTATTGCATTCCATTCTACACAATCATATCGTTAATTGTGTTAGATTGGGGTCAGGAAAAATAGATCCAAATATAAAAGAAAGAGCTTGAAGGAAACTGTAACTGATAAATCAATCTGCTCCACTTCTGATAAGTAAAGATAATGAAATGTAGATTTGAAAGTATTAAACCACATATAACATTTGTATTAATCTTTAGGAATGTATCAATTTAGTACTGTATTAAAATTCTTTACAGTGACATTCTGGAAATGGAAGAGAACAGCAAATTATCAAGCTCGGGGGATCTGAGAAATGTGATCTTGTGCATCTACAGAAGTTGCCATTGTTTCCTATTCACATATAATTCACTGATACATTTCTTTGAGGGAAAATATATGTGGGAGAATCACATGCTTCATATGTGTCTGAGAATTCAGAAGTCCATTTAAAAACAGGACATATAAAAAACAAAAACAACTGCTGACTGAGCACAAGTTTGTCTGAAATGTGTGAGAGGTAAAATCAACAATTCTTGTGAAGGACACACAGGCAACAAGTACACAGTGACTGGTGGACTGCAAAGCCTGGACCCCACGGTGCACATTTAACCTTTAACTTGGGTGAAAAATGAATTGCTAAACATTTCGGTACATTCAGATTAGTTTACAGGACAAGACATGATTGCACACTTACGGAACATCAGACCTGGAAGAGACCTCAAGAAGTCATGCAGACATCTGGTTAAAATGATTAGGGGTTATTTTACTTTGAATCTATGTATCTGTACATATTTTCTCATAAATTATTTTCTTTGCAATGTGCTTGCTTTACTTAATTAGTGTTTTCTGTGCCAGTGTGCTCACTTCACAAATTCAAGGTACTGTAGTAGAATTAAATGGTTCTTTTCTTGAACTGGGCTATGAAGTCTGATGATTAAAAATCAGCAAAATGGAATACGATTGCTTCCTGTGGAGTATGTTAGTTTGTACAGCTTATGATATGTTAGTTTTTACAGCTTATGATATTTAGGCATCAGCCAAAAAAAGTAAATCCCCCATCCATTCAGAATCAAGAAGGGTTTCTTAGATGCTATCCAACATCAGATTAAAACACTTTGGAATGCTGTTTGTATGTTCTTTTTCAGCTTGGTTTATTGGTCTTGATTTTGCCGCTATTTATGCTTTTTGTTTGATAAATTACTTTATAAGATTGTATTTAAGTGAGTTGTGAACATGTCACAACACACCAAGCTAGCATGGAAAAACTTGAAAACATAAAATAAAAACTCACAATAAAGAACCACAGTTAGTTGGAGGCTATGTTATTTTTTTTACTGATGTTTTACTACAGTCTCAGGTTGTAATCCAATAAAGAATGCCCGATGGCAAATAGCCAGTTGATGGTAAGGTTTCTGAAAGTGATCCAAGATCAGGAATTTTTTACCACCTCTTATTTCTTGGGCTAGGGTTGTATACATTTAACATATGACCCGATGTAGGTATATCACTTGCCAAGAACAGTTGTTAGGAGAGAAAAGGAAGTAATGAGAAAGTGATGGTGAGTGGATCTGATAAACAAGGTCTATGATTTTCTACCAGATGTGAGAGGATTCTGATCTATTCCACATTTATACATATAGATTTTCACTCATGTCTTTCCAGAAAAGAAAGGTGCTGTGTTCCTGTTCCATACTCATGTCCTCAAGCACAGACGCTACGAAAAGTGCATGATCTGTTCCAGGATTCAGAAATATGATTTATGTCTATTGAAATATTAAAGGATTTTTTTTTTCAATTACTAATAATTCCTTCTGTGTTTTAAATCACTGGAAATTTCAAAGCCTTGGCCTTCTGGCAAGTTGAAAACAAGACATCTTATGCTATTTTTAAGCATATGCCATAGGGCTTATGCTATAAAACTAAACATGTACAATAAGACGGTAACTTTCAAATCAGTTGTGGGCGCACATGTGCATGCGTAAGCCAGCACACGCCTAAGAACGTGACTATTTTATAACTTGTGCTCCTATATGCACGCATGTTACAAAATAACCTAGCCGTGTGCACATGTACACCAAATATTAAGCAGATTTACACATGGATGCACAAATCCCACTTCTACTGCGTAAATAGGAGGATTTTAAAAGGGAGCATGCTGATTTTTTTCCCAGTTTTACCAGTTCATCCGCAGTTCGCCCAGTTAAGAGATGGGCCCTCCAAACCCCCCTAGTTTGATAGCCTTCACTCCCCCTAGTTAGCCCCAACCCTTAAAACCCCGATCTGTCTATTTTTCATTTTTTAACTTATACGTCATCCATAGCAGAAGTAAAAATACATGACAGGAGGCCTCAGCACGCGCCGGGTCGCATAACTATTTACATGCACATCTCAGGTTCATGCCCTGAAATGCCATTGCCCCACCCAGACCATGCCCCTTTTCGAAAACTTTCAAGATATATGCACTTCAGGAGATACATGCATATCTGGGCAGCTTTTAAAATCCGCTCGGCATGCACAAGCCCGACATAGTCGTGCATCCACTAATTAATGTGTGTGTCAGGCTTTTAAAATTCTCCTTTAAGGGATTTTTGTACATATTAGAAATAATGTTTTGGGCAATATGGCCTTAATGTGCATGCTAAGAGGGCTCCCCCAGTACATTAATATGTACATGCTAAAATTAGTACATACACAAATACAAATGAGGGAGCATCATATGCAAATGTAGCTTTAATATGTGCATGTTAAATAGTGTGCTTCTCATATATTATTAGAGATGTGAATCGGAACCAGAATCAGTTCGGATTCCGGTTCAGATTCACATGTGGGATTTTTCCCATCGGGCCCAGCCGATAAACAAAAAACCCACCCCGACTCTTTAAAAGTAACCCCTTAGCTTCCCCACCCTCCCGACCCCCCCCCCCCCCAAAACCTTTTTACAGGTACCTGGTGGTCCAGTGGGGGTCCCGGGAGTGATCTCCCGCTCCGGGCCGTCCTCCGGCTACCGGGCCGTCCTTTGCCCTTACCTTGTGACAGGGTATCCGTGCCATTGGCCGGATCCTGTCACATGGTAGAAGCACTGGATGGCCGGCACCATCTTGTGCTCCTACCATGTGACAGGGGCTGACCAATGGCACCGGTAGCCCCTGTGACATAGTAAGGGCAAGGCTATCGGCGCCATTTTGGTTCCTGGCACCCGACGGCATGAGTGCAGGAGATCGCTCCCGGACCTCCACAAGACTTGCCAAAAGTCCAGCGGAGGTCCGGGAGCGACCTCCTGCACTCGGGCCATATTGCCAGTATTCAAAATGGCGCCGGCGCTACCTTTGCCCTCACTATGTGACATATGAGGGCAAAGGCCCCCGATTGCTGACGATTTTGAAAATATCGACAATATTTTCAATCGTCCGAAGCCCGATTCACATCCCTATTATTTATTGTGAATTCATTAATACCTAAAATTTAACATCTGCCTCAGATCAGGTGTTACATTTTGTGTGTGTCCACTGCCTTGAGAAATCCCTCTATGCTAAGTAAGGATGTGTTTTCATTTTCAAAATGAAACAAAAATTATGAAATTTCATCTGGTTTTCTTTCATTTCATTTAATAGTGCAGCCAGTCTCATCTTCCCCACCCTCCCTGCCAAACTTAAAAAAAAAAAAAAAACACCTTGGCTTCCTCAATTCCATTCAACCTCCAGACATTCCTGGACATTCTGAATATTACTCCATAGCCATGGGTAAGGAGCCATTCCTAGTTGCTATTGCTCTGCCAGTGTCATATTCCAAAATGGTGCTGGCATCTGGTAAGCTGGTGGTATTTTGTAGTGCAGTTAATGGAAAATAGAAAACAAGTAGGAACAAACCTGCTTCTTTGTCTCTTATCAAAGTTCACATCCTGTAATTCTTTGGCAACTTTTCTTACTTTTGAATGCTGACATACGGGCCGATACAGTACCAACGCGTAAAAAAAAGTGCAGCAGTGTCTGCATCCGCTCATTTGACGCGCGCACATTTTGGTTCGCAATCCGCTCGATTCAGTATTCAAATCAGATGCAAATCCAAGCAGCACCAAAAGTGCGCCTATCAAGCGGTAGGTGTTCACAATTAGGCGTCCCTGCGGCTTTGCTGGTCCATCGCAGACAAGGGCACCTGTATGGACGCTGCACCTGACCTTCCTCCGGCATCTTGAATTAGGCATCCCTGAGGCTCTGCTTCTATTTCTTAAATGAATAAATCAAGATGTATTAGGTTATGCTGATTTTCTTGTGTTGTTTTTCATGCAGGCACAGCGGGACAGAGTTGTTCATGCACAGGACAGGCACATCAGTAGACCAGGATGGGCCATTGGCAGACCTGGACATATCATTCGCCCACAGACAACTATCTTTGGCATGTCGGAACGAGATGTAGTCCGAACCTACCGACTGAGCTCACGGGCAATCCTGATCCTCTATGAAGATCTGCGCTGGACCTTTATCCTCTGGCCAATCGCCACCATGCTGTGCCTGGGTTGATGAAACTTCTTGGTGCCTTAAATTGTTTTGGTACCAGAAGTTTTCAAACCCCCGTGAGTGTCATTGCGGGTATAACTGTTACGCTTGGGCTCCGGTCAGGAGTCGTGAACACCACCCAGAAGGGTGGCTCCAGGTTGAGAGACACAGAAATGGCAAAAACAGAGTCTGGGTCCAGGCTGGGTCAGGGCAGGCGGCAGATGGCAGTGTCTGGGTCCAGGCTGGGTCAGGGCAGGCGGCAGAAAGCAGTGTCTGGGTCCAGGCTGGGTCAGGGCAGGCGGCAGAAGGCAGTGTCTAGGTTCAGGCTGGGTCAGGGCAGGCGGCAGATAGCAGTGTCTAGTTTCAGGCTGGGTCAGGGCACAGTAAGCAGGGCAAGGCAGGTCAGAATGCCCGTAGGCCACACACACACACAGAAGGCCTGTAGGCCACACACCGTAGTCGGGGCAAGGCAGGTCAGAAGGCCCGTAGGCCACACATACACAGAAGGCCCGTAGGCCACACACCGTAAGCAGAGCAGGCAGGTCAGAAGGCCTGTAGGCCACACATACACAGAAGGCCCGTAGGCCACACACCGTAAGCAGAGCAAGGCAGGTCAGAAGGCCCGTAGGCCACACATACACAGAAGGCCCGTAGGCCACACACCGTAAGCGGGGCAAGGCAGGTCAGAAGGCCCGTAGGCCAGGTAAGAAAAGCGAGGAAGAAGGCCCGAAGGCAGCGCAAGGCAAGGCCCGAAGGCCGCGCAGGGCAAGGCAAGGAAAGGCCCGAAGGCCGTGCAGGGCAAGGCAAGGAAAGGCCCGAAGGCCGCGCAAGGCTAGAGCAGGGAGCCCAGGAGAGCTCGATGCCGAAGCACCGAGGGAACTGTCAGGCAGGGTTATAAGGGCCAACCCAGAACATAGAGTGGACAGGGGAGATGGCCTGGGCCTGTCAGGAGAGCCAGCACTAGAGGGACCCTTGGTGGTGAGGCGGTTGCACTGCAGCCAAAACTGTAACATAACACAGGCCTCCTTCTCACGGCATCTGGCACAGGTCTTGAAGAATATAACAAACTACCTGTGTGTATATTGGGCCGGATCTTAAAATCTACGCCCGATTTTATAACATGTGTGTGCTGCCGCGCATATGTTATAAAATCCAAAATTGGAGCGGCCTCGGAGGGAACTTTTTTCGGCCACCCCCCCCCCCCCACCTTCCCCTCCCTTCCCCTATCTAACCCACCCTTCCATCCCTAACTAAATCATCCCCCCTACCTTTATTTCAAAAGTTATGCCTGCTGCGCATGCTGGCTCACTATCCCCCAGCACAGGCCACTGTGCCGGGGGTTACGGCCCACCCCCGAAACTCTTCCCCGCCCCCTGCCCCACCCCTGGACCGCCCCCGGACACGCCCCCGGACCACCACCACGCCCCCGGACCCGCCATCTTCCCGCCCCTTTTTCGAAGTCCTGGGACATACGCGTGTCCCGGAGCTTGCGTGCACCACCGAGCCTATTCAAAATAGGCTCAGCACGCACAGGGGCAGATTTTCTCAGATTAAACGTGTATGTTATGCACATAACCTTTGAAAATCTGCCCCATTTTTTCTATGAAAATTTATTTAAACAAATTGTATCCAAAAATCATTTAAAATTATATAATACATACAAAATAGTATATATATTGCAGAATGATGAATCCCGCGAAAACGGGGGGTGGGCCTGCAAAAGCCTGCAGCCTTCACACCACCGTGTTGTCTTCGCTGCCGGCTTTTGCACCGAATAGCGCCACCGTAAAAGGTGATGCTATTCAGTGCACTAGTGCCGACGATAACGTTGGTAACGTTATTGCTGGCAGTGAAGACACTGCCGACTCCTCCCTCCCCCACCCCAACTCAAATTTGCATGCTATCGCACGCGAAAAGGGCCTTTTCGCGTGCAATAGAGGCTTATCGCACGTGATACGGCCATATCACATGTGATAAGCCTTTAGAACATAACCCCGTAAGGCAGCAGCAGAATCTCAAGGAATGCAGCTGGAGACAGTCACCTGGCACCACTCTCAAAGTTTGCCTCACATAGGGAAGCAGTGAAGGATAGGGCCAGTGAGGAGCCTGAAAACAGAGCAGATTCAGAAACCTTTCTTGGCAAGACAATGTTTCATTGTTTGACAAAGGAATATACAGGCAGACCGTCTCCAGCTGCATTCCTTAAAATTCTGCCTCTATCTTGGTATTTGGCTCTGGCCACAACTTAAAAAATAATCTGCAGGGAGGACAGGGTGCAGAAATGGTTAGGGGAACTATCTTCCAGTGGCTGGGTGGGAGGGGACTGGCACAGATGCTGCTGTGGTTCAGCACTAGTCCATGGACCAGTGGTTGAGAAACACTGTTTTATCACACCCATATGACATGATCCTATGCCTTTTCCCCTTTCACTACTAATAAAAATGACTTAAAAAATGTTTTGACCATATTATAATGAGGCAGCATTGTGACTGAAATGTGCTGGTCTCCTGTCAAATCTTCAAGCTTATATCATGGCATCAGCATACTCAGTGTGCTTCCTCTGCCAGATTTCTAGATGTGGGTGACTTCATGAGAGTAACTCTGTATACTGGGGCAGGGATAATGAAGGTTTGCACACTTGAGTAGATGAACATGGCAACCACACTACTTTTTTCCACATAAAATAATGAAACTGATAAAATATTCCATGATCCCCAGCCTGGGTCATCTACAAAGGCAACATGGTTGGTTTTCTGAAGATATGCAAGGTCTGTGAGTCATATTCTTTAAATAAATGAGCTGATTATTTTTATTTATTGACAAATAATTTCTGCCAGAAAAGTTTTTCTTAGATTTGGGTGAACGGAACCCAAAATCACTAACAGGCTGATCAGGAATTTTAAGGTTTGTTTGTGTGAGCAGAACCTGATAGCCTTGAAAGGAGCAAAGCTGATTTTTGACTGAATCCATGCATTACCCCAAAGTACCATTCAGTTTCCTATTTTGACATTTCGTTGTTGGCGAGACAGTTATCAGACATGAATCAGACAGTCAAACAGCCTGTTATAATGGCATCAGCTAGTAATTTACTAACAGCCTGTGAGAGAAAAGTAAACAAAGTGGAAACCCAATCTCTTTCCTGAATTGAGCATTGGCTGCAATAGTTGAGTTCCTCCCCCGCCCCCTTCTTAGTGCTATTCCCTTTAAGACCAGATGCAGTGATTTTGTTGCCTTTGATTGTGTCAGACTGGATTTCCTGGTCCCATCAGTGCTCCATTTTACTGTACTGGCAAAAGAATCCCTAGTTATTGAAAGACTGTGGAGCACTGAGGAGTGTAGGAAAGCCTCCTAACATCATCATGTCAGTTCCATAAATAAGTTTTCTGAATGTAAAAAAGATCATTAGCAAAGAGCAAAAGGAAAAAAGAAAAAGCTAAATTACCCACGCACTGAATAAGAGACTCCTGAGAAACACAAACAAGTTAAAAAGCAAATAATAAATTACCATGAAAAAAAAACCCAAAACATTTCTTAACATGATATTTTATGCTGATATCAGATAGAAGGCAGGAAAGACACAAGAACTCAGATGTTTGTCTTAAATGCTGAAGCTGTTTTCAACTACAGTTACAAACTCGATTAGAAATTGATTTAACCCATCAAGGTAGTCGTATGGAAAATGCCAGTGGGTGGAGTGTCAGCAGCAGGATGATCACAAAATGCTAAAATGAACCTACTTTCTGCTTCTCTTGCATAAGATGATGTGTGGGGTAAAGGGTGAGTTCTTGCAGCTTTTCCCAATTTTGATAAAGTGGGCCCTATCCTTACTTTAACGTCACCCATTAACCCACCATTGAGAATTAAATTGAAAAGCCTTTTCCCCTCCTCCCACCTCCTAACTCCTACAATTATTTGTCTCTCTTTTCTTTCTTGATTAGCTTGTGATCTCCATGGAGCATGAACTGATTCTTATGCGCATCTGTACGGTGCAGTGTATATCTTAACCTTCTATTTAATAAATATGTAATATTAGAAGGGCAAAAGAGAAAGGTATCAAAGTATGATTATTATTTTTTTTTAATTTTCCAGATCCGTCAGAGGTGCTCATATATTTTTATAATTTTGAGGAAAGGAAATACTTCAGAAATGTCAAAACATAAAACAGGGGCTTAAAATAACATGCTAAAAATGCCATGATCTAATAGGTAACCAAAAAGAGGGAATCATATTTGTGTGTGTAAAGTTCTACATATTAAAGATGTGCAGACCCAAGATTTATATTTCACTTTGTTTTTTGGTGTTTTGAACCAATGTTATTGTATTTCTACGTTTTATGCAGTATATAAATGTATTAGATAAACTAAATAAAAAATGTGCTTTTTTTTTTTTTATTCATTTAATGGGTTTTTTTTTCAGTTTGGTTCATTTTGTGAACAGAAAAAACATTAATTAATTAAGAATCTCCAAACAAAAGAACTAAAATGGGCCTCTCCGAGGCCTTCCGAACCCATCCCACACCAGCTGGTGCCTCCCTGGCTCTCTCTGACCTCCCTCACAAGCCCCTCCCACTCTGCATAAGAAGACTCTGGGCTCAGGCCTACCTGGCTGGGCTTAACTGAGCTCAGCTGGGGCCTCCCTGGGCCCCTCCGACTCCCCAGCCAATCCTCAGAAAATCTGCTTGGGCCAGAGTGGTCCTCAGCCTCCACTTACCCTTGTGTGGGTCCTCTGGGGGCCAAAGGAAAGGAGCAAAGCCCACTTCCTCCTGCCATGGCTCACGGTAAGGTTTGAGAGCAAGTGCAAAGACTTTAGGTAAAAGTACCTGCGGACTTGGCAGAAAAAAAGTATTTTTGTATCCATATGTATAGATAGTAAAAATACATTTCTGAAATTATGTAAGTGTCTGATTAAAGTGTCATCTGTGATTGTGAGGGGTAGACTGCAATAAAAACAATCAAGAAATACATACAACTGATAAATTAAAAGAAGTAGATACCTCATTGGCTGAAGGCAGTCTCTGAAATAACTGGTTGTTAGGTTTGAACTAGCATACAATAATATTTCAAATGTATTTCTTATCGTAGAAACAGTGCTGCAAACTTCTTCCATCACCGGGCATGTTTGCAAAGTAACACAAAATCCTGCAAAAAGTAATTAAGAACTTATATTGCAAACCTGCCATTCAGAAACAGTACTAGCTTCTAAAACCCAAAGCAATAACCCAATTTATGAAAAGGCAGTAATGGCTGTACAACATAATGGCACTGGATACACCAGAGACAGGAACTGAAGTGACATCACTTCAGCGCTCGCTGTCCTCCAAGCAGCTGGCACGATTTTTAAAGTTACAGTCACCAGGGCAGAGGCGAGCGAGCTTCGCTTCCGCCCACTTTCTTTTGCAGCGAGCAAGGGATGGAGAAAGTGGGGTCTGAGGAGGGAGGTCCCCAGTTTCAGACCTTGTTTGTAGGGGATGAGAAGGCCTGTGGAGGCCTATCCAGGTAATCCTGACCCTGGACTCACTTTAAACTGGAAGTGGGAGTTAGAGGGGTCTGGGGAGGACCCAGCTGGGCTCAACTCAATCCAGCCAGGTAGAACCGCTCCCAGGGTTGATTTTTAAAGGGAAGAAGGATGCTTGGAGGGCTGCTGGAGATCCGATTCATTATTATTGTTGTTTGATGGGTTTAATAGGAGAAAATAACCAAACAAAAAAAAAAAAAAAAACCCTTATACAAACTAAAAAAGAAAAACTAAAGAAAAACCCGGAAATAAAAAAATGAGCTGAAACAAAAATTTTTAGTCTGCACATCCCTCTAAGGTTGCCACCTCAACTAGGTCAACCCTGTTTTTTCCCAGTTGCAGGCATGGGTTTGTAGTTTCCCCTAAAAAAAACTGACCCCTAGATTCATCATTCTGCATATTCATCATATTTATAGCAGAATGAGGAGGTGCGAAAAAAAAGGGGTGGGAGTGATAGTTGGCAGCCGTTTGCATCGCGGCGGTGTGGTTTTGCCCGCCACGGTGCAGCCGTGCCACCCACTATCGCCCCCACAGCGCTACAGGAAAAGTTGTAGTGATTTCCCGCAGTGCTGCCAGTCATAATGTGAAGAACATTATCGTCTGCAGTGCTGCTGGTAGATAACTCCTCCCAAACCCCACCCACACTCCTCCCCTTCCTAAAATTAGGATAATACCGCACGCGATACCTGCACATCGCAGAATAAAGAATAACCCTGTAAATCTGCATTTCGGAGCATGCAATGGGCAAAACCAGGAATAAATCTGCCTCTTTGGTGTGCCTGGGTGAGGTGGCAACCCTAACTGCGGAGGTTACAACGCTGTTTTCCTTTTTAACAGTTGCTGTGACCTCTGCATGCCAGTTTTAAGGTGTTTTCTTTTCTGATCTTGACAAATGTTTACAGGAACAAAAGCATCAAAATGTGAGCACGGCCAGATTTGTAAATTAGACAAAAGTAGGGCAAATAGTGTACGCAGCCTGCAAGTCAGTTTTGTTGCCCAGTTTTCAGACAGCAGGTTGTGTTGCACAAGGTTTCAATTTCTTGAAACCTCTGTAATTAAGAAAATTGACAAGGAAAACAAACATGCAAAAGAAACATGTGCAGAAAAACAATGCTGCAGGTCTTTTGTCCCATTCTTAAATTTAGTCTGTAGAGACCAGAAGATTTTGCTTGCATGATTTTTTTTTTTCTGGGGATTTTGTTCCATTCTGGCACATGCAGAAAATTAAATCCTTGGGCAAAAGATTTGCTACCTAGAAACTGAGAAGGCCAAGGGACTTGCAGGCTTCATGCATTTTTTTTACTTTCCTTTTATTTCACATATAAACATATAATTGAAATGAATCTACAGAACCCGCATTAAGCATCATATTGCCAAATACATCAGGATTTTACCACATAGATCTCCTACATCAATTTTTTCCATTTAATAACTACCCTATCCCAATTCCTATATTCCCATGACAGATAAATACTCAAATCCAGTTTTGTTGCCTATTTTTTTTTCCTTGAGTCTTAAAAAATCTGACCATAATGCTTTAAAAAAGAAAATTGCCACAAATCATAGAAAATGACAAATTTACACTAATACATTAGGTAACTTATTTATGCAATTTTACACCTGCTAATTGTTGAATGCAATTGAGATCAGGCTTGTCTGTTGTCTTCTATTTTACGTGGGAGGTTTGGGTGAACTCGGGGGGAGTTCAAGGTAAAGTACTAGGAGGGTCTCAATGAATCGGAGACAGACTGGGTGAACTGGTGGAGGTACCAGCAAACTGGTGATACCAACTACACACACGTTTTAAAATATAGTGACTTCAATGTATAAATCAGGGTTTTACGCGAGTAAGATATTTTTTTTCATGAGTTAAATATACATGTGTATATTTATAAAATAGGTAGGAAAAAAATGCACTTTCAGTGCATTGCAGGTATTTGCACATAACCAAACATACACATGTATGTTACAGGGGTAGTCATGCGTATTTGATAATCTG
Source organism: Rhinatrema bivittatum (assembly GCF_901001135.1). Taxonomy (NCBI): domain Eukaryota; kingdom Metazoa; phylum Chordata; class Amphibia; order Gymnophiona; family Rhinatrematidae; genus Rhinatrema; species Rhinatrema bivittatum. The sequence goes on from NC_042622.1 coordinate 57,903,185, forward strand.
CGCATACCTGATATGTGCAGATTATAAAATACTGTGTAGATCTCTGCGCAGCCATATATACGCATATAAGGGGCTGCGTGGAGTTGTTTGAAAGTCATCCTCCCTGATTTTAAGCCCTCTGGGGACAGGGAAATACAATAGCTACACTACCTGAATGCAATCTGCTTTGATGTGCTTCAAAGGTGGAATATAAATTAAATATTTAAAATAGAAAAACATCTAGGAATTGATCCAGGAAACATCCTTTTGTAAAGGGTTTCCTGTTATGCGCTCTGCATGAACTTCCCTATGTATATCAAGTTGCCCGGCTAGGAAGCTAGATGAATGTTATTTGTGCCATACTGGCGGCTTTCTTGGCTTTGTCTCTTTCAGTCTCTGTGTAAACTGTTTTTCTTTTCTGTTCTCTAATACCCTTTGTGCTCTCCTGACTACTCTGTTCCTCATCTGCTCATGACATACCCAAATATATTTTAAGACTTTCTTCAGCTAAAGGTCTCCCAACCCATAGGGCTCTTGCCACACTGCAGGGGCCTTTCTCACAGGGCTCCCCTATACATCTAATGGTTTCTGTAGCAGCTAGGAGAAATACAGTGCCCTGATTTTAACCTACATTTAAATTTGCTTCATGCCTTAGAACAGTAAACTAGCCAGGCAATCTAAGAAGGCTAGTTTTCTTTCTAATTGTTAGTAAAATTGTTAAAAAATTGTTAATCTAATTGTTAATCTAATTGTTAGTAAAATTGTTAAAAAAATAAATAAATAAATAAATAAATAAATAATAAAAAGCTGAAATAAACCTGATGGAACATTCTTAAATGTTTATAAGGCTCCCAGCTAAGGGATGCACAAGTAAAGATTTTTGATTTGGTTCATTACATTTGTTTTCATCCCATTTTTGTGGCAGAATTTCATTTTGAGGGTTTTGATTTTTGTTTCATAAAATTCCACATACTGTTTGTAAATTCTGTGTTCTATTTTCCCAAAATGAATACAAATGAAAATGTTTGGTTTTTTCGGAGCCATTATTGATTCATTTTGGATTTACTGAAATGAAGCAAAATAGCCATTTTTAGTTCAGATTCCTTATTCGTTTTAAAACAAGTGCACATCCTTACTCCAGTCTTTCCAGCTAATGGAATTAAGAAGCTTCCATTGGCTATACAGATTAGCAGCAGTATGACAGTGCTTCTCAGCCTATGCCCCCTGAACCAAACTTCTCACAGTGCACTCTAGCATGGAGTTTTATAGTTAGCATGCAGTATCACTTGGACCAATCACAGCTAGTGTAATAACTTATACTGCTACCTCTAAAAAGAGATCTTTAGTCTCTGAGGGTTAAAGGGAAGAGTAATCATGAATGATTTGGATTGTTAATAGATGGGGAGAGAAAAACCTTCAGAGAAGAAATGCAGTGACCATTTCATATGAGACAAAGGGAGGAGTCCAGTCTAAATTAAGTTCATGAAATTAGAATATTTTTCAAGCTGCTTGCCAGGCTCCATTAAATTACAGGTATTTCTAGATTCATATAGCTTTTTTGCTCCTGGTAATAAATGAAGACTAAATAATATCTTATGTCTACAGTTGTATACAAATGTTTAGGTACCATTGGACAGATTGTATATTTCAATCAATCTCTAGGTGAACAGATGTTGACATATCATCATCTGTATGATACAAAGATAAACACAACTGTCTGCAATTTTTAATGCAAAATTACTATTTGCTGATTTTAACAGATTGATAATAATAAAACAGTGAATACAGCAAGTCCAGATTTTTCCAGTTGATTCTTTTCTACTTTAAAAAATAATTGTTAATAAGACCCAAAAGGTTTTTGAATCATTAGACCTTCAATTAGTCAGGTAAAGAAAATTTCACAGTTGAACAAATACCCTAACCCTTCTTCCTCTTACTTTATGATTGATGTTCTTAGGGCTGGCGAGTCCCAATAGGCGAACTAGGCAGTCACCTAGGGTGCCAGCCATTAGGGGGCGGCAAGAGGGGCCATGAGCAGAGCCTATCCCATTCACGGCCAAGAGGAGTACTCAGCAGGCCACAAGCAGCCTATTTTACAAATCTGTTTGAGTGTGTGTGTGTGTGTGTGTGAGAGGGATTATGTGTGTGTGTTTGAGAGAGTATGCAGAGAGAGGGTATGTTTGAATGTGTGTGTGTGTGTGTGTGTGTGTGTGTGTGAGAGGGATTATGTGTGTGTGTATGAGAGAGTATGGAGAGAGAGGGAGGCAGCCTATGTAAGGGTGAGTGTGTGAATGAGACAAGGAACCTAAGTGTGTGTAAGAGAAGCGGCCTGTGAGTAAATGAGGTTGGGGCCAGAGCTGGGGGGAGGAGGGAAGCAGGGCGAGTGCAAAGCAGAAGGTTTGCCTAAGTCGCCTAATACATTTGCACCAGCCCTGGTTGTTCTGTGTACTTTCAGCAATCATGGGTTGCTCAAAGCAACTGTCTGAGCATTTGAAAATGAAGATAATTCACTTTTACAAAGCAGGGAAAGCTTATTAAAAAATCTCTAAACTCTTCCAGCTAGCACTTTCCATTGTCAAAAACCTTGTTAAGAACTGTCCGGGCAAGATCTAAAACACCGAAAAATCTCATAGAGCTATCTGAAAACTTGTCAGATTTGTAAAACAGAATCCATAGATCATTACAAAATGATCTGCTGAAAAGTTTAGCTAATACCGGAGTAATTGTTCACATGTCCACATTATAGCATGACACAATGATCTGCATGGGAGAGTTGTCAGAAGGTAAGCTTTTCTATGGACTTAATCATAAAAGTTATTATCTAGGGTATGCAAAACCAATCCTAGATAAGCCAAAACGTTTTGAAACAAAGTGCTAAGGACTGATGAAATGTTCTGCGACAACCACAGAAGATATTATAGTAACTTCCATTTCTTAACAATGTTGCTGACAGTTGAAATTGCTAGCTAGAAGCCTTTAGAGTATTTTTTTAATAGCCTTCCTTTGCTTTATAAGAGTGAATTATCTTGATATTTAAATGCTCAGATAGGTGTTTAGAGGAGTTCACTGTTGTTGTAATTTAGCAAAACAACAATCACAACCCGGGAGATTAGACGGATCAGAGTACTTGTTCAACTGTGGAATGTCTTCATTTTTTGGGCCTTCTTAACAACGTAAAAAACAAAGTAGAAAAGAATCTACTGGAGGGGTGTCCAAACTTTTGCATTGCCATATTTAAAGTTTTATTATCTTCAATATGTTAAAGTCAGCAAATAAACAGTAATTTTGCAATAAAAATTGCAGAAAGTTGTTGCGCTTATCTTTATACCATTTAAAGGTTGTGTCCGCTTCTGTTCATATAGAGATTCATTGAAGCATACAGTTTGACTAGATACAACTTTGCGTGTGTATGTATGTATATATAATAAATATGTGTGTGTGCCTTTCTATATACACATTACATACATACACATATATATACACACACACACACACTCAAAGGATTCACTTATATGCTACAGATGTGACTGGGTGAAGGCCTAACTAAAGATGAAGCATAAGCTATGTGACCTGAGCCCCTATAACAAATGGTAGAAGAGCACAATCCCAATTAAAGAGTCAGGAGGTTAATCTCTAGGTCCATCTCTAATAAAGTCCATAGCCAGACAGTCTTACTCCACAACCCCCTTGATAACCTGGGCCTGTCATTATTCACAGTGTCTGTGCTGAATTGAGGTATACAGTCTGCAGTTCTGGCTCAAATGATGCTATCAATCTAAGTCAGCTTCATTCTTCTTTTCTGCTGCTCTCCTCTCTTTCTCTCCTGGTGATTAAAGATGCAGGATCCCAAGTCATTCTGCTGACAGCTGCAGGAGAATCTTGCTTGTCATGCCAGGCAGCTTGAAAAACTCCTGGCCCTTACTCTTATCCAACTGCCTACAAAAATAGAATGATTTTCTGTATGAAAAGGAATATGACTGGGTGCCATTTCACTGCATTACTGCACAGCATGCGTTAGGACATTGCTGCTGGAAGGGATCAGCAAACCGCTTGAAGCTGCACTGGAATCCTTCCACCCCTTCTTATACACAGACCGAGGGAAGGCTGGAAAGGTTTGGTATGATGCCAGTAAGCAGAATCCTCTTCTAGACATGAATCCAAATCACTCCAACTCATTCCAAACTGAAATTTAATTTTAGAAACCTGGCTGACATAATCCTTTTGTCATGGACGTCTGATTATGGCTTTCCACCCTCAAAGATCATTGATGGACACAGAGAGATTCACATTCAGTTGCTGTGCAGTTTGGCTAGTTAGCTGAATAAACTTATCCAGTTAACTTAGCCTATATATTCAGTGATCCGACTGCACTACTGAATATATCCGGCTATCTTAAAGTTAGCCAGATAAGTTTAGGACAGGTATAGGGACTGACTAGAGTTAACCGGTTAATTTAGTGGGCTAACTCTGACAGGCTAACTTATCTAACTCAGCTCCTCCCAGTTACACCTGCAGAATGCTCTTGAATTATCTAGCCAAATTGTAGCTGGATAAAAAGTTATCCAGCTAGAATTTACCCTAAGTGCTAAATATTCATTTAGCCAGATAACTTCTGAGTTATCCGTCTTAATGCTCCTGAATATGGAGCTCAGAGTCACTTTAACCATGACATGACTAATAACAACCCATTGTGTGCTTGTCTCTTTCCCAAATTCAAGGCCATCCATCCCCACAGTGGCTGCAGTATAATTCAATGTTGCTTCTACTGCATGATAAGCATGAAAATGCATATATATATATATAATGATAATGCATGATATCATGATACTGCTTGATAAGCATGATGTGATGGGGACCTGACTGGATAAACAGAGCAGTATAAACACAAGTTATTATTATTAATAGATTGCAAACCACAGTCAATGTGTATCTACCTGATAGAGAAAAAAAAGGAGCCAACTTCATTATTTTTAGCAGGAATATATCACAGTCTTCATCTTTGTTGCAAAGACATTTTTAAAGTGTGGTTTAGAATATTCTCAAGACAGCAATGCTGGAAAATATTTTGGCACAGAAAGCCACATCATATTTAATCCTTATGTGATATGTAGTGTAAATTAATCCACCCAAATTAGAATTCTAAAGGCTACCCCAGTCATTTCCCTTTTCTGCAATCTACACTCTGGTCCAAATGCAGGGTTTCCCTCGATGCTGCCAATTCAGAAATCCAAACTCTGTGGAATATGTGAATAATAATGGGTAACACTTGTTGAAAATGTGTTCTCCTTCTCTTGGTTCTGCATAGCATGAATTTTCCAAGGTGGCATCATCTGGGAGAAATATTATGGGATATTGTGCAAGCACTTAATTTGCTTCCAAATTATATCTTTGCTGTTTAGGGAAGGCACTGAACTGATGTCTAGGCTGAAGCCTGGACCCAGGCCTGACGCTGCAATCCAGCCCAGGGGCTTGGGTCCCAATGGTGGGGCTTCAGCCCAGACCCAGGCCCAATGCTTGCTGGGGCCTCGCCCTGAGGCTAGGTCCCGATGCCTGGGCCTCAGCCCAGGGTCAGTTACAAGCCTGGAGCCCAGGCCTCAGAGATCCTTTTCTGGGTCTTCTGGGCCATCTGCTGATGTTAGTCCTGGACCCAGACTCCAGCCTAGGCCCAGGCCAAAGCCTTGCCCTTGCATAAGCCAAGGCAGAGGTCATGGCAATCTAGAATGGCCTTGTCCTATGCATAACTGAGGCTTTGGCCTGGGCCTAGGCCTCATCGGTGGATTCCCCACTGAACCGGATAAGTGGGGACCAGGGGGATCCTGGCCCCAGCATTTTTCCAGGTGGATGGGAGAGATGGCTGGTCCATTTTTGTTTTTTTCTTTATTTTGGGGTTTGTTTGTTCTTTAAATATTTGATTTGGGTTTTTTTCCACATGAAGGAAACGAATCAAACAATCCACAAATCAAAATTTGTGTGAAAAACCTCTCGAAAACGAACCTAAAAATGAAAATGAATTTTTTTATTCCTGCACACCCTTAATAGCCTCTATACCTCATACAATATTCGATCAGCCATACGAAAGATGCTGGAGGACTGGTAGCTAGACCAGAGAGGCAGGAGTGTTCAGGAAACTTATTTTGTGACAGACTGTGGAACAAATATGGTAAAGGGATGAGAAGATGCGGACTTTCAGTGCCTCCAGTGCTTTGCATCATTGCTGCACCTTGCAGTGAGGGATGCACTGGGGCTGGGGCCTAAGGATGACAGTAATTATTTCCTGAACGACATGATAGAGAGACGAAGGAAAATAGCAAGGCATTTCCATAGAAGCATGAAGGCGGGGCAGCTTCTCTGAGAAGTCGGAAGAATTTGGGATGCCTCACAAGCATCTGATTCAAGATGTTGTGAACCGCTAGAATTCCACCTACATGATGCTGCAGAGATTAGTGGAGCAGCATATACCCCGTCATGATCTATCTGTCTTTGGAAACAGAGTTAGGTGTGCATTGTCCCTGGAGCATCATGATTGGGTAGTATTGAAGCAGCTGGTACAAATATTGAAGCCCTTCAAGGATGCCATAAGGGATCTGAGTTTCAGAAGCACCACCCTGAGCAGGGTCATCTGTATAGTAAATATTCTAGTAGAAAAGTTAGAGGGTTTCCATGGGCAAGAGGAAATGGAAGCAGAGGTGTTGTAGTTTCTGGACTCCTTGCAGCAGCAGGTACAAGAGAGACTCAAATGGCTCACACAAAATATATGCTTGCTACATTTTGTGATCCACATGTGATAGTGAGTCTCATCCTCCAGATCCAGGATCTCTCAGTCATAAAGGAGATGCTGGTAACTAGGGTGTGTAAACAGGAACACCAAAGGCATAGGCACAGTGAGGATGTAGCACAGGAAAGACTGGCCACCTCAGAGATAGTGCAAGCAGGAGCATCACCCTTTCAGCTACTACTTCCTCCCCACTTCAGTATGCCAAAGCCATGTTGCCTGCAAAGAACCATTTCTTCTGACAGTCCATTGCTAAAGCAGTTGGCAAGAGAGACCTTTGGCCCACCCCAGCAAGAGACACCCCAGCACAAATTTCTGTGACACGATATCTCGCAGAGCCCTTCAAAGACATGGACACAGATGCATTGTCATATCAGGCTCTCAAGTCCGGGGTCAGGTCAGACCTAGCCAAAGTGGTTGAGTAGTTGAGTACTATCTTTCTTGCCTACCAACCAACCTGCATGCCCAGTGAATGTGTCCTCTTAATGGCAGGGTACATCTTGAGCTCTCATTTGGCACCAGATTTGATGAAGAGCTGGTCTTTTTGAAATCATTCTGGTCTTGCTTGGATTTCCAGAATTTCTATGCAAGTGGCAAGATGACTGAAAGCACTTTGAAGGCCTAGCTGCTTCTCTGCCTACCTGCCATGTCCCTGATATACTACGTTATGGGTTTTGCTGCCACGTGCCTAGCTGCTATGCTGCAGATGTACCACCTTACTGCTACCGTACTATCTCCCATGCTCCAGAAACACTACCTTATGGGTCTTTCTGCCACTGCTCTGCCCACCTGCCATACTCCTCATATATCATTAGAAGTGTCTTGCTGCTAACAATATGCCTACCTGCCATGCTCCTGATATACCACCTTAGAGTGTCTTGATGTCACATGCCTATTTACCATAAAATGCCATTCCCCCCCCAAAAAAAAAAAAAAAGTGATCAAATTTGAATTAATGCCTGGAAAGGGGACAATAAGTAAATCTACAACTCTAGCACTAAGCTTTCAAATGGGAAACTTTGATAGAATGAGGAAAATAGAAAAGAACCTGAGAGGTGCAGCTACAAAGCTTAAGAGTATACAACAGGCATGGACATTGTTTAAAAATACCATCTTATTAGCACAGTCTAAACGTATTCCACACATTAAGAAAGGTGGAAGGAAGGCCAAATGATTGCTAGCATGGTTAAAAGCTGAGGTAAAAGAGAATATTTTAGCCAAAATAACTTCCTTCAATCTGAAGAAAATAGGAAAAAAAATAAGCTTTGGTAAGTTAAATGTAAAACATTGATAATACGGGCTAAAAGAATTTGAAAAGAAGTTCACTGTAGAGGGAAAAACTCATACTAAAAGCTTTACAAAGCAGGAAGTCTGTAAAGGAGTCAGTTGGACCATTAGATGATCGAGGGGTTAAAGGGACATTCAAGGAAGATAAGGTCATCGTGGAAAGATTAATTTCTTTGCTTCGGTGTTTACTGAAGAGGATGTTGGGGACATACCCATTCTGGAGACGGTTTTCAAGGGTGCTAATTTGGTTGAACTGAACCAAATCATGGTAAACCTGGAAGAGGTAGTAGGCCATTTTGACAAATTGAAGTGTAGCAAATCACTTGGACTAGATGGTATCCATCCCAGGGTTCTGAAAATGAAAAAATATTTCAGACCTATTACTAGTAATTTGTAACCTATCATTTAAATGATCCATTGTACCTGAGGACAGGAGGTGGCCAATATAACCCAGATATTTAAAAAGGGCTTCGAGATGATCCAGGAAACTATCAACTGATGAGCCTGACTTCAATGCCAGGAAAAATCATGAAAACTATTCTAAAGATCAAATTCATAGAATATATAAATAGACAGGGTCCAATGGGACACAGCCAGCATGGATTTACCAAAGGGAAGTCTTGCCTCACAAATCTGCTACATTTTTTTTTGAAGGGGTGAATAAGCATGTGGATAAAGGTGAACCGGTAGATGTGGTGTTTTTGGATTTTCAGAAGGTGTTTGACAAACAGCCTCATGAAAGGCTTCTAAGAAAACTAAAAAGTCATTGGATAGGAGGTGATGTCCTTCTGTGGATTGAAAACTGGTTAAAAAACAGGAAACAGAAAGTAGGATTAAATGGATAGTTTTCTCAGTGGGAAAAAGGTAAACAGTGGAGGGTTCTAAGACCTCTACTTTTTAATATATTTATAAATGATCTGGAAAATGGTATGATGAGTGAGGTGATCAAATTTGCAGATGACACAAAATTATTGAGTAGTTAAATCACAAGCAGATTGTGATAAATTACAGGAGGACTTTGTGAGACTGGAACATTTGGAGTCTGAATAGCAGATGAAATTTAATGTGGACAAGTGCAAGATGATGCATGCAAGGAAAAATAACTCATACTGTAGTTACATGATCTTATGTTCCATATTAAGAGTTACCACACAGAAAAAAAGATCTAGGCGTCATAGTGGATAATACATTGAAATCATCAGCTCAGTGTGCTACAGCGGACATAAAAGCAAACAGAATTTTAGGAATTATTAGGAAGGGAATGGTGAATAAAATGAAGAATTTCATAATGTCTCTGTATCACTCCATGGTGAGAATTCACTTTGAATACTGTGTACAATTCTGGTCACTGCATTTCATACAATATCTAGTTGTACTGGAGAAGGTACAGAGAAGGGCGATCAAAACAACAAAGGGCATGGAATGGTTCACCTATGAAGAAAGATGACAGAGGTTAGGGCTATTCAGCTTGGTGGGGGGGGGGGGGGGTAGGGCTATTCAGCTGAAGGGGGATATTATAGAGGTCTATAAAATCATGAAAGGACTTGAATGGGTAAATATGAATCGGTTATTTAGTCTTTCTGATAGTACAAGGACTAGCAAATAGCACATTTAAAACAAATCAGAAAAAATTCTCTTTCACTCAACGCACAATTAATCTCTGGAATTCATTGCCAGAGGATGTGCTAAAGGCAGTTAGTGTACCTGTATTTAAAAAAGGTTTGGATGGATTCCTAGAGGAGAAATCCATAGTATTAATCATGTTGACTTAGGGAATAGCCACTAGAGATGTGAATCGTGTCCTCGATCGTCTTAACGATCGATTTCGGCTGGGAGGGGGAGGGAATCGTATTGTTGCCGTTTGGGTGTGTAAACTATCGTGAAAAATCGTTAAAATCGTGAGCCGGCACACTAAACCCCCCTAAAACCCACCCCGACCCTTTAAATTAAATCCCCCACCCTCCCGAACCCCCCCCCAAATGCTTTAAATTACCTGGGGATCCGGCGGTGGTCCAGAACAGCGGCGGTCCGGAACGGCCCCCTCAATAGAATCGTGTTGTCTTCAGCCGGCACCATTTTTCAAAATGGCCGCCGCAAAATGGCGGCGGCCATAGACAAAAACGATTCGACGGAGGAGGTCGTTCCGGACCCCTGCTGGACTTTTGGCAAGTCTTGTAGGGGTCAGGAGGCCCCCCCAAGCTGGCCAAAAGTTTCCTGGGAGTCCAGCGGGGTTCCGGGAGCGATTTCTTGCCGCAAATCGTTTTCGTACGGAAAATGGCGCCGGCAGGAGACCGAGTGCAGGAGGTCGTTCAGCGGCGGTCCGGAACCCCCGCTGAACAACCTCCTGCAGTCAATCTCCTGCCGGCGCCATTTTCCGTACGAAAACGATTCGCGGCAAGAAATCGCTCCCAGAACCCCGCTGGACTCCCAGGAAACTTTTGGCCAGCTTGGGGGGGCCTCCTGACCCCCACAAGACTTGCCAAAAGTCCAGCGGGGGTCCGGAACAACCTCCTCCGTTGAATCGTTTTTGTCTATGGCCGCCGCCATTTTGCGGCGGCCATTTTGAAAAATTGCGCCGGCTGAAGACAACACGATTCTATTGAGGGGGCCGTTCCGGACCGCCGTCGTTCTGGACCACCGCCGGATCCCCAGGTAATTTAAAGCATTGGGGGGGGGTTCGGGAGGGTGGGGGATTTAATTTAAAGGGTCGGGGATGGGTTTTAGGGAGTTTTAGTGTGCCGGTTTTCCTGCCCTCCCCCTTCCCCCGATTTACGATTTTTTAACGATAAATCGGGGGAATTGGTATTGTATCGTGGCCCTAACGATTTTTTGACGATTTAAAATATATCGGACGATATTTTAAATCGTCAAAAAACGATTCACATCCCTAATAGCCACTGCTTTGCTTATTACCCGCATCAGTAGTGTGGAATTTTCTCTTCTTTACTTTCCTAACACATAGATTTGTTGCCTTTTTAATAGCTCCTTTTAATTTGGCTCACTGTTGTTCCTCCTCACCTGTTTTCTCCCAGTTTTCCAGTTCTTCCTCCAGGTACATCTCCATTTTTCAAAGTCCACATTTGTGAAATTCAAAACTCGGGTCTTTATGTGACTTCTCTGTATCCTGCTTGAGATATCAAACCATACCGTCGGATGATCACTAGTGCTCAGGTGAGCCCCTACCCAAACGATCTGGTTCTCTAAGGAGGTGGCTGAATATCCCTGAATGTTTCTGTAATGCTCCCCCCAAACCTCAATCCACCTCCCAAAAACTCATCCCGAATCAAAGTGCACCTTTACAATGGTGCATATATTGAGTGTCTGGCTGAGTCCTATAAGGAGGTATGTGTGCTCTCGTTCTCTCTCTCTGTCCGTGTCCTGTAAGATATGTGAAATGGCTGCAGACATAAGAACATAAGAACATGACATACTGGGTCAGACCAAGGGTCCCTCAAGCCCAGCATCCTGTTTCCAACAGTGGCCAATCCAGGCCATAAGAAACCTGGCAAGTACCCAAAAACTAAGTCTATTTCATGTTACCGTTGCTACATACATGAAGAATATTTTAAAACCTATGGGGTAGATTTTAAAAGAAGCGCGATCAGCCTACTTTTGCTTGCGCATCAGACTCAAGCAAAAGTACGCTGGATTTTAGTAGATACGCGCGGAGCCGCGCGTATCCACTAAAATCCTGGATCGGCGCGCGCAAGGCTATCGATTTTGTATAGCCTGCGCGCGCCGAGCCACGCTGCCTCCCCCCGTTCCCTCCAAGGCCGCTCCGAAATCGGAGCGGCCTCGGAGGGAACTTTCCTTTGCCCTCCCCTCACCTTCCCCTCCCTTCCCCTACCTAACCCACCCACCCGGCCCTGTCTTAGGGGTGTGCATTCGGATTGACCGCATTAGTAAAACGCAACTCATATTTTTTTTTTACTTAAAAAATTGATTCGACATAAACGATCGGATTTCCCACATATCGAACATAGATATGTTCGATATGTGGGAAATCGCGATTGTTGAGCCAAAATAAAAATATAAACCCCCTCACCCTCCTTAATCCCCCCCCCAGACTTACCACAACTCCCTGGTGATCGAGCGAGGAGTGAGGACGTCATTTCTGCAATCCTTGGCGAGAAGCATGTGACATCGGCGGCACGTCGAGTGACGCCGGCGTCACGTGATTCCCGGCTCGTTCGCGCCGGATGGCTCGTTCGGCACAAAAAGAACTTTTGGCCAGCTTGGGGGGGCCTCCTGACCCCCCCAAGCTGGCCAAAAGTTCTTTTTGGGCCGAACGAGCCGTCCGGCGCGAACGAGCCGGGAATCACGTGACGCCGGCGTCACTCGACGTGCCGCCGATGTCACATGCTTCTCGCCAAGGATTGCAGAAATGACGTCCTCACTCCTCGCTCGATCACCAGGGAGTTGTGGTAAGTCTGGGGGGGGATTAAGGAGGGTGAGGGGGTTTAAATTTTTTTTTTGCACATATGTACATATACCCAACTCATTGGATTTTTTTTATGTCCATATTGGCCGCAAGTGGGACCCCCTTTCGGACATAAAAAATATGAACATAAAATTTTGCTCTGCACATCCCTACCCTGTCTACACCCCCCCTTACCTTTGTCGGGGGATTTACGCCTCCCGGAGGGAGACGTAAATCCCCGCGCGCCAGCGGGCCTGCTGCGCGCCGGGCCGCGACCTGGGGGCGGGTACGGAGGGCGCGGCCACGCCCCCGGGCCGTAGCCACGCCCCCGTACCCGCCCCCAAAACACTGCCGACACGCCCCCGGAACGCCGCGACGACCGGGCAGGCCCCCGACATGCCCCCGACACGCCCCCCTCCGAGAACCCCGGGACTTACGCGAGTCCCGGGGCTCTGCGCGCGCCGGGAGGCCTATGTAAAATAGGCTTCCCGGCGCGCAGGGCCCTGCTCGCGTAAATCCGGGCGGATTTATGCGAGCAGGGCTCTTAAAATCCGCCCCTATGTGCACACGTTATTAAATAGCATGTATCTTTGCCATGGCAAGATGCACATTTGTGGCCCCTTTTAAAATCTTCCCATGCATTTGTGGACTTCCTAAATGAATGGAAGGGTCCCATAAATGAAACAAAACATATTTATCTCATAAGCTTGCTGGGCAAACTGGATAGACCATTTGGTCCTTTTCTTCCGCCATCTCTATGTTTCTCTGTATATTTATGTTTCCCATTCTAATCTATGGCCCATTGACGTATATGGCTGTGTACTCCTGAACAAGAAAATTATCTGGTAACTATAGCATCCAAGTCTTGCCTGTGTGACCTCACAGCTTTGTCAGAGCTAAAGCAGGATAAGTTGGCAAGGAAACCAAAGAAAGGATAAATCACAGTGCAGCATCTTTTTAAATAGCCTATAGTTGCTATCTAGATCAAGTGATGCTGACTCACTCCCTCTGAAAATGCTGAGCATGTGCAAGAAGTAGTCTGTATTTCATCTGTAGCTGTTAGCAGAGAAAGATATGTTTATAGAAGCTCTCACATAGTTTTAAAAAAGCTTAGAAACTTTTGGATTTGGCACTGGTAAAGTGCTGCTTCTAATATTCTTTCTACTGCAGCAATCTCACTCACTCTACCAGAAAGACAAAGGTGGTGTGCTGCTGTTGATTTTGACTTTTCTATTCACTGAGGGAGAATCAGGATGGGAGACAATGTTGAGGTTGTGGCAATGCTAGTGATTTTTTTTTTGTCTTTGGTCAGTGAAGTGAGCACAGCACACTGACGCACTAAAGAGAAGAAGAGTCTTACCAAGCAGTCAGTCATTAGGGTTGCATTTAGGGTTTAACACTTTTTCTCAGCTTGGAGTCATTCATCAATACACATAGCACAATATACATTTAGGGCCTGATTTTAAAAAGCATTTACATGTGTAAACCTGGTTTTATACATGTAGATGTACTTTACTAGAGTAAATGGTCTTTTGAAAATTGCTACAATATATGCCATTGAATTATCCATAGGATTTACTCACATAAGTGCACTTTTTTTTAGTAAATGGCTTTTAAAAATTGATATAATGATTATATATTTTGCAAACTGTTCCCTTGCTACTCCAGAAGAGAGGCATTAAACTAGTTTATGCAATGTTGTCTCATTTTGTCTGGCATGGGAAACTATATTTACATGGCAGAACATGCATGGGCATAAATAATATGAGGTCAATATTCATCAGGCTGGTGAGTGGGAAAGTTCCCTGGAAAAATTTAGCTGGATATTCAATGGAGCATAGCCGGATAAGTGTTCCGCAAAAAATACCAGGCTCAGGTTACCCGGGTAACTTTAGGTCGTCTTTTTTTCCAGACTTACCTGGTTCAATCTAGCTAGGTAATGGTGAATATATGTGTTCGATGGCTACAGTTTATCCCTACTTCTGCAATGCCTCCATCACCACCAGCTTTTATCTGGCTAAATATTGTCTGGGTGATGAGTTACCCAGACAAAATTAAGCTGGAGAGTATAGGAAATGTTTAAATCTTGAGGTTTTTCTAGGTAACTTGAAAAGTTACTACATGTAATTTTGTAGTTGAACTGAGTTGTAGAAGCATTGTGAATGAGTTAGAGGAAATGAGATAGGTCTTTGATATTTAAAGTCACTTTTGAGAATGGTGTCTTTCTGTGTATTATATTTTATTTTACCTTTCCTGGTGTCATCACCCAGACAAAATTTAGCCAGATAAAAGCTGGTGGTGATGGAGGCGTTGCAGAAGTAGGGATAAATTGTAGCCCATGCATGTTCTGCCATGTAAATATAGTTATATGGGGCCTTGCATGGCTCTAGTAAATTGGCACACTATAGAAAGAGTCAAGACACAAAGAAAACTGTTAGAAGGGTCACTATGCATCAAACTTGACAAATAAATGTATATAGGGGTTTCAGCAAGCTGGCATTACATCTGACTGTGACTTACGACTGATGCTAGTCCTCTCAATAATAAACCCGGTCCATATTTTTACAAACATATTTTTTGTCACTTTGCTAATTTCAAACTAATCGTGAAGTATAAAGCTTCAAACAAATGGAAAACTCAAAACTTTCCAAAAAATCCCTGAGGCTTCAAATGACAGTCTTTCAAAAGTGGTTAGCGAATCCCAATGTCCTGACACCAATCAGCGACTCATATCTAGACTGCATCAGGGAAAGTAAGTTGTAAAGTTATCTGCGACAAAAGCATTAGGTGTACACCTTACTGCTTGATGAAAATGGCATCCTGGAACTGCTTCTCCGGATGGTGATTTTTAAAGAACCTGATGACAAAATGGAACACATCACACATAACACAGCATCAAAACAGCTGATAGACGTAGTGCATCTTTGCTCAAGTTATGTCAGTAATCGATCTTGATCATTGCCTCGAATGTCTATCTTAACCTGGTCAAAGACAAAACAATTCAAAGATGAAAAAGGAGCCTCCATCTTGTGTGTTTTCAGGCAACTTTTATGTTCCACAATGCATCTTTTGAAAACTCTTACTTTTTCTTACAGAAAGAAAGCAAACAAGGGCAAAAAATTATGTATATAACAAAATCCGATGCCCAAGCAGTCACATGCAGAAGATGGTACTTCTAACTATCCACAGGATTAATAAACTCAGCCTGCTTCAATTGATACATAGTTGTACCTGGGAATTTTTGGATTTTGCCTGTTTGGAGATTAGCAGCAAGGAGGAGGAGGGAATTTTGATATTATTTTCCGATATACAAGACAGTGCCTGAAATTTCTAGAAAGTGCTGTTTAGGTGCTAATACACCTACCTGCAGGAAAGGAGGTTCAGCACCTATGTGATGATTTCTATCACTATAATTTGCACCAGATAGTGCTAACTCCCTGCTTCCTCCCGCTCCTAGGATTTTTCTTCCTCTCCTTTCTCCTTACTACCATCTTTCTCTTCCCACTTCTCCTTTCTCATACTTCTCTGTGGTCTGCAGATGATCTTTCTTCTCTATCCCGATCGCAGGATTCTGACTTTTCTTCTTTGTGCGCCTCTCTCCTTCTCCCACCTCACCCCTCTGACTCTCCCACTCTGCCACCATGCATGTGCCCCTCTGTTTTCTCCTCCCTCTCTCTGACCAGGCATCTCCTCCCCCTTCTTCCTTCCCATCCCTCAAAACTTATAAAGGGCTACAACATTTGGGAAGCGCTGCAGGTGAGGAGCTGCCTACTTGCCACATATTCTGCAGCAGCTTCAGACACACTGTGCAGGAGAGTGGGAGAGGCAATGGGTCCTTGTAGGTGAGGCCTCTTCCTCTCCCATGCTCCTGCAGCATTTCTTGCATACTGCCACATGAATATTTTTTTTTAAGTGTCAGAGTCCTATGGAGCCGGAAATCTCTCTGAGTTCGAGTTAAACACAGAAAACCCCCCTCAGAGCTAGGATTTTTGCACCTGTGAAACCTACATAGGACTATTGATTGAAAGAGGAACAATGGATCCTCTTGCAGCTCTCAGCGTTAGCTCTGGTTCACTGAGCCACTGAACCACAGAAAGTGTAAATTATGTGCCGTTTGACTTAAAAACCATTTAAGTTAGAGAAGTAGGTGATTGTGATGGATGGCAGAAACTTACTTGAGCAGAGCTGAAAATTGTTTGCATAACTCAATATGGCATGAGGTAGGTCCCAACTGCTTCTGAGCCAGCAACCTCCACAGCCTCCTGACAAACTCAGGAAAACACTAACCTGTCATGGTCATTTTTTTTTTTTTAATCCCAGACAGGTTCTAGAGTGTTACACTGCATATTTCATTCACTGACTGCTTCATGTCAAAAGCAGGCAAAGACTATGTTAAGTCCATACGGGTGACTGGGTAAGCCAATGGAATAGGCAGCTGGGCTTGTCCTTCATCCACTTCCACATCCCTAGAGTGAAGCAGATTTAATCCAGTGCCGTGGGGATGACTGTGCAACAGGCTGAAAATATCCACTACCAATTCATATACATCTGGTCCAGACTAAGGTTTCTGCTGCTGAAGCTGTACAAGGAAAGCCTGATCCACTTACCAGGAACAGGTTTCAGGTTTGTTTGGTTGGTTTGTTTAGCCCATGGGACAGTAGGCAGTTAGGTAAGCTGCTTCCACTCTGCAAACTAAGGGCAGGCTGGAATAAAAAAAACAGGAGAGAAAAAAAAGGCAAGGAGAAGCAATCACTCTTCCTTAAAGGCTCCTTTTTTTCTGAGGAAGGGTGAAACTACTTTGTTGGGTGCTATTTTTAAGGATTATGTAGCTCCTGAAGAAAGTTGTTCTATGTTTTGGCTGATACCTCTCAAGTACTTTGTTGCTAATAAGTCTTTTCCTTTTGTGACTGAGCTGTGAATTAACTGTTTTAAGTTTCAGAGGCTCACTGACAGAGTGCTCCTCACCTTTCCACTGCCTCTCACACTCTGTTTACACTCTAACAACAGGTTGTCAAGATTACAACATCAATGAGGCTACAGTGAAAAGCCAATGTTGCTTTATATGAGTGCCTACTAGGGGGGTGGGGCTAGAGCAAAGAAAAAATGTTAGATGTTAGATGCTTAGCACTGATTTTCAGCACCAGGCATTTAACGGAGGTCCCTAAATCTTGACAAATTAATTTCTGCCCTAAATTTAGGAGGGTACGTTTAAGGATTCTAAATTTAGGTGAATTTTCAGGCAAACATTTAAGCTTCTAAATGCAGCTGAAAATCTTTACAAATTTAAGGTCCTAAAATATAGGCACCTAATTTTAGGAAATGAACATTTTTTGAAAACTAACTCCACAGTTATTGAAGTGGACCACAAGTGACAAAACATTTAAGTTCCACAGTACTTGGGGAGAATTTGCTGCCTCTTTTTTGTTATGAGTTCCAAAAACCGCACATCACGGTGGTACAGTGTCTGCTGCTTTTGCATACAAAAGTCTAAAACAGAGTCCAAACAGCAATGTACTTTCAACGTTCCTGCAAACCTCTGCCTTCGACATATTTTACAATCTTTACACTAATAAGCAGGAAAATGTTTTCTTCAATGTGCCTTCAATCCTTAAGCCAATTCAGAAACATTTGAATGCAGCAGCTGGCATTATACCTCCAACAGGCATTCTTATGTGGGTAGTGTTTTTCTTCTCCCAAATAGTACCAGTATAGCAGCAAAAAAGAAAATGATTGCCAGGCCGTATCGCATCACAGAGTGACTGAATCCATTCCTCCTTTAGGTGATCTGATTGCCCCCACAAAGTTTAGAAGCTCATTTCAAACAATCCAGTTTTCTCCTTCTTACGCTTACTGATTTCCAGTGGGTTTACTGCTCTTCAGGTGAGGCACCGAAACCTAGGCCACCGCTGCCACAATCAGTGACGAGAGTTGCATTTCCACATCAGGGAAAGCATAGGAGAGCCTGCTCCTTCTCCAGTCTCTGAGAAAGAAAAAACGGAACCTTTCCTCAAACGGATGGATCACAGACCGGATCAAACTACAGGCAGTCTCTCTCAAAGGGGTGTTGGAAGAGCATACCAGTGTTACAGAGAGCCAAAGGACTACACATGCATTGCATCTTTAGCTACAACAGATTAGGCAGTTCTAAGACTAGATAAATTAACAAATCTAAATTGAAAATAATTTATTTTTTTTAGATGGCACACCCAAAAGATGTCTCGATTTGTGCCCTAAGCCAGATGCTTGTGGTAAGTAGGGGGAAGGCAGACACAATTTCCAGCAAAACAAGGGCCAGGCCAGGATGTTACATTTTATCAGCTGTAATAAAATCATGTTTGAACACTTTAAATGCTTCTCACAAGGCAATACTTAACCAATAAGCTCATTAATTTGGCTGATACTGTACTCCTGAGGAAAATAATCACATTGGAAGGTTAAGCTGCACAAAAGTGTGCAGGAGGTTGTGGGAAAGGGTTATGCACAATATAATTTCAAAATAAAAGATCAATTAAGCACAGGAATGTGCAATTCATAATTTCTGTATATGTTAAATTGGTAAATGTTATTTATTAAGAAAAGAGATGTTTTGTGGGATTAGGGGTTACAAGGCCTGGTGCAATTCTGCTGGATCCACCTGTACCTCCTAGCCTGGCACTGTCTTTGCTCTATGGACCGCTGCAGATTATGGCCTGTCAGTGCTCCTGAAGAAGCAATGTCGGACATGGGATGGGGCTACTGTGAAAGTGCAGGGCTAGCGTAGTCATCCTGATTCCAAATTCCCTCTCCCTGAGAATGTCTCTCAAAAGGACCGCTCTGGTTGTAAGACTGTCATCTGACAAGTAAGGAGCTTTGCCTGTTATGTTGGTCTGAAGAAGTTGAGGAGCTGATGGGAAGCTGGTTTTCACCTAGGACATCATTTGCACTAGAGCTTTCCCTGTGTAAGACTCTCTTGCTCATCTTGGCTGATCCCTGGACATAAGAGGGCATGCAGGAAAGCAGGAAAGCTTGAAGAAAAAAAAAATTCAGAATAGTAGCTTATTAGTAATGAAGTCCATATTCAGACACAGTCTGGCTAGCAAAGTGAGTCGGATAAACTAATTTTGGAGGTACATTCGATAGTGAAAATGCATTACTGAATACAGCAGACTTAGCCAGCTAAGTCATCCGACTAACTCTGAACATCGGAGTTAGCCAGCTAACTTAACCGGATAACTCAACTCCTCTCAGTTACACCCCTGAAATGTCCCAAACCTAGGGCCTCATTTACTAAGCATTTTTCCATAGACATAGAATAGGAAAAAAGTCTTAGTAAATCAAGCCCTTAGCCAGCTAAATTCTAGTTGGTTAGCTTATTAGCCAGCTAGAATTTAGCAGGATAAGTACCTAAACATTTATTTAGCCAGCTAACTTCTGAACAGTGGTGTATGAAGGGGGGCTGCGGGGGTGCAGTCCATCCTGAGTGACCGCCGGGAGGTCGGCAGCCACGAGTGGAGCCCATCCTGCTTGTTTTAGAAGAAGGAGGCCTCCAGGCCGTGAGTGGTGGGACTACTGGGCGACCGCCTAGAGCGCCACGGGTCTGGAGCTGGCAACTGCATAGCCTTTTCTTCCTCTTCCTGCCCCCCCGTGGCCCGGAAGAGGAAGTGGTGGGTCCATGCGGGCGGGAAGAAGGAAAGGTCATACAGTCATGGCCTGAAGTAGGAGGAAGAGCAACAGCACTGCCTCCCACCCTCCCCACTGCAGATGCAGGAAGTAGAGCCACACCAGCCCCCTTGCCGCCTCAAGAAAATTGAAGACTCCCTGTCTGTTGTGGGGGCTGAAGGAGGAAACTGCTGCTGTGCTTCTGATGGGAAGCGGGATAGGAAGTGAGAGCATGTTTGTGTCTATGTGTGTGTGTGTGTATATGTGTATGGGAGTGAGGGTGCATGTTTGTGTGTGAGAGAGGGTGTGAGAGAGTATGACAGAAGTGGAGGGAGCCTGTGAACAGGGGTGTGTGAAAGTGTGTGCAAGAGAGAGAGCCTGTGTGACGGATAGTGGGACCAGATATCACTGGGAGGGACGGGGGACGGAGAAGTGAATCTTGAGGGGGTACCAAAGGAAGTATCCACCCTGGGTACCAAATACTTTAGGTACGCCACTGCTTCTGAATTAGCCAGCTAAATGCTTTTGAATGTGAACCTCAGAGATTTTAATTGAACCAAAATCAGTACCAGTAAGAACTATTCTTATTTCAGATATGCTGCACAGTAGGGAGTGTAGACCGATTTCTTTTACATCTACGTGTTCTGCATTCAGAATCTATCCTTCATGTTGGGAACTTTGCCAGTATTCAGAAATGAACACATCCGCTCAGCCATGCCCCATTTTTTTC
The DNA here is from genome assembly GCF_901001135.1 of Rhinatrema bivittatum. Taxonomy (NCBI): domain Eukaryota; kingdom Metazoa; phylum Chordata; class Amphibia; order Gymnophiona; family Rhinatrematidae; genus Rhinatrema; species Rhinatrema bivittatum. Next base: position 57,924,011 of record NC_042622.1, read on the forward strand.
CTTCCACATCCCTCTTGCAAACTATTTCAATGTCTGAAGGGCAGCACCTGGGTGACCTCTCCTACATACAGTGATAGGAAATGTGCTAGGAGACCAGGGAGAGGTGCGTGAGTGCTATCTTCGTTCGTGCACCAGTTTGCACCATCACCGTATTCATTATGCGTCATTAAACAGTGAGGCCACATCCTAAATGATGACCAATTTGGCAGTCCTGGACACATGTTTTGCCCTTTCCTTCCTCAGAGCAATGTGTTGAACATTTTCATGTGAAACTGAATGGTGATTAAGCTTCCAGCACGCAATGGTTTGCTGTCAGCAATCCTGTCAGCATTCAAAATGGATCAGAAAAGTCTATCGCTAACTAATTTTTACGGTAGAACTCAAAATATTTTTTTTAGCAATATTTTCATTGTATTCCCCAGATAATCTTTGGAGCAGAATGTTTGTTGCCAGGGAGGAACTGTTTGCACAATAATATTACGTTTCACTGATACAGGTATGCACAGAAATTTACAAGGCAATTTTCAAACTGAGCACATTGGGACAAAGGTACTTTTTGCCCACCTACTTTGCAACAATTTTCAAAACCAAAGTAAGCTAGTAAACATTTCTTTTGAAGCTTACATGGGTACAGGGTACCTGTGGACATTTGCACAGCGACTATGCAGCCGAATATCCCCAGAGATATCACTGCTTAGCAAAATAAGTTTTATCTGTCTAAGTTTAGACCTGCAATTAAGTAGGTCTAACATAGACAGATAACTTAAGTGGATAAGTCTGAACAACGTTGCCCTGTTATACCCATTGTTCACCCATAAGTTATCCGGCTAAAATCTTAGCTGCATAAGTGACTTATCCATCTAAATGGCAGCCGCTGAGCATAGCCAGATATTCAGCAGCTGATGCTTAGCCAGATAAGTCCTACTTATCCAGCTAAGTAACTTTTGGATATCGATGCAAATAATAATGATCATTTTGTATTTATATTCCACTTTTCATGGCACTTCAAAGCGGATTACATTCAGGTACTGCGGGTATTTCCCTATCCCCAGAGGGCTTACGGTATACAAGTATTGTTACCACAGTATGCCAAATTCATAACCTCACTGTGACAATACATCATCATACCTGCAGGAGTAAATAACAGAGATGTAAATGGCCCAAACCCCCACCTCCATCATGGAGTTTTATAATCTTCCTATAGAGCTCCTCTGGAGTTTGAGCACAGCTGGAGCTATTGCTGAACAAGTTCTGAGAGAGTTGTGCAAACTCAGGGAGCCATGGCCTTCAGTTCTGATCAAGGGTTTATTATTTTCCCCTGATGGTAGTAGTTCAAAGAGAAGGCGTGGCTCAGTGGCTTGCACATCAGTTTTCAAATCCCGCTTCTCTTGCAGGCATACTTTGTGACGTTGGGCATGTCATGTTATCTCCCCTTACCTTGGGTATACACTTAAAGATGAATTTTAAAAGCCTGGCGCGTGCCAAAGCCAGGCGATACATGCATAAGTTGGGCTGGTGTGCACCGAGCGGATTTTAAAAGCTGCCCGGATATGTGTATACTTGCTGCTGTGCACACAAATGAAAAATTCAAAAAAAAGGGGCGGGGTGTGAGAGGGACATGGGTGTTCCTGAATTTTAAAATTCCCCTACTTATGCGGTAGAAGAGGTATTTGTGCGCACAGATACGTGTCCCCTTAAAATTGCACACACGTACACGTGTATGTTATAAAATGACCGTGTGCCTGGGTGTGGGCCAATGAACATGCACACAGGTGTGCCTATGTGCCACTATGAAAGTTACCGTCCCTGAAGATAACTTGAAAACATGCGGATGCGCGATCATATATGCATATATATGGGTGTGCGCACACGCAACCATATATGCATGTACATGGATGCGTGCAAATCTACTTATGCACAGGTTATAAAATACACGTAAAATGCACTTAACCATACTTGTGCATGTTGTAAATGCAGGCATATACCAGTTTTCATTTGTCCGGATAAGTAGCAGCTTTGACGCTACTTGTCTGGCTATGCAGTGCTTTACAAATGTATTTGGTTAATTAAGATGGTTGGATAAGTCAGAAAAGCCCATGAGGTAGATTTTAAAAGCCTGGCGCGTGCCAAAATCGGAAGATGCGTGCTCAAGTTGGGCTCGCATGCACCCATCAATTTTTAAGATGCCCAGATGCACACGTTATCTCCCACTATACACACATCTCAAAAAGGGGCATGGTCTGGGTTGGGCATGGGTGTTTTGAGACATATCCAAGAGACCTGCACGTAAATACTTACATGCCCCGGCTGCATACATTTATTTCTGTTATGGAGGAGGTGTAAGTTGTAAAAAAAAAAAAAAATTGCCATTTTTTAAGCATTTATAGGGTCTGGGGGTAAGTGGGTGGAATGCAGGCTTAAGAATCAGGGGGCTTTGGAGGTCCTAGCTCTAGACTAAGCGAACGGGTGGATGAACTGGTGAAACTGGTCATGGCGTGGATGCTTCCCAGTTTTAAAATACCCAGACTTATGCAGTAGAAATGGAATTTAAGTGCGCACAAGTGCGAACATATGTGCGCACAAGTTATAAAATTGCAGAGTCCCTGGGCGTGCGCTAATGCATATGTGTCAATGTGTGCCTGCACCCCACTTTGAAAATTGTCATCTAACTTACCCCAGGATTCATCATTCCACTATAATTAAAATTATAATTGTGAAATGATGAGTCGCAAAAAAAAAAAGTGGCAGGGTGACAATAGTGTATAGCTGGCCTCATGGCGGCGGTGCATTTTCACCCGCCGCGGTTTAGACCACGCTGTACATTATCGCCCCCATGGTGCCACCCGTAAAAGGTGAGGTTATTTCCGGCACTACTGCCCTAACGCACGCGATAACTGCTCATAGTTATTTCCGGCACTACTGCCCTAACGCACGCAATAACTGCTCATAGCGTTTTGATGAATGACCCCCTTAGCCGGCTAAGTAGTACGTATCAGAGTTATCTGGCTATCTTACTTACAGATCGATACAGTAAGGCCGCGGTAGAAACAGTGCGGCAGTGTCAGGCGCACCCTTCCTCCCCGCACGCACAGTCCTCTAGACCTAGCGCCTGATACTCTCTTCTAATCGCATGCAAATGCATGCCGAGGCTGTGAAGTGTTAGGGAAGGGTTATGCCCGCGCAACCCATTTTACTGTATAGGCGCTTAATACAGCGCCTATACAGTAACCTGGGTGCGCTGGTACCTGTCATTTCAAATGACATTTGAAATGACAGGCACCGGGAGGAGGGAGGCGGCGAAGCGACTTACTTCCTGCCTTTGGTTTTTTTGCTTTGCCGCTGTGTCTCACCTCCTCCCGGAGCAGGGCACGAAAGCAGTCTTGCTCCGGGAGGAGGTGAGACACAGCGGCAAGCAAAAAAAAACCAAAGGAAAAAAAAAAAAACTTTTCTGAGCCATCAGCAGCGGCGGCGGGATCCGGGGTGGGTACGTGTTCGATCGGGCGAATAGGCAGGTAGGCGACAGCGGCGGCGGCGCAGCAAAAAAACCCAAAGCGACAAAAGTAACTTACTTTTCCGCGGCAGCGGCAGAGGCAGCGGGAGCGGGATCGGGGGGGGGGTAGGCGGCGTGTTTGATCTGAGCCATCAGTAGCTCCCCAGACGAAGATGGCCGCCTGCACGGGGAAAGCGTGCAATTGGCCGCTGAAGACGTGACGTCACGACGTTTGGCGTCATGGGGTGTGACGTCACGTCCTCAGCGGCCAATTGCACGCTTTCCCCCGTGCAGGCGGCCATCTTTTTGTCTTCGTTGGGGGAGCTACTGATGGCTACTGATGGCTCAGAAAAGTTTTTTTTTTCCCACCTACCCGCCCGCCCGATCGAACACGCCGCCTACCCCCCCCCTCCCCCCGATCCCGCTCCTGCTGCCGCTGCCCCGGAAAAGTAAGTTACTTTTGTCGCTTTGGTTTTTTTTGCTGCGCCGCCGCCGCTGTCGCCTACCTGCCTACTCGCCCGATCGAACACGTACCCCCCCCCCCCTGGATCCCGCCGCCGCTGCTGATGGCTCAGAAAAGTTTTTTTTTTTCACCTACCCGCCCGCCCGATCGAACACGCCGCCGCTACTGATGGCTCACGCCGCCGCTGTCGCCTACCTGCCTACTCGCCCGATCGAACACGTACCCACCCCCCCCCCCCCCCAGGATCCCGCCACCGCTGCTGATGGCTCAGAAAAGTTTGTTTTTTTTTTCCACCTACCCGCCCCCCCGATCCCGCTGCCCCTGCCCCCTCGCTGCCTACCCTATGTTCTTTAAATTATGTGGATCAGTTACAGTGCAGATAAGTGTGGGATTGGGGAGAGGTCCACCCAGGGCCGGTGCAAGGGGATTTGGCGCCCTAGGCGAGCCTTCTTCCTTGCGCCCCCCCCCCGGTCTCGGCCCCGACTCCTACCTCATTCTCAATCACGCCCGCTGACTGGGGTTTTCTGGGTCGCGAGCAGATTGGGCACTGCTTGCGGCCCGCCAAATCTCCACTCCTCTTTGCCACCACTTGCGGCCCCATATGGCTCGCACCCAGTGGCGCACCAAGGGTCTCCGGCGCCCAGGGGCCAATGCATTTGTGTGCCACAGAAAATCAGTGGCATCTCTAGACAGAAGAATTTGTTTTGGGTGGGGGGGGGAGCCAAAATGACATTTTCTTCATCTCACCCACCTCTATAGCATGGATCCTGCTTTAAAATTGGTTATAAAAAAAAGTGTTGTTAAAAAAAGTCCAAAGGGTCCTCTGCATTATTTTAAAAAGCTGGCCAGTTTCACACTTCTAGTAAAACTACTATAAAATTATTTGATAGCCTCATTCAACTAATTCTATATGGATTATGAGAGTGAAGTCTGGAATATATAGGAAGGGACAGAATGTCAATACAAATCCTGCACCTCCAGTTCTGTATCTCTGTGCATCCACTGAAATTCCCCCAAACAATGGAGCTTGGATGTTTCCCTTACAGCTCATCATATTAAAATATATTTTCAAATTCTGGTGTCACCTCACAGTAACAGCAGCACAAACACCTTCCACTGCCAGACACATTGTGAACTAACACAAAGCACCGCAAAAAAGACACCCAAAATCTATACTGCAATCCCATCATAACATAACAGTAATAACACCAAGGACTCAAACAACAATACCCTACCTGTGAATAAGCAAGGGTAAATATTACACTGGGTCCTAGAATACCAATACACCACCTACTGAGGAAACAAAACAAACCCGATTGCTATAGATCTCTATACAGACACTATATGATAGCAGAATCTCTCATCATGGTCACACACACAGAGCAGAGACAGACCCTCACCAAATACAGAATACAAAATAAAGGAGCACAAATTAGAAAAAACTGAAATGGAAACCCCAAGAAGCCAGACTCTGTGTATTAGCAATGGAAAAACAGAACAACCATTCCTCATAAAACAAATAAAATCAAGAAACAAAGCATCAGTTATAATAGTAAAACCATACTAATAAAATATTTTAAAACTACTGATAAATAGAATTTCTATTAATTAAAATCATATATATTTTTTACAATTTCCCAAACACCAATAAAATATTTCAAAACAGTACATATATCAAATAACACACAATAATTAAAACTAATAAGGATTTTAAAAAGCCCCTGCTGTCCATACATGGGAGCTCTTGATTTCCAGTCACCCTGATATTGTCCAGGATTAGGAGGTTATCCTCTCTCTCTCACACATACTCACATGTCCATTCTCTCTCACACATACACTGTCACATACATACACATTCATGCTCTTATACCCAACCATAACCTCTCGCTCTCACAGACACTGACACACTCAGGCACTCTCTCCCCCTCCACACACACCCCCCACACAAACTCTTACTCCCCTGGATTTTCTCATACACACTCATGCTCTCACTCTCACTGGCTCCCTCACATACACACAAACACACACTCCCAGGCAAGCTCCCACTCGTTCTCACACAGACACACACACACACAGGCAAGCTCCTAGTCATTCTCACACTGAACCCCAGGCAGGCTCCCATTCATTTTCACACCACTCCCTCCCCATCCCCCAGGCATGCACACATTCAGTCTCACACACACAGACCCCCAGGCAGGCACCAATTTATTCTCACACACACACATACACCACAAACAGGCAGGCACCTATTCTCACACATACAAACCCCAGGAAGACACCCATACATTCACAGACACACCCTCAGGCAGGCACCCATGCATTCACACACATACACCGCCAGGCAGACTCCCATTCATACACATGCACACAATAAAGGCAGAGACCCCCTCTCTTTCTTTTGCCAGCAACCTCAGAGCCTCTCTCATTCTTCTGCTGCCACTGTCACTGCTGCTCTATGGCTATTGCGGAGGTGCTGATTGCTGCTATTGGCACTGAAGCCCATTCTGCTGCCTCCTCTGTGCAGGCCCCATGGGCTTCCAGTTCCTCTATGCTGATCTCGTACATTGTGAGATCCGCATAGAGAAAGTGCTACTCTTGCACATTCCCAAAGATTACATGTTCCAATCAGTAAAAAGTAATTTATTTCTTTTTACATTTGCTGTCTGATCTTAGTTTTCTAATCGGTTGGTCACAGGCTTTTTTTTTTTCCACCTTCCCTTTCTTATTTTTTTGCCAATTCCTTTTATAACATATTTCTTTTCTCTCCATCTGTCTGCTTCCCTCAAACACACAGTCAGGTTCTCATTCTCACATGCTTTCTCTCTCTCACATACACAGGCACTCATTCTCACATGCTGTCCCTCATACAATCATTTATACACAGTCTCTCTCTTGCACATGCTGTCTAACTCTCACTCCCACATGCTGTCTTGCTCAAGCACAGGTTCTCACTGTCACATGCTCTCTCTCATACAATCATTCCTACACACAGGCTCTCACTGTCACATGCTGACTCACACACACAGGCTCTCTCTCACTCCCACATGCTGTCCTGCTCAAGCACAGGCTCTCACTGTCACATGCTCTCTCTCATACAATCATTCCTACACACAGGCTCTCACTGTCACATGCTGACTCTCACACACACACACACACACACAGGCGCTCTCTCTCACTCCTACATGCTGTCTTGCTCAAGCACAGGCTCTCACTGTCACATGCTGTCTCACACACACAGAGGCTCTCCCATGCTGTCTCTGCAAACATTCAGGTCTTCACTCCCACACACACACACAGTCTCTCAACTCATCTCATACATACACACTGTACAAACCCTCAGTCTCTTTCTCACCTCTGGGCCTCCTCTTCACGGGCCACTGCAGGATGGGCTCTGCAGCGGCCCCGGTCTTCTCGAGCCGCGCTGATCCTCTTCTGCACGCGGCTGATGCTCCTCCTCTTTCCTGCCCGCGCGGCTCCGGCAACATTTTTCTTCCGGGGCCGCGCGGGCAGAAAGGAGGAGGAGCACCAGCCAATGCAGGAGCTTCTCCTCCTTCCTGCCCGCGCGGCCCCGGAAGAAAAATGTTGCCGGAGCCGCGCGGGCAGGAAGGAGGAGGAGCACCAGGAGCTTCTCCTCCTTCCTGCCCGCGCGGCCCCGGAAGAAAAATGTTGCCGGAGCCGCGCGGGCAGGAAAGAGGAGGAGCACCAGCATGCTTAGACGCGACTGTACCACGGTCCTGCCGATCTTCTTGCTGTGTGTATCCGGCACACAGCATAGCAGTAGTTCACCGCTCAGCCGCCATTGGGATGACGTCTACCGGCGGCCATTGGCCATCAGCGGCTCGGCGCCCCCTAATGCTCAGCGCCCTAGGCGATCGCCTAGTTCGCCTAGTGGTTCCGCCGGCCCTGGGTCCACCAGAAAATTAAAGAACCCCCCCAGTGTTTAAAAAATTATAACAGTTCTTAATAAAAGTAAAACCTCTCTTTTCCCGTTCCCTTTCCCGTGCGATTTTGGCACTACACTACACTAACACCTACTATGGGGAGGCGGTAAACTAACACGTTAAGGCCGCGGCAAAACAGCAGGTTACTGAGGAGATAGTGTCAGCGCCCGTTACAGTATCGGAGGGGAATAGCTAATTCCTTCATTATACAGCTTTTTCGTTCATTTACATGCTGGGTGCAGAAAGGGTTATGTGTCTATTTTAGGAAGCGCTAAGGACGCGTGAAACTGGAGACTGTATCGCTGGATGGCCTTACTCGTCTGTATTGTGCGCTCCCAGCACGTTACAGACGGGGAATCTTTAACTGAACGTTACTGTATCAACCTGTGAACTGGATAAGTTTGAATAACACTACTAGTACTTAGATGGACAAGAAGTGCTTTTCAGACATTCAGATCGATACAGTAAGGCCGCGGTAGAAACAGTGCGGCAGTGTCAGGCGCACCCTTCCTCCCCGCACGCACAGTCCTCTAGACCTAGCGCCTGATACTCTCTTCTAATCGCATGCAAATGCATGCCGAGGCTGTGAAGCGTTAGGGAAGGGTTATGCCCGTGCAACCCATTTTACTGTATAGGCGCTTAATACAGCGCCTATACAGTAACCTGGGTGCGCTGGTACCTGTCATTTCAAATGTCATTTCAAATGACGTTTGAAATGACAGGCACCGGGAGGAGGGAGGCGGGAGGCGGAGAAGAGACTTACTTCCTGCCTTTGGTTTTTTTGCTTTGCCGCTGTGTCTCACCTCCTCCCGGAGCAGGGCACGAAAGCAGTCTTGCTCCGGGAGGAGGTGAGACACAGCGGCAAGAAAAAAAAAACCAAAGGAAAAAAAAAAACTTTTCTGAGCCATCAGCAGCGGCGGCGGGATCCGGGGGGGGGGGGGGGGTACGTGTTCGATCGGGCGAATAGGCAGGTAGGCGACAGTGGTGGCGGCGCAGCAAAAAAAACCAAAGCAACAAAAGTAACTTACTTTTCCGCGGCAGCGGGATCGGGTGGGGGGGGGGGGTAGGCGGCGTGTTCGATCTGAGCCATCAGTAGCTCCCCCGACGAAGATGGCCGCCTGCACGGGGAAAGCGTGCAATTGGCCACTGAAGACGTGACGTCACGACGTTTGGCGTCACGGGGTGTGACGTCACGTCCTCAGCGGCCAATTGCACGCTTTCCCCCGTGCAGGCGGCCATCTTTTTGTCTTTGTCGGGGGAGCTACTGATGGCTACTGATGGCTCAGAAAAGTTTTTTTTTTTTCCCACCTACCCGCCCGCCCGATCGAACACGCCGCCCACCCCCCCCCCCCCCCCCCCCGATCCCGCTCACGCTGCCCCGGAAAAGTAAGTTACTTTTGTCGTTTTGGTTTTTTTTGCTGCGCCGCCGCCGCTGCCGCCTACCTGCCTACTCGCCCGATCGAACACGTACCCCCCCCCCCCCCCCCCCCGGATCCCGCCGCCGCTGCTGATGGCTCAGAAAAGTTTTTTTTTTTTTTCCACCTACCCGCCCCCCGATCCCGCTGCCCCTGGCCCCTCGCTGCCTACCCTATGTTCTTTAAATTATGTGGATCAGTTACAGTGCAGATAAGTGTGGGATTGGGGAGAGGTCCCCCAGAAAATTAAAGAACCCCCCCAGTGTTTAAAAAATTATAACAGTTCTTAATAAAAGTAAAACCTCTCTTTTCCCGTTCCCTTTCCCGTGCGATTTTGGCACTACACTACACTAACACCTACTAGGGGGAGGCGGTAAACTAACACGTTAAGGCCGCGGCAAAACAGCAGGTTACTGAGGAGATAGTATCAGCGCCCGTTACAGTATCGGAGGGGAATAGCTAATTCCTTCATTATACAGCTTTTTCGTTCATTTACATGCTGGGTGCGGAAAGGGTTATGTGTCTATTTTAGGAAGCGCTAAGGATGCGTGAAACTGGAGACTGTATCGCTGGATGGCCTTACTCGTCTGTATTGTGCGCTCCCAGCACGTTACAGACGGGGAATCTTTAACTGAACGTTACTGTATCGACCTGATATTTGGCTAAATAGCGGCAAACCCTCCTATCCAGCCAGATAAGTTGGAATGTATCTGGATAAGCAGCAGCAAAATTCCTACTTACCCAGATAAGTCAGAATTTAGTTGGATAAATGTATGTAACTGGTATAACTGCATATTTTTACTTCTAATTTTAACACGTGTAAATTAGATGAATTTATCTCCTATAAGCTGGCTTTTATGCACATAAATAGGAGATTTTCTAATATGTGTGTGGCAGTGAAATTACCAGTTTCACTACCAGTTCTTCCAGTCCATCTGCAGGTCATCGAGATCCTCTTGACTCTTCTGCCTGAGGTTCCTCCATTTCACCCAAACCCTTTACCCAGTCACTATTTCACTTTTAAGATGTCTACGATCACTTAGTCCAGATATTTAGCAGGAGGAAATCTGTGCAAGAAAGGTGTCACATTTACATGCATACAGTGCTTATAAAATAGCAATTTACTTACGTAAATGTTGCCCCGCCCAGGAACACCCCTGACCCACCCCTTTTTTGCACGCACAAATTTACTCACGGACCCTGATTTAAGTGTGCATGTTGAGGTTTCCAAAATAGAATATACTTGTGTGTACGCTATTTTACATGCATAACTGCTCAATTTTATGCAAACATGTAATTGCTCCAGGGCAAGTATTCAGTTTGTTTCACTGTAAACCGGTTTGATTTGTATCCAATGCAAGAAGATCGGTATATGAAAGCAAAAAATAAATAAATAAATAAACACGTTTTGAAAAGTCACCTTTGTGTGCGTACGTACAGGGCAGAACATATACACTGTGTTTTATTAAAAGTATGGCAGCCATTACACAGTTTATAAAATACTTGCATAAATCTCTGTGCGCCCACTTGTTTGAGCAAATTGTGCACCATGGACAGTTTTGAAAGCTGGGCTCCCTAGGAATGGATTACACTCAGAGAGCTATTATCATAAGTCTATAAACATACTTAAAGGCTTCCAGGTGACTCACTCTGGGTCTGGCCTTAGCCTGGGATCCTGCCTTTCACAAGTAATACAGAATTTGATTTTTTACTAGGAGAAACCTCAATTTTGAGACATTTTCGGTAATTAGCACTAGGGTGATAAAGTGGGGGTCCCTTATGAAAACTATTCCTGCAGAATAAAAAAGATGGTGTATGTACAAAGGAACTGAATATTAACAGAATGAGATGTGCAGCTTTAGTGCTTTCAATAATTTCACTACATGGTCACATAGATAACATAGGAACATGCAAGTCAATATTTAAAGCCATTAGGGTGAATTTTAAATGCCCTACGCACACCAGAACTGGGGAGTACGTGAATATATCAGACTGGCATGTGCTGAGCAGAGTTTTGAAAGCATCCTGAGTACACACGTATCTCCCTCTGCACGCGAAAATAAAAAGTTCCAAAATGAGGCGTGACGTGGGTGTGGTCTGGGCAGGGCAAGGGTGTACCTGGATTTCAGCTTCAAATTAGTCGGAAATACTTACTTGCACAGGCACTCGGCGGGGTCCCCTGCCACGTAACTTTACCTCTGCTGTGGAGGACAGGTCAGTAATAAAATAAAGATAAATAGATCGGCGGGGTTTTAAGGGTCGGGGCTAACAGGAGAGAAGGGAGGCTATTAAAATAGGGGGGGGGGGGGTTTGGAAGTCCTATCCCTTACCTAGGTGAACTGGGAATGAACTGGTACAATTGGTAATGGGGTCGGCGATGTTTCTATTAAAATCTCCCCAGTAGAAGCGACATTTGCGCTCATAGGCACGTGTCCGCTTACAATTGCGTGCACATATTCAAGCTTTCAGGCTATTTTATAACGCGTGTGCATATATACACATGTATGATATAAAATGACCGAGTCCCTGGGAGCGAGTCGAACGCGCACACGTGTGCACCCACGAGCCTGTTTAAAAGTTACCGCCTTCGTGTAGGTAACTTTTTTTGAGTTACCCATACAAAAACTGAGTTTTGACTATTTTCCTCTTTCAGCCGCTTACATTTTGCACACATACCTTTGAGGGGAGGCATTTTCAAAGCCATATGCGCATAAAAACTAATTTATGTGCATACAAAGCTGTTTCAAAATCAGCTAGGGCTCTGTCCATGTGAAAGTATGTATGTAACTCATATTTTTACGCGTAGGTGGCCAGTGACACATTTGTTTGGGGAGGCTGAAGCAGAGAAACTGGTGTGGGAGGGAAGGGGAAAGGCAATATACACAGACCCCTGTTTTCTAGTTTTCTCCAGCAGCAGTCTATGGTTGCTTGAGCTTTACATCATTATTACAATGAAGAATTTCCAGTTTGTCACATTCAATGATACCATAAAAATAAAATTTATGAATCAAATATACCAAGTCAATATTCACCAGAGCCCAAGAACCAAGCAAAATATTCCTCATTGCATTCTCTGCTTATTAACCCCTGAGTTTATCTGTTCAATTTATGCATGTTTAATTGACTTATGTTTCTCTTATCCTCAGTAACCAATTTTATTTGAATATTGCAGAACATAAAACTGTACAAATAATAAAATCACAAGCATATTAACTACTGAAGTCTTAGCCGGCATTGTTACTGTTAAAGAGTATGCCTAAGTCAGAAAGATTCAAGGTCATAGAAGTTTAAATTAAATACATTAGTTTATTTTTTAGCCATCAGTTAAAAGGGACATAAAATGACAGCTCTCTGAGTGGATGCTGCAAAGTATGTATAATTTCAGATTATAACTTTTGTCTGAATGAATCGGTGTCTGAAGGAGACAGATTAACCTGAATGAGTTAAATATAGTCCCTGGACTTTATTTTGAAAGTTAAAATTCTATCTGGCTTCAATTAATATTAAAGATATGAAGGACTATAATTCAAGTTGACCCTCAGACAGTGCTTAAGTTGATTCATGTCATCGACGTTCTCCCCAGAGCTGGTATCTCAGAGTGTAAATTTTAAAGAAATTACAAAACCCTGTCCTGCCTCCTAGAGATGGAGACCTCCCCCTCCCCCCACTCCCCTAACCCCAGGACCTTTGTTACAAAAGCATAAACATAGCATACGAGGACAGATAATAACTGTACGGCCCATCTCGTCTACACATTATTCCTTTCTACTGCTGTACAACAGACTTGACTTGATCTCCAGCTCCACCCTTAACATTCTCAAGTGGATTGGTCACGTCACTGTCAGCTGTCAGTGAAGGGACCAATCAGTGGCCAGTGAAGTGAATAAATGAATATTGAATGCATTGACAACAGCCGCCCCAGAATGGCTATGGTCTTCTTCTCGTCCCGCCAGGGTTACCTGCAGCATCTGGGGGTTTGGGTGGTGGCGGCAGTGGTGGGGAAGGTTGGGAATTAGGTGCCTTACAAATTCTATCTTGGGAAGGTAGAGAGATTAAGGGTTTGGCCACTACCTTATTTTATTTTGAACTTGAGAGGGTGGGAGGGAGGGGGATCACTCACTCAGTCCATCTTTTTTTTTTTTTTAGCTTGGATGGGGAGTGAGTAGGGGGGGGGGGGATTGTGCTCCATTCTACCATGTTCTTTTTTTTGTGCGTGCGTGCCGTGCTGATGTTTTGCCCACAAATCATGTTTTAAGCATATAAATCATGATTTGTGAGCCTGAAACATTCTTTTTCCTGTTAAAATTTGTGCTCAACCTTTGCAAAAAACTAGCAAACAGTTTAACTTTGTGTGCACATTTTTTTTTTTTTTTAGCTCCTGATGAATTAGCATAACCTTACCTTACTACATCGGGAGCTATAAAAAAAACTTTCACACATGTGTTAAACGCCGCTTATTACACTGGCCTTTTAATTTAGAAACATGCTGGGAAGCCTTTCTGTGGGATGAATGTATTTTAAACTTCATCCTAGCCTGCTCTCTAGGATTCCAAACTATAAAGAACCCAAGGCTGAATTTTCCCTGGTGCATTCCAATAAGGAGAGAACCTGGGGGGAGGGGGAGGAAGGGTCTGTGTTCAGTAATTAAATGCATTAGTGTTGGGTTAGTGGGTTAGCTTTCTTAGTAATGTCTATTGTAATGAAAAGTCAGGGAGCAAACTCACACCTTCAACATACAGGATTAGGTGGTAATGAGGAGGGAGTAGGAGAAAGAGGAGGGGGTTGAATTACTGTCTTGGTCAAAGGCTTGCAAAATTGCACCAGTGATTAAAACATCTTATTCTGGCCTGGGGCTCCACCAGCTATCCCTGACAAAAGCTCTCAGGCACAAAAGGAAAGAAATAAGCCATTAAGAAGTATTTCAGTATAATGCAATTATTACAGCTGTATAATTGAATGGGGAAACCATTGATCTGTAGTAGGGAGGAAATTGCTCTTTTCATTGTGCTCCTATGAATATGTGAGCATTAATCTCAATCTATAATCAACGTTCATTTCAAATCTGATTGCGTGCCACTAAACACCCACAGCAATGCTAACATTATGTTAATACAGTTCAACATCATAGCTCCCAGCTTCAGAGCGCAAATATTTTTCTTTTAGCAATCAATAGTAATTTTAGCTGAGTGGATGGAAGTCACGTTTTAATGGTAATCTTTCCTCCAAGCTTCCAAGTGGAAACTGTGCTGGTGCCGAAGATGGCTGCAGTGCATTGCATGGAAATCTGATCAAATTAACTCCTCCCCCGAGGCCTAAAAAAAGAACAAGAAAGAGAGGAAAGAAAGACAGAAAGAGGAAGACCAAGAATTACCAGGCCAGAAGATATCACTGTGACAGAGCTCTATTCCTTCTAGCTAAAATTAACATTTACGTAGCAGGAGAAAGAGAGCAACTTTCAAATTGTGCACAGAAGTGTAAAGTCTGTACTTACTTTGCATCAGTTTTCAAAGCCACCAAGCTAAAAACGTTCACTTTAAAAATGTGGATGGAAAAAGTGCGCTCACAGACCTGCTGTTTTTTCAGGTAATTTCTCCAATTAAATTATACACATAAGTGCCAATCCCTTCCCAGTTCTGTCCCCAGGAATGCCTACATTCTCTGGATATAAGCACGTGCGTGTGCTTTTACATACAGACTGGGTAGGCAATTTTCAAAAATCCCATTTCTCTGGGTAAAACAGCATTTTTCTCACAGAATGGCTTTGAAAATTGCCTTTCTTAAGATTAGGTGTCAAGAGTGAATGCTGAATACATTTTCTTTAAAAATTGCTGCTCAGCACCAGGTTGGTCACTCCAATAAGAACATACGGTACCCAAATGAGTGAAAATGAAGGTAGATTAGGAATTAGGGATATGCATTCATTTTAAAGAAATGGGTACAACACAAAAATGAGTCCATATTTATTTCATTTGTGCAACCCCCCCCCCCCCCCCCCCAAAGTAAATGGTATCCAACAAATGAAACAAAAAATATTTGACCCTCCTTGGTTTATGTTTCCCATTCAGGTCTATGACCCATTGAAGTCTATGGCTGTGTCCTGCTGACCAAAAACAACAACTGGTAACTAAAGAAACCAACTCTTGCCTTGTCAGAGCTGTGACAAGGCCATTCTTAGTGCCACTTTACCTCTCGTGTTGCCTTCAAGGGTTCATGCCTCTTTTGTTGGTGCTCTCTTTTGAAGCCTTGGGCTGTTCTTTCCCTCTTGCTGCATCTTTATTCCTTTGACTGTGCCTTGGAGAACTCCTGCCACCCCAGGTACCCCTTTGCCTTAAGCTATTTATGCCACTTTGCCACAGTATAAGTGCCTTAGATTTCTTTCCCCTTCTAATGATTTCTTTCCACAAGTTTCATTAGAACTGATGAGAAAGCTCCAATTTTGGAGCCCAAAATAGGCTGCAAAGATGACCCCATTGACTTTAATGGTAAGCAAATGAGCGAATAAGATGAATAAACTTTTTTTTTCATTTGAAACAAACCAGATGAATAGAGGTGACCTATAAAGTAACAGGTGAATTTTCAAAGGAGTTACACATGTAAATGTAACTACTATTGTAGCAATTTTCAAAAGCCATTTACTCATGTAAAGTGCACTTATGCGGGTAAATCCCCTAAACAGTTCAATGGCATATATTGTAGCAATTTTCAAAAACCCACTTACAAGGGGAAAGTGCATTTACACATGTAAAACCCATTTTTAAGCGTTTAAATGTTTTTGAAAATCAGGGCCTAAATGAATGAACTGACACAAAAATTTTGCCTCTCCACATCCCAATTAGGAACGATGTAGTCTGAGGTTTTCATGCTTCTGTTATGGAAATGTCCACATATAAATAAACAAAAAGGAATTTTCAAGAGACTACACAGCTGGATGCTGGAAACTTTATGTAACAGGTGGTGCAAACCATATCGTGTTTCATTCTTAGGCCTTTAGAGAGATATCAGAAGGAAAGCGAGACAACAGCAAGAGGAAAATATTCATGTAGTTTTTACTTATAAGTGCTTTAATAACACACTGCATCCTTTATGCTACAAACCAGGATTATTAACTAATACCTAAATGTAACTCCCCCTTTGTTTGGCGATCATGTTCGCTGGTTGCAGGGGTTGGAAAAGACCTTTCTGCAGACCTGGAACCATGTTTCAGTCCAGTGGGCGGATTGCAAAGCTGTAAGGCCCAAGGGGAGGCTTGCACCAATCAGAAGAAAAAAAAACCAATAGCCCAAAACAGAAAAAATATATATATTTACAAGAGTCCAAAAAAAACCAAAAAACAATCCAGGCAATTAGCAAGAAAATGACAGAATAGTCCATGAAATCACAAAGGAAAAAAAAAAGTCAGCTAGCAGTCTCTGGCACGGTTCAAGACTCTCCAGAAGTTGCTCACAGTTTCTTCACTTGTCTAAGCCCAAGGTCTTTGGACAAAGCTCTCTTTCCAGCTTCCCCTGAAATCCTTCTATTTTCCTCTAGGCCCACTGAAGAAAACACAATTTTACATTTCTCTTCTTCTCCTTTCTGAGATTATGGGCTTCCTCAGGCAGGATGATGTCCTTATTCTGAGGGTCCTTATTCTCCTAGCTGGCTCCCAGTTACTAGCACTGGAAAAATGTCTCCTTGCTCCTCCAGCAACAACACTACTCCACAATCCATCCAGCCCTGTTCTTAGGTTCCCCTTCTTACTCCAATTGCCTATGTACTCCTCCCATGCCTCATGGGAATCATTTGTTATACCACATCCACAGTCCCATCTCCTTTTAGGGGATGACATCTCCCATGACTCACCACTTAAGTTCACACCTCTTGAACTACACATGAACTTTTCCTTCCAGCATAATTCTGTATTTTGACAATAGCTCCTTTCTAGTGAAACCAAATGGTACAAGAATTATTAGTTCTAAGAACATAAGTCAAGTCAAACTGGATTAGCTCCAAAGTCCCTTTTAGCCCCACATCTTGTCTCTAACACCGGCAAGAAGTGGGTACATAAAAGGAGAATATAAGAAACATAGAATCTGATATCAGATAAGGATTGTAAGGACTATCTAGTCTGCCCAGTTTCATTCCTGGTGCAGTGCCATTGTCCATCAACTGATCTGACTTTCTCCTCATTTCTTCACACTCTCTAACAAGTTGCTATCAAGCTAGGGCGAGAATACATTGTAGAAATCTCATCTTTGAGTCCCTTTCCTCACGCCAAATCACATGAACGCTTCACTGATGTGTACTGTGCTGTTCATACCTCTGACTGAGCTTGTAAAACTGCACCCCAAAACCTTGCCCACTTCCAAAACCTCACCTCAAGTTACTAATTGACATTCCTACATTGGTATAAATAGTGAAAAAAAGTGTACTATTTCCGACGATAACGTGCATTATGCTATCCCACGCAATGTTAAACACCCCTCATTTTCATAAACTCCTCCCCTAACGCCCACAATAATGCCCTAACGGATTTTGAAGAATGACCCCATTAATATGTAGAGTAAACTATCCCATGGCATACCCTTCCAGTTGCTAGTAGTCCTGTTTTATTTAGTGATACATTGAACCTAGAGTGACATCCCTGATTAATATGTTAAATAGCCCACTATAGATCTGTCTTTCATGAATTTGTCTTATCCCTTTTTGAAGTTAGTTATACAATTTGTCTCTATGATATCCTGAGCAATGAGCTCCACAAATTATTTATACATAGTGGGACGGATTTTCAAAGGGTTAGGCGCGTAAATCGTCCTACGTGCACCAGGCCTATTTTAAAAAGGCCTGGCGACGCGCGTAAAGCCCCGGGATGCGTGTAAGTCCCGGGGCTTGCAAAAAGGGGTGGGGAGGGGGCGGGGAAGTCCGGGGGCGGGGTGGGGTCAGAGGCTCCTGGCACAGTGGCCATTGGCTGGCATGTGCAACTTACTTCAGCCCCAGGGCTGAAGTAAGTTTTAAAACAAAAAAAAAAGAAGAGAAAGGAAGGGGGGAAAGGGCAGGGGAGGTAAGGGAAGGGAAGGTGGGGTGGGGGGTTAGGTAACGGGGGAAGGTAGCACGCGCCGACCCCTGATTTTATAAAATGCGTGCGTCTGCACGCGCATGTTATAAAATCGGGTGTATATGTGTGTGCGCCAGGTAGCGCGCGCACATGTACGCCCGCGCGTACTTTTGAAAATCTACCCCAGTATGAAGAAGTATGTTCTTTTGTTTTAAACCTGCTATCTGACAATATGTTCATCCCGTACCACTGAGCCATCAGCACCTTCTCTCTTCACACTAAAGACATGCATACAAATAACAACAAACAATTATTGGAATCAAATTGTCCACAGCTTTATTTTACATCTTTATATATATATATATATATATATATATATATATATATATATATATATATATATATATATATATATATATATTTATATACTTGTACCCAAGCATAACAATATTATTGTCCCGTGAGCATCCACCATGCCCCCAGCCCCCAGCAAGATGCCCACCTCAGGCTACCCAGCTTGCCGGCATCCAGAAGTATCACCACTGCTATCGTATGAGGTGCCCACTGCCCACCACATCCCAGCAAGGGGCCAATCCATTGAAGGTACCAATTATAAATCTGCTTGGGTAACACTGCCCAGACATGAATCCAGCTGCAACCAACAGAAGAAAAATTCAGAAAAAACACAAAAGCATCACAGAGAGGGTGAGAGGGAAACTGAAAGACAAGAAGGGAAAGGAGAGAAAAACATGGGCCCACGGACCCACGCCCTTATATTCCCAATCCCACGTGCCAAATATCAATTCCAGCATTCCCACTGGAGTCAGTCAAAGCACAGTAAAGCTTGCATGCTTGGAATGCTCCACTTAGAAGCCAGAACTGCCCCATATGATCCCTGACCCTCCTCCCCCTGACCCAGAACCCCCCCCCCCCCCCCCCCTTAGGATGCATGCGGCAGGGACAGGAGCCCATGTTGTCATGGGCAAACCCGGATCCATCCAGACCTGCCCGATCATAGTTTCATTAGATTCCCCTTAGTTTGTTTATTATGTGACACGGAGCTGGATTCATCCAAATTCAGGAGTTAGATCATTTTCTAGTAGAAAGATATTTTTTGACTTCGGCAAATAAATATAATTACATTTTAATTTTTATTAGTTTTTTAAAAAAAAGCAGGTCTGAAGTAAGTGTTGGATAACTCAACAAAACCAAATAAGCCCATTTTAAGGTTTTTGGTTGGTTTTTTTTTTTAGGTTGGTCATGACATTAGTAGTTTCATTACAGTATGTATGATTCCTTTTTGATAAGTGAAGCTGCTCTCCTAATGTTCCAAGCATCTGGAACTGGGTGGAGGAAACACATTGAAGGTGTTCCTCCCATGATGTCAGCTCAGACTAAGGGAAAGAAGCCAAAAACACTTGCCCATGCTGCCACATTTAAACATGCTCAAAAACAGTAATGCAAGTGAACTCCACAGGAAGCAATACAAAAAATATAGACTCAAGCCACTTCTGGAAAATCCTACCAATTCCTAACAAAATGGCAATCGAGACTGCTAGGTTTTCAAACATAGGGGGCCTATTTATTAAAGATTGTCTCCCAGTTTGTGACTACAGGAAGAATGTTTAGTAAGGGCTCTTATGGATAAAACAATCAAATAGAAAAAAGAAAAGGAAATCAACCAGGAAAGAACACTTTAATTTGATAATTGTGCCCAGAGCAATGGAAACTATTCAGCAGGAATGTGCATTCATTAGAATCAAATTAGTCTATTTCTGTTTCATTCATAGACCCCTGAAATGAATGGAGGGGGTCCCACAAATGAAATTTAAATTTTCATCTCATTTGTTTATGTTTCCCATTGAAGTCTGTGGCAGGAAAGAGAATCCTAAGTGAAAAATTCAGATCATGCATTATCAGGCATTTAAACTAGTCTACTGTTGGTTCTGAGGTCAGGGGATACCAAGATAATGGTTCTGTAAAAGGACGTGGTATTTGAGCTCCTCCTAAAACTTTCTTGTGCCTTGTTACCTATGCTACATACAAAGCATAAGGGCAAAATTTGGGATGGGCCCCCAGTTACCCCCATGGCTAACCCCTTACAGCCAAAAATTGAGGAGTTCTTTACCCAAGCTTCAGAATTTTCTCTGGAATGGCGAGGGGGAAGGGGGGACTGATACTTCATCATTTAGGGGGTCATTTTTTATCGCTTATCGCATGTGATAAGCGGCTATCGCAAGCAAAAAGTCCCTTTTCGCGTGCGATAGCTTGCTGGGGGGTGAGGACATGGCAGAGTCGGGGCAATGAGGGGAGGAGTTGGGGCGGCGAGGAGGCGGATGCTGTGATGTCTTCGCTGGCGGCAATAAGGTGAGCACCGTTATCATCGCCAGTAGCACGCCCAATAGCAACACCTTCCACAGTGGCGCTATTGGATGCGAAAGCCGGCAGCAAAACACCGCTGTGGTGCGAAGGCCGCCGGCTTTCACAGGCCCGCCCCACCTTTGCCCCCTGCCCCCTGTTTTCGCTGAATTCATCATTCTGCGTTAGAATGGTGAATCCATGCCTTAGTCAGAAGGTGTGGCTGTGATAGTCACATTTGTGTGGGTGCCTTGCTGGGATGTGGTGGGCACTTCATATGGTAGCAGTGGTGATATTGCTGGAAAACTGCAGGCTGGGTAACCTGAAGTGGGCATCTTGCTGGGGGTGTGGTGCATGCTTACTGGGCAATGAGTTAGGCATTAATATTGTTACGCTTGGGTAGGTCCATGGAGCAGACATCCACTGTGGGGAGGTCCGTGGTGCAAGCAGAGGCCTTGCTGGATTCTGTGTCATCTTTAAGACCCAGAGTGCCAAAAACTCCTCCTCCACCATTCTGGATGTCATCAATAGATGACTCTTTGCCACTGCATAGGCTGTTGCAGTGACCTGAGGCTGTGGCATCTGGGGAGGTTTCTCTTTGTATTGAAGAGGAACTGTTTCCGGGCTCTCCAGATGAGGCTAGGTCATTGGTGCATCATCTTGGTGACCTCTCAATTGGTCAGAATTCTACAGTGAGCTTTTGGGTTCAGTCCTCAACTCCAGTTGGTGGACAGGAAATTCCCGGAAGCAATTTTTCATCTTCAGCTTCCAGCAATGAAGTTGCAGTAAGATCCATTTACCATGCAACATTAGAGAAACCACAGGTTGTGATCCTAGACTCTGTCATTTTGGAGAAGTCAATAAAATCTCTTGTGGATGCCACTGCAGATATTAATGTTCACATTCAAACATCTGAAATAGCTCTTTCTTCTCAGAAGGAAAAATCAGAAGATTTAGATAAACGAATAGTTACCTTACAAAATGTATAAGTGAACTTAATTCAAAGTAATTTGGTTATTGCTAAAAAGATAGCAAATATTGAAGATTCTCTTTATCTCAAGTTCAGAATGTTAAATTTTTCTCTTTTGAAATTATTATTCCCTTTGGAACTCTTTAAATGGAACTCTTTAAAAAATATTTACTTGAAGTTTTGAAATGTCCTAATGATGCTATTCCACCCATCGCCAAAGCTTATTACCTTTTCAGAGAAGCTTCAGATAGCCATGCTCAAGGAAAAGACATGGATTTGATAGAATTTTTAGAATAATTTACAGCAGACCAGGTTAGAAGTTTTGGTACTCTCTTGATTAAATTTGTATTTTCATAAGGACTCAGGACTCCATGCTAAGAGTTTTTTTGTTAAAGGCAAAGTTTATTTTATGATCGGAAGATCTGAGTCTTTCCTGATATTACTAGAGCTACACAGTTGTGCAGGAAGAAATTTCTTGATATCTGCCAAGAGGTTTTGGCTTTAGGTGCACAATTTTTTCTTCGCTGTCCCTGCAAATATATAATGAAACATTCTAATGTAACATTTGTATATTATGAGCCTTTGCAATTGAGATGTTATTTAGATTCTCATACTACCCTCTGACAAGTAGCTTCATAGTTTGGCATGTGAATGTGCACTGAAAATTTTTCTTCTCCTTTCTTTTTTTTCTTTATGTATTTCACTCTAATAGGTCTTGTGTCTCCCCCTTTATTTTCTATAATTTAAATGGGGCTATTCAGCAGCATATTACTATTTCTCCTTTATGACTTTGGTTTATATCTTGATGCTGAATTTCTCATTTTATTTCTGTAACAAGTTCTGCTTGTGTTTAATTTAAATATAATGATAAATTTAAAAAAAATATATTAAAAAAACCTAGTCTACTGAGCAAAACAACAACTGATAACGACAGCAATAACTTCTTGCCTGTATGACATCACAGCTTTGTAAGAGCAGAGGCAGGACAACCTGGTAAGAAGACCTGACAGAAGACAAATCACAGAGCAGCAACTTTTTAATATTCTTATAGCTGCATCCTGAATCAATTGACGCCGACCTACTCCCACTGTAAATTCTGAGCATGTGCATTTCTTCTCTAGCATTTGGTAGAGAAAGACCCATGCTAAGAAACTCTTTCAAAGGCAAATTTTCAAAAGTTATGAATGTAAAAAATAGCACAAATATGCAAGTATAGGCTATTTTTGAAACCTCAACACACATGTGTAAATCAGAGTCTGCAAGTAAATTTGCATGCATAAAAAAGGGGTGGGCCAGAGGTGTTCTGGGGCAGAGCCAGCATTTATGCCAGTAAATTGCTATTTTATAAGTAGTTTACTTCAATTCCTAAGACTTGGAATGACTTTCCTTTGTTGATCAGGGAAGAAAGATGTTTACTGCATTTTTGCCGTAAATTGAAGACCTGGCTGATTTCTTCTGAGCTTTGAGTTCAGGCTGTTTGTTTTAAGACTTTTAGGGGTAGATTTTAAGAAAGTGCGCCTTCGCGTACTTTTGTTGGCGCACCAGGCGCCTGGGGGCGTCATCGTGTAGAGATGCAGGCAGGGCCTGCTCCTCAGGCCCTGCCTGCATCTCTACACGATGACGCTGTGCAGGCCGCTGTCCACAGTCCTGCACAGCCCTGCTCCTGCTTGCTTCTTAGGTGCCGGACCACGCCTCTCTGTCAGATTTAAAGGGCCAGACACAGGAAGTGTGCTGGCCCCACCTTTAAGTGGACTTCCTGCTTGAGCCCTATAAAAGGGCTGTCTTCTCAGTCTGTCATTGCCTTGCATCGGAGTGTCATCCCCTCTGGAGGCTCCTGCCTGCCAGAGCCTTGTAAGGTCTTCTGATCTTCGTGGAGCTCCTCGTCTCATCTGCCTTCTACCACGTCTTCATGTCTTGGTGTTTTGCCTGAGGTCCCAGTCCATGTTCTGATGTCTCGTCATGATCTTCCTCATCCTGATGTGCCTGCCTTTCCGGATGTTCTTCCCTGCGTATTTGTCTGGTGTTCCTGAGTCTTCTGATCCTGTAGGCCTATTCTCTCAGATGAGGTGTGCCCGAGAATGGGGTGGCCTGCAGGTGGGATTGTTTTTGTGCTCTGGAGCCTCTGTTCCCACCAGCCATAGAGGGAGCTTCGGATGACACCTGCTTCATCATTGGAGTTCCTCTTTGCCTGGATCTTCCCTGTGCTTGTCCCACTCTCCTCGTGGTCCGTGACCAGCCTCTAAGGGCTGTGTAGGGCGCACAGTGGGACAGGGTGGTCCGCGACTCAGTCCCACGGGTGGCCTGAGTAGGGCACCCTGAGAGACAGTGCAAATGTCCTTCCTCTCAGTTGTTGTCAAGAACCAAGTGTCTGCGTCAGTGATGCCGTCGCATCAACCAAGTGTCTTCGTCAGTGGTGCCGTCATATCAACCAAGTGTCTGCATCAGTGATGCCATCACATCAACCAAGTGTCTTTGTCAGTGGTGCCGTTGCATCAACTAAGTGTTTTGTCTGTGATGCCGTCGCATCGACCATAGTCCTGTCTACATGTCTAGGCCCGTCTGCCCTCAACCTCAGGCCAGGCCTGCTGCTCCATGCTGTTCCTTGCAGCAGGCCCGAAAGGGCTTGGAATGGTCAGAGGACCATTCAACTTCCAACATCCTTGGGTGTTGGCCTTGGGAGCTTGCAGGCCTGGCAGAGGGCTAGACCGTCAGCCATCGTGGGGCACACCGTCAACCCTCGGCCCGGCCCTGAAGGTATGGGCTTGGTCCGAGGCCCAAGGGCACACTAAACACCCCTTACATAACACAATTTACCCATGTAAATGTGGCACCTTACTCGTGTATATTTACTCCTGCACAATATTTGAAGTAAGTGATCATAAACATCTTAAAAATGAAAAAATGATGGGTTGGGAAGGTCTGAGTGAAATGGGAAGATTTCAGGTGAAGACCCAGAAGGTCTTCAGGAGCCATAAATGGTCTGGGTGAACATGTCATGTAGACTAATTAGTAAAACAGGTTATTTCATTGCTGCACACATGTTAGAAAATCCCCCCACCTACTCATGTAAAAGCTGACTGTATAAATTATGTGTGTATCCCTTTAAAACTAGAAGATTGATGTGCATATCATTTGCATACGCTTATCTGGCTAATTTAGAGGGGAGGTGAAAGACGCTATTTTATCCAAAAGATCTTAATTCAAAAACTGGATGAAGGATCCAATAGAAGAAAATAGGATAAAGCATAAATGTTGGCAAGTTAAATGTAAGACATTGATAAGACAGGCTAAGAGAGAATTTGAAAAGAAGTTGGCTGTAGAGGCAAAAACTCACAGTAAAAACTTTTTTAAATATATCCGAAGCAGAAAGCCTGTGAGGGAGTCAGTTGGACCATTAGATGATCGAGGGGTTAAAGGGGCACTTAGAGAAGATAAGGCCATTGCAGAAAGATTAAATGATTTCTTTGCTTCGGTGTTTACTGAAGAGGATGTTGGGGAGGTACCCGTAATGGAGAAGGTTTTCATAGGTAATGATTCAGATGGACTGAATCAATTCACGGTGAACTAGAAGATATGGTAGACCTGATTGACAAACTGAAGGATAGTAAATCACCTGGACTGGATGGTATACACCCCAGGGTTCTGAAGGAACTAAAAAATGAAATTTCAGACCTATTAGTAAAAATTTGTAACATATCATTAAAATCATCCATTGTACCTGAAGACCGGAGGAAAGCAAATGTAACCCCAATATTTAAAAAGGGCTCCGGGGCGATCCGGGAAACCAAAGATTGGTTAGCCTGACTTCAGTGCCAGGAAAAATAGTGGAAAGTGTTCTAAATATCAAAATCACAGAACATATAGAAAGACATGGTTTATTGGAACAAAATCAGCATGGCTTTACCCAAGGCAAGTCTTGCCTCACAAATCTGCTTCACTTTTTTGAAGGAGTAAATAAGCATGTGGATAAAGGTGAACCGGTAGATGTAGTATACTTGGATTTTCAGAAGGTGTTTGACAAAGTTCCTCATGAGAGGCTTCTAGGAAAAGTAAAAAGTCATGGGATAGGTGGCGATGTCCTTTCATGGATTGCAAACTGGCTAAAATACAGGAAACAGAGTGTAGGATTAAATGGGCAATTTTCTCAGTGGAAGGGAGTGGGCAGTGGAGTGCCTCAGGGATCTGTATTGGGACCCTTACTTTTCAATATATTTATAAATGATCTGGAAAGAAATACACTGAGTGAGATAATCAAATTTGCAGACGACACAAAATTGTTCAGAGTAGTTAAATCACAAGCAGATTGTGATAAAATGCAGGAAGACCTAGTGAGACTGGAAAATTGGGCATCCAAATGGCAGATGAAATTTAAAGTGGATAAGTGCAAGGTGATGCATATAGGGAAAAATAACCCATGCTATAATTAAACAATGTTGGGTTCCATATTAGGTGCTACAACCCAAGAAAGAGATCTAGGCATCATAGTGGATAACACATTTAAATCGTCGGTTCAGTGTACTGCGGCAGTCAGAAAAGCAAACAGAATGTTGGGAATTACTATCATAATGCCTCTGTATCGCTCCATGGTGAGACCGCACCTTGAATACTGTGTACAATTCTGGTCGCCACATCTCAAAAAAGATATAATTGCGATGGAGAAGGTACAGAGAAGGGCTACCAAAATGATAAGAGGAATGGAACAGCTCCCCTATGAGGAAAGACTAAAGAGGTTAGGACTTTTCAGCTTGGAGAAGAGACGGCTGAGGGGGGAATATGATAGAGATGTTTAAAATCATGAGAGGTCTAGAACGGGTAGAATTGGTTATTTACTCTTTCAGATAGTAGAAAGACTAGGGGACACCCCATGAAGTTAGCCTGGCGCACGCATTTTATAAAATCCGGGCAGCGCATGTGGGGGGTAGATTTGTCCAGTTTATGCACGATGATGATATCGGGCCTCCACCAGTTCCCTCACAGTCCGCTCCAATTAAGGAAAGGATTGGGAGGGAACTTTCCTAACCCCCTACCTACCCTCCCTCCCTCTTCCCCTCTCCTCCCTGACCCCTTTGAAGGTCCTACCTTTTTTTTTGTTCTTGTTTTTGAACTTATGCCAGCCTGCCAGCACGCAATCCCCCGGCACAGCGGCAAATGGCCGCTGTACTGGCGACCTCCAGCTCCGCCCTGTCCTGCCCCCTGGACTACCCCTCCTTGCCCCCAGGACTGCCCCTTGAAAGAAGCCTGACTCTTGTGCATGTAACAGGGATTTAAAATTTATCTGTAAGGCTTTTCTCCCATTCTGTGTCTATGGCAAAATACCTTGATGAATCAGGTCCTAAGTCTGAAAAATGCTATTTGGATGGATAAGTCTTAAAACATTACTTATCTGGCTAAATCAGATAGCCGGATAAGTTTAGAAGCACTATTTAGCTGGCTATCTGATTTACATGGCTAAGTAGTGATTTTTAAACTTATCCACCTATCTGATTTAACCGGATAAGTAGCATTTTAAGATTTAGCTGTCTAAGTAGCGATTTTCAAACTTATCTTGTTATCTTATATAGCCAGATAGGTCTGAAAATCACTACTTAGACAAGTAGCACTTTTGAGACGTAACCAGCTAATTAACACCTTTTCTGCTACTTAGCTTTATAAATCAGAACTTATTTGGATAAGTCTGAACTTGTGTGGCACACAGTTTCTACATATGCAAGCATATTTGCATATGTACTCATATTTTATAACCTGCGCATTTCATATGCGTGCAGGTTATAAAATACTATAGCGACTTGGCAGATGCCCATTTACAAATGTATATGGGCACATGTGTGCAGTTTCAAAAGTTATCCTGTCAGAGTTTAACAGAAAACTTTGGATTTGGTACTAGAAAAATGCTGCTTCTGATCTTTTCTATTGTAGTGGTCTCACTCATTGTACCAGAGAGATAAGGTAGGCTAAGAGAGAATTTGAAAAGAGGTTGGCTATAGAGGAAAACCTCATAATAAAAACGTTTTTTAAATATATCTGAAGCAGGAAACCTGTGAGGGAGTCGGTTGGACCATTAGATGACCAAGGGGTTAAAGGGGCTCTTAGGGAAGATAAGGCCATTGCAGAAAGACCCTTTGGATTCTTTGCTTCTGTGTTTACTAATGAGGATGTTGAGGAGATACAAGTTCTGGGGATGGTTTTCAAGGGTGATGAGTCAGATGAACTGAACCAAATCACTGAGAACCTGGAAGATATAGGAGGCCATTATGACAAACTAAAGAGTAGCAAATCACCTGGACCAGATGGTATGCCCCCCAGGGTTCTGAAGGAACTAAAAAATGAAATTTCAAATCTATTAGTTAAAATTTATAACCTATCATTAAAATCATCCATTGTACCTAAAGACTGGAGGTTGGCCAATGTAACCCCAATATTTAAAAAGGTTCCAGGGGCAATCCAGGAAACTGTAGACCAGTGAGCTTGACTTCAGTCCAGGGAAAATAGTGGAAATTATTCTAAAAATCAAAATCACAGACCATATAGAAAGACATGGTTTAATGGAATACGGTCAGCATGGATTTACTTAAGACAAGTCTTCCCTCACAATTCTGCTTCATTTTTTTGAAGGGTTTAATAAACATGTGGATAAAGGTAAACCAGTAGATATGGGGACAGATTTTCAAAGCCTACGCGCGTAAATCCAGGTGGATTTACACGTGTAGGGGGGGTTACGCGTGCTGAGCCTATTTTGCATAGGCCTGGCGACGCGCGCAAGCCCCGGGACGTGTGCAAGTCCCAGGGCTTGAAAAAATGGGTGGGGTGCGGGCAGGGCGTGGGTGGGGCAGGGCATGGGCATGGCCAGATGCCTGTCCACTGTCTCTGGGTCCGGGAATCACGCGCCAGCACTCGGCCGGCTCGCGCAACCTATGCCTGCCCAGAGGCAGGCTCAACTAACAAAATAAAGGTTAGCGGGGGTTTCTAGGAAGGGCTGGGGGGTGAGTTAGGTAGGGGAAGGGAGGGGAAGGTGGGGGGGGGGGGGGGCTGAAGGAAAGTTCCCTCCGAGGCTGCTCCGATTTCAGAGCAGCCTCGGAGGGAATTGGGAAAGCCATCGGAGCTCCCCTAGGGCTCGGCGCGCACAAGGTGCACAAGTGTGCACCCCCTTGTGCGGACCGACCCTGGATTTTATAACATGCGCGTGTGGCTGCACGCGCATGTTATAAAATTGGGTGTAAATTTGTGCGCGCCGCGTTGCGCCCACGTGTACGTCTTAAAATCTGGCCCATAGTGTATTTGGATTTTCAGAAGATTTTTGACAAAGTTCCTCATGAGAGGCTTCTAAGAAAACTAAAAAGTCATGGGATAATTGGTGGTATCCTATCCTTTTGTGGATTACAAACTGGTTAAAAGACAGGAAACAGAGAGTAGGATTAAATGGTCAATTTTCTCAGTGGAAAAGGGTAAACAGTGGAGTGCCTCAGGGATCTGTACTTGGACGAGTACTTTTCAATATATATATAAATGATCTGGAAAGGAATACGATGAGTGAGGTTATCAAATTTGCTGATGCTGCAAATTATTCAGTGTAGTTAAATCACAAGCGGATTGTGATAAATTGCAGGAAGACCTTGCGAGACTGGAAGATTGGGCATCCAAATGGCAGATGAAATTTAATGTGGATAAGTGCAAGGTGAAGCATATAGGGAAAAATAACCCATGCTGTAGTTACACGATGTTAGGTTCCATATTAGGAGCTACCACCCAGGAAAAAAATCTAGGCATCATAGTGGATAATCATTCAAATCATTGGCTCAGTGTGCTGCAGCAATCAAAAAAGCAAACAGAATGTTAGGAATTATTAGGAAGGGAATGGTGATGCATGATAAGTAGTGGGTAGGGGAGAAAGAGGAAGACCTAGGGCACGTTGTAGGGGGAGATGCAAGGCAACGAGTGTGGGGGGGGGAGGTTTGAGAAAAAGTGACTCAGGGCACAAAGTGGATTGGGGGATGCAGGGCAAGGAGTGATGACAAATAGGAGGATTCAGGGTACGGAGTGGAATGGGGGAGAGGAGGATACAAGGGAAGGACGGGAGGGGAAGAGAAACACAGGCCCAGCACCACCAGATATGAGAGAGAGAGTGAAAGAGAGAGAGGAGCTATGCTGAAGCTGCCACTTTATAAGGATAGCTGTACCTTTGCTGCTAAAGGAGAAAGCGATGTGTAAGAGCAGACACTGGTAAGGGAAAGGGGGAAAATTCTGAATATCTGCCCCAGGCACAGAAAAAGATGGTCCCAGCTCTGCGATAAATACACAGTTCAGATCTATTAATTATAAGTTCAAAGCGGAAATAAAGATCAACCTTATAAGTGATCCCTTTTTATTGGCCTAACTTACTATAAGACAATATCATCTCAATTTATTTGTTGACTTTTATTTCTACATATCCCAGTGGATTAATATGGCAATTATGCTATTTTATATAAGTTCATGATGAAATTCTAGTTAAAAAAGACAGATCTGTAAAAGAAAATGCAATTAAAATTAACCATTTATAAAACCCTGTGTTTACATTTTATTGATTCTATTCTGCTCACCCATGAAATATTTTGACCAAAATAAAAAGGAAAAAAAAAACATTTTGTCATTTTAGAATCCAGAGTTTCAGTGAACAGTCTATGTCCTTTAAATATACAGCTTTCACTCCCTTGTGAGTTTGGAAAAGTTGTTGCAAGATTATGAGCCTATGACTGCCAAAGCAATTCTAAGTGGATCAGGGGTTGGCCACTGCTTCCTTTTTTTTACATTCAATTTTTATTGGCAGGCTATGAAGTGTAATAGTTCACCATTTTGTTTAAGTATCACAATAAAGTCAGTGAAATGGAACAGGCAATAAGCAGTCATTTCACATCAGTGCTAAGGCTGAGTGTTTAAGTCTTCATTAACCTACAGAAGAATGAGTTACCAAACGACTTTCATATAAAACTTCAAGAGACTACATGGAAATGTGTTCTGGAATTCCACTGATAAAATGAGGGATGCTGCCTTGCTTACCATGCCTGTCTGTTAAAAACACAGGCCCAGCACCACCAGATATGCAAACCATGCAATCCATAGGGCAGCACATCCAGTAAGGCCGTGTTGGGTGCAGGAAGAAGCCTGTATCGCCGCCGATAGACCTGATCCCACTGGCAGCGGAAGAAGTGAAGGCCCGTGGTGGCATACCTGGGAACTTTTGATTTCCAGTCACCCTGAGAATACCATGGATTAGCAGGGGGAGGGCATCTGCACAGTGAGCCCGGATACTCACAAATTTGCTCTCATAAACACTCTTACATGTTCTCACTTACTTTCACTGCTCATTCTCTCACATTCTCACATGTCCATGTATACCTTTACTTCTGCCATTCTCCCACCAACACACACACACTCACTAGGGATGTGCAGCAGGGACAGATTCATCCCATTCGGTATTCGTATTCGTCGGGACCCAAATCCATTGCATCCATTCTCGGGGGACCCCGATCCGTTCATTAGTTAGATATGTATTTGTTTCCCAAAAAAAACCCCCATCCCAACCCTTTAAATTTAATTAACTACAACCCCCCCCTCCTGACCCCTCCCAAGACTTGCTCAAAGTCCCTGGTGGTCCAGAGGGGGTCCTGGAGCAGTCTCCTGCACTCGGGCTGTCGGCTGCCGGTATTCAAAATGGCGGCGATAGCCTTTGCCCTTACTATGTCACAGGGGCTACCGGTGCCATTGGTCGGCCCCTGTCACATGGTAGGAGCAATGGACGGCCGGCGCCACCTTGTGCTCCTACCATGTGACAGGGGCCTACCAATGGCACAGGTAACCCCTGTGACATAGTAAGGGCAAAGGCTATTGGCGCCATTTTGAATACTGACAGCCGCGATAGCCTTTGCCCTTACTATGTCATAGGGGCTACCAGTGCCATTGGTCAGCCCCTGTCACATGGTAGGAGCACAAGGTGGCGCTGGCCGTCCATTGCTCCTACTATGTGACAGGGGCTGATCAATGGCACCGGTAGCCCCTGTGACATAGTAAGGGCAAAGTCTATCGCCGCCATTTTGAATTTCGGCAGCCGACAGCCTGAGTGCAGGAGATTGCTCCAGGACCCCCGCTGGACCACCAGGGACTTTTGGCAAGTCTTGGGGGGTCAGGAGGGTGGGGGTTTATTCGTTAGTGATACGTTGTATTTGTGGGGGTTCGCCATACATTTTGTGACCTCCACGAATACAACAAATGTGGTATATACATTGCGGATTGCTAATATATTGCAAACGAATGCACACCCCTAACACTCACTCACTCACATCTTTCCCTCTTCCGTACACACTTGCCCACTCACTTTCACACCCATGCTCACTTGCACTCAGCTCTCTCCTACTCACCTATATACACTCTCAGATCTCTTCTTCCTACACAAATACACACTCACTCCCTCTCACAGACATGCTCATTCATTCTCTCTCCCCTCCTTTCAAAACACACTAGCAACAGCAGACTCTAACTTGGGCTCCTGGAGCAGCAGCAGCCTCTTCCTTCTCCTCCTGTGCTGCAGAAGTGGATGCTGCCTGTTTCTTACTCCTCATTTGATGCACGGGCAGGAAATCGCAATGTTGATTGGCCAAGGCAAACAGGATGGGGCTTGCAAGTGGCTGGATACAGGAAACAGGCTGTGCAGGAGCAGGTGGTAATACATGGAAGCGAAGTTAATGTTGCAGTCCGGTCCATGAAGCTCACGTCCCGGTCCTTACCTCAAGGGTTCCTGCCGGCTGGGAACGAAGCAGAATCAAGATCTGGGTGTCCCCGCGGGGGAGACGCCATTGTGGGCCTGTCCCTAGGCACACGCGCGCAAGTCTCTCGCACTTTTCTGGACAGTTTCCCGCCGGAGGGTGGCTCCACCCTGAGTCTGACGTCAGATACTGCGGCCTACTTAGGGCCACCGCGGACAACCGATGAGTGCCTTGCAACAGGGTTCCTTCGGCCCCCCGTTGCCTTGAGCCCCGGAGTCAGCCACCGTCTTGGCTACTCCGTTCCTGCCTGCCTGCCAGTTCCTACTTGCCAGCCTGCCTATAGCCCAAGCCGGGTTCCAGCTTGCCTACAGCCCAAGCCGGGTTCCAGCCTGCCTACAGTCCACGCCGGGTTCCTGCCTACAGCCCAAGCCGGGCTCCAGCCTGCCTACAGCCCACGCCAGCTTCCAGCTTGCCTACAGCCCAAGCCGGGTTCCAGCTTGCCTACAGCCCAAGCCGGGTTCCAGCCTGCCTAAAGCCCAAGCCTGCCTATAACCCAAGCCGGGTTCCTGCCTGTCTACAGCCCACGCAGGTTCCAGCCTACAGCCTAAGCCGGGTTCCAGCTTGCCTTCAGCCCAAGCTGGGTTCCAGCCTACAGTCCACGCCGGGTCCCAGCCTGCCTACAGCCCAAGCTCCTGTCTACAGCCCAAGCCGGGTTCCAGCCTGTCTACAGCTCACGCCGGATTCCCGCCTGCCTCAGTCAAGCCAGATACTCGCCTGCTCCCTTTCCATCGACCGCCTCACCTAAGTCCCAGCGGTCGGGCCCCTACGGGCTCCTCCCGGAGGGGCTCCGACCTCCAGGGTGAATCTCCTAAGTCCCAGCGGCTGGACTCCCAAGGGCTTCTCCCAGAGGAGTACCAGCTTCCAGGGTGAAACCGCTTGTACCCGCCTGCCAGAAGTCTGCCTCCCGGCCCATTCAGTCGAGACCAGAGTAGTCCTTTCCTAGTCTCCTGCAGGGGCAACAATATGGATTAGACACCAAGGTAGTCCAAAAGTAACCTTTTATTTGAGTGGAGACACATATTCAAGCAAATGCCCGACTCTGGCCGAGTTTTGCCCCACCAGGGGCTGCCTATGGGGCTGTATGAAGAGATTCTTTTTGACAATTCTCTTTATGGAAAAACCTCATATATTAAACATTAAAACGGAATCGCTGTCATGCATAGTCTCCGCTCTGGTGCACACGCTGGTGGACCCTATTCCTCTGGTGGTCAAAGAAAGAAAATGACCCTGCTAGGAGAGAGCCAGTTCTGCTGCATCAACTCCATGCCAGCCCTATAGAATTCAAAACTCTTATGGATGGTAGGTGCTCTATGCTGATCTTTCAATGCACAAGAACAACATAGAGGAATTTCTAGCCCTGAGGGTTTTGAATAACATGGGGCAGTTACACGAGGCGCAGCAACAGAATGAGCTCCCCCTTTTGCTCCCAATGGGTAGACTGCCTAGGTTTTATGTTTGTGTGTGTTTGTGAGTAAATGGGATCCTGCCTGAATTGTGTGTGTGTGTGTATATGTGTGTGAATGAGAGCCTGCCTGGGAATGTGTTTGTGTAAATGGGAGTCTGTCTTGGTGTGTGTGTGTGTGTGTGTGTGTGTGTGTGTGTGTGTTATGAACGGAAGCCTGCCTGGGGGTGTATCTGTGTAAATGGAAGCCTGCCTTGGGGTGTGTATGTGTGTGTATAAATGGGAGCCTGTCTAGATGACATGTGTTTGTATAAATAATAGACTGTTCACTGGGGGTATGTGCATGTGTGAGAGAGAACATATGGGAGTGGAGAGCCTGCGTGTGCATATGTGTGTGTGTGTGTGTGTGTGTGTGTGAGAGAGAGAGAGAGAGAGAGAGAGAGAGAGGACATGTAGAAGTGGGAGCCTGCATGTGAGAGAGAACATGAGAGTGGGACCCTGTGTGTGTGTGGCAGAGGTAACCTGCTTGTGAGAGTATGTGGGAGTGAGAGCCTAAATATATGTGTATGCCTATATGTATGTGTATAGGAGTGGGAACCTGCATGTGAGAAAGAGCATGTGAGAGCCTGTGTATTTGTGTAGGAATGTGAACCTGTATGTGAGAGAGAATGTAAGAGTGAGAGTCTGTGTATGTCTATGAGGGGGGGGGGGGGGGAATGGGAGCCTGCATGTGAGAAACAGCATATGAGATCAGAAGTTTGTATATGTGGGAATAGGAGCCTTTGTTTAAAAGCATGTGAGAGTGAGCCTGTGTATGTGTGTGTGTGTGTGTGTGTGTGTGTGTGTGTGTGTGTGTGTGTATGTGTGTGTATGTGTGTGTGTGAGAGAGAGTGAAAGAGAGTATGTGAAACTGTGTATAAGAGAACATATAAGCTTGAGAGCCTGTGGGGAGGGTGCATGGGAGCCTGTGTGTGAGAGACAGCATATGAGAGTATAAGCCTGTATGTATGGGAATGGGAGCCTGTGTGTGAGAGAGCATATGTGAGTGAGAGCAAGAGCCTATGTGTGTGTGTTTGTGGGAATGGGAACATGCATGTAAGAACATGTGAGAATGAGACTCTGTGTGTGTGTGTGTGTGTGTGTGTGCATGTGAGAGAGAGCATATGAGAGTGGGAGTCTGTGTGTGGGCGTGGGAGCCTGGGTAAGAGAGAGTGTGTGGGAGTGGGAGAATGTGTGTATGTGAGACAGGGCATGCAAGAAAGGGAGCCTGTGTGAAAGAGTGCATGTGAGAGAGAATCTGTGTATGGTATGAAGGAGGAAGGAAAGAAGACAAGAGGAGAGAGAAGAATCAGAAAAAATAAAAGAAAAATTAGGAATTAGGAAAAAGGAATTAGGAAAAGATAGACAAAGGGAAGAAAGAGACTGAGACCAACAGATTAGAAAAATAAGCTGGTTATTGTTATGGTTATATTTATTTATATGTCGCCAAAATCCTAGGTGGCTTACAATATACATACACAATAAAACAGTAAAGATTAATAAAACACTGCTAAAAACTTTAAAACATTGCATGAAACAAGGAGTAAAATGCCAAGCAATAAAAACTAGCATAAACTTATCACTGCTTCCAAAATAGATAAAACAAAAACACAGCAATTGCAACATGACATAAAGCATAAATAAGGGATAAAATGCCAAATAAAAATCTAGAGTTCACTTATCACTGCTTCTAATGTAGGTAAAACAGAATTACAGCTGATAAGGTAAAAAAAAATTTTTGACTTTCAGCGATTGAAATATGCCATCTTTGGGAATGTGCATTTGTTATTTATTAGTTTTGCTTTTTATTCACTATTCCAGTGTTCACAGAGTCTGGTTTCTCAGGTTTTCCATTTCATTTTTATCTGCATGTTTATTTTTAATTTGTAGTCTCTTATTCTGTATTAGGTAAGGGTCTCTCCGTGTTGTGCATGTGTGATAGAGGTGCAGTATTTTGACTAGCGTGCAGTTTCTCTGTAGGGATTTGTAGCAGTCCAACTTGTTTTGTTTGCCCACTAGGTGGTATATTAGTGTACTAGGGCCTGATGTAATGTTTGCCTTTGTTGCCTTTTCATAGATAAGGCTGCTGCTGTTTGAGTCTTAAAAGTTAGAACTGGTATGGTATGGTATGGTATGGTATGGTATGGTATGGTATGGCAACGTTCTAGGTGGATTTTTTTTTGTGGGGAGGGGGGGAGTTGTCTTATTTCACAGTGTTTGACAGTGAAAGGAGTTTGTTTTGCTGTCACTGAGGTGACACCAGAATTTGAATATATGTTTGTGCATGTCCTAGTTCTGTTCTGCACCTGTTGCAAATCTTCTTATAATGATTATTATGATTATTCCTGTTTTATTGTAGTTATGATAGTCTCTGCATTTTTGGAAAGAGAATATTTGTTTTATTATGTAATGGGAGCTCATGTTTCTGTTAAGTGGTCTTTGTTTACTTTATAAATGATGCTGTGTATTTATAAACTGCAATAAATATAAACTAAATTAATACAGATTAACAAGGGAAGGGAATTAAAATCACTCATGATGAGACTACTTAGAAATCCTTTGTCATCCTAAGATATTATTTATGAATAAGAGTACAACTAGTAGGGCCTAGATCTGTATGTCAACTAGAGATGTGAATCGGAACCGGAATCGGTTCGGATTCCGGTTCACATGTAGTTTTTTTTTCATCGGGCCTGATCGCGGTTTTGTTTATCGGCTGTGCCCGAGCCGATAAACAAAAAACCCACCCCGACCCTTTAAAACTAATACCTTAGCTTCCCCCCCCCCCCAAAAAAAAAACATTTTACAGGTACCTGGTGGTCCAGTGGAGGTCCCTGGAGCGATCTCCCGCTCCCAGGCCATCGTCTGCCACTAATCAAAATGGCACCAATGGCCCTTTGCCCTTACCATGTGACAGGGTATCCGTGCCATTGGCTGGACCCTGTCACATGGTAGGAGCACTGGATGGCAATTTTGATCACTGGCAGCCGATGGCCCGAGTGCAGGAGATCAATCCCGGACCCCCGCTGGACCACCAGGGGCTTTTGGCAAGTCTTGGGGGACCCTCCTGACCCCCACAAGACTTGCCAAAAGTCCAGTGGGGGTCCAGGAGCAACCTCCTGCACTCGGACCGTCGGCTGCCAGTGAAGTAGAAGGTTTGATTAAAAACCTAAATCCTGCAAATCATTCACTAGATTCTATCCCAATAGTAGCATTGAAACCAATAGTGAATATAATTGCGCCCACCATTACATCTATTATCAACAAATCCCTAAATAAATATACTTTACCTGATTTACTGAAACAGGCCATTATCAAACTGATACTAAAAAAAAAAAAGAACTGGGACCCCAATATATTAAATAACTACAGACCAATTTCCAACCTATCATTTCTCACAAAGTTAATCGAAAAAGTGGTTCAGAAACAACTCACTGAACATCTAGAAACTAATGACATCCTCTACCCTATGCAGTTCAGGTTCAGAAAACACTTTAGCACAGAAACACTGCTTTTATCCCTGTCAGATACTGTAATGAGAGGATTTGACAGTGGACATAAATACCTCCTGATACTGTTAGATCTTTCAGCGGCGTTTGACATTGTAAAACACACAAATCTTCTCCAAAGACTAGCTGAGATAGGGCTCCATGATAAAACATTGCAATGGTTCACTTCTTACCTGAGCAACAGGTCATATCTGTTGCGGTCTCGGTCGCCACGGTGGCACCCGAGACCTTACCTTCTTCCCGGGTCCCGGGGAGCTGCTGCGTTCCGCGGCCTCAGGACCCCGGCCGCCGCTTCCCCCAGCCGTTTCGCTCCTCCGCGGGCCTGCAGGGCCTTCGGGCGCCATGCGCCGGCTCCCACGCTGCCGCTGGCGTACTCTCACGGCCAGCCCCGCCCCCAGGCGCGTGCGCGCGGCTGACCTCCGGTTTTAAAGGGACCAGCGCGGGAAAACCCGGCTCCTCCCTTCTCTGACGTCAGACGCTGCAGGGCTATTTAAGCCCTGCAGTCCCTTCTCTTCTTTGCCTTGCAACGAGGTTCACTACTTCCGGTAGTTCTAAGTTGCGTTCCTGGATTGCCTGTTACCTGCCTGACTCCGCTCTGCCTGACTCCGCTTGCCTGCTACCTGCCTTGACCACGGATTACCTGACTCCGCTTGCCTGTTACCTGCCTTGACCACGGATTGCCTGACTCCGCCTGCCTGCTACCTGCCTTGACCACGGTTTGCCTGACTCCGCTTGCCTGTTTCCTGCCTTGACTCCGGTTCGTAGTTTTGACCCTGCTTATCTTCAGCCTGCCCTGACCTCGGTTCGTGATCCCGACTTCTGCTTGCTCGCTGCCTGCCCAGACTCCAGTCCGGATTCCACTCCTGGGTTTCTTCGTTCTCGCCTAAGTCCCAGCGGTCCGGGTCCCTACGGGCTCCTCCTGGGGGGACCTCGGGCTTCCAGGGCGAAGTCTCCTAAGTCCTAGCAACCCGGGCTCCCACAGCTCCTCTGGAGGAGTCTCGGGTTTCCAGGTGAAGATCCTATTGCCCAGTGGGAGTTCTGCCTACCGACTGTTCCCTCGGGCCAGTCGGCCCAAGGATCCACATCCGGATTGTCTCCAGCACAACAGTTTGCAAGGCCATGGATCCGGCAGACCTCGCCGGGCTACAGGCCATTCCGGGTTTGGCCCAGCGGTTGGTTCAGCAACAGCAAGTCCTGGATTCCTTGGCTGCTACAGTAGAGCGGCTGGCGTCTCGCATGGATACCGAGCCGCCCGCGCCCGTTCCAGTACCGGCACCTGTTCCTGCACCACTGGTAACCCTCCAGTCCCCTACGCAGCTCCCAGCACCCTCTCACTATGCCGGGGATGCCAAGGCATGTCGAGGGTTCTTAAATCAATGTTATGTGCGCTTTGCACTACTGCCTAACCAGTTTCCTACTGATGGCACCAAGGTGGCGTACATTTTTGCCCTTCTGGACGGACGGGCCCTGAATTGGGCTTCCCCCATGTGGGAGAATAATGATCCTGCACTGGGGGACTTGAATCGCTTTGTGGAAGAGTTCAAAGCGGCCTTTGATGAGCCAGCACGACAGGCTTCCGCTACTTCAGAGTTACTTCAGCTCCGGCAAGGGTCACGGACCTTGGCAGACTACGCTTTGGATTTTCGCACCCTCGCCCACGAGGTAGGCTGGCAGGATGAGGCCCTCCGGGGAGTGTTCCTGGAGGGCTTAGCCGGTCATATTAAGGACGAGCTAGCGGCTCGGGACCTGCCGGAGACTTAGCAGGTCGAATTGATCGGCGTTTGCAGCAGAGGGCGAAAGAGGGGCGCCCTTTCCGACTTTCGACGTCTGTGACTCCCAGGTCCTCGAATTCGAGTTCGGGGTCGCAAGGACCTACATCTTCACCTGCAACTGCCTCTGACGAGCCCATGCAAGTGGGTCGTTCGTCTTTATCACCCGAGGAAAGGCAGCGATGCCGGGACTTAAGACTGTGCCTGTACTGTGGAGGAAAGGGCCACTACCTTGCCCAGTGTAAAGAACGGGCGGAAAAACTCCCGCGCCTAGGTGTAAGGGAGGAGTGTCCCCTAGGCTGCCTTAGTCCTGCTCCTCAATGTACTATACCGGTAACCTTGGAATATCCAGGTGGTTCCTTCCTCACGCAAGCCCTAGTTGACTCCGGGGCTGGAGGCAACTTCATTACTAAAGAGTTGGTGCAACAGTTGAATCTCTCTACGCGACCTAGGACTCCTGCCTTGCGGATAACCTCTATTCAGGGTACTCCTTTATCAGGGTGCATCTCCACCGAGACCGTCCCGTTGATTTTGCAGACGGGCTTCACCTGCAACTGCCTCTGACGAGCCCATGCAAGTGGGTCGTTCGTCTTTATCACCCGAGGAAAGGCAGCGACGCCGGGACTTAAGACTGTGCCTGTACTGTGGAGGAAAGGGCCACTACCTTGCCCAGTGTAAAGAACGGGCGGAAAACTCCCGCGCCTAGGTGTAAGGGAGGAGTGTCCCCTAGGCTGCCTTAGTCCTGCTCCTCAATGTACTATACCGGTAACCTTGGAATATCCAGGTGGTTCCTTCCTCACGCAAGCCCTAGTTGACTCCGGGGCTGGAGACAACTTCATTACTAAAGAGTTGGTGCAACAGTTGAATCTCTCTACGCGACCTAGGACTCCTGCCTTGCGGATAACCTCTATTCAGGGTACTCCTTTATCAGGGTGCATCTCCACCGAGACCGTCCCGTTGATTTTGCAGACGGGCTTGTTACACACAGAGGAGATTTCCTTGCTAGTGTTGGAGAGAGCTGTACATCCGGTAGTTCTCGGGTTACCCTGGCTTCAGAAACACTCTCCTGTGATTCGCTGGAAAGATTTTCAGATTATCCAGTGGAGTTCGGAGTGTTTCCAATCTTGTCTCCAAGCGAAAAGATTCCAACGGATTCCGCTGGCCCACACCGTACCGGTATTACCGGCTCCGTATGCTGACTTTCAGGATGTCTTTTCCAAGGAAAAAGCGGAATTGTTACCACAACACCGACCTTTTGACTGTGCAATAGAGTTGCTTCCAGGTACTACTCCCCCCCCGGGGGCGAGTTTATCCTTTGTCTCAGCCAGAGACCCGGGCCATGTCCGAATATATCTCCGAGAATCTGGCTAAGGGCTTCATACGCCCTTCCAAGTCTCCCGCCGGAGCAGGTTTCTTTTTTGTTGCCAAAAAAGACGGAGGCTTGCGGCCTTGCATTGATTACCGTGGCCTCAATGCTATCACCAAGAAGAACCGGTACCCGCTTCCCCTCATTCCGGAGTTGTTGGACAGACTCCAAGGAGCCCAAGTCTTCACTAAATTGGACCTCCGCGGCGCATATAATCTGGTTCGAATCCGCCCCGGGGACGAATGGAAGACGGCGTTCAACACCTGGGACGGCCATTATGAATATCTAGTAATGCCGTTTGGACTGTGCAACGCTCCCGCTGTATTCCAGCACTTGATGAATGAGGTTCTGCGTGACTTATTGCATTCCTGCGTGATCGTCTATTTGGACGACGTTCTTATACACTCCCCGGATCTTGCTTCCCATCGGCAACATGTGAGACAAGTACTCCAGATTTTACGAGACCACCATTTGTATGCTAAGTTCGAAAAATGTCTCTTTGAACAAGAGTCATTACCCTTCCTCGGGTTTATAGTGTCTTCTACGGGTTTCCGGATGGACCCCAGCAAGGTATCCGCCATCAGGAAGTGGCCCCGACCTGAGGGGTTAAAAGCATTACAACGCTTTTTGGGGTTTGCTAACTTCTATAGACACTTTATTCCTCAGTACTCTCGCTTGGTGGCACCTTTA
Source organism: Rhinatrema bivittatum (assembly GCF_901001135.1). Classification (NCBI taxonomy): domain Eukaryota; kingdom Metazoa; phylum Chordata; class Amphibia; order Gymnophiona; family Rhinatrematidae; genus Rhinatrema; species Rhinatrema bivittatum. The sequence goes on from NC_042622.1 coordinate 57,965,250, forward strand.
ACCGCGCTAACTCGGAAAGGGGCAAACACTCGCCTTTGGCCTGAGGGAGCTTGTGAGGCTTTCGAACAATTAAAGAAGGCGTTCCTCCGGGATACCTGTTTACGTCACCCAGATCCAACATGGCCATTCTTTGTCGAGGTCGATGCCTCTAACATTGCTGTGGGGGCGGTCCTCTCACAAGTCTCTAACTCCGGACATCTCCTACCCTGCTCCTATTTTTCTAAGAAGTTCTCCTCAGCCGAGTGCAATTACGGTATTGGGGAAAAGGAGTTGCTGGCTGTCAAACTTGCGCTGGAGGAATGGAGACAGTGGTTGGAGGGCTTTCTTCATCCGGTTACAATTTATACAGATCACAAGAACCTGGAGTTCCTTAATCAGGCCCAACGTCTTAACCCTCGACAAGCACGATGGTCCCTTTTCTTTAACCGTTTTAATTTCATTCTGAAGTACTGACCCGCCTTGAAGAATGTACGGGCTGACGCGCTCTCCCGTTATGAACTTCAGGAGGAAAAGGAAGACCTCCCACAACACATTATTGATCCCGCTAAAATCCAGTTAGCTAGCACCACAGTCTCCACCCTAGGACGAGTGGTGGTTTCCCACAAAGACCGAAGAAGGGTGTTAGCTTGGGCCCATGACTCACTTTCAGGGGGTCACGCCGGCAGGGAGAGGACGCTCGACCTGCTTAGCCGCTATTACTGGTGGCCTCGAACGTGACAAGATGTCCGAGTATATGTTGACTCATGCCCAGTATGTGCCCGGCAAAAACCGCCTAGTGGTCGGCCCTGGGGCCTCCTGCAGCCGCTGCCTATTCCCGTGGAACCATGGTCCCACATAGCCACGGACTTTGTAGTGGATCTGCCCCCCTCGGAAGGTAATACGGTGATTTGGGTAACGGTAGACCGTTTTTCTAAGATGATTCGCCTGGTACCCTTGCCTAAGCTGCCCTCTGCACCTGAACTCGCACTCCTGTTTACTACACACGTCTTCCGGGTTCACGGTCTACCACAGAGTATCGGATCGGATCGAGGGCCACAGTTTACGGCTCGTTTTTGGCGTGCCCTTTGCAGGAAATTTGGGGTCCAATTAAATTTATCCACGGCCTTTCACCCCCAGACTAATGGTCAGACGGAGCGCACGAACCGCACTCTTAAAACTTTCCTCCGCAGTTTTATCTCCGAAAAAGGGAATAACTGGACTTCTCTCCTGCCTTGGGCAGAGTTCGCCTACAACAACCATACCCATGCAGCCACAGGACAAACCCCTTTCCAGATTGTGTATGGACGTCACCCAAGGCCTCCTTTGCCGCTTCCTATTTCCATTCCATCGCCTGCTGCCTTAACCACAGCACGTCAAGTGCATCATCTCTGGAAGAGGATTCAACTCAAACTGAACACCGCAGCAAAGAGGTCCCAGCAGTATACCAACCGTCATCGACGACCAGCGCCAGTTTTTCTGCCAGGTACCAAAGTGTGGTTAAGCACTCGGAACCTCCAACTACCTAACCGCTCTCGTAAGTTGGCTCCTCGATACTGCGGGCCTTTTCAGGTTGCGGAGCGTATTGGTACCGTTTCCTACAGACTTCGCCTTCCGTCTTCACTTCGCATCCATAACGTGTTTCACGTATCTTTGCTGAAACCGGTGGTACTGTCCCGGTACCATCATCCCTCCACAGATGCACTATCATCTCCTATGTCTACTGAGACTACGTATCAGGTACGAGAAGTCTTGGACGTTCGCTTCCATGCCCGTCGCTGGGAATACCTGCTGGCATGGGAGGGGTGTGGCTCCGAGGAGGACTCTTGGGAACCAGCTCGGAACATCTTGGACAAATCATTGCTCACTCAATTTCATCTGGACCATCCCGGGAAACCTGGCCCTCGGCGGAGGGGGCGTAAGAAGGGGGGTACTGTTGCGGTCTCGGTCGCCACGGTGGCGCCCGAGACCTTACCTTCTTCCCGGGTCCCGGGGAGCTGCCGCGTTCCGCGGCCTCAGGACCCCAGCCGCCGCTTCCCCCAGCCGTTTCGCTCCTCCGCGGGCCTGCAGGGCCTTCGGGCGCCATGCGCCGGCTCCCACGCTGCCACTGGCGTGCTCTCACGGCCAGCCCCGCCCCCAGGCGCGCGCGCGTGGCTGACCTCCGGTTTTAAAGGGACCAGCGCGGGAAAACCCGGCTCCTCCCTTCTCTGACATCAGACGCTGCAGGGCTATTTAAGCCCTGCAGTCCCTTCTCTTCTTTGCCTTGCAACGAGGTTCACTACTTCCGGTAGTTCTAAGTTGCGTTCCTGGATTGCCTGTTACCTGCCTGACTCCGCTCTGCCTGACTCCGCTTGCCTGCTACCTGCCTTGACCACGGATTACCTGACTCCGCTTGCCTGTTACCTGCCTTGACCACGGATTGCCTGACTCCGCCTGCCTGCTACCTGCCTTGACCACGGTTTGCCTGACTCCGCTTGCCTGTTTCCTGCCTTGACTCCGGTTCGTAGTTTTGACCCTGCTTATCTTCAGCCTGCCCTGACCTCGGTTCGTGATCCCGACTTCTGCTCGCTCGCTGCCTGCCCAGACTCCAGTCCGGATTCCACTCCTGGGTTTCTTCGTTCTCGCCTAAGTCCCAGCGGTCCGGGTCCCTACGGGCTCCTCCTGGGGGGACCTCGGGCTTCCAGGGCGAAGTCTCCTAAGTCCTAGCAACCCGGGCTCCCACAGCTCCTCTGGAGGAGTCTCGGGTTTCCAGGTGAAGATCCTATTGCCCAGTGGGAGTTCTGCCTACCGACTGTTCCCTCGGGCCAGTCGGTCCAAGGATCCACATCCGGATTGTCTCCAGCACAACAATATCAAGTTAACATGAACAACTCCTTTTCAGATACAATAACTCTTGAAATGGGACTATCTCAAGGCTCCTCTCTTTCAGTCACTCTTTTTAACATATATATTAGGGGTGTGCATTCGTTTGCAACATATTGGCAATCCACAACATATATGCCATATTTGTTGTATTCGTGGGGGTCACGAAATGTATGGCGAACCCCCACGAATACAACGTATCACTAATGAATAAACCCCCACCCTCCTGACCCCCCCAAGACTTGCCAAAAGTCCCTGGTGGTCCAGCGGGGGTCCTGGAGTGATCTCCTGCACTCGGACTGTCGGCTGCTGGTATTCAAAATGGTGCCGATAGCCCCTGTGACATTGTCCTTACAATGTCACAGGGGCTACCGGTGCCATTGGTCGGCCCCGTCACATGGTAGGAGCAATGGATGGCCGCACCATCTTGTGCTCCTACCATGTGACAGGGGCCCACCAATGGCACTGGTAGCCCCTGTGCCATAGTAAGGGCAAAGGGTATCGGTGCCATTTGTTTACTTTATTTATTTATTTATTTTATTTAAGAGTTTTTATATACCATCATTAAGTAATTCACCATCATAACGGTTTACAGATGGGCACCTATACAAAGTAAAATATAGTTCATAAATAACATGGGTGGTGCCATTAGAATTCGGTAACATAGAGTTTATATCAAGAGACATTGATTGTGGTTGGATGTTTAATATAGATTCATCTTGCTGGTTGACTACAGTTAAAAATAAGTTGAAACTAGTTCCATTGAGCGGTGGAATTAAGGTGCTAGGTGCTTTGAGCCGCTTAGCCTTAAATTGTTCTCTTTAATTGCCTGTGTCGCTCTCCTTCTTGAAGGCTTGTTTGAAGAGCTAGGTTTTGAGTTGTGTTTTGAAAAATTTATGATTGCTCTGAAGTCTGAGGTCAAGGGGCATGGAGTTCCATAATGTGGGACCAACTAGAGATAATGCACGTTCCCTCACCTGGGTAAGTCTTGCTGTTTTTACAGATGGAATAGGTAGGAGTGCTCTGTTTGCTGACCTTAAATTTCTGTGTGGAACGTGTACTTTAAGTGCAGTGTTTAGCCACTCTGCTTTTTCATCATGGATGAGTTTGTGTATTAGGCACAGTGCTTTGAATTGAATTCTTTGTTCTATGGGTAGCCAATGTAGGGCGGCAAGTGTATCGGATATGTGATCTCTTTTGCTTTTTCCAGTGAGAATTCTGGCTGCAGCATTTTGTAAAATCTGAAGTGGTCTTAGTGTAGTGTTGGGTAGACCTAGTAGCAAAGCATTGCAGTAGTCTGTGCTGGCAAATATCAGGGATTGAAGGACAGTGCGAAAGTTTGGCAGGGATAGTAATGGTTTAAGTTTTCTGAGTGTCAGTAGTTTTACGTATCCTTCCTTTACCTTTAGTGCTATGTGTTGTTTGAGATTTAGTTCATTGTCAATAATTACTCCGAGATTGCGAACTTTCTTCGTTAAGTCAATTTTTTGGGTGTTATTGAGAAATATTGGAGTTTGTGAAATATTCATGCTTTTCCTTTCTAAGTTTTGAATTCGGTCTTGTCAATGTTGATTATCAGCTCCAATTGGTTTAGTAGTTGCTTTATTATGTCCAGATACATCAGGGCCAAGCCTATTGTTTTTTCAATAGTTTCATCAATTGGTAGGATTAACTGGATGTCATCGGCGTAAATGTAGTGTGTGATTCCAAGTCCTGCGAGGAGATGGCATAGTGGCAGTAGGTATATATTAAACAGTGTAGCAGATAGTGCTGACCCCTATGGGACACCAGTTTTTATGGTGATTTTATCGGATAGCTTGTTTTTTATTTGAACTTGAAAGGTTCTGTTATTTAGATATGATCTGAACCATGTGAGTGTCTTGTCTTGTAGTCCTATTTCTTCAAGCCTTTTAATTAGAATACTGTGGTTCACTGTGTCAAAAGCGGCTGATAGATCTAGCAGTATCAGGATATACTGTTTTCCGCTATCGAACCCTCTTAGTATATTATCTATTAGTGCAAGTAGGAGTGTTTCAGTGCTGTAGTGTTTGCGGAAGCTGTGTTGAGATGGGTAAAGGATGTTGTTATTGTCTAAGTGTTCGGATAGCTGTTTTTGTACTGTTTTTTCAATTAATTTAGCCATTAGAGGTAAGTTTGATATTGGTCTGTAGTTTGTTAGTATTTGGGGATCCATGTTTTTTTTTCTTGAGTATTGGTTTGATGATTGCTCCTTTCAGTGTGTCTGGTAAATACCCTTCTTCTAGTGAGTGGTTTATGATTTTTGCAAGAGTTGGGGTGGTGATTTCAGTAAGCTTTTTGATTTCCACAATGGGTAGAGAATCTATTTGGTGAGGGGCGGGATTTAGTTTTTTGATCAAGTTTTCAACCTGGTTGATTGTTATTTCCTCAAATTCGGGCCATGGTGTCATGTCTCTCTTGCACATTTTAATCTCTTGTTTGGGTGTCTTAGGTATTTTGTTTCTCAGGTTCTCAATTTTATCATTAAAAAATCTAGCTATTTCATTGCATCTGTTTTCGGGTATGCTATCTGGTGAGTTTGTATCATCTTTAGTGAGATTATCAACTATTTTGAACAGGGTTCTGGGGTTATTCATGTGTTTTTCAATCTTTGTGCTGAAGTATGATTTTTTGGCTTCGAGAATTGTTTTTTTGTAGAAGGCTAGTAGTTTTCGATATTGTGTTTCACAAAACAAAACCTATCTCAAGCCTTTAAATTTAATTAAGTACAAACCCCCACCCTCCTGATCCCCCCCCCCCCCCCCAAGACTTGCCAAAAGTCCCTGGTGGTCCAGCGGGGGTCCTGGAGTGATCTCCTGCACTCAGGCTGTCGGCTGCCGGTATTCAAAATGGTGCCGATAGCCTTTGCCCTTACTATGTCACAGGGGCTACCAGTGCCATTGTCACATGGTAGGAGCCCCTGTCACATGGTAGGAGCAATGGACAGCTGGTGCCATCTTGTGCTCCTACCATGTGACAGGGGCTCCGGTAGCCCCTGTGACATAGTAAGGGCAAAGGCTATCGGCGCCATTTTGAATACCGGCAACCGACGGCGCAAGTGCATGAGATCGCTCCAGGTCCCCTGCAGGACCACCAGAGACTTTTGGCAAGTCTTGGGGGGTCAGGAGGGTAGGGGTTGTAGTTAATGACATTTAAAGGGTTGGGATGGGGGTTTTTTTTGGGAAACGAATACGTATGTAACTAATGAACGGATTGGGGTCCCCCGAGAACTGATGCAACAGATTTGGGTCCTGACGAATACGAATACCGAATGGGACAAATCCGTCCCTGCTGCACATCTCTAATATATATGCTACCACTCTATCATCTTCTCTCCGGACTAGGCCTAAACTATTACATTTATGCAGACGATATTCAGATTATTATCCCTGTTACTGATACATTGGATAAAACATAAAATTACAGCTGTGTACTTGAACATCATCAAACAGTTATTACTGCAAATGAAACTTAGCTTAAATATTGATAAAACAGAAATTGTTCTACTAGAAAGGAAAGTTTCAATTTCAGATCTGAAGTTAATAGTGCCACAAGACAATCTCTTAATTAACTTTGGAGAAAAAATTTGAGACCTTGGAGTCTGGATTGACCCAAAGCTCAATTTTAAGAAACACATTTCCATTAAAATTAAGGAGCGATACGGCAAACATTTAATGCTTAGATGTTTAAAGCCATTATTAAATCCAAATTATTTCAGAACAGTTTTGCAGACTCATGCAACTCATTATTTCTTGGCCTGCCACAATCCACCATTCGTCCTCTTCAGATTCTGCAAAATTCAGCCGCTAGGGTCCTCACGGGTTATAGAAAAAAAGACCACATCACCCCTGTTTTGAAATCTCTGTATTGGCTGCCCATTGAGTACCAAATTCAATATAAAGCACTTTGTATCCTGCATAAAGCAATTTACGACGAGCAAGTAGATTGGATGAATGCTGTCATTCGATTACACACTCCGCAGCGAAACTTAAGATCTGCTAATAAAGGTTTACTTTCAATCCCTTCTGTTACCACAGCTAGACTCACCTTGGTTAGAGAGAGAGAGCGATTTCTCTTGTGGGATCTAAATTATGGAATGCTTTACCAGTGGATGTAAGTGCAAGCTGAATTTAAGTTGTTTAAAAAAGCACTAAAAACCTGGCTATTTGAAAAGGCGTACATGACAGGCACTGGTAAAATTTTTAGCTTGCACTTAAATTTTTATTTACCACAGTTTTACAGACTACTTTTATTTTATAATTTTATTGATTTATTAATTGTATTTACAACAATGAATTTGTAATATATTTTACATTTTTTATTATCTTGTTTTAGATTACATTTCATTTTGGGCCAGATTTTAGTAGCTACATGTGGGCGTAGATTTGTGCGCACAACCCGGCGCGCACAAATCTGTGCCTGATTTTATAGCATGCACGCGCAGCACTAGGGGATCCCCGATGGCTTTCTCCGTTTCCTCCGAGCCGCTCTGAAATCGGAGCGGCCGCGGAGGGAACTGTCCTTCCACCCCTCCCCACCTTCCCCTCCCTTCCCCTACCTAACCCGCCCCCAGCCCTACCTAAATCACCCCCCCCCCCTATCTTTATTTTAAAAGTTGCACCTGCCTCCGGGCAGGCATAGGTTGCGTGTGCCGGCCAAGTGCCGGCGCACGATCCCCCAGCACGGCCGCTGTGCCGGAGGCCTCGGTCCTGCCCCCACCCTGCCCCGCTCACTCCCTGCCCCTTTTTTCAAGCCCCGGGACATACGCGCGTCCCAGGGCTTGCATGCATTGTCGGGTCTATGGAAAATAGGCTCGGCGCACGCAGGAGCGGGTTTTCGGGGTTATGCGCGTAATATACACGCGTAACCCTTTTAAAATCCGCCCCTTTATGTTTAGATATATTTTTATTCGAATTTGTTTATTTTCAAATGTTTGTAAACCATTGTGACGGTTAGTCTAAACAATGGTATATAAAAGCCTAACAAACAAACAAATAAATAAATAAATAAATAAAAGACCTGTTCAACAGATCCTTGGGAACAGGAGTAGTGCCACAAGATTGAAGAAGGGGAGTTATGGTCCACTTCATGAAAGGGGTAGCACAGAGGAGACTGGAAACTACAGGCCGGTTAGGCTTATATTGAAAATTCATGGAGACTATGCTGAAGAAAAAGATAGTGAACTCTATAATCCGGTGTGTTGCAAGCTCTGAGGCAACATGATTTTATCAAAAGAAGGTCATGTCTAACAAATCTGATTTATTTTTTTGATTGGGTGACTAGAGAATTAGATCATGAATGAACACTTGATGTGATTTACCTGGATTTCAGCAAAGCTTTTGATGTGGACCCACATAGGTAGCTCATAAACAAAATGAAAAGTCTGGGATTGGATCCCAAGATGGTGGAATATATTACAAATTGGATGATGAATAGACTGCAGGGAACTGTGATAAATAAAACTTTCTGTGAGGAGAGAAGTGTGATAAGTTGAGTGCCTCAAGGATCGGTTCTGAAATTGGTTCTGTTCAATACCTTTATGAGCAATATTGTGGAAGGGTTAGAAGAAAAGGTTTGTCATTTTTAGGATGATATTAAGTTCTGCAAATGAGTAGACACACTTGAAAAAATAGACAGAATGCGAAGCAATCTAAGAAAACTTGAGGACTGGTCAAATGTTTGGCAGCTGGAATTTGATGCCAAGAAGTGCAGAGTCATGCATTTAGGGTGCAGATATCCAAAAGAACTGTATGGAATGGGGGGTGAAAGACTGACATGCATGGACCAGGAAAGTGACTTTGGGCTGATAGTGTCTGACAATCTAAAGGCAGTGAAGCAATATGACAAAGTGGTGGCTAAAGCAAGAATGCTGGGCTGCATGGAGAAAGGTATAACCAGCGGGACAGAGGTGGTGATAATTCCCTTGTACAATTCTTGGTGATGCCTCACCTGAATTACTGTGTTCAGTTCTGGAGATAGGGATAGATGGCGATGTCCTTTTGTGGACCAAAAGCTGATTAAAAGAGAAGAAACAGAGAAAACATAAGAACATAAGAATTGCCATACTGGGTCAGACCAATTTTTATTTTATTTTATTTAAATTATCTTTTGGTTAATTTGATCTATATAATTGATACTTGTAAACCGATCTATATAATTGATACTTGTAAACCGCCTTGATCAAACTAGTTTGAAAAGACGGTATAGAAATATTTTTAAATAAATAAATAAATAAAGTGTTACGGCTATGGCTGCTGTGCAACCGCCTCACCACCAGGGGTCCCTCTAGAGCTGGATCTCCTGACAGGCCCAGTCCATCTCCCTTCTCCTCTCTATGTTCTGGGCTGTCCCTTATAACCCTGCCTGACAGTTCCCTCAGTGCTTCGGCATCGAGCTCGCCTGGGCTCCCTGCTCTAGCCTTCCTTGCTTGCTGTGCATTTGGTCCCTGGACCTTCCCTTGCCTTGCGCGGCCTTCGGGCCTTATTCCTTGCCTTGCCTTGCCTTGTGCGGCCTTCGGGCCTTATTCCTTGCCTTGCCTTGTGTGGCCTACGGGCCTTCTGTGTGTGTGTGGCCTACGGGCCTTCTGACCTGCCTTGCCCTGCTTACTGTGTGTGGCCTACGGGCCTTCTGTGTGTGTGTGGCCTACGGGCCTTCTGACCTGCCTTGCCCTGCTTACTGTGTGTGGCCTACGGGCCTTCTGTGTGTGTGTGGCCTACGGGCCTTCTGACCTGCCTTGCCCTGCTTACGGTGTGTGGCCTACGGGCCTTCTGTGTGTGTGTGTGGCCTACGGGCCTTCTCTGCCTTGCCCTGCTTACGGTGTGTGGCCTATGGGCCTTCTGTGTGTGTGTGGCCTACGGGCCTTCTGACCTGCCTTGCCCTGCTTACGGTGTGTGGCCTACGGGCCTTCTGTGTGTGTGTGGCCTACGGGCCTTCTCTGCCTTGCCTTGCTTACGGTGTGTGGCCTACGGGCCTTCTGTGTGTGTGTGGCCTACGGACCTTCTGACCTGCCTTGCCCTGCTTCCTGTGTGTGGCCTACGGGCCTTCTGTGTGTGTGTGGCCTACGGGCCTTCTGACCTGCCTTGCCCTGACCCAGCCTGAACCCAGACACTGCTACTTGCCGCCTGCCCTGACCCAGCCTGAACCCAAACACTGCTACTTGCCGCCTGCCCTGACCCAGCCTGGACCCAGACACTGCTACTTGCTGCCTGCCCTGACCCAGCCTGGAACCAGACACTGTTTCTAGCCATTCCTGTCTCTCTCCACCTGGGGCCACCCTGCTGGGTGGTGTTCACGACTCCTGACCGGAGCCCAAGCGTAACACCAAGGGTCCATCAAGTCCAGTATCCTGTATCCAACAGTGGCCAATCCAAGTCACAAGTACCTGGCAAGTACCCAAACATTTAAAAAAAATCTCAAGCTACCATTGCTTAATAATTAATAGCAGTTTATAGATTTTTCTTCTAGGAACTTATCCAAACCTTTTTTAAACCCAGCTATACTAACTTCTTTAACCACATCCTCTGGCAATGAATTCCAGAGCTTAACTAGGCACTGAGTGAAAAAGATTTTTCTTTGATTTGTTTTAAATGAGCTACTTGCTAACTTCGTGGAGTTAGCATGAAAGGAATGGGTAAATGTGAAATGGTTATTTACTCTTTCAGATAATACAAGGACTAGGGGGCAATCCATGAAGTTAGCAAGTAGCACATTTAAAACAAATTGGAAAAAGTTCTTTTTCACTCTGGAATTTATTGCCAGAAGATGTGGTTAAGGCAGTTAGTGTATCTGGATTTAAAAAAAGGTTGGGCTAAATTCCTGCCACAACTTGTTGCCGGCATTAAGTGCACGGGATCTATTTAACATTTGGATACTTGCCAGGTACTTATACTATTTTTATTCACAAAACTCCTTTGAAAATTCACTCCGAAATGTTACTGATGGTTTGGAATTGAGAAGTAGGACTGTGCACAGTGCCCAAAATATAATTTTCCCTAATGCCAGGACCCCTGAATGTATATGCTATAGGATTGAAATCTGAATACCAGGTTTGTGCATATCCCCACTGGATCTTGCACTGTGTTGTTGAATTTTCCATACAGAGCTGCAGCTGTTTTAAATCCACACACAATTCTCCATGGACATGTGTCTAGTTATGTTTGAGCCTCCTTTAACATGATTTCTCACTGTTGTTCTCTTTAAGGGAAGATAATCCCAGAAACATTTCAGAATCATATTTAGCACGTCATTAATCTTATTCTTTTGCAAAATATAATTCTTTGTGATGTTGTGGCAATGAGGAAAATGACTGGTGTAGTTTTTTCCCCACTGTAGTCCTTTAAACATACACCCCTGTTTTATATCTTAACCTTTTGCTGGATTTTCCTGGCTTTAACAGCACAGTTCAGTATATCAAAATAAATACTGTAGAATATCATCTGAGGTGTTTCACTTGGTTAGATATTTAAGTAGAAATTCTCAATTTATTTGCAGATTTTGTATGGGTGGGTATAACATTATATCCATAAATGAAATTTCATTAAATGTGACACAAGAGAGGTTGCTCATACCAAAGGTTTTTCTGTCTTTCTCACACTCTCTGCTAATTAAACTCTTCAATCTAATTAGCAAAAACTTCCCAGATTAAGAAAAGGGAAGAAGGAAACAGGGCATCTACTAGAATACCTATGGTTTGGGGGGTTGAGGAGAGGGTTTTCAGAGTCATGGAACCAAAGATGAAATGATGGAAAAGGAGGAAAACATTTAGGGGTAAATTTGTAACACATAAATTAGATGGCAAAACTGTGAATAAGTTTCACCAATTTTCAAAGTGAATGTATGCATGTACATTCACTTAGAATATTATCCCACTTAAACAATCTAGACATAAATACATCTACTACTATGTACACAGTTTTTCAGAAAATGTTATGTGCATATTTTTGAAAATGCAAATATATGCACCTAATTTTTTCTCTGCAAACCCATCCCACTCCTGGAAACGCCTCCAATCAGTCCAGGTAAAGTTGTGCGCATGCAGGACATACACACATCTATTTGCATGCATATTAGGAGTCAATTTTAGAACAAGCCAACCCCCAAATTACTGAACATATAGAGAGTCATAGTTTAATAGGACAAAACCAAAATAGATTTAGCCAAGGGAAGTCTTGCCTCTCCAAACTGCTACATATTTTTGAAGGCATGAATAAATATGTGGAGAAAGGTGAGTCAGGTGATATAGTGTATCTGAATTTTCAGAAAGCATTTGATAAAGTACCTTATGAGGGATTCTTGAGGAAATAAAAAAAGTCATGGGATAGATGGCAATGTTCTATTATGCATTGAGAAATGGTTAAAAGATAGAAAACAGAGAGTAAAGCTAAATGGTCAATTTTCTCAATGGAGGAAGGTAAAAAGTGGAGTGCCCCAGGGATCTGTACTGGGATCACTACTTTTCTAACATATTTATAAATGACCTAGAGATGGGAACAATGAGTGAGGGGTTCAAATTTGCTGATGATATAAAATTATTCAAAAAATGTTAAATCACATGAGGATACTGAGAAATTGCAAAAGAACCTTGCAAGAGTGGGAGACTGGGCATCCAGATAGCAGATGACATTTAATATGGACAAAAGCAAAGTGATGCATATAGGGCAGAGCAACCCAAATTATAGCTATACAAAATGAGGTTCCACTTTGGGAGTCATCACCCAGGAAAAGGATCTAGGAGTCATCATGGATAATATGTTGAAATACAAGAAAGCAATTAGAATGCTAGGAATTATTAGGAAAGGAATAGAGAATAAAACAGAGAATATCATAATGCCTCTGCATTGCTCCATGGTAAAGACCACATTAACCCCTCTCCCGCTGTGACCCACACATATAGCCATCACATTTTTCCAGGCCCCCCCTGTTTTTCCCGTCTTCTCTCCCTCGAACATTTGCCTGAAACAACATTGTACGTATTTATGAATCCTTGTATATAACCCCACCCCCTCATTCTTGTTCCCACCCCATCCCAACAACCTATGTTGCTCCCTGTTGATTCCCTCCTCCAATTTTATTTAGTTTTTTGTCTTACTACTGTATTTAATTGTTGTTTGTTCTATGTAAAGGCTATGCCTATATATACCCTGGTTTTAAGTTATATGTAAACCGACACGATGTGCAAACGGTTGTCGGTATATAAAAGTGTTAAAATAAATAAAATAAATAAATCCTGAGTATTGTATGCAATTCTGGATATAGCAGAATTAGAAAAGGTATAGGGAACGGTAACCAAAATAATAAAGGGAATGGAACGTTTCCCCCTATGAGGAAAGGCTAACGAGTTTAGGGCTCTTTAGCTTAGAGAAGAGAAGTCTGAGGGGAGATATGATAGAGGTCTATAAAATAATGAATGGAGTGGAATGGGTATAAACGAATCAATTATTTATTCTTTCAAAAAGTACAAAGGTTAGGGGATACACAATGAAGATACTAGGTAATACATAAATGGCTAAACTTAAAAACCCAGCGTGCGCAAAAACCGGGAGATACGCACGTCACCGGGCCATGTGTGCACAGAGAGCATTTTAAAAATGGCTCAGCCACGCACTTATCTCCCAGTACGTGTGGAACTGCTGGGCTCTGTCAAAGGGGTGGGCAAAGGACGGGGTCTGGGCGGGGGTCGCCTGGGACAGGCCCTGTCCCGGGGAAGCATGCATCGGCAGCTGGCCAGTGCACGGAACTGCTCGGAGGAGCAGATAAGTTCCAAAACAAATAAAAATAGGTTTGTTGTTGGGTGTGGGGTGTAGGGGTCAGGGAGGAGAGGGGAAAAAGCAGGAAGGGTAGGTAGGGGTATAGGGAAGTTCTCTCCCAGTCCACTCCTTAATTGGAGTGGACTGGAAGGAAACTGGGCAAAGGCCTGATCGCGTCACAGCACCTACTTTAAACAGCCCAGGCGCACGCGATTCGCGACCCGCCCACACATGCGTATGCTGATATTAAAATCTGGCGCACATGTGCACACGGGTATCACATTTTATAACATGTGTGCATCGCCACGTGCACGTTATAATATTGGGGCATCCTTGAGCTCATGCTGGGAACCGCGCCCATATGGACGCATGCGTCTTTGAAAATCTAACCCTAAGAGAAATAGGGGAAAATATTTTTTACTCAACCCATAAGTAAACTCTGGAATTCTTTGCCAGAGAATGTAGTAAAAACTGTTAGTGTAGCTGGGTTTGAAAAAGATTTGGCAAGAACCTGGAAGAAAAGTCCATAAACCATTATTAAGGTGGACTTGGGGAATTACACTGCTTAACCCTGGGATAAGCAGCATGGAATCTATTGATCTTTTGGGATCCTGCCAGTTACTTGTGTCTGGAATTGGCCACTGTTAGAAACTGGATACAGGGCTTGATGAACCCTGGTCTGACCCATTATAGCAAATCTTATCTTTGTATGTTTTTAAAATTTGACAGCATCAAAAGAATGCTCAGATGCAAATCTCAATTTAAGGAAGAAAAATGACTGTAAAACTTTTGCTGAAGTAAAGTGGGAGCAGGTTTCGATGATGCTTTGCTTCTGTTACTGTAATTAGATCTCACACTTAAAGAGAACAAATAATAAATGATGATGTCACTTTTAAAAAGCCATTTAGATGGATAAATGAAAAGTTATCCATCTATGGCTAACCAGCAATACTGAAAGCTGAATACGACTTATGCCGCTAACTCTGCTCCTCCTTGAAATGCCTCCCTCCCTCCCTGGGTCATGTCGCTGACCTGTCCTAAAGTTAGTTGCACAAACACATGCAGCAAACTTTAAAATAGCCGGGTAAATTCAGTGGGGTATATTCAGCCGTTCAGCGGCTGAATATTGGCCCCAAACTTTTCTGGATTTTTAGCTTGCCCTTCCAAATGATGCTCAAAACAATTTACAGCAATATTAGAATTCAGGTACAATAAATTCCTGCCCCAAAGAACTTACAGTCACAGAGCCCAATTTTTTAACATAATGCTTATGGCTGAAGTCTGGCTGTACAAAATGTGCACGGACTTCAGGATTGATTTCAAAATGGACTTATGTGCGAAAGTTGGCTTTGAACTTTAGCAGGTACATGCAAACTCACGCACTGCATACATGTGCACATATCTGCCCGTATGGGAGCAGGTGTAAATGCTCTCACTTATATTTGTGTGCATGCTTTCAATTTTAGAAAGTAGGGGTGTAAATGGTTTCCCCACCCCCAGGAACACCTCTTTCAAGTATGCATAAAATTATGCGTGAAATTGTTTCTACGCATACTTTTACAGGTACAACCCCTGGGGTAATTTTCAAAAGGTCTGTGTGTGTGTGTATATATATATATATATATATATATATATATATATATATATATATATATATATATATATATATATAAAATTCTGTTTTACATATGCATATGTTTTTGAAAATTCTTTTGTGTTTATCTGAAGCAGTAGTAAACAAAGCAATCTGGCCAAAATCATAAGAAATGTTTGTGTGATTTGAACCTTGGTTTCCCTGAGCTTTTACTCCATTGCTCTAATCACTAGGTCACTCATCTCCAGAGAATGGGCAATGCTTATTATTTTTCCCATAGTCGTAACCTGAAAAAACTCCATAGTAGTTCTGACTTCATTTCCCTTCAGTTTCTTTTATTTACTTTTCTTCACTAATAACCTTTCAAACTGCTGTAAATGTACTCCAGATGCTTTAGTTCTGCTGTTTGATAAATAAAGCTTAGCCCATCCTTCCTCTACTTGGGTTTACGTTAATCATGCCTCTAGGGGTACGGCCCCAGATTAGTTCCCTCAGTCTGCTCTGTGGTCTGCAGAAATGAGGCCAGGAAAGAGAATAACTGGCCACATATCCTTCCATTTTGGGAAAAAGAATGCTGGTCATCATACCCATGATCCACCATAACCACAGAAAAGAATGGAGGAGGCAGGAGTCCAGCAGAACAGCTAGTTCCCATGAGCTCTGAAGCGAATCTGAGTCATTGATAAGAATCAAAGATAACAGAAAGTAGAGAAAGGGGCAAACACCAGAAGAGGCTCTTCACAGCTCTTGTATGCTCATCTTACCATTTGACTACGTCTCTGTCCAGCAGATCGCATCAGAACCCACACCACCAACAGGGGGAGACAACAGCTAGACTAAATGGTACAGATCACAGGGAAATGTATCTCCACCGAAACACTTGATCCCAAGGAACACAATATTCCACTAAACAAAAAATTGAAAAAAATGTCACTAGTACATACCACCAAACAGAAAGAAAATCCATAAGAGCTAAAAATTTGTAACAGAAGTTAAGGATAAAAATCTGTCCACATTGTTTTAAATGGAGCAGCATTTGAACTGGGGGCCTGGGATAGAACCTCACCCTTGCAGATAAATCACCTTTCCAAGTCAACCTGTGCCACATCAACCAGACCAGACCCTGAAAAGTAACTGTAGATTAAACATATCAGATACAAAAGAGATACTCCATGAGTCTCAAATCCTAGTAAGAGCCTGCCTCTAATGGATCATCCATTAAAGTGCTTTTCCTCTGTTACGTAATGGGGCGTTTTCGTGTGCCCTTGGGCCTCAGCCTGACCCCAGACGGATCCAGGGCTGAAACGAGGGTTGACGACATGTTCCAGCATGACAGACGGTCTTACCCTCTGCCAGGCCTGCATGCTCCCAAAGCCAACAACATGATGTTGGAAGTTGAATGGTCCTCCGACCATTCCGAGCCCTTTCGGACCTGCCGCTTGGATCGGCATGGAGCAGCAGGCCTGGCCTGAGGATGAGGGCAGACGGGCCTTGACATGAAGACATGACACCAAGGTTGATGCAACGGCATCACAGACAAGGGTTGTTGAAGACATGACACCAAGGTTGTTGAAGACATGACACCAGGGCTATTGAAGACATGACACCAGGGCTGATGCGAAGACATCATGGACCAGGGTCGATGCGACGGCATCAGAGACATGACGAGGAACTTGATGAAGTCCAGACGAGACGAGAAGCTGGACAGGAGGACATTGGCACTGTTTCTCAAGGCGCCCTACTCAGCCCACCTTCACGGGCGGACCCAATGGGCTGGTCGCGGACCACCCTGTCCCACTGCGCGCCCTACACAGCCCGAGGAGGCTGGTCATGGACCATGCAGAGAGTGGGACAAGCGTAGGGAAGAATCCAGTCGAGGTGGGACTCCGACGACAGAGCCAGATGTCGTCCAAAGCACCACAAAGGCTGGCAGGACATGACGGCTCAGGAGCACAGGAACAAATTCCACCTGCAGTCCACTCCACGCTCGGGAAAGACGTCATCCGAGGAAGCAAGGCCTGACAGGACCAGAAGGCTCAGGAGTGCTGAAGCGAACACCAAGAAGGGCAGGACACCAGGAGGCGAAACATCAAGAGACGAAACACCAAGACACCTGGACGAGGACCTCAGGCACGAAGACATGGCATGACGAGAAACAGATGAGACGAGGAACTCCATGGAGAAGAAAGAAGACCTGACGGAGCTCTGGCAGGCAGGAACCTCCAGAGTGAAGGAACTCCGATGCAAGGCCAAGATGTAGTGTGAAGACAGCCCTTTTATAGGGCTACCACAGGAAATCAGTCCATAGGTGGGGCCAGCACACTCCCTGTGTCTGGCCCTTTAAATTCAGTAGAGAAGCGTGGCCGAGTGCCTAGAGGCAGGAAGCAAGGCTGTGCAGGACCATGGACAGCGGTCCTGCACCGACTGCGTGCGAAGCAGCAGGGCTGGGCCTGTAGAGCAGGCCCCGAAGAAGGCAGTGGCTCCAGCTGCTGCATGAGGCCCCGGGGCGGCTTCCGCTGCCAATCAAGCCCAGGGATGCGGCCTCCTGCTGCAAAGATCACAATGGCATCGGCTGCGGCCTCCATCTGTGAAGAGAAGATGTCGGGGGCGGCCTTAGTGCCGCGAAGATGGCAGAAAGTCTGCGGCTCTGGCTGCGGAGAAGCAGCAGAAGGTGGGCGGCCTCCGGGCCTCAAGAGCAGGAAAGCCCGCAGCTCTGACCGCACCGGAAGGCCCGACCTCGGCGGCGTCCATGCCGCGTCGGGTGAAGAAGAAATGAGGTGAGCAGGGCCTGCTCGCGGGGATTAGCTCCGCGGGCAGGGTTCCATAACATCCTCATTATGCACCTTCTTTGTTTTAAGCATCCAAAATTGATTAGCTTTTGGAATCTGAGTAGTTTCCAGGTATACACCACACTGGTAAAATTAAGGATGTTGCTTTTACTAGATTTTTTTTTTTTTTTTTGCATCTGCCATAAATATTTTAGTAACTATACTGAAATCTTATTTTAGGAGATCTATTTGGCAAGATCTTTATAGAGCCCAGAAAAACAGTGGGTGGTTTGAGCTCTTAGATCCTGATTCACTAGCCTGTTTTCTCATAGATATAGAATGAAAGAAAAATCTAAGTGAATCAGATCCTTAATGTTTTCCCAATGCACACCAGCCGGCATGGCTACTCTGAAAACCACAAGGTCAGAATCACCAATAATGTAATCCTTCATTGAATAACCTTTCCTATATCTCAGGTGAATCAAGTGGTTTCCTAAAAGCATATTCCCACAATAACCACATTTATGGTCTCTAAATTCACAAATTTTATTGGTGCTAATAAACAATCACTTGATATATTTTTCAGTGAGGTCTGCATTGATCAGTTTCTCCCTTAAAGGAAAACCTTTGTCTTTAAAATAAACAAATATTGGAAACTCACCATTTCTTAAAAATCACAGATTTGTTACTCACCAATGGTTTTGCTCATGCTGAGGTAGATCTTTAAAAAGTACGCGTGCGGGTACTTTTGTTCGCGCAACCGGCGCAAACAAAAGTATGCCAGATTTTATAAGATACTTGCGTATCTTATAAAATCCTGGGTCGGCACACGCAAGG
Organism: Rhinatrema bivittatum; assembly: GCF_901001135.1. Lineage (NCBI taxonomy): Eukaryota > Metazoa > Chordata > Amphibia > Gymnophiona > Rhinatrematidae > Rhinatrema > Rhinatrema bivittatum. The sequence continues at coordinate 57,984,050 of NC_042622.1, forward strand.
CTGCGCAAAATCGGCAGCCTGCGCGCGCCGAGCCGCACAGCCTGCCTCCGTTCCCTCCGAGGCCACTCCGAAATCAGAGCGGCCTCAGAGGGAACTTTCCTTCCGCGTCCCCCCACCTTCCTCTCCCTTCCCCTATCTAACCCACCCCCCAGCCCTACTTAAATCCCCCCTACCTTTGCTGTACAAGTTACGCCTGCTTGAGGCAGGCGTAACTTGTGCGCGCCGCCTCGGCATCCCTGGCACAGGCCGCAGTGCCGGGAGACTCGGGACTGCTCTCCCTGCCCGCCCCCGAACCATCGCCATGCCCCCAGACCCACCTCAGACTGCCACCTGACCCCAGACACGCCCCCGACACCCCCCCGACCGGCTGACAAGCCCCCCGGACACGCCCCCTCCCGCTCCTTTTACGAAGCCCCGGGATTTATGCGCAACCCGGGGCTTTGTGCATGCCGGCGGCCTATGCAAAATAGGAGCGCCAGTGCGCAGGGCTTTTAAGATCTACCCCATTGAGTTTGCTCAAGATCACATAAAGTGCCAAGAGCATAACTGGGACCAGAGAGCTAGCATCCTGGAATGAGGATGATGCTGATTATTATAATTAGAAAGGGCCTGTTACAAAGCTGCCCACGCAATATTCACATGGTGAATGGGAAAGCAGAAAAAAAAAACAAGAAGAAGGTATTGCAAGAACACAACGAATGAGGTAAAAATGGGCATCTAGAAAGTGAATGGAAGAAAGTCATCCAGAGGAGTTTAATATTGATTCATATAATAATATAATTAATATAATAATTTAATACAATGTGAGTAATTTCTGTCTTTCTAGAGGTCAAAAATCTGTTCAAAGTAACAATACATAATATTGCACCAATGCCAAACTCAACAAATTCCATTTTGTGAAATATCAAAACTTAGCACATTTATAAAATCATAAAATAGTATAGAAAATATAGCGTGTTACATGAGATATGGCACGGGAATGGAAGTGCCACAGTGTAATACACACACATAATCATGTGCGCACAGTCCAATAATATTATTTAATATTAATGAGTTGAATGTGGGGATTGGGAGCAAGGGCTGCAGTTCAGATGGAGTCAGAAAGAGATGTAAAACAAAGAGGTAATAAAGTGCCAGTGGCCAAGGAACGGAAATGAGAAAGCGGCATGTAAAATGGTGAACACAGATAAATAGTTTAAGAGCTAAGGAAGGAATCTCAGATACTCTCTTTTAACTCCTGGAATGCTCTGCATTTCCTTCCTTAATATTATGAACCCATTTCTCCGGAAAAGCTATTAGCAATAATGCAACTGCATATAAAAGAGGCAGAAAAATTCCCTTGACCAAACACGAGCAAGGCTGGAATAGGAAAGAATGAACAGAATTAGGGCATTTGTTCTTGTGCGTTTGCTTTGGAGATTAATGAGTCCTGCAAGCACAGCCACGAGGAGAAAGCAAAGCATCCAAAAATACAGCAGCAACAATACCACAGAGACAAATCAATGTGAGGACCTAAAGCTAATGCCCCCACCAGCCACTGTACCTTATTTACACACATATTTATCTATTTATTGTCATCCTAAAAGCTAAATATTCAGAATCCACTTACATTGAGGCCCCTTTGGGCACAGCAGATGTCACAGACCCAACTGACATGGCGGGTCTTTATTTGCACCTTTTTACAATGCTTCTGGGGATTGGGGTATTCTATACCTACATTGTTTTCTAGTTGGGAAAGAAGAAAGCCTACTAATGTGTAGACCCACGGCAGAAAACGTGTCTAACGAAGTATTATTTAAACGCCATGCATTTTCTCTGTTAGTGCCAGGAAGCCCATGAGCTAAGGCAAAAACTCTTTGAACTTTCTCCATTTATGGTAACCCCACCTCCATTTCTTTGTTTTGAGGCTTTAATATCCTCATTGGCAATGTTTATTCCTAAAAGAGGTCTCAGCTGCACTCCAATACCATGTCACAACAAGAATAGGAAAAACGGAGAACTTAGCTTCCTTCCAAGGGTTCGTGGGCAAAGCTGTCTGACTTATTTTGCAAACCTCAGGGGCAGTGAAAACTTGAGCTGGATCACAGTGGCAGTCTCGTTATCTCTGCAAAATGCAGTGTTTGACTGGAGTGTTTGACTCCAAACCATGTTTGGCCTTTCAGACTGATGCCAGCAACTTTCATATCTCGTGTAGCCATTAGCCAAATGGCATGAGCTCCGCGTGGATTTGATGTACTCTTGACATATTAATCTATCTGGAACCACATGAGTGCAGAAAAAAAAATATCTAAATAAGAATAAAATAAACAAGTATTCATATTTCAACTACATTGTTTACCTATATAGCACTAAGCAAATGCTTCAGTCCAGAATCTCCAAGGCAGTACAAAATATCAGCATAAAGTCCCTATCTGAAACCTGCATGATGAAAGAAAAGCAGAAACATAACAAACTTTTAGCTCTATAGCATTAATGCTTGTTAGATGCTGAAATTAGCACTTAATACACATTAAATTAAAATACATTATCATGTTATCACAAATTAGCATGCCAATTGTATGGAAAAAATCTGGTGTAACGTGCTCCAAATTAATGATCTGTATTGCATGCAAAGCCGCAAATTAATATGCAATGACTTGTGGATTGGAATAAACATTGGAATCCATGTTAAGTCATGTTAATTAACATGCCTGTCTAAGCTCGCCTCTTGGCACCCTCTCTCCCCCTTTATTACCCATGAAAGGGCAATGTGACCTGAAGGCCTGATTTTGAACCTCCTTCGACTGTCACTGAACCCTCCTACCAAAAAGTCCCTTTGTCAAAAAGGCTCTGTCCCTTAGCCTCCTTTGTAAAGTGTGAATTTGTAAGACTTGATCCTGGTGATAACTCCAACTCCACCCATAAAAAGGTACCCTTCTGCTACCAGTCCCCATCCCAGGCCTTTCTCTGCCCTCCCCCAGCCCTACCTTCACTTTTAGGAGCCCTTGGGTCTGAAATGGGGCAAAAGTGATCCCCAGTTGCTCCAGTGGTTTGGCAGCAGTGGGAGATCCTTTTTGGAATTTTGTGCTGGGGTCACGTTATCACCAGATGAGGCAGAGCTTACTAAGTCACACTTTATTGAGGGATACTGAGGAGGAGGTTTTTCAAAAAAAGGGCTCTTTGGGAGGGCATACCATGAAGTTGGAAGGCATTCTGAATCAGGCTGTTATGGAGGGGGGGGGGGGGAACAGGAGTACATAGATGTTACCTCCACTGGTAATATCTATGCATTCTTAGCCTCAGAAAGTATCTCAGAATTCATTAGACTATGATACTGAAGCCTGAATTTTCAAAGCCCTGCACGCGATAAAATCAGGGGTTACACGTGTGGCCAGGCCTTGCATTTTAGAATGGGCCCAGCCATATGTGTAACCAATATGAGCACAAGTGCTGGACATCCTGAAAGGGGCAAGCCAGGGGTGTGGTCTGGGAGGGGAGGGGTGGGGCGCGGGCAGGCCTGGACAGCACCGGGACAGCAGGCGGCTGGTGCGCGGAGTTTACTTCTGCTCTAGAGGAGCAGTAAGTAATGGGACAAAAAATAACATGAGTAGCTAGGTCAGGGTTAGGCGACGAGGAGGAGAAGGTTAGGTAGAAGTATAGGGAAGGCCTATTCACGTCACCACATATTGGTTTAGAAATTTCATCCCCCTGCACGCGCGAATGCCGACTTGCCCGCACATGCTTGCACAGATTTTAAAATCCGGCATGCTTGTGTGCATGGGAACCTTATTTTATTACATGTGTGCATCGACGCGTGCATGTTATAAAATAGCCACATCCATGTGCATGCACCGGGAACTGCACGCACATGGACGCACATGCACATGTTTGAAAATCCACCCCTCAATTGCTGTAGTTTAGTCAATACCCAAGTAACTAAAGTGTGGTAAAATCACATATTTTAACACATTTTAGTTTATAGACTCTGTGCGTGTTTAAAGATAATTCAGCTTTGAACATTACATTACTAAACAAGGACTGAACTACACAATCTAGATAAACAAATAAGTGTGGGTGTAGCTTGCTTATTACGGCGGTTACTACCCTAAAGCATTAAGCCTGATACATCACATTGAATGCATATACAGCATTGCTCTCTGCTTCAACGGCAGGGGGAAATGTGGAAAACAGGATTTACATTCAGACAACATCCAACAAGGCAGTCTGGGTAAACAATCATAGGGGTAACTTGCTTGATGCGGCGGTTACGACCCTTAACCATTAAGCCTTATGCTCACCTTTGATGCAACTCCAACATTACTCTCTACATCAATGGCAGGGATTGGCAGGAAACTTGAATCAAACAGTTACCAACAAGGGCCCTGAAATTGGTGGATGGTGAAACAGATATGTATGGGAAAATAAGTGTGGGAGCTTGCTGGGCAGACTGGATGGGCCAATTGGTCTTTTTCTGCCGTCATTTCTATGTTATGTTATGTTATGTTATGTTATGTTATGTAAAGCACACCAAAATACATTGGGTGCAACAAATAAGCACTAATTCAGACCATCCCATTATTACAAAATTCTGAGAAGCACCTAGCCAAGGTTAGGCCACATTCATTGCCTAAGGGTTTTCTAGATAACAACAATATACAGATTCTCCTGATTCTTATTTGGATTCAGAAGAATAAAATGTAAATATGTCTTTATCTTATGAAGGGACCCCCTTATATTTCTCTACTAATATAGTTACCCTTAATACAATAGCAACTGCCCAGATTAAGGAGTGACTTGATATATTTTCTCTTTTATGGCACACCCCTTTTCAGTGTGCAGAAGTAGAGTCTTCTTTAAAGGGGATAGAAGGTCCCTGGTGAATTTAGGAGTTCTAGGATGTTCTTCTAGTGTAGAGGAAGGAACATGATATGTCCCACAGAAGGGAGAGGATCTTGCCAAAGGCATTCTAGAAAAGATTCAAGAAGGAAGTAAAAATAGAAGCTTTCCTCCCCAAAGTTTTGTGTGCCTTAAGGAAAAGGATAAAATAGTGGCTTTCCCCCAAAGGGGTGAGAAAAATCTCTTACTTAAAGACTTCTTAAGGAAGGAAAGTTGGTATCCTTGAGGAAAAGAGTTCCAATAGGGTACCCAGAAAGGGTTCTGGAACACATACAAGACAGAAGAAGAGAAAACTAACTTGTCTAGTTAGTAGGGATATGCAGTCATTTGAAAGAAATGGGTAAAACATGATGATTGAGCACATATTTGTTTAATTCATAGACCCTAAAATGAAACAAAAAATCTTTGTTTCATTTGTTTATTTTTCCCATTTAAGTCTATGTCCCATTGACATATTTGGCTCTTCTCTAAGTAAAAAACAGGTATGGATAACTTAGCAACTATCTCACATCCTTGTCAGAGCTGAGGCAGGATAAATTGACAAGGAAAACACACAGAAGACAAATTGCAGTGAACAATCTTTCTAAATAAGCCTATAGATGTTATTTGGATCTAGTGATGCTAATGTCCTCCCATTGTAAGGTCTGAGTATCTGCCAGAAGCAATCTATATCTCCTCTCTAGCTCTTTGTAGAGAAGAACATGCTAGTAGAAGCCCTCACAGAGTTTTAAAAGGCTTAGAATTTTGCACTAGTAAAGGGCTGCTTCTGATCTTCTCTGTGCTGAAGTTGTCCAACATACTCACTGTACCAGAAAAAGAATAATTTCATTGCTTCTGATTCTGATTTTTTCTTTACTGAGGGAGGGTCAGAGTGTGAGAGGGTATGGAGATGACAATTGCAGCAGTGCTAGTGATTATTTTGCCACTGTCTAGATACCTGTGTGGTGAGCATTTCATACCCAGAGACTGAAAGAGAAGAGTCTTACCAGGTTGCCAGTCTTTTTGGTTCTATTATTGTTTTACAGGTACTTTGTATGTGGAATAAGTCAGCACTAGTGTACACAGCACAGCACACAAACACTGTATATGTGTCTCTGTGTGTGTGTGTGCATTTGCGAGACAGAGAGTTCTTCATATAGTGAGTGGTACTGAGAGTGGGGATACAGTTACAGGCAGCAATTCATTTATAGTATTGAAACTCACAGTAGGCAGTGTATGCCAAACAATTATTTCAATTCAGGAAAAGGAAGAGGAGGAAATGTTGGCAGGGATGGCAGCTTTGACAGGGGCAGCAACAAAAAGGCAGTCTTGCACCTAAATTGAAGAAGCACTTGTTAAGGTGTAGAATGGCAGGAGAGGAAAGCAGCTCAATGCAGAAGAAATTTACATTTAGAAAGAATACACCACCACTACCTGTTCCTAGCCTTCTTGTTTTGTAGCAGAGGAAAAAGGTGGGAGAGACACCCAAGACTGGCAGTAGCAGGGCAGGGGCATGGACAGAGTGAGGAAAAATAAAACAGCCAAAATCAACAGAATGCTCCTCTATGGTTCCTGCTTCTGACGTAGTGATGGCGCTATCTTTACCAACTGAATCAGAGGAAGAATCTTGCCCAAGACTCTTTGAATCAGAAGATATTGAAGAACTAGTAGCCGAAGAGTATTTGGGAAGTTTAGCTAGTAGCGTCTTACCATCAATGATGTGATGGGTGAGAGAGATGCTACTGAAAATGTTGAAATCAACCCCCAGGAACAACATGCAGTGCAGATAAGAGAGTGAATGATAACCTTGGCACACTCTACCTCAACTCCAGTGCTAGCATCAGCCCTTCAAGGATGTAGAGAATAGATTGCAAATGAAATCTCTAATCTGGAGGCACTTTAAAGTGAGGGTGGACCTGTGTTTTCCTCAGAGTATTCACTGCAGCAAGGATATCCATCAAGAGAGGCAAGCAGGGCATCTGAAAAATGACGGAATACAGCATGACTTGCAGAAGCTGCACCCGTTAGCATCGGTACCAGAGGAAGGTGCAGAATGAGCCTGGGGACTCCTTATACCAGTCAAAGTAAAAGCCATGCTGATCTCATGGCCTCTTCTATCATTCAGGTGGAAAGCCAGATGTCCCATGCCATGCATCCGAAGTATACAAATACTGAGGGAAATAAATCAAATATTGGTTCCCCAATCTACACAATTACCCCGTACACAAAGAGAACCTTAACATATTATCATATAATAGTTAAGGTTCTCTTCATGCATCCGAAGTGGCAACCCACCATAGAGGAAATTGGGTGGTGTTTCATATTAAGAGGCAGGCAGCATCTAAAGTAGTAATGTGGAGAATTGAAGAAATGGTTGTCCATGATGACCAACCCCTGCAGGTAGTAGATAACATGGGCTTTAAGCATGTGTTAGCTCCCAGTTACAAAGACCTTCCAGGACTAAAATTAGTAGAAAGGTCAGCCCCACCGAGTTCAACCAGTGCTGTAGTTGAATGCAGGCACGGTTGGCTAAGGCAGAGGGAACATTGTGCACTTCACCACCAACATCTGGACCAGTATGAATGTTACATATGCTTGCCTCTCCTTAAAGGCACACTGGAGGGACATGGCTGAGGCCGAGAACGGCAGCAATTCTAGTCAGAATGGAGTATCAGGGTGCAGATGTGCTTTGCTGGACACCCAATTGATGAATAGCCCCAATAGCTCATACAATATTCAATTAGTCATAAGAAAAATGCGGGAGGCTTGGCAGCTTCACGAGAGGCAGCAGTCTTCAGGCACGTTTCTTTGTTACAGACAGTGGTACAAGTGTGGGAAAGGTATGAAAAGGTGGTATCTATTGGTTTGAACACATACCACACCTGGCAGTGAGGGATGCCCTGGGCTGGGGACCCAAGGTCCATGGGAATCTGTTCCTAAAGGACCTAATAGAGAGGTGCAGGAAAGAAGCATGGCATTTCCATAGAAGCGTGAAGGTGGGGCAGCTTCTCTGTGAGAAGCAGGAGGAAGTAGGGATGCCTCACAAGCATCTGATTCAAGATGCTGGCACCTGCTGGAATTCCACCTGTATGATGCTGCAGAGATTAGTGGAACAGTAAACACCCCTTCATGATCTGTCTCTGGAAACATAGATAGATGTGCACTGCCCCGTGGGGCATCATGATTCAATAGTGAAGAGGCAGCTGGTACAAATCCTGAAACTCTTCAAGGATACCATGGAGGATCCCTGTAGGACTAGTAAATATTCTGGAGGATAAGTTAGAGAGCTTCCACAACCAAAAGGAAATGGAAGCAGAGTTGCTACACTTTCTGGACTTCTTGCAGCAGCAGGTGCAAGAAAGACTGAACCTATCACAGAAAATAATATTATTTATTTATTTGGTTTATTTTTTGCCTTTCGGCAGTTTGTGATCCAAGGGTGAAAGGGAGTTTTACCCTCCAGTCCTAACATCTCACATTCATGAAGTAGATGCTGGTAGCTGGGGTGTGTGAAGTGGAGTGTCAGAGACAGAGAGAGCAGGTGACTTTAGCACAGGTAAGAGCGGCCATCTCAGAGAATAGTGCAAGCAGGAGCAGCATCCTGTCAGCTATCACTTCCTCCCCCACCTTAATATGCCAATGCCATGTTTCCTGCAAAGAACAATCTTTCCTGACACAGGCCACAGCTAAAGCAGCTGGCAAGAGAGACCCTTGGCCCACGCCCAGCAAATGAGACCTTGTCAGTATGTTTGCCAATTGGCTCTAGATTTTCAGGACAGGTTGATCGAGTCCTGGTTTTACCTCACTGCATGCAGGAACTTGTAGTTTTGCTTTTCTTAAGGAATGCATAAGTAAATCAAAACTACAAGTACCTACATGCAGTGGGGTAAAACCAGGAATGGATTAACCTGTCCTGAAAATCTGGAGCCAGCTGGCAACACTACTCATCAGAAATTTTTGTGAAACACTATCTTGCATATCCCAATAAGGACATGGACAAAGATCTGCTGGCATATTGGGCACACAAGTTCACAGTCTGACCAGATCTAGTCAAGGTGGCTCAGTGCTATCTTTCCTGCCAACCAACTAATATGCCCAGTTGCCATGTCTTCTTAATGGCAGGGGACATCATGAGCCCTCATTAGTCAAGGCTGGCCCAGAGTTCATATTAATACTGATCTTTTTGAAAATCAATCTGTCTTTGCATGGGTTTCCAGAATTTCCATGCTGACTTGCCATCCCCCAGATGTATCAGCTCAGGGGTCTTCCTACTATGATTCTACTTACCTGCCATGACCAGATGCACCACCTTAGAGGTCTTGCTGCTATCATGCCTACCTACCATGACACTGATATGCCATCTTAGGGGACTTGCTGCTACCATTCTGTTACTTACCATGCTCCAGATGTACCTCTTCTGGGTCTTACTAGTACAATTCTGCCTACGTCTATGCCCCTGATTACCTCCTTATGGGTCTTGCTGCTACTGTTCTGCCTATATGCCATACCCCTGATGTACCACATTAGAGATCTTGCTGCTACTTTGCCTAGTGGCAACCCCAAGATACCACTTTGGTGGTCTTGCTGCCACTTGCCTAGCAGCCATTAGGAATGTGCATTCATTTTAAATGAATTTCAAAAAGGCGATGAATAAGGGCAATTCATTTCATTTGGGATCCCTGAAATGAAACAGGGTCCCCTTCATCCGAATGAAATGAACCTTATTTGTTGCTTTAATTTGAAATTAATGCATCAGGCCCTCGCCTAAGGCATAGGCTGAGACTCAAAGCAGGGGCTGCGGCCTATGCCATAGTGTGAAACTGGCACCTTGGCCTAGGCCTAGGCCCGAAGCTGCCATACCCCAGATATACCACTTGGGGATCTTTATGACACTCTTCCTACCTGCCATGTACCAGCTATACCAGCTCAGGGGTCTTGCACCAACCTACAGCCCTCAGAGGACCAATCCAGATCCTTGGGAGCATGGCTGTGTTCAAGGCTAACAATTGATCTGAGGCTGCCTCATATTAAAACAATCTCTGGTCTCATCAGCAAGGCTCCAGCCCTTGAGAGATCTGATAAGGAAAACTGATAGTATACATATATAGACTATAGCAAAACCATCAGTCAGAAGGAAGAAATGTAGGTGTAACAGAAAACATGCACAGGAAATACCTTTTGCATGTTCTGAATGTGGAAACGTTTTCAGTAGGAATAAAGAACTAATGCAGTATCAGAAAATCAACAAAGAGACTGTGTTCAACTACAGAATATGGGAAAAGCTTTTTAAATCAAGCAAACCTCAAAATTATCAAAAAAGCCTAACTGATGAGAGAGCATTTTTATGTTCTGATTGTGACAAAAGTTTCAGTCAGAAAGCAAATTTCACAAGTAACCCAAAATTTCACCTAGCAGCATGCCAGTTTCAAGTAGGGAATATAATAAAAGCTTAAATGACAAAAATGATACTGATCACAGATCATTCTCTTGTACTAAATCTGACCAGTGGCAAGTGCTTCAGCAGGACAAAAGATATCTCCCATGCCACTCTGCCTTGCTGCTATACCCCTTTTCTTACAGCTTAAGAGACTTGATCCATGCCTTGGGGGAGGGGAACACCATTTTATCTATTGCCACAGGCCTCAGATTCCCTTGAGTTGCCCCTGCAAGGAGGATCCTGACCCTGGCATTTTTTCAGGTGGGAGGGATGGGTGGTTGTTGATTTTTTTTTTTTTTTTAATGTTTATTTCATTTTTAAACCTCAGATCTGTGAACAAAGCACTCCTAAGCATCCCATCGGTTAAAACAGCAAGACTGACCCAAGTTAGAGAACGGGCTCTATCCTTAGCCGGACCAATACTGTGGAACACCATACTAGACTACAGAGAGATTTTAAACTATTCAAAAAGAGTTTAAAAACCTGGCTGTTCAAGCAAACCTTTTACAAAGAGAGCGGTGATTAGTAGAGCAAGAAACCTGGCAGCAGAACATCAGAACGCAGCACTTGTCTGCTCAATAAGTGTATTTGATCAAAACAAAACATACACTCCAATAGTTATATATGAAATTAAATCTGTGAAACATAGAAAAAGGACAATATTTTTAACACTTTACAAATAGCCTTTATTACTAAACTATGTTACCGGACTCTAATGGCACTTCCTATAGATAGTATTAACATATATTTTCCAAAAATGTATATATGTGCCTCATTGTGATGGTATACTACTTATTGACGGTATAGAAAAGATTTTAAATAAATAAATAAATAAACGAAATACATAAATAAATAGATAAATAGAATAAACATTTAATGAAATGAAATTCATGGGGGAACCCCCAAAAAACGAAACAAAAATTGAAATTTTTACTTCTCACCCCTACCAATGAGAGATCCTTCTCTTGTACTAAATGTGACAGCGGCATGTGCTTTAACAGGAAGACAGATATCTCCCTGACCTAAGCCACTCTGCCTTGTTGTTATGACCTTTAACTTACATCTTAGTAATCTTTCTTCTACTCAGCATTGCTGCCATGTCTGGACTTTGCATCTTGAGGGTCTTGCTGTCACTCTGCCTTGTTGTCATACCCCAAAGTGTCCACCTTGGGGTGTTCTTGCCACTATGGGGGGCTGCTATGCACCTCTCATGGTGCCTTGGTGTGTCATTGCTACTGTTTGTGCTGCTTTGTCCCTTTATTGGTGCCAGGGGTTCAGCATGAGAGTCTTGGAGAAACTGGAATTTCAGGTGCAGGGATATCAGAGGAGTTTGTCTTAAAAGCTCCACTAGGCAGTATATGAAGGGAAAAAGTGATACAGAAAAAGTAAGAGATCCTACAGAGTGATTACTGTGTATCAAAATAGAAAAATCGGGTTCCTTCCCCATAAAATTGGTCTGCCTGTGAAATCGTTACCACTGAAGATTTTATTTACTGGAAACATTTGAATGGAGCACAATCTTTCTGAGCAGAGTGCTTTGTGTTTTAGAACACACCCATCAAATGGTTTTGAAAAATAAAGCTTCCCCTGTTCAGGAACCAATAAGCTCTAGTGACCCCTTTTTAAAGGAGGTGGTGGGGGGGGGGGGAGGGGGTTAGGGGTAAGGGAGGAGAAAAGGGTTATGATTAGAAAAACTATGCACAGATATCTTAAAAAAAACACAAGCAAACATATTTTCATTCCTCAGGTCCCAGCGCTGTCCATTTTGCAGCCTGGAAATAAGTGTCTGAGTTACTGGACTTCCTGCAGTGACTACTTTAACATCACAGTAGAACATTAAAAAGTTGCCAATTCCTGCTGGAATCTGCAGGTGATCCATGGGTAGCTGCATGGAATTTGCGGACAGTGTGATTTATAGCATGGCAGTCACTGCGGGCTTCCCACGCATCACCATGAATGTTTGCAGTACTGTAGAGGACAGTAGAGTATTGGGCAATATTCCTTTGGGTTTGTTTCATATGTCAGCTACTGTGCATAGTTATAGCCAGTTAACTAGCACTGCAGATAAAACCATCTACAGTAAAGGAGCTCGTACTGTTGTGTACTGTTTCATATTTAAAAAGAATGCTTTGATTGTCAAAATATCAATCACAAAAATTGAAAAATGATATGGGGGGGGGGGGGGGGAGAGACTTGGCAATTTTTAAACTGTCTTCTGTGCTGCGAATGCTGGTACTTTCCATTTGAAAATAGCCACAGATCCAAAGCACCCATGAACCTTTGCACCTGATATTTTTTTCTGTGATTTGAATTTTTATGTAAAATAATGCATTCAGATTTGAAAATACAATCTATATGTATTATTTTCTGATTTCCACCCAAAGCATGCCTCTAGGAAGATCTCTCCAAATGCTGTTAAAAGTACATACTTTGGAACCTCTGAGCATGCTGTTAGCTGGAATGAGCGAGGACAAATTTCAGACAGACTATTTACCTGTGTAAATGGCTTTAAAAATTGCTTTCCCCAGGATTACAGAGCAAACATATGTTTAATTTGACCTAGCTGTGCATTTCTTTTAGTGGCATGGAAGCTTCTTGATTATTCAGGGAGCAGCAGGGATGGATTGGTCTATTGGGGCTTTGGGAATGCCCCGGTGAGCTGGTAGGCTCAATCATGTAGTTAGGGGTTGGATGCAGCTATCTCATGCCTGTGGAGCCACTGTGTCCATCATTAGCTCAAGTCTGCTTTTTAATTTTCAATGTAGTGGCTGCTTGGGGCCTGCACTCCCCTTCTTCTGGAACTCCCAGTGTGCCTCACGTGCCCCTCCCCAATGCAGCACCACGGCAGTGGAAATCACTTCCCACTTCTTATTGCATCCTGCGTGTTCCATGCCAGCAGGGCTGAAGGAAGGAGTTGCGGGCCACTGCAGCTAAAGAGCTACTTAGGTGCCAGCCACTACCAGGGCCGAAAACTACTGCTGCTGGCTGCTGCCGAAGACCAGGCAAAGCGGAACCAAAGGCAATAGCTGCTGGCCGCTGCCGGGGACCAGCCTGGTGGGCTCGAAGACAACAGCCACTGGCCACCACCAGGGACCAGGCCAACAGGAGAATGGGATTGACCTCCCACTTCCCAGCTTGGTGGCTGTTATTATTCAAATCAGCACTGACTACCTTTTGCCCCTAACATGCGACGGGGTTACCGGTGCCATTTGGCAGCCCCATCACATGATTGATGCAAAGGACATTTTGAAAAATGACATAGCTTGCTCATTGCCCCATCATGTGACGGGGCTGCTCAATGGCATTGGTAGCCCCTGTCACATGATAGAGGCAAAGGGCAGCCAGCGCCATTTTCATTGCTGGGAACTCTCAGGATTTTACCCAGAAACTCAGGGAATTTTCATCATTTGCAGGGTTTCAGGGGAGATATTAAAAATCTCAGGACCTCTCTATATACAGTTCAGCCACTCACCTTCCTCAGTAAGCTTGCAGAGAACAGGAGAAGTGGGGTGAGTCTGGAGCAGGCACTACAAGAGGAGAGGGGCTGCAACACACACAAAATTCAGTCTGCAGCTGTGATTTCAGGACTTGAGATTCACTCAGCTAAAGGTAGAGTAAGGATGCATAAGTCATGGAGCTATAATTTATAGGGGGTGGGAGTAAAAAGGTTACTGTGGTCAGGGAGCTGTTATAGTTAGTGAGGTCTGGGTGGACCCTTGGACACTGAGAATGAGTGGTTTCAAAAGTGAAACATGAAAAGCGTTGTGGATGTTTAATCCAGGTGGTAGCTTCAGACTGTAAGTGATGTTGCCAAGACGTCAGAGGATTGGAAATGGTCCAACGTAGAGAGGAGCAAATCGAGTGGAGGGTAACTTCAGTCTAAGGTTCTTAGTGGATAGCCAGACTTTGTCACCAGGTTGAAAGACAGGCGCTTTGGAATGGTGAGCGTCATAAAACCCTTTGGCTCGATCACTTGCTTTAAGTAGAATTTCTTTCGTCTGAGTCCATAATTGATGGATATCATCAGCAGTGGATTGAGCTGCTGGGGACTTCACTGAGAGCTTCAGTGGAAGTGGTGGTGATGGTGAACATGGGCCCTCGAGGAGCGAGTACCGGTTACCTGATAGCGACCTGAAAGAAGCAAAAAGGCCCCCGAGGAGCGGGTACCCCGTTAGCAGAAAGAGTCCAATGGAAGTTGGAAGGCAGAGTAGCTGGGTACGGAGAGCGAATCCCATCCATAAGAACACCCTTGCTAACTCAATGGCTAGCAATAAACTGTAGGCTTAAATATACGGGCGGCGTGATGTCATCACAGGGTGACGCCCCTGAGGGATGCGCCAATGAGGAAATAAGAATGAGGGCTGCATGGCGCGCGTGCCCTAAGGTATCTGAAGAACATGGCAGGAGGCAGCTCCCAAGCCAGTCTGGGGACGCCAGAGAGGACGGCAGGTGGACACTGCGGCATCCAGGCATCCTTGAAGAGCTGGAGGAGTCGCAAAAAAGGAAAGGTAGGTGGAGTGAAGCTGTCGGGAAGTGACGGTCATAACAGGAGCAAGGAAGGGAAAGTATGCTGGGATAATCTCTGGACGGTGGACAAGTGATGGTGGTGGATGGAAGAAAGAGAGAGAAACTGTGCAGGTGGGGGGTGGAAGAGAGAAAGCTGGAGGGGAAAGAGAGTAGAAGAGAGAAACCTGATACATATCATTCCATTCCTACTTCCACCCCCACAACCCCACCATCTGCTAATCAATAGCAATCTCAGGGTGATCACAACTCAGAGGTTCCCAGGTATGGCCATTTTAAAAAATGGCAGCTGCTGGGCCAGGAGCAGGAGGTCACTTCTGTGCCCCCGCTAAACCACCAGGGATATTTTGGTGAGTCCTGGGGTGTTTGGGAGAGTGGGCTGGGGTGGACAAGGGGGGTCAGCTGGTAAGAGGGATGAAAACATTAATAAATAGGAAGGGCTGAGTGGGTTCTGGGTTGTGAGGTTTTTTTTAGAAAACAGCTCTTGGCAGTACTATAGTTATCTGGCTATATTAACCAGATAACACTAAATATTGGCATTTATCTCATTAAGGGGGTCATTTATCAAAGGCTTATTGTGATAAGCCTCTATTGTATGCAATATCATGCAAATTAGGGGAGGGGAGGAGTCGGGGCGGGGAGGGGCGGAGTTGGCAGTGTCTTTGCTGCCGGCGATAATGATACTAACATTATCTTCAGCAGTAGCAGACCGAATAGCACCAGCTTTCACGGTGCTGCTATTTGGTGTGAAAGTCGGCAGCCGGCACACCGCCATGGTGCGAAGGCTGCAGGCTTTCGCAGGCCTGCCCCCCCTTAGCCTCCCCCACCCCCCCGTTTTCGCAGGATTCATCATTCTGCAAAGAATGATGAATCCTGGCCTAAGTCTGCTGGATAGCCAGCTCTGACCCAGAATACCCTCCTTCCTGAGCTAGCCAGATAACTTTTTAGTCAGTTAACAGTTATCCAGCTATTTTTGGGACCGGTCAGCATGGCAGAATTTTGAAATCCCACCATTTCTCTAGCTAAATTCAAATTTGGCCAGACAAATGGTGCTGAATATGAAATTTAAAGCTTTTAAGTTGTTACTTTTCATATTATTTAAACAGATTCTTTGTAATACCCCCCCCCAGCACCTCTGAGGCATTTGCTCTGGACTGAAGAACTCGGTAGCCACTTGCTTCTGCACTAGGGGTGCCATTTCAGCCACCTGCTTCTAGACTGGGAGAGAAAGTCATGCTATCAAAGTCACTTGCTTCTCTACCACTATCACTTAACCAGTTTATAATCCATTTGGTTAGAAACCCATACCAAGGGTGCTCACTCAGTCTATTTATGTCGTCTATGTGGAGCCATGTCAAAGGCCTTACTGACATCCAAGTACACTACATCTAGCACTCTCCACTGATTCAACTTTCTGGTCACCCATTCAAAGAAATCGATCAGATTTTTTTCTGATAAGACCTACCACTGGTAAAAGCATGCTGCCTCATATCTTGCAATCAAATGAATTCCAGAAACTGCGCTATCCTCTTTTTTGGAAGTGATTCCATTAATTTGATCACCACATAGATCAGACAAGCCAGCTTGTAGTTCCCTGCCTCCTCCTCACTAGGGATGTGAATCATGTGCCCGATCGTCTTAACGATCGAAATTGTCTGGCAGGAGAAGAAAATCGTGTTTGGCACGATTTTTTAGTAAAAAAATCGGTTTTTCCGATTAGTGCGCACTAACAGGAGTTAGTGCGCGCTAACAGGAAGTTAGCGCGTACTAACCATTTTTAGTGCGCACTAACAGAAAATGATACAATTTGACACTTTTCAGGTCAGTTAAGGTATTTGTTAATTTTTATTCCATTTGAAGTTTTGCATTTCTGACTACTTTTCCAGCTTCTCTTAGCTTTTCTAGATATTATCTGTCTTCCTCTTTCTGTGATCACTTGAAATTTAAGAATGCTAACTTTTTTTTGTTTACCTTTCAGCTTCTTCTTTAGAAAACCACAGCAGCCTATTTTTTCCTCTTTCCTTACTTTCCTAACAAAAAGATTAGTTGCCCTTATAATATAATCTGCCCTCCTACTTCCCTTAGATTTTCACATCCATCTAACGAGATACTCCCTCATTTTAACAAAGTTAATTTTCCTGAATCAACCTTCATCTCCTGCACTCTAATACTGAACCACACCATCTGATGATCTCTGGGTCACAGATGCTTAGAAATTCCTATTGGCTGCCCTCTTATTTATTCATGTTACCAAGGTTCCCACTGACAATATATGGGGGATAGGAAATGGAAACGGTTGGTAGCATGACAAAAAAAGTAATGTGATCAGTCAATGTGACTAGAACTTGTGCCCTATCCCTGATACTGGGAGTGTTGTGATCTTCCTGCATGCAGTGCCCTATCCCTGATACCGGGAGTGTTGTGATCTTTCTGCACTCAGTGCCCTATCCCTGATACCAGGAGTGTTGTGATCTTCCTGCATGCAGTGCCATATCCCTGATACCAGGAGTGTTGTGATCTTCCTGCATGCAGTGCCGTATCCCTGATAGAGATGTGAATTGTGTGCCAGATCGTCTTAACGATCAGATTCGGCTGGGGGGGGGGGGGGAAATCTAATCGTTAAGATATGTGAATTGGAATCATTTCCGATTCCAATTCACATCGCTAATTTTGTTTTTTAGGGAGGCCCGCACCGCTAAAAAAAAAACCCCACCCGACCCTTTAAATCAACCCCCCCTCCCGAACCCCCCAAAACCTTTTAAAATTACCTGGTGGTCCAGGGGGGCCTCGGGGAGAGATCCAGGGGGGTCTCGGGGAGAGGAGAGATCCAAGGGGGCCTCGGGGAAAGATTTTCCGTTCCCAGGCATCAGCTGTTCTAAAAAAAAAAATGGCGCCGATGCCCCTTTGCCCTTACCATGTGACAGGGTATCCGTGCCATTGGTCGGCCCCTGTCACATGGTAGGAGCACTGGATGGCCGGTGCCATCTTTAAAGATGGCACCGGCCATCCAGTGACAGGGTATCCATGCCATTGGCCAGCCCCTGTCACATGGTAGGAGCACTGGATGGCACTGGATGGCTGGCGCCATCTTTAAAGATGGCGCCGGCCATCCAGTGCTCCTACCATGTGACAGGGGCGGCCAATGGCACGGATACCCAGTCACATGGTAAGGGCAAAGGGGCATCGGCGCCATTTTTTTTTTTAGAACAGCTGATGCCTGGGAACGGGAAATCTTTCCCCGAGGCCCCCCTGGATCTCTTCTCTCCCCGAGGTCCCCCTGGATCTCTCCCTGAGGCCCCCCGAGGCCCCCCTGGACCACCAGGTAATTTTAAAAGGTTTTGGGTGGGTCGGGGGGGGGGTTGATTTAAAGAGTCGGGTGGGTTTGTTTTTTTTTAGCGGCACGGGCCTCCCCCCAAAAAAAGGGTTGGGAGAGTGGGGGAGGCTAAGGGGGGGGGGGGCGATTTAAAGGGTCGGGTGGGTTTTTTTTTTTATCGGGCCATCGGCGCCATTTAAATTAGTGGCAGCCAAAATGGCGCCGATGGCCCGAGAGCGGGAGATCACGCCGGGACCCCCCCCCCCCCCCCACTGGACCACCAGGTAACTTAACATTTTGGGGGGGTTCGGGAGGGTGGGGGAGAGTAAAGAATTGGTTTCAAAGGGTCGGGGTGGGTTTAGGGGTTGTTTTGGTGTGCCGGTTTTCCCGCCCTCCCCCAAATAATTCCCGTGCCCTATTTAACAATACAATACAAATGCCCCTGATGATAAATCGGGAGCATTTGTATTGTATCGTGCACTCTAACGATTTAGAACGATTTTAAAATTATCTGACGATAATTTTAATCGTTCAAAACGATTCACATCCCTAATCCCTGATACCAGGGGTGTTGTGATCTTCCTGCACACAGTGCCCTATCCCGGTGCAGGAAGATCACAACACTCCCGGTACCAGGGATAGGGCACTGCATGCAGGAAGATCACAACACTCCCGGTATCAGGGATAGGCACAAGTTCTAGTCACATTGACTGATCACATTACTTTTTTTGTCTACCGACCATTTCCATTTCCCATCCCCCCAACCATCACCTCAGTGGGAACCTTGGTAACATCAATAAATAAGAGGGTAGCCAGCCAATAGGAATACATATTCATTCCTAACTGACCTGAAAGGTGTCAATTTGTATCATTTTCTGTTAGTGCGCACTAACAATGGTTAGTGCGCACTAACCCGATTAACGATTTTTTAACGAAAAATCGGGGGAATTCCTATTGTATCGCGTTCTTTAACGATTTATGATGATTTTAAAATTATCGGACGATAATTTTAATCGTTGAAAAACGATTCACATCCCTACTCCTCACTTCCTCTTTTGTGAATAAGAATTGCATCTGCCTGTCTCCATTCCTCCAGAACTACTCTTGACTGTAAGGGAATATTGAAAAGGTCAACCAGCAGAGCTGGCAGAAATTCTCTAACTTCCCTTAATATCCTCAGATGTATCCCATCAGGTCCCATTGCTTTATCTGCTTTCAGTTTAGTTAGTGCCTCACCAACACACTTTTTCTGGAAATTATTTGGTTTATCTCACTTCCAATCTTATTTATATTTGTTTATGTGGTCCTGCTGCTGCCCCTTCCACAGTGAGAACTCAACAGAAATATTTGTTAAGCAATTTCGCTTTTAACTCGTCATCCTCTACATGTTCCTTCCCTTCACCTCTAAATCTCAGTGCCACTTTTGTACTTCCTCCTATGGCTAACATATCTGAAAAAAGTCTTGTCCTTCTGTTTTACCATATTTGTTATTTTTTATTCCATTTGAAGTTTTGCATTTCTGACTACTTTTCCAGCTTCTCTTAGCTTTTCTAGATATTGTTATCTGTCTTCCTCTTTCTGTGATCACTTGAAATTTAAGAATGCTAACTTTTTTTTTGTTTACCTTTTCAGCTTCTTCTTTAGAAAACCACAGCAGCCTCTTTTTTCCTCTTTCCTTACTTTCCTAACAAATAGGTCAATCCAGTAAAGTGCGGCCGCATTTACCCCGCTCCTAACCCGCATTCTACTCTCTTTCCGGCCGCGTTAGCCCTTCCTGCGATCCCGAATCCCTTTAACCTACTCCTACCGCGTCCTAAAATCCCTGGGCAACCCCTTCCGCACGCGGCATGTATATTGCATGCAAACGAGCGAATTAGCTATTCCCTAGCATCCCGTAACCTGCGCCCCGACTATCGCTATCTTTCCCTGCCGTTTTGTCGCGCATTTAACCTGCTAACTTACCGCCTACCCTTACACCTGCGGTAGAGGCAGGGGTAAGGGTAGGTGGCAAGCTTTCCCCCAGCCCCCGCTCACCTGCCCCGGCCGCGATCATGGGTGCCGGTCTCCGGGGTAGCCCCAGTCCTCTCCCCTCCTCCCGAAGCAAAAAAAAAAAAAGCGAAAAAAACGTTGCAGCCCCCTCCGATGTCCGGAGGGGGCTGCAAAAAGTAAGTCACTTTGCCGCTTCGTACTGCCAGCCCCTTCTTCCCTCCTCCCGGAGCAAGGCTGCTTTTCGCACCCTGCTTCGGGAGGAGGGAAGAAGAGACACTGACAGTATGAAAGCGGCGAAGCAACTTACTTTTTGCAGCCCCCATCGGACCTCTCCTGCCTCCCGCTGTGCGACTTACTTTTTTTTGCAGCCCTCCGGCCATCAGCAGGAACGGATCGTGGCTCCCCTGCCTCCCGGCGAAGATGGACGCCTGCACGGGGGAAAGCGGCCCCTGTGCGTGCAATTGGCCGCTCAAGACGTGACGTCACATGCCGTGACGCCAAACGTCGTGACGTCACGTCTTGAGCGGCCAATTGCACGCACAGGGGCCGCTTTCCCCCGTGCAGGCGTCCATCTTCGCCGGGAGGCAGGGGAACCACGATCCGTTCCTGCTGATGGCCGGAGGGCTGCAAAAAAAAGTAAGTCGCGCAGCGGGAGGCAGGAGAGGTCCGATGGGGGCCGCAAAAAGTAAGTTGCTTCGCCGCTTCACACTGTCAGTGTCTCTTCTTCCCTTCTCCCGAAGCAGGGCGCGAAAAGCAGCCTTGATCTGGGAGGAGGGAAGAAGAGACACTGACAGTGTGAAGCGGCGAAGCAACTTACTTTTTGCAGGCGTCCATCTTCGCGAGCAGCTGGAGGCAGGACAGGTCGTCCGATGTCCGGAGGGGGGTGCAAAAAGTAAGTCGCTTTGCCGCTTCATACTGCCAGTCCCTTCTCCCCTCCTCCCGGAGCAAGGCTGCTTTTCGCGCCCTGCTTTGGGAGGAGGGAAGGGGGGGACTGGCAGTCCCGACTTCCTGGTATCTGTCATTTCAAATGACATTTGAAATGACAGATACCAGCATGGCATGAAGCGTTAGGCCCGCGCACCCAGGATACTGTATAGGCGCTCTATCCAGTAAAATGGATTGCGCGGGCCTAACGCTTCACGGACCCTTCTTAGACGCGGTTTCCATTTGCATGAAATTATAGTTCAGGATCGAGCGGTAGGTGAGCTGCACTGTGCGTGCGGCAACTGCGGGTGCGCCGGGCACTAACGCAGCTCTTCCTACCACTCGGTACTGGATAGACCTGAAAAAGATTAGTTGCCCTTATAATATAATCTGCCCTCCTACTTCCCCTAGATTTTCACATCCATCTAACGAGATACTCCCTCATTTTAACAAAGTTAATTTTCCTGAATCAACCTTCATCTCCTGCACTCTAATACTGAACCACACCATCTGATGATCTCTGGGTCACAGATGCTCAGAAATTCTCTTCCCATTGGTAAGCACCAGGTCATCCAATTCTTCTGTCTGTGATGGAGGTCTGTATATTACACCAGTATAAATAGATGCTGCTTTCTGTCTTTGCAGATGAACCTCTAGTGCCTCCTCCTTACCTCGTAAACCCTGTAATTCTGTTCCCTGTGAAGGAAAGAGACCTAGGAACCTTCGGCACCAGTTCAAGCCCAGGCTGTGCCCTGTAATTCTAGGGGCTGTATTTGATTTATACTAGAAACTTAAAGGACATGCATCCTAGTTCATGACTGCATGGATAATAATTACTTCATTTCGTGAGCAGTCTGCATGTCTAAGCTTGTAGGTCTGCACATGCATTTGTTTTCTATTGTTTTTGCAAAAGGAAAGTCAGGAGTCTGTCAATTGAAAAGTGGCAAGAGATCTGATACTTTTATTAAATTTACAAATATTTATTATACATAATTTGAACAAAATAACTCATTTGGAGGATACTACTACTATATTTTACATTATGGTTTATCTAGACAACATCTTTATTGTCAACAACAAACATAAACCAAATCCTTTGCAGTTTCTGCACTCAAATCCTTCCAAAGGAAACTATGAACTGTAAAATTACCCCTAGAACAAATATTTGGCTCTACAAGTTACATTCAGAAAACTTGTAAAAGGAATCTGCTATTCAACCTTTTCATAATACATCTTGAAAGAACTTACTTCCTCCCAATAGGTCTAAAATCAGCGATCTAAGACTGAAAGCAGTCCTTAGGAAAACTAGTCACCTCCTATTTCTCTTCCACTCAATCACTTTCCAGCCTCACCATTTCACTTATTCCAGACATATTTCTGCATTTCTCCTTTGCTCCCTAATAAACATAGTAAAAGCTGCAAACCTTTTATTCAAAAAAGTATGTTAAATTATGTGATAGCAAATCAGTCCTGATGCTGTAAACCGTTCTGATGGCGAAACCGAATGACGGTATACAAAACACGACAAATAAAATAAATAAATACAGAAAACCATGACAGGTCACCCATGCTGTCCCAGTATAGTAACTCTGTGGTTGCTAAACCAAAGGAACAGGTGAGTACATCCTGCAAGGTCAATGCCCATCCAAAATATTGTGGGACAGGGGTAGGCAACTCTGGTCCTCAAATGCCATAAGTCAGTCGGGATTTCTGAATATTCATAAGGAATATGCATGAGATGCATTTGCAAGCAGTAGAGGCAGTGCAGGCAAATATATCTCATGCATATTCAGTGTGGATATTTTGAAAACCTGACTGACTTGTAACACTCAAGGATAGGACTTTCCTATCCCAGTTTTAGGGGTCTCCTGGTATGACAAATCTTTGCAACCTGGACTGGCTCATGAGGTGTTGAAGACTACATCAATGATGGAAATCAAAAGGGTGTGGGATAAGCACAGAGAATCACTAGTGGCAGGAGGAGAGAGATGAAGCACTAAGGTACCATGTGGTAACTTTTCTGAATAGGAATCACTTGCACGGTGAGGCAGTTACAACACTGAACAAGAAGGTAAGGGGGAAAGTTACCTCTAACTTGTGTGCGTATGCACATACATACAGGTCGTGCACCCTGCACACTTGGCAAAACATAGTATGCACATAAAATGGCATAATAGCATATATATCTTTACTGTATAATTAGGCTTAATTATACAAAAATATCAAGTCAGGTTTATTTTATTTGATGTATTCAGTTTACTTAAAACAAATGATATTCTGAAATAACTTAATGCAGAATTATTTTCATTAAACAATTACTTAAATAAACTTTACAAAACCCTGATATTATTTGCATTATACTTGATCAGTCACACTTGTAGCTCACAAATTTGAACTCAGCTTATAATAAGTTGCAGAAAAGAAAATTTTTGCAGACATATCCTGTCAAAAATTTAGAGAGCACATTGGTATGGGAGTAACCTGCACAGAGCAGCAGTTTGGCTGTACGGTAAAATGCCACCGGCTGCACTGAAAGCAGGCGCCAAAGTGATGACCCAAAAATGGTGTCATTTGCTGTATTTTTTTTTTGCATTCATTTGACATCAATGCATATCCCTACCTGGCATTGCTCACACTTATATTCTTTATGGGCTTTTGCAAGCACATTTCTGTTTCCAGTGCCGAAAACCTGGCAACTATCTGACAGCAAATAGTCTCCACAAGGAAATATTAACAAACACAGCGGCAAGTAAAGTGATATTTAGCAGGTTTTCTGAAACAGATACAGAAAACGCTCTGTTTTTGTTTTTTTCTACCTTTCCTAGCCTCCTCACCGAACTTGTAGAACTTGTGACCCTGACTACACCGTCTGAACTTGCATGTCAAGGGAGTGGCTCCCGTTAGTAATCACAAGGTGGCTGGGGATGCAGGAGATACCAATCTGCCCTGAGTAATTAACTTTAACCATATGTACGTACGCAGTCACAACATGCTTCTCCTCCTCAGGTTCTGTGCCAAGATATCTTACAAGGCACAGGAGAAACGTGACTGATGGGGGCTAATCCTGAGCTCATGCCTACGCAACTCAGACAGTGAGTCAAACCGTTGTCTGGCTCTGTTTGTCGAGGTGACGACGAGTGCAGAACGTCCAGAGCTGGAAAGCTCAAGCCACTGAACGTGGGTCAAACCTCCAGCCAGGCTGAGAAGACTTGTTCTACGATTTAAAACAAATAATGCGCTGGACGTGCCGGGGGCAGGGCAGAGGGTCCCTTGCTCCCAGCACAGATAAAGGTATTGGTCGGGGATGGGGTGGGCGGGGGGCCAGGCACAATGAATCTTAGTTGTGGGATGGGGGAGAGGAGGGCGGGGAGGCAGCTGAATGGATATTTAATGACTGGGACCAGGGACCAGGGATTGGGGCCTGGCATACAATGCTGGGCACTTTCGCAAGATTTAAAAAGGTTTGGGGAGAAGGGGGTGGGAGTAGGATATACTATGGCCCGCTGGGTCTTTAGCAGCAGCTGTGGGGGAGGTTGGGATTGGCCGCCTTCTAGTCTTGCTCTCTAGGGTTATGACAGTGCTACTTAGCCAGTTTATCTTTTAAAGATATCCGGTTAAGTAGCGAGTTATCTGGCCACTCAAGGGCGATTACGTTTAGACCTGCTCAAAAGCAGGCCTAAAGTTATCTGGATAACCTTGCAAGATATACCCGATATTCGGCTGGGTTATTCGGATATCAATGCCCCTCCCTGGAACACCCCCAAATTCCCCTTTTTTTATCTGTCTAAATTATAGCTGTAATTTAGCTACAATTTAGAGGGATAAGTGGCTGAATATGCCACATTTGCTATTTAGATGGATAACTTTTGAGTTATCCATATAAATGGCTTTTGAATATGGACCTCATAGTTTTTACTTTGTGCTGCGCTCATTCTAAGGGGTTTTGTTATTTTTGTTTTCTATTGCATGGCTTTTACTCTCATCTTTCTCCTCTCTTTTCCTTTCCTTTCCTTCATAAGGCGGTCTCATGGGTCGCTTTCAGGGATTTTTCTCTGTTTTTCACCCACTGTCATGCACATAGGGCTTGATTTACTAAGGCTTTTCTCCCAGTCTTTGCCTATGGGAATAAAAAAAAAGCTTTATTGAATCAAACATGCCCATCGTGTCGGAAAACTCTACCTCGTTCTGAGAACCATAGCTTATGTTCAAATCCTATTTGATTGTAAACCACTTGGATTGAATTGTGAAAGGCGTTATAGAATGGCAAGTACACCGTTGCCCAAAACGATGGGGCTCAAGGCCACCTAATTCATCTGCTGCTTTCACTGGCACTGCTTACGGATCAGGATGAAAGTCATAGTGAAATGTAAATACATATATTTAAGTCTTTGAACTTTTTTCTCTCATATTCAAAAAACTTTATATTAGAGGGTCTGAGGACGCAGTCTGATACATTGCAGGCTTTTTCCTAATGTTATACATGAATATCTATTTTTTTTATATGTAGCTCCTATTCCACCTGCTAAGAGTGCTTAAGAGCTCATTTGGGATCAGTGGGGCAAGTAGAAACCCCATGAGCTCTTGGATGTTTTCCAGATCAGGTGTGGGGGAAATTACAGTTTTTCAGGCTCCTAGGCTGTGAAATCCACAATAAAAAAATAACACACACCGCCACATATTCTGCTGTTACCCCAATATAAATCCTTTACTGGAATAACTGATGAGAGGGAAAAAAACCAATAATGTGCATAATGGGGAATAATACCATGCATATAGGAAATACAGTTCAGAAATCCCAAAACATTCAAAGACACAGTCACTGGTAAATGTACACTTCCTGGTAGTAGATCCCCCTGGGCTTTTCCCCTTGGATGGTATCTGACTGTAAGCTAGATGCAGCTTCTTCTCTAGTAGGAAAACTGGAAATGTCTCCTAATTCACTTTAGAAGAGTCTTTGCTGAGAGATTTTTCATTCAACTCTGTAAGTAGATTTTCCAGTCTGACTCCAACCAGTTATCCACTCTTCTGAACACTTTGGTAATCTCCCATGGAGTTTGAGGAGTTTGGGATAAACTCCCTTCTTTCTTCGAATCACCTCTTGGTCTTTTCAATCTCAAGAAAATCTCCCAGATCCTAGAGCTCGGGGACCTTGGGCCCCAGCCACCCTCTTTGATCAAGAGACTGAAGGAACAAAACATGAGCCAATGAGAACTCACTAATTTGGTTAAACATACACTCTCTGACAAGAAGTCTCCCACTTTGTCTGACACCATACATCCAGGATCTATGAAGACTCTGGTGCATGTAGTAAGGGTGACAAATTTGCATATACTGAGTCTCCAATGCATACAAATTTATCTCATGCACATTCCTTGTGGGTATCCTGAAAACCCAACTGACTGTGAAGTCACCAGGACAGATCTGAGAAGTTCTTATGTAGTTGCTTTCATGCATCTTTAATCTGTATGTTTGTGTGGGTGTATGTGTGTATGCGTGTGTGTAACCTGAACCTCTAAATCCTATTGCATGCCCCGTCCGTGGTAGGCCCGCAACTGGGCCTACTCACCCTTGCAGCACTGCTCCCAGACCCGGACCATCCTTGCTCGCAGCTGTGGGCAGCCGCCTACACCCCCGAGCACCTACTGCCTCATCTGCTGTTCCAGACTCCTCCGTGTCCTTCCTCAGTTCCCAGCATGTCTTCCTGTGTGGGCCGCGGGGAGACGCCTTCGTCTGGCCTCCTGTGGGCCCTGGCTTAAGCGCGTGCATGCCTCCTGTTCCTTTAAAGGGACCACGGCAGGAAACTAGGCCCCGGCCCCGGATGATGACATCATCGGTCCCTGGTATATAAGGTAGGGTTCCGCCACTAGTTATTGTCTTGGCAACAGGTCTCCATGTTTGTTCGTGTGTTCGTTGCCCATCGTTCCTGGTTCCTGATCAGGGCAGCTGTGAAATGGCTTCATTGTGCTTCCTGGATGGCATGGGGTAACCTGCACAAAGCACTAGCAGCAGTTGCAACCCTAAAGGGCAGAATATGGGACTGAAGATTGTATTACATGTGGGAAGTTTATTTACTTTGGGGTGAATGTGTATAAAATCACTACTGGGCAGACTAGATGGGACATTTTGGTCTTTATTGAATGTTATTTACTATGTTACTATGTAAATAAATATTTGAAACAAGAAGAAGAGAATTGTTTATGACTCATTTCAGATCACAGTGACTTGGTTTCCCAAAAATAAAGGTTAGAAAATTAATAAATATAGGGTGATACATTTTATTGGACTAATATAATACATTTCTTGAAAAACTTTCAAGAGCTAATATTCTTTCAGGTCAGAACTGACTGAAAAACTGGTTCACTACACAGTTGACTTGATTGCAGTTTATCAGCAATGTCACAAAAGCTTATGAAAACATTTGTGATTCACATCTAGACTGGTTGGGACTTCTGGTTGGGAAATACTGGTTGGGACTTCTGGTTGGGAAATAATGGTTGTATTTCTATTTCCACATATTAAGTCATCTAGGGGTTAAACTAGACAGGCTTTCTTGCCATTATACATTTCATATTGTGATATTGATACATGTACAAAGTTTATTTAACATAATAGACAGACAGATTGTCTTTATATTTTTACTTTATGAAACTGAAAATATCCTTTGATAGTGCAAACCAAAGTCTTCCCTGATTGTAGGCCAATGCTAAAAATAAGTTTTATCCACCAGTGTGTTGTAACAGATTATATATATTGACACTTTCTACACAAACACTTGGAAATATGTTTTATGTTATTTATTACATGATTATAAAATGCATATTATTGACACTCATAGAAAAAGTGAGAGAATTACATCATTATAAGAAATGTGGGCTGTACATTGTGTCATTCATTCACTAGGAAACTTACAAATCTATTTGCCAAACTGCATTAATGTACTAATACAAGTTATATATCTGCATTAATCCAAAATGCATGTTAACACGTCAACACATTTGCATTAATGGTAACATAGATGTTTTCCCATTGTTGCAGATTTTTTATTAAAATGTAATTTAGTTTATAAATATGCTAATCAGAAAATTTATATTTAATGTAGAGTGCATCCCTGCAAAAAAAATCTACATTAATGCTGCTGTGTGAAGGAGCATGTAAGGAACTCCCTCAGAACATCTTAAAGGACTGGGTACAGCTATCTGTACTGGTCCTCCTTAAGTTCAAACCCAGCAAGGGATTCTGGGATAGAGTGGAGCACGGCAAGTGGGGATAAGAGACCAGAGCCAAAGGGATAAGGAGAGCCCAGGGAGAGAGACAGAAGCCTTGAGAATATGAAATGTAAGTTACAATTATTTTGTTGAAGTGCACAAACCAGCTAACTTGTGTTGTTTACTATTGCTTAACATTAAAGAAGCTTAAAAAGATCAATGCCAGAGTCCAGCCTGGAGTTCGTTCTCTGGCTAGTTCTGACTGCTTGTTATCATATGCTGTAAATATGTGTAGTTCAAATGTTTTTGCTTTAAAAGTATTCACTAACCATATTGTAGATACATGTTATTGCAGTATTTTAACCCACTATTCACTAAATTGTATTTATTTATTTAAACATTTTTATATACCGGCATTAGTTGTGGACATCATGCCGGTTTACATCAAAACTGGTAAAGTATGGAAATTACATTTTAACAGGGAATTAGAAACTGGGAGGAGGGTAAATAATTAAATAGGATAGACGAGAAATAACAGCCTATCATGAAACTCGGTATAACAAAAACAATAAATAAATAAATAAATAAATAAATAAATAAATAAATTAACATTAAATGGCTTACATTCTTTAGCTAAAAGTGTGTTAGAAATGTTGCAATAATGCATGGTAAAAATGTGTATTATTGTGCACTTTTAACACCATTTAGCAGAGATCCCTAAGTGAGGGGCATTATTAGCAAGCGTTAGACCAACACTTTGAGGCTTTCATAGAAAAACACATCAAGTAACAAGCAATAACATGTTTTCTTTTTTTTTCCTGCAGAAGGCTCTGCATGCTGATGTATCTCATACAGGATTTGTTCCAGAGGGTGCCAGAGGGGAGCAAAAGCCTGAAGGAGAATGACATCCAGGAGGACAAGACAACTCTGAGAGTCTGACTTCCTAAGACTTTCTTCCAATTCTCTTTCTATGGGAAAAAAAAAAAGCTTTAATGAATCAATACTTGAGAGTAAGTAAACTTTAACCATTCTAGCTACTACTGCTACTCATACTGTTAATCATTTATATAGCTTTAGCAGACATCCTCTGCACTGTGTAGACACATAAAAGAGAAATTCACTTCTCCATGGAGCTTACAATCTAGTATAGAAACACAGACAAGACAAATAAGGAATTCAGGAACTTCATTCATTCATTCATTCATTATTGAGAAATGGTTCAAATCAACAGGCCATGGTCAGGTAGAACCTAGAGGGAGCGACAGTTCTGCTAACGTGATGCCTTGCCAAAAAGACACATGCTGCTGCTGTTGCTGGAGGATATTATAAGAGCCTGGCATCTCTAGGTTTGAAGATTACTACCCAAAGAGGGAAAAGGAAGCCAATTGAATGCATTATACTGGGATGAATCAGACCCCAGAAAGAGCCCCTCCTTCCACCACAATTTATAAAATCATGTTTCATGATAAACATCAAATAAATATATTTACAGGATTCAGTGCTGACACCATCTGGAAAAATAACTTATTAAAGGACAATTTTCAAACCGTCTGTGTAACTGAAAAGCACTTTCTATCAGTGGACCTTATAGCACATTTTTCAAAAAAAACTTTGAAGGTAGATTTCCTTTGAAAATTGCCTATGAGGCCTGTGGCTCTAAAGCCCCAGCAGTCTTTGCATCTCTTTTTTTTTTTTTTTTTGTGCAGGCAAAATTTCAGTGCAAAAATAGCGAATGCATATTTGAAATTCCACTCTCCGTGTGTTGGAATTCTGCCTGCCCAGATAAAACTGTGCACGCAGTGGAAGCCTGCACCAGCTTTTAGCTGCGCAGAAGGGGCAACTGTCAAATAAGCCAATTTGCCCAGGTAGATTGCTATGGCATTGATATTCAGCAGTGGCAGAGTGGACATAATTAATTGGTTCACTTTGTTTGCCAACCAGCTAAATTTGAAAAGCCTGCCCTGAGTTCCTCCCTGCCCCCAGACCTGGTCCTGTTTTTTTAAACAGTTAAATTTGTGTGAACAGTAGTGAGGTGCTCAGACATTGATTTTAATTTCAGTTTGTTTTCCATTTGTTTTTTTTTCCATTTTGTTTGTATTTTGTTTGTTCTTTTCATTTATTTACTTGAACCCAATCATCAAGAGTTCAAAAAAAGGCTAAAGACTCTTCTTTTCTAACAAGCCTTCCCAGACTCACAATCCTACCAAGACGGAAAGTCTTCCAAATAAGAAGTATCCCCTAATTATGGTCACCATACCAAGTCCTACCTTCAGGTCTCTGCAACTGGACAACAATCTTTGAGTTCTAAAAATTAATCTTATTTATATTTTCCTCTGCAACTGGACTACAATTTCTAAGTTCAAAATTCATTTTATCTTATTATTTATATTTGGCATGGTTAATATGTCACTATATCCAAGTTAAATATTTAAATTATACAGTTTATATTACATAATTTTATTAATTACAAGTAAAACTATTCTATATTATTTATTATCATTATGTTAAATTGTCATCCAGTTATAATGTTCCATATGTACCACTGTTCTATGTAAAGCCCCCTTATCTCTGTTGGGCAGTTTATCGTTATATGTAAACCGGAGTGATTTATAGTCTCTATAAGAACCTCGGTATATAAAAATTATAAATAAATAAATAAATAAATAAATAAATAAAATTTAAAATGAAAAAAAAAAAAAAAGAAAATGCCAAATTTGAAAAAAAATGAATGAAGGTAAAGGAAAAACAAGCAAAATGGAAAAAAAAAAGTCAGAGGGGGTCATGTGATGTGGTGATCGGAGACTGACATGTCTTTCTCAGCTCTGGGTGCCACGCTCCTGCAATCACCGGCAATCTGACCCCCAGAGGTATTCTACCTGCCTCAGTTCTTTCATACACGTCGGACATATGTTACTCTCACTAACCTATTATTGGCTGATTTACAGGGATTCCTGATATTAGTGGGTGATTTTAATTGTGTCCATGAAGTGAATTTAGACAAGTCATCTTGTCCATGCAGAGTGGGCTTGAGAGCAGATAGGGGTATACCTTTCTTATGCAAGCAATTGAAGCTGATCGATATTTGGCAAAATTATGGAATATGCCCACATGACAATGTCTAGAACTGACTATATTCTGGTCTCATACAGTCTCTTTACTAGAGTTGATAAAGCTGGAATCGGAATGATTGCAGTATCTGACCATGTACCTGTCTGGGTAGACCTCTTTCGGATGAAATGTCTCTTCTCCAACCCTAGAGGTTCCCTGGGCATTTGGGAGATGATAAAGAATTTCACCCCTTTTTAGTGGGCAAATGGGAGGACTTTGAAAAACATAATTTGCAGCATAAGGATAATACTACCCTGTTTTGGGAAACATGTAAAGTCATTTAAGGGGGAAGATCATAGTGTATTGTATTAGTAAGAATAAACAACTAAATAAGTCCATAATCTGCTTGGAAGATCGATTGCAAGAGGTGAAGCAGGCACTAGCACATTGCCCTACTTCCCTTAATAAAGAGCGCTATCATGCTGCCCTTAATAATCTGAATTCACATTTATATCTGAGAGCTCAGAGATCCTTACACTTCTCGGAGCACAATTTCCTCAGGTTTGAGAATAAATCAGGCAAGCTGTTAGCTAGGCTTGTCACATTTTGGAAAGGGAAAACTTTTATAGAAAGTATGAAGGCTGATAATGGACAGTGGAAGACTAAAAGCAAGGAGATAAGAGAAATACTGCACACATTTTATGACAGATTATATACAGATGATAAGGGAGGGGGCCAAATGAAGGAAGATGCCTTCTTTAAAGATTTTAATCTGCCTTATCTATCTGATGTGCAATTGGATTATCTAAACCACCCGATCAGTAGCTTTGAAGTAATGAGGGTGATCAAGTCTAGTAAATCACATAAGGCTCCTGGCCCTGATGGCTATACAGCAGATTTTTACAAACTGCTGTGCCCCCAATTGGCGAGTCCTTTAAGTCAATTTTTTATGGATGCTTTTCAGAAGCAATCTTTTCCACCAGGTTTCAGTAAGGTAGCCTCTTCGTATAGACCGATCTCACTACTAAACAGTGATTTAAAAATGTATGCTCCCATTATTGCCGAGCATTTAAGTACTGTAATCCCACTGATAATTTCATCACAACAATTGGGTTTTATTAAAAATAGGACAGTGAGTTCTCATATAATTAAATTACTTACTGCTATGGAAGCATGTAGATCCTCTTGTACCCTGGCCTTGGCTATAGGCTTTGATTCAAAAAAAGCCTTTGATAGAATATCTTGGGCCTATATGTTTTTGGTTTTGAGGAGATTTGATATTCATGATTCCATGCTGGAATACATTTCCCAACTATATAAGACACCTGTCTCAAACATTTTGGTAAATAATTCGATCTCCGAAGACATACACATTCAGAGGGGGGGTTCGCCAGGATTGCCCACTCTCTCCGATTTTGTATATTCTATCAATAGACCCCCCTCTTAAGGAAAGTTGCTTGCAACTTGTCTATTCAAGGGTTTTTAGTAAATAATCAGGAATTTAAAATAGTGGCTATACTGGATCAGACCGAAAGTCAATCAAACACGGTGTTTCCAGTTGTGGCCAATCCTAGTCAAAAATACTTAGCAGGATCCCTAGGTCAACAGCATCCATGATGCTTATCCCAAAAGAATGAACTCCCCTATACACCACTACTTCTACCAATCATTTATATCACACTTTCAGACATACACAGAACTGTATAAATACATATAAGTGATAGTCCCTTCTCAGTGGAGCTTACAGACTAGTCAAGACACTTATGCAAGACAAATAGGATGTTTCAGAAAATTGATTTATTATAGTAAATTGGATTAAAATTGACAAAGCTGCTATGATCAGGAAGAGCCAACTTTAAGATTTAAAGACAACCTCAAAAAGATAGGTTGCATGTGATTCCTTTTCATGGGATTAAACATATAGAGACTGATATTGAAAAAAAAAACTTAGCTGGATAAATGGGATACAGTCAGCGGGCGCCACTTAGCTGGAGAAGTGACTTATCTGGTTAAGTTTTTAGCTGAATAACTTGGAGCAGGGAATGGGCAGACCGGGGAGGAGCTGTTAGCAGAATAAGTTATTCAGAGTTAGCCAGATAATTTATTTGGCTAACTCTGATCAGGCCACAGGGCTGTCCTAAAGTTTGCCATATAAACTTATCTGGCTAACTTTAAGATAGCTGGGTATATTCAGCATTGGTGTAGTGCTGCTGAATATCCAGCTAGGTCTGTTCATTGCTCTTGCTGACTAGAGTTGGCCATCCCTGTCCTAGAATACAAATTCAAATCCCCTTTACCTCTGTGGGAATAACACTAAAGACATTCATAGTATCAATAAACAATAATTTGTTAAACAATAATTTGTTTAATAGGAACAATAAAGGAATTAATAGTAACCAAAATTTGACCGCGATGAAATAAAGTATGATGGGACTCAGTGTGCAAATTTTTCTTACAATCACTGTCTCATCAAGTAATTGAGAGCAGTTTTCATGTTAGGGTGTTTAAATTAGAGAGAGAAAATTATGCGCCTTTATATCCATAAAGTTAGAATACAGGGACTTTCCCTCCCCTTTTATTTCTTTGCTTGGGACAGGGAGGAGTTGGGGTGAAATAAAACAATGTTTT
Source organism: Rhinatrema bivittatum (assembly GCF_901001135.1). Taxonomy (NCBI): domain Eukaryota; kingdom Metazoa; phylum Chordata; class Amphibia; order Gymnophiona; family Rhinatrematidae; genus Rhinatrema; species Rhinatrema bivittatum. Next base: position 58,017,972 of record NC_042622.1, read on the forward strand.
CTAGTTTGAAATGTGCACTTCAAGAAAAAGCAGCCTTTAATGATAATGATAATGATAATGCTGCGAAGCAAGAGGCCAAAACCGAAGGGGGCGAGGGACAGAGAAATAGAGACAGAGGGAAACAAATGCAAGAGATGACGAAGAAACAGCCGGAGCAGACAAAGTGCAATTAAGAGTGAGACACGACTTGATGTGAAACGGTTTCTTACTCTCATGAAAACAACAAATGTAAGTGGCAGAGAACCCTGTGATCTGCCTTCAGCAAACCAAATCTCATATTTTGCTCACAACATGTCATCACACAAAGTTCCTGTAACTCCAGCTGGCAATTTAACTTAATTCTCTCAGTGTAATTATTGTTTGGGGGTTTTGTGCTGGGTTTTTTTGTTTTTTTGTTTTTTTTTAGAAACTTTGACAAGCATCAATTACAACCAACAGTGATTTGTTAGCCAACCCTGCCCAATCAGCCTTAATTGATGCCAGGGTTTAATATGTCAAGAGTAGGTCAGGCTGGTATCCAAAACCTACAAACTTTTTAATTTTATTTTTACAGAATGTAACTACAGAGCTCCTAAAACTGCAACTGAAACCCCCAGGAAATGAAAATATAAGGATATTTAAATCTGAGTAGTGAAAAGCATAGCTATATTATATTAACCTTTAGGAATCCACAGAGAGATGGCTGAATTAGCACACATTTAAAATGTGAAATCAGTCAAATAAATTCATTGTTATGATTTTAGTGCTCATTACCTGCTCTTTTCCTAACATTCTGCAAGCTTTGGATCCCCATGTTAAAATCACAGAAAGTTTCCGCAGGATAGTAAAATAGTTGCTAAGTAGGGATGGCTCTTGTTTTCCAACATAGCATATGGGAGCACAGAAAGACCTAAAGGCACTTCTAGCCTGCCCAGCACCATTCCTTCTGCAGTGCCACTGACTCCCGTGAGTGTACATTGCTTACAGAGGCCTTGCGAATATCATGGTAACCAAAGTCTTAACAGTTAATCACAGGAAATCGTGGGTTTTTATTTTTTAATTTGTTATTTATTCAATTTTAAATTGTAACAAAGCATCCACTTTGAAAGGGAAACATAGATGTGAAAAACAAATGCATAAGTAATAATTTTAAAGAAACAAATACATCTACATTAGTCCCCAAATAAGAAAAACATGGGGGAAGAGAAGGAAAATATTGAAGAAAATATATCAGAAAATACGAGGGTAAGTTAGTAAGTAAGTCACAAACATACATGGGATTACTATTCATGAAATTTATTTAAATGCAAAAGATGAATTATTTACTGAGAAATATACAGAATATAGTCACAAACAGTTTTTCTGGAAAAAACAACTACTTTTCAACGTAATCGCCGCGAACATTTATACATTTGTCCCAGCGTTTGAAAAGTCCGTCAAAACCTTCTGCGTAAAAGTCTTTTGGCTGGCATCGTAACCAGCGCTTCACCTCTTGTTCCACTTCTTCATCACTGGTGAAATGTTTACCACCGAGATGGCTTTTCAGTTTGCCAAACAAGTGAAAATCGCTGGGTGCCAAATCCGGACTGTATGGTGGATGTTCAAGAACTTCCCAGTGCAGGTTCACAATTGTCTGACGAGTCTCATTCGAAGTGTGTGGTCTGGCATTATCGTGAAGAATCAGTAATCCTCTTTTTTCCAGACCTGGGCGTTTTCTACCAATAGTTCCTTTAAGCTTTAATAGAGTAGCACAGTAGGAAACCGAATTAACAGATTCACCACACTTCTGAAAACTGGTTAAGAGTATCCCATCTCGGTCCCAAAACACAGTCAACATCACCTTTCCTGCAGAAGGCACAAGCTTGAACTTTCTCGGGGTCGGTGATAGTGGATGCTTCCACTGCATGGAATCGCATTTCGCTTCTGGTTGATAGTGGTGCACCCACGACTCGTCACCAGTAACAATACGTGCCATCATTGATTCACCTTCGTTTGCATAACGGCAGAGATTTTCCAAACAGACACCCATCCGGTTGTTCTTATTGTCTTCGGTCAGCTGTTTGGGAACCCATCGTGCACAGACTTTGCGAAAGTTCAATGCATCGTGCACTAAGGAATATGCTAATCCGTGAGAACACCCAATTTCTTTGGCAACTTCGTCAATTGTTACCCTCCGGTTAGCGCAAACCATCTCTTCAACCTGCTTCACAGTTACCTCTGTCGCAATCTCTACAGGTCGACCAGGTCTGGTTTCATCGTTCACGTTGGCACGTCCTTTTGCAAATTTATCGGTCCAGTTATAAATTGCTTTACGCGAGAGACATTTCTCTCCATATATTGGATACATTTCTTTATGAATGTCTTATGCCACTAAGCCCTTAGCCCATAAAAATCAGACAACAGCACGTTGTTCTTTGACAGTACAATCTGTCAACATGGCAGCCATTTTCCTTGTGTACACAGCCCCTGCGCATGCACAGTTTAAATAACTATTTATGTACATAAGCACTTCTAAGGTGCTGCCATCTATGGAATATGACAACATTACAGATATATGTTTTATTACCTTAGTAGAGAGATTTGTGACTTACTTACTGACTTACCCTCGTATATCACATTAGGAAATGACATAGCCTGAGAAACTCCGCTCCATTATTAAATAGACAACAAATTAGAAACTCCAATGGGAATCAATGATTTCTTGGAATCAACAAAGGCTTTTAACTGTTCTGGTAAATAAAAAACAAAGCAATCATTATTAGATCTCACAATGCATTTGCAGGGATACCTCAAGAAAAAAGTTGTACATGTTCCTTGGGTTTCTTGGCATAGAGCCCAGAATCCCTTTCTTCTTTCCTGACTCATTTTTGAAAAATCTGGAAATATTCTAACTTTGTGACCCATAATCAAAGCATTGGAATTCATAAAATAGCTTTTCATAACTAAACTCAAATCATACTCTGTAAAAAAAGAAACCAATAAAGTAGCTCTCTCAGAAACTTCATAGTTGGAAGATTCAAGAAAAGCAGTCAAATTAGCATCCAAAGCATGATTTTGGTTAGAAGAGCGAATGGCAAAAAATAAACTTTATCCACCGTAGGGGTGCAATCGGAGGAAAAAAACCAATATATCCAAGGAGTTTCACCCACTACCCTTGGAAAGTTTAACGAACATTAGGGGTGTGCATTCGGTCCCTACATATTGGCAATCTACAATGGATGTTACCATATTCGTTGCATTCATGGGGAAGTGAAAAGTATCGCGATTCCCCATGAATACACGAACCTTCGCTGAATTATTCAGCCGCCTAAATAAATCAATTTAAACAACCCCCCCCCACCCTCCTGACCCCCCCAAGACTTACCAAAATTCCCTGGTGGTCCAGGAGCCAGCCCTTGCACTCTCACACTCTCGGTGTCGGTTTCATCATGGCGTTGATAGCCTTTGACCTACTATGTCACAGGGGCTACCGGTGCCATTGGTCAGCCCCTGTCACATGGCCATCAGCACCATCTTGTGCTCCTACCATGTGACAGGGGCTGACCAATGGCACCGGTAGCCCCTGTGACATAGTTGGTCAAAGGCTATTGGCGCCATGATGAAACCTGCACCAAGAGTGTGAGAGTGCAGTTTTCATCATGGCTCCTGGACCCCCCGCTGGACCACCAGGGAGTTTTGGTAAGTCTTGGGGGGGGGGTCAGGAGGGTGGGGGGTTGTAGTTAATTTTAATTTTAGCTGGGACATGAATAGAAATCACCGTATTAACGCATCGGGGCGCCATACGGCTGAATGTAACGTATCTGCTCCCCAACAAATCCGAATCCTGAATGCAACGTATGGCATCCCTCTGCACATCCCTAACGGACATAGATTCAAATCACACACAGGCCGAATGGTGCGCTCAGCTGAGCGCACTGTTTAGCCCCCATTTGGCTGTGCATTGTTGATGCACTATTATTACCCCTTATACTGTAAGGGGTAACAGTGTGTAGAAAATGTGTGGACACCCCCCCTCCCCTGAAACTACTACCCCCTGTTGTATTTCAATCTGAAGGGTTGGGGCAGGTTTCATGCTTCATTTCAGGGGGCAGCTGAAATAAAATTGGCCCGAACCATGGGAAAACAAAATTTCCCACGGTGGGCCGATAATGAAGGCCGAACCAAAAGGTTCAGCCAAATCATATCTCTATTACATAGCAGGTATAAAAGCATTCTTGCATTCTTGATGATGCTCATGAGTACATTCATTATAAAATAAAAAAATATGCCTGAACATCCAAACCATGTCTCAACACACCCTAAACATTAGGGATGTGAATCGGGCCTCGGACGATTGAAAATATCGGATGATATTTTCAAAATTGTCAGAAATCGGGGGCTCCCGATAAGAGAACCCCACGATTTTGTTCCTGGGGTTCTCTTATCATTTTGGGGGAGGGCGGGAAAAACGGCACACCAAAACAATCCCTAAACCCACCCCGACCCTTTAAAACTGTTCCCTTAGCTTCCCCCACCCTCCCGAACCGCCCCCCCCCAAAACGTTTTACAAGTACCTGGTGGTCCAGTGGGGGTCCCGGGAGCCATCTTCTGCTCTCGGGCCGTAGGCTGCCAGTAATCAAAATGGCGCCGATGGCCCTTTGCCCTTATCATGTGACAGGGTATCCATGCCATTGGCCGGCCCCTGTCACATGGTAGGAGCACTGGATGGCTCGCGCCATTTTTAAAGATGGAGCCGGCCGTCCTGAAATGAAGCATGAAACATGCCCCAACCCTTCAGATTGAAATACAACAGGGGGTAGTAGTTTCGGGGGAGGGGGGGTGTCCACACATTTTCTACACACTGTTACCCCTTACAGTATAAGGGGTAATAATAATAGCGCATCAACAGGGCCGCACAAAAAAAATTAACGATGTGAATCGGAACCGATTCTGGTTCCGATTCACATCTCTACTAAACATACCTATTTTGTACATGCTTCCTTTCTCGGACAATCACACAAGTTTATATATGCTTGTTTTAAAAATTGCTTGTTTGCACTTATGTGCAAATTCACTCCATAGTTTTGGAAAGTGATGATATAAGTGCTGACTCTGCACCCAACTGTGCCCCCTTGAACATCTATGTGCAGTGCATGTGAACGTATATGTAAAACTAAGTTATATGCATGTATTTTTAAGCATACAATCCCCTGACTGATTTTCAAAATCAGATTTATGGGCATAAATCAAAGTTCAGATGCATTAATCCTTTTGAAAATTACCCCCTAAAGGATAATATAACTCCAGACCTGAAGAGCCTACATTGACTTCCCATAGTATGCTTTTTAAACTTCTGAGCCTCATGTATAGCACTCGTCAGGGAGATGAGTCATTATATTTAAAACAAGGGCTGCAGCTGTATATTCTTGTGTAACCCTTGAAATCCTCACTGGGAATTCTTTTAATGAGAACAATCAATTAAGGATGTGAGACTAAATGTTATGCGTGATAGAGCCGTTAGTGTAACTGACCTTCCACTACGGAATAAGTTCCCTCTGCAGCTGAGGAGTCCGTATTATTACCTTTCTTTCCGAAAGCAATTAAACTGATACCTGTGATATTTTAAACATCATTATATTTAGGGGTCAATATTCAGCGGCATTTAACCAGATAGCTAGTGAGTTGTCCAGCTACATGCCTACTTTTGAATATTTTCTCCAGATAGCTTATTATCTGTCTAAAATTTAGCCAGATTATGTAGGGGTATTCCGGGGCAGAATTAATTTAGCCAGCTAACTCTGGTTGTGACCAGGGGTATAGGGTGACCCCTGAAGTTGGTGGTGCATCAGGAAATTTGCCGCTGCCGTGTGACCATCTCTCTGAGCTGCCTCCCCAACCTGAAATCATCAATAAAGGCCAGGCTCAAAATGTCTCCTTTGACTGCTAACACGTGCAACAATGAGCCAGCCTTTGATGATGATGTCAGGCTGTGGAAGGCAGCCCAGAGCAAGAGTAGAGCTTTGCTTTATAAGTAACTGATTCTGGCAGTTACGAACAGCTCATGGCAATCTGCTACCTGATGCAAGGGATGGGATAGGATGAGATATCCCCCATCCCCCGCCACTGCCCCTCCTAAAGTTCCCAAAAGGGATACACTCTCCAAGAGACAGCCCACACCAACTCACCATAGAAAAGAAAATTCAAATTCTGGTGTCACCTCAGTAACAGCCACACACTACCAGAAACTTTGTCATCTACCACTTGGGAACTTTTAATTTTCAGTCACCCTGAAATTATCATGGATTTATGGAGAAGAGGTGAAAGGGAGCAGGGAACACACAAACTTTCTCCTTCTCACAAAACCCTTCTACCCTCTCTTCTTCTTACTCCCACTTTCTCATACCCCCATCCCTCTCAGACATTCACCCCCTCCCTCTCTCTCAGGCACACACACACATGTTGGCTCCTTCCCTTCCCTCCCTCCCCCTCACCACTTCTCTCTCAACACTGACCCCTCTCTGCCACTCACCCCATACCTTCCCTCTCGGTCACTCAACCCATCCTTCCCATTCACTATCACATGGGGTCTCGCCTCACTGGGGAGGAATGGAAACCCCTCTAGTGCATCACCACAGGGCCAGTGCTACCTTTTTTTGCTGCCCTGTGTGAACAATTACCATGCAGGCCCCTCCTCATTCTGGTTTTTTTTAACGTTTAATTTGTATTCTTTTTCTAATCAGGGCTAATACAAGGGTATATTAGGCATCCTAAGTAAAATCTTAAAGTTTTGTGTCGAGGCCTCTCCCCACCACAGCTCTCGACATACATAATTTAAAATTATGCATTTATAATACAAGATTTTATAGGAAAAAAGACACTCAAAGTACAGTCCTTTGAAGTATACTATATTTACATGCACTGCTGTGGTGTCAACCAGAAAACCCTGCATGAAAGCCAAAAAGACACTTGGAACACATGGTATTAAAGCTATTGTAATGCATATTGGGTGAGGGCTCAGTGTTCAGAAAGCCATGAGCAAACTGAAATACAATTACAATATAATAAACCTGCATTCCAAAAAAGCACTAACTGCCAGCATTCACACAGTAACAAACCCATCTATGAAAAGACACACTGCAAATATTACATCAGGCCTTAAAATACTTATCAGGAAAACAGAACAATCCAAGCTGCTATTGATCTCTACACAGAAACTACTAGGGATGTGCATTCGTTTAGAACAAATTCATCCTGGTTCGGGAGACCCGAACCCTGAAACGGATTTTCCCTGAAATTCGGGAAAAATTTGTTTTTCGGGTTAGCGCAGGGGGGAGGGGCAGATTTATTTTAAGAAAACACAAACCCATCCCAACCCTTCAAATTTACTTAATTACAACCCCCCCCCCCCCCACACACACACACACACACACCATCCCGATCCCCCCCAAGACTTACTGAAAGCCCTGGTGGTCCAGCGGGTGTCCCGGGAGCAATTTTCCACTCTTGGGCTGTCGGGCCTGCCAGGAATCAAAATGGTGCTGGTGGCCCTTTGCCCTTACCATGTGACAGGGGCTACCGGTGCCATTGGTCAGCCCCTGTCACATGGTAGGAGCAATGGACGGCTGGCGCCATCTTTGAAAATGGCATGGGCCATCCATTGCTCCTTCCATGTGACAGGGGCTGACCAATGGCACCGGTAGCCCCTGTCACATGGTAAGGGCAAAGCACCACTGGCGCCATTTTGATTAATGGCAGCTGATGGCCTGAGAGGGAGAGATCGCTCCCTGGACCCTGCTGGACCACCAGGGCTTTTAGTAAGTCTTGAGGGGGGATCGGGATGGTGGGGGGAGGGTTGTAATTAAGTAAATTTGAAGGGTTGGAGTGGGGTTTTTTTCGGTTCGAAAAATCTGCCAAAAATAAAAAAACCCGACCTGTAGGAAAATGAAGTTTTCCACGAAGCGCCCGCCCAAAGCCTGACCCGAAAGTTTAAAATGAAGCACATCTCTTGTAAGATGAGCTCCTTTACTTTGTAAGAAGAATACCTCACCTCAGTCACACATGCAGAACACAGACAGATTCTCACTAATTACAGAATAAAGAGATCAAATATACAAGCATGAGGACAAAAACTGAACTGAAAATTGCAATAAGTAATACTTTGCATGTAGTGCACCAATGGAAAAACAGAAACTTTGTAAAGTCAAATAAAAAGTACAAGGGAATCACTGTAGAATAATTCTACATAAAGGGCCGAAAACCTGGCCCAAACACCCAAACACTTTGCTTGCGCCGAGCCTATGTTGCATAGGCTTCCGGCGCAAGCAAAGCCCCGGGACACGCGTAAGTCCCGGGGCTTACCTGGGCGGGGGCGTTTCGGGGGGCATGTAGCGATCTGCGTGTCATCGGAGGGCGTGTCGAGGGGGCATGATGTGTTCAGCGCGTCATCAGGGGGCGGTGCCACGGTCGTGGTTTCGGCCCAGGGGCGTTCCGGGGGCGTGGCGGTGGCCCCCGGAATGCCCCTGGACCGGAACATGGAGCGTGGCAGTCGGCCCGGTGCGCGCAAAGTTACGCCTGCTTCGAGCAGGCGTAACTTTCGTGATAGAAGTGGGGGGGTTTAAATAGGGCTGGGGGGTGGGTTAGGTAGGGGAAGGGAGGGGAAGGTGGGGGGAGGGCGAAGGAAAGTTCCCTCCGAGGCCGCTTCGATTTCGGAGCGGCCTCAGAGGGACCAGAGGCAGGCTGTGCAGCTCGGCGCGCGCAGGCTGCCGATTTTGGGCAGCCTTGCATGCTCCGACCCCGGATTTTAATGGATACGCGCGTATCTATTGAAATCCCGCATACTCTTGTTTGCGCCTGGTGAGCGAACAAATGTACGCGTGTGCGCAGATTTATAAAATCTGCCCCATTGTGCTCAAGAGATACAATGTAACAGTTGCATTCTATAGATCCCCCTGATGAAGCTGTCTTGGTGAAACAGTGGCCTCTGTTGGGGTACTCTGTTGAATAGATTGTATCAAGACACTCAGCGTGACAACAATTTGCAACTGGACATTCATGGACAGCTGTCTTGTTTTTATTATATTAGTATTTGTAGGTATGAAAGACGTGTGTGATTTATGATTTTTAGTGTACTGACGTGCAGTGTAAACTATGTTTGGGCGGGATGATCTTTAATATGTATTATAATTAAGTTTAAAAAACTCAAGCATATTGTATTTAATAAAGCATTTTTCATAGTATTAGTGATTCCCTTGTACTTTTTGTTTAAAACAGAAACATCACCATTTCTTAGAAAACATCAAGCAATACAATCAAGATATCTAAAATATCAATTATATTGGTAAAACCATACAATAAAAAGAATTAATATTTCAAAACAAATGTTGAACAGAACAACATCCAATAATTAAAAAAGGAATATATATATTTTTTTAATTTTCAAAATACCAATAACATATTTCAAAACATCATATAGATCAAATAACGTCCAGTTAATTAAAATCAATAAGAATTTTAAAAAATCACTCTCCATACCTGGGAACGTTTGACTTCTGGTTACCCTGAGATTGTCATGAATTAGTGGAATGGGAAGGGAGGCGCAGAAACTTTCTCCTCTCTCATATACACAACGTTCATTCTGATGCTCACATAGACATTCAAAAACACTTTCAAAATTCACACAGGATCACAGATACACACATACATGCTGGCTTTCTCCCTCTCTCAGGTGCACACACATGCTGGCTCCCTCTCTTTCAGACACACACACACACACACATACATACTGGCTCCTTCTGTCTCATGCCCACAGACACATACTGGCTCCCTCTCTCTTTCTCAGGCACACACAGATATGCTGGAACCCTCTCACTCAGGTACATACACATACACACACACACATGCATGGGCTCCCTCTCTCTCAGGCATGCACACACACACACAGGCTGGCTCCCTCTCTATTAAGTACACACACACACACACTGGCTCCCTCTCTTTCAAGCACACAGACACACATACACACTGGCTCCCTATTTCTCAAGCACATACACACACTGGCTCCTTATCTCTCAAGCACACACACACACACACACTGGCTCCTTATCTCTCAAGTACACACACATACTTGCTCCCCCTTTCTCAGACAGACAAACACACACAAACACACTGGCTCAAGCACACATGCACACGTTGCCTCCTTCTCTCATGCACACACATGCTGACTCCCTCTCAGACAGACAGATACACATACACACCCTCCCTCTCCTCCAGTTGGGATGAGATTCCTGGGCCTCCCTCATTTGTGCTGCCAAGCCTGGGATGATCCTTTGGCAACCGCAGGGCCTCCTTCGATTTGGCTGCCGGGCGGGATGGGATACCTGGCAGCCTAGTGGGCCTCTTTCGTTTTGGCTGCTAAGCAGGATGGTATCCCCCGGAGCCTGCACAGGTCTTCTGCACTTTGGCTGCTGAGTAGGATGGGACTTACCTGCGACCACAGGCCTCTTCTACTTGCACCGCTGAGCCTGATGTGATCATTCGGCAACCGCAGGGCCTCCTTCACTTTGGCTGCCAGGCAGTATGGGATCTCCCAGTGGCTATGGGTGTCTAAACTTGGTGGTACAAGGCACACACCTTTCTAAAGTTGGTGGAGCCTGTGCACCACTGTGCCTAATGGACGCTATGTCCCTGGTTGTGACATAGTGTAGTCCTAAAGTTAGCCACAGAAATGTTATCCAGCTAATAAGATATATTCAGCATACATTTGTGCATGTTGTAAAATAAAATTGTGCGCATATGTGCCCGCAGTCAGTCTGTGGACACGGGCCTATGTGCACAAATGCCACTTCTATCACGTAGGTGGGGGGATTTTAATAGACATGCACATCAATGCCATAACCAGCTTTCACAGTTTGTTCCCATTTCGCCCAAATAAGGAATAGGATTTCCAAATCCCACTAGTTTAATAACCTCCCTTTGCCCCTGTTAGCTCCGACCTTTAAAATCCCACTGATCTACCTAGAATTTTTTGTTTTATAATTTACACTTATCCACAGCAGAAGTAAAGTTACATAGCAGGCAACCCTGGTGCACGCCAGGGCGCGTAATTATTTACGTGCAAATTTCTATTTTAAATTCAGGGCCACCCATTTTTTAGAGCTTTTCATTTGTGCGCCTACCGGCAAGTATGCACACTCAGGCAGCTTTTAAAATCTGCTTGGTGCGTGCCGGTCTAACATATCCATGCATCCCCTAATTTCGGTGCACTTTGGGCTTTTGAAATTAACCTTTTAGAGTTGAGGTTTTTTATTTTAGTGGCTGGTTTTAATTTTACTTTTATGATTGATAAATTGTTATATGCTTTGTTTTGGAAATCATAGTTTTCTATGTTATATTTATAATTTTATAGTTGAAGGGGCAGTTTTATAAAAGAGTGATAAATAAATAAAGAAAGACAGAAAGAAAGGTCTGGCTCTTCACTTTTCTTAAGTGTGAAGAGAATAAGAACATAAGAAATTGCCATACTGGGTCAGACCAAGGGTCCATCAAGCCCAGCATCCTGTTTCCAACAGAGGCCAAACCAGGCTACAAGAACCTGGCAAGTACCCAAAAACCTAGTATATCCCATGCTACTGATGCTAGTAATAGCAGTGGCTATTTTCTAAGTCAACTTGATTAATAGAAGGTAATGAACTTCTCCTCCAAGAACTTATCCAAACCTTTTTTAAACCCAGCTGCACTAACCACATCCCCTGGCAACAAATTCCAGAGTTTAATTGTACGTTGAGTGAAAAAGAATTTTCTCTGATTAGTTTTAAATGTGCCACATGCTAACTTCATGGAGTGTCCCCTAGTCCTTCTATTATCCAAAAGAGTAAATAACCGATTCACATTTACCTGTTCTAGATCTCTCATGATTTTAAAGACCTCTATCATATCTATCAAGCTGAACAGCCCTAACCTCTTTAGTCTTTCCTCATAGGGGAGATGTTCCATCTCCTTTATCATTTTGGTCACCCTTCTCTGTATTTTCTCCATTGCAACTATATCTTTTTTGAGATGCGGTGACCAGAATTGAACACAGTATTCAAGGTGCAGTCTCACCATGGAGCAATACAGAGGCATTATGACATTTTCCGTTTTATTCACCTTTCCCTCCCTAATAATTCCTAACATTCTGTTTGATTTTTTGACTGCCGCAGCACACTGAGCCGATGATTTCAATCTATTATCCACTATGATGCCTAGATCTCTTTCCTGGGTGGTAGCTCCTAATATGGAAACTAACATCATTCAACTACAGTTGGGTCTTCAAAAAGTTAGTTTGCAGAATTTTGCAGTATTTAATTTGGTTTTATTTTATGCAAATACATTGGGGCGGTAACTTTGAAACAACTGTATGGTATAAAATAGGATGTATGTGCATACATGTGCACACAGTTATATATGGACATGTGCATGTACAGCCAAATGTCACCTCTACTATGTAAGTGGGGAAATTTAAAAGGGCCACATGCTGACATCATAGGGAGTTTTCCCAGTTTGCTCCCAGTTCGCCCAATTAAGGGATAGGGCTTCCTAATTCCCCTAGTTTGTCCCACTTTTCCCCTGTTAGCCAGTGGAATAGCCAGAACTGATTTTTTGGGGGGCCCAAAGTTAACATGGGTGGGCAATAGGCAAACAGGTCTGAGTCCTCCTAGTTATGTACTCTTGTCCATAAATAATAGTGGAATCACTGCAGGCACGTTATCATCACCACGTCGCCATTGTTTTGCTCATGTGCCCGCACGGAGTGGAATCCCCACGGACAGTCATCACCACCCTGCTGTAGTGTTGGGCAGCTCTGTTTGGGTGGGTCTGAGTCCAAAGTGAGTGGGCCTCAGGCCACCCAGGCCCACCCGTGGCTATGCCACTGCTGTTAGCCCTAACCCTTAAAATCCGGCTGACTAGCCTAGATTTTTTTATTTTATTACTTACTCGACATCCAGTGCAATAGAAAAGTTACATGGGAGGAGACCCTGGCACACACTTGTCCATGTAAATTCTTATGCTCACATTCCATGTTAAAGTCCCATAATGCTCATGCCCAACAGTGATTTACCCATGGAAATGGCTTTCATTATTGCCCTCACAATTTGAAAAAGCTCTGATGGGAAAATAGAGGTGAAATTCTATGTGCATTTAAAATTTTATGTCAATACCTTCATAGAAATTAAAGTACTCTTGTGATACACAAGTTCCTAAGAAGAATCTCTCATTCTCAACAGTGGGAAAAATTAACTATCCTTCTAAAGAAAGCTCTGCACAAAAGACTGATTGGATCATCATTTTTTTCCCTGCATCATAACATAGCCTTTATTTCTACAATAAATGTATCAAAAGGGCACCGAGCCTACAAGGAAGATCTTTGTTTCAGAGTCAGCCATAATCCACCACAGCCCCCAAGGAATACTGAGGCTGGGTTAAGTGGACTTCAAAGACTGAAAGTGGAATGAGACGTGATAGGAAACCGGCTTTTACTAACTGGTGGACTTCAGCCTAGGTTTAAATACACTGCAGCGTTGAGCTGCTTCGGACACCGAAAAAAAGTACTTTAATAGTCTTTATCAGACTAAGGAGGATTTTCAATCATTGAAGCAGGAATGGGGGAATTTTAAAGAGGCATCGCCACACAGTTAAAAGTCAGGGAAAAAATATTTAGCCATTTGTTCACTATGATTCACAAAAACTATACCAAACTTCATCATTATTTATACTCGTCAAAGCCAAAAGAAAATAAAAAGAAGAGTGACACAATGCTTCCAGGTCATCAGTACTCCTTGGCAGAGTCTTGGAAGGCCGTTCATTGTACGCTTTATCTGGTTTGCCAGGATTAGGCCCCTATTTTGCACTACATCAATTCTATCTACTTTGGATTTTAATACAGTTTTGTAATGTGAGGTTTTTTTCCTCAATTGGCATACGCCCCATTATTTTTTTTTTTCATAAAAACATAGAATATAATGGCTTGCCAGTTTATATGTGGTTGTTGTACTGCTTTCATTAGAAAATTAGGACTACAAGGCGTTACATGCAAGGGAGAGAGCCATGACAGACTCAAGAGAGTTCCACATGACCTATAGCTATCTGGCAACTCTACAAATAATAGAAATTGATATCTTATTTGGGAAGTTACTGGTAAATGCCCGCTGTTCTAAAAAGCTGATTAATTTCTTTTGTTACACAATGAAAGCTGCCACCTCAAATGGGTCTGTTCTTTATAGAATGAGACTTCCCCTGCAAACCTCATTTCCCCCACTGTTACTTAAATGTTCTAATGTAAACACTTAAAAAGCTCAGAAGCAGGATGCCTAGCTCTTCTTAATGAAACAAGGCATTTCCTAGGTTTGTTTTTATTTTTTCGTAGGGCAATTGAATCATGAATTATTATGAAAAATGTGCAATTGGGCAGTAGTTAGGGTTTGAAGCCTTGGCAAATGGCACAAAAGTTCAGAAATTTTAAACTTGTGCAAATTATACAAACACGAAACAAGGGACACAAAGGTTATTCAATGCAATATCAAGTACCTCAAAAATCATTTGTCTGGCTGTTAAGAACACGGCATCAGAAATAACAGCGTCACCTGATTTACATCCACCGCCTCTCGCCATGCGATGGGACACAAGCGGTATCAGCAGTGGACACCTCTGATCTAATTCATATGCTGGTTCAAGAAACAATTTTGTATTCTAACGAAATATGTCATTTATAGTTAATTATGAATATGAATATAGTTAGAAACCAAAACCTGCACTCAAATTATTTACCACAGCAATCTAAAAAATAGTTCATCTTAAAAAGACAAAGATTCTTCTACGTCCTTGCTGAATGTTCCAAACTCAGGATGGATGGTGTACCACGGAAAGTTTTGAGAGTTGGGCTCCCCAAGAACTGGTTTGACAAACTTGAAAACGGTTTCAGGTTTTAGCAAATTAATTCAGAAAATGCTTCTATTAAAAATATCCCATGAATCTCTTGGGTGAATTCTATTTCAAAAAGTTAACAAATGTATATAAATAAATTAAACTGGAAAACATTGACCCAGTTCGAGGGGTAAGAAGGAGGCAAAAACTCTGATTCCCTTACTGTCCTAAGACATATCCCATTTGGTCCCATAGTTTCATCCACTTGTAGTTGTGCTAATTACAGACAAATATTTTCTGTTAGAGATGTGCAGCCTCAAACATTTTTTGGTTTGTTGGTACCTCATTTTGTTTCATTACTTTTGGCTGAAAACAAATATTTGTTTTTTTATTCCATTTGTTTTTTGTTATATATTAAATTCAGTGAGGGAAAGCCATATTCACTTTACTATAAAAGAAAAATAGAGGCCCAAGCCTAGGCCCAGGCTCAATGCTGGGGCCTGGCTGAGGCTGGGTGAGTTCAGGGCTTAAGCCTAACACCAATACCAGATCTCGGTCCAAGGCCAGGTACCAGTTACTGAAGCCCAGGCCTAAGCTCATGCCTGGATCCAATGCCGGTGTCTAGCTGAGGCCAAGTCTCAGTCACAGAGGCCCTGCCTAGGTCTGGGCCCAATACTAGGGATCAGCCAAGGCCAGGTCATGGATGCCAAGTCACAGGCTCAGGGCCTAGGCTAGATTCAGACTCAGAGCCTAGGCCTAATGCTGGGGTCCAACCTGGGTCTCAATCACTGAGGCCAAACCTAGGCACAAGGATCAAGTTCAAGTCCAATCCTGGGGTTCAGCTGAAACGTATTCCTTGATGCCAAGGCCCGTTATTCAGCCTATGCCTAGGGCTGATGCTGGAGCATGTCTGAGGACTAGTCCTGGATTCCAGGCCTTGGTCCGATTCCAGGGCCTGGCCCAAGGCCAGATTCTGGTAGGCTAGCACAAATCTGGTGCCAGGGCCCAGACTGAGTCTGATTGCTAGTCACTGAGGGTTAAGGCCCAAGGTCTATGCCCAAAGCTTAGACTGGGTTCCAATGTTCTGGTCCTTGGTGTTGTACCTAGGCCTAATTCTAAGTCTGGGTGGGTCCCAGTTGCCAAACCTAGGACCTTGGCTGAAGAAAGGGCCCAGGCCAAGGCCCAGGCTTTGGCATCCAGGAATCAGCTTCAGCTAGACCCCAGTATCGGACTTGAGCTTGGACATTGGGCCTAGACTTGGCCTCAGTGACTGAAACCCAGGCCCAGGCCTCGATGGCAAGAACCTGGCCTAGGCTGGGTTCCAGCATTGGGCCGGGATCTAGGCATTGGCTCTGAGTCTGGATCTAGCCTAGGCCCTGAGCCTTGGCCTTGGCATCCATGACCCAGTCTTGACTGATCCCTGGTATTGGGCCCGGGTCTAGGCTGGGCTTCCATGACTGGGACTTGGCCTCAGCTGGGCACTGGCATTGAACCCAGGCCTGAGCCTAGGTCTGGGCCTCAGTAACCTGTGTCTGGCCTCAAGCCAAGATCCGTCATTGGGCTTAGGCCTAGGCCAAGGCCTGGTTCTTGGTGACCGGGACCTGGTCTATTCCAGCTTCTGGCCTGGGCCTCAGTGGCCAGGACATGGCCCTGGCCCTGGCATCAGGCCTAAGCCTGGTCTCACCAGAGGCCCATTTTGTTTTCACATTATGAGTTTTCATGTATATTCGTCTGAGGCCTATTTTCATTTGGTACCATTTGTAAAAACTGAAAATGGTCTCATTCATTATGTTTTCTGAATTTGTTCAACTAATGCACATTCCTATCTTCTGTAAATGGTGCAGGATTTCAGCATCTAACCCACTACCATATGCCAACTACTGGCAGTTCCTCTCCAATCCCTTCATTACGTCATTAACATTTGTTTAGTATTTCTGCTTTTTCCTCATCACCCTCCATACACTTCTCTATTTATCCTTTAATCTTCCGATCCCCCCTCTGCTCTTCCTCCTTTCACTGATATTTCTGATATTCACTTCAGTCTATAATTTTATGGAACCTACTTGTTTAAGGAGTGATATCTTACAAATGGTCAAGATTTCATGGCTGGGGAGGTTGGGATAAACTTGCAGTGTAGATATTAATAAATGGGCGGCTTGGATTTCTCTTTTTCTGCCTTCGTCTACTCTGTTACTATATATGTGAATTCCTTGAATAAGTAAAACTTCACTGTATCTAGTCCAATTTTATATAGCTTCATTGAAAATGCCATCACAGTCAAGCCAATCCGAAATTCATCTAGATCAGTCTTCCTCAAATTTTCTGCTCATCTCTAGTGCACTGGTTAGGTGTGCCTCCACGTTCAAGCATCTCCATGTGCAAGTTCTCCATGCTGTCATGAGCTCTCCATAATCTGTGCACCTTCATCTTAATACATTCTGACCATTATTTTATATTGCTCATAGAAAATTGGGGAGATAGAATAAGATTATGTTGGGAATGACAGGCAAGAGTATCAGGAATGGATTAAAATCTTAAAACATACAATAGAGTTAGATTGTTAACATTAAAAGCCCATTGATTTCTTAACACATTTTTCAAGTAGGTTCATCTATTGAAGTTGCTGAGAAAGATATTAGCCCAAAGCATTGAGTTTATACTTTCTGAGCAATTTAACATCTGGTGCAAATTTTGTACATTTTCTGCAGTTTGTGGGTAACCTGATATATGTACTTGTACTGTCTATAACCTTTCTATGATATTAAACAGTAGCTGAGGGATTTTTAGATGGGCTATGACTCAGGAATTGTAACATTTTACAGTCGGGGCAGTGACGGCCAAGGCATTGGGCCAATCATTAACACAATTGTATCTATCTAGAGTCCAAAGAAATCCATAATCTGGTTTAGGGGACTGAAACCATAGTCATGGCCAGGTCGGACAGTTACCAAGTGGGGCAATTTTGAAAACCTGTAGCCAGCTTGCAAGCCAATATCATAAAAATAGAAATTCCTGGCAGTTTCCCTGCGAAAAATTCAGTACCAGTTGGCATTGCAGGTACTTCTGTGCATGTGAACTATGCACCTGCTCTTTAACGGGTGCAAAGTCAGTGCTGTAAACTACACGTAGGGATTTCAAAATGAAACCCTCTATTTCTCTGATATTTCAGCCCTCCCCTGCCCCCAGCCCTGCACCTTTGCAGTGTGGGTAAAAGTACCTGATTTGAAAACCAGCATGGGTACATTA
The DNA here is from genome assembly GCF_901001135.1 of Rhinatrema bivittatum. Lineage (NCBI taxonomy): Eukaryota > Metazoa > Chordata > Amphibia > Gymnophiona > Rhinatrematidae > Rhinatrema > Rhinatrema bivittatum. The sequence goes on from NC_042622.1 coordinate 58,036,071, forward strand.
ACCCAGAGAGGGGGAAGGCACTTTTCAACCCACAATTTTACCCAAGTAACTGCTTAGTTATGCAGGTAAAATTGTCTAAAAATTGCCCTCCGGTTAGTCCATCCAGGAGGAACAAGCACAGGAAAACTGAACAGAAAGCAGGTACACTTGTTGTCATACTCATACCTAATTCCAATACTCCCCTAAGGAACTCCCTAAACCATAATATTCCGCTACAAATTTCCTTTAGTAAAACCTTAGAGGCTTTACATTTGATGCATCTTTAGAGATACTAAAGCAGCTAGATGCTATGAGGTAGATTTTAAAAACATACGCGCGCGCGAACAAAAGTACATCAGATTTTATAAGATACGCGCATAGCCGCGTGTATCTTATAAAATCCGGGGTTGGCACGTGCAAGGCTGCGCAAAATCGGCAGCCTGTGTGCGCCGAGCCGCGCAGCCTGCCTCCGTTCCCTCCGAGGCCGCTCCAAAATCAGAGCGGCCTCGGAGGAAACTTTCCTTCCGCGTCCCCCCACCTTCCCCTATCTACCCCACCCCCCAGCCCTACCTAAATCCCCCCTTTACCTTTGTTGGGCAAGTTACGCCTGCTTGAAGCAGGCGTAACTTGCACGCGCCACCCCGGCATCCCCCAGCACAGGCCGCAGTGCCGGGGGACTCGGGACCGCCCTCCCGGCCCGCCCCTGAACCGTCGCCACACCCCCAGACCCGCCCAGGACCGCCCCCTGCTCCGGACAAAACTGTAAGGACACATTGGATCCTTAACAGAGTCAATATGTCTCTTTAGAGAGGATATATTGTGGTTGGAAAGAGTAGGTAATGGACTGAACTGTTGCCCTAAGGGACCATCCATGAGATTGCAAGCATTGTTTATCCAAGCAGTATACTATAGTGAACCCTAGAGTTTTCTAGAACAAAACATTCTATGTTTCCTTACCAGAAGGTTTAAACAAACAGTATGGGGAAATAAAGACATAACCGGGCAGTCCAGACACCCTTGGACTCTAATCCGCCCCTACCCCAGCCCTGCTAGACTCGCTAGTTCCACACAAGGAAAACACGACACATACTTTGCATGTAAAGGCCGCAGCCATTTATTAGAATCCCTAACATGGAAGTCTAATCAGGCGCCGAGTCTAGTTCATAACATTTACAGAAATTGCAGCTGGCAGGTGCTGATACTTTAATCTCTGTCCATGTGGAGCCATGGGGTCCTACCCCTAGTGGGCCCCCGGAACAGGCACCATGACTGCCAAGCACCAGATGGGCTCCCCAACTCAGGCCACCACAAGCAAGCCCCTGCTGGGGTCCATCCACCAGAGAGGATCCTGGCCCGGCCGCCACAAAGCAAGCCTTGTCGGAACCCCTCCCCTCGTATCAGCCTTAGATCCGTCGAGGTCAAGTGCGGGCCTGATATTGATCATCAGTGGCAACGAGTGAAAGCCCTTAGGCTTCTCACATACATATTGGCACCTCCTAGCTTATTACTAATGCCTCTGATTTTACAAACTGCTCTGCTTGTATCGCCTTGACAAGTTAACAGATAGGTGTAAACACAGCTGTCTAACAGATGACTCTGTCTACACAAGTGGGGGAACGGGTGGGGAAACAGCTCCTGTCGGGGCCGAGGGGGGTAAGAGGCTCAACCATCGGGGCCGACGGGATTTAAAGTGCTCACTGGCTGCCTACCCCCCAATGTCACGCGTTGTGCTGCCCCGGCCAATTGGGTGCCCTGGCATCGGGGTACGTCCTAATGATGTTGCCACTCCCAACTCCAGGCCAATTGGCCAGGCGTGACGTCAGAGGAGGCACCACCGCGTTGCAGCACCCCACGGCACCGGCAGCATGATGCCAGCGCCATTTCAGGCACCACGCAGAGGGGAAGGGGGTCGGAGCCTTCCCCCCTCCAACCAGAGGAAAGCTGTCGGTGTGGCGGGGGCGGCCGCCCACATGCATGCATTGGGCGTCCAAGTATTTGCGGCACCCGCACATCCATGCTGGGGGGGCCCGCCCATGAGTGATTAGTGAGAAGAGGTTGGAGTTTCGGCACCCCTCCTCCCGCCATGTGGGAGATCTAGATAGTGCGTGCTAACAGTATATAAAGCGCTGCCACCACCTCAGTGTGTGGATTCCCAGTTTGGATTATTTTTTAGCTATCCTGCCGTGGGTGTAATTATTTGTGATAGTTGTGGGTGGATCCTTGGGCCGGTGGCAGATGACCACGCCCACGAGGGAAGATCCCGAGAGGGACCACCGGTCAGGCTCAGAGCTGGGAGACAAACACACACAAGTTCTTTTATTAAACAGTTCTTGAGAACCACCAGAGGTGGCAGTAGTGAGCTGGAAGGGCCCAGCTGGGCTGTAGTCCCTCAGGCACTGGAACAGCGATCCCAGGAAGGCTGAGCTGTAGAGAAACTGAGATAGTGAGTAGGCAGAGTATGCAGAGTTCAGGAACAGAACCTTGATGGTAACACTCACACAATAGTCTCTTAGAACAGCCCAGGAGCTGGAATGAAATAGGCCCTTGAGGAGCGAGTACCTGGTTCCAGGGAAAGCTCTGAGAGAGAGATGGTAACTCACTGGTGTTATAGGCAGTGGTGACTTCCTGGCAGAAGTTATATTCAGTAGTAGGTCCGGGAACGTGGGCCCTCGAGGAGCGAGTACCGGTTCCAGACTGCGACCTGAAAAGTAAAAGAGAGAGCGAGGCCCCCCAGGAGCGGGTACCCCTGGTAAAGTCCGAGAAGGCAGAGTAGCAAGGTATGCGGAGAGTGAATCCCATTCGCAGCGATAACTGGAGGCAGCTAGGTATGAATCCCTTTGCTAACTCGATTAGTTAGCGAAATGAAATACCTTTAAATATCTGAAGATGATGATGTCATCTCAGGGGGACGCCCCTGAGGTTCACGCCACTGCTGGTACTTGAGTCGGGGCCGCGCCGCATGCATGCGCGCCCATAGGCCTCAGGAGAACATGGCGGAAGGCAGCGTCTAGCCGGTCCGGGAACGCCGGAGGAGGTCGGCAAGATGACGCCGCGGCAGCCAAACTTCCATCAACGCAGGAGGGAGTTGCCAAAGAGGTAAGGAGGGCGGAGTGGAGACGTCGGGCAACAACGGTCGCAACAGTGGGTCAGCTTGTCTGTGCTGTTGCTGGTTTTCTTTGTTTTTGGGGACAAGGACTCTGGGATTCTCGCTTACAGAGACTTGGGTAAAGAAAGTTGGAGAGAGTGTCTAGTTTTTCATTTTTGATCCACATTTGTTTGGAAACCTTTTGTTCTTGATGAGGAAATGTTTCCATCTTTCCTACTTACTGTTTTGGTTTCCCTTATTATTATTATTATTATTATTATCATCAAGATTTTCCTTTTTTTTGTGCTCACTGAGTGCCCTAGGGCCCAGGAAATCCGATTTTTGGTTACCTAAAGGGAAGAGGGGTCTTTTGCCCAGAAAGAATTTGTTCCACATTCATTACCAGAGAAGAGGAGTTGGAGAGTCATTCCAGAAAATATTATTGAGGGAGGTAATATGGTGATCATCCAGTGCTGATCAGGTGAGAAGAGAAAGAAGAATCCAGGAAAGATATGATAACTGGGACTTTTTCTATTCTGGAAATTAATTGGGATCAATGGGGATAAATTTACAAATTATACTGGAGAGAGAAGTAAATTCTTATGGAAACTGGCATTATCAATTGAAGACTTTTTCTGAAATCAGTAAGGTCACACAAGTATTAGATTCTAACTTGTAAGAATTAATTGGACTATTTTTCATTAAGAGCTGCAAAAAAAAACATTCATTCACTCTGCAACTTATCAGTAAAATTGAGTTGGAAACCATGCAGCTTGCCGAGTGATTATTGCTGCTATTTATTTTTTCTGAGATTATCAGTGCTGTTTACAATGGACTAATAGGGCCGTTAAGAACTAAGCAACCAAAAGGGCCTAGAAGTTAATCTTCCTCCCTCCTGGGGAATTCTGGACATTCAGAGAACTTGAATACCTTTCTAAGAACTGAGCTATTAATACTTGAACTGAGATGTGAGCCTTTGGATCCACTATACAGGCTTCCCACCCTGGATTTCATTAAATAAAAGAGGGAAAGCATGAATCCATGACCAATGTCCAAGGAAGGTAGTCTTTATCCAGAGAGGTCATTGCCAATTCTGACCCATTGAAAATAGTCCAAAAAGAACAGAACCAGTCTAGAATGTATCCCCATATCCCAGGGGTCTCAAATGATGAAGAAGGATGGGGTACCTAAAGGAAGAAAATGCTGAAGAGATATCTAAAAACACCATCAAGAATTTCAGTTTAATAATGACCCATAACATAAAACAGTACAAATTATGTTAAGCGCAGAGTGTATCTTATTTTCTGATATTAAAACAGAGGAGCTAAAGTAAATAATTGCTTCCCAGACCTGTTTTATTGATCCCACAATCAATCAGGTTTTCAGGACACCCACAATGAATATACATGAGATGTATTTGTATACATTGGTGATCCAATATATGCAAATCTATTTTATGCATAAACAGGGTGGATATCCTGAAAATCTGTCACCAGGACAGATTTGAGAGCCACTGAACTTGATTAAAGGCCTGTTTTGTCGGCTAGCTAGAAAAACTGCTCAGGTCTTAAATATCTTCTTTTCTTAGTGAGGCCATCTGAAGGGGTTCAAATTCAACTGTATAGCACACAAAGATAACAAAAATAAACTGTGAAAAGATAACATTTACAGAGGAAGTTTATGCAAACGTTCCTTTGTGCTTTGCAAATGTTTCTTCCATGAATTTATTACATTGTCAAAGAAAGTTCTTTGCATTTGTTCTTATAAGAGGTGTGCAGAGAGCCAGCCTGAGGATGCACAGCTGGGTAAGGGATTCAGGTTTGAATTCCAGGCTTGGTCCCCTGATCCTTGGGCGAATAGGAACTGGGGACTCTGGAAAAAGCATCTAGAGCCCCTGAAAAAGGAGAGTATCTGGTTTCATTTTACAGGGCATCAGCCACTGGTCATTACAAAGCAAACCCATACCAGATTCTAAGGATGTGCATTTGTTTTACAACAAAAGGTAGTCTGAACTGAATAAATCAGGCATTTTCATTTTAGGTTTGGTAATCCCAAAATGAAAGTACAATTCCCTCCAAATACCCCACATTTTTTGTTTCATTTATTTTGGAAAAAACTGTCACTATTCGTAAATAGTACACACTATTTTCCAAAACAAATAAAAATAAAAAAACAGAAAAAAAGCTCATGAAATGAAAAAATGATACCAAAATGAAAAAAAAACAAGTCAAACAAAAAAAAAAATGTCCCCATACATTATTCCCTACCACACTCTGAAAGATGCTGATATTTCTGCCTCTGAGTCAAAGAAGTTGCTGTGATGCCCAGGTAGGCGGGCCAAAGGGAGACATATCCTGCTGGCTTGCAAATGAAGGCTCAAAGCACCTAAGAGGGCTGCCAGATCTGGGATCCAACAACATACTAGGAAGAAGCCAGGCAATACATAGAATAAGAAAGAAAACTAGGAATGTAGAAAATGTTAGACAATTCAAAGCCTTAGGGCCAGATTAAGGTTTTAGGCAAAAATATAGAGCAAGAAGCCTATAAGTAGGTTTTCTTGCACAGATTTAATATACTACTATGGGGCCGATGCAATACAGTGCACTCAGCTGAGTGCACTGTTTAACCCGCAGTTGGACATGGGTTGTGTAGGCGCAACCTAATCCCCTTATGCAATAAAGGGAATAGCACCTCCACAATGCACAGCAAAATTAATAGCGCTCATCACATGCAAATGCATGTTGATGAGGCTATTAGTTACTCACCCAAAATTTAAAAAAATAATGTACGTCCAATACCGCTTTTCTATGCATCCTTCTACTTAATACTTAATAAAAAGATTTTTAAAAAGTGCTGGTGGTTAGGTTCGGGAAACGGATGCTTAGTTAACCAGTGTCTGTTTTCCAAACCCGTGGCTGTGCACCGATTTAGAAAACAGATGCTGATAAATTCAGCGTCTGTTTTCTAAACCGATGGATGGCCGTGGATAGTCGGCCTCTCCAGGGTGCACACTGTCAAGGAGGAGCTAGGAGTGCGCAATCAACCCTAACGTCTCCTTGCCAGCTCGACCCCTAATTAGAATATTGCATGGCGCCCCCAGGAGAGGTGCCTGGGGGTGCATTAGTAAGGCGGGCGCTGAATACTCAGTGCTCGCTTTCTGTACGTTTTAATTGCATGGGCCCCTCTATTTGTCAAAAGATTTCCATTACTTCAAGGAAGAAGAGAATCCAGAGGAAACCTTGTACCAGTGAAAAGGTCTGCAAGAACAATAGCTTAAAAGTACTGAGGTTGACGTTGAAAGGGTTGCTTGCACAAAAATGCCCACATATGTGTGGGCCCGGCGCGATTTATATTGATTTTAAAAAGCCGCAAATTACGAGCATATGCACCCGTGCATGCATGAGGAATAAGGGGGCGGGAAAGGGGAAGGGTAGGAGCAGGACATGGGCATTCTGGGGCAGGGCCAACACCTACATGTTTAACTCCGTATTTTAAAACTGAAAAATGCAGCATGTATAGGCGAGATTGCCACCTAACTTTATTGCTGCTCCTGATGAGGAGCAAGTCTGTAGATCTCGAGTTTTGGGCTTATAGGACAGGAGAAAGGGTCCTGGTCAACTGGGCGGTGTGCAGGCTGAAGAACCAGAGGGTCTGAAAGAGTTCAATATTAACTGGACAAACTGGTGGACTGATTGGAAAGTACACTGTGGATCCATAAAGTCTAGAGGATGTGAATGAAAAGTGGGTGGCTCGCGGGAATGACGGCTATTACCTGGAGATAATACCCTTATTCAATAAACATACACATGGTTAATGCGACTCCAACATTGCTCTAAGTTTCAACGGCAAGAGGAAATATGGAAAAAAGGATTTGCATTCACAAAAAAGTGGGGAGTAGCTTGCTTGTTACGGCAGTTACTATCTTAAACCAAATAAGCCTGATACTTCACTTTCAATGCATATCCAGCATAGCTCTCTGCTTCAACGGCAGGGGAGAAAGACTGACACTTCACGCATATCCAGCACAGCTCTCTGCTTCAATGGCAGGGGAGAAAGACTGACACTTCACACATATCCAGCATAACTCTCTGCTTCAACGGCAGGGGAGAAAGACTGATTCTTCATGCATATCCTGCAAAGCTCTCTGCTTCAATGGCAGGGGGAATGAAGAAAAGTGGATCTATATACAGACAACAACCAACAAGGACTGAATTACATGGTCTTGGTAAACAAATAAGCATGGGTGTAGCTTGCTTATTGTGGTGGTTACTACCCCTAACTAATTAAGTTAGATATTTCACTTAGATGCAGTTCCAACACTGCTCTCTACATTAATGATGGGGGTGGAAGGGAAATAGAACCAAAAGGTTACTAAGAGCCAAGAGTAACAGATAAGTATGAGAAAAAAAAAGTGTGAAACTTGCTGGGCAGACTGGATGGGCCGTTTGGTCTTCTTCTGCCATCATTTCTATGTTTCTATGTAAGAAAGTGTCTCATGAGAGCATGTTTTAAAATACGCTTACATACTCGCATAAAGGCTGACAAAGTCCTATGCAAGATACGCACACTAGCTGTGCTTGAGTAACCTTGTAAAATTAGGAGCATACTTAAGCGTGGTTGGTACATTTAACAACATAACAAGTAGATTTTAAAAAACCTACGCACGTGGCTCGGATGTGCACGGGCCACACAGATTTTAAAAGGCCCGCGGCCGGTACACGCATTAGAAAGGTTTTGAGCAAAAGGGGCGGGATGTGGGCAGGGTCTATGTGGGATGTTGGCGGGGAATGGGCAAGCCAGGACAGCGCCATGAAGTCAGTGTTGTGCACAAGTGCATGTCGGGATCACACAATCATGTAACATGCTTCTGCTATGGATTGCATATATGTACTGCAATAAAACAAATGTGGGTAGTCAGCGGGGTTTTAGGGGTCAAGGCTAGCAGAGTAAAAGGAAGGCAAGTTAGGTAGGGAATTTAGGAAGTCTGCTCCTTTACTGGGGCGAACTGGGAGGTAACTGGTGATGCATCACCATGCATCACCATGTGTACTAGCTAAAATCCCCCCTACTTATGCGTGCGAGATGGCATTTGCTCGCACATGTGCACATTGATATAAAATCTTGCATGCATATACATGCAAGTAGCCAATTTCATTATGCGCACATGTTGTAAAATCAGTGTACCCATGTGAACACACTGGCAAACGCGCGCACATGAGCGCACATGCACAGGTATTAAAATTCACCTCTAAGCGTGCGCACAAATCAAATTCCACTGTATTTTCACTCATGCCGATATGCACGGTATGGGTGCACACATGCTTATTTTAAAATTACCTTCACTGATTTAAAAAAATTAGGCATATTAGGATGAATTTTCAAAGTTATTTGCATGAAAATTAGCATATATGTGCATAAGTAGAATGTACTAGTGTAATTGCTATTTTATAAACAATGAAAGTATGCACATACCTTATGTTTGTGCACATATATGCACAGAAAAATGATGTGGTTTAGGGACATTGTGGGGCATGCCAACAGTTACATGCATAAATTGCTATTTTATAAGAGACTTATGCATGTACATTTGGCAACTGATGGGCATAATTTTACACCTGCAAATTATTTTGCATAATTGATATCAAACTTGTTTATTCTATACTATTAACTCGGTAGAAGGTCTGGGTGAACTTGGGGAAGTTCAGGCCGAAGAACCAGAAGGATTTCAATGACTTGGAGAAGGACTGGGAGAACTGGTAGAAGAATCAGAAAGCTGGTCATTTCAATTACGCACATGTTTTAAAATATACTGGTTTTCATGTACAAATCGGGGTTTATACTAGCAAGTCCTACTTTTATTCATGGATAAAATAGACTCATGTATAGTTTAAAATTGGTAGGAAAAGTATACCCGTTCAATGCATTGAATTATTCTCATATGTAATCATAGGGGTAGATTTTTAAAAAGTACGCCCGCGCGTACTTTTGTTTGTGCACCAGGCCGCACGAATCCTTTAAAATCCGGGGTCGGCACGCGCAAGGCTGTGCAAAATCAGCAGCCTGCGCTCGCCGAACCACGCAGCCTACCTCTGTTCCCTCCAAGGCCGTTCCAAAATCGGAGCAGCCTCGGAGCGAACTTTCCTTCCACACCCCCCGCACCTTTCCCTCCCTTCCCCTACCTAACCCACCCCTCCAGCCCTATCTAAACCCCCCTACCTTTGTTTGAAAAGTTACGCCTGCCCAAGGCAGGCGTAACTCACATGCGCCAGCCGCGTGATTCCCCGGCCCGGGAGCAGTTTCGGAGGCCTCGGCCATGCCCCTGAAATGCCCCTGGGCCGGAACCACGCCCGCGGCCCTGCCACCGGATGACGTGCCGCCGCGACACGCCCCCCCCCCCCCAGGAAAGCCCCGGGACTTATGCGCGAGTTAATAGTATAGAATAAACAAGTTTGATATCAATTATGCAAAATAATTTGCAGGTGTAAAATTATGCCCAACATAGGCTCGGCGCGCACAGGGGGAACGTGGGGCAGGTTTTCAGGGGGTACGCGTGTATCTTACGCGCGTACCCCTTTGAAAATCTGCCCCATATTTTATAATGTGCATGTATCTGATACAATCAGGTTATAAAATACTATTGTAGATCTCTGTGTGGCCATGTACACATGTATATGCGGCCGCTTAGCATTCTTTCAACGTTATCTTCCCTCTCTCCACATTGCTTGTTTTTTATGGGTTTTGTTTCTTTTTCCTTTTCCCCCATTTCTTCCTGTGGAGTTGCACTCCATAGTGGTGACTGTACAGAAAGCGTATATTTTGGGCTTCCTGATCTTAATTTGAACTGACATCAAAAGCATGCTCAAAGCGCTTCTCCAGACCAATTTCTTGATGTTGGTAACAGGAAAGGGCCATCACAGATCCTGCAATTGATAATGTATTATACATTTTGGAGTTGGGATGGGTCTACAAATCTGTGTTATTTGGTTTCCCTGAGGTATGAAGGACCTCTGAGGCATACATTTTTTCAACTGGGATATATTGTTTTTATTTGCCAGACAGTGAATATCTTTCTAACAGAAATTTTTCTAAGTTTCATTTTTGGATATATTGAGCCTAAGGTAACTAGATTTACCCTTTTCTGCTCAAAGATACTGTTCAGGACATGAGTGCAATTTTTATTTTATATGTTCTCCGGCTTTTCTGTTTGATTTCGGTAATTATAAGATCCCATATTTTGTCAATTAGTAAATATTCAGTATTTAACTTTGCCTGAGATTTCTGTGGTTGGTGCTGTATGGTAGAATTAAGTATGGCATACTTTCCATCTCTGATATATATATATGACTTGAATATAAGAGTAAACTTCCTGAAAGTAGGACAAGGTTTGTGTTGTATGACAAGGCAATCAATTATTGTGTGAGATCCAGGGTCTGAATTTGCATTAATAAAGCATGTGAATAGAAGGAGCTGGATGAACAAAGACTGATAGCACCTTCATCACAAATAGATGACCCAAAGGGATGACTCTAGCCCCCAGTGGGGAGCTAAAATGGTGACACTTTATCCAGTCTAGCATCAGCATATAGGATTCCTATCCAGTGACATTTTTAAGACATTTCTGTAGAATCAAGTCAACCCACTCCTCTGGTTCTAAGAAGGGAGTACAAATTGAATTCATTTAGAGGGTTTATATCCCCTTTAATCATTCCCCTATTACGCCTCCAGGCCTCCTAGGCAATACTGTAGAAATAGCTTTGGTAAGTAAGTAATAGGTCTTTCATCCTTTGTGTTATTATTTGAACTTTTAAATTGCCAGAAGAGTTGCCCTTGTTCTGATTTCTAAAATGAGTGCCTTGCTACCAAAACTATATCCAGAAGCTATCACCCATTGTAATGGATCCTCTGATAATCTACATAAAATTAAATTCCTTCCTCCATAAATAGAAATAAAATCCAGCATCAGGTTACAATTGTTTAGATACTAATCTTACCATTGACAACTTGCTCTGAAATTTATGACATCACAAAACTTGAAAAAATATCCTTTCATGAGCGACTCTTCCAGGGATGATAATTACACCAATACAATCTGTGGTTATTATCCTCTTTTTTTTAACACTACAACATTTACTACATGTGTTCAGTCAAGCTGAAAATCATTTTTTGATAATAGGCCCATAGAACATTTAACAGGGCTAGATAACAACTTTAAGACTTTGTTAAGAAAAACTACATGAAAAGAATACTGCAACCAAGGTATATTTATTTCCTTTTTATTTATTTTTCCCTTCCAGTCAATTTACTTGAAAAGTGTAAAAGCTCTCCCTTTATGCAGAACAGGTATATTCTTGTAATAGTATGAAAAGTGGGTAATAGCAGTCTTATCTACCCTTTCCTACTTTGGATGAGCCATTTTAAGCAAACTGGGGGAAGAGGAGCAGGAGTATATATGTGATTGACACTTCAAAATAAAACCCAGACCAACCTAATTACATATCAGATTGCAGCCTTGAACAGGCTCATTGAAACATGACTGGTAATTCAGAGATGAATTCTCACCGAAATTCCAACTATTATAGTATTACTAATACTGACAAAGGTCGGGTGGGAAAACTGCTCACGTCATGAGAAATCTTCCTGCCTGCCATCCACCAGGCAAAGCAGAACTGCACAGGATAAGGCTCACATTGAAAACAGAAATTGCATGAAAATGTGAGACAGATTACTTAAAAGCAATGATCTCTGTAAAACCATTGACAACTGAAATTTCATCCTACTTGGTATCCAATCAGATCTGAAATCTGGATAAAACTCTAAGTGAAGATAAGACCATTTGATCCAAAATGCAAACTGAATCATAACTGATTTGTTACTTCAACCTTATCCTGTGAGGATAACCTCTAAGATTAAGTGCATTACTTCCAGTTTTGTGATCCATCTGTTGTCTCTCCACCAGGACACATTTATATTCTGCATTTCTACATAACCATTTGATTCTCCTGCTATCTTGATCCTTGTCAGAAAATATATATATATATTTGTTAATATTTGTTAATCGCTTTATAGATTTCAATAAACCAACCAAAGCTATGTACAAAATTAAAATATCAAATTACAACAAATAAAAACTAAACAAAATTAAAACCTAATTCTACAACATAAAGTATCATCACAACTGGACCATCCAGCTATCATCAATAAAATAATCTCTAGTCATGTAAACCAGCCCAATTCAAACAATATACAGTAATGTCTCTTCCCCATCATCCTCCTACTCCCCAGAAATCAATGACATGATCTATATATATATAAATTGTACAAATTATATATACTTGCTGCAAGTTGATGAATATACCTATACCCTTATCTTTACTATATTGTTGTATTATGTGTACTTGTGGATCCTTAGGTGCTGTGGAGGTGACCATGCCCATGGGGAGGAGCCCCATGAGAAGCCACAGCACTGGGCTAGACTCTTACTACACAAACACCAGAGTTCTTTTATTAAACAGCTTGAATAGAACCACCAGAGGTGGCAGTAGTGAGGCAGTCTCATAGTTGCAGTCTCAGGGACCTCGGTAAAGGGAGCCCTTCTCTCCTAGATGGTGTCAGGAAGTTCCGCAGCAGGTCTCCCAGCGAGGAGATACTGTGGATGAGATAAACTGAGAGTTAGAGTACTCACTAAGGTGTTTGCTGTTGATATGCGATTCCACCAGGTCGTTGTAGAAGGTACAGGCATTGAGGCAGGGAGAGCAGGCCCTCGAGGAACGAGTACCTGTTCCCTGTAAGACACCTGAAATAAAGCAGAGGGCCCCCGAGGAGCGGGTATCCAGGTTAGCATATATCCCAAAGGGCAGAGAGAGAGAGCAGAGAGGTCGGCTTGTAGACGCAGTGGTAGCCATCTTGCTCAGGTAAGCAGGAGGAGCCATGAATAAGGTGAGGCAAATGGGGCGAAGCCATTGAGGACTGATGGACGCAACAGTACCCCCCTTCAAAGGGTGTCCACACTGTTTCCTACCAGGTCTTGGTTTATGAGGATGCAAGTGATGAAAGTCCTGTAGCATCTCTTTATCCAGGATATTAGACATTGGTGTCCAAGAATTTTCTTCAGGGCCATACCCAGCCCATGACAGGAGGTATTCCCATACTCTGCCTCGTCTTCTCACATCGAGAACAGCATCTACTTTATATTCAATGTCTTCTTCTGCATCTATAGGTGTAACATCAGGTATCTTGTTGGATAACTCACCAAGGATCAATGGCTTCAATAGTGAGACGTGGAATGCATTGTGGATCATTAAAGTAGATGGTAGCTTCAGACTGTAGGTGAGATTGCCCAGTCGTCAGAGAATGGGAAATGGTCCAACGAAACGTGGAGCAAAACGAGCTGAAGGACGTTTAAGTCTTAAGTGCTTCATGGAAAGCCAGGCTTAAAGTCTGGAGCCTTACAGTGATGGGCATCGTATCCTTTCTTTGCTCGAAGTCCTGCTTTAACTAGAATCTCTTTTGTCTGAGTCCAAAGTTGTTGGATATCTTTGGCAGTAGATTGAGCTGCCGGGGACGACACTGATAACGGAAGTGGCAGTAGTGGCAGTGGTAGTCGTCCGTAAACCACTTCAAATGGTGTTGATCCAGTGGAAGTTGCTGGATGAGAATTAATGGCAAGTTCTGCAGGTACTGAGCGGGTAGCTGCCAATATGACCTTCTCTGGGTCAATGATGTGTTGCGGTTCCTCTGGAATGTCTTCTGAGAGGAATGAGCGAGATAGAGTGTCAGCTCTGATATTCTTCTCTCCAGGGCGATACTTGAGCACAAAGTTGAATCTGTTGAAAAACAGAGACCATGTGGCTTGTCTATGGTTCAGGCGCTGTGTGTGGCAGAGGTACTCCAGATTCTTATGGTCTGTGAAGACCGTTACTTGATGTTGCGCTCCTTCGAGCCAAGGGTACCATTCTTCAAATGCCATCTTAATAGCCAGAAGCTCATTATCTCCTATTCTGTAATTTTTCTCTGCAGGAGAGAAGCAACAGGAGAAGAATGAGCAGGGTTGTGGAACCTTTGAATCACCAGCTTGGCTTAATACGGCCCCTACGCCAACATCTAAGGCATCGACCTCCACGATGAAAGACTTGGAGGGATCTGGGTGTTGAAGACATGGCTTGCTTGAAAAGGCATCTTTTAGTTTCTGGAATGCGGCTATAGCCTCTTATAAACCGCCGCCCCTGCAGGGTTGAAGATTGCTGTCGTGACCGAGGTTGATGGTATCAGTAATGTAGTCATGAAATATATACAAGGCAGCAAGCTCTCAGGTGTTGCCCTACAGGGGTGCTGTTTAAGGCCTTCCTCCCTACTGGGTCTCTTTTCAGAAGGGGGTTCAGTAGGGATTCTAATTGCTACCACCCACCCAGTGCAGTCTCTTGCCGGTTAAGAGGGGAGGCAAGGATAAATAAGATATTGTATTTTTTTTTTTTAATTTTATTTAAAAATACTCTTTTAATGAAATTGTACTATTTCTTAATACTACTGTGAATATTCAAATAACAATTCTCTTAACAAACCTTAAAATATATTTCTTTTTCTTTTTCCTATCACAGACTAATAACTGTAAACAAACAAGCAATCATAAAATAATATATTCCAGCTACTTCCAACTCATCTATTTATCAGATAAATATTTTAGTCCTTATTCTTTCTTGAATATGAACTTTAATGTTTCTTAAATCATTTCTTTTAAATAAAAGAAAATGTATTCTTTGTATTCTCTTTTCTTTCTCTTATTTAAGTCCAGTATATCTTCTCCTTGTTGTATTCAGATAAGTAAACTTTATTTCTTTTGTTATAGTATTTTACTTTCCTTTTGTGTTTAGTGTCTTTTCTTACTTATTGTTTGTAATTGTTCTCAAGTGCACATGTAAAACAATATGCTCAGGCCTGGCAATAGAAGTTTTAAGTCCTATTATTAAACATCTGTTTTTTCTTCTTCTTTTCGTTGCTGGCCAGATGATAATCTTGTCGTTCTCTCGTCCTTTAGTCTTCTTCTTTTCTCTTCTTTTTCTCCGTATGCTGTTTCTTCTTTCTTGTACCTACTAACTTATACTTTAAATAAACTAATAACAAATACTAACTCCCTGATACTGCTCCGGGATCTTCCGTAAATAAATATATATATATATATGTATATGTCAACCTGTGTATTCTGTCTTTGACAGAGCTACTTGTTACTGTTTATCTATCTAAATTAAATCAAAAGATAATTGGTATTCCCTATCTTTTCTTCTTCTTCTTCTTTCTCTTTTATAATTAAAAGAACAATTCCACTATAAATACTTTCATACAACTCTCTTTTTTATATTCTTCCACACTTATGAGTTCCTTCTTAAATTATTCATTGAATATAGATACAACTTCTTTGGATACAATTTTACTTCGCCATACAATATTTCCATAAGTAATTTGTATCCTCTGCTTAATAGCATGTATGGAATTGAGCTATTATAATGATATCTTCTTTATAGTTGTACTGTTGTTACAGTTTTTGTCACTAAAATGTTATACACTTTATAATGCTCAATTTTATTGCCATTCCATCTCTTCACAAAAAATAAAAAAATTCTATTCACTCAAACAGTATATTTAGCCTATTAAATGCTGTTTTAGAACATGATACAGCAATTTTTAATTACTTAATAATAGTTTATTTTGCCTACCTTATCTTAACAGGAACCCTCATACAAACACATACATACTTTCATTCATTCTATTTATAGTGCATGTTCTTTCATTATTTCACGGTGTTTTAAACTGCAAACTAGGCCTAAAGTACAGAGAATCATGACAGCATCTCTGTACTATTACACTTCTACCTCTCAACTAACTGTTTCTCTAACTGTCTCTTTCTTTTCTTAGATCCTAAGATTCATTCTCCTGCTGATGTCATTGCTCTAAATAGTGCACAGCACTGCTCACTATATATGTTCTGTCTTTCCCCTCATGTTCATTTCTACTTGGGTTTATTAATTTCAATTTCAGAAACATTTTAATAGATTGTTTATTAATAAAATCCCTTCTTATTTGCTACTTTAATTCAGTGCTAAGGCTCAAACTAGTGTACTTGTGCACACCTTGCTACTTGTAACCAAGGAAGCTACTGACATCACTACTTAGTTACCCCCTTATTTTTCAAAGTTGTTTTAGATTATACTATCCTACATGGGGGTGTTCAGACTATTCCAATTAGATTATTAATTTATTCATTTTACTTTATCAGACTATTATAACTTTCCTAACTGTAATAAAAATATTTTACATATTTTCTCTTTACCTCCCTAGTATTTTAATTCCTTCTTACACTTTCCTTTAAGTTTTAAAAGCTACTTTAGTTTTTAACACATCAGGATGTTCATTGAGTCTATTTAGAAAATTAAAAATGTTTCTGTTATCCTGGACTTAGCTCCTTCAAGTGGCTTAAACCTCTATTTCAGGCTACCAGTATCATTTATTTTAATAAATTCTTACTTTTCTTTCTTTTACTTAAAATTAATATGCTCCCCCCACTTAAGATAGGGTCCCTGATGACATCATTAATGACATCACATAAACTGTCTTTTCTTCGGCCTGTATCAGAACCTCAGCCCACCTAAGCTGGACAGAATTCCTCCCTTCATAAAAACAAAAACTCACCCAAAAGCTCCCTGATCCTCCTGACTCCAGAAGCTGGTCTTTCCTGTCAGCTCTGAGGCTTCTTACACAGAAGGGGAAGGTCATCGGCAGAGACAGTGACCCTGCTCAGCTGATCCCTCCTGTGCCAGTCTCTGTCAACTCTCCTCCGCTCCCGAGCCATCCTGAAGGCTGTCAGCAGCAGCAGCAGCCCCCCTGAACTGCCCACAATCTCTCTCTCTTCACTCCTCCTATTTCCTGTCCTGGCAGCCTGCTCTGAGCTTGACTATGCTCCCTGCCCCCACTCTCATCAGGCCTGAGGCAGTGACAAACGTAAACAAACCAAAAAAGAAAATCTCTGTTGTCTGCACTAATGCAGATGCCACCCTGCTGAAAAAAAAAAATCAAAGAATCCAAACATGTCTCAGTTTAAACTGAGACCAGCACTGCTCTCCTGTTTTGTTTAGTTTTGTTTGGTTTTTTTTTATTATTAACAAGTGCAACAGCCACTGTAAGCAAGACACAGCTGCACTCTTTTCCCCAAAAGAAAACCCAACACCTCTGAAGTTCTGCTCCATTTTCAGACACAGGTAAACTTTTGTATTTAATTTATTTATATATACTATTTTAGATCTTATCTACACTCTGGAGACCAATTAGCAACATTGGCACCTTTCTTCGTCATAGCTGTAAGCGGCACTGTAAGTGAAGAGTTATTCTTGATGAAGGTCCTGTAATAGTTGGTGAACCCTAAGAAGCATCTGAAAGCTTTTAACTCGATGGGTTGTGCCCATTTCTTGATATTCTCCAGCTTCTGTGGATCCATTTAAAAGCCTTGATTGGAGTCGATGTAGCCTAAGAAAGGCACTGACTCTTTGTGAAATTCACATTTGGATAGCTTGGCGTAGAGATGGTTATCACGGAGCCTCTGCAGTATTCTCTTAACATCCTCCAGATGAGTGGTCATGTCTTGAGAGAAAATCAAGATGTCGTCCAAGTAAATAACAACACACACACTTATAGAGGAGACCCTGGAAAATGTCATTCATTAAATTTTGAAAGACAGCCGGGGCATTACACAGGCCGAAGGGCATCACTAGATATTCAAAGTGGCCGTCCCGAGTGTTGAAACATAGAAACATAGAAATGAACGCAGAAAAATACGAAATGGTCAATCCAGTCTGCTCAGCAAGGTTTAACACTTTTTTTTTTCATACTTTTCTGTTACTCTTGTCCCTTTAAATAATTTTTTTTGTTCTATTTCCCTTCCAGGCCAACTATCGAAGATAGCAGTGCTGGAGCTGCATCTAAGTGAAGTATCCATTTAATTGGTTTGGGGTAGTAACCGCCATAATAAGCAAGCTACTCCCACACTTGTTTATCCAGCCTGTGCAATTCAGTCCTTGTTGGTTGTTTGAATAAAAATTCTCTTTTCTTCATTCCCCCTGCCGTTGAATCAGTGAGCTGCTCTGGATATGTATTCTAAGTGAAGTATCAGGCTTGATTTGGGGTAGTAACCGCCGTAACAAACAAGCTATACCCATGCTTATTTGTTTTACCCAGACTATGTAATTCAGTCCTTGTTGGTAGATGTCTGAATATAAAACATCTTTTCGTCATTCCTCCTGCCATTGAAGCAGAGAGCTATGCTGGATATGCATTGAAAGTGAAGTATCAGGCATTTTTGGTTTGGGGTAGTAACCACCATAACAAGCAAGCTACTCCCCTGCTTTTATATGGATGCAAATCCTTTTTTCCACATTTCCTTTGCCGTTGAAGCATAGAACAATGTTGGAGTCGCATTAACCATGTGTTTGTTTATTGAATAAGGATATTCATCTCCAGGTAGTAGCCGTCATTCCCGCAAGCCACCCCCATGCCTCTTCTCTTCATTCACATCCTCTAGACTTTATGGGGGAGGGAGGAAGGCTATCATACATCAAACTGGCACCCTCCGCTGGGGAGGAAGTGCTGGAGGTAATTAACTCTGGCGTCTGCCAAGTAGACGGCATCATTTCATCGAACAAGAAAGAAGACAGAAGACCTGTGAGGCCCAGGCCTCGGTGCTGGCCTGGGCCTGGGCCTGGGCCTGACCCTGACCCTGGGCTGAGGCCCCTGGATCGGGATCCAGCATCTGGGCCAATTCTCACTCTTGGGCCTGGGTCTGGCCTGATGCCCTGGCATTGGGACCTGGTCTCTGGTCCAGGTCATGGTGTGGGACCTGGGACCGTGCTAAGGCTCTGACTTTGAGACACAATCTCCAGGCATCCAAGTTGAGCCCCAGCTTTGGGCCTAGGTCTAGGCTGAGGCCCAGGTGTTGGGGACCTAGCCTCTGGGTTGGGTCCTGTTGTTGGGCCTGGGTCCTGGTCAAGGCCCTGGTGTTAGAACCCAGTCTCCAAACCAGTCCACGGCATCGGGAGCTGGTCTCAAGTCTGGGTCCCAGCATAGGACCTAGGCCTGGGCCATGATGCTGAATCATGAAAAAGCAGGTAAATTTTTTTTCAATTTTTGGGTCTCATCTATGCCTTGGCCAAAACCTCGGCATCACACTCAAGCTTAGGCAATAGCTTCTGCAATGGGTCACAGCCTCGGATCTAGGACCAGGCCCAGGCATCATGCTCAGGTGTAGGCCAAGGCCCCATCTTCATTCCTGGGCCTAGGTCCAATGATTCAATTTTTTTGTTTTCAAAGCAAAACATGAAAACCAATAAAATATATTCGGATTTTCAATCATTTTGCTTTGAGAATGAAATGAAACGAAAAAGGAAATTTCATCTCATTTTTATTTTGTTTCTTCTGAATGCCTATCCCTATTGAGTAGTGGTCTACTATGTCTAAGGGTTTTTCATTTGGCATAAACAGTCTGGATGACTTATGAAATGCTTGGTTTCATGTTCAAATGGGAATCAATGAAATGAATATGGATTCGTCATGTTTTACCCATTTATTTCAAACAAATGCACATCCCTCTAACTCAGGCACGATAGTTATTTCCCTACCTAGGCAGATTTGTACTCTTAAGTTGTACTTGAGTCTATGGCAATAACAGACATGTGAAGTCTGTGATTCTCTCTTCTGCTCTGGTGGTTTGACAGTTCAATGTTTTAGTTCTCTTCACTTTTCTATACTTAAGTATGTTCCACAATATCCTAGTAAAGTAAAATTCACTGGCAAACAGAGGAAAACAAAAAGCAAATATTTAACTGTATGGGAAAAAGAAGGCAACAATTCAACATAATGGGAAAAAGGATAGAGAAAAAAGTTTGTCTGTTTTTTCTTAAAATACATATACGGCCCAATTTTAAATGGCATGTGAGCATAAAAAACAGGTGATACGTGCCCCTTTTAAAATGCACGCGGTGTGCGTAAGGCCCGGCCACGCACATAACCCCTGTTACGCACACAAGAGCCAGGCCTTGGCAAAGGGGCAGGGCTGGGGGGCAGGGCTGGAGGTGGCTGGTACTGCGGTCATTTGCCGCTGAGCCGGGGGATCGTGCGCTGCCAGGGTGCTGGTGTGCACAACCTGCTACTGCTCCTTTGGAGGAGAAAAAGGTAAATTTAAAAAAATGGGGGTACCTAGGATAGGGATAGGGGGTGGGTAGGAGTGGGGAAGGGGAAGAAAGGTTAGGGTAGGGGGTAAGGAAGTTCCCTCCCACTACGCTCCTTCGCGCCAAGGGCGCCATTCTTCGAATGCCATCTTTATAGCCAGGAGCGCTTTATCTCCTATTCCGTAATTTTTCTCTGCTGGAGAGAAGCAACGGGAGAAGAATGAGCATGGTTGTGGAACCTTCGAATCACCGGCCTGGCTTAGTACAGCCCCTACGCCAACGTCTGAGGCATAGACCTCAACGATGAAGGGTTTGGTGGGATATGGATATTGGGTGGTTCAGTGTTAGGCTTCAGATTAATTGCGCAGTCATAGGGTCTGTGAGGCGGTAGTACATCTGCAGCCTCCTTTGAAAAGACATCTTGGAAAGATGCATATTGAGGTGGTAACCCCAGCATTACTGGGGTGGTTGGCATGCAGGGCATAGGAGCGACCTCCATCAGGCATTTACCATGGCAGTCTGGACCCCAACGTGAAAGTTCCAGTGTAGCCCAATTGAACTGAGGCATATGCTGCTGCAGCCACGATAATCCCAGTACTATAGGGTGCATGGCCTTCTCTAAGTTCATCTGTCTGTGCAGTAGGTTGAACGCAGTGGTCAAACCCTCCAGCGCATTCTGCTGTTCAGAGATTCGCTGGGCCAGGCCTGGAATGGCCTGTAATGCGGTGAACGGAGCCGGTTCCATGGAGTTAGCAATCTGTTATGGATGAGCGGTATTTGGGTGCATCCTTGGGTACTGTGGCAGATGACCCCCCCCACGGGTGGAGCCCCGTGAGGAGCCACAAAACTAGGCTAGACTCAGAACGCACAAACACAATTAGTTCTTTATTATACAGCTTGAAGAGTATCACCAGAGGTGGCAGTAGTGAGGCAGTCTGATAGTTGCAGTCTCAGGGACCTCGGCAGAGGGAGCCCTTTTTAATTTTAATGCGCACTGCAGCGTGGTCCGTCCAGACCCTTCCCTCAGTAAAAGCCTTAGATACCTGCCCCATTAATGATGAGGCTGGAAAGATCACGCCAGGCCTAGGGTGTGCAGGGTAAGATGTGTCATATTTAGTGCCCAGACGTAAAGCCGCTCACACATTTGCAATTCCTAACAAAGGAAGCAGTGCAGGACAGCAGGCCTGGATCGTTGCTACTCTTCTGCCTGGCTGACTCCCTCTCCTGCAGGTAGAGCCCCTGGGTTCTGGGGTCCGTTAGGGCTTGTCTCTTGCTGAACATCACTGTACCGATAGAAGTCAGGGACCCAGCGAGGACTAGAGGCATGCAGGGGGTGGAACACATGCAGGGCAGGCTGGGCTGGAGAGAGGGCACCGTTAGGAAAACAGGCAGGGAGTGAACTGGGCTGGGAAAGGACCTGACGGAGCAGGGCAAGGGATGGACAAAACTTCTTAATGACTCCAACTGGCCATTGTCAGAGACAGGGTGCTGGGCTCAATGGACCTTTGGTCTGATCCAACATGGTACTTATATTCTTATGTTATACTGTATCACTTGAAAATTAACAAACAACAAACTGTAGGGCTCGGTTTACAGCTTCTAGTCATACTGCACACTAAGCAGCAGAATAGTGCACTGAAGCAATGAAAGACAGCATACATCCTCAATCCTCAAAATTGTTTCCTATAATCTTTCTTCTAACTTTCAAATCCGAGACACATGGAACTTCTCAACTTGTGTGTTCATTCTCTGAAATCACACATAGACGTGACTGAAATAGTGTCTGTTTAAGCTTTGCTCTTTCACTTTCAGGGATGCTGGGATAGGCTGGTAGAAAAATTGTTTGCAAGTGATTGCTCCTGCTCCTTCTCCCCATCTCCCAATGGATCCAGGCTGTCCAACTTTAAAAAAGAGAAAATACATTGCTTCCCCCAAAGGCTTTAATGGACAAATAAATGAGGAATGAGGAGTCATGGGATGACAATGATAGAGAGTAGACTCAAGAGTAATTTAAGGAAATATTTCTTTACAGAAAGGATGGGAGATGTATGCAACAGTCACAGGACCGGATTTTAATACCTACGTGCGGGCATAGATTTGTGCGCACAACCCTGCACGCACAAATCTACGCACAGTTTTATAACATGCACGTGTGGAGCCACGCACATGTTATAAAATCCAGGGTCAGTGCGCGCAAGTGGGTGCACACTTGTGCACCTTGCACACGCTGAGCCCTAGGGGAACCCCGATGGCTTTCCCTGTTCCCTCCGAGGCCGCTCCGAAATCGGAGCGGCCTCGGATGGCTTTCCCTGTTCCTCGGATGGCTCGGATGGCTTTCCCTGTTCCTTCTGAGGCCGCTCCGAACTTTCCTTCCGCCCCCCCCCCCCACCTTCCCCTTCTTTCCCCTACCTAACCCGCCCCGCCCCCCGACCTTTATTTTTCAAGGCGTAGATTGTGTACGCCGGCCAAGTGCCGGCGTGTGATCCCCCAGCCTAGAAGCCCTATGGAGGCCTATGGCCACGCCCATGCCCCACCCTGGACCGCCCACGCCCCGCCCCTTTTTTCAAGCCCCAGGACATACGCACGTCCCAGGGCTTGCAAGCTTCACCGGGCATATACAAAATAGGCTCAGCGTGCGTAACCCCCCTGCACACATAAATCCAGCTGGATTTACACGTGTAGGACTTTTAAAATCTGCCCCACACTGTGGAGGTGATAGAAAAGAGGATGACATAAGAATTCCAGAAAACATAGGACAAGCACAGAGTATCTCTGAAGGCTGGGAATGAGCAATAAAACTGAGCAGGAGATGTGGATAGGTAGACTGGATAGGCCACATGATTTTTATCTGCTATCATATTCTATGTTTCTGTGAAAAGAAATACATGAATATGAGACAAATATTTATTTTCAGGTTTACTTTGTTTCTTTATAAATGAAGTGAAATAAAATAATTTTTTTGTCATGTTTTTCATTTTGTTTTCAGACGAATGCTCATTTCTACTGGGGATAGGCTCATCAGAAACTGAGAGCAAGCTAGGCAGATATTTTGCTACTATTCAGATAGCATCACTTCTGATGGCTTTACACCTCAGATATCCCTATTTTAAGCCTTCACAGATCTGTCTTCACTGACTGAAGGATATTTTGTGTTCAGCATGGTTATTCTAAACTTCCATAAATTTAACAGCTCGTGAAATCTCTCCATTTTGTTTTTAATGAGCTGATAAGTGCTATTTTGCAAGGAGAAATATAAAATACATTTCTGAGGAGTTGATTGCTTTTAGAAACAGAGGGATCTGGAGGATGAGAGCGACAATGACCTAACCTGGATATAATATGGTTAATAGTGACTACCTTGCCTGGTTTATTTTATATAGTTCGGCAGCACAGAGCTTCAGATGAAAAATGAAAAGAGCAGAGAAAGGAGGCGAGGGAAGGAGGAGAAAGAAATGAAGCAGATAGCTGCAATTTGGCAGGTATTTTTTTACTTTTGAAAGTAGGAGTAGGATTGACTGAACTCCACAAAAGCATGTCTTCTCCTTTGAAATTGTGAATCTTATTGAGTCAAAGTTTTAAAGCAGCTAGGTTGATTGGTAGTTTTAGCTTGAATAAATGAGCTCTTGGAGGGAATGAGAGTAAACAACAAGGAGTGAAAGAAGAGTGAGAATAAAAGAGTAAAAAGGAAGGAGAGAAGGAAGTGGGAAAAGGGAGAGTGACACAAGAAGAAAGTAGAGGCACCAAAAAGAATTAAGAGAATAAAGACCAAAGAGACAAGGAAAAGGGAGAGAGAACAGATATATGAGAAAATGAACCCTTTCACTGGGAAAACGTTTCATTTCTTACTAATCTTGTAAGAAGAACAGTTGCTAAATGAAAGCAAAAATTCAATAAAATGAATGAAATATTCTGAAGAACTATCAGAACATATCATAAGAACGTAAGAATTGCCATACTGGGTCAAAGCAAGGGTCCATCAAGCCCAGCATCCTGTTTCCAACGGTGGCCAATCCAGGCCATAAGAACCTGGCAAGTATCCAAACATTAAACAGATCATAAGCTACTATTGCTTATTAATTAATAGCAGTTTTAAGGATTTTTCCTTTAGAAACTTATCCAAATCTTTTTAAAACCCAGTTACACTAACTGGCGTAACCACATCCTCTGGCAATGAAGTCCAGAGCTTAACTATGCGCTGAGTGATAAAGAATTTTCTTCAATTTGTTTTAAATGAGCTAATTACTAACTTCATGGAGTCCCCCTTAGTCCATCTATTATCTGAGAGAGTAAATAACTGATTTACATTACCTTTTCAAGTCCTTTCATGATTTTGTAAACCTCTATCATATACCCCCTTAGTCGTCTCTTCTGCAAACTGAACAGTCCTAACTTCTTAAGCCTTTCCTCATAAGGGAGCCATTCCATGTCCCCTATCATTTTGGTTACCCTTCTTTGTACTTTCTCCAGTGCAATAATATCTTTTTTAAGATGTGGCATGGCACCCAGAAGGTACAGTCTCACCATGGAGCGATACAGAGGCATTATGACCTCCACTGTTTTATTTGCTATTCCCTTCCTAATAATTCCTAACATTCTGTTTGCTTTTTTGACCACCACAGCACACTGAGCCAACAATTTCAATGTATTATCCACTTCAATTTGTTTTAAATGAGCTACTTACTAACTTATTTGACGTATTTGACGACGACTGATGCTTTGTATATAGTTTTATGTATGTTATATTTATAGTTTCTCCCTATTTATTGACCTATTAATTTGCATTGCCTCCTCCCCCGGTTATTTGTATTGTTATCTGTTATTTGTAAGGGCGCTGCCTATAAGTTTTTTGTTCTTTGTGAACCGATACGATGTGCGAACGGCTATCGGTATATAAGAGACGTTAAATAAAATAAATAAATAAATATGATGCCTAGATCTCTTTCCTGGATGGTAACTCCTAAAATAGAACCTAACATTGTGTAACTACTGCAAGAGTTATTTTTCCCTATATGCATTACCTTGCACTTATCCACATTAAATTTCAGCTGCCATTTGGAAGCACAATCTTCCAGTCTCTCAATGTGCTCCTGCAATTTATCATATTCCACCTGAGATTTAACAACTCTGCATTTTTTTTGTGTCATCTGTAAATTTGATCATCTCACTCGTACACCTTTCCAGATCATTTATAAGTTTATTAAAAAGCACTGGTCCAAGTACAGATCCCTGAAACATTCCACTGTTTACCTTTTTCTACTGTGAAAGCTGACCATTTAATCCTATTCTTTTTCCTGTCTTTTAACCAATTTCCCAGATCACCCCTGGAGCCCTTTTTAAATATCGGGGTTACATTGGCCACCTTCCAGTCTTCAAGCACAACAGATGATTTTAATGATATGATATGCCAATTACATTTAGCGAGAACTACTAAAGTAATTGTTGCTAGCAAATTATTATATTACATAGCCTTTGCAAGGCAAGATATAACTCTTTCAGTGTAGTATTCTCTCTCTTTAATGTAAATATATAGCATATAAACAGTGGGGCTATCCACAGACTTTCATTTTGCTGCAAAGTGAGTCATTTCCTTAGGTCCCTGGATTTTTGTTTGTAATCCTGATTTGCAGCAAAACATAATAAAAAGCAAAAGAAACAGCATCCTCAAACCTTAATTATAAATAATTTGTAATTCCTGCTTACTTGGATGGAGAAGGCAAAGTTAAATGGTAGGACTTCGAAAAGTGTGTTTTTATCGCTCTGTAAAATCCAGATAGTACAGTGGATGAAGGCACTATAGTATATCCTTGTACCAGGCAGCAACTTGGATTGATGGTTTTTACATAAATAATTCATATTTAAAAAATCACCAAAAAAAATCACCACGGCAATAAAGCATCCCCAGAGGGAATATTCATCAGCTATGTCTCATGCTTCATGTTACCCCAGGGGGACAATTACAGCATGATAACCACACTCCCTGACCTGTTTTATTGCATAATTATAAGAGTGGAGCACTTCTCTTTAATAAAATCCCATTTAAGCAGCGCAGTCACACTAACAACTTGTTAAATCACCTCACCAAATATGTATTCTTTCAACAAGTTTACTTCTGTTTACAAAGTATTCATTTACATTTAAGTGGGCTCTAGTGTACTGGCAGAAGTAAAAACTTCAAGTACTGGTGAAATACAATAGTAATTAACAAGGCTTAATAAATTAGACAGCTAAGGGGAATTTCCAGCCGTGTACCCAAAGATAAAAAATTGTTAGGTACCCAAACCTGCAACCCAGATATAAATACTAGACCATGCAAGGCATTTAATGGATGGGAAAAGCCCTCAGTTAGCCAATATTAGGCAAAACACCCTAAATAGGTCCTGCTTTGTCAGTAACTGAAATATGTATATTAATCTGTATTTATACCAAATCTATACAATCTCAAAGTTACCTACTTGAGGTTATCAAGGACTGGATTTCTGAACCACAGAACCACAGTAAATACTAAATATTGGCAGTTTTGTAGGGTATGGATATTTACTAATTAATCTACAAAATGTATCCATCTTAAAACTAATTAGACTTCACTAGGATTTTCTGAAATTTACTAAAACTCATCAAGATTTAGGGAGGTTAGTATTTAGCAAACTTGTCACAAACTTGGATTACATTCACATAATTATTGTAGAGTCATATAGAAACATGTAGAAACATAGAAGTGACAGCAGAAGAAGACCAAACGGCCCATCCAGTCTGCCCAGCAAGCTTTCACACCTATTTGTTTTCATACTTATCTGTTACTCTGTCTGCTGAGGTCAGGGCCCTTACTGGTAACTTTTTGGTTCCAATTCCCTTCCACCCCCACCATCGATGCAGACAGCAGTGCTGGAGCTGCATCTAAGTGAAGTATCTAGCTAATTGGTTTGGGGTAGTATCCGCTGTAATAAACAAGCTACTCCCGTTTGTTTACCCTGCCTGTGCAATTCAGTCCTTGTTGGTTGTCTGAATATAAATCCTCTTTACTTCATTCTTTCTGCCGTTGAAGCAGAGAGCTATGCTGGATATGCATTGAAAGTGAAGTATCAGGCTTATTTGGTTTGGGGTAGTAATCGCTGTAACAAGCAAGCTACTCCCCTGCATTTTTGTGGATGCAAATCCTTTTTTCCACATTTCCTCTTGCCGATGAAGCATAGAGCAATGTTGGAGTCGCATTAACTGTGTGTATGTTTATTGAATAAGGGTATTAATCTCCAGGTAGTAGCTGTCATTCCCGCAAGCAAGCCACCCCCTTGCCTCTTCTCTTCATTCACATCCTCTAGACTTTATGGATCCACAGTTTTTATCCCACGCCCCTTTGAAATCCTTCACAGTTTTGGTCTTCACCACTTCCTCCGGAAAGGCATTCCAGGCATTCCAGGCATCCACCACCCTCTCCGTGAAGAAATACTTCCTGACGTTGGTTCTGAGTCTTCCTCCCTGGAGTTTTAAATCGTGACCCCTGGTTCTGCTGATTTTTTTGCAACGGAAAAGGTTTGTCGTTATCTTTGGATCATTAAAACCTTTCAAGTATCTGAAAGTCTGTATCATATCACCTCTGCTCCTCCTTTCCTCCAGGGTGTACATATTTAGGTTCTTCAATCTCTCCTCATAAGTCAATAGATGAAGACCCTCCACCGTTTTGGTCGCCCTTCTCTGGATCACCTCCATCCTGTCTCTGTCCCTTCAGCGATACAGTCTCCAGAACTGAGCACAGTACTCCAGGCGAGGCCTGTACAAGGGGATTATCACTTCCCTTTTCTCACTCGATATTCCTCTCTCTATGCAGCCCAGCATTCTTCTGGCTTTAGCTATCGCCTTGTCACACTGTTTCGCCGACTTCAGATCATTAGAGACTATCACCTCAAGGTCTCTCTCCTGCTCCGTAATATCAGCCCTTCTTCCCCCGTCGAATACAGTTCTTTCAGATTTCCACACCCCATGTGCATGACTCTGCACTTCTTGACATTGAATCTCAGCTGCCATATCTTCGACCATTCTTCCAGCTTCCTTAAATCCTGACTCATTCTCTCCATATTGCTCCCTGTCAAAAGAGACAGGCTGAAACTTTCATGGTTTTACCTTACTGCATTCATACATTCATGCATTCATTT
Organism: Rhinatrema bivittatum; assembly: GCF_901001135.1. Lineage (NCBI taxonomy): Eukaryota > Metazoa > Chordata > Amphibia > Gymnophiona > Rhinatrematidae > Rhinatrema > Rhinatrema bivittatum. Next base: position 58,064,486 of record NC_042622.1, read on the forward strand.
AGCTTCTACTAGATCAAGCAAATTGTAGGTTAACACATTTTTATTGGATTAACATAACACACTTGTGACTAGCCCTGGCGAGCTATACTTCCTGTACCAGATCAATGTAAAATACAGCAACTCCATTGCTGCTTTTCTTAGAGAAATCAGAACTACATTTCTGGCCCTGGAAAGGGAAAAATCCAAGCCTGAAACCAGACTTTCCCTATTGATATGAAGCTATATGGTGGTCAGTCTATAAAAAGCAAACAAACAAACTTAGAAACTGTTTTCTGAGTGGATGTGTTTTCTTTTCTTCTAAGCTCTAACAGAAAATGAGATACGTCTTCTGGGGGCTGCTTCTAGCTTCTGAAATAGGCCCCAGAGTTTTTTTATGTTGGCCCAGACACCTCTCTTTGCTTTATATCAGAGGCTCCCAACCTGGGGCCCGTGAGACAATCACATGGTTTCCTCAGAGGGAGGCAACCAAAGTACAACTGCTAAGAAATAGGGCAGTCTGACCTCACCTCCGAGGAGCTCTGCTCTCTTGCTACCTAATCCTACTGCCTGATCCCATGCCAGGAAGAGGAAGTCCTCAAGAAGCCCAAACTGGCATGGAGAGAAGGCAAGGATGAGTGCGGCTGATTGCCATCACAAGGAGTATGAAGCTGTGCCGAGCGAAGGAGAGGAAGCTGCTACTTCATACGACCTTCAACAGCTGCTACTCCACTCGACCAGAGGCAGCAGCAAGTAGGGGGATGACCATGAGAAGCATTTCTGGCCACTGCTACATGTGCTCTAGCTGACCTGCAGACTATAACATTACCTTTGAATAAGTTGTATCCCACCTTAGGTCAATTTCTTAATCACAAAGGTGGATAATAAATTTAAATAAAAGAACACCTGGGATGGTGCAATGACGTGAGGGAAGGAGGGAGAAGACCAGGGAAGGTCCACAAGAGAATAGGAGGCAAGGCACTCAGGAAGGGGCCGTGGGGAAGGGAGAGATGAGGAAAGGGACAATCAGAGTTGCAGCATTCAAAGAAGCTATCAGGGGAGGGCGCAGGAGGGAAAGCACTTAGGAAGAGGCTTTGAGGGGGAGGATCAGGGAGGGAGGACCAGGGAAGAGGTAACAGTTGGGGGCAAGCAGGACAGGAGGAAATGCATTTGGGAAAGGGCGAGGGCAGTAGGGTGAGCATTCAGGAAGCTGTCACAGGAGGGACAGAACAGATAAGGGACTGCAAGGAGGAAAAAGTAGGAGGGAGGAAGGGTCTGTAGGTAGAAGGAAGCAGGGCAGGAGGGAAGGCACTTGGGAAGGGGCCATAGTAGCGGTGGAGAGCAGCACTTATGAAGGAGACATAAGGGGAGAAAAAGTACAACTTACAATAAGAAGCCTTTCCTTATCTAGTATTAAGTTTTTGTACATTACAAATTATTCTGGAGTGTATAGGATTGTATTTATATTAATTTTCCATATGGCATTTAACTGCATGTAAAAGTTAGAGACACATGTGCGGAATCCATGAAATGTTTGGAGGTTCAGAAGGGGTTCATGCTCCCCAAAAGGTTGGGAACTCCCAGCTCTGTGTAATAAAGAGGAAAGTTGCCCCATGCCTTCAAGGACAGTATGAAAATAGAGCACCTGGAGAGTACAGGGAGGGAGAGTGCAGAGCTCATTATGCATACGAGTGATGCTGTGGGGCAACTTTCCATTTTACTATATAAAGATGAAGAAACGTTTTTCAGATTAGCATTGACACACAGCAGGTAATCTTTTGAAAAACTGGAAATCAAAACCAGATTTGGGATCTAAGGGGCCTTAAACTATCTCACAGCTCAGCTAGAAGGTTTTAGCCATTTGTTGAGGGGGGATAAGCAAGGCTTCACTAGAACATAATTTCAGTGTATCTGGAAGAGAATTTGTTGTGCCAGTGCTGTAATGGGACACATCCTGCTCATTACATGTGCTACCGGTTTTGTTTCTCTTCAGGAAAATAGCATGTGTGAGAATCTACGAAATCTAAGATCTACAGTTCCACAATAGCTACAGTATGCCAGTTGGCGAAAAAAGGCCAACCCCTGGATTTTTTGACTATTTTTCCCATAATAAACTGCAGACTCTTGCCCCTGTTCATGATCATGGGAAATCTGTACTGATGTGCCGAGGAGAACTTTATTTCCTGTGGTTTGAAAGCTGTGGCAGATGGATCTCCTTTTCCCCATCTCCACATCTGTGTTTGCTCTGTATTGATTTTATTTCCAAAGAAAAACATCCATTTTGCATGTTTTATGGGAACTGGCTCTTTTTGCTAATGTAGCCACATAACATGCTGGTTCTGGGCTGCAGTGATGTCATGTGTACCCACTTGTGGATTGTGGTTTCCAGTAAGCCACATCCCCCTATGATATCACCACTCTTCACCCCACCCCAGCTTACAACCTGCAAACAAAGATGTCATTTGAAAGATAATTTGCTTTGAGTCTTATGTGTTATTTTTTATCCTTTTGATCTGTTGAGACTTTTAAAGAGCCCCTGCAAACTAAAAAAAAAACAAAAAAAAACCAAACATGCAATCTAAAAAAAAAAAGCTTATGAAAACCATAAATTAAATTATATTTCCCTTTCTCCCATCATTGTTGGGCATTGAAAATATTTCTCTCTAAAAGCAATGGAAACATGGTTTGTAATCACCCTTTTCCATTTACAGTGTGCCCCAACCACTTAAAATCTATACGTTCTCATGAGGAATCCTGGAGTCAGCCATGCTTAGTCATGAGAAATCTTTGGTGGCTCATTCAACGAGCTATTTGTGGCCAGTTATGGTGTGTTCCGGGATTCCCACAGAAATTGGCATAGGTTAAATGGTTGACAACAACCAGATTTTTCTAGTGATGTTATAGATCAGTGTCTATCAGACCATAATGTACAGACTGACAGGTCACAAATCAGCATCACAATCTGATGCCAACTAGGTAGTACAAATGGTTCCTGTCCTCCTCACCCAGTGCCAGAGGGACTGAGGTTCCTTAAGTGATATGACTCATGTCTGGTGATCTTGCCCTGTTATTCAGGATTTTAGTGTGTGTATGTGTATGGGGGGGGGGGGGGAGATAAGGGTGAGAGGAGGGTGAGAGGAGGAGAGGGAGAGAGTAAGAAAAAATAGCTTAAGTTATTAAGCAATTTACCACTGTGGAATTACCTTGTGAATCTTGTGTTTTGCTTCTTGGCCTCTCTGCAGCGAAAATCTATCCTTTAAATAGAAAACTGGCCACACACAGATTTGGTTTAAGCAAATCTGGAAAATTTTGGAAAAACTTACCTATCTTAGAATCATTATAGATAGGAAATATCCCAAAATCTGGTTCCCATATTTGTATCATAGTGAGCAAAAACATTGAATCTGATTCTGTGCCCTTCTCATTTGAGAAATTTCTTCTCTTTTTAGCTTGCTTATTGATGTTTTTTAAATGTTTAAATGTTACCTTTTACACTCTTTAAAAGTGTACTGTGTCCATGGACTTTGAAGACAATCTATTATACTGTGTGTGTCATTTGCATTTTTCTACTTTCTATGGCATATAAATATTGAACATAAAAACATAAGAACATAAGAAATTGCCATGCTGGGTCAGACCAAGGGTCCATCAAGCCCAGCATCCTGTTTCCAACAGAGGCCAAAACCAGGTCACAAGAACCTGGATCAGTTACAGTATTGTTTTTTTCTAATATAAGTATAAGAACATAAGATATGCCATACTGGGTCAGACCAAGGGTTCATCAAGTACAGTATCCTGTTTCCAACAGTGGCCAATCCAAGTCACAAGTACCTGGCAAGTACCCAAACATTAAATAAATCACAAGCTACTATTGCTTATTAATTACTGTAATAGCAGTTTATGGATTATTCCTCTAGGAACTTATCCAAACCTTTTTTAAAACACTAAGGGGTGGATTTTCAGAGCCCTGCTCGCGTAAATCCGCCCAAAACCGGGCGGATTTACGCGAGCAGGGCCCTGCGCGCCGGTAAGCCTATTTTACATAGGCCTACCGGCGCGCGCAGAGCCCCGGGACTCGCGTAGTCCCGGGGTTTTCGGAGGGGGCGTGTCGGGGGCGTGTCCGAACCGCGCGGCGTTTTCAGGGCGTGTCGGGAGCGTTCCGGGGGCGGGCCCGGGGGCGTGGCTACGGCCCGGGGCGGCCCGGGGGCGTGGCCGCGCCCTCCGGACCCGCCCCAGATCGCGTCCCGGCGCGCTAGCGGCCCGCTGGCGCGCGGGGATTTACGTCTCCCTCCGGGAGGCGTAAATCCCCCAACAAAGGTAAGGGGGGGGGTTTAGACAGGGCCGGGCGGGTGGGTTAGGTAGGGGAAGGGAGGGGAAGGTGAGGGGAGGGCAAAAGAAAGTTCCCTCCGAGGGCCGCTCCGAAATCGGAGCGGCCCTGGAGGGACGGGGTAGGCAGCGCGGCTCGGCGCGCGCCGGCTATACAAATCGATAGCCTTGCGTGCGCCGATCCAGGATTTTAGTGGATACGCGCGGCTCCGCGCGTATCTACTAAAATCCAGCGTACTTTTGTTTGCGCCTGGAGCGCAAACAAAAGTAGGCTATTCGCGCTCCTTTTAAAATCCGCCCCAAACTGCCATAACCACATCCTCTGGCAATGAATTCTGGAGCTTAACTATGCACTGAGTGAAAAATATTTTTTTTTATATTTGTTTTAAATGAGCTACTTGCTAACATCATGGAGTGCCCCCTGGTCCTTCTATTATCTGAGAGAGTAAATAACCAATTTACATTAACTTGTTCAAGTCCTTTCATGATTTTGTAGACCTCATATCCCCTTCAGTCATCTCTTCTCCAAACTGAACAGCCCCAACTTCTTTAGCCTTTCCTCATAGGGTAGCCGTTCCATGTTGATAACCTTTTTGGCTGACAGCACTTTTGTGTTTGCTGTAATACCTATTCTATAATTGTTAAAATGTTTTCATAAAAAGATAATTGATGAAATAGCAAATAAACCCTACTGTCAACAAAACTGTAATTCTACTAAGAGTGGCATCATTAGTGACTAGAGATGTGAATCGTGTGCCCGATCGTTTTAACGATCAGGTTCGGATGGTGGGAGAAAAAAATCGGATCGTTAGAGATTTTTAGTGAGGCCTGAGCAGATAAAAAAAAACCCACCCCGACCCTTTACAAATGACCCCTTTGCTCTCCCACCCTCCCGAACCCCCCCAAAATGTTAAATTACCTGGTGGTCCAGTGGGGGGGGGGGGGGCCCGGCGTGATCTCCCGCTCTCGGGCCCATCGGCGCCATTTTGGCTACCACTGATAAAATGGCGCCGATGGCCCGATAAAAAAAAACCCCACCCCGACCCTTTACAAATTATCCCTTTGCTTCTCCCACCCTCCCGACACCCCCAAAAACCTTTTACATGTACCTGGTGGTCTAGCGTGGGGTCCGGGAGCCATCCCTTCAATCATACCCTCGGTGCCGGTGCCGGTGCTGGAGGTTTCAAAATAGCGCCGATCGCCTTTGCCCTCACTATGTCACAAGGAGCTCCCTGTGACATAGTGAGGGCAAAGGCGATCGGCGCTTTTGAAACCTCCAGCACCGGCACCGAGGTATGATTGAAGGGATGGCTCCCGGACCCCCCGCTAGACCACCAGGTACATGTAAAAGGTTTTTGGGGGGTCGGGAGGGTGGGAGAAGCAAAGGGGTAATTTGTAAAGGGTCGGGGTGGGGTTTTTTTTATTGTGCCATCGGCGCCATTTTTATCAGAGGTAGCCAAAATGGCGCCGATGGCCCGAGAGCAGGAGAATCGCGCCAGGACCCCCCCCCCCCCCCCCCCCACTGGACCACCAGGTAACTTAACATTTTGGGGGGGTTCGGGAGGGTAAGGAATTGGTTTTAAAGGGTCGGGGGTGGGTTTAGGGGTTGTTTTGGTGTGCCGGTTTATCTCGTCCTCCCCCAAATAATTCCCGTGCCCTATTTAAACGGATACAAAACAAATGCCCCTGACGATAAATCGGGGGCATTTGTATTGTTATCGTGCACTCTAACGATTTAGAACGATTTAAAAAATTATTTGACGATAATTTTAATAATCTTTCAAAAAACGATTCACATCCCTATAGTGACATTGATTTGTTTCCTTGATGTTGATATGACATCTTTCATCACCCCCTATGACCTTTACATCAGTGTTTTTAAGAGGACAACTAAGATGATTATATTAACCCATTATGCCCCAGCGTCCTATTTAGAGGATAGATTCTGAAAAAATTTGGGAGATAATGGATTAATTCATTCAGCTGATAGTGGAATTCCAAAAACTTTTCTCCTCTCCACTGATTGGAAGATTTCTTCCAATGTTATTTTTTTATTTTTTATCATTTTATGTATGCATTTTCAAATATAAATAAGACATTACATCTTCAAGGTAAAAAAAATAGAAACTGAAATAAGAAAAAGAAAAAAAAAAAGTATCATCAAAAACAGCCATTTCAATTTACCAATCAAAGCCCTCAAATAGGGGGGATCCAGTACACAACTCAAGGGTAAATAATATATTTAAAATTAAGGAAAGACAGATTAGTATTAAGCAACCTATAACATATCAGAGATCTTAATGGTGAGATTTCAAGATTGGGAGCTACCAGAAGAACTTTCAGTTGAAATTTTATCATTCAAAAATTGGGTCAGTTGCAGAGGGTCATTAAAAATATAGGAATTATTTTGATATTTAATCAGACATTTGCAGGGAATTATAAGAAAGAGACTAATCTCCCATTTGTTGAACCGGAGGACGCATAAGGAATTGTTTACATTTTTTCAGGGTCTGTTTAGAGATGTCACGAAACATCTTCACTTTCAAATGTATAAAAGTTTCAGATCTGTGGCGAAAAAATAAGTTTAGCAGCCAGTCTTTATCAGATTCAAGGACAAAAGAAACAATAAGGGCCGGATTTTAAGAAGTACGCGCGGGCATACATTTGTGCGCGCAACCCAGCGCGCACAAATATACGCCCAATTTTATAACATGCACGTGCAGCCGCATGCATGTTATAAAATCCAGGGTCGGCGCACGCAAGGGGGTGTACAATTATGCAACTTTCATTTTCATTTCATTTTTCATTTATTAAAATGTATTGATCGCCTAACAACAGAATAGGCCTAGGCGATGAACAAAAAGTACATACATAATAAAAACAATAATAAGCACACACTCAGACAAAACTTTTAGTTTCACAGAAACTGGGGGAAAAATACTACCAAATAATGGTATCTATATCCCTAAATCAAATTATTATTATTCGTCAGTTGACATTAACGAAAACGCATAGCAATTACTCAACTCACATTATTCTCATTTTCAAATAACCATATTCTCACATTCTTTTCGCTGAAAACTGAGTTACACATACTTTAGGCTGTTACATATTATAAGCACGGCGGAGTAAAAACTCTTTAAATTCTAATTTAAATCTTTTAACATCATCCAAAGACCTCAATTCCACAGGAATGAGATTCCACTGAGTAGGAGCTGCTATGGAAAAAGAGGTCTCCCTCATACTAAACAACTTAGCATATCGAACTGAAGGGATCTCTAAAAGATTCAATTGAGAAGATCTCAAACATCTTACAGGTTTATAAATCCGTAATAATGCATTAAGCCAATATGAAGAATCTGAAGCAAGAAGCTTATAGACTATCATGCCAATTTTAAACACAATACGTGTGTGCCATGCCATGCTGCCTTCCTCTGTTCCCTCCGAGGCCGCTCCAAAATTGGAGCGGCCTCGGAGGGAACTTTCCTTCCAACCCCCCCACCTTCCCCTCCCTTCCCCTACCTAACCCGACCCCCCAGCCCTACTTAAACCCCCCCATTACCTTTAACTTATAAGTTGAGCCTGCCTACGGGCAGGTGTACATTGCGTGTGCCGGCCAACAGCCGGCCCGCAATCCCGGGCACAGTAGCAAATGGCCGCTGTGCCTGGAGGCTCCAGCACTTCCCCCGCCCTGCCCCTGGATCACCCTGCCCTGCCCACCCCCTGCCCCCTTTTTCAAGCCCCAGGACATATGCGCGTCCCGGGGCTTGCGCACGTTGCCGGGCCTATGCAAAATAGGCTTGGCGCGCAGTAACGGGTTTTTCGGGATTACGTGCGTAATCTACACATGTAACCCTTTGAAAATCCGCCCCCTAAGCGTAGCTGACAGCCAGTTCTGAATCTGAAGTTTCACGCAAAGCAATTACATCCAGCGTTAGCAACAATCAGAAGATTCCAAAGACATATATGCATTGCTTGTACTACATCAGAATTCCTCTTGGAAGATGGCACGTAAACTATTTTAGAAACTGGAGGAATAGCGTTCTCAGGCAACATGAAGGATCTCAATAATAAGATACCTCCTGAATGTCTCTCTTGGAAGATTACCGAAAGTTAATTTGGGAAAATTTATAAACCTAAGGTTCTTCCTTCTGATAATATTTCAAAATTTTCCATTTTAAGCAAAAATCTAAGTTTTCTTTCATAATAGCCTCTTGAGTAGTTTTAACAGCGTTTATTTCTAATGACTGAAGCAAGTTGTTTGTCCCAAATCTGTAGTAGTGTTGGTTAAAACCTGACATCGTTGTTCTAACCCAGTATAATTTTGAACAAGAGGAGAAAATTGCTGGGATAATAAATTACCCAGATCTGCAATGCCGTCCCAAATTGCTTCTAAGGAAAAAGAAGAAGGCATCCTCACCGAAAAAGATGGTTGAGAAAAAGACTGTAACTCACTCGTGTTGCCAACGTCATAAACTCCATCTCTCCCCAATCTTCCAGCTCCATCCATTTCTTCACCCGGTGGTCCTGGATTGCTCACTGGACTCGCCATTGCGTAACCCTCCACATCATTCCTTGCGGGTGTCATCGGCCCAGCTGCTACATTTGCCGACATGCCTAATGGCTCTTGGGAGGTTCGAGCGGTGGTGGGATTACCAGGCGGCATTCTCTAAACTGGGCTGAGCAGTGACAAAGAGCCAGGGAGAGAAAGGAGCTCTAATTCCTTCTCTCAATCTCCAATGGCAAATTCCCTGGCATAAATCAGTTGCTGACAACGTGGGCATCCATTGGGTCCATGAGAGGAGACTTCGGATGGACTGTGGGGGTATCTCCAGTCTTAGGCTTCCTCTTACGACCCATAGCAGGTTAAGAAAAAGGAAGCAAGAAATGAAATAAAACAATCAGTCTGAGAGACATCCAAATGCTTCCAGCTACTGATCAGCCATCTTGGATTCCCCCCATTCCCAAAGTTATTTTTAATGGAATACTTTTGTGGTGAACCCTGCTGTAATTGCTCTCAACATGAGGTAGTGAATATTCCTGGGTTCGCTGATTCCTTCTGCTTTGAAAGAAGCAGGCAAAGGATAAGCCTGCCTTGTTAGTATGTTGGAGCTTGGGGCAGCAGTTCCCAAGCAGTTTTCTACTCCTTGCTCCAACCTGACTTGGGATGCTGCAGAGGCAGCATTCCCAGCCTTGGGAAAGGGAGTGAGGGCAGTGGAGACTGAGCCATTGCTAAATGGTGACACTTCAGTGATCAAACTCAGCCTGCACACATACTGCAATATATTAGTACAAAATCCACAACGGGAGCAAAACTGCACACAATAGACAAATGATCCAAGAAATTGTGCAGATAAATTAAATGTCCATGCAAGACTCGATGGTGATCATTTATATTTACTTAATACGGCAACTCACAGTGTTTTCATAAAACAATCTTGTATACGAGTGAGTTCCCTGACACGGAACCGTGTTTCGCCGCGAGGCTGCGTCAGGAGGGACAAAGGTAACTTTATCGATTCTGTGATGTTTTCAACATGGCACTCCCGGTTATCTTCCATGGTTATTAGTACTACATTAGTAACATAGGGGTAGATTTTACAAGGTGTGTGCCGCTACGCGGCGTCCGCGAACATGTACAACCGATTTTATAACTTATTGCGTGCAGGCGCGCACAAGTTATAAAATCAGGGGTCGGCACGTTGCAAGGGGGTGCACAATGTGCACTTGCGCGCGCCAAGCCCACGCTGCCTTCTCCATTCCTCCCAGGCCGCTCGAAATCAGAGCGGCCTGGAAGGAACTTCCCTTCCCCCTTACTGACCTTCCACCCCTCTCTTAACCTTTCCTCCCCCTAGCCCTACTGTAACTCCCCCCAAAATTTTATTTTACCTTTTGGTGCCTGCCTCCGGGCAGGCACAAGTGCGTGCGCTGGCAGGCTGCCAGCATGCGATCCTTCGACACAGTGGCAATGGCCGCTGTGTTGCAGCCTCTGGCCCTATAGCGTTCCCCGGACTGCCCCCCTTAGCTTTATGCGCATCGCTGGGCTTTTTAAATAGGATTACGTGCGTAAGCTTTTAAAATCCGGCCCATAGTGTCATAATAATGACGGCAGAAAAAGATCAAATGGTTCATCCAGTCTGTCCAGCAAGATTCCTATCATAGTAAATGCTGCTCTGACCACGTTACTCCCATCTTTCTGTTAAGGGTAGTAATTACAGCTCCATGCAAGTTACCCCATGCCTTATGTTAAGGATAGTAACTGCCACTCCATGCAGGTTATCTCAAGCCTTATATTAAGGGCAGTAATATTTACAATCAAAACCAAGCAATTTTCAATCCATTACAAAATTACTGCTAGCTACAATTTTACATGGTGAACTGCCTTGTAATAATTCAGATGATACTGCTTGAACATACTTTACTTTTGGGCTTGGCTGTAGAAGCAGTCCTGCAACTTTTTTGCTAATGTCTTTGTATCAGTACCCCCAGACCATAAAAGTTGGGGCCCAGCATTGGCAGTTGTCCTGAATCCAATTCTCCTTTTTCCCCTCCTCCCAATTTCCCCACCACCCACCATCAAAGCAGAGAGCAATGTTTGCAGTTGCGTCTAAAGAATCAAGGCTAATTGGTTAAGGATGATAATTCCCATGTCCTCTGCTGCTCCATGCATGTTACACTCCATGTACCCTTTTTGATTTCTAACCTCTAGCTTTTAGGGATCCACAGTGTTTATCCCATGCTTTTTTAAAAATTGTTTTACTGTTTTCGTCTTCACCACCTCTTCTGGAAGGGCATTCCAAGCATCCACCACTCTCTCCAAGAAGAAATATTTCATGATGTTGGTTCTGCGTTGTCTCCCCTACAGTTTTATTCCATGACAGTTCTATTGTTTTCTTTCCAGCAGAAAGGTTCAAAGTCCGTGCATCATTAAAATCTTTCAGGTATCTGAAAGTCTGTATCATATCTCCCCTGCACCTCCTCTCTTCCAGGGTATACATATTTAGATCCTTCAGCTTCTCCTCATAAGTCATCCGATACAGAACCCACACCATCTTGGTTGCCCTTCTCTGGCCTGTCTCTATCCTGTCTCTGTTTTTTGTGAAATGCAGTCTTCAGAACTGAACACAGTATTCCAGGCCACACCATGGACCTGTACAAGGCTATTATCATCTCCTTTTTCTTACTGGTTATTAGGGATGTGAATCGGGTGCCTGATCGTTCCCACTTTCGGGTTCGTCTGGCTGTAGGAAAATCTTGTTTTCCCGCGGATCCCCTTTTTTTTTGTGAAAAATCATTTTTTGGGGTTAATGCACAATAACTCATGTTAGCGCGCACTAACAAAAATAGCAAAAAGTAACAAAAAAATAACAAAATAAACGATTTTTTGTTAGTGCGCGCTAACTCCCGTTAGCGCGCACTAACCTGAAAAATGATTTTTATGAAAATTCAGGGGGAAAGTGATTATTTCTTTTTTTACCTGATATATTAACGAATTTAGAAATATCATACGATATTTCAATTCGTTAGAAAAATGATTCACATCCCTACTGGTTATTTCTCTTTCTATGCAGCCCAACATTCTTCTGGCTTTAGCTATCGCCTTGTCACATTGCTTCGCCTTGAAACAGTGTTTCCCAACCCTTTCCTGGAAGCATTCCTAACCAGTCAGATTTTCAGGATATGAATGAGATGATAGGCATACATTGGTCACTTGGTTTATGCAAATCTCTCCTATGCATATTCAATGTAATCCTGAAAACTTGACTAGATAGGTGTGCCTCCAGAAGAGGGTTGGGAAACACTGGACTAGATAGACTAGGAGAGGGTTAAAAATGGTGGCAAAATTCTAGGAAGCTGAGAAAAATGTCTCATGCTACCATAGTCTCAGTAGGGACCTGTCCTAGTTGATCTGGAAATTAAAAAGAGCAAGGAGAAACTGCTGGATTAAAAAATAAGCTTAAAAAGTGGTAGACTGGGTTCTCAAGTTCATAAATAGCCCATAGCCATAACTCTTAGAAGTCTTAATGAGACAGGATGATTTGCTTGTGAGAGTTACAGGTACTAATTGCCAAGACATGTAGCTGCCTGCTACTTTTAAAAGAAGAAAAGTTACAGTGATCATTTTTTGCAAGGCAGAACAGGCTGTTTTAATTTAAAAAACAATTTGTAGTACAGATTTTAGTAGACCTGCATCATGGGAATAAGCTTTGACTTTAATTCAGTGTTTCCCAACTCTCTCCTGGAGGCACACCTAACCAGTTGGGTTTTCAGGGTATCCACAATGAATATGCATGAGATAGATTTGCATACATTGGAGACCCAGAGCATGCAAATCTATCTCATGCATATTCATCATGGCAGTCCTGGAAACCCGACTGGATAGGTGTACCTCCAGGAGAGGTACTCTAATACTTGTATTCACTTTTGTCTCATGATCACTGATTTATTGATAGTACAAGCTCAGCAAATCAGGATAAAAAGGATAAAATTCACAAAAACAGCAAGGACTACCAATTTGTAGCCTAAATTATTGAGTTTGTTTTATCTTAATTTGTGATTATTTCAGAGAAACCTTACCCAAGGGTGAATAATACTTGGATTAGAGATGGAATTTATGATCTTGATCACAAGTCTCATTCATTTTTCCCATTTTTAATGTTTAGATTTGAATAAGACATTTGTCTAACATGCACAACCATTTTCCTAACGCAAAGGGAACACGTTTACAGTGTACCTTCAAATCGGATATAAATGAATGTGTGCATATATTATTTACGGCATAAGTCTGATATAAAATTAACCACTTCCCTGCAATAAATAATACCCTGATATAGTGACATGTTAATTCTCACTCGTGTAGTCCAAAATTGGTTGTTCTACAGAATGTAAGGCAATGGATGATGATTTAGAATCAGTCCTGGTCACAGGTCTTACGATGATATGAATCCATATTGGTAAAATTGAATATTTGTATTTAAAATGGCAATTACCTAATTTTATAGCTCCAATGTACCAGTCATTTTACTGGCATACTGTTCCAGGCTGATACTTCTCATTAGATTAAATTGTACTGTTATATCTCTTCAGGGAAAATATTTAAGAGTCTCTTTATATAGCAGTTTTAGTTCTTCTTACTTTTACTATGAGCACGATATAGCCAGACCTGAACAGATTCCATTTTATCTAATCATATGAGCACAGGTAAGATACATAGGTGTGCCTACTAAAGCTCCAATCAAAAGCTGAAATAACTCAAAAACTATTCACTTGCAGTTAAATTTTCTCTGGCTTTAATGGCTCAGTATAACAATTCTGTGCAAGTTGGGTGTTTTACTTTGAATATGATTTCTTTGGCAGTTATTAAAGTGGAATTTAAATCCATTATTACTTCAATGTATTTTTATACTGTGTTTGCCATAATAAAATTGAGTATAATAGTAAGTGGTGAGAGAGTGAGTTCTGAAAAGGACATAGGGGGAATTTGTAAAGATTTATGTAGATGTTCAGGTCCGTGAATACCTGATAGTGTTGTGTCTGTCAGTTCCCGACGCCCTCTCTCCGCCCTCCTTACCTCTTTGGCGCCTCCTTCTTCGCCCGCGGGAAGATTGGCTGCCGCGGCGTCCTTCTGCCGAAGTCCTCTGGTGTCCCCAGACCGGCTAGACGCTGCAACCTGCCATGTTTCCTGGAGGCCTAGGGGCGCGCGCGCGGTGTGGCCCCGACTGAAGTACCAGCAATGGCGCGAACCTCAGGGGCGTCCCCCTGAGATGACATCACCCACACCGGATATATAAGGTCTTAGAATTTGCTAACAGATTGAGTTAGCAAGGGGTTACTGTACCTAAGCTACTCTGCCTCCTCAGACTTACATGGGGTACCCGCTCCTCGGGGGCCTCGCTCTCTCCTTTGTTTTCAGGTGACAGTCTGGAACCGGTACTCGCTCCTTGAGGGCCCTCGTTCCCAGACTTGCTCCGTATTCTCTTCTGCCTGGAAGTCATTACTGCCAACTACATCAGTGAGTTACCATCGCTCTCTCAGAGCTTTCCCTGGAACCAGGTACTCGCTCCTCGAGGGCCTATACATTCCAGCTCCTGGGCTTCTATGAGTCATTGTGTGAGTCTTACCATCAGGTTCGGTACATGAACTCTGCATGCCCTGCCTACTCACTTTATTTCAGTTTCTCTACAGCTCAGCCTCCAGGGATCGCTGTTCCAGTATCTGAGGGACTACAGCCCAGCCGGGCATTCCAGCTCACTACTGCCACCTCTGGTGGTTCAGTATACTGTCTAATAAAAGAACTAGTGTGTGTCTGTCATCTAACTCTGAGCCTGACCAGTGGTCCCTCTCGGGATCTTCCCCCGGGGGCATGGTCATCTGCCACTGGTCCAAGGATCCATCCACAACTCTCCTAAATAACATCAGATTGCTAACTCCAGCAGACTAACTCCCAACAGATTGCTAACTCCCTAGCAGACTGCTAACTCCTAACAGAACAGATAGTACATTTTCAAAGGGAAATTCCCTGCAGAGTTTCCTTTTGAAAACATGGGGCTGGTGGTGCCACAAGTACATCTGTACCCACAGTCATTGCACCTTCTTTCAATTAGGTGCAAAGTCCATGCAGTGATAGAATAAATTAACTGTGCTTAAAGGCAACGGCATAGCCATTTTTTCTTGCTTGACTGGACCACCCCTTCAGGATTGCTCAAGTTCACCGGGGGAGGCCCTGCCCTGCCCCACAGTTTGCTCACTCCTGCTCTACATGACTGAGATTAGTCCACAGATTCTCTGTGAATGAGAGATACCACTCCTTCCAGATGGAACAACCTAAATGCCTAGGCCCTAGGGCACTCATGCAGGTAAAACACAGAACCTTAGAAAGGTGTAAATGAAAACAGAGAAAAGAATGATGGAAGAACTTCCTTCTATAAAACCAAAAGGGTTGCAAAAAGGCATCTTAACATTAGGCAAAAGCATCCTTTCTTCTTTTCCATTACCAGGCCTCCGTCATAGAGGTCCAAGGGTCCTTTTCTAAGCAAACCAAACAAAACAGGAGGCAGCATGAAGACCTGCTCCTCCTACCAGGGATAAAGAGAGAGTCTGTACCCTAACAAAGTGACATGGGTTTATATACTCTGGGGATTCTACCATATAATCTCCCACAAAGAGGCGCTTAAACCCTCAGTACTACTACTCTTATTCTTCCAAAAACAATGGGGCATTCCTCTTAATAGGAACCTATAGGATTCTCTATTGTTTGTTATAAAATCTGATGGCCGCACGCACAAGCATGCTGTGTTTTAAAATCCCACGCAGGGTGGTGAATTTTCGCTAAATACGCTCAGCGACGCAACCGGGCCTCCCCCAGTTCCCTCCCAGTCTGCTCCAATTAAGGAGCAGACAGGGAGGGAACTTCCCTACCCCCCTACCTAACCTTCTTTTCTCTTCCCCTCTCCTTCCCACCCCCTAAATCTGACCTAACTTTTCCTAAATCTTTTGTTTTATTACTTATTGCTCATCTGGAGCATCAGTAATCTCTGTGCACCGGCCGGCTTCTGGTGCATGCTTCCCCGGAACAGCATCGATTGGAGAGAAATCTGGAGTACTATCTCAAAAAATATATAGCCCAGATCCAAAACAACTTCAGATTTTATATACAATTCTAGTTGCATAAAGGAGGTTTTGAGACTTATGCTTGTATCTTGAACACTGTGTGATTTGTCACACTGTGTCATATGAAGGTTTTCCTCCTACAAACCTCAATATTTAGAACTGTATATACAATTTTAAGTTATTTTGGATCTGGGCCATATATTTTTGGCAAATTGGAGGCAGACCACCAACTAATTATCCCATAGATGACTAAAAAGTCATCAGAAGATAACTACCGGTACATGGACTAGATAGGATATGAAGAAACAAACTTTTTTCAGCTCTTTTTTTCTTGTTCTAAGAAAAATGTAAGAACTGTTAAGCTACAAAATAGCAGATAATGCATTCAACTCAGTTAAATGAGAAGGTGAGGGACACATTTGCCTTTCAGAATGTTCAGACTGTGTTGGTTTGATCTTTCACAGCTCTCACTCTCTCATCACCTGAAGATCACTGCTTTTGACACGTTTCTCTGCCTGCTCTACAAGAGGATATACTTGGGCAAAATTTAGGCCCAAGGGGGACATGAAAATCATATTCACAATTTGAGCTGACATGTGATTTGGGATTAAAGAGCTGGCTGGCAGCAAAAAGAGCTGAGTTTATCCTTTCGAGTTGGGCTAATGCAGAAAACTGCCTTTTTTAATCCTATTTTAAAAGACCCAGAAGGTTTCTAGCTGGGGCAGCCTGAATAAAGCAGAGGTGAATATATGGAATCTCCTTTAATGTGAAAAGAAGGCTGACAAGCAAAAAAAAAAAAAGAAAAAGATTTTTCCTGAGGTTTATGAACTAAAAGAAGAATTGTAAATAATTACTGCATTATTGTCATCCTATTCCCACAGCATTACTATATGAGGGCTGTACCACATGACAGTTCATGGAGCCACATCGTGACCACTGGAAAATGAAATATTACCAGCAATGGAACATAACCTAGGAAAAAGGCTAATCTTTTTTTTCTGGGAGGTTCCCTGTAACCTTCAAACATTTTCAGCATGCAATTTTCAGCCTGTCAGCTTTGGGACAAGGTTCACAGGCACTTTTTGCCTCAGATTTTGCACCAAGTTTCCAAGAGAAAGTCCACGCACACTTTCACTTTGAAACTTGCCAAGGGAACAAAGTGCCCACAGATATTTCCACCTGCTTCTGGTATAGATGGATTTTCTAAGGAAAAAAAACACATGTGGGGTAAATTTTCAAAAGAGTTAGTGTGCATAAAATTAACATTGCTATTTGCTACCTGTGCAAAAAGGGTAGTCTCAGAGGTAAGCACAAAAGGTGCTATTTTATAGGAGACTTACTCGAGTACATTGGTGTAACCCCCACCCCACCCACTCCCGGTCGTGTAGGGACCCAGGGCACACATCTTAGTTCTGATATTAATTTCTCAGTTCCCCAAACTGTGTCCAATCACACTGAGTGTCCAGAATTCCCTGGTTGGGGGGGGGGGGGGGGGGGGAGAGGTCCACTTCTAGGCTCTATGCATTGCAAGGTCCCCTGTAAACAGCACTGTTGATCAGGTAGAACAGACAGCAGCAATAATCACACTGAAAGCTGGTTTAGTTTCCAATTCCATTTTACTGATAATGTGATAGAATTGAATGAAAAATTATCTACGGCTCTTGATTTTCCATGTCCAATTGATTTGCACTTTGAGTTCTAAGCAAATTTCTGATCTTCAACTTCAAGCACAAATCTTCAGATGTTAAAGCCAATTTCTTTAACATTTTAGCTCTTTTTCCTTGCCAATCAGTAGAATTAAAGCAGCTTTTCCCTTTGTGAAATGGGTAGAAAATTAGTCCCAGTTGCATAACTGAGTCTTCAGTGTTGA
This sequence comes from Rhinatrema bivittatum, assembly GCF_901001135.1. Taxonomy (NCBI): domain Eukaryota; kingdom Metazoa; phylum Chordata; class Amphibia; order Gymnophiona; family Rhinatrematidae; genus Rhinatrema; species Rhinatrema bivittatum. The sequence goes on from NC_042622.1 coordinate 58,082,268, forward strand.
GTTCTCTTACTTCTTCAGTAGTCTTTCCCAGTCTCTTTCCTTCTCCTTATAGTACTTAGCTGGCACTGTCCTGCTCTCCTCCTTTACTAACCTCCTTCTCTCTGGTGATAAATGTGAATCCATTCCTACCTAATGACACAAACACTCTTCAGATTCTTTCTAAGTGAAATATACCACTTCCTCCAGATGTTACATAATCTGAGTGCCTGGGCCCTAGGGCAGTCAATCAATAAAATAAACATGAAAGGACAAATTTACACAAAAGGGGAACCACATAAGAGGTAGGAAGGGTGGGAAAACGTCCTCCACAGGTACTGTAACAAAAGTGTTTCCAAAACCATGGACAAAAGAAGGGGTGAAGGTACTCTGTGATACGTGCATGGACTCTTGGGCCGAGATGAGGTTGGCGCTACCTGCAGAGGGGGTCCCTGCCAGGTCCTCATTGTTGGTAGGCGCATCTGGCTGGAGTAGAGGCCCAATACCAGCCCACATTCCCACAGGTTGAGCTCTTGGGTGCCAGGGCTGGCTGGACTTAGGGGCGGGCCTCTGGATGGTGAAGGGTCCAATGAAGGCTGGCGATCTGCAAGAGGAGCAGTCAGTACAGGCCATGGTTGGATAGGCATCAGGCAAAGTCAAAGACATACCAGATGTCAGGGCCAGCGGAAGATGAGCAAAATCCAAGGAAAGTCCAAGGTCAGCCAAGAGTCGATCCAGGAGGAAGATGAAGTCAAGGGCAATCCAAGGTCCAAGTCGAGGAGATGATCCAAAAGAGGTGAGGGGAGAAGAGTCAGGAACCAAGAGATAGGAACCAGGAGAGCTAGCAACCAACTACTCACCAGGAGTATGACCTGTTGCTAAAGCATCTAGAGCTGGTCTCACTGGCCTTAAATAGGGGGAGGCTTGGTGACATCATTGGAGGGTGCCATGGGGGTCTGTCTGCCGTGGGTCCTTTAAATGTGGCTGACTCGTGCGCGCCTGCACCTAGGGCACTCGCTCAACTGTGTGGCATCAGTGCGGCACAGCCAGGCCTGCATGGCAGCCTGCCGTATCTCAGGCCATGGGGACATGTCTGCCTCGGCGGTTCTTCTGCCTGGTGCTCCAGTTAAGAGCGGCCAGTAGCAGGGCGAGGCCGCAGCCAGCCAAGTGCAACACTTTGTCTCCATTCTCTTTCCTAGGACTTAATCCAAAAGATCCCAGAGTCCTGTCCAATAAAAAATACCAAACGTTGGCATAGCAAAAGATATGCTACCCCTAAGTGATCAACTCAGGAAATAAAACTAAGAACACAACTAAGAAATTCCCACCCTGAGATGGTAGCAGGAGTTTATAAACTGTTAAAGCACACCATCTGATTCTGTCATGGGAGAGCCAAAACCCACAACCACTGTCAACTACATCACTCTGCTCCCCTCCCAAAGGACTGAATTAGTCTTTCTAGTAGAAAATCCTTTAAGTTTCTCTACTTGTGGTAACTTATTCACACAATTTTACACCTGCTAATTATCTAAGCTAGTGATATCAGATTGGTCTCTTGTCAAGTACTGGTTGGGTGGGAGGTCTGGGTGAACTGAGGGGGTTCATGCTGAAGAACTAGAAAGGTCTCGATGTCCTGAAGGTGGACTTGGTGAACTGGTGGAGGAATCAGAAAACTGGTGATTTCAATTATGCCTGCGTGTATTTAAAGAAACCGACTTATGTGTATAAATCAGGCTTAATGCAAGCAAGTCGTATTTTTCCGTGCATAAAATATACACACTTATGTTTATAAAATAAGTAGGAAATGTATATACTTCAGTGCATTGCAGGTATTTGCCCATAACCATACATATGCACATTTGTAGGGGTAGACATATGCATATTTTATAATCTGTACATACCTGATATGTGCAGATTATAAAATATGGTAGTAGCCCTCTGTGTTGGGCACCCCATCCACACCAGCTGGCGCATGGGCCTGCTCACCTCACTAACTCCTTTGCAGGTCATGGGTTGGCCTCCCCAGTGGCAGCCACGAGCTCCTCCAGGCCTTAGACAGCCTTCCTTGGTGTTTCTTCAGTCCTTCAATCTGGTACGCATCCAACCTGAAGATATCTGGAAAACCGCATTCAACATGAGGGATGGTCACTATAAATATACCGTGATGCCCTTTGGGCTATGCAATGCCCCAGCAGTCTTTCAACGCCTTATGAACAAAATCCTCTGAGACCTCTTATACTCATTCGTAGTTGTATATCTTGATAAAATCTAGATCGGTTTCAAAGACCATGAATCCCACCGAGATCATGTTCAGATCGTCCTCCAATGTCTTAGAGAAAATCACCTTTATACCAAGTTAGAAAAGTGCCTCTTCAAGCGAAATCACTTACCCTTCCTAGGGTACATCATATCTGATTGAGGTTTCTCCATGGATCCAGATAAAGTCCAGGGGATCTGAGACTGGCCCCAGCCAGTAGGCCTATGAGCCTTACAACATTTCCTTGGCTTTACTAATTATTATAGGAGCTTCATTAGCAATTATTCTTCCCTAGCTGCTCCGCTCACCGCCATAACCAAGAAAGGGGCTAACACCTGTGTGTGGACTCCCAAAGCACAAGCCGCCTTTCAGACGCTAAAAGAAGCATTGTGTTCCGGTCCTTGTCTTCAGCATCCAGACTCAAGATTCCCATTCGGCGTTGAAGTCGATGCCTCTGCAATTGGAGCAGGAGCCATCTTAAATCAGTTTTCTCCAAAGAGTAAATTGATACCTTGTTCATTCTCCTCACAGAAGTTCTCTCCTACAGAACAGCACTACACCATTGGTGACCGAGAACTACTAGCCATCAAGTTGACGCTCCAAGAGTGGCACCCCTGGTTGGAAGGGGCGCAACATAAATTTACCATTTTTACTGACCATAAGAATCTTGAGCACCTTAAAGAAGCTCAACTCTTGAATCCTACACAAGCCCAATGGGCTCTTCATTGAATGCTTCAATTTCATCCTACATTATTGCCCAGCTTCCAAGAACCTCTGTGTTGATGCACTATCGAAATCCTTCGAACCAGAGGATGTTCCTGATGTTCCCAGACATATCATAGATCCTGCCTGTGTATCCCTTGCCGTGACCACTACAGTTCCAGTTGGGAAAACCGTCGTTCCATGTAGATTACGTGAATGAGTTCTGAAATGGGCCCATGATTCCAAGTTGGCAGGACACCCAGGTCATACCAGGACCCTAGAGATGTTGCGGAGATATTACTGGTTGCCCAACATGGTGAAAGACTCTTGTAACTATGTAGATTCATGTCCCCTCTGCGCCCAACAGAAGCCACATACCAGACGGCCTTGGGGCCTACTCCAATCGCTTCCAGCACCTACCGAGCCATGGTCCAGCATCTCAATGGGCTTCATTACAGACCTGCCTCTGTCCCAGAACAATACCGTAATCTGGGTCATCATCGACCATTTTCGAAAATGGGTCACTTCATTCCCCTGCCGGGTCTCCCATTGGCCCCAGAATTAGCCAATTTTCCATCTCCATTGACTCCCAATGGAAATCATATCCGACCAAGGACCACAGTTTGCCGACAGGTATTGGCGATCTGTATGCAAAATGTTTAACATTGCCTTGAATTTTACGTCGGCCTATCATCCACAAGCTGAAAGGACCAATCGGACCTTGAAAACATTCCTTCATTCCTACATGAATGACCAGCAGGACAACTGGACTGATCTGTTATCCTGGGCTGAGCTGTTGCATAATACTTAGCAGATGAGATAAACCCAATTAAATACATGAGCATCACAGAACCCAAAGAAACAAACCCCTGGCATAACGAAAAGATAAAGGCAGTCAAAAGAACACTGAGAAAGAAAGAAAAAGAATGGAAAAAAAATAAAACAACTGAAAACCTGACTAAATATAGGAAACAACTAGCCTACTATAAACGAATAATACTCAATGCAAAGAAACAATATTATAGCACGAAAATTGAGAAATTTGCAAACAACCCAAGAGCCTTGTTTACCATAGTAAAAAATCTCACAAATGATACATCTGACTCTTCACAAAACCTTCCAGTAAATAGATGCAATGAGATAGCTACATTTTTTAATGACAAAATTACGAACCTAAAAACAAAGATTCCAAAAATAACTAAACAAAACATCAAAATGAAAAAAAGAGATGTTAAACAATGGGAAACATTCAGTGAAATATCCGAAATAGAAGTTGAATCAATGCTAAAAAAAACTAAACCCTGCCCCACATGCATATGACACAATACCCACCACAGATATAAAAAAACTAGCCACCACAACCTCTCCGACTTTAACAAAAATCATTAATCTATCATTAAATGAAGGAAACATGCCAGATTCACTAAAAGGAGCAATAGTAAAACCAATTTAAAAAAAAAAGAACAGCGATCCACTCACCCTGAGCAATTATAGACCAGTATCAAATTTACCACTAATTGCAAAATTAATAGAAAAAACTGTACAAAATCAATTAGTAGAACACTTAGAGGACAATAATATTCTGTACCCATAACAACATGGATTTCGCAAAAACTAGCACTGAAACACTACTACTTACGCTAACTGATAACATCATGAGAGGTTTCGACAGCGGTAAACATTACATTCTAATAATGCTGGACCTATCAGCGGCATTTGACACAGTAAATCATGAGATCCTATTAAATAGATTAGAAGAAATAGGACTATGCAACACAACAATCAAATGGTTCAAATCATACCTAGATAACAGATATTTCCA